>NC_073746.1:322156619-324969119 GCF_029784135.1 Toxorhynchites rutilus septentrionalis | reverse complement strand
AAGATTGAAGATTTCAATCAAAATAAAACTTGATGAGCTTACTGGTGAGAGTTAGTTATCAGCCTCACGAGCACGTTATAAGACGCGCAATGTAGAACGGTTCATAAAAATTTGAAAAAAATCCTTCATTGCTCTGGAGGAGTCCTGACCGAAATATGGCGTGGAATGCGTCTTCTGAAAATTCCACGAGCAAAGCAAGTAGAAGAGATTTTACCGTTTTGTCTCATATTCCGAACAGTCTCAAATTCCGAACACTTCATTTTAAATATAAATTTACTAAACTTTTATGTTATAAATATTTGAATAATAAAAAACAGACTTTCGTTGAGGTATAGGCTTCTTTTGAACTGATTTACATGTATCAATACAACCTATAATTTATAATATTAGACATTTGCAAATTCCGTAAAAAACAAGCATAGTTCATTTTTCAGTTTTTGTAGTTGTTTCAACTATTTCGATCGCTGTTTTCATGTTAAGTGTTAGAGAATGTAAGAACGAACCTACAAGAACTAAGTGAAAATAATGATATTTTATGCAGAAATCTTCATTCAAATTAATTTTGAAGTAGTGTTCGGAATATGAATCAAATATCAGATGTAAATTTACTGAACTTTAGTGTTATAAATAATTGAATAATGAAAATCCTGAAATTATTTGGGTTTTAGCCTCAATTTTCACATCGTTTATAGGTTTCGATACAGCCTATAATTTATAATATTGAGCATTTGCAAAAAATGACAGTCAAAACCGATTATTGAATGTTTGCGTTAGCAAATTCTATAAAAAACAAGTATCGTTAATTTTTCAGTTTTGGTTCGGAATATGAATCAAGTTTCTACGCATGATTCAAATTGCGAACACTTCATTTTTCTATGTAAATTTACTGAACTTTAATGTTATAAATAATTCAATAATCGAAATCTTGACATTCTTTTGGGTCTAGACTTCAATTGACCATCATTTACAGTTATTGATACCGATATAGCGCCCTATAGGTCCCGAAACCATGTAAACTATGAAAAACAAATACAATAAATAATTACAAAAGCAAATTCAATTTTTTTTGCGCGTATAACATTTTTACAAAAAAGACTGGAATTGACTTAAATTTGATATATCGATCATATGAATCGGTCCAGTAGCCTACTTCATTTTTTGAACAAATCATTGTTTTTTTTTTGAATTTTTTGGAAAAAGTATATGAAATAAATTCAATTTTTTAGTTCATCTTTTGTCAAAAAATGACCACGAATGTCCACGTGGACAACAGGGGAGGGCTATAATTGTTCACGGAGGGGAGGGGGGTGTCTAAAATTGGGCATTTCCTGTGCACGTGATATGTGGACAGTCCCCTATGCCAATATATTTTTAAAAATAAAGCTTGAGAATTCATCTATCGCGTAAAAATTTTATTTGGAAATGAATAAAATTTCTGAACAAATACGTTATGTAAATCTGATTCTAGTACAGAAAGGCAATGGCGCGGCAGAATCATGCAAAAAAAAAATTGTGAAATCAGTGGCGCGGATGCTATATGTGTACCCAAAACGCAGGAGTGGTTAGTTCGATTTCATTCCAGAAATGAAGAAAATTTTAGTTTGAGAATTTGAAGACAAAAAAAAGTTTCTCGCCTATAAACCGCAAACGTTCTACTCAATGTATGCTTCATTGAAATTGTTATTCAATGAAGAAAAATTTATTATTAATTAAAAACAGTGCTTTAGATGACCTAATTCGCCAAGACAATGAACAGAAAATTTTTCACGTTCGATTCAATGTCACTCTCATCGACGGTACATAAATGTACACAGTTCTGGCTGCTATTCCGCGCACGAGTTAGCAATTATACATTTACAATCACCTTCGTGTGCTCCCACCTCCCCCACACTGTCACACTGAATAGCCTATATATGCAATAATTCCTTCCCGATGGCATTTCCATACTAGCTGCTGATAATTGCAACGTAATAGCTATTACCGCCGTGCAGTCTGATCGATAGTTTAAATGATCGTTGCTACCATTTGGAGCTTGTCAAAATTGACATCCATCGCACCAATTTGCGCTCCCACACAATGAGTGCTTTACCTGCCTTTATGGTATCCCCTAATGAAGCTATTGCGTAGCTAGAATCTTTCGCCCGCCGACTACTTTGTAGTCCAGCGAAGACCACCTGAGCCGAAAACCTCATGAATTCGGCATTGTTTTTTTTTTGGCAATGGGCCACATCTGAGTCACATAACATTTTGCGTATTTGGTTCTGCCTAATGTTAGTCCTAGTCTGATTGTCTTGATTGCCTCAGTTTTTAAAGACTCAGACTTTCCACAGTTCTGAATCTAGCATAAAGCTAGTCTACGACAAAGGTAAATTTCTCATTATCAGCTGAGTTACTTTGTATGTGGAATCAATCCCCGAAAGCAGAGCTTTCATCTCTTTCACAAAAGAGTCAGCAGTCCAGATGGTAGTTGTTTGCAGGAAAACATGGCAAATACATTGGACCATATCAAATTTGGTGCTCCAGTCCGGTATCCTTGCTGCGCACAAGTCAGTCGTCAACTTTGATTTTGGGCTATATCATAGAAAATGACAAAACCTCCTCCTTTCCTCTTTCTTTCTTATGACAAAGGCCACGTTGATGACAACAACAACAATCAAAAATACAGCCCGAACGGAACGAGGAACCAGGCAATGATTCGTGAAATTACTTTGACTCCTCAACTTCGTCTGCTTTCAAATAGCTGCATGAGAGTCTGTCTCCATCCAAAAGGGCAATGCAAAGCCACCCTCCCACACACACACACACACACACTCTCTGAGAAAGTTAGCTGATGAAAAGGAAATTACTGAACAGCAGCAACATGATGGGAAAACCATCATCCGGACGGAAGGCTTGGCATCTGCCAATAAACTGCTCCTCCGCTCTGTGGGAATAAAAATGTGAGAGCGAAACTAATCACATCAGTGCGCTTCTGTTGGTGACCCCATCAAACGAAACACATGACACACGAACTGCTGGGACTTATGGAGATATTAAAAAATGTATGATAGAGTCAGCCAGAGCCCACAGCGAACGACCGCTGATAGTCATGAACCATTATTGACCTGGTAGTAACTAATTTTATAGTGGCTCATTTAATCAACCTGAGCGGGCAGCAGCGCGGTGGAAGTTTGATTGACGGGTCCCATAAAAGCTTCCCACCATCGTACGAAGCTTCCAAAGGGATTTTAGATTGACGAAGGCTGGGAATCGGCTAGGACTCGATAGCGCAAACGATAAATTTATAATGCCACTTCTTCCGAATGCTTGTCGGAAAATGGTGCGTCTGACAGAGACCTCAGAGCTGCGCCAAGTTTTGAAAGTTGGGAAGTTGCAAGAATGGACGAAAATATATGGAAGGATGGAAACAATATTTTCCCATCTTTTACACGGAACTGAATCTACTCAGGTTATGTCGTTTTCATGATGGTATCCTGAACAATAAACACGTCTCAATTGTGTATTTTTATATATTTCTTCATGAATACTACCCCAACGTTTCCAGGGGAACTTTTTCTGTTTTTTGCTGTTAGGCGTATCACTTGCGTCATTTTTTTTTATCTCTATTATAGTGATTTTCAACTCATTTGGCTGGTTCGTCACTTTTACTTCCATTTTTGGAAGAATGCCAAAAAACACGTCTTGGCTGTACTCTGAGTTACACTTAGCAAATAATGTAAAGAGCTAATAAAAAAAATATGTAAGCGATTGTATCTAGGACACCACCGCATATTTTCGACATGGAACTACACATTTATATTATGCAATCCAATTGTTTACCACTTCGAATATTATTTAAGGGCGCATCGAAATTTTCGTAATTTCGTAATGATGTTCTTTGTTACAAATAAATTCAACGAACGTTCTTTTACGTTTGATATGATGCCTAGGACTACCAAAATCTGCGAACGGAAAAATTGTCAAACGATCATTGTATTTTACATTTCCCTCTGAAATTATTGCACATCTCATGTTTACGTAGTTCTCGAACCGCAAAAGTTCATTCACCTCTAGTATCTGAAATGACGATTTTCCCAGGCTTCTCAGTTTAAAAGTACGTTTTAGGGAAACGTATGCCGATCTGCACAACGACAAGCGAGTACAAAAGTATTCAACACCAAAAAATACCCCCGACTTGCATATATTTGCAAAGCGGATTCCCCCAGGTACATTAATTTTGAAGTCCGTGTTAGTGAAACACAGCTCAGTGGGATAAAAATATCCCTGACTTGCATGTTTTGACAAAGCGGATTCCACCAGGCACATTGATTTTGAAGCCCGTGTTAGGGAAACACAGCCCGGTGAGAACAAAAATACCCCCGACTTGTTATATCGATTTTGAAGTCTGTGTTGGGGAAACCGTAATTTTACAGTTATTCAATTGTTCATCTCATGAAAAAAAAACATTTTATGAATTATGATAGACGCGTAGAAATATTTCCTGTCAACCGATGCAAACATCTTTCCGATCTGTTAAGAAATGTTCGAGTTATAAGCATTCGAAATACGGATAGGGTTAGCACACAAATCGGCAGAACAAATGTATGGGAAGTTCTTCTAGTTTTCATAAATTTAAACCGTTTAGAGATTAGCGAATTATAATGTATAGCATATAAAACGAATCTTTGAGAATTTCCGATTCGATTGGTATGCAAATCATGAGAATTCGTTCACAGTAAAAATAGTTATTAACGTTTACTTTATTTCATAAAAACGTGACCTGTTTTCTGATCTGGCACCCTTCCTGAAAGACGTAATTCTACGTCAAATAACTCCTTCGGCTTAGAATAATCAAATCGCCAGAAAAAAAAACAGCAAACCGATAAAAAAAATACCAGAGATGATGCTGCCAACTCGTCCAGATTGCAGTGAAACATTGAGGGTGTAAAAACATGGGTCATTTAAGAAACTTTGCACATACTAAAGGGTGTACCTTGTAAATCTGCACACACAAAATTCATTCTCAAAATTCGAGTTTTTATCCGATTATCAACAAATTTTCAGGGAGTGAAATCGAAACAAGTAAAGTTAGATTTGGCATCATTCATTTAATTTACGAATTGTGCAGTCTACCTACCAGTCTACCTGCTTTTGGCATTATTCATTTATTTTATTTCGCCTTTATATCCAAATGCGCGACCTTTGGCCTTCACACGACTGGTTCTGCACGATCTTAAAATCGACAGTTATTTGCATATCAACCTTCATTTCATATCATTTTCTTCATTTCTTCTACATTCTTCACCACTTCAGGTCGTTTCAGAAGGGGCCCCTTCATAATGGCTCAGTATTTTGCTGTTGGGCGCAGTTCCAGGGTATTTGAGGGAATCAAATCTTTCGGCACGAAATCGAAATCATTCGCCTCTTACCACTCTAGCACTTCTTCGTGTAGTGGCATGATGCCAAATCCTCATCGTCGGACCGACGTGAGGCTTCAGGAGAAGTCACTTTTGGAGTCGGTGAACAAAATTCTTCATGCACAACTCTTACATTACGACTTCGATGCTGTTGAAAATCCGAGTTATTTCTTTTTTAAGTACCTCCAAATTTTACGGCTTATTAACATAGCAACGGTCCTTCACGTACCCCCCGGAGGAAGTAACCGACCAGGACAAAGTTTCATTAAGGCTTCGGTTGCTCGAGTAATACGATTGCACTAAAAATACACGTTATTGTAAATTATACATTTTGACACTAAAAACCATCCGATCAGACTGAACGAGTAGCCGAATATTATCGTCTCGAAGTGGGGAATACAGTGTTACCATCGACGGAGCGAAAATAAAAAAATATAAGGAGCTATTCGATTTTTTGCGTGAGCGTTTAATCTGAAAGGCCCTGTACACAGAATTTATAAAAAAAATGTTTATGAAAAAATAGTTTTAATTTTCTAAATAATTGTGTTCCAATGAAATTTCTTTTTATTATTTGTTTGATATTTCGGATTGCAAACTAAAATAATTTCCAACACTTCATTCTTTAATCAACATTTTTGTAGGTCTCATAATTTTTGAGTTGAGATTTTTCGAAAAAAAAAGTTGAAAACAAAACTCAAATTGGTTGCGCGTTCGCCTAGTAAGCGATCGATCGTGAGTTCAAAACTCAGGGCCCTCATTGACCATCTTTGTGTTGTTACAGAATAGCTACGTCCACGCAACAATCATCAGCGATGGAGATCGATCCACGGTCGAAATAAGATCGATTCATCCATACAACTGCTCTGCTCTGCAAGACACATCGGACTGCTGTTCTATAAATAACTCAACAATGATCAATCAACTGTCTCCGTTGTCCGGTGGTACAACTAGATTGGATAATGGAAGAACAGGAAGAATACTCTTACGCCTAAATGGCTACTGTGTGAATGTACCATATGTAATGGTATAGAAGGAATACTGGCGAATGGCAGCTGTGTAATGTGCTAATTATAGATATGACAACCATGTGACATGTACACGATTAAAATTCGGCTCTTCTTCTTCTTCTTCAATGGCACTAACGTTCCTAGAGGAACTTCGCCGTCTCAACGTAGTATTACTTGCGTCATTTAACACGCCTTGAATGCATTCTGAGTGGCAAGCTCTAGAATACGCGTGATCACAGTGCAAGTCGGAGGAAATTTATTTGACGAAAAATTCCCCCGACCAGAACGGGAATCGAACCCGAACACCCGGCTTGTTAGTTATGACGCTAACCACCACGGGAGCACGGCTCTGTTACAGCTAAAATGCTAATGAGCCTTAAATAAATAAATGGGATAAAAAAAAACTCAAAATTTCAAAAAAAAAAAAAATTCTCACTTAAAAACGACACGACTTAAAAATTATAAGAACTTAAAAAATTTTGGTTGAAAAATGAAATGTACAAAATAGTTTATTAAAAAAAAAAATAAAAAAAAATCTTAAACAAAACATTGAAAATTCTAATTAATTTTGCTTTAAAAATTCTGAAAAAAAAATTCTGAACTGTCCATACAATTACCAACAAGTGATCCATACATCGGAAGAAGAGTACTGCTACAGAAAAAAAAACGTTCTCATAACAACAACTTTTTCATGTTTTCTCTGAATATTTGCTACTGATGCTTAACTCATAACAATTTAATGTGTAAATTATCACGATTAACATGTTCAAGAAATATGTCAAGAACATGTCAAACGCGAGAAAAAATGCCATAAATCCCAGAAACTAGAAAAAAGAGAAAGTTGACGTGTTCGACAAAAGCTCAAATTATAGGAAGATCTAAAACTTTGTCGAATACTATATATCGCTATTTTGACTTTAAACAAAATTAAGATTAGTTTTAATTTTACAAAGGAACATGCATAACTTGTTGTTAGAAAAACTTTTTGTCAGTAAGAGTTCGCATCTTCCGATGTATGGGTAAAATTGTAAGGGCTATTAATAAATTTTTTTGAGAATTTAAAAAAAGCCTCATTTTTGAGAAAAATAAAATTTTCATTCAAAAAATATTTCAGAGTGAGTACACTTCATGAAAATTTAAACGATTTTTTACATTTCATCCTTTGACGAGAATTGTGTAGGTATTATAGTTTTTGAGTTATATTTTTTTGTAAAAAATAAGGAAAAAAAATTGGTCCTTTGTAAATAGCAGTCTAATTCATTTTTGACAATTCAATGGAAAAATAATCTATATGTACACTAGGGTGCCAATGAAAATAGCCATCTCTAATTTCAAAAAGTTACCTCATAAAAAATGTTCACCACCTCGAAAAAACACCCTATGCCAAATATTAGCTCAGTCAGACTTAAGGGAGAGTGGCGCAAAACGGTCAAAGTTTGAGTTTTTTGAATATCGAAAAATCACCCAAAGGGGGAGTAAAGGAAATCGGGTTTGGGTACCAATAAAAATAGTTATCTCGATTTTTTATTCGGAACTTGCTGCAAAATGTTGATTTGCACGATAATATACCCTTTGCTTCATTTATTAGTGTCACAGACGTCAAAACGTTTTTTTGAAAAACGAAAGATCACCGAAAACCGGGGTTTTCGAAAAAAATTGTTGGTGCCAAATGTTTTAAAATTGCATTACTCGTCGAGATTTCCTGTTATCTCGAACAAGAAAATTTTGTCTAAAAATTTTTTTTTTGCGCATGGTCGTTTTCTTTCTGAAAAGTCGATTTTAGACAAAACATTTTTTTTAGATAACTGTAAATCTCGATGCGTCATGCAATTTTAAGACATTTGGCATTAACTTTTTTTTCTGAAAACCCCGATTTGCTTTACTCCCTCCTTGGGTGATATTTTTCGTTTTTCGAAAAACTCAAAAACTCGATTTTTCCCATACATTCATTGGCGTCCAAATGTACACTCACAATTAATGTTTAGCACAGGTTTTGACATCCCGATTTACATTAAATTTACATTAAATGAGCCTGAAAATAACAGAAAATGCGCTACTCTCCCCTACTGGTATATGATTTGTGTAATATATTCTATAGCATTAAAATAGCAATATGAGCGAGTGAAACAAGAGACACATTGCAAATAAGCACGCATCAAAACTTTTCGCATACATTGCTACATACACGGCCCAGATCGAGAAAGATATAGATTCACGTTTATGCTGTCCGTTATACTCTTAGAAAACACTTTCCAACTTAATTTTATAATGAAGTGTAATATTATCACGCATTTATGCAACAGCATCAGTGGCTATGTGGATAGCGTGATCGTGTAAAACAGCCTTGCATTCTAGCCGGCCTTGGTTCGAGAGATGAAAAAAGAAAAAAAGGAAGATATGTCTGCTCCCATACTTACAAACATTTAAGAGCTTTTGAAACAGATGCTTTTATTTGCTCATTTCACCCTTCAGAACACGGAAACGCATTTTTTCAGCCAAAGATGAAATGTTTTCTGCCAACGCTAGTTTGGTTATTCTAAGTAACATATAATTTATTTTCTGAAAATATTTTTTATTTCTACTTAAAAAATCGTCAGTTTAATTTTTGCATTTTGTCTTCATATTCTTGAAGTTAAATTTTTTTTGAAAGGCATAATATGAAAAAAAAACATTTTACAAAAAGAAAAATCGAAATGAAATTAATTCAAGAGTTTTCAGCAAAAAGGAACTAATTTTTTCCGGTATTTTTAATGGCAATGTTTCCTTAAAATCGACTTGTATGATCGTTAGATCACTTGTTATAAACTTCGGTATTCACTCTGAATTGAGGCTAATAGTTCCAATTATATGCTAGAAAACACGAAAGTCATGAACATGTGCCAAAGTTAACAAAGCCATAATCCTCCTCCTCATGATTTTTAGTTTTATTTATGAGTGATGGAATGAACCATCGGTAGAACCGGAGGGTAACCCAACACAGTCTCCAATTTCGATTTGAATCAACAAATTTCGTTCGACGATAATTAATGATTTAGCGAGTGGAATATGCTTGTTAATTAAAAGTGATACTCGTTAATCTCATTATCGGGATTTTCGTTCTCGCTATGACGACGACAGATAAATGAAGACTTAAATACGTTTACCAATGAAGTAAATCTGATAATGAAGATAAAATCAATCGTACTAATTGTCCTGATGATGATCGGTCGTTCGCAGATTCTATGCTTCTCGCTTGAGCGCCGTCACTGTGGCGACAAAATTAAATTAGTGCTCATCGAAGCGCATCAATATGCTGCGTATTGGAAAATATGTTTACATTAGCATAATTCAACTAGCGGTAAAAAATTGATTCACACGTTTATTGCTATTGGCCGTAAATATGACAAAAATGGAGAGCAAACTCACATCACCCAAGATTTATTACAACGATGAGCAAACAGTTCCTCCGTCGGTTCTGTTGCCGCTCTCACCCGCTTAATTCAAATCATCATGTGTCCCATCCACAGTGCCACCCACAAGCTTAAAACTCTTCTCCCCGTTTTACGATCCGCAATTACGTTTTGTACGTGTGTAAAGTTCGACTCGTTAAAACTGCCAAAATCGGCTCCCCCCTCTGGTTACGGCTTTAAGTCGATTCAAGTGCGCAATTTGGAAGGTTGAACTTGCCATTTGTTGTATATATTTGATAGACTACGTCAATCCATTCCCTGCGTAAGTATCCAATCGACGATGGTGGGAATTAATTACATCTGGTCGGCGTTTACATTGTTGAACTATATAGTAGGAAGATCGCAAGCTCTTTTTGAAAAGAGAACAATCTGTTCAGAAGGACAGCTTGTTGAAACTCACGTCCATCCTCAAACGATTCATTAACAATGAAATTGAAAGCGAACATTAATACCCCCATTATTACTCCGACAAACAAAGCCCGTTTCCAGTTCAAATCAACATAAGGGCGGCAAAACTAATAGTGCAGCCGCCGAACCCGAAGTTCCAATTACGAAAACACCTGCTAAGCCGGATTAGTGGTAATCATTTTTCCCTCCCGTCGTTCAATCCCTCGGATTTTCACGCGGTCCCGCGGCGAAAGTTTCAAGCGTTCTCAAACGTTAAGCCCCCGCTGCTGGAAACTGGGTGGCATAATTTCACCCGGGTGGAAACGCAAAAAAAAAAATACTCCCCACCACAGGTGCCACAGGTGCTGACCGGATTGGTTTTTACGAGATTACACATATGAGAATCCGATTTATTGGAAGCAATATAAGCGGGGGTGGCCACAACCAGGGCTTTGCCCCCCCCTTCGGTGGTGTTATTTATTTTACTACCAATACAAATGGTTTGCAGCAGTTTGGTGTCGTTCGGAGCGTTGGCGTTCTCTTTTTTCTATTTTATGCTGATTATATTTTATGTGAATCAGGTTGGGACAATAAACTGGGAACGAGGTTTTTCCCTTCTCAATTTTGTTATTAATGGTAAAACGCTTTTCATTCGGTTCTATCCAACAAAAGAACGAAACACTGGAATGATGATTGTTACATGATAATCGAAGAAACTTAACCTCGGATGATGTTTTCATTGAGGAAAGTTAAACACTAATCACTATCTATCGTTTTTTCGTACTACAATTCTCGACATCCAGTCTAGTCTTTATTCTAGTCTATAAATTATAAGAAAAAATCTAACGTCTCTTGTAAGATTACTAATCAACTACCTGAAAACCTTGCTTTTCGAGAACACAAGAAATCAGAAGATTCTTCGTCAGATAGGAGTGACTTTCTAGAACTATTACAACTAATATCTTGGTACGAGACAGGTCTCAAGGAGTACATAACGGTGTTGAAGCCTTGCGGTAGAAAGTAAGTACAATATCTCTCTCCAAAGATACAAAAACATACTCATTGAGATCCTTACAGGGCATGTAAAAGAGAAACGACAGCACTTCTGATGCATAGAAAAATGATCAGATGTCTGAAATTATCCGGTGCTTCCGTGGCCGAGTGTTTCACGCACTGTAAATTATGCCGGGGGTTCGGGTTCGATTCCCGTTCTAGACCGGAGATTTTTTCGTCAATGAAATTTATTCTGACTCGCACTGTGGTCACGCGTATTTTTTTCGCTTGCCACTTAGCATACATTTGAGGCAGTTTCCATTTTTCAAATATTAATAGTTTTATCCAGTTTCTGTATGTGTAGTTCAGTTTTACTCATTTTATGTGAATTAAATTTATAATGTATAAATATTATCCCTCCCACCACTTTCTTATCCCTTTACCAATTTTGTTTTTGACGTAGGAATACGTCTTTCGGGAACATATTGGGGTACAAATTGAAATTCGAAAATCCAGCACATCATGAAAATTGTCCAATCGTTTATTGCTCAGTCATTTCATGATGAATTGATGAAATTTTTGCGTCAATCGATTTCGGCACTCCATAACAATTTTTTATATTGAACTAGCGTACCCGGCAAACGTTGTTCTGCCATATAATGTATTTCTAGGGAATATTTTGGTTGGTAAAAAACGAATATACTTCAAGAGAGTTTGTATGTTATCGTTCAGATCTGTCAAATTGATCTAAATGATGATTTTCCCAGCGAAACATACATATGCGTATCTCTTATTTTCGAATATTCCCTTTTAATTTTAAAAATCTTCTTATATATAAAGATATGCATAGTAATTTTTTTCCAATGTTTACAATCATCTCAAATATTTTCCAACGTACTCTATCATTCTAATTTGGGTGAAGACAAACTCACAAAATATATGGACGACGTAGATCTGATCAGCCGTTCTCACGTGATGATGAGTTTTACGTACGTGGGAAAAAGTCTCTTTTATATATAAAGATAAAATAATATATGTCATGAAACTCACTATCGATCAATTGAAAAATCTCAACCCCTATCATAACGGGAATATCCAATTCTTATTGGTCGAAATTGACGACACATGCGGGCGGTTCCCTAACAAAGACATCAAAACCAAGCTCTCTGGGGGAAATTGCATTGCAAATACATGAAAGTAGAGGGAGCTTTTCTTCCCACCGAAATGTGTTCCCTAACAGAGACATCTAAACCAAGCTGCCTGGAGGAAATCAGCATTGCAAATATATGCAAGTCGGAGGCATTTTTATATTACAAGTAAGGCGAGTGATACGATAATTCTACCAAATAACATTTAAATGTGGAACTTCAATGTTGGTTGCTTCGTGAAATTTCATATCAATGACCGATCGTGTATTGTGAAAAATTTAGTGTGAATTTGTAAGTGTAAAATTGTATATGGTGGCAGTTGTATTTAAAATTACTTGATATATGATATAGAAACGATTTATTTCAATTTTCATAAATAAAAGCCAATGTGTGTTCCCGCTCAAGAATGGATCGTCTTTAAGTTGTCTGTTTTGTTGCGTTCGTTTTCACCTAAGGGAAATTCAAACGGCGAGAAAAATTGGAAAAGTGAAGAAATATTCGAAAAAGTGATTTCCCATATGCTCTACATATAGTATTAGGTGTTGTTAGACTAATTAAAATTCGCATTGGGTTGAAAAAACACTCAGAAACTCAAAATTATAAAAGAAAATTACATTTTATATTTCAAATAAGTTTTCTCTATATTAAAGTAACATTTTTTTTTCGGTTCGGTATTGATAATTATTTTATATTACATTGGTGAGCTTTTATTTTCTTTATTTCATCAATACATAACACAGGAGGCATCTCGTCTGGGGTCACAGGGGGCGGCTTTCATCATATCTCATGCCACTTCGGCATCTTCTATATGATATGCACCATCCAATGACTGTTTTCCATCCTTCTGTCATCATCATCCGGTAAGCACTGGTAAAGTTAATAAACAATATCCAAGAACCAAACAAAACGGCCCATTTCAGGGCCACAAAATCATTATCAAAGAGTTTAACAATGTCATTCTTCAAACATATTTAAAATCAACAGATAATAGATAGCCTAACGGAATTCTATGTCAACTACACGGTAGTGTCTCGGACACAACCCTCCTGTGACTTTTTTTTAATTTATCGTTCGATAGATCCAAGGTGTGTTTACCTTGGATCGATCTTTCGTTTTCTTACACACTCAACTCAGTGTTATTTGTCTCTTGCCTACATTTCGGAATTCATTTCGGTTAGCGCACTGTGCGTGTGATGATTTGTCTCCATGCACCTTAATTAATCATATAGTCATTGCAGATTTTATGGACATGATGCATTAAATAATTTTTTTTTTAATTTTACTAATAAAACGTATTTACTTGAGGTTTTGGGAAAAAAAAGATCCTCAAATATCGTTACACAGTAATGATCGAGTAATGGGAAACATCGTTTTGATCTGATCGAATAATGTGATTAATTAATAGTTTATTTCCCCGTGTTATGTATGAATTACATACTCGACAAAAAATAGAGGAATAGAGTGTGGTGCCAGAATTTTTAGGTGAATACAAATTTTGAGGGGAATGCTGTAACTTCGAGAAAAATCAGATCAGTTAATGGCTTTTCAAATACTTATTATCCTTGTTGAAAGAGGCGATGTATTTATTGTTGGTAATATTGATGATTTTATAGAAAAGAATTCTTCCACATTAGAGAAAAGAAGTATTTTCGACAACTGTGGTACGAACTGTTCTTAAAAGTATTAAACAACGAATTACTTCATCAATGACATGAAAATATAAAAATATAGTGTGATGCTGGCTAGAAATCACTATAAAAAATTAATTTTACTCGCGTTCGTTTGCCGCAAGAAAAATGACTTTCACGTGCCAAGCAATAGAACCACCGACACCAGTATTCCATTTGCTACACCATTTTTTCTCATGTAGACCGCAAAGTGCTAGAAGCACCAATCCAATGCAATCCAACACTTTAATTCGTTAATTTTTCTCTCGTTCGCCGTTGGAAAGGTTCCTCTATGCTAGCCGCGAACTCTTTGCTAAGCAGTAAAACGCCTTTTTGAACAGATAGTAATTTAATTGACTCTCATACTCTTAGGTACTTCGGTACCCCGTGGGTAATTTGGTACCAACCCGGATCTCCGGCGGTAATGAGCGCACTCTGGTGGTGTATAAAAAAAGTGTTCTAGTAATTTAGTAACAAACGTCAGATGCCAAAAATCCAAAATATCTGTGTTTTAAAAAAAAATTCAAGTTTTGTAGTTTTTGAAATCTCGAAAATTTTTCATGTGCTTCTTTTGGAAAAATCATTAAAAATCGAATAGTAAGCCGATTTTAAATATTAAAGCTGATTTGGATCTAGAAATTGATGTTCTTCAACGAATTCGAGTATGTGTATCGAGATTTTAATCACAAATTTCATAGATTTCATTCCAAAGTGAAAATTCGGTATGTGGGTAATTTGGCACCCCAATGTAAACATAGTGTTGATAATACACCATGCTAAGTATTGCATGTCCGCAATAGATCCCTCCGAGAATTGGCCAAGAGCTAAGTCCAAAAAAACAAAATGGGGTACCGAATTTGTACCAGTACCTCTATCATTAACATTTACTGTTGATTAATCGCTGTCTAAAGCGACATTGAATCACTGAACTTATTGAATATCCAAGTGGTTTCTTAGTATCTCATTCATTACATCTTCGAAGCCCAAAAAACATGGAGAACGGTAACAGAAAAATCCGAACCGAATCGGTTGTATTGTGATAGTATTGGTGACAGCAACCGCTGCGGAATAAATTTTAACATTCTGTTTTCAACCGAAGAACACTGCTCTCACCACTGAAAAATGCTTTCTTCACATCCGGCTTGAAATTGAATTGTCAATCGGATAAAAGCCACCATTCACGATATATCAGCTTTCCAAATGGCCTCCCGCAGAGACGAGTGTTTCGTTCAGTTTTCCAATTTGGCCATTTTCATGGCTAGAGGCGAATGAACTGAGCAATTTTGAAGCCTCTACAATTTTAAGAATCATGATCATCATCACCAATAAGTCCGAACATATTCCTAAATTCACACAAGCACTCTTCCAGCAATAAAACAGGAAGTGGGTTATATCTGTGGTATAATCGCAAGGGTGACGTAGGAATATCGTTGATTTTGTGATGATTTGTTTTTGGTTGCATCTGAATCAATTCTAAATGAATGAATAAATGAATATTTGGGGGACTTCGAACACGAGAGCGTTACGTTGAAGGCACAATATTCAGCAAAAGAAGCAATCAGACAAAAGTTGTATAATTCATAATACATTGCTTGTATTGTGATATGATTTGTATTCAATTTCCAATAGACAAAATATCTGTTGCATCAAATCAGTTTACGTATTTTTTGCGTTCGCTCATATTTTCTCACAACATCCATTTCCCGTTTGAGAAATTGTTGAGTAAACATCGTTTGCCAGTGCGCGTAGAGCGGGAATTCTTTCCTAAGATTCATTGCACCAGACATTGTGCCAGACGGTCTTACGTTGATCACACTTGATTGAAAAATCACAAAACCAAATGTATTTGGTCGCAGTATTATATGGATAGAAAAAATAATAAACTCTTTCGCTTGAATGTAATTTCCAATACCAAGGGAACTGGCAGATTATCTTTTAGCAACGATAACATCTCTCTCTGATTCTCCTTGATAATCGAAGCCCACCAATGGTTAATACTAACTCGATAACCACCTGTCCATCGCACTTGATTGAAAAATCACAAAACCAAATGTATTTGGTAGCAGTGTTATATGGTTAGAAAACATTAAAATAAACTCTTTCGCATGAATGTATTTTTCAATTCCAAGGGGAACTGGTAGATTATTTTTCAGCAACGATGACACCTTTTCGAAATCTTCTCGATGCTGGATGGCAACCAAACGAAAATAGTTCCGCGCGTGTATGTGTGTGTGTGATGGTTGCTCCGATGTCTCAAGCGGAACCGTTTGTGGCATCTCCTCCTGATGGATTCCCTTCTGGTGCACCTAATGTGCACAAACTGGCAAACAGGCAGTAACACTGTTCATCAGCGTTTTCATGATAAACGAAGTTAGCTTCACCGCAACAGCGACAACATGCTCCAATCGCTGTTCAATTATAACTGAGTGGATTTCCGAGCGACGCTCGCTTCTTCAGTCGAGGGTTTTGGTGGCCCTGAAAAGGGCCGATGGGTGGTTTTGTAGAAGCAGCTGAAGATGGATAATTTATGCTTCCTTTTATTCTCGCGAGAAGAATACGCGATTATCAATGTACGTATTGCATTCAGTATGCACCTCGAACATTCTTCACGAGCAATACGCAGTGCGGCCACAGGCGATAATGTATTTGCTCATCTATTTGATAACGCATGAAATCAACAACTCGTACTTGTAAGTGCAAGCGCTATACTATGAGGCGAAAAATTTAGCACGTCCTTTCCACACAGAAGCTTCAATAGAAATTTAGGTTAGCCAGGACGAGTACAATATTTAAAGTGCCTTCACTACCAGCCGACGACAAGCGTCAATAATCTTGACTGAGATGGGCTTTGAAGCAGTTACCCATATTTGCAGATTTTTGGATTTACAATAGTTTGGTTTCAGAGCATTTTTTTTTTTCAATATTTATTTAACGTTTTTGTATACTATATTTCCAGGTTCTTGGATTAATGAATCATTCATACATTTTATCTTTCGAATGAACTGATTGTCATACCACTTCGTTCAGTCGACAAAAAGGTATCAACACTCTAAATCTTGCACTCCTAACGTAACGTTCTCATTTTCAAAACTTTGAACTTAGACCTCGGTACAGATGCAAAAATGATGTGAAAATACAATACAGAAGCACTGTCCGCTAGACGACATGAAAATCGACGACAAACAAAATTGCACCACTGTGTGCGATGCCTACTTTCCATTCTTCCATTATGCCATATATTATTGCATCAAGCAAAACCGCTGTGTGTGACATCAGCGTTGGAAAGACTGCAGTCTGCTAGCTGGACCGAGAGTGTGACTTGAATGATGCTGATGTTTTGAATTATTGAGACTTCAAAATTTCCCAGTTCATTCGCATCTAGCCTTGAAAAAGGACAATTTAAAAAAAGTACACTAAACTCCTGGCCTTCAGAATGGTCATTTTGAAAAACTTGCTGCCGTCTGATCGCTGGCTGGATGACTGATGAATCGTGAATTTTGTGATCTGAGATCGCATATTGATTGTTTATACTCAAAAAATTTAAAACGGGCGAAGCTCAAATTGCAAAATTTTCTATCCCCATCGCTGCATTTTCGTTTCAAACGAGCGATTCATGCGCACCGGATTCGCAGTGGTGTATAAATAATGTACCTGCAAGGGATATTAGTTATTGACAGCACGGATGGGTAAAGATATAAATGGGCAAAAGAATATATAGGTATAGGTAAATAGAAATGGTTCCAATTTTGTGTAATTTAACTCATTTACGAATTAGCGAAAATCTTGGAGAATTTCCAATTCGATTGGTATGCAGATCTTTGACAAGAAGAGATGAAGAGAAAACAGGTCGTGTACTCCAGATAGACAAAACTTTTTCGTGCTCCTCATACCGGATATTTTCAGGTTCAATAACCCAAAGTTGTCTTCCCGTTTACGGCTTACACCAGACCACTTCAAACACAACATTTTTCTTGATCCGTCGACGCTTAGCTCATTGGCTAGGTGAGAGAATCGACATAAACAGAGTGACTATAATTGCAACATTCTTGTTGAACATATAGAAATAACATATAAAATATAAACATCATAATGTTTAAAATTATAAATATTTTTTTTCTAAATATCCTCGACTTCCTCACGTAATATAAATGTTTTGCACAACCCTAGATCACAAACACTGTACAAGCCATAAATTTGGGATAAATCACTTAAATATTCCTGCACTTATACTTAATTCGGTCTTTCTATTTTTTTCTAAATTTTTGTTTATCCATCTTTTGACGACAGTCAATGACATCACTATACACTCCTCTGAACAGCGTTGGGTGTGGCTAATAAAAGATTTAGGTCAACTCTGTTGTTTACGACAGGGCGCTTTCAACAATCCTCAATAGACTAAAATTAAAAATTAGCTAGCAAAATAAAGTAATATTCAGTGCTCTTGAATGAGTTTCTCTCAAAACTATTACGATTCTTTCTTCAACACCAGACTGCTATAATTTTACATCCGTTGTAATATCCACGGTTCAGAAGAGTGTCATCCATTATAAGCAGCTGAATTTTGATCAAACTATCACGTTTGCGTCCTTGATATTTTTCTTTGGGAAACATTTCAGAAACGCTTAAATATATGCAATTTTCAACACATGTTCGTTTGTTTTGATCAGTATTTGTTTTACGGTGCTGCCAGAATAGTCTATACAAGGTAAGTGTACAATCCAGCATTATTTATATTAGTCATGTTATAATTTACAATGCAGAACTTACTTCTAGCGTATATTTCAGTATCAGTGTCCGCTGTCCGGTGGTCTAACTGGATAATGGAAGATCAGAAAGGAATACTCTTACGCCGAAAAGTGGCAACTGTGTAATGTGCTAATTATAGATATGATAAACATGTGACATGTACACGATTAAAATTCGGCTCTGTTACAGCTAAAATGCTAATGAGCCTGGGATAAAAAAAACTCAATTGATATTATAATGGACAGACAAATCACCACCAGTTTGAAACATTGTTCGAGGTTTTTATGGAGGCAGTTCAAATAGAAGTGGGAGGAATTCAGTGAGGAGCTTAATGCACTGAGACCATCTTCTTGGTCTTGGTTCAGAATGGCAGCCACTGACATTCGAGCAGAGTAACGAATCGAGCTGTTTCCTCGATTTCTATAATTCTAGATTTTACTCGGTGTGATAGTGATAGTGATTGTATCGAATCCTTGATTCGATTTCTATAATAGGGCCCTGTATACAGTTTGAAAAAAATATTTTTTTTTATATATTTCAAGATTACTTATTTCAAGCAAAAATGAAACTTTTCAACGTTAAGAAGAAATTTAAGTGTCTATTAAATGTACAGTGGAGTAAAAATCGTGATTTTTGAAGATTTTACTTGGAATTGTTTGTTATCGATATTGCTGAAAAATTAAAAAGTATAAAAGATGTGTTTCAAATAATAAATTGTAGAGCGGTTAGAGAACTTCAATTTAATTGATAGTAACAATCAAGTTTAATATAAATTTTAAGGATAAAATTAATAATAACACATTAAACATTATTAACTTTTAAGTTTTTCACTTCCAAAGTGTTATTAGAATCCACTAATTTAGATGTTCCACTACTATATCCTGTAGTAAATTTACTGATCTTTCAAGTGAAAGCAACATACTCGACATCCGTAGCGTACTTTTTTAATGTAGAGCCAGTTTGAGGCAACAGAGTTCGAAACAAAAAAAAACTATAACTCTGTCGTTGTTGAAATTCGAACATATGGGTAGAAAGATTTTTTCATCAAATATGATCATCTATCAGTTCCTGAGAGTATCTGGATAAATTTAGTTTTTTCATGTGAGAAAGGTGTTTTCTGACTTTAAGGGGATGAATCAAAAATCAAATTCTTATTTTCATTCAAAAAACGAATAATACATGCATTAGAAACGAAGAAGAAAAAAACAAATTTTTTGACTCGATTATATACAGTGAAAAGGAATCTGAGACTGTAAATAATCGAGTCCGCGCTGTATCGATCTTTTTTTGGGAAATTTGGGAAATATTTGTCGATAGATAAATTAATTTAAATTTAAATTTAAAAGAATGTAGTTACTCTAAATCGTGACGATGTATGAAATAAGATAACTAAAACACGAGATCCACGTTAAGACAGACTTCAAATAGCCTCTTGTGAAGTTCACTATTAAACATCTGGTTTGGCAGACTATCAGTATGTGTGGCTTAAAATGCGACATTTTTTTGCAACCAGGACCGTCAACCAGGAAATTTACGTGTACATATATCCGGTGTTTAATCCGCGCTGTTATGAGTTATATTCCCAATACAGTTTGTATCAAATAAACTGAAAATGATTTGATAGCTGATTGGTTTCATAGTCGGGACTTCTTTCATTGTTTTCTCAACTAATAAATTTTCATTCAAACCCATTTAATTCCCAAAAATAAAACCCATATAATGAAAAGCAAAATATTGCGATTCAAATTTATGTTCACTGCTGTATTCCAGGTGCCGTTGTGCGGAAACCTCATCTATTATATCGAAAAATAAGCTTCCAACGCAAACAGTTGTGAATGAAAGATTTAAACATTGAATGAAATCAATCAAAATTTTCACCAGATGTTGTTCTATTGAGAAAAAAGTTCAATTTTGCACACCAAACAAACGAAGCGCAATATAATCTATTGATGAAGAATCGAAAATTCACACAAACATCCGAAACAAAAAGTACGTGAATAGTGCAGCAATGCCACCAAACTGAATCATTCCCACAGACACATACAAAAACCAAACCAAACCGATGCTAACAAAACGTGTTTCCGCCATTCACTATTGTGATTTCCAGATTGCAACCAGAGTTCCACAAAGCGACAAATTGAACCGAAAATAGCATGAAAACCAACCAGAAAACCAAGGGAAAAAAAAGAACCGAATAACGAAAATTCGTCAAATTGCAACATGGAAAAAATAATGGAAAATTAGCGGGTACACAGACGCGGGGACAAGAGAATTCAATCAAACCGATTTTTGTTTTCCGGTTTTTTTTCCTGCTCGTTTGTTCCTGCACAATCGCACGACAGTTTCGAAGCTTTTATTTCGGCACATCCGCTCTTTCGGAGCGGAATTTGTCGCAGAGATGATATGAAACTGGTCGCCGGTGGAATTTTTGCAGCAAACGAAATTAAATTCGTCTTTTTTGTTTGTTGTTGTCGGTGGCGTTCTTTTGGTTTTTCGCCAAGCTGACCTCCGAAAAATGCAAAGCTTCGTTCAGGGGGTGTGTGTGTTTGTGTGGATTTAGGTTTTCCTGGTAGTCCCATTTTTTCGCGTAACTGGCTCGGAGGAAAAAGGGCGCTGAAAGAATTTTTCATCGGTTCCACTGTCCGGGAAGTGGGTAAACGCTTGGAAAAGGATTAGTACTTACCTTTGTAATTGTTGGAAGAATCTCAAGGGCGAATTCTGGAAGAGACAGAGAAAGGGATGAAAGTGAACTTAAAGTTGTAACAAATTTATGTTCTGTGAGATATATCACTGAATATTTTCGTTGAACTGAACAGGGACGTTGGGAAATTTTTGGCAAGCTTCCAGGATAAGGAAAGTATTGGGCAGAAAAAATGTACGATCGAACATAACACATATAAAAGCGCCGCTCTGTTTTAGAATGGTAGAATTCAAGAAGATACAATTCCCCAAATCAGGCATCAAAAGATGTTTTGAGCATTTTACATGCGAATGAAATACTTTGTGCGAATCGAAATAGGTTACAGGGGAATTGGGAATTTCAATTTATGAAGACGTTGAAAACTCGTTCGCTCGAGTCATAAAATTAAGTTGATCAATGTGCACTCCATTGCTCTTCCGTTTTGATTCCGCATCTTATTTTTATGACAAAAGTTGAGAGTTGAGACACGGTCTAGAAGCCGACAGAGATTAAATTCATCCCGAACGATTCTGGCCGGCCAGCAAGACAGTCATCCGCAAGATTTAATAGCAAAACTTCGCAAAGTGAGCTCATTGTTATTAAATTCTTAAACTCATTATAATTCATACCGCCTCTTGTTCAGCCCAAGCTCACAGCCAGAGAAATCAACGAGAGTGAGAACCACTTTATCCTCGCCCATACTCCGTCAAATCCCTCATCTGGCGAGAGTCATATTTCCTTGGAGTAATTGATGGAACATATGCACACATCCATTGCTCTTCTCAGAGCCTACGCCCCCGTCGATTTCATCTGATGTAGACGACGACGATGAGGACGAGGATGACGGTAACAAGTGAAAGATAACAGATTTCCCTTTGTCGCTCGCATATAAATTAGATAACATCAAACGACAAAAGATCGCATCGTAACAGCCACAGAAACGGGCTTCCCTGGTTCCCTCGTAAGTGCTCTCAGGCGAGAAATTAAATTAGTCCAAATTGGGATTGGAAAATATTGCAGGCAATTTTCGCTGTAACTTTGGAACGCTTCCGTTGGTGACCAGAATGAGAATGACGATCATCAGGTGGCATCCGAGGTATCACACCGCAGGATGTAGTAGGGACACGTGAGTAATTGATGCGTGAATTATGTACTCTCTCCGATTACGCGGAACGGCACGCTATCGGTGAAAAGTTCCGCCGTGTGTGCGTGCAAAACATTAGGTCGGAATGGGTTCGCGGTAATGCGAGCTTTGCAAGAGGAAAACGCAAGGAACCTACTCGGTATTGAAATCATCCATCGAAGCGTTAATGCGTAATACGGATCTCGGCGGATATCACAATCTAATGGGCTGTAGCGGAAGCAATATAAGGTGTTCACATATGAGTGCTAGTGAACGGATACGGCAATATAAGATGGACCAAAAGCAGTTACGACTATTGATTTTGGACAAATTATTCAATCTCTTTTGCTCACTTTTGCGATAATATTCGTATTGAAACCACTTTGTTAGACCTAACTTGTTATTCGCTTAATCGAATTTAAATTTGTTTCCCTCTACATTTTAGCTTCAGAGCTGACAGAATATTGCTAATACACGAACCAACCCAATTTCATTATTTTAATGTTGCAGTCAGCCTTGCTAACAGTCACCATCATAGGTCTATTTTTTATGATGACATATTGGTTGCGCGTTCGCTTACTAAGCGATCGATCTTGAGTTAAAACTCAGGGCCCTCGATTGACCATGTTTGTGGTGTTACAGAATAACTACGTCCACGCAACAATCATCAGCGATGGAGATCGATCCACGGTGGAATGATCAGTTCATCCACACAACTGCTCTGCTCTGCAGGGAACATCGGGCTGTTGTGCTATAAATAACACAACAATGATCTCCGCTGTTCGGTCTGTTGAACAATGGGAGAACAGAAAAAATACTCTAACGCCTAAATGGCTATTACTACTGTGTAATATACAATTTATAGAACCATAAACATGTACATGTACACGATTAAAACCCGGCTCTGCTACAGATAAAATGCTAATGAGCCTAAATAAATAAACAAATGGGATAAAAACAAGTACTAAAGGGTGTGTCACATCAAATTGCATCACGGAAAAAACGCTGTAGAAATTTAATTTTTAGGAATTAGATCTTCAGCTTTCGCTTATAATCAGATAAGAGTGTATAGATCACGTTGGCCATGCTTCACTGTCAATTTATCGTAAATTTGGAAAAATGTCGTCGAACGAAAAAGAGCGTCGTGAATTAATCCTGTGCACTCATTTCGAGAATCCGGAGTTGTCACATCGGGACATCGGTAATATGCTGGGAATCGTCCAATCCACGGTCAGCAGAGTACTAAAACGATACTTCGAGAACCTAACCATCGACCGGAAGGTGAAGAACGGCAAAAATGGATGCTCCGTCAGTGAAAAAGATCACAAGCGCGTAGTTAAGCAGTTTAGACGTGATCCGAGAAGTTCGGTCCGGGATGTCACCAATAAGCTGAATTTGTCAAGTTTATTCGTCCAGCGGACCAAGCAGCGGGAGGGCCTGCGTACATACAAGGTTCAGAAGGCTCCTAACCGCGACGAAAGGCAAAACATGGTGGGGAAGACGCGAGCCCGGAAGCTGTACACCGAAATGCTGACGAAGCCGCATTGCCTGATAATGGACGACGAAACCTACGCCAAAGCGGACTTTCGTCAGCTGCCGGGCCTGTTGTTCTTCTCCGCAGAGGACAAATTCAGCGTCCCGGAGGAGATTCGCAAGCAGAAACTATCCAAGTTTGCCAAAAAGTACATGGTGTGGCAAGCGATCTGCTCTTGCGGAAAGCGGAGCGCCCCCTTCGTAATGACCGGCACGGTAAACGGGCAGGTTTATCTTAAGGAGTGCCTACAGAAGCGCTTACTACCACTATTGAAGCAGCACGAGGGCCCGACCATCTTCTGGCCGGATCTCGTTTCGTGCCACTATTCAAAGGACGTGTTGGAGTGGTACGAAGCCAACGGGGTCACCTTCGTGCCAAAGGAAATGAACCCGCCCAACGCGCCGGAGCTTCGCCCAATAGAGAAATATTGGGCGATTATGAAGCAGGCCCTCCGGAAGAACCCAAAAGTTGTCAAATCGGAGGCGGACTTCAAAAGAAAATGGATTTCTGTTAAAAAAAAACTACAACCTGACGTTGTACAGAACCTTATGGACGGGGTAAAGAGGAAGGTGCGAGCATACGGGCTTGGGCTCGAAGTATGAATAAAAAGAAAATGCCAAAAGTTGTTTAATAGTTTCTATTTTACTGTCTAAAATTTTCAAAAGGATCGGTCTACTGGGCGAATTTCTACAGCGTTTTTTCCGTGATGAAATTTGATGTGACACACCCTTTATGCCATTGATGAACATCAAAAACTGAACAATTAATCGACGGCAGAATTTCAAAATGTGGTACGACGCTCATTTGCTAACTGGGCTATTAGCGAAATCCAGTTATTGAATTCCACATGTTAATTTGACATGCCACACATTAAATAAAACTGAGAGGAACTTAAATAAATTGTTTGATTGTCACTGAAAAAACTTGTGCGCTTGTGAACGTTCAAATTAGATCATAAAGGTAGCTGCATGTACAGTAGGGTGCCAATGAATGTATGGGAACAAAATCGACCCTCAACTTTCAAAAAGTTACCCTATACAAAATGTTTACCGCCTCGAAAAAACACCCTATGCGAAATATCAGCTCAATCGGACTTAAGGGAGAGTGGCACAAAGTGGTTAAAGTTTGAGTTTTTTAAAAACCGAAAAATGACTAGAATTCGGGGTTTTCAAAAAAAAATGTTGATGCCGAATGTCTTAAGATTGCATAGCACATCAAGATTTACAGTTATCTAAAAAAAATTTTTTTTTGTTAAAAATCGACTTTTCAAACGGAAAAACGACCAAGTACCAAAAAAAATTGTTTTTTAACAATTTTTTTTCTTCGAGATTACAGTAAATCTTGACGAGTAATGCCATTTTAAGACATTTGGCATTCACATTTTTTATAGAAAAATTCGTTTTTCTAAATCTTTCGTTTTTCAAAAAAAACTCAAATTTTTACGTCTGTCACACTAATGAATGAAGTTGAAATGAAGTAATATTTTGCAGAGGGTATATTATCGTGCGAATCACCATTTCGCAGCAAGTACCGAATCAAAAATCGGGATAACTATTTTTATTGGTACCTAAAACAATACGTTTCGTTTCGTACTCCGAAAAAAAAACTAAGTCCAGAGTGTCGATTTTTGACAAAAAATTTTTTTTCGAGATGACACTAGATCTCGACGTTCCATGAAATTTTAGTTCATTTGGCATGAAAAAAAAAATTCGAAACCCCGATTTCCTCCTTGGGTGATTTTTCGATTTTCAAAAAACTCAGACTTTGACCGCTTTGCGCCACTCTTCCTTAAGTCCGATTGAGCTAATATTTGACATAGGGTGTATTTTTCGAGGTGGTGAACATTTTCTATGAGGTAACTTTTTGAAATTAGAGATGATCATTTTCATTGGCACGCTAATGTACAGAATAAAGTTTCTAATTGCATTTTCTCAACATTAAACATAGTAAAATTGGATACAGAGCACTTCCACCTCAAATCAACCATTCTCTGAGTCTTTGATTTTTTCGAACTTGGTACTTATGATGGAAACTACCTAAAATCACAATTCCCATTATCGCATGACTAGTACAAATAACGACTGATTTTTAAAAAGAGCGTATTCGAAATCATTGATCTTTCTTTCAAAAACTCGTAACTAAAAATCCAGATGTCTGATTAAAATACGATATGTGACAAAGTTGTTGGAAAATAAATGAACCATTTAGGAAAAATAACATTTTGAATGTACTGTTAAAAAATTTTACTAAAAATTTAATTTAATGCAGGTCGGACTCGATTATCCGGGATTCGATTATCCGGAGTATTTAATTTTTGTTTTTTCTTTTTTAGATAGGAAATATGGAATAATTTGTATAATAATTTCATATTGAATAATCAATATGGGCCTGACTATCTTGACTAATAGAACACAGTTATTTATGAAAAATGCAAATCCAAGATAGCGGCCACCACAAAAAGGCGCCATATAGATTTTTTTCACAACACCATCAATATGGGTGTCAAATGAAAGGGATTGACTAGTAGAACACAGTTATTTATGAATAATGCAAATCCAAGATGGCGGCCACCAAAAATGGCGAATTACATATTTCCACAGAACCGCATAAATATGGGTATCAAATGAAAGTGCTCGACTGGTAGAACACAGTAGATCATGGAAAATCCAAATCCAAGATGACCGCAGTTCCCAAATAAACAATTACTTTTTTAATGGTTTAATTCAGCTTACTCTCAAAACACCCCCTTCAATGTTTTTTTGTATATTTTTGTTATAAGGCCCTTCAAATTTAACAAAGTTTGACGTATAGTGGTGGCGTGGTTATTCCACCAAAAAAAAAAAGATATGAGTTTTTGAAATTTTAATACTTTGTGAAATTGTAACCATTTAAGAAAAGTAACGTAAAAATGGAATCTATATGCGAATCTACGTGAAAAACTATGTATAACGTTTTATCCTAAGACTAGCCGTTTTCCAGATATAACCAATTTAAGGGGGGACCCCGGTCTGGAAAATCGAAAAAATCGAATTTTTGTTTTTTGCATTTTTGGGAAGCATATGCCCTCGAAAATGTTGTCTTGAAAGGATATTAATCTAAAGTTTACAAAAAAAAGATTTTGTTTATCTTTCATAATCTTACATGTTATGCTTGGCTGCTCTTTGAAGAGAAATTATTGCCGACCAGTACGACACCCATATAAAAATTGATTACGACCGCAATATTAATACGTGGTTAATACGTGGAAACAAATAAAATATGTAAAAAATATGTTTAAATTACACGGTTTCATTGTGATTAAACATAATAATAATACAGGCGGGTCATTTAGTGATGACGTTCTGTTTGGATTTATGTTGATCATCATGTAGTGTGTTCTCCAAATCAAATCTATTCATTTGGTACACATATCTCAATGGTGTGTACTAAATTTGAGAGACAGCAATCAAAAGGAAGGTAATCTTTCAATTGATACCAATATGTGGAAGTTGCATAAAATTAAAAAAAGCTAATTGGCCATTTTGTGACTGTGGCCATCTTGGATTTGGATTTTTCATAAACAGTAAAACACACAAAATTGTAGGGTTTTGAAAAAAATATTGTCCTTTTGTGGTGGCGGTCATCTTGTATTTGGATTTTTCATAAATATACGTGTTCTACTATTCAAGCCCTTTCATTTGATACCCATATTGATCGGGTATTGAAAAAATATACATATCGCCATTTTGTGGTAGTGGCCATTTTGGATTTAGATGTTAAATAACTGTATTCTGATAGTCAAGCCCTTTCATTTGATACCTATATTGATGGGGTTTTGATGAAAAATAGTTAATACGTCATTTTGTAGCGGCCGTCATCTTGAAAAATCATACGCATGTTTTATTATGACAGAAAAGATTATTCATTTTTAAGAAAGTTCCAAATTTCAGATCTATCGGTCAACTGGAAGGGGGTCAAATATGTCTTAATGTGGGACAGCGCTACCGCTTAAAATGTGTTCGTAACGCATACATTTTGAAATTCTCTTTTGGAAATTTTCCAGGTACAAGTCAAATTCAATTATTCAAATGTACATTCAAATACGATAATGTTCTTTCATGACAACCAAATAGATCCAATTAAGGTTCAATTTTTCTAGAAAAATAATACATTCAGTATACCCCATGATCTACTGTTCACCAGAAATCAATAATATTTGTATAATACTATTGAATGGAAGGAAAATTTATACGCGGGAGAGTTCATCACAACATCATAACATCTATTGTCATCAATACGAAAATATAGTACACAATCTTTTTTTTTTTTTCTTTATTATAGTGACTTTCAGCACATTTCGGCTGGGTCGTCACTTTTACTTCCATTTTTGGAAGAATGTCGGGAGTGAGAATTGAACTCGTGATCTCTGCGTGAGAGGTATGGATGTTACCACTACGCCAGATCGCCTCCTCAAGTACACAATCTATAAAATGTATTAAATAAGAATTTCACCGTATTTTAGTAAGTTATACACTATTTTTTATGCTTTTTATAATATAATACTTCTCACTTTCATCTGAGTTCTTCCCCTTCCAAAAGCCCACCCTATAGGGGAAGATAGTCCTAACGCGATAAGTGGTCCTGAAACCATCCAACAGTAAACCCTAAAAAGGTTGATTGGGTCGATTTTTACTTGGGTTGGTTCAACCCTAAAAAGATTGATTGGGATTGCTATTGAGCTGGTTAGCAAAAAATTGGGAAAACAAGTAAAAATCGATTTTTTATTACTTTCCGATATTGTTGCACCCTACACTCACACACACCAAGATAAAAATTTGTACGTAAAATACTCTAATGCCTTAAGCTTCGTAGCTTTGTGTTGTAGCTTTAAAATTGATGTACATCCCATCTGTATTCTTTAATTTTCACGATGTTACAGCATGTCGAAAATCACTTAAAACATTCGACTTCGCACTCTGTTCCTCTAATTTTTTTGTCGAGTGTAGATGCGTAGAAATATTTTCTATCAATTGATGCAAACATCTTTGCAATTTATTAAGATTAGGCATTCGAAACCTGCCATATAACACGAACGCAGCTCTATTAAAGGGTGTGTCACATCAAATTGCATCACGGAAAAAACGCTGTAGAAATTCGCCCAGTAGACCGATCCTTTTGAAAATTTTAGACAGTAAAATAAAAACTATTAAACAACTTTTGGCATTTTCTTTTTATTCATACTTCGAGCCCAAACCCGTATGCTCGCACCTTCCTCTTTACCCCGTCCATAAGGTTCTGTACAACGTCAGGTTGTAGTTTTTTTTTGAACAGAAATCCATTTTCTCTTGAAGTCCGCCTCCGATTTGACAACTTTTGGGTTCTTCCGGAGGGCCTGCTTCATAATCGCCCAATATTTCTCTATTGGGCGAAGCTCCGGCGCGTTGGGCGGGTTCATTTCCTTTGGCACCAAGGTGACCCCGTTGGCTTCGTACCACTCCAACACGTCCTTTGAATAGTGGCACGAAGCGAGATCCGGCCAGAAGATGGTCGGGACCTCGTGCTGTTTCAATAGTGGTAGTAAGCGCTTCTATAGGCGCTATAGGCGCTTCTTCTACTCCTTAAGGTAAACCTGCCCGTTTACCGTGCCGGTCATCACGAAGGGGGCGCTCCGCTTTCCGCAAGAGCAGATCGCTTGCCACACCATGTACTTTTTGGCAAACTTGGATAGTTTCTGCTTGCGAATCTCCTCCGGAACGCTGAATTTGTCCTCTGCGGAGAGGAACAACAGGCCCGGCAGCTGACGAAAGTCCGCTTTGACGTAGGTTTCGTCGTCCATTACCAGGCAATGCGGCTTCGTCAGCATTTCGGTGTACAGCTTCCGGGCTCGCGTCCTCCCCACCATGTTTTGCCTTTCGTCGCGGTTAGGAGCCTTCTGAACCTTGTATGTACGCAGGCCCTCCCGCTGCTTGGTCCGCTGGACGAATAAACTTGACAAATTCAGCTTATTGGTGACATCCCGGACCGAACTTCTCGAATCACGTCTAAACTGCTTAACTATGCGCTTGTGATCTTTTTCACTGACGGAGCATCCATTTTTGCCGTTCTTCACCTTCCGGTCGATGGTTAGGTTCTCGAAGTATCGTTTTAGTACTCTGCTGACCGTGGATTGGACGATTCCCAGCATATTACCGATGTCCCGATGTGACAACTCCGGATTCTCGAAATGAGTGCGCAGGATTAATTCACGACGCTCTTTTTCGTTCGACGACATTTTTCCAAATTTACGAAAAATTGACAGTGAAGCATGGCCAACGTGATCTATACACTCTTATCTGATTATAAGCGAAAGCTGAAGATATAATTCCTAAAAATTAAATTTCTACAGTGTTTTTTCCGTGATGCAATTTGATGTGACACACCCTTTATGATACTTTTTGAAATATTTTTTTTGTTATCAATAAATCTCGACGTGTAATGTTAAGATATTCAGCATCAAAGCAAGACAACGCTTTGTCGAGAATGTTTTTTTTTAACACAGAGCGTGTTGTCACGTCACAAAATGCATGCCGCTTATGTCAAAGTTCTTGCGTTCAAAGTTCTTTTTGAAAAACTGAATATACAGGAATCCACGTTCATCTTTTGTTGACAAATCATAGAACGAAGTTAAATTTGTATGTTTTGAAACGGAACTTAAAATACAACATTATTGTTCAAAAGTCGGAAACTGCAAAAAGACGTCACAAAAGTATTGGGCTAGCAACAAACGACTTCAACTGTAAAATATTCTCCAACTGAAAATCCTTGTAGGAATTTTTCCAATTTTACTTTGACATCGTTTACTATTTGGCAATCGTGTGATTTATACATACATTGAAACGAGAAAAAAAAACTGTTCTTAGTGAGTCAAAACGTTGTCACGTCACGCTGGAATGGGTTTACATTGATTAAAACTAGAATGAATTAGCCCTTTTGTGTGATTATCTACCAGTACCGTCAATAACGAGCAGCTAATGCATCGACGAGGGGCTATGTTTATATACCCCTGTAAATCAGTTACATATAAATTGGTCGCTGGAAATGCATAAGCAGACAACAAACTCATGTGAACGGTCGCTACGGAGGGAAGAAATGTTTCAGTTCAAGCCCCATCCGACAGCCATTTATGCAAGTTATATTACACAGTCTTGGTTCTGCCAGCGAGCAGTCAACAACAAATCGCGTGCGATTCTTTCTCGCAAATCAAAATTTAAGCGAGAAAATTTAAATCCAGAGCGTCGATTTCCTAGCCGGCTTTTTTTTTTGCATCACACGCACACATTGTTGTTGTTTTTATGCGTTTCCAAATGAAGATTTTAATGAACACCAATGAGCGGTTTTCAAGTCGCATGAGATCGTTTTCATGACAATTGAAAACATCGTCGCGATAACGATAACATCAAGAGGAAGAATAACGCGCGCAAAGCTAGCTAGCTCCATTCCAAAACTCGAAAAACAATCGGTCGTTCCAGGATCACCAAAACTTTCTACTAAAGAGTTATTTGTAACATTTCGATGCATTCCGAAAATATAAAAAGCGAAACGATTATATTCAAATGTTTTTTTGGCGGGAGAAAGCTTGTGTGAATTTAAGAGTGTGTTTGGATTTTTTTATAACTTTTTTCGAACGATTTTCGTGAATTCGAGCATTGTTTCTGGGTTAGAATTAGCATCAAAATGCGGCGTATTTTAAGCCGTATGATCCGATTATCCGGAATTTTGGACTCGATTATCCGGAGTATTTTATTTTTAATTTCCGGAAATTTTGAATAATTTGTATAATAATTCCATATTGAATAGCTAATATGGATATCAAATGAAAGGGCTTAACTAGTAGAGAACAGTTATTTATGAAAAATGTAAATCCAAGATGGCGGCCACTACAAAATAGCGGATTTCATATTTTCTAAGAACACCATCAATATCCAACATGGCCGCCACCACGAGATGGCGCCATATATATTTTTTTCACAACCCCGTCAATAGGGGTATCAAATGAAAGGGCTTGACTAGTAGAATACTGTCATTTATGAAAAATACAAATCCAAAGTGGTTGCCATCACAAAATGGCGCCATTATTTTTTTCAAAGCTCCATAAATATGGGTATCAAATGAAAGTGCTCGACTGTTAGAACACAGTAGATCATGAAAAATCCAAATCAAAAATCAAAATGCAAATCAAAGATGTCGGCCACTACAAAATGGCGGATTACATATTTTCTCATATCAATATGGGGGTGACCGGAATAAATCGCCACAGTAAACAACTGCAACAGAAACAACCGCTTAGAAAAAGTGTAGTAGGCTAGAAATATTTGGCGCGGGAAAAACATCATGTGCCTCACATTTCTATTATAAATTTATTCTCTTGTTCTCGTTTTTCGAAATTTATTCTGAGGACAATGTAATGGGGACGAAGTCCCCATTTGGCGAGGATAAGGAATCGAGGCGGCCCATGCCGCCAAGATGACGCAATCCGAGTCCACCGCCGACCCGCCGTCGGAAGCGGCGGTGTCTCGCACGCAAACCTGGGATCCACTGATTGCCCGGTTAGTTTGAAACATAGGATACGATCCTTTAGCAATGTCCGACCGAGCTCTAGCGAGCGTCGGACGGTATACGTCTGCCCGGGGCGTTACGTTTGCCTGGGGCGATACGTTTGCCCGGTTAATTCTTGTTTTGAAATACAATACCGCGCCACAATATTTATAGCCTACTACACATTTTATAAGCGGTGGTTTCTGTTGCAGTCGTTTTCTGTGGCGATTTATTCCGGGAACCCAATATGGGTATCAAATGAAAGGGCTTGACTAGTAGAACACAGTTATTTATGAAAAATGTAAATCCAAAGTGGTCGCCATCCCAAAATGGCATTATTTTATTTTTTTTCAAAGCTCCATCAATGTGGGTATCAAATAAAAGTGCTCGACTGTTAGAACACAGTAGATCGTGAAAAATCCAAATACAAGATGACCGCAGTTTCCAAATTAACAAACGCTTTTGTATGGTCCCATTCGACTTGCTTTGTTTGTATGTTTGTTTAAGTGTTTGTAGGGTTGTCTCACATTAATAGAAAATTGACCCCGTTCCTGTTGACTGATTGATCTAAAATTTCGAACATACCTTTAATTCAAATGTCGTTGTAAAACTGCATATTCCATGATCTTGAAAAATTCAATTTGGCCAGCGTTGAAAAATGACTGAATGGTTTGACTTGGAGAATACACTACACTATGAACAACATAAATTCGAAAAGGTCGCCGCCACAAAATGGTCGACTATGTATTTTTTGCAATCCCCTCAATATTGGTATCAAATGAAATGATTTGACTAATAGAATACAGTACATCATCAACATATTCCGAAGAAAGTTAGGTTAGTTGGGTTAGAAATAAAAATGAAATAAAAATTTGAACGGTTTAAATGTAGAGAAGTATACTGATGATACAGATAATTAACTAAAAACTAGAAAATAAAATAATTAAAAAGAACTTTTTAAGTTAAATGGTTTAATGTACTAAAAGCTAGCAAATAATTGGACCAGTTAGTAGTTATCACAACCATTCCTTCATTAATTTAGGGTAATGATGAGACCTCAATAAAATCATGGGATATATGATGAAACAACTAACTGTGGATAATGAAAATTCAACATTTATTCTTACCTTATTTTCTTCGAAATATTTTCATGATGTACTGTATTCTATTAGTCAAATCATTTCATTTGATACCAATATTGACGGCATTGCGAAAAATACATAGTCGACCATTAAGTGGCGGCGACCTTTTCGAATTTATGTTGTTTATCATGTTTTGTGATCTCCAAGTCAAGTCATTCAGCCATTTTTCAGCGACGGCCAAATTGAATTTTTCAGGATCATGGAATACGTAATTCTATAATGACAGTAGAATTAAAGGTATCTTCCAAATTTCAGATCGATCAGTCAACAGGAACGTGTTCAATTTTCTATTAATGTGGGACAACCCTACAAACATTCAAACATACATACAAACAGTTCAAGCAGAATGAAACCATTTAAAAAGTAATTAGTTGTTTGGGAACTGCGGTCATCTTGGAGTTGGATTTTTCATAATCTGCTATGTTCTACTAGTCGAGAACTTTCTTTTGATACTCATATTGATGAGGTGTTGAAAAAATATATATATGGCGCCATTTTGTGGTGGCCGCCATTTTGAACTTGTATTTTTAATAAATTACTGTATTCTACTAGTCAAGCTCTTTCATTCGATACTCATATTGATGGGATTTTGAGAAAATATATACATAATCCGCGATTTTGTAGCGGCCGCCATCTTGGATTTACATTTCTCACAAATAACTGTGTTCTACTAGGCTGATACCCACATTGAAGCGGTTCTGAGAAAATATGTAATCATGGAATCATGGAATACGCAGTTTTATAATGACACCAAAGATAAAGATGTTTTCCAAATTTCAGGAAAATTGGTCAACAGGAAGGGGGTTAAATTTCTATTAATGTGGTACAGCGTTACATACAAAGTTACAAAGTTACAATGTCACAAACATACAAACGTGTCAACCTAGATAAAACCGTTTAATAAATAAGTGCGAATCATAATTATATTACGTTTACCGAGAGAAAATTGGTTTTTTTATGACTCGATTATCCGGAGTGAAAAAAAATCAATACTCCGGATAATGGAGTCCGACCTGTATATCGTTTCATTTGGAAAAACGCCAGTAATTTGATAGATGACAAGTTGTTAAAAACAATTTGACGAACAATTTATTGTCGTTTCACATTCGAAAATTACAATGATAGCTTCGGCAATAATTCCACCATAATTAATGAAGCAACGCAGGCGTATTTCCAGTATTTTTAGCACAGTAATCGGGATGTCTATTTAACGACTTTTTTTTTATAAAAATATCATCGCTATCGTAGGATTAAACAATGTAACCTCTGATAAAATTTTTCATCGCTCCAAACACATATTCGTTTCAGAAAAAAATTATCCCACAACACCCTTAACGAAGCATGGTTCCTCCCACATAAATCCATCACCATCCGATATAATTAACAGTCATGATATAATTAAGGCAAAAAACAAACCGCATCTCGGTTTCACGTCGGTTCCCATTCGCTCTCATTAATCAAGCATATTCTGTGCCACCATCTCCACTCCATCACCCATTCCCCCCTTTGAACGTCCCACACGTAATTCACGTGAAAGAAGGGGTTCCGTTTTTTGATGTGGGCCCATTAAACGTCTCCCTGAAATTTCTCACTCTCCCAAACGATAATTTCCACGACAGCAAAGCAATGCTGCCAGGAGTGTGGGCAGCCCACGCATTTCACGCACATGTTCACGCTCCGGGTGGGAAAGAGCGAAGGAAGAATTGAACCAACAGCGCCGCTGACAGGGATTTTAGCTTGTACCGCAAAAGTCAAAGCGTTTTCCGGTTGTGGAAGAGTGATGACGCCTGTCGCCTGCGAGCGGAAGATTGGTATCGATACCGAGGCAGCCATCGAAAGGGTTCTTCATGAATGTTATGGTGCTTTACTGGATCTTCGTTCATCATTTATTGTCATAATATCACGAGTTGTTAAAATTACATCTCGATAACAGTAGCATTTCGTAAACATTTCACTAGAAGGAAATTATGCATTTTTTCTATGTTTATTGTTCCATTTCCCCGTAAGTTGATCCTGGTATCTCAAGAACACCTGTCCCGGCTCATACCGATGATGACGATAAAATTGACCATCAATTTTTACAACAATTTCCACGATATCCTCCCAATGTCCCGTGAATATCAAAAATTCCTTCAAACTACTATCGTCACAACAACTCCGCGAACTGCTGTCCACGGGCGGATTACCGTGGCCACTCGCTCCTTTTTCTCGCCAGTTCATCGGAAGCCACCGCGCGATTGTTATCCGTATATTTAGCCAGATTTACTCTTCTCCGAAAACCATGGCCTTCCAGTGACGAACATTGCTTCGTTTATTATCACACTTTTTCCATCGAATTATTTTCATCTCCTCGTCGTCATCGCCACCGCCGCCAGCTTCGGCTTCCGGACTTCAAAGGATGCCAAGGTTTTTACGCCGTACTTTCGACAAGGAAAATTATCTGAAAGCATTTCTTTGTAATTTGATAAACCCCAAGGACAAAACAAATAAAAAGCAACAGAAGTTTTTATGTTCGCGTGCGTGAGAAACAAAACAGGAGTGAAAAAACGGAGGAAAAGCCATCGTCAGTGAGGCATCCAATAGCTCTTGGTAACGCCAAACCGCAGACGGAAGTTTTCCTACGTTCTGTGCTACGATTATGCAGAGGCTATTATCACCGTCTGATGTTTCCGTTTTTCTTTTATTCCAGTCAGCCAGAATCGATTGGTGAGAATTTGCGCGAAATCGCAATACAAGACACGCTCGACAAATATATTTTCGCAGATGAGTGAAGGCAAAGTGAGCAAATTATTTCAAATGGGAAAAGTAACAGACTGTGTCATCAAGCTGCACATATTTAATCCACAAATGTGGTCACGTGAAATCGAAATTATATCAAACACCAGCTGAGAGTGGACGTCACAAACACCAGAAATGGTTTGTTTTTGAGCTCAACCCCTAATAATTCCCACACGCCCCTCCCCCTGGCGGGGCCATTAAAAATGAATCAATCGAAGCAAAGCACAGCGGGATGATTGGAGTGGAAATTCACTGCGGCCAACGGGCAAACCGAATACCCTGTCAATCATTTCTGTCATCCCGAGTAATGAAGCCTCAATTCCACCTCATAAATCACATCGGACCAAAGCTCAACTCAAACGAACCGTGACATTCCGTCAGTTTTCCGTACACATCGTGACCCCCATATTCGATCCTGTCAGTGAAGCACAACACTGAAATAATGCTCACTCCTGCCTTCCTCCCCCAACCGACGACACATGCCGGCCCCTCCCCAACAGGCGGCACAATTCCAACAATCAAGCAAGACAAACAAAATCCACTGCGAATAGTTGGTTATCGTGGTCGGTCGCTGGTCCTGACAGGTGGAATCACAATTTGACCCAACCGCTGTCATTTGCTCGAATCGCGTTGCGTTGCTATGTCTCCGACATAAAATGCAGCATGGAACCGAACGATAAAAAAACGGAGGCTGGTGACTGTCGAAAGCCGAAATTTTCGAGAGAATATTGCACAAATAACACGGTGGAAAGGATAGAGCATCACGATAAAGTGATAGTATCCTAGCGAAATGGCATTCGTACTCCGTGATTCACTATCCTGGGATGCATATTTCCATCGCAGTTTCGAGACCCAATGGATGTCAATAACGTTCGAGAAACCAATTTCAAAGACAGATTGCAATGCGTGACTGTGTATTCGGGCGTGAATTTTGATGATTCTTAGACAAATGATCGTTTGGTCGCAGGCAGGAAGATGAAGTAAAGGTGAAGTTGCACTTTACCATGGCAATGTGATCATTTTATCAATTCAAAGTGACAGATTAAAAGCTGAGAAGAAATTTCTCCTAGCCATTGTTCGGTTCGGTCGAATGAACAAAAACGATGGAAGATTAACGTTTGATGGAAATATCCAAACTTTAAAATCTAAATCTATTTTGGCTCTTAATGTACTCTACAAATTGGAAACAATTCTACAGATTGGAGAACCACCCCGAACAGACAAGCAATAATCTTAGCTAATTCTGTCAAGTGAAATCAACATGGGAAAATAGCATCGTCGGAAAAGGATCGTCGTCAACAGATTTTGGAATTTATTGAGTTCAATAGAGAAGAATCAGAATGTGACGTTTTTTAATCACCTCAATTGGATTAAAACATTAGAACAAGGGTGCATAAACGGATAGAAATTCCATAACAAAAAGATCTGCCCAATAAAAATGAATAGTTGCAATTTTGCTTTAAAGTTTATTTCGGGGTTTCTATTTTGCGTTATTGAAAATAATTCGTGGTTTAAATTCATTTTTTGAGACTTTTCAGATAAAACATTTTACTGCACTCCAGAAGTATAGTTTCATGCAAAAATATGTCTGTTTTTCCTGGTTTTCAAGGTGACCAACAAAATAGACTCCAGCTTTTTATATTTTTTCAGACTTTTTTTTACATGAAATAGCAAAATTTCAGAAATACTCTCAACCCATTTTTTTCATTAAATTATTAATTATTAAATCAATGTAGTTATTTTTTAAAGTACCCAAAACGTTAGAAAATGACTAAATTTTCCGAAAAAAATATAAAAAACTGTTGGCCGTTTGGGTTAGACACCTCAAAAATGACGAAAAAACATGCATATTTTAAATCGTAAAAATATACTTTCGGGGTGCAATATACCGTTTTGTCTCAAATTCCAAACACCCAAGCTTTGGTGGCATTAAAACAGTATCTCATTACTAAAAATGGTACTTTTTCGCGAAATTCATTTGATTTTTGGATACAATTCCATTTCCATTTGACTACAAAAAAAAATTGATTTACAAATATGTTTTCATGGTGAAAAACTGGAAATTACACTAATCACATTTGTCTCAAATTCCGAACAGCAAAAATGCAACTGCTGGACCGATTCATATGAACGATATATCAAATTAATGTCAATTAGGTAGTCTTTTTTGGAAAAATGTTATGCTCGCAAAAAATTGGATTTTGCTTTGGTAATAATTGATTGTATTTGTTTCTTATAGTTTACATGGTCTCGGGACCAAGAGCGCTATATCGGTATCGATATCTGTAATTGACGTTAAAATGAAGTCTATAACTTAAAGAATATCAGGGTTTCGAATATTAAATTATTTATAACATTAAAGTTCAGTACATTCACAATTAAAAAATAAAGTGTTCGCAATTTGAATCATACGTAGAAACTTGATTCATATTCCGAACACTAATTTTAATGAAGATTCTGTATAAAATATCATTTTATTTCATCCATTTATTGTAGATGGATTACTGTTTCTAGCACTTAACATGAAAACAACAAACAAAATAGTTGTAAAAACTACAAAAACTGAAAAATTAACGATGCTTGTTTTTTACCGAATTTGCTAACGCAAACATTTTATTGTTACTTTGATTGTCACTTTTTTGCAAATGCTTGATATTGTAAATTGTAGGCTACATCGACACCTATAAATGATGTTAAAATGAAGCCTATAACCCAAAGAATATTAAGGCTTTTATTATTCAATTATTTATAACATTAAAGTTCACTAAATTTGCATTTAAAATGAAGTGTTCGGAATTTGAATCATGTGTCGAAATTTGATTCAAATTCCGAACACTACATCAATACTAATTTTAATGAGTATTTCTGTACTAAATTTATTTTATTTTCAAATGGCTCAGCAACATTAAGTAACAATGAGCCGAGTTAATGAATAGGGAAAAGCCTATTTGAGTAGAACAATGTCAATGTTCTTTCTCAAAAAGGCATAAACACCCTATTATCTTTTCGTAAAATGTTACAATATGGATAATGACAAAATTCACAATAACATAATATTATAGGCTTCTTGTTTAAGCTTGTTACAGAGATGTCCATCTCCTAGGAACTAGCTATCTCTTTGGGACTGAGAAAGGGATGAAAATCTGCTCACTTTTCGAATTCTGAAGAAGAAAGTTGCAATAGAGAAAAGGAAACGCTAATAATAAAAATCAAAACAATAAAGGAAAACTAAACATATATATTCATATTTGAAAGTGTATGGATTTGAGAAAATCATAAATTAAAGAAATAGCATCAATATTACGAGTAGCCAGAACGTCGCGAATCGAAAAATTAGGTGGCATTCCCTTATTGCGAAAATGTTCTATTAAAGATAACCTGTCATACCACACACGCATAGGTTACGATCACTGATGTTAATTCGAAAAAGATGTGCATTCGAAGAATAATGGTTAGATATGAGTCTGCACACTACCCGTATAAAATCACGAGAAAAATTATACCCTTTAAACCATGGTTTGAGAGAAACCCTAGGAATGATAGAATATAGCCATCGGCCTTTATCACTACTATTCCAACTTGACTGCCAAGATACAAGTGCCCGTTCACGAGGAAAATGAAGATATTCATCGAAAGTAATAGGCCTATAGAATAAGTCTCCTTCCATAGCGCCCTTCTTAGCAAGAAAGTCTGCTTTCTCATTTCCTGGTATCGAACAATGAGACGGAATCCATACAAAAGTGATATTAAATGAACTAGTTATCAGAGCACTTAAAAGTTGATGGATTTCAGATAAGAAATACGCCGCATATCTAGTTCTCACTGAACGGAGTACCTCTAAAGAGCTGAGACTATCAGAAAAAATAAAAAAGTGATCTGGGGTCAAGGTCTGAATATGGAGTAAGGCCATGTATATTGCAGCCAATTCTGCAACAAACACCGAACAAGGTAAACTAAGCCTACGGAAAGGGAAGAAGTTGATATTGAATATACCAAAGCCTGTGGATCCATTAAGACAAGATCCATCAGTAAAAAAAGATTTGGTTGGGTCAATATGTTTATACCTTGACAGGAATATCGCAGGTATAATTAAATGGCGGAGATCATCTGAAATATTATGCACATAATCCTTCATTGACAGGTCAATAGTAATAGAGGAATTGAACAAAATTGAAGGAATGATCTGGAAACCAGATAAAGCAGATGGACTTTCCAAAGTCATAAATTCATGATATAGAGACATTCGCCTAGATCGAAAGCCTGAGTTCAACATTTTTTCAAAATTTGCTATCACCGTATTAAAAAACGGAATGATAACTCGAAAAAACGTACGGAAAGAGGAAGTATGCCAGCTAGAATTTCTAGGCTCATTGTATGTGTTGACTGCATACAACCTAGAGCAATACGCAAACAGCGATATTGAATCCTTTCCAGATGCAAAATATGGGTACAGGCAGCGGACCTGAAGCAAAAACTACCATACTCCATAACAGATAAAATGGTTGTTTTATACAACCTAATCAAATCCTCAGGATGAGCTCCCCACCAAGTTCCTGTTATGGATCGAAGAAAATTTATTCTTTTCTGACATTTTTGTTTCAAGTAGCCTATGTGTTTACCCCATGTTCCTTTGGAGTCAAACACAACACCTAAATACTTGAATAACATCGAGCGACGAATAGGTCTATTCAAAAGTTTAAGCTGTATTTGTGCAGGATTATGTTTTCTTGAGAATACGACCATCTCTGTCTTCTCAGTAGAAAATTCAATACCCAATCTACAGGCCCAATCAACCAAATTGTTAAGAGAATCTTGCAAAGGATAATGAAGATCGGTGCTGTCTTTGATCATTACCGATACTACACAATCATCTGCAAACTGTCTCAAAGTACAATTTCCCGATAAACAAACATCAATATCATTTACATGGAAGTTGTAAAGAATTGGACTAAGACATGAGCCTTGAGGAAGACCCATGTAGGTAATGCGTAAAACTGACGAAGAACCATGAGAAACACTCATATGTTTTTCACGCATTAGGTTAAACAGAAAACTATTTAATTTCTGGGAAACCCCATTTCGACGAAGTTTTTGAAAAAGAACTTCAATGGAAACAGAATCAAACGCACCTTTGATATCTAGGAACACTGATGCCATTTGTTGCTTACTACACAAGGCAAAGTCAACCTCTGATGAAAGAAGCGCAAGCCAATCATTGGTTCCTTTGCCTCTACGAAACCCGAACTGCGAAGGCGAGAGAAGATTATCAGATTCAACCCAGCTGTCTAAACGATGAAGAATCATTTTTTCTAGTAATTTGCGAATGCAAGATAGCATTGCAATTGGTCTATAAGAATTATAATCAGACGCAGGTTTACCAGGTTTCAGAATAGCTATAACTTTAATTTGTCGCCACTCATGCGGAACAATATTCTGCTCAAGGAAAGCATTGAACAGTTTCAACAAACGTCTCTTCGCATTATCAGGTAGATTTTTCAACAAATTAAATTTGATCCTATCTGACCCTGGAGCCGTGTTGTTGCAAGAAAGAAGAGCAAGAGAAAAATCAGTCATACTGAACGGAGGCTCAACATCATCGGATGTCTCTAAGAAGGGAGAAGGTGCGGGGGCTGAGTCTGGACATATCTTCTTGGCAAAGTCAAAAATCCACCTTTCTGAATATTCAACTTCTTCATTTGAATGAGATGAATTTCTCATTTGTCTGGCAACTCTCCAAAGAGTGCTCAAGGAAGTCTCTCGTGAATGCCCATTTACAAAATGACGCCAATAGCCTCTCGTTTTAGCTTTAATGAAGCTTTTGAATTTACGCTCCAGATAAATGTAGTTATCATAACGTTCACGGGTGCCCAATTTTCGCCAAACCTTGAACGCATTCGATTTATCTTTATAGAGATTTGTACATTGTTGGTCCCACCATAGATTAGGAGGACGTCTACGAAACGAATTACCAGGAAAGCGCTTCGTCTGAGCATCAATAGCACTGTCAAGAATTAAACCAGTTAGAAAATTATATTCTTCCATCTCCCAAAATAAGATTAGGTTGCGGTAAAAGTTCAACAATATTCACAAGATTTCTATAATTAAGCATAGTTCTTGGTGGAATATAAATAGAAGCAATGCATAAATTTTTACCCTTGATACGTGCCTGACACGCAAGAATTTCAATTCCTGTGACTAAAGGCAGGGGAATCCTGTAAAATGGGTAGCATTTTCTAATACCTATGAGAACTCCTCCATAGGAATCATCACGGTCTAAACGGATAATATTGAAATCATGGATGTTTAACTCATTGTCCGAACGAAGCCATGTCTCAGAAAGAGCAAACGCATCACAATTCAAAAAATGGAGCATTTGCTTGAAAGAATCAAGTTTAGGAAGAATACTTCTACAATTCCACTGCAAAATAGAGGATTTCCCTGACTCATCCAATAAATTAGACATCGAAATTAATGAACGAGAGGAGGGGCCACTTTGAAGTCATTTGTTTAGCTATCTGGCTGATAGAAGAAAGCCAAGCAAAAATTAAACCTTTCATTGAATCAGATATTTCGAAAAAATCAAGAATCCATTGAACAATTGATGAAAAGGAAATACCTCCTGAAAAAGATGAGGATTCAGGAACCGATTAAGAAGTAAATTGAGAATGGCTTGACAATTCAGGGAAATGAACGTCATATTTTGAAGATCTCCAACCAGGAGGGTTATTCTTGGGTGGAGCAGAATAATTAGAAGGTTCTGGATTATTAGAGATCAATCCTCTTTTTTTAGATGAAGAAGCAATTTTTCTCTTCCTGACTCTTCCTGTGATTACTGGATCAAATTGAGAATCCGAATCATCATCCTCTGATAAAACAGAGAAAGGATTTTCTGAAGCCTCGGGTACCTGAGGTGAAGCTGCCTTGAGCATATCAGCGAAGGATCGATTAGAACGATCCTTAAGTGATTGCTTGAGTTTCATCGAACGTAATTTGTATTTCGGACAATCCTTAATTGTATGAGGAACATCTCCACAAAAAATACATTTATCAACATCTTTGTTACAAGTGACTTCGTCATGGTCGTCTCCACATTTTGAGCATTTCGTTTTATTACAACAGTAGGTTTTAGTGTGACCTAACTGATTGCAATTTAAGCAAGTCATTATTTTAGGGATATATAACCGAACTGGACGACGAAGTTTGTCAATAAGCACATAATTTGGAAGTACTGTGCCTTCGCAGGAAATTCTAAAAGAGCCAGAAGGATAATACTTTTTTTCTGTACCCTCAGATTTCAAAGAGTTCAGAGATCTCACCTCCAAAACTTTAGCATGTGGAATATTTGCATTGTGGAAGATACCCTTAGCTTTTACAAAATCTTGAAGTTGAAGAGATTTTTCCGTAACTACACTATCGATTTCAACAATGTGAGCCGGAATATAAACTCTATATTCATTAGTGAACAAAGTGTTTTTCACTATCGCGTTAGCGTCTTTGAAATTTGAGAGCACAACACGAAGTTTATCTTTATTGACTTTCGTCATTTCTAAGAGACCTGAGTAGTTAGACGTCAGGTCTTTGCAAATTTGAGATACTCTTAGAGGTTTCCCTTTCGGACGGAAAAATACCACCCAACGGTTTTTCGATGATGCCGGGGCGTTCTGGTATTGTCTAATACGTGGAAGTTGAGCAGAATTAGGCAGAGATTGTGTCGAAGAGCGAAGAACAGAGTCACTATTTGGTACAGACGAAGAGTTTGACTGCGATTGTTTTTGTTTTTTCCTGAAGAAACCGTAAAATCATCTGGAGGAGGGTCTAAGACCCTCATTTCAGCATCGGAGGGTTCATTACGCTCCATTTAAAAAAAAAAAAAGAGTCGAAAGAGTCGTAAAAATGAGAGAGAAAATTCTTTAGAACACGTAAATATTAAATGATAAAATTAAATTTTTTTTTTTAATAAAATGAAATATGTATATGTATATGTATATGTATACGTATGCGTGAAAGAAAAATAAAACGAAAACTTATCTTAAATGAATCTAGATGAATGATAGAGAACTTCTAAAATCCTTGAAGTGGGTCCAATGGCAACTTCACACTCCAAAAACACTTGAAAAATAATTCCGACTTCAAGAAAAATCCTTTCTTCTCAGTATATCGTCCCGGCTTCTTTCGAAATACCGTCAAAAATAGTCTTGAATATTACTGAAAATCACAGAGAAAAAAAAGGAACGGAAAATACGTTTTTATTTGTGATGATTTGAAATATACGTCACCTTATTCCCAAGGCTTGTTGCAGTATGAATGAGTATTTCTGCACAAAATATAATTGTTTTCATCCATTTACTGTAGCTTCATATCTTTTCTAGCACTTAACATGGAAAAAGTCAAACAAAATAGTTGAAACAAAAATTGAAAAATTGACGATGTATGATTTTTACGGAATTTGCTAACGCTAACATTTTATCTTTGGTTGTGACTGTCACTTTTTTGCAAATGTTTAATATTAAAAATTATAGGCTGTATCTATACCTGTGAATGATGTTAAAATCTAGCCTATACCCCAAAGAATGTCTGGGCCTTTATTATTCAATTATTTATAACATTGAAGTATAGTAAATTTACATTTAAAAATGAAGTGTTCGGAATTTGAGACTGTTCGGAATATGAGACAAAACGGTAATATGCTTTTTTTAAAAGTCTATCAAAATTCATTTTAGTTGCACTCAAGAAATCGTAAATCAATCTAGCGGGTCAAAGTTACAAATTTTCAAAAAAGCGTGTTAGTAAAAAAACTGTTTTCAGACCACTCTAGTTCAAATGAAAAAAATACTACTCTAATTTTTTTCGGAAAAGAATAAATATAGAAAAAGTGAGCAAAATATGAACATTTTTTTTCTCCAGTAGATCCTTTTATCATTGAATTGCTTATACATTCCTCAAAATTACCTTCATCTCCACCCATGGAGACGCATGATAGTTTTGAGGCAAATAGACGACCCGATATTTAGCACAAATGTGAAAACCAAGAGCCAAGAATGCCAATATATCATGAACCTTCAACCAGGGTTACTATATCTACAGAATAATCTGTATTAAACAGATTTTTCAGACCTTTTGAAACAAAGAATCTGTAGATACAGATTACAGATTTTTTTGGTTTTCAAACAGATTTACAGATTTTTGAAAATAGCGATCCAATATTAGTTATGATTTGATCTTAATATTTTTCCTAACTCACCAATTTTATTCATATAGCTTCCGCATCAGTCTGAATGAGAGTTATTTTGGCATTCATATGTGGCGTGCAATACTGTTTTATCATGTTCAATCTAAGGCGAAAGAAGCAAAAGTCTGCGTCATCGGCTAGCTTTACAATAAATAAATAACACTGTTTGCCTTTTTCCTACTAAAGAACAATGAATGCGAATTTTTACGTGTATACTATCAACATCGTCATATTCATAATAACTTAGCCAACCAATGACACTAAAGCTAAGATTATGCTTCAAAATTGAATTTAGAAATTTAACTCTTTGCGTTCGTATTAAATCTCAACATGTGTGTCGTACTGGTCGCAATTATTTTCACTTGAAAAAGCAGTGATGTATAAGTTTGTTAGACTATGAAAAATGATCAAGATTCCTTTATTTTATGTAAAATTTTTATTAAGTATTTTTAATTTTTTACTAAACAATATGTTTATGTTTATGTTGAAAAAATATGTGCTATAATAATAAATAATGTCGCGTTTCACATACAAAACAATGTTCTTTATATCTACACAGCGCCGCAATACATGGAGTTTTCCATTAATCCTTTCCTGAAGTTTCTTTATACTGAGTACCGTTATCTATTATTCATACTAGCACCTTTTTGGTTCGTGAATAAGTTCAGAAGACATTCAAATTGGGTTAGAAAAAGTGTGAAATGATACATTGTTGCATAAATTATAATACAGTCAACTCTCCCTAACTCGATATTCAAAGAGACTATCGAGTTAGCGAGGTATCGAGATACAGAACATTTTTTCATAATTTTTTTTATGTCATAAATTGTCATATATTAGGGTAAGTGTCCCAATTATGGTATGAATTTGAATTTTTAATTCATTCCCTTAAAGTGAAAAAACACCTTTCTCATATAAAGAAAAATATTTTTTCAAGATTCTCTCAGGAGGTGATAGACGATCATATTTGATGAAAAAAATCCTTCTACGCTATGTTCGAATTTCAACGATGACAGAATTATAGAACTTTTTCTTTGTTTCGGACTCTGTTGCCTCAAACTGATTCTACACTGAAAAGTACGCTACGTAAGCTCTAGTTGCTAATACTACCATAAGGTGTTGAAATTATTCAAATTTTTATGTTTTTTAACGATTTTCCTTAAAGAAGAATTATGATCATGGTTTGACCACCTCTGATCATAGTTTGCCCAAAAAAATGATCATGGTTTGTCCGGTTTTAGAAATCTCCATTTTTGAATGAAAACATTCGAATTCACAATTAGATGTTGCATTTATCATTGCTTGAGTTTACTGTCATCATATTGTTTCATTCATAATTTTCTTCAGAATATTGCCTTTTCTTGGGAATTTTAGAAGTGTTCACCTCAACACAATCAACACAGAAAAACCATACTTCTGCTATGCGCGAAGCACACCATAAACAAACATAAACAAACTGCAGCGCGCCAAGCGGTTGCCATAGAAATCATGTGGACAAAACAACATTATTGAATTGGACAACTCATGATCAGAATTGAGTTCATCAAAATGCGTTAATTTAATGGTTTAGCTATGTAAATCCGATACAAATGGTGAGCAAGCATGATGTTTACAATATTTATAAGTGTTGTAATCCAGAAAAGGTCTGAATACGTGCCAAATAATCATCGGGTGATCGATTAAAAGTTAGCTCGAATGAGGGGCGCATTGACACAAATAGAAGGTGTATTTTATAATCCTTTAAAACATGTGATTTCGTAAAAATATACTATCAAACTACTATAAATCATGTAAAAGGCAATTTCATTTATATGTTTCGAAACATTCGAAGGCCTTATTTGACACAGGAGCGCTGAATTAGAGCATTCAAAAAAGTGGGCAAACCATGATCATATTTTCGACTGGACAAATCAAGATCATTTACCCTAGTAGTGGAACATCTAGATTAGTGGATTAAAATAACATTTTGGAAGTGGAAAATTTTAAAGTTATTTTTTTTCAACTTGTAATTATTAATTTCATCATGATCGAATCATATATAATCGAGTTTTTATATAATCGAGTCCAACCTGCATGAGGAACTAGTTTAACAAAGAAAATATTGAAAAGATTGTATGTTATTCAAACTAAATTGTAACGATCACGCAGGAACTATTCAATCACAAAGAAATGTTCGAATAGTTTCACAGGAACATTTTTAGATGATTTCAATATTCCGGACATATTCTTCAGGTTTGATTCAACGTTCGAAGATGTAATTTCAACACAATCATCTGAACTTTCCTGAATATTCTCCATCTCAATACACTTACTATCTTCAGCGTTTTTCTCATCTTTTTCGACACTTTGGAAAAATTGTAAACTTATCGATTTGATCTTTCGTTGGAGAGATTTTGGGTGCGCTGTATAATTATCAACGAACATGACCACCTTTGAGAAGAAATAGATATAAGTATGATACATTACCATTAGCCATAATTCCAGAAATAATACCCTTCTATTTCCAAATTTTTCATCAAATTACATGATCCATACCTCAAAAAGCATTGAGGCCATCCAGACCTAGGTGTTGCCCTCGTATATCACTGGTAATGACTTCTTCTTATTGAAACATCGTGGGTTTTTACTCTTTCCATTGATCAGCAACGGTAGTTTATCGCTCCCGTCCATGTTTGTTGTGCTTTAAGGTTGGGAATTCCCAGTTTCTGGACAAATTCGCAAGCCATATCCCGAAGAATAGAGCCTGAGAGAGGTAAATTATTCTCTCTGGCTTGATAAGACAAAAATCCATTGACCGCTCCAGCTTTTCGATTCCGACCAACCTTATATGCTTTTGGTCTAGATTCAATTTTCCATTCAGATTCCATTTTCACTTTAGTTTGAATAGTGTTGATACCGTACTTTGTGCAATACTGAAATTATTTGCAGCTTCAGACTTCTTCCGTACATACTTTTCGACCTGCTCTATGATGCTCAAACGTTGCACAATGGTTAGCGGTTAAATCGTTCGCTTGAAAGGTTTTTCGTGATTTTCCACACTTGAAAGAAATTTGCTTGATGACACAAACACACCGTCCTCCCTTTCAATTGAAATCAGAGGCAATAACGCACAAAAAACATCAGACAAATGAACACAAAGCAGACAAATGAACACAAAGGGTTAATACAGATTTCGATACAAATTTTCTGAGAAAAAACACAGATAAAAAAAATTTTTGAGACCGAATACACAGATTTTGTTATGGCAACCCTGCCTCCAACACGTCTATGTCGCCAGTGGAGTCGCATAATGGTTTTTGAAGCGACCTGAGAGGACTTCAAATTTTTAACATAAATCTTGAATAATGAAAAATACCTTTCTAAATGTCTTATAAAAGTTGGAAGGATCCAAATTTGGTCGACGAAATATGCGTGTGGTGATTTTTCTTTTCAAAAATCGTCTTATTTCTCATCTTCTTCCAGATCAATCAATATTAGACGAAGGATTAACCCGTTTTTTGCACCTCCTACAAGTTAGTTCGGCTTGACGATGATCTAATTTGATATCTGGGAACCACCATCACGTTATTCCCGGCATACCATTCAATCGCCTCATTAGTAGGACGGGAATCGGAGGCTGGGGTTCCGCTTAGAAATGTGACCACTTTTTCCGTCCTGCGTCATTCCAGCCTTCCTGGCAATCGATAAACGTTCTCCGATTACTCTTCTTCTTCTTCAATGGCACTAACGTTCCTAGAGGAACTTCGCCGTCTCAACGTAGTATTACTTGCGTCATTTTTATTAGTACTTAGTTGAGATTTCTATGCCAAATAACACGCCTTGAATGCATTCTTAGTGGCAAGCTCTAGAATACGCTTGATCACAGTGCAAGTCGGAGGAAATTTCTTTGACGAAAAATTCCCCCGACCAGAACGGGAATCGAACCCGAACACCCGGCATGTTAGTTATGACCACTCGGCACTCCGATTACTCTAATCATGTTCATTACAAAATTTTAAAGCGTTGTTCTTGTTGCTTGGATGCTATTTTGAGAACTGAAGAACAAACGTAAATCAAGATATGTATAGGACACACACACTGTTACATAACGAAGGGTATTCAGATTGTTTGGACGCAGAGTCAAAAAAAAATTACGTCAAATTTGATTTGACCAAATTCGAAAGATAATATTTTCTACTAAGTTCGGATGGCAGTTTGATGAAAAAATTATTCAGTTTAGTTAGACCGCGAATCGAAGACACTGGTGAAATAAAAAATGCGCCAGAGAACGGACCACCTAAAATTAATTTTTAGTACATGTTTTGTCATCCCGATGTATTACATAAAATGAGCCTAAAAATAACATAAAATACGAACCATCAATTGATCATGACTCTCAAATACTGGCATAGCATTTGTATAATATATATGGTAAGATCAAGATGAGCGAGAGAAACAAGAGACAAGTAAGCTTTCCGCATACTTTGCCACATACACGGCCCAGACCGACATGGATATAGATCTCCTTTTTACTTTTAGAACACACTTTCCAACTTCATTTTATAATCAGATGCAAATTATATTTGCTCATTTGACACTTCAGGACCTGAAAAAGTACATTTTCGGCCGAAGATGAAATACTTTCTGGCAACGCTGGTTTGGGTGCTGGCTCGGATGTAAATAGCGTTTATGGTCCTGATATGGTAAAAGCCAATTACGTAAATTTTCGATTCTGGTGATTTTGATATCAACAATTCTCCGCGTTTTGGCCAATTGTGGAAATTGTTGTTAAAATAATTGAAACCTTGGCGATCGTGCGATCATCATGTCCAATAGCTTCGATTACCGTTAAATATTTTGTCGTTTTGTATACAGTCCCAGCCTTGACTAAATACTTTTTTAGCTGGAAACATGCGAAATTACCTCGGATATCCAGGAGAGGCCACAACTTGTATTTTTTGTTATCTCTTTAAACGGATTTAGAAGCTTAACGCACTGTTCCATAAAACCCCACTGTTGTGTCGTCAAATTCGGGGAAAAGAATTTCATCAGCTGCTGTTCAGTTGTTCAATATTCCATGCAGAAAACTTGACACTCTTGGGATATTCATTACAAAAGGAAAACAATCCTCGTTCGTTTATTTATGTAAAAAATTGTTCCTCCCTCAAATGTACTTCTTTATTTGCTTCATTAACTCATGCAGTTTCTCTCGGTTTAGTATACGCAACTAAAGGCTATCCGGCAACCTTTGGGGCCGGATATTCGGTATCCGGTCAAACCACTATCCGTTTTCACTATTGAAAACTTCTTCGTTTTCTTCTTCTTCTTCTTCTTCTTCTTCTTCTTTACGATTTTGTGCATTCCATTCGCGACTTATTACACCGGGTGAGAATATAAAATATGTTAATTGCGATTTCTGTTATAGTATTCTTTGGTATTCAATATAAAATCAATATGAATTAAAACTTTTTAATTTCACAACTTTCAGCGAACAGAGTGGCGATTTGTATGAGAGAGTATAATTTTTTTTTAAACTACGATATTTCAATTTTTTAATAGTTCAAATAGTTAAAATTGGGTGTATTCAGAACCGTCATAAACAAGCATCTAACGTAGTGGCGAGGAACTTTTTTTTTTAAATATGGGTGCTGTCTCCGCTTTCCGGTTTGGGATCGGGTCAATTGTCAAATGATTACATTAAGGATTGTTAGTTTCAAAGAAGGCTATTGAACAATTTATGGAGAGGAGAAATAAAAAATATGTGGGCTATATCTTTGATATAACCAAGAGTTTGTCGTAGGACCACCGTTGGCTTTGTGATAATTTATTTATATTGATTACATTATTGATTAAGGTGATTGAAGTGATTGAAGTGATTGAAGTAAGTACAAAAGTATCCGCAGTTTACATGTATTTGCAATGCCAATTTCCCCAGACTCCTTGGCTTGGAAGTATCTGTTGGGGAATACGTATTCCGCCATTACTCTGGTCGGTACGATTCGAGGAGCACAAATCGGGCCAACCAGAATGTGGAATTTAGCTCGTTTAGACAATGCTCGGTATTACACAGTAATTCAATTGTTCAGGAACAGGAACAATTTTGTTTTTAAAAAACATTACGTAAATATTTGATGTATAAAACATTTTTGTAATATAAAATTTTAAATTTAAATTTTGTTTATTTTCAGTGTCGTCTAGTGAAGCTTTCGCACCCGGACGGAAGAGTTGATTTGCATAATTTGCATAACATAACAAATTGAAGCCAATGACTTAGACAATGACAATGACTCTATTGAAAAATATTGAACTTGGAAAACAAATGGATTTTATTTTCGTAATTATTGATTGTAGTCGTTTTTTTATTGTTTTCATTGCTTTGGATTGGAGGGTACTATATTTTTTATTTTTTCTGAGCTGAAAAAATAAATCTGAGGATTTTTATATAACATATATCGATATCAGAGATGCTATTATTTTGATTTTTTGATTTTTGAGATATGATTTTTCAAATTTAACCGTTGGTTCGAAAAATCATTTTTCCGCTTTTATCCGAAATTACTTTTTGCAAAGTCATAACATTTGAACTACTGAACCGATTTAGATGATCGACATACTAAATTGAAACCAATAAGTTAACCTTCCTTGAAAAAATATCACGCTTGGATTCTAGTCGCACAGGTCTAGTTTAGTCACATAGGAATTTTGAACGAAGACTTCAAACATGTTAAATTTGCAAAATAATAACTTAAAAACGAAAGAAATAGCACCTCTGATATCGAGATATGTTATGCAAAAAACCTCAGCTTTTCAGATTTTTTTTTATAAAAAATAGCGCCCTCTATCCTAAACCGAGAAAACTATGAAAAACTAACTCAATCAATAATTACAAAAACGAAATCCCAGAGTTTTCGCAAAAGTTATATTTTTGCATAGAAAACTAACTCATAAGCTTTAATTTGATATACCGATCATCTGAATCGGTCCAGTCCAAAATTTAAAATTTTTTTGTCGTGGCAAAAATAGGGAAAAATTGTTTTTTCGAACCATCAATTGACTTTGAAAAATCATAACTTAAAAACTGAAAAAACATCTCTGAGATCAAGATATGTTAAGTAAAATATTCTCAGCTTCAAGTAAAAATATTAAAAAATATAGCGTCCTCTAGTCCGAAGCCATGTAAACAATAAAAAACGATCACAATCAATAATTACGAAAATAAAATTCATTTTGTTTGCAAGTTCAATATTTTGTAATAAAAGGGCACCTCATTGACTAAAATTTTATATGTCGATCATCTAAATCGGTTCAGTGGTTCAAAAGTTATGAATTTTTGAAAAAAGGCATTTTTGGGAAAAAGTGGAAAAAAAAAGATTTTTCGGTCCACCCTAGAATGAAAATGGGCATTCTAATAAAAAAATTAAAAAATACGGGTCTAATGTTGCGCGATGAAGAACAAAATTACCACTTTGATGAAAATCTGAGAACCATTCTATCGGTTTGGCATGGAATGGTTGTACAATGGTCATTAATCGATGGATTCAGTCACAAGGGTTAAAAATTGTTATATACATTTTGTGCAAATCGTTAAGCATCGCGATCAAATTTAAAATAGTATGTCCATACTTTCAAATCTCTAGTAAATCTGGAGCAGGGCCACACTTAGGGGGAAAATAAAAGCAAAATCATGATATGGGAAAACATGAACCAACATTCGCTGTGCACGCTTCAAAGCCAAATTTCGTATGGATTCAAACTACTGAAACAGAACTTCTCGGTTAATGATCGCGCTGCTACAAAATATACAACGCGTATGGATTCTACAATGCTGTATTGAACGCAGATTAAGATGCATGCAGAGGATTATTCATTTACTGAGTCTCAAATAAATCGAAAACAAATTGTATCAGCTCAAATTATCGCTCCAGCCCCAAAACGATTATACAGCAAGCCTTTCACTCACCATGCAACGCCATGATGCGATGGAAAATACTGACAACGTATCTATTTTTGGAAAAGTCGGCAGAGAAAATCGATTTTCGTTTGACATTTTACCTCGCAAGATCGCAGCATCACATGAGTGGAATCAAGCGTTTCATACGCTATCGATGTCTTTTTCTGATTGGTTTTGGCAGACCAACGACTAGCAAAATCAATTTTAGGTACAATGAAATGAAAAGAAATTGGACTCATCGATTGAAAAACAATGTAATTGGGGTTAAAAAAACCATTTCCGCTATTTTAATTCCTAACACGACATAAGGCTTTTCGAAAAACACGCTCGAGTGAATTTTTTTTTTTACTAAATTGAGGTTGTGGAACGTCTATTCTCTCTCCGCAATCACTTATCTTCAGCAACGATGCAGCATCAGTAAATGCACAGAATCGGTGCCTTCCTCGATAGGAAACGATACATTCGATCCCCGTAGCAACGGATATTCCACAGAATCACACGAACGGTCGGTAATCTTCTTCGATTTTCCCAGCCGAGCGGAAAAGTTACAACCATAAAACGGAATATCGAATGTGAGATTCGCGGAAGGAACCACCTTCTCGGTAGGAAGCTTGTTTGGCTTTTATTATTCATCACATGATGTATGTCTATATGCTGAGTGAATGAGTGCGAGGATTCATATGCCGAATTTGTCTTAATATGATGAAAGGTTTCTTTGATTTCGACGATAAGCGAATTATCAATTCATTGAATTGTTTGGAAAGCGATTTCGTTCGTTTTTTCACCAGTTTTTTTTTACCCGCCGCATGACTAATTTGGTTGGGAATGGTTCGATTAATTTTGATTGGTTAATTTGTGGACTGCACAGTTTATATAATTTTACTGGGAATATTCCAATTGGTCGGAGTTAGAAATTGAGTCAATGTCGATTGAAAATTTGCTTCGAAAATTGAACTCCCTTTGTGTTATGATTTGGTTTCCATCGCTATTCCCTTACTGACGTTCCACGAAAGAATGAGTCAGCTTTTACCTTTCATCCGATGTCTTGTAATCTCCGAACTTAAACCTGACAAGCTGTACAGGTTGTCATTAAAGGCTTAATTTTGAACACTGGTGACTGAGAGCGTTTTCATTCTCATTCTGCACGACTTCATCGTCCATAAAAAGAAAAACAGGCGTTTCGCAACACATTTCCTGATCCCCCCCCTGGAGGGAAGCGAATCGATTTCTCCTCACGCTGGCAAAGTTTTCCGATAAAGCAAACTTTTCCCTGCTGCGGACAACTTTTTATCTGTTCAACCCGTTTTTCCCAGCGCTTTCGTCAGTTTCCACTTCCTGCATTACACCTCGTATCTTGGCAACATTCCACAAGATTAATATGCCCTGAAAAAATTCTCAAAAACGCATTTCTCGACCCCTAAAATCCACAATTAAAAAAAAAAAAAAACAAAACAAAACGTGATGATATTCGAGAAGTCCTATCATTCGGTTTGGCTGTGATTCCAATTAAAAAGTTGATTTCTTATTCCATCTTTACTCGCGTTTTCAACCCAACCCCTCTCACCCCCCACAAAAGTTTGAAAAGGTCAGGAACACTTTATAATTATGGATATTGCCCCCGGGTTATTATCGGGCTTCTGGCCGCCGGTCGGGAAATGATCTTGGATTTTTCTCCTCTGTCGCTTCCTTCATCCTTTGTGAATGGGTAAATTAGTGTGCTGAGAAGGATGATACGCAGCAAAAGGAAGCAGTTTATCGCCATTCCGAGGCAGCTTCCGTCAGCAGTTATGATTATTATTTCCATTAAAAGCTTGGCTTATCGATGTTTAATACCTTCCGATTGAGGGTTCGGAGATTCAATCCCGCCTAATTAATGATTTTCCGGCTGCCGCTCCCCATTACGCCGATGGTATTTAGCACCGTCAGCTTACGGCTGATTAAACCATCGGTCAAAAGCGTCGTTTAATTTAACTCACCGCGGGGCAAATATGTGCTCATCATTATTGCTTGGCTATTAAAACTCCGGTTCCACTCTCTCTCTCTCTCGCATCGCGGCGAAAATTCCTATCCAAATTGGAAATAGTTCGCGTCAAATGCGGAATTTGTTACCTGCCAGAACCAATAGCAAACATTTCCACGGATTATTGATTCGTAACGCTGCATAAATACCATTTGGCCCGCTTCCATCGGATGATAGTTCCCGGTATCAGCCTCGAGCGTCGAGAAGTGTGCCGAACTGTGCGGATCCAAACGAAAGTTTGTGTTCGAATATTGTGAATCACCGGGAAAATCTGGAAAAGTGCGCCTGGTCTTGCCCTGCCCTCGTCGCCTATCGAACCAAGCCCACAAATTAAACCTGGGCGGAAAATGTCCCTCTGGTGGTCGTCGTCCTCGCTACCGGTTGCGCTGGCGGTGGTATTGCTGCTGCTGCTGCCGCTGTTGCATCCCGGATGTTCAGGCTCTGCTGGTACGTAAATAAATTTTGGGGGACAGCATTTGACGAGAGCATTCGTGTGTGTGGTTTAATTTCAATTCGTACATTTACCAGTTTTTGCTGCGACGGAAAGTCAATTTGGGGTGAAAATGGATAGCGCAATCAAACGCGGAAAATAATTGAGTTGCAGTTTTAGTGATGTAGTTTTGGAATGTTTGAATGTTTGAGGACAGCGCCACGTGCAAGCATCGATTCCAATTGGTCAGAGTTAAAAATTCGAACGATTGGAATCTGTGTGACCCGTGCCACATAATTATTTTTGCGATCTCTCTTGTTGTGGAGAATTCCGGTTGTAAAAGTGTATTGATTGAAGTCGAAACTAAGTGAAACAATTTCGTAAAATGAAGTCTGCTTTTATGAAGTTTTTTCAACCCTCCCCAATAGCCATGTAGGCATCCTTTTGAGGAGTAAGAATCTTTTCAAGTTCGATAAAAAGTATCTAGTTTTTGAATTATAATTTTTTGTGAAAAATAAAGAAAAAAATGTTGACATTTTTCAAAAAGTGGTCTTGTAGTAGTTTTTGAAGATTTCAAGTATGCAAAGTTGCTTAATTGACCACAATTTTTTTCAAATATTTTCAAATACAATGGAACCGAAAATGTATAGGGAAGAGTGCCTGCAAAAACGTCTCCTTCCGTTTATTAAGGCTCACAAAGTTTTGGCCAAAGGGCCTGGCTGTGTAAAGAAGTAAAAAGTGCTCCCAAACTAAATCAGCAGCTTTATGGAAAACATTGTGTACTCAATACAATGTTTTTTAAGGAATTTTGACTATTTTCATCGTAGGACCTATGGTGAAAAACGTGCATTTAATTTTTTTTCCACGCATTTTTCAATAGCTTCAAGATAAAAATTTCAAGAAAATACTGAAAGTGCATCTTACTATGGTGTATCAATAAAAATTATAAAAAAAAAATTAAATCAAAAATTCTAGTACTAAAAATATTATGAAATGGTGTAAATTTTTTTGGGGGATTTAGAAATTCAGTACGGTTATCGTAGGTTTTAAGACATAGTACAAGCATAAGACAAGCTTGATTCATTTAGAATCCGGAATCACAAAACCAGTTGTATTTTGGGATTGGTTGAAGATACAAAGCATGTTTAGTATCAAAATACAGATAATTAATTTTTTAAAAGAGCCCCAAACTGTATCACGAGCGCTATGGGAAATATTGTATAGAGTACCTAATGAAAAAATTGATTAATTTTTTCATAATTATTATAGGAGCTATGGTTAAAAACGTATTTTTTACGCCATCCTCAATAGCTTGGAAATGAAAACATGGAAAAAATACTCAAAGTGCACTATGATGTACCACGACAAATCGTCAAATAAAAATACTATCGAAAACTCAACGAAACACCATCGAATTTATACGAAATTGGATAATTCTACAAATAGATCAGATGTTGATATATTTAGTCTTTTAAATTTAAATCCACGAACACAATAAAGTAATCGATTTCTTCAAAATAAAAAATTAAGATGGTATAAATTAGGAAAAACAAATAGGTTCAATTCCCGAAACATTATAAAAAAAATATTTGAAAAAAGCACGTGCGAATACATTTCAAAGCAGTACTGTGTGTCAAAGCTCAATTTAAAAATTCCAAAATTTCGAATTACAAAAAGAAAAATAATAATATTTCTCGATACACCACAGTAAGATGCACTTTCAGTATTTTTTAAAATTTTTTACCTTCAAAGCTAAAATGGAGAACTTTTTATTTGATACCCTATACAATATTTTCCATAGAGCTGTGACTCGGGATGTTGAAGAGATCCTGGAATTAAATGGCCGCTGACCAACAGCGAGTCCAAACTTCAAGCGAGTTGTCCGAAGAAAAGTACGAAAATTTATCAAAACTTTAACGTGGTTTCAATATTTTTTTTTTCTGAGAAGAAAAATAAACTATCTGCATGTTGATGGAAAAACATTTTTGGTACCTTCAATCAATCCCGAGATACAGCTGGTTTTGGGACGCCGGGTTCTAAATCAATGAAGATTTAGATTCTTTAATGTTGCTAACTTATCGTATCGGATTTAGGGGAGGAAGATGTTAAGAAAAAATCGATTATCTGTTTGAAATATTATGTTTTCTAAAACATTATTAAATTTTCTTACAGTTCAATATACCCTGAAATCGGTTTTGAGGCGGCATTTCACGTGGTTTTAGGAATTTACGAGGTCTATTATTACGCGGATTTCGAATTTACGCGGTTTTCTTTTACGCGGCACGTATCCCCCGCGTAAAAAGCGGCTCAGTGTATTGGACCTTATTTCCCTATACACTCCACGGTGAAAACAAAATGTACGGCACGTCATTGAACTACGTTTTACGAGTTAGTGAAGCGTCAATAATGGGTTTTCAGGCAGAATGAACAATTTTCGGAATTAATCGGTCAAATGTTTCACAAAAAAAAAACAAAGCTTTTACTAGAATTAAAACAAATCATAAAGTAAAAATTTTTAGAATACGAGTATAGTAAGAATATGATGGAGAGGTAAAATAATATACAAAACGTGGAAGTTTATCGCTCGCGGGATAACATCGTGACAAAAATTATAAAACTATTAACATACACCCTGGTACAGAAAAGAAAAATGCAGTCCTACGCCAATATCGAAACTAGAAATTCTCGCTTGCTCTCTCAGGATGACCAGGGACGTTGAAATAATCCCCGATGAATCAAAAAATCTATCACCGATTCATTTTGAATACGCCTTTGGTAGATTTCGAAAGCAGAGAAGTTTTCTCATTCGCTTTCTCTAGTTAACCAGGAACTTAAAAATGAAATATAAAAAAATATTGAAGATAATTTTATGCCCGATTAGTAACGAAATATATCGCTTTATACTCATTTTACTCGTCTTCAAGACATTCAATAAAGTGTTTTCTCGACTGCTCTCTTGGGTAGGCTGACCAGATAGTTCGGGAATAAAAACGGGACTCGTCAGCCACAATAAATTAAAAAACGCCAGTTTTTGAAGAACTTCATGAATGAATGGATAAAACCAAGATTAAATCCTAACAATCAAACCTTCTTAGATTCACCATGGGCATGGGGTTTCCGAACACCACTTAAGCATTGATGGCATTTAAACATTGTTTCATTACTCAAAATGGTACTCTTTCGGTACTGAAAATTACACTAATCACATTTGTCTCAAATTCCGAACACCATTTTTGTCACTGACTCGTTTTCCGAACACTTTTGTCTCATATTCCGAACAGCAAAAATGCATTTTTTTAAAAATCATAACTTTCAAACTACTGGACCGATTCATATGATCAATATATCAATTTAAAGTCAATTAGCTAGTCTTTTTTGGAAAAATTTTATGCTCGCAAAAATTGGATTTTGCTTTGGTCATAATTGATTGTATCTGTTTCTTATAGTTTACATGGTTTCGGGACCAAGGGCGTTATATCGGTATCGATACCTGTAAATGACGTTAAAATAAAGTCTATAACCTAAAAAATGTCAGGGTTTTGAGTATTAAATTATTTATAACATTAAAGTTCAGTACATTCACATTTAAAAATAAAGTGTTCGCAATTTGAATCATGCGTAGCAACTTGATTCAAATTCCGAACACTAATTTTGATGAATATTTCTGTATAAAATATAATTTTATTTCATCCATTTATTGTAGATTCTTACCGTTTCTGGCCCTTAACATGAAAACAACAAACAAAATAGTTGAAAAAACTACAAAAACTGAAAAATTAACGATGCTTGTATTTTACGAAATTTGCTAACGCAAACATTTTATCGTTGCTTTTGATTGTCACTTTTTTGCAAATACTTGATATTATAAATTATAGACTGCATCGATACCTGTAAATGATGTTAAAATGAAGCCTATAACCCAAAGAATGTTAAGGCTTTCATTATTCAATTATTTATAACATTAAAGTTCAGTAAATTTACATTTAGAATGAAGTGTTCGGAATTTGAATCATGCGTCGAAACTTGATTCAAATTCCGATCACTACATCAATACTAATTTTAATGAGTATTTCTGCATAAAATATTATTGTTTTCATCCATTTACTGTAGATTCATACCTTTTCTAGCACTTAACATGAAAAAAGACAAACAAAATTGTTGAAATAAGTACAAAAATTGAAAAATTAACGATGCTTATTTTTTACGGAGTTTGCTAACGCTAACATTTTATCTTTGATTTTGACTGTCACTTTTTTGCAAATGTTCAATATTATAAAGGGCCTGGCCGGGTAAGGGAGTAAAAAGTGCCCCCAAACCAAATAACTAGCTGTATGGTAAATATTGTGAAGGATATTAAATAAGAAATTTTGGCGGTTTACTATTTGGCGGTTTGGTTTGACGTAGGATCTATATTGAAAAACGCACTTTTTCGATTATTTCACGCCATCCTCAAAAGACCCGAGATAAAAATTTGAAAAAAATTCTGAATGTGCATTTTACTACGGTGTATCAAGAAAAATTATCAAAAAAAATATTTCATCAAAAATTTTAGTACTAAAAAAAATATTGAAATTTTGAAATTTTTTTTTGGATTTAGAGATTCAGTACTACTCTAATTCATATTCAAATGTGTTTCTACGGCTTTTCTAGATATGTGTGATTTTTTTCAGTTTTTTTTCAGTGTTGCGCGGTGTTAAAAAATATTTTTTTTATATTTCCAAATAGTGGTTAGGTAAGGGAGTAAAAAGTGCCCCCAAACCAAATCACTAGCTGTATGGCAAATATTGTGAAGGATATTAAATAAGAAATTTTGGCGGTTTATTCGAACCCCTATGTGGTTAAAAATTTGAGCAGAAGTGGGTCTCAAAGTTATATTTTCTTTTCAAAATTTCAAAATGCCAGAAAATCTTTAACATTTTTTTGTACTGTGTATTTTTTTTATTATTTTTTTTATTATTAGATATTTGAAAAAAAGCAGCTTGAAGATATTTATCAATCTAGAAAAGCCATAAGAGCACATTTAAATATGAATCATAGTAGTACTGAATCTCAAAATCAAAAAAAAAAAATTTCAGAATTTAAATATTGTTTTAGTACTAATTTTTTTCAAATCTTTATCTCGGATCTATTGAGGATGGCGTGAAATAAACGAAAAAGTACGTTTTTCACTATAGATCCTACGTCAAACCACATAGGGGTGAAATAAACCGCCAAAATTTCTTATTTAATATCCTTCACAATATTTGCCATACAGCTAGTGATTTGGTTTAGGGACACTTTTTACTCCCTTACCTAACCACTCTTTGGAAATATAAAAAAAAAATTTTGATACCGCGCAACATCTGAAAAAAACCACACATATCTAGAAAAGTCGTAGAAACACATTTAAATATGAATTAGAGTAGTACTGAATCTCTAAATCCCAAAAAAAAATTTAAAAATTTGAAAAAAAAATTTAGTACTAAAATTTTTGGTGAAATTTTTTTTTGATAATTTTTCTTGATACACTGTAGTAAGATGCACATTCAGTATTTTTTTCAAATTTTTATCTCGGATCTATTGAGGATGACGTGAAATAAACGAAAAAGGACGTTTTTCACTATAGATCCTACGTCAAACCACATAGGGGTTCAAATAAACCGCCAAAATTTCTTATTTAATATCCTTCACAATATTTGCCATAGAGCTAGTGATTTGGTTTGGGGGCACTTTTTACTCCCTTACCCGGCCAGGCCCTTATAGGCTGCATCGATACCTGTGAATGATGCCTACACCCTACACAATCTAGCCTACACCCCAAAGAATGTCTAGGCCTTTATTATTCAATTATTTATAACATTGAAGTATACTAAATTTACATTTAAAAATGAAGTGTGAATTTGAGACTGTTCGGAATATGAGACAAAACCGACGGAATAAAACAAAAAACTCTTTAATTGTTCTACACGAATCGATATCAAATATTGCGAATCGATATTACAAATCGATTTTATGTCGACGACAGCTGTGTAAAATATCTGCAAACACAACGAGAAAATACAACTTAAAAAAAACGAATGGTGCAAAAAATTTTTGCCCTGGTTTCTTTTCATATTTTTGTTGTGTCTCAAAACTAAACGACACCGAATTTTAGCCCTTTTCCTCTTAACTAAGAGAAACGCTATTTAGAATTATTGAACAACCTGATTTTTTAGTGTTTTCGGTAGCCATTATTCCTATTTTTAAATCAAACAAAATAAATAGGTACCATGAAGACGCTGGTTTTACCAATGTATTGCTAGAAATAGATCCAAAATATATTACCAATTGGGCTCAATACTACTTTTCAAAATCTATTCTAAGGTGATTTTTATATACAGTATCTGAAAAGAATTAGGAAAATCACACTGGGATGACTTCGAAAAAAGCACTATTTTAGGCGCAATTTTCTACCGATTTGGGATCGTTTTGAAGCAATGCATTAGTAAAACATATCGCTGGTGCCCTTTTGAGTTTTTTGATATCTTGCTTCAAGAAAAATGGCAGCATTAAAACCTAAAATAATCAGATTTTTCAAAAATTAAAAATGATGTATCATTAGATAAAAAGGGTTCAAACTCAAGGACAACCAGTTTTTTGCCGAAGCCCATATAACATCATAGATAGAACTCATGGTAGAAGAAAAGCATGAATTTTTGTAGCACTGTTTAATTGAAAATAATGACAAAGAAATAAATATTTTTTTCTTAATACTACTTTTCTTTTATACTCTTAGGCTACCCACCTGTATTCCAAAGCCGCCAGTTATACAGGATAGGTAGGACAGAGTTTTATGCGCGATATTTTATGAAAAGTATAACCGGTTTATTATAGAAGCTCAAGGCTAAAAATATCTCAGATTCAAAGATTTCTGGTTTGTATTCGAAATTTTGAACTCCAGGTTGATATTCAAAAATAAAATCTAGACTTCGGATTAGCTTCTAGAAACACGGTTTTTTTCCGAAAAAAATTATCTATATCTTATCTTCATATCTTAACACTAAAAGGGGCCATTTTAATTTTTGTCAAAATTTTCTTGCAAATTACATTGTCACAACATAATTTTCCTGCACTACTTTTCTTAAAACATACCTCGAATTTATTTTTCAGTGTTTACTCCTCTGTTGTCATTTTTTTACTGAGAAATATATGTAATCTGCCCTAACTACCGCAACGGGTCATTTGACCCGTGCAAACATTCATATGATATCAGAAAGATTTGTAGTGTGATTGTGATACAAAACCATTACATTACAAATTTTTGCTATTGTTTTATAAATTTTGTTGTGTTTGTGAATGAATAGTGAATGATTTGAATTAATTGTATTGCTGACTATCCAAGCGAGCTAACAGTAACCGTTCCAAACTACAGTGCTATTTTTCGTGTCAAAAATTGTTACTTCATTATTTTGCTAATAAATGTTATTCTAAAAATATCGAAATATACGGGAGAAATATGGTATGTCACGTTTCTCAATAAAACTATATAAATCGAGTCATTGTTTACTAACTATTATTCATAAGGGGTCACTTGACCCGCTGTGGTGGGAATAAGAATACATGAAACATCGGTAGGTTTAGTGTTAATATCTCGATAGTTGATAATTTCTACCAACGATAATTTTCGTTTTCAATCAAATTAAATATTTCACATTCTTATGAAATAGTTTCAACATAATGTTTTGAAGTGTTTTTGATGCTAACGGATTTCAATGATATGCTTACCAAAACGGAATTTTCTAAAATTTGAATGATATGGTAAACAATGATAAACAATTGTAAAATCAAATTGCCAAAATTCGGATACATTCCCATTTCCCATAGGTGCTCACCTGCCCGTGTTGTCAGTTACAATCAATCAATAGGACTGCTAGGCATAAGTTTCGGAGACGGATGAATCGAAAGACTTAAAGTCTCAGTTAAAAAAGAAAAGAAGAAGGCATAAGATTTATACATCACTGTAATTCAATCGCGTGTAAATCCGTTGCTTAATCCGTTGCGTCGGATACATGGCTCGCTCTGTTAACACTGAGAAGAAATGAAATATTGAAACATAAGCACCGAAGGTTTGCAACTTTTTGCACCGGGCAAGAATACACAAGATGTCATTTGCGATTCTCAGTTCAGTATTGATCTTGCCGGCCCGCAATCAACAGCATATTTTAAGGCTGAAAGGTAATTTGGAAAATTTTCAAATTGGCTTGACGGGTGATGATAGAAAAGACGTCATTTGTAGTTTTTGTTTCAGTATCGCTCAAGCCAGCTAGCATTCAATAGTAAATGTTTTTAAAATTGATGTATCATGTTGGCTTGATTAAAAACTAATTAAGATTGGCTTCAAAACAACGTAAGGCGAAAGAAATTCCATAAATATCTACTACTTCCCAATACCCGAAGTGATTAAAGGGTGTGTCACATCAAATTGCATCACGGAAAAAACGCTGTATTTGGAAAAATGTCGTCGAACGAAAAAGAGCGTCGTGAATTAATCCTGCGCACTCATTTCGAGAATCCGGAGTTGTCTCATCGGGACATCGGTAAGATGCTGGGAATCGTCCAATCCACGGTCAACAAAGTACTAAAACGATACTTCGAGAACCTAACCATCGACCGGAAGGTGAAGAACGGCAAAAATGGATGCTCCGTCAGTGAAAAAGGTCACAAGCGCGTAGTTAAGCAGTTTAGACGTGATCCGAGAAGTTCGGTCCGGGATGTCGCCAATAAGCTGAATTTGTCAAGTTCATTCGTCCAGCGGACCAAGCAGCGGGAGGGCCTGCGTACATACAAGGTTCAGAAGGCTCCTAACCGCGACGAAAGGCAAAACATGGTGGGGAAGACGCGAGCCCGGAAGCTGTACACCGAAATGCTGACGAAGCCGCATTGCCTGTTAATGGACGACGAAACCTACGTCAAAGCGGACTTTCGTCAGCTGCCGGGCCTGTTGTTCTTCTCCGCAGAGGACAAATTCAGCGTTCCGGAGGAGATTCGCAAGCAAAAACTATCCAAGTTTGCCAAAACGTACATGGTGTGGCAAGCGATCTGCTCTTGCGGAAAGCGGAGCGCCCCCTTCGTGATGACCGGCACGGTAAACGGACAGGTTTACCTTAAGGAGTGCCTACAGAAGCGCTTACTACCACTATTGAAGCAGCACGAGGGCCCGACCATCTTCTGGCCGGATCTCGCTTCGTGCCACTATTCAAAGGACGTGTTGGAGTGGTACGAAGCCAACGGGGTCACCTTCGTGCCAAAGGAAATGAACCCGCCCAACGCGCCGGAGCTTTGCCCAATAGAGAAATATTGGGCGATTATGAAGCAGGCCCTCCGGAAGAACCCAAAAGTTGTCAAATCGGAGGCGGACTTCAAGAGAAAATGGATTTCTGTTAAAAAAAAACTACAACCTGACGTTGTACAGAACCTTATGGACGGGGTAAAGAGGAAGGTGCGAGCATACGGGCTTGGGCTCGAAGTATGAATAAAAAGAAAATACCAAAAGTTGTTTAATAGTTTTTATTTTACTGTCTAAAATTTTCAAAAGGATCGGTCTACTGGGCGAATTTCTACAGCGTTTTTTCCGTGATGCAATTTGATGTGACACACACTTTAAGAGGAAAATAGAATAAAATAATTTCGTAGCCCCATGTTAACAATGGGTTCGTGTCTTGGACACCAGCTAAATTCCAAGCGTTTTCTGATCTTCAAGAACGCTAGCCACTCTTCGCCGATGCTGGGTCACTTTTGAATCGGTTGAAGCACTTTTTATTTTGTGGAACTCTTAATAGCATCATTTGTAGGTACTAAAGGGTGTGTCACATCAAATTGCATCACGGAAAAAACGCTGTAGAAATTCGACCAGTAGACCGATCCTTTTGAAAATTTTAGACAGTAAAATAAAAACTATTAAACAACTTTTGGCATTTTCTTTTTATTCATACTTCGAGCCCAAGCCCGTATGCTCGCACCTTCCTCTTTACCCCGTCCATAAGGTTCTGTACAATGTCAGGTTGTAGTTTTTTTGAACAGAAATCCATTTTCTCTTGAAGTCCGCCTCCGATTTGACAACTTTTGGGTTCTTCCGGAGGGCCTGCTTCATAATCGCACAATATTTCTCTATTGGGCGAAGCTCCGGCGCGTTGGGCGGGTTCATTTCCTTTGGCACGAAGGTGACCCCGTTGGCTTCGTACCACTCCAACACGTCCTTTGAATAGTGGCACGAAGGAAGATCCGGCCAGAAGATGGTCGGGCCCTCGTGCTGCTTCAATAGTGGTAGTAAGCGCTTCTGTAGGTACTCCTTAAGGTAAACTGCCCGTTTACCGTGCCGGTCATCACGAAGGGGGCGCTCCGCTTTCCGCAAGAGTAGATCGCTTGCCACACCATGTACTTCTTGGCAAACTTGGATAGTTTCTGCTTGCGAATCTCCTCCGGAACGCTGAATTTGTCCTCTGCGGAGAAGAACAACAGGCCCAGCAGCTGACGAAAGTCCGCTTTGACGTAGGTTTCGTCGTCCATTAACAGGCAATGCGGCTTCGTCAGCATTTCGGTGTACAGCTTCCGGGCTCCCGTCTTCCCCACCATGTTTTGCCTTTCGTCGCGGTTAGGAGCCTTCTGAACCTTGTATGTACGCAGGCCCTCCCGCTGCTTGGTCCGCTGGACGAATGAACTTGACAAATTCAGCTTATTGGCGACATCCCGGACCGAACTTTTCGGATCACGTCTAAACTACTTAACTACGCGCTTGTGATCTTTTTCACTGACGGAGCATCCATTTTTGCCGTTCTTCACCTTCCGGTCGATGGTTAGGTTCTCGAAGTATCGTTTTAGTACTCTGCTGACCGTGGATTGGATGATTCCCAGCATCTTACCGATGTCCCGATGTGACAACTCCGGATTCTCGAAATGAGTGCACAGGATTAATTCACGACGCTCTTTTTCGTTCGACGACATTTTTCCAAATTTACGAAAAATTGACAGTGAAGCATGGCCAACGTGATCTATACACTCTTATCTGATTATAAGCGAAAGCTGAAGATATAATTCCTAAAAATTTAATTTCTACAGCGTTTTTTCCGTGATGCAATTTGATGTGACACACCCTTTAGCTGAATCTTACGAACGTGTCATAGATATTTCGACAAAATTTGTTGTTTTTTTATGCTCAACTCGATCAGTCTTATAGTGACATGTAAAAAAAAGTATAACAGTACTTTATTCGGGGGCCACTCAATTTGACGCCATCCCAATCATCGTTTCAATAATTGAAAAGATGTACAATTTATAGAATTTATTCAATATGAAGCTAAAGCTTAAACTAAAGCAATTTTCCGTAATTTATAACATTTTCACAAAATTTTATATTTCATTCCAGTTCCACGAAAAACTCCCGAAATAACCACCCTGAAGGCCATGAAAAACTTCACTTCCACCCTCGCCCGGGATCTCCGTCGGGTGGAAACTGCCCTCATTCCGCTCCGCGCCAAGGAGACCGAACTGGAGCACCGATTTGCTCGCTTTGCAGCCCGAACAACACGGCACGGTTGGCGCTCGACACGAGACCAACAATCGAACGGTAACAAGCTCTTCAAGGACGCGCAAAAATTCCGCGCCACGGTGGAAAAACTCGACGGCCATTTCAAGCAGGATTTTGGCCGACGATTGAACCGTGTCCAGGCCCGATCGCTGCTCCGCTTCCGCGATGATTCCGTGCAGAATCAAATCACCCAAAGTGCGCTGGTTTACAAACGACTCATCGAGCTGCTGATAAATATGATCGAGTGTCCGGTGTTCATCATGGACCAGCTGGGAGGAGCAGGAATCTATGGCGATGACGTCGATGATGGGGATACGGTACCGCAAGGAAATGGGGAGGATGGGAGCGAATACGGGACGGGGATAGAAGGCGATTATGGGGACCAGGGGGAGGAATATTACTACACTGAGGAAGCTGCATACTAACCGACGTGGGAACGACTTGGACGTGAAATAATAAAGGATCTCATACCATATGAATGGCCTTTCGTTCGCAAGTGATGAAAACCCTGCCTTTAAATAATTGAATTAACACGATTCCGAAGTGTGAAAAGAAGGCCCTTCGTTTTGAGGGGACCGAATATGCTTCCGCTTCGGTCCGTGTGGGAAGTGAGCAAGGTTCATCCCCTGTCAGAGAGGTTAACTGTCATCCGTAGTTTTGAGTGCTGCTACTACATTATTCACAAGGATTGAAACTTACTGGTTTAGGAGATTGCGAAGTTTAATCATCAGTGTGTATTTATGGCTCGGAGCGACAACAATGAATCTTTCAACGTTTTGCAATTAGTATCGTTGGATTTATTTTTATAGGAAAAAAAGACATATATATATTCGTTAGCCTCTGCATTCGGTATCCGGGCAAACTTTCATTTTATTTTTCTATAAAACACAATTGAGCAGCCATCGACGGTGTTGTTACCCGGGGAAACCGAACGTAGGCTGCTCCATGAACACTCCGACGATCCAATCTGCCGCTTTTATGTACTCTCATACTCTTCAAATATATATACATATATTCGTAACAAGCTTCCATGAGGGGAAAAGCTGGAAGGAAAATGATTATCGATTACCGTTTCGTTAATAATTGCACTTCTGTAGAATGGCAAAGAAGGAGAAAATCGACGAGCGTCCTCGAATTGAGATGGACGATTTTGACGTCTATTGAATTTGTCGTTTGGTAGATGGCAATATGGAAATAAACGTTGATATATATTTCAACAGAAGCCAGAAGTCTGATTGCCACGCTTTTGATCGATGAATGATTATCGATGGCGTTCCAAAAATCAAATATCTAATTTCCTTCTTAGATAGATGAAGCGCACATTTCCGTTAGTTCAATCAGTTTATAAACCAATAAACTCTACTGCAATCCTGCTATAACCCTTCACTGCATTACTGCCATTCACCGGGCGGAGGGTAAACATCCATATTTATATAGCATTTATTGTTTTCCACATCGTAAATGGTTGCTTGTGTTTGCCACACACACAGGATCGAGAAATTCTTCAAGTTACGATTTTCCTCCAACATTGTGCAAGTTAACAAAACGGAGTAGTAGAAACAAATAATCCCATCTTTCCATCCGTGCGAGCGATAAAAAGCACAAGAAACTTCTCGGATCAATTCAATTTTCCACCCCCGACCCCGCGATACCGGATGCCCACCGAAGCATTCCGTACCATCCCACCGTGAGCCAATGATGCTGTGTAATCTTTGTAAAAGGGGAGGACAGCTGCAAGCCATCAAAGCACGAAGCTAATATGGATGGAAGAATAGCACAAACATCATGGTCTAGCCCCCTTTTCCCCCCCTTCACCGAATCGTGATTGTGCAGAGGGTAGCGCGTAGATACCAGAGTCCACTTCGTCCTGGTTGTCGTCTTTCGATGGCTTCTTCAGCTCAAGATTGATTGATCGGAAGAGCCATGAAAAATGGGAATGGAAACGCTTACGACCTGATTAGGGTTAATGGACATACTTAGCTGCGAACGAGGGGATGAGAAGTGAGATAATCCCAGACTAATTGAATGCAAAGCTTGCAGCTGCATTGCAACATTACAAATATTTTCTCAATAAATGGTTGATAATAACGCGTCAACAAGTTTCACACCAATGAACAATTTAAAAGAATCACCAGGAGAAAAAGTATGGAAGCGAAATTGATTTTTCAAACTCGTTCAGAAAGTATGATAAATTACCGCAATTATTGAATTCAATTCGTATGTTTATCACTTCGGATATTATTCCGGAATGAAACTAAGTTTTAATATTATCACTTTGGTGCAAGAGGTCCGATGGTTTGCATCCTTCTTCCTTCTTCCTTCTTCCTTCTTCCTTCTTCCTTCTTCCTTCTTCCTTCTTCCTTCTTCCTTCTTCCTTCTTCCTTCTTCCTTCTTCCTTCTTCCTTCTTCCTTCTTCCTTCTTCCTTCTTCCTTCTTCCTTCTTCCTTCTTCCTTCTTCCTTCTTCCTTCTTCCTTCTTCCTTCTTCCTTCTTCCTTCTTTCTTCTTCCTTCTTCCTTCTTCCTTCGTTTCGTTTCATCACTCACACTGAATCGACGTCGATTTCCAAATGACATTTTCAGACCGAATTGAAACAGTCATTTATTCGAGCACTGAATGTTTGAATGAAAGAATGTTTCGGAACGGAAACGGCGAGGTGCATAGGACTACGTCTATCTTCAAGTTTGTGCAATAAACCTGCATGAGTAATCAGTTGTCGACATCGGTGGCGCAATGGTAAGCGTGACTGATATGCTCTACTATACGTCTTTCATGCCACGATGTTGGAAGACCTCCTCTTAGGCTAGGCGCGATATAGCGCCTGTCTTTGTGGCTAATGAAAACAGATGGAACGGCGCAAGTTGGCCAGACGACGCGAGATGGTGGAGCGCTCGTGAGACACGACTCGCTTGTCGCTGTGGCTGAGCCACAGTTTCTCGTGCTGCTGATTCCGGTTGTGGTGGTTGTGTTGGTGAACAATCATATAGCGCCGTGAGTCTGATACTGTATGGTTGTACCGGTCGGAAGGTTGTGTTAGTAAATAAATATATCACACAACTCTGTGTGAATCAGACATTTTATGCGAGTGGCACGTTGTTTACACCAAACTGCAACTCAATATGCGCTCCACCACGCTACGTTTATGGCACGTATGAGTCGTGTTGATAGTCTCGTGTTCGCTTACGAGCGCTATACGCTTCTCAATTTGCGTCTAGCCTTAAAGTCAGAAAATACCTTTCTCACATGAAAAAAATCCATATATCCGGATTCTTTCAGGAGGTAACAGAGGATCACATTTTTTGAAAATGATTCTTCTACACATATGTTCGAATTGCGGCAATGACAGAGTTATTGAACTTCTTTTTTGTTTCGGACTCTGTTTGTCTAGCTCTACTCCAAAATGTACGCTACATAGGACGATTCTGTCGCTTCAATTCGAAAAACGAGAAAATTTAGTACAGGATATAGTTGTTACAGGGAAACTTCGATATAACGTACCCTCGTTATAACGTACACTCGCTATAACGTCACTCGATATAACGTACATTTTACCCCGATATAACGTACACATTTCCAAAGTGTAAAGGAAAAAAAACCAATATTTTTTTCCTGATAGAACAATGAGTTATCTGTATTGTGATGCTAAAACAAGTTTTGTACCTTCAATCAATCCCGAAATACAGCTGGTTTTGTGATTCCGGATTCTAAATGAATCAAGCTTTGATCAACAGTACGAAGGGAAACATCATGAGAAAGGCTGGCTTCATCTTCTAATTGAAGTTATTCATTAACTTTACTAGAACAGCAACACAATAATGTATTATAGACTACGTTTGTGAGTACTTTATTACGTTTCGATATAACGTACAATTCGATACAATGTACAATTTTGAAAGTGAAATGTACGTTATATCGAAGTTTACCTGTATACATCTAAATAAGTGGATTTAAATAACATTTTTGAAGTGAAAAACTTAAATGTTTGTGGTTTTTAAGGTGTTATTAATGGATAAAATCATTGCAAAGAAATGCAATAAATTTGATTGTTTCTATCAACTAAATAAAAGCTTTTTAACCGTTCTACAATTTGCTCTTTCACACTCAACTTTTATCTTTCTTAATTTCGCTGCAATATAATTATAAACAATTTCTGGTTAGTCTTCAATAAAAATCCTCAAAAATCACGATTTTTACTTTACTGTACTTATAATAGCCAATTAACTTGCACTTTAACGTTGAAATATTATATTTTGCCTTGAAATAAGCAATTTTTTCTTCAAACCGTATATAATCGAGCCTGACCTGTATAGCCTGTAAACATATAGATTTTTGCAAGACGCGTCATCTAGACGTCAACCTTATGAACTTGATAAAACCATCGTACAGGTTCACATCTTGTCTAACGTCATCGAAACGCGGCTCTTGAGACATACACCGCGGTCACAGGCGATAATTCATTTGTTGCGCCATGATTTCCACACATTTCTGACAAGCAAACACAACGCTATGGCAACCACTTTAATCTACCTTTGACAACGCTCAAAAACAACAACAATGTGTGCGTGTGATACAATGGAGCATAAACACTCTCCACCATACGGCAGATAAGTACAGGGTCTTTCAGATGAAACGCTCACGCAACAAATTTTAATAACTTCTACAAAAGTGAACCGATTTTTATTTAAAAAAAAAAAGAAAATAAAGCTTACTTTAGGACATTTTCGATGTGATCATCCCTTTTTCCGATAACGCGCTTTAAACGGTGAACAAAATTCTTCATGCACAACTCTAACATTACGGCTTCGATGCTGTTGAAAATCAGAGTTATTTCTTTCTTAACCCCTTGCCGTACGATTCAATTTACAACAACAGGGCCCAAACACGAGCACAGTGAGTAGGTTCGATACTCTGGTGAGTGTGTGTATCATACTTGCGATCGTAGCAGTCCCGCATCATCACACGTATCCATTTCATATCGATAGACGACGAGTGAGGTTCGATGTTGTACGTTCTGGCACAGTCTAATCGCGACGAGTGTGGTTCGACGTTATACGTGAAGGGGTTAAGTAGGACTACGTTTTTCACTAAGGGTGCCAAATCAGAAAACAGGTCACGTTTTTATGAAATAATGTTAATGTTAATAATCGCCTCTGCTGCAGACAGATTTTGATTGTTTGCATACATACTAATCGAATCGGAAATTCTAGGATTTGTTTGATATGCTTTACATTGCGTTTCCTAGTCCGAAAATGGTTTAAATTGATAACATTCGAAAGCATTCTCATTTCCCTGTATGAGCAAGCTGTCATCGGGCGGAGCTTAAATTGCAATATTTGCTGTCTCCACAACGCCGTCCTCAGGTGGCCAATTTTCAGACTATTGTAATGTTGTATTGTAATGCTTAGCATATCAAAAAAAATTTAGAGAATTTTAATTGGTATGCACATCAACACAATCCGTTCGCAGCGAAAATAGTTATTAACGTTAACATTATTTCAAAAACGAGATCTGTTTTCTGATTTGATACCCTTCCAAAGAGTCGTAGTCCTACGTCAAAAATCATTTTTTAAATTTTGAATTTAACTCTTAGCCTCGGGAAAGACTGCTTAAGTTAAAAGTTGCCGCAGCATTTTTATTTCTTTTTCACTTTTTCTGGTAAGCATATACGATCAGCATCGCAGTGGAATCCATATATCTACGAATGAATGTTTGTCTGTCTGTATATTCTGTAAAAACTCGAAAACTATAGACCCGATTGACGTGATAAACGGGTAGGAAAAATTTGACATATGCGACAATAGCAAATAGAGTCCGAATGAGCTAACATTTTGACTGCTTGAGGAATTTGAAATAATAAAATGACCTTTTTGACTTATAATTTCGTATATGACTAGTTTCGGCATTGTATTGGAAGGCAGTTTTCATTTTTTTATTACCGTCACATGATAACATACAAGCACATGATAAATTTTCACTTTGGGCGTATTGATAAGTAGCAGTTTCTCAAAAATCTACAGTAATTGTAATTATTATTCGAATTTGTGTGCAGTGATACTTGCTCAAACAAGTTGTTTATTTTAAATCTTTTGAGGAGTAAATGCAGCAAATAAATTTTGAATAAAAATGAGTTATTGGAAAAGTAAACGAACATAAGTGAAGAGTGCTTCCATGTACTGTAGAATGAAATGCAATAAATTCTGAACTATCGTGTGGTGATGAGGCAGATTGTATTCAAAGTGAAACATTTGACACTGAAGATAACGATGAGGAGTCGATCACCAATGATTATGGGAGATGGTCTTATCTCGTTGATAATAGATAACAATATTATCAAGCATAAAAAAAATAAATATAAATGTAGACTGATGAATTTTTGATTGAACAACAGAATTATCTGAAATATGTGCATTTATTGGGATTTCATATGCTTGTGGAGCTTCGGAATATTGAGAATAGTCCAGCTTGCTATCAACCAGGGCAAAACATTACAGTTGACGAGCTATTGTTTTCGACAAAAACCAAATGCAGATTTTCACAGTATATGCCTAATAAACTCAATAAACTTGGCATACAATTGGAATGAATGTTTTGAATGTTTTTTTCTTATCAATGCTGGTTGGAACCATTACAGGAAACAAAAGGGAACTATCCGAATAAGCTTATCAAACGGCAGATAACATGCCTCGTTTTTCATCTCTGTTATTTAAATCAGAGAATTGTGTTCTTACAGTATATAAAAGCGGACTAAATAAAAGAGTAGCTGTTCTTGATTCTAAGCATGAATATGTGAAAATTTTTAAAAGTAATGAAAAACACATGAAAAGATTTTCGAAAAAAAATACATAAATAGTCCAAAAATAATTTTAAGTAAAATAATTTATTTATTGTTAATACTCACTAATAACTTGTTATGTAACTGTAGATGATATAAAACATATTGAAAATTAATTTTAAATAAATTACTTTACACATCAGATATTCTTTCACAAAGCAGTCATTTTAACTGCTTTTGTGCAATATAGGTATATACTAAGTTTCGGTCTTTCTAGTGTTAAGACATTTGGCATCAATTTTTTTTAAAAAAACTTCGATTTCCTTTACTCTCTCTTACCTTCGGTGATTTTTCGGTTTTCAAAAAACTCAAACTTTGACGGTTGTGCGACATTAGTAAATGAAGTCCGATTGAGCTGATATTTTGCATAAGGTAGTTTTACGTGGGAATCAATACTTTTGATCAAGTCGCGTTTGGAAATTCGAAGGTAACTTCTTTCCCATACATCCACTGACACTGTAATGACTAGTATTGATGTGCTATCAGATCGACTCTATATCGAAGGGAGAGAAGGGCTACCATATATAAATATTAGCATTTTTACAGTTCAATGTATGCCTGCCCGGTGTGAACTCAAAAAATCTTGATCGGATCTCTATGAAAGGGGGAAAGGTGAAAGAGTTGGGAATGGAGAAAAAGAGAGAGAGAGAGAGAGAGAGATAGAGGGAAAAGAGGAAAAAAAGAGAAGAAAGAAGAGAGAGATACAGAGAAAGGAAGAGAGGGGGTGAGATGAAGACAGAATTAGAGAAGGAAAAGAAAGAGATACAAAAAGGGAAAAGAGGAAAAGAGAGGATAGGACAGAGACAGAATCTGATTAGGTGAGAGGGAGAACGACGATGAGAGAGGGAGAGAGAGGGAAAGAGGGTGAGAGGAAGAAAGGGAGAGAGGAATAGAGTGAGAGGAAAAGAGAGGATGAGAGAGACAGAATTAAGAGTAAGAGAGAGAGGGGAAGAGTGAGGGAAAAAGAGAAAGGGAGAGCGAGGAAGATGGGATCAAAACATACAATGGCTACGGGATTGTTGAAAAATTCTAAAGTTATCTCTTAAGCCAGCGTGTTGGCTGGACTCAGACTAGATTAAAAATCCATGCGAAAGCGAAGTATAAGTTAACAGTTAACTTCACATTTCTCTTCTGTTTTTTCCCCGCGCGCCAATTCAAGCTTAGTGCTGTAAAATTTTCTTCTTGCATATTTTGAAAATGCATTCTGAAGCTTACAATAGTGCATGTCTGTTCAGCACGGTAGCAAACAGTAAGCTGCACAATTGCCGAAACGAACGAACTTTTGTTAAACCGCTTCTTTTACTGTTCTTCCTTTAAATAGAATGATTTCTGATAGGTTGTTTGCACAATGGTATAAACTCAAATTATTTAAATTCTGCTTTGATACTACTTTGCTTGCTCCGTCCAGCAAAACTTGTGGAACGAAAATGAAACCAATCAGAAAGTGAGATTTTGCGCGTTTGGATTGTGCTTGACATTTTCCAACTATTCTATAGTTGGTTAAGAAAATGTATACAGTTTTGAATTTTAATTATGTTTGAATGTTTGAATTTTAATTATACCCCTCATATCTTCCTGTTAGACCTAATCCTACGTCAAAAGTTTGAACTTGCCAATAAACAGAGGGTTTATCCATGGTCTCGATATGAATACGGCCTTTTTTCATATTGCATAGCTTTTAGATGGAAAATAACACAAAAAGCGTTAACTTACGATCCCAGAACAATATGAATTTTCCATAATTTCAATTCAAAACCATCTCATTTTAATGACCTTTAAGAGATTCATTAATACCCTTCTCTTCGCTTCGGTTCTTATCGAGAACCCGAGGATAAAAAACCATCAGTCGAATTACTGTCACTTTTTCAACGCAAAACCATCCACCGTCGCCTCGCGTCCTCTCGCCACCCCTGTTTCCGAGTGTACATGTGTGAAATTGGCGATAAAGAGGATGCTCATCAATCTCGCTGCTGTCTGTGGAGGTCCTCAGTCTTAGTAGACGACGCGCGCGGAAGGAAGAACCAAGGAGACATGTGACACTCCGGTTCGCAGTGGAAAGTTGATTTATGGCGTCGCAAAATTGGCCCTGATTGATACCAACCAACGAGCAAATGAACCGTAACGAAGGATGGCTATTCGTATCACGGTGAAACTCCCCTTCGAAATGACATCGCTAATGGGGGAAATGCAGCGCTTTTCTTCGTACGTACCTCTGATTCCGTTCGTTTGATCGATGAAATGTGTTTTTGCTGAAACGAGAGCAAGAGAAAATCCAACATAAGCTAAATGAATTTAGGAACACGGAACATCAGCCTCTGAACACAGAAAAACCAGGGAAATGTTTTCAGTCAGAGAATCCTTATTTTCAATTTGTTCGACTGGAAAATGTCACCTCACCACCAACCGATTCCAGAAGCGGCATCTTTTCATTTCTTTTTCATTATTGTCGTGGTCAATGTTGGAGTGAAGCAACACTGGAGATAGGGATGTCAAACAAGCGCTAGTCTTCCGGCAAAATTCCTTCTCGTTTGGTCAATCCTGTGGGATGAGTACATTCCAGGAAAATTACCCCCTACCAGAACAGAAAAAATGCGTAAATCAAATTTATACCAGAATTCCTGCGCGTTCACTCGAGGAACGGATGCTGGAAACGAAAATGTGATGTTCCAAATCGAAGGAACATCATAAGGACTCATACTCTGCACAAATAAGTGAGATATATTCCCGCAAGATATTGTTTGAAAACGCTCACTTTTTTCTTCAATTTTTTTTTTTTGCTCTACCTTTTAGTCTAGATGTCGATCTCATGACGATGGTTTTACTGCTTCGTTCAAGGACCTGTCGCTAGCTGGCTCCTCTGGGATGCATTCTCATCCTCGTCCGTTTAATTTAACATCGTCGTCGTCCCGAGATACGAAGATGGCTGGCTGGTGATGGGGCGCTCTATCTTCAAATTGGCTAACCGCAGAGCAGAAACACAGCTCCAGTCAAAGCGAGGGCAACAGATAGAGCGGAGCCGAAGAACCCAAGGTGAGACAGGGGTGGATATTGATTAAAACGTCAGAATGTGTTTAGCCCGGTTTTGCAAGTTTGCTCCCTCTCTTCTGCTGTTGGGAGGAAAATTTATTCTTCAGGTGATAACTTCAGTTTGATTGGTATTTATTCGGTTCTCGACAGTCCATAGTTGGTTTCCAGCAAACCCTCACCCCCCCCCCCCCTTTCATCCTTCTAATTCCAACCAGTCGAAAGCAGAACCATTCTGCTTGCAAAATCTAGAGCAGACATTTTCGAAACAGGCCACAGGATGCACACCCAATGCACACAAGTGAAATTGCATTTTCCATCCCAACCACACTCTGACAGCGTTTGAAAGGTAAAAAGTGGATAAACATTACCCCCAAAAAAAAAGAGTTGAAAAGGCAAAAAGCAACAAACAACATCCAGAAACTTTCTCCGATTACAGCCAGCGCGCTTCAGGATGCAGTGAAGGAGAACTTTTCACCCGTCGAGTTGGGTGCAGTGTGTTTGTGTGCGTATGTTTGTTGGGTAATAGTGGTGAGCGTCAAGGGAGAGACACCTTCTGTTCGCGAACGATTCCATTTGTTGAGTAATTTCGGGGAATTGAAAAATATCACGCTTGTCTAAAGTCGAACTTTGTTCAAATTTCTCATGTCATAAAAGTCCACTGGTGGAAAAAAGTTTGACAACGCAGTAGTTTCGTGTAAAACAAATTAGCTTCCAGCACTGATGGTATTTTTATCGAAAATTTCACATAAACAGAAACTGCCATACTTCGAACTAGACCCCAAGATACTTGAATGACATAGCATGAGTGATCGGTTTATCCAAAAGTTGACGCTTTTGTTTTGCTGGTTTATGCTTCCTAGAAAAAACCACCATCTCTGTTTTCTCCGTGGAGAATTAGATCCTTAGCTCAATGGCCCAGGTTGAAAAATTGTTCAAAGTATCTTGTAAGGGTTGATCCTACGACAAACACCACTCCATCATCTGCAAGTTGTCCTCTGTTGAAACAGAATCAAAGGCCCCCTTTATGTCCAAGAATACTGAAGCCATTTGTTTTTTTTCGGCGTAAGCCATTTGAATTTCTGAAGAAAGCAACGCAAGACAATCATTCGTCCCCTTGCCTCTGCGGAACCCATGTTGTGTATCTGAGAGTAAGCCATTCGTTTCAACTCATCGATCAAGGCGAAATAAGATAATTTTCTCCAACAATTTCCGTATACAAGACAGCATTGCTATTGGGCGGTACGAATTGAAGTCGGACACGGGCTTTCCGGGTTTTTGAATAGCTATAACTCGTACTTGTTTCCAATTAGCTGGAACAATATTATGTTCCAGAAACCGATTGAATAAATTCAACAAGCGAAGTTTCGCCACATCAGGGAAGTTTTTCAGCAAGTTGAACTTAATTCTATCCGATCCCGGAGCAGAATTGTTACATGAAAGGAGAGCAAGAGAGAATTCTACCATCGAAAACTCGGAATCAAGGTCGCTCCTATCTTGTGAAATATCTCGAACAATTTTTTGTACGGGAACGGAATCGGGACAAACCTTCCATGCAAAATTAAAAATCCGTCAATGTGAGTATTCCTCGCTTTCATTCGTTGAAGAGCGATTTCTCATGTTTCGAGCCACTTTGTATAATGTTGTCATTGACGTTTCTCGTGACAAACCTCCCACGAAATTTCGCCAATAAGCACGTTTTTTTCCCCTTGATCAAGTTTTTAAATTGATTTTCAAAGGCTAAATACGTTTGAAAATTCTCAATGGTTCCACGTTTCCGAAAAACTTTAAATGCATTCGATTTATCCTGATAAAACATGGAAAATTGGCTATCCCACCATGGATCGTGTTGTCTTCGAAGAATAGTGGAACCTGGGATGGGTTTCATTTAAGCGCGAACCGCGCTGTCATAGATCAAAAGAGATAGGAAGTGATACTCCTCCAATGGAGGTGAACCATCTCTGGAAGTGATAGCTAGTGCCATCGCATCCGCATATTTTTTCCAGTCAATGTGTCTTGTGAGGTCATATGCGATGTTTATAGATTCAGAAGAATTCGACCAAATGGTGATGGAAATTTTGATTGGCAAGTGATCAAAATTTCCATCACTGCTGGGATCCTGGATAACATTCCACTTGCAATCTAACGATCAGCGTTGCCAATGTTCCAGCTTAAACTGGATTCTTCCAGTCTTTTTTCCTCGATCCAGTTAAACAGTTAAACCCTGAAATCTTCCAGTTTTTAAAAATATTGTCCAGTTTTTTATATGGTTGCTTCATTTTACCAAGTTTTTGTAAAATATATTCATTATGCATAAACATTCTCCCTCACCCTTCCTATTTCTTGGCAAATTTTGTTTTTTGACATTTTTCGTTCGATCGATCCAAAGTGTATCTTCTTACGCACTCTCAGCGTTATTTTTCTCCTGCTTACACATCCAAAAATCAATACGGTTAGCGCGCAGTGCGTGGGGTGCCTTACCAAGCTATATCTTTGAGTTTATATAAATATTATATGTTCTAGGTCCTCCGAAACATTCTGAAGTTCAGACCAATTGATCTTTAATGTCCATAATAAAAAAAGCCCGCGTGCCCGCGTGCTATGCTGGCTTTGAGTTTATATAGCGTCTTAGCATCAGACGTGATAGGTCCTCCAAAACATTCTAAAGCACAGAAGATCATAGTGTCAATGTGCTCCATATTTTTAATTGATATGAATATGAAAACCAAGTAATCTTCTTTCCGTTTACATTAATCGACCATTTCACGAAATGAAAATCCGAAAATTTCATGTGTTACAATATGCGGGAAAGATTATTTTTAGGTAACCTGAAAAGGAAAACCTGTGCAATTATTTGGATCGGCTATACATTCCATTATTTATCGCATCTTTTCCCATCGAAATCCAATCGCAACGTTGGAAAATTAACTGTGGGAAACCTGAGAAGATAACTGAGAGAACTTCTCGAAAATCAATCATCCCGGTGTTATTCATAGCGTATACACTTTATAGAACTTCATTTGCGACGGCGGAGAGTTATTATTAGGAAACCTGGAACGATAACCAGACGAACTCTAAAACTAATCGGACCGGCGATATATCGAACTCTAACCTGGAAGGGGAGAGTTATTTTTCGGAAGCCTGAGAATCCGAGAGAACTCTCGCGCGTACACTTCATAGGAATCTCATCGTGACGGAGGATAGTTATTTTTTGATAACCTGAGAAGGTAACCGAGAGCTTCTCTAAATCCAATATTCCCGGCGATATGTTCCGATAAATAAGCGAGTGCCCTCGAGTTGTGGCAGCTTGGGCAAGAATGCAGTGGAAAACGGCAGAGATCTTGGGAGGATGGCAACAACTATCGTGTGGAGACTTACTGAGACCGTCATTGAATCGTATAGGAAAAATTAAAAGAGATGAATTATTAAGAATCTTAAGTAACTATGTGAGATTCATAAATGACACTAACGGAATCATAGATATTGTAAATATGGAATTTCATTTAGATATGAATTAACTATGTAGTTTCTTTATGTACAGAATAAACTTGACATTAAGAAAAAAAAAGTTATCAATCGCGCTTACTCTGCATCGAACTTCAATCGCAACGGTGGAGAGTTATCTTTCTCTAGGTAGTAGCCACGAATAGCAACTTACAACCGTTCTCCTTATGGGCTTTGGGATGTTCTTTTTCGGCTAGTATAGAGTTTTTTTTATTTCATATTCTTCGTGAGTGCGAAAAAAATTTCGTAGCTATTCTATTTATGGTCAAAAAAAACACTACAGAAATGTCAAAATTCGAGAAGGAAAAGAACAGAAAATTCAGGTTAGGTTTGATGCAGTAATCTATAAGCAGAAACCGTGTACATCAATTAATCTCATTGTCGAGCAAAAAATACGAGATTTTTTAAGTTTTATAAGCAGAAACCGTGTACATCAATTAATCTCATTGTCGAGCAAAAAATACGAGATTTTTTAAGTTTTATCTAAACAAAACCATATTTTTTTAGAAGTTTTAGAAGAAAAGATCCTCAAATGTTTTTTCACAGTAATGTTCGAGTTGTGGAAAACATTGTTTTGATCTACTCGAATGGTTAATTCATGGATTACGCTATTTTATGATCTACTATACGCTTTGAAGGGCATATTATTTCTCGGACATTGGAATAAGTATAAAAAATGATTTTAGATAAATTAAAGCCGAACTTCTTAAAGTAAAACTTATCACGGGATCCAGTTTTCTTCCAGTTTTTTTAAGAGCAATCTTCCAGTTTTTTGAAAAATATTATTGGCAACCCTGCTAACGATAGTGAATTTGAGCAATGCGAGAGGTCAAGAGCACTTGGAGGAGGTTGGAGGTTTAGGTACACGTATGTTTCCCCATTATTCAAAACGGTCATATTGAAGCTGTTACAAAGGTCATATATCAACAAGGAACGGTTGTCGTCGTACTGTTCCCCCCAGGCGGTACCGTGAGAGTTGAAGTCTCCCAAGATCAACCGTGGCTCAGGAAGGAGTGAGCTGGCAATACAGAGGTTTTTGCCTCTGATATTTGCATGACAAGCAACAGCTTCGATCCCTCCAATAGGCGGAAGGTCAATTCGAAAAAAATGAGTGACACTTATTGATTCCCAATAACACCCCTCCGTAGTCGGACAGAGCAAAAACATCACAATTGAAGTTGATGGGGTTGAACACTAATGGGGCGGGATTTCTACAACGGGTTAATCACTGGGATTTCTTCGTGCAAATGGGGACTCCAATCTCGATCGCTAGATGGACCGCAGATGGTTTCGACGGGGAACACTCGGGAAACACTCGGGGGACACTCGGGGGACACTCGGGGAACACCTCTATTACAGCAGTAGCGTTGAACAACGAACGATTCGTTGAACTATTTCGGGATATTCATAAAAAAAACTCACGGAGTTTTTAACAAAACTTCAGTCCCTTTAATACGTCTTCCATTCTTGAAGGTTCGATACAAAGTAACAAACTTGGTGAAAAAACGTTGCTATAGGAGCGAACAACTTTGGGTTGCTAGGGTGCACAAATCGCAAGATTACTAGATGGCTAGATTTCTACAATATTACATTTCAGATCTAACATTAACCGGCCACCTTGAAAATACAATTTTCAATAACAACTAAAATCTATGTTATAATTAATAATTCTTCTTCTTTGCGTAAGGGTACCTTCAATATTGATGACTTCAGTATACCTCCTAAAGATTGTGGAACCGCCACGTCTCTGAAGATGTTGTTGCAGTATTTCTGTTGATCGTATTTTGCATCTGGAACTATTTCGGGTACTTCGATTTTGACCGGTGACAACATTGATGGCTGTAGGCTTGAAATCGCCAATAGAAGTTCAGCCGATTCAGTGGCAGCTGATAGAGGTCTGATTTGGGTACCGGTGGTGACATTACCACCTTGGATCAGCTTCAATTGGTGCAGCACAATGAACAATTTAAGCAATGCGCGGAAGCCAGCGATGACAAGTTTGTGCCGAATGTTGTGGGATTAGCAGATTTTTGCGTACATCCTTCAGCTCATCGTGGAATGCCTCTTGTTGCACTACTTTCATCAGATATAATTGAGTTGCGTTCGTGTTTTGGACGAGAAGCACTCGGACATGGATCCGGTCATATTTTGAGCGTATATTACAGATGAAGCGGATTACAAAATCCACTATATTCAGCATCATTTGATATGACGAGGATTGCAGGAACAGCTTGTGGGAGAGAGAAGCTTGATGAGTGAGTACTTGACGTTGTTCGAGTTCTTCCGTTGGGAACTCGGAGCGAGGGAGATTTTGAATTGGACATACTTTCTTGGACTCAAGGGATGCTACGAGAGTGGCACTCAGCTCGAATCTTGGAAAGCTGATTGACTCCAACGGGGCTATCTCCGACTTGGATACATTGACGTTGCTATTATCACCTTCCAAACTTATATAAATGCATGCTTCATATGATTTTTTTAATGTGTTACGGTAATACGAGATGAAAGTATTTTGATTATTCCATAATTTTGGAAGAGATGTGGGTTTTTGGCAAAATGGTTTCCACTTACGATGACGATTTGGAGTGATTTCATCACCCCAGTGCATGTCTTCATCTAGTAGTACTTTGTGCATAATTTGTAAGGACGAGATAAAATCGTGCGTGCTTCTGTATTTCCAGAATTTTCTTTGGGGCAGGTGATCGTCGGGGCTAAACAAAACAAAGCGGGATATTTTTCCAATATTACCCATAAGCACAACTGAGATGTGTCGGAAACGCAGAACAATGGTGAGCAATTCGTCCTGAGCAATCTTCAGTGAGCCTTCAAATATGATTCGATCTTTAGTCGATGAACTGTCCTTCTTCGCGACGGTGTATTCTTCGATAATATTAGGGTACTGCAATTTGAGATCTGGGTGTCTTCCTTGATTTTGTTCTGACGAATCGAATCGTTGAGGAGGGTGCTGCTCATCTGCCGAATTATTCGTTCCGGTCACCTCCTCAAGTTTCCACAAACGTTGTAGTTGATCTTCGATCGACGGAGCTAAAGCTACATGACAAGTTACTGCTTCTCTTGATTCATCGTGCTTCATTTGACCAGTGACGATCCAGCCAAAGACCGTTTCGACCAGCATGGGAAGATTCTGGGCCAAGCGGATTCGTCCATCTAGCAAAAGAGTGTAGAAATGACCTGCGCCAATTATGAGGTCGATTCTTCGAGAAATGTTAAACTCAGGATCGGCTAACAAAACTGATTCCGGAATTTTCCAATGGGTAGTAGAATATGAAACTGCTGGGGTATCGCTGGTAACTTTTCGCAGGACGAGAAAATTCATTCGCTGCTTGAAATCATTCACTCTGGATCGGAGCTCAGTTGTCACCTGATATTTAGCGTTGGTGAGGGTGCCGTCTACACCCGTTATGGGGACGTTGACTGTTGTGCGGGTAAGATGCAATTGATGACACAACCGTTCACTGATTGCGTTCGGCTGCGACCCTGTGTCCAACAGGGCTCGAGCCAAGTGCTCTTGTCCATATGCATCTACGATTATTAGAACCACGGTAGAAAGAAGTACACTCACTTTGTTTCCTTCTACAGCTGCGCTGGATGCTGCTACGTGAGCATTATTGTCGGCAGCCAGAGTCTCGGTGGTGGCAATAGCAGATACCACGCGGGAGGGACCAGGTAGGGGCTCGTTCTCTGTTTTCGGGGTTGTCTCTGATTTAGGTTCCGGATGCAATTGAACTTCGATGTAACCGGGGTGTATCATCGTGTGGTGTCGCTTGGTGCATTGCTTGCACACAAACTTTGAGCGACAAGTACGAACAAAATGGTCGCTACGGAAGCAATTGCTACATAGCTTTTTGTCGTTTACGACCCTCAAACGATCTTGAATATTCATTTCGTTAAATAAGAGACAGTCCATCAGCGAATGCCTCTGTTTTTCACAGGCGGGACATAACGGATATTCCTTGTTAACACTTTCAGCCATAGCGTTGGAGCTGACACGAGAGGCATTCTGCTTTTGGATTCCAGAATTGCGGTTTCCGGTTTTGGATTGGGATGGGCTTGGGCGGTTGACCATAATCGTCTCCAGTACTCGAGTCCTTTTCTGCAGGAACTCAACCATTTTTTCGTAGGTCGGATTTTCATCTGATGCGATTGATTCCTCCCATGCGCTGTGGGAGGCGTCATCTAATTTGTCTACCAGCAGCTCTATCAGAATGGAACTAAATTGTTCGACAGGTTCTCCTAACTGCTGCAGTACCTTGGTGTGCCGTTGAAAATCATCAAGAATGCGGTGGAGCGCCTCCACAGAATCATTTGGGATCTTTGGGTACTTCAGGAGCGCTCGTATGTGCTTTTTTCGTAGTAGACTCTTATTGGAATAACGCTTGATAAGCGTGTCCCACGCAACAGAGTAGTTCGCAGCGGTGATGGTGATAGAATGAATGAGATTCGCTGCTTCTCCCTTTAGAGCAGCGCGAAGATAGTGAAATTTCTGCACACTTGATATCTCCGTTGACGAGTGAATCACGGAAAGGAAGGTGTCGTGGAAGGTCAGCCATCCATTAAAATCACCATCGAACTCAGGCAGCGTGATCGTTGGCAGTTTTACGTTCGACAGTGGGTTGGGAAATGGTAGTTGCGCGGGGATAGCCTGAGTAGAGGTTAATGCCACAGGCAATTGTTGGGTGGAGTGCTTCACTAGCAAACTAGCTTTCACTTGAAAATATTTTTCTTCGACCTTGGCTCTTATTTCGGCATTTTCCAGTGCAAAGTTTTCATCGACATCGAGCTCTTCGTACTCTGATTGTACTGTTTCGAAAGACTCCATCAACTTCTCAATACGCTCCAGTCGTAGTGGAATTTCGTGGCCATGTTCATCAGGATCAAAATTCCGCAAGAATGTCTCCAAACGCGTAATCGAGTCAAGAATGTTTTTTCGCTTCAGCTCCTTAGCTTTCATTCTTTTCTCGTTCTGATTTGACATCTTGACGTTAGATCCGAACACAAATGGGCAGCTAAAATGGTCGAAAAAGATCCAGCAGTACCGAAAAATTGAGTAGATCTTATTGGAACGGTACTCACCTTGTACCTCTTCCAAAGAGGCCTTGTATGATTAATTCTATCAGCAACTAACGGGAAATAACAGGTTGAGATAACTGGACAATGGGCAGTTATACACGGGTAATGTGGGTGGCAGCATTAACGAATTTTTCCAATTTCGTTAGAAGTTCGGGAAACGGGGTTTATCTCTGTTAATCTTCTTGATATCGTGCGGATACCGTATGCTCTGGGTAGTGTCGGTTTTCAGGTTATGTGACCGTACGTCTTCTTGTTTGCGGGGCGAATTGTGTGACCTTTATCCTGGTCACGGCACCAAATGATGGGGTTGAACACTAATGGGGCGGGATTTCTACAACGGGTTAATCACTGGGATTTCTTCGTGCAAATGGGGACTCCAATCTCGATCGCTAGATGGACCGCAGATGGTTTCGACGGGGAACACTCGGGAAACACTCGGGGGACACTCGGGGGACACTCGGGGAACACCTCTATTACAGCAGTAGCGTTGAACAACGAACGATTCGTTGAACTATTTCGGGATATTCATAAAAAAAACTCACGGAGTTTTTAACAAAACTTCAGTCCCTTTAATACGTCTTCCATTCTTGAAGGTTCGATACAAAGTAACAAACTTGGTGAAAAAACGTTGCTATAGGAGCGAACAACTTTGGGTTGCTAGGGTGCACAAATCGCAAGATTACTAGATGGCTAGATTTCTACAATATTACATTTCAGATCTAACAGAAGTTATGAATTAAAAATTTGAATGTATCCAATTTAGGGATAAGACTACGACAATTCCTCTGTAAAACAGTGATATCTCCGACCTGTCTATTTAAATTAGACATCAAGAGAGATAATCATTGCAAGGAGGGGCCATGTTTGCATCAATTTTTGCAAAATTGTCTTCAATGCTGGAAGCATTGAGATGACAATGGTTCTGATGGAGTCGGAAACATTAAAGCATGTGAAGATTTGAGCCACAATGTCAGACAACCTTCTAAATCCCGATTGGGAAGTTGAGCTGGACGGAAAAATAGGAACAGTTGGGTTTTTTGATGTCCCCTCGAGTGCTGGGTCGCTTGAAGGTGAACTATTCCCACGGAATAGTTCACCTTCGCCAGGAGGAACCTGATTTTGCTTGTCCGCTGCACTCGATTTTTTAGGCAAGCTAACAGGGGGTATCAACGGGGGGACTTGTTTTTGAACTTTGGCAGTAGTCACATTTTTGCGCCGGGGATTCCCTTTGAAAATAAACGGTGTGTCCCCGCTAGCTGTATCCGCTTCCATTTCATCGACTGGCAACGTGGAAATGGTATTGTGTGTTGAGATTGGTTGTTTTTGTTGTTGTTGGGTCAATGGAGAAGCGCCCTTTAAAATTTCCGCAAATGTGCGCTTCGAGCGTTCTTTTAAAGAGCGCTTCTGTTTCTCCCAGCGACTCTTGCAAGTTTCACAAGCTGAGACCACGTGTGGAGTTCCTCCGCAATATGGACACTTATGCTCAGTCGCACTGCAGGTTCTGCCCACATGTTGCTCTCCGCAAGTGGCACAGCGCTCCTTGTTGGCGCAATAATCTGCTGTGTGACCAACTGACTTGCATTCGTTGCAAGTCATGGACTTTGGCACGAAGAGTCGCACAAATAGTCTCAATTTGTCCACCGTAACGTAGTCGGAGACAACACAATAGCGCAAGAATAGCTTACACGGACACGTGATGATGAATCCCGTTAACGACAGCCACGCGATGGCGATCCCGTTATGCCAATTCAGTTCAACAGCCGCCAATCCGGCTCGCTGCAAGAGCGCTGTTTCCTTTGGTCCTTTGTTCCACTTCACAAAAAGTCAGTTCGAAAGCGGGCAGCAATGACCTTCACTCGTACACTATACCAATAGCAGGGGATAGTAACTTCAAGCAAAAAAGTGGGACCGATTCGAGATTGCTTTTATGTAAACAGTGAACTTTTTTTACACTCTAAAAATCGAACCGACTTGCACTGACAACTGAATGATATTGTCAATTTGTGCGAGATGCCTCAAAACAGCTGGGAATAAATATTGTCTATATACAGTAAGTTACATTTAATGCGACGTTTAGATTATTGAACAGACCTGTAATGTGACACGTTTAATTGGACATTTTTGTAAACATCGAGTTCGGGGACCAAATTATGGCGTCACATTAAAGTTGCCACCCAACGTCGACACTGTACCACTCACATCGCCAATGTTTAATTACCAAAACCGCCAAAACCGCCTCCAAAGCGACACTGAGTGGTGCCTCGGCATGTCGTATTAAATTTAAATTAATGTATTATGTTGTTATTTATGTCATAGTGCATAATGTCATAAGCAATGAACACACATTTATTTTCCACTTGCAACAGTATTCACGATGATTGGATGGATGAATATACGACTTCTAGATGCATCTAGTACGACTATCGTCATGCGTATAATTATTATAGATTCTTGTAAATACATGTATGTTATTATTTTTATTTTTTTATCAGTCATTTTTATCATTTTTAAGTCAGAATATTTCCGGTTTTAAGAAAAGTGAAAATTAAAGTTGCTTTTTTTATTTTTAACTTTTAAGTTTGCCGGTCTTTTGAGTTCTGATAAACATAGTGACAAAAATAAATTAGTTCAACTACGTCATTTAATTGCACTTCACTCAAAACTGTAGACATGAGATTATGGACTTGACAAATCAAGCTGCCAAGTATGCCAACCCAGCAAACATTGAATCGTATAACTATCGTATATAGAGCATCGAATATCTGATATTTTGGGTGGTATATGATGCGCCCAAATAGCATATACAGTAAGTTACCTCTAATCCTCGACATACCGAGGCACTACTCAGTGTCGCATTAGAGGTGATTGGCCTGTAATTGGACATTCACAATGATAGTGGTACAATGTCGACGTCTTGTGGCGACTTCCAATCTGGGGCTATACTTCGGGTACCAAACTCGATGTTCACAAAATATCCAATTAGAGATGGAACAGTCCTATTATTTGTATCCCATTACAGGTCTGTCCAATTACCTCTAATTCCACATTTAGTTAACTTACTGTACATGCAAGGTTATTAGGCAATACCTAATAACATAATAAGTCTGTTGTCATACGAATATACGATTCATCACTGCCATAAAAAATGGCGGAAAATATTAAAGTAAAATGTTCGGCCCGGGGAATCATCTTTTTTGTATGTATATAGAACCTTTATAAACCATATAAACAAAACGTGGAACGATACAGACTGAAACGAAGGCAGCAAACACATCTCTTTCGGGGAAAAAAGCGCCGCCTGGAAGAGAAAGAGTGTGAGGAGATGGAACTGCTTTATCGTTCTCGAGAATCGCGGAAGTTCTTCAAGAAACTAAACGCCTCGCACAAAGGCTTTGTGCCGCTGGCCGAAATGTGCAGAAACAAGGAAGGAGGCATCTTGACGAACGAACGCGAGGTGATCGAAAGGTGGAGGCAGCACTACGATGAACACCTGAACAGCGCGCAGACAGGAGACCTAGACGGCGTTGAGGAGGACTACACCGGTGCAATGAACAACGACGACGTACCACCCCCGACGATGGGTGAAGTTAAGGAGGCCATTAATCAGCTCAAGAACCACAAAGCAGCTGGTAAGGATGGCCTCGTAGCGGAGCTCTTCAAGGGAGGTCCGAGAAAACTTGTAGAGTGTATGCACCGGTTGATAGTCAGGATCTGGGACACAGAACAGCTACCGGAGGAGTGGAAGGACGGGGTAATCTGCCCCATCTATAAAAAAGGCGACAAGTTGGATTGTGGGAACTATCGTGCCATCACAATCCTGAATGGTGCCTACAAAATTTTGTGTCAGATCCTCTTCCGCCGCCTATCGCCAATAGTAAGTAGATTTGTGGGAAGTTATCAGGCCGGATTCATGCCCGGTTGCTCGACGACGGACCAGATTTTTACACTGCGGCAGATCCTCCAAAAGTGCCGCGAGTATCAGGTCCCTACACACCACATCTTCGTCGACTTCAAGGCCGCATATGATACAATCGACCGACGACAGCTTTGGAGGATCATGGACGAACACGGCTTTCCCCGAAAGCTGACAAGACTGATTCAGGCAACGATGAACGGTGTGCGGTGCAGTGTGCGGATCTCAGGTGAGCTGTCGGAATCATTTGAAACTCACAGGGGACTTCGACAAGGCGATGGAATCTCCTGTCTGCTCTTCAACGTGGCGCTGGAAGGAGTTATGCGGAGAGCGGGCTTCAACATGCGGGACACGATTTTCAACAAGTCTAGTCAGTTTATCTGCTTCGCCGACGACGTGGACATAATCGGAAGAACACATGCGACGGTAGCCGACTTGTATACCCGACTGAAACACGAAGCAGGGCTGATTGGGCTTGGGATCAATGCGTCTAAGTCTAAATACATGCTAGCTGGAGGGACTGATCGCAACAGAGTTCTTCTTGGTAGTAGTGTTGTGATCGACGGCGACGAGCTCGAGGTGGTAGAGGAATTTGTCTACCTTGGCTCGTTGATAACAACTGACAACAACAACAGCCATGAAATTCGAAGACGCATTGTCAATGGAAGTCGTGCCTACTATGGGCTCCGCAAATCCTTGAGGTCCAACAAACTCCGACCCCGTACGAAGTGTACCATGTACAAATCCCTAATTCGACAGGTTGTTCTCTATGGGCACGAAGCATGGACGATGCTTGAAGAGGAGTCACAAGCGCTTGGAGTTTTCGAACGCCGAGTGCTCAAAACAATATACGGTGGTGTACAGGAAAGCGGAGTATGGAGAAGGAGAATGAACCACGAACTGGCGCAACTCTACGGCGAACCCAGCATTCAGAAAGTCGCCAAGGCTGGACGAGTGCGATGGGCAGGGCATGTTGCAAGATTGCCGGACAGCAGCCCTGCAAAGATGGTGTTCGCATCGAATCCGGTAGGAACAAGAAGGAGAGGAGCCCAGCGAGCGAGGTGGTTGGACCAGGTGGAGCAGGACTTGGCAAGAATCGGTGCAGCCGGGAGTTGGAGAACTGCAGCCATGGATCGGGACTATTGGCGAAAAATTGTGAAGAAGATCTAATCTCTCAATGGGATGTAGTATCATTATAAATAAAAAATAAATAAACATTATGTTTGTACAAATAGGAATTAATCAATTGACTTTCAGGGATATAAATGTTTGATATGAGTGGGGCCACGCTTATAAAACTGCTCCGATGGGATTATCGTTGTTTGGTTGTTTGAATTATCAAGCCGCAGCTATCTCGTACTGCTATCTGAAATATGATTCTAGGGCAAATAAAGTTCTTACATATGATACGAAAGAGTTGCACTCGGATACTTCATTCCTGATTGTTTATTGTGCTTTAGTGGAAATATCGCAAAATTGATATAGAAATGGTTAAATAAAGTTCAGTACTACATGTTTCAAGTAATCAAATAACATGAAGTAAAAAATTTCATTCATTTTTTAACAATTTAAAACTGCCTTCGGGCCTGCCCAGCAAACATTAAATCGTAAAAAAACATTCGAGGGGTTGTATCAGAGACACGACCGCTTAGAGCGTAGGACTACGCAATCTTTTTTCTTTTGAAATTTGATGGTTTATCATTTCGAATAATATTTGCGAATACGTCGAAATAACTCTTTAGTAAAAAGTTCCGGGGACCCTGAAAATGTTTAATGGCTTGCGTAGTTTTGTAGACTCATTTCGAGGAGCAACGATAATTTTTTGCCCTTGCGGGAACAATACGCTATGGTCATATGTCGCAATTCGTTTCTTTATATCAATGCACGCATTGCACTGAATATTAACGAGTGGCATCTTCCGTGCATCGCCATCGAAGACGAATGAACTCTCTGAGTTTCAAGTGTCTATAATTCAAAAGAAGAAGAAGAAGAAGTGCATCGCCATTCAACAAGCATCAAACACGCGTCTAACTGATGCATACAGTTGCAGTGCTAAAAATGAAACATCGCAAGAATGACCGTTTATGAAAAATCGTTTCTCGGCACTCGGTCGATACCGTCAACAAAGTTTCTAAGTTCTATGTTTTGCGCAATGAAAACAAGCTACACACAAAAAAACCAAACACTGATGTTTAGCAGCGACCTAAAATAATTTGTACTCTTCTCTTTTTTCGCCTGCTTTGCCATGCCTCGGATGGTTGTGTTAATTGCAATGCCAGATGCACTTCAAGTGAAATATTCACTAGCGTTCACAGCTCGAAGGGATACATTAAACACATAACGAGCAGAATAAGCGAGCTTTGTTGTTTCGGGCACAGAAATATTCTGAGAATTTTCCTCAGAGGAGATGCAATACTTATACGCTAGCGACAGCTTACACACTATGCAAGGGTGGAGTTTACTTCGCAATTTTTTTTCTTTTCGCTATCCCCCTTCGTTGTTTCTGTTCTAGCGGCAGCATAAGTTACCCGTTATTGACAGCTCTGTTCGGGAAAGCACACAAATGGACAGAACAAATGTATGGAAAAATGGGAATGCTTCCATTTTTCATCAATTTAAACCATATACAGACTATGGGATTGTAATGTATAGCATATCAAACAAAATAATCTTAGAAAAATTTCCAATTCGATTGATATACAAAACGTTTAAATCCGTTCGTAGCAAAAAATAGTTATTAACGTTAACTTTATTTCATAAAAAAGTGACCTGTTTTCTGATTTGGCACCCTTAATGTAAGACGTAGTCCTACGTCAAAAATTTAAAATTGGAGGCGATATACATACATCTAAGACACATTACTTGTATGATGTGTATAACTGGCATATGCATATGAAATTGGAGGCCATATACATGTATATGGGGTATATGATGCAATATAAACGATAATTATACGATTCATTATTTTCTAGGATGTATGTATATCGCCTCCACGTTTGCATGTATGGGCTGGCTAGGCGCATCATATACATGCAATTTATATTAATCATACTTGTATGTTTGTGAATATAATCCTCAAAATAAAATAATTACACTAAACCTTCATTTCAAACAACTTATGCAGTTACCAAATCACGCACTAAACATCAAGAATTGCTGGGAATCTCTTATCAATATTTGTTCAAATTTAAAAATGTGCTTAACTCCAGTTTTGTTGACAAATTTTATGCATTCAATTAAATCGTACGATAAATCATATATAAACATAAACATTCCCACCTTTCATCCTTCATTAAACACCTCGTAGTAGAAATCTGTCAGTATGCATACACTCTCCTACGAAACATAGAGGAAAAAAATATATTCGTCGATGTAAACAAGCAGTGAAAAAGGAGACACTTTTCGACGAGTGATTTGTATGAAGTTCCACTGCCGTGCCAATAGCACAATAGCAAAAGTGACAATGCACAATACCGACACTCAGGGTTGCCAACTATTATTTTCAAAAATCAGGGAAAATGAAAATAAAAATCAGGATAAATCAGGATAGCTCATTTTGGGATGTCCGGAAAGTCCGTACCGATTTTTAGGAGAACAAAGGCATCATTTTTATAGGCAGACATACATTTATACAATTTTATGTGCACAGTTTTGTTCCACAATCTTTCGCCATGTTTCATACAGCTTCAAAATTATATCCTACCAGATCATGTTCGCTTTCTCGTCGAAAACTGTTCAACGTATTTTTTATACTGTCCATAGAATCGAAGTTCTTGCCCTTGAATGAATTATGTAGAGGCCTGAACCTAGAGATGGGCGAGCGCTCACGAGCCGCTCATTTAAGCCGGTTCGTCAGGAAGAGCGTACGACCCACGGTTCATTAAAAATGAACCGCGGCTCTCGAATGAACGGCTCTCAAATGAACGGCTCTCAAATGAACGGCTCTTAAATGAGCCGTGGGTCTTTTGTGAACCGTGGGACTTTTGTGAACCGTGGTTCATTTAAGAGCCGTTCATTCGAGAACCACGGTTCAAAAAAGAACCGCGGTTCATAAAAGAACCGTGTTTCTTTTAAGAGCCGGCTTTTTGGTGATGAACCTTGGATCGTATGCTCGTTCTGACGAACCGTGGCCTGCGGCAGTGCGGATGAAATATATGTTTCCCATGCTGCTTTTTAAGAGGTTTTATTTGGCTGCTTGTATGTTTGTAAATGTTGGCGGATTACATATTTTCTTGAAACCCCATAAATATGGGTATCAAATGAAAGGGCTTGATTAGTAGAACACAGTTATTTATTAAAAATGGAAATCCAAAATGGCCGCCATCACAAAATAGCGAAATATGTATTTTTTTCGAAACCCCATCAATATGGGTATCAAATGAAAGGGCTTGACTAGTAGAACACAGTTATTTATGAAAAATGGAAATCCAAAATGGCCGCTATCACAAAATAGCGAAATATGTATTTTTTCGAAACCCCATCAATATGGGTATCTAATGAAAGGACTTGACTAGTAGGATACAGTTATTTATGTAAAATGGAAATCCAAGATGGCGGCAGTTACAAAATGGCAGACTACAAATTATGTCACAACCCCATCAATATGGGTATCAAATGAAAGGACTTGACTAGTAGAACACAGTTATTTATGAGAAATGGAAATCCAAAATGGCCGCCATCACAAAATAGTGAAATATGTATTTTGTTTCAAAACCTCATCAATATGGGTATCAAATGAAAGGGCTTGACTAGTAGAACACAGTTATTTATGAAAAATGGAAATCCAAAATGGCCGTCATCACAAAATAGCGAAATTTGTATTTTTTTCGAAACCCCATCAATATGGGTATCAAATGAAAGGGCTTGACTAGTATATTTATGTAACATGGAAGTCCAAGACGGCATCGGATTATGGGTTCATCATATACTCCACGATTTTATTTGAGTCTCATTAATGTTCTATATAAGGGATTCTCAGACTATTTTGAGCAAGAGACCTCTTTTAGAATGAAGTGATATCATCGACCTCTATAGCCAAATTTCTCTAAAAATTTTATCTTTTTCTCGTTCATACAAAATACTTATAGGCATAAAATTCAGTAAAAATCAAGTGTAATTAATAATTATTAATACAAATTACAACATTAATATTTCTACTAAAATATTTGTCATTATTATAACAGGTTGGTTCATGTAACATTCTACCCTAAGGGGTCAATATCGATCTCTTCTAGATTAACCCTTTCACCTAAAAAATCGAATTTTACTCGTGGTGTACTTGCATATCATAGGGCGCTAGTACGCTCAGAAAAGTAGTGAAATTATTCGATGTGGACCCATCGAATTGTTTGCATTTGGTCCATTATTTTGGAAATTAAATCATAGGCCAAGGGGTTCATGAAGGAAGAGGTTACTTGTCTAATAATTTCTAAGCTTTCAGTACATTATTTGTTTGTTTTTATGTTGAATCACAATGAAACCGTTTAACTTAAGTTTGTTCTACTTATTTTTCAATAATATGTTTGCTACAAGAGCTCATTTGTTACAACGTCTTTGTTAGCCAGCTAACGACCAGCTGTTCGAAAAATCTAACAGCAACATTAATAATGTTTCATGTCTTTGGGAAGCAATAATATTATAAAGTTTTTGCACCAAATGATAGCTTAATTTCTTAGCTACCAAATACCATCAATTTAATTTCGAATAACTTTATTGGGCAATAAATTCGATTTCAAGCAATGAAGTACGGAAGAAGTATCAATTTCAATAAAAGAAACCTAATAAAATGCAAAAATACCACAGCACTTCGATGAAAAAAACATACATTGTGATGTAGGACAAAACCATTCGATTAAACCTCCTATAGAAAAAATTGGTGGAAAAATAAAAAGCAGGCTATGTGACATACAATTACTCAATATGATCTGCAAGGAATTTCACCCCTTCTCGATAGTTGAAGACGTGGAATTTAAAAAAATTGTTGAAATGTTGAATCCGTCATATCAACTTCCCAGCAGAAAAACGCTCACGACTAGCCTATTACCGGCTGTTTATAATGATGTCCTTTCTTCAGTTCAAAAACAATTACTCGATGCTTCAGTCTCAGCAGTTTGTCTTACTTGTGATGGTTGGACCAGCATCAATAACACAAGCTTTTATGCGTTGACTGCTCATTTTATTGACGAAAATACGAAATTGAAAACTTTTTTATTAGAGTGCTCGAAATTTCCCGGCAGACATACAGCGGAAAACATTTCCATATGGATTACTGACACGGTTTTCTATAAACACGCAAATAACAGCACTAGTAACCGATGACGCAGCAAATATGAAGTTAGCTGCCACACTTCTTAAAATGCGTCATTTGAGATGTTTCGCCCATTCGCTCAACTTAGTTGTCCAAACAGCCATTTCAACATCAATGAAAGACGTCGTCGATAAATGCAGAGCAATTGTGCAATATTTCAAGCAAAGTACCAATGCTCTGAACAAGCTCCATGAAATGCAGCAGACATTGAATGAGCCTAAACTAAAGTTGAAAAAAGACGTTTCAACTCGTTGGAACTCGACATATGATATGTTGGATCGAATGTTGTTCAACAAACAAGCGGTTGTATCTACTTTGGCACTTATGGAGTCTCGCCTATCTTTGGAGTCTCAGGACTGGGTTGCCATAGAGCACGCAGTCAAAATTCTCAAAGTGTTCAACGATGTAACGATTGAAATATCCGGGGAGAAAACTGTGTCGTTATCGAAAACTGCTTTGCTCTCCCGACTGATGATTCGTCATGTTCAACATTATATGGAGCAAGAGAAATCAGTTCCCGTGATTATAAAAAAGCTGTGTAATGAATTTATTTCGGAGCTGGTAAAACGATTTGCAGATCTTGAGTCAGACGAATTGGTAGCCCAATCAATACTGCTAGATCCGCGCTTCAAGCAGCAAGGTTTTGGGGATAATATAAAGTACAACAATGCATACCAGTCGTTGATAAGGACGCTAAAAATGACATCCATAGAATACACGCCTGCGGAACCAGCACCAATCGTGGGTGATGAAGCGCGGTCATCTGTATGGGATGAGTTTGATGCATTGGTTGGCAATCTTCAAGCTCCACATGATCCAGAAGATGCTGCAATAGCTGAGTTAGATAAATATTTAGTGGAGCCACATTTGCTGAGAACAAGCGACCCTTTGCTTTGGTGGGAGGAAAGGAAATCTATCTATCCGCGGCTCTACGAAATTGCTTTGAAAATATTATGTATTCCGGCGACTTCAGTACCATGTGAGCGATTTTTTTCGAAAGCAGGACAAGTTTGTAGTGAAAGACGTAGTAGACTTACGTCAGGAAACATTGAAAAAATAATGTTCATAAATCAAAATGTTTAATGAAGATTTTTTTAATAGAAATATATATGAGAAAACCTTCTGTGAAATATTATTTTTTCTATTCTCTGCACTAATTATTGTTTCAAGCTTAATTTTTTACGTCCCATACCCGAATAAACTGCTTCTTAAAAAAAAACCGCCGAGCCGCTAAAATGAGTCGGCTCTTTTCATTGAGCGCACGGCTCTGAGCCGCTCACTGAAATGAACCGTTTTGCCCATCTCTACCTGAACCTGTGATAATCTGAGGGTGTAACGACCGGTTAATTTGAGAGCTGGTGATGTAGGACTTCCTACCATGACTCCAAAATAATTTATTGTGTAATTTATCGAGACATGCATCGTTGACCTGATGGAAAGGAGACGTCCATCACGTAGACGATTTGCTTCAAAACGGCATTTTCAATACATTTATGAAGCGAGCCGAAGATTGAAATGCAATCCATTGAAGGCATTTCATTCAAATTGTGTGGAACCCACATATCGTCTCGAAATGCGTAACCAAGCTTCAGCCGATGCTCATCAACGGTGGATTCAGATATCTGTATTGAATTTGCTAATCCATCTGTCATATACTGAGGATTACTCTTGATCAACATCTCGATTTATTTATCATCAATGACGGCACGAATTTGCTGCGTAAACATAAGGGAACCTTTATCTTCTTTTTTCAGTTCTACATAATTCTTAGTGGCTAATATTCTTTCCAATATTTCCGTACCCAATCTATTAATAATCTTTGTTATATTATTTTTATTACTTTGTTTTGTACTCGAGCAAACTTCCACTTGCCCTTTTTTAGGCAGTATTGTGGTTCGTGATACTATGGCTACAACAATAAATGTCATACATTTTTTCCGGTTTTTTTAAAATAATTTATAATTATATATTTTACAAAAAAAAACTAAATATCTATATATCTATAATATCTATATAAATATCTAACTCTGTAATTCTTGACATAAGATATTGGAGAGATAGAAAAAGATGTCGCTAAATTATCCTCAATTATCATTCAATTGGCGTTGACGGTTTCATTTTCTGTCATTGTGAAGTGAAAAACATAATGGATTTTCAGGTGGAATAAACGCGCTACGTGTTTTAAGCATTCAAATAAATATATGTAATATGTAATAATAAATAATAAACGAAAGAAAGAGCAATCACTATACAAGGGAGAACCGAAGAGCTAAGTTCTCATTTCCAACCAGTAAAACTTTGACAGGAATCCCGGTATACATAATTCGGATCCTTTTAATTGTGATAAAAAACAACTAAAATATCAGGAAAAATCAGGATCACTTCAGAAAAATCAGGCAAAATCTAGTGTTTGTCAGGGTGTCAGGATACGAACCAAAAAGTGTGGGAAATCCTGAAAAATCAGGAAGGTTGGCATCTCTGCCGACACTGAACTTCACTCGTCGAGAGTTGGATAGTGAATGGAAGTCGAATTTGATGAGTGATAATTCTAGGAACCAATATTATATATATATATATATATATATATTTTACTACTGATTTGATTCTTTCATTATCTACTTGAAAAATCAAATGTAGAAATTTAAGTAGTTACAACATAAAAAACGAAATTGCTTCTCTACGTTCATCGCAGTGCAGTGAACAGAGAATAGTAACTATATAAGCAGCGTTTCAATGGTTTCTTATTTTCATCTATTAAGAAATATTAAGTGATAAGATAGTATCATGAAAGGCATGTTTGGACTCTTCAAAGAATGTGATTCAAATGTAGATGTAGCTTATAGCACATAATACTGGTAATTGTAGATTTTCGAACGATGTATGAAAGCTGTATGGAACTACGTCTGTTATGCGTACAAACAGTGATTTTACGAAAACTTTTTTTTCCAAATTGCTCAACTGTTTTCGAACAAAAAATATTTGTTCGCATGTTGAGCATACGTATTGAATTGTGTAGAATGCGAAACAGCGAAAAAGTCGATTTTGTTTGTTAAGTCGTGTTCTAGTCGTTAAGGCATTTTGTCGTTTAAGTCTCCTATACAAACATGGGCAGTGCAGGAGGATTATAAAATATAATTTTTATATAAAACATAACATAACATGAAGCACATTGTGCAGTAAAAACATATGTAAATACTACATGGCTCATGTGGGAAGTTTCATGACATTTCGTTTATTTGTCATAAAGTACAGTTGTTTTAGTGTCACTATCTGAGCATTCGTATAGAAAATGGAAAAATGAGGAATATATACATTTGATCAAACATTGTTTTCTGATAGGAAAAACACCTGAACAATCAATGCAGTGGTTGAGGAAATGTTATCCCACTTCTGCTCCTTCGAGAACAACAGATTATCGGTGGTTTAGTGAATTTAAAATAGACCGTACAAGCACCGCAGATGCACCTCGCTCTGAAAGGCCAAAAGTGGCTACGAATCCAGAAATCGTAAAACAAGTACATCGACTCGGTTTGAACGAACGTAAAGTGAAGTTACGCGAGTTAGCTAAGGCCCCAGGCATTTCAAAAGAACGAGTGGGATACATTTAGCACGACATTTTGGACATCAAAAAGCTATCCACACGATGGGTGCTGCGTTTGCTGACCGTCGACCAAAAACAGCGGCGCGTTGATGATTCAACAGCCGGTTGAAGCGTAATCGAGTGGACTTCTTTCCACGTTTTGTGACAATGGATGAAACGTGGATCCATTACCACATTCCTGAGTCCAATAGGCAGTCTGCAGAGTCGCGCTAGAGCATATTTCGAAGACTTAGACGTTTCGTGCTACAGAAAGGGAATCGAAATGTTGGGAACTGAAATTCATTAAAATCATCACATACTGTTTGTTTTTTTTTCTCTATTTGTAGTTTCTACCACTAATGACACATTTCATTGTTGCCTCTGGTACTACTGCACTCACAATGATGCTTTCTCTGTGGAAGTGTAGAATAAGCATAAAGAAAAATATTCCCAGCTAAAAAAAATATTTTTTTTAAACTCATCCCCTCGAACAATTCAAAAAGATGTTCGAAGTGAGGGAAAATAAATTCCCACCTGAATTATGTCAATAAATGAACCTAAAAGAACACTTTGGAGTATAAATTATTCAGTTCCTTTGCTTCATCTTCTCGCCTCCGACTCTCTTTCTGCCCGGGTGGAAAAACGGCAGTCGGAAAATGAGTGCTAGAACTAATTTGGAGAAACTTTTCCAACGTTATTTTTTCAACCGAAGTGGCATCTAGGTCGATACAGCAACTGCTCAGCTCAAAACTCGCAAATACTCGTCCTTAATTTTGTTTCACTCTTTCGGAACGTTGACAACTTTGGCTAGACGAAAACTTTTCTTTCTTCCTCCTTCTATTTTATAGCTCCGCTAAAAGAGGGGAGCAGGAGAAGCTTAACGGCGAAAGTACACACGTACGAAGTGGCGAGCCACTCCATTATTTACGAGTACCCAATGTTATCGACCCAAAGTTTCCGAGCGTCACACCGTTTTCCGCTGTGCAAACTTCTTCTCGGAAGGACCTGGCTGGCTGTTATTCTTTTTGACCCAAGGGAGGGATACATTTTTCCTCACGCCTTCCACCACCTTAAGGAGGGAAACTGAGGGAGGATCCTCCTAGTGTTTGCGTTTTATTTTTTGGTGTCCCTTGCACCGCAATCGAAGTGTGGTTTGCATTGTGGTTTCGGTTATGTTTGTATCTCATTACCGATGAGTGTCGCGTATGATATAGTAGCAGGATCCTCCTGCGGGGAGCCACAAACTGCATGGTGTATCCTCCTCGGCACGAAATATGTGTTTGCTCGTCTCTTGAAATTTATTTTCTTTTATTTAAGGGCGTTGTTTTCAGTGGACCCAGTTCGGGAAAAGGTCGTTAACATGAAATGTTTTTTATTACTCAGTCTCTTCAAAAACAATGTTTATGTACGAAAGGAACGGTGGCTATGCGTTTGTCATAATGAGACGGGCTCTACTTTAACAAAGATTGCTTTAACAAGTTGAAATTGAGTTGAAATCTAGATTGTTTTTGTTGTATATTCATTTATTAGTTCAGAAAACATTAAAATTTGATATTCAAAATGCGTCGCGGAAGCCCCATTACTTTCAAAGCAATTCATTCGGCATGTTTTATTTATAATTAAGAGTACATCAAATCCTGCGAAATGATTGTGTTGCTCAACTTTCACCAAAGAATTAATTAATCCACGTAGGATGACGAATATGCGTTGATGACATTCGTTAATTTTCTCTTTAAAAATTATTATTTGATTCACAACATGTCAAGAGCGCCAAACTTTGACACTTGCTGTTGGTTCCTTACTATTCCTGACACGTTACGATACCTCGTCTTTCCCTCTACGATCCCAGTAAATTCCTCCCGGCCAAAGTGATTCAAACTTCACAGCCCCGTCATAATGCGCGACTTTCGGCGGTTTCCCCCCTCATCGAAAAGACCAAACAGTAAAAACGCGAAAGGAAAATCGGTATTTATGCCACGGGAAAAATCAAAACGAAACTTCGTCTTCCCAGTAACTGACTTCCAACGGAAGTAAAACGAATATTTTCTATAGGGTTTTTTTTCTGGCCATGGTAAAAGGAACGACAGTTTATCGCACCGCGTACTGATCGCGCGAATGTTACTGAATTAATTTCAATGTTTTACTCTGCTTGCAAACTTGTGTTCCTATGCTGTTAAAGACTTGAAGAGAATTTTCCAGAAGATCATTGGAATATAGTAGATTGAACGGGTAAATATGAAACTATTTTGACTAGTATTGTGATGAAGTTTTATAGTCTATCTCCATTCACATCACAGGTGGACACTTAGTTCAACAGGTTGAGAACTTGACCATTCTACTACATCCCGAATCACCCTGTCACTCAATTCAAGAGTGTTTCAAAGATATTACACAAAACTAAGGGCCTTCTTTTAAAACAAATATAATATGAAAACATCTTGTCTGTTTGAGATTTGGTCAATGACAGAACAAATTGTTGACAAATAAATTTTATCATTTTCCTCAGTACAGTACTGACAGATTTCCCTAAATTGTGATGTGAAATATTTATAAAATTCTATATTCTTCTATATTTTTATGGTGTGCTGCATACACAAAAGATTGATAGAAATTGTATCGCGAAAACGGTTAATCTTTTAAAGTAAGCATTATAGTAGTTTATTTTTGGTGTGGAATTATTTGGAGCCTTAATTTTTCAGTGTTGGACTACAGGAAGGAATAAGGTGTTAAATTAACTACTAAAAACTGAACATGTATAAACAAATTATGATAGATTTCGAATACATGCAACTGGATGATTTGTTGATAGATTGCAAAAATGTTCGCACCAATCGATTGGAAATGTTCCTACACACATCCTGGCTGATCCAATCTGTGCTCCTCAAACCGTGCCGACTAAAACGAGCAGCTAGAGATAGAACAGAACTGACGAACGCGGGTCTCCGTAACCTGAATGGCTGAATGGCGTATCCTGAATGAATGAACAAGGGTGGGTTCAATTCCAAGACCCTCCATTGGTCTTTTTCAAGGCTAGAGACGAATGAACTTTATATAAAGCAAAACCGAAGAGGAAATTTTGCCACGTAAGCTCCGCCTTTGCTCCTAGTGGAATAGGAAAAAAAGTTTATTTGTGTTAGTCTCGTTTCAGCCAGCGCGCAGCCAATAGAAATCACTTCAGAGGGTCGATAGTGTGTTACGAATGAAACTTTTGTGTTTTCATAAGCACTGTATTATTTTGAAACACACTTACGCATTATTGTTTTGGCTTAGGATCACGTCTTCCAGTAAGGATGCCAAAACAGAAAGCAGGAAACGTTTTTTATGAAACAAATTCAACGTTATTAACTTTTTTTGCTGCGAACGTATTTTGAACATTTGCATACCAAAGAATTCATTCTCTAAGATATGTTTGAATTTTTTGCCTTTCTAAATCCCTGATCCATTATTTTATCCATAGATTTGTTTTTATCTACTTGTACCGTCTAGTGCTCCCGTCTAGTGACTGAGTGGATAGCGTCACACATTATAATGCTGGGAGTTCGGGGACGATTCTGCTCGGGAGATTTTTCGCCATAGAAATTTCTTTCAACTTGCACAACTTGCGTATTTTAGAACTTGCCACTCAGAAACTCAACTAAGTACTTCTACCAAAAATGAGGCAAGTAATATCTACCTTGAGACGGCGAAGTTCCTCTTTGAAGTGCCATTAAGGAAGACCGTTTATATGCGAGAGGCTTTTTTATGCCACTATTAATCAATTGTGCGTATATCCGCCGTAAATCAGTAAATCACTTGCCAATTTTTATTGTATTGCACATTCTCACTTCTAGCAGCGAACAGTCAACATTCTTTTTCAATACAGTTTTCACATGCCGTCTCCTGGAGAACGCTTGTGTGTTTTTGCATCCGACGCACATATTCTTGTTGTTTCTATGTGTTGCCAAATGTAGATTGAAATTGTTTTGAGCGTAAACAACTGTACTTTAACATGATGCGAGCTTATTTGCAAAGCGTGTCTTAATTTGCTCTCTCATATTTCTCTTGTTTGCTATGGCATATATATCATACACAAAATCACCTCTCGCTTGTGTAAATGTTGTATCAGTATGGGTGAAAAGCACTTTTAATGATACTTTTGAGTGCTAAACGTTCATTTTGAGTATAGAATAAAGTAAATTCACTCAATGTCAAAATACAAACCTTCATGCACTGTTGCAAATCTTCATAAGAAAAAAAGAAAGAATAACTAGAAGACCCAGAAAAACAAAAATTCAGAAGAAATAAGATCCAGAAGAAAGAATATCCAGATGAAGAAGGATCCAGAAGAAAGAGGATTCAGGAGAAAGAAGATCCAGAAAAAAGAATATCCAGAAGAAAGCTGATCCAAAATAAATAACATCCAGATAAAAGAAGATTCAGAGGAAAGAATATTCAGAAGAAAGAAGATAAAAAAAAAGATCTAGAAGAAAGAGGATCTAGAAAGAATATCCAGAAAAAAAAGATCCAGATGAAAGAAGATCCAAACCAAAGAATATCCAGAAAAAAAGATGCAACAAAGAAGATAAAAAAAACCCAGAAGAAAGAAAATTCAGAAGAAAGAAGATCCAGAAGGAAGAAGATCCAGAAGGAAGAAGATCCAGAAGGAAGAAGATCCAAATGAAAAAAAGAGGGTCCAGAAGAAAGAAGATCTAGGAAAAAGGAGATCTGGAAGAAAAAAACATTCAGTACAAAACGATCCAAAAAAAAAGATTCAAAAAAACAAGATTCAAAGATTCAAAAAAACAAGAAGGAAGAAGATCTAAAAAAAAAGATCTAGAAGAAAGAAGATCCTCAAGGAAGAGAATCCAGAGAAAAGAGGATCCAGAAGAAAAAGGATCCGGAAGAAAGAAGATCCAAAAGGAAGAAAATCCAGATGGAAGAAGATCCAGAAGAAAGAGTATCCTGAAGAAAGCTGATCCAAAATAAATAAGATCCAGAAGAAAAAAGATTCAGTAGAAAAAATGATTCAGAAAACAGAAGATCCAAAAGAAAAAGATAAAGAAGAAAGAGGAACCAGAAGATAAAAATTCAGAAAAAATAATATCAAAAAAAAGAAAAAAAAAAGGTACAACAAAGATGATTAAAAAAACCAGAAGAAAGAAAATTCAGAAGAAAGAATATCCAGAAGAAGGGGTGCTCCCTTGGCCGAGTGGTTAGCGTCATAACTAACATGCCGGGTGTTCGGGTTCGATTCCCGTTCTGGTCGGGGGAATTTTTCGTCAAAGAAATTTCCTCCGACTTGCACTGTGATCACGCGTATTCTAGAGCTTGCCACTCAGAATGCATTCAAGGCGTGTTATTTGGCATAGAAATCTGAACTAAGTACTAATAAAAATGACGCAAGTAATACTACGTTGAGACGGCGAAGTTCCTCTAGGAACGTTAGTGCCATTGAAGAAGAATATCCAGAAGAAAGAAGATCCAGATGAAAAAGGATCCAGGAGAAAGAGGATCCAGAAGAAAAAGGATCCAGAAAAAAAGAGGATCTATAAGAAAGATCAAGAGAAAAGAAGATCCAGAAGAAAGAAGATCTAGGAAAAAGAAGATCCAGAAGAAAAAATATTTAGATAAAAAAGACCCAAAAAATAAGATTCGGAAAAAAAAGATAAAAAAACAAGATCCAGAAAAAAAAGGTCTAGAAGAAAGAAGATCCATAAGGAAGAAAATCCAGAAGAAAGAGGACCCAGAAGAAAAAGGGTTTAGAAATAAGAAGATCCAGAAGAAAGATCAAGAGAAAAGAAGATCCAGAAGGAAGAAGATCCAGAAGAAAAAAAATTCAGAAGAAAGAAGATCTAGGAAAAATAAGATCTAGAAGAAAAAAACATTCAGAAAAAAAGATCCAGAAAAAGAAGAAAAATTCAGATTCAGAAAAAGAAGAGTCGAAAAAAGAAGATAAAAAAGAAGATCCAGAATAAAAAGATCTAGAAGAAAGTAATTCCAGAAGAAAAAAATCCAGAAAAAAAAAGATCCAGAAGAAAGAGGATCCTGCATTTCTGTGCCTTCCATACTGTTTATAACAAGCAATAAATGTCGAAGCGAGGTACTATTTGCGAATCTGGTACGCGTCAACAGCTTTGCTCGATAATCAAATCGGAGTTCGTTCTACAGGCACTATGGAATGAGATTCAATGGTCCAAAAGATGCATTTAAGTGGAAATTATCATTTAGAGCTTGACAGTTATTCTCTAGACAAAAACTGTCTTAGACAAAGTTGTTACTCATGATAGAGCGCTCGTTTTTATGTTGTCAGAAATAGGGTGACCAAAATTTTCGATGAAATAAAAAATCTGACTTTCTTATCTTTATAGTTAGAGGTACACATAGTTCGACAATATTGTAGCTCCAATTATTTGAGACATCTTTGTAGAACAAAGTTTTTCTCTATCTCTTGAAATAGCCGATATAGCGCCTTTTTTTCCTAAGTTACGTTAGGGTCACCATGAAAAAAACTGCGCTAAAAACAACTTTGTGGGAGTTATTTATTGTTTAGACAAAAACTGTCTTAGAAAAAGTTGTTACATATGATAGAGCGCTCATTTTTATGTTATCAAAAATAGGGTAACCAAAATTGTGGATGAAATGAATAATCCAACTTTCTTATCTTTATGGATAGAGATAAACATAGTTTAGCAATGTTGTAGCCCCAGTTATATTAAACAACTTTATAGAATGAAGGTTTTTTCTATCTTTTATAATAATCGATTTAGCGCTTTTTTCTAAGTTGCATTAGGGTGACCATGAAAAAAACGTGTTATTTCTGCTTTAACTTTTATATTTCAAATTCTATATCGAAACTGTCTTCGCACGACTTTTGGAGCTTATCGATACCAACATTTCGCGATGCAGAAATTGTCTATATCTTAATCCTACTCAAAGTTATTGATGGGTTTTTACCCAAAAATTCATGATTTCAATTTTAATTTACTCAAACACAAAAAATAACATAGTTTTGAAAATCACACATCATGTAGAGTAAATTATGCTCTTTTAAATGCCGTCAATAAACTTTGTTTACGTTTGCCCCAGAAATTATGACAAACAATTAAAGAGAGCGTATTTTTTTGGGACGAAATATCAATAACTTTGAGTGAAGTTGAGATATCGAAAAGTTCGGCATCGGAAAATGTTTGTCTAAGTAAGCTCTAAAAGTCTGTCGAAGACAGTTTGCATGTAGAATTTGAAATAGTTTGAAAAAAGTTAGAGCGAAAAAAATTTTTTTTTTCATGGTAACCCTAACGTAACATAGAAAAAAGGCGCTATATCGATTATTTTAAGAGATAGAGAAACTCTAAAGATAAGAAAGTTATATTTTTTATTTCGTCGACAATTTTGGTCACCCTATTTTTGATAACATCAAAATGAGCGCTCTATCATATGTAACAACTTTGTCTGAGACCGTTTTTGTCTAGAGAATAACTGTCGAGCTCCAAATGCTAATTTCCACTTAAATGCATCTCCTGGACCATTGTGCAATGTAAGCTCCGCCTTCTTCAACTTATTGGGTTTAAATGAGCCATTCGCAAATATTAAATACACAGTCTCGATCCAGCTAACGAGAGGTTAACAGTCTTCTTTAATTTTCCACTGACATTGAAACAGACCGATTCATATAATTTTGTTGATTTTTCGTTGTTGTGGGTAAAACGGACAATAAATCAAATATGATTGAATCGATGTAAAAATGAAATACAACAGTTCACTGTGGAGATAAACCACACGTCTATCTCACCCTCAGTTCCCCTATTAATATTCAAATCTATTGGAAGGAGCGAAGGCATATTAACACATCCAATGTAATGAAATAATTTTTCGATAAATCTCAAAAATGACGAAGAAAGTGTAATTGAACTTGAAGATTTCATTAGAGCAGATCAATTTCAAGAGATACAGAAAGGGCTATGTTCCTCTCAATGATGTAACCAAAATTCGGCGCTCTCTGTTTATATCCACCCATTCCATATTACTTATCTTTGCAATCCATTTACGTTCGGCCTTTCATTTTCATGGCTGACCTTTTGAGGACCGGAAACTCAGCCTAGTGTGTGTATACAAATGAAAAATGATCACTGAATTCATTCACCAGTAAAATAATTCCGGCTTCCCGCAAGAATTCCAAACTTGCGCTGCCGCCCTAATGAATATAACAACGGAATCTAGCCAGCGAAATGTCAAACGGTACAAAAACCACCAAAGTTACCCAACCACAAAATAACTATGAATATTCATCCATTCATCATCTGGAAGCTGGCTTTCTTGTTCCATTGTTGGAAGAAGCGCACAAGTTTAATAAATATTCATCAAATACACTCGTATGCTATCTACTGTCGGCCACCCAACGCATAATAATAACACACGGAGCGCGCTCTGTATGTGAAATTTGCTAGTGTCAATTCCACTTTGAACTCGAACCAATATTTCGTATTCGGATCAATGGTCATATTCTGCCTTTTTGATTTTGTTACTTTATCCTTGAATCAGAAAGACAGATACTGAAAATCAACGGCAAATTATGAGAATTATAATAGACATTGGCCCTTTATGGGACAGCGACCCTTATCTGATCCCGAACTCGAGCTGCAGGTAAGCAGCGATTCCGTTGTACTTTCCGGGGACTTACAAAAAAAATGTTACGCAAATCATAGACGAGGGAAAAAATCATTCCCTTAATGCATTACCTAGCTGATCCTTAGCCAGAAATCCATTTTCGCCTTTTAAACTGCCAAATCCTCGCGGGTGGGTCTAGCAATGAGTAAGGTAATTTGCGTACACATGCTGAATCCCGAGCGAGCATATTCTTCGCTTGATTTTACATAGCTATACCTACTGCTATATCCGTTAGAAGACAAACAGACAAAAAAGCGTCTTTAGCTCGTGGAGTAGAACCGGAATCATCTTTCTTGCACTCGAAACTCTCCTCGCTCTTTCTCCCACTGTTTCGCTGCTTCCCGTCGCTGTCATCGTCGCACAGATTCCTCAAACCATTAGACCCAGATCCGGATCAGGAGTGGTTTCTGGTCTCATCCATCCTTTCTTATTTTTTTGCCTGCATTTATCCTCCTTCTGTGCGCATCCAAAGGACTCAGGGAAAAAAATGATTATGTTTTCATTTCCCTTTACACGAGTGAAACAAGACGCGGGGGAGGGGGGCTTGGTGAGAAACGATCGCTCTGTGTGTGAGTGTAGTGAGGAAGTGGTTCCTTTTCTATAAATATTTTTGCTGTTATCATGAATATCTAACGCAGCGCGCCCCCACAGAACTGGCTTTGTACCGAGCGGCTCCAGCATTCATCCAGACGATGGCGAAAGGAAACATATTTCATCTTGAGAGTCCTCTTATGTTTGTTGTGGAAAAATAGGGGATCAAACCAACTCGGCTCGTTCAGCCGCTAGTAGTGTTTCCAATATTTTGCCGGGGAATTATCGATCCGCAGTTGGTTTGGGCCGGGATTGATTGCCTGAGTTTATTTGCTGCTCCCTGAGACCCTTGTAAAAACGTTTTTGATCAACACCGATGTGGAAGTATTTTTGGCAGCGATGGGCAAACTAAAAGTGAATGATTTCCAACATGTGTCTTTCGATTGTGCTAAGTGCCGATGGAACTGTTACGCTTTACCGTTATGTAATCTTTGCTTAAAGAAGGGGCTTAATAATTTAGTGATATTATATCTCCTCTAAAGTAATCTGTATCTCGCTTGCGATAAGTGGTTAGTACAATAAAGATTCGTACAAAACACAGTTTTGTTTGCGTGCGCACCAAAGCTGGACATAAGCAGAATGAATCACTACATTTTACAGTTTCTCTTCAATAAAAAGGAAAACGCAAGCCAAGCAAATGAAAATGTCAATAGTGTTTATGGTCCTGCTACTGTAACAGTCATTACGCCAATTTTTGTTTTATCGATCCCGTATCGTTAAAATTGATGTCAAAGATGCATCACACTGGCCAATCTGTCGTCGAAAATGTCACTGGTTCACTAGCTAAACATTGCACATAAACGATTGGAACTTCTTGAATAATGTTGATAGAATTAGAAAGCACATGAGTTTATCACAAAAAGAAACATGATGAGCCAGCACAACGATAATCAAACCTGGATAGACAGTTTGGAAGATTTTGCTGCGTGTAGAGTTGATGAGCTGCTTCCTTTTCTTCTATGAGCTGCTTCCTTTTCTTCTTACAACTGCGAGTCCACCTTTTTGTTTGTGACAAAAACTATGATTTTCGCTCTACACAAGCAAATACCTCATTAAATCATGAACTGCTGAGTAAATATATCCATGAAGGTGAACTTAAATCTTCCGGAAATATCTCTTTGTGGCTGTGCAAAAAAAAAATACCAGGAGGCTGACCACAAAAGCCATTTTCACCTAAGATTCAATGACAATGAGCAGACGCTCAGGTTAGGCTGTTCCGCACGAGAGAACGTCTTATCAGATCGCAGCCAGGGTTACCATATCTACAGAATAAAGGGTGTGTCACATCAAATTGCATCACGGAAAAAACGCTGTAGAAATTCGCCCAGTAGACCGATCCTTTTGAAAATTTTAGACAGTAAAATAAAAACTATTAAACAACTTTTGGCATTTTCTTTTTATTCATACTTCGAGCCCAAGCCCGTATGCTCGCACCTTCCTCTTTACCCCGTCCATAAGGTTCTGTACAACGTCAGGTTGTAGTTTTTTTTTAACAGAAATCCATTTTCTCTTGAAGTCCGCCTCCGATTTGACAACTTTTGGGTTCTTCCTGAGGGCCTGCTTCATAATCGCCCAATATTTCTCTATTGGGCGAAGCTCCGGCGCGTTGGGCGGGTTCATTTCCTTTGGCACGAAGGTGACCCCGTTGGCTTCGTACCACTCCAACACATCCTTTGAATAGTGGCACGAAACGAGATCCGGCCAGAAGATGGTCGGGCCCTCGTGCTGCTTCAATAGTGGTAGTAAGCGCTTCTGTAGGCACTCGTTAAGGTAAACCTGCCCGTTTACCGTGTCATCACGAAGGGGGCGCTCCGCTTTCCGCAAGAGCAGATCGCTTGCCACACCATGTACTTTTTGGCAAACTTGGATAGTTTCTGCTTGCGAATCTCCTCCAGAACGCTGAATTTGTCCTCTGCGGAGAAGAACAACAGGCTCGGCGCTTCCGGGCTCGCGTCTTCCCCACCATGTTTTGCCTTTCGTCGCGGTTAGAAGCCTTCTGAACCTTGTATGTACGCAGGCCCTCCCGCTGCTTGGTCCGCTGGACGAATGAACTTGACAAATTCAGCTTATTGACGACATCCCGGACCGAATTTCTCGGAACTGCTTAACTACGCGCTTGTGATCTTTTTCACTGACGGAGCATCCATTTTTGCCGTTCTTCACCTTCCGGTCGATGGTTAGGTTCTCGAAGTATCGTTTTAGTACTCTGCTGACCGTGGATTGGACGATTCCCAGCATCTTACCGATGTCCCGATGTGACAACTCCGGATTCTCGAAATGAGTGCACAGGATTAATTCACGACGCTCTTTTTCGTTCGACGACATTTTTCCAAATTTACGAAAAATTGACAGTGAAGCATGGCCAACGTGATCTATACACTCTTATCTGATTATAAGCGAAAGCTGAAGATATAATTCCTAAAAATTAAATTTCTACAGCGTTTTTTCCGTGATGCAATTTGATGTGACACACCCTTTAACGTCGTTTAAAAGCAAGCGATATTTTGACTTTGCCACCTGCATAGCACAATCCTGGTGCCTCCTCATAAAATCTATAGCGCAACGCAATATTAGCATATCACATCAATCGATCCAAACAATAGAGTAGTACGGAGCAAAGCTGCGCACGGGGCAAAAGTGCGCATTGGCCTTTTTGAAGCAAACGAGCATAAAAATTTGACAACAGTGTATTCGTTTGATACCTTATTACCCCAGCAGCTCACACTTATAAACAAGATACATTTCATGAAAGTGGCAGAAAGTTATGAGGTAAAAAGAGTTCTACGATGTTTCGATCTAATTTTTTCATTTTTGGGGATGACAATTTACATTCCTAAAATTACTGGAAAGTTCGAAACTACATTTTCAAGGATACCTCCATTCTATAGTAGATGATAGTGCGTTTTCGTTTTTGGGGAAAAAATCAAGAGCTTTTTTTAAAAATTCAATTAGTTCAAAAATTGGTTGAGGGGCATAGGTGCGCAGTGGATGTGGGGCAAAAGATCGCACCAGCGTTTTGCTCTCAAAAAAAATTTATAAAATGTATTCAAAAAAAATTTTAACGGGACCCACAAGAAGAAAACTAATTTGAATAAATGCACTATAGAAATGCTAAAATGGCCCAACAGAGGCTTCGGGAGGGAGTCTTGAAGCGTCGGATTGTTGCAGACCTCGGTATTTCTGAATCAGCTCTGAGGAAGAAGCTCATATCAGAAAGTGATTTATGATTTGAATCTTCTTTTATTGACATTTCTACTTCTGCTGGGATGTGCCAGCAAGCATCTAGAGGGGTTCAGACAAGTATTTAGGAGTGAGCAGTCTGAGGATCCGACGGACCACTGCAGAGCACTGGACAAAGCTTTCTATGGAATTACTCTCAAAGATTACCATCGTCTGGCGTTTGATTTTGCGGAAGCCAACAACCTCCACCACGAATTCAACCAAGTTGCAAAACTGGCAGGAAAAGATTGGGCTTCTAGCTTCATGAGGAGACATCGCATCGAAGCAACAGCGCTCCAATGAAAAGCGTCGGAATCTTCAGAACCGAAATCCAATAAGAGGAGAAACAATAAACAATTGCTTAAAAATAATGCAAAATGAAATTAAAATGAAAAATGTTTTTATTTTCACCATTCAATAATCGTTATGTTTTGTTTATGTTTATGTTTTCACAATGAACTTCAAATAAATATTGTTTTTTTTTCAACAATGAGGTTCATATAAATCAAGTAAAGGTAACTATGTATTTATAAACCTGATCTATATAAATAAAAAATGATTTGGTGTCCGTTCCTCACCATTTAACTCAAAAACGAAGCAACGGATTCAAAGAGTCAGTATCAGGATTCCCTCGATTTAACTCAAAGACCGAGCAACGGACGGATTGAGCAGTCAGTATGAGGATTGATGCATCTTAGTCGGCATCAGGTTTATATGTCAAAAAAGAAATTATATATCGCGAGTAGAGATTACGCACATAAAAATAAATTCTGTGAGAACTTGAGTGTTCGAAATGATTTATATCAGTATATCAATTGTGGGTGGGACGATGCTCGTCGAGTCAGCTAGTTTGTTAATAAAAACAATTCTGTTTCAAATGTTGGACATTTTCAAATTTCTTATATTGTCAGTCTCCTCCCTTCCAAAAATTTCCACGTGGTAATGATAAAGCATTTATTTTTGTTACAAGATACTTCAGAAGTACAATTCAATAAGTGCGCACTTTTGCCCCCACTATGGGGCAAATGTACACATTTGTCATTTTGGATTAAAATAGGTTTTTGTCCAACTACAAACAAAACTCGAATAATTATTGTACTACGTTTCGAAGGTAATATATATATAGTTACAATTTGGTAAGCAAATTGAATTTTATTTGCTTTTATTTCAAGAGTTATTGGACGACCACAGTTAGGTGCGCACTTAGAGGCGAATGAACAGCAAAGTTTAAAGCCTCTTAAAAACAAAGAATTGAATTGAATAGGTGCGCACCTTTGCCCCGAACTACTCTACACGAAAGGAAAATGGGTTACGCTGGGTGGCGATAGAAGAGATGAGATTTCGTGCAAAACATAACTCACAAACAGTTTTGTGATTACTTGACTCAGCAGTGTTCAAGCGTGCGTCGAATATCGGCACTGGGAGAAATATGAAAATATAAAATACGCCAAACGATAAAGGTGAAACGCAAACGGGATTTGCGTTTCGGACATGCAGGGTCGAATCACGACGCGCTTGCTTCGATGAAACCAAGATGTAAACACTACGCTTAACCCATTAACGACCAAGCTGTAAAAAATATTATTTTAACAAAAGCCATTCGATTATTGACGTTACAGAAACCCCAACCATCGTGATTTTTTTCATTTCCGTTCTTCCGTTTTCTGGGAAATGACATAAAATCGAAAAATCGCCAAACATCGCGTGTAGAAAGTTCAATCCAATGGTTTATTTCCTACATCACAATGTGTGATCTCTTATCAAAGTAATGCTGTAGAAAAGTTCACATATTTCACAAATTTATTTTATAAGGTTTCGTTTTTTTTTTTTTTTTTTGTTAGGATTTGTGAGGTTATGTACTTTCCGTACATAGTTGCTTTAAACCGAATTTATTGCCCAATAAAGTTTTACAAAATTGGATGAAATTGATAGTAAGTGGTAGCTAAGGTGGCTAAGGTAGACTAAGATGACTAAGCTATCATTTGATGCCAGAACCTTACCATATGGTTGGTTTCCGAAGCCATGACGAATTATCAAAGTTGCTGGACGATTTTTCGAACGCTTGGCATAAAACGTTAACATATTTTGTGAACAAACCCATACTGTGATTCTGATACTGTGACACTCTTAGTTTGATTTAGTGAAATTTTGAAAAACATTACGCAAAAATGCTCTCATGGCAGCGTTTTGAATGGGTCCGGATTTTTTCGTGCTCAACCTATAACAACAATAATGCAATCAAAATAGAGGAAAAGAATAAATCATCAATCAAAAAATCTAAAAAACCAGTAAAAATGAGTAAAAAAGTGAACTGTGCAGCGGGCTGTGCTACATACTTATCAATACGGGGCTTGAGCCATAATAGAGCCAAATCAATGGATGTTTTCTTCGAAATCATTTGCTATTGTTTACCCGTATCCCTATGCGTAGGGTGCAAAACAATACCCATTGTAAAAGTAGCATCCTTTCAATTTTTCCTCCCACTGTAAACTTAGCTTCCGAAGCAAACCATGCAAACCGTGCCAAAAGCAGCTCCTCCCTCCTGGTGCTTCATTCTGTGCATTTCATTTCGCACTTTTCACCGGAAGGGAACGACACCGGGGGTTTGATAAGCTCCGTATCTATCGCTCTCCATGTGGGTGCACACATGTGAGGATATTGTATGCGCCGAGTGGTTCCCATCTTCCCATCCGGGATCCAACGGTGACAAGACCCGGGTGACACTGGGCGCTGCTGTCTGGGCCGGGAGAGTACTGCTGGAAGTTAACACAAATGCTTCTTTATTTGCCTTTTACTTTCACTCGTTGATTGAATCCCGTTGTGATTGTTTCAGTTTTTCACCTCCAGAGCCAGGGTTCGCTCGTGCCGCCGATGTCAAATCGCAGCACAGCACTCGTTCGGTACGCAAATTGATACCGAGACTCTTGTCGGCATGGTTTTATAGAGCACTGGGAACGCTGGGGATTGGAGGTGTGCTTCAGCAGGATGCCCAGAGGCTTACTCTAATGTATATTATTCGAAATAAGATTTATTGTTGCAATTGCTTCTTCAACTCCTCCCTCTGTTGTGTACCTCTCCTCGTGTAGCATCCCGGTGGGGACGAGAGGCGGCACATTTTTTGCGCTCGGAAAATCCTTCGAAGATTCTTGAGATAAAGCGTCTCAGTAGTTGGTAGACGACGTTGACGAAACGGTGGGTGGTAGTGGGAGGAAGCCTCCCATGGCGAGAGTGCGACTGTAATCAATTTTATTCATCGGTTTATTGAATAACTGTATCAGTCGGAATCGCAGGAATGGGAATGGGGTGCGAGAGAAAGGAAGCACAATGCTTTTGTGCTCGTCTATCGTTCTGACTTCAATTCCGGTTTGTATTAAGATGTGAATTGAAAATAGAGAAGGTAATTGCTGTAATGAGCTACGATGGTTAGGATTACAAGACGAAGTTTCACTCCGGCATAGGATAGAATTAACTTTTCGATGCAGAAAGATAATCACGGGTGGTTATCGATTACTATGGAGGATCCCTTCGCATCCTTTCCCTTCAACGGGTGTAACTGAAAGTGAACATATCCACTTTTCGTCCGTTTCATTCAAGCCTTGAGAACCTTGACTTCGGCCGACCTCGACTGCTCTCTCAGGTACAAACAAAGTTTTCCCCTCCATTTCGTGGCTCACTTGCGTCAGAGGAAAGAACCACGCTCGTTCACTGCCGAAGGGCGTAATGGAACCTAAGTGATTTCATCCCACCCTACTCTCTCCCCGCGTGGGGGCTGGAAGTGGAGGTGGGTTGTAGCAGAATAAAGAACTGGTAATTAGTCGGGAAACTAGAGCACTCGGGACTGAATGGTTTGCTGGTGGTTGAGTGGAGGCGGAGGCAGAGGCAATTGGGGGGAGAAATAAAACTTTTATTCGGTTTGTTTGTTTGTTTTTCGCGGCCATAGAAGTAGAATTGGCGAGCGATTGTAGATGACGGTAATGTGGATGAGAGTTTCGGTGGGAAGATATATTATAAATGAGTGCACGAAAGCGTGCACTAGATTTTGAGCCGGGTAAACTTTTTAATTAATTTTCCACCGTCATGAGCGTTTTATCCTCAATGAATGGAAAATATATTTTAGCCACATTATATAATAAGTGAGTGATGGTATAGTTTAACTAAGTTCATTTCCGTGTTGTTGGAAATGACGCACGGGCCTGGGAAAACTCTAAATGTCCGTCCGGGTGTCATTATATGTGATTTATGTGTTCTAGGTAGTGTTTCCTTATTAAATGTTCACACGATTGAATTTATGAACTTTTTTTTATTTGCACACTTAGTTGTTCGCTAACTAACAGCTTCAGTCAAACGGAGAGTCCTCGAAAGTGATTTTTGCATCCTTTCCCGTCGTGCTCCGTAGAACCGTGCGTGTTGACACGTCAACATAATTTCCTGAAACATACAGTGGATTGAATCCTGCAAACAGGATTTCTATTAACACTAAATTGCCGGATGTGTGACTATTTAGCCTGGATTTGCAATTTGAAAATTCTTTAAAAAATAAAATTTTATTTGAGAGCAACTTAATTTATAAACAATATTTGTCCAGATAACAACAGATCCGGGGAACTTGGGTTCATCCAAAATAGTTTTTTTTTATTTTGAACACACCCTTTTTCTTTTCCTTTCGTTCCTTTTCTCCCTGGTGATTCTTTACTTGGCAATTTAATTTCTTTACATTACTGTTTCACAATATCTACAATTCACAATTTATTTATTATAATATACTATAATTCGAAAATTTGAACCGATTCTTTTCTTGGTTATGGGTCTCGGTTTGAAGAATATTAGGCCATGTAACAAAAGGCTCTTATTAAGTTACTTCTCATTCTTCTCATGCGTTATTTTCTTCTTATTCTTCTTCTTCTTCTTCTTCTTCTTCTTCTTCTTCTTCTTCTTGAATGGCGTTAACGTTCCCTGTGGAACTTTTGCCGTCTCAACGTATTCATTAACTAGCGTCGTTCATCAATACTTGGTTGAGATTTCTATGCCGAATAATACGCCTTGAATGTACTCTAAAGTGGCAAGCTCTAGAATACGCGTGACCACAGTGCAAGCCGGAAGAATTTTCTTTGACGAAAAATCCCCCAACCAGAACGGGAATCGAACCCGAACACCCGGCATGATAGTGTGGGACGCTAACCACTCGGCCACGGGTGCACATAAAATTTATAGATTACATTAATTCCTGTTGTTCATTTTCTTCAGTTTTATTGTCGAATGTTATTTTTTTTAAACATGAATTATAAAACAAAATATAAAACTTATTATTCTTATTGCTCTTATTATTCTCATTTTCCTATTTCTTCTCATTCTTCTTCTTATTCTTGTTCTTCCTATCATTCTTACTATTCCTAATCTGCCTGCTATTCTTATTATTCTTATTTTTATTTTTATTCATCTTATTCTTGTTACTATTCTTATTCTTCTTATTGTTTTTGTTTGCGTTGAAAATAACTTCGAACATCCCTAGCGAATGCGATCCACCCAGCCAAGTGTACCTTTTTATCCACATGGTATCGCTTGGACTTTTCGTTTGAAGATGAAGATAACTGAACAGTGGTCGGAAGATTAACATCATCTGCAAAACTAATTCTGTTCGCTCTGAGTTTAACAGTTTTAACAGTTTCAGTTCAAATAAGTTTTTATAAAAAGTATTCCTTATTTTCCTTACAGTTTTATCATTCCTATTATTCTTATTATGTTAATTATGCTTATTCTTTTCATTTCTCTTACTCTACCTATACTTCTTATTCTTCATATTATTTTATTATTCTCATTTTCATTATTATTCTTGTTATTCGTACTATTCTTATTCTTATTCTTGTTACTATTCTTTTTATAATTGAAATTCTTTATGTAACGTTGAGAGTTCTGTTTTCAAAACATACATATTTGTATAACTTCATCCGCCTCCGTCTCCGTCTTTTTCGGCAGACATATCTCACTTCTTAACTAGGCGAACCTAGCCAGAATTTTCACCTGCCCCCGGGCTTCTGAATGCCAAAGGGGGACTAGGCTCTGCGGAATGCACGTATCTGCATGCTCGTGCTGTTTCAGTCCTGACCGAGAAATTGTCGGACAATCGCGCAGGTGCTAAGGATGACCGACTTTTGGATGCCGGCCAATTCCTTCTCCATATTCAACACCTTTAGCGCTTCCAGAAGTGTCTTCGGGACAATTCCAGTTCCAGAGAGAACGACTGGAACAATTCTTGGGACCTCCCTTAGCCCCCACAGTTCCTTGAGCTCCACGGCCAATGGTCGGTACTTGCAGATTTTGCGACCGTGGGTCTCCTCCAGATTCTGGTTCAGTGGAATAGCGACATCGATGATGGTGACTTTGCGGTCGCTCTTGTCGTAAACCATTATATCTGGCCGGTTGTGGTGGATCGAGAGGTCGGTCAGAACAGTGCGATCCCAGTACAGCTTGAAACGGTCATTTTCCAGGACAGGTGCAGGCAGGTACCGGTAGTTTGGTACGTTGTCTTCCAGTAGAGCACATTGGAGCGCCAGTTGTCGATGAACAATACGGGCCACGTTGTTGTGGCGCTCGGTGTAGGCTGCGTTGGCCAAAACGGGACAGCCTCCCATAATGTGTTCTATGTTTTCACCTGGTTGATGGCACATCCGGCAAATGTCATCAACGTCTTGATGCCAGACGTACCGCCTGCAGTTTCTCGTCGGCATTATCCTGTCCTGGATGGCTATCATGTCGGCTTCTACTACTGAAGAGAGTTCACCACGCGTTAGCCACAGATTAGATGCGGCCTTGTCGACGTGTGGCCGATCCAGTTGATGGGGGTGGGCACCATGCACTGCCTTCTGCTTCCAAGCTGCAATCTTCTCCTCCACTGTCTGCAGATTGCAGTTGAGTTGGTACTCCGCTTGCGCCAAGTGCAGAGCGCTGTATCCTCTGTCGGCGGCGCAGACAGCCCGGTATAGCGCGTTTTGGTTGGCGCGTTCTGCGAAGTACTCGCGCAATTGTCGTACCTGGGCAACACACAGTGCAGATATGTCGACTATTCCAAGTCCCCCTTCTTTGCGTGGCAGTGAAACTCTCTCCAGTGCCGATTGAGGATGGTGCATTCCGGCCTCTTTAAATGCTTTCCTCATCCTCCTCTCAAGGTCCTCTAGGTCAGTTTTGCTCCATTTGACTACACCAAAACTGAAGGTCAGCAGGGGAACCGCGAATGTGTTGATCGCGCGTACCTTGTTCCCCGCGTTGAGGAAAGTCCGTAGGACACAGTTCACTCGACTCAAGAACTTGTCTCGCAGCTCCGTCTTGATGTCGGAGTGGCGAATCTCGGTGAGCTGTCGGAATCCAAGATATTTATAGGATTCGCCACGAACCATGTCTCTTATGAACTCGCTGTCATAGACCTCGTAACCTCCGGATTCGGTAAGCTGCCCTTTCAGCATATGGACACAGCGGCACTTGTCAAGGCCGAACTCCATGCAGATGTCCCTGCTTATGTCTTCGACAACCCGGATAGCTACACCTAGACGCTGACGTGAATCAGCGTAGACCTTGAGATCATCCATGTAGAAGGTATGGGTCACTTCTTCGTGGCCGTCGCCATACCTTATTTTATAGCCATGACCGTTTCTATTGAGCGTCCTACTGAGGGGGTTCAGTGCCAGACAAAACCAAAGCGGGCTGAAAGAGTCGCCTTGGAATATCCCCCTCTTTATCTGCAGCGTTCTAGACTGCAACACATTTTCCCCATCACTGAGGTGCAGAGACGTACTCCACTGCCTCATCGCATGCTGCAGGAACCTAACGACGACGGGATCAATTTTGTAGAGCTCCAATACCCGGACGAGAAACGAGTGAGGTATGGAGTCATAAGCCTTCCTGTAATCGATGTAGGCCATACTTAGGTTCCGCTGGTTATATACCGCCTGGCCGACTATGGCTGCGTCGATGATGGCCTGGTCTTTGCAGCCATGCGTATTTTTCCTGCATCCTTTCTGCTCTTCTGCGATGATGTGATGCTGTTCGCAGTGAGCACACGGATTTCTATTTTTTGTTTTATATTTTGTTTTATTTATTTTTTTTATCCAAAATATATATTTTTATTAAGGCTCATATGGCGTCAACCTGACGGGGCCGGGAGTTCAATATTTCGACAATGTTTGCCTTATAACTATGTTAGTAATATGTAACCGATTACTCGCGGTTGGCTCGAGGTTAGTATTACAAGTGTTCTCATAATTGGTATGTTGCAGTCTTCGATGCTCTATACGTGTGCCCGACACGGGCTACTTCCTATTGGGATGCAGCTGACCATTAATCAGCAACGCTCCCTAGTCTGTACCCCATATCTAGCGTGGTGCGTCTTTCTCGACTCGAGGAATCCAGGATAGAATGGTCACTAGCCGGCGCAATCATCAGTTCGTGTAGAGTTGTCATGAGCGGTACAACCTTTGGCTCTTGTTGAATGATCAGTGGACTGCACAATCTTTGGCCCGTGTATCTGTAAAGAGTGTGTGTATGTATTGCCGCGACTAAGTAAAAGTTTATAGATCGGATAGGAGGGATATGAAACGGGGGCACAACGAAGGAAACATCATTAAACGTTGACATCGTCGTTTCTGAGGAACAGGTATAGATGAAGCAGAAGATCAGGATCCCGGCTACCTAAGATATCCCGGACGGGGATATCCGATTGTCTGCCTTTTGCTCTCAGTGCTCTAGAGAGCTGAGAGCGAGCAGCATGGAACCGGATACTCGACCAAACAACATGCTCGATGTCGTGGTAGCCATCGCCACAATCACAAAGATTGTTTGCTGCGAGCCCAATGCGATAGAGATGCGCGTTTAGGTTGTAGTGATTGGACATAAGCCGAGATATCACGCGAATGAAATCACGACCGACATTCAATCCCTTAAACCAAGCTTTCGTCGAAACCTTAGGGATAATCGTGTGTAACCAACGACCGAACTCATCTTCACTCCACATGCGCTGCCAACTTACGAGCGTATACTGACGAGGAATGTGGAAAAATTCATTATAAGCAATTTGCCTTTCAAAAAGTGTGCCTTCTAAAGCGCCCACCTTAGCTAGCTCCGCTTTCTCATTCCCCGGAATCGAGCAATGAGAGGGAACCCATGCTAAGGTAATCTTGAATAATTTTTCGACCAAAACACTCAATAGTTGTCTTATTCTTGTTAGGAAATAAGATGAGCGTTTATCAACTTTCATTGAGCGGATTGCCTCTATTGAGCTGAGACTGTCTGAAAAAATAAAATAGTGGTCGATGGGCAATGTTTCAATGATCCCTAATGCGTAATATATCGCACCCAGTTCAGCGACATACACGGAACAAGGATCTTTGAGTTTGAAAGAGGCACTGGAATTTTCATTGAAGATGCCGAAGCCAGTGGACCCGTTTATGAATGAACCGTCAGTAAAGAACATTTTATCAGATCTAACTTTCCCATATTCTGCCGAAAATATCGGCGGAATAGAATCGGAGCGTAGATGATCTGGGATTCCATGGATTTTTTGTCGCATGGACAGATCAAAATTGACAGAGGAATTGCAAAAGTATGGGAAGCAAAATTGGTTGGAGATGCCCGGTGAAGGGTGCACTTCATGGGTAAGGAAATCATGGTACAAAGACATAAAACTTGACTGAGGAGTCAGTTGGAGTAGATTTTCGAAGTTATCAATCACCAATGGATTCATGATCTTGCAACGGATGAGAAATCTGTAGGATAATTCTGTGAATCGAAGAGTAAGCGGGGGTACTCCTGCCAAGACTTCGAGACTCATCGTATGTGTCGAATGCAAACACCCCATTGCTATACGCAAGCAACGATATTGTATTCTCTCCAGCTTGAGAATATGAATTCTGGCAGCTGATCGGAAGCAAAAACTGCCATATTCCAACACTGATAATATCGTTGTTTTGTACAACTGAATGAGGTATCCTGGATGGGCGCCCCACCATGTTCCGGTTATTGTTAGGAGAAAATTGATTCTTTGCTGGCATTTCTGTTTCAAATACGCAATGTGTATTCCCCAGGTACATTTAGAGTCAAAATATACTCCAAGGTATTTGAAAAACATCGAGTGCCTGATCGCTTTGCCGGATAGGTGAAGCTGGAATTGGGCGGGTTCGTGCTTCCTAGAAAAAACGACCATTTCAGTTTTCTCCGTAGAGAATTCGATACCCAGCTTGAGAGCTCACGTGAACAGGTTGTTCAGGGTATCTTGCAAGGATTTTTGCAGAACGGCGGGATTAGTACCCGTGATGGAAATAACTCCATCGTCTGCAAGTTGTCTCAACGTGCAATCTCTAGTTAGACAATCATCTATATCATTGACGTAAAAACTGTACAAGAGGGGGCTTAGGCAGGAGCCTTGCGGTAGGCCCATAAAACTGTATCGAGAAGATTTCAAGCTGCCATGATTGAAAAACATGTGCTTTTCTGAGAGTAAATTGTACAGGAAATAATTCAGAATTGGTGAAAGTCCACGATTATGAAGTTTCTCTGAGAGAATTTCCATGGAAACTGAATCAAATGCCCCTTTGATATCGAGAAAAACGGAAGCCATTTGTTCTTTGCGAGCAAATGCGATTTGGATTTCAGAAGATAGCAGCGCGAGACAATCGTTCGTCCCTTTACCTCGGCGGAAGCCAAACTGCGTATTTGACAGCAAATTGTTCGTTTCAACCCACTTGTCCAAACGAAGTAGAATCATTTTCTCCAACAATTTACGAATACAGGATAACATTGCAATCGGCCTATACGAATTGTGACCGCAAGCCGGCTTGTTGGGTTTTCGTATGGCTATCACTCTCACTTGTCTCCAGTCATGCGGGACTATATTAAGCTCCAGAAACTTGTTGAACAAGTTCAGCAAACGCTGTTTCGCCAAGTCGGGAAGATTCTTCAACAAGTTGAATTTAATCTTGTCCGACCCCGGAGCTGAATTGTTACATGAGAGGAGGGCAATTGAGAATTCTACCATCGAAAAATTCTCATAATCGCATTGGAGCGGAATGTCGCGTACGACGTTTTGTGCAGGAACGGAATCGGGACAAACCTTTCTTGCAAATTTGAAAATCCAACGGTCAGAGTATTCCTCACTTTCATTTGTATGGTTCCGGCCACGCATTCTCCTAGCCGTATTCCAAAGAGTGCTCATAGCTGTCTCCCTTGACAAACCATTGACGAACTTCCGCCAATATCCACGCTTTTTTGCTTTAATCAGACCTTTTAGTTTGGCTTCTAGAGCTTGGTACTTTCGAAACCATTCCACTAATCCAGTTTTCCTGAATTTTTTGAAAGCGGATGATTTTTCAAGGTAGACCTTTCAACACTCCTTGTCCCACCAAAGTGATGGAGGACGACGTCGGAAAGTGGTAGCAGGAACACGTTTCTTTTGAGCTTGAAGTGCGCTTTCGTAAATCAAACTCGATATAAAGTTATACTCTTCGAGTGGAGGAAGTTCATGCATTGAAACAAGTGCTTCAGATATTATTTCTGCAAATTTTCTCCAGTCAATATTTTTCGTGAGGTCATACGCAATATCGACTGACTCACGAGAACCTGATTCATTGGCGATCGATAAAATTATTGGTAGGTGGTCACTACCGTGGGGATCTTGGATTACCTTCCACGTGCAATCCAGGGATAATGAAGAAGAGCAAAGTGATATGTCTAGCATACTTGCCCGTGCAGGAGGGTTGGGTATCCTAGTTGCTTCCCCTGTATTTAAAACTGTCATGTTGAAGTTGTCGCACAGATCATAAATCAACGTGGCACGGCTGTCATCATAGTGTGACCCCCATGCTGTTCCATGGGAGTTGAGGTCACCTAAGATTAGCCGCGGCTCCGGCAATGCCGCGATGATATCAAAAAACTGATGGCGGCCGACCATGGTTCTTGGAGGAATATATATCGAGGCAATGCAGAAGTCTTTGCCATTGATTTGTGTCTGGCAAGCAACAACTTCAATGCCTGTCATCGATGGGAGAGTGACTCTATAGAAGGAGTGACATTTTTTGATCCCCAATAGTACGCCACCAAACGAGTCATTTCGATCGAGGCGAATAATGTTGAAATCGTGGAAATTCAGCTCGTCGGCTGAAGAAAGCCATGTTTCACAGAGGGAAAATACATCACAGTTAGAACTATGAACTAAAAATTTAAATTGATCTAGTTTAGGGATGATGCTTCTGCAATTCCACTGTATTACAGTGGTCAAATCCTTGACCTCTTGCACTGAATCAGGCATCGAGGGAAATGAACGCTGCTAAAAAACCACATTTTTCTTTCAAAAATGTTCTCACAATCGGAAGCAAACATAATACTATGCTTTTAAGAGGGTCATTTATATTTAGAGCATTCAAAATGTTGTCCACCAGGTCAGAAAGCGCAAGCAAACCAGATTGTGGCTGTTGCCTCGACCGCGAAAATGGAACAGACCGGGTGGGTGCTGCTCCGGGAAGTGCTGAGGACCCCTGGTGCGTGGAAGAACAGCTTAAACCAGGAGGTACTTGCTTCGGTCTATTCTCAGCACGTTCAATTCGAGTTTTCATTCCAACTTGGGAAGTTTCGGTCGTCTTTCTGGGGAGTGAAGGAAAAGAAGTAATTTTTCTTTTCCTGACGGCACCCTGCGATGTACCGGAACTTCCTGCATTGGGAGCGTCAGCAACAGGCTCGTCGTTCTGCAGAATGGAGTAGGGATTGTCCTGAGTCGTTGGAACGGAACTCTTAAGCATTTCTGCATAAGTCCGCTTGGAACGTTCCTTTAAGGAACGCTTGATTTTTTCCCCTCGTTGTTTGTACACCGGGCATTGAATAATATCATGAGGAGTCCCGCCGCAATGAAGACACTTGTGCTCTTTCGCGCAAGGATTCTCATCATGGCTCTCTCCACAATCTGCGCAACGTTTTTTATTGCAACAATAGGCGGCCGTGTGACCGAGTTGCATACATTTGTTGCATTTCATTACCCGGGGTACAAACAACCGAACAGGTAAACGAAGTGCACCTATTGCAACATAGTTTGGAAGGGCGGAACCCTCAAAAGTCACACGAAAAGAGTTTGTCCGATTGAGAACCCTTTTGTCATTTTTTTGTGACACAGATTTCAGTCGATCGCATGCAAGAATCTTCACAGTTTTTAGTGAAGAGTTCTTGAAGCGACCGACACCATCGATAATCTCTTTTCGAGTCAAACCCTTTTCGGTTATTACGCCGTCTATTTCGACATTGCAACAGGGCACGTATACGCGATACTCAATCGCAAAGAGGTCGCAGCGCGTGATTTCGTTCGCTTGGGTCCTGCTTGAGACGACAACTCGTAGTTTGTCTGGCCCCATCCGTGTAATCTCGGTAACTGCAGAAAACTTCTGAGTAAGTTCCTTCGAGATACGAATGACACTGAGAGGTTTAGATTTTCGTCTCAAGTATACAATGAATGGGCCTTTGGAGCCTTCATGGTATTCTTTTGGACGAAAATCCTGTTTTTCTTCAATGTCCTCATCTTCGGAACTTCCAACTTCATATACAGAAGTTTCTTCCTCAATTTCTGCTTCATCTTCCTGCTCTTCAGGAGGAGGATCGGTATCGGAAATATTCAATGGCGTCGATGGGGGATCCTTCCCGCCCTCAGCCATATAAAAAAAAAATCGGTCAACTGTTCGATATGAACAGAATATAATGATAATCAAAATAAATAAATAAGTGAAAAAAATATTTTTTGTAAGGTTATGATGCGAATATTAAATTCAATTTATTTTATGTTAAATAAAATGATAAAATGAAAAAAAAAATTCCAATAAAAGTTCAACGGTATATAAAAAATAATGATCACCCCTAATGCCAACGTTTGCCGATTTGGTTAACACAAAGTTGAACAATGGTGTAAATCGTGCACAGAAGGTATAAGGAATGATAGGGAAACAAAAGAAAAATAAATTTCTACTTGCCGCGGCTGTGTGGCGTGTGTGATGAATGTGTCTGATTTGGATCCTCAGCGCGCACCACTTTAAACTTCGCTCCACTCGCAAGCACAACCGGTGAAAAAGAACACTATTATTCGATGTGAAAAAAACACCTTTGTTGGATCGATTAAAAACTTGTCCGATCTGCTTGCGAGTTGTCGAACCAATGTTTTATAATTCATGTTTAAAAAAAATAACATTCGACAATAAAACTGAAGAAAATGAACAACAGCAATTAATGTAATCTATAAATTTTAATCTTTCTCCTAGAAATGCTAAAAACCTGGAAACCCCACACCGAAAGATCGAATGATTGATCTACTAAACTAATCAACCAATAAAATAATAAACGATTGTAGGGATGAGTAGAAAATTAGAAAACGCTTGATCTGGAAAAGGGAAAACTGTGAATAATAAAAAAAGGTATAGGAAATCTAAAGGAATCATATCTAAACCGTTGCAACTAACATTAAAACATACAGAAATAGACTACTATAACAGAAAACTAGCATTAAGGCAGTATAAGTAGTCTAGAAATTTGAAAAACAAAAACAATTTTTTTTCCTACATATTTCTGTAGTTTAGGCATTCAAGAATATACCCTAGAAAGGACTTATCGCAAAGCCCATTATTTACCGAGTTAGAGCCATTTTAGTGATGCGGTGTCTAAACTGGTACGGCCATAACAATGAACTTCAAACGTATTTTCTCGAAACTAGTCTTTTTCAAACTGGCGTACACGATATCTCAAGTTCTACTGAACCGATCCGTGTAGAATTTATATGAATACAATCTGTATGCACCTCTCTATCGCATGAACCTCGAAAAAAATATATTTTTTAAATTTACTATTTAAAAAAAAACGTGTAACGTGAGAAAAAACGTTTTAAACCGCATTTTGTTTTTCAAACGGTCGCCATTTTGTCAAAAAAAGATGCTTTTGACTTTTCCGAGGCAAGCTTTGCGCAGTGGCGATATCGTAACCAATGAGGTTTTACCGAGGTGCGATTATTGCTAGTTGAAAAAAAATAACTTTTCCGAGGTTCTTGCGATAGCGGCATCTTTACTAATTTAGATTTGTTTTTTGTTTCAGGTAACCAGAAGGGCAGGAATCGTGTACGCCATGACACAACTTTTTTAACCTCCTCACTTCATCAGCTTGTAACAATTCTAGTTATGTATATTTTTTCTCCGTTCAATTTTTGTTTTATTGTTGGAAGATAGATGAACAAATAATGATATACTGAATAGTAAAAATACTCTTTGTTTTATTTTTACGGAGCTCGAAAAAAAAAACGTCCGAAATCCGTGTCTCTACGCTAGAATACCCCCTTAAAACTTCGAAAATTCAAATATAGATGATTGATAATTTATGAACTCTCCGAAGAATTTCAGAGAACTTAAAATCAGCCAGACGAAAAAAAAACGAAAGAATGAACTAATAAACTAATAAGGCAATAAACCGGCAAATAAATGAAGTGTTAAGATAAATGGAAACGTCAAAGAACAGAAATAGGAAAGCTCTGTAACAAAACAGCTAAAAATTTGAAGAACCTAAAGAAACAAACTGGTGCTCCCGTGACGGAATGGTTAGCGTCACACCTATCATTCCGGGGGTTCGTGTTCGATTCTCGTTCTGGCCGAAGCATTTTTCGTCACAGAAATTTCCTACGAGTGCTTGCCACTAAGAGAACATTCAAGGCGTATTATTTGGCATAGAAAATCTAGACTAACTGCTAATAAAAATGGCGCAAGTAATACTACGATGAGGTGGTAAAGTTCCTCTAGGAATGTTTGTGCCACCGAAGAAGCAAGAAAAAGATCTAAAACTTGTGGAAGCTAACATGAGGAAATACAAAACAAAAACTACAAACAGAAAATGAATAGCAAAAAATGAAAAAAATAGAAAGAATAAAAACTGATGGTTCAAAAACTCACAAACTAAAAATAAATGAAAAATTCAGAAACTGAATATGAAATCCTTTATCCTTAAAATTAAAAATTAGAAATCTTTAAAGAATTACTATAATTACAAAAAAAATTAAAAACCTATGAAAAAGGTACATAACAAAGAAATTTTCAAAATTGCAAATGAATGGATAAACCAATGAATTATAAACGAATAGCAAATTAACTGATAAGCTTAAACATTTAAAAATCAAGACTTGGAAAATTGGAAGAATATAAAAATTAGTGTAGAGACATTTACGACACTACAACAAATAAAAGTGGCAAACAAAAAACAAACAAAAACTCTAAATTGAAACACTGGAAGAATATGAATATGAATGTAAAAAACCTATTTCGCAAGTTCACTTCAAAAAGCATAAAAAATCATATGTTTATTATTTATATACTGCCATACAAATGAAACACAAATTTCTGCATGCTCAAGAACTAATCAATCAAACGGAACAAAAATTGGAATGTGAGAATTTTACAGTGCAATAAATGTTCCTATGATGGTATGACACCCCTCTCTTCTATGGAAGGGGGAGGGGATCCCATAAAAATATCACACATAATTCAACCAACAATACTCCAACGAAACATGACAATTGAATATTTTCGGAAAAATCATTTCTTCCACTTTTTCCCAAAAATCTCTTTTTTCAAAATTCATAACTTTTGAACCACTGAACCGATTTAGATGATCGACATTTGGGTTTAGCTAATGGTGATCCGTATCGCTTACCCTATTTTCCCGCTCAACATAGTCTTTTACGTCAACTTTGAGTTTTATTTTTCAAACTTTAACACTAAACCTACCGATGTTTCATGTATACCTATTCCTACCACAGCGGGTCAAGTGACCCTTTGTGGATAGTTAGTGAACAATGACTCGATTTATATAATTTTGTTGAGAAACGTGGTATACTCTTTTTCTCCTGTATATTTCGACATTTTGGGATAACAATGATTAGCAAAATAGTGAAATTACAATTTTTGTCACGAAAAATAGTATTATAACTCAGCCATTCCATGCCAAACCGATATAGTGGTTCTCAGATTTTCGTGAAAAGTGGCAGATTTGTTCTGCATCGCAAACAATAAGAACGGTATTTTTTTATTTTTTCGTTGGGGTGACCATTTCCGTTTTAGGGTGAACCGAAAAATCACTTTTTTTCACTTTTCTTCCTAAAATGACTTTTTTCAAAAATTCAAAACTTTTGAACTACTTGACCGATTCTAAGTATAGATATATCAAATTAAAGTCAATCCCCTCTTCTTTTTAGTAAAAATACTTCAGTTGCAGAAAATTTGAATTTTGTTTCCGTTATTATTGATTATAATTGTTTGAAACCATGAAACCATGAAACCCGGTCTCGGGACCAAGGGCGCTATATTGTTTTATATTTCTTCGAAAAAGCTGAGTATTTTTATATATCTCAAAATCAGAGATGTGTTATTTTTCTTTTTTAAGTTATGGTTTTTCAAAGTTAACCGATAGTTCGGAATATCATTTTTTCCTCCTTTTCCTATTTTCGAAAATTCATCACTTTTGAACTACTAGACCCGTTTAGATGATCGATATATCAAATTAAAACCAATGCGCTGGATTTATTTGGATAATATTTACGAAAAAAAGAATTTGGTTTTCGTGATTATTGATTGTATCTGTTTGAAAAAAGTCATCTAGGAAAAAAGTGAAAAAAAATAATTTTTCGGACCACCCTAAAACGGAAATGGTCACTCTAACGAAAAAACAGAAATATACAGGTCTTATTGTTTGCAATAAAGAACAAATATACCATTTTTCACGAAAATCTGAGAACCACTATATCGGTTTGGCATGGAATGGCTTTGCTTGGAATGGTTACTGTGAGCTCGCTTATATAGTCAGCAATACAATTAATTCTAATCATTCACTATTCATTCACAAATACAACAAAATATGTAAAACAATAGGAAAATGTGTGATGCAATGGTTTTGTATCACAACCACACATACAAATCTTTCTGATATCATATGAATGTCGGCACGGGTCAAATGACCCGTTGCGGTAGTTAGAGCAGATTACATATTTTCATCAGTAAAAAAAATAACAAGAGAGGAGTAAACACTGAAAAATACATTAGATGTATGTTTTAAGAAAAGTAGTGTAGGCAAATGAGGTTGGGACAATGTAATTTGCCAGACAATTTTGACAAAAAGTTTAAAATGGGTCATTTGACTCCTCGTGGTAGGTTTAGTATTGATTAACATGCGGTAGTTTTTTTAATTTTTTTTATCCCATTTAATTATTTATCAGGCTCATTAGCATTTCATCTGTAACAGAGCCGGGTTTTCATCGTGTACATGTACATATGTTTATGTTTCTATAAATTGTAAATTACACAGTAGTAGTAGTAGCCATTTAGGCGTTAGGTTTTCTGTTCCATTACATTATGGTAAATTACACTATAGTAGCCATTTAGGCGTAAGAGTATTCTATCTGTTCTACCATTGTTCAGCACACCGGACAGCGGAGACAGTTGATATTGATCATTGTTGGGTTATTTATAGAACAGCAGCCCGATGTTTCTTGCAGAGCAGAGCAGTTGTATGAATGAATCGATCTTTGTTCCACCGTGGATCGATCTCCATAGCTGATGATGGTTGCGTGGACGTAGTTATTCTATAAGAACACAAAGATGGTCAGTTGAGGGCCCTGAGTTTGAATTCACGATCGATCGCGTAGTAAGCGAACACGTAACCAAGTGGCTACGAAGACCCCCAACATGCTGTAGTTGGTGAGGATAATTTCTATTCTAATAAAGTAAAAAGTATTAAAATCGAAAAAAAAATCAAGATCATTTCAGAAAATCAGGCAAAATTGAGTGTTTGTCAGGATATCAGGGAACGTTCCAGAAAGTATAGGAAATCATAAAAAATCAGGATGGTTGGCATCTCTGGATCTGGATACTACCTAATCACCTAGCGAAATGAAATATACTATAATAAATTCATAAAATATACTTTGAAAAATTTCATAAAAATCGGTCAAGCCGTTTCGGAGAGATTCGACCACGAAAACACCGTGTCACGAGATTTTTATATTTACACGTAAACAATTTCATGTTGCCAAATTGTGCCTAGCACGAAACGCGCCAAAATACTTTCTAATTCTTGATTTAAAAAAAATTAAACAGTTAAGCTGCCCAAAAATATGAACAATTATTTGGTCTGGGGATTTAAAACAAATAATATACACATTTTAGGTAGACATTCGAGTTGCAGTTTTTTTTCATAATGATTAGATAATAAAATATATTCATTTGCAGAAAGACAATCTAAATTTGATCAAACGATGCGAAAGTTATATTTTTTCGCGCATTTACTCTCAATACCGACAAAATTTTCGTTACATGTTACGCTTTTTCTTTTCTTTTCGAAATTTATTGAAATTATACTTATATTAGCTTGGGGAAAATGTTATCCATTATTTTCTCGTTAGCTGGCTTCAGTGATTCGAACTAAAAAAATCTTTTGCTGTTTTTTGTTTGTTCCATTCAGTTGTAAGTTACAGGGTGTCAACAGTGGAAATCAACAAAGAGAAATATAGATACATTTTACACTTTTTCTTTAATAATTACGAAAATGCAAGCCAGGCTGCTGAAATTGTGAGTGGTGTTTATGGTGCCGATACTGCAACAGTAAAATACGTGCAACTTAATTTATCTTTAATTTTTTTTTCTTTGGCAGACTTATCTCACTTCTTAACTAGGCGAACCTAGCCAGAATTTTCACCTGCCCCCGGGCTTCTGAATGCCAAAGGGGGACTAGGCTCTGCGGAATGCACGTATCTGCATGCTCGTGCTGTTTTAGTCCTGACCGAGGAATTGTCGGACAATCGCGCAGGTGCTAAGGATGACCGACTTTTGGATGCCGGCCAATTCCTTCTCGATGTTCAACACCTTTAGCGCTTCCAGAAGTGTCTTCGGGATAATTCCAGTTCCAGAGAGAACGACTGGAACAATTCTTGGGACCTCCCTTAGCCCCCACAGTTCCTTGAGCTCCACGGCCAATGGTCGGTACTTGCAGATTTTGCGACCGTGGGTCTCCTCCAGATTCTGGTTCAGTGGAATAGCGACATCGATGATGGTGACTTTGCGGTCGCTCTTGTCGTAAACCATTATATCTGGCCGGTTGTGGTGGATCGAGAGGTCGGTCAGAACAGTGCGATCCCAGTACAGCTTGAAACGGTCATTTTCCAGGACAGGTGCAGGCAGGTACCGGTAGTTTGGTACGTTGTCTTCCAGTAGAGCACATTGGAGCGCCAGTTGTCGATGAACAATACGGGCCACGTTGTTGTGGCGCTCGGTGTAGGCTGCGTTGGCCAAAACGGGACAGCCTCCCATAATGTGCTCTATGTTTTCACCTGGTTGATGGCACATCCGGCAAATGTCATCAACGTCTTGATGCCAGACGTACCGCCTGCAGTTTCTCGTCGGCATTATCCTGTCCTGGATGGCTATCATGTCGGCTTCTACTACTGAAGAGAGTTCACCACGCGTTAGCCACAGATTAGATGCGGCCTTGTCGACGTGTGGCCGATCCAGTTGATGGGGGTGGGCACCATGCACTGCCTTCTGCTTCCAAGCTGCAATCTTCTCCTCCACTGTCTGCAGATTGCAGTTGAGTTGGTACTCCGCTTGCGCCAAGTGCAGAGCGCTGTATCCTCTGTCGGCGGCGCAGACAGCCCGGTATAGCGCGTTTTGGTTGGCGCGTTCTGCGAAGTACTCGCGCAGTTGTCGTACCTGGGCAACACACAGTGCAGAAATGTCGACGATTCCAAGTCCCCCTTCTTTGCGTGGTAGTGAAACTCTCTCCAGTGCCGATTGAGGATGGTGCATTCCGGCCTCTTTGAATGCTTTCCTCATCCTCCTCTCAAGGTCCTCTAGGTTAGTTTTGCTCCATTTGACTACACCAAAACTGAAGGTCAGCAGGGGAACCGCGAATGTGTTGATCGCGCGTACCTTGTTCCCCGCGTTGAGGAAAGTCCTCAGGACACAGTTCACTCGACTCAAGAACTTGTCTCGCAGCTCCGTCTTGATGTCGGAGTGGCGAATCCCGGTGAGCTGTCGGAATCCAAGATATTTATAGGATTCGCCACGAACCATGTCTCTTATAAACTCGCCGTCATAGACCTCGTAGCCTCCGGATTCGGTAAGTTGTCCTTTCAGCAGGTGGACACAGCGACACTTGTCGAGGCCGAACTCCATACAGATGTCCCTGCTTATGTCTTCGACAACCCGGATAGCTACACCTAGACGCTGACGTGAATCAGCGTAGACCTTGAGATCGTCCATGTAAAAGGTATGGGTCACTTCTTCGTGGGCGCCGTCGCCATACCTTATTTTATAGCCATGACCGTTTCTATTGAGCGTCCTACTGAGGGGGTTCAATGCCAGACAAAACCAAAGCGGGCTGAAAGAGTCGCCTTGGAATATCCCCCTCTTTATCTGCAGCGTTCTAGACTGCAACACATTTTCCCCATCACTGAGGTGCAGAGACGTACTCCACTGCCTCATCGCATGCTGCAGGAACCTAACGACGACGGGATCAATTTTGTAGAGCTCCAATACCCGGACGAGAAACGAGTGAGGTATGGAGTCATAAGCCTTCCTGTAATCGATGTAGGCCATACTTAGGTTCCGCTGGTTATATACCGCCTGGCCGACTATGGCTGCGTCGATGATGGCCTGGTCTTTGCAGCCATGCGTATTTTTCCTGCATCCTTTCTGCTCTTCTGCGATGATGTGATGCTGTTCGCAGTGAGCAGAAACTTTGGCGGTAATTATGCTGCTCAGTATTTTGTACAGACTCGATAGGCACGTTATCGGTCTGTACTTTGATGGGTTCAATGTGTTGCTGTCTTTCGGGAGGAGGAAGGTGACGCCACGGGTGGCGAATTCAGGAAGGTTGTGTGGGTCACGTAGCACCTTGTTGAAGCACTCAGCTATCTTTGGATGTGCGACGGTCAGCTTCTTGTGCCAAAAGTTCTGGACACCATCGGGGCCCGGTGCTGCCCAGTTCCTCAGGTACCGCGAGGCTTCGCGGACATCGTTCTCTCCGACGATGATAGCTGGCATCTCTCCAATTTCACCACAACTCTCCTCCTCCCGTCTTAACCACATTTGCCCGTCGCGATGTTCTACTGGGGTCTCCCAAATACCAGCCCAGAAGTTCGTCACATCGCTAATATCTGGCAAACCTTCGCGGTAGTCGGGCTTCTCGTCGCTAATGTGGTCGTAGAACGCTTTTTCGTTATCTCTGAACATCCGATTTTGTTCCTGGCGCTTTGCAGAGTCAGAGTAACGTTTCAGCCGTTTAGTTAGGACGCTCAATTGCTGTACCAGTGTGTCGAGTTTTTCCGTCAGCTGGTGAGCTCCCAGCTGGCGAACCAGTAGGCCGCACGATCACAGCAACTTGGCGACATAATTTCGCCGATCTGCTGCCTCTTTTGTACGCCATCAGTCTTCCAATTGCGGCGCGCTTGTTTAGGATCCGTTGCTCCAATCTCCTTCGCCATGGAGGCTCACGCCTTTCACGGAGATGTTGGAGCAGTCCGCCTCTTGGCCTAATACGGTATCCTAAACTTTTGGCGGTCGCCACAGCAGCACAGTAAACTTTCAGTTGCAGCTCCTCCATGTTCTCAGCATCAACCAAGTGCAGCGGAAGAACGTGCTCGTTCATGAGCTTTACTGCACTTGTCAGCCTGCGGGAATGCTGCAACTTCGGGATCCTGGGGCGCGACAAAGGGTCCGTGTCGCGGAACTGTGAGATCGCCTCGTCGTAATGGAAGACCAGATCGCGTAGTAGTTGTTGATCTGGCTGTGGATCTTCCGGCTCAGGGGGTTGTTGTACTGTGGCCTCCACTGGTGCTGATTCGCGTGCCCCACTCGCGAATGAATTGCTCAGCCGTACTGAACTTCGTCTCGACACATCGCTTGCTCTGCTTGTTCTGGAGCTTAGTTCTCTCTGCACCTGCTGCTTGATCTCGTCGACTTGCGTTTGGGAGAGCATATTGTTGCGTACAATCGCTCTACGCCTCGCGTTCATCGCGTTTTGGTCAAGCCTCCCGACGAACTCTGGATACGCTTCCTCGAACATTGCGAGTATTCGAGGGCGACCGCTCATGTCCGTCTCCAAAACAGTGCAGATGTAATAGGCGCGGATCACGAATTCATTCATTTCATGTGTCCACATGATCCGTCGCCTAGTAGTACCCACAAGTGTGGACGACTGTCGTCTGACAGTCGCAACACGCCTCGTAGGCGCAGCGTTTCGTTGGTGATGTCGATGGCTGCTGTTTCCGTGTGGCGGTAGCTCTTCGGGTTGAACCCGGCTGGTGGCCCGCTCTTGCACATCGCCCTCCAGCCGCTGGCCGCTCGCTCTTACGCCCGTTCCAGGACCAGCTCCAGTTCGGGGACCCTCCTCGGGCGATCGCATTCTGAGTATTCTTCGTGAACGTAGCTCCATTTTCTGGGTGTATCTCCTTTGCCCGGGAGACAGCGGGTTGGCAAGGCCTCCATGACCCGGGAGGCCTTCCCCGGGAGAGATATATATTTTCTTATTTTTTTATTTTTTTTTTTTGGTGAAATACACTAATTTGGACCGTTTGAAGCTAGCGATTGACCAGAAACGTCCAGAATCAGCCAACAGAGGAGATGTTTTGCACCATGAGGACAACGCGAGGCCCCACGACTCCAGGAGCTAGAGTTTCTCGCCAATAAGCGAATTTTCCAACAAAACGATGCATATTTGACCCAAATCGGACAATCCGAAGCATATTAAAAATAGTTTTGAATTTCACCCAGAAATAAAGGATTACTTTTTCCTCAACCTAATGTTATGAATCGAAAAGCCGATTAAGTGGTGAGTTAAGCCGAAGCGATGTGTTCGAGGCCGGAGCGCTTTCGAAAATTAAGTCGTAGGCTTAGCAGTTAACAAAGATTGCAATTTCAATCATCTCCCACGACCAGGGTTGCCAACTATAATTTTCAAGAATCAGGAAGAATGAAAATAAAAATCAGGATAGCTCATATTGGGTTGTCCGAAAAGCATCATTTTCAATCAAAGCATAATAATTTAATTTTATATCCCTAGTTCTGTTTCACAATCTTTCGCTATCTTTCACACAGCTTAAATATCCTATCCTTCAGCACATGTTTGCTTCCTCGTCGAAAACTGCTGCGAGCCTTATGTGAGAAACAGGTTGCTTCGTAGTAGCTCATAATACAGAATCCATTGCAAATCCCACCAGAAACAGAGTATATCTTTCATCGGTCGAAAATCGGATATGTAAAAGAATTTTATGAGGTATAAATCATCGCATCAGCGAAAATGGTAGTGTTTCACCTGACCTTTTGATAGTTTATATTTTTTTTTCAAAAAAACCTACAGCATCACCACAGTCAATTGCAGAGAAATGAATATTCAACTTTTCACTGAATCCATCTTCTATGCTTTGGAATAAATCTTTGGAAAGCTTGTTGGATTTTTCCTAATTTTTATGGTATTCAGTACAGCTATAGATATGTTTACCATAGTCCCATCTTTACAGTTGATTCTACTTTGAATCAGATGAACAAGTTACATATAAAATCTTTTTATATTGACTGTAAATTCAAAAATTTTCTCTTGAGAAATTTTACACTCTGAAATGTATTCCTACATGAATAACTCTAGGGATACATCTACATACACATTATCCTCGATAAAGCAATGTTATTCCCCGACTTCATCTCGTTGTAATTTCATGAATTCGTCAGACAATCTGGTTTCTTGAAATTTTCTAGCACTGTTTTGAAAAGCCACAAAACAACTGAGGGTAGAGCTTGAGCTTGGGTAGACTGTACAATTCGTAGTTGCTCTCCTTGATTGACCTGAACCAACCAAATTGCACAAAGAACACACAGAATGACGCTTGGGACTAGCAAATCATTCTTGTTGTGCAATTTTCGGTGATTCGAGCTTTAAACGGTCAATAACAACGCCGTCCTTACAGTCACCAGGGGAAGGGAAGGAATGTTAGTATGATATTCGCCGCCCAAAGGCCAGAAGGGTCGCCTCTATAGCGTGGTTCCCTAGCTTTTATCATGGAAGGAATAGTTGTTAGTGGGAATGGTTAAAAATCAGGATTCACTGCGGTAAGTGATGTGATTCTAAAATCTTAAATTTTAATTTTTTTTAAATTTTTAAATATTTAAATTTTAGAATTTTTAAATATTTAAATTTTTAAGTTTTCAGATTTTCAGATTTAAATTTTTTATTCTTAGATTTTTAGAATTTTGATTATCTTTGTTTTTGTTTTTTTTTTAATTTTTAGTAATTAGATTTTAACACGTTAACCCCGACTTTTTCAATCAGCGCGCATCAAATTCCCCCCTAGGGACCAACGCTGGGCTGTACACAACGACTGAGAGCTATATTTGGGAAACCTGAGAAGGTAACCGAGAGCTCGTATAAAACCAATCGACTCGGCGATATGTTCCGTTATTTATCACGTGTACGCTTCGTAAAACTTCAATCACGACAACGGAGAGTTATCTTTAGAAAACCTGAGAAGGTAACCGAGACAACTTCCCCAACTTACCAACCTAGCAAGACAACCAGGAGAACTGCTATTCTTCACGATATCTAATAATAAAAATAATAATAATAACGCCTGTAATGATAATGTAGATCACCATATAACTTCCTTGATCAAGTATATTCGGTACAAATCTCGATATTGAACTAACGCTGGCGATCGTGCGAAGAAGCTTCCATGATATATTACGCTTTGAAAACAGCGGAAAAATATCTAGATCTTCCGAGAAGACGAGCCGTGCATTCAATTAAATGACAATGTTAGCTGATCAACTGGATGAATAAATTTTGATATCCTATCTGCGACGTAATATTTATGATTTCATGATTTCCCAATATATCAAATAATTAAGCTAAATAGAACTCGTGAAAACCAGAAAAACAAACGATTCGGATTTTATTTATCGTGATTCGTTATTTAACGTCTGGAATTCTGGATCGTAAGGGCATCATTTCGATATACACATCCGCACGATGAAAAAAATTAAAAATTGCGACACGCAACTGAGCTCATGAAAAACTCAAGCATAATTTAAGAGAGAGAGAAAAGAATAGATGCACTTAGCTTTGTAGAATCCATCTTCACTGCCGTAAAGCTGATTCTCATTCTCCGCTCTCCGATTTTCGCTCGGAAAACTGCTTCGCACTATACACACATACAATCTAGCACTTCGGTGCATTAAATTTGAAAATTTAAACAAAGGTCAACAAACGAACGTTTTGCGTTTCAGTGATCTGTTACTAAAGCGTTCATTTCTTCAAACTCGCAAAGCTGAAAATACACTTTCAAGCGAGCGCTTCAAACTTTTCACAAAATTACAGTCCTTTTTTTGGCATCACACTACCGACGCTTCTGGGAAAAAAAGAAAAAGGATCGGAGCGACCAAACACCACGTCTGTAAAGGGTGTGTCACATCAAATTGCATCACGGAAAAAACGCTGTAGAAATTTAATTTTTAGGAATTATATCTTCAGCTTTCGCTTATAATCAGATAAGAGTGTATAGATCACGTTGGCCATGCTTCACTGTCAATTTTTCGTAAATTTGGAAAAATGTCGTCGAATGAAAAAGAGCGTCGTGAATTAATCCTGTGCACTCATTTCGAGAATCCGGAGTTGTCACATCGGGACATCGGTAAGATGCTGGGAATCGTCCAATTCACGGTCAGCAGAGTACTAAAACGATACTTCGAGAACCTCACCATCGACCGGAAGGTGAAGAACGGCCAAAATGGATGCTCCGTCAGTGAAAAAGATCACAAGCGCGTAGTTAAGCAGTTTAGACGTGATCCGAGAAGTTCGGTCCGGGATGTCGCCAATAAGCTGAATTTGTCAAATTCATTCGTCCAGCGGACCAAGCAGCGGGAGGGCCGGCGTACATACAAGGTTCAGAAGGCTCCTAACCGCGACGAAAGGCACAACATGGTGGGGAAGACGCGAGCCCGGAAGCTGTACACCGAAATGCTGACGAAGCCGCATTGCCTGGTAATGGACGACGAAAACTACGTCAAAGCGGACTTTCGTCAGCTGCCGGGCCTGTTGTTCTTCTCCGCAGAGGACAAATTTAGCGTTTCGGAGGAGATTCGCAAGCAGAAACTATGCAAGTTTGCCAAAAAGTACATGGTGTGGCAAGCGATCTGCTCTTGCGGAAAGCGGAGCGCCCCCTTCGTGATGACCGGCACGGTAAACGGGCAGGTTTACCTTGAGGAGTGTCTACAGAAGCGCTTACTACCACTATTGAAGCAGCACGAGGGCCCGACCATCTTCTGGCAGGATCTCGCTTCGTGCCACTATTCAAAGGACGTGTTGGAGTGGTACGAAGCCAACGGAGTCACCTTCGTGCCAAAGGAAATGAACCCGCCCAACGCGCCGGAGCTTCGCCCAATAGAGAAATATTGGGCGATTATGAAGCAGGCCCTCCGGAAGAACCCAAAAGTTGTCAAATCGGAGGCGGACTTCAAGAGAAAATGGATTTCTGTTCAAAAAAAATACAACCTGACGTTGTACAGAACCTTATGGCCGGGGTAAAGAGGAAGGTGCGAGCATACGGGCTTGGGCTCGAAGCAAAAATAAAAGGAAAATGCCAAAAGTTGTTTAATAGTTTTTATTTTACTGTCTAAAATTTTCAAAAGGATCGGTCTACTGGGCGAATTTCTACAGCGTTTTTTCCGTGATGCAATTTGATGTGACACACCCTTTACTCGTTGACTGCTCTCACCAGTCCCCACAAAACAACTGAGGGTAGAGATAAAAAAAAGTTAAGTACAGCTTCGCGTCTAGAGAATTTAACTTAATGTAAGATATATACAAGTGCGAACCGGAGAACTATCATGACAGAAAACTGTGGCATGGAAACCAGTATATTTATTACGAACTAGCTGACCCGGCAAACTTCGTCCCGTCCAAAATTTGTTATTTATTATGAATACTTTCAAACATTCACGTTTTCTTACTATGATCAAATTCATGAGTCCAATCGCAGAACTGTTCATTGATTGATCTTCTATATGACCCCGTTGAATTTACAAAACTCATCATTATAATATCAGATTATTTTCAGACACAATTCTCGTTGAAGATTTTTCAACCACTTGCAAATAAAATGTTTCTCCGTTACATGGAATAAATATTTTATACAGAAAATATGATAGAATAAAGACAGCCCTAAATCGGACAATTCCTTCCTCGAGTTCTGATCTTATCACCACATCCGGCAATCCTTTTTTTTTTTTGGTATAGATAGAAGAAGATATAGGAGTGCGTTTCATCACATTAAAATTCATTTCCAGTTTCGAACAAAGATCAATTTCGCTAGCGCAAAAATGAAATGGACTAACAGCACTTGTCACGATGCAATTGTAGAATTCCTGGTTGAAATATGTGTAATATGGGTGGAGGGTGGGGTGGAGAGTCTAAAAATCATAGACACATTTGTTGCACCCTAAAACTTCAATATGCCTAATTTGGTTTCATTTGCTTGATTAATTCTCGAATATTGCAGAAATTTGTGTTTGATTTGTATGGCACACACAAATTTCTGCCAAATAAATTATTTCTAGTGAATATTTTGGGTGTTGAATAAAACACATACATTAGTGTAAGTGTAAGTGTGTTTGAATATTTTAACGATCTTTAAAATAAATCGAATGTGACCGATAAAAAAACGAATTAAATGATTTGAACGATAGGTTATATGATGTTTCTTGGTGTATTTCATAAACGTAACTGACATGTTTGATCTCTTAAAAGTTAAACGTCAACTGAAAAAAGTAATAAGTTTGTCGTAAAGTAGAAAAAATGAAATATAGAAAATCAATATTTATTGCTGTCTCCTTGTTAGAAAATACGTGCATGTGATTTTCAACATGGCTTAGTTTATAACAGCTTGGTCTCGTTCATAAATTGGAAAACAGCGATACGCCAGCTAACTTCAATGGAGCTGATTAATCGGCCTGTTTGGAATCGCGTTATTTTATCGTTGTCATTCAATCGAGGAGTATTCACATCGGTAAGCTAAGCTTGAAACACAGCCATATTGCTTCCTTTATTCATGGATGTTTTTAATACTCTTCACCGATTTGTAGAACCCAATATTCATATATGCATATGAGTTATCGGATTTTACAATTTGATCGAAATCGACTTTTACACTCTTAAATTCGTTCGCCTTGTCGCGAAACAATGGTCCAAATAAGTCATCCGTATTTGTGGTTCAATTTACTCTCTATCTGATCGGCATAATTCCGGAAATAATTCTAAATTGTTGAAATTTTAATGAAAATTATTATTCGATTTCGTTTGGACGCTAAATTTGTTTTGAATGTGTTTGAATGCTAAATTTTGCGTGTTTATTCCACCATTACTATTTTTGCTTCATAGAAATGGAACATGGAGACCAATGTTGTTTACGTCGAATTGCGTGGCAAGGTTGTCACGTTTGGTCAACTCGATTGGACTTGAGCTTGAACAGAATGCAAAATTGCGCTTTTTCAATTCAACAGAATACAACCAACAATATGTGGGGACGAATACGATCGAACTTCATTTTGTGTTTGAACACACGCGCAATGTCATGACAATGCATTGCGCTTTGGCCTGGCTATAACTAAAGCTGTGTCGGCGTTGCTCATGATAGTGTCTCGCAAGTGAATGTATTATTCCTCGCACCGCTTTTGTTGATTGTGTAGTAAGAATTGCAGTCGTTCACTCTCTACCTTCGAGTATATGTCGACCATCAATTGTTGGCACAGCTTACGATATCTTGAATTGGCGTTTCTTGACCATTTCAAATCACCATATGATAAACATAAAAATCCTTCGAGCGCGCCCTCTGTTTGTTTCGTCGCATGTTCATAAATATTAAATCAAAATGAGAAATGATGTTCATAATGAATTAAGTATCTGTGACGGGGTCTCGTTGGTCTAATGTTTATGCAAGAGATTTTTCGTTAAAGAAACCATTCTAAATTGCACTGTAGTCACGCGTATTCTTGAGCTTGCCACTCCAGAATACATTCAAGGCGTATTGTTCGTCATAGAAATCTCAACTATTTACTAATAAAAATGACGCAAGTAGTACTACGTTGAGAAGGCAAACCTTGGGAACGTTAGTGCCATTGAAGAAGAGCATAGCGAGGGTCGTATGAACGGTGTGTGTCAACGATGAATTCCAGATTATTGTTTTTTCATCATGATTCCAGCAGCGCTTGTGCTTTGGATCTACACACGTGCTCTCCAGCTGATGTTTTATCAGGGTTGATGGCAATAGCGTGATTGTCATTTTGTAATCCGAGCAAATGTGATTTGAAGAATTTCGATAACTCATTGTGCTCATTCAAAAAGGCTTCCAGCTCGTCGGAGATGCTCCCTGCTTTAGATGAATTGATGTTACTTGTGTATTTGTAGATGGATGTTCAATGAAGCGGGCGTTACGCCATCAGTCATTGAACAACTTAAATGAATTCGTTCTGTTGAAAAAACAACGGTTAAATTATTAGAATATTTTTGACACAAAAATAATAAAATCGCAATTAAAAATAGAGAATTGGGGTCAAAATTTAAAGTTATATGTATGGTATGAAGTCAAATTTTTGGAAAAAAATATCCAGATCTTTTTTTCTGCATAGAGCCACCCTATTCGGTATTAAATGTATTGTTATCGGTATCCTATCGGTATAATATATAGTTTACAACCTAGTCTCATACCTACCAAGTATTTTGAGTATAATTTCATCAAAATTGGTCGAGCCATTTCGGAGGAGTTCGGTAACAAACACCGTGACACGAGATTTTTATATATATATATATATATATATATATATATATATAGATAATGTGAAGAGTACAAAAATCAAGAAAAATCAGGATCTTTTCTGAAAAATCAGGATAAATTGAGTGTTCGTCAGGTTATCAGGGAGCGTGCTGAAAAGTCTGGGAAATCCTGAAAAATCAGGAAGGCATCTCTGCCCACGACTATTTCAATCTTTATGGCTGGTACAATTGAAAGATGAAAATTATTCGTTATTAGAAAAACAAATATCACAATAGCCTGATTTATACATTTGTGTTTTGCGTAACAGTTTACCTTATCATGTGAATGTATCCCTAATGACCTGACTTGTTTGTTGTTTTGCATAAAGTTGGCTTATGCATGGATTGTTCCACAGGAATGGAACGAAGTGACCGAACAGCCACGTTAAGACCCAACCGCAGACAACAAGCATAAATTCCCGCGAACATCAGCGAAGGTAGGGCACTGGAAAACATGTTCCAACCCGACCTCAACGTCGATCATACACACACACCCACATTCTCTTCTGTGGCACGCTCTCTTGGCAAACATAAATCACCAACCATCCGTTTCGCGAGTTGCCTCCGAGTAAGAATGTGAAACATGGTGTAAATATGAACACTTTCCCATCCGCTCGGTTTTTTTTTCTTCTCCTGTCCAGCGTCTCGGAACGGAACGTTCCGAAAGAGAAGGGGGAGGGATTGCAGGAAAAAGCAAGTGTTGCTTGCATTGTCCCGAGGTCGATTCATTTGCCCCCGACTTTGTTTCTCCACAGCACCAAACCACCATCACCATCGCCACCACCAGCTGTGAGTGGGGAAAAGGAAATGTGCATAATTTGCGTTTCCGGCAACTCTCTTTCTCTCCGGGGTCTCGTAGGAAATGGCTTTCGGTGCAGTGTTGCATCAGAAAAGGGAAGAAAGAAGGTTTGGTCGGTGGTAGAAAGTAGCGCGAAACTCTAGAAATGAGTAATACCACGCGGTGAACTGTAACTAAGCCTTGAATACCGAATGTGCTTGATAAATGTGATTTTCTGACGTAATTCGTGACGCAGAAGTGGGAGGGGGAGTGGTGCGAAAAACTAGGAGGGAAATATTTTAATATTGCGATGCAATGGGATCGTTTTGTGGAGAAATATTTTAATTATAGAAATCAATTCGGAAAGCACTGGGAATAGGGATGGGAATCATATTTTTGCTTTGGCCTTCCGCAAGTGCAACAAACCGCAACTCGTCACGTGTGAATACCATACAAAAACGTCCTCAGTGAGATCTCGGAACGCACAGCGGGACAACGTTTTGCCGTTGACAGCATAATAAAAGTTTGTAACTTTTCGTTTTCGCTTGGTCTGGCAAAAACAACTGCCAGCCATGTGGGGAACGACTGCAAATAGGTTTCCGAGTTTTGCTCCGTTGCGCACTTTATGACTTTTACTTTTTGTTGAATTTGTTGAATTTTGTTGAAACGGTGATCCTTTTCCGGTTGACACACGTATTCTGAGGATTTAGCAAAAAGTTTCAGTTTGCAGCGTTGCCGTTCCTCCGGGATGTGATTAAGTTTCGAATCTCGTGAATTATAACAGTTTTTCAGCAGGAATGGAGCGCAGCGCTTCTCTGAAAGTCATCTTAAAAATGATAGTGGGTCATGTACGATTATCATTGAGTAGGTATATTGGCGTCAAAATTCTAAGTCAACCAACATGAACACGAAAAACTCGGCATGCTCTGGGTTCCTTGCATCCTTGTTAAAAAAGCGCTTTCAATTTTAACTGTCTCGCGAGGATACATGAAAATTCCACCTGAAACAATTACATGTACCAATTAGTTATCCACACAAATTAACGCTCAGAGCAAACAATCTTTGCTCGCACTACAAATCTCTGGCCCTGGACAAACGAAGCCTTAACTCGTCCGAAAACGTGACATAAGGGTAGGTACACAAGGTAGGAAAACAAACAGACGCCCTCCGGAGTCCTCTGGCTGTGTTCGGTCTGTTTGCCTTGCTGCACACGGACAGTACAATTTCATCATTGGAAGATACACTCGTTGATTAAATTGATTTTTCCCAGTGAAAGGGGCTTGCGGTAGCGGAGGATGTAGAAGGAAACTGTTGGAGTTTTTCAATTAGTTCTCTCCGAAAACCGACGCACGTATTCTGCTGCTTCATCGTCCAGCATGCAGTGTGATATTTTTAATATTGGATTCCACCTCTCCGAGTGAACGTTTCATGGGTCAGTGGGATTAAAAATATCCCGAGCTGAAGTCGGAGCTCTCGAATAAAACTAAATTCACTCGAATTGAGTGCAACAGGAACGGAACGACCAATCCTTCAGCCTCACTTGTTTACAACACTTTTCCACAACCCCAAACGTGACAAACAAATCCAACTACTCATGCTGCGAACACGTATACCGAATCTGTCACCGAGAGAGCTTTCTCAGACTATCGAAAAAAAAATCAAGCCGTAGCAAGGAATTAGTGCTACCTCACACAGTTTGGCATTCAGTGCTGTGTTGTCAACGTCACTGTGGCTGTGACTGATGGTGGGATAGCTTCCGATCACTTCAGTTACCACCAGTTACCACCATCCTAACCACAGCCGACTCCCCCCTCGCCCGTGACGAACACAATGTAATCCTTTTTCTAACAATCTCACAACGAGAACCACCCCTCCCGGAATTGATTGTATGCTGGGTTGGAAAAGCTGCTATGCTTCTAACTCAACGCAGGTCGCGTCCGGACCGGGGAGAGAAAGAGTTTGGGTGATAGTGAACAAAATCAAAATAGATCCCATCAAAAAGGGCACACCCACCCACTCACTTGTACACATGTTCGTGCAGTGATGCGGAAGGAGCAACTTTTCAATTCAATTTAGAGAAAATAGTGCAGATGGAGCGAAAGCATCTGCAGCGAGTTTTGCACCGGTCGGCAGAGCTATGCGAGTAGATGATTCACAAATTGAGAACAGAGAACATTATAAATTTTGAATTAAAAAAAATATATATACACTTGACAAAAAAATTAGAGGAACAGAGTGCGAAGTCGGAAATTTTAAGTGATTTTTTACATGCTGTAACTTCGTGAAAAAATAACGCATATCGATGGTTTGCGCATTTTGAAGTTACAGCTTTCAGGTATTAGAATATTTTGCGTACATATTTTTATCTTGGGGTGTGTAGGTGTAGTGAACAACAAAATCGGTAAGAAATGAAAAATCGATTTTTCTTTGTTTTCTCAAGAATATTCTGGGCTGACACAATTTTTTGCTAACCAACTCAACAGCAAATCCAATTAACCTCATCAACCAGCTTTCATTTGGTTCCAAGAAAAATATAACACTTGCAAACAAATTTTTGGTTTATTTTTTCATCATTATAGATTGTATTTGATTTTTGTTATTTTCAAAGCTTCGGACTAGTGGGCGCGATATTTTTTTATATTTGACAAAACACACAACATATTTGACATAACATAGACGAATTTCATGCCAACTCAACTGGCCATTGGCAGCACCATTTCAGATAGTAGTGAAACGTAGTGGATGTAAAGACATGGGTCATTTAAGCAACTTTGCATACTTCAAATATTCGAAAATAATTAGACTTTTTTCTCAAGAACCGAGAAAACTATGAAATCTAACACAATCAATAACTAAACTAAACTAAACTAAAACTAAAATCCATTTATTTCGCGAATATTTTTTCAAATTTCAAATAAGACTTGGCTTTACATTGATTTTAATTTGATATATCGCTCATCTGAATCTGAATCGCAATCCAGTTGTTTCAAAGTTATGATTTGTTTTTCAAAAAACTCTTTTTTAGAATAAGGGGGTGAAATTTGATTAACCATCGGATAGCTTTGAAATTTCATAACTTAAGAACGAAAAAAATCGCATCTCTGATTTTTAGATATTTTATGTTATATGTTATCAAGAAAAAATATTTTTAAAAATATAGCTCCATCTTGTCCAAAGCCATAAAAACAACAAAAACCAAACAAAATCCAAATTTTTGGCAAACGTACTATTTTTCCCAAAAAGATTAACTAATTGGCCTTAATTATTAATTAATGGCAAAAAAATTGATTTTTCGGACCACCCTAATGGAAATGGGCACCCCAACGAAAAAATAAGAATGTTGAATTGTATGTAGATCCTATTTTTCGCATTACTTTTCTTAAATGGTTACGATTTCACAAAGTATTTAAATTTCATAAATTTTCGAAAATTTATGTCTCCATTCTGGTGAGACTGACACGGCACTATACGTAAAACTTTGAAATTAGAAGGTCTTTTCAATTAAAATATACAACAATTTTTTGAGATAAAAAAAGGTTCAATGAAGAAATCAATTTTTGGTTTTCCAACAAACTTGTCAAGCATCATATTCAAATCAGAATATTTTTATTTACCTGGATTTTGAGTTACGATTTTTTGAAACAAACATCGATGATTAGCTTTTAGCATCATAGCTTTCATCATAAGTACCAAAATTTAAGAAAAATCGGAGAGGGTAGAGTCAAAAATTTGCTGTTTTTTGGCCGATTTGCCTCTACCTGTTCTCACTTTTATTATTCACTAGCTGACCCGACAAACTTCGTCCCACCCAAAAATTATTTTTTTGTTATCAATACATTCAAACATTTACGTTTTCTTACTATGAGCAAGTCCATGAGTCCAATCGCAGAACTGTTCATTGATTGATCTTCTAATCGACCCCGTTGAATTTACCCTTTACTATAAAATTCATAGTATTTCTAACAAAACTCATCATTATAATATCAGATTATTTTCAGACACAATTCTCGTTCAAGATTTTTCAACCACTTGCAAATAACATGTTTCTCCGTTTCAAGGAATAAATACATGTTTTATACAGAAAATAAGATAGAATAAACACAGCCCTAAATCGGCAATTCCTTCCTCGAGTTCTGCTCTAATCAACACATTCGGCAATACTTTTTTATTGGTATAGATAGAAGAAGATATAGGAGCGCGTTTCATCACATTAAAATCCATTTCCAGTTTCAAACAAAGATCAATTTCGCTAGCGCAAACATCAAATGGACTAACAGCACTTGTCACTATGTAATTGTAGAACATATGGGAATTTATTTTCCGAATTTTCCATATTTCCTTAAGAGTTTTCCGAAAATTTTCAATTGTCATGTTTGGTTGGAATATTTTTGATTGAAATATGTGTACTATTTTTATGGGACCCCCTCTCCATTCCAGACGTGGGAGGGGTGTCATACCATCATAAAAAAATTACTCATACCCAAAAAACCCTCACATCCCAAATTTGGCTCCATTCGCTTGATTAGTTCTCGAGTTATGCAGAGGTTTGTGTTTGTGTGCCCCCTGTAATTTGTGTTTCATTTGTATGGCAGGCCTCCCTAAGAGAGGGGGGAGGAGTATCTTACCACCGTAAAAACATTTATTGCACACTTAAACCCCCACATGCCTAATTTGGTTTCATTTGCTTGATTAATTCTCGAGTCATGCAGAAATTTGTGTTCCATTTGTATGGCAGCCCCCCTTTAGAGAGAGGGGTGGAGAGTCTAACCACTATAGAAACATTTATTGCACCCTAAAACCTCAATATGCCAAATTTGGTTTCATTTGCTTGATTAATTCTCGAATAATGCAGAAATTTGTGTTTCATTTGTATGGCAGCCCTCTCATTTGAGAGAGGGGAGGGGTCTCAAACTATCACGAAAACCTTCCCCGGCCCCAAAAACCAAAAACTTGTTTGAGAATCCTTTATTGGGTTCTTCGCTGTATTCTGATTAGAAAAAATATTGATCATTTTAAACCTATTTCGCTTCATTATATAGGTATCGATGATTTTTATAATTTTTTTTGTTTATTTATTTATTTATTTGTTTATTTATTGATTTATTTATTTATTTATTTATTTATTTATTTATGTATTTATTTAATTTTGAATCTAAATATATTTATGTGGGTTCCGGAAGTACTGTTGATGTTCATATTTATATCCGTGATACAAGAACAAATCCATAATCTAGTATCTGAATTCTTAAGTACACATCAGAAATATATATTCGAAATTCCAATCTGGAAAGTGAAATCTGAATTTCGAAGCAAAGCTCTGAATTCGGGATATAAAATGTAAAGTGTGAATTTTGTAACAAATTTATGCTCCTTGAACCAAAAATAAATATCTAGAATGTGAGATTTTAGAATTCTTCATTCATAATCGAAATAGTGAGCCGCTAGAAGGGGAATATGAAGTTGGGATTGGAATCTGAATAACGAAATAAGGTGTCGGAAATCTACAGTCTAGCATTCAGCGGGATCAATAATATGTAAAGGGTGTTTCACATCAAATTGCATCACGGAAAAAACGCTGTAGAAATTTAATTTTTAGGAATTATATCTTCAGCTTTCGCTTATAATCAGATAAGAGTGTATAGATCACGTTGGCCACGCTTCACTGTCAATTTTTCGTAAATTTGGAAAAATGTCGTCGAACGAAAAAGAGCGTAGTGAATTAATCCTGTGCACTCATTTCGAGAATCCGGAGTTGTCACATCGGGACATCGGTAAGATGCTGGGAATCGTCCAATCCACGGTCAGCAGAGTACTAAAACGATACTTCGACAACCTAACCATCGACCGGAAGGTGAAGAACGGCAAAAATGGATGCTCCGTCAGTGAAAAAGATCACAAGCGCGTAGTTAAGCAGTTTAGACGTGATCCGAGAAGTTCGTCGCCAATAAGCTGAATTTGTCAAGTTCATTCGTCCAGCGGACCAAGCAGCGGGAGGGCCTGCGTACATACAAGGTTCAGAAGGCTCCTAACCGCGACGAAAGGCAAAACATGGTGGGGAAGACGCGAGCCCGGAAGCTGTACACCGAAATGCTGACGAAGCCGCATTGCCTGGTAATGGACGAAGAAACCTACGTCAAAGCGGACTTTCGTCAGCTGCCGGGCCTGTTGTTCTTCTCCGCAGAGGACAAATTCAGCGTTCCGGAGGAGATTCGCAAGCAGAAACTATCCAAGTTTGCCAAAAAGTACATGGTGTGGCAAGCGATCTGCTCTTGCGGAAAGCGGAGCGCCCCCTTCGTGAGGACCGGCACGGTAAACGGGCAGGTTTACCTTAAGGAGTGCCTACAGAAGCGCTTACTACCACTATTGAAGCAGCACGAGGGCCCGACCATCTTCTGGCAGGATCTCGCTTCGTGCCACTATTCTAAGGACGTGTTGGAGTGGTACGAAGCCAACGGGGTCACCTTCGTGCCAAAGGAAATGAACCCGCCCAACGCGCCGGAGCTTCGCCCAATAGAGAAATATTGGGCGATTATGAAGCAGGCCCTCCGGAAGAACCCAAAAGTTGTCAAATCGGAGGCGGACTTCAAGAGAAAATGGATTTCTGTTCAAAAAAAACTACAACCTGACGTTGTACAGAACCTTATGGACGGGGTAAAGAGGAAGGTGCGAGCATACGGGCTTGGGCTCGAAGTATGAATGAAAAGAAAATGCCAAAAGTTGTTTAATAGTTTTTATTTTACTGTCTAAAATTTACAAAAGGATCGGTCTACTGGGCGAATTTCTACAGCGTTTTTTCCGTGATGCAATTTGATGTGACACACCCTTTATTCTAGGATACCAATGAAAGTATGGGAAAAAATCGAACTTAAACTTCAAAAAGTTACCCCATACAAAATGTTCACCACCACTTGAAAAAACAATCTATGCAAAATTTCTATCGGTCTTAAGGGAGAGTGGTGCACAGTGTTCGACGATTGAGTTTTTGAAAACCGAAAAATCACCCAGGGGGTGGGGGGGTGATTTTTTAGTAAAGGAAATCGCGGTTTAAAAAAAATTGATGTCAAATGTCTTAAAACTGCATAAAACGTCGAGATCTACTATCATTTCGAAATATTTTTTTGTCAAAAATCGATACTCTGGGGCTTGGTTTTTGCGGAATACAATACAAAACGTATGGTGCCAATGAAAATAGTTATCTCGATTTTTCATTCGGAGCATGCTGCGAAATGTAAGAAAAAATAATACACCCATACCTCGCTTTACGGCGTAGATTGGTTCCATAAAATTTGACCGCAAAGCGAAAAGCCGTATAAGGAATCAATTATTATAAAACGAATTCATACAAATTCAATCGGATCGGTTCCAATTTTAATTAATATGTAACATGGTTTATCATTCAGGGTGCACCAGTGGCCGAGTGGTTAGCGTCTCACATTATCATGCCGGGTGTTCGGGTTCGGTTCCCGTTCTGGCCTGGGGGATTTTTCGTCAAAGAAATTTCCTTCGACTTGTACTGTGGTCACGCGTATTCTAGAGCTTGCCCCTCGGAATACATTCAAGGCATGTTATTTGGCTAAAGAAAACTCAACTAAGTATTAATAAATGACGCTAGTTAATGCATACGTTGAGACAGCAAAAGTTCTACAGTGAACGTGAACGCCATTCAAGAAGATGAAGATGGTTTATCATAGTGGTTCTGTATATCGACATCCAAAAAAGTTTTTCGATGTCGATATAGGCCGATCGATATGTCGATCATTTTAGGCCGTAAGTCGAAAACGTGCCTTAAATGAAGAGGGCCGTTATAGTGAAATGCCGTATAAAGAACGGCCGTATAGTGAGGTATGGGTGTATACCCAATGCAAAACGTTAGCTCAATCGGACTTAATTTATTAATGTCGCTGACTTTGAATTTTGAGTTTTTTTTTAAATCGAAAAATCACACCAAACCGAAAAATTTTCAAAAAATTTGTGATGTCAAATGTCTTTAAATTGAATGACACTTCGAGATTTATAGTGATCTCAAAAAGAAATTGTAAGACGTTTCGTGCAATTATAACACGTTTGGCTATGATTTTTTTAAACTCCGATTTCCGGTGATTTTTCGATTTTTAGAGAACTCCAAACGCAAAACGCGTGCGACACTAGTAAATAAAGTCCGATTGAGCTGATATTTTGCGTAGGGTGTTATTTCGAGGTTGTGAACATTTTGTATGGGGTAACTTTTTGAAATTCGAAATGATCATTTTCATTGGCACCCTAATGTATACACAATCCGAAACTCTGGAGTCTGGCATCTATATATTTCTTGAATGTAGCATCTAAAATACGAATTTAAAACTAGAGTTCAATTATGTTTTGACGAATGTGATTGTCGAAAATCCGTAAGAAGTGAGAGTTTTTAGAACGTGAACAAACAATAAATCAATATAAATTCATTCTCTTGTCGTTTAACCCTTTCACTACGGCAGTGCGCTCCGTCGAAATGCCCCCGCTAAACGGAGCACTAGACCGAAAAGTATGCATATTGCGCTGCTGTGCAGTATCACCCTGATGTTGTCTAAAGACGACGCTCGTAGCGAAAGGATTAATTAACATCCGATACCGTTGCGGGCATTGCTGTCATTAATTTTTAGCGGGAACTTGTACAATTTACAGTAATCCTGAAAGTTATATGAAAACAAAACACCTTTTACAATAGTACGATGAATTACAGTATCATCTATATAGACAATCAAAACGATAATCCTTTGTGATTTTGTGTATATTCCAACTCGTGAAATTTCATGAAGAACTTCGATTCCGTAAAAACATTTGATTCTAAATAATACAAACACAAATATTGATCTAATTTAATCGGTCATATATCCTAAGACCAACGCAATCAATTGATGAGATGTGCAAAACACCTGATTGGCATGAACGCTTAGGGGTAGTGGGGGCAAATTCGTCATGGGGGGCAAAGGCGTCACCTGCTTGTTTGGTAGTATAACTATTGACTATTGACACATAGGTACATAACGACTTACAATGTTCTGTTCACTAAAGCTAATATACCTCATCACGTTCTGCTCTTGAAGAAGTTCCTTTTGTGGCTTTGACCCTGGAAAAATATGCCACAAATCAAGTTCATTATGCGGAACGTTATGTGTTTCTTACAACGTTTCTGTATGCATGAGAAAATTTGAATTGAGACTCTAGGTGAATAAACCAAGCTTATTTCATACATGTACCTACTGTATCGAATACGATTTGAACAAATTAGGACGAAAAAACGCTTGAATCTATCCCATTTAGCTTGATATGTGCGAGTGACCACTTTACCTCCAAGCAAAAAAAAAATCGATTTTTCACTTTTTCTCTAATAATGAAAAATGTACTATTCTGAATTTTTATAGTAAAAGCTGTATGTTATCTTGAACAACAATGAGTTGAACTATAATATTCTTAGAAAAACGGAAATCGTAGCCGTATATGGACGCTGGAAATGGACATATTCCTTAGGGTGACCACTATGCCCCCACTTCCCCTATTGTTTTTTGACTTTTAAATTCTGTCAAATATATACCAGGAATTTGCAATTCAACTGATGAAAACATCGAAAAAATAAAATGATGCGCGGAAATCATGAATTAGGTTTGAGAGAGCTAGCCCGTGAATTAAATATTCGGTTGGGGAAAAAGTTATCCATTATTTTCTCGGTAGCTAGCTTTAGTGATCAATATCTCGCGTAATATAGATCATACAATTTCAAGGTTTAGGTCCGTTATAAAGGTGAAATTTCACACTAAAAAAACCTTTTGCTGGTTTTTGTTTGTTCCATTCAGTTGTGAGTTACAGGGTGTTAACAATGGAAATCAACAAAGAGAAATCACTTACACTTTTTCTTTTACAAAGGCGAAACTGCAAGCCATGCCGCAGAAATTGTGAATGGTGTTTATGGTGTCGATAATGCAACAATGAAATACCATCGATGGGGGTGAAAATGTGTCAAAAAAGGTAGTTTTCGAACTTTTTGTTGAATAACTAGTGCAAATTAGAGTGAAACACCATTATGATCACGTAGAAATGTTCTCTAATGATGAACACTCGTAAGTGTTCAAGGAATGGTTGAATAATATTAATTTTTCACTGAACTACGATTAAATGAAAGTTGACCCAATATCACCACTTAGAGGGGGTGACAATGGGTCAAAGTAGTGAAAATTACTTTCTATTAAGAATTGTGTTTAGAAATCAATTTCTCAATAATTTCAAGATAATTTAACAACATGTAAGTGTCTTGAATGATTATTTGAGTTACGAAAATAGTGTCAATCCACCTAGAAGTGCGATGAAAATGTTTATATACAGCCATTCCATGTCAAACAGATATAGTGGTTCTCAGATTTTCGTAAAGAATGGTAGTTTTGTTCTTTTGTACATTAGACCCGTTTTTTTATCATTAGGGTTGCCCAAAAACTCAATTTTTTCCCTCTTTTTTCCAAAAATGACTTTTTTTTATTCATAACTTTTGAACTACTGTACCGATTACGATGATCTTCATATCAAATTAAACAGGTGACCATTTCCATTTTAGGGTGGTCCGAAAGATCTTCTTATTTTTCATTTTTTCCAAAAATTACTTTTTTCAAAAACTCCTAACTTTTGAACTACTGCACCGGTTCAGATGATCGACATATCAAATTAAAGTCAATTAGGTAGTCTCTTTTCGACAAATATTATACTTGCAGTAATTTTGGATTTTGGTCTTGTAATTTTTGATTGTATTTTTTGACAGTTTACATTGTCTCGGAACCAAGAGCGTTTTTTTATATTCTTTTATTTTTTTCAGATTTCAGTTTTGATTTTTTCAAAATGAACCGATGGTCCAAAAAATCATTTTTCCCTTTTTTCCAAAACTGATTTTTTTTAAATTCATAACATGTAAATTACCGAGCCGATTCAGATGATCGATATACTAATTTGAATCCACATGAAATACCTCATATGCAAAAAAAAAATGGATTCTAGTCGCGTAGATGTTGTCCAGTCGCATAGGAACATTGAACGAAAACTGAAAACATGTTAACTTTGAAAAATCACTTGAAAACGAAAAAAAACACCTCTCTGATATTTGGATATGTTATGTGAAAAAACCTCAGCTTTCAAGGAAAAAATATAAAAAAGGCAATTTTTGAATACAACTAGAAAAAGTGTCGACTGGACTGGACAGGATGACTGGATCGTTCGTTGGAAAAAGTGTATAGCTTCAGGTGGGGCTTATCGCCTTCAATAATATAAACTTAGATGACAAATAATGCATTTTCTTTGTACACATGAAATCCCGGTATATATTTGACAGAATGTCTATATGAATTTTCAGAATAGAAGTGGACGAACAAAACAAATGTGCGTATTTTAAAAAACCAGAAATAAATATATACAAATATTTGTCAATAAAGAAACTAATAATAATATTCGAGTATTAATTATTTTCTTGTGATTGTTTTCCAGTAAATGTGTTTCGGATACACGATCTTCTCCTTATTAGCACTAACGTTCCTAGAGAAGCTTTGACTTAACACGCCTTGAATATAGCAATCTTTTCGGGCCTGAACGAAAATAAAATTAGAAGCAGCCGGCATGATATGCTTAACGCTAACTACTCAGTCATGGTCACTATGGTCACTATGGTCACGTTTTATATTTGAGAATCTCATAACTCGTTACTTGGCAGATTTCGAGATCTTTTCAGAAATTATTTTTTCATCAAAAAAACTTATCTTAGTCAGAATGATAACCGTGGAAAATACCTAGTCTCTTATATCGAGAGCGTGGGCAAAATCGAATGAAGTATTTCTCAGATCATCCTGGGTGGAATTACCCAATAGATTCCTCATAAAACCAATAAAACGTTATCATTAATTCAAATGAACAAATCCACTGAAATCAATTGACAGGGAACAACTTTCGAAACATCTTCACCGCCCTTTCACAGAAGTTGAAAAAGCAGTAACATACACTCCGGCAAAAGTTTGAAACCTCCACCCAATTGGCTCAATTAAAAGGCATTTGTCGGGCGGGGCTCCGGAACTCTGTCCGAACTAATGAACATTCCTTAGAAATTCTTACGAAATTATCTCGATGAGCCGCTGGAATCGCTCAATATTCATCGAACTGCTTGAGCAGCAGCGGCAGCGGCAGCGGCAGCATCGACAGAGCAAAGTCTTACACCCTTGGGTAATGAGAGCCAATTAAATCTATCCGCGCTCATGTTTTATACCCGGGGGTTATTTGCGTGCAGCATCAGCGTTGAACTGAGCGGGGAAACAACAGATGCGCGACGTCAAATCAGGCAGCGAGATGGGGAAGCTGATAGGAAGCAAAAAAAACAAAATTAATTTCCCCTCCAAACAGCTGTCGTTTCGTGGGGGAATGCTACCGACAAGCGAAACAAACAACTTTCCGATAAGTACCCGCGCTCCCACCCGCAGCTTCCTCTCTCTCTCTCACCGTTTCTCGTGTGTTGCCATGGATGATGAATTGGACCGAATGACGAAGGTCAAATTTCTCAATTCATCGAATCCGTGGGATGATGAAATACGAGGGATTGCTGGTCCTGTAAAAATTATGATAAATAGTTTGGATGTTTCATTTTTGTTGAAATATTACGGCCGTCCGTTTCGCTGAAAATGCTCAATCATTAAAAGTTTGTTTTTTTTTCTCAACGAAAGCCATGCAACCCCATCATCCCTTCCAAACATGGAAACGCGTTGTAGCTTTCATTCATCGCGTATCCAACGGAACCAACTGAGCCCGAGATCACAGAGGTATTCTATTAAAATTTATTGACACGTTGACATTTTGACACTTGATTCCTCTACTGGGAACTTTTCGCCCTCAACTTCTGACACCATAACAACGTTATTAATTATCCACTTTCGTAAAGGTCCCATCCCATAATAGCGAAACCTCCAATTTTACAACAACCGCTCCAGTGTCTCTGCGTATCCTGCCTCCCGTCCCATCCCAACTCCGTAAATAGTTCCCGAGCGAGTGTATCCTTCAAATTTTGGAACTGGAAACCATTCGCCGATAGGACCGACCGTACCGTCGCTTGCTTGTCGAAAGTTAATTTTCTCTCACAACCTTCGGTGTGTTATCCGGTTTATGGGGAAAGTCGCTTGAGCTCCTCATCTGCCAACCGATCCCATTATACGAGGAAGCAACAGGCGCGCTTCTGCTCCGGGTTTCTCGAAGCCGTTGGTAAGCGGGCAACGTCTTTTAATAAGATTCATAATCTCATTTCAGACGAATTCTTTCTTTCGTTGGGTATGTGTGTGCGCATGTATGTGCGTTGGTGTCTGTGGACTCCGTAAGCTCCGGCTGAGGAATATGTTGAAGCTGAACGGTGTGTGACAAGCAGAAAGTAGATCTTTATTTCATTCGATATTTTTTCCTCTTTTCTCAGGAATTCATGTCTTTTTGCAGCGTTCGGATGAAAAGATATTCACGAGCAAATTCGCTGGAGAGCTGGGGAACTGGAGTCGTTTTTATTGAATTCAAACAGTTGTTGGAGGGCAGCGAGGACGCTGTGGGTGGGTGGGCGATGAAGAAAAGCACAGTGTAATAGGATTAGAAGAGAAGCTGAGCATGGCAACCATCGGAGAGTGGTTGGTTCGGGAAAATGCTTCAGTTCTTATAGCAGTGATTAGTTCGAGTTAAGATTTATTAGGTTGTCGAGAGTTGGGATGATCTAATCGAATCTGTCGGATTATTGAATTATTGTTGAGTTTGAGCCTAAACCTGAGTTTATCACACATGGTTAACTTGGCTATTCAACACTGATTTTCAAGTGCCCTTCAGATGGGAACCGAGTATTATATTCGTTTACCCAGAAGGTCGGCTGGGCAAAGTCATTCTTCCGACGTTTATTAGTTATACGATCACCATCGTCATTCTTTCCTCTTGGTATATATGAACCCAGTTTCAGCGTAACCAAATCACTTACGATGGTGATATTTTCTCATTCAATAGAAACTCTACGACGAAAACCTCCCTAGTAGACTAGATGCTTATACCTAAGACATGACCACATTGTTGAAGTAGGACTACAAAATAGTTTCAGTCAATTCGCTTGATAGAACTAAGTGTATTATTACAGAGTGAAACGAAATTTGAAAATTAACTCTTCAAGAGTTTGTAGTTTGTATTGTCGCGTGGGATGCACCAGAAGCCACAGTCAACCGTAGATTTTCCGGTTTCCTGACATCCACATTAAAAAATGTACCCCCGTTCTTTAAAAAATAACTACGCCCTCGAAGCGGCATGAACTAAAGCACAATTGCAAGACTAAATTTTTGGTATCATTTGTATGAACTTTTCAGTTCGATACTTCACTGAGTTCAATTCTGTAATTACATATGGCGAATTTCAGCCTGCCTTTATTGATAACCTACTGCTCAAGCTGCATATCAATGGACACCAGTGGAATGAACAGCAACATCAGCTTGCCATTAAGTTCATTTTTCATTTGCATATTCATTTTGGTCGTGATATTCGTAACCTCGACATTGAAGATCATTGCGTGTTAATGAAAATCAACGCATAAAATTCAACGTCAACCAATTGAGAGTGAAATCGATTAATGGTGAAGGATGGCCATTCATCGCACAAAATTCTTGTTTTTGGCGACTTCGACAATGGAATGTATAGTATAACTCTTGCTATGTTTTATGAATCTACTCCCAATTAGCCGGAAATGACATACACATACACATACAGATGTGGTGTTGAGTTTCAAAAGAAGGCAATTCATCCGACACCGGAAAAAAGCGGTTGTGTCCCATTCATCCGAATTCCATTCACCCGAAACACGTTTACCCGAATGTAACGCATACCCGAATGACATTCACCCGAATGTAACAAATACCCGAATGCAACATATACCCGAACGGACATTTACCCGAATGAACATTTACCCGAATGAACATTTACCCGAATGCAACGTTTACCCGAATGCGACATTTACCCGAATGGGATGTTTACCTTCTTATGAAGAAGCAAAAATTCCGACAAATCAGTTTATTAGTTTTGTCGAATCTGCTGTTAGGAAGTTACGAAGTAAACTGACTAATTGTAATGAGGAAATTCGAAAAAGATGTTGAAGACTTCACTGTGTCATTTTTAGAAATTAGTGTAGGAACAATTGACATGCTGCCTTCTTTCCTTTCCGTATTGCTCTTTAAGACCAAGAGATCATTCAGAAATGAGCAGTATTTGCCAAATGATCCACTCATTGAAAAAATCGCTTTTGTTCGTTCAAATATGATTTTTCAGCAAACATTTCCCCCAGCGGTATGTGTTGCAAATCACGACACAAAAGAGAACGGGACAACTCTGCATCGGCTCGCACTTTATTGCACACCAGCATGCAAGCAAAGCTATCATATACGCTTTTGGTCAGAAAGCTTATTTTCTTCTTTGCCTCTAACATATGCATATCGATCTCTCCATGCATCATGAAACAGGAGGATCGTACGGACCACGCGAAGCGAAAGATTCATATTCAGCTAATGTAGCAGATCCTGATTTTTAAGTCTCAGAGAGTGCAAACTATATGATTATTTAGCTCGATAGAGGCTAAGGGAGGGTAGTCAGATTATATTTTCCATTTTTAACGCCGCTATCCCTTGAAATATGTATATTCATATAGACCGCATAGTTTTACTAGCAACACCGCTCCAGTGAGAAGCAAAAACTCTCGCGTTTTATCTCTTTTCCCATTCGCTGCTCTCCGCAAATGGTGACTGAATGATGACGTAATTTTTCTTGTATCATTTATTGCTTTGCACTTTTCTGTGCAGTGGGTTTCGCTATAGTAAAATGGGACGATATATGCGGTTCAAACTTGTATGCAGGCTTCGATGGTTGATACAGATCGGATATGCAATCAACAGTCTTCGTTCCTTTCTTAGTTTAATCACTAAATATTACACAAGTGATTACTGACATTCATACAAGTATCTGAATGATCCTCTCATATTTGGTTATATGTTCGTGAGAGTTTACTTGCATGACACATTGTGTATCATTCGATTTTGATCGAAATCCAAACACTGGAAATGAGCATGGGTTATGAAATATTAAATAATACAATATAATACAATGATCAAATTAAACAGGTAACTTTCACATAAATTGTTTAAATGAAAATGTGAAAAGAATAGATAAGAAAAAATGATACTCACGTATTTGCCGCCGCAGCGCAATTTTTATCAGGAGTTTATTATTTCGTGATGAAATTTATTTTGAGATCAATGTAATGGGGGCGAAGGAATCGAGGCGGCACCAAGCCGCCGAGGTGACGCAATCCGAGTAGGGCGCCGACCCGCCGTCGGAAGCTGCGGCCTCTCGCAAGCAAACCTGTGTTCCACCGATTGCCCGGGTTGTTTGAAACATAGGAGACGATCCTTTAGTCAGGTCCGACCGAGCGTTAGCGAGCGTCGGACTAAACGTATGCAGTCCTGGTGCATTACGTTTGCCCGGTTAATTATGCATGTCATGCATTTTGATTGCCTGGTTGCAAACGTGATGCACCAGATAAACGTATGGCGTCCGACGCTCGTAAACGGGCTGCGTCATCCATAAGAATGGATGGACTTAATAATACGTTATAAAACTGCATTCTTTCACTTTTCATTATTTTGAGAAGGATTTTATTCAATGCCAGTATTTCTCGAATTGTACTTCCCACGAGAAATACTTTTTGAATGGAAATGAATGTGTGAGACAAATATGATCTCTATACAACACTGATCAGAATTGAATATACAAATACAAATACAAATATAGTAAAATTTGTGTATTATTTGAATATATCCTTCTTTTGGGTAAGTGTCGCTTTCGGGTAGATGTTACATTCGGGTAATTGTTACATTAGGGTAACTGTCGCATTCGGGTAAATGTTGCATTTGGGTAAATGTTACATTCGGGTAATTTATGCATTCGGGTAAATGTCGCATTCGGGTAAGTGTCAATTCAGGTAGATGTTACATTCGGGTAGCTGTCGCTTTCGGGTATTTGTTACATTCGGGTGAATGTCTTTCGGGTAACTGTCATTCGGGTAAGTGGGTTTCAGGTAAATGTGACACAATCGAAAAAAGCTAATTCCTTCATTCGTGAATAAATTCTGATAATTTGTGGCACTGCACATGACATTGACAACACTTGAGTTCAAACAAAAAATGAAATCTTTAATAAACTTTAACAACATTACTCGTATTAGGCTGCTAGACGGAATCGGTTGAATGGCAAACGCGAGGATTGCCTCATACACACATTTTTAGTTTGGTTAGTGAGAAAATTCAGCCCTGAGGAAATCGATAGTGTAATTTCCTCGGAAATTCTAGATCCGTCTACAGATTAACTATTCACCCGTACTCTGAAATCCGATCGAGTCAGAATCACCCGAAATGATCACAATTCTGCATTCTTCAATCCGTTGGTCTCCGATCCTCTCTATGTTGATAAATCCAAGATGTGAGAAAGGTCTGCGGCATCGTTTTACGCAATATCTTTTAAGGTATACTATCCTTTATCGTTTTTTTGTCGAAGAGAGAGTTGTGGAAAAATGTGTCAGTCATTACAAAAAAACCTATTGTTGTTACTAGATAAATTCGAATAACGTATAAAAAAGACGTATTTTCGTGAGTTATTAAAAAAAAGTTTGCTTAAATACCTCAAAAACGGATTATTTGAGGTATTTTATTATTATGAACTTTATTATTTGAAATGACTATTGGAATCATATTATATCATCTGAAAAAGTTTATTCTTGAAACAGTAGAGGTTTGAAAAAAGCACTAAAGGTTAACTACGAAGTATTTTTTTTCCTGAAATGTCTTCATCTTGTAAGCATATTTTCGGTTATGACTTTAAATTTCCCTATACAATTTTTTTGGTTATTCAAGATTTAGCGTTAATTTTCATTTTCCTCACAAATTCCTATTAACTAGATCTTTATATTTTCTTCTTGGAGAGTTTATTTAACAACCAAAGGAAGCTGTTATTTTTTAAATAAGTTCACAAAAAAACACTTTTAGAACAAAATCTCTTAGGTCAAGATAACAATACAACTTGTGAAAATGTTCATTCTCCTATGCCAGCTATACCCAACATGCGGCCCACGTATAAATAAGCACTTCTCACCCACAAACTTAGGGGGAATTTTTTCATTCAAATGAAAATATCTTTGTGAAATCTTTGAAAAATACTGCATGGTGGGTTACGAATCAGCATTTAAGTCACTGTACGCCTATCAGTAATAGTACTGAATCAGAAAACAGGTCATGTTTTTGTTTATAAAACAGTTTTATCGTTGATAATTAGTTTAGTTCTGAGCGTATTTTGCATTCGAATTGAATCGTAAATTCTCCATAATTTTTTCGGCACGTTTTTTTTTTTATCCCATTTATTTATTTAAGGCTCATTAGCATTTTAGCTGTAACAGAGCCGAATTTTAATCGTGTACATGTCACATGGTTATCATATATCTATAATCAGCACATTACACAGTTGCCATTAAGCCAGTATTCCTTCTATACCATTGCATATGGTACATTCACACAGTAGCCATTTAGGCGTAAGAGTATTCTTTCTGTTCTTCCATTATCCAGTTGGACCACCGGACAGCGGAGACAGTTGATTGCTCATTGTCGAGTTATTAATAGAACAGCAGCCCGATGTGTCTTGCAGAGCAGAGCAGTTGTATGGATGAATCGATCTTATTTCGACCGTGGATCGATCTCCATCGCTGATGATTGTTGCGTGGACGTAGTTATTCTGTAACAACACAAAGATGGTCAATGAAGGCCCTGAGTTTTGAACTCACGATCGATCGCTTACTAAGCGAACGCGCAACCAATGTGGCTACGGAAACCCCCTTTTTCGGCACGTTGTACATTACGGTTATGATTAAAATTAACGAAAATTGAAAGAAAACACATTTTCCTGTCATGTCACCGGGGCTATTTAAATATCACTGCTAATCAGGTGAGCGTAAATCGGTCACTCGAAATACAAATGCAGCATTCGTTCTTCGGACAATATGGATAGAGAAAATATAGCAATCTAAGATCCTCTGTATTATATTCATTTAGTATAAACAAGCCATTCGCGATTTCAAATTTCAGTGTTTACAATTCATCAACCGTCTAGTGACCACACAGCAGCGAGGCTTTCGAAATTAGCTTTCTCAAGGCCGAGTGTTTAGTTTACTTCTCCAAATTGGTCTATTTCAAGGTTGGAGGCGAATTAACTGATGAATTTTAAAGCCTCTATAATTCAAAACATCATTATCATCATTCAAGTCGTCTTGCTTCAACTATCAGATAGCAGTCTTTCTCAATGCTAATGTCACACACAGCACGATTCTAAGTCACAGTTTTGCTCGATTCCAAGGAAGAATGAAAAATAGATATCGCCCAGTATGGGGCAATTTTCGGTGGGGCACTGCGTCGATTTGCATGCAGTTTGATGAAGAGTGCCTCTGTATTTCTGCATCTTAACATATTTGAATCTGTACTGGAATGTTAGTGTCATTTCTAAAACGCGAACTTTCGTTCGGGGAGCAAAGTATTGAGCGTTGTCGGTTGGGCAAATTGGTATGTCAATCACTTCATTAGAGTGATAAAAAATGTATGAGTAATGCTGGTGGCATATTGGCTCAAAACCTTGTTTCAATAGCTCAAAAGTGCCTCTAAAGCAAACTATTGAAATCACAAAAACCCTATAAATATGAGCACGTGTATTGTTCTGAGTACGTGTTTTGTTGTCGCGAGAACAATAATGAATCATGAATCAACCATATTTAGCTGCGTCTACAAAAAACCGCAAATGGCCGCTGCCGTTTCGATGCATTCTAAAAATCTATTTTATATTTATTTGTCTGAAAGGAGCTTCTATGAATTCATTATGTTTGGATTTTCATTGGTATAATGATGTTGTTTTGAATTATAGAGGCTTTAAGCTTTCTCAATGAATTCGCTTCTAGTCATTCAGAAGACGCGACGCGAGACAAGACAACACGTATTGTTCTTACTTATTAAACGAATTAAATTTTACCTTCAATGTCTACCGGTTTCGGACGCGAAGCTACCCATCTACGGCACAATGTCCGACTGATTACTTGTTGCCTTCGTACGTGTTGCGTAGTCGTCCGAAGAATGAAGAGACATGTTACTGTATTCTCAGCTCCGTCAAGTTGAACAAACACGATGTGATGGGGGGATCATCCTCATTCATCAGTGGCTTCTGGGAGTTGCTGATGTACATTGATTCCCATGCGTTAAGGTGTGAAGTCTTTCGGGCGTATTTTATTAGTTTTGCTTTCGTCCAATCGATGTGATGATTAACGCTGAGTGTGCCGCTATTGCTGATTCATTAGATTTGCTGTTGTCTACTACTGTTCTATGTTACTTTATGCGTACTTTTTTTTCGGCTTTTCGGCGAGTTTTCCCGATGTATACAGCAGGGCAAACTAGAGAACTCGGCCTTGAGAAATACCATTTGGAAAGCCTTGCTCCCGTCCGGTCGCTAGCTGGATGTCTGATAAATCGTTAATGACTTTTTTTTTTCCCAAAATATATATTTTATTAAGGCACATGTGGCGTTAGCCTGACGGGGCCGGGAGTCCAATATTTTGACAATTTTTGTCTTACAACTATGTTAGTAATATGTAACCGATTACTCGCGGTTGGCTCGAGGTTAGTATTACAAGTGTTTTCGTAATTGTGATGTTGCTGTCTTCAATCATCTGTACCTGTGCCCGACACGGGATACTTCCTATTGGGATGCAGCTGACCATTAATCAGCAACGCCCCCCTAGTCTTTACCCCATATCTAGCGTGGTGCGTCTTTCTCGATTCGAGGAATCCAGGATAGAATGGTCACTAGCCGGCGCAATCATCAGTGTAGAGTTGTCATGAGCGGTACAACCTTTGGCTCTTGTTGAATGATCAGTGGACTGCACAACCTTCGGCCCGTGCATCTGTAAAGAGTGTGTGTATGTATTGCCGCGACTAAGTAAAAGTTTATCGATCGGATAGGAGAGATATGAAACGGGGGCACAACGAAGGAAACATCATTAAACGTTGACATCGGCGTTTCTGAGGAACAGGTATAGATGAAGCAGAAGATCAGGATCCCGGCTACCTAAGATATCCCGGACGGGGATATCCGATTGTCTGCCTTGTGCTCTCAGTGCTCTAGAGAGCTGAGAGCGAGAGGCATGGATCCGGATACACGACCAGACAACATGCTCGATGTCGTGGTAGCCATCGTCACAATCACAAAGATTGTTTGCTGCGAGTTAATGACTTATTTGTGTTTTTTTTTCAATTGTTCATTCAAATTACGAGATTTTAATTATTGTTTCCGGGTTAAAAGTAAGGTGTTTTTCAGCATTGAGAGTTGTGTTCTTCGGTAGAAAACTGAAGATAAAAAATTTGTTTCGATGCTATTGCTTTCGCCTCTGCCCGCCACCGCACAATAGTTTCTGTTCGGATTTTCTGTTGCCGTTCTGCATCTTCTGAGATGTTTCGTTCTGCGTTGGAAATATAATTTTGCTAAGAGATACTAAGAAACTATTTGGATATTCAAGTAGATTAGTATTTCAGTTTCAGTGAAGCGAGCAATCAACAGTACATGCTTAGAAGTAATTTGACAATGACAAAGACAAATTGCTTCGCGAAACGTTCGCGCTCCTCACTCAGTGAAAGCATTAATTGTACACCAAGGTTTTTTTACGCGGTTTTCTTTTACGAGGTTTTTTCACGCGGATTTTCCAATTAAAGCGGTTTTTTTTACGCGGACTTTCCAATTAACGCGGTTTTTTTACGAGGTACGTATCCCCCGCGTAAAAAAACCTGGGTGTATATCAAAGAATTTTATTATTTAAAACCTTTAATGGTTTTTCTCGCCGGAAATAATTTCGTAGTTCTATTTTAACAATGCGTTTGTGTCCTGGACATCAACCTTATTTGTTTATTTTATTGCGGCCCGCGACACCATGACTAACACGTGTTTGTGGCCCCTATGAAAAAAAGGTTGAGTACCGCAGTCCTATGCCAAATAAGTCTGCAATGTCCCATTCAAAAAAAAGTCGATTTCGACTATTTCAAGTTTATTCTGACTGAAAATTATGCATTTGGCGTGGAACTGCTCTTCTATGAGTTCTAAACGTTGGTCAAAGTGTTGCTAATTATTTCTACTTGAACATTTCCTAACTCATCATTTAGATTCATTCTAGAAACAAAGTAAGTCGAAGACCATCGCCTCCGGATAATTGTTGTTACTTCCGAAAAACCTTCGGCAACTGCTAGTGTCAAGCCCCGCCGGCGATTAGGCGAGAACTTCCCAAACTTCCGTCAAAAACAATCATCAATTAAAAAGTTCCTGCTATCTCGTAATGGGTGTTTGGTAGAAACTTTCCGCCCGTAAGTGTCCGAAGCATTCGTTCGATCGAAACTTGTGTTGACCACTCTCACAGAAAACCCCGCACCAGAGGCCAAATTCTCCTTCCAACTCATAAAATCTTGATTTACTTCGAAGCTCTCGGGTTTCCATTTATACGGGTGTCGAACGTGAGGGGGAGCTCCATTGGAATCGATGAGGCTGTATTTGGTGGGGGCGTTTCGAAGGTTCTCATCAAAAACGGCAACTGAAAGGGTAAAGGGCTTTTGCGCTTGAAAATTATAGATTGTTCCGCGACTTGCCTGTCAAGCGTCATCCAAGTTATTTAGTTGAGAGTGAGGGAGAGAGGAGGGTGAAAAAGAATTGATGTTGACAGCTTGTCGCATCATTTGTTTTCGTGCTCATGCGACATTTAGGCTCTAAACCGTAGTAACTCATGTGTCAAAAAGTTTCGGTGCTTGCCCCATTTCTGCCGCTCCGACGGACAGAACACATACACTCCGCATCTATTGGGAGCAGCAAAAAAGGTTCGTGAATAATTCCAGCTGACAGAGGAAAACATTTTTCATATAATGCCGAATGTTCGTACGAATAATTTGCTCCATCTGTCACAGAGGATTGTAAATGGAAAAAAGAACGAAACGTGGCCCTTGTGAACAACACCCAACAATCTCGATGGCGTGTCCGGCTGGGTGCGAATGTAGATTCAAAAAAGTCAACATCTTCGGGACCAAACGATAGCACTCCAAAGCGATAATGATGAGATTTGCGATGATTACAGATCACCGAACGTTTGGATCCCACCAAATACACATCATTCCACAGAGCGTATGCCGGGAAATCTCGCCGCCGGGTGCTTGCTAATTTGGCTCGTTACACTTTTTTTCCGCTGACCACCCATTTGGGCTAGCCAGCCGCCCCGCCCCCGTTGGGCTTTCGATAGGCCCACCAGGGGATGAAGAGATTATCACGTGCACGACGAACTCACAGAGCGATCGTTTGACGCAGCTTTCGGTTGGGGAAGGCAGCGGAGGGGCGATTTTCCTCGAGGATTGCATAGAGGGAAGCTTTAATGGTAGCTCGCAGTCATGACCATAAATTTTGATGACACAGCATTAAGCGAGGGATGGCCCCCTAATGTACACGAGCGCAACATTGCTATTCATTCGTTTCTGTTCTCTTGTTGGGTGGGTTTTATAGCCATTCCGCAGGGTTGAAGTATTTGGATCATTTGATTGATAATAAACGAATTATCATAAACTATAGTCTTGTTTTTATTTCAAACGAATTCATTTTCACTAATTTTACGGAATCGTGTGAGACAACCTTTTTTGTAATGCAATACCCAATGTTTTGGCTACATCCTCTTCCCTGTTCTGAAGTTCAGTCCGATGGACTCCCCGTTCGTCCTTTTCCATGTACATATGCACATATTCCCATCAAAGCCATAGCCATCGCCCACCCAAAATTGGGTAACGACACCACACATTCCCCTACCCGTCCCCACCCCTCTCGACGCCACAATAAACGTGTCGGCTCCCTCGACTCCGAATCCCGCGCGTTGGTGAATTTATTATCTTTGCGAAAAGCCACACACGCACACACACACACACAAACCAGGGAAATAAGCGTTCGAACGTTGAATCGCTTTTCGACGGGGAGAAATTGAACTCCTGTGGGAGCCCTCCCCTGCTGAGGGGGTGGGGCGGAATATTAAGGACCCCAGCATGACACACCGAGACACACACACACACACATTATATTTACCGTCAAATAGAAATCATCAACAACAACAAAAATCAAGATAGAAAAAATATTATCATGATGTAGAACCGCTGTCACCGAAGAAATGCGACCAAGGCTGTTGTTGTGGTTGGGTGTATTGTTCTCGTCTCGCTCCCTTCCCCCCGTCACAACTGTTTTCTCACCGCAGAACGTGATTCGAATCTAGGAATTGCGTATTGATTTCATTTTCCTTGTTTGATTCGATATTTCTTGGGGACGACGGTACAGAAGTCCCCTCGCAGCCCTCAGTGTTTTTTTTTTTTTGTTTGCTCGCTGAGATGATTGAGGAAAGATTATGGAATAATCGCTTCCGTGATGGAAGGTGTCCCCGAAAAGGTATTTTCAGCTGATCGGCCAAAAAAAAGAGGTCGAATAATTGAGACGTGATTTACGTTTTTATGAATATCATTATCGTCGTTTTTTTTCTCTCGTAAATATTATACGCGTGAGAGGGCTTAGCAAGGATATAAGCTGAATGAGGCGATACGGCTGTGTCAATTGTCGCTCGATTGTATCTCGGATCAACTTGATTTGGCAGAATATTGGCATGAAGTGGCTGAATGATTGGATGGATGAATGATTATGAGATAAATTGCGCTATTGAAATATTTTTTACTCTCGACGCGTCAGAAAGTTAATTCAGGTGATTATAAAGAGTGTATCGAAAAGTAGTCTTAAACATTTAACAAGTTATTACACACAAACGGGTGAACTTTTTTCGTCGTGTAATCAGAGCACGCTTTGTTCACATGTCAAAAATCAAAATACAAGTCATTTAGTCGCGGTCATAAAGTTGTTTTCGAAATGTCGCGGATTGATTTGGAAACTAAAATGAAAATTCTGCACAATTCGTGCACCGAAAAGGGTATTATTACATACCACAAACGAGTGTTCTATCGAGGATCTCAGTTATAAATTAGTTCAGAAGAACAGGTCTGCATCTATTCGTGATTTGACCAAGAAATACAGAACCAGTGTTGGGATGATTCAGCGGGTTAAACAGAGACATGGTCTGAAGACCTATAAAAAGCAAAAAGTGAACAAACAAACACAGGAGCAGCAAGATCGCGCTGAAACACGAGCGCGAAAGCTATATGAGCGTATTTTGAACAATCCCAACCAGTTCCTTTTCATGTATGATGAATGTTTGACGAGCCATTTGCACAAAATTTCAGCAACAGTATGACACTAAAATCTTATTATTTCTATCATTGAATTCATTAACGTGTTTGTTTTTTTATATTTTAACTTTAAACAGATAAACAACACAACAACCACAATTATGAGTTGTTCATTACACCAATCGATCAACTACATAACAAAAAAAATTCTTTTACAGTAGAACTGTTTTCATTATTGTTCTAACGGTATATAAAATCAATATGGGAAAGTTGGAAAAGACGGACAGGACGGCATCTTACCTCTTACCTTTCTTTTTTTATGCCAAATGTTTTAAAATTGCATGACACATCGAGATTTACAGTTATCTAAAAAAAAAATTTTTTTTGTCAAAATAATTTTCATGTCGTAGCGGATCTGCCAGAACGAACTAAGCGTCATTTCAAAATTGAGACACGACAATAAATTAACCGTGTCATTCGGGTAGCTGACAACGGCTCCAACACGAAAATTCTGTGTAGCAGGCTGCGAAAAAGGCGAAATTGCAATTCGGGACATCCAAGCTGAGTTTGACAGCCAGTTTATATTATATGAAGCAAAGATAAACGAAACGAAAAGCAAAAAGTGGTGGATTTTAACAAGTAGTTTCACAACTGTAATGAATTGATTTTGATAATGGTAAGCGTTGAATGGAAGAATAATGTTCCACAGAGCTAATAAGATTGAAATATATACACTAGCGACATTAGAAACATCTTTTCGTTGCTATAGAAAATGACGCTTTCTCTGCGGCGGGAAAAATGAACACAGCTTCAGGAACAAAATTATCAATGAAAATCAAATTGTCCGTATCAAATGAAGATTTTGAGTAAAAGTGTAGCGAGTTTTTACAAGTGATAAAAAAATCGTGAGCGAAAACAGTGTCTAGTAATGATTTTTTTTCGCGTTTTTCAGGAGCCAATATTGGGAGAAAACGCAACATGCAATGTGTTTGTGGGCCTGGGAGATATTAGGCTGTCAAAAAAGTCCTGCGGTATTTCCGCGAGGTGTCGATGTAAGCGCGTAGTTCTAGTTGTATTCATTGTATCGAGTCATACTATAGCTTGTTGGAAAGGTATTTTTGCGCGCTATAATATAGTCCTTGACAGTGTTTTGTTTAGTTAAGTCGTTCGTGAGTTATAGTGTCGCAAATATGGAGCAAAATAAAGAGAAAATCCGACATATTTTACAGTACTACTATGACAAAGGCAAAAATGCATCTCAAGCTGCCAATAAAATTTGTGCAGTTTATGGACCCGATACAGTTTCCATTTCCATCGCACAACGATGGTTTCAACGTTTTCGTTCTGGTGTAGAGGTCGTCGAAGATGCGCCACGCTCCGGAAGGCCTGTCGTCGAAAATTGCGACAAAATCGCTGAATTAGCCGAGAAAGACCGGCATATTAGCAGCCGTAGCATCGGCCAAGAGCTGGGGATAAGCCATCAAACCGTTATTAACCATTTGAAGAAGCTTGGATTCACAAAGAAGCTCGATGTATGGGTGCCACACACGTTGACGCAAAAAAACATCTTTGACCGTATCGACGCATGTGAATCGCTGCTGAATCGCAACAAAATCGACCCGTTTCTGAAGCGGATGGTGACTGGCGATGAAAAGTGGGTCACTTACGACAACGTGAAGCGCAAACGGTCGTGGTCGAAGCCCGCTGAAGCGGCTCAGACGGCGGCCAAGCCCTCATAAACGGCCAGGCCAGGTTCTGCTGTGTGTTTGGTGGGATTGTCAAGGAATAATCTATTATGAGCTGCTTCCCTATTGCCAAACGCTCAATTCGGACCTGTACTGCCAACAACTGGACCGCTTGAAGGTAGGCCATCTTTGATAAACAGAGGCCGCATTGTCTTCCATCAGGACAACGCCTGGCCACACACTTCTTTGGTGACGCGCCAGAAGCTCCAGGAGCTCGGATGGAAGGTTCTTTTGCATCCGCCGTAGAGTCCGGACCTTGCACCAAGTGACTACCACCTGTTTTTGTCCATGGCGAACGAGCTAGGTAGTCAGAAGTTAGCCACAAAAGAGGCCTGTGAAAATTGGCTATCCGAGTTTTTTGCCAATAAGGAAGCGAGCTCAATAACAGGGGTATTATGAAGTTGGCATCTGGTTGAGAACAATTCATCGAACAAAACGACGCATATTTGACTTAAAACAGATGATTGTAACTAATTTAATGAAGAAATGAAAATTCAAAAAAAATACCGCAGGACTTTTTTCACAGCCTAATATATATATATATATATATATATATATATATATATATATATATATATATATATATATATATATATATATATATATATATATTTTATATATTTCAAATATTACTTATCTCACGAAAAAATATTACGTTTCAATGTTAAGGTGAAATTGAGATAGCCATTATATGTATAGTGGGGTCTAGTGGGGTCAAAATTGTGATTTTTGAAGATTTTACTTGAATTTTCACAGGAAATTGTTTATATCGATATTGCAGCGAAGTTAAGAAAGATAGAAGTTGGGTCTCAAAGAACAAATTGTAGAGTCGTTAGAAAGCTTTAATTTAATTGATAGTAACAATCAAGTTCAATATAATTTTTTATGTATTTTATGTATTTTATAATTCAGGTGCTCTGAAAATTATTTTATTTGCCAGTCTTGTCGAATATACTATTTCATGAAAATTCCTTACGTTTGAACCACTGAACCGAGAACCGATATCATACCAGCATATAAAGGATCAACTTTCTACGAAAAATATTTTACTATTTTTCGAAGAGACCCTAGCTGTTTTTCATCATTTTTTGGAAGGTTGTAGCAATAACTGTTCTCAACATCCACAAAAACAAAAACAATATTTATCTGAACGTCACATTAGAATTTATGTGTTTCTGTTTTTTCTATTTAAAAAAAAATCTCAAATAACAGAAAAACACTCAATTCCCAAAAACCGCCTCAGACGACGTTCCAAATTCCAGCTTTCAGATCCCTGATTCTGAAAAAAAAACCCGTTTTTTTGATCCTATAATTAGACAAAATATTGCACATTCATGAACTCAGGACGCTGTCAGGATGTGTTATTCATGGAGGAATGAATAAATTGCCGAATTGTTGTATAATGTTTCTCTCGGTGGTAATAATAGCTCCGAAAAAGCTTTTGTTGAATACATTTCACCAATAATTAAAGCACACGACAATCGAACGGACCTTTTTTTGTTTCTCCCTCAACGTGAAACGAAGAAAAGAAAGAAAAGTAAGTGAGTTCCGTAGAATGATTCAGGGTACACTCCGCGAATGTTTTTTATGATAAAAACAAAACTGCCACGAGCGGTTCCATTTCAAACTGGAGCGCGTATTGTTTGGTTCCCCCTTCCCGTTTCCTTCCTCTCCTCGGACGAACGGAGAAAGGCTAGACGATTGTAAACGTGAATCTGCGTAAAAGTTTCGATTTCTGCACAATACTTCGAGGAAAACGAGGAAAAATCCAGAGGAAAAAAAAGATACACAAAAAATCTTACCTTCTTCTGTTTTCCTTTCGAAGAACGACGCACTCCTTCAGCTATAATTTCCCATGATATAGTCTGTAATGATGGCAGTGGCAAAACTGTATGTCTCACGCGGTCACTGGCCCACACTTTTCGCCTCTCATAGACTTCCCTTGATGGCCACAGGGCGCACTATTATTATCTTCGCTGCTTGTTTCTCCGCCCTTGTTATGATATTCGACACTGAACAGAAATCTATGTTATCCTTGCACCGAATTCCACTTTTTCTCGATAACTGGAAGGATCCCTCACTCCCTACAATGCGAAACCAGACAAGTTTCCCCCGGGGAAACTCTCTCAATAATGACAAAGTTGCTATAAATCAACATTAGTCTTCCCATTCGTAACCCACTCTTTCTCTATCCTTTTTCCTCCCGTCTCTGACCCAAACTTTGCAGGCAAATATTTTTCTACACTTTATTTCTTCCTTCCCCTGTCGGAGTAGCAAAAAATCTCTTCAATCTTGAATTCCACCGGTAGTCGGTGGTTCGTACCGTTGTAATTCGCCACTTCCTAGACGGTCCCAACAGAAGACAGCACCACGACAGAGCATCAATTGTGCGACGACCGTCTTTTTACTGTGGTTTCAGTGGCACTCGATAGCAGAAAAAAAAACTGGTCACAAGCCCATGCACCTACACACACGTACACAATCCCATTGACATGAACCATAGGAAGAAGAGGATGTGAGACACCCACAAACGCACTTTGGGGAAATGTTCACGTGTTTCCTCGCCTTAGCGCCTGGCGTGTTCCTCAACGGCTTTGAAGGAGTAAATCAGCAGCGCACCGGTCCAAGACTCTTAGCTCTCTCTCTCTTCGGGATGGCTCCAGGGCAGCACAAAGAATCCTGTGGGGATTAGATAAAGGGGAATAATGGGTTAGAAAAGGGTTTCAATGGCGATTAGACTTGAGTGAAGCTGTGTTTGCGGTGTGTGCGTGTGTGTGTGTGTGTGTGTGTGTGTGGCGGGGGGGAGAAGAATAATAGGCTTGGCTGAGCGGTCGGGAAATCGGTGCTAGGACCGGAATAACTCAAATTGCTCTGATATGTTTGGGTACGGAAATCGAATATTTGCGGGTATTATGCAAACACACACACACACACACAAAGAATGCGTCCAATGGGACAGAAGACTGATTTTATATTGGCGATTGTTTGTACGCCATCTGTGAGTGTCTTAATGTCTGTAATCCACAAAGTGATGTCCAAATAAGTGTGACAATACGACAGACGCCGGATGTAAATTCAATTTCAACTTTAAGAAGCTATTGTGGAAGCTTCGGAGATGACTCGAATGAATGGAAGGTTTAGTGACATGTGCGATAGAATCACTTAATTGGTGCTCAGATTCACACAGTTTCGACAAAAGTGCCGTACCATTGCTGTATCTGAGCTTAAATGGATTAGTCCCGGATAAGTCTTTTGTAGTGATTCGGTTGCTTCCGGTTTGTGCTTGCAATAACGGCAGAAACATGAGAGATAATTTTCATTCATGGCATCTGCTGAAGCAGTGAATTCGCTTAATATGAATGCACAAGAATTTCACCGCCAATATTGGCTTATTTTCATATTTCCAGCCGTCGTCTTACCATAGAAAAAAAATGAAGACATGCAATTGGAAGTAATTTGGGTGGTGAACCCTTCTTGGATGCACTAATGTTCCCAGTGGAACTTCTTGAATCAGAATTATTTGTAAATATTCTTGAAAAATTTAGACTAGAAAAGTCGTCTGTTTTTTTTTTTGAACTTCAAATGTGAAAAGTTCCTTAAATGACCAAGGTTTTGACACTCACAAAGTTTCACTGCAATCTGAGAAGGTGCTGCCAAAGGTCAGTCGAGTTAGCATAAAATTTGTCAAATAAAACGTCGAAATTTCTAAACAAATTTATTCACCATTTGTATCAATTAATAATAATTTGTAATTGGTTAAAAATAGAAAAAAAAGTGTGTGTATTTTTGAAAGCTACATAACAGGTGAAGCTTGAGATATATTTTATTCAGAAAAATGTTAATAAAACAATAAAAATATAAACAATCAAAATATAATGGACTTCTTTGAAAAAAGTCTTTTTATTATGATTATTGTATTTTTTGGCAGTTGTTTCTTCGTGTACATAGTTTAAAAAAAAAGTAAGGGGTTGTATCTAGGACACGACCGCATATTTTCGACGTAGAACTACGCAATTATATTATGCAATCCACTTGTTTACCACTTCGAATATTATTTTAGAATGCATCGAAATTTTTGTAAAAGATTATGTTCCTCGTTACAAAAAAAAAAAGATGAACGTCCTTTTAAGTTTGATATAATGCTTAGGACTACCAAAAATATGTGAAGGGAAGAATTGTCAAACGATCATTGTATTTTACATTTCCCTCTGGCATTATTGCACATCTCATGTTTATGTATTTCTAGAACCGCGAAAGTTCATTAACCTCTAGTATCTGCAATGAAGATTTTCCCAGGCTTCTCAGTTTAAAAGTACGTTTTAGGGGAACATATTCAGGTCAGCACAACGACAAGCGAGTACAAAAGTACTCAACACCAAAAAATACCCCCGAGTTGCATGTATTTGCAAAGCGGATTCCTCCAGGCACATTAACTTTGAAGTCCGTGTTAGGGAAACACAGTCCAGTGGGAAAAAAACATCCCCCGACTTGCATGTTTTGACAAAGCAGATTCCTCCAGGCATATTGATTTTGAAGTCCGTGTTAGGGAAACACAGCTCGGTGGGAACAAAAATACCCCTGACTTGCATGTATATTTGCAGAGTGGATTTCCACAGGTACATCGATATTGGAGTCTGTGTTGGGGAAACCGTAAATCGGGTTTGATTGACTTAGCAGTTACTTAGCAGCAGACTTAGCAGATAACGCTTGACATTTTACAGTTATTCAATTGTTCATCTCATGAAAAATAATATTTTATTAATTGTGATAGCGCGTAGAAATGTTTCCTATTAATTGATGCAAACATCTTTCCTATCTGTGAAGAAATGTTCGAGTTATAAGCATTCGAAATACGGGTTGGCTTGACACACAAAAAAAATGTATGGGAAGAAAGGAAGTTCTTTCAGTTTTCATGAATTTAAACCGTTTAGAGATTTGCGAATTGTAATGTATAGCATATCAAACAAATCTTAGAGAATTTCCGATTCGATTGGTATGAAAATCATGAGAATTCGTTCACCGTGAAAATAGTTATTAATGTTAACTTTATTTCATAAAAACGTGACCTGTTTTCTGATTTGGCACCCTTCCTGAAAGACGTAGTTCTATGTCAAAAATATCCGAGAAGGTCGGGTCAAAACTGGTTGTTTTGGTCAATTTGTTGTTGTTAGCTGTCGTTAAAATCATGTTATTAATACTTGTTATGCTATTCGGAACTGTTCTTTGATACGGTCATATAAAATATAAATAGTAATCTCTTCTCAAGAAAAAGATAACTTGGAATGTCAACTGTCTACACAGTGATGAAAAACAAATCTCATCGCTATCCCTTCGGTTCGTAAAACGGGAAAGTAAAACGGCTAAACGAATCAATTTGAAAGTCTGTTCTACATTAAAAGGGTATTCTAGTCTAGAAATTTAAAACAAAAATCCAAAATTTTCTGCATATTTCTGAAGTTTAGACACTTTTCGAAAATTTTAGTTTTTACGGTTTTCCAAAACTAGTTTTTTCAAGCTGGCGTACACGATATGTCGGAACTGATGTATTCCAAATTTGATGTGAATAAATCTTTTTACATCTCTCTAACGCAAGAACCAATGAAAATTTACGATTTTTTAATTTTACTAGTTTTAATAAATTGAAATTTTTATAAAACAACGTGCAAAAGAGCAATTTATTTTCAAACGTCCGCCATTTTATCAAGAGAATTTTTTTTGCTTGTCCGAGATTCATACGATAGCGGCATCTTTGATATTCTTTGTTTTATTCGTTCCGCGGTTCAAATTCAATCAACATATGCAAAAGTGGCAACACTGCCTTGACTACTGAACCGATCAACATGAAAATTGATGTGTAGGAGTTTTTGGGGTCGGAGAAGGTGCTTATGATAATTCGAGACCCCTCCCCTGCTCTAAGGGGGGCTGATATACAAATGAAACACAAATTTCTGCATTACTCGAGAAATAATCAAGCAAACGAAACCAAATTTGGCATGTGGAGGTTAGGTTAGGATGCAATAAATGTATCTATGGTGGTTAGACACTTCTTCCCCCTGCCATACAAATGAAGCATACATTTCTGCATAACTCGAGAACTAACCAAGCAAATGGAGCCAAATTTGGGATGTGAGGGTTTTTGGGTACGAGAATATCTATCTATATATATATATATATATATATATATATATATATATATATATATATATATATATATATATATATATATATATATATATATATATATATATAAATGGAGTGATGTCTGTCTGTCTGTCTGATTCTTATAGACTCGGAAACTACTGAACCGATCGACATGAAAATTGGTATGTAGGAGTTTTTGGGGCCGGGGAAGGTTTTCGTGATATTTTGAGACCCCTCCCCCCTCTCTAAGGGGGGGCTGCCATACAAATGAAACACAAATTTCTGCATTACTCGGAAATTAACCAAGCAAACGAAACCAAAGTTGGCATGTGAAAGTTTTAGGGTGCAATAAATGTTTCTATGATGGTTAGACAGTCCTTCCCCCACTCAAAGGGGCTGCCATACAAATGAAACACAAATTTCTGCATTACTCGAGAATTAATCAAGCAAATGAAACCAAATTTGGCATGTGGAGGTTTTAGGATGCAATAAATGTTTCTATGGTGTTAAGATACTCCTTCCCCCTCTCTTAGAGGGGGCTGCCGTACAAATGAAACACAAATTTTTGCATTACCCGAGAATTAATCAAGCAAATTAAACCAAATTAGGCATATGGAAACTTTAGGGTGCAATGAATGTTTCTATGGTGGTTAGATACCCCTCCCACCTCTCTTAGGGGTGGCTGCCATACAAATAAAACAAAAATTCCTGCATTACTCGAGAATTAATCAAGTAAATGAGCGGGACGAAGTTTGCCGGGTTAGCTAGTACCCAATAAAAATACACCCCTCTCTCCTCTGAAATGGATGGGGGTTTCCATCAAAATAATACACATATTTCAACCAAATATATGCCAACCAAACATATTCCAACCGAACATGACAATTGGAAATTTCCGGAAAACTCTAAAGGTAAATGAGAAAATTCGGAAAATTCAATTCGCATATATTCTACAATTACATATTGACAAGCGTTTTTAGTTCATTTGATGTTGGCGGGAACGAAATTGATCTTCGTTCGAAAATAGAAATGGATTTCAATGTGATAAAACGCCTCCTATATCGTTTTCTTACTATATAAATAAGAATGGATCGCCGAATGTGTTGATAAGAGCAAAACTCGAGAATGGAATTGTCCGATTTAGGGCTGTCTTCATTCTATCATATTTTCTGTATCAAACATTTATTCCATGTAAGGGAGAAACATGTTATTTGCAAGTGGTTGTAAAATCTTGAACGACAATTGTGTCTGAAAATAATTTGATATTAAAATGACAAGCTTTGGTAGAAGTACTAGGAGTACTAGTAAATAATAATTTTAAAGGGAAGATTAGAAAATCAATCAATGAACAGTTCTGCGATTGGATCCATGAACGTGCGCTTAGTAAGAAAACGTGAATGTGATAACGAAAAATAAATTTTGGGCGGGACGAAGTTTGCCGGGTCAGCTAGTGATTTTATATTATTAAAAAAGTCATTGAAAGTTAAATAAAAAAAATTAACTTAGAGTGAGAACTACGAGTACAAATTATTTAAATATCATCAAGTAATAATACGCGAAATGACGACGACCAAGGAAATACAGTATGAAGAAGCACAACAAAAGGACTTCCCTCTTATGTACCTTTTGTTTTCAACCGAAGAATACAGTTCTAACTGCAGTACAAACTTCTTCATATACGGCTTAAAACATGTAGCACTTTCAACTCTGAATCAATCCTCAAATTCACAAAAAGACGGGTGGGTAATGTCGGGGACATAACCGGAGTGACGTAGGACTATACAAAGGGGACAGCTTTTGTTAAATATATATTTTAAATATATTGTTTTATTTTCTTCACCTACGTGAATACCTACCTATCTACCTGAAAAATGGATTAGTTTACTGTTTACTCTTTATGAATATGTTGATGGTTCTGAAAAGAACCTTTGGTGTTGTGTTTTTGTTATCACTCGATATTCCCATCTTGTTCGGCTAAACCTTCCTGTTTAGCGATTTGTTGTCACTCGCCACAGCTTTCACAGTTGGAAAATTTCTTCCCATCCAGCTTGTGATATATTTTACAGTAAATTACATTCAATGACACGTCGCATTACCACTACTCAGTGTCGGATTGGAGGTAATTTTAACCTGTAATTGAACATTTGCGATGACAGTGGTACAGTGTCGACTTTCAATGTGGGGTCATAATTTGGATCTCTATGTTTACAAAAATGTCCAACTAAATAAGTCGCATTACATGTCCGTCCAATTAGCTAAATGTCGAACTAATTGTAGATTACTGTACTTTAAATCTGGAAACAATTTAAGCATTGGTGAAAATTGAATAATCAGGAAAGTCCCCTACTATCAATAAGCTCAAAACAACTGCCAAATTCACATACTCATCAGATCCTGGCAAACAAATTATGAAAACATCAATTTGTGTTTTATTATTATTTTGGATAATGTTTTAGAAAGCATTGAACTTTATTTCCTAAACTCTTTTTTGGAAGGTTTAATGGCCCTGAAAAGCGACTTGTTTTATGGAATGTTTCCAATTTAGAAAACTTAGTACTCGTGGTTTTGAAAAAAACCATTTCGAACGCCCTCGATGCCGCCTTGTTCTGGATTTGCCGCCAAAGCAGTTTGTATAAAGAACAAACTTTTTTCTTCTGCTACCTGATGCCGTTTTGCGATTGCGTTTGCCACTCGCCACTCGCTGCAACTGCCTGTTGTTATCTTGATGTCCACCGAACCGAATGTGTTCTGTTCCGAATGCAGGTTTTCTTATCGTCGCGAGCAGCTTTGCCAGCTAACTCGATCACTTCGGCGGCCGAAGCTATATAACGCCGGCTAGGTGGACTGGTACACTGGTACTAACGCGCTCGGCCTAGCTACCCTTGCGGGGAACTCCAGATCAACACGAGCGGGAACTCCAGATCAAGGTTCGAGCGGGATTTTGCCTTTCCCTTCACTTTTCCTCCTTTGCCATATCCAACCATGGCTGCTTGTGTTGGTTTGTTGATGTGAGGTGATGCGAAACGATGTGGTGTACGGTTCGGATGAGAATGATCGTTACGGCAGCGGAGGGGGGATTTTTAAGCTGACTGGCTGGCTCGAGAATTACGCATGTGTGAGGCTGCGACCAATGTTTCCCTCATTTTTTTCTTTTTCCTTTTCAATCATGCTTCATTCTATTTCGCTGCTGCTCTGGTTGCCCGTTTTGGTCGGTACGATTTGAGGAGCACAAAATGGACCAATCAAAAATGGGCACATAGTGTATTTGGACAATGCTTGATATTTCACAATTATTCAATTATTTATCTCAAGAAAAATGAAATGTTATTTGTTATGATAGATGCGTAGATATATTTCCTATCAATTGATGCAAAAACCTTTGCGATCTATTGAGAAATGCTCGAGTTATAAGCGTTCCAAATCTTGCATTTTTTCCTACTTGTTCAGTGCCTAGATTTCCATTTCACCCCCTATATCTTCCGGTTAGACGTAGTCCTACGTCAAAATTGAAAGAAAGAATGGAAAAAGCCTCCAACAAGCCCGAGAACATACTCAAATTCACATAAGTCTTTTCCCAGCCCAACCAATATAGTGGTTCACAGATTTTCGTGAAAACTTGTGGTTTTGTTGCTTATCACAAAAAATTAGATCTGCTTTTGACGTAGAACTACGTCTTTCATTAAGGGTGCCAAATCAGGAAACAGGTCACGTTTTTATGAAATAAAGTTAACATTTATAACTATTTTTGCCACGAACGGATTTGGCGATTTACATACCAAACGAATCGGAAATTCCCTAAGAGTTATTTGATATGCTATACATTACAATCCCATGATGTGTAAATGGTTAAAATTCATGAAAACTATAAGCGTTTCCATTTTCCCTAACATTTGTCCTGTCCCTTGTGTGCTTTCCCGAACAGAGCTGTCAATAACGGATAACTTATCGACGAGCAACGAGGACGGAGACGAATGAATCGTTGGATTTAAAGTATCCATAAAAAAAGGAAAAGAAGAAGAAGAACGAAGGGGAAATCGTAAGATTTAATGGGGAATATTTGCTTAGAGTATAAACAGTGGATCTCGCTGAGGCAAGCTTTCATTCTTCGTGAGGTCACCGACTGAACAACATCGTTGCTGGGCGAGCTGGATTTTGAGGGATCGAATGCCTTTCTCAAGGCAATGGGGGAGAAGGAGTAATACGAGGAAAAAGTAAAGTTTTCCAAGGGCCTTTTTGAAGGTTAGAGACGAATGAACTGAAAAAGTTTGAAGTCTCACATGTCTCAATTTCAGATTGAGCTGTGGACGCGACCAAATTACTGACTCGCTGATGTCTCTAGCATTGCAATCATTGCATCAAACTGACGCCATTGCATCAAGGTTCTGAGCTACACAATTGTGTGGGGAATCATCAACCTAGGCCATTGTCAGTTCACCAAGAAAATAAATGTTCTGGAATTTTGTCTTTGATTTGGTTTTGCATGACGGTAGCAATACTCTCTCCACAAAGGATGAAAACTAAGCTGATCTAGACCGGCAATATTAACAAAAAGGGCTTCTGTTGAGAGAGCGCAAAACGGAGATAAGTGTGTGTATATTCAATCGTTCAAGCCATCGATATATGGATATTTGTGTGCGTACGTTCGTGCGTTTTAACGTATTGCGCTGTTGCGGGTGAAAATGTCGATCCGAACGTGGTGACAAGGAAGAGAGATAGCGGGTGGGAAATATTTGCGCTAGGGTATTAGTAATGAATCTCGGCTGAGACAAATATTCAGCCTTTTTCGAAGCAGTTGACATTGTTTGTTTTTCGTCATCATAAAGGCTTCGTTGGTGCCTTTGACATTGCATCAATGCATCGAACTGACGCTATGGTAAAGCAGGTGTTGAGGTTGTGCACCAAAAAATTATTTGAGGAATACCAAGTTATTCAATAAGTTTAGTTAAGTTAAGTTATTAATTTATTTGGGTTCGCGTACCAGTTGCAAACCTGCCTTCAACTAGGATTACATTTGCGCTTATCTTGATCATAATGAAGCAGTGCTACTCTTTTCGAGGTTGTTGACATTAACATAATGAGTTTATTCCGTTTATATAGTCACCAAGAAAGTAAATGTCGTTCCGGAATTTTATATGTGATTTGGTTTCGCTTGCCAGTAGCAAAACTTTCTCCACTAAGGATGATAACTGCGTTTATCTCGAACATGTATTGTGCTGCATGGACAATGATTCCACAAGAAAAAAATATATCAGGGCGACCAAACTGGTACAATGGTTATTTCTAAAATTTCGAAGCATTATAAAATAATATTCGCAGTTATAAACAAGCGACTTGAATTAAACTACAGCGTAGCTCTACGTCAACAATGCAGTCGTGTCTTGGACACAACCTCCTATATATTTTTTTTATTTTTTCATTAGGGAGCCCATTTCCATTTTAAGGTGGTTCGGAAAAATTATGTTTACCCTTTTTTCTAAGAATGGCTTTTTTCTAAAATTCATAACTTTTGAACTACTGGGGCGATGAAAATGATCGGATATACCAAAAAAAAAAATCCAAAAAAAATGGATTTTGTTTTCGAAATTATTGAATGTATTTTTTTTATTGCACACTCAGTTGGGTGCTTTATTTATTTATTTTTTTTTCTTGAAAGCTTCATTAACATATCCAAAAAATCAGAGATGTCGTTTTTTTCACTTTTGAGTTATGATTTTTGAAGTTAATTGTTTACAGTCGTCTTCTAATACAGGGTAACTTCGATATAACGTACATTTTACTTTCAAAATTGTACGTTATATCGAAGCATGATAAAGAACTCTGAAACGTAGCTTATATTACTTTATTGTGTTGCTGTTTGAGAATAAAATCAATAAGAAGACGAAGTCAGCTTTTCTCATGATGTTTCCCTTCGTTTTGTTGATTGAAGTTTGATTCATTTAGAATCCGGAATCACAAAACAGTTGTATTTCGGTATTGGTTAAAGTTACAACACAAGCTTTAGTATCAAAATACAGATAATGTATTGTTCTTTCAGAAAAGAAATATTCAAAAAAAAATTTTTTTTGGACTTTGGTAATGTGTACGTTATATCGAGGTAAAATGTACGTTATATCGAGTGACGTTATATCGAGGGTACGTTATATCGAAGTTTCCCTGTATTCCTATTCGATTAGGCTATCATGCGCCTACATTGATTTATAGCGACTGTAACAAGGGTTACATTGTCGATACTCGATACTGTCGATAGTCGATACGTCGACTATCATGTTATACGTAGAAACTCGAATCAATTTCGATAATTGCTTTTGTATCCCATAAATTAATTAGAATGAATTTAAGTAATACATCTTTCTCGGACTATAAGGAACTCCGTATCGATGTCCATTTTGATTAGATCCAATATTTTGATAAGACAATCTTATGATTTTTAACTATGCACATGGCAGATTCGGAATAAAATTAGTTCATCTATTATATTTTTCATTGAGCTACCTGCGCAACCAAAACATGAAAAACCATAACTCAAAAACTAAAAAGCCTCTCTGATTTTTGGATATGTTACGTAAAAAGCCTCAGCTTTTAAGGAAACATTTGAAACAGCATAGCGCCCGCTATATGTGACCAAGTAAACTATGAAAACCAATACAATCAATATTTAGGAAAACAGCATCCACTTTTTTCACAAGTGTAATATTTTTTCTTTGTCTCATTGGCTTCAATTTGATATGCCGATCATCTGAATCGGTCCAGTAGTTCAATAGTTATAAAGTTAATATTTGAAACTAGGTACTTTTTCAATTACTTCAAGTCCATGTGAATCATGCTGTCATAGGAATTTTATTTCTCGGCGAATAAAGCACCGTCTAGGACAGTGGTGGCCAACCCGCGGCCCTCCAGCCTTGTTCATGCGGCCCGCAGCTCGATTTGCAAAAAAAAATCATATGAGCGAAATTGAGAATATAGTTGAAAATTACAATTTAATAAAAATAACTTTGAGAGTAACTCTTGTTAATCGTGTGTATCCAAATTGATAATTTTGTGCTGCCGACTATGTATTTGTGATGGGATAGGTGAGAGAAGAATTTCGAAGTATCCGAGAAATTGGCTTGCCTTTTTCCTATGGATGTAGGATTTGAGAATGTCTTGAAGGATATCGTCCAAATCATCCATCGAATTTTCTCTACCCCATTCAGTTTCAATAATGTACATATCGCTTAAAAACATGAGCTTGAGCTTGAGCTTGGGTAGACTGTACAATTCGTAGTTGCTCTCCGTGATTGACCTGAACCAACCAAATTGCACAAAGAACACACAGAATGACGCTTGGGACTAGCAAATCATTCTCGTTGTGCAATTTTCGGTGATTCGAGCTTTCAATGATCAATAACGACGCCGGCCACGTCCTTACAGTCACCAGGGGAAGGGTAGGAATGTTAGTATGATATTCGCCGCCCGAAGGCCAGAAGGGTCGCCTCTATAGCGTGGTTCCCTAGCGTTTATCATGGAAGGGATAGTTTGTTAGTGGGAAGGGGTAATAATCAGGATTCACTGTGGTAAGTGATGTGATTATGCTAACGCAAACTAGAGATCACTTGACGAAACGAAAACTTGAAAACCAAATGCATTTCGTAGCCGTGAAGATATTAAAGGGTGACCTGAAAAGGTCTCTGCAAAAGGATCATAACTCTGGTAAGTGAATTAATTTTGTAAGCGTGGACCCAATTACTCGTTGAAACGAAAACTCGAACATCAAATGCATTTCGTAGCAGCTGAACGGTAACCTGAAAAGTCTCCTCTGTTCAACGGAGCAAAAACTCGAAAATCAAATGCATTTGAAGATTGAATATATTGAAGGGTCACCTGATAAGGTCTTATCAGACTCGGATCGGACTTAATACTTGTGTCTAGTCGCACGTCATGCTCTTCCATTGTAATACACGGAAATCACGGAAGTTTTCCGAATTGGGACTCTAGCATCTTGAACCTAGTTTTGCAATTTATATTTGAACCTCGAAAAGGAAAACTTGATACCTGCGATTTGGATTTGTAATAAAAACTAACAATTTCTCAAGTAATCAGTCGAGCAATTTTTAACGAAATCATTGTTCTTGTAGTAAGGGTTAGAATGACATAATTGAAGGAAAAGCAACGTCAATCCTCTATTCAAAAAAAAACCGAAAAGGAGATACATACAAGAAGAACTCACTGACATTCAAGGTGAACTACTAATCCCAAGAAAAAACATGGGTGAGCAAAAGAGACAAATGTAAGTTAATTCAAACTTTTCTCTCGACCTCCGTAACATTCTCATGGTCGAAACGCACACTACATTGAACATTCTTGCATGGAAATCTTATGGCCGCTTGTACATACACATCAAAGTCAACGTCTAGCTAGATTTAAAAGAAAAGAAAATCGATGTTACGTTGACGTGAATGCGCTCTTTACCACGAAGACAATATTAGATATATAAAAACCTCTAAAACTATTGGATCTTCTAAAACTCTAGAATATCGTTTAGATTGAATGCAACTTCGCGAAAATGCGGCTGCACAAATCTCACGCAACTGCGAGAAGTAAACAACGACATAGAACTGCACCGGCGTGGCTACACCGTCCGTTCCGCCTTGCCGTGACCGAAATCGTCTGCCTCGAACAAACAAAACAGCCTGCCTCCATCCGTCAGCTATCGCACAATCAAAATATGCTCTCCGATCCAATCCTCTCACAAAAACTCGACTGTACGTCAACCGACGAAAAGAATCAAACTACCTTGGTCTTCCGAAGCAAACGAGTCCGTTCTGGGAAGCAAGGCAACCACACCAATACAATCACATGTTTGCTGGTCATCCTCCACGATCGCGCACTCGTAATGCCACACTCTTACACGCAGCCGCACCCGCCATCACCGCAGTCTTCTACTGACTGACACTTTCTCTCTCTCGCACACAACACCGAGAGACTTGAAGCGGATTGCATTTCGGATCGGTTATAAAAATAACAAATTGTTAATAGTACTTAGCTGGGATGTTGATGTTTCTCGATACAGTTGGATCATTTTGCTGGCAGAATTAGTGGTTAGTGGATTCCATCCTTAATATCACTGCTGTAAAAAACATGCTCTAACAAGCAAGCTACCACGCATACACACATAACCACGGTACACGAGAGAGTTGAAAAAAAAACAACGCCATAATCCAGTAAAATAACCACAAAACTGATTAACTGAATTTGAACTTTTTTTTTCATTACAACACCATTAACACAACGAAACCAGAAACCATTTTCACGATAACTTCCACCAACAAACTATTCCTAGCAGCGAATAGAGCCGAAACAGGTTGAAACGCGCTAAACAAAGAAGAAAAAAACATCAGACGCGGAGCAAAGAAAAACTCATCCGCACCCGACGAGTGTTCGGTCGAGACTCCAGGTACATATCGCTTAAAAACATAAAGATGAAACTCATTGAAACGCAGTTTGATTTAGAGTTGCGCGACAAATTTGAAAACCATGATGTCTTGGATTTCTACTCCAGATTTGTTCCAGAAGCGCGATTCCCAGAACTGATAAAACATGCCCATTATATTACTTCTTTATTTGAATATTCGCTAGCAATTGTTTCAGTTATGAAAGAAGTGGAATCGAAGTCAAGTAACAGAATCACAGATAGCGAGTCACTACCAGTGACTATCTCTCACATCCAAGCTGATTTAGATAAAATGGCTCAAGAAAAGTAGTTCGAGTGAAATCGAAACAGTGTTGGAGTATAATTGTATTCAAGGATTTTCTATATTGGAACAAAAATTTTGTAGAAACTCTTTAATAATTGGAAAGAACGTCCAATTTATTCGTGATACCGTATTCATATTATCAAATATAGCCATAATTCTGTCAGTGAAATCGCGAAGAGATGGTCGAATAATTTTTTGTTAATTCTGGATACTTTCATGCCTTTAATAAATGTTTTGGGTTTTCACCTCATTTTGTTCTCGAGTTATGAATTTTATAGAATATAGAACTGAATGCTTTCTTATTTGAAATGAAAAGTGAGCCAAAAAAAGTACAAAAGTCAAAACACGTATATTTTACATTTCATTAAGAACAGTGGTAAAAAAAATCATTGCGGCCTGGCCTGGCCACCACTGGTCTAGGATATTGTGGTTTATGCTGTACAATGAAGTAAAAATGAATGTAAATTTAGTAGTTTCTCAAAAAATGTAGGAAACGTAAACGTAAATGTAACGTGGATATGGGTCAATATAAATATATAAAATATATAATCGAATCCTTTAATAATCGAGTCAAACAATTTTTTCTTAATTTATAGCATATATTTTTGGTTGTTTAAATATGAAACAACAATTTAATTTTTTATTTATCCCCTTCAAGTCAGAAAACACCTTTCTCACAGAAAATTTAGTATAGGATATAGTAGTGGGACATTTAAATTAGTTGATTTCAATAACATTTTACAAGTGAAAAAACTTTAAAGTTAGTTTTTTTAATGTCTTATTATTAATTTTATCCTAAAAATTCATTTGAACTTGATTGTTTCTATTAATTAAATTAAAGCTCTCTAATCGCTCTACAGCTTGTTCTTCAACACACAACTTCTATCTTTCTTGATTTCACTGCAATATCGAGATAAACAATTTGTGGTGAAAAGTCAAGCAAAATCTTAAAAAATCACGATTTTTACCCCAATGTACATACAATAGCCACCTCAGTTTCCCCTTAACATTGAAAGGTTACCTTTTTTTTAAATAAGTCATATATATGTCATATATAAAAAATATATTTTTTCAAACTGTATATAATCGAATCACATATAATAGAGTCCGACCTGTACCGATGTTTTGTCCGAATATGAAATGTTGGAATATCTTATTCTTCTTCTTCAATGGCACTAACGTTCCTAGAGGAACTTCGCCGTCTCAACGTAGTATTACTTGCGTCATTTTTATTAGTACTTAGTTGAGATTTCTATGCCAAAAAACACGCCTTGAATGCATTCTGAGTGGCAAGCTCTAGAATACGCGTGATCACAGTGCAAGTCGGAGGAAATTTCTTTGACGAAAAATTCCCCCGACCAGAACGGGAATCGAACCCGAACACCCGGCATGTTAGTTATGACGCTAACCACTCGGCCACGGGAGCACGATGTTGGAATATGAAATGTATTATATTATCGTTTCTACAAGGTTTTCAAATGAAGCATCCAGAATAGCTGATTGAACATTTCACTTGTGAATAATTGATTTCTCATGTCGTATGTGTGTTGACTTCTCATTGACGACAGTTCCGATGACAGCTTAAAATTCATAGTTTTCCACATAATGCTACATTTGTTCAATAGAATGAACATGTTCTACCATTAAACTTTTATATGTCCAACTGAATAATCAGAGAGAATTTCTAGTGACAAATACTGACACTCGAAAAAAAAAAGTTTTAGTGGATACAATTGTGACTGAGTAACGTTTCTTTCCAGGAATTGGGAAGACTTACGCCCACACTGCAACTCAAGTGGCCTAACAGTTAAATTGATAAAAAAAAGTGATTGAGGATATAAAATAAACGGAAAACAAATTCGCTTATCGATACAGCGCTCCTCTAGTCTCTTAACGGCGCAAATATTTTCGGATTAGTAATTGAGAAGCTCCATCAAAAAGTGTACGAAAAAAGCAAGCCAATTGAATCGAAAATATATTCATCGTTTGCGCCTGTATCGATTTGAATAATCCGTAGCCTAATAGAGCTCTATTAAAATTCATTTTCCCCGATCGATCTGCAAATATCTGCAGGGCGATGGGAGACAAACATGAACAAATGATTTGAACCCATCAATAACAGAGCATGACACGAATATCCCCGGGGAAACTCAATTTATTACGGATCCATTTTTCCTGGTAGGAGCTGAAACTTGTATACACACACACCCCGCCCGCGATACGCCTTCATCCTCCCGGAGGAAGAAAAAAAACGACGAATAGAAGAGCGAAGCCAAACATATTAACGTAATATTTAATGTGCACACACAGAAAAAAAAGGAATGGATGTGTTTTGCTTACATTTACGGCTTCGTTACATTTACACTGCAAACACGCACTCACAATACAATCATCGTACAACGTGGTTTGAACAAATAATTCACTTGTTGCAAATATGGAGCTTATCGCGGTCGTTTGTTGAAAAGTATCCTTTTCCAAACTCAATCGGAATCATTCACCGTCCGTTATGGTGGGTAGCACGGAAGCGATAAGCAGTTCAAACATTTCACAACAAATCGATTCTCGGCAGATTTTGCATCCGGATAAAGTTAAACAATGTTCACAAGTACCGCCACTAAATTCGATCACCGTCGTCTACTAATAACGCGAAATTGATGAGTATCTATTGGTAATCATGCTATTATCGTCATTACTTTCTCTTACGATGGGTTCCACGAGCGCTTAATTCAATAAATTCGGATCAGTTTTCGTCTGGCTGCTAGTGCTAGAGCAAAATACAACAAACGCACTTTTTTGTCGTCTACTCTGGAAACCCTAGGGCAAAAACGGTCACACACTGTTATATTATACTCCACTCAGTGGCCCTCGCTGCGACTGGCTATTTCCGGAAGCGCTCAATTATCACATAAACTCTCATACGCTTGGCTGTCCGATCGGATTTGATGGTCCGAAAATAAACAGAACCCCGCTGGAACCACTTAAGCTTTTCTTCGGTGCCTCACCACAAACGCTTATTCCTAACTAGGCCAGCAGTGACGGCAGGAACGGAACTTTCCGCTCCCTCAGTGGATAAATACAACGGTTACCCATTAAACATCCACGACCCCCAAGGTTAGCAAAGCTTCCACTATTTCTGGAGGAAAAAGTGAGCACCCTCGCCACCACCCACTCCACACATGGAAGGCGAGAAACAACACACCTCCCTCGAGCGCGCCACTTGTTGTACCTTGCGTTCTATCTGTTCTTCACTAGCTCACCTTTTCTTACCACTTGCACGGAACTGCAGGAGAGAACAAATTCTGAGCGCACAACCTCGCGCGCACACATACACCCACACACCCACACGCACCAGAACACAAAACTCCTTCAAGTCCTTCAAGCTGAACTAACAGAGCAGATGCTTCAACCCCACAAATGTGACCGCGGGCTCCCGTGGCAGTGGCAGCACAACATGTTGTTCACTCTGCGAACGTTCGGCGGCAACTGAAAATCGAAAGCTCGCCAACCCGCCACCGAGTGTGTCACACGATCCCCCACAACACGGCACGAAGCGGACCAATGCAATTAAGGACCGAAACGCATGCGCTCAGGCCCTACACACGAGTGGAGAGCGTGAGCGAACGAGCGTTTCAGTTTCCAGGGTGTTCCTCCGCCTGACCAGGATCAAACCACAGCGAACTGAGCGACACGAACAGCTGGCCGCGTTGAAAACCATGACCTCGGGTGGAGTGTGTTGTGCATTCCCTCAGTTGCATCCAAACACGAGCAGTAGCCATCGTGCGTTTCCTCCAGACCGGTTGCCATCGATGGAAGCGCGGGGTGTTTCACATAATTCGCTTTCAATCGCGCGCAGCGACAACCGATTTACTTACCCGAAGTAGGTCATGGACGCGTAATGGTGGAATTTTTATTTCTGTCGGTTCACTTTCGAATCACTGAACAATCAACGTTTGACGGAAGTCATTTCCGGTGGTGGATCCAACCGATTCGGTGAATCCGTGGAGCGAAAATGGTTACGTCACTTAAAGCAATTTTAAGTGCGATTCACACACAACATACACGTCACGTTCACGTCCCGTCACGTCACGATACGTCGATGATTCTACCATGCAATTCCCATGAAAACATTCACATACACCAGCAACGACCCGTCAGCATACGTTCAACGAAAACGACCAGCAGGATTTGTAGAAAAGAATAATTGACGGAGACGGACGGTTTTTGTCTGGGCTTTGTGTCTCGGCTTTTGTTTTGATTTGGTTGTACAGTAATTTACATTTAAATCGACATTAAGCTAATTTAACCGATCTGTGATGCAACACGTTTAATTAGACATTTTTACCTCTAATTGGACATTTTTGTAAATATTGAATTCGGGGCCCAAATTATGGCCCCACATTGAAAGTCGCTAACAGTCGCGAATGGCCGATTACTGATCAAAATCGACTCCAATACGACACTCAGCATATCGCATTATAAGTAACTTACTGTACTTTTTATGCCAACATATCGCTTAGCTCCAAATTTCGGAGTGAAAATCATTCGCGACTAGTTGAGAGAATTATACTATTTATTATTATTGTTGAATAAGGGTCGGACTACGGGGTTTAAGCATTTAAATAATTGAATTCAATGATTCCCATTGAATTTTCCAAAATTCGAAACTGATTTTAGGCATGCTGATTTGAAAGAGTGCATTGCAATTCAAAATTGTTGTAGGTGGCGACACCATGAATAAAATTAATTGAATCATTCGTTTGGCATTTGACGTGACGGTGCTGGTGGAAGCATTGACTGCATATGTGAATTGGTGGAGACATTGACGGAACGTAGACGTTCTTCTCCGTAACGTGCTATGTGAATCGCACATTAGTCATCGGTCGACGCGGGGCGACGGAAATTGAAAGTGGTAAAATAATCGAATGCAATTAGGCAAAAAGGGTTGGCTAAAGTTCAGCTTAATAACCACTGGTGAGGAAATCCAGATCGAAGTTTTCTTTTCTCTCAGTATCCTACACAGGTTTTTCCTCCAAACAATCAGATCCTGAAAACAGTTTTATTCTTAGTCCTCGGGAATAGCAGCATGTCAAATAAAATGTTGCCTAATTGTAAACTATTTTCTTCAATCACATATACCGACACTGTGAGCCTTAAAAATACTGTCATGTAATTGCGAAAATAATGAAAATTTATTCAATTTGTGTTGTTTGAAGGTGAGAAAGTGAAAAGGACACAAAATCATATCACTTTTATCCATTTTCTCCAACATGATTCTACAAATATCCACTGCACACTGTCACATCATACTCATATTCTGTGGGAACTTCAAAAAAATTGTAAGGGGTTATATCTAGGACACGACTGCATATTTTCGACGTAGAACTACGCAATTATATTATGCAATCCACTTGTTTACCACTTCGAATATTATTTTAGAATGCATCGAAATTTTTGTAATAGAATATGTTCCTCGTTACAAATTATATTTTATGAGCGTCCTTTTACGTTTGATATGATGCCTAGGACTACCAAAATATGTGAACGGAAAAATTGTCAAACGATCATTGTATTTTACATTTCCCTCTGAAATTATTACACATCTCATGTTTATGTAGTTCTAGAACCGCGAAAGTTCATTCACCTCTAGTATCTGAAATGACGATTTTTCCAGGCTTCTCAGTTTAAAAGTACGTTTTAGTTGAAAATGTTCAGGTCTGCACAACGACAAGCGAGTACAAAAGTACACAACACCAAAAAAAAATACCCCCGAGTTGCATGTATTTCCAAAGCGGATTCCCCCAGGCACATTAATTTTGAAGTCCGTATTAGGGAAACACATCCCAGTGGGAAAAAACATCCCCCGACTTGCATGTTTTGACAAAGCGGATTCCTCCAGACATATTGATATTGAAGTCCGTGTTAGGGTAACACAGCTCGGTGGGAACAAAAATACCCCCGACTTGCATGTATATTTGTAGAGTGGATTTCCACAGGTACATCGATTTCGAAGTCTATGTTGGGGAAACTGTAAGTCGAGCCAATAAAAACTTAGCATTTAGGGCGTTTAGATAATGCTTGACATTTTACAGTTATTCAATTGTTCAACTCATGAAAAATAATATTTTAATCATTGTTATAGACGCGTAGAAATATTTCCTATCAATTGATGCAAAAATCTTTCCGATCTGTGAAGAAATGTTCGAGTTATAAGCATTCGAAATATGGGTTGGCTTAGCACCAAAAAAAAAGGTATGGGAAGAAAGGAAGTTCTTTCAGTTTTCATGAATTTAAACCGTTTAGAGATTAGCGAATTGTAATGTATAGCATATCAAACAAATGTTAGAGATTTTCCGATTCGATTGGTATGAAAATCATGAGAATTCGTTCACCGTGAAAATAGTTATTAACGTTAACTTTATTTCATAAAAACGTGACCTGTTTTCTGATTAGGCACCCTTCCTGAAAGACGAAGTTCTACGTCAAAAATATCTGTTTTTAATCGATAACAAACTTACTGAAAATAGCGGTTTAACATGGATGTGGAAGGCAATTGAATATAAACACGAACATTGACGTCACGATGTGAAAAGTAACTATGATAGAGCATGCTATCACACACACTACGGTTGCAAACTCTACCATATGCTCCGACATGGAGGATAGAAGATGGAAAGATTCACGGGTTTTGGTTGTGTCAAACTTTGATTGATTATTAGCCAGGAATATACGAAGTTCACATACAAGGCATACCAGTCTGTAACTCAAATGGTACAAAATTGAGTGTGTCAACGAATAACGTTGAAAAAAATATACAGAAACTAATTAGGGTAGAACTACCTATCATCACAATAGTACCTATTATGGTAATACGAGTGGGTTTTTGATTAGTTTAGAAAATATATCTTATTTTTAAAGGCTCTAATATGATTTTTAAACATTAGAAATCTCTTCTTTGTCAATTTTGGTACTTGATTTCATGCGAAACATTGTTCTTTTGTTGAAAAATCTCGTTTGAAAATAGTGTGTCCCACTGATACTTGCTTCTTAGCACTTTGCTAAGGGATATGCGGTCAAAATAATAAGATTTTTATGCTGTGAAGTGGCTGTTTTGATGCAAACATAATGTAGACGCATACATTACAAACCTTCTTGATGTGGTGTTCCGACCAATTTATACGATTTTATCGAAATTAACATGCATTTTTGTAGTACTACAATTGGCACAATTTTGCATCTACGTGCCAATTATCGCAATATCGAAAGCTCCCTTGTTCTTATTATGGTTGTACGAAATCGCTGCAAAGCTGAAAAGCAGAGCTGCATTATGTTTCTATTATGGTTGTACGTTGTTATGTTGTGGTTGTTATGCTTTTATGGTTGCTTCTCACGTTTTTACGCTGTGCAATTGCATATCAGTAGTGTAGCGAAATAGCACTATCCGTGTCCGACCGAAGCATATTTGTTTGATCCACTCTGTTGATAATTAATTCTTAGGTGAATGTTCTGATATCCTTTGTTCAGTCCCTGTAGAGAAGCGAAAACTGCATCACAACCCTCACACTTTTGTGATTCTCCTGCCAGCTAGCAGAGCGCAGGAGCAGGCAGTTATTTTACAACCGGGAAGTACATAACAACAGTCTAACCTAGAGATGAAAGGGATATTCGGTATTCTGCTTATCCGGTCAATATTTGGTATCTGACCGGATACCGGATATTAGGAAAAAAAACCATTATTCCTCATTAACAGAAAATAAAATCATAACCGGAACTTGTAATGCTTGTTAATTCTGTTTTGATTTGTAGTTAATTAAATGTACCCTCTCTCAGAAGTTCTCATTTTTTTTAAATTTTGAATACAGATGATTGGTTGATGTTTTTTCATATTGAAGACCATGGTTATTGTAAGAGAAAGTCAGTTAAGAGAATCGATGAAAGCAAAAGGAAAAATTAGGCAAAAATTGCCGAATAATGAATAATAAATAATGAGTCTTGTACAGGATTTGTTGGGATTTTCACAACAGCCTTCTGATTTGGGAATAATCACATTCATCACATTGAAAAATAATTCACTAGAAAAAGGGAAATTCTTCATTCTGTCAAAACTTTTTCCTTTAGTAACCAACAGGAGCGTTCTTAGAATCAAATGAATGCTGATTGATAAGGTTAATTGCATTTACTATTGACTTGGTTAATAAAATACTGTGTTAATCCACAAAATCTTAAAAAAAACAAAAAAAAAACGATTTTTTTTCTTTCCAGAATTGTTATTCGCTACACCCAAAAACAAAAAGATAGAAGCATTCAATTCTCATCTTCATGCGTGGGTTTTTCACAAAGTTATAGCGTTTTTAAAATCACCTAAAAACTGCTATTTCGCGCTTCGTTCCCATCATTTTTATCGTGTGTAGAATGAACAACATAGTATCGCATACAAGGAATAAGATTTGGAGGCATAGTTTTAAAGGGTGTGTCACATCAAACTGCATCACGGAAAAAACGCTGTAGAAATTTAATTTTTAGGAACTATATCTTCAGCTTTCGCTTATAATCAGATAAGAGTGTATAGATCACGTTGGCCATGCTTCACTGTCAATTTTTCGTAAATTTGGAAAAATGTCGTCGAACGAGAAAGAGCGTCGTGAATTAATCCTGTGCACTCATTTCGAGAATCCGGAGTTGTCACATCGGGACATCGGTAAGATGCTGGGAATCGTCCAATCCACGGTCAGCAGAGTACTAAAACGATACTTCGAGAACCTAACCATCGACCGGAAGGTGAAGAACGGAAAAGATGGATGCTCCGTCAGTGAAAAAGATCACAAGCGCGTAGTTAAGCAGTTTAGACGTGATCCGAGAAGTTCGGTCCGGGATGTCGCCAATAAGCTGAATTTGTCAAGTTCATTCGTCCAGCGGACCAAGCAGCGGGAGGGCCTGCGTACATACAAGGTTCAGAAGGCTCCTAACCGCGACGAAAGCAAAACATGGTGGGGAAGACGCGAGCCCGGAAGCTGTACAACGAAATGCTGACGAAGCCGCATTGCCTGGTAAGGGACGACGAAACCTACGTCAAAGCGGACTTTCGTCAGCTGCCGGGCCTGTTGTTCTTCTCCGCAGAGGACAAATTCAGCGTTCCGGAGGAGATTCGCAAGCAGAAACTATCCAAGTTTGCCAAAAACTACATGGTGTGGCAAGCGATCTGCTCTTGCGGAAAGCAGAGCGCCCCCTTCGTGATGACCGGCACGGTAAACGGGCAGGTTTACCTTAAGGAGTGCCTACAGAAGCGCTTACTACCACTATTGAAGCAGCACGAGGGCCCGACCATCTTCTGGCCGGATCTCGCTTCGTGCCACTATTCAAAGGACGTGTTGGAGTGGTACGAAGCCAACGGGGTCACCTTCGTGCCAAAAGAAATGAACCCGCCCAACGCGCCGGAGCTTCGCCCAATAGAGAAATATTGGGCGATTATGAAGCAGGCCCTCCGAAAGAACCCAAAAGTTGTCAAATCGGAGGCAGACTTCAAGAGAAAATGGATTTCTGTTCAAAAAAAAACTACAACCTGACGTTGTACAGAACCTTATGGACGGGGTAAACAGGAAGGTGCGAGCATACGGGCTTGGGCTCGAAGTATGAATAAAAAGAAAATGCCAAAAGTTTTTATTTTACTGTCTAAAATTTTAAAAAGGATCGGTCTACTGTGCGAATTTCTATAGCGTTTTTTCCGTGATGCAATTTGATGTGACACACCCTTTATTTAAAAATTATTTTTTGAATATTATTTGAATCCTTTTAACACATGTGACACCGACTATTACCATAATGGGTACATGGAAGTGGCATTTTCAAACATTTTTTTTTTGTACAATTTAGTCAATTAATCATCGAAATATCAGTGAGAATCTTCAAAAAAACAGAGTTCAAACTGCTAGAAAAAGTATACTTGTATCCTTTTGAACTAAAATAGAGTATTTATTCGCCAATTTTCTGCAAGTTGGTGACATATGTTCTCTATAATTGGTACACTTACCCTACATATTTGCAAAAAAAAATTCACAAAGAACGTGTCAAAAACTAAAATATTTATTTTATTAGAATTAGTGTGCTGATATCTATTATTTTTAAATTTTAGAGGAGCTTGATGAAAGTTTATCTCTTGTCCACAATTGTAATTACTTTTATTTCACAATCAGGGTGCTGAAAACTCCATTCTCCTAAAACATGAACGCAAGCGGAAAACTTTTCGACTCAATCTAGGTCATACGGGGTCAATTAAATTCACTTTTCAAGTGCATTTTACATGGAAGAAATTGCAACTTTTTTCCCCATGCACTATTTGTCAAATGTTTCTCCGATCAAATTAGCAAACGATTTTGTGACTTGGAATATGTTCCTTTGCGTTTTTGGTCGAATCAGTATTTACCCGAGAAAGGTTATCCTTCTGTAGAATTTTTGCTACACGCAGCTGAAGAACGAAGGTATCATTTAGATAATTCAGGTGATTCAAAAAATGTCTATTCGAAATACTGAAATTCTTCGTTGGTCTCAACAGTTATACCTAATTGCCACGATTTGAATCCTTTTTCTCTTTCGAAAACGAGATTGAATACGAAAAAACATTAAAAAACCACCAGGTGACCACTTTGCCCCTACTACCCCTACGCCCTAACTAGCGTTGGCACAAACGATATCATCTTTGACACTGTCTTCTTTCGTGTTAAAGGGTAAAATTTACAGCTAAAAGACCCTTTTCAAGATTGCAGCCTTTCCATCCAGCCTTTCCAAACCTCAGATATTCAAATTTTCCTGAAAATAAGTATTTTTGTTCCTTACCTCAAAAAAGTAGACCTGTGTATTCTTATTTTTTCGTTAGGGTGACCATTTTGATTATGAGGTGGTCCGAAGAACCAAGTTTTTCCCACTCTATCAAAAAGTGACTTTTCCACAAAATTTATAACTTTTGTAATAGGCGTCGTGCACAAATTACGTAACGCCTGAAAGGGGGGAAGGGGGGTCGAGATTGCGTTACTTACTGTGTATTAGAGATAGTAAATTGGGTTACGTATGGGGGGAGGGAGTCCAAAATCTGGATTTTTAGTGTTACGTAATTTGTGCACGACGCCTTACTGGACCGAATTGAATTTTATCTCCGTAATTATTGATTGTAATTTTTATAGTTTACATGGTCTATATATTTTTAAATTTTTTCTTGAAAGCTGAGGCTTTTTTACAAAACATGCAAAAATCAGAGATTCGTTTTTTTCTTTTTTAATGTATTATTTTTTTACAGTTCTCCTTTTTCCGAAAATTACTTTTTTTAATTCATAACTTTTGAACTACTGGACCGATTCAGATTATCGATATATCAAATTGAAGCCAATAAGTTTCTTCTTTGAAAAAAAATATTACACGTGCGAAAAAAAATGATTTTGTTTTCTTAATTTTTAATTGTATTTACTTTGTATAGTTTACATGTTCTCGGAACCAAGGGCGGTATGTATTTTAATTTCTCAGAAGCTGAGGAATTTTACATAAAATATCCAAAAATCTGAGATGTGTTTAATTTTCATTTTGAGTTACGATTTTTCGAATTTCGGATGTTTTCAGTCTTCGTTCAATATTCCTATGTAACTAGACTAGATCTATGCGATTGGAATCCAATTCTTCGCAAGCGTAATTTTTTAAGAAGACTAGCCCATTGTCTTTAATTTAATATGCTGATTATCTGAATCGGTTCTGTAGTTTAAAAGTAATGAATTTTATAAAACAGTGAATTTTTGGAAAAAAAAATTTTTCAGACCATCGGTTAACTTTGAAAAATCATAACTCAAAAACGAAAAAGAACACATCTCTGATTTTTTAATATCTGTATAAATAAAAATGATTTGGTATCCGTTCCTCACGATTTAACTCAAGAACGGAGCAACGGATTTGAACAGTCAGTATCAGGATTGGAGTGTATCAGTCTGCGTCAGGTTTATATGCTAAAAAAAACTATGAAAATCATTCGGAAAGATGGAAAATTGGAAAGTCATTTTTTCGGCAAATTTTGCATATCTATATAAATAGAAATGTTTTGGTGTTCGTTCCTCACGATTTAACTCAAGAACGGAGCAACGGTTTTGAACAGTCAGTCAGTTGAAGTGTCTCAGCCCGCGTCAGGTGATCGGAGATCGCGCACAGAAAAATAATTTTCGGGGAACTTGAGTGTTCGAAATTATTTAAATCAGAATACCAGTTGTGGGCGGGACGAAGTTTGCCGGGGATTTTTCTTAATTGCAATTTTCTAGTGTTATATAAATAAAATAGATAAAAAAAAACTTCGTAAGGTTTCTTTGTGATTAAACATAATACAGGTCGGACTCGATTATATGTGATTCGATTACAGGGTAACTTCGATATAACGTACATTTTACTTTCAAAATTGTACGTTGTATCGAATTGTACGTTATATCGAAGCATAATAAAGAACTCAGAAACGTAATTTATATTACTTTATTGTGTTGCTGTTTGAGTAAGGTTATTGAATAAATTCAACTTGAAGACGAAGTCAACCTTTCTCATGATGTTTCCCTTCGTATTGCTGATTAAAGTTTGATTCATTTAGAATCCGGAATCACAAAACAATTGTATCTCGGGATTGGTTAAAGGTACAACACAAGCTTTAGTATCAAAATACAATTTATAGCTCTTTCAGAAAAAAAAAATTCGAAAAAATTTTCCTTTGGATTTTGAAAACGTGTACGTTATATCGAGGTAAAATGTACGTTATATCGAGTGACGTTATATCGAGGGTACGTTATAACGAGGGTACGTTGTATCGAAGTTTAACTGTATATACAATTTTGGACTCGATTATATTCAGTTTGGAAAACAATTTTTTTTTATATATTTCAAATATGACTTATTTCAAGAAAAGAAGAAAAGAAGAAAATTTCAAGAAAAGAAGAAATGTAAAGAAATGTAAACTTTCAACATTAATGTTAAGTTTAAGTGGCTATTACATGTACAGTGGGTAAAAATCGTGATTTTTGGAGATTTTGCTTGAATTTTAGCCAGGAATTGTTTCTATCGATATTGCAGCCAAAATTAGGAAAGATAGAAGTTAGGTATCAGAGAACAAATTGTAGAGCGGCTAATGAGCTTCAATTTAATTGATAGAAACAATATGGTTTAGTATAAATTTTTAGGATAAAATGCGTAGGAGGATTTTTTTTCATCAAATACGATCGTCTATCACCTCCTGAGAGAATCTGGATAAATTTATTTTTTTCATGTGAGAAAGGTGTTTTCTGACTTCAAGAGGATGAATTCAAAATCAAATGAAAAAAAAATAATTTTCAAATAAAATTATTTTCAAAAAACGAAAAATACATGTAAAAAACCAATAAAAAAAATTTTGTTCGACTCGATTATATACAGTGAAAAGAAGTCAAAAACTGTATATTATATAATCGAGCCCGCCCTGTAATAATACAGATAATATACTAAAAGCTAGAAAATAATTAGGCAAGAAGCAGTTAGCAGTTATCATACCCCTTTCGTCATTAATGAAGGACATTGATGAGACTAAAATAAATTCGTGGGGCATATGATGAAACCATTAAATGCGGATAATGGAAATCCAACGTGCACCACGATTTTATTTCAGTTTGTTCAATGTCCTTGATTAATGAAGGAAGTCGTATGATAATTGCTAATTGCTACTTGCCTAATTATTTTCTAGCTTTTAGTACATTATCTGTATTATTATTATGTTTAATCCCAAAGAAACCGTTTAACTTATTTGGATTTGGATTTTTCATGATCTACTACGTTCTAATAGCGCTTTCATTTGATACCCATATTGATGGAGTATTGAAAAAAATATTCACCGTTTTGTAGTGGTGGTCATTTTGGATTTGATTTTTTTATACATAACATTATTTTACTAGTCAAGCCCTTTCATTTGATACTCATCTTTGATTGGTATTTTTATTTGATACTGATTTTATTTGATAGTGTTCTGAGCAACTATATAATCCACCATTTTGTAGCGGCCGCCATCTTGGATTTGCATTTTTCACTAATGACTGTATTTTACTAGTGAAGCCCTCTCATTTGATACCCATATTGATATGATTTCGAAAAAAATATATGGCGCCAGTTCGTGTTGGCGGCCATTTCAGATTTGCATTTTTCATAAATAGCTGTATTCTACTATCATTCTATCATCTACTGTAGCCCTTTCATTTTATACTCATATTGATGGGTTTTTAAAAAAATATATATTGCTCAATTTTGTGGTGGCAGCCATTTTGGATTTGCATTTTTCATAAATAAATGTGTTCTACTAATCAAGTCCTTTTATTTGATACCCATATTAATGGAGCTATGTGATCCGCCATTTTGTAGCAGCCGCCATCTTAGATTTACATTTACTTCAGATCAATCGGTCTACAGGAAGGGGGTCAAATTTGAATTAATGTGGGACACCGCTGCAGACAAAGTTACAAAGTTACAAAGTTACAAAGTTACAAAGTTACAAAGTTACAAAGTTACAAAGTTACAAAGTTACAAAGTTACAAAGTTACAAAGTTACAAAGTTACAAAGTTACAAAGTTACAAAGTTACAAAGTTACAAAGTTACAAAGTTACAAAGTTACAAAGTTACAAAGTTACAAAGTTACAAAGTTACAAAGTTACAAAGTTACAAAGTTACAAAGTTACAAAGTTACAAAGTTACAAAGTTACAAAGTTACAAAGTTACAAAGTTACAAAGTTACAAAGTTACAAAGTTACAAAGTTACAAAGTTACAAAGTTACAAAGTTACAAAGTTACAAAGTTACAAAGTTACAAAGTTACAAAGTTACAAAGTTACAAAGTTACAAAGTTACAAAGTTACAAAGTTACAAAGTTACAAAGCTACAAAGTTACAAAGTTACAAAGTTACAAAGTTACAAAGTTACAAAGTTACAAAGTCTCAAAGTTACAAAGTTACAAAGTTACAAAGTTACAAAGTTACAAGCGTGCATACAAACGGGTGAAGCTAGATAAAACCGTTCAATAATAAAAACCCTGTGGTCACGTGGCCGAACGATTAGCGTTACACCTAACATGCCGGGGGTTCGGGTTCGATTCCCGTTCTGGTCGGGGGAATTTTTCGTCAAATTTCCTCCGACTTGCACTGTGGTTACGCGCAAAAATGGAAATGGACACCCAAATAAAGAAAAACAAAAAAATAAACGGGTCTAATATTTTGTTATAAGAAACAAAACTACTAATTTGGACGCAAATCTGAGAATCACTATATCGTTTTGACGTGGAATGACTGAGTGTTAAAATGTTTGTATGTATGTAGCAGACCTCTCAATCTCTCAGACTGATTTGTACCCAAAAAAAAAATCCAAACGACTCCAAAGAATGAAACAATTCCGGCTACGATTTAAGGTTGTTCCACACGGACACGCTATTCACATAACTACTGGTGCTGTTTAACTTATCTACGAGAATATTACACCACGTTATAAAATGAAGTTGGATCTAAAAGTATACCTCGTGGCGAAATGGTCAATGCGTGCTTATTTGTCAAGTACTGCAAATTCGTCTCTCGCTTGAGTAAATGCTGTACCAGTATGGGTTGATAACACATTTTATGAAATATTTAAGCTCATTTAATGTAATATTTGAGGATGTTTTTAAATTGGCTTTTTATTGCTCTGAAGCTTTACGATTCGGTTATGCCGCTCAGTGGAAGCGTTGATTCATCGGTCCCCGTCGTGCTGTTGTTGTTTATATACACCGCTACCATAACGAAACCTGGTGTGCAAATCAGTCGCCCGTAAAACGCTGGCTCAAAATGCAAATGCATTGCAGGTGAACGAAAATATTGCTACGTAAGCTCTACCTTCGCACCGTGTGTTATATAAATGTATATTCACTCGCGATTTGTACTCGATTTATCCGACGCGAAGCCTGAGAGCGAAATCGCATCGGAGGCTCGGTAGTGTGTTGTGAATGAAAGATGCTATTTCGAACTTCTTTTAAAGTTTTGTTCTCAACTCCGAAGAGAAATGATAAAACAGATGCACCGCATCGGTTCTCATACCGTCAGGCGGAAAGTGTTTGTATATTACTGAGTCACACGTGCGTATTGTTGTTTTTTACTTTGTCAAAGATTCTAAAATTGTGGTGACGTAACAAATATATGATCGGCTGAGGACACAGTATGTGTGTCAGATTATGAGAAAGAAGGAGAAGAAGAAAGATAAAAAGATACGAGGGTTGTTCAAAAAATAAGTTTCAGTGCCTCAGAAATCGCGGAAATTAAGTTAGGACAAAAAACAAGGTGATTTTCGTAATCTACGTTTTATTTTCTATTTTTCTACATAATCGCCGTAACGTTCGAGGCATTTTTCATAGCGTGGCACGAGTTTTTCTATTCCGAGCGCGAAGTGCGTAGCGTCCAACTTTTTGAAGTACGACGTAAAGCGTCACGAATTTCTTCAGTGTTATCGAATCGTTGACCGCCGAACGCCTGTTTCATAACCGTACTATTGTGAATCTTAGGACCGATTAAGAACCGCGATTAAGAACAAAAGACCAGGTGTATTGACGGAAGGAGTGTTCCTCATCCACCATAATGCGCGGCCCCATTCTGCTCGCGTAACTCAAGAGCAATTGAAAAAAATCAAATGGACTGTGTTCGAGCTTCCTCCTTACTCCCCAGGCCTTGCCCCTAGCGACTATCACTTATTTCCGGTGATGAAACAAGCGTTGGCGGTCAACGATTCGATAACACTGAAGAAATTCGTGACGCAGTTACATCGTACTTCAAAAAATTGGACGCTACGCACTTCGCACTCGGAATAGAAAAACTCGTGCCACGCTATGAAAAATGCCTCGAACGTTACGGCGATTATGTAGAAAAATAGAAAATATAACTTAGATTACGAAAATCACCTTGTTTTTTGCCCTAACTTTAGTTTTCCGCGATTTCTGAGGCACTGAAACTTATTTTTTGAACGACCCTCGTATATCGTTCACGCGAGGACAAAATGAATTCTAGATATAGTTGTTTCTTAAAAATCACGCAAGTAGGGAATAACTTTTCAAGACCACCAAAACTTTCTACTAAACAGTTCTACTAAATCTCTGCGAATTTTCACCTCCTGTCTAACCTTCAGCTAATAATCGCGTATACTAATTCGAGGACCTTTATAGCATACCTAATAACTGTCTAAGTTCAATGGTTTGAGTTCACGGTGGGTAGACATTAAACCGTCCATTAATGGTGTAACTTTTCGTTTCACTTTATGTGGTCAGGGGAAAATATAAGTGTGGATTGAAGTCAGTTGAATGAAAAGGCAGATTTGTATTCATTAGTCAAGTGAATTGGAATATGTAGTGACTAGAATAATTCAACAGTCATCCTCGCTCTCAACGCTCGTCAATTCATTTTTTAGCTAATTCATTTTCTGTTGACGGCGAATGCCGAAGTAGTCCTAGTCGAAGCGAAGCTACTGAGAGGAGAGTCGATTCTCATTTTTCACCTTCAAAGATATCGGATCGTGGTGGTTAGGGTAACTGCCTCACAACCCGACCGGCCTGAGTTCAATCCCAGCTGGCGCCTCTGGGATTTTCTTAGGCTGAAAGTGTCTGACTACGTCTTCCTCCGGAAGGGAAGTAAAGCTGTTGCCCCTGCTCGTGAGTTGTTGAGTTTGATAGGTAGGAACAGGTGGAGTCACCTTTCTAATAGCACTGATTGGCAATGAAGTGACGGAAATAGGTCGACAAATAATAAGCGAAGATTTAAAAAATAGGTTATCCAAGAACAATCTCCGCTACTTCCAAGCGTAATTCGGTGTGTTTTTTGTATGATTTCGTGACTTTTACCTTTGAGAGTTAAAAAAAACTGTTTTCGGTGCACATTTTTCAGTAAAAAAAATTTCGGACGATAGCTTAAAAATAAAAGTGGCTCAGAAACTTTTCGGACAGTCGATTGCTAAGGAACATTTTGAAAATACGATGTCAATTGTAGCTTCTAAACCGACCAAAATGTTAGCTTTAAAGCCTCACATGCAAGCTCTATTTTGGATTCACACATTGTAGCAGCTTCCAGCAGCATGAACAATATAATCACATACATCAGAGCTCACTGCTCGTAATCCATACGACCATTTTGGGTTGATATTTTCGAGCATCATGCGGAGGAAAACACGGAAGAGGAACTGAACAGAGACGGTCGTTATTTTGCGTGATAAGGGGAAAATTTTGATAGTAGAAAGCAGCAGTAATTACGGTGCCTATTCAGCCGAGGCCAGGAGGCGAAATTGTCATCTGGAGGCAGAGCGCGTACGACGAATTGGGCCGCACACGGTGGACAGAGTCATTCGAGTTCACGGCGTAAGTGTTTGAATAGAATAGTCAAATAATGATGTTCCACACTCGACGCGTTCCGTATCCTACATTCATTAGCGAGACGTTTGATAACACGTACAGAACGGATCCTGTTTCCATTGGTAGGCGAATTTTAATATGGTAAATTGTCTATGATTTGACGAAGCTCAATTCTCCGGGAAAGTGCAAAACTCAAACAACATAGTCGACAGCCTTTCATCAAATAAAAATGGTTAATGGAGAAACAGAGTGATAGTGACTGCTGGCCTGGTGACAGAGCAGGGCAGAGCGTTTGCTTGACAACAGAACTATGTTTTATGGGTTTTGATGTGCACTTCAAGAGACAGATACCGGTGCGATGTCGCGGCTCTCGCCATGTGAAAGTATGACAGCGATGACAACGATATCAGGTCGTGGAAATCCACGGGATAACGAGATAGCTAGTTGTTTCTCGCGGCTTGTGGCAAATATGATTACGCCTCGATTCGTTGTATCGTATATTTTTTTCTGTCGATGTGCTTATGTCTCGGTTTCTCTGTTTGCATAAGCTGTGTCCCCACAATAACCGGACGCGTTTCGGCACGTTTTGTTTGCATTAAGTCAATTCAGTCAATCGCAAATAAATCTATAAAACGGAACAAAGACTGCAGGCCGCACTTTGTTATCAATCGTCATGCAGTCACCCATTTCGCATTTTAAAACCAAAACAAATATTAAATAAACTGTGTGACACAGTTGTATTGTGTACAATTTAGAAATCGATTTCCTTCTATTTCCTGACATTTTCCGCCGGGAGCCACTCGCCTCTTGGTCCGGATATCAAGCGCATTAATCATCGTTCCCGTAATCTGGCGCTCTTCCGGAAGGCCATCCGCGCAGTCACACTGCTGTTTGCAAGCGATTTATGATTCCCGGAATCCTAGTGCCTAGCCTAGTTTGTTGTGAACCGGTCCTCTCTTCTGCGATGGCAAGTTCTGTTGCTCTCGCCTGGATACAATTTAATAATTTCAATCAATTATGAAGCTTCCAGTTGATGAAACCAACTGCTGTGCGGGGATTCTATTTACTGCGGTTAGTCCATCTAGCATGAAAGTGCGAAACAGAATGAGGTTTCTGGTGAAGATGAAAAATGGTTCTATTTTGGCCGAGAGCTGTGGTTTCAAGTCGCTCAGTTTAAGTAAATGTAAATGATGTTTTGTGTCCAGAGGAGGATCGATTTCCGGTACTTCAAAAATGACACTTTCAATCAATGTGGAAACAATCAAAATGTCGAGCTTTGATGTGAGAGGGATGAATCTTTGTTATCATGCAGTGATGGAAACTCTCGCTAATAGTCGGATAAAACATTAAGACCACTGCTCACGCAAAAAAGAAAGTGACAACTTTGAAAAAAAATGCAATCCAGTGCTTCAATCCATTTAAGTTATTTATTTCCATTGTTCAAAGGAATTTATAACATGTGAAGTTAAAACAATAGTCATTCATTAAAAATACGTTTTAAGCATATTTTACTACTAAAATGACGCGACAAAATTTAGGACCAGTCATCTGGCATCTCGTTTCGGGTGTTTCAAGTGTTGTTTCGACCGATTTGTAAAGAAAATTGATTGTTTCTCGGTGGTATTTTGTGTTTTTCGGATACTGGTAAGTATTTATCATGTAAACAAGAAGTATGTAAAGTTTTAATTCTCGAATTCTAGTTGCAGACAACGAAAAATGGGTCGCGCGCATAATTGCACGGAAACACAGCGGATGGTCATCCGCAAAATGTCCAAAGCAAGCAGCAGCCAACGCGAAATCGCAGAGTACTTGGGACGATTCAAAACCTTCGTGTTTAATGCTCTCCACGACCGCAAAAAATCCGAAACGACTGGACGCCCAAGCAAAACGACCACAAAGGATGACTCTGCCATAAATAGAGCCTCCAAGAAAGTTCCCTTCAAGGACTCGAAAAAGATCCGGGACGAACTGAACTTGTTTGTACGTTCCCGGACAGTTCAGCGGTGGCTGATGGAGCAGGAACTAGGCGGTGGAAGCCCCCCGAAAGGTCCCGAAGCATCTGAAGGCGCGGCTGAAGTTCGCGAAATACCACTTCGATTGGATCGGTCCGGAGAAGGAAAAGCAGTGACGAAATTTACTGTGGTCGGATAAGACGAAGTTAAACCTCACCGACTCGGACAGACAAACTTGGGTCCGTTGCCCAATAGGCTGTGCTTACATGCCACATTATACACTGCGTTTCACAACTATAGAACCACTCATTTTTTCTGAGTTTCCAGAGATATGTAAGAAGTCGGTTGAATTGAAGTATATTGTGTAGGATATAACAACTATCTTCATTTAAAAGACTAGCCATTTAAACTTTAATGTTGTGTTCTGGCGCGAAACCTTCAAAAAACTAAAATTCCAGTGTTTCATGACTATAGAACCAGATGGAAAAATTCTCACTCATTTACAAAATTAACGTCAATTTCACATGAATTACAATAAGTTTCTAATTCGTAGGTCATCTTTAGTTTTCAATCAGTTCAAATAACCCATTCGGGTTGGTTTTGAACAAGTTACGCCATGCTGTAGTGTGTATCTCGTTCTACGCAGAGTAGACTACTCGTTTAAGCTCTTCAAATCACTCATACTACTTGTAAGCTGCATCTACTGTTCGTACGACCGTTCGTGCCAAATTACCCAATTATCACATTATTTTCGATGTAAAAACAGCGATGAATGATTCTGGAATACTTTGTTGTACTTCTTTGCACTTCTGACTGTTCATTCAGGTTGATGGTAAGCTACCGAAACCAGGCCTTTTTGAGAAAATTCTCCCCAAACCATAAAAATCCCATCTCCAAAGCTGCGGGTCCAAAAACTAAAACTAAATCACTATTTCAGAAGAACTTCTCTGATAAAAAGAAATTTAACTTGAATATATTTTTTTCATACTGGAAGGATTCACGGAACGTGTCATTTATTTTTTCAATTCGTAACATTGCAGGCGGCAGTTTGATGGTTTGAGGAAAATATTTTCTAAACGGCCTGATTCAGATAGCTTTTCATCAACACTATATACAGTCAGAAGTGCAATGAAGTATTTTAGAATCATTTACTTCTGTTTTTGCATCAAAAACACCGTGATGACTAGCTAATTTGGCATCAATTCATAACATCCGGAAAGTAAAGGCATGGTTTATTGAATAGGGGCTTCAGATTCTAGACTAGCTTGTTTACCAAAACAAAACCCTGTCAGGAACTTATGAGAAGTGATCGTACGAATAATAGATTCAGCTTACAAGCAGTATGAGTGATTTGAAGAGCTCAAACGAGTAATATACTCTGTGTATAACGAGATACACACTACAGCATGGCGTAACTTGTTCAAAACCACCCCGAATGGGTTATTTGAACTGATTGAGAACTAAAGATGACCTACGAATTAGAAACTTATTGTAATTCTTGTGAAATTGACGTTAATTTTATAAAGGAGTGAGAGTTTTTCCATCTGGTTCTATAGTTATGAAACACTGGAATTTTCATTTTTTGAATATTTCGCGTCTGAACACAACTATATACTCCAATTCAGCCGACTTCTTACATATCTCTGGAAATTCAGAAAAAAAATAGTGGTTCTATAGTTGTGAATCACAGTGTACCACGAAGACATTCAAGAATGGAACATTATGGTGTAGGGGTGCTTCTCCTGATACGGGGTTGACCCCATGCACTAGGTGGATAAGATCATGTATCAGTTCTTCTACGCTCAAATCCTAAGGGATGTTATGCTGCCACAGGCTGAGTGGGGGATGCCCCTGAAATGGCAGTTCATGCAGGACAACGATCCGAAGCACACCGCCAAGACAGTCAAAAAGTGGTTCCATAATAACCATAACAATAAGTTGGCGTCATGAGTAGCCAGCGCAGTCACTGGATCTGAACCCTATAGAGAACCTATGAGAGATCGTAGATGGACACGGGGAAGTCGAAGTCGAAGAATAAGCAGCAACTGTGGGATAGGATCCAAACTTGTTGGTACGCGGCTTTGTCCGATACAGTATACTAATCTTGTACTTTCTTGCAACAATATATTAGATCACATTTTTGCTAAACGAATTTTTATGTCTAGTGAACCTATTCACGAATTCAAACGGTGCTCCCATGAATAATACATAACGGTACTCAGTATAAACAAAAGTTGTCACCCATGCTTGAGGAAAAGCTTAATGGAAAACTGCTGTTTGAACATACAAAAAGCACTGTTTTGTATGTTCAAACAGAAAGATAAAAAACGGAAGACGTCAAACTGACTATTTTTGTGACACATGCGAACACCTGAACTGCGTTTTGGGGACTGTTTCGAAAGATATGATACGAATATTTTCTATATGAGAACAACACATTAAAACACATTGTTTAGTAATTACTTATTTGAAGTTTACATAAAAATAAATAAATCTTGTTCGTCCTTCGTAACTGTTCGCGCCCGACGCTCCGAGTGCCGAACAAATATTTAGCAACCGAAACCACGCCCACCGAAAATGTGCATCAATGCAATCCGCTATAAAAGTGGCGAGCACGATGCGCTCCACATCTAGTATTCCGTCGACCACCGAACAGTGTTTTGATAACCGTCGTCCAGTATTCCGACTGTTACCGAGCAGTTAAGTGCAGTATTCGGCAATCATCGTGCAGTTTTCTTTCCACCACCAAGCAGTAACCAGGTTTTCATCAACCACTGCGCAATAAGCAGCAGGAACAACAACAACAGCAGCAGAAGAATGCAGAAGCAGAAAGTACAGTTGCGTTCTCTGACGGTGCAGCTATTCCATGTGTTAACGCAATGGTGTGATTCCTTCCAACACAGATAATAAAAAATACAATTTGTTAACCAAGACACCATTCGTTCTTCCTTCCAACGCAAAAATCCAGAGTTTCACCGCAATTATCACGAGCAGTGCATCTTTGAACTACTTTTAAGAGTTTAAGTTTTCTAGCGAGTGATAATTTAAACAACAGTAACTCACAAGTTATACATCACTGCATTCTCAAGTAAACCTTATTCCAACCAGTGCGACACCCATATCCAAATTTAACACCAACGCAAAGGGTTAATTATACAGGGTTTTCCATATCGTTAGTTGAATGTCTGCCATTTTACAATATGGATCGTTTTAGCATCGCACAACGTGTTAATTTTGTTAAATTATACTATAAAAATGATGAAAAACCGGCAAATGTTTTTCGAGCATTACGGACGGATTTTGGTCGTCATGGACGGCCTACAGAGCACACAATCGCTAATGTAGTGCGTAAATTCGAACAAACTAGATACGTAGCGGATATTGTGAAACCTGTGCATCATCGTAATGTGCCTTCGGCCGAAAATATTGCTGCTGTTGCTGCCAGTGTGGAGGATGACCCGAATGTTTCGATTCCACGGCGTGCTCAGCAATTGTCAAACACATCATTGTGGCGAATTTTGCATTTGGACTTGCACCTACATCCATATAAAGTCCAACTGGTACAAAAATTAGAGCGTGGTGACCATGGAATGCATCGGGCATACGTCGATTGGGTGATCGAACAACAGCAGCAAAATGCTGAATTTTCGCATCAAATTTTCTTCAGCGATGAGGCACATTTCGAGCTCGGTGGCTATGTGAACACCCAAAATTTCCGTATATGGGGCTCAGAAAATCCACACGTGATTGTTGAGAGGCCATTGCATCCGCCAAAAGTCACTGTTTGGTGCGCATTATGGTCTGGTGGAGTCATCGGGCCGTATTTCTTTGAAAATGAGGACGGCGAGACGGTAACTGTGAATGGTGAGCGCTTTGGCCGCATGTTAACCGATTTTTTTTTTGCCACAAATTGAAGATATGGATACGGATGACATGTGGTTTCAGCAGGATGGCGCCACGTGCCACACAACACGACCGAATATGGCCATATTGCGAACGAAATTTGAGGGACGCATAATTTCGCGTACAAATCGCGATCATGCGATTTGAACCCGCTAGACTTTTTTTTGTGGGGTTATGCGAAAGACCGTGTCTATGCCAACTCTCCGCAAACTCTTGAACGTTTGAAAGGCAACATTCGTGAAGTTATGACCGAGATACGGCCCCATATGTGCCGAAAAGTCATCGAAAATTACCTGTTCCGGATCAAGGTGTGCGAGGAAGCCCTAGGTGGACATTTGAATGATGTTGTATTTCACACATAATGGCATAAACCAAACTTTAATTTGAAATAAAAGTTTCATCGAAATTCGTATTCTAAGTGGGGTTTATTTTCAATTTACTTTCGGAATTTAAACTTGGAAAACTCTGTATTAAATTGGTTTTATCTCGAGAACTGTTGGTCATAGGATGAAACGTTACATGTAGTGTTTCTTCTTTCTTTCTTTGTTTTTAAGAGGCTTTAAACTTTGCAGTTCATTCGCCTCTACATGTAGTGTTTAATGTTGATTCGCATGTAGACCCTATTTTTCTCTCAATTGGTTACGATTCCACAAAGTGTTGAAGTTTCAAAAGTTTTCTTCATTTGGGTGAGTCCGAAACAACACCACTCTACGTCAAACGTTGTTAAATTAGAAGTGTTTTCAAATAAAAATATACAAAAACATATCGAAGGGGGTGATTTGAGATATGTTTTTAATATTAATATGAAATTAAATTTTTGATTAAGATTTTTCAAAAGTGTATTTCAAACAGTGCCACAAATTATCAAAATTTTTCACGAATGAAAGAATTAGCTTTTTCCATTGTCGCATGAATTCTCTTCTGTTGAAACTTAATACCATGTCTGTCATAATAATTATAACACAGAGTAATCATAAAATTGAGTGAAAGGGGAAAATAATACGATGAGAACATTCTCAAGCACAAGTTTAAGCGCATACACATACACAGGCAAATGCAAACGTAAACGCAAACATATACGCAATCATAAACGCTAACGTTAACAAAAGCCTTCCGTTCCGTCCTTTGTTTTGAAAAGGATTCAAACTTTGCAGCTCATTCGCCTCTAAACAAAAGTGTTAGTGCTCGTGAAGATTATCAGATAGGGGAGCCGCGGGTAAGACGGATAGTGGGGGATATGATGGATAGGTGGTTGATGTATGGTTGCATTACGAATTTCAAATTTCTGCTGATGGGAACCCCTCCTACATGCTATTCTAGAATGTTTAAACCATCCTATGACAATTAATTCTGATCAAAAGTGAAATAGGGAAATAAAAACCGAAAATCAAACATGATCCCGCGTATGGATGTAATTTTGGCGGCTTCGATATTAAGCTTTTCGAGTGATTTAATTGCATAATTGATGGTTATATTTCGGTTTGTGAGTTGACAGAGAAGCGATATTAGGTATGTACGGAAAAGTAAATTCTTCCGTAAGTGGTAAATTTAAATTATTCAAATAATTGCACTGGTGGGGTTGAAATGGACAGTTACATCCATTATCACACAATTTTTGACATCATCAAAATTGGAGAAATGCTGGTCAACCAGGCCATGTTGCATCGATCGAAAAGGTAGTAATCGGACGGGGCAATGTCTGGAGAATACGGCGGGTGGGGTAGGACCTCCCATTTCAGCGTTTCCAAGTATGTTTTGACCGGTTTCGCGACATGCGGCCGAGCATTGTCGTGCTGCAAAATAACTTTATCGTGTCTTTGCTCGCATTGTGGCCGTTTTTCCTTCAGTGCACGGCTCAAACGCATCAATTGTCGTCGGTAGAGGTCCCCCGTAATGGTTTTATTCGGTTCTAGCAGCTCATAGTACACCACACTCAGGTGATCCCATAGACAGCATAACCTTCTGGCCGTGAATATTCCGCCCGGCCGTCGATGTTGATACATGGCCGGGGTATCCATACGTTGGCCGACGTTTAGGATTGTCGTAATGGACCCACTTTTCATCGCCAGTAACGATTCGATGCAAAAAACCCTTTCTTTTATGCCGTCGGAACAGTTGTTCGCACGTGAAAAAACGGCGTTCGACGTCTCGTAGCTTCAATTCATACGGAACCCAATGTCCTATCTTTCGAATCATTATCATTGCTCTTAAACGATCGGATATGGTCTGCTGAGCTACTCCTAGTGTATCTGCATGTTCTTGTTGCGTTTGTGACGAATCTTGATCGAGTAAAGCCTCTAATTCTTCATCTTCATACTTTTTTGGAGGTCCGGAACGTTCTTCGTCTTCCACGTCAAAATTACCACTATTAAACCGTGCAAACCACGTCTGACACGTTCGCTCAGACGGAGTATGGTCATCAGAAACTTCTACCAAAATGCGATGACTTTCCGCAGCTTTTTTCTTCATACTGAAGTAATGAACACTCCCCGCAAAAACACTTTCGTTGGTACAAAATTCGACATATTCGAAATGGCAAAAAACTATTGTAGCATACACATGAGTCATCCGACTACCATTTATGACTTTATGACTTTGTTGGACTTTTACGCATAAACATTATACAACGAAATCAGTTCATTTCCTAGACATGTGCTTACTAACATTATTCTGCTTCAATCGACATACTGATTAAGGCGGAACAATGACTGTGAGTCCCACTTTATGACCGTGCGCGTATACTCGAATAAACACAACAAGCGCGCACCAAACAAACCAAACTTCTATGTTTATGTTTATGCTTATTTCTCTTACTAACTTAGGATAAAGAAACAATAATGTAAGAATTGATAAAACTATGTGAATTGAATAAACGGAGAACAGTCGAATTCTGAACGAAACCAGAGCATGATATTATTCCTGATGACAAAACCCTCAGGCGGAACCGATGCCTTTTTGTCCGCCACTCTATGTTGTTTAGGTTTCAACTTTTTGAGATATACAGAAAAAGACGCGCAATGACAGCAGCCTTCCAACGAATGTCTGGAAATTTGATTCATTGGAATAATAATCAAGTTGCGCCATCTGATGTAAAACAGAAGAAATTTACCGGTACACCTAATATATTTGAATATGCATTTTCCAGCGGTGAGAAAAAAACGCAATTTAAAATTCCGTTTTCAATTTTTGAAATTTTTAGACCACAGTATCTCTTTTACACAATACTCTTCATCCCTCGATTATTCCACATTTTTATTTCTATTTGCGAGAATTATTGTCGAAATATAACAAGATCTGATTTTTAATCGATTATTAGTGTCTCCATGGATTTCTTGTATCATTTGTCGAGTTGCCACCTCTTTTGGTCTTCGAGTGCGTTCAACATCCGAAAAACTTGTGCGAGCACACTTCGTCCGGAAACCATGTTTTAGTTGGCAAAGAGTCATCCGATGTTATAGCCCATCAAAATAATACGTGTCTGATCGATTTGAACTGTCTCTGTAGAGGAGTTTCAATTTGATTCAAAGATAATAAAGATGTCTTTCTTATCTTCTACAAAAAATTACTATTACTTTTTGAAAGCATAATCATAATTATAGCATAAGATGATGCCAGATCGGTCTGCAACTGATCATAACCATTCTATACTAAACATAAGAAAACATATTACAATGATTCGCTTAGAAGCTAAGCGTTAAATGAACAATGGTAAATACCAGAATCAAAAAATTGAACAAAATTAGAAAACTATTTTATCACTGGATCTGCACCACAGCTATGATACAAATAAATATTAAATTAAAGTGGTGAACCAACGTTTAGAGCTCCATAAGCAACCGGACAGATAAGCAAATAAAGACTGATAATCCAACGACCAGTACCCGAACTATGGACATTGGAATACTTCACTCCGTTTCACAACTAATTCTAATATACTTAAATCTAACCGCAAAGCGTTCGACCGCTTTTGTGGATTCGCATTCGTTCCGCCTCACACCCGATGTAGGAAGCGATTTAGGTTACCATGGATTCCCTCCGTCAGTGAAAAGGATTCCGCAGGAGAATCCAATTTGAACCATACCGATGCAGCAACTACCACCGGATAGAAAAACAGGCCTCGGTTGTTTTGAAATTTGACGCTACTCGCTGAAAATTCATTTAAACTTTCGCTCTATCAAAATAGGATCAGTACTCGTTTCTCGTTGCAGAGTATATCGCTATCACAAAATTCCTGTGTGATTGGAAACGATTTCTGTACCCAGCTTCAAACAACCGCGCGTCAGATACTTTCTCGTCCGTATGGATGCTCTTTCCATTTCAAACCACAATTGGTTTGTGGTTTTGTAGCGCGTCTATCACTGACCGACGCCAGAGTCTGGACCATCGATTGGATGCTTTAAATCCTGGCCGGATCTCGTTCGGTCGGTCGGTATGTGTTCTCGCTTTTCTACTCTACCTTCTCCCTCTCTCAGTCCTGTGGCTGCCGGAAAACTATTTGCTTTAATTACAGTGACACAAAATCGAGCAATACGGTACGGTCGAAAATAGCAACACTTAGGGTGGTTTATTTTATCGATGTTTTTTTTTTGGACTTGCTCCACGAATTCTATCACTTGGTATGCAGCATCGGATCGAACGGCGATAGCATATTCGAAACCGTCTAACTAGACAACAATCGGGGATGGGCTGGATAGTCAACGAACTCATTTTTACATCCCATTACACAAACTGCCGGGGCCTGGGCGTTCACGACGAATGAGGCGCGGATCTCATTTCATGACATCGCGCCATCGCAGGTCATTGAATCGTGCCGCCATTATCATAATTACTACTGTCTTTATGCACATTAGAGACTCAATGGTTCAAAGCGGGATCAGCGAGCATTTTGGAACGGTTTCGCTGCTTAACCCGCACTGCTGCTGCTCGACCACTGCACTGTCCGCCCACGCACTCTGGACGTCGTCGTTAAACTGTTTGCCTCTGGCTGCAGCGAGAGGATAATTGTCTCGCGCTGTTACATTAAATCAATAAAATGGCTGCTGGCTGGCCAGCGAGGTCGCACAAGTGATGGCCAGTGTGCGATGGGCTTCCAATGTTGCGCCCCAGGGAAGGAAAAAAAACTGGCAAAGATCGATAGGGAGAGAGGAAAATAATCACGATTGCGAATTGCAGCCAGTAATGACAGTCACTGATTAAAACAAGGGGTATATTATAATTTAATTAAAATTGAATTGTTGATTCTCTGTATACGAACTCGGATTTTATTTTCCCAATAGCCACAATTACAGTTCTCGTCAACCACTGATTGTCCACTGTCCTGTCCTAGCCGGAGGAGGATACGAGCGTAAATAGAATAGGATATCTAATTAGTCTTAATTAAACATCATCGATTTTATTTTTCTCGCCCCTTCGCGTTTTTTTTTTCACACTTCGGTACAAAAGTGGCCGCTTGCAGGAAATAGCACACGTGTGTGTACAACATGGACTTGGAGGGGTAAATTGTCTCGAAGTTTCTTCCTTCTTCTGTTCCGGTTGTCCAAGTTCCGTAGATCTAGATTTGTAACGCCAAGAAATATTTTTCTCGTAACCAAGAAACCAAGTAGAATGCCTTTGCTTCGGATTTTGAATTCGGTAAAGAACTAATGAGTGATTCTATAAAATACTAGCCGACCCGGCAAACGTTGTTCTGCAATATAATTTATTTTTAGAGAATATTTTGGTTGGTAAAAATAACGAATATATTTCAAGAGAGTTTGTATGTTATCGTACAGATCTGTAAAATTGTTTTGAATGATGATTTTCACAGCGAAACATACATATGCGTTCCTCTTATTTTCGAATTTTCCTTCTTTATTTTAAATATCCTTCTTTTATATATGCATAGTCATTTTTTTCTAATTTTTCTAATCATCTCATATATTTTCCAAAGTGATGATATTTTACACGTACGTGGCAAAATCCTTCTTTTATATATAAAGACTAGCTGACCCGGCAAACTTCGTCCCACCCAAAATTTGTTTTTGTTATCAATACCTTCAAATATTCACGTTTTCTTACTAAGCGCAAGTTCATGAATCCAATCGTAGAACTGTTCATTGATAGATCTTGTAACAGTTGCCACAACTGTTTTCATCATGTGATATTTTTGGATTATTTATTTACTTATTTATTATTGGTGTGCATATTTATTGAGTGTTGTTTATTTATTTCTAAATTTGTTCATTTACAATATTTTTGTGTATTTATAATTATTTATTTATTTATTTATTTATTTATTTATTTATATACTTATTTATTTATTTATTGGTTAGGATAGTTAGTAATTATTCAAATATAAAAATTTAAATTCAAACACTCACACTGAAACATTTACAGTGTACCTATACTAAGTCACAACCGAAAGTAAACTAAAAGATACTCCAGAAAGTATACTTAAGAGCTTAGATTTCCCATCCCACCTCCCTGGAGCTGGGCGAAAGCTCAATCGCCAAAGTTGTTCGGCCAATGAGTGTCTGTTCGCGCAGCGCTTACTTTCGTGGCCTTGAGTTTGGGGAGGGGAATGAGAAGGTTGTATTCAAGGACGGTTAGTTGAAGCAAGATGCACACAAGGGGATGCTTTGGGGAAATTATCTTCGGCTGAGCTTGAGCTCTGAATCGCGAGATACCCTGCGGTTTATCTGAGGACTACAATGTTCTTCGACCATTTTACTTAAAACTGTCCGACATCGCGGAACCATTGTGCGTTTTGTTCGCGAACGGTTAATTGTAAGTTTTCTTTATAACGTGGAGTCTTTGTGATAATAAATTCGAATTGTTTCAGTGTGATCATTGTTCTTAATTAAACAAATAAACGCTCAATTAATTTAAAAGAGCTAATAAAACAACAGGTAAATTTGTGCAATTAACGGACTATAATATGCTAACGATATTCCGTTGGCTTACACTGTTAGGGAAATTCCTTTCTTGGCGAAACCCGGCGAACCCAACACGTCGGAGAAAAGGCTGCGCCGTACCCTCGCGCCTTCAACGGACCCGCTGGAAGCTACCTTGCGGCGGATTCTCCAGAAGCAGAAGGAGTCGGTGAGGAAATTTGTGTCCTCACCGCACTCCCCAGGTACCCTGTATTGTATAGTTTTGTCCATGTGCACATGTGATGTCCCCATAGTTTAAGCAAAAGTAAATGTACAAATAAATTATATAAATGTAAATCGGTAGTCCATTTAGAAAGTTTTTCGTCATGTCGTATGTTAGGAATAAAAGTCGTTAGTATAAATGTGAGCCTGTGATTGTTAATTTTTATTTCATAAAAATTTCACGTTATCCGTGTATCGAGGGTAATGTCTGGAATTCTTGTCGTCAACATTTTTGTTTCCCAGATGGCCGTGCCAGTCTGGTGGATTGTTGTTGAACATTGCCTATGATGAGAAAACCCTGTAGAGGTTTTCCGTCGATCTTAGGGTGATTCTCAGGTGTTTGGTAATTTTCTTGGAGCTTTCTGCGGGTGTCTTCTGTCAGCCTTCGCTGACTGGAATTGATACAGCTCGACCGTTCTCCGATCCTTATAAAAGGACACAATTTAGGCCTGCGTGTCAGGTCTCTAGCTGGGCAATCGAACACGGCGATTGGTCCTCGAAAGAGGTGGCGCTTAAGCCAATCGCTTAAGAGAGGACGGGTAGAAACGCTAATATCTTAGCCTTCTTCGAGCTGGCCGTAGGTTCCGGGTTGTCTTTTGAAACCCGGTCCGCTACAATCTTCTAAACGACCCCTTTGAATTTACCTATCGGCGATCGAACACACCGATCTTACGACGCGAATTTTCTTTGGTTGCTGGTCAGTGTTCGACGTTCTGCAGAACAGACCGTCCAAGACTTAACCAGAAGTTAGAACGTGAAAACCCCGCGTAACGAGAATTTCAATATCGTAACTTCTTGCAAGGAAGTGATTGGTTAGAATCGTCCTGCAGTACAGGCCAACTCTAATTCCAAGTTTTTAAGTTGCTATGTCCCACTTGCAGTACAAATGAAACAGAGTTACTTTGGATTGTAAGCGAAGTGAAAGTTCCAACGTAGTAACTTCCTCACGCCGGAGGAAAACCTTTTTCGGATGATTGAGGACCCGAACGTTTCGATACTTGTTCTCTGATGATATTTTATTGATACTAACTATTTACAGGGTTTGGGTTTTCTTAAATACTAAATTATTAATCCGTCAGTGAATTGAAAACCCTTTGCTTCCCAGTGTGAAAGAAGTCATAATTTCCATTCAATAATTTATTGTCACCAGGGAAGCAAAGGGTGATCGAATTCGGTATGTATTTATATGCTATATGGAAAATGTATTTATGCTTATACGCTCTATGCGTTAATTCACTTTCAGTCACTGGTTAGGTTAAACCGCGACGAAATCTAATTGCTGATCCTAGCCCAACCGACTTACATTCATACTCGCTAGCGCGCGTAATGAATCAGCTCATTGTAATCTGATCCCCCGCTCGGTCAACGGCACGGCAGCATATTTATATGTCGCTTTACCGCTGGGGGAAGAAAAGTGAACGAACACTAACAGCTGATAGCAGCTAGCGGCGACATACCTTTAACTAAAAAATTCCTAGTACTTCTACTAAAACTCATCATTATAATATCAGATTATTGTCAGACACAATTCTCGTTCACGATTTTTCAACCACTTGCAAATAACATGTTTCTCCGTTACATGGAATAAATGTTTGATACAGAAAATATGATAAAATAAAGACAGACCCCTCCACTTTCGTCCTCTTAGAGAGGGGGCGAGGAGTGTCTATTCACCCTAGAAATGTTTCGTGCCCCCTAAAATATTCACATGCCAAATTTGGCTCCATTTGCTCCAATAGTTTTCGAGTTATGCAGAAATTTGTTTTTCATTTGTATGACAGCCCACCCAAAGAGAGGGGTAGGAGTGTCGAACTACTATAGAAATATTTATTGCATCCTTAAACCTCCACATGCCAAATTTTGTTTGGTTTGCTTGATTAATACTCGAGTCAATCCAAAGAGAGGGGGGAGAAGTGTCGAACCACCATAGAAACATTTATTGCACCCTAAAACCTCCAGATGCCTCATTTGGTTGCATTTGCTTGAATAATTCTCGATTAATGTAGAAATTTGTGTGTCATTTGTATGGCCACCCCCTTAGAGAGGGGGGTGGAGTGTCTAACCACCATACAATCATTTATTGCACCCTAAAACCTCCATATGCCTAATTTGGTTTCATTTACTTCATTAATTCTCGAGTAATGCAGAAATTTGAGTTTTATTTGTATGGCAAACCCCCCTTAGAGAGGGGGAGGGGTCTCAAACTATCACGAAAACCTTCCCCGGCCCCAAAAACCCCTACATATCAATTTTCATGGCGATCGGTTCAGTAGTTTCAGAGTCCATAAGAATCAGCCAGACAGACAGACAGAAATCTATTTTTATATATATAGAAGACAAGGTCAAGGACAAGATTAGGCAGGGTCAGCCTAAAAAAAAAAATCTTCAAAATTACCTTTTACTATAAAATTCCTAGTACTTCTACCAAAACTCGTCATTATAATATCAGATTATTTTCAGAAACAATTCTCGTTCAAGATTTTTCAACCTTGCAAGTGGTTGAAAAATGTTTCTCCGTTACATCGAATAAATGTTTAATACCGAAAATATGATAGGATAAAGACACCCCTAAATCAGACAATTCCTCTCTCGAGTTTTGCTCTTATCAACACATTCGAATCCATTTTTATTTATATAGATAGAAGACGATATAGCAATTATCACATTAAAATCCATTTCCATTTTCGAACGAAAATCAATTTCGTTAGCGCAAACATTTGTGTTTCATTTGTATGGCAGCCTCCCCTTGGAGAGGGGGGAGGAGTGTCGAACTATTATAGAAACGTTTATCAATCTCTAAAACCTCTATATGCCAAATTTGATTACATTTGCTTGATTAGTTCTCGAGTTATTCAGAACCATTTTAGAAACATTTATTGCCTCCTAAAACCTCCACATGACGGCGCCAGTGGTTGTATGGTTAGCGTAACAGCCTCACAATCCGATCGGCCTGGGTTCAATCCCAGCTGGCGTCGTTGGGATTTTCTGAGGCGAAAAATCTCTGGTTACGTCTTCCTTCGGAGCGGAAGTAAAAGAAGTTGGCCCGGCTCATGAGTTGTTGAGTCTGATAGGTAGGAACAGGTGGAGTCGCCTCCCTGATGTCGGTGATTGGCACTAAAGTGGCGGAAATAGGCCGACGAAAAATAAGCGAAGATAAAAAAAAAAAAATAAAACCTCCACATGTCAAATTTGGTTATATTTGCTATTTGCTTGATTAATTTTCGAGTACAGACAGACAGAAATCCATTTATATATATATATATATATATATATATATATATATATATATATATATATATATATATATATATATATATATATATATATATATATATATATATATATATATATATATATATATATATATATATATATATATATATATGTATATATATATATATATATATATATATATATATATATATATATATATATATATATATATATATATATATATATATAAATGGAGTGATGTCTGTCTGTCTGTCTAATTCTTATAGACTCGGAAACTACTGAACCGATCGACATGAAAATTGGTATGTAGGGGTTTTTGGGGCCGGGGAAGGTTTTCGTGATATTTTGAGACCCCTCCCCCCTCTCTAAGGGGGGGCTGCCATACAAATGAAACACAAATTTCTGCATTACTCGGAAATTAACCAAGCACACGAAACCAAAGTTGGCATGTGAAAGTTTTAGGGTGCAATAAATGTTTCTATGATGGTTAGACAGTCCTTCCCCCACTAAAAGGGGGGGCTGCCATACAAATGAAACACAAATTTCTGCATTACTCGAGAATTAATCAAGCAAATGAAACCAAATTTGGCATGTGGAGGTTTTAGGGTGCAATAAATGATTGTATGGTGGTTAGACACTCCAAAACCCCCCCCCCCCTCTAAGGGGGGCTGCCATACAAATGAAACACAAATTTCTACATTAATCGATAATTATTCAAGCAAATGCAACCAAATGAGGCATCTGGAGGTTTTAGGGTGCAATGAATGTTTCTATGGTGGTTAGATACCCCTCCCCCCTCTCTTAGGGGTGGCTGCCATACAAATAAAACACAAATTTCTGCATTACTCGAGAATTCATCAAGTAAATGGGTGGGACGAAGTTTGCCGGGTTAGCTAGTATATATATATATATATATATATATATATATATATATATATATATATATATATTTATATATATAGAGGTATATAGAAGATTATCACACTCTTCTATTGCTTTGAAAAGTTTTTTTCGCACATTTTTGGAGAAAGATAACGAACGAGAAAGTGCGTTGTTCGGTTGCTGTAAAGCTGTGAGAGCCAAAGAATCTTCGCAATTTTTTTCTATTTCCGAGTCAACATCAAAGCGCGTTTCAAATCATTTAGCTCAAACTGTGCGTATGGTCAAATTGACAGTTAATCATCATTTGCGACATTACTATTGGCCCGCGCTGCTTTGCCAGTTGCTTGCGTTGACTCAAAAAACTAACTCGAAGTCAGACTTTGGCGCGGCGAAATTAACCTATCGCTCCCCGACCGGATCCCCGCCACAACGCCGACCTTTTCGGTTAGAAACACTTTCCAAAGTAAACAGTTTCATCTAGCGGCGAGCGAAAGAATCGGGATCACGTGACGCGGGGCTTATGTTTTGATGATGATGGTGGCGATCTATTTATTTTGTGGTTTCTTCACCCCATTTCTCATCAATATCATTAACTTTCGTCTAAACGTCCGGCCGATCGCCGACGGGATTACGTAAGCGCGGAGCTCCAGCTGAGATGGTCCACTCGCGCTTGCTGGATGCTGCAGTGGCAATATTTGTTGTGGTTAATTTGCGTTGCAATTGTTGCGCGAAAGTTTGAAATTTTTTCAACACATTGCATATGTGGTGAAGCTTGGGTAAGAAATACGCGGACGTCCACTCAACTGAAGGGAGGGAAATGAGTGAGACATGTTGAGCAGTGTAGCAAATACTTCAATCAATAGGAAAATGTTTGCTGTTTGCCTTGGGACTTGTAAATTCTTTATCGAGGGCAGAACTGACCGATGACTGCTGGTTTTATAGTTTACATAATGATAATTCGGTGTGCTTTCATTCATTCGATTGGGCAGGGGAGAATCTTGAAAGGTGATGACTGAAAATTAAAGCTAACAAACAGCATTTTAATCGCAGAATGCAAATGTCACACGATATACTGACTTGGTCAAAACAGCAGTACAATTTTCATCACGTTTATCACGTGCATACTCTTCCATCCTCGACGAGGGGAAAGAAACTTTCCCATTTATTCAAGGTCGATCGGAGGAAGAAACCTTTCTTGGCACTGGCCGAGATCTTGGATGGTTTGGGATAATATTTGTGATTGGGACAATTTACCTTCTGACCGCAAATCGCTGTGGAGAAGACTAAAAATAGCGCAAGCAAACAGCATGGACAGCACTTTGAATATGTCGTTGTTTGATTAGTCGTGGGATGGATGGGGGAGAGAGTGGTCGTGAATAAATAGAAAAGTTTACCTCGCATCCGGGAAATTTTCCATAACCCAAGTCGGATGGTGATGGAGGTGGTTTTTTTTGTCTGTATGTATTTGAAGTTCAGGTAATGGAAATCATGTTGCTGTAGTGTTGTCCCTGTATTTCAATAAGTTCAGTGAATTGATGATGTAAACCAATTGTTTTTAATAACATAATATCCTGTAAGAAAAAAAACGTGCAACCGACTACCGAGAGAGTATAGATAGACCATTCTATCCTGGATTCCTCGAGAAGACGCACCACGCTAGATATGGGGTACAGACTAGGGGGGCGTTGCTGATTAATGGTCAGCTGCATCCCAATAGGAAGTATCCCGTGTCGGGCACAGGTACAGATCATTGAAGACAGCAACATCACAATTACGAAAACACTTGTAATACTAACCTCGAGCCAACCGCGAGTAATCGGTTACATATTACTAACATAGTTATAAGGCAAACATTGTCGAAATATTGAACTCCCGGCCCCGTCAGGTTGACGCCATATGAGCCTTAATAAAAATATATATTTTGGATAAAAAAAAAATCGAAACGTATGGAATTCATCTTCCGGATGTTGAAACTATACTTTTCGCTACTGAGTTGAAGGTACTTAAATGTACCTGTTAACTTCAAGTTTTGAAAATTTAGTTTTCAAATCTTTGAAACCAAATCAAAATCCTTCTTCAAGCTGCTCTCAAATTTTAATATTCACGTGTGTGTGCGTGTGTGCGTGTCAGAAAACTTTATATCCATATTTTTTCAATATGCCTTCAGGATGACCATGAGTTACAAGGTATTTGGATGAACTTTCTATACCGAAAAGCATCTCAAATGTGTTTCGAACAAAGTCGCCCAGGGCGATTCAGTCAAATTTCTTGCTGGGCCCAAATTCAACTGTCGGTGCGCTAGAGAAATAAGCGGGCAACGATAATAATAAATTCGGGTTCGATTCAGGACTACTTTTCTGTTGAATCCGAATGAAATCAACCGACTGCAAATTACAAAACTTGTAAAAATAATTTTTCAGTCAATTATACAGTGTTGCCAATGATAATAAAAAAATTAAATTCAACCGAACGTACAGTTGTGTTCAAAATAATAGCAGCTTATTTTTTTATCTCTACTCGCATACATACCCTTGATGTTGTCAACTAACCATATGAATATACGAAGGTAGTTTTTCTCGTTTAAAACTCATATTATTTATAACCATAATATTTGGTTCAGTGTATATCTTCTTCGAAACTTCTGGCTGCGTCCTTTTCGCGCGGTTCAAAATAATAGCAGTGAAGTACGATTTCAATCAAAGTATGTTTTCGTTCGAAGATTCCGTCAAGTTTTGTCGTTTCGAGAATCGGCAAGTGTTTATATGCTTATATAATTTTAAAATAATCACAAGATAACATGTATTTTTTGTTTGTATTGCATCACTGCTTTTGTGTACAAGTGGTTTTTTTTTCGGTCGTGATTTTTTCCGTTGATTATCGTGTTTTTTTATGTCTTAAATATTTTATCCGAGCTATTACTGTATGTCAGTGTTTCGTTGTTGAATCGGTTCGTGTGTAATTCGAAATCTTTCCGTTGTGGTAAAATATCTCGTCTCGCGAGTGTTGTGCTTTTGTTGGTGACGAAAAACAGTAAAGCCGTACTACTCTCCACGCCGATTTTTTCTTTTGAAGCGCCATCTACCGGGATAAAACTTAAGCAAATTGCACGCCACTTAACTACTTCTTGCATCCAACCGACTTGAACGCGTATTGTATTGCCTACCCAAAGGCGCATCACAATGACGAAAAACTGCGCTAAGTGCTCAAATGCAATTTCGGGCATCGATTTCGTCGTTTGCCGTGGGTATTGCGGTGCGGCTTTTCATATGAATGCCTGCTCTGGTGTTACCCTCGCACTGCAGTCGTACTTCGCAGCGAACAGAAATAACCTTTTTTGGATGTGTGATCAATGCGCTGAGCTATTCGAAAATTCTCATTTTCGCGTTCTATCGCGCCAGGCTGATGAAACATCTCGTCTTTGCACGCTCACGACTGCGATTACAGAGCTGCGTTCCGAAATAAAGCAACTGCACTCTAAGCCTGTTACCCAATTTTCACCCGCTACAAGCTTGCACTGGCCAGCGCCTGAACAGCGCAGAGCGATAAAACGCCCTCGTGAGATCGATTTCACCATGCGTGCTTCTGACAGTTGCCAAATAGGACGCAAAAAGCCGTTGGCAAATGTTGTGTCAGTGCCTATCTGCAATAAAGATGCAGGTCGGAAATTCTGGTTATACCTTTCAAAAATTCGTCCTGACGTCACCGTAGAATCGGTTTCTGCTATGGTTAAAGCCAATATCGGGACTGCGGATAATATTTCCGTGGTAAAGCTTGTCCCAAAAGGAAGAGAGTTGGTTTCACTTACATTCTTATCCTTCAAAATTGGGCTCGACCAATCGTTCAAAGATAAAGCTTTAGATCCATCCACATGGCCTGAAGGGTTGCTGTTTCGGGAATTCGTAGACTACGGTTCCCAAAAATTTCAAGTTTCTCCGAAGTACAAAAGGTCTACCACGCCGTTGCTGCCACCAGAAACAGTTTCATCGCCGATAGCGCCGATCCGGGATTTGAGCCAGTTTACTCCAGCCCGGGACGCAACAGTTTAAGCCATTCGGAAGGCCCCTATCCCTCCATCACAGTCGTGTTATTCCCGCCAACTGTCAACAGTCGTCCCGGACCTGTGTTTGAGCATGGAAAAGGGGTCTTCCAGCCTATCAGCACAGGCAAAATGACAATACCATATAAGCATCGTCCATCCAGTCTCCGGTGGTCACTCTCAACGGAATGCACGCAAAACAGCTTGATGGAAGCTCCCAAGCCGCTCGGCACAGTCGAGCACTGCCGTCGTCACTCCGCTGACCGTTCCTGCCATCCGAGACATTCCGTTCCTGTGTTCGGAGCTGGTGAGGGAGTCTTTCAACTTGCTACCTCAGGCAAGTATGATAACAGTACCGTTTCTTCGCTTCCTGAAATCTGTTCCATTAACAGTGTTACTTCGTCATCGTCAGCGGATTGCACGCAAAACAGAATGATGGAAACTCCCAAGCCGTCCAGCATAGTCGAGAATCGTCGTCTCTGCGCTGACCGCAACACCACCGTCTTTAACCTCCAACATCCTGATGTATTATCAGAACATTGGTGGGATCAACAGTTCTCTCGCCGAGTACCAGTCAGCCTTCTGTGACGGGTGCTATGATATTTACGCTCTTTCCGAAACATGGTTGCAAGACAACACGTTGACGATGCAGCTATTTAACGACAAATACTCAGTGTATCGACAAAACCGGTCGACTTCAAACAGCACCAAAAGCCCTGGAGGTGGTGTATTGATCGCCGTTCGCTCGAGTTTCAAATCCCGACAGCTGATTCCTTCTGTAAGCTCGTCGAAGGTGGAGCAATTATGGATCACGATTCTCACGACTGACGCTATTCTCTACCTATGTGTAGTATATATTCTTCCCGATCGAGTGAATGACGCGGATCTGATTGAGAATCATCTTGACTCGCTCTACTGGGTGATTTCGCAGATGGGACCTAGAGATACCATAATAATTATTGGCGACTATAACATGGGTACGATATCGTGGCAGCACAATTCGGTTGGATCGCTCTATCCGATCAACTCTCGATCCTCGGTTGGATTAACATCGCGATTGATGCATACTGCACTCCTGGACTCAAACAGATGGGTGGAATCGGAAACGAAAACAATCGTTTGCTCGATTTGTGTTTCGTTAGTCAAGAGCTGTGCCAGGACGTTAGGGTTATGCAAGCTCCATCACCGCTCGTTAAAATCTGTAGACATCATCCTCCCATACTAACGGAATTGAAAATATGTCCACAACAACGCTTTTGCGACACTACTGAGAGCGTTTTTTACGATTTCAGTAAGGCCGATTTCGATGGCATGAACGATTTCTTTTTACGTGTGCAGTGGAACGAAGTTTTCCAAGATTACGACGCTAACCTCGCTGCTTCTACTATTTCTGGTATCCTGCTTTATGCTATCGACCAATTTGTCTCTTTGAAGTCCAAACGCGAGCCGTTGAAACCAGCTTGGACAAATGCCGATCTCAAATTTCTTAAGAAGATGAAACGAGCTGCACTCAAACGGTTCACCAAATACCGTACGGATTCTACGAGGAATAGATACTTGAAGTTAAATAACGAATACAAACAGCTTAACAATCGTCTGTACAACGCTTATCAGGACAATTTGCGGAGCTGGTGAGGAAATGATGAAAGACGCATCAAGAATAACCCCAAAACTTTCTGGCGCTACGTAAATGAACAACGAAAGGAAACTGGACTGCCTTCAACGATGTCCAATGGTTTGATTGAGGCTGATACGATTTCTGACATTGCCGATATGTTTCGCTCTCAATTCAGCAACGTCTTTACTGACGAACAACTCGATCCGGCGGATGTAGCAGCTGCCACTCTAAACGTTCCTCGGTTTTCTACTTCTTTGCTACAGTTTTTAATTACCGATGATATGGTTAGCACAGCAGGAAAGAAATTGAAGTCCTCCACGGGATGTGGCCCTGACGGTATTCCATCACTTGTGCTCAAACGTTGCATGCATTCGCTGGCTAAACCACTCGCAACAGTGTTTAATCTTTCACTGAACTCTGGCGTATTTCCGAACTGTTGGAAACAGTCGTTTGTTTTCCCTGTGTTCAAGAAAGGGTGCAAAAAGGGTCGTTTCGAATTACCGCGGTATAGCTGCGTTAAGTGCCACGTCCAAGCTATTTGAATTGATCATTCTTAACGAGTTAGTGCACAGATACGCGCATTATATATCGGAGGACCAACACGGATTCATGCCAAAACGTTCAACGACGACTAACCTAACTTGCTTCACTTCCTATGTAGTTCGTCAAATAGAAAATCGTCAGCAAGTGGATGCTATATACACGGATTTATCTGCAGCATTCGATAAAATGAACCATCAAATCGCAATAGCTAAACTTGACAAACTAGGCATGGATGGCGATCTGTTACTCTGGCTGGAATCTTACCTATGTGGTCGTAACATGTCTGTCAAGATTGGAGACCATGTTTCGAAACCCTTTCCAGCTTGCTCTGGTGTTCCCCAAGGAAGTCACCTCGGACCGTTTCTATTCCTACTATACATGAATGATGTCAACTTCGTACTAAACTGCCTCAAACTCTCGTATGCAAATGACCTGAAGCTGTTCTATAAGATTGAGCAGCCACAAGACGCGGTTTTTCTACAACAACAGTTAGAAACATTCACTAAATGGTGTCATAGTAATAGAATGTCACTAAACGTGTCCAAATGCGCGGTAATTTCGTTTGGACGTAAACACTCTCTTTTTCACTTCGGTTACAGTCTGGAAGGTGTACAATTACAGCGAGAATCGACTATCAAGGACTTGGGCATCCTGATTGATACGAAAGTTACCTTCAAGGATCACATTACACTCGTCGTATCTAAAGCCTCTTCGCAGCTGGGTTTTCTCTTTCGTTTTGCCAAAAAGTTTAGGGATATCTACTGCCTGAAAGCTCTGTACTGTTCTATTGTGCGCCCCATCCTGGAATATTCATCGGTCATATGGTCTCCTTACTACCAAAATGAAAACCAACGGATTGAGGCAGTACAGAGAAAATTCGTCCGCTTTGCTCTACGTCATCTTAGGTGGACGGATCCATTTAACCTGCCTAGTTACAAGAGCCGTTGTTTACTTATTAAACTGGAGTTGTTGGATGAGAGACGCAACGTAGCAAAGGCTTGCTTCATTGCAGACCTGCTGCAGGGCAACACTGATTGTTCTACTTTGCTCGGCTTTTTAGACATTAATATACGTCGTCGCAGCCTTCGTACACACACGTTCCTTAGTACCCCTTCTGCTAGAACGAATTATGGTTTGCATGAACCAATGCGGAGTATGTCTCGTCTCTTCAATAGGTGTTACCACGTTTTTAATTTTAATATGACGCGTGAAACAAATAAGTGTAACTTTAGAAGTGTTCTGTGTTAATTTATATTATTTTACTTGTCATTGGGGTACAATGTTACCTGTTGACCAAATAAACAAATAAAGTAAAAAAAAAGGGTCGCGGTAAACATGGTTCTGAGGAGCGGCGCAATTTAATCAAAACTTTAATAAATGAAGGACAAACCTATAGACAAGTACAGGAACTAGTTGGTTGTTCTGCCAAAATGATAAGCAATGCTTTAGAATATAAAGAGAAGTCTGAAACTCGTATCCGAAAACGTTGCACTTCTGAAAGAATTGATCGAAAGATAGTTAGACTGTCACGGACTCATCCAACTTTCCCTTCTAATAAGATCAAAGATGAACTGAACTTAACTGTGAGCGGTGTTACAGTCAGACGATTGGCGGAAGTCAAATTGTATGCACATAGCTTTCAAAAGGTGCCATTGTTAACAAAACATAATGTTACGAGTCGCCTCAAGTTTGCTAAAATGCACATTGATTGGCCCGAAGCAAAATGGCGTAATATTTTGTGGACGGATGAATCCAAAATAGTTCTCTTTGGATCGAAAGGCCGTCGTCAGTATGTGAGACGTCCACCCAACACAGAGTATCAACCGCAGTACACGATTAAGACAGTAGAGCACGGGTTAGCAAAAATTATGGTATGGGGATGTTTTTCCTACAACGGCGTTGGACCAGTTTACCGCATACCTGGTATGGCATCATGGATCAATATGGTTACATCGAAATACTTAGTGAGATTATGTTGCCTTATACTGAGAAGGAGATGCCACTAAAATGGGTCATGCAACAGGACAACGATCCAAAACACACGAGCAAACGCGCTAATACATTGTTTAAGGAGAGGAAAATTGTGCTCATGTAGCGGCCAGCTCAGTCTCTAGACTTGAACTCGATTGAGAACCTGTGGGGAGATATCAGATGCGCTGTTTCTGAAGCTAAGCCGAAAAATGTTGATCATTTGTGATCTGCAGTTCGTGATTCTTGGGTTGCGATACCTGTTTCTCGCTGCCAAGCACTTGTGAACTCTATGCCAAAACGATGTGCTGCTGTTATTAACAATAAAGGTTACACTACAAAGTACTGAAGTACACCCAAACTAGCGGTGGCAGAAAACATGCCATCTTTGGCAGAAAACATGCCATCTTTGGCAGAAAAGATGCCATTTCCTGGTCATGAGAGTCAAATGCGCAAATAATGAGCTATTTTGAAGCTTAAAAATGGTTTGTATGTATGCGAGCAGACATCTCTTTCTGTTTTCTTTTCTCTTTTCATTTGGAATTGTGCAAAAAAAAAGTCCACACAACGTCAATGGGGATCAAACCAAGGCCGGCTGGAATGCAAAGTTACTTTACACGACCACGCTATCCATATAGCTGCCAGTGCTGTTATAAAGAAGCGTGATAATATTCCACCTCATCATAAAATGAAGTAGGAAGGTGTTTTCCAAGAGAATAAAGAAGAACATGAACGAGAATATATCTTTCTCTGTCTGGGCCGTGTATTTGGCAAACTATACGAGAAGCTTTTATATACTTTCATTTAAATGTGTCTCCTGTTTCGCTCGTTCATATTGGCTTTAGCATATATATTATACAAATGACATACATGTTTTGGGGAGTAGAACATTTTCTGTTATTTTTCAGCTCATTTAATGTAATAAATCGGGATGCCATAACTTGTGCTAAAAATTAACTTTGGGTGTAGGGATAAGAAAGTTAGATTTTTAATGTCACATTTAGGTCACCCAATTTTGTCGAAGACAGTTTTTGTCTAGGGAATAACTGGCCTTTCTAGACCATTGTGCTTTGTATATGTATATGTTTTAGGCAAAAAAATTCTGGATATATTTCCGATTAAATTTTTTTTCATCCCATTTGTTTATTATTTTTTCAACACGTTGAGCCTCGAATTTTTATTGCTGCGCTTTCCATTCAATCCGCATCAAGAGCGTTTGCACTATATCATTGTTGGTCCCAGCTCCCAAAGACACTTATTGCATGAATGGAAAATAGTCAGAAATTCGACTAGTAAGTAGCCAGATTTTGTAAAACATCCGAAAACAAACCGTATGTATTTTAATTTTTTTATTTTGCAACTGTCAGTCTCAGTCAGTTAGCGCGTTCCTACCTAAAAGCTCAACGTCGGCCCCTAGGGACCGACGCGAGGCTCAACGTGTTAAGACTCATTAGCATTTAGCTGTAACAGAGCCGAATTTTAATCGTGTACATGTCACATGTTTATCATATCTATAAATGAAGAACATTACACAGTAGCCTTTTAGGCGTAAGAATATTTCTTCTGTTCTTCCATTATCCAGTTACACCACCGGAAAGCGGAGACAGTTGATATGATTGTTGTTGAGTTATTAACCCTTCTAGTACCGGCGAAAAGAAAGTGTCTAAGCGAAGAATACCGGGCCGAATCGGTGAATTTGGAGAGGTTCGCGAAAATGATCGTAAAAACGAAAGTAGAAGTGATATTTACAAAATATGAAAAGTAGCATATTAGGAAATAAAGGGAGAATAAAACGATACAAATTGTGTTCCATTATTTGTTGAAAATCATAAGAATAACATGAACATAAGACATAACAAAAATCGTACAAAAGTGATTTATCTTTTTCAAATGGTAATTGCACATAAAAAAAGTCATCATTTGGTCATAGCTCTATGTACATTTTTAGACATTGCATTTTGCAATCATTTGCAATACAATAACAGAAGTATGATAATGAAACAGAAGGATAACGCTATGATGCACGGCAAGCATCAGACAGATCTACTACACTAGTGGATCGTGCGGCTGGTAATACGTCCCTAAAAAAATATAAGTGTTAGATAGATATTTATAGTTAGTTTTCTGCCTACTAAAAATATGTTATATTTCCTTACTTTTACTTACATAAGCAATTTATTAGCCGATGCCGATTGGAGTAATGTGAACGCGTCTTAACATATACAGACGCGCGGCACTAATCAGCACAAAACTCAAAACTCAAACTTTCCCAAAGTGGGCCCTCATTGACCATCTTTGTGTTGATACAGAATAACTACGTCCACGCAACAATCATCAGCGATGGAGATCGATCCACGGTCGAAATAAGATACCATACAACAGCTCTGCTCTCAAGACACATCGGGCTGCTGTTCTAATAACTCAATGATCAATCAACTGTCTCCGCTGTCCGGTCTAACTGGATGATGGAAGAACAGAAGGAAAACTCTTACGCCTAAATGGCTACTGTGTAAATGTGTACCATATGCAATGGTATAGGAGGGAATACTCTAACGCCGAAAAATGGCAACTGTGTAATGTGCTAATTATAGATATGATAAACATGTGACATGTACACGATTAAAATTCGGCTCTGTTAAAGCTTATGAGCCTAAAATAAACAAAACGGATAAATAAAAATCATTTTTTCACTTGTGTTGCATCGAATATGAATCATTTTAACATTTTATAAAGTTATTTTGAAACACAGACCTCTTGTGATGAGTACAATAAGGCTCCAACGGAGGCGCAACGATATATCGTCGTTGGTATTTTTGGCAAGTGCACCGAACGACGATATATCGAAAGAGCACTTAAATGGGAGCGCTTGCACAATGTCAGTGTCAGTCCCAGCTCCCAAAGATAAGGATTTTTATAATAGTCCGGAATTAGGGATTGCATTACCGTCCCAAGATTCAATAACCACTTATTTGATAATGAAAATTTCATTACCGGTAAAAAAATACTTAAAAATAATCCATTTTCTTTAAGGAACGGATTTTATTAATAATGATTAGTTTACAAAAAATTGCAAGTTTTTGCTACTTAGTTTGTTGGTTAAAGTAATACTTAAGGACACAAATAATATTAATTTTGTCGTCTTCCGACTTAGATCGGAATTCATTATCTAAATTTCCAGAAGAGTAAAACGCAGAGTACAATGATGTTGAGCGTACATTACGAAGAGTATCGACTATCGTTATTATGTATTTACCTTTGATACGTTATATATAGACGTATATATAGCTTGGACTGGAAGTTGATGCCTTTGATTGCTGCAATCTTCGTTCAAGTTTTCCCTTGATGCTCAACTGTCCTGCAGGTTCTCTTGTTATCCAGCTACTGAATCAATACCATAATCGCAAAATCATATCAAGTCACAAACAATTCCAAATTCCTGCTTGATCAATGCAGTCCGTGACGTTTGATAGGAGGCGCCGAAGTCAACATTAATAGTGCCGTCATGCCATTAACACCACGAGCAGAATGATTATTATTTATGGTATAAAAATGAAAATTACCGAAATTACCGGTTTTTAATTGTAAAATTACCGTTAATTCGGTAATGAAAAATGATCCAGTATTACCGGTAAAACCGGTTACGATAATACCGGATAACAATCCCTATCCGGAATCCGACTAAAAGTAGTCTGCAACCTTCCCGCAGTGGTAAAATATTTGCATTTGTAATGTAAAAAAAAGATGCGAAACGATTGACGTTGAACCTCTAGCTTAATTTCACTGTATAAATTCTAATTCTATAAAGTATCTACGAGTATCTCATAAATGATCGATATTTTTGCAATTGTGAAACCACAGAGATAGTTCTATGTAAATATGGTGGCACACGGTGATTTGACTGTTAACCCTAAGCGATCGAATGCCGCCGTAGTCGCGACAGTGAAAATATTCTAAAAAAATCGAATGCCGCCATCTGGGCTCTGCTGAGGATAGTCAGCTGACTATCTGACTGACTATATACGTATTCAGTTAGTAATGAATTTTGGCTTCTTCACGCAGTTTCTCCGCCAAAACGACTAAACAGTCAGTCGGGCGTTTAGTCGCTATCTCCCTCTACCGACTCGACTACATCATTGCACTCTTCCCAGTCAAATTGTCCTCATTGCATTTTTAAGTGACTTCCCCCAAAACGAAATCGTTCCTCTCTTTCTCTCTCCCATGTAAGTGTGCATTAGAGTGCCAATGAAAATTGCCATCTGGAATTTTCAAAGCGAACTTGATTAAAAATGTTGATTCCCACGAAAAACTACCCTGTGCAAAATATCAGCTCAATCGGACTTTATTTACTAGTGTCGCACAGCGGTCAAAGTTTGAGTTTTTTGAAAACCGAAAAATCACCCAAGGGCCCCAAGGGGGTAATGGAAATCGGGGTTTTCGAAATGAAAACTCGATATGACGATTTTCATTGGCACTCTAAACCATACGTTTTGCTTCATATTCCGAAAAAACCAAAGTTTCCCAAAGTGTCGATTTTCGACAAATTTTTTTTTTCGAGATGACAGTAGATCTCGACGTTTCATGCAATTTGAAGACATTTGGCATAAAATTTTTTTTTTCGAAAACCCCGATTTCCTTTACTTCCCCCTTGGGTTATTTTTCGGTTTTCAAAAAACTCAAACTTTGACCGCTGTGCGACACTAGTAAATGAAGTCCGATTGAGCTAATATTTTGCACAGGGTAGTTTTTCGTGGGAATCAACATTTTCAATCAAGGTCGCTTTGAAAATCCGTGGGTAACTTTTTTTCCCATACATCCATTGGCACTCTAGTGTGCATGTATCGATGTTCGAGTTCAACGTGGTTTGAAATACGCTACAGGTGAGCTAGATTATTTTTGTATCGTACACGAAAATTACTCACACGTATAAAATAGCGTGCAGTGTGTGTGCGCTATTTTGCACGCTATTTACTAATACTAAAGCGAGGACCTTTATAACCTACTTGATAAATGTCTAAGTTCGTTGGTTTGAATTCACAATGGGTAGACAATAAACCGTCCATTGATGGGATAACTTCTATGGACGTAGAAATAAGATTGCGAACACGTGTATAAAATTAGTGTCAGGGGGAAATGGAAGTCAGTCAGTCAGAAGTCAGTTGAATGAAGAGGCAGATTTGTATTCATTAGTCGCGTCAGTTAAAATAACCACTGACTGGACTAGTTCACCAGTCATCCTCGCTAGTCAACGCTAGTCAATTCATTTTCTAGTCAAGTCACTTTTTGTTGGCGGCGACTGCCGAAGCAGTTCTAGCCGAAGCGAAGCTACGGAGAGTAGAGTCGGTCTCCATTTTTCACCTTCGAAGATTTCGGGCCCTGGCCGCCATACATACGGCATTCCGTTGTATTTCAGGAATTCTGTTGGGTTATGCCTTTTTTACGCATGCAACGTGATCTGAAGCATTCCTTTCCGAGCACCTTTTCTCGCTCTGGATTCTGTCGGCCAACTGGTCATCGTTCTAGAAAATGCGTTCGTTAAAGTTTAAGTTTTTCGATTCCACATGTCGATGGCGCTAACGATATATATTGTCCACACTCACTCTCTGTCCTCGAACAAACTGGAATAAATTATTGTACGTACCGAAAGTTAATGAGCGTATTAAGCATGAAATTGAAATGATTGAAAATTCAACAAAAATAGAATCGTGTGACGATGCCGTAACAACCTGCTATCATGTTCCTACCAATACGAATGAGGCCCTCCACTAGTTGGAAATTACCGTGGCAACAGTATACTATATCACAGTGAGATTACTTCAAAGGGGATATCCACTCATTGATGTATGAAGCTTTATTTTGAGCTTTATTAAAATATCAAAAACAGACGACAGCTGACATTTACGAGCAACAAAACGATATGTTTGATCTGTGATTTGCTCTCAACACTATCGCTTTCTATTCTGCTATCATCAGAAGCATAAGCTTGTGGAAATCGATATAACATGATCCGATTATCAGCCTGGAATCCTTTATTACTACTTTTTGACACCCTTTCATTCGTCTGAAGGATGCATTAGAACCGCAAAAGCGTCAAGATTAATTATAATCGACGATAATGAGATGCCTTTTTTCGGCACACCTGTGGACTGTATTGAAATATTTTCCTGTGCTCGCTTGAGTGAATGACAAATCCTATGCTTGATTGAACAGCTTCAAGCTGTTTATGTTAATTTCCAAACACATTCTTGAGACGGATCAATCCCGAACCTCGCCGCCGCCGTCGCCACTCGTTGAAATTCGATGTTATTTATTATTATTTTTTTCGCAGCAACAACACCCCCCAACACCGCTCCCGTTTGCCTTTATTCCCGCGCTCGCAATAAATCGTTGCACTGGTCCTCCTCTGGAGCGGTTCGAGGCCAGGGTCAAGAATAGCGCGAGGGAACAGGCAATTGGCGCAAAAATCCGGTCTTTCTGGTCCCGTACTTCGCTGGAAAGCTAACCATCGAACCATCGTGTGTATGTGTGTAAGTTCCCCGTTCCCGTAAGACATCCCGTTCCCCATCTCCAGAGATGTGCCGCGGACAAAAACCGGATCCAGGGAATGTTTGCAAAAAAAAAGGAAAAAGAAAAATAAGCGAGAGAATGGCGGAGAAAGAGAAAAAAGAACTTTCCATCCGAAGCTGTGATGTGCGCTGCGAAGATGCAACATCAACAACGGCCTCAACAACGGCGAACCGGAGCAACAAGGTCGTTTACACGGCCTTCACACTGTTATATACGAACGCAAAGTTCCTCGAGGTGTCTGTTTGCGAGGGGATTATTTTTCCTGCTAAAGGTGTGCTGGACTTATGATAGAGGGCGCGTGGGCGTGATGAACGGAACGCGTGACTGGAAGTCGTTTCGCTTGAAACGATGTTGACTTTTACATCATTCGATCAGGAATGCTTGCCAGTGCCAGATACTGATTCCGGTCCGAACTTTCGAAATCCCAGCATAATTTCTACGCGCAGGATCAATTTAAAATCTTAAATGAAGTGCATCTTTCCAAATTTCCCGCTCGCCGGAAGTTGCCTGGCGACTAAGATATATGACCCGTCTCTAATGCAATTCCCACTCATTGTAGTGGTTTCAGACACAAGTTGTGTTGTGTGCATCTCGGTGTTGATTCAGTGGAAGTTTTCGACATTAGGGTGAACATTTTGCACTCTCAAGATTGAGCAGAACGGATGGTTCTTCTAGGCGAGGTGGACTGCAATTCTGGACCGGAAATTTGAGGACGGTAGGGCGGGTCGGCAAATGCTGGGCACAGTTCGTTGATTTATGTGGTAATTCAAAATCCCAGAAATGGGTTGGGCTGGAATAGATGACTGGTCATAAAGAGATTGTGCAACTTTCTTAGGCGAAGAACGGGAGTGCACACAAATGGGCACCCCGAGAAGACTGGTTCGCTTGATGAGACTCTAGAAGCAATCTTGGTACGAATTAAGAGCGATAGTCTAATTAGATGAAGATATTTCTATGAGCAAAGAAGCTTGAAATGGCAGATTGTTTCTGGTCGTGTTGAATTTTTGTGCAAGTTATATAATGATTCATTCGCTTAAAATCTGGAAGCACTGTTAAATTTGATGTAGCGTTTTATGCAAACTATTGGGAAAGCTATTGTTTTCCAGTGGCGGAAGTTTGCTTATAACTCATACAGTGTTAGACAACCTATGACTGATGAAAGCAGAAGAAAAAATTCCGATAACGTCATGATGTGGTAACGATGTAATTTTAATAAAAGATACTGAAAAACTACTTTTTTTTAATATCATTTATTTATTTATTAGGCTCATTAGCATTTTAGCTGTAACAGAGCCGGGTTTTAATCGTGTACATGTACATATGTTTATGTTTCTATAAATTGTAAATTACACAGTAGTTAGTAGTAGCCATTTAGGCGTTAAGTTTTCTGTTCCATTACATTATGGTAAATTACACAGTAGTAGCCATTTAGGCGTAAGGGTATTCTTTCTGTTCATCCATTGTTCAGCAGACCGGACAGCGGAGACAGTTGATATTGATCATTGTTGAGTTATTTATAGAACAGCAGCCCGATGTGTCTTGCAGAGCAGAGCAGTTGTATGGATGAATCGATCTTATTTCGACCGTGGATCGATTTCCATCGCTGATGATGGTTGCGTGGACGTAGTTATTCTATAACAACACAAAGATGGTCAATTGAGGGCCCTGAGTTTGAACTCACGATCGATCGCTTGGTAAGCGAACGCGTAACCAAGTGGCTACGAAGAACCCCTTGAAAAACTACTTGAGTATTCAATAAGTTCAGTGTTTTTAAGCGTATCTCTAGACAGCGAGCAATCAACAGTACATGTTACAAAAGAGTGCGTCGTTAGATTTTTATAACGTTTGTTCTTAGTCCTACGTTAACAATGCCGTCGTGTATTGCATAACTGAATGTCTTTACATGAAAATGTAATCAAAACTATATGTAACAAAAATAAGGAAACAATAATCTAATATTTAAACAATGTTTGATAAATCATACAATCTTTATTCTGATGTATTTTGTTCTAAACTGCAGTTTGTTAAATCTAACTTTTTTTTTTATTACGGCCTTAGGATTCAGAATTAGATAAAATATCAAATGTATCAAAGTACATGTCGGACTCGATTATCCAGGTGTATTTTATTATCCGGAGTATTTTATTTTCGATTTTCGGAAATTTTAAATAATTTGTTTAATAATTCCATATTGAATAGCCAATATGGTTTTCATATGAAAGGGCTTGACTAGTAGAACAGTTATTTATGAAAAATGCAAATCCAAAACTGCCGCCACCACCAGATGGCGCCATACATATTTTTTCACAACCCCATCGATATTGGTACAAATGAAAGGGCTTGACTAAAGGGTGTGTCACATCAAATTGCATCACGGAAAAAACGCTGTAGAAATTTAATTTTTAGGAATTATATCTTCAGCATTCGCTTATAATCAGATAAGAGTGTATAGATCACGTTGGCCATGCTTCACTGTCAATTTTTCGTAAATTTGGAAAAATGTCGTCGAACGAAAAAGAGCGTCGTGAATTAATCCTGTGCACTCATTTCGAGAATCCGGAGTTGTCACATCGTGACATCGGTAAGATGCTGGGAATCGTCCAATCCACGGCCAGCAGAGTACTAAAACGATACTTCGAGAACCTAACCATCGACCGGAAGGTGAAGAACGGCAAAAATGGATGCTCCGTCAGTGAAAAAGATCACAAGCGCGTAGTTAAGCAGTTTAGACGTGATCCGAGAAGTTCGGTCCGGGATGTCGCCAATAAGCTGAATTTGTCAAGTTCATTCATCCAGCGGACCAAGCAGCGGGAGGGCCTGCGTACATACAAGGTTCAGAAGGCTCCTAACCGCGACGAAAGGCAAAACATGGTGGGAAGACGCGAGCCCGGAAGCTGTACACCGAAATGCTGACGAAGCCGCATTGCCTGATAATGGACGACGAAACCTACGTCAAAGCGGACTTTCGTCAGTTGCCGGGCCTGTTGTTCTTCTCCGCAGAGGACAAATTCAGCGTTCCGGAGGAGATTCGCAAGCAGAAACTATCCAAGTTTGCCAAAAAGTACATGGTGTGGCAAGCGATCTGCTCTTGCGGAAAGCGGAGCGCCCCCTTCGTGATGACCGGCACGGTAAACGGGCAGGTTTACCTTAAAGAGTGCCTACAGAAGCGCTTACTACCACTATTGAAGCAGCACGAGGGCCCGACCATCTTCTGGCCGGATCTCGCTTCGTGCCACTATTCAAAGGACGTGTTGGAGTGGTACGAAGCCAACGGGGTCACCTTCGTGCCAAAGGAAATGAACCCGCCCAACGCGCCGGAGCTTCGCCCAATAGAGAAATATTGGGCAATTATGAAGCAGGCCCTCCGGAAGAACCCAAAAGTTGTCAAATCGGAGGCGGACTTCAAGAGAAAATGGATTTCTGTTCAAAAAAAAACTACAACCTGACGTTGTACAGAACCTTATGGACGGGGTAAAGAGGAAGGTGCGAGCATACGGGCTTGGGCTCGAAGTATGAATAAAAAGAAAATGCCAAAAGTTGTTTAATAGTTTTTATTTTACTGTCTAAAATTTTCAAAAGTATCGGTCTACTGGGCGAATTTCTACAGTGTTTTTTCCGTGATGCAATTTGATGTGACACACCCTTTAGTAGAACACAGTTATTTATGAAAAATCCATGATGGTGGCCATTACAAAATGGAAAATTACATATTTTTTCAGAACCCCATCAATATGAATATCATATGAAAGGGCTTGACTAGCACAACACAGTTATTTATGAAAAATACAAATCCAAAATGGTCGCCACCACAATATGGCGCCATATATATTTTTTCACAACCCCATCAATATTGGTATCAAATGAAATGATTTGACTGATAGAATACAGTACATCATCGAAATATTCCGAAGAAAGTTAGGTAATAAATCAAAATTTAAAAAATGGGTGGGTTATATCTATGATATTACCGCAAGGATGACGTGGGACTACCTTAGCTTAGTAATCATTTGTTTGTATTGATTAAATTTTTGATTGGATAAAACAATTTCCGAATTCAATTGAATTCAATATATTCGCGTTGTGAGAAAAAATTTGAATAAATGCAATGTCTCTAGTGTCTACACGATCTTACCAGGTACCTAAGTTTAGAAGACCGTGTTAGGGAAACGCATTCTAGTCTGTACAAAGGTAAGCGAGTACAAAAGTACTCGCAGTTTGCATGTATTTTCAATGCCGATTTCCCCAGACACCTTGGTTCAGAAGTCTTTATAGGTAATCAGATTTCAGTCGGAACAAAAATACTCCCGACCTGCATGAATTTGCAATCCCAATTTTCCTAGACACCTTGGTTTTGAAGCCTGTGTTGAGGAAACATATTTTAGTCGGAACAAAAATGCCCTCGACTTGCATGTATTTGCAATGCCAATTTCCCCTCGCTTCATGGATTTGAAGTCTGTGTTAGGAAAACACATTTCAGTCGGAACAAAAATGCCCCCGAATGCATGAATTCGCAATGCAAATTTTCCCAAGCTCCTTGGATTTGAAGTCTGTGTTAGGGAAACACATTTCGGTGGGAACAAAAGCTCCCCCTACTTTCATGTATTTGCAATTCCGATTTCCCCAAGGCTGCTTGGTTTTGAAGTCTGTATTGGGGAAACAGTAAAGCGGGCCAATCAAAACGAGGCAGTAAGGGCGTTTAGATAACGCTTAACATTTTACAGTTATTCAATTATTTACCTAATGGAAAATAACACTTTACTAATTGCGATAGATGCGTAGAAATATTCCCTATCAATTGATGCAAACATCTTTCCGATTCAGTAGAAAATGTTCGAGTTATAAGCATTCGAAATCTTGCATTTTTTGCAATTTTTCATGATCTGCCATGTTCTACCAGTCGAGCACTTTCATTTGATACCCATATTGATGAGGTTTTGAAAAAAAAAATATATGGCGCCATTTTGAGGTGACGGCCATTTTGGATTTGCATTTTTAATTAATAACTGTGTTCTACTAGTCAGTCGCTTTCATTTAATATACATTGATGGGGTTGTGAGAAAATGTGTAATCCGCCGCTGTATTTATATTTTTCATAAATAACTGTGTTCTACTAGTCAAGCCTTTTCATTTGATACCCACATTGAAGCGATTCTGAGAAAATATGTAATCCGCCATTTTTTAGCGGCCTCCATCTTTGATTTACATTTTCCATAAATAACTGTGTTCTACTGGTCAAGCCCTTTCATTAGACATCTAAATTGATGTGGTTTTGGGAAAACCCATATTGATGAGATTTTGAGAAAATATGTAGATAATCCGGCATTTTGTAGCGGCTGCCATTTTGGATTTTCAAGATCAAGATCATATTGTACAGCGCTACAGAGAAAGTTACAAAGTTACGAAGTCACAAACATACAAACGGGTCCAAGCTAGATAAAACCGTTTAATAAACAAGTGCAAATCAAAATTATATTACGTTAACCGAGAGAAAATTCGTTGTTTTGTTTATTTTTTTTTTGACTCGATTATCCGGAGTGAAAAAAAATTCAATACTCCGGATCTGAATTTTTCTCATTTTTATGCTGATTCTAACGAATAAACTCATTTAAAAAAATATTCAACGTTTGAATCGCCTGACCGATCAAATCTTTTCACAGCAAATTGAAGATATTTTGTTCAAACTTACTATTATATAACGGAAATACACACTTTCCTGAATTGTTTGAATTTTATGTGAAGAAGACTGAGCTTTCCACAAATCATATAAAAAGCTAGGATCTAAAGAATCCTGCTAAGTTAATTTGCTGTGAGTATATCGAAAATCAGTCAGGTCAGGTCAGATTCGGAAGATTCTTTTAATGTGTTTGTCCGTCAACATCTGTATAAAACAAAATATAAAACTATACATTCCAAAATGAAAAATAAAATATTCCTATTGATATTTTATATAGAAAAAAAATCTGAACTTCCCAAAAATGATATAAAGATCTGGAGCATATGTGATATTGATACCTCGAAAACCAATTTGTTTTTAAACGCTTCGCCTGAAAATAGAAATCACTTTAATACCGTTCATTTGTTGTTAAAAGATTGGAAATCGATCCAGAGGTTCCAAAGTAGCGAATTTTCTAAAAAACCTAAATTCGGTAAAATTGATATAAAAGCAGATTTTTCAGACCACCTCAAATGACTATGATGCACGAATAAATAACTTATTCGATAGATCTTTTTCCCATGGAATTTTTGCATACATGTAAATGTGTTGTACACAGGAACCTATTATTATCACATGAAATTATATTCAATTAAGCATAGCTAAAATGATAAATTGAATATGAACCGTTTAATAAACTATTGAATTGAATATGAACCGTTTAATACAGAATATTTTCTTTCTGACGCCATCTGGTGTGAACTAGCGATATACAGCGAGATTCAAGAATCGATATAGTCCTGGGAATGAAGGTAATACCAGGGACAGACATACAGCTGTACTTGCGTTGTACGTGTACAGCGTTGTACAGGTACCATCGTACCATGACAGACATACTTTGGTTGTACATTGTACCGTATGTCAAACTGACAATCAGATATTTTTCCAATTTCCACCACATATTTCAATGAAAAAGGTTTTTATTTAGTGTCTAAACTATCAAACACAACAAACAAGTTTCCAATCTGAGTTATTAACTTAAGAGAAAGTCAATGAAAAGAACGATTATCAAGTGATTTGATTCTGCTTGTTCATGCTACCCACCACTAACCGTCTATGGCGCTGTGCACAGTACAACTGTAGCCATGTACAGCGGTAAAACAGGTCGGTACAGGTACAGCGATTGTACCGAGTTGCTTGCATGGTTCTAGCGCTGTACATGGTGACAGACATACAATTTTCGAAGTACAACGCAAGTACAGCTGTATGTCTGTCATAAGTATAATGAAGATAGTAGAGTTACTAGCGACATAGCATGCGCTGCAATAACTATTTTTTACATCGTGATGTCATTAATTGTGTTTATATTTAATTGCCTACCACATGCATGTAAAAACGCTAATTTCAATGAAAAACGTTAATTTTATTGAAGTTCCCACGGATTATGAGTGTGATGTGACAGCATGCAGTGGATATTTGAGAAAATCACGTCAAAAATGACGAATAAAAGTGATATTTTAGAAAGACATTTTCATTCCCCCGCGGCCATAGAAACAAACGAACTTTCATTATTTTTACGATAGCATATTGATTTTACTATGGCTCTTAGTTTCGGTGTTTGTGATATGGGAATATAGCCTTCAGTTAATCAGCATTTCACTGTAAATGTTACGAAGACTAAAACTACGACCACTCTCTGGGCCTCTGGACATAAATAATAGAAATAAGTCACAATACAATTGTCATCTGTTGAAAGGTAAACAGTTGCAGTATTTATGTATTTATTTATTTCACCGTCTTGGATATAAAGATTCCTACAGACTGTTTACTTAGGCTAGTTCCTTAATTCTATTTTTGAATACATTTTTGGATATATTAAAATCAAAACAATTATTCGCTACATTGAACTCACGGAAACATTTAAGTAGAGGACTGTTTTGACCGTAGGTGGTCCTGCGTGGAGGGATCGCTAGGAGTTGTCTGCCTCGGAGACGTCTAGATGGAGCGTAGATTCGTGCATTCTGTATCAGCTCTGAACAATCCATGTTGCCGGTCAACATGTCAAACACAAACAGGCGTTGGGTTTTCGTTCGCCTTGACTGTAGGGTTTCAATATCAATCAGTCTACAGCGGCTTGCATAATCGGGGAGGTTAGACGGAATGTTCCAGGGAAGACCCCGTAGCGCGTAACGTATAAAGCTTTTCTGCACTTTCTCAATGCGTAACATTTGCGTTGCGTGATAGGGAGACCACACACAGCTTGCATATTCAACGATACTCCTTACTAGGGAACAATACAATGTTTTCAGCGTGTATGGATCCTGAAATGTTTGTGAGTTTCGGCGAATGAATCCTAGTACTGCGAACCCTTTCGCGGCGGTAGTGCTGATATGCTCGTCGAACTTCAGTTTGCTGTCTAGGATGACACCGAGATCACGGATGCAATTGACGCGTTCAACGTTATTAGAGGCGATTTTATAGTTGAAACTGATGGAAGTTTGGCAGCGAGTGAAAGTAGTTGATTTGCATTTCGTTATGTTCAACTGCATTCCGTTAGCTGAGCACCATCTAGTGAGCTCATCGATATCAGCTTGCAAAGCACAACAGTCGAGAACTGAGTGAATTGTCCTGTACATTTTAAGATCGTCAGCGTACAATAGCTTTCCAGATTTCAGACATCCGGTGAGGTCATTTACAAATAGAATGAAAATGAGAGGGCCGAGAATACTACCTTGAGGAACTCCTGAGGGGATGCTATACATACGTGAGCGAGCGTTTCCAATTTTCACAAATGCTTCTCTTCCAGCCAGGTACGAACTGAGCCATTCTGTTATCCAGCTTGGAAGTCCCAGATGATTAAGCTTTCGAATGGCAAGACCATGAGGCACCTTGTCGAACGCCTTCGAAAAGTCGAAATATATAGAGTCCACCTGGCAACGCTTGTCCATTTGCTCCACGAGTGATGTTGTGTAGCACATAAGGTTCGAGACAGTTGATCTTTTCATCACGAATCCATGTTGAGCGTCAGATATAAGCGGGCGTGCTGCATTGTAGAGGACTGCGTGAATAATATCTTCGAAAACTTTTGCTATGCAGCAAAGGATGGAAATTACACGATAGTTGTCGACTATGTGAGTACCACCCGATTTATGCACGGGAGTAATCGAAGCCGTCTTCCACATAGTTGGGAACGATCGTTCAATCAGCGAACGGTTGAAGATGAAGCTGAGCGGAGTCATCAGAGATTTGGCACACTCTTTTAGGAAAGTTGGAGGCAAACGATCGGTACCAGCGCCTTTGGAGATGTCAAGTTTCTTCAGGGCTGAAAGAACATCATTCGGCGTGATGGTTAACGGTGGCAAACTTACGTTTAGCGGCGAAATGTTGTCAAACTCTGTTGCAGAGAATGCTGGTGGGTCATCACTGTGCACGCTTCGGAAGAAATTTGCGAACAGATTAGCCGCTTCTTCAGGGGTGGTAGCTGTTAAGTCACCATACGATACATTCTCCGGAATATGCGATCCGCTTTTACGACTTTTCACATACGACCAGAAGCTTTTCGGATTCTGTTTCAAATTCGATTCAATTCGATCTGTATAAGAGCGAAAAGCTGCTATTCGACACTCACTATAGCACGCTTCAAGATGCTTAAGCTTTTCTTTCGCGTCACTGGATTTTTCTCGAAAGTAAACTTTTCGGGCTTTGCGGACGCTATTACGGAGACGTCGCAACTCCGACGTCCACCATGAGTGCTTAAAACTGGGTGCTTGACATCTTCGTTTGCGAGGAACGTTATCGCGAAGGATCTCGTAAACTTTTTCATAGAATACTGCCGTTGCGCAGTTTGTTGACTCTGCGCCAATGATTTCGTTCCAGTCAACACCTGAAAGAAGGTTGTTCAGTGCAGTGAAGTCACATCGCTTGAAGTCAAAATCGGGATCGTCACAAGAATCATCAGGAACTTGCTGAGAAAACACGTCGAGTTGAATACGGAGAACAAAAGGTTTATGATGAGCGTCAAGTTTCAAAAGAGGAAAGGGTGGCTCGATGATTTCGGCATTGCAACTATCGTTAACAAATGCTAAGTCGAGAATCCTATTGTTCGAGTTGCGAAGCGTGTTGATTTGATGGAGTCCAGATGCAGCTATTGTTTCCGTGAACACAAGTTCGGCTTCCGTGGAGGCGTTACTAGGCAAATAACTGTTTATGTCCTCGTCGAACGTCCATGATAAGTATGGGAGATTATAGTCGCCGACTACGACAATGGAGTCAGTGTCCAATGCGCGGTCGCAGATGTCACATACGGCGTTAGAATGCATGGTGTATACATCAGGATGAGAGTTGGGCCGAATGTAGATGCCACAGATGTAAATTGTAAGGTCAGGGAGTTTGACGGAAGCGACGACTTGCTCCAATTGAGTGTAGTTACTGAGCGATACAGAATTGCAACGAAAGGAAGACCTAACTGCGATTAGAACTCCACCTCCGCGTCGTAAAGAACTTGATCTTTCACTACGATCGCAACGGAAAATCGTATAATCGGACGCCAGCTCAGTATTCGCGATATCGGGTCGCAGCCAAGTTTCGGTAAGAACGACGATGTCGTAATCACCACATGCCATTTTCGTGAAGAATTCATTTGTTTTAGTTCGCATTCCACGTACATTCTGGTAGTATATGGTTAAGTGAATAAACCAGAGCTGGAACAGTTAAAATCGGCGGGAGCAGGTTTCGAATGGTGGTGTTACAGACAATAGATGTTTGTGGCGTTAGTTGGTCGCTGACGGCGTATCCGGTTGCGGTTGATCGACTGCGGGATCCCAGAACCCCGGTTTGTTCGAGCTGTAGTTTTCGAATTCTCGAAAACGAATACCCATGGGCCAGGTGGACGATGTCATGGCCTTTGGCTTCAGATCATGACACACACCGAGCTTAAATGACACATACGTGAGGCTGGAAACGTCTCTACCGCGAGGGACAAGCTTAACAAGCTTTACATCATCTGTCGCTAATCTGGTCTTGACCATCTCGATCACTTTTTCGTCCGGAGCTCTGGGATCTATTCCCGACAAATATATCCAGAAAAGTTTGGCCTCTGAACTTGCAGTGACTTACTCAAATATGTACTTCTGATTTCAGTTTCCCTGATCTCAGGATCTCCGGGCTCGCACATTCTTCTGCGGATAGTTTAACCCATTGGAAGTGCGCGGTTTTTCTCGTTTATGTCTATTGTGCAAAGTAAGAATTTTGTCCGTTCACGTTCTGGTTTCCAAATGTTGAATCTTATAATTTAGTAGGTCAATCTTGTGCGGTCCTGAGAACTCGAATATACAAAAATTGTGTCAGTGCAACAAATCGTAAGGTAATAGCTGTTATCCGTGTTCCTTTTGAAAGTGCGCACAAATTTCTAATGTGCTTGTTCGATATTCGGCTGCATCCTTCTTTGACAGGCACGGTGTTCGCCAAGTTCGGAAAATATATTTTTTCCCCCTTATCGGCTCGGATCTTAACCAACGCAGCGAAGAAAGCTCACAGCAGCAACACTATCAGCGACGGATTCATCATTCATCAGCAAGTCATCAGCAGAATTGAAACTAGAGATAGGAATAAATGCAACCATAATGATTATTTGTAAATAGTTTGTTCCTCAATTAAAGTTATTACTAAATCATCAAAATCAAATTGGAAATTCGTTAATGTACGCGACATACGTTATTGTCGAAATTCGTCTTCCGCTTAGCGGAATTTGAATGAAAAGTTTTGTGGTTCTATTGAGTTACGCTCTCTGATGAGGAATAGCGACCTGGCCTGTGATGATTAATTCAGGCACAGGTGAAATCTACCGTTTATTTTAGGTTCAAATGAAGAATGATGAGGCTTTGTTGGTTGGTTGGTTGAGGTCTAGCTAGAGTTTCGTGGCCTGGCTGGAACGCGCTTCCATCAAGGAAGTAGCATTACTGGAACTCGCCCTTGAAGGGAGTCTTCACCGGGCAACCTATCTTGGCGGGCAGTCTCCTTCGCGCTTTTAGAGGATCGGCCCACCAGCCCACGGCTACAAAATCTGTTAGTTTAACTCTTTTGAAACCCCAAATAGTAGCCCTGAAAACAGCCGTTTGTTATATGTGCTCATATCCATCAAACGGTTTGTAACAAACAAAAAAATGAAAATAAGTTTCTGGCAGAAAGTTCAACAGGTTGCACCTCACAGCGATCCAAGGGCAAAATCGTTCCCGAAGGTCAATAGTTTGAATGAATTATGTCGGTGTACTTTAGTTCGCCATTTTAAATCGATAATAAAAAAAAGTAAAAAAAAAACTTTTTAAGTGCACTTAAAGCTTGAAAATAATTAGTCATTTAGCGGTTAATAGTTATCACATCCCTTCCTTCACTAATCTAGGGCAATGATGAGACTAAAATAAAATCGTGGGGCACATCGGATTTTCATTATCCACGGTTAGTTGTTTCATCATATGCCCCACGGTTTTATTTTAATCTCATCATTGCCCTAGATTATTAAAGAAAGGATGTGATAACTGTTAACCGCTAATTGCCTGACTATTTTCTAGCTTTTAGTACACTAAACTGTTTAACTTAAAAAGCTCTTATTTACTTTTTTTATTTTATAGCTTTTAGTACATTATCTGTATGATTAGTATACTTATCTACAATAAAACCATTCATCTTTTTTTTTATTTCTTACCTAATTTTCTTCGAAATATTTTGATGGCGTACTGAATTTTGTTAGTCAAATCATTTCATTCGATACCGATATTGAGGGGATTACAAAAAAAACATACACCATTTTGAATTTATGTTGTTCATAATGTAGTGTGTTCTCCAAGTCTCCAAGCCATTTAGCCATTTTTTACCGGCGGCCAAATTGGATTTTTCAAGATATTGGAATACACAGTATCATAATGACAGCAGAGATAAAGGTTTGTTCCGAATCTCAATAATCAAAAGGAACGGGGTCAAATTTTTATTAATGTCGAACAACCCTACAAACATACAAACATACATACAAACAGGTCAAGTTGAATGAAGCCGTTTAAAAAAGTAATTGACTATTTTGTTACAGAGGCCATCTTGAATTTGAATTTTCCTAAATAGCTGTGATCTACTGGGCAAACCCCTTCACTTGATACCCATATTGATGGGGTTTTGAGAAAATATGTAATCCGCCATTTTGTGATGGCGGCCATTTTGGATTTGAATTTTTCATAAATAACTGTCATCTACTAGTCAATCCCTTTCATTCGATACGCATATTGATGGGGTTTGGAATTATCCCATATTGATGTAGTATTGAGAAAATATGTAACCGCCATTTTGTAGCAGCCGCCATCTTGGATTTTTAAACTCATGAGATACGCAGTTTTATAATGACTGCAGAGATAGAGGTGTGTTCCAAATTTCAGATCAATCGGTCAACCGGAAGGGGTTCAAATTTCTATTAATGTGGTAAAAGGCTGCAGACAAACATACAAACATACAAATTAGAGGGCAAACTAAATGAAACCGTTTAAAAAGATACGCTGTGGTATACATGGTAGAGAGTGCTTGTATTTTTTTTCATCACACGCATACATTGTTCTTGTTTTGTTATTTATTACCAAAATTTTATTTGTATGTGTACCTCAGTGTTGTATTTTGTTGATTAGAAATGTGTAATAATGGTGGTGGTGGAACACATAATATAACCGATCGAAGTGTAGGAGCTGTGATAGATAACTTTAATGTTCTAGGCCTCTATGATTCAAATAAGATAAATAACTTTGGCGGTCCATTCTTTTGCAGAATGTGCATTGGAAATAAGGCAATAAGAACACAAATATCAACGAATAACTAACTTGCTCTATAGGAGGTCTTCGTAGCCACTTGGTTACGCGTTCGCTTACCAAGCGATCGATCGTGAGTTCAAACTCAGGGCCCTCAATTGACCATCTTTGTGTTGTTATAGAATAACTACGTCCACGCAACCATCATCAGCGATGAAAATCGATCCACGGTGGAACAAAGATCGATTCATCCATACAACTGCTCTGCTCTGTAAGAAACATCGGGCTGCTGTTCTATGAAAAACCCAACAATGATCAATATCAACTGTATCCGCTGTCCGGTGTGCTGAACAATGGAAGGACAGAAAGAATACCCTTACGCCTAAATGGCTACTACTGTGTAATTTACCATAATGTAATGGAACAGAAAACTTAACGCCAAAATGGCTACTACTACTACTGTGTAATTTACAATTTATAGAAACGTAAACATATGTACATGTACACGATTAAACCCGGCTCTGTTACAGCTAAAATGCTAATGAGCCTAATAAATAAATAAATAGGATAAAAAAACGGAGACGCAAATCCACTTGCTCTCGCGAGGACAAGAATGAATCATGAATTAACTATCTTCAGCTGTTTCTACAAAACCACGCAAAAAATCGGGCCACCAATTATTCACTTAAGGCTTCTAAAATTTCGAAGGCTTCTAAAATAAACTCGGAGATGATAAATAAACGAATTGAATGAAAAAAAATCATAGTCCTACGTCAACAATGAAGTTGTGTCATTGACACATTCCCTTATCATTTCTATCAAATACTTGAATTATTTGTATTAAAAGTGTGTATTTTAGAGCTCGATAATAAACTTATTTATCATGATGAAATACATACGATTTGAGTCTTTTTATTTTATTGATTTAGCCTGTGAAATGAATCTGTTTCAAAAAGTGAAGTAGTGGCCTTAATGTTTTGTCTGTCTTTTGTTTAAATAATAAGAAAAAATTAACTAACCTGTGTACTTCGTCCCAGTCAGATGCTCGACCTATGATTTTGCCGTTCGACAAAACGAACTCTTCAGTCTTCTAATTCATTTTCCCGTCGCGACGCAACGCACAACACTACCAGAACCGGTCATCGCACATTCACAAAGCTTTCGTTCTGCAGAACGCAAATATGTACAAGAAGAATCGGTAAACAGCGCAATAAATAAAACCGATAGATCAATGATCTTGCATGTGCCACACTTCGAAATGCACCGAACCGCTATAGTTTCCTTCTTTTCCACCTTGTTTTCTCCTCTCGGAGTGGCCTACGGAGACACATTCACACACTACACACACGCTTGTCGAGCGATAACATGAGCACTTTTTCCTCGTTTTGTCTCCACCGACCAAGTACTGTTCACTTAACGACGATGTTATATACTTCCCAGCTTGTGTACTATGAAAAGGGCATCATCACCACCGTCATCATCATCCTCATCATCCACTCACTTGCTTCACACCGGGTAGGGCAAAACTAGTATCGAGCACTTTCTTCCACTTGAGCCTCTCGTCGCGCGGTCAGCTGCCAACGCCACGCCGCACCGCTCCGGTGAGTTGACTATGATCTTTGTTTGTTTACAATACGTTTCTGTAATTTTCAGCGTTCAAATTTTATCTCTATTGCACAAACACCACTTAAAGCCGCACGTACGACGTTCCTAGCATCCATTCGAAATAAACACCTTTTTTGGCGGATTCCATCTGAAACGGAAGACAGAAAAAAGAGAAAAAAAATATTGGATTGAAACAGTTGCGAAGATCTGCGGTGTGATTGATTATTTGCTATCTCTTCGAAACCCGCGTGCAAACGGCGTAAAGTCGCACATGAGAAATCCAGATTGAACCGGAAATTACAAATGTTTGCGCTGGAAATGCTTGCCAGAATTTGAATAACTAATAGACAAAACGAACATAAAACCTGAATCGCGATCAAGCAAAAACGCACACGCGTGAAGCTGTGATTTATAATCGGAATTAGCAACTAATAAAAACGCAATAGTTCGGAAACTGTTTCGCTCGATACAATTCACACGCATTCCAGTTTTGTCTTAACTTGTTTGAAACCCATTTTGAAATTAAATTCGAGAATATTTCAGCTGCAGTTAGGCCAATTCATCACATCTCCCACTTACAACCTCCAAAACTGAACTGTTGCCTTAAATATCTCAATGTTTCGTTTCACACTTGCTCCCACTCACGTAAAGGTGTCATCTCCGCACCGGAAAAAGGCACCCATTCATATGCAAAAAAAAACACAAAAATCGAATAGAGCAAACTAAGAGGATAAAAAACAGACAACCCGTAACCCTGGATGGACACCAAAAAGTCTCGGCAATAAAACTTAACGATCGTCAAACGCTAAATAACAGTCAGGAATAAATCTGCACGAGAAGCGTCAGAGGACAGCAACAACAAACAAACAAAAACAATAACAAAAACAGCAATAACTATAGAACGTGAACGGTGAACACGACACCGAAGAAGCGCATCACCATCATCATCATCATGAGCGTCACCATCGGCATCGTCGTACTGAAGTCGGGGTAAAAACGGGACAAACTCATTTGCGTGTTCAGTCAGGAATCCACACCCGCTTCCTTCGGTCATCTCACCGGTCCGTGTGGGAGATGTGGGCTCGGGAACGCAAGTGGGAGGGAGACGCAAATCCACTCGCCGGCCAGTTTACCGACCGGTGCAACTCTTGCGGATGCAAGTATTCATTACGGAGTGGACTAATCGAATGAGGCGAACGAATTCGATGCGCGTTTTGATCTTGGCTTGAAACCGAGCTTGGAACTTTTGTCTAGTGGAAAGTTACCCTTAGGGTGGTTCTCGCTGCCGGAAAATCAGTCGGATTTCTGCTCCAATGAGACTGACATTTGCATTTTCGAGTATCTTTATGAGCCGAGTAGCAAGTTCAAAAATGTGCTATCATTGCAAGTCGGAATAGTTGCCCCGGACTCGACACTCCATTGAAATGTGTATCATTAGCAATCTCATTCAGTCACAAGCACTACGAGAGAGGTTTATGTATACCTTAACCTTTATACTTTTAATACCTTTATGTAAGGGTTGAACACGAAAAAAATCAGACATGGAAATCTTGCTGTAGTGAAATTGGTGAGAGTTTACCAAGTCGACCATAAAAGGCGACCAACATTCAGTTGCGCCAGAAAAAGTTTCTACCGGGGCTATGGAGTCGGAGTCAAAAAAATCTCACTGTATTAGGAGTCGGAGTCGGAGACGGGAAAGTTTTACCGACTGTACAAATCCGTTAAGAGCCGAGTTGATTTCATTGAAATTAATTAATAGATGATAGTAGATGAAGTCGATATGTTCAAGATCTTCCACATGCGTTGAACCGTTCACACACTCCAGTTGACGATTCGGGACGGACTGAACAATCGTTCTGATACTACCTTGGTTGGTAAATTTAGGCAAGTTACTATAGCTGCTAGAACTCCGAAAGCGAATGCAATTCTCAAAAGAAGAGCAGGGAAAGAAGCAAGTTTAGATCAGGCAACTCGCTAAAGAAGTACATATCTAACGATTCAGCGACTGATTTAACTTAGAAATTTAATCAATGATCTGGACATTGAGAATATTCCCTAACCGAGAATCAGTGGAACAAAGCGCTCGATCTGGAGAAGCTCCTGTTTCAACCGTTCAACCTAACTAAAACACTTCAACTTGAAGAACTGACACCTGGAATATTTGTGTTGGAATTAAGAAGTCTGATTTTCCGCCTTAGTAAGATTGAATGACCAATTGCAGAGGGAGTTCTACGGTGGAGAGAAGACAAAGTGCACTTCTGGCTAACCCTATATTGTTAGCAGCAATTTACATCGATACAAAAAGAAGAATTTTACTTAACGAGAGATTTTACAATTAATGATGGCCACGGAAGCACTATGTGAAACATCAGAACGGATCAAAGGTTGGTTGATGATGAACCTGTCGGCGAATCTTGCAGCGATAACCCTGAGTCTTAATCTTCATCAGGGAGCACAAATTTCGATGCTTGCCTGAACAACAAAAAAGCAAAACGACGTCACCTTGGAAAGAGAATAAGAAGGAAAACCTGCTGTTGAACATCTTTTGAAGTGAAATCCTAGCTTATTTGCCAGAGATTGAAAAATATGACCGATTGTGCAAGATGACAGTACAAGTAATTCCAGCGTCTCCTGAGCTCATCGTGGATGTTGCACGAACGATCACTGCCATGCCACCATGTTTAACATTTTTTTACTAGTATACATCCTTAAGTACATTATTCCTTAACTCTAAGGTTAATAAGGCAGAAAACCGATTACTCGCAGTCTCGCAGTGAGTTCAGTGAGTTTAGAAGGGTGACATATTTTCTATAGGAAAAGGAATTTTAAATTTGGATATTTATTTTCACTGGCTAATTATAGAAGATCGTAAATTAAACGTTCTAATGACATCAGACATGGAAATCATGCTGTAGTGAAATTGGTGAGAGTTTACCAAGTCGACCATAAAAGGCACCCAACATTCAGTTGCGCCAGAAAAAGTTTCTACCGGGGCTATGGAGTCGGAGTCGGAGTCGAGGAGTCGGAGTCGAGGATTTGGATGTCTGACTGAGGAGGAAACCTGGTTTCGAATTATTTCATTTTTTCAGCAGGAGTCGGAGTTGAAGTCGGAGTCAGAGTCGGTACTAATAATTGCGAAGAATCGGAGTCGGGAAATTTCTCTTCTGGATGCTACTTTTTTGATAAACTCCCTGGTTCGTGGTTCCAGAAACGAAAGTGAATTTCATCAGGAAATTTTCGTGGAGCTTTATTGATCGTTTCGTTGCCCCCAAATTCCGCTTCGGATTACAGTTCGGTAAATCTTGTGCTTTGAAACTTCTCAAGTCAATCCTTTACCTCTTTGTTTTCGGAACAGAGGACTGCGAATTCCGGACCATTTTCGCTACAACTGTCGAAGACAACTTTAGGATCCGACGAGGAGGACTTTGGTTTTCTTTCGGATTTAGTTTATTTTACAGTCATTCCATGCCATGAAAAGTGGTAATTTTGTTCTTTATCGCAAAACATTACACCCGTATTTTTTTTATTTTTTTATTAAGGTCCCATATTTATTTTAAAGTGGTCCGATAAAATTTTTTCTTTCTACTTTTTCCCAAAAATGACTTTTTTCAAAAAAATTTTAAATACTGAATTAAATACTGAAGCCAGCCTTTTATTGAATATTATTGAACCTGCAAAAAAACGGATTTTATTTTTGTAGTTTTTTTTTCCCTAAATATATTTTTTATTAAGGCACATGTGGCGTTAGCCTGACGGGGCCGGGAGTCCAATATTTTGACAATTTTTGTCTTACAACTATGTTAGTAATATGTAACCGATTACTCGCGGTTGGCTCGAGGTTAGTATTACAAGTGTTCTCATAATTGGTATGTTGCAGTCTTCGATGCTCTATACGTGTGCCCGACACGGGCTACTTCCTATTGGGATGCAGCTGACCATTAATCAGCAACGCCCCCCTAGTCTGTACCCCATATCTAGCGTGGTGCGTCTTTCTCGACTCGAGGAATCCAGGATAGAATGGTCACTAGCCGGCGCAATCATCAGTTCGTGTAGAGTTGTCATGAGCGGTACAACCTTTGGCTCTTGTTGAATGATCAGTGGACTGCACAACCTTTGGCCCGTGCATCTGTAAAGAGTGTGTGTATGTATTGCCGCGACTAAGTAAAAGTTTATCGATCGGATAGGAGGGATATGAAACGGGGACACAACGAAGGAAACATCATTAAACGTTGACATCGGCGTTTCTGAGGAACAGGTATAGATGAAGCAGAAGATCAGGATCCCGGCTACCTAAGATATCCCGGACGGGGATATCCGATTGTCTGCCTTTTGCTCTCAGTGCTCTAGAGAGCTGAGAGCGAGCAGCATGGAACCGGATACACGACCAGACAACATGCTCGATGTCGTGGTAGCCATCGCCACAATCACAAAGATTGTTTGCTGCGAGCCCAATGCGATAGAGATGCGCGTTTAGGTTGTAGTGATTGGACATAAGCCGAGATATCACGCGAATGAAATCACGACCTACATTCAATCCCTTGAACCATGCACTCGTCGAGACCTTAGGGATAATCGTGTGTAACCAACGACCGAACTCATCTTCACTCCACATGCGCTGCCAACTAACGAGTGTGTCCTGACGAGGAATGTGAAAAAATTCATTATAGGCAATTTGCCTTTCAAAAAGTATGCCTTCTGAAGCGCCCACCTTAGCTAGCGAATTTTTGTAGTTATTATTATTATTTTTTTTAAATCGTTTATTTTCACAGGCTCAGTTACGTAAGGTTTTTTTTATTTTTTGTTTAAATCGTTTATTTTTACAGGCTCAGTTACATAGGTTTAAAGGAGCCGAACTCCTTACTGTATTGTTACTAGTATATATACATTTTTCCTTAATTCTAATGTTAATAATATAGGAAACCGATTACTCGCGGTCAACTCGAGTTTAGAAGAGTGACATATTTTCTTCAGGAAAAGGAGGGATGTTGACAATGATCACACTCACACTCTCAATCACACTCATCACACTCAATTCTTAAACCTATCTTATATCTAATATGTATTTACATTTCATCTTATTCTTAAGAAGGGATCCGATCTCTCACAAAGGAAAAGGAAAAACTAAGGGTATAAGGACAATCACAAACGAAGATCGATAGCTCTAAGGAATACATATATTTGGGACATGTAATCAAGGTCTAACCGAGCCAACACGTCTCTCACCGGCATCATGGGCTGCCTTCCTCGGGCCCGAAGGGTGACTACTAAATTCGATCTGGCGACAAGATACAGCTCGCACGACCAAACAACGTGCTCCCGTGGTAACCTTGGCCACAAACACAAAGATTGTTGTCGGCAAGATTAATACGAAAGAGTAGCGCATCTAACGAACAGTGATTGGACATGAGTCGGGAGAAGGTGCGAATAAAGTCCCGACTCAAGCCCAGACTTTTGAACCATGGTTTGAGGCTAACCTTAGGGATAATCGAGTGGAGCCACCGGCCCAATTCATCTTCGTTCCACGGGGGTCTCCGTAGCCACATTGGTTGCGCGTTCGCTTAGTAAGCGATCGATCGTGAGTTCGAAACTCAGGGCCCTCATTGACCATCTTTGTGTTGTTACAGAATAAATACGTCCACGCAACAATCATCAGCGATGGAGATCGATCCACGGTCGAAATATGATCGATTCATCCATACAACTGCTCTGCTCTGCAAGACACATCGGGCTGCTGTTCTATAAATAACTCAACAATGATCAATCAACTGTCTCCGCTGTCCGGTCTAACTGGATAAATGGAAGAACAGATAGAAAACTCTTACGCCTAAATGGCTGCTACTGTGTAAATGTGTGTACCATATGGAATGGTATAGAAGGGAATACTCTAACGCCGAAAAATGGCAACTGTGTAATGTGCTAATTATAGATATGATAAATATGTGACATGTACACGATTAAAATTCGGCTCTGTTACAGCTAAAATGTCAATGAGCCTGAAATAAATAAATGGGACAAAAAAAAATCTTCGTTCCATTTGCGTTGCCAGTTAACTATGGTATTTTTGCGGACTAAAGAATAAAATTCATTGAAGGCGATTTGACGCTGATAAATATCGCCTTCAATTGCACCTACCTTTGCTAATGAGTCAGCCCTCTCATTTTCCCAGAATTGAGCAATGTGAAGGGACCCAGACAAAGGTAATGACATAACAGCGTCTAGATAAAGCACTCAAAATTTCTCGTATTCTCTCAAGGAAGTACGGCGAGTGCTTTTCCGGCCTCACTGAACGGATAGCTTCGACAGAGCTAAGACTATCCGTTACAATGTAATAGTGTTCAACAGGTCGTGAGGCGACGCTGTCCAGCGCCCAGTGTATCGCTGCCAATTCAGCAATATACACTGAGCAAGGATTCTGAAGACTGTGTGAGGTGCTAGAAAATTCGTTGAACACTCCAAATCCTGTGGACTCATTCATAGAGGACCCATCAGTAAAGTACATATTATCACAATTGATATCCCCATACTTTGCATCGAAGATCGTTGGAACGATCCTCGATCGAAGATAATCTGATGTTCCATGGATATCCTGCTTCATGGACAGATCAAAATGCACAGAGGAATTGATGTAGTCAGGAAAACAAACACGGTTGGGAGTATACGAAGAAGGATCAACCTGCATAGAGATGAATTCATGATATGAGCTCATGAATCCAGAATGAAAATTTAGCTCGATAAGCTGCTCAAAATTTCCGATCACCAATGGGTTCATAACCTTACACCGGATGAAGAACCGAAGAGATAATAAATTGAAGCGATCTTTTAGTGGGAGTACGCCTGCCAAAACCTCGAGACTCATGGTATGCGTTGAGGGCATACATCCCAACGCGATACGGAGACAAAGATACTGAATTCGCTCGAGTTTAATGAGGTATGTTTTGGCAGCTGATTGAAAACAGAAACTGCCATACTCCATCACTGAGAGAATAGTTGTTCGATACAACATTATAAGATCTTCGGGATGGGCTCCCCACCAGGTGCCGGTAATTGTACGGAGAAAGTTTATTCTTTGTTGACATTTTTTACTCAGATACCTAATATGGGCCCCCCAAGTACATTCAGAGTCGAACCAGACCTACGTAAGTTTAAAGGAGCCGAATTCTTAAATATATATATATATTTTTTTTTTTATAACTATATATAAACAATATGTCACTGTGACAATACTGTCACAGTTTAGAAGGGTGACCTATTTTTTCATGAAAAGGCTGAGATATAAGGGAATGATGTTGATGATCACACTCAATTTTTAAATTTATTCGTATATCTATTGTACAGGGTCTTTCAGATTAAACCCACACGCTAAAAAATCGAATAGCACCTTAAAAAAAATTCGCTCCGTCGTAACACTGCATGCCCACTTTGGGACGATAATATTCGGCTACTCGTTCAGTTTGATCGGATGGTTTTTGAAGGGTGTGTCACATCAAATTGCATCACGGAAAAAACGCTGTAGAAATTCGCCCAGTAGACCGATCCTTTTGAAAATTTTAGACAGTAAAATAAAAACTATTAAACAACTTTTGGCATTTTCTTTTTATTCATACTTCGAGCCCAAGCCCGTATGCTCGCACCTTCCTCTTTACCCCGTCCATAAGGTTCTGTACAACGTCAGGTTGTAGTTTTTTTTTAACAGAAATCCATTTTCTCTTGAAGTCCGCCTCCGATTTGACAACTTTTGGGTTCTTCCGGAGGACCTGCTTCATAATCGCCCAATATTTCTCTATTGGGCGAAGCTCCGGAGCGTTCGGCGGGTTCATTTCCTTTGGCACGAAGGTGTCCCCGTTGGCTTCGCACCACTCCAACACGTCCTTTGAATAGTGGCACGAAGCGAGATCCGGCCAGAAAATGGTCGGGCCCTCGTGCTGCTTCAATAGTGGTAGTAAGCGCTTCTGTAGGCACTCCTTAAGGTAAACCTGCCCGTTTACCGTGCCGGTCATCACGAAGGGGGCGCTCCGCTTTCCGCAAGAGCAGATCGCTTGCCACACCATGTACTTTTACCAAACTTGGATAGTTTCTGCTTGCGAATCTCCTCCGGAACGCTGAATTTGTCCTCTGCGGAGAAGAACAACAGGCCCGGCAGCTGACGAAAGTCCTCTTTGACGTAGGTTTCGTCGTCCATTACCAGGCAATGCGGCTTCGTCAGCATTTCGGTGTACAGCTTCCGGGCTCGTGTATGTACGCAGGCCCTTCCGCTGCTTGGTCCGCTGGACGAATGAACTTGACATATTCAGCTTATTGGCGACATCCCGGACCGAACTTCTCGGATCACGTCTAAACTGCTTAACTACGCGCTTGTGATCTTTTTCATTGACGGAGCATCCATTTTTGCCGTTCTTCACCTTCCGGTCGATGGTTAGGTTCTCGAAGTATCGTTTTAGTACTCTGCTGACCGTGGATTGGACGATTCCCAGCATCTTACCGATGTCCCGATGTGACAACTCCGGATTCTCGAAATGAGTGTACAGGATTAATTCACGACGCTCTTTTTCGTTCGACGACATTTTTCCAAATTTACAAAAAATTGACAGTGAAGCATGGACAACGTGATCTATACACTCTTATCTGATTTTAAAGCGAAAGCTGAAGATATAATTCCTAAAAATTAAATTTCTACAGCGTTTTTTCCGTGATGCAATTTGATGTCACTTTAGTATCATGATGTACAATTTACAAGAACGTTTATTTAGTGAAATCGTATTTCTCGAGCAACCGAAGCCTTAATGAAACTTTGTTCTCTTATGGTAAGAATTTCAACATTTCTCGTCATCGATTACTTCCTCTGGGGGGTACGTGGAGGACCGTTGCTATGTTAATAGGCCACAAAATTCGGAGGAACTTAAAGAAGAAATAACTCGGATTTTCAATAGCACGACAGCGAAGTCGTAATGTTAGAGTTGTGCATGAAGAGTTTTGTTCACCGTTTAAAACGCGTTATCGAAAAAGGGGTGGTCACATCGCAAATGTCCTAAAATAAGCTTTATTTTCGTTTTTTTTAATATAAATCGATTTACTTTTGTAGAAGTTATTAAAATTTGTTGCGTGAGCGTTTAATCTGAAAGACCCTGTACAGGCAAACCGTTTCTTGTGCGGGGGATAGGGACCGCACAATAAAACGCATAAAAAACATCGTGCGAAACATCAACAGTAGCTTTAAAAAACCGTGTTCAGTGCACAATTTGAAAAAAACTTTTTTTATGCGATAGATAGGGACCGCATAAAGAAAGTTTCCACCAAGAAAATAACTCAAATCCACGCCATTCACCGTTCGATTTCCTTTTGTTTCCCTGCTTTGCGATGGGACAGTTTGCCTTTTCGGTTGCGCGTGGCTGTGTTGTACTTTTAGTTGCATGTCGAAGCTTGTTGCTATTAGAAATCATGTTTGAGAAGTGGATAATTTAAACGCAAATGTGCTTTTTCGCACTGAAATGCCTATAAAACATCGAAAAAAAAACTAAATGGATGATAACTTCGTAAAATATGCGGCTTTTCATATACCGCACAAAAAAAATCTAACAAAAAATACCGCACAAAAACAGGTTTTCCTGTATATTTACATTTCAACTTATTTTACTGTTCCTCTTGCGTTGCAGTTAGCGATGGTATTTTTAAGGAATAAAGAATAAAATTCATTGAAATCTTTCGATTTGACGCTGATAATTGTCGCATTCAATTGCACCTACCTTTGCTAATGAGTCAGCCCTCTCATTACCCGGAATTGAGAAATGTGAAGGGACCCAGACAAAGGTAATGACGTACAGTAATGCTTTTGAACCCGGACGCTTTTTAATCCGAACACTTTTTCATTGCATTCAATATCATACCAAAACCATAACATTTTTTGCATGTTGAATCAATGTGACTGATAGTTAAAATTGTGTCAACTGTGAACAAAAAAGTTTCAAAAATGTGTGTTTCACAAATCCATGTCCGGAATAAAAAAAACATTCAGAAAATGATTTTGTATCCGGACGGATCAAAAGTTAACGATTAAATTTCTCATTGAAGGAGTTGCAGAAGAATAAGTTGAAAGAGTATGGAGTCGAAGATTTTAGATCCGGTGACCATAAAACGGTGTACAGGACGGACTCGAATTTATGACCCGTTTTTATGTACGTGGGTAACTTTTTAACTTTGTATGTAACGCTCCCCCACATTAATAAAAATTTAACCCCTTTCTGATGACCGATTGATCTGAAATTTGGAACACACCTTTATCTTTCCACTCATTATAAAACTCCGTATTTCATGTTCTTGAAAACCCAAGATGGCGGCCGCTACAAAATGGCGAATTACATATTTTCTCAGAACCTCATCAATATGGGTATCAAACGAACGGGATTGACTAGTAGTAACCGTGTTATTTATGAAAAATTCAAATCCAAAATTTTGAATAAATTGTTGAACGGTTTTATTGTAGAGGAATGTAAAGAAACACTTTTTAAGGTCAACGGTTTCATTGTGATTAAACATAATAATAATACAGATAATTTACTAAAAGCTAGAAAATAATTAGGCAAGCAGCAGTTAGTAGTTATCACACCTCTTCCTTCATAAATCTAGGACAATGATGAGACCAAAATAAAATCGTGAGGCATGTGATGAAACAACTGTCTGTAGATAATGTAAATTCGACGAGTCCCATTTTGGATTTGCTTTTTTCATAGATAATTGAAACCAGTGTAAAACAATGTGAAAGAGCAGCTTATTTGAAGACAAGGAATATCTTTTTAGAAATAATGGAATTTTGATATTTACATGTACTGCCGTTCTACGCATAGTTGTCCCATGTTCCAAAATCAGCAACTGAGAAAAACGCAATCAATGTTTTCTAGCATGTTTGTCTAACAGAAGCTTTGAGCATTTCAGTTTAGTAATACACCGGGTTTTTTTATAAGCAGTAAACTATTGTCTAATGAAATGAAAACGTTCCCCTCACTTGAGTCAATCATGCTTGATAATGGGTTTCAATATTCATGATGAGACAGTTATGCTTAGAATATCAACAAGGTATAATTAAACTTGATGTTGTTTTTTCAAAAACTGGGAACAAACAATAAGTTTTTTTTTTGTATTTTTCCAAAAGATTATGCATAAAAACATCGTTTTATAAAGGAGGAAGTGATCTGCAACACCTTTGCAGAATATAAATATCATTGTTATTAGGCTTATGCTAACAAGGTGTACACGTGTTCTGTAATTTGTTTGATAATCAAGTCGTTCTTCCAAACCAGAAATGAGTGCATTAACCCTGCTGATAGCGTGACATTTTTTGTACTTGAACCGATTCATTTATTATAGATCTACAAAAAATACATGGTGGGACATTTTTGCCTAGAATATCAACATGAGACAATTGAACTTGATGTTGTTATTTTAAAAGCTGGGAACAAACAATCACTTTTTTTGTATTTTTTCGGAAGATAAGGCATGAAAACATCGGTCTATGAAAAAAGTGAACATTATCAAAAAGTTAAATGGGACAACTATGCGTAGAACGGCAGTATAGTAGATCGAACTTGAATATTTGTCACGAAATAAATAAACACGGAAGAACAGCTCATGTTAAAGGGGGGAAAAATTGTATTGTCATCGTTTTATGTGTCCGAAATACGAGGTACCTAAGGGGGACCCCGACCAGGAGAGCCAAAAAAGCATAGGTTTTTTTATAATTTTTTATGTCGTTTGTGATTTAGTCAAATGTTCGAGTCTCCTGCAGTGTAGTCTGCGTGTCGTGATGTATAATTATAATGCTAGAAAAAAAACCCGCTATGACCACAATTATACTGCGATGCGTTGTAATTCATTTTTATGCTTGAAATTTCAATTTTTCGATTTCCCAGGTCGGAATCCTCCTTTAACACGATGAGCCTCGCTTTTTTTCATGCTGCGCTTCTCATTCAACCCGCATCAATAGCGTTTGCACGATACCAGTGTCGATCCAAGCTTCCAAAGATACTTATTGTATAGATAGAAAATAGTTGGAAATTCGACTAGAAAGTACTCAAATTTTGTAATACATCCGAACACAAACCATATATATATTTTTTGAGAGCGGGGACCGACATTAATATTGTTCAAAAACTTTAGATGCGGGCTGAACGGAAAGCGTAGTAAGAATAATTCGGGGCTCAACGTGTAAGCCACACGAGTATACCTTCTTGATGAAATTTTCTGATTTGATGGACCGTGCGTCATGAAGAACATTCTCCCTTGCAAAAGAATCTAAAATTGCTGACCCGGACGATTGATGATGTCCAAACGTGTCCAAACGAACGTAAAGGGTGTGTCACATCAAATTGCATCACGGAAAAAACGCTGTAGAAATTTAATTTTTAGGAATTATATCTTCAGCTTTCGCTTTAAAATCAGATAAGAGTGTATAGATCACGTTGGCCAAGCTTCACTGTCAATTTTTCGTAAATTTGGAAAAATGTCGTCGAACGAAAAAGATCGTCGTGAATTAATCCTGTGCACTCATTTCGAGAATCCGGAGTTGTCACATCGGGACATCGGTAAGATGCTGGGAATCGTCCAATCCACGGTCAGCAGAGTACTAAAACGATACTCCGAGAACCTAACCATCGACCGGAAGGTGAAGAACGGCAAAAATGGATGCTCCGTCAGTGAAAAAGATCACAAGCGCGTAGTTAAGCAGTTTAGACGTGATCCGAGAAGTTCGGTCTGGGATGTCGCCAATAAGCTGAATTTGTCAAGTTCATTCGTCCAGCGGACCAAGCAGCGGGAGGGCCTGCGTACATACAAGGTTCAGAAGGCTCCTAACCGCGACGAAAGGCAAAACATGGTGGGGAAGACGCGAGCCCGGAAGCTGTACACCGAAATGCTGACGAAGCCGCATTGCCTGGTAATGGACGACGAAACCTACGTCAAAGCGGACTTTCGTCAGCTGCCGGGCCTGTTGTTCTTCTCCGCAGAGGACAAATTCAGCGTTCCGGAGGAGATTCGCATACAGAAACTATCCAAGTTTGCCAAAAAGTACATGGTGTGGCAAGCGATCTGCTCTTGCGGAAAGCGGAGCGCCCCCTTCGTGATGACCGGCACGGTAAACGGGCAGGTTTACCTTAAGGAGTGCCTACAGAAGCGCTTACTACCACTATTGAAGCAGCACGAGGGCCCGACCATCTTCTGGCCGAATCTCGCTTCGTGCCACTATTCAAAGGACGTGTTGGAGTGGTACGAAGCCAACGGGGTCACCTTCGTGCCAAAGGAAATGAACCCGCCCAACGCGCCGGAGCTTCGCCCAATAGAGAAATATTGGGCGATTATGAAGCAGGCCCTCCGGAAGAACCCAAAAGTTGTCAAATCGGAGGCGGACTTCAAGAGAAAATGGATTTCTGTTCAAAAAAAAACTACAACCTGACGTTGTACAGAACCTTATGGACGGGGTAAAGAGGAAGGTACGAGCATACGGGCTTGGGCTCGAAGTATGAAAAATGGAAAATGCCAAAAGTTGTTTAATAGTTTTTATTTTACTGTCTAAAATTTTCAAAAGGATCGGTCTACTGGGCGAATTTCTACAGCGTTTTTTTCCGTGATGCAATTTGATGTGACACACCCTTTAGTACAGCATCCGTGCAATTTGTAACTATGTTGGCAGTTCCCAGGTGTGCTGCCAAGATGAGCAGTGAATATACACTTTGTCCAACTTCTATAAGACCAGGTGATGATCCTGCTGCATTGTGTCATTGTGAACAAACAATGCTTCAATTTATATTCTAATGTGTAGGTATTGGTGTCTACCATACATTATATGATTTTCATATGTGTGTGTGTGCAAGCGCTGAGCGTAAACGAATGTTTTCGTATTTCCAATTGTCAAGTTTCTATAAGATCAGTTACATTTTCCGTTGTTTTAGTTGTTTTGATCAATTAAATCTGGCAAATTCCGAAGGGAAAAGTCCTCACGGAGAGAGAAGAAAGACAAATCGATGCATTTCACCAAGAAAATATTGGTATCAGAGAAATTTCTCGTCGGATTGGACGAACCCATCAAGTAGTGCTCAATTATTTGGCGAATCCTCAAGGATACGGTAAGAAGGAGAGAACTCCACGTAAATCGAAGCTCTCTGACCGGGATAAGCGAGAAATACCTAAAACAGGTTCGAATACCTCAAAATCGCATGTGCAAATAAAGCAATATTTCACTACCCAACTGCTCGGGTGACAATTCTTCAAATTTTGGTAAAAAATACTCACATATAGAGGGCTAAAAATGTTAAAGGCATCTCATATCGGAAGACGTCTGAGTTTTGCCAAAGCTCACATGAACCGACAGTGGGACATGGTATGTTGTGACAAAGAATTTTTCCAAAAGAATACATTTTGCTATATACCATAACGAAAAGTTCTTCAGTGTATAGGTTATCTTCACTGACGAAAAAAAGTTCAATTTGAATGGTCCTCATGGTTTCAACGGGTACTGGCGTGATTTACGGAAGAAGGAACAGTATTTTTCAGCCAGCAATTTTGGTGGAGACTCGTGCATGGTTTGGGCGGGATTCTGTGCAACCGCAAAGCTCAAGATAGCTTTCACATCATTCAAGAATTACACACATGTTCTGGAATCCTACCATTTTTGCATGGATATCGTCACAAAAAAATCACATTCCAGCATACCTTGCTACTATTCATACCAGCAAGTAAACTAAGCAATGGATTAAGGACCAAAAACTTAATTTCGGAGAAATGGAAATATATCGAGAAATCCGTTCAGCAGAATTTGGTATTCCAACATGAATTTTCAAGGTTATTAGTCGAAATGGCAAGGTTACCAATTATTGACATGTAAATCAGCCGATCGTTTTGAATTTTTCATTGATAATACTTATGAATGCACAATAAATAAACACACAATAATAAACACAGCACAATAAATAAACAAACAATTTTTGAACGAAATTGACGTTAAATATACTTTACTCTAAGCATTCAACAATGTGTGAATGTATCTTGTTGAAATTGTAACTGTTTGTGTTGCAACGAAATAGAATCAGGGTGTTCTTATAGAAGTTGGATAGAGTGTACACTCTGAAACAGAATTCACAGTGCTTGACAAGTTTAACCCTTTTAATTTAAATATTCATAAGGTAATTTTGTAAAATGAACAGAAATCGGAGTAACACTAGTAATAAACAGTGAAACAAACATTGAAAAATTTAAAACAATTGTTGCAAAACTTTGTACTTCTAGAACTTAAAAAAACTAAACCCAAACAAAACAGTTACATCAAAAACAATTAACACAATTCTAATAAACATCCCAGCATCCCCTATCGAATGCGGCGGCCGGGTCACAGCGAAGCGGCGGGAACCAGCGAAAGAGCGTGTGCGATTCACGTTGTTTGTGTTTCGTCGTTCGTCACCGCACACCGCCGCATCGTCATTCCCACGCAGCCGCCTCAGCCGACTCTTCGGATCGGGAACGGATGCCGTAGGAGGGTAAGTTCGCGCAAAACGATAGAAGATTGCGGGCTTGGAAAGATTAGCGGGGTTATCGAAGGAAGGAGCACACTCTCACTGCCGCGAGTGTGTTTATACCCGCCGTTTCACTAGTTAAGTAAGTAGATTGGTACGGTTGGGTTACGCGAGCGAGACGGACGAGGGTAGTTCTGTGCATTAGGATGAGACGGCGGTAGGACCCAAAGTTGACATTGTCAAATTCGCGCGGAGTTACATTTTTTCTCGTCTCACTCACTTTTTCGCAAAACTTATAGCAGAAAATTTTGTTTCGTGTCGTAATTAAAAACACGCCAAACTTTGCCTGTATTCGGTGCTAACCGGTATCAACTTAGTCATGGTCAGTTAGACCATCCAAGCTACCCCATTCATGTTTCCCTGAGAGCTGTTTAACATTTTATTGAAATGGGTTCAGTTTTTTTCTATCATTCTTCGCAAACTCTGGCCGATTCTCTCTCACTGGATCTACTGGTTCTGGAATACTGTCAAAACCCTACCACAACTAGACTTGCGTTGGAAACTGGTTCTAAATTTTGGCCCGATTTTAATGGAGAGAAAATGTAGAGAAGTGGACCTGTCGGACTATGATTGAAATTTATCACCGGAGTTGAACACATTTTTTTTTGCGAAGCCAAATGTGGCTAATTATAGGTTTACACATATGATAGAAAAAAGGCATCTAGCGGAACAGCGTTTAGGGGGGAAATGGCATTCTTACGCATTTTTTTTAATCCCCTCCAATCAATTTGTGTGCTTTGATGCCATTGGGCGGGTTTATGAGAAATGGGCTTTTTGAACTCAACCAATCGAGGACATCGAGAGAAAAAATAAAGTGGATTGAAGAACGATTTTTTTTAATCCGAGTATGTGGTATCGAAAAGAACCACATTTTGAACAGGTGGAACAATTGACCTTTTCGAACATGTATGATAGGCAAACATTAAACAATTACTTAGATTGTTTTATGAAACAAACTAGTTTTTCGAAACACACGTTTCGTTCTAATAACACGTTATGAACAAAAACTAGATTTATTTGAAAAAGTCATATGTTAATCCTGGAAGAGTGACCACCACAGCAGGTTGTCATTTGTATTGGAACTTGGTTGAGATTTTGAAGTTCTTTTGTGAACGTTATCAAAAAAAACAAGAAGATATTGGGTGTTGGAAGAAAACCCCCATACTTCATAAATCCACTTGCGTGTTATTCCACTAATTTTCGATTTAATTTTTAATAGAGCGAACATCGAGCTATTTCACAACTCTGCTGAGCATTCGGGCGCTATATGATATGCAAATATTTTAGTTTTTGCCCTAATCCTCCCGAATACGGAACGTTCAATATCAAAGATTTCGTCCAATATCGAATTACTGAAACTATCATCCTCGAAATGATTAATACGATTCGCAAATGCACATAAAATTGAAAATATTGATTTTGGCAAACTCCCAAGAAACACTGTAATTCACTTCAAACAACAAACACGGAATATTTTAAATTTAAAAACACTTTAGAGAAATAATCAGTGTTTCACAAACTACCGAAAAATGCTGATTTGAAGAAATAGTTAAATACAGCATTCTATGTAGCTACGCAAAACAATGTGCAAAAACGAAACCAAAAGAACACCAGCCTTCTCATTTCCTTCTCATAGCCTTTTTTAAGACTAAAGACGAATAATCTTTGTTAATATTTGAATGAAAAATTTTACTCGATGTTTTTTGGCTGCTTAAAGTATCAAATGCTTAAAAATCAGCTCTTCTGAACTGAATGGTGGTCCTGAAAAGCATCGAAGTGTTTGCGTGGTTTTCTAGAAACAACTGAAGATTGTTAATACATGATAACCACCTAACAATAACATAACCAAAATGATGCTTTTCAGCGCACCCCTTACCATAGCTAACGATTGTATACTGAACTCTGTCAGTCCAACGGCCCACCAGAATCTCCGACGCAAGAATCGATTCTTTATTCTAGAAATACCACGCACAAATTACTCTCCAGTTATTCGAATCGACGATCGATTGGACCATTCAGAAACATTCAATATATAAGGTTTCTTTGACATTGTGAAATATTCTCTACCCCAAACCGAGACAAAACATTCCGTATTGTTTGCATTATCCACGTCAGTGGCATAATTTTCACTCTCAATAGGATAGCCACTTTGTTCAAAATTACTATCGATACATCGATTTTCGCCAGAGGTTTCGTTTAGACAGATAGCAAAATAGAAAATGAACTGGTCAAGAAGGGCACAGTGTATTATTTTTTTTATTAAATCGTTTATTTTTACAGGCTCAGTGACACAGTGTATTAGTTATCAGCAAAAACATGCTCCAACGACTACAGAATCATAGTGAATTTCCGTTCTGTTCTGTTCCTATTTTTGAACGGGACTTTAGCACGAAGTTTATTCAGATTATATACAGATTTGTGTGAAAGCTATTTTAAAACAAACCTTAGGGTCAATAATTAACAAGCATATAATTCTTAGACATTTTCATTCGAATATAGTGATTGTGAAACCTCTCTGTTTAATCGGCGAAGAGATATTGACACTGAAAACCTTGCACCCCCAACGTAATGCTCTCGTTTTCTAAACTTGAACTTACACCCTAGTACAGAAATGAAAGACGCAGTTCTACGACAAAACATTTTGGGAAGCGGCATAACTAATCAAGCAAACGGAGCCAAATTTAGCATGTGGAGGTTTCGGGGGCAATAAAAGTTCCTATGGTGATTCAACACTGCTCCCCCTCTCTAAAGGCATAGCTTGAGAACCAATCAAGCAAATGGAAACAAATTTGGCATATAGAGGTTTTAGGGGTCAACAAATGTTTCTATGGTGGTTCGACACTCCTCCTCCCTCTCTAAAGGCATAACTTGCATAACTTGAGAACCAATCAAGTAAATAGAACCAAATTTTGCATGTGAGGGTTTTAGGGAACATTAAATATTTCTATGGGGGCTCGACACTACTGCCCCTCTCGAAGAGGGAAGGAGCTACCATACAAATGAAACTCAAATTTTTGCATAACTCGAGAACTACTCCAACCAATGCACAGTGGTCCAGGAGATGCATTTAAGTGGAAATTAGCATTTAGACCTTGACAGTTATTCTCTAGACAAAAACTGTCTTAGACAAAGTTGTTACTCATGATAGAGCGCTCGTTTTTATGTTGTCAAAAATAGGGTGACCAAAATTTTCGATGAAATAAAAAATCTAACTTTCTTATCTTTATAGATAGAGGTAAACATAGCTCGACAATGTTGTAGCTCCAATTATTTGAAACATCTTTGTAGAACAAAGTTTTTCTCTATCTCTTGAAATAACTGGTATTGCGCCTTTTTTCTAAGTTTCGTTAGGGTCACCATGAAAAAAAAAGTTTTTTGCTCTAACTTTTATATTTCAAATTTTACATGCAAACTGTCTTTGAAAGACTTTTAGAGCTTACTAATACAAACATTTTTCGATGCAGAACTTGTCAATATCTTAACTTTACTCAAATTTATTGATATTTCTTCCCAAAAAACATGCTCTTTCCATTTGTTTGTCATTCTTTCTGGGGCAAACATAAAAAAATGTTTGTTGACGGAATTTGAACGATTTCACTCTATATAATATGTGATTTTCAAAACTATGTTATTCTTTGTGTTTGAGTAAATTAAAATTGAAATCTTGAGTTTTTGGATGAAACCCCATCAATAACTTTGAGCAGGATTAAGATACTGACATGTTCGGCATCGTATAATGTTGGTATTGATAAACTCTAAAAGTCGTACGAAGACCATTTTTAAGTAGAATTTTAAATATAAAAGTAAGAGTTAAAAAAACAGTTTTTTTCATAGTTACCCTAATGCAACTCAAATCGAAGGTACTAAAAACAACTTTGTGGGATATATTTATTGTTCAGACAAAAACTGTTTTAGACAAAGTTGTTACATATGTTATAGCGCTTATTTTTATGTTATCAAAAATAGGGTGACTAAAATTGTCGATGAAATAAAAAATATAATTTTCTTATCTTTATAGATAGAGATAAACATAGTTCAACAATGTTGTAGCCCCAGTTTTTTCAATCAACTTTGTAGAACAATGTTTTTTTCTATCTTTTAAAATAATCGATTTAACGCTTTTTTCTAAGTTATATTATAAATTCTACATCAAAACTATTGTCGTACGTCTTTTAGAGCTTAGACTTACCAACTTTATGCGATGCAGAACTTGTCTATATCTTAATCCTACTCAAAGTTATTGATGGCTTTTTACCTAAAAACTCATGATTCCAACTTTAAATTACTCAAACACAAAAAATAACATAGTTTTGAAAATCACACATCATGTAGAGTAAATTATGCTCTTTCAAAAGCCGCCAATGAACTTTGTTTACGTTTGCCCCAGAAAGAATGACAAACAAATGAAAAGAGCATGTTTTTTGGGGAGAAATATCAATAACTTTGAGTAAAGTTGAGATATTGACAAACTCTGCATGGAAAAATATTTGTATTAGTAAGCTCTAAAAGCCTTTCGAAGACAGTTTGTATGTAAAATTTGAAACATAAAAGTTTGAGCAAAAAATCAGTTTTTATCATGGAGACCCTAACGTAACTGAGAAAAAAGGCGCTATATCGGTTATTTCAAGAGATAGAGAAAAACTTTGTTCTACAAAGATGTTTCAAATAATTGTAGCTACAACATTGTCGAACTATGTTTACCTCTATTTATAAAGATAAGAAAGTTAGATTTTTTATTTCATCGAAAATTTTGGTCACCCTATTTTTGACAACATAAAAGCGAGCGCTCTATCATGAGTAACAACTTTGTTTCATACAGTTTTTGTCTAGAGAATAACTTTCGAGCTCCAAATGCTAATTTCCACTTAAATGCATCTCCTGGACCATTGTGCAATGGAATCAAATTTGGCATATGGAGGTTCTATGGGGGGCATACAAACAAAACACAAATTTCTGCATAACTATCATGTTCCTATGGTGGTATGATATCCCTCTCTTCTCTGCAAATCGACCTTGAGGAAGCGATCAGGCGTAGTGGTAACGACCGTATCTCTCCCGCTAAGGATCATAAGTTCAATTCTCACTCCCAATATTCTTCCGAAATGGAAGTAAAGTGACGATGGTTCGTCACTATAATACAGAAAAAAAGAATGAAGAAGACATACGATAAAAATACATCACTTCGTTAAAAATACTTCACTTCGTGAAATATACAAAAAGTGAAATACTACTCCGCTCCGGTATGTATCGATTTTGAATTCATTGTACCGATCATAAGAAATACTCTGTTCGGCACATTTCACCAAGAATCACACATTTGACGTGTACTAACCAAATTGAACACCGCAAACAAACTACCGTTAGCTACCTCCAAAGCTAATCTTCTTTAGAAACAAAAAGTCATATTCTGTACCTGGTTGGACTAGAAAGAAATTCTACTTTATGAGCTTCGACCAAGCAACGAGTCGATAAATTTCTGCCCCCAACAGGATAGAACGAATTATCGACAATCCGACTTTTTAACGCTTGCTGTGATTTGCCGCTATACTAAACCAGATAGTGCATCTTCAGATTATCACTTGATACGGTAGGGGCCTCCATAGTCACAGTGATTGCGTTATCGTTCATCAAGCGATCGAATCCTAGCAACCTGCCATTACTGACGATTTAATAGGCCTTTTTCAAGACTAGCGGCAATCGAACATTGTAGTTTGAATCCTCTATAATAGAAAAAAAAATCAATCAATTTAACTTAATCAGGTCCCTTTGTAATTCTCTTCAGAAGAATAACTTCAACTCTTTGAACAGTACATGAAATCATATTAGCTGTTCTGGCGCAGATAGTGAATTCCACAACGGTGCATATAGAACTGAGTGGCGAAGATCAAGGCAACGTAGGATTCCTATACCTTTGGGTTAAAGTCCCTTCAAAAACAAGAACAGAACAGTAATATTCCTATTAAACTTGAATCTGAAGGGTGTCCCTCATCGAAATGCATCACGTAATACCCATTGGGTATTTTCTCTTGAAAATTCAGGTAGAAGTAGTTTAGAGTGTATTGTTTACACTGTATTTTTATCGCTGTCAGTTTTTCGAAAATTGTAAAAAAGGCGTCACCCGAAAAGCAACGTCGCGAATAGATTTTGCGCAAACACCTGGAAAATCCTCAACTCTTTCATCGGGACATCGGGAAACCAACTAGGAATCATGCAGTCGGCGGAGCATCGAACGGAAGGAGAAATGTGGTCATAATCAATGTTCTATTAGTGATCAGGATCACAAGCGTGTCGTGATAGCGTTAAAGGGGGGACCTCGGTCTGGAAAATCGAAAAAAAAGAATTTTTGTTTTTTGAATTTTTTGGAAGCTTATGCCCTTAGAAATGTTGTCCTAAAAGGATGTTTCGATATTTGATTTCGTTGGAAAGTTACAGCCAAATGTATGAAGTCACCTCAAAGGATATAGTATTGCTGTACGAATTATAAAACGCGTTTTTCTCGAAACCATGTTATTTCAGCTGGTGGTAGCGATATCTCAGGATCTACCTGACCGCTTTAGGTATTGTCCTAAAGTTTCTAAATATTCATTGGAATTTGTTTTACGACACCCCGTTGCTTCAGAACCGATACCACCAGCAAGGTACCGATTTTCAGACAGCATCTACGCATCCAGCTGTCAACAGCGTCGTAATCATTATTCGTGCATTCAAAAAATGGAAAATACATCTTCAAATATACCTTAAACAATAACCATAATACTCGAACACTTCACTTTATTCGTAACATCCGAAAAAAATACACGAAAAATCATTATTTTCCGACCTTCCAGACAGGGGTCCCCCCTTAAGCAGAATCCCTATGTGGCCAAAAAGTTGAATATTTTTCCAAGAGTCAAGAACCGGACAGCATACGTACAAAGTGCAGAAGGCTCCAAATCAAGACAAACGGTAAAATACGGTGGGAAAGTCATGGGCCCGGAAACTGCTCACTACTCACCCAGATGCTGACGAAGCCTCATTGTCTCATCATGGGTGATGATGGGACTTACGCCAAGACGGACTCCCGGCAGCTTCCGGGGCTAATGTTCTTCACCGCCCAGCACAAGCTTGTACGGAAACTTTCAAAGTTTGCCATGACATACATGATTTGGCGGAGGATCTGCTGTGGCAAACGGAGTGCGCCGTTCGTGACTACTGGGACTGTAAACGGGCAGATCTACCTCAAGGAGTGCCTACAGAAGCGTATGCTTACTCTGTTGAAGCAACACGAGGACCCTACGATCTTCTGGTCGGATCTAGCTGGAGTAGTACGAAGCATGAAACATGAAATTCGAGTAGCGAAAACCGTCACCTGGCTTATGATAATTTGTTCTATATTTTTTCTACACCTTTACTGCCGTTCTACGCATAGTTGTCCCATGTTCCAAAATCAGCAACTCAGAAAAACGTAATCTAAGTTTTCTCGTATATTTGTCTACCAAAAGCTTTAAGCATTTCAATTTATCAATACACCGGGTATTTTATAAGCACTATACTATTGTTTAATGAAATGTGATGAGATCCCCTCACTAAATCAATCATGCTTGATTATGGGTTTAAAAATTCATGGTGGGACCAACTATATTTTTCAAAAATCAGAGAGAATGGAAATAAAAATCAGGAAGTAATCAAGATAGATCATATTGGGTTATCCGGAATGTTTGTGTCAAGCTTTTGGAGAACAAAATCACAATTTTTGTAGGCAGACATACATTTATTTGATTGTATATGCACAGTTTTGCTCCACAATCTTTCGTCATCTTTCATACACCTTGAAAATTCTATCCTTCCAGATAATTTGATAATGCTTTCTCGTCGAAAACTGTCCAAGGTATTTTTTTATACCGCCCATACTTCTTGCCCTTAAAATGATTTCACAGAGACCTGAACCTGTGATAATCTGAGGTTGTAATAACCGGTTTAGCTGGTGAAATAGGATGTCTAATCATAATCAAGACATGAAGTTTTGTGTTGACCTGATGGGAAGATTATGCCTATCACATAGACTAATTCACGATGTTTGTCCTGGATCACTACCTTCAATTTGTCCAGTTGCTAGCACTACTTATGGGAATTTATCGACTGGTTACTTGATAGAAACTTATTGTACAGAATTCTTTTCCAAACGCACCAGGCACAGAGCATGACTTGCTTCGGCTGAAGACATACTTTTGGGTTAGCTTAAGGTTGTTTATTTCGCGTATATTTTTTTATTGACGATCAAAATTTTTGTAAATTATCAATTATCATGTAAATTAAACGAAAATCATGATGAATTTTCAGGTGGAATAAAAGCACTACGTGTTTTAAACTTTCAAAAAACATCAAGTAATTATTTTCTTTCAAAATATAAATATTTGAAATGACATTCGAGCGTGCCAATCTGATAGAGAATCTTTCTTTCACGTCAACTTCAAAGTTTAATAAATGTCGACACTGTACTTTGAATTAGAGATGGGCAAACCGTTCACGAACGGTACGAACGAACTAGTTCGCCGAAAAGAGTGAACGAACGGTCGTTCTTTTTCAAAGAACGGTAGTTCTCCCCACGAACTGATTGCGAGCGAACGGTTTGTGAACGAACTGATTCCGAAAGAACGGTTTGCGAGTGAACTGTTTGAGAGTGAACTGCTTGTGAACGAACTGATTCAGAACGAACTGTTTGCGAGTGAACTGTATGGGAAAGAACTGATTGAGAGTGAACTGTTTGAGAACGAAGTGTTTACGGGCGAACTGTTTGCGAACGAACTAGTGCAGCTGAACTGATTTGCGCTAGACGGAATGGATAAATATAACGAGAACGCTTATAAGGAAAATAAAACGATATTGTCATGATGAGCAAAATTCATTTAACGCAGGGTTTATTTTGTCAATGTATACTCAATTTTGTGTTAAAAATTAAATTAGATTTTCATAGTTTTAAAAGCAAAACTATATATTTTCAATTTCATGTATTCTTTCAATTCCGCGTAACATTCATATATATATATATATATATATATATATATATATATATATATATATATATATATATATATATATATATATATATATATTTCCCCACTAAATATCAAAAATATAAATCCCATACGTACACTATCCAATCCAACGATATCAATTAATAGCTGTCTATTGATGTTGGGTTCCAACTAACATTCTATGTTGTTCTTAATACCGCTGAACGAATGAGCGAAAGAACTGATTCACTTAGATGAACGGTTAATGAGTGAACCGTTCATCAAAGTGAACTGTTTTGCCCATCTCTACTTTGAATAACGTGAATCGCTTCGGAACGAATAATTAACGAAAAAAGGACCAATCATTATACAAGTGAGGCCCGGAAGTTATTCTGACAGTTTTTCATACAGACAGTTTCATTTTCAACCGGGGAAACTTTGAAAGGAATCCTGGTATATTTTCACGGATAGTTTTCATTGTGATAAAGTAAAAAACTCAAAATTCAGGATAAATCAGGATAATTTCAGAAAAATCAGGAAAAAATGAGTAATTGTCAGGATATCAGGATACGAGCTCAAAAGTTTGGGAAATCCTGAAAAATCAGGAAGGTTGGCATCCCTGGGTAGGATTGTTATGCCTAGAATATCAACATGGGACAATTGAACTTGATGTTGTTTTTTGATAAAAAATTTTTTTTTGTGTTTTTCCGAAAAATTATGCATAGAAACATCGTTTTATGAAGAAATGAGTGATCTGCAAAACCTTCGCAGAATATAAATCTCATTGTTATTAGGCATCCGCTAACAAGGCGTACACGAGTTCTGGTAAACTTTTTCTTATTCGTTTGAGAATTAGTTCGTTCTTCCAAACCAGAAATGAGTACATTAGCCCTGCTGAAGGTGTGACATGAAATTCTTGTATTTATTCGATATGGATCTACAAAAAATACATGGTGGGACAGTTATGAATAGAATATCAACATGAGACGATTGAGCTTGATGTTGTTTTTTGAAAAGCTGGGAACAAACTATATGTTTTTTCGTGTTTTTCATCGTTCTAGAAAAATGCGCTCGTTCGTTAAAGGTTAATTGCATTATCCCTTCTGCTGTGTTTCACTGAACTCTCATATTTTGTCATATTTTGTGACTAGAGAAGGTCGAGTGTTTCGAAACCATTCTTAGGATTGGAAAAGTAATCATTGCTAGTTAACTGAAAATATTCAATTATTTTAATGTTTACAATGACAGCGTTTATAAACGACTTTCGTAATGCTGAGGTTGATGTTCTTTCACGGGAATCAACCTTATTGCATTTTCTATTTCAGAAAAAGGTTTAACTCTTTGTGGTCGTTTGTCTTCTCTCAGCCACCATACCTTTTTTACCGTTCTGGTCGTTTGTCTGCTCTCAGCCACCACAGCAAGAAACCATACTTATCTAATATTTTACTCATCCAAATATCAGTTTATGCTTTTCCTAAACGAAGCTTGATGTCTAGTGAACCTGTTCACGAATCAATACGGTGCTCCCATGAGTAATATATAACGGTACTCAGTATCAAACATAGTAGTCACCCACACAAAACAACACACAGTGCGTTGAATGCATAGGAATGTGGGACAAATATCATAACAGCAGAATTTAGCCATTGTAACACTTTGGTGTGATTGTTCATAAGTTTCAGAACTACTGTTTACATAAATGTCTCATGTTATTTGAATAATCGCATAAGTGTCTCAAGCGACAAAATTTTCGTTCATCTGAAGTGAAAAGTTCTGATCATTTCGGATACGCAGAAATTATTATTTCTGTAACTACTGGTTCAAATGATGTTGAAATTGTTAATACGTATACATATATAGTTCATAAAAAAAGAAAAAAAAATTTGTTTTTCAATGTGTCAATGCTTTTTCAAGGAAAAATAATTCCGACCAGTACGATACCCATGCCCAAATTTAATACGACCGCAAAGGGTTAAAGATACTATGCAGTTCTGCCAGAAGCCTGTCTTACCCCATTTTTCGCTATGCGTTAGAACGTGGTGTAGTTTGCGGATCACGTTTCCGCCACACTATTTAGTAACAAAAAACACGCCCCTCGGATGCGTTCGTTTCGTAAACTCATTCTCGTTCGACTGCCACTACTGTCTCCCGCTCGTAGGTGCCGTTTCGCATCTTCAGCTTCACCGGAACGCAGGATTACCGTCTCACCGTATCTTCTTCTGAATCGCACCACGCCACGGTGTGTTTGCGTTGGCCAAATATTGTGATTTCACTGAGTTCAAACAGAAGTAGCACCCATCCGCTTTTCAGTCTCGAGTAGGTGTGCTCCGCCGACGAATGCGTTTGCGCAAACGGCTCAATTAGAATCTACACACTCCGGGCTTCTCTTGCTCTAGCACTCAAAGTTGTCGTTTCGTTAACCAAATTGTCGCACCAAATTTGAAACCTAAAAATTTAAAAACGGTCCGCACTCATTGAAAACCTTTGCCGACGACGTCGAGATCAACAGGGATCTCTCGTATGGCCTTTTCGTCACACTCGTTTTGTTGATTGAATTAATATTAATTTATAAACACTCCTCTCTCTCATCCGCTGGTCCACCTACCCTTCCCACGGTTTCATTCTTCACTCGCTTAACTCGCACCCGAAAAAGTCAGTCAGTCAGTCCTCGTCTTGCACAATCTGGCTCCGCGTTTGTAACAAAAACAATTTCGTTTCATTCTTCATTTATTGAGTTTAATGAAAACCATTCCTCGGCCTGGAAATGGATCCGTCTGTCGATCCTCACTCAAGTCCCAAGAACCTTCCCACGAAGGGACGACAAGTTCACGTCACATACACAAACACAGGCCTCTCAGGTCTCAGACGCTGCCGAGTTCACGCACAGTTAGTGGTGTCCGCTAGAATCCGACGACGACAAAACTGTTCCGCTCGGAAAAATAAAACACGTCCATTCGCGCCAACGATTCCGCGGCTACTTATCACCATCATCCAAGACGACTGCTACCGACCAACCGCGCTGCGCTGCCCTGCGACTTTGAACCGTTGTCACAAGCTGTGCTCTCTTTCTGGCCCACAAACAGTATATTCTCTCTCGCGTGCGCACCACTTTTGTATCAAGTCGTAAACGGTTCGGATGTGGGTACGTATGTACGTATGAAAACCGGTTCCCTCGCCATCCCCCCTTTTCGATCGGTCCCTCGTTTTGCCCTGTTTGCTCGCCTTCGAGACGCTCCAAGATGGGCTGGTGCCACTGCTGTTGGCTCCAACGATGTTTTGTGTGTAAACTGAGTAAGTCCAGCACGCAGGATTAACGAAACCCTCTACCGCTACTCACCCACGAAACCGACACATTTGATGGAATCACAGCTAATACCAAAAAAAAAACTACAGCAGGAAAGAAGAGCGAAGTTTGTCCGGGTCAAGAATTGGAAGCTGCTCTCGTCCCGTGGGATGCTGCCCCAGAGAATGAATGGAGATTGGTTTATTTGCTCCTATTTGCCCAACCGATCATACACAGTTGATAACTTTAAACTCAACCACTCAATCAATTTGTGGGTCATCCATACTGAACCTATTCCAGAACTTTGCATTTTTGTTCACTAGAGCTCCATAACATCACAGTCAGCCGTCTTACATTACGCATACGAGATCTGATAGTAATAAAAATGAGACTAAAAAATAGAGTCACGAATGAAGGCGTTTTTCGATAACCGATTTTACTTTAAAAACAAAACAAATAACCTCAGCGGACCAGGTACGGTGTGAAAAAGTTTTTCGGCGGTTTTCGGTCCAACGTTTATCGTTATTCAGAAGGTCCATCTGCAAGATTGATCTCTTGGCGTAATGGGCCGATGTCAGTTCCGGCCAAAAGTGCACATCCTTCTTCGCGTGATACTTCTTGATTAAAACGGGTTACTTCCGCAAGCCACGAAGGAAAGAGTAGTGGCTTGAACATTCACTTCTCGCTGATCGTCAGCCCTAGAAGGAACTTTTTTGGGAACCTAATGTGGGAGATATATCCTTCTTGTTGGGGGATATAAAATACCCGGCCAAACGCTGCCTTCCAGCGTCAACTAGGTATCCTCATCTATTATGACCATGGCGTCGCGCTCCACCAGAAAAATGTTTTTCATCAGTACTTTCATCTGCTCTTTCTGGATGATCAGACACGGTCGGCCTCGACAAACGATTCGCATAAAAATTTCCATGGCCAATGGCCAGGTACTTCTTCAAGGTTTGGCCTGGCCGTTTGCTCCGAACTACCACCCCCCCCCCCCCCCCCCCCCCCCCCGGGACAAGGTGTGGTATGTAGAGATGCCAACCTTCCTAATTTTTCAGGATTTCCCAGAATTTTTAGCACGCTCCCTGATATGCTGACGAACACTCAATTTATCCTGATTTTTCTAAAATGATCCTGATGTTTCCTGATTTTTGTACTCTTTACATTATCTATATAAATAAAAATGTAGGGCGAAATCTGTTGGTAAGCGGAAACCCCGAAGAAGGGATGGTCCGATTTTAGCCTCCTGTATTTTGTTGTATTCGTCTCTACCCGTGGATCAATATAGTGGAGAGAAAAATCGGAAAATTTTCGGAAAATCCTAAAGGAAGGTCGGAAAAGTCGGAAAATTGAATTCCCGAATGTTTGAAAATTACATCATAATAAGCGTTGTTAGTCCATTCGATATTTGCGCTATCGAAATTGATCTTTGATCGTAAGTGAGAATGGATTTTCAGGTGAAATAACGCATTTCCATATCTTATACCTATAAATAAAAATGGAAGGCCAAATGTGTTGGTAAACGCAAAACCCGAGGAAGGAATGGTTCAATTTGAGTCATCTATATTTCGTTGTACAGGTAAACTTCGATATAACGTACATTTCTCTTCCAAAATTGTACGTTGAAAAAATCGAATCGTACGTTATATCGAAGCAAAATAATGAACCCAGGAACACAGCTTATATTACTTTTTTGTGTTGTTGTTTGGGTAAGGTAAATAAATAATGATGAAAAAGTTCAACTAAAAGATGAAGCCAACCTTTCTCATGATGTTTCCCTTCATACTGATTTATTCATTTAGAATCCGGAATCATAAAACCAGTTGTATCTAGAGATTGGCTAAAAGTACAGGTCACCATGTGACCATTGTTGAATCTGTGAGATTGAGATGAAACTCTCAGTACCTATTGCGGAAAATATTTTTTACACATTGAACATGTGTACGTTATATCGAGGTAAAATGTTCGTTATATCGAATGACGTTATATCGAGGGTACGCTATAACGAGGGTACGTTATATCGAAGTTTCCCTGTATTCGTCTCTTCCCTTAGATCAATATAGCGGAAAGAAAAATCGGAAAATTCGGAAAATTGAATTTCCATATGTTCTACAATTAGCTAAGCGTTGTTAGTCCATTTGATCTTCGCGCTCACGAAATTGATTTTTGTTCGAAAGTGGAAAAGGATTTTCAGACGGAATAACGCATTCCTATATCTTCTATCTATATAAACAAAAATGGAAGGTCAAATGTGTTGGTGTGCCCTAAACCCGAGGAAGGAATGGTCCGATTTGAGCTGTCTTTATTTTGTAATATTCTCTGTATCAAACATGTATTCCATGCAACGGAGAAACATGTTATTTCCAAATGCTTGAAGAATCTTGAACGAGAATTGTGTCTGAAAATAATTTTATATTATAAGGACGAATTTTTGTAATCAATTAAGTTCAGTGATTGGACTCACTAAGGTATTCAAATTAAAAAATCGGGTCAGCTAGTTAGTAATAAATATACTGATTTTACTCAGAGTGTAAAATTACTCAAGAGAAAATTTTTAAATCCACAGTCAATATAAAAAGATTTTATATGTTGTTTGTTCATCTGATTCAAAGTAGAATCAACTTTAATGATGGGACTATGGTAAATATATCTATATCTATCTTAATATCATAAAAAATAAGAAAAAATCAACAAGTCTTCCACTGTTGATATGCTTTCCTCATTCATTCCAAAGCATGGATGATGAATTTAGTGAAAATTTCAATATTGATTCCTCTGCAATTTTGATCTTGTAGGTTTTTCGGAAAAAAATATAAACGATCAAAAGATCAGGCGAAACACTAGCATTTCCGCTTATGCGAGGATTTATCCGGTATTCGCCCGAAGAAAGCTATACTCTGTTTCTGGTGGGATTTGGAATGGATTCTGCATTATGAGCTACAACTAAGCTACCTGTTTCTCACATATATTACTCGCAACAGTTTTCGACGAGAATAAAATATTTCTGGGAGGATAAAATATTTAAGCTGTGTGAAATATGGCGAAAGATTGTGAAACATGCTGTGTGAAATATGGCGAAAATGCTTTGATTGAAAATTATATTTTTCCCCAAATGTCGACATTAACTTTTCGGATAACCCATTATGAGCTATCCTGATTTATCCTGATTTTTATTTTCATTCCTCTTGATTTTTTAAAATTAGAATTGGTCACCCTGGTGGTATGATGAGGCCACCTTGCTCTCGGTCTTCCTCTTCAGCTTCGGTTTACGATCGCGCAGAACCGTCGGGCGGCCAGAACTAGGTTTCCGTTAGACGCTCTCGTTTCTCTCCAGAAAGAATGCATACCTCTCCGTTCTGATCAAACTATTGGACGATAAAAAGTCTGCAGTCTGCGGGGACTACAAGGCCACTGTTCCACGTATATCATCAGCAACGACCAACGAGTTTCGAACCATCTAATGGATAACCCATCGCTTTCGTCTAACCGATCCAGCACATAGTGATGATGCATTTAGTTTCTCTAGAAAAGTGCATTGGCAAGATGAGGACAAAAAATTCGACATCGTGAGAACAAAAAAGAATCCATTGACGCTTTTGAGGGCCACCAAATCGTTCACAAAAGAGTTATCGAAATATATTTACAATACGTTAAATTCTAAAGTGTTAGTGGAATAATAAAATATATGAACTGATTTGTAATACTTGAGGAGAGTACGTATTGATTAAGACGTGTTTTTGAGCTTATTGGTGGTTGAGATCAGTGTTGCCACACGTACAGATTTATCTTAAAAGGTACAGATTTTTTCGTTATTTTCGGTACAGATTCTGTACGTTACTAGGTACAGATTTTCGTGAAAAAGTACAGATTTGTACAGATTTTTTCCGCATAAGAAATTTCTTACATTTTAACAAAGGAACACTAAAGTATATACTGACTTTTACGTTGCAGTATAGCATGCTGCTGCTAATCATAAAAGCATTGACAAGTTTCATAAGGACGGAATTTCTCCTTCTTCTTCTTCAATGGCACTAACGTTCCTAGAGGAACTTCGCCGTCTCAACGTAGTATTACTTGCGTCATTTTTATTAGTACTTAGTTGAGATTTCTATGCCAAATAACACGCCTTGAATGCATTCTGAGTGGCAAGCTCTAGAATACGCGTGATCACAGTGCAAGTCGGAGGAGATTTCTTTGACGAAAAATTCCCCCGACGGAATTTCTTACAAGGATCGTCTGAAGGATTCGGGTCGGACGGTGCGACCGCGATGATGCCTAATTGAAAAAAAAAACACAAATGATTACTAAGCCAACGGCAGTCCTACGTCAACCTTGCTGTTGTATCATAGGTATAACCGGTGTTGCCACATTTTGATTTGTACCGGAGGGGTTGAAAATCCTTCTCATCTGTACTTTTTCGTCCAAAAATCTGTACCAAATATCTGTACCACCGAAAATATTCGTTGTAGAAATTTAGCATGAAAAAAATACTCATTTATTTACTACAAATACTACATTTACATTTTCAAGTCCTTCGTGTGTTTTATAATGCTTATACATAGTTTTTTTTTAAATCTTGGTTTCTATCATCAATTATAATTTAAAAAAATTGAGAGAGGATCGGATAGTCGTCGCGTAAAGACGTGTTTTTTATTGCTCCGTGTCCCGTCTTTATATCGGAGCTAATGTAAGAATGGAATTATAGAAATAGTTGATAGTGATAAGTGTTGTGAAAAATATCTATCAAACAAAGTGAAATCCAAAAGAGCTTCATCAGAATATTGTTTCTGCTTCGAAGTCATTTTCAATTCCAGTTAGCTTGTTGGCGAAAATGTTCCATTTGCCTCCTCTCTATCGGAAGATTCCGTTTGACGAGTGCCCATGTATGATATGGTGTTAGTGTGTGTGCGTGTATTTAGTTGAAGTGAGGATGTAAAGTGATTTCTGGAAAAAAAAAAGGATCTGTTCGATACAAAGTTGTGGATACTTTTCTTCAGTTCGGGTGGAGAAAATTTTGGGCGTCGGTGCATTTTTTATTTGTTTGTCGATATCGAGAAACATTTTTATTAACTGCATCCAGTTCTGGCGTCATAACGATGTGTGAGTGTTCGTCTCCATCGAGTGAGACGCTACTAAGTCCTTGGTGAATGTATCACAACCTAAGAAATACAAAGCTGGGATTAGCGTACAGCATGTGGGATAAGTTGTCTTTTTTCATCACTTTTCAAAAAATTCTAAACCCATAAAATCGTAAAATTATAAAATTTTGGAAATTAAAAAAAAATTAAATTAGGAGTTTTCGATCGGGCAGTCGTCGGGAGAGGACGTGTATTTTTTTCACTCCTCGTTCGGTTCTTTCTTCGTCGTCAGACATGTTCTAACATGCCTGTACCAATATTCCTTACCTGAATAAGATTTGCCCAATATTATTTCATTCGACGATGGCAATTTATGTTGTCGGTGGTTTGTGATGGTGTGAAAAGGGAAACCAATCAAGCCTAAAAAAGTGAAAGTGTTTTTGATTTTTTTTCTTTTGTTCTGCTTTCTGTGTAATATTTATTTTAATAAGTAGATTCCGATGTTTTTCCTCGCGAGTGTTAAGGAGATCAAAATTGTGAGTGAATGAGACTTGAGGAGCTCAGTTGCGTAAAGTGGAATATTCCGCCAATCATAATATCCATTATCATGATGAATTCGGATGTTCTGCTAACGCTAGAGGAAATATGGTGTGCTATCCGTTTTTTGTTTCTCCAACCTTCTCTCCTATACTGTAATGTGTGTGCGTGTGTGAAAATCATGTTCTTCGAAATGAACTCATCACTTGCACCAATACGGACACATTTAATAACAGTGGTGATATTATCACTGAAACAAGGAGCTCTGTGACGGTCCGCCAGCAGTGTTATGCCAAAATAATAACAGCTAAGTTCAGCAATTAGTATTTACATTTACCAGTTTCAGACTCAGACTCAATTATTGAGAACTATTTCTAGATCAACATTTTAGTTGCAGATATTGGATGATATAATATAGTTTCGTATTTCACTTTTTTGCAGTGCCATTCAATCATACGATGTAGTAATGTTAGTAATCCATCATAGCGGTTCTTCGACTTCGCTTGGTTAGCGCGAACACTCACACTGACATTGCAAAAAATCTTATACTAATAGTAATGCGACATAACTTGTTAGGCTCGGCATGAATGGACAGTGTACTTTTAGTTAGAGCAAATCCTTGTACTGGCTTGTCACAGTGAGCTTGGCGCTCTTAATGCACGATAAAAAAATCAACGAGTATTTAGTTTCTGAGTCTGAACTGAATCTGAGATAAAACAGATAATTTTTTTGTTATACACACACATTATCTAGATTAATTCTTTAATAGTTAATTTTTTTATTCTCCAATTTTTTGATTTTTCATGAAAAGTACGTATGATAAATAATTGAAAATATAGATTTATCTTGGTTACCTTCTCAGATTTGCTAGAATAACTCTCCTCCGTTGCGTTTGAACTTTGATAAACGTACATACGATAAATAATAGAATATAAGTCGGTTCAATTCATTTTACAGGTTTTCCTTCTCAGGATACCTGAATATAATTTCTGCCGCGTGTCGTGACACGAAATTTTAGGGTTTCGTTCCGTCGAGTGGTCATTAGTTCGCGGTTACATAATCACATCACTTACCACAGTGAATCCTGATACTACCTCTCCCTACTAACAACTATCCCTCCCATGATAAACGCTAATGAACCACGCTATAGAGGCGACCCTTCTGGCCTTCGGGCGGCGAATATCATACTAACATTCCTTACTTTCCCCTGGTGGCTGTAAGGACGTGGCCGGCGTCGTTATTGACCATTTAAAGCTCGAATCACCGAAAATTGCACAACGAGAATGATTTGCTAGTCCCAAGCGTCATTCTGTGTGTTCTTTGAGCAATTTGGTTGGTTCAGGTCAATCACGGAGAGCAACTACGAATTGTACAGTCTACCCAAGCTCAAGCTCAATTATAATTTAAAAAAAATTGTAAGGGGTTGTATCTTGGACACGATCGCATATTTTCGACGTAGAACTACGCAATTATATTATGCAATCCACTTGTTTGCCACTTCGAATATTATTTTGAAATGTAACGAAATTTTTGCAATAGATTATGTTCATCGTTACCAATAAATTTGATGAACGCCCTTTTACGTTTGATATGATGCCTAGGACTACCAAAATATGTGAACGGAATAATTGTCAAACGATCCTTGTATTTTACATTTCCCTCTGAAATTATTGCACATCTCATGTTCACGTAATTCTCGAACCGCGAAAGTGAAATGACGATTTTCCCAGGCTTCTCAGTTTAAAAGTACGTTTTAGGGAAACATATTCCGGTCCGCACAACGACAAGCGAGTACAAAAGTACTCAACACCAAAAAATATCCTCGACTTGCATGTATTTGCAAAGCGAATTCCCCCAGGCACATTAATTTTGAAGTCCGTGTTAGGAAAACACAGCTCAGTGGGAAAAAATACCCCGACTTGCATGTTTTGACAAAGTGGATTCCCTCAGGCAAATTGATTTTGAAGTCCGTGTTAGAGGAACACAGCTCGGTAGGAACAAAAATACCCCGACTTGCATGTATATTTGCAGAGCGGATTTCCACAGGTACATCGATTTTGAAGTCTGTGTTGGGGAAACCGTAAATCGGGCCAATCAACCCTTGACAGTTAGGGCGTTCAGATAACGCTTGACATTTTACAGTTATTTAATTGTTCATCTCATGAAAAATAATATTTTATTAATTGTGATAGACGCGTAGAAATATTTCCTCTCAATTGATGCAAACATCTTTCCGATCTTTCCAGTTATAAGCATTCGAAATACGGGTAGGGTTAGCACACAAATCGGCAGAACAAATGTATGGGAAAAAAGGAAGTTCTTCCAGTTTTCATGAATTTAGACCGTTCAGAGATTAGCGAATTGTAATGTATAGCATATCAAACAAATCTTAGAGAATTTCCGATTCGATTGGTATGCAAATCATGAGAATACGTTCACAGTGAAAATAGTTATTAACGTTAAATTTATTTCATAAAAACGTGACCTGTTTTCTGATTTGGCACCCTTCCTGAAAGACGTAGTTCTACGTCAAAAAATTGCTCCAAGCGATACTGCGGCTTAAAAGTCGTCATGTATCTTAATGTTGCTTTGTTCGAATGTAAGTAATTTCATATGCGAAAAAAATCTGTACCAATTTATACCTTTTGACGAAAATCCGTACTCTGTACCGTACAGAATATGTACCAAAAATAACGAAAAAATCTGTACTACTCCAGATATATCTGTACGTGTGGCAACACTGGGTATAACCCAACCATAGTTCTTTTTATTGCATACTAACTATCATCTAAAAAAAAATCTCTGTTTCATATGATTCAATTATCGTCAAAATAAATCAATCGGTTTGTTTTTCTTACAAAAATAACGTGGATGTTGACGGCGCCAGCAGTTATGTAGTCACACTTACACGTATACTCAACGTTTTACAATGCGTGATCGGTCTACGACGAATCTACGTAAGATTTTCAACCAGATGGCGCAGCGAGTAATATAATGTTATGATTTTTTTAGATAAATCCAAATGTTTCTTTAAATTTCCCGATTTCAAGTATTTTTCTACGCTGAAAAGCTTAGAAAATCATCAATTTACTTTGTTTCATCCATAACATATAAAGAATGACTTAGTAAAGTGTTGTAATTTTATATTATGTTTTACTAGGAAACATATGTTGCGCATCAAATGCTGCAGATCCCTCTCAGATCGACCGAACGGAATCCGCTGCATAATCGATGATGTCAACCAACTTAATACGATATCGATTGCATCGTCACTATTCACAGCATGAGCTTCTGAAAAATGTCCGGAAGTTAATATACAAACTTAAAAATTTCGAAGATTATCTATGACTTTGGTCAAATCGCGTGTTGAAACTATTGTAAATATATATATAAAAATCTAACTTTTTTACCATTTACTGACAACATTTAATGGTTCAAATGAGTTTTAATAGTAATTATTAAAAATAATTACGCGTGGTAGAAAACGCGCGTAGAATACATACTTCATCATTTTTGTGGTTCTGAGATCTAATGTAGGTGTCGCATGAGCTAATGCAGCTTTGCGTAGATTCGTCACTTCCCAAATTCGGAGAACGATGCTCAATGTGTTCAACTCTAATGGAAGCGAAGCAACGCATATGTCGAATAACATTATGTACACTCACATTTATATAGCGAGTGATTTACGGACGCCTAATTTGCATAGCAGGCTTCGCAATGGTAGTCGTACGTATGTAAACAAATACAAACGAAATCGATTCAACATCTTTCGCGCCCGAAAATTCGTTCTCATGGCAACCTAGCACTTGTAGGCCCGCTGTTAAATTAACTCTCAACGTCAACACGTTGAGCCCCGTGTCGATCCCTAGAGACTATGTAATGCTCGTTAGAAAAACGTTGATCACTTGCACGTTGTGTAGAGTAACACTGAAACATAGAAATCGTGGATCTCGGTTTTTGTAATTGCTCACGAGTATGATTATTCTTGTTCATTTCAGACGGCGAAACTAGGGGAGCGCAAATTAAACCAATCGAAACGTGGGATTTAGTGCAGCAGAAAATTCAAAACAAACGCATAATTCATTGTGCATAGTCCCGTATACGTATGGAATGAGAAGCTGGGAGACCAATTGCTTGTAACGATCGACCAATCAGAGGGCGAGATTTTCGTTTGGATAGTGCTTGACATGTTTCAATTGTTTGATGGTTAGTTTCATAAAATATGTAATTATTTACATTTTAATAAATTGTTATGGAGTATCCCAATCGCAATAAGCACATGAAATTGGACCATTTTCGCGATACGATTGATTTTCCGTTTTATTTTTGCATCCCAATACGAGCCCGAAAGACGTAATCCTGTGTAGAAAAAATAACGTGGATGTACTTTGTATATTTTGATTTAGAGTTGCAGAACGTTGATCGGCATAATTTGTCTTACTTAGAATTAAGACAAAAAAACATTTCTTTGAGAAACTGTTCATATTCATACACAGGGCTTCACATCAATATCAGTTTTCCTTTTTTGCACCAGAAATATATAGCAGTGAAACTATTCGAGTTGCACAAAAAAAACAAGCTTACCCAGGTTACTGTGTAAACTACCATTATGCTTTCATCAACTGGAGCAGAGTGTTTCTGATCACCATCATGATAGCTAAATCAACCTATTAAAACTATGCCCAAAACATGAAGAAATAATTTTTGTTTTTGTATCAATACATGTTTGATGAAGCTCCAAAAATTTAAGGTGCTTGGTTGGGTTCTTGGTGCATCCACCGTGTCCCGAATCCCGAATCTTACACGGTCTAACTGTTGTAAAAAATCACTTGAAATATTGATAAACGATAGAAGTTCTACATGGAGGGAATTATGAAATTACCCGAAAAATCTCGAAGGTTATCATCCTCAAACCAAACTTAGTTCAAATTGATTCCATAGTTTCGTAGTAGTTTCGTGATTGATTTGAATAAAAACAAATCATTGGTAAAAATTGAGCAAAAAACGCGTTTTTTTTTTCAAATAACCCATTATATGCCAAACATGTAACCCTTTTTTTAATTCAATTTTAGCCAACCAACAACTTGAAACAAATAAAAGGGATTGCTTCAACCATGACGATTTCTGATGAATTTGCATCCTTGAACATCAAGGTTGACTTTTCGAAGGTTAGCCGCTCTACTGTGGCGTCTTGTATCAGCAAACATATACGATTTAGTCTAGCTTTGTTTATGTTATGATGGTTCGGCTCGGTAGCAGTGACTGCCTAGTAGATGCTGATAAAACCGGTTAGAATCTATTATCGAACACTAGGTACCCGTTTCCGGCCGGTCGGCTGATGCGTTCTTCTTCTTTTTACCAGATCAGACTGAATGGTTCAGTTTGAAACGTGCCTCGGCGGAATGGAAAGAAAAAGAGGTACGACCAGTCGGAACAGGACTGTGTGCGTTATCACTTCATTCTTATCGCGACCCGACGCTAGTTGTTTTTTTCCTGCTTCTTCCACCACGTTCTACGTAATGTAATGGGGAATGCTTAAGAGCTACGTTAAGGCTGATTTAGACGATGCCAGTCAGCGCTCTAGTTGAAATATCCAGTGAACAGAGAACAGACACTCTGTTCAAGTTACTTGTACCAGTATCGAACAAGTAATTGGCCTCTAACTTGAACAGAGTGCCTGTTCTCTATTCACTGGATACTTCAACTAGAGCGCTGACTGGCATCGTCTAAATCAGCCTTTAGAGTAGAGAGCCACTCTCTGTTCGCCGATGGTCCACGGACTTGCATTGTTGCCCGATTTGAGATTTGTGTTTACTCTGGAAACGAAAAAATACAACCAACTGAATGAATCAAACTTGAAACATTAATTTTCCAATACTTTCCGTATCTTAGAAATGGTCAACATACGTACACGGAAGCGCGATATTTTTAGAAACAAAATAATTGCCGAAATGCAAATGCCACAAAAATTAGCACCTCGAGTCTCAAATAAATTCTAAAAAATGGTTCAACCGCAAAAACTACAGTGACCGACGAAAAGGAAAAGCTCACCGTATTTGAATCGGGATATTGAGATATGATACTATATCAGTTTAATATATTGTATTGATTGTTTAGATATTGTACATACGTGTTGATATTTCTTCAATGTTGAAAATTCGAGAAATATCACCGAGTATCTTTTTTTAGTCCCAGTCACGTGACGGATTCTCTCCTTTTTCAGCTCCCACTTTCACCTCCGAAGTGATTAAGAAATGTAGGGGAAGGCGGGGGAAGATGTATATCTATAGATTAACGAAACAGTCAACTATTGGACAATTATAATAAATTATTATAGTGTACTAACGTTGTTCTACCGTAGAAATTATTTATAGTGAATATATGGTTGTTAAATTCATTCATTTCTTCGTTTTTAAGAGGCTTTAAACTTTGCAGTTTATTCGCCTCTAGTTGTTAAATAAAAAATAACTAATGTATGTAAGTGAATCTAAATGTTTGAACGGTCTCTAAAATTGACCGAATGATATGGATAAAATAGAACGAATGAAACGATTTGAACGCAAGTGTGTTTGTTGTTTATGCTGCGCATTTGATAAGCAAATGTAAAACGTTCTTATGTTCATATTTGTGTTTGACATACCAAGGAATAGAACGCCAAAACGATGACCACCGACAAAAACAAAGTAACACAACCATTCATTTTCATATTTCGATGTTCGCATAACTGACATGTTTGATCTCTTAAAAGTTAAATATAAAGTGAAGTATTTTTGTCGTAAAATAGAAAAATGAAATAAAGAATATCAATTTCGTTCAAAAAGCTGTCTCGATGGTGAAAAATACTCGTTTTTCGTTTTCAAGATGGACGACGAAATCTGATGAAAGTGATGTGTCACGTTCATGAATTGGGAAACCAAAGATACAACAGACAACTTCATTGGAGCTAATGTACCGGCCAATTAGGTAGCGCCCTATTTCGTCGTTGTCATTCAATCGAGGAGTATTCACATCGGAGTTCTGAATTTGGAACGCAGCCATATTACATCCTTTATTCAGGGACGTGCAAATTTATTAATTCCTCTTCACCTAGTATTTATATGAGCATTGCATGTTTTGCTCAGCTTATGCGTTGTTGATATTTTTTAATGGTTGTTCGCCATTATCAGTATTTCTTCGTTGATATATTGAACATTTGCCTACGCTAGTGATTGTGTCATTGGTGAAATCTTTCGAGAAACACCTGTTGTCATGACAGTAGTCTATGTATACATTTTGACCTGACAATAACAAAAGCTGTGTTGGTGTTGTTCGTGATAGCGTCTCGCAAGTGAATGCATTCTTCCACACGCACCTTTTGTGGATTGTGCGTAGGAATAGCAGTCGTTTGCTTTCCACCTTTGTGTATATGTTGACCATGGATTGTTGGCACTACTCACGATATCGCAGAATGACTTTGTCCAGACCGCGTTGAATCATCATGCGACCCACATAAAACCCACTGAGCGCACTCTCTTGTTTGTTTCTGCTCCTCCAACTATATTTTCATAAATATTATTTCAAAATTAGTAATGATGTTCATAATGAATGGGCATGCTCTAAAATGATAGGAAGAACATGGGGCCTTCAACCAAAAATTGTTATGTGGGTCTACACTGCAATTGTGCGGCCTAGGATAACCTATGTCACACTTGTATGGTGGTCAAAGACTCAGGAGACTGTAGCTACAAAAAAGCTAAACAAACTTTTGTTTGAGACTAGCATGCGTTGCAGTAACTGGAGCAATGCGAAGCACTCCTTCAAAGGCATTGGTGGCTATCCTTCACCTGTTACATTTGAACCAATATGTTCAACTAGAGGCTAAAAAAAGTGCTCTAAAACTTAAAAGATGGAAAATAAAATACAAGACGGGGACAAAACTGGTCACTTGAGCATCCTGAATCTCTTACCCATTGGACCAGCCTCAGAGATGAACAGTGATTGAATGGTTCCTAGGACTAATTATGACATTCCATAGAGAGTGACGGAACATTCTCGTTCAGTATGGGATGAAGGTGGTCCCAACGTTTGTAATGGTTCAATCATTTTCTACACTGGTGGATCGAAAATGGGAATCAGAACTGGTGCCGGAGTGTATGGTCCCAGAACAAAAATCTCTGTAGCTATGGGACACTGGCCAACAGTTTTTCAGGCAGAAATAGCTGCAATAATAGAATGTTTGAATGTCTATCTCGAAAGGAAATATAGACATGCTAACATCTGCATATTCTCAGACAGTCAAGCGGCACTTAAAGCCCTAAATGCTTTTAAATACTCTTCAACAATTGTCTGGAAATGCATTTCCCTTTTACGGCAATTAAGTCACATAAGTTCGGTACAACTGTACTGGATTCCTGGCCATTGCGGTAAAGAGGGCAACGAGCGAGCAGATGAACTTACCAGGAACGGCTAAAAGTCACCATTCACTGGTCTAGAACCATTCTGTGGACTTTCTGACTGTGTATTGCAAAGTGAGCTGAAGAAATGGGAAGACGTTGGAGTGACAGCCAATTGAATGGCTGCAAAACTTAAACAGGCAAAAAGAATTATTACGCCGAGTGTTAAAATTACTCAACAACTGCTGATCCTTGATAAGAAAGACTTCAGCACATTCACTGGCCTTGTAACAGGACACTGTCCGAGTAAATACCATTTTGAAAACATAGGTTTTACACAAGATTATATTTGTCGCTTTTGTAATGCCGAAAGCGAAACCTCGAACCATTTGTTCTGTAACTGCGGAGCTTTAACAAGACGCAGACTTCAATTCCTTGAAGTCCAAAGCAGACCAAATTTCCTTGAGCTATTCTGGAGCCCAAGGAAATTTGGTCTGCGTCGCCGATCAGGATTATAAATTTTATCAAACAGATTGTTCCTGATTGGCACCTATCTCGCTATAGCGTTCAGTCTACTCCTCCATCAATAAGCAGTTGAGAAGCTTGAAGTGTAGTGTAAAAAAGGGGTATACCACAATAATTCAGAATAATGGACGCAGTGGTTGAATGAATGAAATATTCGTGGCAGGATTTCGTTGTATAATGTTTATGCAATAACCATGTTGTCGCTTCGGAGCTGCGGGGGGATTTTTTGTCAGAAAAATTTCTTCTGATGCACTGTGATATATTGTAGAGCTTGTCACTCAGAATACATTCAAGGCGTTTTCCTGCCCCAGAAATCTCAACTAAGTACTGAATGAAATGACGCAAGTAATACTACGTTGAGACGTCAAACGTTAGCAACGTTAGTACCATTTGAGAAGAAGATGGAGAACGTCGTATGAACGATGTGTGTCGACGATGATCTCCAGATTATTGTTTCTTCTTCGAATCACAATTTCTCGCGTCACTGTTCAGTCACTTACCATGATTCCAACAATGTCTACAAAAACATGCGCATTGGATCTACACACAGAATAACGTGATTGTCATTTTGCAATACGAGCTTGTGTGATTTGAAGAATTTCAAAAACACATTGTATTCATACAAAATGTTCGATGAAGAGGACGCAATACGATTCGTCTTTTAACAACGTAAATAACTTCGTTCTGTTTGAAAAACGAACGACGTTTCAATTATTTTGATATTGTTCATACAAAAATATTAAAGTTGCAATTGAAAAATAGGGGATTTAGATAAGCGTGTGCGAAATTTGGGGTTAAATGTATTGTAAAAGCCATATTTAAAAAAAAAACTATTCGGAAAAAATTTCTCTATAGGACCACCCTTATTGGTATTAAATATACAATAGTCAGGATCCTAGCGGGATCAGATGTAGATTACGACCTATTCTCGTGCCTGTCAAGTTTTTTGTGTATATATTCCATAAAAACCGAGCCGAGACATTGCTAGACCCACGAGGTATTTCATGTAGCTGTCGTACCCCAAGCTGTGGCCAATTTTATACGGCATAATTCTAGTCGGGTAAATGATCTTAGTTTGTCCGATTTGGGGTCGTTTTACGCAACTAGTGAATCGATTTTTCTTCATGAAAATAACATATAATCGATACGAGTTTGGGTTTGTTGAAAAGCCCCAAGTCTCTAGTTGCTAATACTGCTACTAAGGTATGCAATTATTCAAATTTTTATGTTTATAACGATTTTCCTCAAAGAGGAATTATGATCATGGTTTCACCACCTCTGATCATGGTTTGCCCGAAAAATGATCATGGTTTGTCCGGCTTTAGAAATCACCATTTTTGATTGAAAACATTCGAATTCTCAATTAGATGTTGCATTTATCATTGCTTGAGTTTACTGTCATCATATTGAACCATTTTTCAAATTTCAATTTTATTTATATGTTTTGAAACATTCGAATACCTGATTTGACAAAGGTGTGCTGAATTAGAGCATTCAAAAAAGTGGACAACCCATGATAATATTTTCGACTGGACAAACCAAAATCATTTACTTTACATAGTAACATTATGAAATAAAAAGCAAACTTTCTAAAGATCAACGTGATTGCGGAAAACTCCGGAAAACCTAAAGATCAATGTTGACATAATGAAATGCTTCAATTTTGTGTACATTGCGTTGGATTGTACTCTATGTTTAGGGTGACCGCCCTACCCCGTGGTTCCCTAGTGTAAAAAATGCATTGATCCAGTGATGATACTCACAGCATTCCGCTATTCGTGAGTGTCGCTGTAGAAAAATTATAGCTTTTACGTTGGCTGATTGCCTTTCAGATACTAGATCACAGTTGCTTCTCGAACCGAGTATTTGGGAAACTGTAATATAACCGCGGTGGTTTGTTTCCTCTACGGGAGTGGCGCATAGGTCAGCCATATACGCTCAAAGTCTCGGTCGCTACTGGTTCTCGTTACACCCTAGTCTGTTATTCATATACAAAAGTTCTCTCAGACGGATGACAGACAATAATTGCTCAAGAGAACAGCATAAAATCATAAATTCAAAGCTTCCAGCTGGTCTTAACTGGGCTTATAAATCACACGGTGGTCATTGACATTCGTCTCCGTTTTGCCTCCGATCACTGGTATCGGCGTTGTTGATGAGGCACCACTTAAGTGTGCTGGAGGTGTGGAAGGATAATAGCAGTTACTCGATATGCGTAGACCTAGGGCACTTCGAGGCTGTGTTTTCATTTTGTGCTATCTCCAATCTCAGATGGTTTTTTTTTCGCTCAACATGGTTCTGCTACCGCGTGTTTCTGAGATGTCTTTCGCGATCATATGTTGTTATCCGTTGATGTTCGATTTACGGTCGTTTGATCATGTCCTATTTTCGGTTTTTGTTCGTTTTTTCTAGCGATGCCTATTTTTATTCGATGGGTTATTGACGTCATTTGTAGCGTTATGAACGATATTGTTTAATTCATCGTCCGGTTCCTCGTAATGCTAGTTATTCGTTCGATGGAATTTGCCAGTTCATGGTCATTGGGTGGAGCTTATTTGTTTTGAATTGGTACAATTTATAGTATACAGTGTATCATTGAGATTCCGGATCTGAAGGTGTACCTGAGCAACGAGGGGCTCAATACAGTAAAACCTGTTTTTCTGCAGTTTTTTAGTGCGATTTTTTTTTTGTACGGTTTTCTGTTCTTGTGCGGTTTTTTTTTTTGCGCGATTTTTTTTTTTGTGCGGTGTATGAAAAAAACATATTTGACGAAGTTATCGTCCATTTAGTTTTTTTCGATGGTTTATATGCATTTCAGTGCGAAAAAAGCGTATTTGCGTCTCAATTATCCACTTCTGAAATCATTTCCCTCCTCTCATCAAATGCAATTAGCAGTAAGCAGTATTAAAATGATTAAGAGACGTTACTCACCGATAAGTGAACACTCAATTACATAGCGAGAAAGAAAAAATGACCGTTACACATCTATTTTTAGTCCCGCGGAGGCGATCTGACGTAGTGGTAACATCTATGCCTCTCACGCTAAAGGTCACGAGTTCAATTCTCACTCCCGATTTTCTTCCAAAATTGGAAGTAAAAAGTGACGAACCAGCCAAATGCGTTGAAAATCACTATCATACAGATAAAAAAAAATCTATTTTTAGCACCATAAACTTGATATGGATTTAAAAAAAAATCTCAATTATTATTGGAACATCACGTTATTATCCGCTACTAACCAAACTTGAAAAAATCATTGGAAAGTATGTGAGTACCGAAGTGAATGCTTGTCCATGCTACGATCTATGATATTTCTTAATGCTTCATCATGAAGACTATCAGTCTCCTGTACTGGTTTGGTTCTGATCATGCGTAGATGTGGAAAAACATTGATAATATATTTGGGAAATCGGGCAAAACTAAATCGATAGCGCAAAACAAACGAATAATACGCTTATCAAGGATACATACTACGGTATACTGCGTGAAATGTTTTTATATCGCGTCATTGCAACTCCAGATGACCGCCGGAATTTCGAGACTTGACCAACAAAAACCAAAACTTCTCGAGTAATCGAAACAAACCACAAAAGGATTGAAACGTGTAAGCGCTCACATGACCGAAATTTGAATGATGTTGAATTACATATTTTATTAAATAAAAAAAATATTCGACACCTGAAATGTTTATGAACTTTTTTTTCCAATTTACGAACCACGAATACACACACAAAGGTGTGATTTACTCAAAATACTGAAATTTCCAAAATATTCCTCCAATTTGTTTGGAAAAATGGCAACAACGTTATACTAAGAAACCTGAAACCTGTTCATAAAGATTAATTCAATCTGGATCGCAGTTATAAAAAACTGTTCAACTTCATGTCATTTATAACATACATGAAGTTGATAGCAGTTTCCCTAAACCTTCCGACGTAAAACCGATTTAAAGTCACAACCTTTTATCAGTAAAGAGCCTTGCCCTAACCTAGCCAGAAACCATTTCCGGCTCGAATAGACAATGCATTGAAACACAGACTGCGGCCGACTTTTTAAAACGATAAATGTACGCGGGCACCTCAAAATTACGATAACAGCGCAACGAAACCGCAAAACCGAAGACCGTGGGAAATGAGTTCACTGTGATTTATCGTACCGGAAATCGAGCGGCGAAATAAAAACATTATTCTGTTCCAAAAAGTAGATGACGATTTGAAACATAGCCATAGCCTTCGTATGAAAACCGTCACTAAAATATTTTCGAAATATATAGATAGAAACCGCGTATTGACATAAAAATCGCACCACTGTTGACGAAAACAGCAAATTACTCGATAAAAATTTTGCTTAAAATTTAGCATTTAGCATAAAGAAAGTTTGAATGATGTGTAGAATTTCATGATGAAATGATCAATCTTTAAAAAGTACGAAAATTTGGTATTACACCGGCCGGAGGCATAAGAGACTGGGGTACCCCGGTCTGGAAGGTTGAAAAAATCGATTTTTTTATTTTTGCATTTTTGGGAAGCTTATGCCTTCAGTAATGTTGTCCAAAAAGGATTTTTCAACATTTGTTTTCGTTGGAAAGCTACAGTCAAAAGTATGAGGTTACCTGAAGGGATAAAGTTTCTCGAAACAATGTCTTTTCAGCTGGTGGTATCAATATCTCAGGATCTATTGGACCGATTGGGCTGAGTTTTTTTTCGGCATGTAAAAATGAATTATCTAAAGCGTTACATAGCCGTTTTTTGATATCTCATTTTTTGGATTTTTTTTTTAAATCGCTATTTACAAAAATGGCCGCCGTTTTGAAAATTTTTCGAATTTTCAAAAACCCCTATGTAACGCTTTAGGTATTGTCCTAAAGTTTCAAAATATTCATTGGAATTTGTTCTACGACACCCCGTTGCTTCAGAACCGATACCACCAGTAAGGTACCGATTTCCAGACAGCATCTACGCATCCAGCTGTCAACAGCGTAATAATCATTATTCGTGCACTTAAAAAATGGGAAATACATTTCCAAATATTCCTTAAACAATAACCAAAAAAATGGAGCCGATCTGGCGTAGTGGTAACATCCATGCCTCTCACGCTAAAGGTCACGAGTTCAATTCTCACTCCCGACATTCTTCCAAAAATGGAATTTAAAGTGACGAACCAGCCAAATGAGTTGAAAGTCACTATAATACAGAAAAAAAAAAAATAACCTCGTCGGTTCTCAAATGGGGATCAACACTAGGGTAGGAGCCTACCTGTTGGTCTCAAATGTTCCTATCTCACGCCTCCATGAAGATCATATGACGACATTTTTAGATCGGACGTGAACTGGAAACACACACCTGGTCTTGGCTCCGAGAACGGGTGTCGAAAGTGGCTAAGTGAGGGGGTGCGAGCGAGTCAGAGCGCTTATATCTCTCCCGGGGAAGGCCTCCCGGGTCATGGAGGCCTTGCCAACCCGCTGTCTCCCGGGCAAAGGAGATACACCCAGACAATGGAGCTAAGGTCAAGACGAATACTACGAATGCGATCACCCGAGGAGGGTCCCCGAACTGGAGCTAGTCCTGGAACGGGCGTAAGAGCGAGCGGCCAGCGGCTGGAGGGCGATGTGCAAGAGCGGGCCACCAGCCGGGTTCAACCCGAAGAGCTACCGCCACACGGAAACAGCAGCCATCGACATCACCAACGAAACGCTGCACCTACGAGGCGTGTTGCGACTGTCAGACGACAGTCGTCCACACTTGTGGGTACTACTAGGCGACGGATCATGTGGACACACGAAATGAACGAATTCGTGATCCGCGCCTATTACATCTGCACTGCTTTGGAGACGGACATGAGCGGTCGCCCTCGAATACTCGCAATGTTCGAGGAAGCGTATCCAGAGTTCGTCGGGAGGCTTGACCAAAACGCGATGAACGCGAGGCGTAGAGCGATTGTACGCAACAATATGCTCTCCCAAACGCAAGTCGACGAGATCAAGCAGCAGGCGCAGAGAGAACTAAGCTCCAGAGCAAGCAGAGCAAGCGATGTGTCGAGACGAAGTTCAGTACGGCTGAGCAATTCATTCGCGAGTGGGGCACGCGAATCAGCACCAGTGGAGGCCACAGTACAACAACCCCCTGAGCCGGAAGATCCACAGCCAGATCAACAACTACTACGCGATCTGGTCTTCCATTACGATGAGGCGATCTCACAGTTCCGCGACACGGACCCTTTGTCGCGCCCCAGGATCCCGAAGTTGCAGCATTCCCGCAGGCTGACAAGTGCAGTAAAGCTCATGAACGAGCACGTTCTTCCGCTGCACTTGGTTGATGCTGAGAACATGGAGGAGCTGCAACTGAAAGTTTACTGTGCTGCTGTGGCGACCGCCAAAAGTTTAGGATACCGTATTAGGCCAAGAGGCGGACTGCTCCAACATCTCCGTGAAAGGCGTGAGCCTCCATGGCGAAGGAGATTGGAGCAACGGATCCTAAACAAGCGCGCCGCAATTGGAAGACTGATGGCGTACAAAAGAGGCAGCAGATCGGTGAAATTATGTCGCCAAGTTGCTGTGATCGTGCGGCCTACTGAACTTCGCCAGCTGGGAGCTCACCAGCTGACGGAAAAACTCGACACACTGGTACAGCAATTGAGCGTCCTTACAAAACGGCTGAAACGTTACTCTGACTCTGCAAAGCGCTAGGAACAAAATCGGATGTTCAGAGATAACGAAAAAGCGTTCTACGACCACATTAGCGACGAGAAGCCCGACTACCGCGAAGGTTTGCCAGATATTAGCGATGTGACGAACTTCTGGGCTGGTATTTGGGAGACCCCAGTAGAACATCGCGACGGGCAAATGTGGTTAAGACGGGAGGAGGAGAGTTGTGGTGAAATTGGAGAGATGCCAGCTATCATCGTCGGAGAGAACGATGTCCGCGAAGCCTCGCGGTACCTGAGGAACTGAGCAGCACCGGGCCCCGATGGTGTTCAGAACTTCTGGCACAAGAAGCTGACCGTCGCACATCAAAAGATAGCTGAGTGCTTCAACAAGGTGCTACGTGACCCACACAACCTCCCTGAATTCGCCACCCGTGGCGTCACATTCCTCCTCCCGAAAGACAGCAACACATTGAACCCATCAAAGTACAGGCCGATAACGTGCCTATCGAGTCTGTACAAGATATTAAGCAGCATCATAACCGCCAAAGTTTCTGCCCACTGCGAACAACACCATATCATCGCAGAAGAGCAGAAAGGATGCAGAAAAAATACGCATGGCTGCAAAGACCAGGCCATCATCGACGCAGCCATAGTCGGCCAGGCGGTTTATAACCAGCGGAACCTAAGCATGGCCTATATCGATTACAGGAAGGCTTATGACTCCATACCTCGTCCTCGTCCGGGTATTGGAGCTCTACAAAATTGATCCCGTCGTCGTTAGGTTCCTGCAGCATGCGATGAGGCAGTGGAGTACGTCTCTGCACCTCAGTGATGGGGAAAATGTGTTGCAGTCTAGAACGCTGCAAATAAAGAGGGGGATATTCCAAGGCGACTCTTTCAGCCCGCTTTGGTTTTGTCTGGCACTGAACCCCCTCAGTAGGACGCTCAATAGAAACGGTCATGGCTATAAAATAAGGTATGGCGACGGCGCCCACGAAGAAGTGACCCATACCTTCTACATGGATGATCTCAAGGTCTACGCTGATTCACGTCAGCGTCTAGGTGTAGCTATCCGGGTTGTCGAAGACATAAGCAGGGACATCTGCATGGAGTTCGGCCTCGATAAGTGCCGCTGTGTCCATCTGCTGAAAGGGCAGCTTACGGAATCCGGAGGTTACGAGGTCTATGACGGCGAGTTTATAAGAGACATGGTTCGTGGCGAATCCTATAAATATCTTGGATTCCGACAGCTCACCGGGATTCGCCACTCCGACATCAAGACGGAGCTGCGAGACAAGTTCTTGAGTCGAGTGAACTGTGTCCTGAGGACTTTCCTCAACGCGGGGAACAAGGTACGCGCGATCAACACATTCGCGGTTCCCCTGCTGACCTTCAGTTTTGGTGTAGTCAAATGGAGCAAAACTGACCTAGAGGACCTTGAGAGGAGGATGAGGAAAGCATTTAAAGAGGCCGGAATGCACCATCCTCAATCGGCACTGGAGAGAGTTTCACTACCACGCAAAGAAGGGGGACTTGGAATCGTCGACATTTCTGCACTGTGTGTTGCCCAGGTACGACAACTGCGCGAGTACTTCGCAGAACGCGCCAACCAAAACGCGCTATACCGGGCTGTCTGCGCCGCCGACAGAGGATACAGCGCTCTGCACTTGGCGCAAGCGGAGTACCAACTCAACTGCAATCTGCAGACAGTGGAGGAGAAGATTGCAGCTTGGAAGCAGAAGGCAGTGCATGGTGCCCACCCCCATCAACTGGACCGGCCACACGTCGACAAGGCCGCATCTAATCTGTGGCTAACGCGTGGTGAACTCTCTTCAGTAGTAGAAGCCGACATGATAGCCATCCAGGACAGGATAATGCCGACGAGAAACTGCAGGCGGTACGTCTGGCATCAAGACGTTGATGACATTTGCCGGATGTGCCATCAACCAGGTGAAAACATAGAGCACATTATGGGAGGCTGTCCCGTTTTGGCCAACGCAGCCTACACCGAGCGCCACAACAACGTGGCCCGTATTGTTCATCGACAACTGGCGCTCCAATGTGCTCTACTGGAAGACAACGTACCAAACTACCGGTACCTGCCTGCACCTGTCCTGGAAAATGACCGTTTCAAGCTGTACTGGGATCGCACTGTTCTGACCGACCTCTCGATCCACCACAACCGCCCAGATATAATTTTTACGACAAGAGCGACCGCAAAGTCACCATCATCGATGTCGCTATTCCACTGAACCAGAATCTGGAGGAGACCCACGGTCGCAAAATCTGCAAGTACCGTCCATTGGCCGTGGAGCTCAAGGAACTGTGGGGGCTAAGGGAGGTCCCAAGAATTGTTCCAGTCGTTCTCTCTGGAACTGGAATTGTCCCGAAGACACTTCTGGAAGCGCTAAAGGTGTTGAATATGGAAAAGGAATTGGCCGGCATCCAAAAGTCGGTCATCCTTAGCACCTACGCGATTGTCCGACAATTTCTCGGTCAGGACTGAAACAGCACGAGCATGCAGATACGTGCATTCCGCAGAGCCTAGTCCCCCTTTGGCATTCAGAAGCCCGGGGGCAGGTGAAAATTCTGGCTAGGTTCGCCTAGTTAATAAGTGAGATAAGATAACCAAAATACCCGAACACTTCAGTTTTTTCCTAACATCCGAAAAAAAATCAAATTCATTATTTTTCGACCTCCCCGACAGAGGTCCCCTCTTAATAAAAGAAGGGAGACGTTTTAGCTGGCACTCTCCGCTATACATATTCGAGTTCATTGTCTTGCTTATGACGAGAACCTTGATTTTCTATCCACAACTGCAAGTCTCTTCCCAAATCAGGAGCTTACGGAAACGAATTTAAACTTGCTGGACATCTCCTCTGACAGTGGCCTTATAGAATTACTGGCCTGGGAGTTGCCCAAAATCCATGTTCACGTTCGTTTCGTCATCCATCAGCATACATCCTTCGTACCTTTGGCCTCCAGATTTTGGTTGTTTTTTTTGGCGATGTCGTAATATCGAAAGTCCCACTACGACGCGTCCTCTGATCCATCCGAAAAACAATTGTACGTTCAGAGAAACGTTACAGCAAATCATATACAGTCGATTTAGCCATTTTCAACGATTTCGTTATTTTAACCTAATCACACCGGATTTTTAATGTGGGTGTCCAAAATCTAATTTCTACTCTCGGCTTCCATCCTGCACAACTTTTTCAAAACAAAACGGATCAACGTGAAAGTTGCTATAACATGAATATAATAATATACCCGATGCAAAATATTAGCTCATTCGGCCTTCATTTGCTGGTGTCACAAACGTTAAAATTTAAGTTTTTTTGAAAAACGAAAAATCAATTTTTGACCAAAAAAAAATTTCGAGATGACACTAGATCTCGATCTGGTTCAATGCAATTTTAAGACATTTAGCTCAAAAATATATTTTTCGAAAACCCCGATTTCGTTTACTCCCCCTTTGGGTGATTTTTCGATTTTCAAAAAACTCAAACTTTGACCGCTTTGCGACCGCACACTCCTTAAGTCCGATTGAGCTGCATAGTTCGACATAGGGTGTTATTTCGAGATTTGTATTTTGTATAGGGTAACTTTTTGAAATTTTAGGGTTGATTTTTCCCCATACATTGGCACCCAAATGTACATGTTATACTCGTTAAATGAAATAAAATTTATTAGCAAGCTTTTAAATGGTTTTATTGGGTTATTGACCATGTTAATTCCGGTCTTCCATGTTACATGTTGGCCGATCCGTCAAAATTTCGTTATAAAACCTGGTGTTATTAAGCCCTATTATGGAAAAGGAGTCGATAAGAATTTTCCTCGTTAGCTCTATTTCACTATTCTAGAGCCCGAGCAGGTCAATAGCATCGACCGAGTTAAAGCTATCGGTGCAACTGTCAGAGTTTTCCAAGTTGTTTGTTTTGCTTGTCGCATATCTTCAGAGAACTATTTTGTTTCGTTTTGCGCTCCTGATATTTTCCTTTGGGAAACGTTCCAGAAACGCTCAAATATATGCAAACATATACAACACATGAAGTTCGAGCTCGGTAAATTATTTCGATTTTTTGCGAAATTTTGCTCGGTGTGTTCGTGATAAAGAGTGTATCGACTTCTCGATTCGATTTGAAAAAGGGACCATTATCTTCATCCTGAATAAAGGCTTTCAACTTCCTGATGTTCTCGATTTTTTTATGTTGATCGGAACTTTTCCATTTGGATGTGCAGGATTAGCAGGAAGACTCAATTTTTCTAATTTGAATTGCAGAAGTCGAAAAGTCCTGTTGTTGGCGTCATGTATGTGATTTTTTTCCACCATCAGGACTTTGAAGTCTTTCGAGAGAGAAAACTGGTTGGAATGTGAAACCTTTCGGTCCTTTGGGGTTTGACGGCCACTTCTTCCCAACGAAATAGTTGTTTTCTCGTAGTGCAACGGCCACCAGGATTTGAAGGCACAATTTCCTTTGCCTCAACGATTTACACCTCAAATCTATCGTTCTTGGAAGCTAATTTAATGAGATCTGCTGTACGGTGTAGACTCGATCCAACTCATTAATCTTCTTCAGGACTACGAAGTCTCTGTCGCATGGCCGAAAAGAATGTCCTCTAATCGGGAGATATTTGTCAACGGATTCAAATTTACCCAGGGCGACCAAGCTGAACACATACTCACTTTTGTGTTATGTTTGTTTTGAGCTGCACATGAATCGGAAAATATGGTAAGGGGCTTAGAGTTTTCTAGATTCTTTGAGATATACTGCATCGAAAACAAGCACACTTCGTTTGGACCCTTGGAGCCATCCCCCTCGTGGTACACGAAGAATTTAGCACTATCATCCTTCAAATTGTGTATACCGGAAATTTTCACCGTAAACTGTCTCAAATAAAACGCATTCTGGACGGGAATACCAGGCACATGCAAGTTTTGCATATGATCCATGGCAATAACTGCAGCGCTGTTGCGAATTGTTTCGCAACGGTGTAGTGAGATACTTTTATGGGAAACGAGGAAATACGTTGTCTAACAAGGTCGTTTACCGTTCCCGGCTTGGAGTTTCCGGGAGATGACTTGTGTTGCGGCAAAACGACGACCGAAGACCCCTCACCCAACGTGAGCCAAAATATTTGAGCCAAAAATGTTACCCCTCATTGTAGTAGATTGATATTTACTAATTGGAAGAACCATTAAACCATTTTGAAAACTATATCGATTGAAAGCTGAGTTATAAATCGCTTATAAATTAAATCCCTCATAAATATATATCGTTGGCCACTAGTAAGGAGACTAAATTGTAAGTTGAAAATATGAATTATACAATGAAATTAATAAAATGAATTTTACAGCTTCAAGCTGACTCAAAATTAAAAAAAGGAGTTTGCTGAGAGAACTTTCCGAAAGGTGTCGCCAACAGTTTGCTTCTCAAATCGTTTGGAACCTTTAGAACTCTATTAGGTGTAATACCGTGGAGAATTTCAAATGCAGCTCGGGACATACTGACATTTTGAGTAATGTGGAAACATTGTACCTATAAGTCGTCTTCCGTCCAGGCTAATTCTATTTTGATGAAATTGTATCAGTTTGAGATCTATCAAGTTTTGCAAGTAGCAGTCCTGTTCATTTATATCTTCAAGCTTCGAAATTTCCGAAAATGCGCTCCTTGTCAATTTTCGGAATGTGGCTGCAACAGTTGCGGGTGCATCTAGATTATAAAATTGCTTATTTACGATTATCCTCATGAATTTTATCCAAGCAAACCTACTTGCAGTTACGATCCGTCCCCGCTTTTACGACTGGAACATCCTCTTCCTTCCCATTTTTGTATGCCATTCCTTTGACTCTTGCCATTTTTAATATCTTTCGCTGTATTCTGTTGTCCGTCGAACTTCACGTTTACGTTTCAGGGTCGCAATCCGAGTCGGAGGACATTTCGATTGAGTTGAGTTGCGCAAGCTTCTTATAACATCAGATGTAAACAATGAATGAGATTGTATACCTAGCCCAGCGCCGCCCGTGATGATAATTACGAACCTTGGACACCTTTACACGCGTTATATTCACAACGGACTTTTTTGCACAAACTAAAGAAAACTCGCGGTATTAGAAATTCATTTATTTTTACGCAGTGGGGAAAACGCGATCTTTTTTCCTTCCTAAGAACGAATTACAATTTCGCAAAAGCGAAGCCTATTATGCGTAACTAGCTATGATTAACAATTTCATCTAGAGAACTATGCTACACGAGGGGCGCTCGGACATAACGCAAACGAATATTTGCAACCCCAATTACTTAGAGGCGAATTAACTGCAAAGTTTAAAGCCTCTTAAAAACAAAGAACCAACCAACCAACCCCAATTTATGGGGATTTGCAGAACTAACTTTTTCTGAAATTTTGATAGTAGATGTAGGCACCCTTAAGGACTCAAAAACTGTCGAAAGGTCGATTTTCATAAAAGTGGGGTTTATGATGTTTCTCAAACAAACGATTTAAATGTAAATCAATATTTTCAAACCAGCAAATAATTTCAATGTACGTTTTATTTGTCTTCGTTTTTCGTTCAACAACTTCCAGCAATAATATAGTTCATTTTGTGAGAAACATAAAATAAACAAAACTAAAATCTAAAAAATGTTATAACTTCTCTTCGTGCTCATCTTCCAATCATGAAACAATAATTGAATCGTTTACCAAAAACTGGACTCATCGTGACTCTAGGCACAATAAAATATTTCTTTCTGATATCATCAACATGTCCAAGTTACCATTCAACACCGATTGAAGAAATCCAAAAGATTCCGCTGGCTCCGGTCCTGCAGAGAACAACCAAAAAAATGTTAACTCAATACATTGATTTCTTCTGAAGTTTAATCCGCACACTTACCATCTCCACCAGCTTTTTCCGTGCGCTGCTCGGCGTTGTTTTTACCATTTTCTTCTTGTCACTGATTCCGTCCCCACCCCCACCACTACTTCCATCGGCTGACGTTATTGCACTACTGTTGGGGACATTAGGACTGACCGTCTTCTCGTTCTCGTCGCTTGGTGGGGATTTTTTGAAGAAACTATTCAATGTTGTTTGATAATTGCGCTCATTGGTCCGCCCATTAGTGCTTCCACCAGTGATGGTAGTACATTGCTGGTTGGATGTTACCGTGGACGGCGAAGGAGAAAACATCGAAAAGAGTGGCTTCAGCTTCAGTGATGAAGGCGCCTGTTGCGTTTCAGTCTGTGCTTCTACGGATGATTTTAGAGGACTGTTCGGGCAGGTGTTCTCATCGTCACTGGGCAGGAACACAGGAACGCTCGACGGGTGAGATTTCATGTCCGGACATACTGAAAAGAGTATATCAGAAGATTAACCAAGGATCGATTGCAGGATTGAATTGTTTATTTGAGAAACCACTTCACTTCACTCTTTGTTTTCAAGAAGCTTTTACCTATTCACTTCCTTCCTTCCTTCCTTCCTTCCTTCCTTCCTTCCTTCCTTCCTTCCTTCCTTCCTTCCTTCCTTCCTTCCTTCCTTCCTTCCTTCCTTCCTTCCTTCCTTCCTTCCTTCCTTCCTTCCTTCCTTCCTTCCTTCCTTCCTTCCTTCCTTCCTTCCTTCCTTCCTTCCTTCCTTCCTTCCTTCCTTCCTTCCTTCCTTCCTTCCTTCCTTCCTTCCTTCCTTCCTTCCTTCCTTCCTTCCTGGGGCAACACTAAACATGACACTAGGTACTAGGTAGCCATTTTATTAGTTTTTATTATATTAAAGGTGTTAAAGAACGTGGAAGAACGGTGAGTGCTGGTGAAACACATATTTAACACTAGAACTACCAATGTTTGATATATACCTAGTTTTAAGGCACCCGTCAAATTGACGGATTTCTGATTAGTGCTTTTGTTGTATTTTTTTGACTTAGTTTATATTAATAAAAGAATGTTATTTGACAAAACCAACATTTAATAAAACACTTCATTAGTTTTTAATTAAAAAATAAACAAAAACGATTTATATTTACATTTATGTCTATGACAGAGGCACATATCTTACAAGAACATGTTATTCAGGATGAACACTTGCCACAAACGGATTTGTTGCATGTATAGCAAGTATACATCGCTCTGTTTTTTGACGTAGGACTACGTCTATCCGGAAGATATAGGGGGTGAAATGAAAAGCTAGGCACTGAACAAATAGGAAAAAATGCAAGATTTGGAACGCTTATAACTCGAGCATTTCTCAATAGATCGCAAAGGTTTTTGCATCAATTGATAGGAAATATATCTACGCATCTATTATAACGGATAATATTTCATTTTTCTTGAGATAAACAATTGAATAATTGTGAAATATCGAGCATTGTCCAAATGCACTATGTGCCCATTTTTGATTGGTCCATTTTGTGCTCCTCAAATCGTACCGACCAAAACGGGCAACCAGAGCAGCAGCGAAATACAATGAAGCACGATTGGAAAGGAAAAAGAAAAAAATGAACGAAACATTGGTCGCAGTCTCACACATGCGTAATTCTCGAGCCAGCCAGTCAGCTTAAAAATCCCCGCTCCGCTGCCGTAACGATCATTCTCATTCAAACCGTACACCACATCGGTTCGCATCACAACACATCAACAAACCAACCCAAGCAGCCATGTCTGGACATGGTAAAGGAGGAAAAGTGAAGGGAAAGGCAAAATCCCGCTCGAATCGTGTTGATCTGGAGTTCCCCGCAAGGGTAGCTAGGCCGAGCGCGTTAGTACCAGTGCACCAGTCCACCTAGTCGGCGTTATATAGTTTCGTCCGCCGAAGTGATCGAGTTAGCTGGCAAAGTTGCTCGCGACGATAAGAAAACCCGCATTCGGAACAGAACACATTCGGTTCAGTGGACATCAAGACAACAGGCAGTTGAAGCGAACGGCGAGTGGCAAACGCAATCGCAAAACGGCAGCAGGTATCAGAAGAAAAAAGTTTGTTCTTTATACAAACTGCGTTGGTGGCAAATCCAGAACAAGGCGGCATCGAGGGCATTCGAAATGGTTTTTTTTTCAAAACCACGAGTACTAAGTTGTCTAAATTGGAACCATTCCATAAAACAAGGCGCTTTTCAGGGCCATTAAACCTTCCAAAAAAGAGTTTAGGAAATACAGTTCAATGCTTTCTAAAACATTATCCAAATAATAATAAAACACAAATAGTTTTTTTCATCATTTGTTTGCCAGGATCTGATGAGTATGTGAATTTGGCAGTTGTTCTGAGCTTATTGATAGTTGGGGACTTTCCTGATTATTCAATCTTCACCAATTCTTAAATTGTTTCCAGATTGAAAGTACAGTAATTTACTATTAGTTCGACATTTAGCTAATTGGACGGACATGTAATGCGACTTATTTAGTTGGACATTTTTGTAAACATAGAGATCCAAATTATGACCCCACATTGAAAGTCGCCACTGTACCACTGTCATCGCAAATGTTCAATTACAGGTTAAAATCGCCTCCAATGCGACACTGAGTGGCGCTTCGGCACGTCGCATTGAATGTAATTTACTGTACAACATGTCACAAAGCTGGATGGGAAGAAATTTTCCAACTGTGAAAGCTGTGGCGAGTGGCAACAAATCGCTAAACAGGAGGGTTTAGCCAAACAAGATGGGGATATCGAGGGAAAACAAAACAATAAACTCTTTAGATTGATGATAATTTTGTGATCCTGAAAAGGACCCTTTTTAGCCTGCATGTAAATCCAACGAGCGAACAAATCGTAATGAATGTATTTTTTTGCCATCGCTCCCTTTTAACGCTCATTCGTTCGTCTCGTTGGACTCGCCTCTCTGGCTGAGTCTGCCGTTTTGGTTCTATCCTGGGAGTGTGTACCGCTAGAGTATAAAACACGCGGACCCCAAAAAAATATCTTATTTTCTTTCAAACCGTAAACCCGTGTGGTTGTACGGCATCGGCATCGTGGACGTAACAAAGGAGGACAAGTTAAGGGAAAGGCAAAGTCTCACTCGAACCGTGCAGGTCTCCAGTTCCCTGTTGGTCGTATTCACTGATTGCTCCGCAAGGGTAACTAGGCCGAACGGATTGGTGCCGGAGCACCAGTATACCTAACAGCGATTATAGAGTTTCGGCCGTCGGAGTGCTCGAGTTGGCTTGCAAAGCTGCTCACGACAATCAGAAAACACGCATCAAGAACAGAGCAGCTTCGGTTCGGCGCTCATCAAGGCAACAATTAGTTTCAGTGAGTGGCAAAGTGTTTCTCCGGCACGTCGCATTAAATTGTAATTTACTGAACAACATGTCACAAGCTGGATGGGAAGAAATTTTCCAACTGTGAAAGCTGTGGCGAGTGGCAAACGCAATAGCTAAACAGGAAGGTTTAACCGAACAAGATGGGAATATCGAGTGATAACAAGAACATAACACCAAAGGTTCTTTTCAGAACCATCAACATATTCATAAAGAGTAAACAGTAAACTAATCCATTTTTCAGGTAGATAGGTAGGTATTCACGTAGGAGAAGAAAATAAAACAATATATTTAAAATATATATTTAACAAAAGCTGTCCCCTTTGTATAGTCCTACGTCACTCCGGTTATGTCCCCGACATTACCCACCCGTCTTTTTTTTTTGACATATACTGCAGAAATCTGCATCCTGCCTTTGTATGAAAAAGTTGCTCGTTTATTGTTATATTTTGAGCAGGTTTGTAACAAGCTTGGCTGTTCTCAATGAATGATTTCCACGTTACAGAAATCAAAAATTTATCAGTTTGAAATCGAGCATTCCGTTCGCTTTTTTTTGTCGAAACTAATGAATCTCATGATTTCTGAAAATCGATTTCTGCACATCGTTTCGTGGAAAAAAGAAGGTCTTCATTTTTTGGACCACAAATTCATGTTTTTCACTTCGTAGGCTCCTGGAGCATATAAAATGACTATGAAAGCGTATAGTTCATCGATATCAATATTCCAGTCCTTCTGTAGAATTGTTCTGACCTGTAGCTCAGTGCAAGCTTTTATGTGTAGAAACGCACTACTAACATCACCAAGCATAATGTTTCGATTCGCATAACTAGTTGGGCCCGAGGTATCCTTGAATATAGCATGTGATGGCATTCTACCAACGCAATCATTTCTAATTCTACCCATTCTGTACCGTCAATAGCAATTTCCTTCTGCGGTTTATTTTCGGTATCTGCTTCGCTATCCGATTCAGTATCTGTATATACTCTCGCACTTTCTCTGCGCTTTTGAGAAATCTGATCTTCACTTTGATATTCATCTTCTTCTCTTTTTTCTATTTTTCTATATAGTATATATGTGGGACCAGGGTGGACATTCTTTTAGCCGCATCCTAAAATTTCAATAAAAGAAAATTTGTGCGGCAAATTTCGAGTCCAATCGGTAGCTAATATTTAGTATGCCCACCTCCATTTCGGATCACTTTGAAAACTCGATTTGGCATCGAGTCAGACAACTTTCAAAGTGTTGCCATATTGATTATAGTCCAACACTCCTGATTTACTGCCTTGAGACTGGAAATGTCAAATTGTCATCCGTTTGCATAGACCATCTCGATTCTCCATAGGTTCTCTATGGGATTGCAATCGACTGCCAGCAGCTCATTCAAGAAGCGGAATGTCCTTCTCGGCAAGCCATGCCTTCGATTGCTTGGAAACGTGGATATGGCCAATCAAAACGTCCTCCAGTAATTGAAGATACTTTTCGGAGCTAATTCGGGTTAAAATGAAACAAATGAGAAGCTTGCTGTGATAGGAAACGGCTTCCCACACTGTCAAACTTCCGCCTCCAAAGTTTCGCTTCGATCTCACGACATGCCGTTGACTTAAATTGTTCGCCGGAAAATACAACATTTCTCCATTCTAGTTTCCGTTCCATGTATTTCCGGGCAAAAATGAGATGGTTCTGCTTATGGGTGGCGGTCAGTTTCGGCTTCCCTTGAGGTTACTTCCACATGATGTTTGGTGACTCATTCAACATGCGCGCTATGTATGTATGAGCAGGACATCGTTTCCTGGTTGCTTCGTATCCTTTAAGACGCGTAGTAACTTTGGTGTTCCCATTTGTTGATCGTTATATCCCATATTTCTGGCACTATTTAAAGAAATTCCGTACCACTTTCTCAAATAGACCAATTTTTGTTACGATCGAGCGATTAGAAAACTTTTGTTCACTGAATATCTTTATTATTTTCCGCCCCTCTTCCGTCAATAGAATACCTTTCGCCATTCCTTTAAATTCTACGTAAATCACTAATCTGACCAACTTCTTACGTTGCACATCTAATATTTATCTTGTAAATTGAACATTTCCAAGTATTTTTTCAAAAAACACAGATAAAGGCTTGGTGATTATGCGAAAACTCGATTTTTATGCCCCGCGGCTAAACGTATGTCTCGGGAAAAAAACGTCGTTTGAATGTTTATATCCACCGATGCCGCCTTATGTGTGTGTGATTGTGACGCAGTGACTTAAATATACTATCACTACAGCAAATAAGTATCCCGATAATAAAAACATTCCTACTTGTTTTGTAAGTGTTGCAAGTTTTTTTTTCAAGTGCGGCTAAACGAATGTCTATCACTGTATAAGCAAACAAATTAAATAAAACGAATGCGTAGTCATTAGCGGTCGTGTCTTGGATACAAAGCTCCTATATTTTTTCTGATATTTTGATAGTCAATGTAGGTGCCCTCAAGGACTCAAAAACTGCCAGTCAATTTTGATAAAAATGGCGTTTATGTGGTTTCACAAAAAATAAATAATTCAATTGCTTTACAAACCTTTCTCCGTTGGCAATTGTGTGTCCGATATGGCAGTAGCTGGTTCGACAGATTTCTTCGCACTAGATTTTAGCCCCAGTGGTTTCAGTTTAAACCGTTTCGAGAAACTTTTGCTGGCAGACGTCTTAGTTCGAATGATGTCCAAACCCGAGCAATCGGTTAGTGTCTCTGTGTCGGATCGTATAGCTTCCTTGACCGACTGAAGCCCAGCGAACGATCTGCGACGCTGTTTTTTGTTCAACTTCATGCGATAGTTGAAGTCGAAGACAGCCGTCGATGAGGCCGTTGAAGCGCCATCATCAATCTCAGAAGTTAGGGTTCTGATTTGCTCCTCGCTCAATTTCTCCAGCATCACGATAAGCCTAGCATTCAACAGTTTGTCTATGCCATCGTCCGAGAGTGGAATTTTCTTCAATAATCTTTCCAGACGAATTTCTTCCCGATCTAGTGAAGACAGCGACGAGTTTGAGGAAGATTCTAGCCTAGATTTTGCTTTAGATTTCTTTTTTCGATGCACCACATCCGAATCGCTGGATTCGCTAGGTAACACAGATCTTCTGTGGCACGATTTACGTTTCTTGTTAGCAACAATCATAGAATCTACGCTGGAGTCTGACGAGTCGATACATCGCTTCTTGCGTTTGGAGCCAGCTGGAACCGAAATTTCCGAAGAATCGCTGTCGGAAGAATCTGTGTTAATTGACCGATTTCTTCTGAATGCGCGCATCCGTACAGAACTCGAACTCGCGCCACTGCTGCTGTTGCTGCTACCCGGACTATGAATACCCGATTCATACCCTTAAAGATGAACAATTTGGGTTACGTAACAATAAACTCAATCAATACAATAAGATCCATACTTGCACCGTTCAATCCGCACCGACTATCATCATCGGACGGCGAAGAGCAAGCGTCAAGTTTTGCCCTTTCCTCCGCCTCTAGAGCCAACACGGCGGCCAGCGTTTCTTGGCCAACTATCGGACGGCACAACGTACAAACGTAATTTTTCGAAGGTTCTTCCATACAAAGATCATGTCGACAGGTTGACCCACAAGTGGTACACAGTCTCAAGTCCCATTTGGCGTTGTCGTAGTCGCGTCCAAAACGACAAAGACAGGGATCCGCATCACATTCTGCGGGCCGTTCAAGTTGTTCCCCAAATGCATTCGGTTCAAGTTCCCAGGCTGCATCCCTGTAATTCAGCAGGAAAAATAGATCAGCAAAATTGTACAATTACAACCTTCAAAGAAACATTTATAAAAATACTATCCATTCATTTTTACGCAATCTTCGATGCTACCTACTTTTCGGGCACATAAACCCCCATCAATTGCATCGCTCGACTGAATTCATCCTTGCTGTTGCACAGAGGACATTTGAAAAAATAACCCGCCGACTGCGCAAACTGTGCCACGCAGCGCCGATGGAACCAACCATTCTGGCAGCAGGGCGCACGAACCGACTCCAGCTTTCTGTACGGTCCCAAAACATCGTAGCAGATACTACAAACATCCGACGCATCATGCGGAACCGCGTCCTCCAACTCGACATGCTTATCACACCACGATTGGAAGGTATCGGCAAAATGAGACAAACACCCATTTCGAATCCCACACATTGTGTGGAACGTTCGGAAACATTTTTTCGCACAGCAGGAAATATTAGCGTAGCGTTCTTTGCAGACATAACACTTCTGATTCCGGATGCGGGCCTCCTCGTTGCGGATGTCTTTCTGTAGGAAACCACAAATACCCGTCTCATCGGTTTCCCCATTCTGCACCAAGTTCGATGTTAGCAGCTAAAACAAAACTCGCTCAGCATTCCAGGGGGTATACTAAAAAAAATTCCAATCAACTCACCAAACAGTAATAGTGCACCCGAATGCGCCACTTACTGTAAAATTTACCAAGAATCAGCTCATCATCTTCATCACTTTTACAAATGAAGCAACAAGAAGCGGAAAAGGACACCTTTGATTTGTTCATTTTGCAGCGCGTTCCTCTCCACAATGAACCAAAATCGTTCACCAAGCACTTAACAGTGGTATCCTTTTAAAATCCACAAAAATAACAACAAATCCAGCCAGCAAGCGCTGAGAATGACTACATCGTCTGCAAAAGCCACCAAGCACTATTTGTGGCGGTTAAACGATGGCGGCAAAATTTTTCTGACAATTTCAGGGACCAAAGAAAAAAATTTCAACCGACAGCATAACATTGACAGTTCGTAGAAAAACACACAGTATTATGCTGTGAGATGCAATGGTTGCACGGAGAAAAATTGAAGAGTGAAGGAATAGTATGAATATGTTTTCGGATTTTATTACGATGAGACAAATCCGGGAAATTCAGATATTCTGATCGACTGAAAACAAATCATATGTTAGGGAATAAAATGCATACATATCATTTCCTGCAATGATAAAGATCGCTGATCTCGAGTCGACCGCAAGCAATCGGGTTTCTAACTTATTAATCATAGAATTAAGAGAAATAATTATACACAGTCACTGAAACTCGAATCCGTACACCACCATGCAGATCTCTTCACCACTTTCTTCTTCTACTTTATTGGCACAAACGTTTCTGGTGGAACTTCGCCGTCTCAACGTAATATTATTTGCATCATTTTTATTAGTACAGTATCGTCTCAATTATATCACTGGGCGTTTTTATCACGTCTCGTTCATATCACTCTCGATTTTATCACTGAAAACGTTTTGTTATATCACGTTTTTTGAAGCAAAAGAAATAATGTACAAATTTTAATAAGTCGTTGAGTAATTTTGAAAACCGCTCGGATGATTCTGAGCAACTTTGTCTTTGATTGTTTGGAATGAGATGACGGCCTGTGTCGTTTCTCAAGATTGATTCGTGTAAGAATCAGTGGTACAGTATTTTGTTTCGTCAATAGTTCCATAGGTTCCATTCGACGATGGCCGGTGATACATTTTTGTGACAGCTTTTGCGAATTGAAGTTTGTTTTTTTTATTCCCTTGGAACGACAAATAGGCGAGATAAAAAATCCTCCGGAACGTGGATTGAATCGATGGTATGTTTAAATAAACGTGAGCTTTGCCGATATCCAACTTGAATATTGAAGGAAGTGACCACTTCCACGTCAAGACTTACGTGACCAGAGCACGATAACGTTTTAAAGAAACTAAAATAATGATTCACTTGCAAACTAAAAAATTTGTACGTAACGAACACCTGCCTCGTTCTAGTATAGTAGTGCCTTAATTTTTGAAAGAGAATGTCATCAGATTTATCACTTCCAGTGTACTACCGAGGTTCTGCTGTTGCTTGGATAAACGGCGAACTATTTTATGAATGGTTCAAAAATTGATCTGTTCCGAAAATTTGTCAGTTTTCAACAAAAAACTACAACCCAAAATCGTTTTATTAATATGATGGATAACTGCACTGCGCACCATTGAGGGGATTGAATTTTCTCTGATAATAGATGATTATGAGCTTTTTCTATAAATGCCGAATGCAGTATCTATTGCTGAACCAATGGACCAGGTAATAATTCGAAGTATAAAACTAATCTACTGAGAAAAAATATAATGAGGGGCTTAAAAAACGTTGAAAGATGTATTATTTTGGATTTATTTTTTGACGTTGGACTGCGTCTTTCATTTCTATACCGGAATGTAAAATCAAAGTTTCGAATACGAAAGCGTTACGCTGGAGACCGAGATTTCGAGCGTTAATAGCTCCTAAACAACTGAACGAAATGGTATGATAAACACTTCATTCGAAAGATAAAATGTCTACGCTTTATATACTTGTTACTTTTTGATCCAAAAACTTGTTTCACTAGTCTTAAAATTGCTTTCAAAACAGGCTATTGACATCACCAATCGGTATATAAGCGAGCGCCTCTCGAAAGTCCACTCAGTTATAATTGAACAGCGATTGAAGCATGTTGACGCTGTTGTGGTGAAGCTAACTTCGTTCATCATAAAAGCGCTGATAAACGATGTCACCAAGAGCCTGTTTGTGCACCTTAGGCCTCCCCATCAGTAGAATATTTTCGTATCCAATACTGGATGCGTGCTCAACGGAAAATGTTTCGCATCAGCAGGAGAAAGGAAGGCATCCAAGAGAGTATCAGTATCGAAAATTGTTTTCACTTAAGCATCGGAGCAGCCGCCACATACACATACACGCGCGCAACTCTTTTCGTTTGATGGTTATCGAGCAATCGAGAAGAATCCGGGAAGATGTCATCGTTGCTGCGAAATAATCTACCAGTTCCCCTTGGAATTGAAAATTACATTCAAGCGAAAGAGTTTATTTTAATGTTTTCTATTCATATAAAAATGCGACCTAATACATTTTGTTTTGTGATTTTTTCTGAAGATTCTGAAGATTATTCTTCCCCATCAGTAGAATATTTTCGAACCCAATACTGGATGCGTGCGCAACAAAAAATGTTTCACATCAGCAGGAGAAGAGAAGGCGTCCAAGAGAGTACCAGTATCGAAAATTGGTTCCACTTAAGCATCGGAGTAGCCGCCACACACACATACATGCGCGGAACTTTTTTCGTTTGATGGTTATCGAGCAATCGAGAAGAATCCGGAAAGATGTCATCGTTGCTGCAAAATAATCTACCAACTCCCCTTGGAATTGAAAATTACATTCAAGCGAAAGAGTTTGTTTGTTTTGTTTGTTGTTGTTGTTGAGCATAATGTTTTCTATTCATATAATAATGCGATCAAATGAATTTCGTTTTGTGATTTTCCAATCAAGTGCAATTAACAGGAAAGCAATTGAAGATTATTTTTCAACATCAGTAGAATATTTTCGTATCCTATATTGGATGCATAAAACCTTGTGCCTCCAACGTAACGCTCTCGTTTTCGAAGTCCCCTAAATATTCATTTATTCATTCATTCAAAATGGATTTAGATTCAACTTCAAACAAATGATCACTAAATCAATGATAGTCCTACGTCAACCTTGCGGTTATACCTCAGATATAATCCACTTCCTTCCTGCGTCTTAGCACCATGTTTTATCAACCCCAATCACCAAAACTTGAAATTGAATAGTTGTGGTGCGGTCAATAAATACTCTGTCAAATTTGTTTTTGTTTTATACTCTCGAGACTCGAGACTCTTGTACCGGAACTCGAAGAAGAAAGAATGTGTCATACGTTATCAAGAGGGGAAATGGGGGGGGGGATTTGGACCCACTAAGCAAATCGCCTAATATTTCCAAACCAATAGAAAATTGAAAATAGTCACTGAGTCACTGAGCTACACTTGTTTTCTCTCACTCAGTAATGTTTAACCATTATATCAAGCTTCATCGGAAAAATCATACTTATGTTTATGTAAAGTAATTCACGATAATATTACAATCAGTAACAGTGTTCTGGGATCGATACCAGGTGTCTTGGCCAGATTCCACACCAGAAAAAAATCCATTGAGACCTTTTCAAATTCTGCATGGATCTTTTCACTGTTGTTCAAGCATCTTCAAACACTTTCGATGCTTGGTCAAAGAAAACCCGTTCTCGATGGCCTGGGTTGCTCTTTCAAGCTCTCCCTTCTTCCAACGTTGTCTGCCCATCCTATTTTTGTAATACAGCGGCATCTGGAATCAATTAGACCAAAGAATAGCTTCAAACCTGTAGGACCAATTCACCCCACAGAAAGGTGTCCATGTCACCCACACAACATGCAAAAAATAAAATGCAATTTATTGCATTTATTGTTATCAAACTTACAGTTTCGCTACATCAAATTGTTTCTCTTCTGTAGTCGAACAGAACTTTACTGCATAATACACGAACAGTTTGTTTAATCAGCGCAAAAACCTCAAAACCACGGTCGGAAAACTCACATTTTTTGACAATCCAAGTGCTTGTTGTGTTCATGCTAGCGTTTCCTTCCACCTGTCGATTTTTACCAAAGTTTTTTTTACGTTAACGTTTTTTTTTACGGTTTAACAATAAAAGGGGATGACATTATAAAAAACCAAGTTGAGCCGTACTTTTTTAGATAAAAGGGTGGTCCAAATCACCCCACCTGGTATGTCCAAATCCCCCCAACTTACCCTATAGAGAATGGACAATTGGGATGGATGGAAAATATTGCTTGGAGTAAGATGAAGAAGTAAGTACATGCATATAGATATCAACTGGAAATAACAACTCTGAAATATTTGATCGAATAACATCAGCAAAAGACAACAAGAAAAGCTTTGCAGCAATAATCTCGATACGTTATGTTGCATTGTGTAATAATATATTGTACTAGCTAACCCGGCAAACTTCGTCCCGCCCATTTACTTGATTAATTCTCGAGTAATGCAGAAATTTGTGTTTTATTTGTATGGCAGCCACCCCTAAGAGAGGGGGGAGGGGTATCTAACCACCATAGAAACATTCATTGCACCCTAAAGTTTCCATATGCCTAATTTGGTTTAATTTGCTTGATTAATTCTCGGGTAATGCAAAAATTTGTGTTTCATTTGTACGGCAGCCCCCTCTAAGAGAGGGGGAAGGAGTATCTTAACACCATAGAAACATTTATTGCATCCTAAAACCTCCACATGCCAAATTTGGTTTCATTTGCTTGATTAATTCTCGAGTAATGCAGAAATTTGTGTTTCATTTGTATGGCAGCCCCCCCTTTGAGTGGGGGAAGGACTGTCTAACCATCATAGAAACATTTATTGCACCCTAAAACTTTCACATGCCAACTTTGGTTTCGTTTGATTGATTAATTTCCGAGTAATGCAAAAAATTGTGTTTCATTTGTATGGCAGCCCCCTCTAAGAGAGGGGGAAGGAGTATCTTATCACCATAGAAACATTTATTGCATCCTAAAACCTCCACATACCAAATTTGGTTTCATTTGCTTGATTAATTCTCGAGTAATGCAGAAATTTGTGTTTCATTTGTATGGCAGCCCCCCATTTGAGTGGGGGAAGGACTGTCTAACCATCATAGAAACATTTATTGCACCCTAAAACTTTCACATGCCAACTTTGGTTTCGTTTGCTTGGTTAATTTCCGAGTAATGCAGAAAATTGGGGTTTCATTTGTATGGCAGCCCCCCCTTAGAGAGGGGGGAGGGGTCTCAAAATATCACGAAAACCTTCCCCAGCCCCAAAAACCCCTACATACCAATTTTCATGTAGATCGGTTCAGTAGTTTCCGAGTCTATAAGAATAAGACAGACAGACAGACATCACTCCATTTTTATATATATAGATTACAGCTTATGTGATAAACAATGTAATAAATGTTTTTCTATATATTTTCCATGTTACATGGAAAAAAATGTTTGAATTATACATATTTGCGATAAAACACAGATTTTTATACAAAAAACCTGTTTCGAATATATCACGTTTCCATTATATCACGCGAAAATTATTTTTGAGGGTGCTATAATCGAGACATTACTGTACTCAGTTGAGATTTACATGCCAAATAATACGCCTTGAAAGTATTCTAAGTCGGAAGTCGAATGAAATTTATTTGACGAAAAATTTCCCGGCCAGAACGGGGAATCGAACCCGGAAACCCGGTGTGACATATGTTGTCTTTAATTCAGAGAATGAATTTCAATCTCACAGCCACAATTATTCGATGGATATCAACTCTTTTCTTTCCTTGTTGGCAATCTCCCTTTTCTACTCACTCTTTATATTCAACACAACACAATGAGAGAATACATCTCTCAGGGTGTGTTCCTAACATTGTAATACAAACACAAAGTTCGATATTCTCCTTAACTTGTTCAGTTCCATCTTGATCGAAGCTCAGGACAGATGAACTACTAATAAATATATTGTCTGAGTAACACATTTTGAACAATATTGTGAAACACCATAATTTGTTATTATTTGTTCAATTATTTATTTATTGAGTTTTAATTAATCTGACATATGTCGTCTCAATAAATAAAAATCTACTAAGTATTCTACATATACTAAATATTAAATAATAAATATAAATATAAATATTAAATATTATATATCACCAGCTAAGCAGTTATAAAATTTACGACCTAGCTATTCTATTTTTAAAGCGGCTGGATGTCTCGCTGAAATTAAAAAGATCCTCCGCGACAGTTCGTATCATTGACGAGAACGGTTCGTTGTATTCAAACAAGGTACGATGAAATTTGTTCTGCAGCAAAGAATTCTGTCGAAGAGGTCGTTGAGTAGCACGAAAGTCCGCTAATGAAAGTAGCCGAGGAGAATCAAATTGACCAGCTTCGATGCGAAAACCGCCTGTTGTATTCTGCGTCTTCTTTCAAGGGTGTTCAGATTTAAAATCTCTGCATCGATCCGACTAGGCAGGAAGATTCAATGGATCACGTCAAGGTAGATGACGCATGGCCAACCGGATAAATCTTCGTTGTACACGCTCTATCCTCAAAGACCAAAAAATACATTTGGAGTCCAGACAACGGAGGCAGTCTCGCGAATTGCCCGTACAGGTGCACAACATACGGACTTCAAGCAGAATGGGTCAATAAAATCTTCGATACAAATCCGAACTGTCTGTTTATCTTAGCAATGATTGAGGCGTAATGAGCGTGACGGTGTGACGCTAACCACTCGACCACGAGAGCACTACTTTAAAAAGTCTAAAACAAGCTTTCAAAACATTTTATTTATATAATGATATATCACATCATTTTAACTCTTTGAGGTTGTTTTTCTGCTCTCAGCCACCACAGCAACAAACCATGCTAATCTTATATCTTACCCAACCAAGTATCAGTTCATGCTTTTCCTAAACGAAGCTTGATGTCTAGTGAATCTATTCACGAATCAATACGGTGCTCCAATGAGTAATAGATAACGGTACTCAGTATCAAACAAAGTAGTCACCCACACAAGACAACACACAATGCGTTGAATGCATAGATATGTGGGCCAAAAATCACAACAGCAGAATTTAGCCATTGCAACACATTGGTGTGATGGAAAAGATTGTTCATAAGTATCGGAACTGCTATTTGCATAAATGTCTCATGTTATTTGAATAGTCGCAAAAATATCTCAAGCGACAAAATCTTTTGACGTGGGACTACGTCTAACCGGAATATATGGGGGGTAAAATGAAAACATAAACACTGAACATGCAGGAAAAAATGCAAGATTTCGAATGCTTATAACTCGAACATTTTCTACTGAATCGGAAAGATGTTTGCATCAATTGATGGGGAATATTTCTACGCATCTATCGCAATTAGTAAAGTGTTATTTTCCATTAGGTAAATAATTGAATAACTGTAAAATGTTAAGCGTTATCTAAACGCCCTTACTGCCTCGTTTTGATTGGCCCGCTTTACGGTTTCCCCAACACAGACTTCAAAACCAAGCAGCCTTGGGGAAATCGGAATTTCAAATACATCACATCAAAATACATTGTTAAGTTATATATATATATTTCACACAAAAAAAATTAAAAAATGTTATTTTTCATAATCTTGCATGTATCGCTGCTTTTTCAAGGAAAAATACTTCCGACCAGTACAACACCCATGCCCAAATTTAATACGACCTCAAAGGGTTAAAGCTAAAACCTTCAGCTATTGTAATATTTGACGCACATAAGTTTAACTTGATGCGTGTAGATTGGGGTGCCAATGAATGTATGGGAAAAAATCGATCCTAAAAATTCAAAAAGTTACCCTATACAAAATGTTCACCACCTCGAAAAAACACCCTATGCCGAATTTCAGCTCAATCGGACTTAGGGGAGAGTGGCGCAAAGCGGTCAAAGTTTCAGTTTTATGAAAATCGAAAAATCACCCAAGGGGAGAGAAAGGAAACCTGGGTTCCGAAAAAAAAATTGTTGGTGCCAAATGTCTTAAAATTGCAGGAAACGTCGAGATCTAGTATCATCTCGAAAAAAAAATTTTGTCAAAAACCGGCATTCTGGTTTTTTCGGAGTACGAAACGAAAAGTACGGTTTTGGGTGACAATCAAAAAAGTTATCTCGATTTTTCATTCGGAACTTGCTACGAAATGTTGATTTGCACTATAATATACCCTATACAAAATATTAGCTCATTCTGACTTCATTTACTGGTGTCGCAGAGGTTAAAATTTGTTTTTTTTTTGAAAACCGAAAAATCACCGGATATTACACACCAAGATAACAAAACTTCGTAAAAAGTTCCAGAAGTTGAAGCTTTAACATAAAGAATATACCATTATCTAAACACAATGTTTCGAAAGCTTGTTCCTAACTTTCAAAAGTAGTGGAAAAAGATCTGCATTATGGGGTACGAATTCGAGTTTAAATCACTGTATAGTAACAAAAATATAGTTAAGAATATGGCTCCTTTAGACCTATATACCTGAGTCAGTAAAATAAACGGATTATGAAGAAAAGTAAAGATCGCTGTGAGTGATACTAACACTTTGCGGTCGGAATAAATGTTCCTTGAAAGAGATCTTTTTTTCTTTCCATTATAACAATAATTTGCTTATGTCGAGTACCGTTACCTCTTGTTCACAGAAATTTCGTATACATTCGTGAAAAAGTTCACTAGACATTAAAATTCCTTTAGAAAAATGTAATAACATCATTGAACAAAGTACTTGGTAAGATTCCTTGCTGTGTGACTGAGAGCAGACAAACGACCGCAAAAGGTTCAATATCGCCTACCCTATGGTTTCCAGATTCGAAAAGAGAGGAAGATAATCTTAGTTGGTAAATGACTGGACTAAGCGTACCATCGGTACTTCGCGTACCTGCAGGCATAAAATAGACCCCATTCGTGGTCCTTAGCTTCCTCTCCAATAACTCCTATCCCTACCTCCCCGTGGTACCGGCTGGGGTACGAGTAACCATAGTGAAGATCGGGTAACCAACCCCGGTGGGATCTTGGTCGTATGCTGACAGGGAAGGGGGCCTATCCGAGCGTCTGTTCACCATGGAGGTGCGGCTCAAAACAGCGTCTGATCCCCATGTTAGGGGCGGCTGATCACTGTCTTCGTGCCAGCGGGGACTCTAAAAAGAGCTGTGCACGACGGTCCTCCGGCGAGACAGGGGGTTGGTGCAGGCCCTGCAAGCCATCCGTAAAAATAAAACGCACAGGAAAATTCACAAAGAAATTCGAGACAGGACAATCGGACTAGATCTACGCAAAGAACACGGACTAGAGATTGGAAACTCGGAACATGGAACTGCAAGTCTCTCAATTTTCTTGCGAGTACCCGAATTCTTTCGGAAATATTGAGAGCCCGCAATTTCAACATCGTAGCGCTGCAGGAGGTGTGCTGGAAAGGTTCGATGGTACGATCGTTCCATGGTGGATATACCATCTATCAGAGCTGCGGCAACACACACGAGCTGGGTACAGCTTTCATCGTGATGGGGGAGATGCGAAAACGGGTGATTGGTTGGTGGCCGATCAATGAAAGAATGTGCAGATTGAGGATGAGAGGCCACTTCTTCAATATCAGCATTATCAACGTCCACAGCCCCCATCTAGCTAGCACCGATGACGATAAAGAAGAATTCTACGCGCAGCTAGAGCGTGAATACGATCGCTGCCCAAAACACGACATCAAAATCGTCATCGGTGATTTGAACGCTCAGGTCGGCCAGGAGGAGGAATTCAGACCGGTAATCCATCAGCGAACCAACGAAAACGGCCTAAGACTTATCGACTTCGCTGCCTCCAAGAACATGGCCATACGTAGCACCTTCTTCCAGCACAGCCTCCAATACCGTTACACCTGGAGATCACCACAGCAAACAGAAACACAAATAGACCACGTTTTGATCGACGGTCGGCACTTCTCGGATATCATCGACGTCAGAACCTATCGTGGCGCTAACATCGATTCAGACCACTACCTGGTGATGGTCAAACTGCGTTCTAAACTGTCAGTCGTCAATAACATAAGACACCAGCGCTCACCACGGTACCACCTACGACGACTACAGGAGCCGAACGTTGCTGCAACATATTCGCAGCGTCTTGAAGCTGCGTTACCGGGGGTAGACGAACTGGATGCTGTTCCCCTCGATGAATGCTGGAACTCCTTAAAATCAGCAATTAGCAGCACAACAGAGACCGTCATCGGGTATGAACAACGAGGACAACGGAACGAATGGTTTGACGACGAGTGCCGAGCGCTCCTGAACAAGAAGGATGCAGCACGCGCAGCCATGCTGCAACGAGCGACTCGACAAAACGTGGAACGATACAGACTGAAACGAAGGCAGCAAACACATCTCTTTCGGGAAAAAAAGCGCCGCCTGGAAGAGAAAGAGTGTGAGGAGATGGAGCTGCTTTATCGTTCTCGAGAATCGCGGAAGTTCTTCAAGAAACTAAACGCCTCGCACAAAGGCTTTGTGCCGCGGGCCGAAATGTGCAGAAACAAGGAAGGAGGCATCTTGACGAACGAACGCGAGGTGATCGAAAGGTGGAGGCAGCACTACGATGAACACCTGAACAGCGCGCAGACAGGAGACCTAGACGGCGTTGAGGAGGACTACACCGGTGCAATGAACAACGACGACGTTCCACCCCCGACGATGGGTGAAGTTAAGGAGGCCATTAATCAGCTCAAGAACCACAAAGCAGCTGGTAAGGATGGCCTCGTAGCGGAGCTCTTCAAGGGAGGTCCGAGAAAACTTGTAGAGTGTATGCACCGGTTGATAGTCAGGATCTGAGACACAGAACAGCTACCGGAGGAGTGGAAGGACGGGGTAATCTGCCCCATCTATAAAAAAGGCGACAAGTTGGATTGTGGGAACTATCGTGCCATCACAATCCTGAATGGTGCCTACAAAATTTTGTCTCAGATCCTCTTCCGCCGCCTATCGCCAATAGTAAGTAGATTTGTGGGAAGTTATCAGGCCGGATTCATGCCCGGTTGCTCGACGACGGACCAGATTTTTACACTGCGGCAGATCCTCCAAAAGTGCCGCGAGTATCAGGTCCCTACACACCACATCTTCGTCGACTTCAAGGCCGCATATGATACAATCGACCGACGACAGCTATGGAGGATCATAGACGAACACGGCTTTCCCCGAAAGCTGACAAGACTGATTCAGGCAACGATGAACGGTTTGCGGTGCAGTGTGCGGATCTCAGGTGAGCTGTCGGAATCATTTGAGACTCACAGGGGACTTCGACAAGGCGATGGAATCTCCTGTCTGCTCTTCAACGTGGCGCTGGAAGGTGTTATGCGGAGAGCGGGCTTCATCATGCGGGGCACGATTTTCAACAAGTCTAGTCAGTTTATATGCTTCGCCGACGACGTGGACATAATCGGAAGAACACATGCGACGGTAGCCGACTTGTATACCCGACTGAAACACGAAGCAGGGCTGATTGGGCTTGGGATCAATGCGTCTAAGTCTAAATACATGCTAGCTGGAGGGACTGATCGCAACAGAGTTCTTCTTGGTAGTAGTGTTGTGATCGACGGCGACGAGCTCGAGGTGGTAGAGGAATTTATCTACCTTGGCTCGTTGATAACAACTGACAACAACAACAGCCGTGAAATTCGAAGACGCATTGTCAATGGAAGTCGTGCCTACTATGGGCTCCGCAAATCCTTGAGGTCCAACAAACTCCGACCCCGTACGAAGTGTACCATGTACAAATCCCTAATTCGACAGGTTGTTCTCTATGGGCACGAAGCATGGACGATGCTTGAAGAGGACTCACAAGCGCTTGGAGTTTTCGAACGCCGAGTGCTCAGAACAATATACGGTGGTGTACAGGAAAGCGGAGTATGGAGAAGGAGAATGAACCACGAACTGGCGCAACTCTACGGCGAACCCAGCATTCAGAAAGTCGCCAAGGCTGGACGAGTGCGATGGGCAGGGCATGTTGCAAGATTGCCGGACAGCAGCCCTGCAAAGATGGTGTTCGCATCGAATCCGGTAGGAACAAGAAGGAGAGGAGCCCAGCGAGCGAGGTGGTTGGACCAGGTGGAGCAGGACTTGGCAAGAATCGGTGCAGCCGGGAGTTGGAGAACTGCAGCCATGGATCGGGACTATTGGCGAAAAATTGTGAAGAAGATCTAATCTCTCAATGGGATGTAGTATCATTATAAATAAAAAAAAAAAAATCTTCAAAATCAGGCATATAAACAGACAATGAACTTTTTTTTTATGAAAATAGGGTGTTGAATACATTTTCAATCCCTGGAAAGCATAAGCAGCATAATTCTGCAAGATAAAATATAATGCAATTATCTACGACAAATCGATATTTATACAATAAAAGTATGAAGCCATTTCATGCTAAAGCGGTTCTCAGATTTTCGTGAAAATTGGTAGGTGTGTTTCTTATCGCAAAACTTTAGACCCATTATCTTTTTTTTTTGTTTCTGGTGCCAATTTTCATTTTAGGGTGGTCTGCAAAGTCAATTTTTGCACTTTTTTGAAAATGACGTTTTTTAGAAAATTTTAAACCACTGAACTGATTTAGATGATCGACATATCAAGTTGAAGCCAATGAGCTACTCTTGTTCGAAAAATATTACTCTTGGATTTTGTTCTCGTAATTATTGATTGCATTTGTTTTTTTTTATATACTTCTGGACCGATTCATATGATCGACATATCAAATTGAAGCGCATTTGCATGTTCAAATTCAGTATGAATAAATTGAGTGTCACATAATTCAAACTTACAACTGAACACAATAATCTTCATGTCCTACAGAAAATCTGTCTCCTTCTCTAGGGCGAAAGGGATTTCTGCCTCTTTTTGAGTAAGATACATGAGACCCATACATGAATGTTTCTTAATTATTGTTTTTTTTCTATGAATTAGGCTCGTAAGGAGCTGTCCACATACCACGTGGACAGAAAAAGCACGATTCTAGACACCCCACTCCCCCTCCGTGGACAAGCGTGGACATTCTCTATACCCCTCCCCCTGTTGTCCACGTGGACATTTCTCCATTTTTTTTTTTTTTGAAAACAAATCGGGAAAGTAATAGAATTGCGTGTAAATTCCATTTCTAGTTTGTTTCTATTTTCTATGCATTGTTTTACATTGATAAAAAAGTTTATTAGCAGTTTATCATTAGTAGACGTTTGTACTCATTTTTTATTTGTTTTCCAACATTGCCCGTGAAGTTATTTGTACAGAAACCCCAATCTTTAAGAATTTTTTTTTTCGTCCTGGCGTTTTTCCAAAAATGACAAAAATCGAATAACCGTCAAAAAAAATCATGGCTAAATCCTACATTTATTCCTGTTGGAGGTTCAGTCCAAGGTTTTAGTGTGATGTGTGATCTTTTATCAAAGTAATACTGAAGAAAAGCTTACATATTTTTTAAATTCATAAGGTTTTGTTTTTTGTTAGGTTATGTATGGTTGTGCACTTTCCGCATACAGTTGCTTTATATCGAATTTATACTCCGATAAAGTCATACGAAATTCAATGAAATTGATAGTAGGTAGTGGCTAATAGACTAAACTATCATTTTATGGCAAAACCTTACCATATGGTTGCTTTCCAAAGTCATGAGAAATTATCAAAGTTGCTTTTCGATTTTTCAAAAACTTGACCTAAAATTAGTTAGTGATTTCTGTAGATGGATAAAACATAGTTCTCATGCAAAAATATTTTTATTTCGTTTTTGTATCCCATTTTCAGTCTATTAACGCGTTATTAGCGATATTCGCTGTGAGCTTGCCAAACTGTTTCGCAGATAATCGGAGTTCTACTGTATTTGTAAAGAAGCTTCTAATTCATGTGTCGTGTACTGAGGATTCATGATCAGTGTCTCGATTTGATTATCATTACAGCGCGGACTCGATTATATACATTCTCCGATTTCTTTTCACTGTATGTAATCGAATCCTGTATATAATCGAGTCAACAAAGATTTTTTTTTAATTCGTTTTTTGTGCATATATTTATCAATTTTTGAATATAAAAAAAGAATTTAATTTTTGATTCATCCCTTTAAAGTCAGATAATACCTTTCTTACATGAAAAAAATAAATTTATCCAGAATCCCTCAGGAGGTGGAAAATATCCTTCTACGCATATGTTCGAATTTCAACAATGACATAGTTGTAGAACTTTTTTTCTATTTCGGACTCAGTTACCTCAAACTGGCTCTACATTAAAAAGTACGCTACGGAAAACGATTCTGTTGGTTCCATTTCAAAGGTGAGAAAACTGAATACAGGATATTCAAATGAAACATCTAAATTTATGGATTTTAATAACATTTTATAAGTGAAAACTTAAAAGTTACTAATTTTTAATGTGTTATTATTAATTTTATCCCAAAAATTCCTATTAACCCTCTAAGACTCAAGTTTTTTATTTATCTAAAAAACCTATTCCACTTTTAGCTCGAATTTCCGACTTTCAACATGAAATACTCATAGCAGAAAGCTGACAGCATAAATCCAATGTGTATGTGTGATAGATGAAAATATTCTAAAGACGTTCTAGTGGGGGTGAACATTGAAAATATTGTCTGAATAATTCGACAAGAGAATCCGTGAAGCCCGTATAAAGGCGGGCTTGGGCTGTAGAGGGTTAAACTTGATTGTTCCTGTCAATTAAATTAAAGCTCTCTAACCGCTCTGCAGTTTGTTCTTTGACACCCAACTTCTATCTTTCTTAATTTCGCTGCAATATCGATATAAACAATTCCTGTTGAAAATTCAAGCAAAATCTTCCAAAATCACGATTTTTACCCCACTGTACATATAATAGCCACTTAGATTTCACCTTAACGTTGAAAGGTTACATTTTTTCTTAAAACAAGTCATATTTGAAATGTGAAAAAAAAAATTTTTTCAGACTTTATATAATCGAATCCAAAATTGTATATCATCGAATCACATATAATCGAGTCCAACCATTAGAACCAATAGAAGCGTATTCCAGAACGAAGAAGAGCATCGCTGCTAAGAACACTTCTCAAGAGATACAGTTCGTGCATCCATAAAGGAGTTTGTTGTTTGTATTCCATTTTCGCCTTGGGAGTTTTCAAAAGATGAAATCTAAACGGTTTTTACATCAAGAGCGGATGTTGGACCAAAAACCCAATGTAGGAAAACAATGTCGTGTATTTCTAATATTACAACATTCTAACATGCTTTGAAGGGGTCTTCATCCTGTCATCCTTATCCTCTTAAACCAATGAAAATAAATCGATTACTCTCGGTTGATGTGCGTTACTATCAGGATACACATTTTAGAAAAAAAGTTCAACGATATGAAAAATATGGATTTTCGTCCGGTAAGCACTATCAGCCAGCTCAATCTTTTGACGTAGGACTACGTCTAACCGGAAGATATGTGGGGTGAAATGGAAATCTAGGCACTGAACAAGTAGGAAAAAATGCAAGATTTGGAACGCTTATAACTCGAGCATTTCTCAATAGATCGCAAAGGTTTTTGCATCAATTGATAGGAAATATATCTACGCATCTATCATAACGAATAACATTTCATTTTTCTTGAGATAAATAATTGAATAATTGTGAAATATCAAGCATTGTCAAAATTCACTATGTGCCCATTTTTGATTGGTCCATTTTGTGCTCCTCAAATCGTACCGACTAAAACGGGCAACCAGAGCAGCAGCGAAATAGAATGAAGCGCGATTGGAAAGGAAAAAGAAAAAAATGAACGAAACATTGGTCGCAGTCTCACACATGCGTAATTCTCGAGCCAGCCAGTCAGCTTAAAAATCCCCGCTCCGCTGCCGTAACGATCATTCTCATTTAAACCATACACCACATCGGTTCGCATCACAACACATCAACAAACCAACCCAAGCAGCCATGTCTGAACATGGTAAAGGAGGAAAAGTGAAGGGAAAGACAAAATCCCGCTCGAACCGTGTTGATCTGAAGTTCCCCGCAAGGGTAGCTAGGCCAAGCGCGTTAGTACCAGTGCACCAGTCCACCTAGCCGGCGTTATATAGTTTCGGCCGCCGAAGTGATCGAGTTAGCTGCTCGCTGCTCGCGACGATAAGAAAACCCGCATTCGGAACAGAACACATTCGGTTCGGTGGACATCAAGACAACAGGCAGTTGCAGCGAGTGGCGAGTGGCAAACGCAATCGCAAAACGGCATCTGGTAGCAGAAGAAAAAAGTTTGTTCTTTATACAAACTGCTTTGGTGGCAAATCCAGAACAAGGCGGCATCGAGGGCGTTCGAAATGGTTTTTTTTCAAAACCACGAGTACTAAGTTTTCTAAATTGGAACCATTCCATAAAACACGGCGCTTATCAGGGCCATTAAACCTTTCAAAAAAGAGTTTACGAAATACAGTTCAATGCTTTCTAAAATAATATCCAAAATAATAATAAAACACAAATTGATTTTTTCATAATTTGTTTGCCAGGATCTGATGAGTATGTGAATTTGGCAGTTGTTCTGAGCTTATTGATAGTTGGGGACTTTCCTGATTATTCAATTTTCACCAATTCTTAAATTGTTTCCAGATTGAAAGTACAGTAATTTACTATTAGTTCGACATTTAGCTAATTGGACGGACATGTAATGCGACTTATTTAGTTGGACATTTTTGTAAACATAGAGATCCAAATTATGACCCCACATTGAAAGTCGACACTGTACCACTGTCATCGCAAATGTTCAATTACAGGTTAAAATCGCCTCCAATGCGACACTGAGTGGCGCTTCGGCACGTCGCATTGAATGTAATTTACTGTACAACATGTCACAAAGCTGGATGGGAAGAAATTTTCCAACTGTGAAAGCTGTGGCGAGTGGCAACAAATCGCTAAACAGGAAGGTTTAGCCGAACAAGATGGGGAGATCGAGTGATAACAAAACAATAAACTCTTTAGATTGAAGATAATTTTGTGATCCTGAAAAGGACCCTTTTTAGCCTGCATGTGAATCCAACGAGCGAACAAATCGTAATGAATGTATTTTTCTTTCTTTCTTTCTTTGTTTTTAAGAGGCTTTAAACTTTGCCATCGCTCCCTTTTAACGCTCAAGGCCGTTTTATATTATCAGGCACGTAGCGTAAACGGCACGTACCGACACCGGCAGACAAATACATGATGTATTCATATCATCAGGCATAGCAACTTCTCTGTACGGACCGGCAGCGCAGACGGAGCGGAGAAATGCTACTGGTGATTGAACCGATGTCGTACCGAAGAGCGACGAACGCACCCACACCACGAACTTCGACGTTGGGTTTGTATGTATGGTGCTACTCGCCCATGTAGTTCGAGCCCGGCACCGGCAAAATATTCTTTTCGAGAATTCCTTCATGCATTTGTCTGAAGCGTGCTGTGTATGCCCGGAGCCGTTCCGCTATATATACGCATACACATTTGAAACACACGCAATAATATTTGTCTTGCATGAAACGTGCCGTGCCGGTTACGCTACGTGCCTGATAATATAATATTACCTTCATTCGTTCGTCTCATTGGACTCGCCCCTCTGGCTGAGTCTGCCGATTTGTCTCTATCCTGTGAGTGTGTACCGCTAGAGTATAAAACACGCGGACCCCAAAAAATATCTTATTTTCTTTCAAACCGTAAACCCGTGTGGTGCCGTGCCGGAGCACCAGTATACCTAACAGCGATTATAGAGTTTCGGCCGTCGGAATGCTCGAGTTGGCTTGCAAAGCTGCTCACGACAATCAGAAAACCCGCATCAAGAACAGAGCAGCTTCGGTTCGGCGCTCATCAAGGCAACTTTTTAGTGAGTGGCAAAGTGTTTCTCCGTCACGTCGCATTAAATTTAATTTACTGAACAACATGTCACAAGCTGGATGGGAAAAATTCTCCAACTGTGAAAGCTGTGGCGAGTGGCAAACGCAATAGCTAAACAGGAAGGTTTAACCGAACAAGATAGGAATATCGAGTGATAACAAACACAACACCAAAGGTTCTTTTCAGAACCATCAACATGTTCATAAAGAGTAAACAGTAAACTAACCCATTTTTCAAGTAGATAGGTAGGTATTCACGTAGGAGAAGAAAATAAAACAAATTATTTAAAATATATATTTAACAAAAGCTGTCCCCTTTGTATAGTCCTACGTCACTCCGGTTATGTCCCCGACATCACCCACCCGTCTTTTTTGTTGATAAATACCGATAAATTTCTAGGAAATACAGAATAAATTTCATTTACTGCTGAAAAAAGATGTTTTTTTTCACATTATGTACCGTAATGTACGTAATGTATGTACCACGTGGACATTATCTGTACCCCCTCCCCCCTCACCGTGGACAAGCGTGGACATTTTCGTAACCCCTATCCCTCCCCTAAAGTTGTCCACGTGGTATGTGGACAGCCCCTAACACATTTAGCGATTTTGCCTACGAGAAAAGCAAGATCAACTTCAGATGTGGTTTCAAAGCGACGGGACATTAAACAAAAAAAAGCTATACCAATTTAGAATCAATGATTTTTTCTTTGTCCAGCACAAAAGCTATGAAAACCCGACATGGTTGGTTCGTGCAAGGATCGCAAAAAAGTTGGAGAAGGTCAAAACCAACGTCTGCGTAGTGTTAAAAAGTTTCAAGGGACGTTTGTCAGCAGATTGAAATTTGTGTTTTGTTTGTATGGGAGCCTACCCCTTCAGAGGGAGGACGTATAGCATATCATCATAGCCCATCAAACATTTTTCGTACCCAAAAACCATTACATGCCAAATTTGGTTCCATTTGCTCGATAAGTTCCCGAGTTATGCAGAAATTTGTGTTTCATTTGTATGACAGAACAAATTCCAGCATAATGGTCTTTCAAGCAACATCATAAAGGGTGTGTCACATCAAATTGCATCACGGAAAAAACGCTGTAGAAATTCGCCCAGTAGACCGATCCTTTTGAAAATTTTAGACAGTAAAATAAAAACTATTAAACAACTTTTGGCATTTTCTTTTTATTCATACTTCGAGCCCAAGCCCGTATGCTCGCACCTTCCTCTTTACCCCGTCCATAAGGTTCTGTACAACGTCAGGTTGTAGTTTTTTTTGAACAGAAATCCATTTTCTCTTGAAGTCCGCCTCCGATTTGACAACTTTTGGGTTCTTCCGGAGGGCCTGCTTCATAATCGCCTAATATTTCTCTATTGGGCGAAGCTCCGGCGCGTTGGGCGGGTTCATTTCCTTTGGCACGAAGGTGACCCCGTTGGCTTCGTACCACTCCAACACGTCCTTTGAATAGTGGCACGAAGCGAGATCCGGCCAGAAAATGGTCGGGCCCTCGTGCTGCTTCAATAGTGGTAGTAAGCGCTTCTGTAGGCACTCTTTAAGGTAAACCTGCCCGTTTACCATGCCGGTCATCACGAAGGGGGCGCTCCGCTTTCCGCAAGAGCAGATCGCTTGCCACACCATGTACTTTTTGGCAAACTTGGATAGTTTCTGCTTGCGAATCTCCTCCGGAACGCTGAATTTGTCCTCTGCGGAGAAGAACAACAGGCCCGGCAGCTGACGAAAGTCCGCTTCGTCGTCCATTACCAGGCAATGTCAGCATTTCAGTGTACAGCTTCCAGGCTCGCGTCTTCCCCACCATGTTTTGCCTTTCGTCGCGGTTAGGAGCCTTCTGAACCTTGTATGTACGCAGGCCCTCCCGCTGCTTGGTCCGCTGGACGAATGAACTTGACAAATTCAGCTTATTGGCGACATCCCGGACCGAACTTCTCGGATCACGTCTAAACTGCTTAACTACGCGCTTGTGATCTTTTTCACTAACGGAGCATCCATTTTTGCCGTTCTTCACCTTCCGGTCAATGGTTAGGTTCTCGAAGTATCGTTTTAGTACTCTGCTGACCGTGGATTGGACGATTCCCAGCATCTTACCGATGTCCCGATGTGACAACTCCGGATTCTCGAAATGAGTGCACAGGATTAATTCACGACGCTCTTTTTCGTTCGACGACATTTTTCCAAATTTACGAAAAATTGACAGTGAAGCATGGCCAACGTGATCTATACACTCTTATCTGATTATAAGCGAAAGCTGAAGATATAATTCCTAAAAAATAAATTTCTACAGCGGTTTTTCCGTGATACAATTTGATGTGACACACCCTTTAATATACAACTGAAAATGGCTTAGTATTTCAATACTAATCTACAACGTACTTTATTGGCACCACAGTTAACACGACAAAGCATAAAGGACAAAATTTAAATTGACAATGAAATCATTACTTCGAGTTGTTCGTATCCTTCGGCTGTACGTGAATCATAACCTTGATGGCCCCTCCAAGGCCATGTCGGGATGTGTTGAATGCATCCGCCATTTTCTCAATGTTGAAATGATGCGTGATCAGTCTTTTCACGTTTATCTTTCCACTAGCGACCAAACTGAGAGCTGCCGGATAGCTAATATAAAAAAAAGAAAAATAGTTACAATCATTTTCGCGTGCAAATGTCTCGATCTAACATACTCATTGCAGTAACGAAACACGCCTCGTATATCAACTTCCCGTGCCAATGCATTTCCTAGCGGCAGCTTAACATCCGATGGGCCCATTCCGACCACCACGGCGCATCCACCGGACCGTGTAGCAAGAATCGAGATTCGTGACGTTGACTCCGCTCCGCAGCAATCGATGGTTTTATCTGGTGCACCGCCGAACAGTGCGTGAACTTTCTTAACGATCTCAGTCTCGTTGGCACCTTTCTCCAGCAACAAAGTACCATCAGCACCCAATTCCTTCGCAACATCAAGTCGATTCTGGAGCAAATCAGTAATCACGATCTTCCCAGCACCCATCGATTTAGCCACGATCAATGTCACCAAACCAATTGGACCCGCCCCGAGGATCAAAACGTTCGATCCCAGACATACGCCAGCTCTGCGGCAAGCGTGTACACCAACCGCCAAGGGTTCCAACAGAGCACCCTCCTCCATTGTCACGTGCGGCGGTAACTTGTGGCAGAAGTCCGCAGGATGCGTATAATACCGCGCCAGATTACCATCTACCGGTGGGGTCGCACAGAAAATCATATCGGCACACAGATTGTACTGACCGCCCTTGCAAAAATCACAAACCCGACACCCGTAGCCCGGCTCGACAGCCACGCGATCACCCACCTTCAAGTTCTTCACGTTGGCACCCAGCTTGCTCACCACTCCAGACGCTTCATGACCAATCGCCATCGGCTGTTTTACAATAAAATCACCGATCCTACCGTGGACCAAATAGTGCACGTCTGAACCACAGATGCCGACACAGTCCATCTCGAGCAGAACCTCTAAAGGAAGAAGACAAAACTTCAGTTATACCTCTATGAATCAGATTCATTACATTCACCATCAGCCTTAGGTGTTGGGATTGGTCGTTGTTCCTGAAAGTCAAATTTCAATTAAATGAATAATTGAATTACAGTATTTTAGCATAAAACTTTACCAATCTCAGATCTTCAATTCCATACAGCACTGCTGTTAGATTATCCTTCGCTTCTGGCATCGCTGAACTGAATAAATTGGGGGCGTGACACTGAAATAGAGATTACTGGCTAACAATTCGGAACAAAATAAATCCAATGTCTCGAAAGACACAGAAACCGACCGATCACCTTCAAAGTCAAAGTGAGAATGTCGAATGATGCAAGTGTTCGACAGCATCTAATGGTATGCTTATCTGATAGAGTGCAAAAAATAGAATATTTGCTCGGTATGTTTGCTCAAACGTTATGTCGTTCAAATGAAGCAGATAGTGATGTAAACATAACAATCGGGTTCTTCTAACAATATGCGAATGACCATAATCTAATACCATAACTTAATGGTATTATCATGTCATATTCTCGCAAAACCAATGTACTTCATCTGTGGCTTGTGAATTCGTTCTCATTACGCAATTTGCTAAATTAGCATTTGGATAATCTTCTTCGCAGAACAGCGACGAAGAATGTCACGCGTAATTTTTCGCAAGTTCTTTTAATTTTTTGTTCTATAGGAATCGGAGTTGACTAAAGTTTTGTTTCGATTGATTCATCAGTGAAATCGGTTTGATTTCTACGCATACTGAAATATCGATTCTTTTGTTTCACTCATTTCTGATGTCGTTTCCTTTCAATTTGGAAGAAACCTTCGTTTGTCGATTGAAACTGCTCCTATAGGCTCGAAACCATAACTGTTTCAATTCGCTCTGAAAATGACAATTGAAAACTTTGCTTCAGCTTGTGAAGAATGAAACGGATGAACGAACGTGAAGCGAAAGGAGCATGCACAAAGAAGAAGAGATATTTCCTTTTTGACGTAAGACTATGTCTTTCAATAAAGGTGCCAAATCAGAAAGCAGAAACGTTTTTAGGAATAAATGTTAACCTTAATAACTTCTTCGGAAAATAGATTTATTTTATGTGCTATACATTACAATCGCTCGAAATCTGAATGGTTAAATTGATGATGATTGGAAGCATTTTCATTTCCATTGCCTACCTACGCTTGTTTATTTTTGCATCGAACGCACTGTTCAGTTCGTGAACAGGAACACAACCTGCATGACATGCGCTATCATTTAATGATTTATAGGTCAGCTCTCAATACAAAAAAATACTGTCCACTGAATGATTTTTTCCACCATGAAGAGTTACGATCATATTAGAATAGGCAGAAGCAGAATAGAAATCACATGCGATAACATAATATTCATATCAGCAACAGGAATAGTAGCAATATCAGCGACCTCAGCAACATCAAAAGCAGCTACAATAATAAGAGTATTTAATTTCCTTTGACGACGGGAAAATAAAGAACTATGAATGTGTTTGTGCTTTCCTCCTGTCGTGGCATTTATAAATGTTTTGTTTGTTAGAAATGTGAAATAGTGGTGGTGATGGAACTAACGTATAGCCGCTATGACCGCTCGAAATTGTTGTAGGTAACCAGGGTACGTTTATGACAAGGTAATCCAGACTCGAAGTGTGTACGACACGATTCACTTATACACTCTCAACTATGACATCTTAGCATCGACGGAAGGCAGCGATCGCAAAGCAATTCATAACAAGTGTTTTTTTTTGTTGTTGCGAATATAACGTGTTTTGCTACTTTTTGTTGAAAATACGTCAATAGTACGTGAGATAGAGGAGTCCAGAGTCCAGAGAACAAATCCAGATTATACAATTAGTACACAAAATAGTTTAGTTTTAGCTGATTCTACTGTTAGAAAGGCCAACGATTTTCATGCCGCGGGAAATCAAAACCGGAAGGCTCGCCGAAAAGTCTTGATTGACATTGATTGACAAGTAAGAGTTAAATCCATTAAAAACATCCGTAACATCCGCAGAATCGGTCCAGTTTACTAATGGGAGGAAACGTGACTATCCCGAGAGTCACATTCCGTCAAAGGAATTCGGGAGCAGTACCATCAACATCTCTAATGAGAAACCTAGCAATTCGGCCGGTTCTGATAGCTTAATTCAAGCACTGCGGCAAGAGGTATCGGAGAGCTACAGAAAGCTCCAGGAAGCTGAAATCCAAATTGGCGAGCCACGATTTTCCCTAGGCTTTGAATAGAAAGAAAACCTAATACGCTGCAATGAATAAATATATACATTAAGCTAAAATACAATAGCAATAAACTAATTTAGACAAATTTATAATACCGTCCCATGATACTTGCAAAGCTAACACGTCACAGCCTCACTACTATTGAAGCACTAGTCAGCCCAGAATACCTTGTCATAAACGTACCCTGGTAGGTAACCCTTTTTTCATCACTCATCGCGATTTGCTTTAATACGTCATATTTTAGTTGCTTTTATGAAGTAAGTCGCAGATGAAAACCGGGATGAAGGAAAAAATGAATTAAAAAATTAGCTTCTTCTGAGCAGCATTTTCGTTTCCATTTTTAGAAGTTTTGAAAGTTCTTCTTCTTCTTCTTCTTAATTGACACTCACGTTCCTAGAGGAACTTCGCCGTCTCAACGTAGTATTACTTGCGTGGCAAGCTCTAGAATACGCGTGACCACAGTGCAAATTGGAGGAAATTTGTTTTACGAAAAATTTCCCCGACCAGAACGGGAATCGAACCCGAACCCCCGGCATGTTAAGGGGACGCTAACCACTCGGCCACGGGAGCACTTAGTTCTTCTTAACCTTTCCGTATTCCCACCAGTTGCACTATAAGTGTAAGTGTAACACTATCTGGTAGCAGTTTTGATGGAAATAGTTTCAATGTTGAAACAGATCATATCAATCCTCAAATATGAAAATCAATCACCAAAAGTGTTCGCGCATCATTCGAGAACGAATTGGAGCTGTCCATGTTGTTGTGTTACTTGTTCATTTGAAATTCGCGTTGACGCATTTTGATTTTCCTTTGCGACGGGTCTCATTTGAAACTCCATTTTGTTTCATTTGAGAGCCCTTTCAAGTATTATCGAAATCGGTCCACGTGTTCCGGAGATATAGTGAGAACAAGTACAGGGACCATAGATTCCAGAACCCAAAACAACTCAGAACCCGCCATTTGGAGCTCTTTGGTGACCATTTCAAGGGTTTTTGGCCTTCTGGGTTTTTGAGGATAACCCGGACGGTCTCCTGATGATCTGCAGCTAAAACTTTAGATCGAGATATGAGAAAGACACGACTACACATTTAGGTGGAATTAATGAGATTTGGTATCCTCAAACCGTTGAATTATCTGTTATACATGATAATTTATGTGAATTTATATTCATTTTCGTGCATATTACACAAGGAAATAATGTAAAAAAAAATATCAATTTCACCCCATATGTTTTTATCTAAACTAACGTTTACGGAATTTTCCAACTAAACATTTCATAATGTTTTGTGACATTCTCACTACTACTGGTTTTGGAAATAAATGACGGCACGAATTTTCCGGACAACCCAAAAAAACAGTGACTCAAATAGATGAGAGTGGATAGAAACCAATGTTAACGTTGTAAACGAAATTGTTACGGTTACTGACGATCGAATTCATCAAATGAAAAAAATGACTGATCCTGTACAACAATATGTATCAGAAATATAGAAAAGGGTTTTCGAGGCAACAATGCACTGCCTTTTTTTCGATACGACACATTTTGCCTCAACTCGTTACGATTGACGAAAAGAGGGTTTTATTGTTTACTAGCTGATCCGACGAACTTCGTCCCGCCCAAAATATATGTTTTGATTTGAATACTTTCAAACATCCACGTTTTCTTACTAAGTTCCTTACTAAGTAAACTCACTAACGAGTCCAATCACTGAACTCTTCATTGATTGATTACCCTTTGACCCTTTACAATATCCTTTTACTATAAATTGTCCAGTACTTCTACAAAAACTCGTCCTCATAATATAAAATTATTTTCAGACACAATTCCCGTTCAAGATTCTTCAAGCATTTGGAAATAACATGTTTCTCCGTTGCATGGAATACATGTTTGATACAGAGAATATAACAAAATAAAGTAAGCTCAAATCGCACCATTCCTTCCTCGGGTTTAGGGCACACCAACACATTTGGCCTTCCATTTTTGTTTATATAGATAGAAGATACAGGAATGCGTTATTCCGTCTGAAAATCCTTTTCCACTTTCGAACAAAAATCAATTTCGTTAGCGCCAACATCAAATGGACTAACAACGCTTAGCTAATTGTAGAACATATAGGAATTCAATTTTCCTATGTTTCTCTCCGCTATATTGATCTACGGGAAGAGACGAATACAACGAAATATAGATGACTGAAATTGAACCATTTCTTCCTCGGGTTTTGCGCTTACCAACACATTTGACCTTCCATTTTCATTTATAGATATAAGATATGGAAATGCGTTATTTCGTCTGAAAATTCATTTCCACTTACGAACAAAGATCAATTTCGATAGCGCAAATATCGAATGGACTAACAACGCTTATTATGATGTAATTTTCGAACATGTGGGAATTCAATTATCCGAATTTTCCGACCTTCCTTCAGGATTTTCCGAAAATTTTCCGATTTTTCTCTCCACTATATTGATCTACGGGAAAAGACGAATACAACAAAATACAGGAGGCTAAAATCGGACCATCCCTTCTTCGGGTTTTCCGCTTACCAACAGATTTTGCCTTACATTTTTATTTATATAGATTTGTTTGTAGCAGGAAAGTTGTTTGTTGGGTAATCTCAAAAGACGTGCTGTATTTCCGACTAGAAATCCAAATCATAATTGAAAGATGGACAAAACTAATGAGGAGCATCAGGTAATACTTTCAGTTACAAGTATTTATGATTTTTTTTAATTGAACATTATTTTTATAAGTCTGTAGTGGATCTATCAAATTCAATTACCAGATGTGCGAGTTGAAATCGTCCGGTTTTTTACATGAAAAAAACACATACTTTTCATGAGAACCTTAAAATATTTTTATTAGAAGTAATCAGTGTGATTCGACACATTTCGCAAATGATGGATTCGTTTTCAAAAAGCTTTTTTTTATCAGATCTTTATACTCGAATTGGAAATATACTATTGACGTAAAAAGGTGATAAACTAACGACGTCAGGTCTAGTGAATACGACGAGTGCGATAGCGTTTTTCAGTTAAGGGTTTTTGGTATGTTCTTTATGGCTTTAGTGGTATGCGCCGTTTCGTTGATATGCTGTTATATCACTTTATCGTGTCTTCGGATCCATTCCGTTCTATTTTCTATCAATGCAGAGTTTAAAATTCATTGTCGGTGGCGATCTGTATTCACCGTTTCATCCGTTTTTAGTAGCTTATGGTACATCATACCCTCCTGGTGCCATCACACACAGGGCATCGTCTTTCGGCCGAAACGATTTGTTTTGACGTAGAACTACGTCTTTCATTAAGGGTGCCATATCAGAAAACAGGTCACATTTTTATGAAATAAAGTCAACGTTAATAACTATTTTTGCCGCGAACGGATTTTGGCGATTCACATACTAAACGAATCGGAAATTCCGTAAGATTTGTTTAATATGCTATACATTAGAATCCCATTGTTTGTAAATGGCTAAAATTCATGAAAACTTAAAGCGTTTCCATTTTCCTATACATTTGTTCTGTCCATTTGTGTGCTTTCCCGAACAGAGCTGTCAATAACGAGCAACTTATCGACGACCAACGGAGGGGAAATCGTAGGATTTAAAGTCTCCGTGAACAAAGGAAAAGTAGAAGAATGAAGGGGAATACTTGCCTAGAGTATAAACAGTGGATCTCGTTGAGGCAAACTTTCATTCGGCATCGAACTGTTGAGCAATCCAGTTCACTTTGCTTTCGCTGCGCTTCGATCTAAGATTGGACCCCACCAGTGGTAATCCAACTTGGATATCGTCGTTTGGTTTTTCTGTTCGTTTTTCGCGTTATTCGTATCGTATGTTTTTCTTTCCGCGTCATAAATTGGACGCTTCGCGTAGTGTGTGATGAGCAAGAAGAAGAGGAAGGCAGGCTCAAGCCCTGCAAAAAACGAACGCATTGCCAGGGACAATAAAATGTTGAAGCAAGCGTCATCTAATGATGCACGCGATGTTGGTGCAGTGAAAAGCGCTCGCACTGAACTGAGCCTTCGCGAGTGTGACACCGCATCGAACAACAGCAAAGTAGGCGATTTCGGCGCGTCGGTCGAAAATGTAAACGCCGTTACCCAGGCAGCAACCTAAATCAAGCTCCCCCTGCTGGTGGTGAAGCCGATCGCTCTTGACAAACTTATCAGCGAATTCGCATCGATGAGTGTTACAGCAGAGTACAAGCTGTGTGGCATAATTCAGTCTTTTTCCAAGCAGTTAACATTGTTCGTTTTCCGTCATCATTAGGTTCGTTTTCCGTCATCATTAATGCATCAATGCATTAAACTGACGTTATGGCGAAGCAGGCGTTAAAGTTGTGCGCCAAAAAATTATTTGGGATATACCGAGTATCTTGAATGTCTTACTGGAATGTTATAAGTTATTTGGGATCGCTTGCCAGTAGTAAAACTTCCTCCACTAAGGATGACAGCTGCGCTTATCTCGAGCATGAGAAAGTAATGCAACTTTATCCGTGGTCAGTAATATTAACAGAAGCGTTTCGGTTGAGAATAGCGCAAAATGATGAGAAGTGTTTATATTCCTAGTAGTTTCAAACCACCAATGTATGGCTCTGTATGCATGCTATGGCGAACGCTTGTTTGGCGCTTGGTTTACGTTGTACGAACGATGCCTAGAGGTGCGATTTCTTTGAGGCAATAATAAATTACATGTAGCATTATATTTTTCAAGTTTTGTCATTGTTGTTGTTTCCATGCGGTGCCAAAGATATATTGATGTAGTTATGAGATGTGGAATAATGGTGCTGGTGCAACATGTATATAATTGACTGTAGCCGAGTTTAAGTCAATTGCGAAAAAGGCCACCGGAATAGCGTGCGAGGTAAATTTTCAATGCATTGACATGAAATAAATTGCGACATACGATCAGCTAGTGTATTGTTTTGCGAGAGCAAAAATGAATCATCAATCAATTATCGTCTACTGATTCTACAATAAAAAAATCATTTCAGAGATTATTCTACTAAGCAAAATTTCACAGCATTATAGAATAATATCCGAAGGTATAAATAAGCGACTTATATAAAATAACAGCGTAGTTCTACGGCAACAATGCGGTCGTATCTTGGGCACAACCTTCTATAATTTTTGCAGAATGACACTAACATACTTTTGAAGTTTAATGTCAAATGAAAAAAACGACATATATCAATATATCAATAAATCTAAGGAACGCATACAACCCTGCTAGCAACATCTATAACCAAGGCGCCTAGAAGTTTATCCTAAGGTGGACCAACTTACTAAAACCACTCTTCAGCCATCTTGGAAGTCTACTGTGTTTTGTTTGTAAACAAAACACAATACGCTAGTGTCGAAACTCGCTCGTGATCAGTCTGTCTCTTTCACGCTACAAGCAAATAATTCCCCTTCTGCTTTCTTCCGTACTGTTATCATATACCGCTCTCCTAACCAACTTAGTGACGAAACGGCTTCACCTAGTACCATAGACCCGTCTTGTCTATAACATGAACCGGACGATTTCAACTTGCACACCTGATATATCCGATAAAATATCATATTGTAGGACAGTTGAACCAGTGCTAGCACCACTGTTCCCTTTCGATTCTGTAAAATCACTGACCCTATTGTATCTGTGGCACACCAGAAAGGTCAGTATCCGAAACTATATATAAACATAATGGTACATGTTCGGCGCGATTGATTTTTGTTAACCTAGTCCCTAGGAACGTCATCCAAATAGCAGTATTTTGATTAAAAAACTTACCTATATCTTGTTGTCACCACTAATTTGCACCACACCTGAGCCGGACACCTAGAGGCAAATCGATTCTATCGTGCCTGCACGTGTTTTGTTTTCACTAGGTCCACAACACCACACTTCGTTTTAACAAGTGTATCGGGAAGATACTAATGACTGAATGGAATACGTGAAAGCATTGCGAGTGCGCGTATCGGGGCAGCGATCGACCATTCTCTGTATGTATGGGTTAGAACAGCAGCCACCGAAGACGCGTTCTAAGAAACGATTTTCGTTTACAAATTAAATCTTTGAGCACGCCGATAGATGCCTCGATCGAGTGCTTTCAGTTGAAACCTATCCAAAAGTAAGCTGATGGGGAAAGTTTTCGAGATCCGGCGAGTTTTGATGAAATTAAAGATGTTTATTAAGAAAAACTTTCGGTAAACTTTCGTTTACATGATTGCTATAGATTCACTCCATTTCAACAAGAATCTTCCATCTACAGTGACTCAAACTTGTAATCGTACTCCACCATGCATCTCTTTTTCTTTCTTTTGAAACTCGAAAACAAGCTTTCAGAACATTCTATTCAGATAAAGTCATAGTGTCATATGAGAGTTAAAAGGTTTGTTATCTGTTTTCAGAATAATGGTTTTTATATCTCTAAAAAGGTGAATGTATGCGCTAATGTATAAAAATTGGCTCAAACTCATATTCGTATGCTGGTTTTAATCTCAACTCCATTTCGAAGGCGTTGACCAATTTCAGAATTCCATCATTAGTATGTTATCTCTTGTTCATTTCCACTATCTTTAACTGTCTTTAACCATCTTTTACGAGTTTTTGGTGTATTCGGAAGGAATATTCATCCATTTTCTCATCAAGTGGGTGGGTGGATTATTCTTATAAATTTGATGGTTTCTAAATTTTCTACACAGCTGACTTCCATAGTTTTTGAATGGGATTGATTTCGGGAAATTGTGGGGGAATATCAATAACTTTTGAGCATTTGTAATCTAACCATGTGCAAACTTTATATGCCTTGTGGTTTGGGTCATTGTCTTGGCAAAACTTGAATCCTTGATTCCATTGTTGACACCTTGCTTCATATTTTCCTTCAGGATGGTCAAGTAAACATTCTGATTCAATACACCATCGATGAAAACCAAATTGTCCATACATGTACCCTCATACTATCCCTTCACTACCACCATGTTTACATCCAGGTAAAAAACTATGGAAGTTATCTGTGTGAGAAATTTAGAAACCATCAAATTTATAAAAAAAAAAGATTTTAAAAATCACTTGATAAAAAAAATGATAAATATTCCTTCCGAATACACCAAAAAACTCGTAGATAACGGCTAAAGATAGTTGTAATGAACGAGAGATAACATACTAATGATGGAATTCGGAAATTGATCAACGACTTCAAAGTCGAGTTAAAATTTCAAATAGCGTACGAATATGAGTTTGAGTCAATCTTCATACATTCGCCATTTTTAGAGAAATAAACAGCATTATTCTGAAAATAGATAGCAAACTTTTTAATTATCATATGATACTATGACTTTATCTAAATAGAGTGTTCTGGAAGCTTGTTTTCGACTACCAAAAGAAGGGAAACGAGATCTGCATGGTGGAGTACGAGTACGAGTTTGTGTCACTGTAGTTGAAAACTATTTTGTGAGTAAAAGATTCACGTGTTTCAGAATCAACTTTTACTGGTTCTGCTGATTCGTCCATGATATCTGGTTGCACATGGCATCTGTTAAAAAAGAAAGAGGGAATAATCAATTTTTTTTCAAAACAAAATTTCTTTCCCTTCGGTGGAGTATCCGTCTTACCTGACTTGATAAGTATTTTTGTTTTCATCAATATTTCTAGAGTAAAAATGAGAAAACTTCACCGTTGATTCGATAAAGTGATGATGGTGATGGTGAAACACTCATGTACCACTCATGAGAACCTTATTTGCTGCAGACGAAAATTTACATCAAGCTGCTCTTTGTAGATTCCTTTTATGTTTTTATTTACAGTTTCAACAGAAAGCCAGCTAGGTGTATACAGCAGAAGTCAAAGGTATTGATACACTGTATTGCAGGTTTGTACATCATTAAAATTTAAAATAAAAATGTAATTTATCAATCATACATAGGTGTCCGTCTTTCCCGACTTTCCCCTATTAGTCATAGCGAGATGAGAGAAGGGTAATGAGCGATTCACATAGAACGTTACGGAAAAGAACGTATACGTTCCGTCAACGTCTCCACCAATTCACACATGCAGTCAATGCTTGCACCAGCACCGTCACGTCAAAACGAATGATCTATTCAATGTTATTCCTGGTGTCGCCATCTACAACAATTTTGAATTGCAACGCCCTCTTGCAAATCAGTATGCCTAGAATCAGTCCTAAATTTAGAAAAATTCAGTGAAAATCATTGAACTATATTATTTAAATGCCTAAAACCTGTAGTCCCGACCCTTTTTTAACAATAATAATATATATTTAGACTGTTTTTCTCAGCTAGTCGTGAATTGATTTTGACTGAGAAATTTGAAACTATGTTGGCATAAAAAATGCAGCTAAAATCAAAACAAAAGCCGAGACACAAAGCCCAGACAAAAACCCAACGAGCCGTCCGTCTCCGTCAATTATTCTTTTCTACAAATCCTGCCGGTCGTTTTCGTTGAACGTATGCTGACGGGTCGTTACGTTGTCGGTGTATGTGAATGTTTTCATATGAATTGCATGGTAGAGTAACTGACGTAACGGAACGTGAACGTGACGTGGATGTTGTATGTGAATCGCACTTAATGATGAAAAAATCAATACATTAGATAAGATTTTACTCTTTCTTGCACTGTGATAACAAATGACCGATAAACATGATCTTATACATTTTCCCTTAATGACTCAGGCTTCTTTCTTTAATTGATGGGTATTTCTTGCCGTCTTTTATAGTTTTTTTATAACGCATTTTTGCATGATGACTCCTGAAAAAAAAAATATGTTTCACTCGTAACATTTTTGTGTCTAAACTCTCTTGTTCGACATGTTTCTAAATAGAAAAAAAAATTTTGGAGGTCTGATAGATTTTTTGTGAGAATTTTTTTGTTTTTTTCACCTTTTTTTCGGATTTAATTCAAAAACTATAAGATCTATAAAAAATGTAGAAAATTCTCGCGTAACTTTTGAAAAGGTCCAATGTAACATTTTCGTCAACTCGAGAAAAACAAAGTTGAAGACCCATACATTATCCCGCGAATTGTCTTAAAACGTTTCGATCTTTATCGCTACTTTCACCACTAGCAGTCAAGAATAACTCTAAAAAACCAATCGTAACTGTTGTTCCGTGATTTGAGATTAAAGTTGAAGACTAGGAGCGAAAAATGTTACATTGGACCTTTTGACTGCCCGCATTTGCACATTGGACATATTACGTTGCACGATAAGAATTTGAAACTAATTACTAAACAACAATCCAAATAACAGCATTTCATTCTAAAGGCAGATTATTATTGTTATCACTCGTCGAATTGCACTAAAATCGGTAACAACACATGTAAGAAACAAAAACTCAAAACGACCGAAGTACGACTTCGTATTGTTTTGACTGCTTTGTTACTTCGGACGTTTCGGGCGTCGGAGAAAAGAGGCGTCCGAAGTAACAGTCGGGCGCATAAAATCCGAATCGGTACATTGGATATTTTTTGTATCGCCGATAAAAAGATGAAGAAGATAGATACGTGAACGATTGTTTTTGTAATACATTCAATGATTGAAAACTAATAGCGTGCATCCATTACCTCGATTTGTTTACATTTGTTACATAGGACCTTTTCAAAAGTTACGCGAGAATTGTTTAGGTTTTCATTTAAAAATATCAAACAAATTTAAAAAGAAAATTTCATTAAAAAATTATATTTTGAAAATTGAAATTAATTTTTCTCGAAAACATGTGTTTTTAAAATTCTGAAAAAATAGATAACAATTTCCAACAAGTCACCCATATATCGAAAGGTGGGCACTTTTACATGGAAAAAAACTTTCGAACAACAACTTTTTCATGGTTTTCTTTGATGAAAAATTACTATTAATGTTTAATTCGTAACATTTTTATGTATAAATTACCGCGATTTACATGCTCTACTATTTTTTTTCTATTTAGAAACATGTCAAACGCGAGAATTTACACACAAAAATTCTGCGAAACATTATTTTTTTAGAAGTCTTCATATAAAAATGCCTTATTTTCGAAAAACTATAAAAGATAGAAAGTTGACGTCTTCGACAAAAGTTCATATTTTAATTAAATCTAAAACTTTGTCGAATACACTATATCACCAACTTGATTTTAAATAAAATTAGGATAAGTAATTTTTTCAAAGAAAACAAGTTGTTGTTAGAAACTTTTTCCATGTAAAAGTGCCCATCTTCTGATGTATGGACGACTTTTTGGAAATTTTAAGGGCTTTATTATAAATAGATTTTTTCTCAAAAATACGTTTTTAAGAAAAATAAATTTTAATTTTTTTAAATAATTTTTTAGCGAATTTTTTATTAAATTTTGGTATTTTTTTATAAAAATTCAAACTATTCCATATATTTCATACTTGAACCAGAATTTATCATAGTTTTCAAGTTATAATTTAAAAAAAAAAGATTTTTTCAAAAAGTAGTTCAATTCTTTTTTTGAATATTTCAAATGTGCAAAGTTGTTTAAAAGACCCATTTGTTTACACCCACAACGTTTCACAGCTATCTGAGAAGGTGCTGCCAACGGCCAGTCGAGTTGGCATGAAATTCGTCTATTAAAGTTAACTTTATTTCAAAAAAATCGTTTTCTGATTTGGCACCCTTACTAAAAGACGTAGTCCTACTTGAAAAAAACAACAGAAGGAAACCACACCAAAAACTCTGGGTTCGTCCTAAAATTAAGTCGAATCAAGATATTCGAAAAAGTATGATTATTACAAAATTACTGAACATGAAAAATGAAAACAGAAAGACAGTTTAACGCGTTGAGTGCCACGGTTTTACAGCGACTTTATGGAAATTTTTAAACGTATTAGGGCCATCGTTTCTTATCATAGTTGGAGGTATTTTTGTTCGAAAAGGAATGCTTATAAGCTTACATGCTTATATTAGTTACCTTTATTACCATATGTTATACTGTCAGTCATCGGTGACTGACGCAGCCTGAACAAAAACTCGGTGTCAGTCACCGGTGACTGAAGTGGCAGTCAACGTGTTAATAAAACAAAGAATATTTATACTATCCATTGTATCATTATTTGTTCATCTATCTTTTAACAATAAAACAAAAATCGAACGGAAAAAAATATTCAGAATCTGACGAAGTGAGAGGTTTAAAAAAAGTTGTGCCATGGCGTACACGATTCCTGCTCTTCTGGTTATTTGAAACAAAAAAGTCGAACAGATTCTGAATCAGTATGCCGCTATCGCATGGACACCTCTGACAAGTCAAAAAAATGGCAACCGTTTGAAGAAAAAAAAGCTGTTTAAAACTTTTTTTCAAGTTTTCCGATTTTGTTTAATAGTAAGGTTAAGAATTTATGATTTTTTATAAATTCATGCGATGGAGAGATGCTCACAGATAGTATTCATATAAATTCGACATAAATCGGTTCAGCAGAACTTGACTGGCGTACACGATGCCAGTTTCGAGAAAAACGCATTTGAAGGTAATTGTTATGGCCGCATCAGGTTAGAAACCGCATCACTAAAATGGCTATAGCTCGGTAAATAATAGGATTTTCATAGGTTTCAAATTTCTAAACTAGACATCAACCCCTCAACACAAATAGGAAACCCGCAAAAAAGTATAAAATAAATGGGTCAAATATGTGGAAATATTAGCACGTTGAGCCCAGCGTTCCTAGGGCTATTTGTTAGAAAATCGTTAATCATCTCCAGCAAACAATTAATCGTACGAATAGCCATAATTGGAAACGATATACAAACGATATCAAAACACATTTGGATGATATATGATGCATATACACCCAAAGTGGAGGCGATATGCGTATATGCTTTATTTTATACGCATATAAAGCCGTATATTACCATATACGATGCTTTTTACACTGATATGCGACAATGCTATACAAAATGAATAGAATATGCGTATATAATACTGCATATAGCGATACTAGGATGATCGTTACACCGATATACGACTGAATCCATCAATGCTATAGAAATTCGTGTCTTTGCGTTTTATACGATTTCGAATACACATGATGCGCCCTTTTATTCATATTTTATACGATTGTATTTTGATACGAATTTATATGCGACCTAGCAAGTGCAAAAGTACGATTTAATGTTTGCTGGGTCGGGACTGACAGCTTCAAAATTGGAAAATATAAAAATATATGGTTTGTTTACGAATGTGTTACAATATGTCACTACTTTCTAGTCGAATTTCCGACTATTCACTTTTGCGAACAATGCGGGACTCAACGTGTTAAAATAAGTCGACTATATTCCTCTACTAATGAAACAAAATATCAAAATTGTTCTTTAAAGTTGATCAAAATTACCTTCCAAAGGGATATTAATTTAACAGTATTCAGCTTTTTGGCTGTCATATCGAAACTAACGATTCCCTTCACTTCTGATATAAAAATATTCGCACAAATAGTTTCAGCTTTGAGGTATTCCAGACGCATAACATTTGAGTCTCATTCGAATAGGGAACTGAAGTACAGCGCTCATAACTGTTATTTAATGGAAAATTACATAGAAAGTGAATGATCACCATGTTATGTATAACTTACATTCCGTCAACAGATTCATATTTGCTACTGAAACTAATTGTTAAATCATTACATTCAGAATGATGATGCATATCATCTCATCTATATTACAACAGTAACGTTTCACAGCCACAACAAACTTAATCACTAACTCTCAGACTAAGCGGGCAGCACATCAAAGAAAAGCGAATGTTCAACGCAATAACAATTACTGTCATTCATCGTAAACCAACTGAAATTACTTTAACTGTATGTCATAATAACATGACATACATTTTTATTATATTATATTTTATCATTACATCTTCACACGCAATAACAACTAGTCATCAAATCTTCTTAATGGGATTGTTCATATTCCGACCCTGACAATGGATCATGACTTTAATTGCTCCATCCAGCCCGTAGCGTGCCGTTTTGAATGCTTCGACCGATTCTCTAAGATCGAAATGATGTGTGATCAACTTTGTGACGTCGATGGTTCCATTAGCCACCATGGCTAGTGCTGCCGGATAGGCGTTGGCATACCGAAAGGCAGATCGAATTTCTACCTCACGAACCAGCGCTATCGTTATCGGGAGATTCATGTTTGTAGGTCCGATACCTACCAAGGTGAGCACGCCTCCAAGCTCCGTCGCCAATATACCCAGACGAACACATGATTCCGCTCCGGTGCATTCGATCGAGATATCCGGGGCTGCTCCCAGCAATTGATGAATCTTTTTCACAGTGTCCTCTTCTTTATCGCCTTTCTTGACTAACAGCGTGCAATCTGCCCCAACCGATTTAGCTAGTTCCAGCTTACTCGCAACTAAATCTAGGACACAAACTTTACCGGCCCCCATTGCTTTCGCCACCATAACCGTAACCATTCCGATTGCCCCTGCACCAAAAACCAGCACATTTGATCCTAATCCGACTCCCGCGATACGGCAGCTGTGGACTCCCACAGCCAACGGTTCTAGTAACGCTCCTTCCTCCATCGTGACATGTGGAGGTAGCTTGAAGCAGCAATCTTCGGGGTGAGTGTAGTAGTTTTGGAGTGTTCCGTGTACCGGAGGACTCGCACTATAAATTCCGTCCGGACATAGGTTATATCGACCAGCTTTACAAAGTTTGCACACCTTACATCCGATCGCGGGCTCCAACGCTACTCGATCGCCCACCTTTAGATGTTTGACGCTCCTTCCAACCCCTATGACAACTCCCGACGATTCGTGTCCGATGACCATCGGCTGGTGCAGTTTATACTGCCCAAAACCACCGTGAGTTAGAACATGAACGTCCGATCCACAAATTCCGACGCAATCCATCTGCAGCAGAACTTCATTTTCGCGCGGAGACGGTATCGGGACTTGTTCCTGCGGGAGAACCCAAAACATCATTTGATCACGTACAATATGTGTCTCACAGGATATCCTACCACCCGCAAATCTTCAACACCATGTATCACGGCCCCAACGTTTGTTTTTCTCGCCATTGATTAGTAGTTCAAGAACTTTTCCTCACTGCGATCACTGCTCGACTGCTAGTGAATGATGACTTTCAAACGTTGATATGGGTTAAATAAACCACTCGCAATCGCCTCGAATAACGCATGCAGCTGTGTATGCGACTATACAGTTGATGTGCAATCGATAGATCTGCTCAGCTGAATTCAATATACTCTAATGACACATAGGCATGCTATTCAGATACTTATCGAATTATCTGATTATTTTGCTAAATTTCACGACTGAGTGAACGTGTGCCATAATGGCGCCATAAAACCTAAGTAAATAATGGACTTTATGTTTACAAGAATATTCGATAGTATTCGGTAATTATTATGGTGCGACACGGTCAATAAATTATTATAGCGAAAATACATTCTATGAAATTGGAATTTGCTGCATGCTCATCCCAAACAGATAAGGTGTTAATATAACGAATACGGGGTCAGATCGTAATCAGACTCAATAACATAACAACTATATAAGCACAGGACATTCACCATGGCTAGCCTTTAGTAGGATGGCATCGAAGCTAAACCTGGTCGCCTGTTAGCCTGCACTTGTGGATCTTCCGAGAAGGATAGAAGGTTTATTCCACGCTAACTGTCAATTAACACCTCTTAGTCTTTTGTGGATCTCAAAGCTTGATCAAGAAGTACCTCATTCGGAGTTCTATCACAAGTCTGGGATTGCACGACTGAAGGGGCCTTTCGGAATGTGCAGAATGAACAACACCTTTCTAGGCAAAACTAGAACTAGAACTTACTTTATTAACCGAATTTACAGTTTATATATACAATTCTAAGTCTAAATCTAAAGCTGTTATCGAGAATGAGATAAGAAAACGTTCTGTGGTTGCGAGATAGTCCACAAGAAGAAAAGAGGGGTTTGCGATAGCATTCCATCCGTCTTTCGTCCAACAGATATGACCGAGCGACAATACGACAACGAACGATAACGCTGTGGTTCGCCCGCGTAAACATATTATGCATGAAAGCGTTATCGCTTACATTGCGACGCATGCATGCATCATGCATGTTCAAATGCATTCGTGCCGTTATCGTTATTTGTTCCGGCATTCTACTCATTCGAGATTGTTTACTTCGTGAACATTCTTATCTCAATCTTACACCGCCGTAGTTTACGGTCCGAATGATTTACGTTTGGAAGAACGTCCAATCCCTGAGCCGGCGTTCAACGAGGTGCTTCTCGAGGTTGATTGCTGCGGAATCTGCGGTACCGATATTCATTTCCTCAAAGAGGGCGGCTTCGGTGCCCAAATACTTAACAAGCCGATCGTGCTGGGTCATGAATCGTCCGGAGTGGTTCGAAAAGTGGGTAGGCACGTGACTCATTTGAAAATAGGTGATCGGTCGGCAATCGAGCCAGCGGCTGGTTGCAGAAGTTGTGATCTCTGCAAAAATGGAAAGTACAATGTTTGTTTGGATGGGAAGCATTGCACCACACAGAAACATGACGGAAACTGCTCCAACTACTATGCACAGTACGCGGACTGCTGCTTCAAATTGCCAGACCATCTGACCATGGAAGAAGGTGCCATGCTGGAACCACTGTCAGTAGAAATCTATGCTTGTCGTTGGGCTGATATTCGACTAGGAAATAAGGTTATTATATTCGGAGCCGGTCCGATCGGGTTGATGTGTCTGATAGCGGCCAAGGCGATGGGTTCACCAGAACGGTTGTGTTGGATCTTTGTCGTGTAAAGCATCGATTGAACCTAACTCTGAAATTCGGAGCCGGTGGAGTAATTGCGATCCAATCGGACGATAAAGAGGATAATCTTATACGTAGAATTCACGAAATTTTGGGTGGGCCAGCGGATCGTGTACTGGAATGTACCGGATCACAACCTGGCATGCGTATCTCCATAAAGGGTACTCGTAATGCAGGAAGAATTTGTCTTGTTGGGCTAGGCAATGACGACGTTGAATTGCCCATGGTAGATGCCGTTTCGAGAGAGATTGAGATCACAACGGCAATGAGGTTTAAACATGAGTAAGTATCAAGTATCCATGGAATCAACCATTCCGGCTCATACCAATCTCCATTACAGCTTCCCAGCGGCACTCGAGATCGTTTCGAGTGGCTATGTTGACATTAAGCCTCTGGCATCACATCATTTCGATCTCGAGGATGTTCACGAAGCATTCCGTGTCGCGTGTCAGGGAGAGGGAAACAAAGTGTTGATACATATCGTTCCAAGAGATACTAACAATAAGAATAAAGGGTGTGTCACATCAAATTGCATCACGGAAAAAACGCTGTAGAAATTCGCCCAGTAGATCCTTTTGAAAATTTTAGACAGTAAAATAAAAACTATTAAATAACTTTTGGGATTTTCTTTTTATTCATACTTCGAGCCCAAGCCCGTATGCTCGCACCTTCCTCTTTACCCCGTCCATAAGGTTCTGTACAACGTCAGGTTGTAGTTTTTTTTTTAACAGAAATCCATTTTCTCTTGAAGTCCGCCTCCGATTTGACAACTTTCGGGTTCTTCCGGAGGGCCTGCTTCATAATCGCCCAATATTTCTCTATTGGGCGAAGCTTCGGACCGTCCATCCCGGACCGAACTTCTCGGATCACGTCTAAACTGCTTAACTACGCGCTTGTGATCTTTTTCACTGACGGAGCATCCATTTTTGCCGTTCTTCACCTTCCGGTCGATGGTTAGGTTCTCGAAGTATCGTTTTAGTACTCTGCTGACCGTGGATTGGACGATTCCCAGCATCTTACCGATGTCCCGATGTGACAACTCCGGATTCTCGAAATGAGTGCACAGGATTAATTCACGACGCTCTTTTTCGTTCGACGACATGTTTCCAAATTTACGAAAAATTGACAGTGAAGCATGGCGAACGTGATCTATACACTCTTATCTGATTATAAGCGAAAGCTGAAGATATAATTCCTAAAAATTAAATTTCTACAGCGTTTTTTCCGTGATGCAATTTAATGTGACACACCCTTTAAATTTGTTAACTGATAAAGCTCGTATAATAATGTATGTTGTTATGCCTAGTCTATGGTTTTTGACGTAGGACTACGTCTTTCATTTCTATACCGGGGTGTAAAATCAAAGTTTCGAAAACGAAAGCGTTACGCCGGAGACCGAGATTTTGAGCGTTAACAGCTCCTAAACAACTGAACGAAATGGTATGATAAACAATTCATTCGAAAGATAAAATGTCTACGCGTTATATACTTGTTACTTTTTGATCCAAAAACTTGTTTCAATAGTCTTAAAATTGCTTTCAAAACAGGCTATTGAAATCACCAATCGGTATATAAGCGAGCGGCGCTCGGAAATCCACTCAGTTCTAATTGAACAGCGATTGGAGCATGTTGTCGCTGTTGCGGTGAAGCTCTTTATTTATCATGAAAGCGCGGATGAACGGTGTCACCAAGAGCCTGTTTGTGCACCCTAGGCCAGAAGGGAATCTATCAGGAGGAGAGTGATGCCACAAACGGTTCCCTGGGAAGACATCGCTACACACACATACACGCGCGGCTATTAACAGGTGGTTATCGAGTTGGCATTAACCACTGGTGGGCTTCCAGTATCGAGGAAAATGTGGAAATAACTAATCGTTACTGAAAATAATCTGCCAGTTCCTCTGGGAATTTTCAAAATATATTCATGTGAAAGAGTTTAATTGAATGTTTTCTATCCATGTACCACTGTGACCAAATATGTTTCAATCAAGTGCTATTAACAGGTGGTTATCGAGTTGGCATTAACCACTGGTGGGCTTCCAGTATCGAGGAAAATGTGGAAATATCTAATCGTTACTGAAAATAATCTGCCAGTTCCTTTGGGAATTTTCAAAATATATTCACGTGAAAGAGTTTAATTGAATGTTTTCTATCCATGTAACACTGTGACCAAATATGTTTCAATCAAGTGCTATTAACAGGTGGTTATCGAGTTGGCATTAACCACTGGTGGGCTTCCAGTATCGAGGAAAATGTGGAAATAACTAATCGTTACTGAAAATAATCTGCCAGTTCCTCTGGGAAATTTCAAAATATATTCATGTGAAAAAGTTTAATTGAATGTTTTCTATCCATGTAACACTGTGACCAAATATGTTTCAATCAAGTGCTATTAACAGGTGGTTATCGAGTTGGCATTAACCACTGGTGGGCTTCCAGTATCGAGGAAAATGTGGAAATATCTAATCGTTACTGAAAATAATCTGCCAGTTCCTTTGGGAATTTTCAAAATATATTCACGTGAAAGAGTTTAATTGAATGTTTTCTATCCATGTAACACTGTGACCAAATATGTTTCAATCAAGTGCTATTAACAGGTGGTTATCGAGTTGGCATTAACCACTGGTGGGCTTCCAGTATCGAGGAAAATGTGGAAATAACTAATCGTTACTGAAAATAATCTGCCAGTTCCTCTGGGAATTTTCAAAATATATTCATGTGAAAAAGTTTAATTGAATGTTTTCTATCCATGTAACACTGTGACCAAATATGTTTCAATCAAGTGCTATTAACAGGTGGTTATCGAGTTGGCATTAACCACTGGTGGGCTTCCAGTATCGAGGAAAATGTGGAAATAACTAATCGTTACTGAAAATAATCTGCCAGTTCCTCTGGGAATTTTCAAAATATATTCATGTGAAAAAGTTTAATTGAATGTTTTCTATCCATGTAACACTGTGACCAAATATGTTTCAATCAAGTGCTATTAACAGGTGGTTATCGAGTTGGCATTAACCACTGGTGGGCTTCCAGTATCGAGGAAAATGTGGAAATATCTAATCGTTACTGAAAATAATCTGCCAGTTCCTTTGGGAATTTTCAAAATATATTCACGTGAAAGAGTTTAATTGAATGTTTTCTATCCATGTAACACTGTGACCAAATATGTTTCAATCAAGTGCTATTAACAGGTGGTTATCGAGTTGGCATTAACCACTGGTGGGCTTCCAGTATCGAGGAAAATGTGGAAATATCTAATCGTTACTGAAAATAATCTGCCAGTTCCTCTGGGAATTTTCAAAATATATTCATGTGAAAAAGTTTAATTGAATGTTTTCTATCCATGTAACACTGTGACCAAATATGTTTCAATCAAGTGCTATTAACAGGTGGTTATCGAGTTGGCATTAACCACTGGTGGGCTTCCAGTATCGAGGAAAATGTGGAAATATCTAATCGTTACTGAAAATAATCTGCCAGTTCCTCTGGGAATTTTCAAAATATATTCATGTGAAAGAGTTTAATTGAATGTTTTCTATCCATGTACCACTGTGACCAAATATGTTTCAATCAAGTGCTATTAACAGGTGGTTATCGAGTTGGCATTAACCACTGGTGGGCTTCCAGTATCGAGGAAAATGTGGAAATATCTAATCGTTACTGAAAATAATCTGCCAGTTCCTTTGGGAATTTTCAAAATATATTCACGTGAAAGAGTTTAATTGAATGTTTTCTATCCATGTAACACTGTGACCAAATATGTTTCAATCAAGTGCTATTAACAGGTGGTTATCGAGTTGGCATTAACCACTGGTGGGCTTCCAGTATCGAGGAAAATGTGGAAATAACTAATCGTTACTGAAAATAATCTGCCAGTTCCTTTGGGAATTTTCAAAATATATTCACGTGAAAGAGTTTAATTGAATGTTTTCTATCCATGTACCACTGTGACCAAATATGTTTCAATCAAGTGCTATTAACAGGTGGTTATCGAGTTGGCATTAACCACTGGTGGGCTTCCAGTATCGAGGAAAATGTGGAAATAACTAATCGTTACTGAAAATAATCTGCCAGTTCCTCTGGGAATTTTCAAAATATATTCATGTGAAAGAGTTTAATTGAATGTTTTCTATCCATGTACCACTGTGACCAAATATGTTTCAATCAAGTGCTATTAACAGGTGGTTATCGAGTTGGCATTAACCACTGGTGGGCTTCCAGTATCGAGGAAAATGTGGAAATATCTAATCGTTACTGAAAATAATCTGCCAGTTCCTTTGGGAATTTTCAAAATATATTCACGTGAAAGAGTTTAATTGAATGTTTTCTATCCATGTAACACTGTGACCAAATATGTTTCAATCAAGTGCTATTAACAGGTGGTTATCGAGTTGGCATTAACCACTGGTGGGCTTCCAGTATCGAGGAAAATGTGGAAATATCTAATCGTTACTGAAAATAATCTGCCAGTTCCTTTGGGAATTTTCAAAATATATTCACGTGAAAGAGTTTAATTGAATGTTTTCTATCCATGTAACACTGTGACCAAATATGTTTCAATCAAGTGCTATTAACAGGTGGTTATCGAGTTGGCATTAACCACTGGTGGGCTTCCAGTATCGAGGAAAATGTGGAAATAACTAATCGTTACTGAAAATAATCTGCCAGTTCCTCTGGGAATTTTCAAAATATATTCATGTGAAAAAGTTTAATTGAATGTTTTCTATCCATGTAACACTGTGACCAAATATGTTTCAATCAAGTGCTATTAACAGGTGGTTATCGAGTTGGCATTAACCACTGGTGGGCTTCCAGTATCGAGGAAAATGTGGAAATATCTAATCGTTACTGAAAATAATCTGCCAGTTCCTTTGGGAATTTTCAAAATATATTCACGTGAAAGAGTTTAATTGAATGTTTTCTATCCATGTAACACTGTGACCAAATATGTTTCAATCAAGTGCTATTAACAGGTGGTTATCGAGTTGGCATTAACCACTGGTGGGCTTCCAGTATCGAGGAAAATGTGGAAATAACTAATCGTTACTGAAAATAATCTGCCAGTTCCTCTGGGAATTTTCAAAATATATTCATGTGAAAAAGTTTAATTGAATGTTTTCTATCCATGTAACACTGTGACCAAATATGTTTCAATCAAGTGCTATTAACAGGTGGTTATCGAGTTGGCATTAACCACTGGTGGGCTTCCAGTATCGAGGAAAATGTGGAAATATCTAATCGTTACTGAAAATAATCTGCCAGTTCCTTTGGGAATTTTCAAAATATATTCACGTGAAAGAGTTTAATTGAATGTTTTCTATCCATGTAACACTGTGACCAAATGTGTTTCAATCAAGTGCTATTAACAGGTGGTTATCGAGTTGGCATTAACCACTGGTGGGCTTCCAGTATCGAGGAAAATGTGGAAATAACTAATCGTTACTGAAAATAATCTGCCAGTTCCTCTGGGAATTTTCAAAATATATTCATGTGAAAAAGTTTAATTGAATGTTTTCTATCCATGTAACACTGTGACCAAATATGTTTCAATCAAGTGCTATTAACAGGTGGTTATCGAGTTGGCATTAACCACTGGTGGGCTTCCAGTATCGAGGAAAATGTGGAAATATCTAATCGTTACTGAAAATAATCTGCCAGTTCCTTTGGGAATTTTCAAAATATATTCACGTGAAAGAGTTTAATTGAATGTTTTCTATCCATGTAACACTGTGACCAAATATGTTTCAATCAAGTGCTATTAACAGGTGGTTATCGAGTTGGCATTAACCACTGGTGGGCTTCCAGTATCGAGGAAAATGTGGAAATAACTAATCGTTACTGAAAATAATCTGCCAGTTCCTCTGGGAATTTTCAAAATATATTCATGTGAAAAAGTTTAATTGAATGTTTTCTATCCATGTAACACTGTGACCAAATATGTTTCAATCAAGTGCTATTAACAGGTGGTTATCGAGTTGGCATTAACCACTGGTGGGCTTCCAGTATCGAGGAAAATGTGGAAATAACTAATCGTTACTGAAAATAATCTGCCAGTTCCTCTGGGAATTTTCAAAATATATTCATGTGAAAAAGTTTAATTGAATGTTTTCTATCCATGTAACACTGTGACCAAATATGTTTCAATCAAGTGCTATTAACAGGTGGTTATCGAGTTGGCATTAACCACTGGTGGGCTTCCAGTATCGAGGAAAATGTGGAAATATCTAATCGTTACTGAAAATAATCTGCCAGTTCCTTTGGGAATTTTCAAAATATATTCACGTGAAAGAGTTTAATTGAATGTTTTCTATCCATGTAACACTGTGACCAAATATGTTTCAATCAAGTGCTATTAACAGGTGGTTATCGAGTTGGCATTAACCACTGGTGGGCTTCCAGTATCGAGGAAAATGTGGAAATATCTAATCGTTACTGAAAATAATCTGCCAGTTCCTCTGGGAATTTTCAAAATATATTCATGTGAAAAAGTTTAATTGAATGTTTTCTATCCATGTAACACTGTGACCAAATATGTTTCAATCAAGTGCTATTAACAGGTGGTTATCGAGTTGGCATTAACCACTGGTGGGCTTCCAGTATCGAGGAAAATGTGGAAATATCTAATCGTTACTGAAAATAATCTGCCAGTTCCTCTGGGAATTTTCAAAATATATTCATGTGAAAGAGTTTAATTGAATGTTTTCTATCCATGTACCACTGTGACCAAATATGTTTCAATCAAGTGCTATTAACAGGTGGTTATCGAGTTGGCATTAACCACTGGTGGGCTTCCAGTATCGAGGAAAATGTGGAAATATCTAATCGTTACTGAAAATAATCTGCCAGTTCCTTTGGGAATTTTCAAAATATATTCACGTGAAAGAGTTTAATTGAATGTTTTCTATCCATGTAACACTGTGACCAAATATGTTTCAATCAAGTGCTATTAACAGGTGGTTATCGAGTTGGCATTAACCACTGGTGGGCTTCCAGTATCGAGGAAAATGTGGAAATAACTAATCGTTACTGAAAATAATCTGCCAGTTCCTTTGGGAATTTTCAAAATATATTCACGTGAAAGAGTTTAATTGAATGTTTTCTATCCATGTACCACTGTGACCAAATATGTTTCAATCAAGTGCTATTAACAGGTGGTTATCGAGTTGGCATTAACCACTGGTGGGCTTCCAGTATCGAGGAAAATGTGGAAATAACTAATCGTTACTGAAAATAATCTGCCAGTTCCTCTGGGAATTTTCAAAATATATTCATGTGAAAGAGTTTAATTGAATGTTTTCTATCCATGTACCACTGTGACCAAATATGTTTCAATCAAGTGCTATTAACAGGTGGTTATCGAGTTGGCATTAACCACTGGTGGGCTTCCAGTATCGAGGAAAATGTGGAAATATCTAATCGTTACTGAAAATAATCTGCCAGTTCCTTTGGGAATTTTCAAAATATATTCACGTGAAAGAGTTTAATTGAATGTTTTCTATCCATGTAACACTGTGACCAAATATGTTTCAATCAAGTGCTATTAACAGGTGGTTATCGAGTTGGCATTAACCACTGGTGGGCTTCCAGTATCGAGGAAAATGTGGAAATATCTAATCGTTACTGAAAATAATCTGCCAGTTCCTTTGGGAATTTTCAAAATATATTCACGTGAAAGAGTTTAATTGAATGTTTTCTATCCATGTAACACTGTGACCAAATATGTTTCAATCAAGTGCTATTAACAGGTGGTTATCGAGTTGGCATTAACCACTGGTGGGCTTCCAGTATCGAGGAAAATGTGGAAATAACTAATCGTTACTGAAAATAATCTGCCAGTTCCTCTGGGAATTTTCAAAATATATTCATGTGAAAAAGTTTAATTGAATGTTTTCTATCCATGTAACACTGTGACCAAATATGTTTCAATCAAGTGCTATTAACAGGTGGTTATCGAGTTGGCATTAACCACTGGTGGGCTTCCAGTATCGAGGAAAATGTGGAAATATCTAATCGTTACTGAAAATAATCTGCCAGTTCCTTTGGGAATTTTCAAAATATATTCACGTGAAAGAGTTTAATTGAATGTTTTCTATCCATGTAACACTGTGACCAAATATGTTTCAATCAAGTGCTATTAACAGGTGGTTATCGAGTTGGCATTAACCACTGGTGGGCTTCCAGTATCGAGGAAAATGTGGAAATAACTAATCGTTACTGAAAATAATCTGCCAGTTCCTCTGGGAATTTTCAAAATATATTCATGTGAAAAAGTTTAATTGAATGTTTTCTATCCATGTAACACTGTGACCAAATATGTTTCAATCAAGTGCTATTAACAGGTGGTTATCGAGTTGGCATTAACCACTGGTGGGCTTCCAGTATCGAGGAAAATGTGGAAATATCTAATCGTTACTGAAAATAATCTGCCAGTTCCTTTGGGAATTTTCAAAATATATTCACGTGAAAGAGTTTAATTGAATGTTTTCTATCCATGTAACACTGTGACCAAATGTGTTTCAATCAAGTGCTATTAACAGGTGGTTATCGAGTTGGCATTAACCACTGGTGGGCTTCCAGTATCGAGGAAAATGTGGAAATAACTAATCGTTACTGAAAATAATCTGCCAGTTCCTCTGGGAATTTTCAAAATATATTCATGTGAAAAAGTTTAATTGAATGTTTTCTATCCATGTAACACTGTGACCAAATATGTTTCAATCAAGTGCTATTAACAGGTGGTTATCGAGTTGGCATTAACCACTGGTGGGCTTCCAGTATCGAGGAAAATGTGGAAATATCTAATCGTTACTGAAAATAATCTGCCAGTTCCTTTGGGAATTTTCAAAATATATTCACGTGAAAGAGTTTAATTGAATGTTTTCTATCCATGTAACACTGTGACCAAATATGTTTCAATCAAGTGCTATTAACAGGTGGTTATCGAGTTGGCATTAACCACTGGTGGGCTTCCAGTATCGAGGAAAATGTGGAAATAACTAATCGTTACTGAAAATAATCTGCCAGTTCCTCTGGGAATTTTCAAAATATATTCATGTGAAAAAGTTTAATTGAATGTTTTCTATCCATGTAACACTGTGACCAAATATGTTTCAATCAAGTGCTATTAACAGGTGGTTATCGAGTTGGCATTAACCACTGGTGGGCTTCCAGTATCGAGGAAAATGTGGAAATATCTAATCGTTACTGAAAATAATCTGCCAGTTCCTTTGGGAATTTTCAAAATATATTCACGTGAAAGAGTTTAATTGAATGTTTTCTATCCATGTAACACTGTGACCAAATATGTTTCAATCAAGTGCTATTAACAGGTGGTTATCGAGTTGGCATTAACCACTGGTGGGCTTCCAGTATCGAGGAAAATGTGGAAATAACTAATCGTTACTGAAAATAATCTGCCAGTTCCTCTGGGAATTTTCAAAATATATTCATGTGAGAAAGTTTAATTGAATGTTTTCTATCCATGTAACACTGTGACCAAATATGTTTCAATCAAGTGCTATTAACAGGTGGTTATCGAGTTGGCATTAACCACTGGTGGGCTTCCAGTATCGAGGAAAATGTGGAAATATCTAATCGTTACTGAAAATAATCTGCCAGTTCCTTTGGGAATTTTCAAAATATATTCACGTGAAAGAGTTTAATTGAATGTTTTCTATCCATGTAACACTGTGACCAAATATGTTTCAATCAAGTGCTATTAACAGGTGGTTATCGAGTTGGCATTAACCACTGGTGGGCTTCCAGTATCGAGGAAAATGTGGAAATAACTAATCGTTACTGAAAATAATCTGCCAGTTCCTCTGGGAATTTTCAAAATATATTCATGTGAAAAAGTTTAATTGAATGTTTTCTATCCATGTAACACTGTGACCAAATATGTTTCAATCAAGTGCTATTAACAGGTGGTTATCGAGTTGGCATTAACCACTGGTGGGCTTCCAGTATCGAGGAAAATGTGGAAATAACTAATCGTTACTGAAAATAATCTGCCAGTTCCTCTGGGAATTTTCAAAATATATTCATGTGAAAGAGTTTAATTGAATGTTTTCTATCCATGTACCACTGTGACCAAATATGTTTCAATCAAGTGCTATTAACAGGTGGTTATCGAGTTGGCATTAACCACTGGTGGGCTTCCAGTATCGAGGAAAATGTGGAAATAACTAATCGTTACTGAAAATAATCTGCCAGTTCCTCTGGGAATTTTCAAAATATATTCATGTGAAAGAGTTTAATTGAATGTTTTCTATCCATGTACCACTGTGACCAAATATGTTTCAATCAAGTGCTATTAACAGGTGGTTATCGAGTTGGCATTAACCACTGGTGGGCTTCCAGTATCGAGGAAAATGTGGAAATATCTAATCGTTACTGAAAATAATCTGCCAGTTCCTTTGGGAATTTTCAAAATATATTCACGTGAAAGAGTTTAATTGAATGTTTTCTATCCATGTAACACTGTGACCAAATACATTTGGTTTTGTGGTTTTTCAATCAATCGCAATTAACAGGATAGCTTCAGAAGATTATTCTTCCCCATCAGTAGGATATTTCCGTATCCAATATTGTATGCGCCCGCAATCGATTATTGCTCAGTCGCCGAAAGTTCCGAGCTCAGAGAGTTCATTCCCCTCTAGTTTGCCTTCCAAATTGCCATCGTAAACCACACCTTCTCTCGATTCAATCACACACAAAAAGCATACTTAAGCGATATTCTGGTGGTGAGACACATTCATTTTTCGTGAGGACATCGACAAGACAACATCGTTGCCTAACGTGCTGGAGGAGATGGACGGCGAAGGATCGACACATACACGCGCAGAACTCTTTCCGTTAGGATGCCATTCAGCATCGAGAAAGTTCCGGAAAGATCTAATCATTGCTGGAAAATAATCTGCCAGTTCCTTTGGGAATTTTCAAAATATATTCATGTGAAAGAGTTTAATTGAATGTTTTCTATCCATGTTACACTGTGACCAAATATGTTTCAATCAAGTGCTATTAACAGGTGGTTATCGAGTTGGCATTAACCACTGGTGGGCTTCCAGTATCGAGGAAAATGTGGAAATAACTAATCGTTACTGAAAATAATCTGCCAGTTCCTCTGGGAATTTTCAAAATATATTCATGTGAAAGAGTTTAATTGAATGTTTTCTATCCATGTACCACTGTGACTAAATATGTTTCAATCAAGTGCTATTAACAGGTGGTTATCGAGTTGGCATTAACCACTGGTGGGCTTCCAGTATCGAGGAAAATGTGGAAATAACTAATCGTTACTGAAAATAATCTGCCAGTTCCTCTGGGAATTTTCAAAATATATTCATGTGAAAAAGTTTAATTGAATGTTTTCTATCCATGTAACACTGTGACCAAATATGTTTCAATCAAGTGCTATTAACAGGTGGTTATCGAGTTGGCATTAACCACTGGTGGGCTTCCAGTATCGAGGAAAATGTGGAAATAACTAATCGTTACTGAAAATAATCTGCCAGTTCCTCTGGGAATTTTCAAAATATATTCATGTGAAAAAGTTTAATTGAATGTTTTCTATCCATGTAACACTGTGACCAAATATGTTTCAATCAAGTGCTATTAACAGGTGGTTATCGAGTTGGCATTAACCACTGGTGGGCTTCCAGTATCGAGGAAAATGTGGAAATATCTAATCGTTACTGAAAATAATCTGCCAGTTCCTTTGGGAATTTTCAAAATATATTCACGTGAAAGAGTTTAATTGAATGTTTTCTATCCATGTAACACTGTGACCAAATATGTTTCAATCAAGTGCTATTAACAGGTGGTTATCGAGTTGGCATTAACCACTGGTGGGCTTCCAGTATCGAGGAAAATGTGGAAATAACTAATCGTTACTGAAAATAATCTGCCAGTTCCTCTGGGAATTTTCAAAATATATTCATGTGAAAAAGTTTAATTGAATGTTTTCTATCCATGTAACACTGTGACCAAATATGTTTCAATCAAGTGCTATTAACAGGTGGTTATCGAGTTGGCATTAACCACTGGTGGGCTTCCAGTATCGAGGAAAATGTGGAAATAACTAATCGTTACTGAAAATAATCTGCCAGTTCCTCTGGGAATTTTCAAAATATATTCATGTGAAAAAGTTTAATTGAATGTTTTCTATCCATGTAACACTGTGACCAAATATGTTTCAATCAAGTGCTATTAACAGGTGGTTATCGAGTTGGCATTAACCACTGGTGGGCTTCCAGTATCGAGGAAAATGTGGAAATAACTAATCGTTACTGAAAATAATCTGCCAGTTCCTTTGGGAATTTTCAAAATATATTCATGTGAAAGAGTTTAATTGAATGTTTTCTATCCATGTTACACTGTGACCAAATATGTTTCAATCAAGTGCTATTAACAGGTGGTTATCGAGTTGGCATTAACCACTGGTGGGCTTCCAGTATCGAGGAAAATGTGGAAATAACTAATCGTTACTGAAAATAATCTGCCAGTTCCTCTGGGAATTTTCAAAATATATTCATGTGAAAAAGTTTAATTGAATGTTTTCTATCCATGTAACACTGTGACCAAATATGTTTCAATCAAGTGCTATTAACAGGTGGTTATCGAGTTGGCATTAACCACTGGTGGGCTTCCAGTATCGAGGAAAATGTGGAAATAACTAATCGTTACTGAAAATAATCTGCCAGTTCCTCTGGGAATTTTCAAAATATATTCATGTGAAAAAGTTTAATTGAATGTTTTCTATCCATGTAACACTGTGACCAAATATGTTTCAATCAAGTGCTATTAACAGGTGGTTATCGAGTTGGCATTAACCACTGGTGGGCTTCCAGTATCGAGGAAAATGTGGAAATAACTAATCGTTACTGAAAATAATCTGCCAGTTCCTTTGGGAATTTTCAAAATATATTCACGTGAAAGAGTTTAATTGAATGTTTTCTATCCATGTAACACTGTGACCAAATATGTTTCAATCAAGTGCTATTAACAGGTGGTTATCGAGTTGGCATTAACCACTGGTGGGCTTCCAGTATCGAGGAAAATGTGGAAATAACTAATCGTTACTGAAAATAATCTGCCAGTTCCTCTGGGAATTTTCAAAATATATTCATGTGAAAAAGTTTAATTGAATGTTTTCTATCCATGTAACACTGTGACCAAATATGTTTCAATCAAGTGCTATTAACAGGTGGTTATCGAGTTGGCATTAACCACTGGTGGGCTTCCAGTATCGAGGAAAATGTGGAAATAACTAATCGTTACTGAAAATAATCTGCCAGTTCCTCTGGGAATTTTCAAAATATATTCATGTGAAAAAGTTTAATTGAATGTTTTCTATCCATGTAACACTGTGACCAAATATGTTTCAATCAAGTGCTATTAACAGGTGGTTATCGAGTTGGCATTAACCACTGGTGGGCTTCCAGTATCGAGGAAAATGTGGAAATAACTAATCGTTACTGAAAATAATCTGCCAGTTCCTTTGGGAATTTTCAAAATATATTCATGTGAAAGAGTTTAATTGAATGTTTTCTATCCATGTTACACTGTGACCAAATATGTTTCAATCAAGTGCTATTAACAGGTGGTTATCGAGTTGGCATTAACCACTGGTGGGCTTCCAGTATCGAGGAAAATGTGGAAATAACTAATCGTTACTGAAAATAATCTGCCAGTTCCTCTGGGAATTTTCAAAATATATTCATGTGAAAAAGTTTAATTGAATGTTTTCTATCCATGTAACACTGTGACCAAATATGTTTCAATCAAGTGCTATTAACAGGTGGTTATCGAGTTGGCATTAACCACTGGTGGGCTTCCAGTATCGAGGAAAATGTGGAAATAACTAATCGTTACTGAAAATAATCTGCCAGTTCCTCTGGGAATTTTCAAAATATATTCATGTGAAAAAGTTTAATTGAATGTTTTCTATCCATGTAACACTGTGACCAAATATGTTTCAATCAAGTGCTATTAACAGGTGGTTATCGAGTTGGCATTAACCACTGGTGGGCTTCCAGTATCGAGGAAAATGTGGAAATAACTAATCGTTACTGAAAATAATCTGCCAGTTCCTTTGGGAATTTTCAAAATATATTCACGTGAAAGAGTTTAATTGAATGTTTTCTATCCATGTAACACTGTGACCAAATATGTTTCAATCAAGTGCTATTAACAGGTGGTTATCGAGTTGGCATTAACCACTGGTGGGCTTCCAGTATCGAGGAAAATGTGGAAATAACTAATCGTTACTGAAAATAATCTGCCAGTTCCTTTGGGAATTTTCAAAATATATTCACGTGAAAGAGTTTAATTGAATGTTTTCTATCCATGTAACACTGTGACCAAATATGTTTCAATCAAGTGCTATTAACAGGTGGTTATCGAGTTGGCATTAACCACTGGTGGGCTTCCAGTATCGAGGAAAATGTGGAAATAACTAATCGTTACTGAAAATAATCTGCCAGTTCCTTTGGGAATTTTCAAAATATATTCACGTGAAAGAGTTTAATTGAATGTTTTCTATCCATGTTACACTGTGACCAAATATGTTTCAATCAAGTGCTATTAACAGGTGGTTATCGAGTTGGCATTAACCACTGGTGGGCTTCCAGTATCGAGGAAAATGTGGAAATAACTAATCGTTACTGAAAATAATCTGCCAGTTCCTCTGGGAATTTTCAAAATATATTCATGTGAAAAAGTTTAATTGAATGTTTTCTATCCATGTAACACTGTGACCAAATATGTTTCAATCAAGTGCTATTAACAGGTGGTTATCGAGTTGGCATTAACCACTGGTGGGCTTCCAGTATCGAGGAAAATGTGGAAATAACTAATCGTTACTGAAAATAATCTGCCAGTTCCTTTGGGAATTTTCAAAATATATTCACGTGAAAGAGTTTAATTGAATGTTTTCTATCCATGTTACACTGTGACCAAATATGTTTCAATCAAGTGCTATTAACAGGTGGTTATCGAGTTGGCATTAACCACTGGTGGGCTTCCAGTATCGAGGAAAATGTGGAAATAACTAATCGTTACTGAAAATAATCTGCCAGTTCCTCTGGGAATTTTCAAAATATATTCATGTGAAAAAGTTTAATTGAATGTTTTCTATCCATGTAACACTGTGACCAAATATGTTTCAATCAAGTGCTATTAACAGGTGGTTATCGAGTTGGCATTAACCACTGGTGGGCTTCCAGTATCGAGGAAAATGTGGAAATAACTAATCGTTACTGAAAATAATCTGCCAGTTCCTTTGGGAATTTTCAAAATATATTCACGTGAAAGAGTTTAATTGAATGTTTTCTATCCATGTAACACTGTGACCAAATATGTTTCAATCAAGTGCTATTAACAGGTGGTTATCGAGTTGGCATTAACCACTGGTGGGCTTCCAGTATCGAGGAAAATGTGGAAATAACTAATCGTTACTGAAAATAATCTGCCAGTTCCTCTGGGAATTTTCAAAATATATTCATGTGAAAAAGTTTAATTGAATGTTTTCTATCCATGTAACACTGTGACCAAATATGTTTCAATCAAGTGCTATTAACAGGTGGTTATCGAGTTGGCATTAACCACTGGTGGGCTTCCAGTATCGAGGAAAATGTGGAAATAACTAATCGTTACTGAAAATAATCTGCCAGTTCCTCTGGGAATTTTCAAAATATATTCATGTGAAAAAGTTTAATTGAATGTTTTCTATCCATGTAACACTGTGACCAAATATGTTTCAATCAAGTGCTATTAACAGGTGGTTATCGAGTTGGCATTAACCACTGGTGGGCTTCCAGTATCGAGGAAAATGTGGAAATATCTAATCGTTACTGAAAATAATCTGCCAGTTCCTTTGGGAATTTTCAAAATATATTCACGTGAAAGAGTTTAATTGAATGTTTTCTATCCATGTAACACTGTGACCAAATACATTTGGTTTTGTGGTTTTTCAATCAATCGCAATTAACAGGATAGCTTCAGAAGATTATTCTTCCCCATCAGTAGGATATTTCCGTATCCAATATTGTATGCGCCCGCAATCGATTATTGCTCAGTCGCCGAAAGTTCCGAGCTCAGAGAGTTCATTCCCCTCTAGTTTGCCTTCCAAATTGCCATCGTAAACCACACCTTCTCTCGATTCAATCACACACAAAAAGCATACTTAAGCGATATTCTGGTGGTGAGACACATTCATTTTTCGTGAGGACATCGACAAGACAACATCGTTGCCTAACGTGCTGGAGGAGATGGACGGCGAAGGATCGACACATACACGCGCAGAACTCTTTCCGTTAGGATGCCATTCAGCATCGAGAAAGTTCCGGAAAGATCTAATCATTGCTGGAAAATAATCTGCCAGTTCCTTTGGGAATTTTCAAAATATATTCATGTGAAAGAGTTTAATTGAATGTTTTCTATCCATGTTACACTGTGACCAAATATGTTTCAATCAAGTGCTATTAACAGGTGGTTATCGAGTTGGCATTAACCACTGGTGGGCTTCCAGTATCGAGGAAAATGTGGAAATAACTAATCGTTACTGAAAATAATCTGCCAGTTCCTCTGGGAATTTTCAAAATATATTCATGTGAAAGAGTTTAATTGAATGTTTTCTATCCATGTACCACTGTGACCAAATATGTTTCAATCAAGTGCTATTAACAGGTGGTTATCGAGTTGGCATTAACCACTGGTGGGCTTCCAGTATCGAGGAAAATGTGGAAATAACTAATCGTTACTGAAAATAATCTGCCAGTTCCTTTGGGAATTTTCAAAATATATTCATGTGAAAGAGTTTAATTGAATGTTTTCTATCCATGTAACACTGTGACCAAATATGTTTCAATCAAGTGCTATTAACAGGTGGTTATCGAGTTGGCATTAACCACTGGTGGGCTTCCAGTATCGAGGAAAATGTGGAAATAACTAATCGTTACTGAAAATAATCTGCCAGTTCCTCTGGGAATTTTCAAAATATATTCATGTGAAAAAGTTTAATTGAATGTTTTCTATCCATGTAACACTGTGACCAAATATGTTTCAATCAAGTGCTATTAACAGGTGGTTATCGAGTTGGCATTAACCACTGGTGGGCTTCCAGTATCGAGGAAAATGTGGAAATAACTAATCGTTACTGAAAATAATCTGCCAGTTCCTTTGGGAATTTTCAAAATATATTCATGTGAAAGAGTTTAATTGAATGTTTTCTATCCATGTAACACTGTGACCAAATATGTTTCAATCAAGTGCTATTAACAGGTGGTTATCGAGTTGGCATTAACCACTGGTGGGCTTCCAGTATCGAGGAAAATGTGGAAATATCTAATCGTTACTGAAAATAATCTGCCAGTTCCTTTGGGAATTTTCAAAATATATTCACGTGAAAGAGTTTAATTGAATGTTTTCTATCCATGTAACACTGTGACCAAATATGTTTCAATCAAGTGCTATTAACAGGTGGTTATCGAGTTGGCATTAACCACTGGTGGGCTTCCAGTATCGAGGAAAATGTGGAAATAACTAATCGTTACTGAAAATAATCTGCCAGTTCCTCTGGGAATTTTCAAAATATATTCATGTGAAAAAGTTTAATTGAATGTTTTCTATCCATGTAACACTGTGACCAAATATGTTTCAATCAAGTGCTATTAACAGGTGGTTATCGAGTTGGCATTAACCACTGGTGGGCTTCCAGTATCGAGGAAAATGTGGAAATAACTAATCGTTACTGAAAATAATCTGCCAGTTCCTCTGGGAATTTTCAAAATATATTCATGTGAAAGAGTTTAATTGAATGTTTTCTATCCATGTAACACTGTGACCAAATATGTTTCAATCAAGTGCTATTAACAGGTGGTTATCGAGTTGGCATTAACCACTGGTGGGCTTCCAGTATCGAGGAAAATGTGGAAATATCTAATCGTTACTGAAAATAATCTGCCAGTTCCTTTGGGAATTTTCAAAATATATTCACGTGAAAGAGTTTAATTGAATGTTTTCTATCCATGTAACACTGTGACCAAATATGTTTCAATCAAGTGCTATTAACAGGTGGTTATCGAGTTGGCATTAACCACTGGTGGGCTTCCAGTATCGAGGAAAATGTGGAAATAACTAATCGTTACTGAAAATAATCTGCCAGTTCCTCTGGGAATTTTCAAAATATATTCATGTGAAAAAGTTTAATTGAATGTTTTCTATCCATGTAACACTGTGACCAAATATGTTTCAATCAAGTGCTATTAACAGGTGGTTATCGAGTTGGCATTAACCACTGGTGGGCTTCCAGTATCGAGGAAAATGTGGAAATAACTAATCGTTACTGAAAATAATCTGCCAGTTCCTCTGGGAATTTTCAAAATATATTCATGTGAAAGAGTTTAATTGAATGTTTTCTATCCATGTAACACTGTGACCAAATATGTTTCAATCAAGTGCTATTAACAGGTGGTTATCGAGTTGGCATTAACCACTGGTGGGCTTCCAGTATCGAGGAAAATGTGGAAATATCTAATCGTTACTGAAAATAATCTGCCAGTTCCTTTGGGAATTTTCAAAATATATTCACGTGAAAGAGTTTAATTGAATGTTTTCTATCCATGTAACACTGTGACCAAATACATTTGGTTTTGTGGTTTTTCAATCAATCGCAATTAACAGGATAGCTTCAGAAGATTATTCTTCCCCATCAGTAGGATATTTCCGTATCCAATATTGTATGCGCCCGCAATCGATTATTGCTCAGTCGCCGAAAGTTCCGAGCTCAGAGAGTTCATTCCCCTCTAGTTTGCCTTCCAAATTGCCATCGTAAACCACACCTTCTCTCGATTCAATCACACACAAAAAGCATACTTAAGCGATATTCTGGTGGTGAGACACATTCATTTTTCGTGAGGACATCGACAAGACAACATCGTTGCCTAACGTGCTGGAGGAGATGGACGGCGAAGGATCGACACATACACGCGCAGAACTCTTTCCGTTAGGATGCCATTCAGCATCGAGAAAGTTCCGGAAAGATCTAATCATTGCTGGAAAATAATCTGCCAGTTCCTTTGGGAATTTTCAAAATATATTCATGTGAAAGAGTTTAATTGAATGTTTTCTATCCATGTTACACTGTGACCAAATATGTTTCAATCAAGTGCTATTAACAGGTGGTTATCGAGTTGGCATTAACCACTGGTGGGTTTCCAGTATCGAGGAAAATGTGGAAATAACTAATCGTTACTGAAAATAATCTGCCAGTTCCTCTGGGAATTTTCAAAATATATTCATGTGAAAAAGTTTAATTGAATGTTTTCTATCCATGTAACACTGTGACCAAATATGTTTCAATCAAGTGCTATTAACAGGTGGTTATCGAGTTGGTATTAACCACTGGTGGGCTTCCAGTATCGAGGAAAATGTGGAAATATCTAATCGTTACTGAAAATAATCTGCCAGTTCCTTTGGGAATTTTCAAAATATATTCACGTGAAAGAGTTTAATTGAATGTTTTCTATCCATGTAACACTGTGACCAAATACATTTGGTTTCGTGGTTTTTCAATCAATCGCAATTAACAGGATAGCTTCAGAAGATTATTCTTCCCCATCAGTAGGATATTTCCGTATCCAATATTGTATGCGCCCGCAATCGATTATTGCTCAGTCGCCGAAAGTTCCGAGCTCAGAGAGTTCATTCCCCTCTAGTTTGCCTTCCAAATTGCCATCGTAAACCACACCTTCTCTCGATTCAATCACACACAAAAAGCATACTTAAGCGATATTCTGGTGGTGAGACACATTCATTTTTCGTGAGGACATCGACAAGACAACATCGTTGCCTAACGTGCTGGAGGAGATGGACGGCGAAGGATCGACACATACACGCGCAGAACTCTTTCCGTTAGGATGCCATTCAGCATCGAGAAAGTTCCGGAAAGATCTAATCATTGCTGGAAAATAATCTGCCAGTTCCTTTGGGAATTTTCAAAATATATTCATGTGAAAGAGTTTAATTGAATGTTTTCTATCCATGTTACACTGTGACCAAATATGTTTCAATCAAGTGCTATTAACAGGTGGTTATCGAGTTGGCATTAACCACTGGTGGGCTTCCAGTATCGAGGAAAATGTGGAAATAACTAATCGTTACTGAAAATAATCTGCCAGTTCCTCTGGGAATTTTCAAAATATATTCATGTGAAAGAGTTTAATTGAATGTTTTCTATCCATGTACCACTGTGACCAAATATGTTTCAATCAAGTGCTATTAACAGGTGGTTATCGAGTTGGCATTAACCACTGGTGGGCTTCCAGTATCGAGGAAAATGTGGAAATAACTAATCGTTACTGAAAATAATCTGCCAGTTCCTCTGGGAATTTTCAAAATATATTCATGTGAAAAAGTTTAATTGAATGTTTTCTATCCATGTAACACTGTGACCAAATATGTTTCAATCAAGTGCTATTAACAGGTGGTTATCGAGTTGGCATTAACCACTGGTGGGCTTCCAGTATCGAGGAAAATGTGGAAATAACTAATCGTTACTGAAAATAATCTGCCAGTTCCTCTGGGAATTTTCAAAATATATTCATGTGAAAAAGTTTAATTGAATGTTTTCTATCCATGTAACACTGTGACCAAATATGTTTCAATCAAGTGCTATTAACAGGTGGTTATCGAGTTGGCATTAACCACTGGTGGGCTTCCAGTATCGAGGAAAATGTGGAAATAACTAATCGTTACTGAAAATAATCTGCCAGTTCCTCTGGGAATTTTCAAAATATATTCATGTGAAAGAGTTTAATTGAATGTTTTCTATCCATGTACCACTGTGACCAAATATGTTTCAATCAAGTGCTATTAACAGGTGGTTATCGAGTTGGCATTAACCACTGGTGGGCTTCCAGTATCGAGGAAAATGTGGAAATAACTAATCGTTACTGAAAATAATCTGCCAGTTCCTCTGGGAATTTAAAAATACATTCATGTGAAAGAGTTTATTTGAATGTTTTCTATCCATATAACACTGTGACCAAATACATTTGGTTTTGTGATTTTTCAATCAATCGCAATTAACAGGATAGCTTCTGAAGATTATTCTTCCCCATCAGTAGGATATTTTCGTATCCAATATTGGATGCATAAAACCTTGTGCCTCCAACGTAACGCTTTCGTTTTCGAAGTCCCCCAAATATTCATTCTTTCAGAATGAATTCAGATTCAACTTCTAACAAATGATCTCTAAATCAACGATAGTCCTACGTCACCCTTGCGGTTATACCATAGATATAACCCACTTCCTGTTTTTCATTTGAGAAACACTCACTTTTTGACGTAAGACTATGTCTAACAATGATATATGGAAGATAAAACGAAAATCCAAACACTGAATATGTAGAAAATAAAATGAAAGATTTCGTATGCTTATAACTCGAGCATTAGTAGATCGCAAAGATGTTTGCATCAATTGATAGGAAATATTTCTATGCATCAATGACAATGAAAAACAATTCATTTTCATTTTCATTCTTGAGATGAACAATTGAATAATTGTGAAATGGTTCGGACCAAAATGAGCAACCAGAGTAACAGCGAAATATAATTTGAATACAAGCGAAACATTGAATCGTAAGCCCCTTCCCTTGTAATCCTACCGCTTTCGAATCAAATAAATTTGGCAGTAGCTTTCCAAAAACATCGTTCCTTTGAGTGGGTGGTCACCGTACCAACATAACCACGAATATAATCAGCAACAGCCAACGAGTTTAATTTCGTTGCCATTCAACGGACAACCCACTTTGGCTTTTCTGGTGGACAAAATCGAAGAAGTGACAGCCAACGATCTGTTTTTCTATATTTCCAATAGAAAGTGGGCACTCTAACTAAGAAAATTTCAAAATTTCAGGGCTGTAGCAGGTACTATACCTTATATATTGAGAAATAAAGATGAAAAATTGCAAAAAACTGATTTTTTTCGGAAAAAAGCAAATTCTAGAAAAAAAAAATTTCATCATGATATATCAGAATAACTTATAAGTGGTTTCATAGAAAAATACACCCCCATATCTAAATTTGACCATAATATGGTCAAAAATGATCTTAAGCAACTTGTTTCGATTATAACAAGTACAAAAAAAGTTGAAAAAATGATGAAAATATTTCTGTCCGCTTGCTTGTAAGGAAATCTTCCATAGTGCAACCGTCACCCTACATTTTCGTTTAATCGACCCAGCACATAGTGATGATACTGATACAAAATTTCCTGTGGCTGCATTCAGTTTCGCTAGAAGAGTGTAATGGCAAAGTAAAGCGTGCCTTACACGGTCAATATCATTGACAATATGAAGACATTTGAGAGAATAATGACAGCTGAACATAGCTGACGACGCAGAAATCCGGATTTTCTGATTTTCGAGCATCAATATCTTGAAACTGAGTTGCCAGATTTGCAAGCGGATATTTCATTTTTGTTAGTGTCTTTTTTGCGATTGTAACTAAAATTCATAAACTTCTGAAAATGTAGGAAGCATGACTGGTCGGTGTTGAGTCAGACCGGACCAATAGACAAAACGAGTTTGAAGTTTTGTGCTACAAGGGATTTCTATTGAGCGTTCAAAACAATTTCGATAAGTTACTCTTGCTGTACGCGTGATTTTCCAAATCTGATAAATGTAGAATGTAGCTTACAAAATGTTTAACATAATGCAATCAATTTTTCGAAATTTTTAGTTTTGCGACTTGGTTCGCTCTGACTTAACACCTACCAACTGATACTTTTCATAGCAAAATACGGTACTTTTCGCGATACAAATCAAAACCTCAAAATAAACTGACAATGTGATGGTGAGAGAGTGGATGAAACGTAACAACGTTTTAGGAGTTTTTTAATGTTGCACTCGGTCATTTTTGCACTTGCAAGCGGGGCAGTCATTTTAGTCTAAGTTGTGTGTTTCTTCACACTCTGCTATGAAATTTGGAGAATGAGAAGATCTGGGAAAATCACAGGCGGACAAACATCATGTGTTAATTCAAAGTACAGTAGAATCCCGATTATCTGCGGAGTAGTCAGGCAAACTCACCATGAATAACAAAAAAGAGGTGCAAACACGAAAAAATATGTTTCAACGTAAAAACTATCTTTTATCAATACAAAAATCATTAAATTATGCATCTATAAGGTCGTCTACACCAGGGGCTAAATAATGTAAAAGCCATGACCAAAACTAAAGAGCATGGGCCTACCACTCACTAACAAATTCCGGAAAGGCCTATTGATTTACTATTGAACTCGCAGTCGCACCCGCTCGCGGATAATCGGGGTTTTACTGTCATAGTCTTATTTATAGAATAAAAACATTTACTTGCAGATAATATAAGGGGCTGTCCACATACCACGTGGACAGAAAAAGCATGATTTTAGACACCCCCTCCCCCTCCGTGGACAAGCGTGGACATTTTTATACCCCTCCCCCTGTTGTCCACGTGGACATTCCTACAGTTTTTGAAAAAAAAATCAAGAAAATTCTATTTTTTCGCTTAAATTTTATTTCAAGTTTGATTCTATTTTCTTTTCCATGTTTTATTCATATTATCCATATTATATATGGATTCACTGGCCCTTGGACCAGTTAAAAAGCAGAATTTCGTAAACAATCGACGCCATATTCAAATGGAAGGTTTGCTGTGAGGAGCATTCGAATGTAATTTGAAATGTTATGAAAATTTACATTATTTTCGCATGACAAACTTTGATTAAATTACAGAAAAATAATTTCTTCAAATTATATTTTATACCTATTGTCGCACTCAGTGCGAAACTTCCATTGGAATCCTTTTGTTTATCCAATTTCATGATCAACGCGAATCAAACAATTTATTGAAGTTCCCCTCGATTTTGTTCGACGTTTAACATGCCGAACCAGTTAAAACGCGAATGTCTATAACTGGTCTTCCCTTTTCGGCAATGTACTGGAAAAAAGGTAATGAAAATGGTAGAGTTTCGAGCGACATAGCATGCGCTGCCATAACTATTCCTCAAATAGTGACGTCAGTCGTTGTGTTTATCTTTGATTGCTCACCGCATCCATGTGAAAATGCTATTTTCAGGAAGTAGTTTATCAATTAAAAACGTAAATTTTATTAGTGTTTCCGCTGAATATAAGGCTAATATGATAGCGTGTAGTGAACATTTGTGAAATCACGTCGGAAAAAAAACCGATAATAGTGATATTTCCATGTGCCATTTTCACTCCCCCACGTTCATAGAAACAAACGAATTTTCATCATTTTTACGTTATTAAGTGGATGTATCGAAGGCTCTCAGTGTCGGTGTGTATGATGTGAGATAATAATCGCTAATTATTTAAAATTTCGCCGAAAATGTTACTGCTTACGAGAACTAAGCATACGACAGATCTCTAGACCTTTTTAACATATAAATAATCGAAATAAGCCACGATACAATTGTTATTTGTTAAAAAACCAACAGTTGAATAATTTCATGAGAATTTTGGCTCAAATTATCATGCAACCGTGAGTACTTTCAACATTGTTTTGTATCTTCCATATAAATTTCATATTGAATGCAAATAATTACGACACGATATTTTGCTTGCCAATACAGATATACGTCGCCTACTGCTGCACCTCTATATGTACCTCATTGCCTTTTCGCATAGTTAATGAATGTTTAGGGTATTAGCCTCAGGTCTAGAAAAGAACGCTTCAGCTAGACCCGATGTCATCCAACGAAACGCGAAACAAGAGAAAACTCGTGGGCGGTCCGCAATGTGTTAAAGTGATGGTGTTAATATAATTTGCGATCACTTGTTTTGTAATGACCAAACTTTACGACCTTGAAATTTAAAATATTTATGAAATTTGTCAGGTGAATTTGGATGAGATCAAAATCAATGTCCAATGAAAAACAAATTTACATTTAAAAAAATCAAAAAGATTCGAAAAATCGAAAAACAAGATCGATTTTCTTGATTTTTGAAGTACAAATAATTAACCCAAAAAATCGGAAATCAGAGATAAGAATATCGATCTTCTGCACATAGATCCAAGAGCGCCCAATTCTAGTTGGAATTCATCGAGATTATTGGTTTGTTAGAAGCTCGTAACACAGATTTGCTTCCAGACCCACCAGACCCAGACCATGACTTCCTTCAGGCGAAAACCTGTTTTGGGGTTCAATTCACATGCCCAAGATTTCTTTAACTCAACATAATTGTGATTGATTTGCCCTTCACAATTCGCTACAAATATGTATTTTCGTTGCGTTTATGAAACGAATTGCACATTGAGATGCGTTCCGGAATTCGATTAGATTTGAAACTAGCACAATGTCGCATTCTTCAATCTGATCGAGTCAAATCCCATCGGGTTGTACGAATGTTGCAACCTTGGATTGCAGAATGCAAAAGTTGATCTCGTTCGGATTGCGTTATGTTAAATCCGATCGGGATCCGGAATATGGGTTAATGAGTAGTCCATACATTGAAGCGCCTTTCTTACCCATGCTTCATCATGAACATGTGCTCATGAACGGTGGTTTTAGAGAACTGTAGCAAATCTACTAATACATGTGTCGTGTACCGAGGATTAATCTTGATAAGTGTCTCGATTTGATTGTCATCTGTAGCAACATGAACTTTTCATATAACCTAATAGAATTAAATTATAAAAATTACCAGATATCAATAAAAAAACATCATTGCAAGAAATAGATCTCCAGAGATACGGTCCGTGCACTTATGCAGTGGCGTAGCGTGACCGGGTGACACCTGAGACGGATGTCTTGGTTGCCATCCCTCCAATCAACCCCTGTTATCAAGTTTTTTGTGTGTTTTTAACACTGTAGGCAGCGTTTCTTGAAAGATTTCATTATGATTTTCACTAGTCCAATGATGGGTATCGTCCACGTGATTACAGGGGCATTCAAATACCTACGGAATATTGGTATCTCTAACAAAAACTCACTTTCTGAAACTTCGTCGTAGTAATTTTCCAGTTGCAGAATCGACGTTTTTAGTTCACTGTCAGATGTTAATAACATGCGCCGAGCTTGAATTGCTTCAAAAATTTCGGCTACTTCTTTGGACGATTTTGACCGCTCTTGTATTTCCGATAAAAACGACGAAGTACTCCAGCATTCACGCCTTATTTTTTGACGTAGGACTACGTCTATCCGGAAGATATAGGGGGTGAAATGGAAATCCAGGCACTGAACAAGTAGGAAAAAATGCAAGATTTGGAACGCTTATAACTAGAGCATTTCTCAATAGATCGCAAAGGTTTTTGCATCTATTGATAGGAAATATATCTACGCATCTATCATAACGAATAACATTTCATTTTTCTTGAGATAAATAATTGAATAATTGTGAAATATCAAGCCTTGTCAAAATGCACTATGTGCCCATTTTTGATTGGTCCATTTTGTGCTCCTCAAATCGTACCGACCAAAACGGGCAACCAGAGCAGCAGCGAAATAGAATGAAGCACGATTGGAAAGGAAAAAGAAAAAAATGAACGAAACATTGGTCGCAGTCTCACACATGCGTAATTCTCGAGCCAGCCAGTCAGCTTAAAAATCCCCGCTCCGCTGCCGTAACGATCATTCTCATTCAAACCGTACACCACATCGGTTCGCATCACAACACATCAACAAACCAACCCAAGCAGAAAAGTGAAGGGAAAGGCAAAATCCCGCTCGAACCGTGTTGATCTGGAGTTCCCCGCAAGGGTAGCTAGGCCGAGTGCGTTAGTACCAGTGCACCAGTCCACCTAGCCGGCGTTATATAGTTTCGGCCGCCGAAGTGATCGAGTTGGCTGGTAGAGCTGCTCGCGACGATAAGAAAAACCGCATTCAGAACAGAACACATCAAGACAACAACAGGCAGTTGCAGCGAGTGGCGAGTGGCAAACGCAATCGCAAAACGGCATCAGGTAGCAGAAGAAAAAAGTTTGTTCTTTATACAAACTGCTTTGGTGGCAAATCCAGAACAAGGCGGCATCGAGGGCGTTCGAAATGGTTTTTTTTCAAAACCACGAGTACTAAGTTTTCTAAATTGGAGCCATTCCATAAAACAAGGCGCTTTTCAGGGCCATTAAACCTTCCAAAAAAGAGTTTAGGAGATACAGTTCAATGCTTTCTAAAACATTATCCAAAATAATAATAAAACACAAATTGATTTTTTCATAATTTGTTTCCCAGGATCTGATGAGTATGTGAATTTGGCAGTTGTTCTGAGCTTATTGATAGTTGGGGACTTTCCTGATTATTCAATTTTCACCAATTCTTAAATTGTTTCCAGATTGAAAGTACAGTAATTTACAATTAGTTCGACATTTAGCTAATTGGACGGACTTATTTAGTTGGACATTTTTGTAAACATAGAGATCCAAATTATGACCCCACATTGAAAGTCGACACTGTACCACTGTCATCGTAAATGTTCAATTACAGGTTGAAATCGCCTCCAATGCGACACTGAGTGGCGCTTCGGCACGTCGCATTGAATGTAATTTACTGTAAAATATGTCACAAGCTGGATGGGAAGAAATTTTCCAACTGTGAAAGCTGTGGCGAGTGGCAAATGCAATCGCTAAACAGAAAGGTTTAGCCGAACAAGATGGGGATATCGAGTGATAACAAAACAATAAACTCTTTAGATTGAAGATAATTTTGTGATCCTGAAAAGGACCCTTTTTAGCCTGCTTGTGAATCCAACGAGCGAACAAATCGTAATGAATGTATTTTTTGCCATCGCTCCCTTTTAACGCTCATTCGTTCGTCTCGTTGGACTCGCCCCTCTGGCTGAGTCTGCCGATTTGTCTCTATCCAGTGAGTGTGTACCGCTAGAGTATAAAACACGCGGACCCCAAAAAAATATCTTATTTTCTTTCAAACCGTAAACCCGTGTGGTTGTACGGCATCGGCATCGTGGACGTAACAAAGGAGGACAAGTTAAGGGAAAGGCAAAGTCTCACTCGAACCGTGCAGGTCTCCAGTTCCCTGGTGGTCGCATTCACTGATTGCTCCGCAAGGGTAACTAGGCCGAACGGATTGGTGCCGGAGCACCAGTATACCTAACAGCGATTATAGAGTTTCGGCCGTCGGAGTGCTCGAGTTGGCTTGCAAAGCTGCTCACAACAATCAGAAAACCCGCATCAAGAACAGAGCAGAGCGGTTCGGCGCTCATCAAGGCAACAATTAGTTTCAGTGAGTGGCAAAGTGTTTCTCCGGCACGTCGCATTAAATGTAATTTACTGAACAACATGTCACAAGCTGGATGGGAAGAAATTTTCCAACTGTGAAAGCTGTGGCGAGTGGCAAACGCAATAGCTAAACAGGAAGGTTTAACCGAACAAGATGGGAATATCGAGTGATAACAAAAACACAACACCAAAGGTTCTTTTCAGAACCATCAACATATTCATAAAGAGTAAACAGTAAACTAATCCATTTTCAGGTAGACAGGTAGGTATTCACGAATTCAAAATAAAACAATATATTTAAAATATATATTTAACAAAAGCTGTCCCCTTTGTATAGTCCTACGTCACTCCGGTTATGTCCCCGACATTACCCACCCGTCTTTTTTTTAGTCATTTTTAGTCTAGTTCTTCCGCCTAGCTTGTTTATCTGATGACGAATCTTCCTTTCAGCAGCGAACCCGTAATCGTTGAATGGTCTTTTCGGCTGAATCGTTAATTGAAGGCGATCGAATTGTGTGCCGTTAAGAACGTGATTGTGGTGCTCGAAGATTACAATCGTCACAAAACTTCAGAGCTCCATAGAGAGATAGTGGATTCTCGTCAAGTGGATCTTGAAGAAGACGCAAAAAACGACAGTTGATGAAGGAGGTCGTTACCCAAATCAACAATCTAATTTCCCATCTAAACAAAAATTGTTTTATATTTATATAGTACTGTCTAACATAACCCCATATTGTTTCGATGATCTATTATACGAAACTATTTCCTACTTTACATGGCCTATCAGGATTTCAATGAACTCGTTTTGCAGCTCTAGAGAGAGATTAGATACTTGCGATATTTGATATTTTGTGGTTTGTCTTCCATTTTTCCAAACATCGGAGATGTTCTTTAAATCTACACTACGTACACTACGCCACTGCAAATATGAAAGATTTTTTTTGTTCGTTTCAATTTTCGGAAAACCTGTAGAGATTTCGAAAAATAGAAACGAAGCAGTTTTGTCATCAAAAGCGGAAGCGGAAGAAACCCGCACTTAAGTCGTGATTTTCAATACTACAAAGATTCCAACATTTTTTGTGTCCTTGGGAGTCTTTGTTCTGACGGAATCCATGGGCCTCTATCACCGATTGAAATAAATTATTCGATCCAAGTTCATGTGCGATTCTATCAGAATATACAGGCAGCACTCTCAGGCAATTTAGTATTCTTATTGATAAATACAGAATTCTCAGTGTCGGCGTATAGTTTTAAAAATCTTGTAAATACAGAACAGATCTCATTCAATTTTGACCATAAACATGAATGTTTTACATAAAAAATATTTACCGATTCCACGTGGACATTGGGCCTGATTCTCCTGCGCGAATGGAATGTGACAGCAATGAACTCCTCAAAGTCACATGATCCAAGTCACCGTATCGCCGAAGGCGATTGCCCTGACGTGAGAGGTTCATTCTGGAGTGAAATACCCAATGAATGACAAATGGTGCAGTGTTCATTGAAATATATGTCAAAGCTTGTGTTTTTGCAAAGGCTCTATGCATTCAATGTGTTTTATGAATATCTTTTTTTTTTATTTTAAAAATATTCATTTCTTGTTACAAATCTGTGCAGGAAATAATTTCGTTCATCTTTATAAATGTTTTCCTCTTATTATTATTGATGAAAAATAGTATCACTGGGATAAGAAGATAAAAAAAATATATTTTCAAATCTGTTTTTGCATAGATCCCTTTGCATTGATATGAGTGTATGTTATTTGAATTGTTTTGATTTCGTATCCGTGTTTTGATTCCGCATTCGTGCTTTGACTTAGTGTCCGGTGCTGATTCCTTAAAAGGTTGACTATTCTTTATAATATTGCAGTGAACATTAATTTTGTAGTCTCCTCACATAAAAGCCATCAAGGTAAGATATATTTATTGTCACCTTCTTCTTCTTGAATGGCGTTAACGTTCCCTGTGGAACTTTTGCCGTCTCATCGTATGCATTAACTAGCGTCATTTATTAATACTTAGATGAGATTTCTTAAGCCAAATAACACGCCTTGAATGTATTCCGAGGGGCAAGCTCTTGAATACGCGTGACCACAGTGCAAGTCGAAGGAAATTCCTTTGACGAAAAATCCTCCGGCCAGAACGGGAATCGAACCCGAATACCCGGCATGATAATGTGAGACGCTAACCACTCGGTCACGGGTGCACAACGTCACCTTTAAACTATTTTCAAAAGCTAAATTTTATCCATAGACAATGAGCTGCGAAAAACTATAAAGTTGTCAAGGATCTTATGATTTTACTGCCCGAAACTGCGCTGTTATCGTCTGGATTCTCACTGGATGAGCCCGGTGTGCACGCATCTCACGTCTATCGTATGATCAAGCTGGGTTTCGGAATCGATGAGGACGAAGCTATGAGCACAGATGATACTCCAGCCGCATGATGCTGCTCCACTAGTGGATGACACCGATGATGTCTCACAAATGGAAGAAGTTGATCAAACATATACGATTTTGAACTACTTTTCGTCATTTTTGAAAGTCTGATTTGTGTTTTTGGAGAAAGGAAAAGATTTGCGGAATTGAGTTTCTCGTATCAGTTAGGGTCAACTATTGTTAACATACATTTTAATTTTGTTTCGCGTTATAGCGGTGCAGAAGATGTATATTCTTGTCATTAGTAATAGCATACCAAATACTTGAACTGACTACATGTTAATAATAAATATAAATTAATTAAAAATTCACAATTTAACTAAATTGTATCGAATTAGAGATCTTTCAAATCCTTTGGAAATGCCTAATCCTATTTTTGGCTTCCATTGCTCGTACTAGTCGATAACAAAAGAGGTTACGATTTCAAAAGTCACAAAATGGCAAGTTTTTCCACTGCAATCGCCCACGAGAATTGAGTGAGTGTTCATGAGAGTTCATTCAAGGTAAAAATCTCACCACAGTCGCCTTCGGAAATTGAGTGAGGCAATTTTTCCGAGCTGTCACTTCTCATTCGCGCATCAGAATCAGCCCCATTATCTAAACCCCCTCCCTCCTGGCCGTGGACAATCGTGGACATTTTCGTAACCCCTACCCCCTCTAAAGTTGTCCACGTGGTATGTGGACAGCCCCTAACTTGCATATAAACTAAAAAAATTGGTATCTCTGAAACTGAAAAGAACAGCCTGTATTTGTGAAGCGATTATTATGATGTGTTTTGACGTAGGACTACGTCTTTCATTTCTATACCGGGGTGTAAAATCAAAGTTTCGAAAACGAAAGCGTTACGCCGGAGACCCAGATTTTGAGCGTTAATAGCTCCTAAACAACTAAACGAAATGGTATGATAAACACTTCATTCGAAAGATAAAATGTCTACGCATTCTATACTTGTTACTTTTTGATCCAAAAACTTGTTTCAATAGTCTTAAAATTGCTTTCAAAACAGGCTATTGAAATCACCAATCGGTATATAAGCGAGCGCCGCTCGGAAATCCACTCAGTTCTAATTGAACAGAGATTGGAGCATGTTGTCGCTGTTGTGGTGAAGCTCTTCGTTTATCATGAAAGCGCGGATGAACGGTGTCACCAAGAGCCTGTTTGTGCACCTTAGGCCAGAAGAGAATCCATCAGGAGGAGAGTGATGCCACAAATGGTTTCCCGGGAAGACATCGCTACACACCCACATACACGCGCGGAATTCTTTCCGTTTGGATGCCATTCAGCATCGAGAATGTTCCGGAAAGATCTAATCATTTCTGGAAAATAATCTGCCAGTTCCTCTGGGAATTTAAAAATACATTCATGTGAAAAAGTTTATTTGAATGTTTTCTATCCATGTAACACTGTGACCAAATATTTTTCAATCAAGTACTATTAACATGTGGTTATCGAGTTAGTATTAACCACTGGTGGGCTTCCAGTATCGAGGAAAATGTGGAAATATCTGATCGTTACTGAAAATAATCTGCCAGTTCCTCTGGGAATTTAAAAATACATTCATGTGAAAGAGTTTATTTTAATGTTTTCTATCCATGTAACACTGTGACCAAATACATTTGGTTTTGTGATTTTTCAATCAATCGCAATTAACAGGATAGCTTCTGAAGATTATTCTTCCCCATCAGTAGGATATTTCCGTATCCAATATTGTATGCGCCCGCAATCGATTATTGCTCAGTCGCCGAAAGTTCCGAGCTCAGAGAGTTCATTCCCCTCTAGTTTGCCTTCCAAATTGCCATCGTAAACCACACCTTCTCTCGATTCAATCACACACAAAAAGCATACTTAAGCGATATTCTGGTGGTGAGACACATTCATTTTTCGTGAGGACATCGACAAGACAACATCGTTGCCTAACGTGCTGGAGGAGGTGGACGGCGAAGGATCGACACATACACGCGCAGAATTCTTTCCGTTTGGATGCCATTCAGCATCGAGAAAGTTCCGGAAAGATCTAATCATTTCTGGAAAATAATCTGCCAGTTCCTCTGGGAATTTAAAAATACATTCATGTGAAAGAGTTTATTTGAATGTTTTCTATTCATGTAACACTGTGACCAAATATTTTTCAATCAAGTACTATTAACAGGTGGTTATCGAGTTAGTATTAACCAGTATTAACCATAAATGTGGAAATATCTAATCGTTGCTGGAAAATAATCTGCCAGTTCCCCTTGGAATTGAAAATTACATTCAAGCGAAAGAGTTTATATGAATGTTTTCTATCCATATAATACATTTGGGTTTGTGATTTGTCAATCAAGTACAGTTAGCAGGTTAGCTTCTGAAGAACAAGGTTTTTCGTATCCTATATTGGATGCATAAAACCTTGTGCCTCCAACGTAACGCTCTCGTTTTCGAAGTCCCCCAGATATTCATTTATTCATTCATTCAGAATGGATTTAGATTCAACTTCAAACAAATGATCTCTAAATCAACGATAGTCCTACGTCACCCTTGCGGTTATACCATAGATATAACCCACTTCCTGTTTTTGAGAAGGAAAAACGAATTTGGACGCGTAAATTATGAATGACAATTAACTTTTCCGAATGAAATTAGTGGTTTTTTTCTGCAAGTGGTGAGAAAATCCCATACAAAAATAGTGTCTGAAATTGACGTTATATTATAATAATAAGTTGATCGATCAAAACCCTACGTTGTGTCTTAAATTGTTTAAATCAAATTCTCCAGAATATCAGACACTTTCCCGATCCAATCGTTGTGGACTTCAAATTAAAGCACGTTGGAACTTTCAAGTTACATAGAGAAAACTTTTAACGCTTATTTAAACTTTATTTCACAATTAACGAACAATGAACATATTAGACAAACTTACAACTTACAACTGAAAGACAAACTATAATACGACGAGTACAATGATCTATTGGATTGTGCAGTGCTGCCAGACGATAAGAAAAATCTCGTCTAATTTTGAGGAAGCACAGTCTTGGAATATTTCACGAACCAACATAAATTTCAGTAGGAATATCGGAAAATTCAGAGCAAATAGGTTAAGTTTGGGTTAGGACTACGTGCTTCATGTAATTTGGTATTACTAAGTAGATATTTTCATTCAAATTTTTCCAATTGAAAATTGTCTTTCGCGACGCAAGCCACATCTATCAAACCAAGGACCCGAAAGTTATACGATAAACTGCTATGTAAAGCGGATCGAAATGGCACGGTAATTAGAAACAATTCAGTCCAATTTGAACTTCCAACAAGCTTTCGTTTCGCGTTCAATGGGATGTTCTGTTAGGTAACCATTCCAACAAATGATAATGTGCATTAACAATTCCGATCTAGCTGTGCATGGCTCTTATCAAAAACATTGATATACCAAAAGTATAAAATCTGAAGCTAATAAAAATATGAACTAGAAAGATCCCCCCATTGCTAGCTTGTGCAGCCAATTAGAATCGCTTCTAATCACTGAATTCAAATGTTTACCAATCTTCGCGAATGTGGTTTGCGCATTATCAACATGAGTATATATAACAAATTTAAAAAAATGTAAACGAAATAATTTAACAAAATAGTGTCCTGACAGGGAGACTATGAATACATGAAAACAACATTAATACAGAAACGCAATTAGAGCATTATCAGAAGTGTCAGGAGAGATTTTCTTGCCGGTAAACAGTCTTCTTATCAGCATCAGATAATGACACAAAACTGAGTTGTTAATTACTGCTGCTTGTTTTGTGAACTGTTGGTATGAAAGACATGCTTTCATTCAATGAATTATTCTATCCAAAGGTGATCAACTAATTCCATTCCATCCTTTGTTTTAAAGAGGCTTTAAACTTTTCAGTTCATTCGCCTCTACGATCAACTAAACAGAGCGTTTGATGCTAAAAGGGAAATTTGTGCAATGAGTCATCTGTTGGTTTTAAAAAAAAAATTTATTTTGACACTGTCGAAGAATGCTACTACTAAATATATTTTAACGTTTGTTGATTTGTTGAAATGAGTAGGGGAAGTGCGGGTAATAAAGGGTGTGTCACATCAAATTGCATCACGGAAAAAACGCTGTAGAAATTTAATTTTTAGGAATTATATCTTCAGCTTTCGCTTATAATCAGATAAGAGTGTATAGATCACGTTGGCCATGCTTCACTGTCAATTTTTCGTAAATTTGGAAAAATGTCGTCGAACGAAAAAGAGCGTCGTGAATTAATCCTGTGCACTCATTTCGAGAATCCGGAGTTGTCACATCGGGACATCGGTAAGATGCTGGGAATCGACCAATCCACGGTCAGCAGAGTACTAAAACGATACTTCGAGAACCTAACCATCGACCGAAAGGTGAAGTACGGCAAAAATGGATGCTCCGTCAGTGAAAAAGATCACAAGCGCGAACTTAAGCAGTTTGGACGTGATCCGAGAAGTTCGGTCCGGGATGTCGCCAATAAGCTGAATTTGTCAAGTTCATTCGTCCAGCGGACCAAGCAGCGGGAGGGCCTGCGTACATACAAGGTTCAGAAGGCTCCTAACCGCGACGAAAGGCAAAACATGGTGGGGAAGACGCGAGCCCGGAAGCTGTACACCGAAATGCTGACGAAGCCGCATTGCCTGGTAATGGACGACGAAACCTACGTCAAAGCGGACTTTCGTCAGCTGCCGGGCCTGTTGTTCTTCTCCGCAGAGGACAAATTCAGCGTTCCGGAGGAGATTCGCAAGCAGAAACTATTCAAGTTTGCCAAAAAGTACATGGTGTGGCAAGCGATCTGCTCTTGCGGACAGCGGAGCGCCCCCTTCGTGATGACCGGCACGGTAAACGGGCAGGTTTACCTTAAGGAGTGCCTACAGAAGCGCTTACTACCACTACTGAAGCAGCACGAGGGCCCGACCATCTTCTGGCCGGATCTCGCTTCGTGCCACTATTCAAAGGACGTGTTGGAGTGGTACGAAGCCAACGGGGTCACCTTCGTGCCAAAGGAAATGAACCCGCCCAATGCGCCGGAGCTTCGCCCAATAGAGAAATATTGGGCGATTATGAAGCATGCCCTCCGGAAGAACCGAAAAGTTGTCAAATCGGAGGCGAACTTCAAGAGAAAATGGATTTCTGTTCAAAAAAAACTACAACCTGACGTTGTACAGAACCTTATGGACGGGGTAAAGAGGAAGGTGCGAGCATACGGGCTTGGACTCGAAGTATGAATAAAAAGAAAATGCCAAAAGTTGTTTAATAGTTTTTATTTTACTGTTTAAAATTTTCAAAAGGATCGATCTACTGGGCGAATTTCTACAGCGTTTTTTCCGTGATGCAATTTGATGTGACACACCCTTTATGGACAGGTGGTTGATTTGTAAAGTTACATTTTGAATTTTAGAATTCTGTTAAAGAGAACACCTTCTACATGTTATTCTATAATATTTAAATCACCCTATGGCAATGAGTACTGATCAAAAGTGGAGAAGGAAACCAAAACCGAAAATCATACATGATTCCGCGTGTGGATATAATTTTAGCGGCAGAAATAATTGTACTAGTGGGGTGAAACGGACAGTTGCCAGTGGGAGAGAGATGCACTGTGAAAAATCTGTTTAATCTATTCCTAAGAAATGCCCTGCGTCTGTGAAAGGCGGCCATACCATGTATTCACTGGGTAGAATTTTTTGATTTCCCTTCAGAGGGTTCGAGACGATCGGTAATTTAGCATTAATTTCGTACCTGTTTAAAATTACAATTTATTCAAATAATGTAAAACACTTATATTACTATTTATCAGAGCGATTGCGGTACGGACAATTGTTATAGTGTCATGTTGAGTACGAACATTCGATCAACCGTTGCTGTTTCAACAATAATTAACCTAATCATTATGGTAAAACATTCCATAAAAACATTGAGAAAAGTTTTGTCAACAAGATGATAACATATTTCTACACTCAGATAAAGGGAAGAATAAATGTCTCATCTTTGTGGATCTGGTTTGAAAATGAGAACAAAAGCAACGTCTCCTCTAAAGAAATTGTCTCATGCAAATGTGAGATAATTAAAATGCCTTATCAGCTCGAAGCTACCTCTCGCTTGTAAATTGAACGTAATCCTGCAATTCCACACATCGTTCAATTTGCATTATAATTCCAATCTTCACGACTATCTACGTTCAGTCACTTGCTAGGCACCCGAGAGTTAACGCACAGAAAACCAATGGCGCCAAAGAGGGAAAATCTTGCCGCTGTAGTGCACGGTCCAAACGATCTCCGGCTGGAGGCACGACCTATCCCAGAGCCAGCGTTCAATGAAGTGGTAGTCGAGGTAGATTGTTGTGGAATTTGCGGAACCGATATCCACTTTCTCAAAGATGGTGGCTTCGGTGCACAGAGGTTGATTAAGCCGATAGTGCTCGGACATGAGTCGGCCGGAGTTGTGCGTAGAGTTGGCAGTCAGGTGACTCATCTGAAAGTTGGTGATCGGGTTGCGATCGAACCTGCAGCAGGCTGTCGGTCATGTGATTTGTGTAAAGTTGGCAAGTACAACATTTGTCTGGATGGTAAGCACTGTACCACCCAAAAGCATGATGGGAACTGCTCAAACTTTTATGCACAGTACGCGGACTGTTGCTTCAAGCTGCCTGATCATGTAACGATGGAGGAAGGTGCGCTGGTCGAGCCTTTGGCGGTAGCGGTTTATGCCGGTAGACGAGCTAAGATTGGTCTAGGAAATAAAGTGATCATCTTCGGGGCAGGGCCAATCGGTTTGGTGTGCCTGATTGCCGCGAAGGCAATGGGTGCCACAAAGACGGTTATTTTAGACTTAGAGCACGCCACACATCGATTGGATGTTGCCAGAAAGCTGGGCGTGACGGGGGTGATTGCAATCAAGAAAGACGACAAAGAGGATGATTTGGTGCGGAAAATCCACGATGTGTTGGATGGCCCAGCAGATCGTGTGCTCGAGTGCACTGGCTCCCAGCCTGGGATTAGAATTGCTATCAAAGCTACTAGGAACGCCGGTAGGATCTGTTTGGTAGGATTGGGAAACAAAGACGTTCTGTTGCCGATGGTGGAGGCTACTTCGAGAGAGATTGACATCGCCACATGCATGCGCTATAATCACGAGTAACTATGCAGTTTTGTGATTTGTTTTGTAAATTTACCTCAACTCATACTCATTTTTCCTTAACTCCTATTACTAGATGTGTTAGTACATGTGATATGTAATTGTGCTGTTCATTTTGGATCCCGGATGTCACATCATCCATTTTTACTTCATTCAATAAGTCCAGTCTTTTCGGTTTTGGTTATATGGTAAATGGCGACCCAAGCCGCCAAGATGACGCGATCCGAGTCGACCGCCGACCCATCGTCGCAAGCGGCGGTCTCTCGTACGCAAACCTGTGTTCCACGGATTGCCCGGTTAGTTTTAAACACAGGATACGATCCTTTGCTCCCGTGTTCGAGTGGTTAGCGTCAAACCTAACATGCCGGGGGTTCGGGTTCGATTCCCGTTCTGGTCGGGAAAATTTTTCTTCAAAGAAATTTCCTCTGACTTGCACTGTGTTCACGCGTATTCTAGAGCTTGCCACTCAGAATGCATTCAAGGCGTGTTATTTGGCATAGAAATCTCAACTAAGTACTAATGAAAATGACGCAAGTAATACTACGTTGAGACGGCGGAGTTCCTCTAGGAACGTTAGTGCCATATAAGAAGAAGAAGAAGAAGAAGAAGAAGATACGATCCTTTAGCAAGGTCCAGCCGAGCTTTAGCGAGTGTCGGACGACATACGTTTGCCTGGTCAATTTTTATTTTGAAATATATCACTCAATGCAATTCAAAACTATTGCACCACGATCTGAAGAAATATCCACAATAATAGGTATTTTGGTTGAGACACTTAGTGCCCAAAATCAGAACTCGTATACTCGCCCGCGGTATCCAGACTGTCTTATTCCCATGATGTAAACCCCGCGTCACAACATTTCTAGCCTACTTATGACATCATACCTTTTCTGAGCGGTTTTTTTCTGTTGCAGTTGTTTTCTGGTGCGATTTTTTCCGGGAACCATTTCAATGGTCCTGAAAAGGACCGATTGGTTTGCGTGAAATCATAGAAACAGCTGGAAACGGTTGAGATATGATCCATTCTTTGCTCCACAGGAATGCTACGACAAGCACGAGAATAATGAGCAAAATGTTTTGATTTTTGTGTTATAGCTTTAACAGCTATCATGAAGGTCTGTTTCCAATTGACACACAGTGATGAGTTCAAACTTTTCAGCTTTCCAGTCAATATTACGTAAAAGTAGGTAATTAGTAGAACGTTTTGCCATTTCAGTATCGTTAATCCATTTTTTAGAAAAACAAAAAACAAATATTTTAGTGCCCAAAATAAAGCACTTTTGGAGTATGACATAAAAAACCAACTTCATTGTTTATTTAGAAAAAAATTAATAAATAAAAACAAGAAATTGATAGTCAACATGACCTTCCTTAAGTCTCGATAACCTACTGACAATGGCTTGGCATACTTTCGTTTCAATAGTTTTGCTTATTCGTAACGTACGTTTTGTCCACCTTGTTGTCCAAAATTGCCCAAAAATTCTCAATAGGATTCAAGTCGAAACTTTGGGTGGCCACACCATTGGTTTTTTCCGGACCGATCGGAAGAATGCTGCCTCGGGCTCAATGTAACTTTCAGCAGTCATAATACCGTTGACCTGCGTTAAGTTTCCCAACTTTGCCCATCAACGTTCCCACACCGGTTGTAGATGCCGGTCCTGGAGGCCACACTCGGAGTCGCCTTTTCTTGTTAAACAGCTTGAAATTGAACTCGTCCGACCAGGTAACGCGCCTCCAGAATTCCAGTGGCACGTTGACATGGTCCCTTGCAAATTAAAGTCGTTTTTTTTGTTGGTGTTGCTCATCATCGATTACTTTTTTTGTTGATCAATGATCTTCAGGTCCCGTTCCCGGGAACGGAGAAAGAAAAATCATTTGGTAATATAATGTTTTACTTTGAGTTTTCTGGTTTCGTTTATGTTATATTAACATGAATTGACATCTGTGCCCAGGACTATGAGTCATCGGAGCATGAATAAGTGTGCGTATGTGTGTGTGCATACTCTCGGTTCGGTTCATTATGAAGACATGCTCAGTTGCTACCACATGTCGCTCAAAGAAATTCATCGCCGTCACGTATTAAAACATAAAAATTAATCAACACATGATTAATCACTAAGTACACAATCGGTTCGATTTGTTTATAAGAGATATTTCGGTTGACTTTATGTATTTGTGTTTGTGTTAACATTATACTTAATATCAAGTAAGGGGGGAGTAGTGTTGTCATCAGAGTTAAAAAGTTGAATAGTTTTGAAGCTTTTTTTTTTTATTTGAGCGCTTGGTGTCGAATTGTGAAGTTATTAGTAATCGAGCGTGTATAGGAGAATATCTGTTATAAATGGTGCACAATTAACGACCAAGATGACTTTTTTTCATCAATGTGCACCAGAAAATAATTGATTGTCTGCATATTCTTTCCAGTCAATGTGTCTTGTAAGTTCGTATGCCATGTTTATTAATTCAGAAGAATTCAACCCATTGGTGATAGAAATTTTTGGTTGGCAAGTGATCACTACCGTTGGGGTCCTGGATTACATTCCACTTGCAATCTAACTATAGTGAATTCGAGCAAAGCGGAAGTCAAGAGCACTTGGTACAGGTTTCGGTACACGTTTAATTTCCCTAGTGTGCAAAACGGTCATATTGAAGCAGTTACAAAGGTCACATATCAGCAATGAACGGTTGATGTCGTACTGTTCCCTCCAGGCGGTTTCGTGAGAATTGAAGTTCCCAAGATCAACCGTGGCTCAGGAAGGAGTGAACACATGACAGCAAGACAGCAACTGTGCCTTTCGGAGGCCGATACAAGCTGACAATACAGAGTTCTTTGCCTCTGATGTTTGCATGACAAGTAACAGCTTCGGTCCCTCCAATAGGTGGAAGGTTAAATTCGATACAATGAGAGAAATTCATTGATCCCCAATAGCGCCCCTCCGTATCTGTCATCACAGTCCAAAAGAGAGATCATTTTGCGAAGAAATCCACGTTTCGAAAGCAAAAACATCACAATTAATGTTATGAATCAAAAATTTGAACGTATCCATTTTACGGATAAGACTACCACAATTCCACTATAAAACAGTGATATCTCCGACCTCTCTATTTAAATTAGCCATAGGAAGAGACAATCATTGGAAGGAGGGACCATGTTTGGACCAATTGTTGCAAAATTGTCTTTATTATTGAAAGCATTGCAGTGACAATGGTTCTGATGGAGTCGGAAGCATTAAAGCACGTGAAGATTTGACCCACAATGTCAGACAACTTTATAAATCCTTATTGGGAAGTTGAACTTGATGGAAAAACAGGGACAGTTGGGGTTTTTGATGTCCCCTCGAGTACTGGGTCGTTCGAAGGTGAACTATTCCCACGGAAGCTTGATGTAAAACACATTCAGCGGCTTTCGACGGCTTCACTAGCTGCCATTATTATATTTTATAGACGGATGCAAGACGAGTCTATGGCACAAGGTACAACTATTTGGATAGTAAGCGGATTAGAGGGCGGTATATAAAGATAGGATGGTGGAAAACGGAAGAAGGGATGTTTACCTGAGCGATAGGGAGAGAGAAGTTGATCACAAAGCATTTCATTTGGATGGAATTCGAGGATCCGCAGCTACATGACCGCAGAGTGGTTTTCACGTATTGGCTCACCTGATAGTACAGACATTATTGCATTGCTTTATGCGCACCTTTCGAAAGCGCATAAACACTAATACTTATGACAGACATACAACTAGTGATCTCCGATAATCGTTCGATTAATCGATTAATCGAATACTTCCTACAGAAATCGATTTTTAATCGAACGAATACTGCGCAACCAATAATCGAAGCGAACGAATAATTTACGTCGATTAATCGTTCCAAACCCAGAAAAAAACGAACGGCCGCTGTAGTTTTATCCTGAAAATCAATCATTATCTTTAACATTTCCTCAATTGGGAAACAAAGCTCAATGTCGTCAATGCGAATTGAGCTTCGTCTACGATTTTAGGGGAGCATAAAAGTTAATAATGTGCTCCCTTGGCCGAGTGGTTAGCGTCATAACTAACACGCCGGGTGTTCGGGTTCGATTCCCGTTCTGGTCGGGGGAATTTTTCGTCAAAAGAAATTTCCTCCGACTTGCACTGTGATCACGCGTATTCTAGAGCTTGCCACTCAGAATGCATTCAAGGCGTGTTATTTGGCATAGAAATCTCAACTAAGTACTAATAAAAATGACGCAAGTAATACTACGTTGAGACGGCGAAGTTCCTCTAGGAACGTTAGTGCCATCGAAGAAGAAGAAGAAAAGTTAATAATTGATTTTCAGGCGGAACGAACACAGTTTTCATTCCAGATGGCTTTCTAGCAAATGAGAAATGTTAGTCAAACTAATTATTTCTCTCAGTGTGACGATTAATCGATTAATCGATTATTTGGGGCGATTAATCGTATCGAATATCAAACTGCTGAAAAGTATTCGATTAGCCGATGAACGATTAATTTCAAAAATCGGGGATCACTACATACAACTGTACTAGCCAAGGCGGTATAATAAGGTGGAACGTTATGTCAGAACTGCTGTTCAGCCATTACTTGAGTTCGAATTGACAGCGGCCAAACGAACGGCTAGAGTTTTCCGAGAAAGAGGATAACAAATGGCATGCAATGAGGAGTGCATGCCGCTATGTGTTTGCTGCGCATAAATGTTGGTTTTGTTTACGCTGTTGGCATCATTGGAGTGTTTCGGTGACTGCTGCAAGTTATTGTCTACATTGCTGTTCTACGGGACGTGAGGGTTGTTGCCGTTGCTGCTGGGATTGGAAACTCAGCGATTGTGGGAGCTTTGCTAGTGGGTATATAAAAGAGGTGGCTCTTAATAACCGGTGGGCTTGTGCCGTATTGCTTTAGCTGAAGACTCGCCTGATCGTTCGGGTTGTGAGACACAACAGCTAGTTCGATTGAATCCAGCCCAGCGTAGGTATATGTTGGTGGGGACCGCTATGTAGCATAAAGATTTGATCTACTTTGTTTATAAACAAAAAAAGCCGCTGTCATTTGCCATCCCCTCTCGCATCATCCATGCCTTTTCCTCATACTGTCGAAAACGAACCACCTGTCAATTTCAGCTCCTTGGTACTAGCGTTGTACTTCGAAAATTGTATGTCTGTCACCATGTACAGCGCTAGAACCATGCAAGCAACTCGGTACAATCGTTGTACCTGTACCGACCTATTTTACCGCTGTACATGGCTACAGTTGTACTGTGCGCAGCGCCATAGACGATTAGTGGTGGGTAGCATGAACAAACCGAATCAAAACACTTGGTAAACATTCTTTTCACTGGCTTTCTCTTGAGTTAATAACTCAGATTGGGAACTTGTTTGTTGTGTTTGATAGTTTAGACGCCAATTAAAAACCTTTTTCATTGAAATATGTGATGAAAATTGGTCAAATTTCTGATTGTCAGTTTGACATACGGTACAATGTACAACCGAAGTATGTCTGTCATGCTACGATGGTACCCGTACAACGCTGTACACGTACAACGCAAGTACAGCTGTATGTCTGTCCATGGTATAATACTCTCACAAAACCGTTGCGGCGCATCATCTCCATCGAGCGATCGCAGCGAATGGGAACCGTACAATAGTGACTTTGGAATCTTACACACCCGCCCCGCCTTGTGTGTTTCACCTCATTCGCATTCCATTATGAAGGCCCCGCGGCGGCCTGTCATTCCAAAATTTGCGCGGGGAGCATTGAAAGTTTCGAAACGAAACCGTTACGCAGAAGAATCATATTTTGAGCGTTAATAGCTCCAAAACAACTGAACGAAATAGTATGACAAACACTTCATTCGAAAGATAAATTGTCTACACGTTATATACTTGTTACTTTTGATCCAAAAACTTGTTTCAATACCCTAAAAATTGCTCTCAAAACAGGCTATTGGAATCATCAATCGTATATAAGCGAGCGCCGATCGGAAATCCACTCAGTTATAATTGAACAGCGATTGGAGCATGTTGTCGCTGTTGTGGCGAAGCTAACTTCGTTCATCACGAAAGCGCTGATGAACGGTGTCACCAAGAGCCTCTTTGTGTACCTTAGGCCAGAAGGGAACCCATCGGGAGGAGAGTGATGCCACTGAAAAGGCGACCAAGAGAGTACCAGAATCGAAAAATGATCCCGTTTGATGCATTGGAGCAGCCGCCACACACACACATACGCGCGCGCAACACTTTTCGTTTGGAGGTTATCGAATTACCATTAACCACTGGCGGACATCGATCATCGAGAGGGATGTCATCGTTGCGATGATAATTCGATACAGATGAGTGCCAATGACTATGGATTTGAAGTGTAGAATACGAAATGTTTTATATGGTGTAGTGGATATTTCACCATGTCAAAGAAATCACATTAAAAATCATTTGTTTACGAATGCTGCAATCGATCGTCATTGTAGGGAAGTTGGAATTGTTGGGAAGGGGGTCTTATTTTTGTTGTGTAATGTTAACAATCATGATCCGGATCAACGATGATTCCAATTGTCGGGACTTGAGGAGGGGATACCATTTGCACTGGGTATTTCCGAAGAGGAATCGGTACCCCCTTTGAGCGTTAACATATATACGAAGTTGTATGATAATCACTTTATTCGAAAGATGAAATGTCTGAGATTTATATGCTTGTTACTTAGTGATTGCTAAGCCAACGTTAGTCCTACGTCCACCTTGCGGTTATATCAAAGATATAACCCACTTCTAGTTTTTCTTAAATCTTTTACTTCTTTTGAATGTAATAAACAAAACAAACTTACGATAAGCTCGCCGCTATCGTAACACCAGGTAACACCAACCCGTAACCCTATCATAAAACTAGACCTATGAATCACACGATCCGCCAACAGGATCGTACAAGATGATGTATTTATTTATTTGGGATCGACCCGACCCCGAGGCCCGAGAGAATGTCGATGAAGAGAATCGATCAAAACAGATAGGTCCTATTGAAAAGTTAAGCGCGATATGTTTATTTTACCTTGATCGGTCCCTATCATTAACTTGGGTAAACAAAACCCGTCTCTTATTATGAGGTCACTGCATTCAAATCTCACCTCACAATTCGCCTGCAGGAGCACCGTGACTTGAGCCATCTCATGCCATTTGCCGCGCGGAAATAAAGGGGATTGTGTGTAGAGATTGGTTGTTGTTTGTTGGTGGGCTAGTGGAGAAGCGCTCTTAAAAATATCCACAAAAGTGCTCTTCGAGGGTGCTTTGAGAGGGTATTCTAGTGTGGAGGCACGAATTTTGGACGGTTTTTCAAGCTCCGAAAAGATAAAGCAAAGAATATTTTTACCATCCATTATATCATTATTTGTTCAACTATCTTTTAACAATCAAACAAAAATAGAACGAATAAAAATATTCGTAATCAGAATAATTACAAGCTTATGAAGTGAGGGGGTTAAAAAAAAGTTATTCCATGGCGTATACGATTCCAGCCCATCTGGTTATCTGAAACATCGAATAGATTCAGAATCAGTAAAGATATCGCTACCGCATGAACCTCGGACAAATCCAAAACATGGTTTTTAACAAAATGGCGGCCGTCTGAAGAAAAAAAATGCCGTTTTTTACGCTTTTTCTCACATTTCCCGATTTTGTGAAAATAGTAAAATTTGAAAAAATAACATCTTTTATTGGTTCATGCGGTAGAGAGATGCATGCAGATTGTATTCATATAAATTCGTCATAAATCGGTTTAGTTTAACCTACGATATCGTATACGCTGTTTTAAGCCCCCTTTTGTACAACTTCTATGTAAGCGACATCGACAATTGCCTTACACAAAATTGCAGCCTAAGACAACTTGCAGATGATGGAGTGGTGTCTGTCGTAGGATCAAACGAATCCGACCTGCAAGGACCCTTGCAAGATACTTTGAACAATTTTTCAACCTGGGCCATTGGGCTAGGGATCGAATTCTCCACGGAGAAAACAGAGATGGTGGTTTTTTCTAGGAAGCATAGACCAGCAAAACCAAAGCATCAACTTTTGGGTAAACCGATCACTCATGCTATGTCATTCAATTATCTTGGGGTCTGGTTCGACTCCAAATGTACTTGGGGGGCCCATATTAGGTATCTGAGTAAAAAATGCCAACAAAGAATAAACTTTCTCCGTACAATTACCGGCACCTGGTGGGAAGCCCATCCCGAAGATCTTATAATGTTGTATCGAACAACTATTCTCTCAGTGATGGAGTATGGCAGTTTCTGTTTTCAATCAGCTGCCAAAACACATCTCATTAAACTCGAGCGAATTCAGTATCTTTGTCTCCGTATTGCGTTGGGATGTATGCCCTCAACGCATACCATGAGTCTCGAGGTTTTGGCAGGCGTACTCCCACTAAAAGATCGCTTCAATTTATTATCTCTTCGGTTCTTCATTCGGTGTAAGGTTATGAACCCATTGGTGATCGGAAATTTTGAGCAGCTGATCGGGCTAAATTTTCATTCTGGATTCATGACTTCATATCATGAATTCATCTCCATGCAGGTTGATCCTTCTTCGTATATTCCCAACCGTGTTTGTTTTCCTGACTACATCAATTCCTCTGTACATTTTGATCTGTTCATGAAGGAGAAAATCCATGGAATTCCAGATTATCATCGATCGGGGATCGTTCCTACGATCTTCAATGCAAAGTATGGGCGTATCAATTGTGATAATATGTACTTTACTGATGGGTCCTCTATGAATGAGTCCACAGGATTTGGAGTGTTCAACGAATTTTTTAGCACCTCCCACAGTCTTCAGAATCCTTGCTCAGTGTATATTGCTGAATTGGCAGCAATACACTGGGCGCTGGACAGCGTCGCCTCACGACCTGTTGAACACTATTACATTGTAACGGATAGTCTTAGCTCTGTCGGAGCTATCCGTTCAGTGAGGCCGGAAAAGCACTCGCCGTACTTCCTTGAGAGAATACGAGAAATTTTGAGTGCTTTAACCAGACGCTGTTATGTCATTACCTTTGTCTGGGTCCCTTCACATTGCTCAATTCCGGGTAATGAGAGGGCTGACTCATTGGCAAAGGTAGGTGCAATTGAAGGCGATATTTATCAGCGTCAAATCGCCTTCAATGAATTTTATTCTTTAGTCCGTAAAAATACCATCGCTAACTGGCAACGTAAGTGGAACGAAAATGAATTGGGTCGGTGGCTTCACTCGATTATCCCTAAGGTTAGCCTCAATCCATGGTTCAGAAGTCTGGACTTTATTCGCACCTTCTCCCGACTCATGTCCAATCACTGTTCGTTAGATGCGCTTCTCTTTCGTTTCAATCTTGCCAGCAACAATCTCTGCGTCTGTGGTCAAGGTTATCACGACATCGAGCATGTTGTTTGGTCGTGCAAGGTGTATCTTGTCGCCAGATCGAATTTAGAAAACTCTCTAAGGGCCAGAAGAAGACAGCCCAATGTGCCGGTGAGAGATGTGTTGGCTCGGTTAGACCTTGATTACATGTCCCAAATATATGTCTTCCTAAAAGTTATCGTCTTCGTGTGTGATTGTCCTTATATCCTTATATTTTCCTTTTCCTTCGCGAGAAAGCAAATCCCTTCTTACTAACAATAGAATAAGGTGAAATGTAAATACGTATTAGATATAAGATAGGCTTAAGAATTGAGTATGATGAATGTGAGTGCGAATGTGAACATTGTTAACATATCCTTATATCCCTTCCTTTTCCTGAAAAAAATGTCACCCTTCAAAACTCGAGCAAACCGCGAGTAATCGGTTCTCTACTTCATTAACACTAGAATTAATGAAAAATGTTTATATATACTTGTAACAATACAGATAGGAGTTTGGCTCCTTTAAACTTATGTAACTGAGCCTGTAAAAATAAACGATTTAATAAAAAAAAAAAAAGAAACGTTATTCAAAGCCATGGACAAAATAAAGATGAACTTTTTCTTCTTTTCTCAGTTACCCAGCAGCTCTGGAGATCGTAGCTAGCGGATACGTCGACGTGAAACCATTGGTATCACACCATTTCGATCTGGCGAACATCCATGAGGCATTTCGAGTGGCCAGTCAGGGCGAAGGCGTTAAGATTATGATACATTTGGTCCCAAGAGACACTTACAATATGAAAAAGTTTACTAACTAAGCAAGAATGATTTTCTTTCTGGTTGAAATACAACAGTAAATAAATGAATGAATGTAAATAAATGTATTTAAAAAAAAACTACAATCTTAGAACTCCCATCCCCGAAATTCCTTCACTATGCTATTGTTATCCTTTCGCATCCGCCGAACTGCGCTCGCTTCGCCCTTCGGCACGGCTCGTTTTTTCTGATCCTTCTTCTCCTGCTCCCGCAAGCCACTTTTGATACGGTCCGTGATGACCGACGGAGCGATTGTACTCGCCGTTGTTGAATAGGATCTTGCACTTCGAGCGTCATCCAACAGCTTGCGGACCATAATCATTCGATACTCGCGAGAGTTTGGATCCAGATCGGCTAGTTTATCATCGACCTCGTTGGTAATCAGCTCATTTGAGCTCATCGAACATTCGTCATCGTGATCTGAGCTCTCGGCAGCTTGTTCCGGAGTTTGTGTTTGTTTGGTTCCCGAAAGAGGAACTGAAGTAATCGGCTCCTCAAGGGCGTCTTTGAAACATTCCTTTTCCTCGTCGTTGAATGGTTTCTCCATCTGCTCAGCAGACATCGATGCAATGTATTTCAGGATACTCGAATTTTTGTCCTCTGGTTTGGACTTAGGTTCTGTAACGAATCGTTCATCAAATATTTACTCTTTGGAAGATGCATCAAACATCAAACTTACTTAGCTCCTCGGAGAATTTGATTTCCGCTTCAAGCTTCTTCCTGCACTCCTCAATCTCACCTTCGTCCATATTCCCCGTGACACTATCCTGATACTCCTCGTCACTGTTTCCCTCCTCCTCATCTTCCGCATCACTTGTCTGATGATATTCCTTCAAAATGTCTTCCTCCATTTCCTTAGTGAAGCCATAACCAGAACAGAGCACCTCCTTGTCCAGTTCATCCTCTCGCTCCAGATCACTAAGCTTCGGATATTCTTCGCTTTCATATCCGAATTTCTTCCGGAACAAATCCCTGACCCCTTGAACATCGCGATCAAAGTACATCTCGGCATTAGGATGCGAGATGGAAACCATCTGCGGGAAATCGATCAGAATTGGCCTCTGATCATCCTCCGTAATCATAACGTTAAACTCATTGAAATCGCCATGAATAACGCCACAGTTTCCCAACCGCACGATCAAATTCATCAGATCGTCATACAATGCTTCCACGTTTCCCACCTCGACCACATTCGTCAGCGGATAACCATCGACCAGTTCCATAATGACGCAGTGACGATTGAAATCAATCGGTTTTGGAACGGGAAATCCCCGATCATACAGAGCCTTCATATACGCGAATTCTCGTGTAGCGGAAATACGGGACAAATACAGCCAGCTCATTCGGTTCCGCTTGCCATGATAATCGCGTTTTTCCCTCACATTGCGGAAACAAATCCGCCCTAATCGATGAAGTTTCAAACACAACGGATTTCCTTCCTCGTCACCAACGGTGTAGATGTTCGACTCTTTACCAACCCCTATCTGGTTCCCGAAGCCGGAAACAGAACCCCGCAGGGTGAGTGACTTCAGAGCAAGGTAATCGTAACCCATGTTGGTCAAACGGTATCCATCGACTGAGCAATGAAGTGAAAGCAAAACAGAAATCGCTGTAACCATCATCCCACATCAACACACTCCGTATGATACTCACATTTCTTGCCCCGTTCGTAAGTAAGCAGTTTGTGCTTGCAAAGTTCCCGCAGCAATTTGTGAACTCCACCTGCTTTGAGGCTGGCGATAGCTGCCACCAGAGCCCCCGGCACAAGCTCGTGATTCTTCATGCCCATTTCGATCTGCAAAATAGAATTGCTTTATTGCGTCGCTCGCGAAAAGAACGTGTATTTTATGTCATATACCGCAGTGAGAATCCGAAAATCTTCCTTCGTTAAATACCGCAGTAGGGAAACGTTTAGCTTTCCCATGATTGGTTAACTTTTCTGTGGCACCAATTGATTGGGCAAATAAAAACATGAATTTTGAGAGAGGAAACTTTAGTCTGTGCCTCGTGTATTTTGTTATGAATGAACGGATGTCAATACAGGTCCAGTGCAAGGGTATGACTAAAACGTCAAATCCCTCATATTGCCAGTGAACCCAATATTACTGCGGTTCACTGACATTTTGGCTCGGTCAATTACTGTTGTTTAGAACTCGGTCCGGTTATATAGTCGAATAGTGGCTAACTTTAAACTCCATGTTAAATGTGAACACCTCCATGTGTAACCGAAATATGAAAATCGTTCATGCAGTTAGAAACATAGCAGCGCATTTTTCTTCTCCGTGATTTCAACGATTTCAATCCTCGCAAAAGATATGTTGGTACACAAATGACGCCATATTAATTTTGATTTTGGGTAGCCTATATTCAATTGATGTCTAACCCCTGGTCCAGTGAGGTCTGAGCAAGGCGCCTAGAAGTATATCCTAAGGTGAGGCCGTTTCGTCACTAAGTTTGTTAGGGGAGCGGTATATGAAAACAGTACGGAAGAAAGCAGAAGGGGAAATATTTGCTTGAAGCGTGAAAGAGACAGACTGATCGGGAGCGAGCTTGGGCACAAGCGTATTGTGTTTTGTTTACAAACAAAGTACACTTCCAATATGGCTGAAGAGTGGTTTTAGCAAATTGGCCCACCTTAGGATATACTTCTAGGCGCCTTGGGTCTGAGCGGATTCGGTCAAATAGTTCATCTGAAGCAAGGCGTTATACTATAGGTGGACCGCAATGTCAAAATTGCTGTTCGGCCATTGCTCGTGAAAAAACAAATTTGTTTACAAAGCAAATCATATCTTTTGGTGACAAATGCATTCGTTGGCAAAATAGCTGCTCGCGCTTCACTGTAGGCAGGTAATTTTCTGGATTTTTTTGTATAACAATTTCTCATAATTGCTTCTACTTTTTCAGATATCTACAATCAGCGGTCGAATTAAAAACAGTGCAGAAGGATGTTTTGAGTATATTTTACCTTCTAGCCGCGCAATCAATGCTTTTCTTTCCAAGCAAGCAGCGTTTTTCGTATGTGGTTTTATTGAGCATTTAAAAGAGAGTGTTATTTTTTTTTGTTTTATCACCAGGGCAAAAGCATGAAATAGAATCGTACGTGGTACGAATTTATCGGCACAATCTGATCAAGGACGGAGGCATCATCAAACGGAAACTACGCGAAAAACTTTTCGAAGAGATAAAACTGCGCCGCAACACTCGTGTGAAAATGGACGAGTTGGGCTGGGTGCTGATGAACCACAATTTGATAACACGTAATGAGCCAATCCAACAGCATGCCAATGGCAATCGACCAAATCATTTTAAATTGAACATGGAGCGGTTGTGAAACCTACTGGAGCAGCAAGAACAGAACAATCACGCTGGTAGGTCGGTTTGATATATTTATTACGCTAAAGAATGATTATATTTGTTGATTTTTCAGAGTTGACTTCCAAAAAGCAAAACAAATTCCTGTGTATGCTGGATGCAATTTTACAAAACGACATAGTTTTGAAGGAAATTAAAGAGATGGTAGCGGCGAATCGACTTCTATCGGAAATTCGTTATGTGACTACGGTGGAACGTATGCTGAAACACAATTTGGACCCCTCTTTGCGCTGCTGCTTTGTATGCCGAGAGTATTTCCGCACTGCCGATGAGTATACCAGTCATTTCGAAAAATTGCACGGTGAGAAATTTCTTATTGTTGCGGCGGTGGATCGATTTCAGACTAGTCAAAAGTTCAACGTTCTACATCACTACAATGCCCTTAATCCGGTGACAATATTCACGATTTGCAACGTATACCACACAGCCCTAATAAAAAAAAACAAGAAAAGACGGGTCTAATATTTTACAATAAAGTCTACAATCTACCACTTTCCACGAAAATCGGAGAACCACTATATCGGTTAGACATGGAATGGCTGATACATATAAGGCAGAAAAAATGTTTAACTTTGGAATTCAACATCCTATATTTCCTCGTACCATTAAGTTCATGGCGCATTTGATGTCGGTCATCGTAACTGCTTCTATGGAAATGACGTGAGCATATGATTTGATTTTTGATTTTTATCTCCATCTCGGAGAAAAGTGTGGTAAACAATGTCCGGGTTATTTTTCGTTATGAGAACCTTGTTTCCACATCCTTTTACTGCACAATAATACGGCATCTGAAGTAAATAAAATATTCACAATATAATTTTGGCATGATAGAGAACCGCGAGATGAACGATTTTCTGTGGAGGAGTTGGACAACAGATTTCTTAGACTTATAGCACTTTTATCACACTCACAAGCTAATCAAATCCTCACTGTCCCCCAAAAATATTGAATAATATATAATTTTTTTACCAAAATATATATTTTATTAAGGCACGTAGCTTGACGGGGCCGGGAGTCCAATATTTTAACAATTTTTGTCTTACAACTATGTTAGTATTATGTAACCGATTACTCGCGGTTGGCTCGAGGTTAGTATTACAAAGATCTCATAATTGGGATGTTGCAGTCTCCAGTACTATGTATGTGTGGCCGACACGGGATACTTCCTATTGGAGTATAACTGACCATTGATCAGCGACGCCCCCCTAGTCTGTACCTCATATCAATCGTGGTGCGTCTCTCTTGACTCGAGGAATCCAGGGTAGAATGGTCACTGGACGGTACAATCTTCAGCTCGTGTAGAGTTGCCATGAGCGGTACAACCTTTGGCTCTTGTTGAATGATCAGTGGCCTCCGACCTGTGTATCTGTAAAGAGTATGTGTATGTTTAATTACATTACATGGAGCGGTTATAATATATAATATAAATACCTTATTGCAGCTATAGTACACTATTTTTCACGAATATATATTTGTTTATTTCTTCCTTCAGTTGTTTTCCTCAGCGAGTTGATATGAAACCATAACCACACAACCAAACAAAAAGTAAATAATTCAGAAAGCTACGTCTCGCTACTCGTCTCAGGTATTGTCATGAAAGTGTCAAGAACGAAACACCTATAGTTTAGCATCTTGATCTGAAGTACGTCACAAGCAGGGATGCCAGGTGATTTTTTCAAAGGTCTTCACATGATACGAGAAAATGTCTTTACATGATACGAGAAAATGTCTTCAAATGTATTCAGTTTCCCAGTTCTTCAGATCCATATTTGAAGTCAAAGTAGATTTCTTGTTGAATTAATTCTATATACTTGTGGATTTCCTGCTTGAAAAAGTTTGAAAAAAGCGACTGAATGACCCCGAGGCTAGTTTTGCGCAGTGGCGATATCATAACCAATGAGGTTTATCCGAGGTGCGATTATTGTTAGTTGAACTAAAAAAACCCGAGATAAAAGTCTGCGTTGATTAATAAGAACAAAAATAAACAAGTGACACGCGATAAAAAGCGAGCGAATGACACTGAGATAAAAGCCCCATTTCTTTTGACGATCATTTCGGCCAATAGTTTTATTGAAATAATATCTCTCGAAAATTCACATACGCCATCATACTGAAATGTCTTCACATATATCATAATGTCTTCAAAATGTCTTTACAAAATCAAATGTCTTCAAAGTAAGCTAAATGTCTTCAAAATGAAGACGTGTCTTCAAACCTGGCATCCCTGGTCACAAGTGACGAACATCACATTCAAGTTGTGTAGGATGGGTAACACCCAAGGCGCCTAGAAGTAAATCTTAAGGTGGGCCAACTTGCTAAAACTACTCTTCAGCCATCTTGGAAGTCTACTGTGTTTTGTTTGTAAACAAAACACAATACGCTTGTGCCCAAGGAAAAATACGTGAGAAGTGATCGAATGCGGACGTGTTGCTTGTTTGCTCCGTGTATAGCTTCATTTAGGCATTTAGGCATTTCGGTATCGGTGGTGTAGTGAAAATTTGTTTCCAAAATAGTCCGAATCTTGTTTAAAAAGGTGTTTGAATCGTGTGATAAATTCTAAATGTGTTTTGAGTTTAAATAAACTGAAGAAAGCGTCTGAAATTCACGAGGAATTCATATACGGTGTGCGAATTTTTTTGAAGAGCCCATTTCATTTTTCTTTTGTGTGCCGATACACAGGGCTGTGGCACATGTGTGTGTGTAATGCGGAGACGTTCTCTGGAAGAGCATCGATGCAGCATGAGAGCGGTGTTTAGGCTGTCACCGCGGTTAGCTCAATAAGCTAAGTATTTTAACTTCCTTACTTTCTTTCTCTTGGTCTATATATTAAGACAGAACTAAAACGCGTGTTATTTCCAGCAGATGTATAACATCGATGAAGGAAGGCTGTGAGAGAATGTGGCCGTACGAGTCGTTCGCGTTCTTGGGATTGTAGTTACATGGACTTGTATTTGTGTGTGGTCATTGCTTTTCCTCGCTTTGTTCGGACTCGTCCGCTTTGGGCGGACAAAGTGGTTTGTTTTTTTGTCTTTCGCCAGTTGTGCAATCAAGTTTTCGTGAGAGCTCGGACCAACTGTCATCGTAGACTTGAGTGCGATTATATTGAATCGGAATACATACGAAAATTTGATTGTCAGATGACTGAAGAGGAGGAGGCAGGCAGGCTATTTTGTTCGCTTGATGAGTTCGATTCCAGGCAGTCGCATCGGCGCTGTTCCGTGTAGCTTTTTATTTCTTGCGATTGCGTACGATTCGTGCGGTTGCATTTTCGCACAGATGTGCATCAAATGTAACCAGAATGGAAATAATATAAAGCTAGTATGAACTTGGTATTTTCATATTCCGCCACCAAGAATGCGTACAAAAGAAATTTAGGAAAGTTGTCACATATTAAGAATTACCTTATACGTATTAAAAATTAAAGAACTACGTAGTCGCGTGTTAAAATAGAACAAATAGGTTTCCTAAAGATTTGGGTGAATAAATACTTCGCGTGTTGAATAACGAAATATGTACCTGGTCCTTTTTAGACGAGTTCTCTCGTTTACCTTCTCAGGTTTCTTACAGCTAGTTCTCTGCCGTCCCGATTTGATTACAATAAAGAGTGATTACGTAAATAGTAGAATATAGAGCCATTTCAGTTAACTTTACTGGTTTTCCTTCTTAGGATACCTAAAGATAATCTCTGCCGCTCGTTGTGACAAATCAAATTTTTGGATTTTCGTTTTGTCGAGTGGTCGACAATTCACTTTTATATAATCACATCACTTACCTCGGTGAATCCTGATTCTTACCTCTCCCACTAACAACTATCCCGTCCATGATAATCGCTAGGGAACCACGCTATAGAGGCGACCCTTCTGGCCTTCGGGCGGTGATTATCATACTAACATTCCTTCCCTTCCCCTGGTAACTGTAAGGACGTGGCCGGCGTCGTTATTGACCATTTAAAGCTTAAATCACCGAAAATTGCACAACGAGAATGATTTGCTAGTCCCAAGCGTCATTCTGTGTGTTCTTTGTGCAATTTGGTTGGTTCAGGTCAATTACGGAGAGCAACTACGAATTGTACAGTCTACTCAAGCTCAAGCTCAAAACACAATACGCTTGTGCCCAAGCTCGTTCGTGATCAGTGTGTCTCTTTCACGCTTCAAGCAAATAATTCCCCTCCTGCTTTCTTCCGCACTGTTTTCATGTACCGCTCCCCTAACCAACTTAGTGTCGAGATGGCCTCACCTTAGGATATACTTCTAGGCGCCTTGGTACTCGTTATTCATACATTATTTTCAATGTTCAGCCACACTATCGCGTCTTCAAGATACTTTCATCTATCACAAGACGGGTCTATGGTACTAGGTGAGGCCGTTTCGTCACTAAGTTGGTTAGGGGAGCGGTATATGAAAACAGTACGGAAGAAAGCAGAAGGGGAATTATTTGTTTGTAGCGTGAAAGAGACAGACTGATCACGAGCGAGCTTCGGCACTAGCGTATTGTGTTTTGTTTACAAACAAAACACAGTAGACTTCCAAGATGGCTGAACGGTGGTTTTAGCAAGTTGGCCCACCTCAGGATATACTTCTAGGCGCCTTGATCTATCATACACACACAATGATTTTATGTACATTTTATTGGTGGAAAAATTGTTCGGTAAGTTTATTTTGATTAGTATTTTACGTTCGATATCAAGCTTTGTTGTTGTGGTAACAAAAAAATACAGTTTTTCGGTAAAAACCATAACCCGCCTTGAGACGGTGTTGGACAGTTGAGCGAAAAAAAATCCGACTCCTGCTGAAGTGTAACCTACTGAAAATTAACATCGGGTACAGATGTTTTGCAGAAATTGAGTCTATTTTGTATTTTTATAGGTTCTCAATTTGCTGGAACACTTTAATACAATAGCTAAACTAACTCCACCGTCACAAATGCAAAATGACCTAATCGGAATTTATCTAATCGGTGGCACCCCTGGTGCAGTGAGTGTTTTCAAACTGTCAAAACGTCAGCCAGCGTCGCTAGTGTCCCGTAACATCGCACTAAAATATAATACAAACATATCCAGTTGCAAGTTTGCTGCATTATTTTTTTTATCTGCATCGTTCAGCATTTTGGCCCTGGAGTGTTGGGGTAAAAGGGACAACCGTACCAGGTAGAAACAGAAAATCAATTTCGGTGAGATTACATAAAGCCGAGCTGCCGAGTGGTTCAGTGCCTCGCAATCCGCATTCTTAAAGTGCCGTTCGATCGATAAGTCATACCTAATGGAGTCTTCCTGTGATCCGTGTGATCACGACAGTTCCTGTTTTTACCGGCCCTCGCCTTTGGGCTTTCATTTCGAGACGGCTGAGAGGGAGAAGCTGCTGAATGATATTTGAAGCGGTCCAGCTGCAGCAAACCATTCATTCGCATCATTCACATCCGCAAACGCTTCAAGAACAGTTACAACAGCAACAACAGCGCTTCCTAGAAGAGCAACAGGATCACGATCGTCAGCTTCTGCTAGAGCTTAAATCATTGGACTTCAGCTTGACCAGACGACTGCTAGCGGCGGTGTTTTTCCTACTTGTTATCTACGCATGGAAGCAGTATATTGACGACGAGGAAGAATCGGACACTATTTACATTTAGAGTTAAACGTATTAAAAGCTTTATTACACAGAAGAGCTATCGCTAAGTAACAAACAGAAAAATGAGCACTAAAAAGGTATCCTATTTTTTCAATCCGGATGTTGGCAACTTCCACTATGGTCCTGGGCATCCAATGAAACCGCATCGGCTGTCCGTTATCCACCATTTAGTAATGAATTACGGGTTGCATAAGAAGATGCAAATCTACCGGCCGTACAAGTAAGTATAGGTTCTTTTTTTTCGGCAGGCAAATGGAAATATAATGATTGGCATTGTACCACAACGCAATGGGAAGGAAAAATCGATTACTTATGCATGTTTAATCCTTTCCTTTGCCTTACAGAGCCAGCACACACGATATGTGTCGCTTCCACAGTGACGAATACATCGAGTTCCTGCAGCGCGTGACACCGCAAAATATCCAGGGCTACACCAAGTGCCTCTCGGTGTTCAATGTTGGTGACGATTGTCCGGTCTTCGATGGGCTTTTCGAGTTTTGCGCTATGTACACCGGTGCTTCGCTCGAAGGAGCACAAAAGCTTAACCATAACCACAGCGATATCTGCATTAACTGGTCCGGAGGGCTCCACCACGCGAAAAAGTTTGAAGCGTCTGGATTTTGCTACGTGAACGACATTGTTATTGGCATCCTGGAGCTGCTCAAGTATCATCCGAGGGTGCTGTACATCGATATTGATGTACATCATGGAGACGGTGTGCAGGAAGCTTTCTACTTGACGGATCGCGTGATGACGGTGTCTTTCCACAAGTATGGAAATTACTTTTTCCCCGGAACAGGAGATATGTATGAGATTGGCGCCGAATCAGGAAGATATTACTCCGTGAATGTGCCTCTAAAGGAAGGAATTGACGATCAGAGCTATGTGCAAGTTTTTAAGCCGGTTATTTCGGCGGTTATGGAATTTTACCAACCAACAGCAATTGTGCTCCAGTGCGGAGCCGATTCGCTAGCCGGTGATCGTCTGGGATGTTTCTCTCTGAGCACCAAAGGACACGGCGAATGCGTTAAATTTGTAAAGGACCTGAACGTGCCTACGCTTGTGGTCGGAGGAGGCGGCTATACGCTACGGAATGTGGCACGCTGCTGGACGTATGAAACATCGTTGCTGATCGATGAAACAATTTCAAACGAAATACCCATGAACGACTACCTTGAATTCTTTGCTCCAGATTTCACGCTTCACCCTGATATTCCAAGCCGGCAGGACAACGCCAACAGCAAGCAGTATCTCGATGCCATCACCCGGCATGTGTATGATAATTTGAAAATGTGTCAGCATGCACCCAGTGTCCAAATGTTTGACATCCCCGAAGACGCCCTCCTGGAGGAAGATAAAGTGAAGGAGGAATCCAATCCGGAGACTCGAATATCCCAGGAAGAGGAGGACAAACAGGTGGAGCCGAAGAATGAGTTCTTCGATGGGGAAAATGATAACGACAAAAGTGAGGGCGAAACCTAGCGGTAGGCTTATCGTAGTATTTAAGCAGTTTAACACTCAACAGTAGTATTTTAAGCTCAATCGAACGATTCCGACCGTTTATTATTATACGGGGCTAGTGTGGAAGACGAATGGTTTATGCTTTGCCGCATAAGTGTAGGATTTTAATTACCGTTATTTAAAAAAATTAAGCATATCGTAGTCAGACGAACAACAATTTTTATAGATCTAGTAATTAAACAATTTCCGATCGCATGGCAGACAACCACACTTCATCATCAGTACAATATCCGAAGTCATGTCTTTTTGAAGTACAGTAATTTACATTCAATACGACATTTTGCTAATTGGACAGACCTTTAATGCGGCACGTTTAACCCATTACTGCCAAGGTGTACAAAAACTTTATCCAAATGGCATGAAACTTTCTAGTTCATCTAGGTTTTTCCCGAAACGGGGGGGGGGGGGGGGGGGGATTAAACGCAATATTTTGGTTCGGAGTTCTTTGGAAGTTGAGATATCTGACGTATGAAATTTCATACGCTGAGCCGATATAATATCAAAACGGAAATCATTTGAACATCGAACAAAACGGTTTTATTTCATAACATTTTAACATTATAACAACCATTTTCATGGTTTATTAGCACTTTCGTGTACTGTCGTTCTACGCATAATTGTCCCACGGTTCAATTCCTAGAAATTTGTACATTTCCGGTACGGTCACACGGAATCTTGTATCTCCTTTTAGCAGTGCGTACTTATTTGTCTCTGTGGTGATTAGTCCGACGAAATCTGCGTTAAATAGGTAATGGAACATTTGAACGGTAGACCATTTATGTTTCGAGCAGAGATCACTAAGATCAGGTGAATGTCCTTCAAGAACAACGACTGCATCTGTATCCGAATTTAAGGTCATTTTGACGTAGGACTACGTCTTTCATTTCTGTACCGGGGTGTAAGTTCAAAGTTTCGAAAAAGAGAGAGTGACGCTGGACTGCAAGGAGTGGTATAATAATCACTTCATCCGAAAGATAAAATGTCAACGAGTTACATGACTGTCACTTATTGGTCCAAAAAATCGTTTCAATAGCTTAAAAATTGCTTTGAAAGCAAGCTATTGAAATCATAACAATCTAGCTCATTGATGATGATTGGTGATCGCAATGTGTTCCCGAACACGGACGCAAAATCTAGGCACCTGGAGAAACCGTCATAGCGAATACATGCAAGCTGTGATTCGTTTTGTTCGCTTGCATTAGTGTTCGGGAAACCATAGCGGACAACCGCAAGGCTTGAGTACTTTCACTCGCATCAGTTTCTGTTCTGCTTTCACATGGAACAGTCATGGAAAATTGTTTTCGTGTGAATGCGTCCGAACGAAGGAATATTCGCACCCATTTACACATTCCGCTTGGTGTTCCCGTGATGCAATCGAATAGCATCGGTTTCTGTTCTACTTCCGCATGGAACAGTCATGAAAAATTGCCACATCACGATAAAAACGAAAGGAATTTTATGCAAGGTTATATAGACTTTATTTCGTTTTCACCTTGAAATGGCGCCCTCAGTTTCAATTCTACGTATGGAGTGACCATGAAAAATCTCGTGTTATTCTCTCGAAAACAAAAATGAATCATGTATCAAACATGTTCAGTAGCTTTTACATGGCCACTCAAATTCCTAGGTTCGTTTCGGGACCACCAACAAGTTCGAAAGAGTAAAGAGTGAATTTTATGTTAATAACAATTCCATACTCATCTACCCACACACTAACAAGAAAGACTTTCAGCTATCTTTTAAAATATTCATTCATTCGTGCATTAAGAATTGATTCAGATGCAATTTCAAATAAATGATTACCGACCCAACGGTAGTCCTACGTCTACCTTGCGGTTATATCACAGATATAACCCACTTCTTGTTTTTTCCCAGTGTCTGGCTCTCCGCTTCTTGCTGCTGCCCGAGGAGCATTCTTGTGATTGACCTCGTTCAATGTTTCTCTCGACATTCACTTGTTTACCAAAACCGGAAGGGCTGTCCTCCGAGGAACTATCTCCAGCATCCACATCGATGTCTCCACCGCTTGGGGGCACGATGACAAATATTGGGCCTGATTCTCCTGCGCGAATGGAATGTGACAGCAATGAACTCCTCAAAGTCAAATGACCCAAGTCACCGTATCCCGATTGCCCTGATGTGAGAGGTTCATTTTGGAGTAAAATACCCAATGAATGACGAATGGTGCAGTGTTCATTGACATATATATCAAAGCTTGTGTTTTTTTTTTTGCAAAGGCTCTATGCATTCAATGTGTTTTATGCAGCCGGGTGCTATGATTGATGCTAGGATCGTTAGCAAAATCTCAAGCAGAACTGTCAGTGGGATACCCAATTCATATGAAAACAAGGGGAAAATGTCAGTGGGATACCCGATATGTTGGCTCCTGTCAGTTCAATGGGGGTTCTCTAAAGACGTCACCTGGCTGGTTTTATGAATATATATTTTTTTGATTTTAAAAATTTTCATTCCTTGTTACAAATATGTACAGGAAATAATTTCGTTCATCTTTATAAATGTTTTCCTCTTATTATAATTGCTGAAAAATAATATTACTCGGATAAGAAGATAAAAAAATATATTTTCAAATCTGTTTTTTTTCATAGCCCCTTTGCATTAATATTATTGTATGTTATTTCGATTGGTTTGATTCTGTATCCGTGTTTTGATTCTGCATTCGTGTTTTGATTTAGTGTTTGGTACTAATTCCGTAATATTTACGCTAAAAGTTTGGTGAAAAGGTTTTTAATTTTATAGTCTCCTCACATAAAAGCCATGCAGGTAAGATATATTTATTATCGCATTTAATAAAATACCAAAAGCTAAATTTTATCCATAGATAATGAGCAGTTTCGCCTTTTGGATAGATGATGACATGCAGCTGAAGAAGATCGCCAACTCAACAAAGAGAATAAGTCAGCAGACAAGAAAATTACCATCTCAGGTTTGCCATGTCCCAGCTGATCACGAAAGATCTTCAGAATGCCTTCATCGAGCATAACGTACTAAACGTTTTGACGGATTAATAAGCTCCGTTACCGAACAAATCGTTGCCTTGTTTGCAGATTCGAGAATCTATTCTGGAACTTCTTTTCGATGTAAGATTGTCGGAGAGATTGCAGTGTTTAGACTACCATTAAGTAATGTTTGGATTTCAGTTTCCTTGTATTGAAAAGTCCTATCTCAAATAGCCAGGAATTGAAAAGGCCGTGATGTACCTCTACAAGCACCCTCGAGAATCCAAACTAAACCGATAGCGCGCCGGAAAATTGATATCCGAATGGGCTCGACCTATATTCAACCTGAGCACCGATTTCAAAGCGATATCACGTGAGGAACGCCAGGAACGAGACTTGCAGCAGATGTCCAAAAAACGCAAAACCTCGCCGGACCCGCAGGGTTAGAGCAGTACCAGCAAAAAGGGCTTACCGTTCACCGAAGTTAATAAGTAAGAATTATGATAATAGGAAGCAACTTCTTTATTATAATCAAATTCGTTCATTTTTAGGGGTGTATTACGATCCGGAAGCAAAGGATGGGTACAATGGGCTCGCGTTCCCATGCCTTCGGGTAAGGAGTACATTGTTCGGCCAAAATCAACAAATGATATTGATATGAGTCGGGTAATTATTCCTACATCTTTGAAGCTGCAGTTCTAGAGAAAAAAGCGATAAAAGTAGAATAATATAAGGATAATAAAATTAGGCTGCAAAAGTGGACTTCGACATTTTTTATATCTCAGAAAATTTGAGGTTCCTAGTCAAAATAGGATTTTTCTCCATCCTCCTTATCAACCTGAAACTGCTTCCGATTTGTCACACGTAACCTGAAATATATAATTCTATCATAAATGGAGACGCAAATCGCACTAATTTTTTGGCTTCCATTGTTCGTACTAGTCGATAACAAAAGAGGATACGACTTCAAAAGTCACAAAATGACAAGTTTTTTGACTGCAATCGCCCACGAGAATTGAGTGAGTGTTCATGAGAGTTCATTCAAGGTGAAAATCTCACCATAGTCGCCTTCGGAAATTGATCAGCCCCATTATATATAAGGTGGGAGGTTCATACAGTGAGTTACATTGAATGCGACATTTTGCTAATTGGACAGACCTGTAATGGGACACGTTTAATTGGACATTTTTACCTCTAAGGCCGAGTTGACACTGGATCGGAGTACGCACGAAAACTTGATTGTGCGATAACTGACGAAGAGAAACAAACAATTTTGTACGATAAAAGCTGTTGAATTCGAACGAAGCAAGTGGGAAGCAAGTAGGAAGTAGTTGTTTACTTCTCACGATTGTATGCGTTTCGTGCTGCCTTATTTTAGTAAGAAGCTGCAGGCAGTATCACTGTGGCATAATTGGACATTTTTATGAACATCGAGTTGGGGCCCAAATTGTGGCCCCACATTGAAAGTCGCCACCATGTAAATTACTGTATATAATGTTATTGATGTTAGCATCATCTTGAAAAACACGCATCATCATTGAAAAATTTCTCTATTGAAAGAAAAATTTTAACGCTTTCGCGTGAGTTCTGTTACAATACTAAAAAATTTATTCAAAAGTTTCACAATATATACATGGTTCCTTAAACTAAGATTGACGAGGAACATCTCCTCTCTCTCTCTTGAAAACCGATAACATATCGGTTTCGTTTAGATCATCTACCTTCCTTGTCCCTTCTTCTAGCGTATGGTAACGTGCAGTCTGAGACGGCTGCACTACCCTAAGAAAATACCTTAAGTTTATAGCACCTCGTCGGTGCGCCTATCTTATTCTTGGATTTCCCCTTTCCATCCTTCGCTCTAAATAACATCCTTTTATTTTATTACACCCTGCTGGTGTATCTGGCTGAGCGCAGCTAGGGATGGAAAAGGGTAATAAAAATGCATCCTAAATGATGCATGCATTAAATTGTTTACCGGACGCTATTTAAATATTCGTCCATTCTGAATTTATGACCGGCAATAATTTCGAACTACAAGCGTTTTCTAGCCTAACAAAACACTTGAGCTCTTACATCTTTTAATTGCCTTACATTGGTCCTTTCTAAACGTTTCTATACCTCGCTTGGAGGTCTTTTCTAAATATAATCTCAAATATTGCTTATCTTATGGATCTGTAACTCGATCCGCGATAAGCCTCAGCTGTCCGTAACATTCCGGACTCCGTAAATCTACTACATAGATTTACTCAATTATAGACAACTATCACGGTTTAAAATAATAGGAATATTTCTTGATTCTTCCTGAACTCTATTTAGCCGTATCATGTCTAATAACGAAGGCGGATCATCATTTCTTCTATTATTTTGTCTATTACTTCTTCTCTTTAATTTTATGTATACGTAAATTCCTACTATTATAATCATTGAAATAACAGTTATGGTACCTCCAAATGTATATACGTGTTTCTTTTTTATAAAATCGTCTTCAGGTATTACTGTATCCTTTATATCTACCTTTTCATATGGATTTCTACTCGAGATAGTTGTATTCAAATTTTCATTTATGTTTGGTTTTTCTAGTACATATGGTAGTTTCTGAATAGGTTTAAAAAATATTCTAGCTTCCCCGTTATGTCCAGATATTTGGGCATAACGAATAGTTTTTTCTGTTAGGATCTTACAATCTGGGAACAGTTCTATGATCGCGTTCTTATAAGGCGGTGACATGGCTACATTATTACAATGGATTATTATCTTGCTAGGGTCGCTCGTTGTGTACAATATAGAGTTGATCTTATTCAATTTTGTTAACATGGTGTATGGTTCTTCCATCATCTTTGTTGAGCATTTTTGTTTTATCGTTTCATGAAGTAATGCTCCAGCTATGCAATCTGGAACTCTGGTTAATTCTGGCTGATTTACCACATAATGACTTTCATTAAGCTTTATTAAATTTCCATCTGGGTAAAAAAATTCATGTTTATTATTAATTGCTATTACATGGTGATCTATTTTTATAACACTTCCATTTTCAGGAATAGGGATTACATTGAATACTTCGAAGTTTTCCTTATTAATAATTACATTTTCCATTATTATATTTACTGTTCCATTTTCAATTTTAATGTTGTATTTAACTGCAAGTGGGTCTCTAAGGATTGAGTATCCTTCTGGTAATTGCTTCTTTATATTTTGAATTGCCTTTTGCATTTCATTTTCGGCTAAAGGGTGAGTCTTAATTATCCTGTATTTTCGAGTTATGCCATCAATCAATTGCAAAGCTAACGTTGTGGTCTCAAAACATTTTCTTGCGAATATATTAGTTCTTTCTTCGGAATACTTTCCCTTCAAAGATAACATTCCTTCATTTAGTCTACGAATTCTTACGCTTAATTCATCTCCCATATTTTTGCTTCTTTGATTCAATAGTCTCATGGTTTGTGAGATATCATGAAGTTTTTGCTCTTCGTGAATACGCAAAGACTGTACTTCGTCTTCCACATCATTACTCCCAAATAACAGGTCTTTCAAAAACCCAAGTATTCCACGACTCCTTTTTGATCGTGATAAAAAATTTATTTCTTGTTTTGCATTGTTACATTGTCGTTCTATCGACATTACAAGTTCTGTCAAAGCGCTGTCTTGAGTTACATTCCCCATGAACTTCAAGGTTCTTTCTAAGTTCGAATGAATAGAGTCTAGCATAGAAATATCGTCGTTAGGAATTAAGTTGGATACAATATTTGTCCTCCAAATTCCTCGCTTTACTATACATGACCCAACATGATCAAACATTAAACCCCCTTCCTCAATAGGCTGGATGTTGACGGCATTTGTCAAATTTACCAGTACTAGAATTGCCATTGCGGTTACGATAGCCTTTTGTATCGTGCCGGTATATGGTCTTATTTTACCTATGACTTTCTTTTTTGTTTGTGGCTTCGGTTTCAATTTTGACGCCAGCTCTTTTACATGCTCGATGTTAACCGTTTTTCTTACTCCCCATTCTTGAGGATTTCGCGGTCCCTTAATTTCCTCTTTACTCCCTGGGGCACTTTTAATTACTCCAACAAAGTTAAGAGGTGGTGAGGAAATAGTGGTATCTTTTGAGCTCTCGATTTCATTGTTCTTACTTACATCTAATACTGCTAATTTTACAGCTGGTCTAGTAATTTCACCTTTAATTGTTTCCACGGTAGCGGATCTAACTTGCCCATCCATATTAGTTGTTGTTCTTATCACCTTGCCCTTATGCCATTTACCTTTCTTTTCTTCATCGGCAAAAACCACGATATCCCCTACCTTTATAGGTTTAGTCTTCTCCAACCATTTATTTCTTTTAGTTAGGGTTGGGAGGTATTCTTTTATCCACCGATTCCAATATCCCTTAACAATTGATTGCGCTCTTTTCCAGTGTTGACGAGTTGCTTCTGCTTTGGAAACGTCGTCGATCGTAATGACAGCTTCACCAGCGCAACCTAACAGAAAGTGATTAGGAGTTAAAACCTCATCGTCTTCTGTATCTAAAGGAATATGCGTTAACGGGCGATTGTTAATGAGGAATTCAACTTCGGTTAGTATGGTTCTAAGTTCATACTCTGGTATGGTTTCTTGTTTTTGAGGTAAAAGGCTTTTAACTTCTCTCACCATTCTTTCCCATACTCCACCGAAATGCGGTGAAGCGGGAGGATTAAAATGCCATTTGACTCCGTCGTCTGATAGCCTTCTAAGAATTTTCTCAAATTCGTTTCTTGCTCCAATGAAATTAGTTCCATTGTCGCTGAACAACTCTTGCACTTTACCTCTACGATATTGTAAATTTCGGAAACATATAATAAAAGAGTCTGAGCTCATATCTTGTGCTAATTCGAGATGTACTGCTCTTGTTGTCATACAAGTAAACAAACATCCCCAACGTTTTTCAGTGCGTCTTCCAATAGACACGCCATAAGGGCCGAAATAATCTGTGCCTGTATACGTGAATGGCTTACAATATGGTGTAGTTCTAGAACGTGGTAGGGCTGCCATCATTGGAGGAATTGGCTCCGCAGACATATTTTTACAAAATTGGCACTTCCTTCTAACTGTCTTAATAGCAACTCTGATGTTTGTTATCCAGAATTTTTGTCGCACTGCCGCTATGGCAGTCTCCAGGTTTTTATGTCGATATTTTTCGTGATAATGACGTAATATCAAAGTGCTCACATAATGCTTGTAGGACAGAATGATAGGTGTTCTGGCTGAAGTTGGTAAACAGTTAGCGTTCTCAATACGTCCCTTTGATCTCATTATTCCATCCGTGCAAATTTCCGGGCTAAGTGCTCGAATTTCACTTCCCTTATGAATTTTCATTTTATTTTGTAAGAGTTCCATTTCTTTGGGATATGACTCCCATTGAGCCTTATATATTAAAACGAGCTCAGCATAATCCAGGTCCTCCTTGTCAATATTTTTATTGAAGCTTTGGTTCCTGCATTTTGATTTCAGCCAATCGATATATTTGAATGCAATTGCAACAGAACGCTTCAATCTCACAAAATCCGAACACCAATTTATGTGAATGCTTTTCAGACCACTAAACTCTTTCGATTGAATAGTGTGCAGTGGTCTTAATTCTTCGTCAGTGTCGCTTCTCTGAACTTCATTTGGCCAGTTTTCTTCATTATCATATAAGAACTGTGGGCCTGTAAACCAGATTGAATTACTATTTGATAATTTCGTAGCTTCATCCGCTGGATTATTCCTACTATTCACCCATTTCCACTGGTTTACGTATGTGGTTTCTAATATTTCTCCTATCCGTAAGGCAACAAACTGTTTGTACTTGCGTGGTTCTGAACGAATCCATGCTAATACAGTTTTGGAATCTGACCAAAATACTACTCTATCTATTGATAGACGTAGCTCGTTTTTTACTGTCTTAGCCAATCTGCTTCCTAATACAGCGGCTTGTAATTCGAGTCGTGGTATGGAAAGCATTTTAGTTGGTGCGACTCTTGCCTTGGCAGCCACGATATTGACATCAATGTGTGACTCATATACACTCCTTAAGTATACTGCTGCTGCATAAGCATTCTCAGATGCATCAACGAAGACATGTAGTTCTCGTTCTTTTGGGTGAGAAGAATTGGCATATGAACGTGGTATTCTTATTGCTCTTGCTTCTTCCAGTTTTGTGTGCCAGTTCTCCCATTTTTTCTTTAGTGCTGGGTTTAATTGTTCATCCCATGTTATTCCACTTTTCCAGAGCTCCTGCATTAGAATTCGAGATTGAATTGTTATATGTGATAATAAACCAAGTGGATCGTAAACACTCATGCTTTGTGAAAGCAGTTTTCGTTTCGTAAACTCCTGTGTAACAGGAATATCCACCTTGTAGCGAATAAAATCCTTTTTTGTATCCCAATACACTCCGAGTACTTTTTCATATGATTCCTCAAATTTTCCTAATAAGTCTTCTTTAACTTCCGTTCTATTTTCTTCCGGGATTTGTCCCAATAGCTCATTACTGTTGGATATAAAATTTCTGATATTGAAGTGCCCATATTTGTGAATGGTAATAACTTCGTTCACAATTTTTGAGGCATTTTCTAAATCGTCGAAACTATCTAGGTAGTCATCCACGTAATGGTTGTTTTGAATGGCCTCTACTGCCTGAAGATGACTTTCTCTGAATTTCTCAGCATTTGTGTTTTTAACAAACTGTGCGCATGCGGGCGAGCAGGTAGCTCCAAAGGTCATCACTTGCATCACATACACGTCGGGATCTTCGTCAAAGTTTTCCCTAAATAAAAACCTTTGGGCATTTTGATCTTCCTTTCTTATTTTAACTTGATGAAACATTTCTTTGATGTCTCCAGTTATCGCAAATTTTCCTTCTCTAAATCGTATTAACACTCCAAATAGCGACGTCGTTGCATCCGGGCCTTGTAATAAATTCGTGTTTAGGGACTCTCCCTTAACCTTAGCAGCGGCATCAAAAACAAGCCGTGGCTTTATGGGCTGTTTATTTAGGTTCACAACTGTAAAGTGCGGTAAGTAAAATATTTTTGGATCACGTTGCTGCTGTTCTGTGGGAGTGAGTTTTCTAGCGTATCCCTTGGTTTCATATTCCTTTATTTTCTCAACATACCATTTACGTAGACATTGATTTTTACGCATTTTTGATTCTTGACCACGTAGTCTGTTCATGGCTGATTGATAGCTATGCGGAAATTGTACATCCTCCTGTTTCCAAAGCAGCCCAATTTCATAACTTCCTTCTTCATATTTCAAAGTGGAATTCATGATATCAATCGATCTTTTTTCATCGTTAGACATCAAGGTTTTTACAGGTACTTTTATCCCGAAATCTTCTAGGCTAAAATAATTTTCCATCATTTTATTGAAATAATCTGATGAATCAATTTCGTCGTTCATCAGCACGTGTCCTTTCAATTTTTTATGTTCGTTAGTTTGCCCGAACAAAACCCATCCGAGTTTAGTGTTCTGTGCGACTGGTTCATTAAATTTACCTGATCGCGTCTCCCTACCGCTTATCAAAAACGAATGCGGTAAACCTAACAGTATTTTTGGCATAGCATTTTCATATCCTTCGAGAGTTATATCTTCTAAGTGATTGTATTCTCGTCGTAATTCATGAATATTCATTGACTGTGAGGGAAGAGATAATTCCGACACAGTCCTCAAATTATGTATGTTATAACGTTGATTATTGCATCCTTGTATACTTAGGGAAATTTCTTCACTATCTAGTTCTTGCTGAGTTTCGCCATTAGTCCAAACCAGCGTTAAGGGGTTGTTACGCCCTTGTGTTCCAAGTTTATTTTTAATATCAGCGTGAATCAAACTTACTGATGACCCAGGGTCTAAAAATGCGAAAGTTTTAATTTCCTTTTTTCCGCAGCCCAATGTAACTGGAAGGATTTGATACAGTATTTTGTTCTCTTTATTTACATGACAATTAACGCTTTCTGTATTATTAAGGTTAGCATCTCTCTGAGTTGCTCTATGCAGTAATGCGTGGTGTCTAAGGCGGCTCGCACACCGCAGCAATAAGCAACTAGCAAACTGCAGTACACAATATGCAACAGGAAACATATTTTGTTGTTCTTCGCATACCAGAGCAATAAAAACCCCTGACATTATGCAAACAATCGCCTTAATGTACGAAACTTGTCAAAATATGAGCGATAAGTTGCTATTCAACCGACACGCCGTGTTGCTAGCGACATGTGTTGCTCTGTAAAGGCGACAGCGATATCGTATTGCGTCGGTGTGCGAGATCAACAAAGATTAAATGGAAAAATCCATTGGTGATAATATTGCTTATTGCATGTTGACAGTTGCTAGTTGCTCATTGCTCCGGTGTGCGAGCCGCCTAAGTTTGCATCCATCGATTCCACAAGGCTTTGCGATCCTGCAATCTTTTGCCATGTGGTTTGTATAATTACAACATGCTAAACATAGCCTGTGTTTAAAAATAAAATCACTCCTTTGTTGAACGTTCATATTTTTAAAAATTGAACATTCTGATGTCTTATGCTCGTTTCGGCATGCGAAACACTTTGGTAGGCGCTTCGGCCTATATTTTTGTTCCTTTACAGCATGTGTATTCAAATATCCGCTCTTATGAGGTTTTTCTTTCCTCTCCGACTGTAGCATCGTGGCCAACTCTTCTTGAGGTTTTAACCAATTATAAAGGTCCTCTAGCGTCGGTATAAATGGATCAATTATATCTCTTGTTTTCTTTGTATCAGCTACAAACTTGATCCATTGATGATGCAAGTCGTTTGGAAGTTTTAAAACTAAATCACGAATCAATCTAGGATCATTGAGATATTCATCGTGTTTTAGTATTTTTATATTTGTCACGAAACAATCAAGCGATGTTACAAAATCAATCATTGTTTGGGGTGATCCAAAATGTGGATTCCTCGCATTTAGCATTTCCTTCAATAAATTCGAATAAATGGTTTCGGGATTTCCGAACCGTAGATTTAGTTTTTCCATTATTTTTGGAACATTAGCTTTATCGATTAAAAGAGCGCTCACTAATTTCAGCGCGTCTCCTTTGAGATATTTCTGTAAACGATTTATATTTTCTAAATCGGAAAAGTTTCCTTGAAGGGTAGTTTCTTCGAACGTTATTTTAAATCTAGGCCATATCTTATATGACCCATCAAAATAGGGGAGGTCTAAGAGAGATTGCCGGTGTAACAGTCTATTTGAATCAGGGGTTTCTTCTCTACCCTCGTTCTTAATTTTAAGAGTTTCTACTAGAGCCCGCATAGATTCTCTATGGATATTCATCATCTCTTCTATTGGTGTTGGTTGTGTTTTTTGAAGTCTTAACAATTCGTTCTCTATGGTCTTGCATTTGGGGCATATCCATCTTTCTGTTTGTTTAGGTTTTTTATTTAGGCCTGCGCATGTCAAATGGAACCATCGGTCACATTCATCGCACGCGACTAAATCGTCCCTAGAATCAGGCTCATTGCACAAGCGGCAATTGCCATTCTTATTCCTAATGAATTGATAAGACATGACTAAACTAAAATGGAAAAATCACACCTTTTTTGTTGATCCGGTCCTATCTCCGTCTTTCCGTGTTGGTGCTTGGGCGATTCTCTCCTTGTCCTGGGAGGCCTTCTGGCTCGGATGTTGTTGTCACCTCTGGTGGTGCTACTGCTGGTGCTGCTGCGTCTACTGCTGCTTAAGGTTTTTGCTGGTTAATTCACTTATATTTGTCTCCGTTTGAAAGGAACACTTTTGGCATCCACTGCCGGTTTCTTAATCAATTCACAATGTTTATTTCGGTTGAAAGAAACACTTTTGGCATCCACTGCCGATTGAAGAGTTCGCAAATTATCTTTGAAAAAGACTTTTTATTCGCGATTAACACTGTTGGCATCCACTGCCGATAAATTTTCGCGAATTATCACTTCTCGCATCCACTGCTGAGAAGAGTTCGCGAGTTAACTTTGAAAAAGACTTTTTATTCGCGATTAACACTGTTGGCATCCACTGCCGATAAATTTTCGCGAATTATCACTTCTCGCATCCACTGCCGAGAAGAGTTTCACTTTTGGCATCCACTGCTATTTGAAGAGTTCGCGAATTAACTTTGAAAAAGACTTTTTATTCGCGATTAACACTGTTGGCATCCACTGCCGATAAATTTTCGCGAATTATCACTTCTCGCATCCACTGTCGAGAAGAGTTCGCGAGTTTCACTTTTTTCCACTTTGGAAATCTTCACTGCTCCTCTCTGGAGCCACCATGAAAAATTTCTCTATTGAAAGAAAAATTTTAACGCTTTCGCGTGAGTTCTGTTACAATACTAAAAAATTTATTCAAAAGTTTCACAATATATACATGGTTCCTTAAACTAAGATTGACGAGGAACATCTCCTCTCTCTCTCTTGAAAACCGATAACATATCGGTTTCGTTTAGATCATCTACCTTCCTTGTCCCTTCTTCTAGCGTATGGTAACGTGCAGTCTGAGACGGCTGCACTACCCTAAGAAAATACCTTAAGTTTATAGCACCTCGTCGGTGCGCCTATCTTATTCTTGGATTTCCCCTTTCCATCCTTCGCTCTAAATAACATCCTTTTATTTTATTACACCCTGCTGGTGTATCTGGCTGAGCGCAGCTAGGGATGGAAAAGGGTAATAAAAATGCATCCTAAATGATGCATGCATTAAATTGTTTACCGGACGCTATTTAAATATTCGTCCATTCTGAATTTATGACCGGCAATAATTTCGAACTACAAGCGTTTTCTAGCCTAACAAAACACTTGAGCTCTTACATCTTTTAATTGCCTTACATTGGTCCTTTCTAAACGTTTCTATACCTCGCTTGGAGGTCTTTTCTAAATATAATCTCAAATATTGCTTATCTTATGGATCTGTAACTCGATCCGCGATAAGCCTCAGCTGTCCGTAACAATCATGGTAAACACAATAAATTGGATTATTAAATTATTATGCGAATTAATAATGTATGTACGTTGAATATACAACATAAAATTATGATTTCTGAACAAATCTCATTTTTTTCAGTTTCGAACAAACTCCGTAAAAAGCCATTTTATAGCACCCTCTAGCCCAAACAAAAAACAACAAAAACGACTACAATAAATAATTAAAATCAGTTTTTGCGGGTTCAATAATCAATAATATATTTTGATGAAAGACTAGCTTCAACTTGATATGTCGATCATCTAAATTAGTTCAGTGCTTCAAATGTTATGAATTTTTGAAAAACAGTCTTTTTTGGGAAAAAGTGGACAAAAATTGATTTTTCGGGTTACCCTAAGATGTGAATGGCACCCTAATAAAAAAATAATACGGATCTAATGTTTTGCGATTAAGAACAAAATTACCACTTTTGACGAAAATCTGAGAACCACTATATCGGTTTGGCATGGAATAGCTGTATCAATATAATAATAACATAATATAAATGTCATTAACTTTCTTAAATAGTGTATGTGATATAATTCACTTTATATGTTATTTTTTCAGACAGTCTCAGCTCAATAGAGGCAATCCGCTCAATGAAAGTTGATAAACGCTCATCTTATTTCTTAACTAGAATAAGACATCTATTCAGTGTTTTGGTCGAAAAATTATTCAAGATTACCTTAGCACGGGTTCCCTCTCATTGCTCGATTCCGGGGAAGCGAACTCGCTAGCTAAGGTGGGCGCTTCAGAAGGCACACTTTTTGAAAGGAAAATTGCTTATAAAGATTGTTTTCACATTCCTCGTCAGCACACACTCGTTAGTTGGCAGCGCATGTGGAAAGAAGATGAGTTCGGTCGTTGAGTTGGTTACACACGTTTATCCCTAAGGTCTCGACGAGTGCTTGGTTTAAGGGATTGAATGTAGGTCGTGATTTCGCTCTCAGCTCTCTAGAGCACTGAGAGCAAAAGACAGACAATCGGATATCCCCGTCCGGGATATCTTAGGTAGCCGTGATCCTGATCTTCTGCTTCATCTATACCTGTTCCTCAGAAACGCCGATGTCAACGTTTAATGATGTTTCCTTCGTTGTGTCCCTGTTTCATATCCCTCCTACCCGATCTATAAACTTTTACTTAGTCGTGGCAATACATACACACACTCATTACAGATACACGGGCCAAAGGTTGTGCAGTCCACTGATCATTCAACAAGAGCCAAAGGTTGTACCGCTCATGACAACTCCACACTGACCATTCTATCCTGGATTCCTCGAGTCAAGAAGACGCACCACGCTAGATATGGGGTACATACTAGGGGGGCGTTGCTGATTAATGGTCAGCTGTATCCCAATAGGAAGTATCTCGTGTCGGGCACACGTACAGAGCATTGGAGACAGCAACATCACAATTACGAAAACACTTGTAATACTAACCTCGAGCCAACCGCGAGTAATCGGTTACATATTACTAACATAGTTGTAAGGCAAACATTGTCGAAATATTGAACTCTCCCGGCCCCGTCAGGCTGACGCCATATGAGCCTTAATAAAAATATATATTTTGGATAAAAAAAATATGTTTATATATATTTTTTTTAATTGAAAACATTTGTCAAACGAACTGCAAAACTGAAACATTTTATATTGTGCTTTTATTTTTCAGTTTAACGTTCGAAAACCCTTATAAAATGGCATTGAAGCAACAGAATAAAACTGACATACAATTATGAAGTATGATTGCTTTTTGATTGGCGCGTGCTCCACTCAAACTAGCGAACCGCCAATTAAAAGGCACTCCAACTAAAAAAATGCAAATAAGCGAATGTGTACTGTATGTATATTTATATTTTTTCAAATATGTTTTCGGCTATCACCATCGTAAGCGTATTATTTTTTATATATAATTAAATTTTATCATAAAATATTTTTCTATCATTACATATCCTAGGTTCTTTAGGTTAATGCTAGGCATGTGTGCGGATTCATAGAAAGATAAGATTCCATTTGATATGTCGATCCTTAAAATAAGCTCAATGGTTTTAAAGTTAAGAATAAAAAAAACACAATACTCATGATTTCATCCAAAAATTCATTACTTTTCAACCATTGAGCCGATTTCAAAAATCGACATATCAAATGATATCTTATTCTTCTATGAATCAACTTCAACCTGTCATTCAATAAACTCAGAACTTTAATTATAAAGCTGAGAAAATTATCCACAATCCGTTCTTTCAAAACAAGTTTCTATCTTGTCGCAATTTTGAATCTCTCAAATGGAACTGTCAAAATGATAGATCAAAGAACAAAAAACAGGAAAAATTGACAAATAATGGGGGGTAAATGATAAAGCAAAGGTAATCATGGATTTTTAATAACCATATCAGAAAAAATATTGAATTGAATTGAAATGATTATTAAATTATGATAAAATTGCACTGAATAGTTAATATAAGAACAATAATAATATTTGAATAAACCTATGTAATTATGGACATGTTTATATAAACCTTCCCATCTTATCATTCTTCATTAAAGTCCTTGCGTCAAGACAGCTAGAAATCGATACACTCTCAAATCAAGTATGCCTGAAAAAAAATTATTCTTCATGTAATACCAGGGACAGACATACAGCTGTACATGCGTTGTACGTGTACAGCGTTGTACAAGTACCATTGGACCATGACAGACATACTTTGGTTGTACATTGTACCGTATGTCAAACTGACAATCAGATATTTTTCCAATTTCCACCACATATTTCAATGAAAAAGGTTTTTATTTAGTGTCTAAACTATCAAACACAACAAACAAGTTTCCAATCTGAGTTATTAACTTAGGTCGATTACACATTATCCGGTTTCTGCCGGACCGGTTTCAAAAAACGCCGCTGGGTTTGGACGGAAAACCGGATAACAATGTGAAAGAGACCTCGCGCTACACAAAACCGTACATCTCTCACAACAAATACACTACACAAAACTGTACATCTCTCACATAGACATGCATGCATTTATTTATATAGTGGATTGACAGGTACACATTGCTGCAAATATTCCGGCTACATGCAGCTGTTTGCAGACCGAAAATTTTAAAACCACAGCTGCTGCGGCAACCACGAGCGTTTTCATATTGTGTGGCACATCAGGAGCATGGTCAAAGTAAGAGCAGCCCTCACGGCATTAGCGCATCCTGGATCATAACGGTGTTCTTGCAGCACCTATCGTAAATACTTCCGCCCCACTTTAGAATAACTAAATTTAGTCCAGTTGCGGTGTAGTCATTCATACGCTCAGTTATTTTGTTTCTAAACATACACAAATAGCATGATTTTTTCACACGTTCTGTTGCCACATATTGGTTCAACAGTCTCAGAAACAAGTGTACAATTTTAAGACCGAAAAAATAATAACATTCCGTAAGAAGCTAGCGGCACTATTTATTTATATGTGTAATGTGTTCATTTCCTGTGATTGTCTTGGAATTTGTCTACGAGATAATATATGCCCTTCCATTCATTCTAGAGTGTTTTTTATTTCACCATTACAGTAGAAATCTGTACGATTAAAATAACATCATAATTCCTTCCTAAAAATAACATAATGATTCATTCAAATGCTATCCCATTGCTGCATCCGAAGATCCTCGTCCAGAAACGGGCTCAGCATATGCCGCAATTCGTCGAGCACCTACTCCTGGGGCAGCGGTAGCTTCTCGAGCGCATAGCAAATCAACGCACAGCTATTTATACGTGGATCTTGGGCAAAGAATGCCTGACTCAGATATTTTAATTTGAGATTTGGGTGATTTTGTTATGACAGAACCGATGCTTCGGTGTCGGGCATCTCGATCACCGATCACAGATCGGACATTTTGGGCTAGAGTTCCTCAAGCCGAGCCTCGACCACCTCGTCGTCGATCGCGACCCAAATCAGGTCAAACTGTCTGAAATACCCAATAAGAATATTAGGAGAGCTATTTTTGATGTGCTCAAATAAACAAAGACTGACCTCCTCATAAAATTTCGATAAAGTCGCTCAAAATATGCCCTTTGAAGAACCAGTTGGAGATTTGTTTGACATCATCGAACTTGTTCAGTAGCGAATCTGTGAACAATACAAAAACAGAAGATAATTTAAGAACTCGTAGTTGCTGTGAGCTAAACATAAACAGAAGTTAATTTAATAGCTCGATTAATTTGTCAGAAGACACTACACACCGTTGAACACAATCCATGGCAAAACACTCCATGACGACCTCGTGTGCCTGTGATCATTGCTTCGCTTTGAGCAGAAACTTTCATCACTGAAATTTTTCACTGCAGCTGAATAAAGAAGCGAAATAAAAAATTCAGTGTCCATACCACTTGCAAATTCTGTTTGATTTCAAAATCAACAAACAAACGTCAAATGGCACACACATACTAATATATGGGGCGAAAAATTGCCTGAATTGTACTAATACTAACAGACGTGAAAACAACTGTCAATTCGCGTGGAGGTTCGTGCTCCGCTTTTGGGAATTGATAGTGATAATTGATTTTCGGGTGCAGTTAACACATATTTAAAAATAAAAATTATGAATGAAAATTAACATTTTCTTATAAAATATGTTCTTAATGCTTAATGCAATGCAATTGCACGTTCTTTTGCAAGTGATGAAAACCCCCTGAACAAGAATTGTGTTTCATAATAATTTCATATTACAATGATGAGTTTTAGTGACAATATCAAGAAAATTATACAAAAATGGTTAAGTAAGAATCAGTATTACGAGTTTTAAGTGATCACATAATATAAAGTAAAAATTTTCATTAAAAGTTTGAACAATTTAACTGTCTTAAGGTCTGATATTCTCAAAGAGAATGATTTACTTTCCCAAACCGGTGTCTGTACCGGTTCCCGGAATAAATCGCCACAGAAAACGACTGCAACAGAAACCACCGCTTATAAAATGTGTAGTAGGCTATAAATATTGTGGCGCGGTATTGTATTTCAAAACAAGAATTAACCGGGCAAACGTATCGCCCCAGGCAAACGTAACGCCCCGGGCAGACGTATACCGTCCGACGCTCGCTAGAGCTCGGTCGGACATTGCTAAAGGATCGTATCCTATGTTTCAAACTAACCGGGCAATCAGTGGATCCCAGGTTTGCGTGCGAGACACCGCCGCTTCCGACGGCGGGTCGGCGGTGGACTCGGATTGCGTCATCTTGGCGGCATGGGCCGCCTCGATTCCTTATCCTCGCCAAATGGGGACTTCGTCCCCATTACATTGTCCTCAGAATAAATTTCGAAAAACGAGAACAAGAGAATAAATTTATAATAGAAATGTGAGGCACATGATGTTTTTCCCGCGCCAAATATTTCTAGCCTACTACACTTTTTCTAAGCGGTTGTTTCTGTTGCAGTTGTTTACTGTGGCGATTTATTCCGGTCACCGTCTGTACCAGACGTCGACACAAAACTACTGTCATCGCGTATAATGCTTGTCCGGTCACCGGACATTGCAGTCGCAGTGGACGGCTGCATCACGGCGCCGTGAGGAGGTTGGTACGGTCGAAATTTGCCATTTGGGATTCTAACCGGTCCGGCGGAAACCGGATAATGTGTAATCGCCCTTAAGAGAAAGTCAATGAAAAGAACGTTTATCAAATGATTTGATTCTGCTTGTTCATGCTACCCACCACTAACCGTCTATGGCGCTGCGCACAGTACAACTGTAGCCATGTACAGCGGTAAAACAGGTCGGTACCTAGGTAGTGCGGACTGAATCAAAACGGCTGTCAAAAAAGATCCAATTGAAATGTCAAAAGAGATCCAACGATCAGGAGTGTTATTTTTCTTATGATAATCAACACTATAAAAAAGGTATTGTTATCGATGGCAAAAATAATTAAACTTATAAAATGAACGAACTTCATTTTTCCGTCAATTGTTTAGTTGGCCATTGCATCTCTGAAAGAGAATCTCATATTCCAAGGTATCAGAACCTGACCGAATATCAACAAACTACGAATAACGCTTAGTTCACTCCAAGATTTTTTTTTGTGGGAGCGAAATTCGACATTGGCGAATTTTGATACGTTCAAATATAGTAAAAGTGAAATGTTTTGGGGACGTTTTTTTCTAACGTCGGTGAAAACAGTTTTGCTAGTGAAGCTGGCCAAATGAAATCCGCGTAATTACGATCCGCTAGTACTGGTTATGAATATAACGGTAAAGCAATCTGCGCTTCGTGTTGATGTTGGACGTAATCTTCTGAGTCAACTATCGGCTTAATTGTGGAGAACGCATTACGGTTTCTCACGAGGTTTCTTTTCCGGTTGAAATGTAACGATGTATCTCTATCAAAATTGTACAGTCGCAAGCGCACTGAAGAGAGAACAGATGCATGCATACGATGCAATCCCTCGACGCCAGACCCTAGAGTGCAATCCACAGCTCTCCTGCAAAAGAATCGAACATGCTCCGCCAACGGATTGGATGATAGTTTTTGCTGTACAAGGACAGCACACCAGTTCGATTAAAGACAGCAGAGTGTACGCAACAACAGCAAATTTGAAGCAGAATTTAAGAAGAAATTTAAGTGCTTGTATAATTTATAACTCTGTATAATTTCATATATATTTCTATAGTATTATGTAAAATACAATGTACATAGTTATAGTTTAAGCGTGTGTTGTGTTTTGTCTCCGATGAAACGAATCCCTCAATCTGCCACAGTGATGTGAAGTTCCATGCGAATGGAAAATCCCCGCTGCATCACTGCAATGAAGGCAGTCTGCATCCCGCCCACGGGGGGAATTTTTTTTCTCACGCTGGGCAATCCGCATAAAGGCTGCTTTGGTATCGCGCAGCAGGATTAAGTAGCAGTTTTTACAGTCCACTGCATTAAGACGCTATAAAAATAATCCTGAAAATGTGTATGAGAGGTTTGCTACACTTTTGGTTTTCAATAATTCAAACATCGTACTTACTCCACAGATACGCGAATCCTTATTCGGAACTAGTTTGTCGTCTCCGCAAAAATCGGCCCAGCGCGTCTATAAATACGTTTTCGAAGGAATACGATAAAAGCTTTTCACTCGTATTCGGGCACTCTTTCACTGAGCAACGCATTTTTGATGTCCACTTTCCCTGATATAATATTTCTCCGAATAAAAATAAAAATATAACGAAGTCACAGTCACGTCAAAAAAAACAAACGAAGTCACAGTCACGTTAATGTTTACTCCTGCGATTTGAAAACATTCGATGAAAAGTGGAACGAAGAGTTGCCAGATGATTTTTAGAAAAAGTCTGTAAAAGTATGTGAAAATCTGTTAAAAATGTGGAAATGTCTGTAAAAGTGTGCGGATCTGTAGAAATCTCTTTTAACGTTAATTTTTCCAGATTCATTTATACTTTGTACATCGCGATGCACGTGAGATTGTCTTTTGTATATTTTGTATATGTACATCTTTTATATATACAGCCATTTCATGCCAAACCGATATAGTGGTTCTCAGATTTCGATGAAAAGTGGTAGTTTTGTTCTTTATCGCAAAACATTAGACTCTTTTTTTATTTTTTCGTTAGGGTGATCATATAAATATTGAATGGACTTATCATGATGTAATTTTCGGTCATATGGGAATTCATTTTTCCGAATTTTCCGACATTCCTTTTGAATTTTCCGGAAACTTTCCGATTTTGCTCTCCACTATATTGACCTACGAGAAGAGACGAATACAACAAAATAAAGAAGGCTAAAATCGGATCATCCCATCTTCGAGGACCGAACAGATCTATATTTTCATTGATATAGATAGATATAGGCTAACAGTGCGAGGTTGAAGGGATGCTCAAGGACTGGCATCGGTCTCCGTTTTCGCTCGGATTTAGTCAATCTTAATATTACTCAAAGATGTTCAATTAACCCTTTCATTACGGCAGTGAGCTCCGTCGAAGTGCTACCCCTGTACGGAGTACTGCGCCGAAAAGTATGCACATCGCGCTGATGTGATCGAAGAGCAGTATGAATTTTATGTCGTCTAAAGACGACGCTCGTACACACAGCTCGTCGCGCGGATGTCGTCTATAGACTACGCTCGTAACGAAAGGGTTAAGGCTTTGAGAATCAACTCATTGTTTGCTCAAAAGATACCCCTCTAGGAGTCATTTTTAAGGAAATTAGCGACGCACATGTTGCACCGTACGTTTGCTAAAAAAATGATTCGCTTGGCGGCGGCAGCGCTAATTCGGTTTACTTGGTTTGTCGTCGGCTGTTCTTGATATTCTCGGGAAATTACAATCTGTTAACTTTTACCAATCTCATAGTTCTAATAAGTTCTCGACTCTGTCCCCTCACTGTCATGAAATTTTGAAGTATAGTATAGATACATTTAATGAAATTTTTCATTCATCGTGAAGAATCGTATTGTCTGTTTCGTCTGAAATGATTTCAGGGCAAAAGTACTTATGCAATCATGAAAAACGCTGACGTATACAATTTATTGTTACCAAACAAAACACCAACAGAATGCAAAAGATACTGAAATACTGTCGTCGGCTACTGAGCGATACTATGCTCACTACATCACTACAATGCGACCTATTTTGCGCACGTAATCACTGTGGTGACACCGGCAGTTAGGCGCTAGTTTGCGCACATAGCCACTGTGGTTACGCCGGACGACAAAGTGTTAATGAATTACTCAAAAATAGATCTAACGTCATGTGTATTGATATAAACTAAATATAAAAACTTTTTATGTATTAAAACTATGAAAAAATGTAATACGATGATTAAAATATCTTTGATGTGATAAATAGAGATCTCATTTTTCAAAAACCTGTGAAATATTGTTGTATCCAAAAAGTCTGCAACAAAAATAAAAAGTATTTTACAGATATGTCTGTAAATTTACAAACATATCTGTTAATCTGGCATCTCTGATGGTCTGAGAATTTATTGCAAGAAATCGCTTGAAAAAAATCCATAAATTTGCTTGAAAATGAAGTGGATTGAGTCCGCACCACTTAGGTCGGTACAGGTACAGCGATTGTACCGAGTTGCTTGCATGGTTCTAGCGCTGTACATGGTGACAGACATACAATTTTCGAAGTACAACGCAAGTACAGTTGTATGTCTGTCATAAGTTTAAACAAGGATTGAAAATGTGGACACTTTTTAGTCAGTGAATTGTATGGAGTTCCACTGCTGTGGTTAAAGTCTGTCCAATTGTTTTGAAATTACCTGGCATCCCTGGTGTGGGTATTATATTTACTCCTATTTACTCCCTCGTACGAATCGGTTCAACCGCTTCCAATGATTTGACATCCAAATTACAGTCTCTCAATCTCTTCCATTCTAGATGCTCTCTTGTCCCAATTTCAATCTCTTTTTCTCTCTCTGGGAAATGCTGGCAAGAAAAAAAAATCAGAACATCGGGTTGTAAATCCGTAAAATAATTAGACATTATGTTTGGCAGTACCCAATGGTTATTAAAAATACTATCTGCTTATTTGAATTGCATGATTTCAGAAGCATTATTCTCATTTACAAAAAATAATTTACACTGTAAATACTTCAAACCGATCATTGCACAAAGGGATCCCTGGAGAGGGAAGTGCAAAATCTCACTCAGACCTCTCCCACTCCCGTGTGGGACAAGTCCATTTTAGAAGAACTCGAGATCCCGAATCAATTGCTGAATGCATGGTCAACTATCGTGGAGCCGTAATACGAGCGCTTCCCACAGTTCATCTCAATTTAATAGTGCCTGGCCCGGTTTGGCTAATAAAAATCATTTGCCGCGGGATAGTTTTTTTTTCTTTCTACAATTCCAAGCAAAAAGAAACGCGATACAAGGCCAAATGCCCGGTTGCGCACGCACACATTTTTAAGTGGTTACTCAGAGTCTTACGTCACCTTTCTCCGGAGCCGCGAGCGCTTGCTCACCACTACCAATCAAAGCGATTTTTTGGCAAATGGAAGCAGCAGTGGTACAGGATTTATTGGTTCGGATAATAATTCATTGTTTCAGTGTATATCTATTGCAGCACTTATTATATCCAATAAGAATGAAAAATCACCGGAAAATGAATTAGTTAATTTGAATTTCATTTCAATAATTTGTAAAAATCTAGTTCAGTCAACAAACAATGCGATATCGAGTGGACATTTCATTATTTTAGTAATATGGATTTTTTACAATTCCTTCGACATTCGCAAAAAGCAGGCAGCACTGCTCGAAGCACCAAAAGCACGTTTGCGAGTGCGAGAAAAAGAACCGTTGGAAAATCGCGTCCCATACGCTCTCATGAGTGCCTTCCAGTCTCGCACCTATTTTTTCGATTTTGGAGAGACACGGGCGCGGCCATATTGATTAATCTTGTTTCGCGTATAGAGTGGTTTTTCTCCTTGCAAGAAGCAGTCGTACAACTCAGAAGTGTCCCAGAGTTCTCCAGTCACAGAGAGTGTGTGTGCAGCTCGCTAAGCTCTAGATAGCAGAAGCAAGCCCCAGGAAAGCCAGGAAAAAAAGGGCATTTTAAAACGTGAGTGTTGCGGTTTTTATTCTCCGTTGTTGGCACAGACGAAAAACGAACCGGAAACCGTAAAAGGTTCTCCAAAGGTGCGGCGCGAGTTCGAGTTCCGTTTTGAGTTTTCTTCCTCCGCGCGTTCAGTTTTCGCAGCGCTCCATTCGGCGAATTGAGAAAAGAAGACGAAACCTTTTGCAACTATCCGGCCCCCCAAAAAATCGGGATTTACGGAAAAGAACCGAAAACTTGGATTAGTACCGTGTGAATTTTCTTCGTGAAAAAAAGTGGTACAGTGTCACGTTTGAGTGGCACCAAGGGAACTAAGCAGCACCTAACCGGAAACAGATCGCCATAATATGTCGGAACGCGAAAACAACATCTACAAGGCCAAGTTGGCCGAACAGGCGGAGCGATATGACGGTAAGTGATTCTGATGAACAGTTTCTTTTTTTTTTTGTCCTGCCCGTCAGCCTTCCAGAATCCATGATGTCAGGCTGTTCGAAAGAGGCTTTCTTCTTTTTCTTCCTTTGGAGTGGGGGAGAAAGAGAACGCAAGATTTCCCAAGCATCGGAAACGAATATTCGTTGGCGTCCGTTCGGCTGGGAATTCACAATTTACAGCTTAACTGTAAAGAATCATGTAATTCGTCTCCGGCAGTCAGAAAAGGATTTTTTTGCGTGGCTTTCCGGAATGAATGGTGGTGGCACAAAAATTGGAAGTGAAAATGCTAATATCATTCGCAACTCATGCACACATCTACACACACGAAACGGGAACGACGTGGAGGTGTTGATTCTGCGTCATGGCCTATGTGTATGTGTTGAATGCGCGCGGCAGTGAAATCGAGAGAGCAGCGTTGCCGGTTTCTGGTGCGCAGCAAACAGTAAATTTGTAAGGTCGAATTTTACACTCAATTTTTATCGTACCGCTTCTATGCCAGATATTGACTCTTGAAGTGTGATAATCGTGTAATATAATATTTGGAAATACATACTAGACTTAGAGGATCAGCTTTGAATAGATTATTCAAATAGTTCAGAATAATTTCACAACAAAAACCTTCCGAAATCTGTAAATTCATTATCTATATGTCAATTTCGACTGAATTTAATTGATAGCTGATAAATGTTCTACCGTTATTAAGCGGAATTACAATTAACCGCATTCCGACAAAGGCACGGCGAGTTCAAATGCGCGGATGAAAATTGGAAAATCGAAAATCAATTAGTTTCCGCTGTTTAAATGGCAAGATAAGAGTGTGGATTTGATTTTTTTTTCCATTCAACTGTCTTTTTGTCGAATACGATTTACTTTTTATAATTTTTGGTTTTGTTTCTTTTGGTCAATGTGCTATTTTTTGTATGTTTTAAATTGTTTTTGAAATTAGAAAATTATATGAATTGTGAATTATATTGTAGACTCCTTCACGAAAACGGTGTGTATGTATATTAGTTATTTTTAGGAACATTGGAAAACCTATATAGATTTACCAGAAAAAAGGATCATATTGTACTATTTTTTATATGGATTGAATTGAATTGTTTGAATACAATCGAGCATTAACAATGAATGATATATCGCCGCTATCTCAAAATAAATAAATAACGCCGCTATCTCGAGCTTTTTTCTGGTTGAGGGGGAGTATTATATGTTTTCGAATGACGTATAGCAGTTTTATCATACAAAACACTTTAATCTAGAGGTACTTTTGGATTTTTTTTTCTAGTTTGAAATTTAACTATACATTGTTATGACGTTGCTTCCGAATGCTTACATTTATTTATTTGTCAATTCATCAACAGGCTGTAAGAAGGACCCCAATGATGTACTTAAATGTAAATAAAAATCCTAATCTAAATTTAAATCTAAACACGAATCAAATTACAATCAATTACATCAAATTACAGTCATCACATATTGAAAATATACATGAAGAACAATACTCACATGGCAGTTTGTTCTATGAAAAAAATGGGTGGGCCAAATCTATGATATAACCTCAAGGTTGATGTGAGACTACCCTTGGCTTAGTAACTATTTGTTTGTATTGATTAAATTGTCGATTGAATGAAACAGTAGCATAATTCGTAGTATCGAATTATTTCGGAGAGTTCGAGGTTGAACATTGAAATTTATTTTTTCCCGGAGAACGGGACAATCGTCCTGGCAAGGTATCAGCTATCAGCAAGGCTCTAGTTGTGTCTCTATGAACCGTCAAAGGTTCCAAACTGATGAGCTGACAATAATGAGAGTTATTCGGTAATCGGAGGGAATCAGTCTAGGATTGGGCGATCTCGGATCGATTTTCAGAAGATCGATCTTTTCCATTCCGACTTACGATTTTTTTGAATCAACCTTTTTACTCGAGAAAATCGATCTTTTAGCTTTCGATTTTTTCGATCTTAAATTTCGATCTTTTTGTAGATTTCAATTTCACCAAAGACACCCTAACAATTTTTTCAAATGTCAACATTTGGATCGCATCTTCTACGATTAACTTCCGTGCAAATGCTGACAGCGACATAACTAGCGGCTGTTACTGAGGGGATGTACTGTAACCAGTAGCTCATAGGATCACTGAACTAAATATTGAAGCAATTCCAGCGAAATGTGGTTTTGTAGAAACGGCGCCAAAATCAAGAATCGGCTTCGACTAAATGACAAACGTATGGCACGATTGGCTTTAATGGGATCGTTGTCAGCTGAGTTCGGGCAGATACTAGCTGTTGAATTTCTAATAATGCTTTTTCAGTTAATGTATTTAATAAAAAGACTCTTTACCGGCGCAAGAAGAATGCCCTGGATTTTTTTTGGTCTTCAAACATTTTTGTGGCCTGCATGGTGAGGAACAAAACAAAATGTTTTTGATGTTTCATTATAAATATGTAATTTATTTTCCCTGTTTAACACGTTGAACGCCGCGTCAGTCACCGGTGACTGACAGTATAACATATAATAATAAAGGTAAATAATATAAGCTCATAAGCATTCCAATTCGAACAGCAAAACCTGCCACTACGATAAGAAACGATGGTCCTAATACGTCTAAAAATGTCCATCCAATTATACAACCGTGGCACCAACGTGTTAAAGAAAAGACGGCACTCCTATAGAATAAACAGATAAATTGGAATTTTTTTTTCGATTTTTCAAAGATGGGTTCTTTGGTACTGAATCGGTATCAGTGGATAGATCCCTATGCCGTTTGGAAAAGCGATTCAACATGGTCGATCTTTTTATAAAGATCGCCCAATCCTGGATCAGTCCACGGCAATCTACGCAGAGCATATCTTATGAACCTTCGTTGAACTGATTCAATCCTTCCGACTACATTTTTAGGAAATTCGCAACAGACTCCAGCTGATCTGATTTAGACTCTCTTGACCTAGTCGAGGCATTCTGACAGTTTGTTTCCGCGAATTATTTGCTTTCCGATAGTTTGTTGAACAGAATATTGCCGAACCTGGCAGTGGAATTTTCAACATTCCACAGAAAACTACTGCTTTCTGCGTACAACATTTAGGCACAAAAAGTGCAAAAGGGTTAGTGGTCCACAAGTTTACATCGTCCTGCGATACCTTCCGTGTAAAACATTGTTTCTTTTTTTTTATCCCATTTATTTATTTATCAGGCTCATTAGCATTTTATCTGTAACAGAGCCGGGTTTTTATCGTGTACATGTACATATGTTTATGTTTCTATAAATTGTAAATTACGCAGTAGAAGTAGTAGCCATTTAGGCGTTAGGTTTTCTGTTCCATTACATTATGGTAAATTACACTCTAGTAGCCATTTCGGCGTAAGGGTATTCTATCTGTTCTTCCATTGTTCAGCAGAGTGGCTACGAAGACCCCCTAACATTGTTTCTTGTCGCCGTCAGCAAACCTGTGGGCCATTTTGTTATCTGCAATGCCACTATGCCCGACAATCCACATGAGGACAGCGTCGGGTACTCCCTGACCGCTTGGACCCGTGGGTGTCTTGGCTGCATCGATGGCGATGACTAGCCGAGTTGGATAACTTTGGAACGTAACCATACACAGCTAAAATTCGAAAGTGGCGCTATCTCTGCTCCAACGCGCGAACTCATTTCCGCCAACTTCTGGCCAGCTACCGTTTCTACCGTGAACCGCTATCTCGACTCAGTAGCTAGTTTTGGCTGATCAGAAAAACGCAGTGATTTTTGTCGCGTCACAATATATTGGGAAGGTGTTTCGATTTCAAGAACAAAAGTTATCATTAGTTAAGGGGTTAATCCTATGCTACGAATTCCCAAAAAGCGAACCAAGTCCAAACGCTTATGTCTGTCACGCAGGAAGCCATTCATCTACTCAGCTGAGCGTCGTACGATATGTAAATGTACCCATTATCCTTATATTATCCGTCACGACACGGTTATCGGATTAGATCCGCTATTTATACGCATACAAATTTAAAACACTTGAAATTAGTGTTTTATGATGTTTGATGCTATGTATTATGTAGTTTATGTACCAATGGATTCACTAAGAGTGAAACTCAATATTGTAGATTCAAAAAATAACTGCAAGCCGATTCAATCAAATTTTTGCACTGTCCGTACTGTTGTGTAAATCGTCACGAACATTTGTTGTTGTTGAACTTTCGTTTCTCGCACCCAAGTGTTGTGCTTTATTTAAACTTTTGTCGTAGTTAATTTATATCGTGAACAATTGTCAAAGACTGTTTAGTGTGAAGCCGAACCTGTCGCTGTCGTAGGGGTAGGGTTTCCCCCGTTGCACATGTGCGTTTCTTAAAAAAAACTACAGTGGTGCTGGTACAGTTTGAACAGTTGCTGGGCCACCGCAATGGCGGGTGCCCCCGGCCCCGCACCTAGTTTGTGGGGCCAACATGGTGGCAGGAACCACCGAATTATTGACGGTAGCTATTCAGGGGCCACACTACCGGATTATATGGATCCCGACGGCAACCATGGAGAACTAACTGTCCTACGGATCACGGGCGTGGACAATAAAGTTGAAGACAAGGCGCTCCCCATCGCGCCTTTTCTCATCCGTAGGTCGATAGAAGACTGTGCCGGGAAAATCGAAGGCGCATTTCCAGAAGGTGGCAGTTCGCAATAAAAAACAAGTGGAGTGTCTGCTGGCACTGACTTGCCTCACGGATGGTACACGAGTACGGGTGTCCCGACACGAGGCCCTATAATCCGTCGCCCATGCAGTGCTTCAAGTGTTGGGCCTTCAGACATACAAAAGGAAAATGTTCGCAGACGGCCACTTGCGGTACTTGCTCCGGAAATCATTAACCTCCAGCGAAGGGCAGTAGATGTCAGCGGCCCGTACTTTGCAGAAATTGCGGATAAGTAGAACACAGTCTTGCTTCCCGTTCTTGTCCGAATTACCGCAAAGAGAACGAAATACAAAAGATCAAGGTGGACCGCGAGGTGGACTATCGCACAGCACGCTCCATCTTTGATGCAGGAAATTTCCGTCCGTTAACCTATGCAAACGCTGTTCGGGAGAGAGGAGGACCAGATTATACGGTGACTCACGAAGCAATCACGGACCAAAGAATCAATGAATTAATGGAAGCAATCGCACAAACAGACACAATTATCGCTAATATGGCTGCCTCTGTGAAACGCAGCGCGCAGAAGCTGCCAAAAACGAAGAGGTTTTCAGACCGTTAGTCTCTAGAATGGACCAGTTGACCTACACCCTTGTGGCTCTGGAGCAGCGTTTGACCCAGAGAGACCAAACCATCGACACACTACAAAAGGAAATCGTCGTCGCCAGATCCCAGTCGACTCGAACCAGCGGCATCGAAACATCCGGTACAGTGCAGTCCGCCAGACCAATTCTCACACCTACAACAAACACGCAGATTTCCACTCCGCCGGCCACAATTGTTCGTGCTCTGGAACCCATTGCAGAAGAAAAGGAGGATTCAACTTTTCAAGACACCAGGCTGGACATCTGCTCAGATGCCAACAGTGATGCGGACGAACAGAATCCCTTCCTACGAGAAACACCCTCACCGTCCACGCCAATACACCGCCCCACTCGGTTAAAAACCATCGCTCCGCCCATGACATACCATCTAACAAACGGAAAATAGATTCTCCATCCAGCGAACCACCTAAGGACATTGGACGTAAAGTGTGGTCAACAAACAAACAGCCCGACCGTCTACCAGCCCTCGGACATCCAATCGCGGGCCAAGAAATGCGAAAACAACAAAATGATGTACATGCAGAGAACCGAATTTCTGCGATAACCTCTTTTTTCAACCCGGAGATCACAGTTCCTTCCCCTTCGCGACAAGGGGAATAAGAACCCCCGGAGTCTCCGGACAGCACGGGCGTCCCCTTACTGGCCTGGAGCCATGGAAGACGCACATCCAAGCCTACAACCGCATCCAAGAGAATAATTAAAACAAAAACAGACAGTATTAAGACTCCGTAAAAAGAAAAGTGCAAATTGAATGTAACTTTATGTAAAATGTCTTATTTATTTTATATTACGGTAACTTTAGCTGCCGTCGATAAAGAGGCGAACCAGCCTAGGAGGCTAAAAACCTCTCAAATAAAGAATAAAAAAAAGCCGATTCAATAAAAATGACAAATGTGTCTAATTTTTGCTAGAGATCTAAGAAATTGATTGATAACACAAGGTCTCTTTATCAATACAATTGACGGCGTAACCCCCGTTAGTTTGGTTTTCCTCAAATTTAATTCGATGTATTTGAGAATCTGTACCCACCACCGGAAGGCCTTCAAAATCACCCGTAATTCGGTTGAAGGGACAAATCCAACGAGGGTTTTACTGGCAAAGATTCTAATAAACCAGTAAAATTTGATATTGCATCGAAGTTCGAAGTCTCTTGATTTATTAGTACATCAAAGTATTTGAATAGGGAAAATTTTCATTTAAAAAAAATTATTGAAGGGTTAGTGATTCATTTCACATGTCACCTATCGCTATGGGACTCGTTTAGATAGGAAATTTATTTGTCAAAGAAAGTTCTTCCGACTTGCACTGGTCGGACTATACGCGTATTTTCGAACTCGCCAGCAATACTAGCTGGAGAAGGCGAAGTTTTCTTTTGCTGTATTACAGTAACGTTCAGCCTATCGACTGGATCGTAACTCAAACGATCAAAATATTTTGTTTACTTTCATTTAGCGACGAATGTCGGCAGAGAGAATTGAACTCGTGACCTTGAGCGTGATAGATACCGATGTTAACCACGCCAGATCGCTTCATTAGAAGACCAAGTTCTTTTATAAACGTTAGTGCCGTCTAAGATGAGGTTCATAAAAACTAATTGTTTAATTCTTGTCGCTCTACTGACAGGTTATGGACCTTTAGAAACATTTTCTTGCTTGGAAGTTTAAAAGTTAATGGAAGATTGACAACGAAGCAATTCTTTGATAAGATGAATCCTAAAAAATCAAGGAAGCTCGCTCAAATATCGAAGCATGTAAAGTTCACGCTGAGGAGGCGATCTGGCGTAGTGGTAACATCCATACCTCTCACGCAGAGATCACGAGTTCAATTCTCACTCCCGACATTCTTCCAAAAATGGAAGTAAAAGTGACGAACCAGCCGAAATGTGTTGAAAGTCACTATAATAGAAAAAAAAAAGTTCACGTTGAAGCTCTGCTGATCCGTGAAAGTTTGTGGAGACTAAACGCGTGTAACTGCTTGGCTGAAACTATTATATCGATTTTTTTTACGTGAAAATCGCCCTGAATCATATTTGTCATAGTTTGTGTTGTGAGATCCCACGAATGTTGACTGACTCATCCAACTGAATTTCTTCGACATCACACCATGAGGGAGTGTCCCACACTTAAGGATAGTTAAGGTGATCAGCTTCAGTCGTAATTTCAACACTGATACCGTTAAATATTTATCATCCTCACTGTCACTGGTTCCGCATATTATCGGTTACACGCACGTTGAAACATTAACCCTTTCGCTACGGACGTCGTCTATAGACGACGTGCGATGAGCTGTGTGTACGAGCGTCGTCTTTAGACGACATGAGAGTGATACTGCACATCGATCACACCAGCGCGATGTGCACATTTTTCGGCGCAGTGCCCCGTACAGCGGTAGCACTCCGGCGGAGCACACTGCCGTATTGAAAGGGTTAGGTCGTTAGGTTCCATTGAGGCGACACTGAACGGCAAGTCGCATCGATCGGTTGGCTGACGGATAGAAGACGATACTATTCGACACGCCAATAGTGTAGAGGGATTGGATTGTCGCATTGTATTGCTGTGAACGAATGATATTTTCAAACTTTTGATATTCATTCAACAAAATTATATTCGCAAAGCTGGCAGCGCTTCGTCGCCATTCGCATTGTGTATGTATTGGCGCTGAGCACATATATTGTGTGATGAATAGAACCCCCTGGAGAACGAATGAACGGGGCAAACGCTACCACTAGCAGCAGCAGCGCGCTTTTGCCGTTTGGTGCCCGCCGTCGTCGTTTTTTTCGCTGCAAGAAGAAGACGAAGGTGCACGGGAAAAATCGATGGTGGGATCTGCGAGAGTGGCTGCAAAGAAAAAGCTTGTGTTGTACAGCTCAATTCTGATGCGTCATATGACCAAGTTGTGTTGCCGCTACCGCTGCGGGCTCACCTCGTATTGCCTGAATAGGAAAAGTTTCGTGACATGATGAGATGAGGACAGTAGCCAGCTAGAAAGAGACGGGTCTCGGATTAGAATTATTTCTAATATAACTCGTCGGGTTACAACCATGTTTTTGCTGCTGAAATTTAGTGGAAATCATTTCCTTTCCAGTCACTTAGCCGGATCATTCTAGAACACCTGAGTAATGACCCACTGAATTTATGTACAACTAATGTTGTTTTTCTCCAAACCCCGCCGTTAACAAGCTCCGACAGGTAAATTCAACTGCTCCCATTTGAGACAACTGCGGCAAATGCTGCTCCCTGTGCTGACATGTGGCCTACACCACGAGCGAACAATTGTTAATTTTTTTGGTGCAATCCCGCATGTGCCATATCTCCGTCAAAAATATTCGCCAATTCACAAAAAAAAACCCACACAAGCAGATACCGTCCGCTTTGTGGGGTGTCCACAACACATCCACACATTCGCGCCGCGGATTGTTTGTGTGTCCGTAAGAAGTGTAATTACCGCATCGATTCCACATCGAATTCACCGTCTCCTAACAGAAGAAGCAAGAATTGAGCGCGCGGCACCGGCGAACATACGAATGAACTGAACACCGGTCAATGCGCGAGGAAGGAAAAATCAAGACGGAAAGGAGGCAACCATAAAAACTGAATCTCCACAACAGGCGCGCGCGAATGACGCGACTACTAAAAAGGAGCAACGGAAAGCCGTTGTAGGCCCCGTCGTCACTCACGTTGCGGAGCACAAGCGCAATGACATTTTATGGACGCCCCAATATCGTCGGTCGTCAGTTATTCAAGAAAAATTCCCGGACACATCCAGAAAGAAAGTAGAAGGCAGGTGGGGAGTAGGAGGGTACATAACGATTATGGCCAAGTGTTGCGTCATTCCGAACAAAATCCACACTGTCACAGGCGACTGATATTTTACTTCCTTTTTGGCTGGGATTACCCAACGGCAAGAAGGATAGCATTGAAAATAGTCAAAATGTCATCCACTGTTGCTAGGAAAAATGGAAATGTAATCGTTCCACAGTGAGTTTGATTCTGCGCAGAATGGTATCACATTTCTGTGTGATGCCCGAAGGAAGCAATCGAAAAGAGGCAAGGATGGAAAAGAACCGTCGGAGTTCCATTTGCCAGAGGGAGAAAGAAGCCTGTTGGCTGGCTGGTTGGCGGCGGTGCTTAGTGATAAATAAAATAAACTTTAATAAAGATTGGTATGCACACAACGACGGTGGTGTGGTGGTGGTACGGTGCACCCTCCCGCTTGTTCGTCCTTTTCCATCCGTTTTCCGCGGAACCGGGGTTTATGGAAGATTTCGAGTTTGACACGGATTCGAAGTTTGCTTATCCCATAAATAAGAAAAGCCACAGCGGCATACAGAAGGACATACGGGTAGGGGAAAATGAAAACGCGATGGGAAAAAGGAGTCTGTATAGCCGAGAGCAGCAGTAGCTCGGGTTGAAGTGTGGTATTCAAGCTCTGCATTGTGGTGAAATATGGGAAACTTTTCGTTCGGTTCCAAATCAAAGTAGAAAATTTGCGAATGGAATTTTGTTCTGACACACGACAAGGGAGCGCGAGGAAATTATATAATTTGATTGCCCAAGTTTTCATCCGTAAACACAGAATCATCATACGTCTTCTTTTGCAGTGGCAGATTTGCGAACATGGGCATTGAGGTATTTTCGAAGATGGAATAATTTACACCAGCGCAGAAGAACATTGGTACGGGGCTTTTTACGACTTTGAAATATTGTTGGTAGTAGTTGGATTTAAGAAAGCAACGGCTCGAAGAAATAAGATTCAGAAGTCATCAACATTGTCGAGAGAATCATATTCGAAAAATTGATTATTGATTGATTGATTGCAAGTAATGCATCATAGAACCTAAAATTGAACAGGCGCGACTTTTCAGTTGTCGTAAATATTCCAATTGACGATGTCTCAATTTGCAAGAAAATGAAAATCGATTCATAAATCTCGATTACGAAATGTGAAAAATACAATGTCCTTTTTACGTAGAACATATTCAACGTGAACAGAATGTCGTACAATATATACAAACTTCATCATGTATGCTACGCGATTGTAAACTTCAACAAGATTTTCAAGTTCAATCACTTATCCAACTGATTAATGCTGTGTAACATAACTCGAATTTATTTGCGACTTTCTTGTTTTATTTAGTTTAGTTGTGTTTATTCATAGCGTAAAAACGAGAAAAAATATCAAAGGCAATTAGGAACTGAAGGCATAGCCCTTGAAAACATTTTTCATGGGATATTTTTGCAGTACTCTTTTCGTCCTTTCGATTGAGTCGTCAATTCATTTAAAATTGTTAAACGCCTGTACGGAAATATTTGTCGATCCATTTTTTCTTAGAACCTCAAATGAGAGTTGTATGGTGAACATGTGAATAAAAATAGCAATTGTGCGTTTTCATTGCGAATATAGGGTCTGATCACGAACCTCACTTGTATGCAAGGCAGAGGCGACGCGTGACAAACTGAGCTACCTGTTCAATTCCATTTGCAACATTAAAACAACAGTATTGCGATGACAGATTTTAACATTTTTATTTCTCAACATTAATATATATATATAGTAAAACTAGTTTTGGTGCGGTTTTTTATTTTATTTATTTTATTTTATTGTGTGGTATTTGAAAGAAAATGAAGTAATCGCTCATGTTTTTCTATTTTTTATATGAATTTTATCGCTCTACATAGGGACTGGTCAGTTAATTCCCATTCTCATGTTTTGTTTTGTTTGTTTTAAGGTGTCAGTAGGAGCTTATTGACAGGAGCAAAGAGTTGATTTTATGTTCTGCGCGAGGGAGTAGGTCGCTCATGAAAGTGAAAAAAGGAAATCGAATGTTGATCACTGTTGCGACAGCACGAAACAGAATTCCGGTTCTTTGAACTTTATTTAGGAAAGTTAAAAAATCCCTTCATGGGAAAAACAAATAGGTTAGTTTTTTTACATTTTTTCAATTCGGCTTGCCTACTCACGTTTAGTGTCGTCCTATACTCGCACTACGCAACGTTGATCTTTTTTCAATAGCTAATACAAATTTTAAGCTGGATTCAAATGGATAAAGTATTCTTACAAATTCGAAGAAATTCAAGATAAATTATTTACCTGCACAAGCTAGCTGATTTCTTTTACTCTTACTGATTTGATTATTTTTTCTTCACATGACAGCTAATAGGGTGCGGCTCTCCAAAATCGATTCAAGGTTGTTGGACTAAAGGTTCGTCACACGCAGAGGTGTGACATTCCCCCCCGTACGGCACACGTCTTCGGGTGGCTTACTATCTCCAGAACCTACGTCCAGCACAGCAATCTTTACCGCTGGCCTCTCGAGGATCCCATTCGTAGTTTGTACCGTCACTCGTCTCACCTGACCGTCTTTAGCCTGCACCACTCCTATAACGCGTCCCTTTGGCCATACATTGCGCGGCAGAGCGCTGTCCACGATGACAACTACGTCACCCAACTGAATTGGTCTTACGGGCTTGAACCATTTAGTTCGTCGTGTCAACGTTGGGAGGTATTCTGAAATCCACTTCTTCCAGAGATTGTTGGCGTAGACTTGTGACGTTTTCCACGACTGCTTGATGGTAGAGACTCCGTCATCATACGCGATCGGTGGTTTGTTGCCGTCAAACGAGCCTAACAAAAAGTGGTTAGGTGTTAATGGGGAAGCTTCTGCGTCATCCAACGGTATGTGGGTGAGCGGACGAGAGTTAACCATCATCTCGATCTCCATTAATACGTTCCTAAGAATTTCGTCGGAAAGCGTACGTTGTGGTTTAAATTGATCGAGCAGCTTTTTGACCGATTGTATTAATCGTTCCCAGCAGCCCCCAAAGTGTGGAGATGCTGGTGGATTAAATTTCCAGGCAGTATTTGGTGTGACGAAATAGGTCATTACTTCATTTTGATCAACTTGCTTTAAAGCTTCAAGTAACTCTCGATTGGCGCCTATAAAATTTGTTCCGCGGTCGGACAAAAACTCGATGGGTGCTCCACGGCGCGCTATAAAATTCCGCACAGCCAGGATACAGGAGTCAGTCGTCATAGTGTGTGCGATTTCTATGTGTATGGCTCTAATGGTCATACAGGTGAATAATACACCCCATCGCTTTTCGACCCGTCTACCAACTGCAACAAGAAGCGGGCCGAAATAGTCTATTCCGGTATGCGCAAATGGTCTAGAGAATGCCGCGAGCCGCGCAGCTGGAAGATCTCCCATTATAGGGGTCTGTGGTTTAGCAAAATTTATCTTACAGTATTGGCAATTACGTCGAGCACGGTTGTATTCAGACCTTAGCTGCGGAATATAATATTTCTGACGAATTCCATTCAGGGCCGTCTGATGATTTAAATGTCGATATCTTTCGTGGTAATCTGTTATCACTAAGCTAGTGAGGTAGTGGCGTTTCGGAAGAAGGATCGGACGTTTACTACTTTCATCGATGAATTGGCAGGCGTCCACGCGACCACGCATACGTAATACACCGTGAACATCGATAACCGGCGTTAATTTATACAAAGAGCTGGATGTCGGCAAGACGGTCTTAAGTACATTGGCTTCCGAGCCAGCGGCAGTCAAAATGCGAATTTCATCTGGAAACATTTCTCGCTGTACTTGTCGGTAGATGAACTGTTCCGCGTTATGTAATTCGCTTTGAGTGAGCGGTCCAAGTTCCAGACCTTCTTTTCGTACCTTACGTTGTAGATTTGCGCGATATCGGAAGACAAACGCCATGGTTCTGAGCAACCGTGTCCACTGTTTAAAATTCTGGAAACAAATAATTGGTTCTTCCACAGTATGATGTAGCATATGCGTACGGAGTTCCTCTTTCGTTGTTCCTGGATCAGTATTGTCCACTGGCCAATTGTTTTCTGGCTCCCACAAAAAGGATGGTCCACGGTACCAACGGCTAGTTGGATTAAAATCTGGCAATTTCTGCCACTTAGTACCTTCATCAGCCACGTTGAGACGAGTAGAAAGCCATTTCCATTCAGCCACATCTGTTGTTTCCAAGAGTTCTCCGATCCTGGTAGCCACGAAAGAACTGTACCGCCGGTGATCTGATCGGAGCCAGCACATGACATCTCGCGAATCTGTCCAGAAAAAACGTTTCGCTATTACCAATCGATGAGATTTGACGATACTGTCGGCTAAGCGTGCCCCCACAACAGCAGCCTGTAGCTCAAGGCGGGGAATGGAAAGATATTTCAGTGGCGCAACACGTGTTTTTGATCCTATCAGCGCGCATTCGATTTTTCCATCCTCTTCGAATCTGAAATAAGCAACAGCTGCTAGTCCTTTTTCACTCGAATCGACGAACATGTGTAACTGGACCCGGTTGGTATCTGTTGACGAAGTTAGATGGCGGTAACAGCGAGGAATCTGCACTGCTTTTACATTTGGAAGAATTCGGATCCATAACTTCCACTTATCCTCCAGCAACGATGGGATTTGGTCATCCCAAGCTATACCAGACCTCCATATATCCTGCAGTAGGATTTTCAAGTGCATAAGAAAGTTTGCTATGAGGCCCATCGGATCGTATATCGACATCAATGTCTTCAGAACCTCCCTTTTCGTTGGGGTTCTTAATCCTGCGAGCAGCTCTGGATCGTGTTTTGTTGAGAGCTTGAATGTAAAATTGTCGGTAGCTGTGCACCACCACATACCGAGCACCTTTTCTGTGGCCATCTCTGCGGTGAGGTTTAAATCTTTTTCTGTTGGTTCTCCGTCATGCAGGCGCTCCAGGATTGCGCTTGAGTTAGATAGCCAATTACGTATATGGAACCCCGCTTGTGAATGAACGTAGCGCACTTCAGTGGCCAGCTTCACTGCTTCATCTTCATTCTCGACGCTCGTCAGCATATCATCGACGTAGTGATCGTATTTTATGCATTCTGTCGCTCGTGGAAATTGCTGCTGGAACTTGTCGGCATTGTGGTTTTTTACGTATGCTGCGCAGCTGGGAGAGCACGCCGCACCGAATGTCATTACTCTCATTACGTAGACGTCCGGCTCACGACTGCTGTCTCCGTTCCGCCATAGGAACCGCTGGCTGTGTTGATCCTCCTCCTTCACTAGTACTTGGTGGAACATCTCACAAACGTCACCAGTGACTGCGTAACGAAACTCACGGAATCTGTGAAGCACGGACAACAGTGATGCTAGCTGATCCGGACCAGTAAGTAAAACAGAGTTCATCGATATTCCTTTTACAGCGGCTGCTGCGTCCCAGACGATTCGGAATTTGCCGGGTTTGTTCGGATTGACGACTGGAAATATTGGCAAGTACCATGTCCGGGGGTGTGCTTCCGAAATCTCATTCGGCGATAAACGTCTGATGTACCCGTTTTGCTCATACTCAGCAATCTTCGTTCGCATTGATTCAGCCAGATCCGCATCACGGTTCATCCGTTTCTCCAAGCAAATTAGCCGTCGTAGAGCCAGTGTCTTGTTATCTGGTAAGCGAGTCTGATCCGTACGCCACAGCAAACATGTTTCGTAACGAGTTCCCTTCAGTAGCGTTTCCGTGGAGAGCAAGTTCAAGGCGCGTTCGTCGTCTTTGGACAGCAACGATTTGTTTGTCTTATAAATTCCGAGAGAATCGATCGAGAAATATTCTTTCAATTCAGCATTCATTTTATCGTCCCGTTGACATGAACAGATGTGAAAATTGTGATGCCCTTTGTAGTCCGAGCTGGCGCAGACTGTTCCGGCTGTTGTCACGCACAGGCCATACACAACCCAACCGAGGCGTGTTTTGGATGCAATAGGTTGATGGTTCATTCCCTCACGGCTGGCCAGCGCGTGGCCCAGATGGCAGTTGTCGATACCAATAAGGATTCTCGGTGATACTTGCTCGTATGACTCCAAGGGCAGTCCTCCTAGGTAGCTGTAGCTATACGTCAACTCCGGTACCGAAACCGACTGTCGTGGGAGAGACAAGTTTCGAACAGTATGCACTTTTGGAAGTACATATATCTTATTCTGATTCTGAGTTCCGGAAATCTTCAGTGCAAGTTTCACTGAACCGTTTTCCTCTCTTCGTTGTCCGCCCGTCCAATTCAAACACAATGGGTGGGGCGTGCCTTCGAGATCTAATTCCTTCATCAAACTCGCCTCCATGAATGTGGCTGACGAACCATCGTCGAGGAAAGCATACGTGTTCACTGTTTTCCCTTGAGCGTGAACCGTCACAGGAATATAACGGAAAAGAACGTGTCCATTAGGCTTTAGGTGAGTGTTACAGCTTTGCACCGAACTCGCTGCATTCGATTGAGGAGCAACAGATCGATTGTACCTGGCGTCTTCGTGTAGCAGTTGGTTATGCATATATGTACATCCATTTTTACCGCATTGAGCTTTTACTCCACACGCTCCAAAATGCTTCTGTAGGCATTTCTTACACAATTTTTGTTCTTTAATCACAGTCCAACGAGCGCCGACGTTCATGTTCAGGAATCTTTGACATTTCTCTAGACCGCTGCAGTTGTCCTGACATAATGTACATTCCCTGCGTGGAGCAAATGAGGGTTTCATCGAGGTTTCGTTGTCATCTGAGTTTTCATCATCTTCCAAATGGACGTTAATGTAATTGCGGCTCCGTTTTTCCGATTTCGAAAGGCTCAATGAAGGAACTGACACGATGCTCGCGGCTTCCACCAACTTACCAAGCCACTCCGCGAAATCAGACAATGTCACTTTGTCTTTTGTTTGTCTGTGATACGCCCAGCTGAGTTTGATAGTAGCCGGTAATCGTTCGGTGAGCTCCTGCAACAGTGCAACGTTGCATAAATATTCATCGAGCCCAGATGCCGTGATAGTCGCGCACACGTTTTGAACGGCCACTCCAAAATCTATAACCGTATTCAATTTCTCCGCTTTCGGTGACGGCATCTCTCTAATTTTGCTGATAAGCGAATGGACGATTATCTCGGGTCTTCCAAATAGAGTCCGCAATGTCGAGATCACCCCAGGGACGTTTGACGGGTGTAATAGTCGACATCGCACCGCGTCTAATGCCTTTCCTTTGAGGCTTCGCTGAAGCCGCAGCATGTTTTCCTCGTCACTATATCCACACATTCTGGTCGAGCTCTGGAAACTAGCTATAAAAAGCGGCCACTCTTCTGGATTGCCGGAGAACGTTGGCAAGTCACGGGTTACCGCTTGACGGGCTGCAAGTTGGCTTCGACTAAGTTCGAAATCGGAATTGGGTGGTAATATGTGTTGCACAACAGGATCGATATAATCGCGCATTGAACGGAAATCTGTTATTCTGGGATCGAGCTCGGTAGATTTCCTGCGTGTGGTCTCAGCATTGCGACTGTGAAACCTTTGTAGTAACGCACTTTTCTCCTCCAGATGTTTTCTTTCCATAGCTTGCTTTTCTTCGAGCAGCTCGAGCTCCTTTGCGAACAGAATCTCTTCCTGTTCTGGAGTGGACAAAGTCATAGCACTTGTCTTTTTTATAGCTCCGGTAACTTTGGCACCATACTGGTCTTGCATTATTTCTTCCGATCGCGGTTCTTTCGGTCCTAGCTCCTCTTTACATTTCTTTTGCTGAGCCTTCAGTGCATCGAAGTGCTCTCTTTCCCGCAAAACGCTCTCGAATAGTAGCTGCTGTTTCTCTAGCTTCTCCTGTAGTTGTCGGACTTGCTCCCGGAGAAATTTCTCCGATGGTGAAACGTTTGCTCCAGTTAGGCCTGTAGCACCTCCAGCTAGTGGGGTCGAACATTCGGCTGGGATCTGAGCTGTCATTGTACGGCACCTTTCACAGCTCCAATCACGGTCCTGAACGCTTTCATCGACGCCTACACACACAAAGTGGTACCACCGTCCACACTCGTCGCAAGCCACCATATGGCTGTCATCCGGAAGTTGGCATAATCCACAGCTTACTTCCCGGGATGTGTTTACTAATGCAGAAACAGTTTCTTTACGACCGTCGTTCCTCGGCATGCTGATGTATTCTTCCGATCCCGTTGCCAGGTGTAAACGGATTTTTTAATGTTGCGACAGCACGAAACAGAATTCCGGTTCTTTGAACTTTATTTAGGAAAGTTAAAAAATCCCTTCATGGGAAAAACAAATAGGTTAGTTTTTTTACATTTTTTCAATTCGGCTTGCCTACTCACGTTTAGTGTCGTCCTATACTCGCACTACGCAACGTTGATCTTTTTTCAATAGCTAATACAAATTTTAAGCTGGATTCAAATGGATAAAGTATTCTTACAAATTCGAAGAAATTCAAGATAAATTATTTACCTGCACAAGCTAGCTGATTTCTTTTACTCTTACTGATTTGATTATTTTTTCTTCACATGACAGCTAATAGGGTGCGGCTCTCCAAAATCGATTCAAGGTTGTTGGACTAAAGGTTCGTCACACGCAGAGGTGTGACAATCACGAATGGAATCATTAGGATTTGGGTTATTTTCTAAAGCAATTTTTTTTCACTATCCACCACATAACAATTTTTTTTTCAAATTGTTTAGCGAACACGATTTTTTTGTGCGGTCCCTATCATCCGCACAAAAACAGGTTTGCCTGTATAACAAAGGAATCCTACGGTCAACTATGAGCGCAAACTTATCAATGAATTCCTCATAGAATAAGACATCTGCCTCATGTCATAAAGATAATCTTTTCCCACAGTCATCATCATAATTCCGAATAACCGTTTCTGGTCAGATCTCGACCGCAAATAATTCTTGATCCGTCGAACAACAAAAAAAGTTCTTTCAACGGATGCCGTTGTATTAGGCAATGTCAGTAAAATTCTGGCCAGCCGTTTCGGAAACGGTTTGATGCAGGTTTTGTCCAACGATAATCGGAATAATGACTATAATTTCAAAAGAACCGTCAGCTTATTACAAAGCTTTGCTTCATCGAATTTCAAATGGTATGAAATAAGCATTTTCAAATTCCCAGTGGGTAATGCGACATCGAAGTCGGCAATTTTTTTTGTGATTCAACAAAGCGACGAATTTGTATCTAATTCCTTAAACCGTTTCGTCATTTCGTCAATAATTTTGTCTGTAATCTATTCACATAAACGACGACAATTGATGACATTACTATCAATCATAGTTTCGCCAGATACATCAATTGCATTTTTGAGCGCACTATCGGAATGATGATCTGCTTTGAGCTCCTCTATAGAAGCAAGGCAAGCCTTGGCGATACGCACAAATTCTACTACGTTTAATTCCTTTTTTTTGAAAAAATTGATAAAGAACATCCGTATGTGCAAAAATATTGGTAAAAAGTTTTAGCAAGTATACAGTGTTGAACTCAAGCATGAATGCGTGAGGACCTCTGGATGTAGTAAAAGTTACAGCATCGAAGATACTGTCGGTAAATCTCACCCAAACATTCATTAATAGATGCATAATTCAAATCATCTATTTTTGCCTACATTTGGTATTTTGGTCTCCATAAATTGCTTCAATGTCTCGCTACGTTTTGACGACTGCGAGAAAAATGCCGCAAGAGATGAGATCGTATTGAAAAACCTTGACGTTTTCTTGTTGTTTGTGCACGAGTGAAGCAAAACCAAGTTCAATACGTGTGCGCGACAGTGAATAAATCCAGTGAATGTTTGCGCACCAGATTTATCTCCCGATATTACAGTAGCGCCATCATAGCTCCGGGCCACAATTTTGTCAGCATTAAGACCAAAGTACGCAGCTATTTCATCCACATGTCCGGCCAATGCAGCGGAGGTTTTGAAACGTAAGCAGTGATGATGATGATGATGGATTAAAGAGACTTTAAACTCTGGGAGTTCATTCGTCTCTTCAACGTAAGCAGAAATACGTGTACTATATGTACCGGGTTCAAGTTGTCGAATGAACAAAATCGATGAAAACGCTCGAATTAAAACCACACATCAACGCAGAATACCACCACATCCACAGAAATCATGAATGATGATGATGATGTTGGATTAAAGAGGCTTTAAACTTTTCAGTTCATTCGCCTCTAAATCATGAATGAGTTGGTTCGCTCTTTTATTTGTATCATGCTCGCTCGGGGTGTTTGGCGCTGTGTACTCTCGCGGTCTCGTGCCCTCTCTCAAATTTTAATGACGTCAGGAATAGGAAGAGAAACAGAAAGGGAAACGATGACAACTACGAACAAACACTGAAGAATGGTGGTGTGTATTTTCCATCGTTTGCATCGGTTTTGTTCAGCAGAAATATTGAACCGAAAACGTCATTTTTACGCAAGGCGGCGCATTAGTAGTAGTGATCGTTTCATACGTAGTTGACTGTGTTTGCTCTGTGTTTGGATGACGAGTTCAGATGAATGGTTTGAACCCGGTAGTTATTACTGCTTATTTCGTACCGTTAAAGCTGTGCTGCGCGCGGGTTGGGGTGTATTCAAATGTAATTATCAGATTATATTAAAATCTGATAAAAAATATATGGAAATATGGATATGGAAAAAATATATTGTATGTAGTTTGAAAATATAAAATAGATATATAAATATATACAAATATTTGATATTAAAAATGTATATTCCTCGCGAAACAGAGAGTTTGAAATCTCAGAGGCAGAAAGTAGAGCATAGACCGAGGAGGAGACTCAACGGTTATAAATTTTTAATACATTCCTATAAAAAATATTTGCAGGATTTCTTAACCACTTTCTGAATAGAGTTGGTTGGTAGCAGTGATGAAACGGATAGTGGTTTGGCAGGATACCGGATACCGGATATCCGGCCAGCTTCGAGGCTGGATAGCCGGATATTCGGTTCTTTATTAGCAAATACGAAATTGAGAGAAACGGCATGTGACATGGTGCAAATAAAGTGTTAAATGTAAGAAAGAAATAAACACATTCTTAAATAAAAATTTTGAACGAATATTAAATTGATAAGTGTCCAATTTAGCTTTGCGCAGCGAAGCGATATCCCGATATCGTAACCAATGATGTTATACCGAGGTGTGATTATTGCTAATTGAAAAAAAAATCCTATTTAATTGAGTATCACAAGTGTTCCTACAAGGAATTTAGAACTGTTTAATTCTGATAATGGTTTTTTATTATCATAAATAGATTTTTGTGAGTATTGAGATCAGTGCTTGGAAATATCTGTATCACATCAATCTTTTCAGCTGAATTTCCGGCCACATTCGATCATTATACCATTGCATTCGGGATACCGAAAATGAACCAACGCCAAACCTCACGATCACAGCAAGCCACTCACAGTTGATTCATCCATTTTTTTTCATTCTGTTTTTCGTTCCGTTCTGCGTTCACGGAATGTGAGCAAAACAAAATATCCCTAGTTTTGTCATTCATTGACATTAACATACTAGTTCATTCACTATCAGCATCGTTCTCGGACACTGACGAAACGGAGAAATTCGTTGAGGAAGATAAGAAAGTACAGAATGCTCATAATAGTGACAATAAATTAAATTGTTCAAGCATGCAAGGTTTCCGTCTCAGTTAAATTGCTTTCATTTTACATAGTGAATATGCAGTTCCAAATCCACTTGTCAGAAATGCTTCAAAAGAAGAATTCCGATGTAAAAAATACCGTCTTGACTCAAATTTCAAACATTTAATTTTTTTTAAATTCTGAACACACGAACATAAAATGGTGGTGTCCAAGACACGACCGCAATGGGAATATTTCGAGCTTCCTTTTGCAAACGGATCAAACTATGCTATAGGATTAGCGGATGAAATTGCCAACATCTAGCTTTGGCTGACATAGCTTGCATTCGCTGCTTGGATCGATTCTGCAGAATGCCCCCTCGCCGTCCAAGCCTAAGCAATCCTTAGCTGTGAGTGTGCATGCAGATCTTGCTCTTTTGTTGGCATTTCCGCTTGCGCCACCGATTTGCGTTGCCCTCTCGGAGTAACTTCAAAAACAACTGAATAAGCAAGGCACTGACTTAATGAGAAAATCACACACATATCGGGATATTGAAAATGAACAGTTCGAACATTCCTGACAATTCAATGGCAATGAATGAATGTGAATGAATTCTCATGACTCAAGCTTTAAGGAAAGCTCAGAGAGCACAGAATGAATATGAATGAACACAGTTGTAAATTTGTTTGCCGTCGAATGAATGACAGTAGCATCGACAAGCAAAATAAACGCGTTACACTGATAAAAATATATTTTCAATGTTGCTTAACAAGCTCAATATTTCCAAGCTCTGATTGAGATATTTCGAATACTGGCCGAGTAAGAGTAATAGTTACATGCAATCAGCAATCAATTATTTTCATTGAGATTGAACTTTGTACTGTCTTCAGGGATGGTAGTCTGAGAGAGGGCACACTTAACTACAAATCGAAATTATTATGATCGGTGACAAATTCACTAATTTGAAGACTCAACAACTGTTGGGCTTGGTGGAGAAGTGCGTTGGGCTTTTATATATTCGAGGTAATTCCACATGTCCCTACATAAAAAAAAGTATTTGGATAAGGACGAGACTTCACAAAAAACCCGAACTTATTTCGTATGAGAACATCTTTAAACGCTGGCGAGGTCGTTCTTACTACTTGGAAGAAGATCGGAATTATACGATTCCAACCTTTTCAGACTCGAGGTTCAGGTCAGACCATTGAGGTGTTCTTAAAACGTAAACAGACAGACAAAAAATCATTACAATCAGAATCATTTTACAAAAATATTATGAGACGAATCTTCTGAGAATAACAGATCATTGCCGTCTTCAACGAAACGTTAAACGAAACGAAAGCGATGGAACTGAATGAAACTTTGATTATATGAGTTGATAATAATTCAATTTCAATAACATTTTGACATGACACATATATTATGATAAAGGGTGTGTCACATCAAATTGCATCACGGAAAAAACGCTGTAGAAATTCGCCCAGTAGACCGATCCTTTTGAAAATTTTAGACAGTAAAATAAAATCTATTAAACAACTTTTGGCATTTTATTTTTATTCATACTTCGAGCCCAAGCCCGTATGCTCGCACCTTCCTCTTTACCCCGTCCATAAGGTTTTGTACAACGTCAGGTTGTAGTTTTTTTTGAACAGAAATCCATTTTCTCTTGAAGTCCTCCTCCGATTTGACAACTTTTGGGTTCTTCCGGAGGGCCTGCTTCATAATCGCCCAATATTTCTCTATTGGGCGAAGCTCCGGCGCGTTGGGCGGGTTCATTTCCTTTGGCACGAAGGTGACCCCGTTGGCTTCGTACCACTCCAACACGTCCTTTGAAAAGTGGCACGAAGCGAGATCCGGCCAGAAGATGGTCGGGCCCTCGTGCTGTTTCAATAGTGGTAGTAAGCACTTCTGTAGGCACTCCTTAAGGTAAACCTGCCCGTTTACCGTGCCGGTCATCACGAAGGGGGCGCTCCGCTTTCCGCAAGAGCAGATCGCTTCCCACACCATGTACTTTTTGGCAAACTTGAATAGTTTCTGCTTGCGAATCTCCTCCGGAACGCTGAATTTGTCCTCTGCGGAGAAGAACAACAGGTCCGGCAGCTGACGAAAGTCCGCTTTGACGTAGGTTTGGTCGTCCATTACCAGGCAATGCGGCTTCGTCAGCATTTCGGTGTACAGCTTCCGGGCTCGCGTCTTCCCCACCATGTTTTGCCTTTCGTCGCGGTTAGGAGCCTTCTGAACCTTGTATGTACGCAGGCCCTCCTGCTGCTTGGTCCGCTGGACGAATGAACTTGACAAATTCAGCTTATTGGCGACATCCCGGACCGAACTTCTCGGATCACGTCTAAACTGCTTAACTACGCGCTTGTGATCTTTTTCACTGACGGAGCATCTCTTTTTGCCGTTCTTCACCTACCGGTCGATGGTTAGGTTCTCGAAGTATCGGTTTAGTACTCTGCTGATCGTGGATTGGACGATTCCCAGCATCTTACCGATGTCCCGATGTGACAACTCCGGATTCTCGAAATGAGTGCACAGGATTAATTCACGACGCTCTTTTTCGTTCGACGACATTTTTCCAAATTTACGAAAAATTGACAGTGAAGCATGGCCAACGTGATCTATACACTCTTATCTGATTATAAGCGAAAGCTGAAGATATAATTCCTAAAAATTAAATTTCTACAGCGTTTTTTCCGTGATGCAATTTAACGTGACACACCCTTTATTGTTAGTTTTGATTTCATTGATTATATTGGGGATTCCGCCACCCATCGTTTGCCTAGTTAAAAAATGTAAACTACAACACTTTTACCTAGCGATTTTCTATATGTTATGAATGAAACAATGTAAAATGATGATTTTCTAACCTTTTCAGCGTAGAAATTGGAACTGTCTTCAGGGATGATAATCTGCGAGAGGGTACACTTACTTCACTTCACGAAACTGAACTAAACTTTACACGTGAAGCTCGCGACTTGTTTTTGCAACAGATTCAATGAAGTGGCAAATGAAAATGATAGCGTCGCGTTCAGGAAAAAAAAATCCATTGCTAACGAAATCGACTGTTATACGAAAACATTTCGAATCAATCTCAATTACGATCCTTATATTTGGGGGTCATTAAACTCTAAGCAGTACCCCCAACTGGCAAGGTTTGCTAGAGCTTGTCTTTCAGCTCCTTGCAGTAGTGTTTACAGTCAAAGTTTGTTCTATGGAGCTGGCTTGGTGTACGAAGCAAAGCGTAATCGGTCGGTTGTTAAATTTTTAATCAAAGTGATAGCGTTGTGTTAGTGAGAAATTATTCATTTTTTTCTAATATCCGGTATCCGGCCGGATAAAAAATATTGGCAGAATACATCGGATACCGGATAGCTACCAGATATCCGTTTCATATCTAGTTAGATCATTTCTAATACATGCGAGACGAGTTTGGAAAATTCGAACAGTAAGTGTTTGTAATTTTTTGTGTTCAACACTTCCAATTCCTCGTTATCCAAATTTGAACATGATGTTCGAAATGTTCATAACTTTTTCTACGATTACACTACTTTGTCATCACTACTTTGCTCACTTTCCATTGTATTTTAACGCTGTCTAATGAACCTTGTGAGAATAAAAAGGCAACAAAAGTGTGCGTCCGAGGAAAAGCATGTTTCTCACTAAATAATCAATTAATGCTTCGAATGGCCTGCATACAAACAAAGAAACCATCAACGAAACTTTCAATCTGGAGCTGAGTCATCCAACTTGAGCAACCAACGTCGATCGACACCAGTTCACGGTTAGGAATCCTCCCGAAAAGGGAATCAAATCATGAGTCAACAAATAGACATCCAGCAGCAATGTGCTACCACCGGGGGCTTGCACTTCATAGTGTCTCGGTATACGTTTGCAACTTTAAAAAGGTTTTTATTTGTTTGTGGTGAGCCAAGAGAGGAGACGCCTTTCATTACTTTATTTTTGTTTTGTTTTTCCACGGAGTTGTTGCATATAGATGGGGATGGCCATATGAGAGTGCGGTGAAAACGGTCTCACCAGAAAAAAAGTTGTCGAAGAGAAACTGTTTCCTTTGTTTGCTTTTTTGCATTTATTTCAATTTATTTTAAATTAAGAAATCGATCATTTCTTCAAACTGGAAAAATCATGCAAAAGTGGTGGATGGCATACTTTAAATTAAAGTGAAGAGCGAATTTCTCGAAGTTTCTTAGATGTTTGATTACAGAGTCTCTCAATTAAACAATCGGTATCCTCTTTATGGATATTGAGACTCATCGCACTACTTGCGATGTCGCCAGTTTTTAACCCGAGAATGTATATGTTGCTAACTCTAAATTGATACTTCTAAATATTTAATTTTATTTTAGAGCAGAAACTGATATTGACAACGACTGGAATTTCCATATTGAAACCAATAATCGGATTATCGGCATGATGTAAAAACCACTGTAACACCTAGCATGCACATAAACATCGACCTCCGAAAAAAATACACGGCTAACAATGTCTGCCAACAGTTTTGATGTTTTTTTTTCTGTCTACCAACCGGCATGTTGGAAATTAACCTTTTCACTATAGTGGGTGAAGAGGAGAAGGACTGCATTAAAATTGGCTCGTGTCGAATACAAAAAAAAAGTATCAAAAACGAGAGCTGTCACTTCCGCAAATATACATTGGAGGCCGCCGCTGCAGAAAAAATGTTGAACCAATCAAACCGTCATTATTTTTCGCCAGCAATCAGCTTTCCTTTCTCAGTTCTTTTTGCGCCAAGCTGCTAAAACTGTTATTACATTTCCGAACAAATGTAACAAGGTCAGGAACAGCGCGATTGTTTTTAGTTATAATACCCTCCTCGTGCATAGAAAAAAGAATGTCGCGGAGGGTGCAGTACCACCACTACGAACGATATTGGTTGCGCAAATGAGGTGAACAACATTGTGAGCTTGTTTTCGCATAAAAAAGCATTGATGAAAGACTCCACCGTTCGCCATAGGGCAGCAATAAGTATACACCTGTTTTCCCCTCCCAGAACGACGACACAAAGAACCCATAACACAGCGCGCACCTAGATATATGGACAGACGGACAGAAGGGTATGTGCGTGCTTCGTCATGTGAGAGATTCAAGAACCCCCGAACAACAACGGTAGGCTCCGCGATGAAAAGCCAAAGCCCTAAACAACGCGATGAATGGATGTCACAAAGCACTCGTGAATGTGGATGAACGGAGCAAATAGAGCATAAACATAAGAGAATTTGTCGTGTGCAATATCACGACGGAGGAATGTGCGAAGCGTGAACATAATTTTGTTACAAATAGCTTAGGCCGCTTTAGTACAATCTCGTATATTCTATACGCGAACGCTCGTAAAGCAAAAAGCGCCGTAAATAAGTGCAAAAATTGGTGGGTTCTCCTTATTTCGGGCATATTTTGACACTATTTTCAGTGCTTCATATGGTTGTGAATCGCTAGGTTCTTCTGTCATATGAGGTCATTCGAAATACTCGCGTTCACTTTGTACTCTGTTTCACAGGTCACATCTAGGGAAGCTGTAAAGTGGATCGTATTTGTTATATACGGAAGCGATTTTCTCGATGACTAATATGCGATTGTTAAACAAGTTGAAAAAGGATCCTCATCATCATGAGCATTGGAGAAAATAGACAGGTAGTCTTTATACCGAACATTAACACTTTACTTGCATAACATAGGGCGCTAGAACGCTCAGCAGAGTAGTGAAATCACTTGATGTGTGACGTAATAAATAATACGGGAAGGGGTTAAATCGTATAAAATGTCAAAATGAAAGCCGATACACTTGTATGCCATATTGTATACGTATATTAAAGTGCCTACATTTACAATGCGGTCGAGTCTTGGACCACCCTTTTAATTTTTTAAAATTTTCACAATTTTCAATTTTCAGTCACAATTAAAATAGGTCATTTATTTTAATTGTGACTGATTTCTATAACGGCTTATCAAACATATTGGCCTTTTTTCGAAAAAATGATTTGCTGGAAATTTTAGGGAAATAAGTTAACTATTTAGGAAAAATAGCATTTTATATACAACGTCAAAAATCTTACTCAAGAATTGAGTTCAATATTAAAAATGTCGATAACTCAAAACATGTCCCCATATTATTTTTCCGAAAAAATCTATTGATTTTCCAACAATTTTGCTGTACATCGTATTTTAATCAGACGTCTGGATTCCGAGTTATTATTTTAGCAAAGAAAGGTCAATGATTCTAGATATGTCCTTAGAAAAAAACAGGCGTATATAAAATGGGTCATCTGATAATGAAAATTATGATTTTAGTACCTGCCTCCATACGTACAAACATTTTTGTTAAAAAAAGGATTATCGGGGCAGCGGCCGGCTGATTTGACGTGGAATTGCTCCATAATCCGTTAGTTTAACGAGTTCTAACACTCTAAAAAATCGTTTCCCATCTCTATAAATATCTGCTCCTTCCGATTTGCAACTGGCACGAACTCTTTGTTGCACATTTTTATCTCACAAATTATAACTTCTTAAATCATTGTCCGCTTATCAATCTATTTGAACTGGAATGGAGAATTATCAAAAAAAAACAACTTCAGTAACATTGTTTCTTCCAACAAAGCCGATTAATGTCTGAAAGGTCACTATCTGATCTCTGGTAGAAAGCAACCATAGTTTGCGACACGGATTTTCGAACAAATCGCGCGTAGTACAGGGTCTTTCAGATTAAACGCTCACGCAAAGCAATCGAATAGCTCCCTATAATTTGTTTTCGCTCCTTCGATGGATGGTAACACTGCATTCCCCACTTCGGAACGATAATATTTGGCTACTCATTCAGTCTGATCGAATGGTTTTTAGTGTCAAGATGTACAATTTACACGAACGTGTATTTTTAGTGAAATCGTATTACTAGAGCAATCGAAGCCTTAATGAAACTTTGTCCTGGTAGAATTTCAACATTTCTCGTCGTCGATGACTTCCTCTGGGGGTACGTGAAGGACCGTTGCTAGGTTAAAAAGCCACAAAATTTGGAGGAACCCAAAGAAGAAATAACTCGGATTTTCAACAGCATCGAAGTCATAATGTTGAAATTGTGCATGAATAATTTTGTTCACCGTTTAAAACGCGTTATCGAAAAAAGGGTGGTCACATCGAAAATGTGTTTTTAAATAAAAATTAGTTCACTTTTGTAGAAGTTATTAAAAATTGTTGCGTGAGCGTTTAATCTTACCCTGTACAACAAGACTTTTTTTTTCTCTTTATACTCAATATACGGCACAGTTTGATAAAAAGTCGGGACAATAAAAAACGGTCGAAAAAACGGTAAGCTTGGTCAGCCTAGCTTTAATCCGAATCAATCTCTATCAAATACAGCGCGAACAAACAACTCACATATAATACAATTTAATCAAGAAACAACAGGCAGCTGCCAGCGACCTGAAATACATACCCTGTATATAAGCCGCGAAGGGAGCCGATATTCGTCACATAATCAGGACAAATTAGGACATTCCGACGCTCGTTTGTCTCTATATCAGCTCGTCGAATCCTGAGCGTGGGCGGCGATGAAAGCCAACCGAAAAGAGAAGGCTCAAATTACATCAGCTACAAATAATCCCAAGTAAAAGCTCTATCTCGTCGTTGTTTCGTCGTATACTCTCTACACAATCAGGGTAGATTTGATATCATCATCCACGGCAATGAAGAGAAGAAGCTTTGCGCTGTGCTATTTTTGGACGATCCAGTTCCTTCTTCGATTCTCTTTTCCGCCAGTAGGGTAACACAGGGTGATTTGGATCACCCATTTATCTCAAAAATAACGGCTCAACTTTAATTTTTTATAATGTCATTTCCCTCTATTGTTGAACCGTATGTACCTAAAGTAAAAATAACTTTGGTAAAACTTCATAAGTAGAGGGAAACGGTGGCATAAACACAGCAAGCAAGAGGATCGACAGACAACGTCGGAAGACGGAGGAGCTTGAAAGAGCAACGCAGGCCATCGAGAACGGATTTTCTTTGACCAAGCATCAAAAGTGTTTGAAAATGCTCGAACAACAGTGAAAAGATTCATGCAGAATTCGAGATGGTTTCAATCCAACTTTTCTGGTCTGGAATCTGGCCAAGACACCTGGTATCGATCCCAAAACATTGTTACTGATTGTAATATTATACCAAAATACTTTACAGAAACATAAGTATGTTTTTTTCGATGAAACACACACTGGACCAAATCACCCCACAGACGGTCCAAATCACCCCGCATCAAATTTTAATGTCCAAAAATCATCTCTTTTATTTTATGATATAATTGATAGATTGAAGCTTCATATAATGATTAAACATTATTTATTGAGAGAAAACAAGTGTAGCTCAGTATACAATGTGACATTTTTTATTTAGACCGTATTGGTTTGGAAAAATTAGGCAATTTGCTTAGGTGGTCCAAATTCTTCCCCCCTTTTCCCCTAACAGATTATCTGAATTGTAACAAATGTTCCGGGTGACGATTCGTTCCCTGCTTTGCTTATTTCTTTTGAAAATGTTTGTGTTTTTCCAAAATCCTTAAAAACAACAATCCGTAGTACAATACTAAGTTCTATATTTCCTGTTCGTTTGCGTCCTGGAAAACCATTCTGCAGCTGCTGGAAAACCACGGTAAAAACTGCTTACCCACGAACAATGAACCTCACTTTCGTACACCGGGCTTTTTTTCGGAATCCAGGTCAAATCCTCATTCGCTCGCTCTATGGGGAAAGAAATAAGAACAACTCGAATGCAGCAAGCACTATAGAGCCCGAGTGAGGAGTATGTACCACAAAAAAGCGACCCTGAGTATGGTTTTGCTTTCCGCTGATTTTCGGATTATGTTCCACTCGGATTAATTAGGGAATGGGCGCATTTTCTGTTGCTGCGCCACCCTTGAAACAAAGGAAAAACTGAAGGAAATAATCAGCCCCTAAAGCCCCTTATTCTCTCAAGTTGAAATTCGTGTCTCATAAATCATTCTAAACACAAAAGCCCACGAATATTCATCATCTTCACGAACGCGAAAGATAGAAGGTTCCGTTTCATATAGATCTCAGGGGAATCCTATCATTTCTTTCAGTTGACAATATGAACTTCTGCTTTCTGTTGGATTGAATTCGTTAGTCGCGACAGTCACAAAGCAACAATTTTTTTTTGTGTGACACCAGGCGTGTGGGATGTCCTCCACCCACTTTGCTCCCTCGTTTCCACTTCGAGCGACGTAAGTTCAAATTAATAGCCGCATGACGGCGGCGATGGATCGGTGGTGGATCATCAATTGGTTATTCGCGCATATATACATCGCTAGGAAGCGTAAATATTTTTTGTGATGAGATAATTTTAAACTAAAACCATGTGTGTTGTTGAATCAGAATTTAACCAAGAATACCCTGACCAGAAGGTCGAAATAATTGCTTACTCTTTCGATTTTAGTTTCTTACATTGTAGCTTGGATATGAATTAAACAAATTATAGATTGGCCGGAATTAGAGACAGACTCGGGCTCTTCTATGATAGCACAGAGATTCTTCATACTCAAATGATCAAATGTACACGTTCAGTTGACTTACTGTAGTGACGGCTATTTCTTTTACATAAAAGCTCTGTGCTTTCCAACAAATTCTTGACACATAATAATGATGAGATCAGAATGTGAATTCACACCTTCTGTTCCGAGAGTATTCCGAAACTAACCTATGAAACAGAAACAAAAAAATGTTGATAAGCTGCTGTTTGGCGCCTTTCATTGTGGTGCGTATTCACGTTCTCACTCTCCGCATCAACTGTGAGTGAGTTTGCTGATACACTCAGTGTAGTAGCTATGAGCAACGCGCGAAAGGACAAATGACTAATTTGCTTTGGCATAACAACACTAACTACAACAACAGCACCGAGTGAGACACGTGCACAAGTGGGAGTGTGATACAACAGCTTATTCACCCACTCTACTAGAAGAGGATGAGTTGAGTGCACCTTATCTCCATACTGTTTGCATACTGTTTTTTCCCCTTCCCCATCGGGAAAGCATGAATTAGTTTATCTCGTAGAATATGAACACTAAACATTGTGTTTTTTTCGTATCGTGCGTTCTTCAAGGTCATTCTCGCGTGTGCACATCAAACCAAACCAAACTCTTGCGGAAAGAAAGCGACGGACTATGTGTGTTTGTGGCTCCCGGTTGCTATGTAACAACCCGAATCCCGGAGCAAATTGCGCTTGAATAAATACTGACTCAATTTTCGTTCCAACTTGTGCCGAGAACAAATTGGTTTATTATAACTAACCAGTGATCAACACATAGAGGTGTTGATGTTGTCCCTCGTTCAAACTGTGCCGGAAAGTAATGAGGATGTAGGACAAGGGCGTTTGTCTCATAAATGTGGTATGAGCAAAATCTATTACATCATCACCTGGGGAGAACCTTATCGATAATGTATACTCCAGAGAGGGCTGTGAGATTGATTTGCCTTGAAATATTCTTTGCCTTACATTAGTTCGCTTGAATCACCCTCAAACATAGAGAATTTGTTTGTGCCGGGCATGCCTCCAAATTAAAAAGCCATTCAATTTTAAATGATATTTGCTAACTCATTTGAGAAATTTGTTTCGCACAATCCGGTCGATTGGGGTAATTGACGGTCGCCAAATTCTCCTATTCGGCGGCCCATTTTCTCAAGAACATTCAATAAAAGTCATTTCATTTGCGCGCTGCGTATAAACCGGGCGTGAAATTTGGATGGCGTCCCGTCTAGATTATAACACACTGCTTTTATTGCGGTACCATCAATTAATTGGAGCGAATCGGGTCGCGTCGGTTCCCTAAACAACTCTATTTTATTATTATAAAATGATGTATCCACAAATGCGTCAACTGAGGTTCTCACACATATTTTCATTAACAACAACCTCTAACGTGAAAAAGGGTCGTCTCGTGCTAACCGAAGCGTTTTCCAAGGCTGTTCATCCCAAGCAAACAAAATGAAAATGATAACCCGGGATTCTAGAAAAAAACACCCACTCTCGACCCAAATTTTGCATGCATGTAGGAAGGATTTGGTGCCTTACCGACGACAGCAAAACGAAGTTGTGGCTTCATATGGGAGGCTATATGAAATAAGCAACTTCAGTTTTGTTTGCCTTATTTAGCCCAAGCGATTATTAGTACCTTTTGAAATAGCTATACTCGTGAGATTGTGTTACGTCATTGTTGAAGCCTTTCTAAGACAGACTCTGGTACTTATGTGCGAGAGTGTTATCCCAGTTTTGATGATGATAATGACTGACTTCATCAGGTATTTTCAAATGCTCCGATTTCACATTAAAATCAAAGCGGATTATACCACCACCGAAGAGCACGCTTACTCTGTTTCTCATTCGCAGTCCTTCGAGTTGTAACGCATTTGAGTGGAATTTTCGATTCCGGAAATGTCAATTGTGACGATAGTTGATTCCACTAAATACGATCCACTCAAATTGATCACATCTTCATCACATTATGAGGTCTTCGTAGCCTAACAAGCCTGAAACCCTGTTTGTGTGCCCATTTTTTCTGCGACTTTCTTTTGTGCGATTTTCTTCTCTTGTGCGATTTTTTGTGTAGTACAAGGCGGACACGATTATATACACTTTCCAGGTTCTTTTTACTGTATATCCAGTTTTTTTTTACGCGGGGGATACGTACCTCGTAAAAAACCGCGTAAAAAAAATCCGCGTTAATTGGAAAATTCGCGTAAAAAAAACAGCGTTGCATTACTTTATTATTTTTACATCCCCTTAAAGTCAGAAAATACCTTTCTCACATAAAAAATCCGAATTCTTTCAGAAATTGATAAAGGAACATATTTGATGATATTTGATTTTTTGTTTAAATTCGAACATTCAACAATGACAGTTATTGAGCGTTGAAATTTGTGTTTTTGGAAAACAGAAAAATCCCCCAGGGGAAGTAAATGAAATTAGGATTTAAAAAAAAAATGATGCTAAATGTCTAAAAATTGCATGACACGTCGAGATTCACTGGTATCTCGAAAAATATTTTTTGTCAAAAATCGATTTTTCAGACAAGAAAAACGACTGCCAAAAAGTTAACTAATGGCCAAAAAAATATCGAGATAACAGTAAATCCTGACGTTTCATGCACTGAAACTTATTTCGTTTTTGAGGAACTTTAACCCGAAGGTCATTCGTCCCTCAATTCTCAATGAATGGATGAATATTTTGAAAGATCACTGAAAGTTTTTCTGTGATCTGATCGCAATTAAAACTAAATGAATTTCCGAGCAGGCATCAACTTGTATTCAGATGTGTGTGATTTTAATAGCCTGTTTTCAAAGCAATTGAAACAAGTTTTCGGGACAATAATTAACTAACATATAACTCTTGGAGATTTTATCTTTTGTATAAAATGATTACCATACCCATTTCGTTGATTATGAGCGCTCAGAGAAGGAATGGATTCCTCCTTGGAAATATTCAGCACAAATAATAACCCTCTTCCCGCTAATTGGAAACGACGATCGATTGCAGCATTCGTACACATAATAATTACTGCTTTCATCAATGTCGTTTTTTAACATGGTGAAATATCCGCTACAGTACACTTCACACTTTACTATATATAAATCCATAGTCAACGAAGCATCCATATGTATCGAATTATCATCGATACTTCGGTTTTCGCTAAATGCTATGTTATGTTCAGTCCGGCTGCAGAAAAGAAATGTGTTTGGGAGAGAAGAGCATAGTGTTTAGGCGAGCGAGCGAGATCATTTTCCGTCACTTTGCTATCACAACTGAATGAATTTCCAAGCGGACGCTTTTTTTATACACATTAGCCTGTTTTCAGAATAATTTTTGAGCTATTGAAACAAACTGTCATATCAATCAATGACAGGCATTTAACGCGTAGACGTTTTATCTTTCGAATAAAGTGGTTGTCATACCATTTCGTTCAGTTGGTTAGAAAGAATTAACGCTCAAAACGTTGTTGTTCCGGCGTAACGCTCTCGTTTTCGAAACTTTGAACTTACACCCCAGAATAGAAATGAAAACTCAAAACTTGACGGCTGAGCGCCACTATTACATAAAGTCCGATTGAGCTGACATTTTGTATAGGGTATTTTTTTTTGTTGGAATCAATATTTGAAGAAAGTCCCGAATTTTTCCCATACATCCATTGGCACTCTAATGTGGATGTATGTGCGCAGCTACGCTCGAAAGTAGAATAAAGAGAGAAAAAGTATTTAAATCATTGGCAATCAAATGACATTCCAACTAAAATCAAATGATTCGGAATCAAAGGATAGTTATAACCAGTGTTTTAAAAAAAATCATCTTCGCTAAGCTCAAATGCATAGATTTTCGAAAACCTATATTTTCCGAACGAAAATCAAAATGACAGATCCATACAACCAGTGAATATGAGCAAATGAACTTTTGTTCTTCAATATGTTTTGAAGTTTATTTTTCCACCCAGTGTCATTTTCGTCCTGATTATTGAAGACGTCGGAATTGAATATCAGGTGTTCCCGATGTCGCAAATCACTTGACGGTAGCTGCAACCACTCGTTGTATCCGTTCTGCATATGCCATTGTTACCGTCTCGCCAAATAAAATCCTGCGCGATTTCTTGCAAAGTTCGTTTCATCGAACTCTGGTGTTTTTGTTCTCTAAATGGTCCAGCCTGGCTAATTTTTCTATTTTTGAATTTGGACTAAAATTCTCTGCCAGAACGAATATCGTTACGAATGTGATGAATATCAATTTGTTGCTTTTGATATTCAAAATACAGTGGAACCCCGATTATCCACCAGCGGATTATCCGCGGTGCGTCATGCTTCGTCATGAGATGCTTTGGGATAACCATTGGCTTTTTCTGGGCCGGTTCTCGTTCGAACCTTCCCCTATATGATGGACCTTTGAAAGGGGAAGAGGAGACATCAGAGAAAAGTGAGAAGTATTCAAGATAAAAACTAACATAAAAATTTGTGTGTAGCTTGCTACTTTTTGTGCCGAGACTTTGTGGAGGCTGTTTTTTCCACACAGAGCGTGTTATGACGTCATAAAACGCATGCCGATTTTTGGAAGGTTCTTGCGATTTTTTTGAAAAATTGAATATACAGGCAAACTTTTTTTTGGGGGATAGGGACCGCACAAAAAAAGTCGCATAAAAAAAATCGCGCAAAACTTCACCAGCGCTTTAAAAAATCGTGTAGATAGGGACCGCATAAAAAAAGTTTCCCCCTAAGCATTTTCTTCGTCTTCTTCTCAGATGAAAAAACCCTATTTTTCTCGGCTGTGACTGATTCGGCAATCGCCCTCCACCAACGCGATAACTGAATTGTATGTCATACTCATAAACCGATCCTTCGTATTAATACGTTTTATGGGTATATTTAATCGGATTAGGATACAGATATTTCGATACTAACTCTCCTGCAATCGGGTCGAAATCCAAAACATTAGCTCAACTGTACAGGGTTATGAACGTAGATCCGGAACATAGAACATGCATGAACATTACATAACGTTCAAGTCCTCTACTAGCTCAAAGATGAGTTATCCGTGGTTTTCGATCTAAATTTATTTTACTTTATAAATATTTTGATTGGTTTCCGATGACAAAAGTCCGTCAATACGTTTGCTTTACTCAAATGATACACGATAATTTTTGGAGCGTTGAATTATTATTATTGCATTATTTCTAAGCAGTTCATATTTTAAGTTAGCGTCGCTTTTTAGCGTGACTTATGTGGCTTTACAGATTTTGCAAATGCATTCAATAATTTTTCTTCACTAACGCCGTCAGCGCACATTTGTATCGAATCCTGATATCAATAGACTGAGTCTAGAGCTTCACACCTTGCCTTTTCATTTTTCCATCAGCTTTTTAGTGAACTAATCGAGAATGCCTTCTCAATAGGACTGCGGCTGTGCTAATTGATGTGACGCTCAATTACATTTCTCGCGGATGTTTGAAACCCATACATTAATTTTCTCATTACCCAAAGTGGTACAGGTAAATGCATGTCACAGTCATTTACTTTCCATCTCGAGGGCGTTTTCAAATCGAACCCCAGCGTCCGTTAAGTCTCTGTCCTGTCCGAGCGCGCGTTTAGTCATCGTTACGCAATTCGCTTAACCCCCCTAATTACTCATATTTTCACAGCCTCCCTTTGTTGTCATATTGCGGTTTTTTTGTGACTGGAGGATATACACAATTTGCAATACTATCTGTTTTCGTCACTTATGTGTCATGTCACAAAAAGGTGGCACAAGACGAAACAGTGCCGTTGTACTTCCTGGCCCACTCCTGAACCGGCCTTACACTGATTTACACATATCATCGTCGATTGGCGGCAATTTTCATTTTCGCCGCTGTGTCACCTTCGTCGTAGACTGAAAGCTTTTTCCACGTCTAAAAAACTATGGCCTATAACGGAAAGCATCATCACCATGTGCTGAGCCCGGTATGAGCACTGGTACGTATTTTTTTCTCTTTCTCCTTTTTGTCCACACACACGCGCTCAGAGGATACAGCGTACCGCAATCCTTCATTAAATTTCCGGCTATTGATTCATTCATTGTTTTTCTTAGCCTGCACTCGTGCGCTGCAATAAATGTCTCTGGCTTTCTTGAATTGAAGGCAATAAAACAACTAGCAGAGCGCAGCTCGTAGCAGGAATACACACTCATAAATATTGATCGAATAATTGTTTTCAGCTTTCTCATGCCGGCGCACGTTCACTAACTCCTCCTGGCTAAGCCGCTAACCGGGTCTCTCGTAGCGTGATGTAAATGTTCTTATTTGCAATTCGTTCGCCGGAGAAGATCCCGACACGATTAAGATGAGAACTAAACTAAATTCCATCAATATTCATTCAGTCAGGTCGAATTCGCACCGACCATCTCATCTATGGCGTCAGGCTCCTCGTGACTCAATGACGAGTGATGTGCGCAACGGATAACCATCACACAAGTATGATATTATGTAACACTTGCCACCTTCAACGAGATCATCATTGTGCCGCTTGTTGGCGACGGGTACACGTAACACGCTTTCACCACATGTGCACATGAGCCGCTCAGAAAAGACATTCCACACTCGCGCGGTCACACATTCCAGCTTCCAGAAATAATCCCAACTGTCAAACCTCTCGCGGGATGTCCCTCCACACTCTAGCCAGCCAAGTCAAAAGCTTTGAACTAAAGCAGCGAAAAATTGGATCTAAAAATATATACATATATATTTTTTTAATTAAATGGAATCTTGTTTCATATTTGTGCTGCTTGGCTTGCACGTCAAATGTGGTATTGGTACAGGCTCCCCCGCAATCCCCTTCCAGAAACCGTTTGTGTTTGTGCTGGTTTGAAAATGAAAAAGACGGTTCCGTGCTGTGTTGGTGAGTTTAACGGTCGCCGCTAATATTAATATTGCTACAGGAGAACAAAGTTCGGTGTGTTTTCAAATTGTCTTAGTTTATTACATGTTCATCGAAAATAAATCGATTCCATAAACTTTCATCCTCCGATAAGAAGAGCAATTTAATTATGGAGAAACCGATAGGTTTCTCGTCATCCAGCGGAGACTGCTGCTGCTCACGCACAGCGAAGTTTCTGTTATTACTTACACCAACACACACAAAAAAAAAAAATGACCGTTTCCAAAGGCAATTTGATCGATCCGTTGTTCCATCCCATACTTTTACATCGCCATTCAATTCAGTATGAGTGCTGCAGAAGTTTTCTCCAGCAACCGTTCGCTCGGTTCACGGAACCCATACATACCCGCTAACTTCGTTCGTAGAAGAGACAAAGGTCTAAGATATACACATACAGCAGCCAACTGCCTGCCGCCAGCTCCGCAAGCAGCAAGTTGAACCCCATATCATCACCCAACAATCGATTCAACATCATAGAGAAGAGTAATCTGGATGCCGAAGCGCAAGTAAAACGAGAGACACTACACGCTAACGGCGATTTTTCAAACAGGGAGAACGAAGAGTCCTCGATATGAATTTGTAATGCGAAAAAACGCCTCCATTCCATTGCATTAAATGGTATAATGAACGACCAAATACAAAAAAATTAATAATAATGTTTTCTGGGTGCAAGCGCGAGAAAATATCAAAGGAATAATTGAAAAAAAACCACAACGAGGCTTCATCTACGAACTCAGAACAATGCTAGCAATTTCTGGATTCATAAAATTTTGTCACCTCCTAGAATAATTTTTCAAGCAAGATAGGTTCTCCCTCTGGATCGGCTTGACAATCTCCTAGGAATATAGCGAAGATCTAAAGCCACCGTTAAAATAGACATTTTCTTGAAATTGATACTAGAACCTAGTGGGTTTTTTTTTGAAACCACTGTTGGATGCCTCATTAGAATGAATTTAGTTTTTTAGTCCGAATATGGTATGTGTTTTGTAATGTGTGATATGGATCATTATCGTTCAACAATCGTACTTTGTCGTTTCTCACCCGATTCAAATTGATCGTTTTTATGATTTCGAGAAAAACGAACTTGAAGTTTAATGCTACAGGAGGTTTCCGTTAAGTGTGGTATGTAGTTTACAGAATGCTTAACCTATTGCAATCAATAACTCGAAATTTTTAATTTCGTGACTTGGTCCCCTCTGACTTTAACACCGACCATTTGTTCTCCGTAGCGTTCAGTCTTAAGGGGGTAACAATTTATATAATTCATTTTTACATGCTGAAAATGAACTTCAGCTAGTTCGGTCCGCTAGATTCTGAGAAAAACGTTAGCAAGGGTCTGTTTTAGAGATAGCATCCACGCGCCCAACTGCCAATAGCATAATAATCACTATATTGGCATCTACAATACATCTATACATACATCTTCAAAAAGCTCGTAAATGTCCCAACACTCAACATTAATTCCAACATCCGAAAAAAATCACGAAAATCAGTTATTTTTCGATCTTCCAGAGTAGGGTCCCTCCCTTAACGGTATCGTCGGGTTTGAGGAGCTCATAATAGATCAAACCCTTCTGATTCAACCAAACACAGAGCATTGTCTTCCGTCCGTAGCGATTTGATTCTGCAATCGATTTTTATGGTTTTCCTTGACTTATCCCATGATCATTGATGCTTAGGATTCTCGAAATAAATCCAGTTTTCATCGACAATCACAATCCGATAGAGAAATGACTTTCTTTTGTACCTGGCGAACAGCATCGTTTAGCTCATGTGGAACGCCTTTCCCGATCGCCTGGATCTTTTCCATGTTCTTCAGTTTGAGTTGATGCGTTTGAGTGTTATTGTCGTCCAAAATTGCTTATGGGTTCAACGTATTCCTCGAGCTTTTTTGGATGTTTCCCAAAATTGAAATGAAAATTTTGTTCAATTAGAGCTCATTTTCTTCAATCGGAATTGACGTGGACGACACTGAGCTTCGTGTTCCGTTATTGGGAAAACAATATTGGATTTTCAGGAGGAATGAGCACATCTTATATTCAGAACTTAGGTGTTTTTTACTTACATATAACTCATCATCACAAGAGAAAACTTAATCATATTTGAGTTGTTGTGTTCATCTTCACCAAATTTAGAATGATATAATAAATGGAATAATATTGAAGAAAATATGAGAATTTGAAATAGTGAAAATTTTGTCCAATAGGAGTTCATTTTCTTCAATTGGAAATAACGTTCAGTGGATGGTAAGAAGTTCACCGGGTTTGCTATTGGAGTATAAACCTGAACAAAACTTTGTTGAAAATATGGTCGATTTTTGTTGAAAATTGTCAAATTTGATTGAAATTTGTTTTCGTTTCTGCTGAAATTCAATAAGCGAACTATTTGTTTTTTAACACATTAAGGACCGCATGTTTTGGGGCAAACTTGTACGCTTCTTTTGTTCGGAATCTACGAATGAGATCCTTTCCTTTGGTGTGGATGAGGCCTTGTGAGTTTCTTGGCAGACCAAGGATTTAACCATCAAGTGTAGGAAACACGAGTTTTTTCATGTTCCATCCGTAATAGACGGAACACGAGATATCTCGTGAGCGGTCCGTAAAGTGTTAATCTAGATTTAAATAACAGATCCGGCGAACTTCGTCCAGTTCAGTATGGGTTTTTAGTGTTCTTTTGAAATTGTTTTGACGTAGGACTACGTCTAACAGGAATACATATTATAGAGGGTGAAATGAAAAGCTGAACACTGAACATGTAGGAAACAATGAAAATTTCGAATTCATTTAACTGAAGTATTTCTTAATAGATCGCAAAAATGTGTCGAATGATAGGAAGTAATTCTACGCATCTATCACAATTAATAAAGTTTCATTTTATTGAGATAAACGGTTGAATAATTGTAAAATGTTCGATTTGTGCTCCTTAAATTGTATCGACTAAAAAGACTAACAGTGTAATACGGTTTCTCCAACACATACTTCAGAACCAAGGAGCCTTGGGAAATCGGTATTGCACATGCAAACCGAAATGTGTTTTCTTACCACGGACTACAAAAGGGGGTACGAACACAACGCTTGGCTCGGTTATTCAAGAAGGCGTTGGAAGATATGCCTTCATATCTTCAGCTTGCCGTATTTCTACGAATACCGTTTGACAAATGTTGATAGCCATTTGCTGCGATAACGTTGATTGATTCTTTTTTGGTCTATTCCAGGTCGGTCGTCGCGTGGATGTCGCCTATAGACGACGCTCGTAGAGAAAGGGTTACTACTTTCATCAGTGACAGTTTCAGACGCTATGTGCTTTTAATTGAATGCATTGAAATTTTTAAGATGGCTTTTCATGTTCTTTATTCAAACCATTGTTTATAAATCGATTACAACATTTCACATATGCGCTCATCCATGGAGAACATTCTTTGTAAACTTCGACAAACAAACGATAACTATCAGTTGCACTTTTCTTTGGGAAGAAAATGATGTGATAAAACCTGCCGAAAATGGCGATTTTCCGGTACATAACTCAACATTTTCAATATAATAAAAAAATGGCTACACAAAGATTATCATCGTGGCTTTTGATGGAAAACAACAATCGATTTGCCAGGAACACTACCTTTTCTCGCTAGTTTTGCTTGTGATGATGAAAAAATGTTTATCAGCGCGGTTTGGTCTTCTTTAACCTTCAAATCAGGTTTCAATCCGGATCCGTAGCATTGACTTTTGTACGAATCTTGGTAACATTCTTGTTTCCCGTTTCATAGTTCGAATAGAATGCTTCAAGTTCCTTCCTTGTCGAATATTTTTGGTAACTTCTTGATTATCTTTCGATATTCAGAGAATGTTTTAACTACATCGTGGACACATACCCTACTAGAGCTACTGTATATACAATGATATAACTTTTATTTTATTAGAAGAGAAGAAAACGTTATTTTTCTAGTGCGATTTTTGAATTCTAGAGGATAGTATTGAAGGCAACAAAGAAAGTGGATTAACACTTTCGTCGCTCCGTCACCCATATATGGGTGACGCTTTTAAAAGGAATTTGATAGAATAGGCATCTGAGTGTAACTATAGGATATGTAGAAAAATAATATTATAACAATATCATTATTTTGTTTATACTATACTTTTTATTAATTTAAAGTGCGGATGGTTTTTCGCAGCTTTTTGTGAAACCCATATAATATGACTTTGGCATGTGTTATAGTTGTTAATTCCTCTTCAAATTAAAAAAAATATCATGTCAAAGTTGTCTACAAACTAAGTTCGACCTCCATTTAATAATTTATCCGCAAGTTGGGCTCCGCAAGAAACTCAGAAAAGTCACTTTGGGCGACGAACGTGTTAACATCATCGTCTATTTTCATTATTTACGGTACAAAACGTTCTGAAAATAACAAACAGCAATATATCCTGTCATACAGATATTGTTTAACTTCTTGAACATACTCCGCCACCCGATTTATTGGAGTTGAATCAGGAAATTATTGAAGCATTGATCAATATAACATTATAGAAACCAATGGAAAAATCTCCTATAGAATTGTAGTAAATCTTGTTAACAGCTTATACATTTCAGTTTCGTATCCTTATAAATGAAGCAAACCACATTAAAAAATATAGCCACATTAGAAGAGTCTAACCACACAGAACTGGTTTGAGTCGGCGCAAAACGGTTTAACCGTTAGGCTGTTCATTCACCAAATCTCCGCTATTAGAACTAGTTCCCTAAACGCGCAAAGATATCAATTAAAAAATGTTGCAAATCAATCAGTCCAATCAGCAAAGCAATAACAAAAAAAAATGCGGCGCCAACGCGCTTAACTATGTTTATTCACATTTGTGTTTGTCGAATCATTTTCCTACACTATTCGAAATTACGCGCGGATATATTGTAGTTGTGTTCACACGGGTCTCTACTAAAACACTCGCGCGGAACTCCATTCTCACGTGAGCGTAACAGCCAGCGGTATGTAGTGATAATCAAAGCCGCACGCGGAACAGAGTCTTACTCTGGGGACAATATTATGCAAAGCGCGGTTTGTGCAATTGCGCGCGCATTATTGAGATATGTGCCCCGAAAAGGTGGGCAGCTAGCTTGCATTGCCAACGTTCGAACGCATCGCACTGGGCAAGAAAAGCTTATACATTTACTTTACTTCTCTGTCTTCGTCGGTTCCTCGCGAGTGATATTAATATCATCCATTAATAGTTCTGTCATCCTGTCCGTTTCGCGGGGGCGATCGGACTATGATTCGCCACGCGTGTCCGTAGGATTAAGGGGGTACATGTTGTATCCATGAACTCTGATTCTACGTTTTGCGCCAGTGTGATGGTGCAGAGCGACGGACTTCTTTCAATGTGTACGTGTGGAAGGGAACAAGGTGAGCATTGACTGTTTGAAGTACCCCTTAGGAATGAATGGATGAATCAATTATCAGTAGTTACAATACGGCTCTGTAACCTGCTATTTTTGGTTCGCAAGAGTGGCAGCAATGGATGGTGATTACCAAAAGTATGGTCACAGACGTTGAGCTGAAACGATCGTTATTATTCATAATGTCAATATTTCGTCATTTTCTGAGTGAAGAAGCTATGAACGATAAAAAAAAGATTAATTAAATCGCCTTATTTTAACAATAGAGGTCATACAATTGATGTTGAATGAATTTTCTTGTTAAAGCATTATCATTCTCTGTTCAAGACAAGGAGTAAGTAGGTCACATCATGTATTTCTTTTTCTCGAATTGATTCCTTCCTCCCACATCTCGTGTAGGATGTCTCTTCGGGCATCCTACGCGAGTAGTCTATCTCTCTAAATGTAAATCTATATTGAATATCGTTTCTTTCCCTTTTTCCCACAGAAATGGTGGAAGCAATGAAGAAAGTAGCCTCCATGGACGTCGAGCTCACAGTCGAGGAGAGAAACCTGCTGTCGGTCGCCTACAAAAATGTCATCGGAGCACGGCGTGCTTCGTGGCGGATAATCTCGTCCATTGAACAGAAAGAAGAAAACAAGGTATATACACCCTTCTATGCTTCTCCTCTGTCCTTGATCGACCATTACGCACTGATTATAACATATTATTTTTCTACCACTTATGTTCTAATCCGCACACTAAACGATATAGGGTGTCGAGGAGAAACTCGAGATGATCAAAAACTACCGCTCACAGGTTGAGAAGGAACTGCGCGACATCTGCTCCGACATCCTGGAGGTGCTCGACAAGCATCTTATTCCGTGCGCGACGACCGGCGAAAGCAAGGTGTTCTACTACAAAATGAAGGGCGACTACCACCGCTACCTGGCCGAGTTCGCCACCGGAGGGGACCGCAAGGATGCCGCCGAGAACTCGCTAGTCGCGTATAAGGCCGCCAGCGACATCGCAATGACTGACCTTCCACCGACACACCCGATCCGGCTGGGTCTGGCACTCAACTTCTCAGTGAGTACTGTTTTTTTCGTGTTTTGCAATGTTTAGTTCCAAGTGCAAGCAGTTGTTTACACATTGATTTATCTCACGCAACGAACTCTTTATTGAACGATACGATCTTACGAAGCGGTTGCTTTTGAATTATTTCTGAGGGCAAACAAATTTTTAACAACTCTAGGATGTATCCACTAATAGCGAAGTCGTGTAACTCTTTCATTGCGCGCGCATTATCCGTAGTTGGGCAAAACCCATTTCTTCCAATTCGTTCGGAATCTGAATTCAAATTTATCACGGCGGCAACAGCGGCTCAACTATCTCACGTTGTTAACATTGGAAGCATTTCCAATTTCTCATACATTTGTTCTGTTTTTTTTTTGTTTTACCCTGGTTTCTTTTCATGATTTTTCGTTGAGTTTGGCTCTAAACTAAACATCCACGAGTTTGAACACTTTTCACCATTAAATGTCATTGAGATTTTCTGGAATATCTGATTTTTTTAATTCCCGCCGTCGGAAGCGGAGGCCTTTTGAAAACAAACCTGTGTTCCATCGATTGCCCGATTAGTTTGAAACATAGGAGACGATCTTTTAGTTAGGTTAGCGTTAGCGAGCGTCGGACGGCATACGTTTGCCCGGTTAAGTTTTGCTTTAAACTATATCACTAATATTTCAATGTTTGGCTCCGGTGACGCTAATACGAAAGTACCCAAATAGGTTTAAGGAGAACCCTACTCTGTAAGGTCAGAAAAAGGACAGATTTTCCTGTTTTTTTTTTTTGATTGCAATTAAAGTTGTGTGTTGGGATATTTTGGTGATTGTTTAAGGTATGTTTGAAGAAATATTTTTATTTTTTAGATGCCAATAAAGTAATTATACTGTTGACAGCTGGGCGCGTAGATGCTCTCTTTAAAACAGTTTCTTGATTGTGGTAAGTTCTTCTCAGAATCTAGTGGACTGGTCTGACTATATATTTGTTTATAATGTAAAAATGCTGAAACAAATTTCAGCCAATTCGGTCCCACTATATTCTGATAAAAAAAACTAGAACATACCACAATAGTTCAAAATAATGGACGCAGAGGTTCACAACCAACAAGGGAAAAAATACCTTAACCAATCAAAAAATGTCCTAACACCCAACATTAATCCCAACATCCGAAACACATAACGAAACCCCGTAATTTTTCAGGCCAGGGATTCACAAACTATTTTTTGGCAAGAGATCCCTTTTTTCGAATGAAGTGATACATCAGACCCCTATTGCCAAAAATACTATCTCTAGATTTTTTTTCTTATTCGTATAAAAAACTGATGTCTAAACGACTTGTACGGTCAAATATATTATCTAGCGCGAACTTGTTCAGGCTTTTTTATTTGCCAAATTTTTCATCTTGGACAAGCTTGAGCACGCTCATGGACTTGTTGAGTTTATGAAAAATACAACAATAATACTATCTACTAAAACATTAGTCATTCGTACAGACGGATTTTATGCCAACTGTTCGTCCGACTTGGCTCATATACTATAAGACCTACAAAACGTTGGTTAGAGAATGAAATGCAGGATTTTTAACTCTCTCCCCGGTCTGGAAAATCGGAAAAATCCCTCAGAAATGTTGTACAAAAATGATTTTTCGATATATGGTTTCGTTGGAAAGTTACAGCCAGAAGGATGAGGTCACCTCAAGGATATAGTATTGCTGTACGAATTTTCAAACGCGTTTTTCTCGAGACCATGTTTTTTTCAACTGGTGGTGTCGATATCTCAGGATCTACTCGACTGATTTGGCTGAAATGTTTCATCAGCATGTAAAAATGGACCTTAGGCCAATACGTTACAAGCGTTACATAGCCGTTTTATGATATTGAATTTTTTCTACTTTTCAAAAGTGGCCGCCATTTTGACAATTTTTCGAATTTTTAAAAACCCCTATGTAACGCTTTAGGTATTGCCCTAAAGTTTCAAATGATTCTTTGGAATTTGTTCTACGACACCCCGTTGCTTCAGAACCGATACCACCAGTACCGATTTTCAGACAGCATCTACTCATTCAACAGCGTGATAATCATTATTTGTGCACTTAAAAAATGGAAAATACATCTTCAAACATACCTTAAAAATAACCAAAATACCCGAACACTTCATTTTATTCCTAGCATCCGAATAAAAAATAGCGAAAATTCATTATTTTCCGATCTTCCAGACAAGGGGCCCCCTTAAAACAAAATTAGGATTAGTTATAATTTCCTCAAAGAAAACATAAAATAGTTGTTGCTAGAAAAACTATTTCCCTGTAAAAGTGTCCATCTTCCGATGTATGGGTGACTTGTTCGAAAAGGGCTATTCACATATTTTTTTGAGAATTGAAAAGTCGTGCCATGGCCATACACGATTCCAGCTATTCTGGTTTTTTTGAAACAAGAAATTCGAACGTTTTTTCTTACGTTTCCCGAATTTCCTGAAAAAAACTAAAAATATACTAAAAATGTGTTTTTATTTATTCATGCGATAGAGAGATGCAAACAGATTGTATTCATATAAATTCGACAGAAATCGGTTCAGTAGAACATGAGATATAATGTCAATGCCTAAACTTCGGAAATATGGAGATTTTTTTTTAATTTCTAGACTAGAATACTGTCTTAGCAATGAAATTATTGCTAGAACAAATATAATTTTAAATAGAAATAAGAATGAGTTTCTTTAAAACAAATATTTGGTAGCACTTACAAGACCTGTGCACTAAAAACCGCAAACGAATCATAGAAAACAATATGAAATTTTCGAATCAACTCTCATCATTACTGTTGATCGCTCGCTGTCTAGAGCTACACATAAACACTAAACATATTGAATATTCAAGCATTTTTCATTATGTTCACCTTCAGTTTTCCACCGAAAAACATATATTTTCCTCACCGTTAGAATACACCTTCTCCACACCCGAAACTAAAATTTACGCCACTTTTAATGGTAATAATGCTCGAATTCAGGAAAATGAAATTACCGATCGGAAAAAAGTCACGAATAAGTTCGAATACCTAAATTCAAATTAAATCTCTAAATGTTCATCGCGCACACTACGCAAACGCAGACGATCATATCTGGTTCCACCAGCATCATTTTCCAAAATGATGTCTGTTCGTTAGCTAATTGGGTTGAAAACGGAGGCAGCTCAAATCGATCATTGAGTTGAAAACGGAAGCAGCTTAAATCACAATATTTTCTCTCTGTACATTGTCCGTTAAACGAATGCTGCATTTGTATTTCAAGTGATCTATTGACGCGCGACTGACGTGCAGGGGTTTATAAATATTGTACCTCGCCGATGCATTAGTTGCTCGATATTGATGGTACGGGTTGGCATGAACAAGTGTATGGGTTAATTAAACAGTTTACGGATTACGGAATCTTAATATATAACATATAAAACAAATTTTAGAGAATTTCCGATCCGAGTAGTAAGCAAATCATAAAAAATTCGTTATTTAAGTTGGTCATTTGATAACGAAAATTATAATTTTAGAGTAAAATCGAAGTAAAATCGAAGAGGGTCGATTCGAAATGAAATTTGCTGTTTCACGGCTGATTTGACAAAGAATTGCTTCATAATAAGATTTTGGAAATAGTTTCCAAGAATAAAATCGCTCTTTTACCTTCATTTTATCTCCAACTTTTCCACTATATATTTCAAGCACATTTTTTTTAAACGTATTTTTTATCTTTCCTCCCCTCAAACACACTATCTAGGTATTCTACTACGAAATCCTGAACTCGCCGGACCGTGCCTGCCGCCTAGCGAAAGCCGCGTTCGACGATGCAATCGCTGAGCTGGACACCCTCAGCGAGGAAAGCTACAAAGATTCTACGCTAATCATGCAGCTGCTGCGAGATAACCTTACATTATGGACATCCGACATGCAGGGTGACGGTATGTATCCCAGTTTGATATCATCTCCTCCTTAACACCACTGGCTAGCGAGCGACATTGAGGATTGTTATTCTGGCCATGACGATTGCATACGAATTGTGTTCATGTCCATTATTTACTAGTTGTTACCGAAGAATCGATGATAATTGAAGGCACTCTTATTTATGTGTGCCTGAGCCAAAATAGAATCATAACGAAATCAAGTTGACGTCAGGAACTGCTCTCCAGAAAACGTTGCTTACGTTCTCATACGTCGTGCATGAAACAAATCATGTCTGCCTTCAGTACAAGGTGGTATTACGAATTGATTGAAGGATTTTTTTTCACTCTGATTGTTGTTGCAAGGTACAACATTCGGTGTGTATCCACACGAGCAGAAGAGCGCAGAAGTACACTCAATGTTAAAAGGGTGAAATTTCGGCGGAAGGTCTCGATGGGAATCGATTTGCTTTGTTCAATCAAAGGATTAATTTTCAAGGTGAACACATGACAGTCGTTGAAACTCCGGGCATGGTAAACGAATCAGAAATAAATTGGATAACATTTGAGCAGGTGTGTTCGAATCGCTTATAGTGTTGATGTGCTTGCACACGGACATATCGAACCTGATATCGAGAAAGGTTCACACAGACTGCGAGCAACGAATAAGCAACTCGAGCAAACATGATGGTTCATTTGTGCAATGGACTTGACTGGTGGATAGAGAGAGAGCTTCGGTTTGTTAGTTTAAGGTAATTAGGTGATGCGCGTCAATTGGCTTGTTAGAAGCGCGATATTGTGTCATGATAAGATAAATCGAAAATATGAGTTATTTAGTGGTGTGGTCTTTGTGGGGTGTTGGGGTGGAGCTACTGAATAATTCATTGTCGAAGTTTATCTCTAATTCAAGTGCACTTTCATTGCGAATTTCACAATGAGGTTGGTTTCTCTGCCATGCGGTTTTCAATTCTGGTATCAAAGGGACCGAAGAAAAGATGTTGGTCCTTGACCCAATCGAAATAAAAACTTTTGACGTAGGACTACATTTAATTGGAATATATGGGGAAGGGGGATTAAATGAAAATCTGAACAATGAACACGTAGAAAAAATCATCATCAATTGATCGGGAATATCTCTACGCATCTATCGCAATGAATAACATTTTACTTTTTTCGAGTTAAACAATTGAATAATTATTGTAAAATGTCAAACATTATCCAAACGCGTTAAGTACCACGTTTAGATAGGTCCAATTTGTGTTTCTCATATGGTACCGAACCAAAAGGAGTAACCAGAGTAACAGCGGAATACGGTCCGAGGCAGTTCGTTTTTCATGTTGGAATATGCGCAGAAAACCTGTTTAATCACAACACAAGCCACATGCCTTACTTGATCTAAGCAAGGCTTCTGATCGAGCATGAATGTACGCAGTATAGAAGAATTTTTTCGACTAGGGTATTCGCGGTCGACTAAGCTTCTGCACTTCTAGGCTTCAAGCTTCTAAGAAAATAGAACCTTCAGAACCATAGTCAACAATACCAAATCATTTTTAAAAACCCACGAAAACAGAATTCTTCATGGCTCAGTCATTTCACCAAACCTTTTTATTATAATTGGGCCAAAATGAATTGACCGTAATTTTTTTTTAATTTTCCCAGAAAATACAAACTTGTGCACATATGAAATATCGAAGCTCTATTCAAGGTTCCCAACCTCAAAGTGTTTGAAACCCAGATTACCTCAATCAAAACTCCTAGAATACTTGGAGTAATTTTTGACAAGAAACTCATCTTAGAAAAAGATACAATTGATCTTTTAAAGTCAATTTCTGGCAACCTTGCTTCCGGACATGGGAAGACACTTTTATGGACAGCAAACGTTTGGTTAGTTCTACAAAAATATTTACGGAGTAAGCATTTTTAGCCGTGAACGATGGAGCCAAGACGATCGAACCGATATATAATAAGGCAATACAGATAGTCATCGGTGCCTTTGCTAGAAGTCCTAAACTCGTTGTTATGACAAAGAGTGGACAACTATCATTTGATCGCCTCGTTACGAAGATTGTAACCGTTACCTTTTAAATTTTAACCGCGACCACAATGTCCCATTAATATCTCGTGCCTAAAGAACGGGTTGAAGAACACACTTATCAGGACCTTCCCGATATATGGGTACATTCTCGACGGTCATGGAAAGGAATTGGAATGTGAAACCGTCAAAATTCAATCTTGACTTACTCGAGGACCCAAGAACGCACACATAATTCTCTTCCTACTGTTATATTTTCCTATTACGCGATCTGCCTCCGAGCTATCCAAAAACATTAAAACCTTCACTAAAGAATCATGCAAAGAGCAGAGGCAGCTTCTAATAAAAATATTACCTTCTGTTGGATTCCCGGTTATACCGGAATTCATAGCGGTACTGCCGTCGACAAACTAGACGGTAGGGCCAGAACCCAAGAACCCCTTAACACATCAAGGACCGCTCACGAGTTCTCTCGTGATTCGCATTCCGTCCGTTACGGATGGATCACGGAATAACTCGTGTTTTATACACTTGATGGTTAAATCTCTGGTCTGCCAAGAATCTAACATGGCCTACCGATTGCTCGCCTTTGTCTCATCCACACCGAAGGAGACGATCTCATTCGTGGTATCCGAACAAATGAAGCGTACAAGTTTGTCGCAAAACGTGCGGCCCCAGGCGTACGTCTTACAGATTTCTCTGCGGTCCTTTTTATGTTAATATGCCCGTTCTCGCTTTGATGCGAAACGCTAGGTAAAACAGTAGATCAACTAATCTCAACTTTTCTTCAAAATAATCAAAATATCGCTCGCTCTTCCTAGGATGACAGAAACAACAGTAAGGAAGGAAAGAAAGGAAAGGTAGGAAAAAAACCTCAATGATCTAGCAATGAGGTCCTCATGCATACCAGAATGAATGGGTTTCCCTAACACGGACTTCCAAACCAAGGAGTCTGCAGAAATTTGCATTGCAAATCACTTCACTTACTCCCGTTTGATGTTTGTAGAGTTTACTGCCGAAGAGCGTCGAGCGGGAAAGGATTGTCTTTCTCAAGACAGGTGATGAAGGAGTTTCCTTTTCAGGGCTAAAGGCGGATGCACTGAAGAAGTTAAAAGGCCCCTTGATGCAAGTAAAGGAAAGTCATTGCAAATACAACTTTGTACTCGCTTGCCTTTGTGCATACCGGAAAGCGGATACGAACACTCAGTCAACGGTAGTCCTATGTTAAATTTGTTTGTCCATCGCTAGCAAACTGATTTTTTTTTGACATATTTACATTTTATTTTTTCCTCCTTCCAGGTGATGGTGAACAAAAAGAACAGATCCAGGACGTTGAAGATCAGGACGTGTCGTAATTTGTTACGCGGCTCGTTTTATGTGTGAATTTATTTTATTAATTAAAAAAATAAGATTAAGCATTATAAAATAAGCTATGCATAAGAAAAAAAACAAAGAAAAAAAAGAAAATTTCATACACAAAAAACATCAGGAAAGACACACATCCTTACACACATACATTAGACGAACATCAGAAGCAGAAAGGAAAACGAATCCGAAGAGCGAGAGTGAAACAAAGGAACCACTAAACATGTATTGCAGAAGTCGTAACAAGGAGAATAAGGAAAAATAAGAGAACTCATCAATCGTAAGCCATCAACAACAGCGAATAAGAGTCAGTCAGAGTTCGATACCGACACCATCACACACACATACAACTTTGCGTATTCCCACTCGTCCTCGTGAAAACATCCGGCATGAACACAAGGAGTGAAAGAAGTATATAACAGTGTAAGAAAACAATTGAACACGTCTACAACACACACACTCTCTCACACACGACACACGATACACACACTTCACATCTACAGACACCTCTACACACAACACATGATAACTTACTATTACACATCAAAACAAAAAAACAGCGTATTAGAGCATATTGATTACTATAACTACTACTAGTAAAAAAGCTAGAAGAACACAGATTCAGCTGAGTGGTGTAAAAAAGAGAACAAAATCATCATCCATTAAATGTGTATTGTTTTTGTCAATATATATTAATAAAAAATAAAGAAGTAATAAAAAATACGAAAAGCGTAAAAAAATAAAAATTGAACTAAAAGCATAAAAAAGAGAAAGAGAGAGAGAGAGCAGCAAGCAAGAATGCGATCCAAGCAAAAACGGAAAAAGAAAGTATAAATATTAGCTATAACAAAAAAGAGTGTGTCACTTCATGTTTTAGTAACATACAACGTGAGAAAGCTGTTCAGGAAAAAAGGGGGAGAAGAAAAGCCACAGTGGATGTAGGGGGGATACGCGCGTGTTAGGTTCCATCTTTTTTCCGGACTCGATTTGCCATGAGATAAAACATTCCCAATTTGACGAATGAGAGAGAGAAAAGCAGTAAAGTATGAAGCGCGCGAACGCGTGGGCTAGGAGGGTTAGTATCAAACTCCTACATTTGTCCAGTGTTATTTGTTTCAGTATTTCGATGAAAAGATATATTCTCCTAGAGTATTCTCGTATATCGCGCAACCGGTGAGAGGATTTGGACGAAAAAGATGAAATACTCCTTTCGGAGTTTGATAAACAGACTGACTGACTGGCTGGCTGACTCGCCTCGCGATGGCTTTTCTCTCACTCTCTCTCCCCCTTCTTGCTGACTGCTTTATTTGAACATTAAAGCTTGGCGTTTCACTTCTTGTTTAACAAGTCCCATGCTAAGAGCGATACCCCATTGCGTTGAAAATGGGGAATATTATCGATTCAAAGGCTATTATTATGTTAGATGTAAAGGAATTCAACGCGGAATGACTAACGAGATACACATAAAACGGGAAATACAAAAACTATGAACATCAACAAATACAGGCAGCAACAATAATAATAGGTTTGACGAGACATGTTTGTTTTTCTAATTTATTCACGCTAAGGACCAAAGAGGCGCTTGCTCCCAACGTCCGCGTCTAACATGGTTAGGATTGTGGCATGAAATTTCCTCTTGGTTTGATCATGAAACCCTCGCCACGGTGCGAGGGTGGCGTTATCGATCCATACGCGGTAAAAAGGAGCACAAACGATCATTCTTGACGATCTAGAATGAAAACAAACATGCAAAGGAAGCATCCTGCCTCAGTCCTAGCCTCTGTTCCTGGAAAAAACATAAAGATGGTAAAAGAAAAACGAATGAATTTTCTACTGGATACAATTTAAACAAAAAAGTCGAGATGGTTTTTTGAGAATAAGCGGAAAATGAAACATGAAAGCTACGTTGAGAAGTTTAGTGATTACAGAGAGAGAGAACACAACCGTTGCATTTATGAAACAACACTCACTGAACCTACAAGAAAACACTCACTCTCGTGGACGACGAATGATGAACCTGTGTGAATAAAGAACAAGAAATGAGACATGAAAATCACACACACACACACACACAACAACAACAAACACATACACGTATCCCAACTTACGGCGGAAGATCAGCAGAAGCAAACACATTTAAGAAAGCTATGTTTTAATCAGCAGAAAAAAAGAAAAAATCGTAAATAAAGTAAACAAAACGTTTCTAGTAGTAGCCATTGTCGGCAGCAGCTTTTTAATTGCAGACACTAATCCTGTATTTAAGTGTGTTTTTTCTCTCGCAGCGTACTCGATGTCCGTGAAAGTTCGACTATTGGTTTTATTTATCAAATTATCTTTAGTTCCTACTCCAATCCCCCAATGGTGTGATACCAAGCAAATGAACCATCCGACGTATATTTAACGCGGTAACATAACACAGAATAATAATTACTAAAGGAACAAAACAAAACCTATTGATTATTATGAGTAGAGATATAAATTTAAAGGTGAATTAATTGCACAAAGCGAACCATGCAAAACATATTGTGAACACAAACACACACAGACACACTGATTATCAACGCAAGCAACAACCGAACAAAAAATCAAACTCGAAACTGCATTAAATTTGCAGGAAAACATTGTTTTCAAAGAATAAGTCCAACTTCCCGATTTTCCTGGCAGTTTCTTAATTCTCGTTAAAGTTTGTTCAATCACATCCCTTAGTTTCTCGAATCGCACCCAGCTCTACTTATGATTTAGTCGAATTTTGCACAGTTTTCGCTAATACCCCAAATATAAGTCTTTGTTTCTCCATGCCTCAGTTGGATTTTTACAATTTTTCGAGACAACACAAAAACGAAGCGCGTTCTAGACATCAATAACAACAGCAGTTAAAACCACAATATTGCAAATGAAAATACTTTGCGTCGCACGCACGGGGAAACGATGGTTTTATGTTCGTTTTATTTTTTTTGTGGATTACAGCAGCAGTAACAAACAAGTGGAAATATATGGCTAAATACAATGAAAATAATGAACAAAAATCTACACACAAATACACAACACTTCAAGTGGAAAAACAAACAAGCATTTGTTACGCAAAACGAAAAATATATAGGAATGGAATGAACCAAGATTCTCGTTTTATGTTATTATGCATAAGTCGAAATGCGACAAACAACAGCAACACAGTAAATCTTGAAACAGAAAAAACAAGCAAAAGGAAACAAAAGCAAGACGACAGTGAATTAATAGTAAATAACCGAGAGAATTCCATCATACAGCAGCAACAGAATCAAGGAAAATATTGAAAAATAAAGCTCTGAAAAGAAAAGGGTGGAGTCTCTTGTCATTGATCCGAACTGCATTCCCCCCCTTCTAAGGGCAATCAACTGCTGGATGGAACCAAAGCCTGGTGACTGTATTTCACAACGGATTTTGGTATCCACGTTCTCCTCATGATTTGAAGCTGAGAGACTCACATAGGTAACTAAAGGTTATTTTGTTAACGTATACTAATGTAGTAAGCTCGTGTTTCTGTTTCTTTCAGACTGTTCGAGCATCGTATAAACGATTTTGTTTTGAAGAAACGTTATATGCTGCTCTAGATCTCAATACAGCTGCTAAAGATGTAAGCGAAAATAGTTCAGCGATTTATCTCGAATTCACAAATTTACATTTTTGATGTTGCAGTGTAGTGAAGGCATCTTCTGTTAGTATAAAACTCGGTCTAAGAGTGAAGCGAGATAAGCTTTCCACAAGAATTTATAATCAGCTCTACATCGACAACTCAAGACAAGTAAGTTCTAGTATATTCTTTTATATTAGTAGATGTATAACAATATGTTATGTCAGACCAGCTGACCCGGTAAACTTCGTCCCGCCCAAAATTTATTTTTCGTTACCGCATTCGCGTATTCTTACTAAGCGCACGTTCATTGGTCCAATCGCAGAACTATCGAATCGCATTAATTCGTATTCTCTCAAATTTTCCGTCTATCCACCGCCGCCAGCGGATTTTGGCGAGTACCGATATGTGTCAATAATCGGCATCCAACGATGGGTATTAAATGCGCCCACAACAGATAATTAGAAGACTAATTAGTGGCATTTAGTTTGATGTTACCTAATATTGGGTTGGGGAAAAAGAAATGTCGTATATTGTGAATATATGGCAACACTTGAACATATCTTGTATTGTACTTGTCGCATCGGGTCATACTCATACTCAAGTTATAGCGCGTCAAAGATGGAGTCCACCAAGCAAGCAATTCGCCATATTTTACGTTTTTACTACCTGCGAGGTAAAAATGCAACGAAGGCGGCCGAAAAAATTTGTGTAGTATATGGACCTGATACTGTAACGTTTCGCACAGCACAGCGTTCCCAGCAAACATTAAATCGCATAACAAGCGTATATATAACATCATATGCCCTAAAATTTGGTTGGCATATAATGCGCCTAACTGGCATATGCATGCAAAAGTGGAGGCCATATACATACATGGCAAATGCTTACCGAATTTGTTTGGATGAATATGCAACTTTGACCGGCTATAAAAGCGATTATATTAGAATTGAATTGCGATCTAATATGAATATATTCATGAATTGTCAAAGCACCAAATACGACTTTTGCCATACTCATATACGATTTATTACCGACATAGAAAAAAAACAAATGGCGCAAAATATTTTCGTGAAATGTTTATTATAACCTCACGAATCGCCATTTTTATATATGAGTATTTATTTTTTATTTTATTTTTTTTAATTAAATCGTTTATTTTTACAGGCTCAGTTACATAAGTTTAAAGGAGCCGAACTCCTATCTGTATTGTTACAAGTACATATAATCATTTTTCATTAATTCTAGTGTTAATGAAGTAGAGAACCGATTACTCGCGGTTTGCTCGAGTTTAGAAGGGTGACATTTTTTTCAGGAAAAGGAAGGGATATAAGGATATGTTGACAATGTTCACACTCACATTCGCACTCACATTCATCATACTCAATTCTTAAGCCTATCTTATATCTAACATGTATTTACATTTCACCTTATTCTATTGTTAGTAAGAAGGGATTTAATTTCTCGCGAAGGAAAAGGAAAAGGAAAATATAAGGATATAAGGACAATCACACACGAAGATCGATAGCTTTTAGGAAGACATATATTTGGGACATGTAATCAAGGTCTAACCGAGCCAACACATCTCTCACCGGCACATTGGGCTGCCTTCCTCTAGCCCGAAGAGAGTTTTCTAAATTCGATCTGGCAACAAGATACTCCTCGCACGACCAAACAACGTGTTCGATGTCGTGGTAACCTTGGCCACAAGCACAGATATTGTCATCGGCAAGATTAAAACGAAAGAGTAGCGCGTCTAACGAACAGTGATTGGACATGAGTCGAGAGAAGGTTCGAATAAAGTCCCGACTCAAGTCCAGACTTTTGAACCATGGTTTGAGGCTAACCTTAGGGATAATCGAGTGAAGCCACCGACCCAATTCATCTTCGTTCCACTTACGTTGCCATTTAACGATGGTATTTTTACGGACTAAAGAATAAAATTCATTGAAGGCGATTTGACGCTGATATATATCGCCTTCAATTGCACCTACCTTTGCTAATGAGTCAGCCCTCTCATTACCCGGAATTGAGCAATGTGAAGGGACCCAGACAAAGGTAATGACATAACAGCGTCTGGTTAAAGCACTCAAAACTTCTCGTATTCTCTCAAGGAAGTACGGCGAGTGCTTTTCCGGCCTCACTGAACGGATAGCTTCGACAGAGCTAAGACTATCCGTTACAATGTAATAGTGTTCAACAGGTCGTGAGGCGACGCTGTCCAGCGCCCAGTGTATTGCTGCCAATTCAGCAATATACACTGAGCAAGGATTCTGAAGACTGTGGGAGGTGCTAAAAAATTCGTTGAACACTTCATATCCTGTGGACTCATTCATAGAGGACCCATCAGTAAAGTACATATTATCACAATTGATACGCCCATATTTTGCATTGAAGATCGTAGGAACGATCCCCGATCGATGATAATCTGGAATTCCATGGATTTTCTCCTTCATGAACAGATCAAAATGTACAGAGGAATTGATGTAGTCAGGAAAACAAACACGGTTGGGAATATACGAAGAAGGATCAACCTGCATGGAGATGAATTCATGATATGAAGTCATGAATCCAGAATGAAAATTTAGCCCGATCAGCTGCTCAAAATTTCCGATCACCAATGGGTTCATGACCTTACACCGGATGAAGAACCGAAGAGATAATAAATTGAAGCGATCTTTTAGTGGGAGTAGGCCTGCCAAAACCTCGAGACTCATGGTATGCGTTGAGGGCATACATCCCAACGCGATACGGAGACAAAGATACTGAATTCGCTCGAGTTTAATGAGGTGTGTTTTGGCAGCTGATTGAAAACAGAAACTGCCATACTCCATCACTGAGAGAATAGTTGTTCGATACAACATTATAAGATCTTCTGGATGGGCTCCCCACCAGGTGCCGGTAATTGTACGGAGAAAGTTTATTCTTTGTTGGCATTTTTTACTCAGATACCTAATATGGGCCCCCCAAGAACATTTGGAGTCGAACCAGACCCCAAGATACTTGAATGACATAGCATGAGTGATTGGTTTACCCAAAAGTTGAAGCTTTGGTTTTGCTGGTCTATGCTTCCTAGAAAAAACCACCATCTCTGTTTTCTCCGTGGAGAATTCGATCCCTAGCCCAATGGCCCAGGTTGAAAAATTGTTCAATGTATCTTGTAAGGGTTCTTGCAGGTCGGATTCTTTTGATCCTACGACAGACACTACTCCATCATCTGCAAGTTGTCTTAAGCTGCAATTTTGTGTAAGGCAATTGTCAATGTCGCTTACATAGAAGTTGTACAAAAGGGGGCTTAAACATGAGCCCTGAGGGAGGCCCATGTAAGAGACCCGACTTACTGCCGAATCTCCATGAGAAAAGTTCAAATGTTTCTCACAAAGCAAGTTATATAACATATTATTCAATAGAGGCGGTAGACCCCGAGAGTGTAATTTGTCTGACAAAACCTCTATTGAAACAGAATCAAAGGCCCCCTTTATGTCCAAGAATACTGAAGCCATTTGTTTTTTTTCGGCGTAAGCCATTTGAATTTCTGAAGAAAGCAACGCAAGACAATCATTCGTCCCCTTGCCCCTGCGGAACCCATATTGTGTATCTGAGAGTAGGCCATTCGTTTCAACCCATCGATCAAGGCGAAACAAGATCATTTTCTCCAACAATTTCCGTATACAAGACAGCATTGCTATTGGGCGGTACGAATTGAAGTCGGACGCGGGTTTTCCGGGTTTTTGAATAGCTATAACTCGTACTTGTCTCCAATCATCTGGAACAATATTATGCTCCAGAAACCGATTGAATAAGTTCAACAAGCGATGTTTCGCCACATCAGGAAGATTTTTCAGCAAGTTGAACTTAATTCTATCTGTTCCTGGAGCCGAATTGTTACAAGAAAGGAGAGCAAGAGAGAATTCTACCATCGAAAACTCGAAATCAAGATCGCACCTATCTTGTGGTATATCTCGAACAATTTTTTGCACAGGAACGGAATCGGGACAAACTTTCCGTGCAAATTTAAAAATCCATCGATGTGAATATTCTTCGCTTTCATTCGATGAAGAGCGATTTCTCATGTTCCGAGCCACTTTCCATAATTTTTTCATTGACGTTTCTCGTGACAAACCTCCCACGAAAGTTCGCCAATAAGCACGCTTTTTCCCTTTGATCAAGTTTTTAAATTGATTTTCAAGGTCCAAATACGTTTGAAAATTCTCAATGGTTCCACGTTTTCGAAAAGCTTTAAATGCGTTCGATTTATCCTGATAAAGCTTGGAACATTGGCTATCCCACCATGGATTGGGAGGCCTTCGACGAATAGTGGAGCCTGGGATGGGTTTCGTTTGAGCGCGAACCGCGCTGTCATGGATCAAACGAGAAATGAAGTTATACTCCTCCAATGGAGGCAAACCATCTCTGGAATTGATGGCTAGAGCAATCGCGTCCGCATATTTTTTCCAGTCAATGTGTCTTGTGAGGTCATATGCCATGTTTATAGATTCAGAAGAATTCGACCCAATGGTGATGGAAATTTTGATTGGCAAGTGATCACTACCGTTGGGGTCCTGGATTACATTCCACTTGCAATCTAACGATAGTGAATTCGAGCAAAGCGAGAGGTCAAGAGCACTTGGGTTAGCAGGAGGTTTAGGTACACGTGTTGTTTCCCCAGTATTCAAAACGGTCATATTGAAGCTGTTACAAAGGTCATATATCAACGATGAACGATTGTCGTCGTACTGTTCCCCCCAGGCAGTTCCGTGAGAGTTGAAGTCTCCCAAGATCAATCGTGGCTCAGGAAGGAGTGAACACATGTCAACAAGTTGCTTGCGGCTAACCGCAGCTCTCGGAGGCCAATACAAACTGACAATACAGAGGTCTTTGCCTCTGATGTTTGCATGACAAGCAACAGCTTCGATCCCTCCAATAGGTGGAAGTTCAATTCTAAAAAATGGGTGGCACTTATTAATCCCCAATAGTACCCCTCCGTATCTGTCATCGCGGTCCAAGCGTATTATATTAAAATCGTGGAAAGAGAGATCATTTTGAGAAGAGAGCCAGGTTTCGGACAGAGCAAAAACATCACAATTGAATTTATGAATTAGAAATTTGAAAGTATCCAATTTAGGGATAAGACTACGATAATTCCACTGTAAAACAGTGATATCTCCGACCTCTCTATTTAAATTAGACATCAAGAGAGATAATCATTGCAAGAAGGGGCCATGTTTGCATCAATTGCTGCAAAATTGTCTTTAATACTGGAAGCATTGAAATGACAATGGTTCTGATGGAGTCGGAAACGTTAAAACACGTGAAGATTTGATCCACAAGGTCAGTCAACTTTATAAATCCCGATTGGGAAGTTGAACTAGACGGAAAAACAGGGACAGTTGGGGTTTTTGATGTCCCCTCGAGTGCTGGGCCGTTCAAAGGTGAACCATTCCCACGGAAACCAGGAGGAACCTGATTTTGCTTGTCCGCTGCACTCGATTTTTTAGACATGCTAACAGGGGGTATAACCGGTGGGGCTTGTCCTTGAACTTTGGGAGTGGTCACATTTTTGCGCCGGGGATTCCCTTGGAAAATGAACGGTGTGCCCCCGTTAGCTGTGTCCGCTTCCATTTCGTCAACGGGCAACGTGGCGAAGACATTTTGAGTGTTGATTGATTGTTGTTGGGCAAGTGGAGAAGCGCCCTTTAAAATATCCGCAAAAGTGCGTTTTGAGCGTTCCTTCAAAGAGCGCTTCTGTTTCTCCCAGCGACTCTTGTAAGTTTCACAAGCTGAGAGCACGTGTGGGGATCCCCCGCAATATGGACACTTATGCTCAGTCGCACTGCAGGATTCCCCCACATGTTGCTCTCCGCAAGTTGCACAGCGCTCCTTGTTGGCACAATAATCTGAAGTGTGACCAACTGACTTGCATTTGTTGCAAGTCATGGGCTTTGGCACGAAGAGTCGCACAGGCAGTCTCAATTTGTCCACCATGACGTAGTCAGGGAGGGCCGAACCAGCAAAAGTTACTCGAAACGAGTCTGACGGCGTGAATTTCGTTTTTCCCTCTTCTTGGGATACTTTACCTAGTTGGCGACTGTCCAAAATTTTAACGCCCACCAAAGGGAGTCTTTTGAATTTACCAACTCCTTCTTTTATCAATTGGCACGTCAGACCCGTTTCAGTTACCACCCCCGAGATTTCTACGTCATGGGAGGGCACGTAGACACGATACTCTAGGGTGAACCTCTCGTCGATCACAACTGCATTTGCGTGTTTCCGATCACTCACGACAACACGCAGTTTGTTCGGCCTAACCTTAGAGATTTCGACCACGGAGGAATAAAATCTTGCCAGATCTTTCGAAACCTGAATGACATTAATAGATTTTCCTTTAGGTTTGGGCCGGAAAAAAATAACCCATGGACCAGCTCCAGGTGCATCGTCTGGATAGACCTTGACACGAGGAGAGGAAACAACTGAGGGGGAGGACGAGGTCGATTGTTGAGCGGGAGCGGGATCAGTAGGACTGGGAGGCAAGTTCGGGAGTTGAACGGAAGCGGGAGATGGAGGGGGCGAAGAGGAAAAGTTTGCCAATTTTCTTGAGGGGGGCTTGTTGAGGTTAATTAACTCTTTCTCTGAAGAGACATCTTCTGAGGGGGGAACGCGTTTGAGCGACTTCCCAGCCCCCGTTGAGTATTTATGTTCGTAGAAATAATAATTGATTGATTGACTTATGTTGGGAGTGGAATATGAATGTTTAAAATGACACAGATTGATGTTTGGTGAAAACTGCTCTAATGTGGGTTCGAACTCCGGTCGTCTGGATTATCATCCACCAGCTATCTCGCGCGGCTATCTGAAATTTAATTCAACAGCGGTTAAAACTTTCGAGTGCATCAGCATTTCATTGACATTTCAATATGATGTAATATGTTATTTATTAGGATCTAATATGATTACTGTTTCATGATTTTCTTCAGCGCTTATTATTATACGCTTATACGACACATAAACTGCATCAGCGTAATATACGCATATGATGCGGATTAAATATATTTTACGACAATATACATCATAAAATTGATGTTTCTTATACCGGCTTGCGACTTAATTTGATAATGGTATATAAAATCGAGTTTTTACATTTTATGCAATTTCAAATATACACGATACATACTTTGATTGATATTATATGCGATTCTGATTTATTCGGATTTCTTGTAAGACTTGGCACGTGCAAAATTATACGATTTAATGTTTGCTGGGTTGGTTTGATCGATTTCGTTTTGGTGTAGTGGCTGTCGAAGATACACCCCTTACTGGTAGGCCAATCGTCGTGGAAACCGATAAAATCGTTGAAATCATCCAAGTAGACCGGCATGTGAGCACTCGCTCGATTGGCCAGGAACTGGGTATAGATCATAAAACCGTTTGGAACCACTTGCAGAAGATTGGATTCCAAGCTGGATGTATGGGTGCCATACGAGTTGACGCAAAAAAATCTTTTAGACCAAATCAACGCCTGCGATGCACTGCTGGAACGGAATGAACTCGATCCATTTTTGAAGAAGATGGTGACTGGTGATGAAAAGTGGATCACGTACGACAACCTAAAGCGAAAAAAGTCGTGGTGAGCCGGCCCAAATCATCGTCAAGCCCGGATTGACGGCCAGGAAGGTTTTGTGTGTTTGGTGGGATTGGAAGGAAATCATCCACTATGAGATGCTCAACTATGGCCAGAACCTCAACTCGGTTCTCTACTGTGAGCAGCTTGACCGTTTAAAGCAGGCGATTGACCAGAAGCGGCCAGAAATGATCAATAGGAATGGTGTTTTTTTTCACCAGGACAACACTCGGCCTCACACATCTTTGATGACCCGCCAGAAGCTACGTGAGCTCGGATGGAATGTCCTATTGCACCCACCGTATAGTCCGGACCTGGCTCCAAGTGATTATGATCTCTTCCGGTCCATGCAAAACGCTCTTGGTGATACTAAGTTGGCCTCAAAAGAGGCTTGCGAAAACTGGCTGTCTGAGTTTTTTGCACTTAAGGAGGGGGGTTTTATAAGGAAGTTGCCTTCTAAATGGCAAGTTTGTGAACAAAACGGCGCATATTTGACTTAAATTGGATAATTTTAAGTATGTTAAATAAAGCGTCAAATTTCGATCAGAAATACGATATTTCTTTTTCCCCAACCCTATATATAAAACACTTACCTTAAAAAAACCGTTTTACTTATTGAAATTCACAAAACTTCATCAAGTCAAATATTGTTGTTGATTAGCACAAGTATATACAGAAGCTGTCGTTGACTTGTTTTGACAATTCCCAGTTGTGCTTTTGTTTGCCAATCAAGATCATTTCATTGTGTCGAGGTATGTGATATTTCCAACTATACTCCCTCCTCCCTCCTCGTGGACAAACGTGGACATCTTTGTACCCCTACCCCCTAAATTGTCCACGTGGTATGTGGACAGCCCCTAACATGTTTCTCCGTTACAGGGAATAAATATTTGATACAGAAAATATGATAGAATAAAGACAGCCCTAAATCGGACAATTCCTTTCACGAGTTTTGCTCTTATCAACACATTCGGTGATCCATTTTGTATTTATATAGATAGAAGAAGATATAGGAGTGCTTTTTATCACATTAAAACCCATTTCCACTTTCGAACAAAAATCAATTTCGCTAGCGCAAACATCAAATGAACTAACAACGCTTGGAACATTTTCCTTCAGAGTTTTCTGTGTGGCTTCAATTTATCGTTGGGGAAAGGGATCACTAAATTCGGTTTGGTTCTGCACGGGGCTCTGGCAACCCTATCCCAACCAATTGAAATTGAGCGTAGGCAGCATAAAGCAGGGCTCGCGCTAAGGGGGCTCACGTTTTGTTTACTGTTTGGAGTCATATATGTTAATATTTGATTACGTTGGATAGTTTCCTTTGGCAAGCAATGTTTTTATACCCACCCGGAAGCTTTCATGGCGATTTGCAATTAAAATCACTGCTACAGGATCGCGTGGAGCACTTCATTTTTAAATTTAGGTTATGATTTCTATGCTCATGAGTTTCTATGCTGGCTACAGAATGGCGGCCATCTTAGCAATCCCTTGGTTCTGCACGTCTTACCTGCTTGACGGTTGAAGACTCGAAAGAAGAAATAACGCGGGTCGCCATCGAGTAGTGGATATTGACGTTCACGGCCAACACGTAGGGTTGCCGTCTATAGTCAGCGCATGCCACCCTGCCTCGAGTACTTCAGTCCGTACCACACATCCACCACCTTCTCAGAAAAAAAGTTTGAAAAAAAATCGATGGATTTGTTCTAGAATGAAGGTTTGATTAACCCTCGATTTTTAATCTCACACGATGTAAAATGGCTGTACCAAAACCTACAACATCGAGTCTCACTCGTGGTGCATTTACATATCAGTAATATCAGGTAAGAGTAGTGAAATTATTCGACGCGTGACCCATCAAAGTGTTTGCTTTTGGGCTGCTCTTTTGGAAAATGAGTTAAAATATGAATCATATTGTGGCAATAGATTATAGGCCAGATAGTTAATTTCTTTTCCGAGTGTATTCCCTTTTATTCTATGCCTGTTATCAATGACCTGAAAATGAAGGTAATGAAGATGGTGGAGTTACGAGCGACATAGCATGTGCTGCCATAGCTACTTTCCACATCATGACGACAATATCTGTGTTTATATTTGATTGCCTCCCACATTCGTGTAAAAATGTGTGTTCAATGAAAAACAAACATTTTATTGATGTTCTCGCGTATTAGAAACATAATGTGACAGCGTACATTTGTGGAATCACGTCGAAGAAGACCAATAAAAGTAATATTTTAGTGAGACATTTTCACTCCCCCACGGTCATAGAAACAAACGAACTGTCCTTATTTTAACGATACCATATTAATATTACTATGGCTCTCATTTTCGGTGTTTGTGATGTGGTAAAATAGTCTTCAATTAAGCAGAATTTCACTGAAAATGTTACTGATATTTAGGACTAAAACTAGGACGTCTCTCTGGGCCTTTTCACCACATAAAAAAAGGAAATAAGTCACCATACAATTGTCATCTGTTAAAAAACAAAAAGTTACAAGATTTCATGAGAAATTTGGCTCAAATCATCATGAAATCATGAGTATTTTGAACATTGTTTTGTTTCTTCCATATACACTTCGTATAGAATGCAAATAATTTTGCTCGCCAATACAAATATACTTGGCCTACTGCTTCACCTCGATATGTACCTCATCGGCCTGTTATATTTCCGACTTGTATGTATTCCTTAGAGCCGAACGAACTGGAAAGTTTAAAGCCTCTTTAAAACAAAAAAGAAGAAGAAGTCCTCCGTTTCAGTTAGTTTCTTCATTGGACATTTTAGCAGTAATTTGTTTCGCTAGCTTATTCACTTATTCTTATTCTTATCAGAGCGCGATTTGTGAATCCGCTCCTCTTATGCCACATAGCCGAAACTGAAAGGGAAACAAAAAACTTTTGGATATATCTTAAATATATTGTAATTTTTCATGTTTGTTTTATTTTGTTCAGCATGACTCTGATAACCTGCTCGGTGAAGTTTTTTCGATACACTTAGCACGGTTTTTTTTTCCTGCTCTGCGCTGTCTTTCGACCCGCCTGCCTTTATTTATTTTCATTACAGCGCCGTCATACCTACCCGCTCAGCGGGATACCTTGATCCGTCTACTATGATTTATACAAATTGGGCTCTGCGCGGTCTATTCGACCCGCTATATGCGCTTGTTTTACTCGCTTGGCTTGTTTCCGTCTATTCAGCGCGGTTATTTCAACCCGCTCTGCGCGATTGTTTGATCCGCCCACTATGATTCCCACAAACTAGGCTCTGCGCGATCTATTCGATCCGCTCTATGCGGTGGTTCTAAAGGGTGTGTCACATCAAATTGCATCACGGAAAAAACGCTGTAGAAATTCGCCCAGTAGACCGATCCTTTTGAAAATTTTAGACAGTAAAATAAAAACTATTAAACAACTTTTGGCATTTTATTTTTATTCATACTTCGAGCCCAAGCCCGTATGCTCGCACCTTCCTCTTTACCCCGTCCATAAGGTTTTGTACAACGTCAGGTTGTATTTTTTTTGAACAGAAATCCATTTTCTCTTGAAGTCCGCCTCCGATTTGACAACTTTTGTGCTCTTCCTGAGGGCCTGCTTCATAATCGCCCAATATTTCTCTATTGGGCGAAGCTCCGGCGCGTTGGGCGGGTTCATTTCCTTTGGCACGAAGGTGACCCCGTTGGCTTCGTACCACTCCAACACGTCCTTTGAATAGTGGCACGAAGCGAGATCCGGCCAAAAGATTGTCGGGCCCTCGTGCTGCTTCAATAGTGGTAGTAAGCGCTTCTGTAGGCACTCCTTAAGGTAAACCTGCCCGTTTACCGTGCCGGTCATCACGAAGGGGGCGCTCCGCTTTCCGCAAGAGCAGATCGCTTGCCACACCATGTACTTTTTGGCAAACTTGGATAGTTTCTGCTTGCGAATCTCCTCCGGAACGCTGAATTTGTTCTCTGCGGAGAAGAACAACAGGCCCGGCAGCTGACGAAAGTCCGCTTTGACGTAGGTTTCGTCGTCCATTACCAGGCAATGCGGCTTCGTCAGCATTTCGGTGTACAGCTTCCGGGCTCGCGTCTTCCCCACCATGTTTTGCCTTTCGTCGCGGGTAGGAGCCTTCTGAACCTTGTATGTACGCAGGCCCTCCCGCTGCTTGGTCCGCTGGACGAATGAACTTGACAAATTCAGCTTATTGGCGACATCCCGGACCGAACTTCTCGGATCACGTCTAAACTGCTTAACTACGCGCTTGTGATCTTTTTCACTGACGGAGCATCCATTTTTGGCGTTCTTCACCTTCCGGTCGATGGTTAGGTTCTCGAAGTATCGTTTTAGTACTCTGCTGACCGTGGATTGGACGATTCCCAGCATCTTACCGATGTCCCGATGTGACAACTCCGGATTCTCGAAATGAGTGTACAGGATTAATTCACGACGCTCTTTTTCGTTCGACGACATTTTTCCAAATTTAAGAAAAATTGACAGTGAAGCATGGCCAACGTGATCTATACACTCTTATCTGATTATAAGCGAAAGCTGAAGATATAATTCCTAAAAATTAAATTTCTACAGCGTTTTTTCCGTGATGCAATTTGATGTGACACACCCTTTACTCAATTGGCATGTTGTTTCCTTGTATTCAGCGCGGTTCTTTCAACCCGCTTAGCGCGATTCTTTGATCCGCTCGCAGAACAAGAAGCTCTTGCGACAAGAGCCACATCAATTACTTGGTATCACTTAGTGTTTGATCTTGTTGAATACCTAACCTCACTTTGAGCACCAAAATTTTCACAAGAACAAAACCACATACTTCTATAAGCAGTTGAAAATTATCCCTTTCCCCAATTTAGTATTGATTTATTTTTTTGTTCGCCAATTACGTTGCAGTCAAAGTGAAGAAAAGGAAATAAACTGCAACTCCTGGCAGGATCGCCATTGTGTGGCTTCAATTAATCGTTGGGGAAAGGGATCACTAAATTCGGTTTGGTTCTGCACGTCTTACCTGCTTGTAGAGATGGACAAACCGTTCACGAACGGTGCGAAAGAACTAGTTCACCGAGAAGAGTGAACGAACGGTCGTTCTTTTTCACTAAACGGTAGGTCTCCCCACGAACTGATTGCGAGTGAACGGTTTGTGAACGAACTGATTCCGAAAGAACGTTTTGCGAGTGAACTCTATGGGAAAGAACTGATTGAGAGTGAACTGTTTGAGAACGAACTGTTTGCGAACGAACAAGTGCAGCTGAACTGATTTGCGCTGGACGGAATGGATAAATATAACGAAAACGCTTCTAAGAAACATAAAGCGATATTGTCATTTATGAGCAAAATGCGTGTAACGCAGGGTTTACTTAACATCAGGTATACTCTATTTCAGGTTAAAAATTAAATTAGATTTTCGTAGTTTTAAAGGGAAAACTGTATAGGAAAACATAAATCCCATACGTACACTATCCAATCCAACGATATCAATTAGTAGCTGTCTATTGGTGGTGGGTTCCAGTTAACATTTTGTTGTTCTTAATACCGCTGAACGAAAGAGCGAAAGAACGGTTCAAAAGAACTGATTCACTTAGATGAACGGTTAGTGACTGAACCGTTCATCAAAGTGAACTGTTTTGCCCATCTCTACCTGCTTGACGGTTGAAGACTCGAAAGAAGAAATAACGCGGGTCGCCATCGAGGAGTGGACATTGACGTTCACGGCCAACACGTAGGGTTGCCGTCTATAGTCAGCGCATGCCACCCTGCCTCGAGTACTTCAGTCCGTACCACACATTTTCTGGAATTTTTCAATTGTCATGTTTGATTGGAATATGTTTGGTTGAAATATGTGTACTATTTTCACGGGACCCCCTCTCCATTTCAGAGGAGGGAGGGGTGTCATACCATCATAAAAACATTTCTCGTATCCAAAAACCTTCACATGCCAAATTTGGCTCCATTTGATTGATATGTTTTCGAGTTATTCGGAAATTTGTGTTTCATTCGTAAGGTAGCCTCCCCTTAGAGAGGAGGGAGGAGTGTCGAACCAACCAAAATTAATTGCACCCTAAAACCTCTACATGCCAAATTTGATTCCGTTTGCTTGATTAGTTCTGGAATTATTCAGGTTCGGTTCTTGTTTTTGAAGGGACTTTAACCCAAAGGTCATTTGTCCCTGCGGAATTATTCAGTCCCTCCCCCCCTTTTTTAGAGAGGAGGAGGAGGGTCAAACCACCATAGAAAAATTAATTGCACCCTAAAACCTCTACATGCCAAATTTGGTTTCGTATGCTTGATTAGTTTTTGAGTTATCCAGAAATTTGTGTTTCATTAGTATGGCCGCGTTCTAATTTGAGTTTGCTATAGAATCTGATAGATGAGGTTCTGATCTATCTTCCACATTGTCAAATACAGCTGGGAATGTGTTTCCAGATAAGTTATGACCAAAAGAGAAAGTCGATGTAGAGAAATCGATTATGTCACTTATACCCCTTTCATTTTGAGCCCCTCATTTGTCAGAAGTATTTTGTGTTGTTTTTTATTCATATTGCAGTGTCATGAAATCATTTAATTAAATAAGTCAATTGGAAAAGCATTATTAAAAATTTTACCACTAGTATCTGCCCAGAACTCTGCTGTTAACGATCCCATAAAAGTCAACCATGCCATACGTCTGGAATTTAGTCGAAACCATTCTTTAAAAACAGATATAATCGATATTGGCCAAGACAATATCCAAGTTGCGAGTGTAGTATTTTTTCAAAGAAGCTAATTGACTTTTATTTGATATGTCGATCATCTAAATCGGTCCAATAGTGCAAAAGTTATAATTTTTTTAAAAAAAGGCGCAGGAGGGTTGTGTGTAAGACACGACCGCATAGTTGACATAGGATTCCGTTAGGCTGTCTGTTGCTTGCTGATTTCGGATTTTTGAAAAATTATATCGTTAGACTCTTTGATAATGATTTGATGGCCCCGAAAATGCCACCTTTCTTGTAACATCGTGCCAGAAAATTAATAGGATTTGGCCGATTTGGCAACACATCTTGATTTTCAAACGCGTGTTTTATAGAAAATAGCTGACCCGGCGTTATCACATCCACGCTTTCTTTCCACTTTCGAACGAATATCAATTTCGTTAGCGCAAACATCAAATGGACCAATAACGCTTGTCAATATGTAATTGTAGCACATATGCGAATTGAATTTTTCGAACTTTTCTATTTTTTTTTTCAGAGTTTTCCGAAAAAATTTAAATTGTCATGTTTGGTTGAAACATGTGTATTATTTTTATGGGACCCCCTCTCCATTCCAGAGGAGGGAGAGGTGTCATACCATTATAGAAACATTTCTCATACCCAAAAACTCACATCCAAAATTGTGCTTGATTAGTTCTCGAGTAATGCAGAAATTTGTGTTTCATTTGTATGACAGCCCACCCTTAGAGAGCGGGAGGAGTGTCTAACCACCATAGAAACATTTATTGCACCCTAAAACCTCAATATGCCAAATTTGGTTTCATTTGCATGATTAATTCTCGAGTAATGCAGAAATTTGTGGTTTCATTAGTATGGCAAACCCCCCCCCCCCCCTCAGAGAAGAGGGAGGAGTATCTAACCACCAGAGAAACATTTATTGCACTCTAAAATCTCCATATGCCTAATTTGGTTTCATTTGGTTGATTAATTCTCGAGTAGTGCAGAAATTTGTGTTTCGGTACCCGCGTAAAAAAGACCAGTGCAATATCACATCTCCCCCTCAGCTCACTTTTTCTCTTATGCTCCCTCAGAGCATATTACGGTAATTAGTGCTTGTAACGGAACTTAGCGCTTATGAAGGAAATTAGTGCCGCATCTTCTCATTCTTACGTGGATTTTAGGTGTTAGGTAACGGGTAGCTCAGCGGGCTGTACAATGGGGCGAGGTTTTTACGGCCAGCGATTCGTGAATAGATTACCCTGTCTACTTAGCTCTGGACGGTCCAACAGTGGTACTGCACATGCATTGGCAGTACAGTGTACAAATCACAAGGGAATCTTCTAAAGGAATCTTTCTCCATGTTCTTAACATGTCCTTCTCGTCTTTGACTGTCTTCTTGCTCTTCCGAAGTTCCCGCTTCATTATTGTCCAGTACTGCTCCACCGGGCGCAGCTCCGGACAGTTTGGCGGGTTCATGTCCTTTGGAACAAAATGGACAGAATTGGCCTCAACCACTCCAGGACACTTTTAGAATAGTGGCATGATGCCAAATCTGGCCAAAATAGCTGAGCTTCGTCGTGCTGCTGCAAGAACGGCAAAAGGCGCTCCTCGAGGCACTCAGATTTGTAGATCTCGCCATTTACTGTGCCCTTTGTCACGAAAAGCTCACTCCTCAGTCCGCAAGAGCAGATGGCCTGCTAAACGAGATATTTGGAGGCGAACTTCGACATTTTCTTCTTCTTAAATTTGTCGTCCACATCGAACTTGCTCTTGCCGGTGAAAAACTCCAACCCCGGAATTTGCTTAAAATCGGCTTTTATATACGTTTCGTCGTCCATCTCACAGCAGCCATATTTTGTCAGCATCTTCTCGTAGAGCTTCCGTGCCCGAGTTTTAGCCGTCGATTGTTGCCGCTCATCGCGGTTTGGGAAGTTCTGTACCTTGTATGTATGTAGTCCAGCTCTCTTCTTGGCATTCTGGACGTAGCTCTGCGACATACCGATCTTTTTAGCCAAATCACGGCTTGAGACGTTGGGATTTGCTTTAATCATCCGCTTCACCTTTCCCTCCGTCTTTTTGTTCTCCGGTCCCGGTTTTCTTCCAGCTCCTTTGCCGTGGTCCAACGTCAACCGCTCCTGGAACCGCTTCAACACTCTGGAGACGGTTGAATGGTGAATGTTCAACATTTTTCCAACTGCCGGTGCGACAGGTCAGGAAATTCCAGGTGTTTGGAAAGAATTTGTTCTCTCGACTCGCGTTGGTTCACCTCCATTTTCGTTGAATCGAAAAACATGACTGCTGTCAAACGCATGTAGACAATACACATCAATGAGAAAGTGTGCAAAATTTGGTTGATTTTTACCCAATGGTAAAAAAGTTATGCCCTGTTGAATGTGTCGCAATAATTTCGTGTTCGCCCTTTAGCAACAGCAGATGTCCTCATTCGTGAGGAAAACCGAACTATAGCTACCAGTAACCAACGAAATTGCAGGAAAAAACTACGGGTTTTTGGAAGCGAGTAACACTCAACCTTTTACTTCCGTTCTACGTAAGGCAAGGCGCAAATTGAGACGCATATAGCGCGAGTAACTTGGCGCGATATAGCACCTGTTTTTGTGGCTAATGAAAACAGATAGAACGGCGCAAATTGGCCAGATGACGCGAGATGGTGGAGCGCTCGTGAGACACGACTCGCGCGACGCTGTGGCTGAACCACAGTTTCTCGTGCTGGTCATGCCGGTTGTGGTAGTTGTGTTGGTGAACAATCATATAGCGCCGTGGGTTTGACACTGGATGGCTGTACTGGTCGGGTGAATGTGTTAGTAAATAAATATATCGCGCAACTCTGTGTTAATCAGTCATTGTATGCGAGTGGCATGTTATTTACACCAAACCGCGACTCAATATGCGCTCCACCACGCTACGTTTGTGGCACGTATGAGTCGTGTTGGTAGTCTCACGTTCGCTTACGAGCGCTATACGCTTCTCAATTTGCGCCTAGCCTAAGGATAGTCCCATTTGATATCTATCATTAGGTGACATGGTTTTTGACGTAGGACTACGTCTTTCATTTCTATACCAGGGTGTAAAATCAAAATTTTCGAAAACGAAAGCGTTACGCCGGAGACCGAGATTTTGAGCGTTAATAGCTCCTAAACAACTGAACGAAATGGTATGATAAACACTTCATTCGAAAGATAAAATGTCTATGCGTTATATACTTGTTAATTTTTGATCCAAAAACTTGTTTCAATAGTCTTAAAATTGCTTTCAAAACAGGCTATTGAAATCACCAATCGGTATATAAGCGAGCGGCGCTCGGAAATCCACTCAGTTCTAATTGAACAGCGTTTGCAGCATGTTGTCGCTGTTGCGGTGAAGCTCTTTATTTATCATGAAAGCGCGGATGAACGGTGTCACCAAGAGCCTGTTTGTGCACCCTAGGCCAGAAGGGAATCTATCAGGAGGAGAGTGATGCCACAAACGGTTCCCTGGGAAGACATCGCTACACACACATACACGCGCGGCTATTAACAGGTGGTTATCGAGTTGGCATTAACCACTGGTGGGCTTCCAGTATCGGGGAAAATGTGGAAATATCTAATCGTTACTGAAAATAATCTGCCAGTTCCTCTGGGAATTTTCAAAATATATTCATGTGAAAGAGTTTAATTGAATGTTTTCCATCCATGTTACACTGTGACCAAATATGTTTCAATCAAGTGCTATTAACAGGTGGTTATCGAGTTGGCATTAACCACTGGTGGGCTTCCAGTATCGAGGAAAATGTGGAAATATCTAATCGTTACTGAAAATAATATGCCAGTTCCTTTGGGAATTTTCAAAATATATTCATGTGAAAGAGTTTAATTGAATGTTTTCTATCCATGTTACACTGTGACCAAATATGTTTCAATCAAGTGCTATTAACAGGTGGTTATCGAGTTGGCATTAACCACTGGTGGGCTTCCAGTATCGAGGAAAATGTGGAAATATCTAATCGTTACTGAAAATAATCTGCCAGTTCCTTTGGGAATTTTCAAAATATATTCATGTGAATGAGTTTAATTGAATGTTTTCTATCCATGTAACACTGTGACCAAATACATTAGGTTTTGTGATTTTTCAATCAATCGCAATCAACAGGATAGCTTCTGAAGATTATTCTTCCCCATCAGTAGGATATTTCCGTATCCAATATTGGGTGCATAAAACCTTGTGCCTCCAACGTAACGCTCTCGTTTTCGAAGTTCTCCAAATATTCATTCATTCAGAATGATTTCAGATTCAACTTCATACAAATGATCTCTAAATCAACGATAGTCCTACGTCACCCTTGCGGTTATACCATAGATATAACCCACTTCCTGTTTTTTACGCGGATTTTCCAATTAACGCGGTTTTTTACGCGTTTTTTTACGAGGTACGTATCCCCCGCGTAAAAAAACCTGGGTGTACCACAATAGTTCAAAATAATGGACGCAGTGGTTCACACCCAACAGGGGAAAAAAAACTTCATCGGAGTTATTTTGTGAGATTAGCGTGACAATCTCGACAATTGGTCTGAATTCAATATCCATCACTTGGTGAATTTCATTTTGGCGACGGGTGCTTATGTGGCGAGATTATGCAAAAGCAAATAAACATCTAACAATTCTCGGAATATTTTGGATGCTCAAGCAGAAGACGTCCAAGTGCCTTTCGTTCTGTTCTTTTACCTACGATTGAGTCGCAACAACTATGGTTAAAATATTGACGGTAAATGGATTCTTGTATCGTAACGATGCCATAATTGCATTGGTTTTGCCTTCTAGCGATAAACTGCATAGCTGAACAATGGACTCCTGTCGCGTTTGTGTTATCTGGAATAATAGCTACCTTGTCAATTACTGTATCTACTAGACTACAAATAGCACCAGCCAAAGTGGCGCGTGCTCCAGTAGTCCAGGCATTCATCGCCTGGCGGTAATTAAAATGCTTTACGCTGTCCTCTCGGCAGTAGTGTTCTACAGTCAAACCGCGGAAGCAACCTACTACGAGACCCACTTCATCGAGCCCCCTCGAGCGCACTACGATCGCAATGCGCTCAAAATGGAAGCATACAGATGGCCCAATGGAATCGTTCCGTACCAGTTCGATGCCAGCTGCGGTCAACGGCAATGTCAGCCAGCCATTTTAAACGCGATCGAGGTGCTCCACCGGATTAACTGTGTTCGTTTTGTGCCGAAAAGCGTCGACCAGGTGGAACACATTCGTTTTCATCACTCGAAGCACGGTTGCGGTTCTTGGGTTGGATATAGGCCGAATCGAAGCGAACCCCTCGACGTAAGGCTGGATGACGCATGCTTGGGTGTGACCGGAGCAGTGCAGCATGAGTTGCTGCACGTGTTAGGGTTGTTCCACGAGCACACACGACCCGATCGGGACGAGTATGTGGAGATTTTGTGGGACAATATCGAACCGAGTGGGTAATCCGTATTTTTAAAAGCTGATTTAATTTTGATGAACATAGCTCGTTAGACTTCCGACAGAATTTCGTCAAAGGATCGTATGAGTACATGGATACTTTTGGATTGCCCTACGACTACGAGAGTTTGATGCATTATCCTTCATTCGCGTTTGCGAGACCGGGCTCAACAGTGACGATGCTTTCCAGACAGAACCGGAGCTCCGAATTTGGACAGACGAAAGGTGCCAGCTTTTGGGATCTCGAGAAAGTGAAACAAATGTATGAGTGTTAACATTGTGATTAAATATTATATATTGTTCTTTCATACGGAATGCTACATTTTGATGAATATCGTGTGGATGAAATATACGGTTGCACTGGTAATCAATAAAAACCCATTTTTTACAAATCTTTACAATTATAAACGCGACTTCATTTTCTCCAGCAGATGTTGAAGACAACGTTTTTGCGATTCCAGTTGAGTCACTTCCGCGAGATGTTCGGTATATGAGAGTATTTTTTGCTGAAACAAAAGTGATTGTTATGATGGAAAGAACACAAATATAGATTTAGGAAATAAAATCTCACCAACTGCTTCGCGTCCAGCAAGCTTCGATGCTTGACTGCAAGATTCCACAGATTGTACGTGAGCGTAAACATGCGCTCCACGGTGAGATCGGCCCCGGTGATGATTTTCAGGAACAACTCCAGCGCAAGCTGTGATTGCTGTCGGTGGGAGTTGGATTCGAGCAGCTCTTTGAGGATTTGCAGTAACTGATCGCACACCTCACAGCCCAGGCTGTGGATTTCGGCCAAAAATTTTGGATCCGAACCGTACAGCTCATCGTTCGATATCACATTCACAATGTGATAGGGATAGACCTCCTGGGCAGCTACCGAGAGAAAGTCCAACACATGCAAGTAAATGGTGGCAAGCATATTCGAATTGGATTCGAAAGAATACATCTTGATTTGATCAAGCAACAACCGGAGCAGATACAGCACGCCTTGGGTGGGATTATCCGGAACGATAACCAGCGTGGAGAGGAAGTTCACGAGGAATGATTTGAGAAACGGTTCGGTGGACTGAATTTTCCCATCCTGTTCATAGGTTTTGGGTATCTCCGGTATTAAACACAAGGCAGCTTCAAAGCACGAATCGGCTTGCTGTAAGCACACGTTAAGCAGCGCAACCTGTCCCGACTGAAGATACAATTCCATTCGGGTGGTAACGTCGATGATGGACGGAATCGTAATGAAACAATAGGCGGCACAAGCCTTCACGAATGCGGCGGTTTTGTTCGTGTGTTGACCTTTCACGATGCGTCTGGTGCTGGTTGCCAGCCTGTTAACACAGTGAATCAGTGTAGAGTATACCGGGTCCAGGTTGGAAAAAGCTGATCGGGCTTCGACGTAAAATGAAAGCTGTTGCTCGAAGTCGTGCCCAAAGTCAACCTTGTGAACAAAATGACTGATAAGGCTGCTGATCTGACGAAGCTCGTCCTCGCTGGTTAAAGCACTGTGGAGAATGATAATTTCTGATTAAGTTCAGAAGAAATGTCATAGAAATGTATTCTACACAAAGTCATTCCATGCCAAACCGATATAGTGGTTCTCAGATTTTCGTGAAAATGAGTAGTTGTGTTCCTTCTTGCAAAATAATATTAACTTTTGAACTACTGGACAGATTCAGATGATCGACATATCAAATTGAAACAACTAGCCTACTTTGAAAAATGCCATGCTTGCAAAAAAAATTGGATGTTGTTTTATTTTTTTATATTTTTTTCTTGAAAGCTAAGTTTTTTTTACATAACATATCAATAAAATCAGAGAGGTGATTCTTGTCGTGTTTGAGTTACGATTCTTCAAAGAAACATGTTTTCAGTTTTAGTTCAATATTCGAGATTCGCCAGGGCCCAATCGGAGAAGTTTCGGCACTTCATGTGGTCAAGTGGCTTCAGTTCTTGATTCAATTTTATCTTACAAGGATGTAGTCCAAGATCTTTTCCCACAATACTTCACCATGCGGTTTGGAAGATGCCCAATTCCTGAGAATGCCGTGCAATTAACTGGTTTGGATAATTTCGGATGCATTCACTTGCGGCTGCGATATTTTCTTTGCTTCGTTGGTACGGGAACATCCCACAGCGAAAATGTAAACTCAAATTTGGTATGCACAGCCTTCTGACTGGGACGATTATTACGACCGAAAAATGGAGAGCGCTCTTAAAGTTGCAATCGCCGATTCCGGATTTCGGTAGTAATTTTAAATAAATATTAAGTTGCGTGTTCGTTCGTGTACTTCACCATGGAAAATGTTGATTTTGGCTAACTTTTTAACATTTGAAGATTATTAAGAAGTTTTTAAGGGTTCGTTCACACGAATACACAAAATTGTCAAGTCGCTAATGGATTGCCCTTTATATTTCATTTTCTTATATCTAATGATCTAGTTCTTTTGTTCATGGTAACCTTGTCCATTGCGGAATATAATCGATCACAGCAAAGTCCGGTTCATTGTCACTCCCAATTTCCGATTCACCTTACTCATATGCGTCCCTCTCTAGCCACTGTATTTCACCTTGGTCGTTGTTGTCAAAAGGCAAACCAAGCAAAATCTTGTTCATTGAAGAATTTTAAATGAACGCCTTACACTCCACATTGCGACTGAGACCTGAGACTTCAGCAGTGTATGTATGTTTTTTTTCCAAATCCTTATCGATCATTGTTTTTTTTATTCTTTATTTGAGAGGTTTTCAGCCTCCTGGGCTGGTTCGCCTTATCGATCATTGTGTATTTAGTGTCTAGATGATTTCCAAATTGCTAGTGAGGCGGGATTACTCCAAACAACTCTTGACTCAGTGGGACCATCCTTCTTTCGAGGCATTTCGATATTTTTTTCTGCTTTCGGAACCTGTAACGTTGATCTAGTTTTCTTTTGATCTTAAATCCAATGAGAGAACAATTCTATTGATGGTCGTGATTGATTCGTTGATTCTACTCATTGATTTTTCACCCACAGTGTCTGAGAAGACTTGAAGCTCCTTATTCTTCTATTCATTTTATTCATGGGATGTAGCAATGATGCTACATGCCCATGAAGAGATTGGACCTTATTCACAACATTATTCCGCCAATGAACCCGGTTCATAGTCGCAGTTTTCCAACTCCCGGCCGGACCGATTCTTGCCAAGTCCTACTCCGCCTGGTCCAACCACCTCACTCGCTGGACTCTTTCTTCTTGTTTCCACCGGATTCGATGCGAACACTATCTTCACGAGGTTGCTGCCCGGCAATCTTGCAACATGTCTTTCGCATCGGATGCATCCATCCTTGGCGACTTTCTGAATGCTGAGGTCGCCGTAGAATTGCGCCAGTTCATGGTTTATTCTCCTCTCCGTACTCCGTTTTTATGTACGCCATCATATATTGTTCAGAGCACTCGGCGTTCGAAAACTCCAAGTGCTTTTAAGTCCTCTTCGAGCACTGTCCATGCTCCGTGGCCATAGAGAACAACCGGTCGAATTAGGAATTTGTACATGGTACACCTCCTACGGGATCGGATAGAGATGGGCGAGCGCTCACGAGCCGCTCATGTGAGCCGGTTCGCCAGAACGAGCCACGATTCTTTACAAATAAAAAAGGACCGCGGCTCAAAAAAAACGCTTTTCAAAAGAGTCCCGGCTCAAACAGAGCAGCGGTTCAAAAGAGTCTCGGCTCAAAAAAGAGGGGCTTTTCGGAAGAGTATCGGCTCAAAAAAGGGCCACAGTTCAGGATTTTCGGCCCCGAAAATAGCAGCGTTCCAAAAAAGTCGCTTCTCGAAAATGTCTCGGCTCAAAAAAGAGTCGCGGTTCAAAAGAGTCTCGGCTCAAAAATAAGCCGTGGTTCAAATGAGTCTCGGCTCAAAAAAGAGCCGCTTTTCGAAAAAGTTTCGGCTCAAAAAAAGAACCGCGATTCAAAAGAGTCTCGGCTCAAAACGATGAACGAGCGACTCTGAGCCGCTCACGGAAATGAACCGTTTTGCCCACCTCTAGGATCGGAGTTTGTTGAACCTTAAGGATTTGCGGAGCCCATAGTAGACGTGACTTCCGTTGACTAAGCGTCTTCAAATTTCACGGCTGTTGTCAGTTGTTATCCGTTGATAATGTAGACAAATTTCTCTACCACCTCGAGCTCGTCGTATTCGATCACAACACTACTACCAAGAAAGAGCCCATTGATCCAAATCCCAATCAGCTCTGCTTCGTATTTCAGTTGGGTATATAAATCCGCTGCCGTCGCATGTGTTCTTCCGATTATGTTCACGTCGTCGGATGAATAGACTTGTTGAAAATCGTTCCCCGCATGCCGAAGCCCGCTTACCGCATAACAACTTCTAGCGCATCGTTGAAGAACAGACAGGACAGTCCATCGCCTTGTTGGAGTACCCTGCGAGTCTCCAAAGACTCCGACAGATCTCCTGAGATCTGCACATTGCATTGCACACCGTTCATCGTTGCCTACATCAGTCTTGTCAGCTTTCGAGGAACGCCTTTTTTCCATAGTTGTTGTCGGTCGATTGCACCATATGTGGCTTTAAAGTCCACGAAGATGTGGTGCGTAGGGACTAGTGATCCCCGATTTTTGAAATTAGTCGTTCATCAGCTGATCGAAAAGTTTTCAGCAGTTTGTTATTCGATACGATTAATCGCCCCAAATAATCGATTAATCGATTAATCGTCACACTGAGAGAAATAATTAGTTAGACTAATATATCTCATTTGCTAGAAAGCCATATGGAATCAAAAAAGTGTTCATTCCGCCTGAAAATCAATTATAATCTGTTACGCTCCCCGCGTTGACGGCATTGAGCATCGTTTACAAACTTAGGGGAGCATCAAAGATAATGATTGATTTTCAGGATAAAACTGCAGCGGCCGTACGTATTTTTCCTTCTGGGTTTTGATCGATTAATCGACGTAAATTATTCGTTCTCTTCGATTATTGGTTGTGCAGTATTCGTTCGATTAATAATCGATTTCTATAGGAGGTATTCGATTAATCGATTAATCGAACGATTATCGGGGATCACTTGTAGGGACCTGATATTCGGGGCACAAATTTGCATGGCTTCGCTTGTAGGCAAAAAAACAACAAAATTGCGTTTTCCCAACACTAATGGTGTTGGTGATTACGTCCGATTGAGCTGATATTTGGCATAGGGCGTTTTTTCGAGGTGGTGAACATTGTATAGGGTAACTTTTCGAAATGTTAGGGTCGATTTTTTCCATACATTCATTGGCACCCTATATATATATATATATATATATATATATATATATATATATATATATATATATATATATATATATATATATATATATATATATATATATATATATATATATATATATATATATATATATATATATATATATAAGATAACTACTTTACCGAACCAAAGGGATTTTTAAAAACTAAATCATAGATGTTTGTTTCAATTTTGAATTATGACTGACTTTATTCTGATCGATTCTTTCCTTAAATACCTATCCGCTATTTATGAAAGCAAACCTTGTTGATGTCTTCTCATTCAGCGCTGATAAAATGTTGACACTTAGATTTCTCGGTGCAATATTAGTAAACATTGGTTGAGTTGATCGTGGCATTGGTGCTAGATGATGATTCGCTGTTATCTTCTCGCTACGATGATGAATGAACGTTAGCTAAGTATCGGACTAGATAAAGATTCCATTCGGATGGTTTGTAAACACCAGATAATGCTGGATGGTGATGATTCGTAAGTATTCCTCGGTGCGTTTGTTGAATGATGCAAGATGTTGATGTTTGGAAAGTTGAACGGTAATCGTTGGTGGTGTGATTCGTCAGCATTACATTGGTTGCATTAGTTGGATGATGAAAATGTTGATATTTGGAAATATGAACGGTTGATCAGCGTTTTCGGAAATTCGTTGATACGAAGTTTTATTTATGTTTTCAGAATCGGGAAAGTGAATGTGGTTGATGAATCATCCTTTGGGAAAGTGGATGGTGATAACTTATATATATATATATACTAGCTAACCCGGCAAACTTCGTCCCGCCCATTTACTTGATTAATTCTCGAGTAATGCAGGAAATTTGTGTTTTATTTGTATGGCAGCCACCCCTACGAGAGGGGGGAGGGGTATCTAACCATCATAGAAACATTCATTGCACCCTAAAGTTTCCATATGCCTAATTTGGTTTAATTTGCTTGATTAATTCTCGGGTAATGCAAAAATTTGTGTTTCATTTGTACGGCTGCCCCCTCTAAGAGAGGGGGAAGGAGTATCTTAACACCATAGAAACATTTATTGCATCCTAAAACCTCCACATGCCAAATTTGGTTTCATTTGCTTGATTAATTCTCGAGCAATGCAGAAATTTGTGTTTCATTTGTATGGCAGCCCCCCCTTTGAGTGGGGGAAGTGCTGTCTAACCATCATAGAAACATTTATTGCACCCTAAAACTTTCACATGCCAACTTTGGTTTCGTTTGCTTGGTTAATTTCCGAGTAATGCAGAAATTTGTGTTTCATTTATATGGCAGCCCCCCCTTAGAGAGGGGGGAGGGGTCTCAAAATATCACGAAAACCTTCCCCGGCCCCAAAAACCGCTACATACCAATTTTCATGTCGATCGGTTCAGTAGATTCCGAGTCTATAAGAATCAGACAGACAGACAGACATCACTCCATTTTTATATATATATAGAAGATATATATATATATATATATATATATATATATATATATATATATATATATATATATATATATATATATATATATATATAATATGCCTTACTTGACAGAGTCATTCAACACTTTGCTGATATACATTAGTGCATTGGTGACAACAGGATCACTGATATACAGGTCGCCGGATGTTGCGCGGTAGTTCGTTAGTATATTCTTACAGACATCCAATTTAACGGACTCTTTCTGAAACAAATCCAACATTGGGAGGAAATTGTCCTGAAAAACAACAAATGCATTTATCACGATACATAACTTCCCATCAATACAAAGCAGAAGCATACCAATGCGAGCACCCCGTGAACATCCTGCGTATTCGAGGCAATCTTGTCGATAATCACTTGCAATTCGTGATAGTGACGCTCGTAGGCTCTGTTCGGAGTCATGTGATACAGAATATCACCCATCAACGCATTAACTTCCCGAAGCTAAAAGTATATTTCTCACCATAACTCATTTTTACAATTAGAATCCCATGTCGTCTTACCCCAAAATGCTGACTAGTGTACTGGGTCCACATCTCCGCACACTGAATGTACTCCTCGACGTTTCCCATTGCGCTAATGGTTCTCCAGGCGGCGTTCAAAACCGGTGCCCTTTGCTCGATTGGTGGAGGCGATTGGCTCAAAATACCTCCCAAAAGTCTCAGCAATTGTCCCCGGGACAAGCCCTCCACCGAAATTGTGGACAATATATCTACAAATTGCACGGCACGCAAGGCGATAAAATCCGGTCTGAATGAATGCATGATAGATTGCATCAGCAGTGCCGGATTCTTCTTCTCCCGACAGCGTCTCAATACGTCATCCAGCTGGGAATCGGTGCTAAGTATTGTAACACCCTGCATTATCCAATCAATCGCCGGTAGGAACAAGGAAATATAACCATTCAATGTGATTCTATGCTTGGCGATTTCCGCCCGGATGCCACCGTTAAAGATTGTATGATAAACTAGGAGAATGTCGTGTAGATTCTCCCTTATATACTCTCGGTCAGTGGTAACGGCCATTCCAACCCGACACAAATAGCATCTCGCATAGGCTGCCACCAGCGGATCGCCAACGCCCCGAATCATATGACTCAACCGCATCAGGATTGTGTTGAATTCGTTCGACGAGAGAAAACGATAACTCTTCAGGATAGCCATTTCAACGTATAATCTATTGGAAACGAACCGTGAATATTGAAATCATATTGCAAAAGTACAAAACATACCTTGGAAGCAACTCACGAATCGATGCAATTTTGTAGAACCAGTTTTGGCACGTTTCTTTGGCCGTTTCGGGTACCATATCTGGGGTGAAATCCTCCTGAAGATCGGTAAGTTTTTTGCCCCCCGGTGGTACATGCTTTCCTTTAACTAACAGTCGCTCGTACACTAGTTTGCCGAAAATATCCAGAATATCAGTGATTAGAACAAATTTCGAGGGATAAAATTGGATAACTGAAGTGTCTGCCAACAGTTTGGAACACTGTATGGCTATTTTCAGCGCCTTCACGCGTTGATCAGTGTTCCAAGCTTGAACCAGCTCGTGGTTCAACTGTTCGATTTTGAGGACGTACTCTTGCTGGGAAAGGTTCAACATTTGGCGCACGGTTCCCTCCTCGAACTCATCCAACTGTTCCAACCGATACTTCACCTTTTCGGACATAGTTGTAGTGGCAGATTTGATTGTCTCTCCTCCGCTAAGAAAACTCGTCACAATTGATAACTTTTCATTGGTGGTGTACTTGCTCAAGATAGCGATCCTCCGCGCAGACCATGGTTCCACTAGATCCATATCCAGCAGATTAGTCACTTCTCGTTTCCTCTGAGACGCTTTCGAGGATATATTCAACGCACCCTCAAATTCGGCAGCCATCTGCGAGAGCGGATCTTGGCTGGATTCCTGGCGGGCGAATTGACTCAATGGATCTGATCCGTCCAGGGCCAGACTGAGAGGATCCATCGAGATAGCTGGAGGGCCACCGCCACAGTTTTCATTTATATGGCTTGCTAGCTTCACGCGTGTTCCTTTGCTTTCCAAAACCTGGAGCGCAGAAATGGTTGTGATTATTATTGATAGAAGAGTGGCTATCGAACTATCTCACCGTGACTGTGGTTTGTTTAAGGGGGTGATCGAACACCTGGAATTGGTCCAGATAGTGGCGGCATTCGTCCTGATTGCGACGAACGCATCTCCTGCGGTATGAACAAAAATTATATGTAAACTGAATCGACCGGGCAAACTTATTACCATTCAGCAGTCATCTTTCCTACATTCAATCACTATGTCAGCAATAAGGAAAAAATAATCAACAGATTTGTTTTTCACGAAGTCTAATAAGAAATGAATGTAATGATCAAGTGCCGGATCATGAATTCAAAACGTAAATATGTGGATTTTGTCAACTGATTATCAAAACAAAATTTAAAGTTCTGAGGTGTAGGAAACTGACAACTCACAATTAATTGTACTAGAATCAGAAACAATATCGTAAAGGAAGAAAACATATCACAAAAATTGAATATTTTTTAGGGGGCGTTTAGGTAACGCTTTAAAAATTTATAGTTATTCGGTTGTTCATTTCATGAAAAATAATATTAATTGTGATAAACGCGTAGAAATATTTCCTCCCAATTGATGCAAACATCTTTTCGATCTGTTAAGAAATGTTCGAGTTATAAGCATTCAAAATACGGGTAGGGTTAGCACACAAATCGGCAGAACAAATATATGAGAAAAAAGGAAGTTCTTCCAGTTTTCATGAATTTAAACCGTTTAGAGATTAGCGAGTTGTAATGTATAGCATACAAAACAAATCTTAGAGAATTTCCGATTCGAACTTTATTTCATAAAAACGTGACCTGTGTTCTGATTTGGCACCTGTAGTGTCTACATTGGCCCTTTTAAGTAGCCACTGTAGAACTGGGAACCCTACTCTCAATAGCGGCGATATACAACGGCGGTGGCTGATAATGAACGGCGGCTAGAAATGAACTGCTGGTAGAAGTAAGCAAGTGAGCAACGTGAAAGAACGTGTTTATGAGACGGTAAAATAAAGCGTGTGTTATACTATTGAACTGTTGCAGTTTTCATTTATATAAATAAGTCCGTAGGTATCCAACAGCACCCTTCCTGAAAGACGCAGTTCTACGTCAAAAAACTATCACTTCTGTATTCAACGATACGTGAAATCTATTCTGCATTTCCAAAAAAAGCGATATTTAACAATAAAAGGGTTGAATCTTTTGATAGTCGAACATCTATATTATTTTCATATCGTTGAACTACTTTCCTAAATGTGTATTCTGAAAATAACGTACATGAACTGAGAGCGATTTTAGGGGTGCAGAAATACCCCTACATTAACAAATACTTCACCATACGGCGTACACCATATACAGATAATGAAGAGGGAGGGAGTGCAATCAGTCACTTCCGCCCCGGGTGCGAAAGCTCCACTCGACGCCACTGCCGGGAAGCTTGTGCCATCACTGATGATTATCAAATCGAGACGCAGATCAAGAATAATCCTCATTACACGACACATTAAATAGCAGATTCACTACAAATATTCATATTCATGAGTGAACCTGGAACCTGGTAAACCTTGGTTACGTAAAACACTACAGTGTATGGTTATACACGATTTGACCGAAAAATTAAATGAATGAATCGTGTCTCCATCTGCGACTCGCTTTATAAACGCAACTAAAACTCGCAGTTTTCAAGCAAATCGTGATGGGGGTTAAAAGTTTAGTCATTTATAACAATGTTGATCGAAAAAAGTCTTCCAGTGAGTCAAATGAAATTCTATTAGCTATCCCCAAAGCCAACCTTCACTTGGAGGAAGTCGTTGAGTTGTTTGAGTCTGGTGGTGTTGGGAATTCTGTTTTATGAATGTAGAAAAAATCCACAGCACGTGGAGATGGCAGCCCTGTATCTGGAGAAGACATACAAACGAACCTGAATTCCATTAGTTCTGAATCTGCAATCTGCGGTACTTTGTGAAAATCCTCGCGTCAAACCGGACCTTGAGGTAAAAGTTGGGTACATCAGTTTCAAGCATCTCCACGAAGAAACTGTTGTACCTCACGATTCCATCTTAGTGTTCGTATTCACCTATGCGGACGACAACCTGAGGAAGAACTTCATTCATTTTTTAAACCATTACCAAATCTCACCGGAGTAATAACCGAATAATCAGTTTACGGTTGGCAAAAAATGACCTCTAACTGACGTGCCTTGCCAGAGATAAAATTAACTGCCGTATATCTTTGGCCTGCTACCATCAATACCTACAGTCTCAGTATGTACTGAAGTGAGGGAGTCTCCGATTGACATCTTCGTGGACGTGGTGAAAATCTCCAAAATTGTAAGCTTTTTTGCTTAAACCAGCAAAGGTGAGGAGATGCACCTGACTGTCCTAACAAAAAATCTTACAATAGGTGACACACTCCAACCTCCCTCTGATAGCTAAAAAACTTTGGTTAGGGGCCAATGGAGGACCAAGTGGAAAATACCATTAGAGTCAACTTCAGAGCTGCGGTGAGCTCAATGGGCCTAAAGCAAACTTTTGTCGAATTCATCACACAAAAATTGTCCGTTGAAGCGGCTTGAAGCGATCCGGAAAATCAAAGGCTCCAAAACCAGGATCGAAGACGTGAAAGCGATGTGGGAGCAGCGAATCCCGTTCAGACTAATGACCGGCCACTGCAAAATATCACATAACTTCAACAGGAGATTATTTCATTGCGAGATCCGCAATTCGGTCTAACACATCGTTTGTGTTTGCCTGAAATACGAGAACCTCCGGAAAATTTATGAGATCAACGGGAGCATTTGTAATCATCCTTGAACATAACCCTTCATAAACAACTACGCTGCTTTTTTTCATAAAAAATGCCAAATTGTATTTTAAAATTGCGAATAAGAGATTGTGATCCAAAGATTCTTTTTTTTTCTCCTCCGTGATTAACCATCATTGGCCTGGATCTTGGTAATCGGACATCTTCGCCAAACGATCAGGGAAAAGAACTCAATGTGTTTTTCCGTGATATAAAAATTTTAAATTGTTTATCCGTATCTGTATGTAAAATCAATAATGTTCGTATTAAGTTCATTGTAAACACATTTCGCGGCATTTATTAGACGAACCAGCTTAGGAATTTCAAAAAAGCAGATGATAACTGAAAGTTTCAAAAAATTAAGAATAAAAAACGTAATATAACGTAATAATAACGTTAATGGAATTTAGAAGAATCTAAACAGCTATACAAAAAATTTCACGGGAAATGTTGGGGAACAAATTGAGAACAAATCGCTACTATTTATGAAGCTAACATTTCTATCAATGTCAAGCCATAGAATAAAAAATACGAACAAATTTAAAATGGAATTTAAGCGCAATCGATTTTTTTAATTTTTTTTTGGGCAAAAAATGAAGAGATGTCCACGTGGACAATAGGGGGAGGGGTATAAATAATGTCCACGCTTGTCCTCGGAGGGGGAGGGGGCGACTGAAATCGTTCTTTTTCTGTCCACGTGGTATATGGACAGCCCCAAAAGTTACCACCATTTAGAAATACAGTTAGAAAAATATAGAAAATAAACAAATATAGGTGCTATACAATAGACCAAAGAAATGAGCAAATTATCTGACATTGCATAGTTTGAAGACGTCTGATTAAAGAATTGTAACCATTCAGATATACATCCAACCTCCAAGTATGTAATATATTTGTGGCTCTTCGTTCTTTCCATTATACTGATAGTGCAAATCAATTTTATTATTTTTTTAATTTAACGCTTCAGAGAATTTGATGCAATATATTTTGTTCAAAGTATTGTCTATCATTACCTAAGGCTTATCCTCATCATGTGAACAACATACGGATTCCATGCTGAAAAATTCATCGTTTCTTAAGGTGTGAACCACGAACCTATTAAAATTATTTATTTCTGAAAATACAAAAAAAAACATAGGACAACGATCGGATCATACGATAACGTAAAAGAAAAAAATCAAAAATTATTATCGTTTTCAGGGTGAATTAGAATGCGGGCGCAGGCTCGTTTACGGGAAAGCTCTTTCGTTCACGAATGCGGAAATCAAATGCAAACCGCCCGGACCTGACATAGTAAACGCGATGCGATGCGGATTTCAATGCGGCGAAACTGTTTGTGGAGTGTTTTGCCGCGAGTGAACGCAAGTGATGGTTACCAAATGATTTATCTAGAAATATCTTCACAATCGAACTCATCGCGCGGAAATAAAAACTGAGTTGTTGAGAGAAAAAAGTAACCAAATGCCACTGAGAAAAATGTTTCATTTGCTGTACCTTAAATTCAGATTTTCGGTTGAAGGTTTTCTTAGAAAAATACAATTTATTACTAAATTAAATATCTCACAACTCAACTGTTTACAGAATGAAGATGTGTTATCATATCTTTGTGCTAAGCAGGTCCCTGTACTATCCACTTGTTCGGTCAATATTGGAATCGAACTTAGTTGTATGGTGTCCCTATCACGCCAGATGGATCGCCCGTATTGAAGCTATACAGAGGAAGTTTATTAGATACGCCCTTCGATTTCTTGATTGGCGCGCCCCGCAAAACCTGCCACCCTACGAGGAACGTTGCCGTCTACTGAACATTCAACCACTTGCAGTCAGACGCAAGATCGCTCAAGCTACATTTGCCGCTAAATGACTTGCAGGAGAAATTGACTGCCCTCCATTGCTGGCTCAACTGAATGTGTATGTTCCTAAAAGAGCACTTCGCCAACATGATTTTTTGCTGTTGGAACCACGAAGCAGAAATTATGGATTACATGAGCCCTTTCGTTCAATCTGCCATCTCTTCGACTTCAATATTTCTGCCAGCAATTTCCGACAACGGCTCCTTGATCTATTCCGTACTGCTGGCCAACAAAGATTAGTTTGAGTATTTATTCATTGAGACACCAATTGTCAGTTGGATTTTACGAATTAAACAAATAAAACAAACAAACATGTGGAATGGAGTGGAATGAAACATCAAAAAACGCGCGATCTCAAGCGAGTAGTGTGTCAGCACGTGATGGGTTCCAATTCATCGCTCCGTATCGCATCGCACCGCACCGCATTTACTATGTCCTTGGCCTAACACTAGCGAAGTAAGCAAAAATCAAAGTGGGAAACTAAAATAAACAATTTGATCGACTAACTGGACTTGTCTTGAATGTGTGCGATACTCGTACTGAAGTTCTGGTTTTGAATAATGACAAAGTTTTCAATTGAGTTTTTAAATTTTATGAGTTACAAAATAGAGTTTCTTTTGGAGCGGTTGAGGAGCATGATCGTTCCCAGTTTTCACAAATGGATTAGGAGGAATGGCTAGAAGACGAATTGGAATTGAACAATAAGACAGCAGCAGCGATAGAGAATTATTCCGCATTCGATTTACCCGAAATTGAGACGACAGAAGCAGATGATTTGAGAATGAATTTGTCTGATAAGATGGATAGAATGGTTTATAAGTTCATTTACTTTGTGGGCTGCTTTCTATCGCCGTCTTCTCAAAAATCAACTGAGGGCGCGTGAATTGTACGAAAAGAATGTTGGTGCAGACTGCATATCATGTGTTCTCGACTCGATTTGATCCTTGTGTGAAAAGCTTGTAATTTGTCACGTTTTGTTTGATGGTGACACTCCCCGTTGGTCAGAGACCCAAGAGACCCAAGATCTAACATAAAAAGACATTGTAGAATTTATTGCACCTCAATGTACTGGAAAAAAGGTAATGAAGATGATAGAGTTTCGAGCGACATAGCATGCGCTGCCATATCTATTTCCCAAATAGTGACGTCAGTCGTTGTGTTTATTTTTGATTGCCCACCGCATCCATGTGAAAATGCTATTTTCAGGAAGTAATTTATCAATTAAAAACGTTAATTTTTTTAGTGTTTCCGCTGAATATAAGGCTAATGTGATAGCGTGCAGTGAACATTCGTGAACTCACGTCGGAAAAAAACGGATAATAGTGGTATTTCCATGTGCCATTTTCACTTCCCCACGTTCATAGAAACAAACGAATTTTAACGTTATGAATTGGATGTTTCGAAGGCTCTCAGTGTCGGTGTGTATGATGTGAGAGAATAATCGCCAGTTATTCAAAATTTCACCGAAAATGTCACTGCTTTCGAGAACTAAGCATACGACAGCTCTCTGGACCTTTTAACCACATAAATAATCGAAAATAGCCACGATACAATTGTCATTTGTTAAAAAACCAACAGTTGAATAATTTCATGAGAATTTTGGCTTAAATTATCATGCAACCGTGAGTACTTTCAACATTGTTTTGTATTCCATATAAATTTCATATTGAGTGCAAATAATTACGACACGATATTTTGCTTGCCAATACAGATATACTTCGCCTACTGCTCCACCTCTATATGTACTTCATTGATTGCACCTCAAGATCCACACAAACGCAAGACAAGTAATGTGAATAATCTGACTCCAAGAATTGTTACTAGGTGAAAAATGCATTAAAATATATGTTTACGTATATTCGACAAGCTTGGAAACAATTTGGAACTCGAAACTTTTTTAGTTCGTAGAATTCTGATCGCTCTGATGCTTATTATACTAGGGATGCCTCAAAGCTAACGGATAAACTGCGTGGAGGTTGTGCAGATTTGCCTCCTCTTAGACTAGCCAAGTACATTCTGTCAATTACATACCGGGAATATGTGTTTTTGAAGAAAATGCTTTATTAGTCATCTAAATTTATATTATCGCCTTCAAAATAGGTTCTTTCTGAAGCAATATACTTTTTTTTCCAACGAACAATCCAGCTATCGGAACACTTGCAATAATGATAAATAGTGTTTAATGAACGTGTTGGAGACGAACTTACTGAAAAATTATGCTGGCCATTCTATTGATACAGAAAATTTATACTTAAGCAAAAAAATTCACTTTAACTTTTTTAAGGAAACCTACATTTCAGTCCCAAAAAACAACGCTAGGCTTGCAAATTGGAAATCTTCTGTCAGAATTTGATGGCTGCTTCGCTAGTCTAACTAGTGGACTCGGGATTTGTACTCAAATAACAATATAACAAGTATTTTGCAGAAGAGTTAAATTGGCTTCCAAGTATAATCTATTACTAGATTTCGAGATGATTGCATCTTCTTTTCAACCCCTCAGAAACATCTGATCCCAAACAAAAACAACATTTTTCTCACCCCTCACCAAATTTGACAACCACGAACGCATACGTCTGTCTCTTTCGTGCACTCCATGCAACGTCTAATTCCGCTCCGCGGGGCTGACAGTTGAGTTTTATTGTTCCACGGAAAATGGTGCGTCGGAGCGACGGTCGGAGAATTTGCATCGAAATTCGTACGATTTTCTGCGTGTTTGTTTCGTTGTCCATCTAAATAAGTTTCGCCATAGGTGCCCGCAGTTTGTGGACTTTACTGCGCCCAGTATTCGATAGTGTTTTTTTTCGCTTTGTTATTTTGGATTCGGATTACTTACTCTCTGCAAGTTTGTCCCACGGTGTAGTGTTTTCACTTTTTCCGGATTCCCCATCTATTGGATAGCAGATTGGCGATTGCAAGCAAGCAGGAAACAGCAGCCCCGTTTCGAGACAGAAGCGAGTGTATGTGTTGGATTTCCATCATTTCGTTGCCATATGAGTAGTAGGTAAGTTGGATGATAATTCTTATTCTTCACGTCTTTCGCTGCATCTGTGTGAGAATAAACGACGGCGGATGACGAATTGAATCGCACGAAATAACAATGGCCCATGAGTGTTTCTCATGATGATGAGTCCAAGGTTAGAAGTAATAAAGTTTATTTGTTGGGAGAAGATTGCCGGGTGTAATTAGGACGGTCAATCATCTCCAAATGCTAGATTTTTTGTTTTTGTTTCCCAGATATGTCGGACTTCTGCCGTTACTATTGGATTATTCCCTCAAACCAAAGCTTGTTGACTTGCCCCTTTTCGAGGGTGTCTCAAGGCTGTTGACTTTTTCGGTTTGTTCCATTCGCTTACTACGCACACCTTTCAATCTACGTCAGTGCTCTTTCTTATGGCCAAGAATGGAGTAGACAGTTCAGCAAAGTGTGGTGGTTCAGAGATGTTAGTTGGCAAATGTGCGATTGTTCTTTCTCGGCGTGGTTCACACTTGTTTGCATTTGAACCAGCCAGAAGCTCTACACATGATGCTGCCGAAACATTTCACAATCAAAATGAAAGCGGAAATAGGAGATGTTAACAAGTGCTTCGTGTTTGGAAAAGAATAAGTTTGGAGTATTCTGGTAAAGAGAAGATTCTACGCGGTGAACCATCGAAATCCGCAAAGCCTGACAATATGGCAGTTCCCAGACCAAGCGGTACCGACTCAGCGGCTACCGCAAGAGTTTTAGTAACTTCGATTATGTTTTGCGAAAAAGCTGGGATTCCGACTCTCCCAAATGAACCAGAACTATCGCAGAACATTAAGGTTCTGCCATCACGCTAAAGCATCATCGAGTGTCCTGTCTAGGGGATTTATCAAAGACGCTATGGCTTCAGCTCTAATTCGAAAGCCTTGGGCCCACAAAGGAAAAATACTTGGTATTCGAACAGGTTCTTGTAAGTTATTCTACGATGACAAGCATGACTCCCCAAAAACTCCTGTTATAGTAAATGCAAATATTAAATGCTTTCCTATAACAGAGTTCATTAAACGAGACATCGTCGCGATTAGAGTTGAGATACCAACCCCAAGATCCAATATAATTGCAATTGTCCTAAGGTTCCTACCCAAAAGATTGCGGCGTTCGTAAATTACTGCAGAGAAGTCAACAAAGACTTCATTATCGGCTGTGATGCTAACGCTCATCCCACTTTGTGGGGTAATTCTGCCATAAACAGTCGAGGTGAATGTCTTAGAATTTCTCTCTTCCAACAACATTGACATTGCAATATAGGCAATGAACCAACGCTCACAAACGCTAACAGACAAGAGGTCCTGGACCTAACACTCCGGTGACCGGTAGTCCGGTCATTTTGACGTAGGACTACGTCTTTGATTTCTATATAGGGGGTCACGTTACGAAAAATGTAACGTTTATTAAGAGTTTTGAAATGCATATTACGCAGAATCGTTCTTACGCTATGCTATTATATATACCATTAGACGGCAAATTTATCCAGCAATTTTTTCACCTGAGACATCAATACCGGAAAAAATTAAACAAGTGAGCAATTTAATTTTGTGCAATAATTCGTTCTGTCGAAGAAATTAGCAATACCTTTTTCGAATGTAAACATGTTGAAGTAATTGGATGCAAAATTTCATGCGAGATTTCATCAAAACAACGAGGAAAGTGTTACCCATACAGTGATCTTTCGTTAATTGGGACGAAAAATCAATACAATTATCGAATTTTACTCGCTAGCTGGACTGCAAAACAGCAAAAGCAATACTTTAAATTAAAGATAACATCTATTATTGATACATAACTGCTTGCAGTCCAGTTAACGTACGCCCTGTTATAGATAAGTCCAGTTGAAGATAGTCCAGTGACGAACATCTTAAGCGAGTGTCTTCCGGACTGCGGCAACATGGGCAATTGTACATCGAAAAATGATATCAATACTAGGAGGATGACAGGACTTATTGAGATCGGCATTACATCGCATCACAAGAATGAAACGAAATGAAATACTAATAATCTTCATGACTCACGTTCATTCAATGACTCAATCCTTTTTATGATAGATTACGACTTGACGACTTGATTGTGATAGTCTGCAAACGACCATTGTTTCACCGAAGAAGCTATTGCTTCCGATGCCTTAGAATAAGACTAATAATAAGAATAAGACAATGGAAAGAAATCGCAATATCATAGCTATCGATTAAAAATAAAGCAACTTCATGATTTCATGTGTATTTTACCTCTAAATATCACGAAATCGTAAGTATTTTCAATTTGTGTTTTGTTTCTCTCCATAAACTTCATATTCGATGTAGTCAATGACGATATATATATTTTTGTTTATCGATCCACATATACTTCATCTACCATTCCACCCTGTTATGTGTCATACTGATATTCATTAATTATTTTCAGTTAGACAGTTGAACTTCCTGATAGAGGCTTATTTTGTTACAAACCGTTTGACGGTTATGAGTACATATAACAAACGGCCCTTTTCAGGGCTACTATTTGGAGTTTCAAAAACAGATTTCTGAACAATGAAAAGAATTACAATTAAAAAAACGACTGTTATGAACAATCACAGTCCTACGTCAACTTCCGTCCGTGCCCTAGGCTCAGACCCTTCTACTTTTTGAGAAAATACACAACTGGCAAGTTTCAGAAGAGGCGTCTTTGTCTGATCACAAACACATTATTTTTAAATGGGATGGCGGCTCAACAGTACAGAGAGAGTATCGTGATTCAAAATAAAAACCAACTGAGTACGACATTCACTAGAACTTGAATAAAAATTTGTTAATATAAGAATGAGGTCGATTCAACAGCTTAAATGAGCTTCAAAAGATTTGGCCGATACAATAGTTTTTGTCTATAACAGTAATTGTCTAATAGAGTTTTTTCGACAAGAAACGTTCCTTGGTGGACCAATGGCTCGAGCGGCTTCGCAAAACAGAATGGAAATGGTTCAACAGAGCTGAAACTAGTTCGGATTGGTTCCAATACAGTACCGCCTTAACCGAAGATAGCAGAGAACTAGGACAATCTAAACTAAAATACTGTGTAAATACGTGCGAAAGCATTGAAATTACCCCAATCGTTGCAAGACTCAGTAAGACTCTTGCAAAAGTTCACTCGAATGGGCTAGGTTCTCTTAGAAGGACTACGGTTCGTTCACAAAATCTCATTCAGAGGTATTGGACTTTTTTTTTATCCCATTTGTTCTATTTTATTAGGCTAATTTAGAAATTCAGTGGTTACAGAGCCAAATTTATTCGAGTACACTTTTATCTAACGATAATTGTGTTGTATATTATACAGTAGCCATTTTTGACGTAAGAGTATTCCTATTTTATTTTTTTTTCCAAAATATATATTTTTATTAAGGCTCATATGGCGTTAGCCTCACGGGGCCTGTATTTATACAGATTTTTCCAACTTTTAGAGACCAAGAATCTGTAGATACAGATTACAGATTTTTTCAATTTTCATACAGATTTGGAGATTTTTCAAAATACGATCCAATATTAGTTATGGCTTGATCTCAATCATATTTTTTTTCCAATCCACCAATTTAATTCATATAGCATTTGAATCAATCTGAATGAGAGTCATTTTTGCATTCATATGTATCGTGTAGTACTGCTTTATCATGTTCAATCTAAGACGAAAAGATGCAGAAGTTTTAGTCATCGGCTAACTCTACAAAAATACTGTTCATCTTTTTCCTACTAAAGCACAGTGAATGCGAATTTTACTTGGATGCCATCAACATCGTCAAATTCATAATAACTATGCCAATCAATGATACTAAAGTTTAAATTATGTTTCTAAATATAAATGTAACCCTTTGCGGTCGTATTGGATTTCGACATGTGTGTCGTACTGGTCGCAATTATTTTTACTTGACAAAGTAGTGATGTATAACTTTGTGAGATTATGTAAGATGAAAAATATTCCGTTATTTTTTGTAAACTTTTGATAAGTATCTACTAAACAACGTTTTTATGTTTATGTATAATTTGTTTTTCAATAATTCTTCGTGTGATACCTTTCGCATGTATCACAAAAATGATTATTTTTACGTCTTTCACCTTTCATCTTTCTGTTTGAACATACAGAACAATGCTCTTTACATCTACACAGTGCCGCAATACATAGAGTTTTCCATTAATCCTTTCCTGAACCATTTATGACAACTTTGGTTTATATTGAGTATCGTTGTCTATTATTTATAAATGCACCGTTTTGATTCATGAATAAGTTCACAAGAAATTAAAATTCTTTTAGAAAATGTGTGAACTGATACATTGTTGCATAAATTATAATATTAGTATACTTTTCTGCTGTGATGGCAAACGAACGCAAATGGGTAACACAGATTTCTATACAGATTTTCTGAGAAAAATCTCGGATAAAAAGATTTTTTGAGACCAAAAACATAGATTTTATTATGGCGACCATGGCCGGGAGTTCAATATTTCGATAATTTTTGCCTTATGAATATGTTAGTAAAATGTAATCTATTACTCGCGGTTGGCGAGGTTAGTATTACATCATATAATCTTATTTGGGATGCTGCAGTATCCAATGCTCTGTATGTGTGGCCGACATGGGATACTTCCTATTGGGATGCAATTGACCATTAATCAGCGACGTCCCATAGTCTGTACCTCGTATCGATCGTGGTGTGTCTCTCTTGACTTGAGGAATCCTGGGTAGAATGGCCACTAGCCGGTACAATCATCAGCTCGTGTGGAGTTATCATGAGTGGTACAACCTTTGACTCTTGTTGAATGATCAGTGGGCTGCACAACCCTCGGCCCGTGTATCTGTAAGGAGTTTGTGTATATATTGCCGCAACTAAGTAAAAGTTTATGGATCGGATAGGAGGGATATGAAACAGCGATACAACGAAGGAAACATCATCAACGAAGGAAACATCAGCGTTTTCCTACTTTATCAATACACATTTTTATCTATTACACAGTAGAAATTTAGGCGTAAGAGTATTCCTATTCTATCGATTCACATGTCGTTTTTTCGGCGTGAGAATCTTCCTATTGTTCTCATTTTTCACAGTTGGACCATACATAGGTACAGATTTTTTTCGTTATTTTTGGTACAGATTCTGTACGGTATAGATTACAGACTTTCGTCAAAAAGTACAGATTGGTACAGATTTTCCCGCGTGTGAAATTTCTCTCTTTTTTCGTCTGTATTATTACTTGAAATCACTAGAGATGTATCTCTTGGTATGGATGAAAACAAAACAAAACGTATCTGTAAAGCTTGATATGAAGAACAGATTTGTGTCTCATGCATATATTTGTATTAGGCGTAATGCACAAATTACGTAACGCTAAAAATCATCGCATTTTGGTGGAACTTTATGGTGACCATGCTCCAACTGAGCGCAGGTGTCAGACGTGGTTTGCACGGTTTAAAATTGGTAATTTTGACTTGTAAGTTCCTGGCCGCCGAAAAAGTTTGAAGATGAAGAATTGGACGCTTCACTCGATCAAGATCCGTCACAAATGCAACAGAACTTGCAGATACACTTGGAGTAGCTCAGCAAACCATATCCGATCGTTTAAAAGCAATGGAAATGATCCGGAAGATAGGACATTGGGTGCCGTATGAATTGAAGCCACGAGACGTCGAACGCCGTTTTTTCACGTGCGAACAACTGCTCCAACGACATAAAAGAAAGGGTTTTTTTTTGTATCGAATCGTTACTGGCGATGAAATGTGGGTCCATTACGACAATCCTAAACGTCGGGCAACGTATGGATGCCCCGTCCATGCATCAACATCGACGGCCGCGCGGAATATTCACGGCAGAAGGTTATGCTGTCTATGGGACCAGCTGGGTGTGGTGTACTATGAGCTGCTAATACCGAATGAAACCATTACGGGGGACCTCTACGACGACAATTGATGTGTTTGAGCCGTGCACTGAAGGAAAAACGGCCATAATACGAGCAAAGACACGATGAACTTATTATGCAGCACGACAAAGCTCGGCCGCATGTCCCGAAACCGGTCATAACATACTTGGAAACACTGAAATGGGAGGTCCTATCCCACCCGCCGTATTCCACAGACGTTGCTCCGAGTTTGAAAGTTACTCAAAAATTTGCCCAGTCTTAATAAGAAAGACCTCGGCACATTTACTGGACTTATAACTGAACACTGTCCGAGCAAATACCATTTTTGAACATTTGCTCTGTAACTGCGGAGGTCTAACAAGACGCAGACTTCAACACCTTAATAGGCTGGTCTGGAACCCAAAGAAGTTTGGTTTGTGTCGCCGATCAGGATTATAACTTGCATCAGACAGATTATTCCTGATTGGAACCTACCTCGATGTAGCTTAAGCAGTAGATAAGCTTGAAGCATAGAAGAAAAAATGAGGCATTCCACAATAGTTCAAAACAATGGACGCAATAGAATTATTGGAATGACACCAGATCTCATACACATAAGAGCTGTATAGTTGAAAAAGGGAGAAATCTCATACCTGCGAGCAGAGATGCCAACCCTTCCTGATTTTTCAAGATTTCCCAGACTTTTTAGCACGCTCCCTGATATCCCGACGAACACTCAATTTATCCTGATTTTTCTGGAATGATCCTGTTTTTCCCTGATTTTTGTACTGTTTACATTATTCGTAATAAATATAGTGGTTTCCATGCCAAAGTTTTCTGTCATGGTAGTTCTCCGGTTCGCACTTGTCTATATCTTACATTAAGTTATACTTTGAACTTAATCTTTTTTATCTCTATTCTCAATTGTTTCGTGGCTTCCCAAAACAGTGCTAGAAAATTTCATTAAACCAGATTGTCTGACGAATTTATGAAATTACAACGAGATTAAGTTTAAGGAACAACATTGCTTTATTGAGGATAATGTGTATGTAGATGTATCCCCAGAGTTATTAATATAGGAATACGTTTCATAACGAAAATAACTCCAGTGAAAATTTTTGAATCCACAGTCAATATAAAAAGATTTTCTATGTGATTTGTTCGTCTTATTCAAAGTAGAATAAGCTTTAATGATGGGACTATGGTAGATATATCTATAACCGTACTAAATATCATAAAAATTAGGAAAAACTCAACAAGTCTTCCACTGCTGATATGCTTTCCTCATTTGTTGAGTCAAGATTTATTCCAAAGCATGGATGATGAATTCAGTGAAAGTTTGAATATTAATTTCTTTGCAATTGACAGTAGGTTTTTCGGAAAAAATATAAACGATCAAAAAGTCAGGCGAAACACTAGCATTTCCGCTTATGCGAGGATTTATACCATGCTTATTAATTATTTTACATATCCGGTCCCCGCCCGAAGAAAGATATACTCTGTTTCTGGTGGGATTTGGAATGGATTCTGTATTATGAGCCACTACCAAGCAACCTGTTTCTCACATGTATGGCTCGCAGCAGTTTTTGACGAGGAAGCAAACATGTTCCAGGAGGATAGAATATGTAAGCTGTGCTAAAGATGGCGAAAGATTGTGAAACAGAACCATGGATATAAAATTAAATTGTAATGCTTTGATTGAAAATGCTGGTTTTGTTTTCCCAAAAATGGCATTAACTTTTCGGACAACCCAATATGAGCTATCCTGATTTTTATTTTCATTCTTCCTGATTTTTTCAAATTATAGTTGGCAACCCTGCCAGCGAGATCTTTGAACAACAGCCGGAGAACACGTGAATATTGCGCGGTTTATGACGACAAAAAAAAATCAGGACTTTTTTCATCATTGGGTCGATACTCTGATACAAGATTACGAAAAAAAAAAACAAATTTGGTAATCAATGGTTCAAAGCAAATCGTGCGTAAATGTTCAGTATAGATTCCGCTAGACCTTGAACTGTATGATCGGTTCTTCTATAACCATCTAATAGTGGTAATTAATGGTGTGGTGTTAATCAATTTTGAGTTCTATCCTTAGTGTAAAACGACGACTCTCGAAATTGTTCCTTAATTGATATCGATTGACTTGGTGATCGGATGTTATATGCTCATTTTAACATTCATTTTGAAGCTCTGCACTCAACTACTATCCTCAAGGATAGATACAGAAGCGCTTGTTGTCACTTATAAATCGTTTATTCAGACCCAGATATACCCCTTCTCACGTATCTTAATAAAACGTGTTGGTGTGGGTTGTTTGAGGGAATGAATCGCACTTTGGATGGTAGTGTAATGTCTACCCACCGGAACAATGGTTCAACCATGCGTAACCTGTCCGCACCACCGCCTGAATAAAAACACCAAACCCTTGACAACAGTGGCAGTGTTGGGAAAATGCAACCGGTCATCGTTTGTTGCTCTTCTGAATTACATTAGTTACATTGAAGAGCTTTTTTCGTTGCTTCTATATGTTTTTATTATCGAAACCGACATGCGTACAATCCAAATAGGTTGTCGGTTATGCAGTTGTTAAACTTTGCCGGGAGTGCAACATTATTTTAATTTGATCATTCATTCTCGTCAATACCTATCTGACTTTGAACGAACGCTCTTTGTATTGAATCATCAATGTTAAAATGTTAGTTTTGGCAGTTTCCTTCGAATTGCGAACTACTAATAGATTCGAGATGAGATAGAACAGTTTCTGTGTAACATAAACCATCCTGCCAAAATGGTCTCATTAGAAAAGCCGACACCCTCAAGCAATCAATTGCCTTAACGCCCCTCAACAATCTGGTTCCAGAACGAGTGGAAAAAAAAATAGCACGAAAGTTGTATGCTATTATCTCCCCGTTATCGTGCCCCTGCAGCGAATAAATATAACACGTGCTAACCAGTTTTGCATGCGCGACCAATCAACTTCTCCGAGGTCTAGCATCCTTGGGATGAAACTGAGAAAACACCTGATTCAACATCCAGCATCGCATGGTCTGCTACTGCGGATTGTGTTGACAATTCTTGTACATCTGGCGGGAGGTGCTGCTGGAAATTATCTGTGTGGATGTAACTCAAATGCGATTCTCGCATTCTTCCAATCTACTAGACGGCCAGCTTTCCGCTTAACACGATGTGATTGGAAGCATGTGATTAAAATATCAACAGCAGTTTATTTACAGCACTTGGGAAGCTGACTAGCTTCGTGCTGTGTACCGCTATATTTTGAACATTTCCGGATGAATTTGCCAGTCTCTGTGTGGAAGTTTTAATTCGTTCAAAAATGTGCGAGCATTTAAAATTATTCGCTCGCGAATGATGAAAGTGAAATAAGATATGACAATTAAAATAAAACGTAACATACGGACCGCTTCCGATAACTCACGTGCACTTCGGATAAATACAAACGTGGTTTGGAACGAGGAAATGAATCATCAGAGGCAGCCAACGCAATGTCACAGCCAGAAGAACTGCAAGTTGTGTGGGTCGACGGAATGGCATAATACTGATAGACAAAGTAAAGTGCCTCATATATGTTTTTTTTTAATTACTCAGCTCCACGGACGAAATTTCTCTTTTTTTTTTGATATCCTATTTTTTATGTTATTTTTAAGTTTTACTTATGAAGTATTGGAAAAAATGAGTTCACTTAACACTAAACGTACAATTTCTATGAAATCCTTTTTTCTCTTTCGGATGTACAGTGATAAATGATTACGATTTGTTCGTTTGAGTGTCGAACGTCATAGAAGGAGACCTGCTCCCAGTTTTATTATTATTTTATTAGTTTTATATGGTTTACATATAAATACAAATGAAACCCAAATTTCTGCATAACTCAAGAACTAATCAAGTGAACGGAACCAAAATTGGCATGTGGAGATTTTAGTCGGCACGAATAGTTTCAATGGTGGTTCGACACTCCTCCTCCCACCTCAAAACAATTAGACCCAAATTTGACATGTGAAGGTTTCGAAAAATGTTTCTATTATAGATTGAAACACTTTCCTCCTCTGAAAGAAGCGAAGGGAGTGGGGTTGTTTCCATACAAACAAAACATAAATTTCTGCATAAATTCAGGAATAATAGAGCAAATGGAACCAACATTGGAATGTGAGGATTTGACAGTACAGGCAAATCTTTTTTTATGCGGGTGATAGGGACCGCATGAAAAAAAAGGTGCAAAACTTCACCAGTAGCTTTAAAAAATCGTGTTCGGTACACATTTTGAAAAAAACTTTTTTTGTGCGGTAGATAACTCAAATCCACGCCGTTCAACGTACAATTTCCTTTTGTTTCCCTGCTTTGCGATGGGACAGTTTGCCTCTTCGGTTGCGCATGGCTGTTTTGAGCGTTTAGTTGCATGCCGAAACGTGATACTATTAGATATCATGTCATGCAAAAACTTAGAAAAACTTAGAGCATTTGATGGGAGGAGGGGAATGATTTCAGAAGTGGATAATTCAGACGCAAATATGCTTTCTTCGCACTGAAATGCATATAAACCATCGAAAAAAACTAAATGGACGATAACTTCGTCAAATATGCTTCTTTTCATATACCGCACAAAAAAAATTTCACAAAAAAAAACGCACAAAAACAGGTTTTACTGTACAATAAATGTTCCTATGAAGGTATGACATAAAAATATCACACATATTTCAACCAACAATGACAACATGACAATGACAACATTGACAAACATGACAATTGAAAATTTTCGGAGAACTATGAAGAAAAATTAGGAAATTCGAAAAATTGAATTCCCATATGTTCTACAATCACATTGCGACAAGCGTTGTTAGTCCATTTGATGTTAGCACTAACGAAATTGATCTTTGTTCGAAAGTGGAAATGGATATTCAAGTGAAAAAACGCACTCCTATATCTTATAGCTATATAAAAAAAAACGAAAAAAAACGAATGTGGAACATGTGTAAGCGCAAAGCTCAACGAATGAATCGTCCGATTTGAGATGCCTTCATTTTATTATATTTCCAGTATCAAACATGTAACGGAGGAACATGTTATTGCAAGTGATGGAAAATCTTGAATGAGAATTGTGTCTGCAAATATTATTATGACGAGCTTTGGTAGAAGTACTAGGAAACTTATAGTAAAAGGAAATAGTAAAGGCTCGATTAGAAGATCAATCAATGAACAGTTCTGCGATTGGAACCATGAACATTCGCGTAGTAATAAAACGTGAATGTTTGAAAGTATTGATAATAATAATCCATTTTGTGCGGGACGAAGTTTGTCGTGTCTGCTAGTAAATATACTATGTGATACCATAGTATATTTTTTCACTACAGTGAACAACAAACACCCCTATTCTGTATTTCGATCGATACGAAATATTTCGAACGACTTGTTAAAATTACATTCTGTGTTACGTTCGAGTTGTTTTTGCATTTCGTTCGATCTGCTTGCCTTCGAATATTAAATGGGCAAAACTTTCGAAATAGGGAATGCGAAATTATAACTCGAACGAAATAACGGTTTCGAACGAAATGGAAATCCGTCGAAATAAAGCACTAACATTGAGGAAATTTAATATAAAACTCTTTGATACAAATATTCGATAGCAATGACAAGGTCCGACAAATGAATGCTTTCACTGAGTAAGGAGCGTGTTTCGCGAAGCAATTTGAGTAGATTGTCAAATTAATTCTAAGCATTAACATCCAGCATCCTGGCGAAATTACATCTCCAACGTATAACGTAACATCTCAGCAGACGCAGAACGGTAACAGAAAATCCGAACCGAACCTATTAAGTAGCTGCGGAGGTGAAAGCAATTTCATCGAAACAAAATTTTAGCTTCAGTTTTCTCCGAAGAACACAACTCTCAACGTTGAAAATACCTTACGTCACTTTCAACAATGAAATCACGAAAGTTGAATGATCGATTGAAAAAATCACAAATCACAAATCATCCAAGCAGCAAGGCTTTCCAGCTAGTATTTTTCAAGACCGGGCTGTTCAGTTTGGTATTTCAAATTGGTCTTTTTCAAGACTAGAGGCGAATAAACTGAGAAAGCGTCAACCCCCTACAATTCAAAACAACATCATCACATCAATAAATCCAAACACACTCCTGAATTCACAGAAGCTCTCTTCAGGCAAACATAAATATTAAATGGTCGGTTTTAAGTCAGAAGGGACCAAGTCGCAAAATTAAAAATTTAGAGTTATTGATTGCATTTGATTAAGCATTACGTAAGCTACATACCACACTTATCAGAATTGGAAAATCACACATATAACATATAGCAGAAATAACACATGGAAATTGTTTGGAATGCTCAATGAAACCCCCTTTTAGCGCCAAACTTCAAGCTCGTTTTTCTCGAAATCAGAAAAATGTCACATGGTTCGGTCTGACTTAACACCGACCAAATAGATTTTTAGTCTTTAGTCGAAAGTTTTAGTGACCCTGAAAAAGACCGATGGGTTTGTGTTGTTTTTTACTCGCAGCTGAAAATGGTTGATTCATGATTCATTCTTGTTCTCGCGAGAACAGTACACACACTCAGAACAATACACGTAACGTATTCAGTATGTATCGCGGATTTCTTTCCTGTACTACATACAGTGCGGTTCCAGGCGATTTTATACTTGTCCCATACTACCGCTATCTGTATTTATTTATTTATTTATTTAAATCTGATTCATCTGACATCTGTGGTCTTAATGAATAAATATATAATAATATAGTACAATTATTTATACAATCGACGACTTAGTTAATCTGTTTTTAAAGCGGCTGGATGTCTCGCCGAAATCAAATAGATCCTCCACCAATGTGAAAGTTCGAATCATCGACGACAACGGTTCGTTGTATCCGAATAAAGTACGATGAAATCTGTTCTGTAGCAAAGATCGCTGTCGGAGAGGTCGTTGAGCAGCACGAAGGTCCAGTAATGAAAGTAGCCGAGGAGAATCAACTTCCCCATTGAACAGCTTTGATACGAAAATTGCCTGTTGTATTCTGCGTCTTCTCTCAAGAGTGTCCAGGCTTAAAAGTCTGCATCGATCCGGGTAAGCAGGAAGATTCAATGGATCGCGCCAAGGTAGATGACGCAAGGCCAACCGGATGAATCTTCGCTGTACACGCTCAATCCTCAAATTCCAGAAAATCACATTTGGAGTCCAAACAACGGCTGCAGTTTCGAGAATTGGACTTCAAGCAGTATGGGTCAGTGAAATCCTTCGCAATCTTCGAAATAAATCCGAGCTGTCGGTTTGCCTTAGCAATGATTGAGGTGTAATGAGCGTTGAAGTTCAATTTCTGATCCAGCACTACTCCGAGGTCAGTAACTTTTTCAACTCTTTCAAGCAAAGCACCGTCGATGCAGTAATCAAACTGTAACGGACTTTTGGAACGATGGAACGTCATGACGGAGCACTTCGGTATGCTGATAATCAGTTTGTTTAGATGGCACCAGTCAACAAACACATTCAGCAAATGTTGCAAGCGTTGGCAGTCTTCAGCTGAACGGATCATGATCAGAATATTATCAAATCATCAGCATAAATTAATTTGCAGTTCAACCCTAATTTCGCAGCAATGTCATTAAAAAATAATATGAACAACAAAGGGCCTAAGTTGCTTCCTTGAGGGACTCCAGAAGAATTGCAGAAGCACGAGGAAACGCAGCCATGAATTTTAACGCGCAGTTTTCTTTCCGTCAGGTATGATCTCATCCACGACACGAGTTTTGCAGATGATCCGAGACGTGATAGTTTAGCCAATAGTATGTTGTGGTCGATCCTATCGAAAGCCGCCTTCAGATCGGTATAGATGACATCGACTTGAGCCTTGCCCTCCATAGCAGTAATGCAGGTGTTGGTGAAGTTCAACAGATTCGTGGTGACCGACCTGGCGGGCATGAAGCCGTGCTGATCGGTAGAGATGTAACGCTTGGATTGAGTAAGAATAACTTCACTGACGATGATCTCAAATAGCTTGGACGCAGCCGACAAACTTGTTATTCCACGATAGTTCCTGACGTTTCGTTTATCACCGTTTTTGAAGACAGGAAACATGAAAGACTCCTTCCAAATTTCAGGAAATACTCCATCATTGAGTGATCGGGTAAAGATGACAGAAAGTGGCTCGGCTAGATCAGCAGCGCAGCGGCAGAACAATACCGATGGTATGCCGTCAGGACCCGACGAAAGCGAACTTTTCAATTTTTTTGCAGCGGAGATCACCATGGCAGGAGTGACCACGAACGTCGTCAAACTTATGACGTCCGAAGGAACACCTATGGAGGCAAACTTAACTTGAGCTTCACTGGCTGGTATATGGTCAAACACGGATGTAAAGAACTTGGCGAAAAGCTCATAGCATTCAGTATGATTATTCGCTTCGACGTCGTTATAGAGCACGTTGCTTGGGAGAGTTGAGTTTTTCCTCTTACTGTTGATGAATTTCCAAAAGTTTCTCGGATTTTGTCGTAGATTGGTTTGCATTCTCAAGACGTGGGCCTTGTACAAAGTTGAATTCAGCTTACGATACGCATTACTTGCATGTTGAAACCTGAGTTTGCTGTCAGACGATTGTAGAACACGATGTTTTCGCTGACAGGCGTTTTTTTCGCGTTTCAGCTGTCGAAGTAAGCCGTACTCCAAGAAGGCGAAACTGGACGTCTTCTGTGGGGTACATTCTCCCGCAACCAACGTTGAATGGTAAAACAGAAATCAGAGGCCATTTCATTAACATTTTGACAGGCATTCAGGTATGTCCAGTCAAGAGTGGGGAGGTAATAACCAAGTGCATCGTAGTCGATTTTTCCAAATTCATCGGCAACAGGATACCCGTCACTGTACTGGCACGTATGAGGTACTGGTAGAGATATTTCCAATGGTGGATGATGCGTATCCACGGGTAACAGTGCAACCACAGCTGTATTGACGATTACATTACAGCCATTTGAGCAAAAAACAAGATCAAGAGTTCGATCCAGTTGATTGCGGTGCCAATTGACTTGACTTAAATTCAAAAAGTCCATTCCATCGATCAGAGCAGCACTCGACGCAGATACCGTCGAAGCTCCTGCTGGTAAAACTTCGCCGCCAGCACTCTGCAACCACTGTAGGCGAGGTTGGTTGTAATCACCACAAAGCAGCACCTGATCTACACATGTAGCATTGTCACAAAGATCACGAACAGAGGCCACATGTTCATCTATCAACTCCACGTCGCGACTACGATCAGGTGGGATGTACACAGCACCGATTGCTAATCGTTTACTTCCGATGACAATGACGGCAAACACCTGTTCCAATCTTTCCCCGTGAGGCGTGTGGATTTGCGTACAAGAATAGCGATGGTGAACCGCTATTAATACGCCACCGAAGCTCGTTTTATTGCTGTTTATACAACTACGGTCACAACGAAAAACGTTAAATGTCGATCCAAAGATTTGCAGAGAATCGATACAATCGTTTAATCCAGTCTCCGTTAATATGATGACGTCGTAGTTACAGTCCGTAACCGCCAAAAGCAAATCGTCGGTTTTAGTCCTAACACCTCGGACATTTTGGTAGTACAGCCAAACACAATCGACAGGGGCAGCAACGGGTTGTGGTGGCAACCATACATTGGTTGCATCGCTAGAACCAGTGAACAGATGAGAATCTGAAGAACTAAAAACACTGTCGTACTTGCCGAGAACAGCGTGGTGGAAGACCCCTTCTCTGACCCCACTCACAGGGCCAGGACGACTGCTGAGCGATGGCTGGAGGATCTCGACTGTGGCAGGGGGATTAGGGGCTTCCATGAAGCCGGTTTCGTAGCGTCCTGGAGATGAAGTTTGTTGTGCAGAGGATTCATTATGGTGTTGTGGAGAACCAGAGGTAATAAAGCTGTAATATGAAGGTTTTTCAGCGTATCTGGTGCTCGTAATAGGAGGGTACTTGCCAGAGAGCGCAAGTTGGAAGACCCCGTCTCCAGAACTGAACACAGGGCCAGGACGACTTGGAAGCTGGTGGTTGAGGTTGTGATGCAGCGCGACTGTGCCAGACGGATAAGGGTCTTCCATAGTGCCAGAAATGGTGCGTCCTGTGTTCTTTTCTGATGCTATGTCGAACCCAGACGAGATGAGATAGAGCCGTTTTTTTGGTTGAATTCAAAAGCACGGACAGTGACTCCTTCAGGCCAGTACCAAGGATCGCCGACCACATTAGATAAATCTTTACTGACTGTCACTTTAAACGAGACGAATGAAAGGTCATCCAGACTTTTCCCACGAGGAACGAGCTTGGTGACTTTGATCAACGAAGTGTCCACATTTGCAATTTCATGAATGTGTTGCTTTACGTCACATTCTTTCTGATCAGGAGTAAACGGAGTTATGTAGAAAGCGATCATATCGTCGGACGGTCCAGCTTTAGCGACACTTAAAGTACCACTATTACTTCGTGCAACATTGTTACCATTTTGAGTTTTACCTTCGTGCAAAATATTATGACCGAAAATGACAGAATTGGCTTGATTACCGTTACGTTCAGATCGAGCGAGGGACGATTTATTCGAGTTAAGCGCAGCCGGTGTAGATGCAGTCGCGTGAGATTTGGTGCTGGACTGCTGGTTCGGTAAAATATGCACTCGCCTGTTATCCACAACGAGTTTTTCAGATTGTTGTCCTACTGAATTATTGACTTCGTCTAAAACCTCGAAAAAGGATGACTCATCACAGGATCTCGACCGATTGATAGGATCTATGGTATCATCGAGAACTGATCGATGTTCTGATGAAAAGTCGATTTTTCTAGCGTTTGGTTGTTTAGCTTGCCTTGCTGTTTGGAACCATAGAGCGTTTTGTTAATGGTTCGAAGATTATCGCCATAATTGCCCAAGCGCGATAACGCATAACGTATAAAATCAACAATTTGTACAATCTCTACGGTATGAAAACCGATGACGTACCTCCTATTTAATATTTCTCTTCTGCTTTGATTTCACTCTACACTATGCTTGCTTCTTGCATATTCTGAAGATTCAAATTTACAATATAGTAGCAAAATAGAGACTGAGATTGACCAGGGGGAGCACAATATTTAGAGAACTTTCGCTGGCAGCCAACGACCATGCATCGAAAAATTTCGATCAAGAAGGACTTTCGAGCAGGTACTCATATTTATAGATTTTTTTGATTCCAATAGTTTGCTTTCGAAGCAGTTTTGAGATATTAAACTTAGTTTTTGGGTCAATTAGTAAACAGCATTACTCATACTCCTTTTATCATTCATCCTTCATTAAGACGCGTCCACATTATGCCAATCGGCCTTGACTGCCCGGTAAAGTTGAATTGGTGTGGACGTGCCGCCCGGGCTTGCCGGACCGCCGAAAACTGATTCGAATCATGCCAAACCCAACCCGAAACAAGTCAGCCCGAATCAAAGAAAGTCGACCCAAAGCAAAACGAAGTGAATTCGCGTTGACGGCATTGTGCTTCGTGTGTTCATGACGGCTTCGTGCACCGGATGTGATTTCGACTTCGTGCATCCGATGGGACGTCCACATTACATAACGAACCGAATATACCGCCTGTTACAGGCCGATCGGCATCATTCGGCATAATGTGAACGCGCCTTCAGAATCGAGCGAAACCATTGTGTGCGACATCAGCATTGAGACAAATTGCTGTTTGATAGCTGAAGCGAGACGAGTTTAATGATGATGATTATGATGATGATGTTTTGAATTATAGAGGCTTTGAAATTCATCAGTTCATTCGCCTCTAGCCTTGAAAAAGACCAGTTTCAACTAAACCCTCGGCCTTGAGAAAAGCTATTCGTAAGACTCGCTACCATTTGGTCGCTAGCTAGATGACTGATAAATTGTGAATACTGTGTATTGAAATCGCGAATGGCTTGTTTATACTCAATGAATATAATGTCCGTAGAACGAATGCTGTAATTACATTTCGAGCGACCAATTTACGCCTGTCTTATTAGCACTAATATTTGAATATTGTGCGTTCCTCATACATACTCGGCCACAAGAACACGATAGAAAAATGTGTATTTATCCAATTTTCCTCAATTTAAAACATTCATAGGTTAAGGAATCGTTATGTATAAATTACCGAAAAAAATTCAAGAATTTCCGATTCGATTGGAATGCAGGCCATCAAAATTCATTCATAGCTGAAATAAATATTAACGGTAAATTTTTTTTTACATAAAATATCTTGAAATCAGACGGCGCCAGTGGTTGTATGGTTAGCGTAACAGCCTCACAATCCGATCGGCCTGGGTTCAATCCCAGCTGGCGTCGTTGGGATTTTCTGAGGCGAAAAATCTCTGGTTACGTCTTCCTTCGGAGCGGAAGTAAAAGAAGTTGGCCCGGCTCATGAGTTGTTGAGTCTGATAGGTAGGAACAGGTGGAGTCGCCTCCCTGATGTCGGTGATTGGCACTAAAGTGGCGGAAAATAGGCCGACGAAAAATAAGCGAAGATAAAAAAAAAAAAAAAAAAAATCTTGAAATCAGATATGTGTTTTTTTTTTCTTTTCTAAGTTATGATTTTTCAAAGTTCGAAATATATTTTTTTTTCTAAAAACTTACTTTTGAACTACTAGACCGATTCAGATGATCGATATATCAAATTGAAGCCAATGAGTTAGATTTCTTTGAAAAAATATTACACTTGCGAAAAAAAAAGGATTTTGTTTTCGTGGTTATTGATATATGTTTTTTATAGTTTACATGGTTTCGGACCCAAGGACGCTATATTTTTTTCTTGAGAGATGAGGATAAGACATGTGTTCTTTTTCATTTTTGAGTTATGATTTTGCAAAGTTAACATGCTTTTAGTCTTCGTTCGATATTCCTATGCCACTAGACTAGACTAGACTTTTTCCTTCATGCTTCATCTGGCATTTCAATAATCAAACATTATTTTTAATTTTGTATGAATGATCTTAACTATGGCCAGACCCTTAACTCGATTCTCTACTGTGAGCAGCTTGACCGTTTGAAGCAGGCGATTGACCAGAAGCGGCCAGAAATGATCAATAGGAATGGTGTTGATTTCCACCAGGACAACGCTCGGCCTCACACATCTTTAATGACCCGCCAGAAGCTACGGAAGCTCGAATGGGATGTCCTATTGCACCCACCGTACAATCCGGACCTGGCTCCATGTGATTATCTTCTCTTCCGGACCATGCAAAACGCTCTTGGTGATACTAAGTTGGCCTCAAAAGAGGCTTGCGAAAATTGGCTGTCTGAGTTTTTTTTGTAAACAAGGAGGGGGATTTTATAAGGGGCGACAATGAAGTTGCCTTCTAAATGGCAACAAATTTGCGAACAAAACGGCGCATATTTGACTCAAATTGGAAAATTTTAAGTATGTTAAATAAAGCGTCAAATTTCGATCAGAAATACGACATTTCTTTTTCCCCAACCCTATATATAGATGATTCCATGGCGGAACAAGACGACAAATGCACTGCAAAATACTTTTTTTTTCTCTACTTTAAATTTTTTTTGTAGCCTTCGTGCTGAGGAATAAAACCAAAAGTTCTTGATGTTTGTATAGAAATATGAAATATGTATCTTCTCTCTCATATAGATTAACATTCCTATTCTCGAGCGAAACATCGTAATTTGTGTACTCTGGACTGTGCGCGTTTCTTACTATTGTGTATTTGTAGGCGTTATTGGTATCTGTTCAAAGAAAAAGATATAATTGAGTGAAAAAGCTCCAGAAAATATTTTTGCATCAAGTTAGGAACGCATGGAACCCACATACAATAATTAAAACAATATTTTTCCCACATCTCTCACTCAAACTCATCAAACGATGCTAATATTAATGGCGATGATGATGATGATGATTGTCTAAGTGGGTTGAGCTCAGCGCGATTCGCAGCGTTCCCCGGATTATGATGCCTCCCGTTTCTCCAAACTTAACTATAATTGAATTACCTCCACCGATGAAAGCAAAAGTAGCTAGGTAATCAGTAACGTTGCTTGGCTCAATGCTTCAGAGCTATTTGTGGCCACCTCGGAGAGAAGTAGTTCTCACCTGTGTGTGTTTGTTTGCGTATTATTTTGGTAGCGTTTACTCTATTTCGTTTGAACTGCGTGTAGAGGAAAGATCGGACATAATCAGCTGTAAGTCGACATTACCGCCTTCTACTGCTAAACCAGCTCGAATGCGAATCGAATGTTGTAAATTACTCAACCAGCATCGATTTGCGACTGGCTCCACTCGATGGTCAACTTCGAGAGCTTAGTTATCGCGTCAGCCGTGTTACGCGCTTCATGCGTGATTGCATACATGTGTTTCCTTGGTATAAATAATTTCGAGCATACCTTTACAAGCGGTGCAAGTACATGTACAATATATGAACTTATGAGATAAAAAAATCGTAGACTCAGCTCGCATACACAACCGAAACAACCGCGATGGTTTAAGCGTTGTGAGTTACACATTCGTATCATCTGAATGACAGCAACGCACGGACCTTTACAAGCCAACACTTCAGGTATGAACGATACGAACTGGCGGTATGTATACACTTTTTATGCGATTCGAGGGTTGTGCTTTCTTTTGGTTCGAACTAATACTTCGTGCCAATCAGTCAACGCGTGGAATAATATTGGTTTTAGGAACATAATAAATCTATTGTTACTCAGAATCCGAAATCATGTAATCAGCTCGTGAAAATAAAGGTCATTTGCTGCACTTTTGACTATTGAATAGTCCGCATCATATTTTGGACACTCCGTTGCTCAATTTCTTCACTTTTGCTGCATTCCGAATAGTTCTGCTACTCTTCTCGAACAATTGCCTACTTGTTGGACAATTTTCCAGCGCATTCGTCAATGAATTTCTTGCTTGGGACATCTCCTGGAGCCGTTTCCTTAGAGATTTTTTGTCCTAAAAGATACTCATAGTCTATTTTCACGCTAATTTCGTCGTTCAGAAGTAAGCATTCTTGGTACTTCGTTTGAGCCTTGCTGTACAGCTTCCGAGCGAATTTGCAGATCTTTTATTCCATTATCCGTGATGTTCTTGCCACCCAGTTCCACGGATGATAGGGGCACTACTGTGTTTAAAAATTCGCGTTGATTTGTTTCCCCAGTTGAATTCTCAGGCACCCCAAGGATATCCTCCGCCGCCGGTTGTTGAAATATGAGATGAATAAGATAGAGTTTGGCAAATATGATGAATATCACAGATACGATCGTTCTGAACGCGAATATCATGGCTCAAAATGGACGTTTCTACGATATTGTTCATTTAACGATAGCAAAGTACCCCAAACGATTGGCCTCCGATGCACGGGTCGGTAAATTCAGAAAGCGAATAACCTTGAACTTAAATTAATCCCGCACCTCGCACTCTATTCCCACGGCGAACCAAAACATTGGTTACATCGCCCCGCCATCGATTCGACCACATCGAAACTACGAACCGAAGTAGTGTGTGCAATGTACGGGGCTCCGACCTAATCTAAAAATATACACATTTGCGATAATGGGCATAAAATCAAACAAATGTTAACAGCAGAGAGAGGGCAGGGTTAGAGAGTGCAAACGGATCGTCACGATGGACTAAATTCAATTGACCCAGATCATCGCGATGACAGCGCCGACGACGAGATGCGTTGCTGCGCAGAACAGTGCGTTTGTGTTGCTGGCTGATGATTGCCTTGATCTAATGAAACGATTTTTTAATTGACCGGTCGGCTTTGTTTAGGGCGGATTTGCTGGACAGCGTATGAATCAGAGTAACAAATGAAACGCTGGGCTATGGCTGGCGAGGTCAATGGACGCATGCATAGGGCAGTGGCAAGTCCAGGTGCAAAACTTAAGCTTCGCACGCTGGAAGCGCGTTTTTTTCAACCGCCGTTTTACTCCCAATACTGAACTAGAACAAAATGTGTTCATGTCGTCTAGCCAGGGCGGAATCGATGACGGAAAACTTCGTCCAGCGTGATATTGGTTACACGTGACCACGGAGTGATAATTATCAGCAGAAACAATATGTTGATTTTTGCTGAAATACAGCTGGAATTCGTTTGAACGATTGGCTACTGCTTCCAACGGAGGAGAGCGACAAGCGTCATCCTTGATGAATATTGAGCTGGCGGCGAATGGTAGATATCGAATGTCATGATGTATAGGATACATAACAGCCGTCTAGGAACACAATGGCTATAGGGAGGGAAGCTTGTTTACTTGTACAGTAAACCGTCATTAATGTTCTCTAATGGGTAAGGTGGGCTGCCTTCGTGGAATTATAATTGTCGGAATGATATTATCTCATACTAATTATCATTAATACCAGGTAGAGGTACCCTTCTCGCGCTTCTAGTCTAAGTGGAAGAGAAGTTTCGCAGATTATTACGGAAGGCACTGTTTCATTGCTGTATTGTCCTGGGCGTGGAGTAGTGCTCATCATTTATGTTATAGTTATACTGAAGAGAGATTACATTGATATAGCTATAAATGGTTAAATTTGTAGATTTGCTATCTATATTGTTATTTCAATCACTCGCTTTTTCGCCTTCAGTCATAGTAAACGAAATTCAATTCACGTTCAGTTGTAAACTAATGATCTGTTCGAAAGCAAATCTATATACCTCTATCACTATTATAATTACCATCATTTATTACTAACAATACAATCAAAATAAAAAAAAAAATAACAATACAATCAAAATAAAAATTGACAGGAGCAAAAAGTTGATTCTATGATCTGCCCCAGTGAGTAGGCCGCTCATGAATGTGAAAGAAGGAAATCGAATGTTGATCACGAATGGAATCATTAGGATTCGGGTTATTTTCTTAAGGAAACTTTTTTATGCGGTCCCTATCAACCAACTAATCAAAAAGTTTTGTTCAAATTGTATTCTACGGTCAACTATGAGCGCAAACTTATCAATGATTTCCTCATAAAATAAAGGTATCTGGATTATCTCATAAAGGAAATCTTTTTCCACAGTCATCATCATAATTCCGAATAAAGGTTTCTGGTCAGATCTCGACCGCAAATAATTCTTGATCCGTCTAAATTTGATAAAGAACATCCGTATGTGCAAAAATATTAGCAAGAATTTCAATACGCGTGCGCGACAGTGAATATATCCAATGAATAACCGTTGTTTCACCAATGTTTGCACACCAGATTCATCTCCAGACATTACAGTAGCGCCATCATAGCTCTGGGCCACAATATTGTCAGCATTAAGACCAAAGTACGCAGCTATTTCATTCTCATGACCGACCAATGCAGCGGAGGTTTTGAAACGCAAGCAGACAAACGTGTACTATATGTACCGGGTTCAAGTTGTCGAATGAACAAAATCGATGATGATGATGATGGATTAAAGAGACTTTAAACTCTGGGAGTTCATTCGTCTCCTAATAAAATCGATAAGAACGCTCGAATTAAAACCACACCTCAACGAAAGAATACCAGCACATCCACAGAAATCATGAATGAATTTGTTCGTTTTTTTATCGGGGTGTTTGGTGCTGTGTACTCTCGCGGTCTCGTGCCCTCTCTCAAATTTTAATGACGTCAGGAAGAGGAAGAGAAACAGAAAGGGAAACGATGACAACTACGAACAAACACTGAAGAATGGTGGTGTGCATTTCCCATCGTTTGCATCGGTTTTGTTCAGCAGAAATATTGAACCGAAAACGTCTTTTTTAAGCAAGGCGGCGTATTAGTAGTAGTGATCGTTTCATACGTAGTTGACTGTGTTTGCCCTGTATTTGGATGACGGTGGGTTCAGATGAATGGTTTGAACCCGGTAGTCATTACTGCTTATTTCGTAGCGTTAAGGCTGTGTTGCACGCGGTTTAGGGGGTATTGAAATGTAATTATCATATTATATTCTTCACGGTGAGTTCCACCAAAATAGAAAATATAATAAGGATATTCGGGATAACATGGAAATCACAAAAAATACGTTCGATAATTCCTCATCCATGTTACAAATGTGAAATAATATACATTTTATTCGATAAATGTTTCAATGGTGGTTTGACACCCCTCTCTCCTCTGGAATGGAGAGGGGGTCCCATAAGAATATTACACATATTCCAACCAAACAAAAAATTGAAAATTAAAAATTTTCGGAAAACTCTGCAGGGAAATGGTAAAATTCGGAAAATTCAATTCCCATATGTTCTATAGTTACATGATGACAAGCGTTATTAGTCCATTTAATGTTTGCGCCAACGAAATTGATTTTTGTTCGAAAGTCAAAATGGATTTCAATGTGATAAATCGCACTCCTATATCTTCTTTTATCTATATAAATGAAAATGGATCGTCGAATGTGTTGATAAGAGCAAAACTTAAAGGAGGAATTATCCGATTTAGGACTATCTTCATCATATCTATCATATTTTCTGTATCAAACATTTATTCGATGTAACGAAGAAACATGTTATTTGCAAGTGATTGAAAAATCTTGAACGAGAATTGGGTCTGAAAGTAATCTGATATTATAATGACGAGTTTTGGTAGAAGTCCTAGGAAATTCATATTAAAAGTAAATTGTAAAAGGTTAATTAGAAGATGATTCAATGAACAGTTATAAGATTGGACTCATGGTCGTAAGTAAGAAAACCTGAATGTTTAGAGGTATTGATAACAAAAAAAAAAAATTTGGGTGGGGCGAAGTTTGCTGGGTCAGCTAGTTATCAATAAAATTACCACAATTAGTAGCCAACTACCGATTAAATAAACGCACAATGATTATGTATGTCTATCGCATCTCTATGCAACTTAGCGATGCTTGAATATAGCTTGGTTAGCGTTTTGTCAAAAACGACGTACCTTTCAGCTTGTTTTTCGTGTCTGTGAGGAGTCAGCATTTAAAATGGTGTTAAGGTGGAGGAAGAAACTGAAGGGGCGTTAGGGACGTTGGATGAGTTTGGAACGAAATTATTTCAACATTGCATAACATGTGGCATTTTCCCATAGGGTTGTGTTTCACTGTTCTTCGTAAAAATATGCTCGATCGAGGACTCCCTCTTCCAAAAGGGAAGTCACTGAAGTGTTGTGAAGCTTATTTCTATGTACGTCACAATTTATAATATTAAGGGGGATCCCGGTCTGGAAGGTCGAAAATATCGATTTTTTGCATTTTTGGGAAGCTTATGCTCTCAGGAATGTTGTCCTAAAAGGATTTTTTGATATATGCGAAATTTGATTTCGTTGGAAAGTTACAGCCAAAAGCATGAGTCTCCTCAAGGGATATAGAAAGCCAGAAAAGAAAGAAAACCATGTGTCTTTTCTCTCCTTCGCTTTTTTATGAGAAGAGAATTTTATGACCTTGACGGAAAGCGCAAGCAAGCTACATCACTTAACCAGGGCATTTAAAATATAAGAAAATGCACTTGTTTATATTGAGACCCGTACTACACGCATAGCCTAGCATCACAAGCGAAGGATAGAAATATAAGTAGATGGAAAAGTCCCCCGCATGTCAAGCGGAAAACCGATGCATTTTCGGTAATCTGAATGTGATAGAGAGATCTTTCTCTCCCTTTTTAGTTTTAAACTAGATTAAGAATTTTCTGTTCATAAAAGATCAAATTTTAGAATAAAGTCAAACAAATGTTAACGCGGTTAACAAAGTCTCGCGAACCCGATCCTTCGCGCGGGGAGACTTTCTAACTCGCGTAACAAGCATGTAAAAATGAGTTATCTAAAGCGTCTAAAGTTATCTGAGCTTCTAAACAGCTATTTTTCATGAAAAATAACTCATTTTCAACAAAAAATGGCCAATTTTCCGAGTTTTCAGAAACCCCTAAGTAGCGCTTTTGGTATTGTCCTGAACTTGCAAAATATTCATTGAAATTCGTTCAGCGACACCCCGTTACTTCAGAACCGATACCACCAGCAAGGTACCGATATTCAGACAGCATCTAAACATCTAAACAGCGCAAAAGTAGACGGCTTTCACATTCGTGCTGTTTTACTGTCATTTGGCATAAGTATCTGCAGTTCTTCTTCGAAAACTGTCAATAAATTCATGCTTGAAATTCCTGTGATCCTGTGGAGTCTTGGAACAGTTATGTGTCACAAATCACTCCGCACTGCTAAAAGGACATGGTTCTATTGAGAGGATTGTTTGAAGATAGCCAGAAAGCTGAGAAGGTCTAACTGAACAAGACTCCAAAGAGGCTGCAGATGAATCTGAATGTCAGATTTTGGGATGAATAAGCGAAGAAAGTGGTAAATCGTTACATGACGTCAATGTACATGGGACGTACTCAAGCATCAGAGATCAACTTTTAGAGAAGGCCTGGCAATTATATATTTGAATGACCTTCTTCTTGTACCGATGGGTGGTACCAACGCGAATTGGCATACTACGCGTGTTGCAAATGGACATTCAAAATGGAGAAGGAAAACTCTTGAATATGGGTAGCTATTACACGGTTCATCAAAGGTTCAAAAAAAAGTCGCCAAAATTTTGCGACAGACATCTTGAAATTTCGTCTGGGATGCGGAACACTTGTTTTAAAGCTTATGAAGCATTGATGTATCCTTGTTCTTTCCGTGTTTGATACCGATAAAGAATAGAGGGAAACGATTCTAGAAGCTTTTGACTATTTTGATGTTAGTCAGATTTAGGATTCATCAGTGGAGCTCCAGCGGACTTACTACTTAAACAATATTGCTAGCATCATAAACAAGTTTTCTCACTACGATCCGAAAAATGAACGACTGGAACAATTTTGGAAAAGACAGGTAGGTTTACGATTTTTCTTACCAAAAATGGTCTTCTGTCTCTCGCGTGGAAACCCCAACGAGAGGGGGTTTCTATGAATAGCGAATATTTTTATGAAAACATGTGGGAACATGTGTGTTTTCCCTGTAAAAGTGCCCATCTTCCGATGTATGGGCGACTTGTTAAAAATTGTAAGGGCCATTCACAATTTTTTTTGAGAATTAAACAAACCGTTTTTGAGAAAAATGGATTTCAATATTTTTTTTCAGTGTAAGTTTCCTTTAAAAAAAAATTCGGTATTTTTATATGAAACTAGCTGATCCGGCAAACTTCTTCCCTCCAAAAATTTATTTTTCGTTATCACATTCACGTTTTTTTTACTAAGCGCACTTTCATGGGTCCAATCGCTGAACTGTTCATACATTGATTTTCTAATCTACCCTTGAAAATTACCATTTACTATAAAATTCCTAGTGCTTCTGCCAAAATGTCGTCGTTATAATATCATATTATTTTCAGACAAAATTATTGTTCAAGATTTTTCAACCACTTGCAAATAACATGTTTCTCCGTTACATGGAGAAAATGTTTGATACAGGAAATATGATAGAATAAAAACAGACCCTTCCCCTCTTCTCTCCTTAGAGAGGGGGAGTGTCTATTCACCATAGAATCGTTTCGTGCCCCCTAAAATCTTCACATGCCAAATTTGGCTCCATTTGCTTGATTAGTTTTCGAGTTATGCAGAAACTTGTTTTTCATTTGTACGGCAGCCCACCCTAAGAAAGGAGGGAAGAGTGTCGAAACATTTATTGCATCCTAAAACCTCCACATGCCAAATTTGGTTTCGTTTGCTTGATTAGTTCTCGAGTTATGCAGAAATTTGTGTTTCATTTGTATGGGAGATCCCCTCAGAGAGACGGGAGAAGTGTCTATTCGCCATAGAAACGTTTTATGTCCTCTAAAACCTTCGCATGCCAAATTTGGTATTTTCTTGATTATTTATCGAGTAATGCAGAAATTTGTGTTTCATTTGTATGGCAGCCCCGCCTTAGAGAGGGAGAGGGGTCTCAAACTATCATGAAAACTTTCCCCGGCCCCAAAAACCCCTACATACCAATTTTCATGTCGATCGGTTCAGTAATTTCCGAGTCCATAAGAATCAGACAGACAGACAGAAATCCATTTTTATATATATATATATATATATATATATATATATATATATATATATATATATATATATATATATAGATTTTTCTACATTTCATCCTTTGACCAGAATTTTGTAGGAATCATAGTTTTCGGATTATAATATTTTGTAAAAAAATAAGAAAAAAAAAAATTTTGGTCCTATAACGAGTTGGCATTAAATTCGTATTTTTAGGCGTTATTAGTATTTATTTGAAGAAAAAGATATAATTAAATGAAAAAACTCCCGAAAATATTTTTTCTTTAACTTCATTCAGTTTTAATAGTCATTTAATTCAGCCACCAGCCACCCGGTCTGTCAGACCGTATGCGCGATTATAGGATAGTTAATCCCATAACAATGACAATTTAAGGCACATTGAATAGCACATAGAATCAATAATTTCATTCATATGAGTAGTCCATGAGTGTTCATACTCATAACTAAGGCTTGGCAATGTCATATTCAACTGAGGATAGTCAGTGGACGATGAAGCCATCAGTCCTCGTATTCAACATGAATCAACAACAATCATTCGGACCCCCTAGTCGTGCGAAGTGAAGAATAACACATACTGAAATGTTCAATTGAGGGTCCTGCGTTATGAGCTCATGATCGTTCGCTTAGTAGCGGACATGCAACCAATTAAGGTACGAAGACATCAAAACCATCCGCCCCTCCCCCTTGGCCTAATTAGCTTGGCAATTTTTTCGATCGAGAAAGAATTGCTAGCAGATCTTGATTTAGATGAAATTGTGGATCATTTTGCTTCAGTTGAAGCACGCAAGGCAAAGGCTGGTGTTCAGGCTGGGAACAAAGACCAATTTGTGGTGGACTGTATATTCGGGAACTTCTGAGCTCGGGACCAATCGGCTGAACGGGTGGAGCTCTCTGCGGCGGTCGCTGGTAATGATGGTAATGATATTTCTGGTCATCTAAATACGGATAAACTGCTCAAAGTGAATATTGCTTGACACACTTATATGTAGGTAGTAAAAAGTAAGGAAAAAAATCGGAAAAAGTGGCATTTTTTGGGGCGCTATTTTCATAGTTTGTCGGGGGCGCTGTGTACCCTCACTACGCCGCTGGTCAACACTAAAGACTCATTAAATCTGCGCGAATAGCGTTTTAATTACTTTCAGCTAGGCTTTAATTTTCATACGTTTTCATAAAATGTCAGTTTTCACGAATCTCCCCTAATTACCGTTTTAATTTGCAATCTAAAACTGACCTAATACACTAGATGCATGACTAAATCCCATCCATTAATCAACTTGTAAGCCATTACGAAATTGTTAATTAAATTTTCCACTCCGATTGAATTAATAGTAGTAGATTCAAAACAAGGCTCTCATCCACAGCAATTAATCATCCAATCAATTAGTTGCCGATGCGTCCGAAATTATTCTCACATTCATTTCGGTGGCATTGAAAGTGGTGAACTCCAAACAGTCCGTAACAAATTTGGCCGACGGCGTCTTTCTTAGATTGTCGCAGTAGAACCAAATTTCAACTTACTCTAATAAAAATACACGTGAAAATAGAGACCGAGTGAAGACAGAGGTTTGTTCGTCCACGTTTGTTTGGAATTAGCATTGCGGTCTCGTGTCTCGACGGCGTAAATGTGATGGATGTCGAAGCCTCACACTACTCAATATTCGTTCCACGAATCTGGAGCAATGGCTGCTCAATTGGCAATAACGTTTACGAACGTACGTTTTTTTCCGTACTGTATGGCAAGATAAATACATCCGGAAGTTCGGAATATTCAAATTCTACGACGACACATTCAAATCCCGGACGTCACCGTCGCTTCACACCAAAAAGAAACTTGTTTACAAAATTAAAGATGTGGCTGTGAATAACACGAAGCTCTTGATTGAGCACTCTTTGGTTTCGTCGACTATCTTTTATACTGAGTGTCATAATATGCGACTATGACACATGAAATGTTTTCTCTAATCTTTTTTTTCCAAAATAAAAACAATAAAACACAATTTTGCACGCTCTCGCCGTTATTTGGCGCGGATTGTTTATACCAAAACTACCATTATTGTGTAATAGCGTTTTTCTTTTGTTTCCATTTCCTCTGCACTACAATAACCTGCATGATAGTAGACTCCAGACTTTTGCCTGCTTGTTACTATCCCCCCGTGTTCCTCGTGTTATTGGTTTGCTGTCTATCGCGGTAGCTGTCAAAGGCAATCATCCGTGTTTTATTACGCTCCCGCGAAATTTCTCCGCCTATCGCGTGACAGCTCGCTGCGCCCCCATAAAGGCGGAGAGGTTCATTTCATGATTTGTATAATTCAAAAAGTAAAAGCGACGCACAACCACTCACACACTCAATAGCCACGTGCCGGCGGTGACGGCGACAAGTTTGTGTCGTCCCAATTCCGCTAATCCTCCTCTATGTGCCAATCACGTTTTCTGGATTTGGGTGTGCGACCTTGACGAGGCTTTGCTGATAGATGGTTTTCTTATCTTGTTAAGGCGAAATAATTACGAAGCGGCAGGATAGCGATGTGCGAATAATTATTTAATAGATCACATCCTCGGTAAATCCGTTGCGCGAAAAACACGGATGCGCGCGCATCCCATAATTGAGGGAATTTGAACCCTTGTCGCAAGTGTATGCTTGTTTTTGCGAGTAAACAACAATAAGATAGGTCTGTTATACAGTGTTGACCAAGAAAAGTTGCACACTATATTTTGTTATTCTTAATAGTTGAGAGAAAGGTTTTCTATGCTTACGGGATTTGACTGTGTGGTGAAGGATGATGAAGCCAATGTTTAAGCTGACATCAATCAGTTCCCCGGTCTTGAATTGCACACCACAGTGAAACATGAGAAGATCAGCGATCATTTTAACACCAAGAATTTGTCGAAGACAGTTTTTGTCCAGAGAATCACTATCTTTGACAAATCTGTTTTCAGTGCTTTTTGTCTAAGTTGAACTAGGGTGACCTTGAAAAAAATTGTTTTTCTTGCCTCTAAATTGTATATTACAAGCTCAACATCTAAACTGTCTTCGGGCGACTTTTAGAGCTTGTCAAGACAAACATTTTTCAATGCAGAACTTGTCAATATCGCAAGCCTGCTAAAAGTTATTGATGTTATTTTACCTCTAGAATTTTTCGACACAAAATCAAACTATGTCTGCTTGTCTGTGTTATAGCCATAAGTACAGGTCGGACTCATTACATACAGACTCGATAATATACTGACTCGATTATATACAATTTTGAACTTGATTATAAACAGTTAAAAAAATTTGTTCATGATTCAAATATGGCTTATTTCAAGCGAAAATGAAATATTTCAACGTTGAACTGAATATATATTGACTATTATGAGTACAGTGGAGAAAAAATCGTAATTTTGGTAGATTCTGCTTGTCTGTGTTATAGCCATAAGTACAGATCGGATTCGTTACATACAGACTCGATAATATACTGACTCGATTATATACAATTTTGAACTTGATTATAAACAGTTAAAAAAAATTTGTTCATGATTCAAATATGGCTTATTTCAAGCGAAAATGAAATATTTCAACATGATATGCGAAATTTGTAATTGGTACCTAAAATGTTTGATCTAAAACTTTGTGATTCGAGTCATGAATTCAGAATGAAAAATCTTTTTTTTTATTGTCTGTATAATTTTCAACACTTTCGGCTGGTTCGTCACTTTTACCTTCCATTTCGGAAGAATGTCGGGAGTGAGAATTGAACTCGTGACCTTTAGCGTGAGAGGTATGAACGTTACCACTACGCCAGATCGCCTCCAGCATGAGAAATCTTTGGGATATATGGATAATACGGTTGAGCGAAATCAAACGATTGAGTTCATCTGCTATTCGGCGTTTCTACAGGATGAGGTGTAACACTGCACACGAGAAATGCAATCTTGAAATTCGGATCAGAAATTAGCAATCTCTTATCTTTAATCTGGATCCGGAAGCTGGATATAAAACGAGCGTATTGAATCTCCAAATCGAATCTGCGTCTGGAATTCGTGGAGGGAATCAGAATCTTCAATTTGTATAAATCGGCACAACATGACTGTAGACTGTCCAACTACACCAACTACAGTGATATGTCGTATTGTTTGGAATATAAAATCTACAATTCGGAAGATTATTCAGAGTCAAAAATTTGAAAATGTGATCATGTATGTTTTTAATAAATATATGAATCCGGAATAAGAAATCTGGAACTAGCATTCTAATGTTCAGTTATCGCAATCATTTATCGAAAAGCTCGAAAGCATCCTTGTTTTCAAAACTACGGCACCCAACAAAGCGTATTTTTTGCTGAGCGGTAGAATATTTTATGGAAAGATTCGGAGAACTGTTGAAGTTCTTCTCCTCGTTTGTATTAAATTGTTGTGTAATCTCATCTGCGGGACACGTGAAGTGAAAGTAATAAAGAAAAACAACGACAATCGCTGGATTGAGCTTTGAGGTTCGGTTTGATAAACTGACCTTTAAAAAATTATTAAATTAATACTATCCCTGTTTCGACATTCTATGCTGATTGTGCCAATGAGTGTATGGGAAAAAAACAACATTCGAATTTTCGAACGGGACTTTCTGCAACATGTTGATTCCCGCGAAAAAAAAACGCTATACGAAATTTCAACTCAATCGGACTATAGTAACGTTAGTCGTCCAAAGCGACGTTTCAGAGTTTCTTGTGGAGTCCAACTTGTGGATAAATTATTAAATGAAAATCAAACTTAGCTTTCACATGATCTAGCAATATTTTTCATAATTTGAAGATGAATTGAAAACAATAACACATGCCAAATTCATATTATATGCGTTTCGCGAAAAACAGTAATACAAAACATCCGTACTATAAACTAATAAAAAGTATAGTATAAACATCAAAATAATATGGTTATGATTTATTGTTTTAATACATATCCTACAGTTACACTTGGTGTCTATTCTATCAAATTCCTTTCAAAAATCCTATTCAATTTGAACGAGGAAAGTGTCACCCATATCTGAAGCGGAGCGACGATTGTGTTAATTCACAAATGATTTTTTTTCCGTTCTTTCGTTTCCGGAAAATGACAAAAAATCGAAAATCGCCAAACAATAACCTTTGCCAAAACCTACAATTTTGTTTCTGTAGGAGGTTTAATCCAGTGGTTTTTCCAACATCACAATACAGCGCGGACTCGATTATATACAGTCTTCGATTTCTTTTCACTGTATATAATCGAGTCACAAAAAAATTTTTTTTATTTGTTTTTTATACACATATTTTTCGATTTTTGATTATGAAAGAAGAATTTAATGTTTGATTCATCCCCTTAAAGTCATGAACTACATTTCTCATATAAAAAATCGTAATTATTTCGGGAGGTGATAGAGAATCATATTTGTTGATAGCAATCCTTCTACGCCTATGTTCGAATTCCAACAATGACAGAGTTATTGAGCTTTTTCTCTGCTATTTAAAGACGACAATCTGTGCTACAAGTGTCGTTTTGACAGTGTTGTGATTGTCCTTTTCAGTCTCAAGTTATAGCGCGTCAAGGATGGAGTCCACCAAGCAAGAAATTCGCCATATTTTACGTAAAATCTGCCATATCTGCGAGGTAAAACTGCAACGGACCCGATGGACCCGATACTGTAACGATTCGCGCAGCACAGCGATGGTTTGATCGATTTCGTTCTGGTGTAGTGGCTGTCGAAGATGCACCCCGTACTGGTAGGCCAATCGTCGTGGAAACCGATAAAATCGTTGAAATCATCCAAGTAGACCGGCATGTGAGCACTCGCTCGATTTGCCAGGAACTGGGTATAGACCATAAAACCGTTTGGAACCATTTGCAGAAGGTTGAATTCCAAAAAAAGCTGGATGTATGGGTGCCACACGAGTTGACGCAAAAAAATCTTTTAGACCGAATCGACGCCTGCGATGCACTGCTGAAACGGAACGAACTCGACCCATTTTTGAAGAAGATGGTGACTGGTGATGAAAAGTGGATCACGTACGACAACCTAAAGCGAAAAAAGTCGTGGTCGAAGCGCGGTGAGCCGGCCCAAACCATCGTCTAGCCAGCCAGGAAGGTTTTGCTGTGTTTGGTGGTATTGGAAGGGATTCATCCACTATGAGCTGCTCAACTATGGCCAGACCCTCAACTCGGTTCTCTACTGTGAGCAGCTTAACCGTTTGAAACAGGCGATTGACCAGAAGCGGCCAGAAATGATCAATAGGAATGGTGTTGTTTTCCACCAGGACAACGCGCGGCCTCACACATCTTTGATGACCCGCCAGAAGCTACGGGAGCTCGGATGAGATGTCCTATTGCACCCACCGTATAGTCCGGACCTGACTCCAAGTTATTATCATCTCTTCCGGTCCATGTAAAACGCTCTTGGTGATACTAAGTTGGCCTCAAAAGAGGCTTGCGAAAACTGGATGTCTGAGTTTTTTGCAAATATGGAGGGGGGTTTTATAAAGGGGGGATAATGAAGTTGCCTTCTAAATGGCAACAAGTTTGCGAACAAAACGGCGCATATTTGACTTAAATTGGATCATTTTAAGTATGTTAAATAAAGCGTCAAATTTCGATCAGACATTTTTTACGACATTTTTTTTCCCCCAACCCTATATAATCGAGACCGACCTGTATGGGATCTTTTATTAAAGTAATACTGTAGAAAAGATAACATATCTTTGATTTTTTTTGTTAGGTTATGTGAGGTTATGTACTTTCCGTACATAGTTGCTTCAAACCGGATTTATTACCCAATAAAGTTATACAGAACTGAATGAAATTGATAGTAAGTGGTAGCTAATAGACTAAGCTATCATTTGATGCTAAAACCTTACCATATGCCATGCTTACAAAGCCATGAAAAATTATAAAAGTTCGATTTTTCGAACGCTTGGCATACCCAAAGGTACATGAAATCGAGGTATTCGAAGAAAAATTGTTGATGTCAAATGTCCTCAAATTGCATCAAACGTCGAAATCTACTGTCTTAATTTTTCTTGCCAAAAAAAATTCTGGAACATTTTTGTTTTGTCAAAAATTGACGTTTTGAGACGGAAAAACGACCCAAAGTCCCAAAAAGTCATTTTTATAAAAACATATAAATTTCGACGTTCCATGCAATTTTAAGGCATTTAGCATTAACAATTTTTCCTTGGAAACCCCGATTTTATGTACTCTCTCCCTTTGGTTGATTTCAAGGTTTTAAAAAAAAATTCTAACGTTGACGTCTCTGCAACACTAGTAAATATAGTCCGATTGAGCTGAAATTTTGTATATTATTACTGTACTAGCTGACCCGGAAAACTTCGTCCCGCCCAAAATTTGTTTTTTGTTATCACCTTCAAACATTCACGTTTTCTTACTATGAGAAAGTTTATGGGTCCAATCGCAGAACTGTTCATTGATTGATCTTCTAATCGACCCCGTTGAATTTACCTTTTACTATAAAATTCCTAGTATTTTTAACAAAACTCATCATTATAATATCAGATTGTTTTCAGACACAATTCTCGTTCAAGATTTTTCAACCACTTGCAAATAACATGTTTCTCCGTTACATGGAATAAATGTTTTATACAGAAAATATGATAGAATAAAGACAGTTCTAAATCGAACAATTCCTTCCTCGAGTTCTGCTCTTATCAACACATTCGGCGATACTTTTTTATTGGTATAGATAGAAGATGATATAGGAGTGCATTTCATTACATTAAAATCCATTTTCAGTTTCGAACAAAGATCAATTTCGCTAGCGCAAACATTAAATGGACTAACAGCACTTTTCACTATGTAATTGTAGAACATATGAGAATTTAATTTTCCGAATTTTCCCCTTTTCCTTCAGTTTTCCGAAAATTTTCAATTGTCATGTTAGGTTGGAATATTTTTGGTCGAAATATGTGTAATATTTTTATGGGACCCCCTCTCCATTCCAGAGGAGGGAGGGGTGTCATACCATCATAGAAACATTCACTACCTAAAAACCCTCACATCCCAAATTGTGCTTGATTAGTTCTCGAGTTATGCAGAAGTGTGTCCTGTGCTTGTGTTTTGTGTGCCCCTTGTTTCATTTGTATGTCAGCCCCCCTTAGAGAGGGGGGTGGAGTATTTAACCACCATAGAAACATTTATTGTATCCTAAAACCTCCATATACCTAATTTGTTTCCATTTGCTTGATTAGTTCTCGAGTTATGCAGAAATTTGTGTTTCATTTGCATGGCAGTCCCCCCTAAGAGAAGGGGAGGAGTATCTAACCACCGTAAACACATTTATTGCATCCTAAAGCTTCCACATGCCAAATTTGGTTCCATTTGCTTGATTAATTCTCGAGTAATGCATAAATTCGTATTTCATTTGTATGACAGCCCCCCCCCTTTAGGGAGTGGGGTGGAGAGTCTAACCACCATAGAATCTTTTATTGTACCCTAAAACCTCCATATGCCTAATTTCGTTTCATTTGCTTGATTAATTCCCGAGTAATGTAGAAATTTGTATTTAATTTGTATGGCAGAGGGGAAGGGGTATCAAACTACCACAAAAACCTTCCCCGGCCCCAAAAACCCCTACATACCAATTTTCATGTTGATCGGTTCAGTAGTTCCCGAGTCCATAAGAATCAGACAGACAGACAGACAGACAGGCAGATAGAAATCCATTTATATATATATATATATATATATATATATATATATATATATATATATATATATATATATATATATATATATATATATATATATATATATATATATATATATATATATGTATATATATATATATATATATATATATATATATATATATATATATATATATATATATATATATATATATATATATATATATATATATATATATATATATATATATATATATTATATATATATATATATATATATATATATATATATATATATATATATATATATATATATATATATATATATATATATATATATATATATATATATATATATATATATATATATATATATATATATATATATATATATATATATATATATATATATATATATATATATATATATATATATATATATATATATATATATATATATATATATATATATATATATATATATATATATATATATATATATATATATATATATATATATACTGTATATATATATATATATATATATATATATAATATATATATACTATATATATATATATGTATATATATATATATATATATATATATATATATATATATTGTAAACACGGCACCAGACACAGTTCTTGGATATCTGACGAACTGCTGCCCGGAGTCTAGATACACGGTATTTTTGGCGGATCTCGTTCACTACTGATTCGTTGCTACCGTGTCCATATCTGCGGTGATAGTAGTCGATCATCAGACACGTCACACGATGATATCTCGGCAGAATCACCGGATACCTCGTTTCGTACGGCACACATAAAGCATTGTTCATCCGACTCTCCATTCGTATCCCAGTTCATCCAAAAACGGTGACAGCTGGTACAGTATACTGGTCTTGTCGATCCTTGGATTCCGATCCGGCGTTTGCTTCTTCTTTAATGTGACCACTTCGTCGGGATATGATTCTTCCTGCACCGCTTGATAGATTCTTGCCTCCGCCAGCTGTAGATACTCACGAGTTAACTCCTTCGAATCTTTTCTTCGCCGACTGCGGTCTCCGAACAAATAAACATATGCCAGAGCTCTTATAAATCGTTCAAATTTTGAGAAGCGTTCAAATTGAATAAATGGCGAAACCACAGTTGCATGATGGAGATGAACCATTCTTAGTTCCTCGCAAGTCTCTATTTCCTGTAGTCTCTGCTGCGGCCATCGATCTTCTTCCTCGTACAGGAACTCTGGGGCTGTGAACCAGCGTGAAGCTTCGTCGTATACTGCCTCCTTCTTCCATTTTGTCGCTTCGTCCGTGACATTCTTCCCAGAAGGAACCCACCTCCATTCAGCAACGGTGGATTCACTGAGGATTTCACTTATTCTGAATGCCACGTAAGGCTTGTAACGGCGGTGATCCGAGCGTATCCACGATAAGACGGTAGTGGAGTCCGTCCAGAACACTCGTCGAAGAATCGGTAGATCGTGATTTTCAGCTATCGATTTCGCTAAACGCGTTCCGATCACTGCCGCTTGCAGCTCAAGTCGTGGAATCGATAGAGCTTTTACTGGAGCAACTTTACTCTTCGACGAAACTAGGGCACACCGTACTTGATCTCGATCAATTACCCGGAAATACCCAACACAAGCGAAAGCCTCCTCGCTGGCGTCCACAAAGATATGGAGTTCCATAGTGTCCAAACTATTAGGACAATATCCCGGGAAGTAGCAACGCGGGATAGTTATTTCTTTTAGATGAGACAAAGCTGTCGTCCACCGCTGCCATCGAACGAAGTTGGTTGCAGAAATGGCGTCGTCCCATCCAGTACCACTTTTCCAGACTTCTTGGATGATTATTTTCCCGTGGATCACTAGCATCGTTATCAACCCCAGAGGGTCGAACACGCTCATAACCACTCGGAGGATCTGACGTTTCGTTGGAACTATCTTTTCTTCGAGTAGGCCCCGTAACTCATCGCGTAGTACCAATGAAAACCTGAAGACATCTTCGTCGGGAATCCAGGATATTCCCAACACGCGCTCGCATCCATTAACCTTATCCAGGGTAAATGTTATCACTGATTCTCCCGATCCGTTCCCAATTTGGTTAACTACTTCTGTCTTATTCGAAAGCCAATTCCGGATCTCGAATCCGGCTCTTCCATGGACCAGCTTTACGTCGTTGGCAACGGTGATAGCTTCGTTGATGGTATCAAAGCTGTCGAGGCAGTCGTCGACATAATGGCTCCGGATGATTGCTTGCGCCGCCCTTGGGTACGTCTTCTCGTGCTCTTTTGCATTCAAGTTCTTGACGAATTGTGAACTGCACGGGGAACACGCGGAGCCGAATACCGCCACGTCCATTACGTAAGTGTCAACAGGTTGCGTAGGATCGTCTCTCCAGAGAAATCTCTGTGAGTCTCGATCAGCGCCACGAATCAAAACCTGGTGAAACATCTCTTTGATGTCACCACTAATCGCCACCTTCCGTTGGCGGAAACGACTGAGAACACCAGGAAGAGATGTGAGGAGATCTGGTCCTTTGAGGATCATACTGTTGAAAGACACCTTCTCCGATTTCGCCGCCGCATCCCAGACGATACGGACTTTCGCTGGTTTCTTTGGGTTCTCCACAAAACCCAGGGGAAGGTACCAAACTCGACGAGGATCAGCGGACCACAATTCTTCCTCCGTGATGATATGGGCATAGCCCTTGAGTTGATAGTCCTTCAGTTGTTGTCTGATGTTTTCATAGACTTTTGGTTTACCCGTCAGCTGCCGTTCTAAACACAAGAGACGTCGTGTCGCCATAGGTAAACTGTCAGGAAACTCGATATAAACGGAGCGCCACAAAAGTCCTGTCTCGAAACGCCCCGTAGATGTTCTGTGGGTTGTTGCTTCCAGTATCGTACGAGCTCGGTAAATGTCAGAAGATTCAAGTAAAGGTGTAGCACGGACACCTGCGCTTTCCACATCAAAAAAGTTTTGTACCAGGTTGTGCAGCTCATCTTCCGAAGAACGTGTGCACACATGAACGTAACGCTGTCTATTGAACGTTATGGTTCCTGGTAAGCTACCATATATCATCCAACCTAATCGGGTCTTCGCCGCCACCGGTTCACCTGATTTTCCTTCTTTAATCTTCAAGCTGGCACACAGACGCGTGTTGTTCAAACCAATCAATAACTGCGGTGTTACACGTTGATAATCTTCTATCGCTAAACCTTGGAGATGCTGGAACCTTTCCTGCAACTCACTGTATACCATCGTCTGCGTTGAAAGTTTCAAAGATGATACTGTGTGGACATCCTTCAAGGCGAATTCCTTGGCCTTTCCACGACCCGAGATTCGGAGCTGTAGTATTTGTGAATCAGGTTCTGCGCGGGTCACACCACTCGTCCACTGCATACACAACGGTTGCAGCTCGCCATTGGCGTTCAGTTTCTTCGCCAAGTCTTTATCCACCAGAGTGAGTTCTGATCCGTCATCCAAGAACGCGTACGTGCTCACTTGAACATTTTTGCCATGAAGTGTAACGGGAATCAAACGAAACAACGTGGAACCATTTTCATCACAATGAAGGGATGCGGTGCCCATGGGCGTTGATTTTTTGGTTTGTTTGATTACACAGGTCGATTTCACCGAATGGAGCAGCCTGTGGTGTCGGTACTCACATCCGTCTATTCCGCACACATCACTTTTGCATGGCCGCTTTCCGTGAGACGTAAGACATCGACGGCATAAACTGGACCAATTTCCAACGGGTGTCGACATCTAGTTTTCGTAACTCGAAACAATCCTTCGTTTTGTGCCCAGCTTTCTTGCAGATAGGACACGGTTTAGGATTGAATTGTTCATCTGCAGAGGTGGAAAAATCACCCACAACCGAATGACTGTTGATATAGCCCCTATCCTTACGCTTCTCGCTATTGGGTTCAGTCACGACCACTACAGGTGAAACCACATGACTTACTGCAGAAACCAGTGACGTCATGAAACTGGAAAAATTGCTACATCAGGTGCTTCAACACGGCTTTGGTATAACGCCCACTCCAGCCGAATGTTGGGAGGAAGTTTCTCTACAAGTTCTTGGAGAAGCGTGGGATTCTTCATATGATTTTCTAGACCAACTGCTTGCAAATGAGCACATAAGTTTTGCACAACAAGACCGAACCCTATCAAACTGTCGAGTTTATCCGCTTTTGGTGCAGGAGTTGATCTTGCTTTAGTCAGCAGAGTGTTGGCAATCAACTCCGGCCTGCCATATAGCATGTATAGCGTAGACAATACTTGAGGAAGTGTCGATGGGTGGAGGAGGAAACTTTTCACAGCTTCCCGAGCTTTGCCTTGAAGGCACCGTTGAAGGCGCATCAGATTTTCGGAGTCCGAATAGCCACACATTTGAGTAGTGTTATTGTAGCTTGATATGAATATGGGCCAGTCGGACGGGTCTCCATTGAACCAAGGTAATTCCTTTGGAACCACGTTGCGTGCCTGTAACTGCTGAACATTAGGTCCGTACAGTTGTTGAGATCCTGTAGCTACAGGCGCGAGAGACAGGAGGACAACGGGGGTCTGGTAGTCAGGAACAGTAGCAGTAGGCACATGACCATAATTTGGAACCATATACCTGTCGTTAACGTGCTGGGGTGGACCAATTACCTTACCAAAATGTGTTCTCAAGGGATTAGAGGGCGGGTGCGTATAGATTAAATGAGTGTTTTGTGTAGAGCAGTGTATTTCTTGAGCAGATTTTCGTTTATTCTGACATGCAACATCATGCAACGGTTGGAAACCTACCTCGGTCGGTCTTACTTCACCTGGTCTAACATCATGAGGTATCTCCTGAAAGGGTGCGTGGGACGGGGGATGTGCTTGTGTGATGTGTTGAAACTCGAACTGTTGCCTCTGCGCTGCTGGCTGTCCTGATTGCTGCTGAATCGGAGTTGATGACGCAATCAGCGGTTTTGTGAATCGTTGAGTTACCACCGATGCTCTCATAGGCAGCATTTGTATCTGCTTCTGCTGATCCGATGACGTCATTTGCGGTATCACTTGCGTTGTGACGGCTCGTTCCTACGGGAGATTGGAACACTGTGGTCGGTTTCGTATTCGACGGGATAATAGTTGGGTTTTGAATTTCCCCTGATACCACTTCCGAAGTCGGTAAAACCTGAACATTAAGCCATTGCTTCACTTTGTTTGCGCTGCTCCTGTTCGTATGAAAACTTCTGCAACTTCCACCGTCGTCTTCTTCAGCCATACTTCGCATCACTTCATACCACTTTGTCAAAAATTCCTTTTCCAAGCGTTCCTTCTCTTTCAATTCCTTCTCACAACGTTCCCTCTCCTGCTGGTTTTCCTTCTGTTGGATGTCCTTCTCCTTTTGAAGTCGTTCATTGAGCAAATTTCCATTAAGCTTCTTCTCTTCCTCAAGTCGCTTAAGCTCCAGCTCGGCCAATCTTGCTTTGGCACTGGAAGTAGTAGATTTGTACGATAATGCACTACTCGTCAGCTGTTGAGTGTGTGTTGAGCAGTCCTTACAGGCAAAACTACGCTGCTCTATCGACTCGTTGACACCAGCGCAGGATAGGTGAAACCAACGCTCACATTTATCACATTCAACTTGTTTCTCCTTCCAGTCCGGTTCAGAGCATGCAGCACAGTTACGTGGTGTTGTTTGGAGGTTATTTTGAGGTTCCAACTCCTTTACCTGCTTTGCACCTCGTTTTCCGGAATTTTTCGAAGCCATTCGTAGGTTTATCCCAGAGAGGGTGATGAAGAGTGGAAGAAATCTTGAAGTTTGTTGAAACACACGGAATTTCCACGGGAGATTATGGGTAATCTCAAGAGCAAACACGTTTTTAATGTGTGTAGCTTCAAGCTGTAAATTTTTAATTCAATCAATTTTAATTTGTTTATAATTCAATGTAGTTTTAATTTATGACTCACATTTCTGTCCCCTAACTTTTAATTTGTGTAATTCGTGTGTTCAATAGTAAGTTTTATAAATTTCACTTTTCAATCTAATTGTTCACGTCTGCCTATTGTGTTCTTTAGCTTGTGTTTTGTATGTCTGATTGTTTGTCTATTTTAATTCGGTTCGCACTGTCAGTCATGTCACTGTCACCTAGTTTCGACATTTCGCCTGCCTCATCGACCCAACGGGGTTCGCTCGCAACATCCATACCTCCCTCGCAGAGATCACGAGTTCAATTCTCACTCCCGACATTCTTCCAAAAATGGAAGTAAAAGTGACGAACCAGCCGAAATGTGTTGGAAGTCGCAGTTGGAATATTTGAAACAATTTAATTTACTTTAATTTAATTTAACAATTTAATAACTTTGTATTAAAAAAATGCTTTTCATTGACCAAATTCTGTGATTTTCTTTCAAAAAAATATGAATTTCAGTTATGTCATTTCGAATAAAAACTACATCCAAAAGAATCATGTATTGCTTTTAGCAATCAATGGGTACACACTGTACTGTTTCGAATCGGTGCTAAACGATATTTATATTTATATGTGCGGCCGACATCAACAACGGCCGCCTCCACTAGCAAAAAAACACTGCTCTATATAAGATGTTGGGAAATTCACAAGTAAATATCACTGTCTACGGAAAAGCTAAACGGTCAAGATCACGGAGCAGAGAGTACACCACACCTACAAAGTTTCGCGTACTATCATCGTGACAAACGCGTGTCCGCTAATTTTGAATTTCGAGTTAGAAACCTTAGTTTCACAGTAAACTGTGATTCAGTGAACTACCGAGGCACACGACGATCCTCACGCTAGGAGGAAATTTCCGCCGCTAGATTGTGTCGATCACGCTGAGGAAGAAAATCAAAACAAAACAAAACCGAAGCAAAATGTGCGATATTTTATCGGTTATGGCGTACGGAATACATCCGCACCAACAACGGCCCAAGAAGAGAATCAAAATGTACGTATCGCTGGGAATAACCGCGAAATATTATGCTCGCCTGTTGAAATGTCCGGGAGGCGTCTCTGACGCCAGTGCTCTTATCAAGTGTATTGCGTTTAGACCGCGCCTCATAGTTACGAAAAAGTTGATGGTGCAGTTAGTAGAGAGACGGTGGTTAGCCGAACAAGTGATATCCCAAGCACAGCTGTTCATTCTGCGTACAAAATAAACGAGAAAGTATAAATATTGAAACTGAAAGTTGCAATTGTTGTTGAATTTGGTACGAATCTATATGTCTCGATTGAACTGCGATTCAACCGATATGTTTCAGTTTGTAGAAATCATATCGAAACGATGACTCATTGCAGCAACTTCACCAGAAAAAAATCGTTTTGCGCCATTATCCATCCTTCCTTTGTCTCAAGTTTTTCGAGTTGATAATACAATCATTTTTTTTCTCCCTTGTCCTTTCAGAAATATGACGATCCCGTCTAGGCCAGCGCCACCGCCCCCACAGACGATCTCGAACAAGACCAACCGTTACAGTCCGGCCACTAACTGGAATGACACACCATTCAGTCCACAACACAGTATTGGAACTAACAGCAGTAGACAACAGACCCAGCTGACTGTCAATCAAACCGGCATAAAACCCAGAAAGACACCTCCACCTAGGCCACCGCCACCGAAGGTCATCCCGGCACTGAAAAAACCCGGCCAGCCACAGTCCATCAACATTCTGTCCAATTTGTTCGGCCAAAAGCGGAACCACAGCGGCTCCAAAACACCCGTTAGCCTGCAGAAGGGACAAATCCCTATGAAATTACCACCGCCACCGAAGCAGCCACCGCCTCTGAATCACCACGGGGCTAATTATGGGTCCATTAGTTCTGTCACCCAGCATAGCAATCATGGCTCCACAAACGGAGCAGACCAACAGTTGATCAGCTTCGATTCGCCTCCAAGCTCACCGACCTTTACGCAAAAATCTTGCAGCGACTGTATCAGCGTGGATAGCTTTAGTTCCGACTCAAACTATTCCTCCCCAAACAACGGCAGTGTGTCACAGACAGAAAGCGGGTTCGAAGATGACTTTGTCGTCAGTCAAGGCGATCATCACCGATCGAAAGCGAGTACACCGTCCGCGATGAAGGACCTCTGGGACCTTTCCGACCCGTTCGGAATGCCTCCAGTAGGGGCAAAACCAAGTGCCTCTAGTGGCAACAGCCATAGCATCTACGCACCACTGAGCTCCGCTACGATACGAGCTCCGGCGGTGAACAGCAAGCTGTACGAAGCCGAGTTCGTCGATCCGCTCTGCAACGGCAAAACCGTTGTTCCTAAAGTACAAACCGTCGCGAAACCGACGATCATTAAAGCGTCCACAGCAGCATCGGGTGGCAGTCAGAAGTCCACTCCAGTGCACAGTCTAAAAACGCGAGTGCCGGTACCGACACAACAACTACCATCATGGGCCTCGACAAAACCGCCACTCGTAGTTCCAACTATTTACTTCCCGGAGAGTAGTAGCGGCAACAGCAGCTTCGGCGATGCAGATGAACCGCTGGACTCGCTGCCATCGTTACCGATGCCAAACATTCCACCACCGCCACCTCCACCGTGCGTGAACACTGACGATCTCGCAGCGCTGACCATTGGCAACCATCATCAACAGCAGGAGGAGGCGTACGGAATTGCGTTGTATGACTTCAACGGCGAAACTGATGAGGATCTTAGTTTTAGGGTGAGTAACAGGAAAAAAATGCTTTCGCTTGGGATCAATATGAACTGCGTGATCTATGTATTCAAAATAAATATAAAAATGTGCCTTCACCGAGCAGGAAAACACGGGTAAACAAATAGGGACGGGTGAGAAAAACCCAAACATGATACAATTGCGTCGTAGCCGTCGTGTTGGGGAGTATTTTGCACGCTTTTCCTCGCTCTATATGGGGGCGTAAGAATTTTTCCGAGACTGCGAGACTGTTTGGTTTTTACCGGTTGTGCTTGGTTCGCTTCCACGCCGCACAGCGCGGTGAGTTCTGTATTTATCGTACCTTGGTGACGTAATTTGCTGTGGATTAGCACAGAGCGCAAAATGTGTTACATTGCAAATAAAACGTATTCAAAGTGAAATTACTCCAATGACACGGCCGCACATTTTGTATGCGCGAAACAAATATTTTGCTCCCTGTGTCCCCCACAACTCATGGTGCATGCGTTCTGGACGTCATTTAATCCGTAACATGTGTAGCACGTGGAGGCTGAAATGGATGCAAAAGTTTGTGCGTGGATTGTTACTTTTTGCTACATCAAGCTTTCAAAATTTGTTCGTGCTTTTTGACGTGGGACTACGTCTAACCGGAGTATATGGGGGGTAAAATGAAAACCTAAACGCAGAACATGCAGGAAAAAATGAAAGATTCCAAATGCTTATAACTCGAACATTTCTTACTGTGACGGAAAGATGTTTGCATCAATTGATAGGGAATATTTCTACGCATCTATCGGAATTAATAAAATGGTGTTTATCATTAGATAAACAATTGAATAAATGTAAAATGTTAAGCGTTATCTAAGCGCCCAAACTACCTCGTTTTGATTGGCCCGATGTACGGTTTCCCCAACACAGCCATCGTAACCAAGCAGTCTTGGGGAAATCGGCATTGCAAATTCATGAAAGTGTGGGGTATTTTTGTTTCGACTGAAATGTGTTTCCCTAACACAGACTTTAATTCCAAGGAGCGTGGGGAAATTGGCATTGCAAATACATGTAAGTCGGGGGTATTTTTGCTCCGACTGAAATGTGTTTCCCCAACACAGACTTCAAATCCATGGAGCGTGGGGAAATTGGCATTGCAAATTCAAACAAGTCGGGGGCACTTTTGTTCCGACTTTCCCCAACACAGACGCAGAACCAAAGTGTCTGGGGAAATCGGTTTTGCAAATAAATGCAAACTGCGAGTACTTTTGTACTCGGCTTGCATTTGTGCATGCTAGAATATGTTTCCTGAACACGGTATAAGTTGAAGTTGTGGATTCATGCAAGCCGGGAATACTTCTGCACCCGCATGTTTTTTTTGCACTTCGAAAAGTGTCTTCCTAACTAGAGGTGTGCAATCCAGCTCATCATGATGAACAGCTCAGATCAGCTCAGCTCATCTAGAAGAGCTGTTCTTTATGAACAGCTCTTCAGCTCAGTTGTCAGAGTCGACATCTGGTGGCGACTTTCAATTTGGTCTATACATTTCCGATATTTTTACTGAGACTTTTCATTATAATATAAAATTGTCTTCAAGAAGAATTTTTTGAGATTTTTTCACCGCCTACAAACAAAGTGTTTTAGACTAATTTAATACACAGATTTCAATTTTCATTCATAATTTGAATTTTAAAAACGTGCTCATTCTGCCTGAAAGTCAATTATTATTTTTGGCGCCCCCTAAAACAAAGCCCAATTCCGTCAACCCGAATATAACAGTTGAAAAGACAAGGAACAAATGAAACTGAACTGATATCATAACACGGAGAGCGAGAGACGGTCAGTTCATTTGAATATTACAACTCACACACTCTCTTCAATTCTACAGCTCTTTTCTCTCCTTCATCATCATCAAAGTGAGCTGAAGAGCTGTTTGATTTTTTTTGCGAGCTGTTCCGCGTCAACTCACTTCAAAGAGTCGATTCTTCGGAACAGCTCATGAGCGGATGGCACATCTCTATTCCTAACACGGACTACAAAAACGGGTACGAACACAACGCTTTGGCTCGGTTATTCAAGATTGCATTGAAGGATATGCCTTCATACCTTCTACTCACTGAATTTCTGGCACTGAGTACCTGAATTTCATCAAATCAAACAAATTCGCGGTTCGAGAAGTACGTACACTTTAGAGATGCAAACTTCAGAGGAAAATGTAAAATAAAATATTCGTTTCATAATTCTTCCGTTCGCATATTTTGTCCTAGGCATCATACCAAACGTAAAAGGACTTGTAACGAAGAACATAATCTATCACAATACATGAATTGACCTTACATGGAATGTATTTCTTTACTCACAAAGCAAATATATTGAATTTGATTGAATTCGGAAGTTCTTTTTTTCCTTCAAAAATACAATCAATACAAACAAATGATTGCTAAGCTGAGCTAGTCCCACGTCAACTTTGCGGTTATATCATAGATATAACCCACCCTTTTTTTGAGTTTCGAATGGGTTTCGGAAACAATAATGGAATTATCGTTCCGGAGATGAGAAAAAGTCATGTGATTACAGGGCACATTCATTTGAAATAGGCTGACCAAACGTCCCGTTTTTAACAGTACCGTTTTCTCGACCATTTTTTATGGTGCCGTCTTTTTATCAATCTGTACCATATTTTGAGTATAAAAAGAAAACATTATGTCTTGTACTATGCGATTTGTTCAAAAACCCTTGCCGCAAACTATGGTTGCTTACTACCAGAGATCGGATAGTGACCTTTCAGACATTCATCGGTTTTGTTGGAAGAAACAATGTTGCTGAAGTTGTTTTTATTTTTGATCATTTTATTAGATTTTATCAGAAGGGGAGAAGTATCTTCGACTAGCGAGGTACAAACTGTTCCTAAAATTTGAGTTAATTCAGGTGAAAAATAGTATGCTAAATTTATTGAAACTGTGAATTTTTTTTTCGATGTTGCGTTGGAATACATTGAATAGTGAAAGGCTAGTCTAGGAAAAACACAATAGAATGTATGTATTAAAATCCATTCCTAAATGTTCAGATGTTCAAAGTAGCATTAGTAGAAAATAAAATTCCAATTCTATTAAATGAACATATTTTTTTTGATAAGCGGGTAATGATTGAAGAAGTTATTATTTTTTGAGATAAAAACGTGTAACAACGAATTCGTGCCGGTTGCAAATCGGAAGAAAAAAATCAGTGTAATTAAAATTGGTAATCTAAAAATAAAAATTGTGATTTTGAACATGTTGAAGGGTGGTGTCCAAAACTCGACCACATTGTTAACGTATGACTACAAAATTATTGCCGGTGAAGACAAGCGTCTTCAGTCTTCGCCGAAGAACACAGCTCTCATCCCAGAAAAATACCTTTATTACATCCGGCTTGAAATACGCTGCATTTTGGAGAAACCAACCCGGAAACAATGCACTGCATTCTCTGCGTTTTTCATTTTTCATGTGACAATAACTTGTTCTGTGTAAAGCTTCGAAAATTTAAAAGTGTTACCAACCGTAGTTCGAGCCTCTTCTTCTGCATCCCTGTAGTTTAGCACGAAATACGTTTGGAGTGCAAAGCACCATCGAAAGCACTTAGACCTCTCTTGACGAAATTCTCAATATATCACACGCGAGAGCCGGTTTTCAAAAGCAACACTGCACTTTGACGACACATTTAACCCAGAAACAATGCTCGAATTCACGGAAATTGAATGATCGATCGGAAAAAGTCACCAATAAGTCCCCTGAATTCACAAAAACTTGTGTTCGACAATTATAAATATCAATTCGCTTTACATTATTTCGGATATTACTTTAAAATAAACCGAAAATTTTCAAATACCACAAATCAAGTTATAGGGACTTCATAAGGACCGATGGATTGCTTTGTAGAAACAGGTAAAAACTATTGATTGATTATCCCTTCTCACCCTTGCGAGAGCAATACACAAGCAATTCGTTTCCTTGCAGCAATGTACTATTCATCGCGAACATTATCGCGACAGTCAGTGACACATTCGATAATAGACGGTTAAATATTTGCTGTATACATCAAACAAATCTTAGAATACTTCCGATTCGATTGGTCTTCTTCTTCTTCTTCAATGGCACTAACGTTCCTAGAGGAACTTCGCCGTCTCAACGTAGTATTACTTGCGTCATTTTTATTAGTACTTAGTTGAGAATTCTATGCCAAATAACACACCTTGAATGCATTCTGAGTGGCAAGCTCTAGAATACGCGTGATCACAGTGCAAGTCGGAGGGAATTTCTTTGACGAAAAATTCCCCCGACCAGAACGGGAATCGAACCCGAACACCCGGCATGTTAGTTATGACGCTAACCACTCGGCCACGGGAGCACAAAAAAATCATTAAAATTCATTCGTAGCGAAAGTAGTTAAAAACGTTAACTTTATTTCACAAAAGCGTGACCTGTTTTTTGATTTGGTACCCTTACTAAAAGTTGTAGTTCTACACAAAAAAAATGGTACAGGGTCGCGTCAAAATCGTCTATTTTGACGTGAAATTGCTCTATATTTTGTGTCTGCCTGGTAGTACCGCATCTGTTAAAAGGATTTTTTTCTGCCATTAGCAATATGTGGACAAAGGAAAAATCACGACTCAATGTTGAAACCATGAAAGTTATGATAATTGTCAAACGGAACTTCGATCTGGAATGTGACAAATTTAATGATGCAACATCCAAAAATCAAAATATCCTTCACAACGTCACTTCATCATCTAAATATTCCTTCGTCGAAGTCCTAAGAGTGTTTGATTATTTTGTTTTATACTCGGTTTTATTCCTTCAATAAAATCTTCCCGTTTTTATTCCTGAACTATTTGGTCAGCCTGATTTGAGATGATCTGTCAGTCTCCACCGGTATGTCATTATCATTTTGACGTAGGACTACGTCTAACCGGAAAATATAGGGGGTGAAATGGAAATCTAGGCACTGAACAAGTAGGAAAAAATGCAAGATTTGGAACGCTTATAACTCGAGCATTTCTCAATAGATCGCAAAGATTTTTGCATCAATTGATAGGAAATATATCTACGCATCTATCATAACGAATAACATTTAATTTTTCTTGAGATAAATAATTGAATAATTGTGAAATATCAAGCATTGTCCAAATGCACTATGTGCCCATTTTTGATTGGTCCATTTTGTGCTCCTCAAATCGTACCGACCAAAACGGGCAACCAGAGCAGCAGCGAAATAGGATGAAGCACGATAGGAAAGAAAAAAGAAAAAAAATGAACCAAACATTGGGCGCAGTCTCACACATGCGTAATTCTCGAGCCAGTCAGTCAGCTTAAAAATCCCCGCTCCGCTGCCGTAACGATCATTCTTTGTGTGGACACCGACTGGACAACATCGTTGCTGGACGAGCTGGACGGCGAGGGATCGAGTGCCTTTCTCAAGGCAATGGGGGCGGAGGTGTAATGCAGGAGTTAGAGTAGAGTTCCAAGGGCCTTTCTCAAGGCTAGAGACGAATGAACTAAAAAGTTTAAAGTCTCTATAATACAAAACCACCACCACCACCGTAACGATCATTCTCATTCAAACCGTACACCACATCGGTTCGCATCACAACACATCAACAAACCAACCCAAGCAGCCATGTATGGACATGGTAAAGGAGGGCAGGCAGGCTGGCAAAGCTGCTCGCGACGATAAGAAAACCCGCATTCAGAACAGACCACATTCGGTTCGGTGGACATCAAGACAACAACAGGCGGTTGCAGCGAGTGGCGAGTGGAAAACACAATCGCAAAACGGCAGCAGGTAGCAGAAGAAAAAAGTTTGTTCTTTATACAAACTGCTTTGGTGGCAAATCCAGAACAAGGCGGCATCGAGGGCGTTCGAAATGGTTTTTTTCAAAACCACGAGTACTAAGTTTTCTAAATTGGAACCATTTCATAAAACAAGGCGCTTTTCAGGGCCATTAAACCTTCCAAAAAAGAGTTTAGGAAATACAGTTCAATGCTTTCTAAAACAATATCCAAAATAATAATAAAACACAAATTGGTTTTTTCATAATTTGTTTGCCAGGATATGATGAGTATGTGATTTTGGCAGTTGTTCTGGCTGAGCTTATTGATAGTTGGGGACTTTCCTGATTATTCAATTTTCACCAATTCTTAAATTGTTTCCAGATTGAAAGTACAGTAATTTACAATTAGTTCGACATTTAGCTAATTGGACGGATATGTAATGCGACATATTTAGTTGGACATTTTTGTAAACATAGAGTTCGGGGTCCAAATTATGACCCCACATTGAAAGTCGACAATGTACCACTGTCATCGCAAATGTTCAATTACAGGTTAAAATTACCTCCAATCCGACACTGAGTGGTGGTAATGCGACGTGCCATTGAATGTAATTTACTGTACAATATGTCACAAGCTGGAAATTTTCCAACTGTGAAAGCTGTGGCGAATGGCAAACGCAATCGCTAAACAGAAAGGTGTAGCCGAACAAGATGGGGATATCGAGTGATAACAAAACAATAAACTCTTTAGATTGAAGATAATTTTGTGATCCTGAAAAGGACCCTTTTTAGCCTGCATGTGAATCCAACGAACGAACAAATCGTAATGAATGTATTTTTTTTGCCATCGCTGCCTTTTAACGCTCATTCGTTCGTCTCGTTGGACTAGCCCCTTTGGCTGAGTCTGCCGATTTGTCTCTATCCTGTGAGTGTGTACTGCTAGAGTACAAAACGCGCGGACCTCAAAAAAATATCTCATTTTCTTTCAAACCGTAAACCAGTGTGGTTGTACGGCATCGTTTAACATCGCATCGCATCACATCATATAAAGAAAACAAGCAGCAACGTGGACGTGTGGACGTAACAAAGGAGGACAAGTTAAGGGAAAGTCATAGTCTCACTCGAACCGTGCAGGTCTCCAGTTCCCTGTTGGTCGCATTCACTGATTGCTCCGCAAGGGTAACTAGGCCGAACGGATTGGTGCCGGAGCACCAGTATACCTAACAGCGATTATAGAGTTTCGGCCGTCAGAGTGCTCGAGTTGGCTTTCAAAGCTGCTCACGACAATAAGAAAACCCGCCTACAGAACGGAGCACATTCGGTTAGGTGGCAACAACTAGTTTCAGCGAGTGGCACACGCAATCGCAAAACGGCAGCAGGTAGAAGAAGGAAAAAGTTTGTTTATACAGACTGCTTTGGTGGCAAAACCAGTCACCGTAAAACACGGCGCTTTTCAGGGCCATAAAACCTTTCAAAGAAGAGTTATTAAAAGTTTTTCACAATACCAATACATTCTAAAGTGACATAATATGACATATAATATAAACTGATTTATTTTGTTTATGCTTGTTCTCTTCTTCTTCTTCTTCTTCTTATATGGCACTAACGTTCCTAGAGGAACTCCGCCGTCTCAACGTAGCATTACTTGCGTCATTTTCATTAGTACTTAGTTGAGATTTCTATGCCAAATAACACGCCTTGAATGCATTCTGAGTGGCAAGCTCTAGAATACGCGTGACCACAGTGCAAGTCAGAGGAAATTTCTTTGAAGAAAAATTTCCCCGACCAGAACGGGAATCGAACCCGAACCCCCGGCATGTTAGGTTTGACGCTAACCACTCGGCCACGGGAGCACGGGAGTTTATGCTTGTTCTTGAACTTATTGGTGGTTGGGGTCTTTTAAATAGATCATTCAGTTTTCACAAACCCATGCATGGTTTCCGAATTAAAAGTGGCTTCAAATTACAACACATTGTATGCAGGATGGCATTAACGAATTTTCTCGGTAGCAAGAACTGCTTCCTTTGGTTGATAACTGATGTTGAAAATTGACTGACGTTACATCTGCATTGTATAGAAAAATAACTAAGGAGCAACATGATGAGCTATGTATTTCCTGCTGCTCTGTTCTTATTTTAAAGGACTTTAATCCGAAGGTCATCCGTCCCTATATATACTGTTGGTTTTTCAGAACGCTTATAACTCGTTTATTTCTCGAAAGATCGTAGAGTTCGTTCCCAAAACCTCAGTTCTTTTTTATTTTTATTTACTTTGTTTGCGGAGACTACAAATCTTACAATTCATTCGTCTCCGAAACCACAGTTTAAGGTACGGTAATGTACTCAATAGTGAAATATATGATAGTGAATTAGCTAATGACCACCTATGCATTCCCTATCACAGCCATCATTTTGATTGTACGATATGTGCATTCGCCGAAAGATGCCTGGCGTTGAACATTTAATAAGTACAAAGCCTACAGAAAAAAATCAAGAATCAAGTTTGTAAAAAAAACGCAAAAACACAACACCAAAGGTTTTTTTCAGAACCCCCAAAGTCTCACGCAGGAGAAGAAAATAAAACAATATATTTAAAATATATATTTAGCAAAAGCTGTCCCCTTTGTATAGTCCTACGTCACTCCGGTTATGTCCCCGACATTACCCACCCGTCTTTTTTTTTTTTTGTATTTTTTGTCGAAAGTGTTCGATGACGATTATTTTCTTAGCTTTTACTTCGACCAGAAATGCAATTACTCATGAGGATCAATTTTGTACTGAATGACCAAAAAGTTTCTTGAGCTCGTAATTCAAAGTTATACACTGCGTTTCACAACTATAGAACCCCTAATTTTTTCTAAGTTTCCAGTGACAGGTAAGAAGTCGGTTGAATTGAAGTATATAGTGTAAGATATAACAACGATCTTCATTTAAAAGACTGGCCATTTGAACTTAATTGTTGTGTTCAGGCGCGAAACGTTCAAAAAACAAAAATTCCAGTGTTTCATAACTATAGAACCAAATGGAAAAACCCTCACTGCTTTACAAAATTAACGTCAATTTCACATGAATAATTCGTAAGTCATCTTTAGTTCTCATCTCCTGAGATAGTGAAACCCATGGCATTAGCTTCCACATTAGTTTTTGGACTTTGGAGATGAGACTTTTATGGTTTGGGGAGAATTTTCTCAAAAAGACCTGATTTAGTTAGCTTACCATCAATACGAATGAACAGTCAGCAGTGCAAAGAAGTACTCCAGAATCATTTACTTCTGTTTTTGCATCGAAAACACCGTGATAATTGGGCAATTTGGCATCAATTCATAACATTCGGAAAGTCAAGGCATGGTTCATTGAATAGGGGCTTCAGATTCTGGACTAATCAGCTTGTTTACCAGATCAAAACCCTATCAAGAACTTATGAGGAGTCATCGTACGAATAGTAGATGTAGCTTACAAGCAGTATGAGTGATTTGAAGAACTTAAACGGGCAGTATCCTCTGCGTAGAACGGGATGCACACTACAACATGGTGCAGCTTGGTCAAAACCACCCCGAATGGGTTATTTGAACTGATTGAGAACTAAAGATGATCTACGAATGTGGAATTGACGTTAATTATGTAAAGAAGCGAGAGTTTTTCCATCTGTTTCTATAGTTATGAAACACTGGAATTTTCGTTTTTTAATGTTTCGCGCCTGAACACAACAATAAAGTTCAAATAGCCAGTCTTTTTAATTAAGATAGTTGTTATATTCTACAATATATACTTCAATTCAACCGACTTCTCACATATCTCTGGAAACTCAGAAAAAATGAGTGTTTCTATAGTTGTGAAACGCAGTGTAGCAGAGACTGAAGTAAATACCCTTACATAGCTGATCGATACTCTCAGGCAGGTGTTTATATGCATAGATCGTACACAGAGCTATACTATGGCAAACCCATTCTAGTGTAAACAAGTCTGGGTACAAAAGAATATAGTTTGAGGAAGTAAAACATATCAAGTGTCAAAAAAATAAACTGGATAAAGCTGTAGAAATTTGAAAAAGCTAGATATTTTTGGTCTTTGGTTGTTTTGTTGACATGCTTTAAAAAATTGGCAATATCCAGAAAAAACTGGAAGGTTGGCAACTCTGCCATTAAGCTTCCGACATCGTATAGAATTTTTATTATGAAAATGGTTATATTCCGGGAACGGTTAGTCATAGGATGAAACGTTATATATTTTTTTATTTTCATGTAGAATCGCAAGTTTTTATGATGTTTTTCTTAAATGGTTGCGATTTGACGAAGTATTGAAATTTCATGAAACTCACCAAATCATATTTCTATTTTGGTGAGTTTACCACGGTGCAATTCCAAATGAAATCGAACTAAAAATGCAGATTTTAAAAACTTGTATTTTTGATTCGAACGAAAGTTTGTATTCCGTTTGGGTTGGAGGAAATATGAGTTTTCCACAGCATTTGGGAATTTTTTGTAACTTTTGAATAGGGCGTATCAATTTTAGTAAGAGAAATCTTTGATAATTTATATCTCAAAAACTATGAGTCGTACCGAAATAGTGTCTTAGAAAGAGTTATAGAGTATTGATGTTAAAATATGAAAAAAAAATATACACTGAGAAAAAAATAGTACTTAGTTTTTATTTACAAAAAAAAATTCATTTGCAATATCTGAAATACATATTTCTTAATAATTTTTTAATTTTTTAATAGAAAATAGAAGTTATGTAAAAATTTTAAAAAATGAGTCCAAGATGGTAAAACTAGTTTTGACGAACTTTGTAGAACATCGAATTTTTATGAATTTTCGAAACTTCGAAGTTTTGTATGTTAGCAATCATTTTTAGCCACAAATTTTGAATTCTGATGTGATTGAAAACAAAAAAAAGCTCTTTATCAATCTCTTTCTCAATGCAGCCATTCTCGAGCTATTTAAGAAAAATATGTTTAATCTATTTTCTTTTTTATAGTAAACAGGCTCGTTTTTTTTCCTTGTTGGGTGTGAACCACTGCGTCCATTAGTTTGAACTATTGTGGTATGCCCCATTTTTTGTACTACGCTTCAAGCTTATCTACTGCTTATTGATGAAGAAGTAGACTGAAAGCTATAGCGAGATAGGTGCCAATCAGGAATAATCTGTTTGATAAAATGTATAGTCCTGATCGGCGACACAGACCAAACTTCCTTGGGCTCCAGAATAGCTATATCAAGGTGTTGAAGTCTGCGTCTTGTTAGTGCTCCGCATATGCAGAGCAAATGTTCCGAGGTTTCGCTTTCGGCATTACAAAAGCGACAAATATCATCTTGCACTAAACCTATGTTTTTGAGATGGTATTTACTCGGACAATGTCCTGTTATTAGACCAGTGAATGTGCTGAAGTCTTTCTTATTAAGACTCGGCAATTGTTGAGTAATTTTAATACTCGGTGTGATAAATTTTTATGACTGGTTCAGTTGTACAGCCATCCAGTTGGCCATTACTTCCCGGTCTTCCCATTTCTTCAGCTCACTCACTCACTCACTTCAACACACATTCAGAAATTCCACAGAATGGTTCTGGACCAGTGAAGGGTGAGCTTGAGCCGCGTCTTGCGAGTTCATCTGTTTGTTCATTTCCCTCTATACCGAACTTCTCTGACACAGTTGTCGTAAAAGGCAAATGCATTCCCAGACAATTTTTGAATAGCACTTGAAAGCATTGAGGACTTTAAGTGCTGCTTGACTGTCTGAGAAGATGCAAATGTTAGCATGTCTATAATTTCTTTTAAGGCAGACATTTATACATTCTATTATTGCAGCTACTTCTGCCTGGAAAACTGTTGGCCAGTTCCCCATAGCTACAGAGATTTTTATTCTGGGACCATACACTCCAGCACCTGTTCTGTTACCCATTTTCGACCCATCGGTATAGAACAGGATTGAACCATTACGAACATCGGGACTACCCTCATCCCATACTGAACGAGAAAGTTCGATCACTCTGTATGGAATGTCATAATTGGTCCTTGGTTCCATCCAATCGCTGTTCATCTCTGAGGTTGGTCCAACGGGTAAGAGATTCAGGATGCTCAAGTGACCAGTTTTGTCCCCGTCTAATATTTTTTTATATCTTATTAGCTTTTGAGCGCTTCTATTAGCCTCCAGCTGAACATGTTGACCCAAAGGTAACAAGTGAAGGATAGCCTCCAATGCCTTTGAGGGTGTGCTTCGCATTGCTCCTGTTACAGCAACGCATGCCAGTCGTTGGAGTTTGTTTAGCTTTTTTGTAGCTACATTCTCCTTAGTCTTTGACCACCATACTAATGAGGCATAGGTTATCCTAGGCCGCACAATTGCTGTATAGACCCACATAACCATTTTTGGTTTAAGGCCCCATGTTCTGCCTATCATTTTAGAACATGCCCATAGGGCAATGTTGGCCTTACTGATAATTGCATCTAAGTGTGCGTTCCAGTTTAGTTTAGCATCTAGGATTACGCCTAGATATTTCACTGAAACGCTGAATTTTATTTCCTCTCCCCCAAGATTTAGAGTCTGCAGATGCAGTTTCTTCTTTTTGGTGAAAGGATTGTTGTTTTTGAGGGATTTATGCTCAGACCTTCTTTGATACATCATGATTGTGTAAGGTTTAATGCCATCTGCATCCTGCTCGATATCACATCGTCGAATTTACCACATACCATTATGACTAAATCATCAGCAAAACTCACGGTTTCGAAACCATTCGCCTCCAAACTAATCAGAAGGTCGTCAACCACCAGTGACCAAAGTAGAGGTGATAGAACCCCTCCTTGTGGGCAACCTTTCGTTGCAATCACAGATGTCGACGACCCACCCAGCTCCGAGGTGATTTGTCTATTTGTGAGCATGCCTTTGATCCATTCGACTATGCAGTAATCGAAATGTCTTCTTCTCATAGCCTGTGCCATTGATACATAAGAAGCATTGTCGAAAGCCCCTTCGATATCAAGAAACGCACATAATGCAGTTTCTTTTGACGAAAGAGATTTTTCAATTTTAGTCAAAAGCGTGTGTAACGCTGTGACTGTGGATTTGCCTGATTGATAGGCAAACTGGTATTTAGATAAAGGGCATTTGGACATGAAAACAGACTTTATGTATTCATATAATACTTTTTCCATAGTTTTCAGCAGTATTGATGATAAACTAATTGGTCTGAATGATTTTGGGAGTGATTTATCACGTTTCCCAGCTTTTGGAATGAAGACCACTTTAACGAGTCTCCATGTGGAAGGAATGTGCTCTAGTATCAGACTAGCCTTAAAAATCTCGATTAGAGATGGAATCAGCTTAGATTCTCCTTTTTGAATCAGGGCTGGAAAAATTCCATCTGCACCTGCGGATTTGTATGGTTGAAAGTACCTAACCGCGCTTTCTACTCTGGCCCTCGTGAAAACCATTCCAGCAACTATCTTTGCGACATCCTTTACACTTTGAGAATACCTTCGAGAGCATTTCATGTCGCGGTTGTAGCTAGGACTGGTATCAGAATGAACCGATGTAGATCCCGGGAAGTGAGTTTTCATCAGTAAGTCTAATACTTCTGAGGGAGATTTTGTGAACGAACCGTCGTCCTTTTTGAGGGAACCTAGCCCGTTCGAGTGGTCTTTTGCAAGAGTCTTGCTTAGTCTTGCAACGATTGGGGTACTTTCAATGCTTTCGCAGTTATTTACCCAAGATTTTCGTTTAGATCGTCTTAGTTCTCTGTTATATTCGGTTAGGGCGCTCCTATATTGAGACCAATCCGAATTAATTTTAGCTCTGTTGAACAGCTTCCGCGCTGTTTTACGTAGCCGCTCGAGCCTTTTGTTCCACCATGGAACGTTTCTTGTCGAAGAAACTCTCTTAAGTGGACAATTACTGTTGTAGACAGAAACTATCGTATCATTTAATTCTTTTGAAGTTTAATTCGAGCTGTTGAATCGACCTTATTCTTGTGTTAAGAGTTTCTGACTCAAGTTCAAGTGAATATCGTTCCCAGTTGGTTTTTCTTGGATCACGATATTCTCTCTGTACTGTCAAGCCACCATCCCATTCGTTTAATATGTTTGTCGTATAACCAATAACTTTTATAACTTTTCCAAATACATCATTATGGTAAAACTATATGTTTAGGAGTTACGTTGAAAAACATTATCGCTACGTTTTGTATTAACCCACATGTCTTCAAATATTAAACATATTAAAAAAAGCCTATGTACTATAAAAAAGACAATAAATTATAAAGATTTTTTCAAATTTCTCGAGAATGGCTGCATTTAGAAAAAGATTGATGAATAGTTTTTTTTGTTTTAAACCACATCAGAATTCATAATTTGTGGCTAAAAATGATTGTTAACATACAAAAATTCGAGGTTTAGAAAATTCACAAAAAATCGATGTGTTCCACAAAGTTCTTACTAAAATCGTGTCGCCCTTTTCAAAAGTTACACTTGAGTCGGAAAATTCCCAAATGCTGTGAAAAACTCATATTTCCTCCAATCCAAACGGAATACAAACTTTCATTCGAATCAAAAATACTCATGCTTTGTCATTTGGATTTGCTCCACGGGCACCAGCTGTACGTCAAACTTTGTATATTTTATTGGAAAAGCTCTTTCAATTTAACAAAGAAATAGGAGGATGTTTTGAGATACAAAAGTACTTAATATAAAATTTATATTTCGAAATAATCCCAAATTGCATTCATTAAATTTTTGGAAAAGCCGTTTTTCCAAATTATCATATTCTAAAGCCGTCAATCTACTAAGTTCTTCCTTTTTCTCTCACCTTCAGGCTAACGACAAAATCTACTTGGTAAGGCGCATGGACGAGGAGTGGCTGTATGGTCGAGATCGACGCGGCTGCGAGGGAATGTTTCCAACCAATTTCATTGAGATAAAAGTACCGCTGCAGGACGAGCGAACACTGCATACTAGTGACAGCAACAGTAACAAGAGCAAAGCCGCCGTCACCTCTGAGAGCATAAGCCATCCAAAAGTACGCGTTATGTACACCTTCAACGCCGAAACTGTCGACGATTTGACAATAATGGTAAGATCTCAACAAAAAAAGCACACACAAGGTTCATCTTTTTCAAAAGTCTGGACTTAAGTCGGGACTTTATTCGCACCTTCTCTCGACTCATGTCCAATCACTGTTCGTTAGATGCGCTACTCTTTCGTTTTAATCTTGCCGATAGCAATATCTGTGCTTATAGCCAAGGTTACCACGACATCGAACACGTTGTTTGGTCGTGCGAGGAGTATCTTGTTGCCAGATCGAATTTAGAAAACTCTCTTCGGGCTAAAGGAAGGCAGCCCAATGTGCCGGTGAGAGATGTGTTGGCTCGGTTAGACCTTGATTACATGTCCCAAATATATGTCTTCCTAAAAGCTATCGATCTTCGTGTGTGATTGTCCTTATATCCTTATATTCTCCTTTTCCTTTTCCTTCGCGAGAAATCAAATCCCTTCTTACTAACAATAGAATAAGGTGAAATGTAAATACATGTTAGATATAAGATAGGCTTAAGAATTGAGTATGATGAATGTGAGTGCGAATGTGAGTGTGAACATTGTCAACATATCCTTATATCCCATCCTTTTCCTGAAACAAAATGTCACCCTTCTAAACTCGAGCAAGCCGCGAGTAATCGGTTCTCTACTTCATTAACATTAGAATTAATAAAAAATGTTTATGTATACTTGTAACTATACAGATAGGAGTTTGGCTCCTTTAAACTTATGTAACTGAGCCTGTAAAAATAAACGATTTAATAAAAAAAAAGGTTCATCTTTAATTTTAATCTTTATTTCCAGGAGAACGAATATGTGACCGTCCTGTACCAAATCACACCGGAGTGGCTCTACGGTGAGATGCACGGCCGACAGGGTCAATTTCCGGCCAACTACATCCAATACGTCCCAGCAAACCTACCTCCAATGCCGGCGACTAAAAACGGTAGTATTCAGGCAGCAGAGTGAAAGCGCATCCCTTCGATAATGCTACACAATTTGCGCGGGATCGAAATTTGTATTTCCTAGGGAGGCTCTGCAAACTCTAGTTGCCTTTATGTGCGCGGCGATAACAACAATCAAACATAGAAGTGAACTTTATGGATAGTCGTATTTCACACAAAAAAGGTGCAGAACCAAGGAGGCAAACTATAAGGCAAGCCATTTATTGATGATTAGTAGAAAAACATTTCTTTAGTCATAGGCATTTTCCTGTAAGACCTTTATGTGTATATATTTTGTTACAACAGTAGTTACATATTTGTACAAGAAATTTGTTAGTGGAAATGCGTGTGAAGGCTTCTATTCATTGGATCAGGATATTTTTTGTTGTACCGCTGTGTAAGAAAATTGTTCGAATGGTCGCGTAACAAACATTAAGGAGAGCTTTCTGAAGGCTTTAATTGTGATCGAAAAGCGATGGTATTAGAAAACTATGCATGTGAGATAACACTACATTTGAGATAATATATCCGATATTTGCTAGATATTGCTTTAATGATATTCCCAAGACCAAACTCTATGGAAGCTTAGTGGAAATTTTATCTTTTAACCTCTGTAAGCCTAAACGATCTGATCACACCACTGTGGAACTAGTTTCGTCTACAAATTTGAAAGTAAATCAATATTACCGGACCGCAATTCGCTGTGTCGGCTAATCTATGCTTAATGGTAACTTATTGCAAGCGTAAGTGAAATTTCACTTGTAAATTGTAAACTTTTTGAAGGTTTTTAAAACATGCGGAATAAATTTGTACAAAAGATTTGATTTTCTATTGTTTGGCTCAGGATAGGAATATAGTTTGATGACATAACGCCCTATCATGTTCTGTGAGGAGTAGTTAACATCTGAATATTGCAACACTTCACTTGTGAATTCGTGTGTAGATGATGACCTAATAGTGTTTCTCAAAAATCTTACCTATCGTGACTAATAGAATCTAAGATGTATAAAATGACTAGATTTGGGTCACAGTTGGGTCGATTTTTACACTAGCAGACCAACCCGACCAAACTATCGGCTGATAAAAAGTCTGAAGTCTGCGAGGGTCCTAAGGGCATATGGAAATATGGAACAACACTATCAATGAACACCAGTGCAATGAATATCAACATCAGCTTGCCATAAAGTTCATTTTTCATTTGCATATTCATTTTCGCCGTGATATTCGTAATGTCGAAATTAAATATCATTACGTGTTAGTGAAAATCAAAGCATAAAATTCAACGTCAACTAATTGAGAGTAAAATCGATTAATGGTAAAGGATAGCCATTTATTATACAAAATTCTTGACATTGGCAATGAAATGTATGGTATAACTCTAGCTATATTTTATGAATCTACTCCCGATTGGCCAGAAATGGCGTACACCCCAATTATATGGGCAATGGGTGACAATAACAGACGAGCGAAAAACGAAAATAATCTTGTTTTGATTTCCGGTTTAATGATACTGGCTATAAATGACTAGCAATCATATAAAACCCCTACGATAAGGGTATTGGATGGAAGGGCTTAAACAGCGGATGTCGAATATCGTATTCCGGTGGCTTCCGGTGCATTGAAAACCGCCCTAGGAGACCGAAAATGGAGTTAGTGAAATGGAGTTAGATAAAGAAAGTGTTAGAAACTAAGATCGTGTTAGAGCGAAATGGCGATAGTAAAAGATCATATAAAGCGGAAACGGAAACGGGAACGGACCGTACCCTTCACGGTAAAGATCGCGAGTTTGATTCTCACTCCCGACATTCTTCCAAAAATGGAAGTGACAAGCCAGCCAAAAAGGTGTTGAAAGTCTTTATAATACAGTATAAAAAAGAAAAAGAAATGGAAACGGTCAACGCTCAACGAAAGCTAATGCTGCCTTCTTCGGATTTCTTTGTTTCTAAATATGGAAATCAAACACGTTTTCAATAGAAATTCACTGCAAGCGATGAGGATCAACTTAACTTTCGTGATAATCACCTGAAATTATTGACAGTAATGGAAGTGCCTGAATGCAGGCTTTCCGAAATTCGTTCATGCTCTATTCGTTCAATATACCAGACAAAGTTCACGCGTCTCGACTCTTGTGTTATACTCATTATGACAGATATGGCGTTGAGTTTTAACAGAAGAAAATTCATCCGACAAAGCTAATGTCTTCTTTCGTGAACAGATTTTGATAATTTGTGGCACTGATGCAGAGTATGAAGAAAAAAAAATTGTAATACTGTCATGTTGTACTACCATTAGTAATCTTTCAAACATGTATTGTTGTTAAAAGAGATGATGTATCTCTGCCACTAAAATTGCAGTCGATTTAGATGGATTAGAATTCTTCATCATAAAAAGGAAGCAGTTTTTTGACCACTTCGGCTCGAGGACCGGTGTCATGCCGATTTGTTTGTCGCATTTGTAATCACCATACCGTTTTGTCTCAAATTCCGAACACTTAAGCTTTTTTGGCCATTACACAGTGTCTCATTGCTCAAAATGGTACTTTTTCTTCCATTTGGCCACCATAAAATTAATTTACAAACTCATATTCATGGTTAAAAACTAAACTTTTGAGTTACTAGACCGATTCAGATGATCGATATATCAAATCAAAGTGAATTAGCTATTCTTCTTTGGAAAAATACAACACTCTCAAAAATTTGGACTTTGTGCGTCGAAACTTGATTCAAATTCCGATTTTCTAAAGCAAACATTATATCGCTGGTTTTGACAGTCACTTTTTTGCAAATGCTTAGTATTATAGGTTATATACAGTATCGATACCTGTGAATGATGTTAAAATGAAGCCTACATCACAAAGAATGTCAGGGTATTTATTCTTCAATTATTGAAAATATTGAAGTTCAGTAAATTTACATTTAAAAATGAAGTGTTCGGAATTTGAGACAAAACGGTAATAGTTTGGTCGGGTGAACATCGCTACTTCTTCACAAGCTTGGTCGGCGCGACTCACCTCACAATTTAGGTAACCTTGCAGCCAACACACGAGAAATGCTCACGCGAGCATGTGAAGTGGTAAACTCCATTTTGACGTAGAACTACGTCTTACATTAAGGGTGCCCAATCAGAAAACAGGTCACGTTTTTATGAAATAAAGTTAACGTTAATAACTATTTTTGCTGCGAACGGATTTTAACGATTTGCATACCAATCGAATCGAAAATTTTCTAAGATTTGTTTGATGTGCTATACATTACATCCCATAGTCTGTATATGGTTCAAATTGATGAAAATACTTTAAATTGATAAAAAATGAAAGTACTTTCCCGAATCGAGCTGTCAATAACGGGCAACTCATGCAGCCGCTAGAATAGAAATAACGAAGGTGGATAGCGGAAAGAGAATATTTGCGGAGTTAGCTCCACTCTTGCATAGTGAGTAAACTTGCATCTCCTCTGAGGAAAATTCTCAGAATCTTTCTGTGCCCGAAACAACAAAGCTCGCTTATTCTGTTCGTTTTGTGTTTTATGTTTTCCTCGAGCTGTGAACGCTAGCGAATATTTCACATGAAGTGTGTTTCGATGTTTTCATCGCTGCAGCTGTGTGCATCTGTTAGACGCGTGGTGTTTGATGCTTGTTGAATGGCGATGAACGGAAGATGTCTCTCGATAAATACTCAGTGCAATGCGCACATTGATATAAAGAACAATTGCAACATATGACCAATTAGTGTATTGTTCTCGCAAAGACAAGAAAAAAACGATGCTTCTCGAAATGATTCTACAAAACCACGTAAGCCATTAAAGCTTTTCAGGGTCCCCGGAACTTTTTACTAAAGAGTTATATATGGAATTTCGACGTATTCGCAAATAATATCCGAAATGATAAACCAAAAAATTAAAAAAAAAAGATTACGTAGTCCTACGTCCTAAGCGATCGTGTCTCGGATACAACCCCTCGATTCCTTTTTATATTTAAATTACCAAGTTCAAGTACAATTTGTGTTCGATTAACCCAACCATTGACAGATTGAGGTAGGATTAAATTTATTTAAAAATATATACATGAAAATTTGTAAACCTTACACGAAGATTTTCGTAGGATAACCTAAAAATACAACGAAGAATACGGGCCTGATCACGAACGTCACTTCACGGTGAAAATGAAGTGAATTGTATGCAACCTTATTACGGCTGTCACCGTTTGTGTAGAATCCAGAAGAGTTCATCCGTCGCGACAACTTAGATGAACTCGGTCATGTCACGGAGAAAAACAGGTATATTTGTCACTTGTGTTTTAGATAGTGAAAGCTAGTCACGTGGAATGAAGTGAGTTTAATTTCGTATTTATTTAGCTTTTTTGCTAACATTTTGAATATTGTCTTGTCTTGTTTAAGAAACAAAGGATAAACAAACATAAATTTACCCGGGGTTTTTTTAGAACGAAATTCTGACGTATCCAAAGGACGTAAATTTGTTTATTTGGATTCGGTAAATGCGCTATGGGATGTAATTAAGGATTAAAAATGTAGCTCCCGTAGGCCCATTGAAACATGGCGAAGGTCTACTTCCGATTGTCCTGAATAAACACAGATTTTTTTTGTTTCTATTTTTAGGATTAGACTAAAAAAAAGTTGCAATACCATAAAACGGCAATGGAGGCCACTGGCCCAAATACGATCATTATGATTAATTATGTATAATATTGATTTGTTGATTTTTTGAATATAAAAGATAACTGTAAAGTTTTTCCAACATTGCAGAGCTAGATTTTGTAATTGAAACATTCACAATTGGCGGACCAGACCAGAATCAGGACGATAGTTATAACTTTTTACGTTATAGATATTTTCAACGGTATTGTTTTGAAGACATACTTTGAATGAAAGAATATTAAAAAAAAGTGCTGAGAAGTTTCTGTTTAAATAATTTAATCAAACCTCATGTCTCGTGTATCAAATTACACGAGAATGGGAAGGATAAGAGGATTAAATTCCAGAATCCCATATGAGAGTAGCTCAGATTATACTGATCGTGAGGTGGATAAATTCGGGATTGTTCTGAGATATAGAAGATATTATTATTCATCAAAATTGTAGAAACGGTTCATAAAAAATGATTCTAAATATTTCTCACTATTCAAACGAGTAAGACAGAACTAAGTACAAGAGTATACGAGATTTCGATTATTAAACATAATAGTCATGTTTTATCTATAGCCTAAAATTACATTCTTATATGTTCCACAACTACATTATTCCCGAGCAACCAAGTATTCCTCCTCATCCATGAGCCAGCATTTGATTCAGCAAACTAGTCATCGATGTATAATCGCAAACTTGTCATTCTAAAACTTACGATTAATTAAATGGAATATTATCTCATACGCTGTATTAATTTTACGTGCATAACGTTCAAACGTCCGAAATTATACAACCTATACAACGTTCAAACACCCGACATTATGCAACCAACATGTCTCTTATAAACGGGAATGAACACTTTCACTTCAAGGAGTTCATTTTTACACGCAACTTTCCGTGACAATGATGATAGACACAAAAAGATTAAGTGAAATACGTGGCAGTGATGTTCGTGATCAGGCCCTACGTGTTCAGAACCGTATTCGCACTTCGTATTGGAGTTCCATATATTCCCGGCTTGTTAACAACAGCAGCTGAAGGTTAGAGTAGAAATCTAAAACGAGAAAAGATATTAGACTAGTAAAAAACATAATATTTACAGAAGACATAATTTCACAAAAATATAGCAAGTGCGGATAGTAAGAAGCAGTAAAAGAAAAGAGTACGAGTACTAAACGTAAGATAACTGATTTGTAAATGTTTGTACTCATTACTTACCATATTTCTCTATGCTTCTAGGAAGCTTTTAACACCTGTATACATATTAATACATATTAAAACTCCGAAACCAGTTTACTCAATTTCTTCTTGTCGGTCTATCTCCAACACAAGCAAAGGTCCGTGATTGCGAAACAAAGAGGCTTCAGTTGACATTCTTACATTCTCCGCTCAAAATAGATCCCCCATGACCTGAAGCAATGGGAACAAGTGACCCGTGTGACTGCCACAGAAAGCACAGTTTTCCTTCAGACAATCCCTCTTTCTCCTTAAGCACAGTAATCCTTCAGACAATCCCTTTACATGGGTTTTTCGCCAGTGATGAAGAGGGTCGCTTTTACAGGAGTGAGGTTGGAAACAAGTAGAACTTTCGGTATTGGGATGCTGCCAATCCAAGGGAACCCAAAGGTTAGAGTATACAGATGTTTAACCGTTTCAGCAACTGAGTCCGATTTAGCGCATAGAATTTTAAATTGCCAAAAATAGCTCTCTGTCGCATCACTGAGCGATTTTTTTCAAAAAAGGTTCTTTTTTTCAATTCTCTGAATTGATTTTGCTCTTGAACTTTGTATGGAGTAAAACCGTTGTGTGTGACATCAGCATTAGGAGAGACTACAAACTGCTTGCTAGCTGAAGCGAGACTGAGTATTGGAAATCGTGAGTTGTTTATACCCAATATGTTATAAACTATCTCCACAGTGTCCGTACGAACAAGCGCTGCATTTGAATTTCGAGGGAACGATTTACGCACGGCCTATTCGCAGTGTTATATAAAAACGTAGTTCTGATGTAGGATTAGTTGATGTATGCCTCGTGCTTAAGTCTGGTGTAATGTTCAACTACCGTCTCAAATGCAGATGCAGATGAATTGACTGGATCTATTGAAAATCGTACCACGCAAGTTAAACGCCGCTCGTATCATAACACACTCTAGCGCAATGTTGAGCAGTAGGCAAGAGAGACCATACTCTTGTCGAAGCCCCCTGAGGGACTCGAATGAATCCACCCGATAATCGCACACAGCAATGTATTCCATCCATCGTAGCCTTAACCAGTCTTGTCAGCTTCACGGGGAAGTCGTTTTCGTCCATGATTCTCCATAGCTCGTTTTGTGTTATTGAATCGTATGCGGCTTTAAAGTCGATGAATAGATGGTGCTCTGTACTCTGTACTCAGGGCATTTCTGGAAGATCTGCCGCAAGGTGAAGATTTGATTAGTAGTAGACCGACCTTCGATGAAGCCAGCCTAATAACCTTCCACGAATTTGTTTGTTAGTGGCGATAGACGACGGAAAATGATTTGAGAAAGCACTTTGTAGGCGGCATTCAAGACGGTGAGTGCACGAAAGTTTTCACAATCTAGTTTGTCCCCTTTCTTGAAGATCCTCTGCCTGTGTTCATCGAAGTGTTGCCTCCACTTTTCGGTCACATCACGTTCGTTCGTCCGTATACTCCCATCCTTATTCCGATATATTTCTGCTGTTTATGGCTGTTTTTTAATCATGCTCCAACAGTCCTCAGCTTCGTTAATTTGGTCCTCTTCCGGCAGCGCAGCTTCGAGCGAATGTGCGTAGTTTTCGGCGAAATCATCTTGTTTCAACCGCGTAAGACTGTACCGTCGCGGGCATCGGTACCGAATGTTGTTCACAACGGAGAGTTTTGGGTGCATCTTAACTATCACTAGGTAGTGATCCGAATCGATGATAGCACCTCGATAGGTTCTGACGTCAGTTATGTCCGAGAAACGTCAACCTGAGATTCTGATTAATTTGGTGACCTCCAGGTGTATTGGTGGAGGAATTTGTGTTGAAAGAAGGTACTGCGTAAGGCCATATTATTAGAGGTGGCGAAATCGATGAGTCTTAGGCCGTTTTCATTTGTTAACTGGTGTGCGCTGTACATACCAATTATAGGTTTGAACTCCTCCTCTTTACCAATCTGGGCATTGAAATCTCCGATGATGATCATGAAAGCATGTTTTGGGCAGCGTTCGTATTCGCGTTCCAACTGCGTGTAGAATTCGTCTTTGTCATCATCGGGACTTGCAAGGTGAGGGCACGTTAATGATGATGATGTTGAAGAATCGGCGCTTAATTCTCAATCTGCACATTCTTAGGTTGATTGGCTACCATCCAATCACACGCTTCTGCATATTGCTCATCACAATGCATAAAGGGTGTGTCACATCAAATTGCATCACGGAAAAAACGCTGTAGAAATATATTTTTTTGGAATTATATCTTCAGCTTTCGCTTATAATCAGATAAGAGTGTATAGATCACGTTGGCCATGCTTCACTGTCAATTTTTCGTAAATTTGGAAAAATGTCGTCGAACGAAAAAGAGCGTCGTGAATTAATCCTGTGCACTCATTTCGAGAATCCGGAGTTGTCACATCGGGACATCGGTAAGATGCTGGGAATCGTCCAATCCACGGTCAGCAGAGTACTAAAACGATACTTCGAGAACCTAACCATCGACCGGAAGGTGAAGAACGGCAAAAATGGATGCTCCGTCAGTGAAAAAGATCACAAGCGCGTAGTTAAGCAGTTTAGACGTGATCCGAGAAGTTCGGTCCGGGATGTCGCCAATAAACTGAATTTGTCAAGTTCATTCGTCCAGCGGACCAAGCAACGGGAGGGCCTGCGTACATACAAGGTTCAGAAGGCTCCTAACCGCGACGAAAGGCAAAACATGGTGGGGAAGACGCGAGCCCGGAAGCTGTACACCGAAATGCTGACGAAGCCGCATTGCCTGGTAATGGACGACGAAACCTACGTCAAAGCGGAATTTCGTCAGCTGCCGGGCCTGTTGTTCTTCTCCGCAGAGGACAAATTCAGCGTTCCGGAGGAGATTCGCAAGCAGAAACTATCCAAGTTTGCCAAAAAGTACATGGTGTGGCAAGCGATCTGCTCTTGCGGAAAGCGGAGCGCCCCCTTCGTGATGACCGGCACGGTAAACGGGCAGGTTTACCTTAAGGAGTGCCTACAGAAGCGCTTACTACCACTATTGAAGCAGCACGAGGGCCCGACCATCTTCTGGCCGGATCTCGCTTCGTGCCACTATTCAAAGGACGTGTTGGAGTGGTACGAAGCCAACGGAGTCACCTTCGTGCCAAAGGAAATGAACCCGCCCAACGCGCCGGAGCTTCGCCCAATAGAGAAATATTGGGCGATTATGAAGCAGGCCCTCAGGAAGAGCCCAAAAGTTGTCAAATCGGAGGCGGACTTCAAGAGAAAATGGATTTCTGTTCAAAAAAAACTACAACATGACGTTGTACAGAACCTTATGGACGGGGTGAAGAGGAAGGTGCGAGCATACGGGCTTGGGCTCGAAGTATGAATAAAAAGAAAATGCCAAAAGTTGTTTAATAGTTTTTATTTTACTGTCTAAAATTTTCAAAAGGATCGGTCTACTGGGCGAATTTCTACAGCGTTTTTTCCGTGATGCAATTTGATGTGACACACCCTTTATCAGGGATGGTAAAAAATCACATTCAACGATCAATGAATAAGTATATCCCTCTAGTCGGATGTTTTTAAATCACCCCCAGCAGACGAGGCTCTTTTATTCTTCATATGTACACAGAGAGAATACTTGGAACGGTGAGCTACCAAGATCTCAAAAAAGCAATATGAGAGCGGAATCCCAACTGCTTGCACTCTCGAAGCATTACTTCTACTACTCAGGTTTTATCGTGAGTGCCACAAACGATTAATCCCATTCCATAGAGCGGATGATGAGTTCTTGATCGGAAAGTGTAACAAGAGACGATCAACTGAAATCTTACGACACTCATCGAGGGATTTTTAATTCTCTATTGCACTGTCCGCAGTGAGTGGCTGACTCAGTCTCGTGTCGATTTTATTTTGCTGTCGTCTCCCGCCCGATAAACAGCAGACGGGTAATGGATGCAATTGATTAATTTTATTACCAGCAGATTTGGGCGAATCTCATCCCGCCCAAAATCGTTTTTAGATTCCAATAATTCTGAACATTCACATTTCTCTCCAAATAATTTTTCCAACAGTAATTCAATTAGTGACTTCACGAAACACCTTTCGAATTCGATTGAATTTCAGACCCTTTTTTATTTTGTAGATAAAACGGATCACATATTTGATTAATTCAATTCTGTGGGGTTACGTTCTTCGTTGCGAATAAATGTAATGAAATAGTATGGACGTATGATATTCATGTATCGTGGACTTCCGATATATGTGGCAGTAGATTTGTCGAACGACTAATGTTTTTTTATATCCCTTCAAACTTGTTGCATCTCTCAAGTGTACATACTGCTTTGACCGCAGATTTGCATGGTAGAATCTGGTTAATTTCAGGTATTCAGTCTTCATATTGTCGAATGAATACTGTTGGAACAATAGGTATCGCAGCAAATGATTATCAACATCTTACCTTATCATCAAACGGTATGCGAATAATTTCAGTGAACTGACGGCATTGGAATATATGCTTAGTGAGGACCACACAATTATTATCAGAGCGAATAAACGTCCGACTGGAAGTCATGAACATCAATCCAATGTGCCCAAGATAAATTTATCCTTTGAAGGTCATTAACCTTTCTAAAGATGATCAGATGGAATATATTCCAATGTCGTCTGGAATAACCTGTCCAACACCTTATGATCGTAATATTGTTTTTGCTATTATTCTGATGTTTCATAACACGGCACTCTATTGATTATTCGCCGAAAATGAATAAAAAATATCCTTGAAGTTAGCCTACGGTTTTAGTAGCAGTGCAATATGGTGACCAGTCTCAGGATAAGAAAACATTTAAAAATAAAGCTTTTTTTTTTGAATGAATCAATAGTAAAACAAAACGTCAAAAAATATTCAGCTTTGTGATAGCAGATAATCATTATCCATTTGAGTTGTATGAGTATTCCATTCCCCCACAAACTGTGGATAGTCTATCTGCATACAAATTATGTAGAGTGCCACAATCCAAAAAAATTATGAGCAAATATTTACGTGCTTAAACAAAAAAACACATGTTGACATATTTGCGCTAATTTATGTTTTTTTATTAATTCAAGGTAATCAAGGTCTTTTCTAGACACCAGTTTACTCGGCCCCGAAAAAAGTGGTCTGTATTTGGGAAGACGGAAAAATATATCTCGCAAGACCACGTGTTCGATGTCGTAAAAGCCTTGGCCAATAACGCATTTACATTAACTCATAAAATTAGTGATTTGAGAGGGATTATTGTTTGTAGTCTCTTGATTAATTTAAACACCATCTGAGAAATCCTCCGTGAAACATGAAAACATTAAAGTCGTCCTATCTGCTGTAGCGCATTTTTTTTATTTTACCCAGTTTCATCGAAGTAAACGCGCTCGGAAAGGAAAATTGAACACCCGGATGAGAGAGCGAGAATCGTACGTCATAGAGACACTCATTCCCATGGAGCAAATTCTTGTTAGGAGTTGAAAGCAAAACGAGGAAGGAGAGTAACTCAATTATTCGAACTAGTTTCAGTCTAGCAATGCTTTGGTCAACTCAGAGTTACCAAGAGAAAATCATTTGGTTATGATGGGTGAGGATTAATAGTTAGTCGCAGTTTGCACAGATTACGATCTGTGCAGTTTGCGATTAATCGTAAATCACATCATGCTCCCTTGTTTTCCATCCTTGCCCTTTATTGCATTTTATAGTAAAATAAAGCTAACGAGCCAAATTATTGTCGATTCAATTTCTATAATAGGGTCCAAAATTAGGTTTAGAGAAGCTTATAAGTCAATAATATCAAAATTTCAGTATCTGCCAAAATGTCGGTTGGTTCCTTATGATGGCATTAATGATGGCTGGTATTAATTGATGAAACATTAACCAGGTACCTTAACGCCTTATTAATATTCATTTCTAAATTGTTCATATGTACCAGTTATGTTTCTAAGTGTATAAAATGGTTGAATGTTTTGAAAAAAAATCATATAATCACCCCTATTCTGTTTTTCAATCGATCGTGGAGGCGATATGGCGTAGTGGTAACATCCATACCTCTCACGCTAAAGGTCACGAGTTCAATTATCACTCCCGAAATTCTTCCAAAAATGGAAGTAACGTGACGGACCAGCCAAAAAGTGTTGAATGTCACTATAGTACAGAAAAAAATTGAGGGGTTGTATCCGAGACACGACCGCTTAGAACGTAGAACCATGCAATCTTTTTTTTTTAAATTTGTTGGTTTATCATTTCGGATATTATTTGCGAATACGTTGAAATCTCATAAATAACTCTTTAGTGAAAAGTTCCGAGGACTCTGAAAAGGTTTGATGGCTTGCGTGGTTTTGTAGAATCTTTCCGAGAAGCAACGATTCTATCTTACCTTTGCGAGAACAATACACTATATGGTCATATGTCGCAATTTGTTTCTTTATATCAATACACGCATTGCACTGAGTATTTGCCGAGAGGCATCTTCCGTGCATCAAACACGCGTCATCAAAGCATCAAACACGCGTCATCAAAGCATCAAACACGCGTCATCAAAGCATCAAACACGCGTCTAACAGATGCACACAGTTGCAGCGATAAAAATAAAACGGAGGAGCTTGTTGCATCAGAACAGAGCCTATGCGCACGAGAGCAAATACGAATGGTGAAATATTCGCTAGCGTTCACAGCTCGAGGGGTAACATAAAACACAAAACGAGCAGAATAATCTACCTTCGTTATTTCGGGCACAGAAAGATTCTAAGAATTTTCCTCAGAGGAGATGCAATACTTATACGCAGTGTTTGGATTTCGATCAAAATCGAATGATACACAATGTGTCATGCAAGTAACCTCTCATAAACATATAACCAAATATTAGAGGATCATTCAAATACTTGTATGAATGACAGTAATCACTTGTGTAACATTGTATGATTATACCAAGAGAAGAACGAAGACTGTTGTTTGCATATTCGAGCTGTATCAAACATCGCAAACCATTTTCGAAGCCTGCATACAAGTTTGAACCGCATATATCGTCCCGCTCTACTATAGCGAAACCCACTGCACAGGCAAGTACAAAGCAATAAATGATACAAGAAAAATTATGTCATCATTCGGTCACCATTTGCGGAGAGCAACAAATGGGGAAAGAGAGCGGTGTTGCTAGTAAAACGATGCGGTCTATATGAATATACATATTTCAAGGGATAGCGGCGTTATAAATGGAAAATATAATCTGACTACCCTTCCCTTAGCCTCTATCCAGCTAAAGAATCATATAGTTTGCACTCTCTGAAACATAAAAATCAAGATCTGCTACATTAACTGAATATGAATCATTCGCTTTGCGTAGTCCGTACGATCCTGCTGTTTCATGATGCATGGAGAGGTCGATATGCATATGTTAGAGGCAAAGAAGAAATAAACTTTCTGCACCGAAAGCGTTTATGATGGTTCTGCTTGCGTGTCGGTGTATCATGAAGTGCGAACCGATGCAGAGTTGTCTCGTTCTCTTTTGTGTCGTGATTTGCAGTACGTAACAACAAAAGGATGCCGCTGGGGGAAATGATTTGTGTATGATCATATTTGAACGAACGAAAGCGATTTTTTCAGTGAATGGATCATTTGGCAAACACTGCTTATACGCTAGCCTTCGTTGTTTCTATTCTTCTTCTTCTTTTCCTTTGTTTACGGAGACTTTAAATCTAACGATTCATTCGTCTCCGATATTCTTTTGATTTCTACTTTTTTGTTTGTTTCTCAAATTTCTTTATAAAGTTCTGTTTCTTTTAAAAATTTAATTAGATTTTTTTCTTGTGTTTTATCATTACTTAAAATGTCCCTTAAGTTCTGTCCAATATTATTCCTAATTCTAGCTTCTTTTGTGTGCTGACAATCCAGTAAAAGGTGACTTACAGAAATGGGGGCCTCGTTGCAAGAGCATTGAGGTTTTTCTTTGTTTCTTTGAAAAAGATATGTATGAGTGACCTTTGTATGGCCGATTCTAAGACGGGTGAGAAGCCGTCTTTCCTTACTGTTATTTCTGTCATGCCATGGAAGAGTGATGTTTTTAATTCTTTGAAGAAAAGTTGTTCTACTGTTTCTCCAGGCTATGTCCCAACTTTGGCGAATCTGCTGTTTTACCCATCGTTTCGCATCAGAGCGAGGAATGGGAATATTAGGGGGTTCTTGTGCTCTGCCTCTACCGGCCAATTTGTCGGCGGCAATATTCCCAGTAACTCCGGTATGACCGGGAACCCAACAGAAGGTAATATTTTTATTAGAAGCAGCCTCTTCTATTTGAGTAATCCACGGGTGAAGGTTTTTGCCTTTTTGAATAGCCCGGAGACAGCTCGCGGAATCAGAAAATATAACAGTAGGAAGTGAATCATGTGTGCATTCTTGAGTAGCGATTAGAAGCGAAAAAGCTTCTGCGCTAAAAATTGAACATTGGTGGGGAAGAGAAAAACTACCAGTATAACGGTTTTCAAAAATTCCGCAACCGACACCGTCAGTGCTTACAGAACCATCAGTGTATACTTGATGTTCAAACTGGAATTTTGTTTCTACGAGGTGATTGAAACAGGCCTTCACTTTTGATGGGAGATCTCCTGCACGAACTTCCTCGAGTAAATCAAGGTTAACATTCGGCGGTTTTACATTCCAATTCCTTTCCATGACCGTCAAATGTACACATATATCGGGGAGATCCTGATTCGTGTGTTCTTTGAATCGGTCCTTTGCCCGAGATATTAATGGAACATCATGATCACGGTCAGGAATTGAAAGGTAACGAATAGCTCTATTTGTTACAATCTTCGTAACGAGTCGATCAAATGGTAGTTGCCCACTCTCTGCCATAACAGCGAGGGTAGGACTTGTAACAAAGGCACCGATGGCTATCTTTATTGCCTTGTTATATACCGGTTCGATCGTTTTTAGTGGTTTTTCACCACCTCGGCTGAAGATGCTTACTCCATAGAGGTTTTTTGGTATTAACCAAGCGTTTACTATCCGTAAAAGAGATTCCCTATGTCCAGAAGCTAGCTTACCAGAAATCGCCTTCAATAGATTCAATCTATTGCGAGCATCTTTTTTGACCATCTGAGCATATGGTATAAAACTCAGTCTCTTATCAAAAGTTACTCCAAGTATTTTGAGAGTTTTGACTGAGGGGATTTGGGTTTCGAAAATTTTAGGGTTGGAAACTTTGAAGTGAGCTTTAGGATTACATATATGCAGAAGTTTTGATTTTTCCGGGGATCCAAACCAATATTTTGAGCCCAGTTTTGAACCAATATTTTGAGCCCAGTTTTGAACTGAATCAATTGCTTTTTAAAGTTTTTTCCTTGTTGCTGATGCAGCGACGCTAACTGAAACTAGCACAATGTCATCTGCATAAACAAGGATTTTTACATTCTCTGGAATTTTTGCGAAAAGGGATTGCATAATAATGATGAAGAGGTGGGTGATATAACCGAGCCTTGGGGAATGCCATTCTCTTGGACTTTTAATGAAGATTTTGTGTTGTTGACTATGGTTCTGAAAGTTCTGTTTTCAAGAAAACTTTTAATGTAAAAACCTAGTCTTCCACAGAGCCCCCAGTCGAAGAGACTCTTCAATACTGGATACCTCCATGCTCGATCAAATGCCTTACTTAGATCAAGTGATGCCACATCTGCGTGGTGATCTTTCTCAATAACGTCATGTACAGTAGCCTCCAACTCTTCTAGGTGATCTTCTGTGCATTTTCCTGCACGAAAAGCGTATTGCCTTGGATGGAGCAACTTATTAGACTCCAAAAAGGTCTTTAAGCGTCGATTTACTATCCTTTCTAGAACTTTTCCAACACAACTCAAAAGAGTTATAGGTCGGAAATTGTCCAGAAGATGTTGGTTTTTGTCTGGTTTCGGAAGTGAAACTATCAAACCTTCTTTCCAGCAATTGGGAATATTCCCGCTGGATTATAAAGTTTCAATAAGACTTTTTTTCCAAGGTAGGTCAGGTTTCTCAACATAGGATAGCTAATCTCATCTGGTCCTGCAGAGCCTTCTTTAACTCTACTAAGTGCCCATTCAAGATCGATGATGGAAAATTCCCTGTTGTAATCAAACTCAGAATCGGAGTTGAAGTCAACGAGTTACTTTTTACATTCGGCTTTTCTGGTTTGGAAAAGACTTTTGTAGTTATGGTTGGACGAGGCTTTGGCAAAATTTTCCCCAAATGCTTCTGCTATTGTTTTATGGTCAATAGTATATTGACCGTCAATAAGGAGATTGTATTGGTTTTTTCTCTTTTTGCCATTTAGCCTTCCGATTTTACTCCATAACTCTTTCGATGACGTTTGAGGGTTGATGTCTTCAACAAACTTGGCCCAGTTTTCTTGTTTGGCTTTAAATATGGCAGACCTAGCTTCACTGCGTGCCTTCTGGAATTCCTTCAACAGAATGGGCTTGAGCGGACTATTTGAGTTGGTGTTCCTCAATTTTCGTAAAGCCTTTCTTCTGCATTTAATAGCAGTTTTTACCTCGGGGGTCCACCAAGGGACGCACCTCTTTCCAGGGTTTCCACTGGTTCTTGGAATGTGTTTTAATGCAATTTCGAGGATGGTTTGAGAAAAGGTTTCTGAAGACCAATCCTGTCTGGATAGGAGGCAGTTTTCAGTATCCAATTGGTAACTAGTCCAATCTGCATGTTCAAATTTCCACCTTGGTCTAGTGGGGACTTCCGGAGAAGTTTGTTTGCTGCGAGCCCAATGCGATAGAGATGCGCGTTTAGGTTGTAGTGATTGGACATAAGCCGAGATATCACGCGAATGAAATCACGACCTACATGCAATCCCTTGAACCATGCACTCGTCGAGACCTTAGGGATAATCGTGTGTAACCAACGACCGAACTCATCTTCACTCCACATGCGCTGCCAACTAACGAGTGTGTCCTGACGAGGAATGTGAAAAAATTCATTATAGGCAATTTGCCTTTCAAAAAGTGTGCCTTCTGAAGCGCCCACCTTAGCTAGCGAGTCCGCTTTCTCATTCCCCGGAATCGAGCAATGAGAGGGAACCCATGCTAAGGTAATCTTGAATAATTTTTCGACCAAAACACTCAATAGATGTCTTATTCTTGTTAGGAAATAAGATGAGCGTTTATCAACTTTCATTGAGCGGATTGCCTCTATTGAGCTGAGACTGTCTGAAAAAATAAAATAATGGTCGATGGGCAGTGTTTCAATGATCCCTAGAGCATAGTATATCGCACCCATTTCTGCGACATACACGGAACAAGGATCTTTGAGTTTGAAAGAGGCACTGGAATTTTCATTGAAGATGCCGAAGCCAGTGGACCCGTTTATGTATGAACCGTCAGTAAAGAACATTTTATCAGATCCAACTTTCCCATATTTTTCCGAAAATATCGACGGAATAACATTGGAGCGTAGGTGATCTGGTATTCCATGGATTTTTTGTCGCATGGACAGATCAAAAATGACAGAGGAATTGCAAAAGTATGGGAAGCAAACTTGGTTGGAGATGCCTGGTGAAGGGTGCACGTCGTGGGTAAGGTACTCATGGTATAAAGACATAAAACTTGACTGAGGAGTCAGCTGGAGTAGATTTTCGAAGTTATCAATCACCAATGGATTCATGATCTTGCAACGGATGAGAAATCTGTAGGATAATTCTGTGAACCGAAGAGTAAGCGGGGGTACTCCTGCCAAAACTTCGAGACTCATCGTATGTGTCGAATGCAAACACCCCATGGCTAAACGCAAGCAACGATATTGTATTCTCTCCAGCTTGAGTATATGAATCCTGGCAGCTGATCGGAAGCAAAAACTGCCATATTCTAACACTGACAATATCGTTGTTTTGTACAACTGAATGAGGTCTCCTGGATGGGCACCCCACCATGTTCCGGTTATTGTTTGGAGAAAATTGATTCTTTGCTGGCATTTCTGTTTCAAATACGCAATGTGTATTCCCCAGGTACATTTAGAGTCAAAATATACTCCAAGGTATTTGAAAAACATCGAGTGCCTGATCGCTTTGCCGGATAGGTGAAGCTGGAATTGGGCGGGTTCGTGCTTCCTAGAAAAAAGGACCATTTCAGTTTTCTCCGTAGAGAATTCGATACCCAGCTTGAGAGCCCACGTGAACAGGTTGTTCAGGGTATCTTGCAAGGAATTTTGCAGAACGGCGGGATTAGTACCCGTGATGGAAATAACTCCATCGTCTGCAAGTTGTCTCAACGTGCAATCTCTAGTTAGACAATCATCTATATCATTGACGTAAAAACTGTACAAGAGGGGGCTTAGGCAGGAGCCTTGTGGCAGGCCCATAAAACTGTATCGAGAAGATTTCAAGCTGCCATGATTGAAAAACATGTGCTTTTCTGAGAGTAAATTGTACAGAAAATTATTCAGAATTGGCGAAAGTCCACGATTATGAAGTTTCTCTGAGAGAATTTCCATGGAAACTGAATCAAATGCCCCTTTGATATCGAGAAAAACGGAAGCCATTTGTTCTTTGCGAGCAAATGCGATTTGGATTTCAGAAGATAGCAGCGCGAGACAATCGTTCGTCCCTTTACCTCGGCGGAAGCCAAACTGCGTATTTGACAGCAAATTGTTCGTTTCGACCCACTTGTCTAAACGAAGTAGAATCATTTTCTCTAACAATTTGCGAATACAGGATAACATTGCAATCGGCCTATACGAATTGTGACCGCAAGCCGGCTTGTTGGGTTTTCGTATGGCTATCACTCTCATGCGGGACAATATTCAGCTCCAGAAACTTGTTGAACAAGTTCAGCAAACGCTGTTTTGCCAAGTCGGGAATATTCTTCAACAAGTTGAATTTAATCTTGTCCGACCCCGGAGCTGAATTGTTACATGAGAGGAGGGCAATTGAGAATTCTACCATCGAAAAATTCTCATAATCGCATTGGAGCGGAATATCGCGTACGACGCTTTGTGCAGGAACAGAATCGGGACAAACCTTCCTTGCAAATTTGAAAATCCAACGGTCAGAGTGTTCCTCACTTTCATTTGTATGGTTCCGGCCACGCATTCTCCTAGCCGTATTCCAAAGAGTGCTCATAGCTGTCTCCCTTGACAAACCATTGACGAACTTCCGCCAATATCCACGCTTTTTTGCTTTAATCAGACCTTTTAGTTTGGCTTCTAGAGCTTGGTACTTTCGAAACCATTCCACTAATCCAGTTTTCCTGAATTTTTTGAAAGCGGATGATTTTTCAAGGTAGACCTTTGAACACTCCTTGTCCCACCAAAGTGATGGAGGACGACGTCGGAAAGTGGTAGCCGGTACACGTTTCTTTTGAGCTTGAAGTGCGCTATCGTAAATCAAACTTGATATAAAATTATACTCTTCAAGGGGAGAAAGTTCATGCATCGAAATGATTGCTTCAGATATTAATTCTGCAAATTTTCTCCAGTCAATATTCTTCGTGAGGTCATACGCAATATCGACTGACTCACTAGATTTTGATTCATTGGCGATCGATAAAATTATTGGTAGGTGATCACTACCGTGGGGATCTTGGATTACCTTCCATGTGCAATCCAGGGATAATGAAGAAGAGCAGAGAGATATGTCTAGCATGCTTGCCCGTGCAGGAGGGTTGGCTATCCTAGTTGCTTCCCCAGTATTTAAAACTGTCATGTTGAAGTTGTCGCACAGATCATAAATCAACGTGGCACGGTTGTCATCGTAGAGTGACCCCCATGCTGTTCCATGGGAGTTGAAGTCACCTAAGATTAACCGCGGCTCCGGCAATGCCGCGATGATATCAAAGAACTGATGGCGGCCTACCGTAGTCCTGGGAGGAATATATATCGAAGCAATGCAGAGTTCTTTGCCATTGATTTGTATCTGGCAAGCGACAACTTCAATGCCTGTAATCGATGGGATAGTGACTCTATAGAAGGAGTGACGTTTTTTGATCCCCAATAGTACGCCACCAAACGAGTCATTTCGATCGAGGCGAATAATGTTGAAATCGTGAAAATTCAGCTCGTCGGCTGAACAAAGCCATGTTTCACAGAGAGAAAATACATCACAGTTAGAACTGTGAACTAAAAATTTAAATTGGTCTAGTTTAGGGATGATGCTTCTGCAATTCCACTGTATGACAGTGGTCAAATCCTTGACCTCTTGTGCTGAGTTAGGCATCGAGGGAAATGAACGCTGCTAAAAAGCCACATTTTTCTTTCAAAAATGTTCTCACAACCGGAAGCAAACATAATACTATGCTTTTAAGAGGATCATTTATATTTAAAGCATTTAAAATGTTATCCACAAGGTCTGAAAGCGCAAGCAGGCCAGGTAGTGGCTGTTGCTTCGACCGCGAAAATGGAACGGACGTGTTCGTTGTTGTTCCGGGAAGTGCTGAGGACCCCTGGTTGGTAGCATGACCACGTAAACCGGGAGGTACTTGCTTCGGCCTATTCTCAGCACGTTCGGTTCGAGGCTTCATTCCAACTTGGGAAGTTTCGGTATTCTTTCTGGGGAGTGATGGAAAAGAAGTAATTTTTCTTTTCCTGATGGCACCCTGCGATGTACCGGAACATCCGGCATTGGGAGCGTCAGCAACAGGCTCGTCGTTCTGCAGAATGGAGTAGGGATTGTCCTGTGTCGTTGGCACGGAACTCTTAAGCATTTCTGCAAAAGTCCGCTTGGAACGTTCCTTTAAGGAACGCTTGAGTTTTTCCCCTCGTTGTTTGTACACCGGGCATTGAATAAGATCATGAGGAGTCCCGCCGCAATGAAGACACTTGTGCTCTTTCGCGCAAGGATTCTCATCATGGCTCTCTCCACAATCTGCGCAACGTTTTTTACGATACTCAATCGCAAAGAGGTCGCAGCGCGTTATTTTGTTCGCTTGGGTCCTGCTTGAGACGACAACTCGTAGTTTGTCTGGCCCCATCCGTGTAATTTCGGTAACGTCAGAAAAATGTTGAGTTAGTTCCTTCGAGATACGAATGACATTGAGAGGTTTGGATTTTCGTCTAAAGTACACAATGAATGGGCCTTTGGAGCCTTCAGGGTATTCTTTAGGACGAAAATCCTGTTTCTCGTCGATTTCCTCATCTTCGGAACTATCAACTTCGTAAACAGAATTTTCTACCTCAATTTCTGCTTCATCCTCCTGCTCTTCAGGAGGAGGTTCGGTATCAGAAATATTCAATTGCGTCAACGGGGGGTCCTTTCCGCCCTCAGCCATATTAAAAAAATCGTCCAACTGTTCGATATGAACAGAATATAATAATTATCAAAATGAATAAGTAAAAAAAAAATATTATAAGGTTATGCGGATAATATTTATATTAATTTATTTTATTTATATAAAATTCTAAAATGAAAAAAAGTTCCAATAAAATTTCAACGGTAATGTAACCAAGAAAAAATAGACACCCCTAATGCCAACGTTTGCCGATTTGGTAAACACACAGATGAACAATGGTGTAAATCGAGCACAGATGGTAGAAGGAATGATAGGAGGACAAAAGAAAAATAAACTTATACTTGCCGCTGCTGTGTGGCGTGTGTGATGAATCTGTATGAATTGTATCCTCTGCGTCTCGGTCGCGCACCACTTTGAGCTTCGCTCTACTCGCAAGCGCAACCGATGAAAAAAAAACACAGTTTCGAAACAAGTTGACTAGAAGCGATAGTCAGATCAATGGCGGTTGTGAGACCATTAGAAGTGTGTAATCTGGTATGTTGACCATTATTCAAAATTTGAAGGGAGTGATCAGAAGTGAAATCTTCAATTATCTCTTCTCTTCGATCAAGGTGTGTGCTTCCCCAAGTATGAGAGTGAGCGTTGAGATCACCCGTAATTATAAATGGTGAGCGAAGCTGGCTCACAAGATGATCCAGTTGACCACCTAGTGCAGCCAAGTCGGCATGATGTGGAATGTACAGGCTCACAACTGTAACTGCAATTGGGAATTTAACTAAAATTCCTATTGCTTGCATCGAAGTGTTAAGTTTAAGCAGCTTATAGGGAGTCCCAGATTTTATTGCAATTGCTACCCCATTTGAAGAGGGGGTGGGACCTTCTTTGAAGTAAGTTACATAGTTTTTAATGTAATCAGAGCAAAAATTACCAGGAGTCATTGTTTCCTGGATGCATAAAACAATGGGATTTATTTCTGAAATTAGAAGTTGCAAGTCAGAAAGTCTACTTCTGAGACCTCTTACGTTCCATTGGACGGCTAGATTAGTAAAATTATTGAAATTAATTTTTGTAATATTATTGGCCATTTTTAAAATTTAGTTTTGGGAGGGGCAGATGTACTGCTACCAGAAGCGGATGACTGTAGCCTCATTTTATTAAAAGAATTGTCAATTTCCATATTCGTTTCCATTTGTGTGTTGTTGGGTTCGATTATGTGTGGTTCTTTGTTAATTTGTTTTGTTTTTGGCGGAGTTTTAAAGTTTTCTCTTGTCGGAGTTTTTTTAGCTGGTTGTTGTCCGTTGTCAATTGTTAAATGTCGTTTGTGTTTCTTTGTCCATTTTTTGTTAATGTATATGGTGTGTTCTGTCGGTTGTTCAGTGTTATTTTCAGTGTTAATGTTTTCGCGTCCACTTTCCGTGTCCATTTCTGTCAAAGATTAGTTTACGCAAAGCAAATCTATTTTTTTGTTCAGATTTGCAATTTGATTTTTAAGATATTCGATTTCGCGATTTTTAATATCGATTATTTTATTAATTTCTCCCTCAGTTTTGTTTATAGTTAGCCTCTGTTGCGCTACTCCAGCATAGGTAGTGTTACCGCCTTTTGCTATTTTGCGCGCTTCTTCGAAAGAGAGACCCTTTAGGAAGTGAAGCCGTTGGACTTCTGTTTCATCCTGATAATGCTGACACTTTCTGTTGAAAGAACCGTGATCAGCTGCTTTGCATCTTAGACAAAACAAAGGTTGGTTACATTTGGTTTCACTGACAATTTTATGCTCTTCGCCACAAGTGCCGCAAAGCGGTTCCTTCCTTGGGCATTGAGCCTTGGTGTGACCAATGTTCCAGCACTTGTAACACATCATAGGTTCTGGGACATATGGGCGGGTTGGAACTTTTAGAGGACCAAAATTTATATACCGAGGAGGAACAGTACCCAATATGGTTAGAATCAAGGTTGGAAGAGGAGTAACGATACCATCGTTTCCTTTTTTCGTCATGCGATATATTTTTGTCACATTTTGATCGCTTAGGCTCTTCATGGATCGTCTTCAGACATCTCAATGGCTTCCCAGCATGTAACGACGCATTTTGAGAAATTTTTTGTTGGATGGTAACTGATATTAATGTTGGTTCCATCAATTAATGTTTTCATTGAAAGCAGTATTTCAACTTGTTCAGGTTTTCTGACTTTTAAAACGTACCGTGTACGGTTTTCTTCGGTGTGGGCGTTTTCAATCTCACCCTTCACCGCATCTTCAATAGATTTGCCAACTATGAACGGGTTCTTAGGAAGGGTGCAGTCTTCTTCTGCTTTAAGTAGAAGGAAGATCGCTGCCCCAAACTCACCATAAGGATCCATCCATAATGGCATTGTATCAGTATAATTTCTTTTTTTACTTCTATCTGGTGGTAGAGTTCCACCGCTGTTCTTTGCCGCCATGATGACGGCTGGGCTAATTAACCCACCGTGTTATTAATATATTTATTTATAATTCTTTTCAATGAAGAAGAATGGAAAAAATCGTCGCTTACCGTTTGCTTGCCGGTTAAAAGATCAGTGATAACTGTGATCACCGATTACTCACCACAGAAACACTTTAAATTAAGCGGAAATAAACCACTTGACCTCAGGAGAGGCCCCAACTAGCACACAATTCACCTGGATTAGCCAGTAATTTCTTTAAATTTTCTTTTTCACTCCTATATCTTTTCTAACTAATATGTATTCCTTGAATTATTATTTCAAATATAAATTAGCCTTAAGGTGAAGGTGGAAGCTAGCCACAAATGGCTGCCACAATGGCGCTCATTTCTTTCATCTCCCTCCCTCACCTCTCGCCCGAAAATCAATAATTTTGCGAAACAGTGTGAAGAAAATGATCGTTTTCGCACACTTCCCATCAAGTAATATCAACCAAACTCTAATCGATTACTCACAAGATATTAAATTTTCATCTGCTTTCGCACCGTATAGTGAAGAACGTCGGAAAACGCGAGCAAGTGCTCTGAAAGTTAAATTTTCGTTTTTCAATCTTCTGCAATGGTTTTGTTTGTATTGGTGGAAGCATCGTTATTTTTTCGACACTGATGCCAAACAACATCATCGAAACAGCTATAAAAACCACTCAATAAAATGTTATTCCGGAGTCATAGCGTCCCATGTCATGAAAATCAATAGAATAAAATTGTGTTGATATCAATACAATTATTATTTTTACGTTTAATGGGTCTATAATGTAAGTTTTAGCAACTTTAACATTGGGTAAGAAAATTGTATGGCAGAGCTCGGAACACTGCCACGGCTGCCTATGCTTTTGTAGGTAAGTCACTTTTGGTCTTTCGGATTAGATGGATAACGGCTACGTTTGGTGTAGCTTTCTCGACTGTGCGGCCCAAGTGCCGCACGTTTGGTTTTATTCAATTGTCTTATTTCCTATGTACCTAGCTATTTTACATATAATAATTTCTAGGCGTGGTCAGACGCACTCTAAAGAAAACCATGTGCGGAACATCTCTTCCGTATGCCAGAATTAATAACAAGGAAGACCGGCACCCAGCGGGGTTCGTGCACATGTGTTTACTATTCGTGGCCTTGCCGAGGCTAGCGGCCAAGCGGAAAGAAAGCAAATGTACAATCACGCTTGGTTCGCATCGAGTTACGCAACCATAAATAATAAACAGACCCTTGGCCCAGTAAAGAGGCTTGTAGTCGAATAATACTTATGCTTGCGTTGCTCGGCGTCTTCGTGGGGGATTTATTGCCTTAAGCCGGGTTCAGACGGTGCGAGTAAGCATACGAGTCGATCTAGTCAGTTACTGCAGTGCAGCTACTCACACCGTGTGAACACATCATGCCAGTTAGTGTCATGTGTGATTCGGCGTGCGAGCTACTTCAAAGTTTTTTGAATTTACTCGCACTCGCATCCCTCAAAACGTCAAAAAACAGAATTTAGCGTTCGAATCAGGGATGCCAAATGTAAACAAATGTCTCTATTTTTAAGATATTTGAAAATATGCGAAGATATTTATAGACTTGAAAAATATTGGAAAAACAAATAAAACCCTAATAGTTTCTAAACGGAATCGTTGTTATTTTGTTTGGCACACTGGCGGGGCACGTTTTCTTATTGAGACAGTTTTATTGGGAATCTAAATATAAAATCATCATCGGGCACAATTTTCATTCAAAATTCACTCACAACTTGCAAAAAAAAGTATTGTTCTAAGAAACAGAATACATATTCGATTTGAAAAAAAGTATATTTTCATTCATTATTTTAGTTTTTGAGACGTATTTATTCCTCCGGTGAATCTACTATCATTTTCATTTCACAAATTGGTACACGAAGCTGCTGTCAACGCGAAGTAAATCAAATTTTGAAAAATCTTTTAGACTGCCATTTGTAGCACCACATACTTTCGGAATTAATTAAGCTATGGATGCTTTCGAGGTTCTAAAAAATAGCGACAATAATCTGATATATATTCCATATTCCAGAAGAAAGGCACATCATTTCTAGTTTCACTCATGAGTGTATATTGGCGTTGTATTTGTGGAGCAATTAAATCCAACAGTTTTTTCACTTTTTCAGGTGTTATTTCCAACACTGCTCTGTACTCTCGGGGATCATCATCGTGGAGTTACTCCAGTATTGTATTTGTTACTCCTTTTCTTTGCATCCAATTCCTGGCCCGAATCCTTTTTTCTTTCTGCTTTTTTCGGATAGTACCCTCAGTTCAAAGAAATTCAGCACAAAGTATTTGTAAACACGGCCAGCGTGTGTCTCGCGATAAAATTTAAAATTGTGTAATGATAAATTCAACTGAAAACCTAAGCCGAAAACAGCCAATAAATAAGTTGATTTCGGATCAATCATCTGTCAAATTCGGACCTGATTGCTGTTTCTGACTATTTGATGGACATTTGAAAAATCGTCTGGCATCTCTGGTAAACCCGTACTTAGTATCTAGTTTCTTGTCAGCAGCTCACATTGTGTGAACGGACAAGGCGAGTCAACCATTTGTCAAGCGAGTTCACCGGGTCAGTAGCTGCTCGTTGTGAAGTCAGCTACTAGCAACGTATAAATGGGCCTTTAGGGGCATTGAACAATTTAGAATTTTGTTTATTATCGCGCGGGTGGTCTAGTAGTTATATTACACCTTCCCCCTTTTGGAGATTGATGTAATGACATGGAATTAATCGTACGTATTTAACTAGGGAGTTCGTCTGACCTTACAATTATAAGTTTTAAGCTTTGTGACATTAAAATTTCCTATTTATTGAGTACTGCATTTTAATGTATAATAGGTGAAATATAATAACAGAAACTTTTTTTCTTTTTAATTATTTTGTGTATTTATTTTATTTATTATTTTGGCTGAACCATAAAAGTAGATTAAAAAATTATAATTTCAAGTGTGATTTTATTTACAATGTTCTTGTTCATGTATTACGTGTAATAAAGTATATATTTACATTGCTTATGTTTTCACATTAAATGTATGACCCCTTCCTCCTTAGGTGAGGTGGTGCTTGTACATTATTAGTCTATTTTTATGTACAGTGTGTGTTTTCAATAATTTCTCATCCTGAATTGTTACATTAGGATGGTCTATGTTTTTGACTATAAACGGTCCATCGTATATTTTATCCAACTTTTTTCTGTTTTCGTTCGTAAGCATAACTAAATCATTAATATTGACCTCTATGGGGTTTGATATCTTGTTCTGTGCTTCGTTTCTTTTACTTCTAACTCTGTTTATTATTTCCTTAGCTGTGTTGGATGCAAGATTTAATTTATATTGTAATTCTTTGTGGTATTGGTCTGTATTATATATTGGTTCGATGTATGTAGCTGATTTCAAATTTTGGGGCAAGTTAGCATTTGTACCAAAAATTAATTCGTATGGAGTATAAGCAAAGTCCGTTGTATCCGAAGATTGCAGGTTCGAGTCCTGTCACGGTCGCCATGTAACCAATAAAAAAATGATACACAACATCATGTGACCGTTTATTTATTTACAGCGCAGGACCCCGGTCCAACACGAACCGTGGTCTGCCTTCAACTACAAACTATGACTACCTCTGATGAGCCCGTGTCTCTTACAAAATATGTTCTTATATACTAGTTTACAAAATAAACTTAAACTCTACACAAACATTTTCATAATTTACTGGGCGGAGCATCGCACAGGGAAATGATACAAGTAGAAAGTGAAAGAGATAGAACAAGGACGGAGAAATGTTCTTGTGCTTGCAATTGGGTTTCCGCCTTGCACGCACAAGCATGTCTCAAGTGGGTCATTGAAACAAAACACTGACGCTTGCGTCGTGCGACGAATTGTACACACGGTTCAAGTATCATGTTTACTTCTTTGGTGGGAATGTTGTTTCTGCGGTCATAAATTGTTTGGTGGGTGATAAACAATTTATGACCTGTGGTTAAAGAGGGTTTGGGATCTCGAGTTCATTTAGTGTGAAATGAGAAGGACTATTTATGGATAGGGATAATGGGATGAAGATGTGAGAAAGAATATGGAAAAGGGAAATACTGCCACATTTTCAAAAACAGTAAACGGAAAAGTATTAAATTCAATCTAAATGCCTCGGCCAACGAAGAGAAGGGTTAAGGCTTTCCAACGTGAATATGTGAAAACAATACGATCAACGAAGGAAAATATTAAGGAATTATCAACATCGAGTTACTATGCGGAAGAACTTGTTAATACCAAAAGTGACCCAATTCGCATGTGTTATAAATTTGCTCATGTTACGCTCGCGTATAATCAGAATCATATGCAAATGCACCTTCTATATATATTTATATTTGCAATTGTTCATCGGAACATATCGTTCATACATTTTACTTTAGTATTGAATTGTTATTTGTTTTTTTTTTCAAATGTATTCAAAGACTCGTATCAATGAAGCGCCACACAGTCTGATAAGTGAATTGATCTATTTACGTGTGCTTTGCTCTTCTCTCACAAACACTATTACCCCATTTTCACACGAGGGTTTACCTATACTACTACAATGGCTAGCTTCCACCTTCACCTTAATAGAGGCTTTTACAACACTCTTTTCCACACTCTCACTATACAACACCACGAAGCGCAGTTTTGGCGGGAAAAATGTAACCTGGAAATAGAAAGGTAAGAAGAAAACGTTAGTGGGTAGAACTTGAATCGAGCAATACCCGTGTTTCTATTCTAGCGGCAGCATAAGTTGCCCGTTATTGACAGCTCTGTTCGGGAAAGCACACAAATGGACAGAACAAATGTATGGGGAAATGGAAATGCCTCCAATTTTCATCAATTGAAACCATATACAGACTATGGGATTGTAATGTATAGCATATCAAACAAATCTTAGAAAATTCGATTGGTATGCAAATCGTCAAAATCCGTTCGCAGCAAAAATAGTTATTAACGATAACTTTATTTCATAAAAACGTGACCTGTTTTCTGATTAGGCACCCTTAATGTAAGAAGTAGTCCTACGTCAAAAAATAAATTCGATCGATGCTTCAGAAATAGTTACTAAAAAAGTTACAGTGTATTGGGAACATCTTAAGAAAATATAAGCAAAACTGGCATTACTGCCGCTTGTCATAATAGATTGTGCTCGGTATTTTGAGTTCGGTATATAAATATGCGCCTTGCTGTTAATAATAAACAACGTGTATTAGTGCTAATCTTTTTTGGAGGTGCCCTACGCACAAATCAAGCCAACCAGTGGAAATTCGATAAAAAAACAGTGAATTCATTGGATCAGAATGCGCTACGGCCAACTGGTAATGGGCCCTGCCGGGAGTGGAAAGGTATGTTTCAAATTACACATGTTCAGTGCCATTACGTAGTAATCATCAACATTTTACCAAACAGTCCACGTATTGTGCCACCATGCAGAGGCACGGTTACGATGATAACCGTCTCGTCAAGGTAGTGAATCTGGACCCGGCGGCCGAGACATTCGAATATCAGCCATACATTGACATCCGCGATCTTATTCAACTGGACGACGCCATGGAGGATGAAGAGATGAAGTTCGGTCCGAACGGTGGGTTGGTATTTTGCATAGAATACCTGTTGGAGAATCCTGATTGGTTGAGGAAGCAACTATACGGTGTAGACTCTGAAGATGAGGAAGAAGGAGGTGATTGTATCGAGGAACCAGACGATGACTATATTTTATTCGATATGCCGGGCCAAATCGAACTGTACACTCACATGAAAGCAGGACAGCAGCTGGCAAGACTACTGGAATCGTGGGACTTCCGGCTGTGTTCGGTGTTTTTAGTTGATTCCCAGTTTATGATCGATGGAGCTAAATTTTTGTCTGGCACAATGGCTGCACTTAGCGTAATGGTCAATATGGAATTGCCACACGTGAATATTCTCAGCAAAATGGATCTGTTGAGTAAGACCAGCAAAGGACAGCTGGACAAATATCTCGAACCTGATTCGCATGCGCTTTTGGGTGAAGTCACGACTGAGTCCTCCTGGGGAAGAAAGTATAGGAAGCTGTCCGAAACGATTGGTACATTGATTGAGGATTTTAGTTTAGTGCGATTCACACCATTGAACATCAATGATGAGGAAAATATTGCCGATTTGTTGTTGATGATTGATAATGTTATTCAGTACGGAGAAGATGCTGACGTTAAAACGAGGGACTTTGATCCACCGGAACCGGAAGAAGACAATGATGAAGATAAGTACTACAGGGATTGAAAAAATAATCAAGGAAAACATTTACGTTACATTACGTCTTATTATTTTGATGACCTCAAATGTATTTACAACAGAGTCACAAGTGGTTATGTCCACCTTCGCAATTGACAAAAATCTTAACGTCTAGCGTCCTATCAGTGTTTTACCGCATTCATTTCAACGGAAATGGTTTATAAATATTCATTAAATATGTTTTTTCATGACAACGTCAAAATTGGTTATCGCGGTTCGAGCGAGGCTCACCCGTATTGGTGCTCTCACCGCCGCCTTCTCTAGGACTAGTTGCGTCATCGGATGGTGAAGCTGCCGATGGGTTCGAACCATCTAGATTTGTGGTGGAGTCGTCTGTAGGATTGCCGCTATCATCGGGCTTACTCTCAAGGGAAAAGGGCGGTATGCGACAATCGAACATGTGTCCATCCTCACGTTCCATGCGGAATGTGCCCCACATGTGACCGCTTGGCGCCTGTAGGCTCACGTGAGAGCTGTACTGAAACGCCGGAAGACGTGGACTCAGCACTGGTTCCTGTCCAACCACACCCCGACCGCGGACGGTTTCCAGGGTTCCTGACAGAGAAAATATCCGCCAATGGCGTTCCCTCAGTTGGACGCTCAGCTCACCTAAATTTTCCAAACGGATAGAGTAACGCCACTGTGGATAACAAAAATTACACTTATTTACTCACTCTAGTGGGCTTGAAGCTATAAGACACTCACCCAATAAACAGATGCAGCCGGAGTTTCACGACAACCCATGTAAAACGGAATGACGGTTACCCGGATTCCTTCGGTAGTTTCCTTGTGCACATCGGATAGCTCCAGCCAAGGATGGTTCTTTTTCTGCCAGGCTCGCAGGGTATCCTGTGCACTGAAAGGTGGATCCTTGGCCGGTTGATGCGCCAAGAACTTGTCGAATAGCTCGTGCTGCAGAGGATTTTGTTCTCCAGAACTGTATGGAAGAATGTCCTCGTGAGCAACGTAATCCAATCCAGGAATAGCATACAGACTACGACTGGATTCCTGGTTTCCCAGAAACGTTACCGCCTCTGTTTGCGCCCGAATATACGGACAATCGCGTTGATCGATCAGCACCTGATAGAAGGTATGTGTCCTCTTCTGCACTTCCTTATTAGTGTTCTGTGGCGTCGTTGCCGTATTCCCAGCCGCGCTGGAAACCGTTTCATTTTGGGTATCCTTGCTCTGGGTTGGCAAATCACGGTCATACACACGTGCCAACCAGGGGAATAGAATGACACCGCGATAACCAAACACACGATGAAGAAACAGCTGTCCCGTTTCGTATTTGCCTTGAGCCTTCGGCAGTTCCAATTTACCCACTTCCGCCAAGCTGTAAACGAAATAAATCGCAGTTCATTATATAATGACGATACGCTGAACCGTGAGGATTCTCTTGAAGAATGTCTAGTTGAACGTTGTTTTTGAAACGGGATTCTAACTGGGACATCTTTGTCAAGCTTAAATGGGAATAATACGGTATTATAGCAAATCAACCGACACTGACCGAGTTTTGCGCTGATACGAGACGGACAAATATCTGACCGAAAGCTGGAAGCATACTGGACGCAACCGGCGAACCACTGCCTGGGTTATGTAGAAGCCCATTCCACACTTCTGCTAAAACCGGAAAGGGCGCTGTTTGCTGGATCGACTTGGTGTTCAGATGCCAAAACGTCGCCAGTGTAACACTTCGAAGTTTTCTCCGCTGTGTTTATCACCAAGGCAGCGCAGTGTTTCTCGGTTGACTGTTTGCTGTCAATCGACAAAATGAACGAAACTGTGTTTTTCATCCCGCACCAACATCTGCATACTCCGGTTTAGAGGCTTTTTTTTCAACAAATCTGCCAATATTGGCACGTTGTTCGGTCAAATATGGCACGATTTGGAAGGTGTTTTGCCGCGTTGCTAAAGTCTTTTCATTTATATTCTCGTTTTTGATACAGTAAGTTACCTCTAATTCGATATCTAGCTAATTGGACAGACCTGGGGTAGCAATCCGCATTTCGAAACGAGTGATTTTTATTTGTTTCGATCAAGGCGTTGTAAGTGGAGCGCAATGTCAAAATTGCTGTTCGGCCATTGCTCGTGAAAAAACAAATCGTATTCTTTGGCGACAAATGCATTCGTTGGCAAAATAGCCGCTCGCGCTTTACTGTTGCTAGGTAATTATCTAGATGTCTATTATAACAATTTCTCATAATTGCTTCTATTTTTTCAGATATCTACAATAAGCGATTGAATCATAACAGTGCAGAAGGACGTTGTTAGTATATATTTCCGCTTCTAGAAGCGCAATCAATGCCTTTCTTTCCAAGTAAGACGTACTTCTGTTTGGCTCCCATCGGCGGGGAAAAGAGTACTATCAGCTCACGGCGATGGTGACAAGGAGGAGAATGCTGTGCATAAACTGGAAAAGAGATTACCATATGCAGAAGATCCGGAAAGGGCTGTTACATTGATTTTGTATAAAGGCTAGAGCAAAAGGAAGTTGACAATGATTGCAACAGGTTCGTGTTTACTTTTCAAATTAGTTGTCTTTTGTGTTGCTAATTTGCCATATATTACAGGAAAGTAACCAGTTGCGTTGGATGTTTTAATCAAGAGAAATCCTGAGCCTTGAATTTTGTGTGTTTTTTTTTTGTTTTGTAAACACCGCGGCAATACTGCTGATATTTGAGAAATAAATTAGATTGAGAGAGTGCACTATTTTTTACGAATATATATTTGCTTATTTTTTCCTTCAGTTATTTTCCTCAGCGAGTTGATATGAAACCATAACCACGCTACCAAACAAAAAGTAAATAATTTTGAAAGTTACGTCTCGCTACTCGTCTCACGTCTTGTCATGAAAGTGTCAAGAACGAAACACCTATCGTTTCAGCATCTTGGTTTCGAAGACCATTATAGATCTCTGGGCCAAGGCGTCTCTATATACACCAGGTGAAACAATCATATGAAATGCACTTTCAGCCATATTGGAATTGCTGTCGGTATTGTTTACAAACAGCATCAGAACGCTGCGGGCGGCTCTCTACAAACTGCTACGACGCTTCGAACGATGCCTACTATGTTCGGCTTTCGCGAATTTATGTGAAAAAGAAGGGATATTCTGTAGAATTTCATTCTCATTTCCACTACTCTCGCATGTGAAAATGCAAAAATGGCGTATCCTAGCAATAACAAAACAAACAACCCCCGCTCCACAAACCGTAATCACCTTCTTATTGAAGTGATTATGTTGCTTCACCTGTTATACATTGATTTAAGCACCTTGCTCTGGGCGAGCTTGAAACCAAGACGGGTCTATGGTACTAGGTGAGGCCGTTTCGTCACTAAGTTAGTTAGGGGAGCGGTATATGAAAACAGAACGGAAGAAAGCAGAAGGGGAATTATTTGCTTGTAGCGTGAAAGAGATAGACTGATCACGAGCGAGCTTCGGCCCTAGCGTATTGTGTTTTGTTTACAAACAAAACACAGTAGACTTCCAAGATGGCTGAAGAGTGGTTTTAGGAAGTTGGCCCACCTTAGGATATACTTCTAGGCGCCTTGCTTGAAACGAGTGAAACGGGTGAAGGCTGGTTTAGAGTTCCCGTGAACGTGAACATGAACAGGCGGTGAAATAGCACAACTATTCCACGGAGAACGCCATTGCGAACAAACAACTCAGAAAATCGTGGTGAATAGAATGTTCATGTTCATGTTCATGTTCACGTTCATATTGAATGTTCACCAGTAAACGTAAAGTAAATGAACATCGAGTTTTAATGAAGTTATTCGGATAATGAATTCGATTTACACAAATCCAGCAACTATGTTTGTGACCTCTTTTGCTCTTTTAGGTCACATGAGTCCTCATCACTGAACCTAACACTTCTGAGGAAGATTTTGTGAACGAACCGTCGTCCTTGTTAAGGGAACCTAGTTAAGGGAGTCTTTCTGAATCTTGCAACGTTTCAATTTCACAGCAGTATTTTCAATGCTTTCACAGCTATTTGCCCAGGATTCTCGTTTAGATCGTCTAAGTTCTTTGCTATATTCAGTTAGAGCTCTCCTGTATTGAGTCCGAAGTAATTTTAGCTCTGTTGAACAGTTTTCGGTGTGTTTTGTGAAGCCGCTCGAGTCTTTTGTTCCACCGGGAACGTTTCTTGTCGGAGAAACTCTCTTTAGTGGACAATTATTATTATAGACAGAGACTGATGTATCGCTTACTTGTTTTGAAGTTGATTCCAGCTGTTGAATCTACCTTTGAATCTAAACATGTGTTAGGGAAACACAGTTCAGTGGAAACAAAAATACCCCCGACCTGCATGTACCTTTGCAGAGCGGATTTCCACAGGTACATCGATTTTGAAGTCTGTGTTGGGGATACCGTAAATCGGGCCAATCGAAACTTGGCAGTTAGGGCGTTTAAACAACGCTTGACATTTAACGGTTATTCAATCTCAGTGAAAATAGTTATTATTTTATAAAAACGTGACCTGTTTTCTGATTTGGTACCCATGACCTGTTTTCTGAAGGGTATCGCAATCCAGTAAGAAATGTTCGAGTTATAAGCATTTGGAAACTTTCATTTTTTCCTACATATTCTGTGTTTAGGTTTTCATTTTACCCCCCATATACTCCGGTTAGACGTAGTCCCACGTCAAAAGATGTTCATCAAATTTATTTGTAACGAAGAACATAATCTTTTACAAAAATTTCGATGCTAAAATAATATTCGAAGTGGCAAACAAGTGGATGGCATAATATAAATAAGCGTAGTTCCACGTCGAAAATATGTGGTCGTTTCCAAGATACAACCCCTTAAATTTTTTTTTTGAATCACGATATTCTCTGTATACTGTCAAGCCACCATCCCATTCAAAAATAATGTGTTTATGATCAGACAAAGACATCACTTGCAAAACGAGCCAGTTGTGAATTTTCTTAGAAATTACGGAACTGCATGTTAGGTTTGATAGCGTTTGTAAACGTTGGTTTATTACCTATATTAGGAGTGTCAATGTTGTTTCACGAGAGAGAACGCCGTCACCTCTTGGGTGGGAACCTCAGAGACGCCGCCAGGAAAATAAGTCGATGCAATTATTACATTGGATCTTCCTTCTAATTCATTTGTAGGCGAAGTTAAAAAACGGTGTTAAATCATGAAACCTCTCAAAGTATATATTCCAACAAAACAACATTTCAACTTTCTCAAATTATCGTTATTTTTTATTTTATTGTAGTCTATGAAGCAAAATAAAATTTGAAATTCTCATGCACTTCTGGCGCAGGTGCGTCTAATTTGTTGAAATGCCTTCCAAATTTTTACAGTTGCAGTTGTTTCGGTGGAATGTGTATTCAAACATTATGTAAATTATTAATGTGTCATAAAAAATATATCTAGCCAGAGAAATACGAAAATAAATAAAGGCTTAGAATATAGGTTTGCACCCCTTCTCAGTGTATAACTATATTTTTCAGATGCAATAAAAATAAATCTAGCGCAACTAGTCTACTCATTGTAGTTAATATTAGCCGATAAATATATGTGCAACACGATTAGAAGACTATGACCGCGAACGCAATAATACACACCCTCAATCACACTCTAATTCTTATTCAACGGTATCACCATATGAAATGGGTACTCAAGTAATTCTGCCGTTGAAGCTCTGGCCTTGGGATCGTACCTCAAACACCTCTGGAGCATCTCTAGAACCATCGGCGGATAGTAGTTGGGTAGCGGTGGATACTCAATTACGGTGTTTGGGTTTGTGATAACATGTACCTTATTGTAGACGTTCTTGATGTGCGCAAATGGGGTCTTCTTGTACAACAGCAGATACAGTATGCAACCCAGCGACCAGATATCCGACTTTTTGGACATCTTTATTTTAGGTTGATTGCTCGCTGGACTACTATCAGTGGACGTATCAATCAGTGCCTCTGGGCTGATGAAATTGAACGTTCCCGCCTGGGAAAACTTCATAATACTCGTCGCGTCAAGAGAAATGTTACTCGCGATTCCAAAATCGATCAGTTTCAAACGACCTCCAACTATCAAGAAGTTAGCCGGTTTGAGATCGAGATGTATGACGCCGTGTTCGTGGATATAATGCACACAATGCACCATTTGGTACCACATTTGCATCAATGAGTACAGCGGAAGTTCCTTACTGCTCATGAGTATCCGGTGCAAATCGCAGTCTCCCTTCTGCATAACCAAAAACAACTGGTTGGCTTCTGGAATGTGGCAGCTGGAATGAAGAAATGACATTATTCCGCAATCCTTGAAATCAATTCTTACAATCTTACTAGTCGTAGAGCGCCACAACATTCTCGCTTCCTTGCAACTTCGCCAGTAGCTTCGTTTCGTTTAGATAACCTTCTATAACAGATGCGTCCCCTTCCAGTTTGACTAACTGTAATCGAGAGACAGTCTACAGATATCCAAATATTAGGGAAACCCCATCACATGCGTATACCTTAACAGCGCACTCAACGCCAGTATCCATTTGTTTTGTTAAAAATACAGCACTAGAGGCGCCTTGGCCCAGCTTCTTCAGCACTTGATATTGCTTGCCGTTAATGTTGATAATCGGGAGAGGGTTTGCTTGCGAATGTTCCCCTATGTCCTTACCTTTGTTTATGTCCTGTAGGGCTCCTCGCATTGGGGGCGGAGGTTCTGGGGATAATCTTTTATCACAGGATACAGACGGTGGAAATAGTTTCTCTGTAGAAACTCTTTTGAGTTGCAATTGCTCCGCAATAGGGGATAGGGATTTCTCCTTTGATTTTATCGGGGTATCAACAAGCGACAGTGAGAGACTATCGTCAGCCATCATCAGTGGCCGCGATAAACTTGTGGCCACCGGAGTAGCAAATAGAATTTTCTGTGATTTGAACTCGTTTTCTATAGTATTGCGTGACTTACGACTAGCTGTCGATGTTAACATACGGGACGACGTGCCGCGCAAGTGGTTCACAACAAACTTCTCTCGTGGGGTCACAAAATTGTGTTTGTTCTTGTCTGTTATCTCCTGGCATTCTCTATGAGGAGACTGTACCTTTTGTTCTTTTACAACTTTGTCGACCATCATTTCTGTTTCCTTGCGTAAATGTTTCAATGCGTTTTCAGAACTGGAAAAATCGGATGAGCCACAACTGTGCACACCTGAATCCCATGTTTGCGGTGGTTTCCTAGCAATCTGTGTGGACATTATAAACTGTTTGTCCAGTTGAGAGCGATCAAGCAATGGAACACGCTTGTAAGAAACACTCGCCGCTTCAATCAACTTGTCTTCTAATTTTTGTCGAGCAGGCCTTTCGGTGTTGTTTCCCTTCTGTGATGGAGTTGCCATCGGTTCTGCTGCCTTTGTTTCACTTCCCATCTCGTCGATACCCTTCGAAGGTGTTAGCAGGAAAGAGTCATTCAAGATTGCACAATTCAAACTAAAATTGAAGATCCAATGATAGAAAGAATAAACTACATTTCAGATATACAAACTACTTATTATCGTCATCTGAATCCGATTCTGATTCCAAAGGTGGCAGTTCAGATACTCTTTTGGGCTGAAAGCTGCAGGCGATAAATTAATCATTATTACTTTCCAATAAGATTCCACTGTTTACCTTCTAGTGGCTCTCGTGTAACGTTCTTCAGACGAATCTTTATCCCTGAAAACATCAATCCGCGATAAGTTGAAAAAAAGTCGAAACAAAGGAGCACAACAAACCTGCACCTTGAGCTAACCGAAGCTTCAAGCAATTCGGTATCGTTAAGTCCATTCTCATCGTGCTCATTGAATCTTTTGGGAACATCCGTCATAGCACTGCCTAGCAGAAATTTCAGTTACTTATTTTCGTTTTATTTTAAAATTCCGCCCACAATGATTCCTTTTTAAAATGCCAACACTTGAACGGCGAAACGACTGTTATTATCTGCATATCGCGCGAGAAAACGATTCCTCTAAATGACGTTTCTGCTTTTAAATTTATCAGCGTTACCAACGTGACGGGATAATAAACACAGAAAACACAGTAAAACAGAAATATCTATTTTCCTTAGAAAACTGACGCAGAATATTTAAAAAAAAAAATCTTGTGGTGCTCATACATATAGCGAATTCGTTTTTGTTCAGTTTCAATCCCAGTGCCACACTAAGGCCGATTACACATTATCCGGTTTCTGCCGGACCGGTTTGAAACCCAAATGGCAAATTTCGATCGGACCAACCTTTTCACGGCGCCGTGATGCAGCCGTCTACAGCGACTGCAATGTCCGGTGACCGGACAAGCATTATACGCGATGACCGTAGAATAGTGTCGACGCCTGGTGGAGACATCGGTTTGGGAAAGCAAATCATTCTCTATAAGATTATCACACCTCAAGACAGTTTTGAGTTGTTTAAATTTTTAATGAAAACTTTTACTTCATATTATTTGATTGCTCAGAACCTGTGGTATTGATTCTTCCTTAACCATTTTTGTGTAGTTTTCTTGATATTTTAACTAAAACTCATCATTGTAATATACAATCATTATCAGACACAATTATTGTTCAGGAGGTTTCCCAACTTGCAAAAGAACGTATTACTTTATTACATAAAGAACACATTTCATGAGAAGAAGTTAATTTTCATTCATAGTTTTTATTTTAAGACATGTGTTTAATGCACCTGAAAATCCATTATCACTATCATTTCCCAAAAGCGGAGCACGAAACTCCATGCCATGAAAGCGAATTGACAGTTGTTTGTCATGTCTGTTAGTATTAGTACAATTCAGGCAATTTTTCGTCTAATGTAATAGTATGTGTGCACTATTGACGTTTGTTTGTTGATTTTGAAACCAGTTAATAATTTGCAAGTGATATGGATGCTGAAATTTTTATTTCACTTCTTCAACAACTACCAGTGTTGTGGAACTAATTCTGTGATGCAAGTTTCTGCTCAAAAAGAAGCAATGGTCACAGGTGCACGATGTCATCATTTAGCATATTGCCACGGACTGTGTTATTAACGGTGAGTGATGTCTTTTGACAAGAAGATCGAGTTATTTAATTGACTTCTATTTTTTGTTCACAGGCAACATCCCTTATCTGAAATAATTATTGAACGAGTTCGGGGATGTCAAACAAATCTTCAATCGGTTCATGGAGGGGCGGATTTCGAGCGGCTTTATCGAGCTGAATGAGAAGGTTAGTTTTTGTTAATTTGAACACACTAAAAATAATTCTCTCATCTAATATTCTTTGGGTATTCCAGTTTGACCTGACCGGCGACGCGATTGACGACGAGACCAAGGCACTCCAGCCAAAACTGTCAGATATGTGCTCTGTGGTCTAAATGTTCCAATGCCCGACGCCAAAGCATCGGTTCTGTCAGAACGAAATTCCAGCTTATCTGATTCGGTCATTCTTTGCCCCGGATCCGCGTATTGATAGCTGTGATGCGAATTGGGCTCGAGAAGCTGCCCCTGCCCCAGGATTACGTGCTCGAGGAATTGCGGCATATGTTGAGCTCGTTCTTCGACGAGGATCAGCGGAAGCAGCAATGGAATAGTGTTTGAACGAATTATGTTATTTTATTCGTAATTTGTTTACTGTATTAATGAAATAAAAAAAACTCTAGAATGGATGGATGTGTATACATTCTCTTGTAGGTAAATTCCAAAATAATCACAGGAAGTGAACACATTATACATATAAATAAATAGTGCCTCTGGCTTGTAACGGAATGTTATTATTATTGGTTCATCAAATTGCACTTTTATCTAACCGTGTTTCTGAGACTGTTGAAAAATTATGTGGCAACAGAGCGTGTGATATAATCATACTATTCGTGTATGCTTGGAAACGAAATAATTATGCGTATGAATGAATAATTAGCGTGCACCCGTGGCCGAGTGGTTAGCGTCTCACATTATCATGCCGGGTGTTCGGGTTCGATTCCCGTTCTGGCCGGGGGATTTTTCGTCAAAGAAATTTCCTTCGACTTTGCACTGTGGTTCACGCGTATTCAAGAGCTTGCCCTTCGGAATACATTTAAGGCGTGTTATCTGGCTTAAGAAATCTCAACTAGGTATTAATAAACGACGCTAGTTAATACATACGTTGAGACGGCAAAAGTGCCACAGAGAACGTTAACGCAATTCAAGAAGAAGAAGATGAATGAATAAACCGCAGCTGGACTAAAGTTAGTTTTTTAAACGTATTCTGAAGTGGGGCGGAAGTATTCATAGGTACGGTAAGAACGCCGTTATGATGCAGGATGTGTGTAATGTCCGTGAGGCCTGGTCTCACTTTGATCATGCTCATGGTGTGCTACACTCCAACATTCGGCCTTATGTGATTTCCAAGGAACATACATATGAGAACGGTCGTGGTTGCCGCAGCAGCTGTGGGTTTAAGGTTTTCCGTCTGCACTCAGCTGCATGTAACCGGAATATTTGAAGCAATGTTTACCTGTCAAATCCACATATAAATAAATGCATATATGTGTTTGTGAGAGATGTACGGTTTTGTGTAGCGCGAGGTCTCTTTCACATTGTTGTCCGGTTTTCCGTCCAAACCCAGCGGCGCTTTTTGAAACCGGTCCGGCAGAAACCGGATAATGTGTAATCGCCCTAACTGCTGTCAAAACGTTTTTTTGACGTAGGACTACGTCTAACCGGAAGATATAGGGGGTGAAATGAAAATCTAGACACTGAACAAGTAGGAAAAAATGCAAGATTTGGAACGCTTATAACTCGAGCATTTCTCAATAGATCGCAAAGATTTATGCATCAATTGATAGGAAATATATTTACGCATCTATCATAACGAATAACATTTCATTTTTCTTGAGATAAATAATTGAATAATTGTGAAATATCAAGCATTGTCCAAATGCACTTTGTGTCCATTTTTGATTGGTCCATTTTGTGCTCCTCAAATCGTACCGACCAAAACGGGCAACCAGAGCAGCAGCGAAATACAACGAGGCACGATTGGAAAGGGAAAAGAAAAAAATGAAGAAACATTGGTTGCAGTCTCACGCATGCGTAATTCTCGAGCCAGCCAGTCAGCTTAAAAATCCCCGCTCCGCTGCGGTAACGCTCATTCTTATCCAAACCGTACACCACATCGTATCACATCACATCAACAAACCAACACAAGCAGCCATGGTTGGTTATGGCAAAGGAGGAAAAGTGAAGGGAAAGGTAAAATCCCGCTCGAACCGTGTTTGTCTGGAGTTCCCCGCAAGGGTAGCTAACTGATAACTGATGTTGAAAATTGACTGACGTTACATCTGCATTGTATAGAAAAATAACTAAGGAGCAACATGATGAGCTATGTATTTCCTGCTGCTCTGTTCTTATTTTAAAGGACTTTAATCCGAAGGTCATCCGTCCCTGTATTTACTGTTGGTTTTTCAGAACGCTTATAGCTCGTTTATTTCTCGACAGATCGTAGAGTTCGTCTCCAAAACCTCAGTTCTTTTTCATTTTTATTTACTTTGTTTGCGGAGACTACAAATCTTACAATTCATTCGTCTCCGAAACCACAGTTTAAGGTACGGTAATGTGCTCAATAGTGAAATTTATGATAGTGAATGAGCTGATGACCACCTATGCATTCCCTATCACAGCCATCAGTTTGATTGTACGATATGTTCATACGCCGAAAGATGCTCGGCGTTGAACATTTAATAAGTACAAAGCCTTCAGAAAAAAAATCAAGAATCAATTTTGTAAAAAAAACGCAAGAACACAACACCAAAGGTTCTTTTCAGAACCCCCAACATGTTCATAAAAAGTAAACAGTAAAGTAATCCATTTTTTCAGGTAGATAGGTAGGTATTCACGTAGGAGAAGAAAATAAAACAATATATTTAAAATATATATTTAGCAAAAGCTGTCCCCTTTGTATAGTCCTACGTTACTCCGGTTATGTCCCCGACATTACCCACCCGTCTTTTATTCACTCAGTTTCAACCTAGTGTCGCACTAGATTCGCCCCGAAAGCTGTTAGTTTCGCACTGAGACGTTTCACGGGTTGGCACTCGGGTTCACCAATACAACTATACTGGACTGTCAAGTTCCGAGTAAAGCATGAACGAACTTTTCAGCCGGTTTGAACTGGTTGCTGGCGCAAAATTAAACAAGAATAAAACGACAGCGATTGACGTTGGAAGGATTATACTTATGACAGACATACAGCTGTACTTGCGTTGTAAGAGTACAGCGTTGTACAGGTACTATCGTACCATGACAGACATACTTTGGTTGTACATTGTACCGTATGTCAAACTGACAATCAGAATTTTTCCAATTTTCACCACATATTTCAATGAAAAAGGTTTTTATTTAGCGTCTAAACTATCAAACACAACAAGAAAATTTTCACTCTGAGTTTTTAACTCAAGAGATAGTCAGTGAAAAGAATGTTTGCCAAGTGTTTTGATTCGATTTGTTCATGCTACCCACCACTAACCGTCTATGGCGCTGCGCACAGTACAACTGTAGCCATGTACAGCGGTAAAATAGGTCGGTACAGGTACAGCGATTGTACCGAGTTGCTTGCATGGTTCTAGCGCTGTACATGGTGACAGACATACAATTTTCGAAGTACAACGCTAGTACAGCTGTATGTCTGTCATAAGTATTAGAGATGGACAAATCAGCTCATTATGGTGAGCGGCTCAGAGCCGTTCAGCTCATACAAGTGAGCTGCTCATTTGGAACAGCTCTTGAACTCAGTTGAATTTCTCGGTTGTCCACATAATTGCATTACTACCGTGGGACATTTTATAGTGTGCATTTTCTTAATGGACGGAAAGCCAAACTAACTAAAACTAATATGATTTCTAATAATATAATATACAACAAATATTGAATGCTAAAATCCAACATAGAAGATGCTTAGGATATGCTGCACAGAAGAACAGAAGAACCAGCAGTAGCCAAATAAAATGCCTGCAGAAATATTGGCCGAGACAACGTTTTTTGATAAAACTACCGAGATATTTTTTTTTTGCATCCAAGTATATAAAAACAAATCCACTAATAGGCGTAACGAGAATTAATTCTTCGCGATGATAAAGGTAACAAAAGGACCATTACCAATCATCAGCATTTATGCCGGGTGGTTTTCTGAATTGTTTTGATTCAGCACGCGGAAATAAATTTATGTGTGTCAACAGTCATTGTTGGCAACACTTGCCTAAACGCACCTCCCAATCACATCATACTTTGGACAACAGGCCAACACATGCTTACAGTGACGGGTAGACGGTATGTCACTGGATGCGTAGAAGGAAAGGAGAAGAGAAACAATAACACATAACAACAATTGGAAGGAACGTTTCGAGATTGCTCATGGAATATTTTAAAATTATAAACTACTTATTATATTGATCTTAAAACTACATCTTAAATTAAATTATTTAGAGCGTCCAGTGTAGTACTAGGACTTATTAGAAAATTATAAACTACGACTGCGGCTACGACTACGGACTACGACTAGGGACTACGACTAAAGTTTACGAGTAAACCTATAAGTTTAAATAACAATATAATATAGTAATTTCATTTACAAGCATATCATAATGTTTATTATTTTGTTTGGCGATTTAAGAAAAATTTAATGATGTAACGAACGATTGAATATCTTCAAAGCAAAAACCTTTTTCATATCTGGCATCTCTGCTGAAGCTAAAGAACGAAGAGGGACACACGAAAACAAACTGACGTCATATCATATAGCGCGGGAGACGAAAAATTCTTTCGCGTCTCAAAATTCACACTCTCTGCAGCATTCCCAGCAAACATTAAATCGCATAATAAGCGTATATATAACATCATATGCCCTACAATTTGGTTGGCATTTAATGCGCCTAACTGGCATATGCATGCAAAAGTGGAGGCCATATACATACATGGCAAATGTTTACCGAATTTGTTTGGATGAATATGCAACATTGACCGGCTATAATAGCGATTATGTTGGAATTGAATTGCGATCTAATATGAATATATTCATGAATTGTCAAAGCACCAAATACGACTTTTACCATACTCATATACGATTGATTACAGACATAGAAAAAAAACCAATGGCGCAAAATATTTTCGAGAAATGTTTATCACGAATCGCCATTTTTATATATGAGTATTTATGTTCGTAGAAATAATAATTGATTGATTGACTTAAGTTGGGAGTGGAATATGAATGTTTAAAATGACACAGATTGATGTTTGGTGAAAACTGCTCCGATGTGGGTTCGAACTCCGGTCGTCTGGATTATCATCCACCAGCTATTTCGCTATCTGAAGTAATATGTTCTTTATTAGGATCTAATATGATTACTGTTTCATGATTTTCTTCAGCATGCAACACGATTTACTACAGTACTGAATCGATTAAAATTATACGCTTATACGACGCATAAACTGCATCAGCGTAATATACGCATATATTATAAATATATTTTACGACAATATACATCATAAAATTGATGTTTATTATACCGAATTGCGACTTAATTTGATCATGGTATATAAAATCGAGTTTTTACATTTTATGCGATTTCAAATATACACGATACATACTTTGATAGATATTATATGCGATTCTGATTTATTCGGATTTCTTGTAAGACTTGGCACGTGCAAAATTATACGATTTAATGTTTGCTGGGTTTGCGCTCTACAGTTATGCAGCTCAGCTGCTCATCAGCTCAACTGCTCAGCAGCTCATCAGTTCAACAGCTCAGCAGCTCAAAAGCTCAGCAGCTCATCAGCTCTCCAGCTGATCAGTAATGAGATGAGCTGCGTTGTTTTGATTGCGAGCCGATCCGAATCCGCTCACTATGATGAAGCGATTCGAATGAACAGCTCATGAGCGGATGACACATCTCTAGGAAGGATTAACGACAGATGTTTGGATGTACCATGGCTTCAAACTGGAGTGACAATAAAGATTTTGGGGGTAGTATTCGCCAACTCAATACGGTTGATGGCAAAGATTAATTGGGATGCGGTAGCAGGGAGAATTGCGCGGAATATTTGGCTGCACTCATTACGCACACTAACACTCGTACAAAAAATTACACTATTGAACACATTCATTTAACCGAAAACGTGATACTTGGCATCAAATCTCGCACCGAACAATGTCCACATTGCGAAAATTACATCTACCATGGGATCATTCTTGTGGAGAGGCATACCGGCGCGTGTCCCGATTCAGCAATTAACTCGAAGTAAAGATCATGGTGGATTGAAACTACAGCTGCCAGCGATAAAATGCAAAGCGCTGCTTATCAACCGGCACCTCCAAGATGAAGACTATATGCCTTTTTACAGTGTTACTCGTACCCAAATCAATGTTCAATTGGCAGATCCTCCATGTCTCAGACAGATGATTAGACAAATTCCCCTCCTCCCATCTTCCATCCAAGAAAACCCGTCGTATTCGTAAGTATTATATTGAAAAAACGGAAATTTCCAGAATATATCCGACAACAAATTGGCGTCATGTGTGGAGAAATATAGCATCGAAACGGCTATCATCGGGTGAACGAAGCCTGATGTACCTCTTCGTGAATGAGAAAGTTGAGCATCGAAGGCTGATGAATGTTATGCAGCGTGCAGATGGAGCGAATTGTCTGCACTGTAATGTAGCGGTGGAGGCGATTGGGCACAAATACAGCGAGTGCCCACGCGTTACTGCAGCGTGGACATTTATGCAACGGAAATTAACTGCAATTCTTGGCGGCTGGCAGAGACCATCTTTTGAAGAGTTGTAGCATCCAACACTTATAAATATTGAAGACACCGTACGGGCCAAGTTCATAAAAACAATTGTAAATTTTATTGACTATGTAAATAGTTCTGGTAGTAGAGTAGATGTAAATGAGTTGAATTTTCATTTAAGTGTTAATGAGTAGTATGTTTTTAAAGCTGAAATAATAATTGTGCAAAAACACATAAAATAAACAAAACTATGACTTAAAAAAAAGTATTGTTTTGGAAAATCTAAAAATAAAGACTATGAAAATGGAAAACCTGCTGCTTTTGCTTTTGTCTGATTGGATTGTTGGATTCTGATTTTGAAGAGTATATTCGCGTAGACGGCATTAAGCTTCGGGTGCTTTCATTGGGAGGCGAAAATTATTATGGATATTCAGGAGGAATAAACATGCTTTCAAAATCAAATTTATGGATGAAAATTTACTTTAACGTATCGAATATTTATTTTATGCGATGAAATAAGAGGGTTTTTTTTACGATACCGCAGAACATTGAACGAAAACTGTGTCTAATGATGATATTATATTATAATAGCAATTATTTGTGGAACAAACAGGAAATGCATCGACAAATGGTTAAGTGAGTGTCAGGAGTACATGTATTAGGTAATCAAACAATATGAAGTAAAAATTTTCATTCAAACTTTTATATTTTTACACTGCACTTGGCTCTTCTGATCTAATTCACCTCCCAAGCACTAATATCGCCTCCAAACGTCGACACTGTACATTTGTCGTCGCAAATATAAACAAATCAGACTATATAACGCACACCAACAAACCACCGCATTCGTGAAACTGAAAACGTTTTTTTATTACAGAGTCTGTTTGGCACTGACTCAATTTTAAAAACGAATTCGCTATTAGTTGAGATGTCCTCGTTTGTCCACGGTGGAAGGGAAGGGGGTATAGATAATTTCCACGTGCACAAGTTAAATGAATGTTATTGGCGATCTAATACTAGGGACAGACATACAGCTGTACTTGCGTTGTAAGAGTAAAGCGTTGTACAGGTACCATCGTACCATGACAGACATACTTTGGTTGTACATTGTACCGTATGTCAAACTGACAATCAGATATTTTTCCAATTTCCATCACATATTTCAATGAAAAAGGTTTTTATTTAGTGTCTAAACTATCAAACACAACAAACAAGTTTCCAATCTGAGTTATTAACTTAAGAGAAAGTCAATGAAAAGAACGTTTATCAAGTGATTTGCTTCTGCTTGTTCATGCTACCCACCACTAACCGTCTATGGCGCTGCGCACAGTACAACTGTAGCCATGTACAGCGGTAAAACAGGTCGGTACAGGTACAGCGATTGTACCGAGTTGCTTGCATGGTTCTAGCGCTGTACATGGTGACAGATTTTCGAAGTACAACGGTAGTACAGCTGTATGTCTGTCATAAGTATAACGTACAAATCTACACCTAGGCGGCACTGCGGTGAAAGTGATGATGGTTTTAAATTTTGCCATGTGAGCTTATGGAAGGTTTGTAGTTCTTTCCATAAATTACAATGTTATAATCGTAAAAGATTATTTGATTGCGATGAGTTTTTAAGAAATTTAATTCTGCGCATTTTTATATATAACATGTTATTTTCTTATCTCTTTCAGTAGTGAAAATTGTATAAATATTGACAATGGTTGAATCAAAGACGGAAATTCGAGAGCACAATCAAAAACAAGCAGAAAAATGCATGTTTCTTGCATGTGAGAACTACCTTTGAAAGTCCGGGAGTAAAACATACGTGATTTGTTTTTCAATTTTAGGTTACCTTATCATCATTTTCTTAGGTCAAAAACAGAATCCAGATGTCTCACCGATCGTTTACGTTTTACGTTAGATCGCCAATTGAAAAATACAGATCTACTTTCAAAAGTGAATGAAATCTGTTCTACATTTCAAGAGTTTAGAAATTGTTTGCGACTATCATTTCACCCGGTGCTACAATCCTGACGAATAAGCTGGGCTGTCTGGTCTGAGCGGCAAAGAAAGCAAAGAAGTATCAGACAAAACAAAACCTGTTACGGCTGTGTAATCGGTACACCATCGACAGAAATATCATGGTGTTGCAACAGTCGACGCACCTCCCATCAAGAGCATTGGCCTACCAACATGCTAGAAAAATATAAACAGTGATCTATACAAATTGAAGAATAGCATCCAGATTAATAGAATTGATTCCTGAAAAGAAAGTTATTATGAGAAATAGTTGAATTAAAAATATTATATAGAAACTAAACGTAAGTTGTAATAAGTTATAATATCTGTTACATACCTGTTACTTACCTATACAACTGTTATTTGTAGGAATAATTTAACTTACCTTTATACTTACCTGAAACCTGCGAAAAGACCTGAAATAAAGGTGGTTAAAAATTCGGAAATTGATTGTTTCATCTCAAGGAAATTCAACAAAACCCAATAAACAAAACCCGGCAAACAAACAAACAAATGGAACCAACGGACAACAATCCAACCATGTGCGAAAGGGAGACAAAACAACATAGGAGTACAACGAACACCAGATATTAATTTCACCACACCCGAAGATTGAGATTGAGAGCAAAACATCGCACATGGAAGAAACAAGAACAGGAGCATCAGCGCACTGTGAAAATGTGCTCCAGCGGAGCGATCGCAGTCGGGATTGGACCATGGAGGAATAATTTTCATGTACAGTGTATACGCGTCGAATAAGTGTTGATCGATTGAAGGTTCATGTAATCCAATGTTAAATGTTGTTAATAGTTTTAGTATTGTGAATTGTGAGTTGTAATGGCCAGAAGTTCTCTTTAGAAGAATTGAGACCCGAGTTGTCCCTTGAATCTATCACAGTCTTGAGTCCGCTAACGAGAGATCAGCAGCATCTAGACTTCCAACGTTCGAAGCAATAATTGTATAATTTGCGCTCGGAGTTCGTGAAGATCTTGTTCTCGTTGATCCTCCCGCTTAATGGATTTCGACAAATTGTTCAAACTCCCGTTCGTCACGCTTTCCGTAGGGAATTAGTGCGAAGGGAGTTGAATCAACTTGTTGAGGGTATAATTTCGATAGATTGATCGACGTCCGTTCGTTACGCGTTCCGTAGGGAATCAGAGCGAAGGCGGTTAGCTCAATTTGTTGATAAAGATACACTTCCGTTCGTTACTCGTTCCGTAGGGAATTAGTACGAAGGCGGTCTATCCAGTTTATTCTTGATGTAATTCATACAGCACTCTTCTTCGAAATCTGTAAAGTGCAAGCCAAATTCATTATGGTTGATTCCTTCGCGCAACCGAGTATACTGCTTCGTTCGCACGCTTACAGCGTTCGTTCAATTGTTCTTTTCACCAGCGGTAGAGCTACCGTGCCACTGACCGAGCGGGGGATCAGATCACAAAGAGCTGATTCATTACACGCACGCGCTAACAAGTATGGAAATAGGTTAGTTGTGCTAGGATCAGCATTTAGGTTTCGTCGCGGTTCAACCCAACCAGCGACTGGAAGCAAATTGACACGTAATAAATATAGCATAGGCACATTTTCACGCTTCGCAAGGGATACCGAATCCGATAATAAATTCAATAAACTATTGAATGGAACCGTGACTTCTTTCACACTGGGGCATTTAAATCGCTGACAATTCAATAAACTAGTATTAAAAAACAAATAAATCTGTAAATAATATAGTATTCAGAAACATTCGATTAGAGCGTTCGAGTCCTCACTAAATCCGGAATAGGTGTTCATCCGGCGTGAGGAAGTTACTTCGTTGAAATTATTTCTCATCCCACAAGCTACTTTGGTTGACTTGAACCTTACCATAACTTGGAATTAGGATTGACCTGTATTGCAGGACGGTTCTAGCCAATTTCTCCCTTGCAAGAGAGTTACGAAATTGCAATTCTCGTTACGCTGGATTTTCACAGTCTAACTTCTGGTTAAGTCTTGGACGGTCTGTTCTGCAGAATGTCGATTACTGACCAGCAACCACACTTTGCGTCGTAAGGTCGGCGTGTCTCGATCGCCGATATCTTGTATAATTGGCCAGGGTACTGCTTGAACTTGCGCCGCAGGTGTGCTGCGAAAGCCACTACTCAATTGGACAATTATAGATTGTTAGGATTTTTTTTAAATTTTTTGAGGGATCACTTCTTTCTACTAATCGAGAGATTGGGAAGTTACAAGTGAACGTTCGTGACCACAATCGAGAGCAAAATCCTACTAAAGGCTGGTTTAGAGTTCCCGTGAACGTGAACATGAACAGCTGGTGGAATAGTACGATCATTTCACGGTGAACCACATTGCGAACAAACAACTCAAAAAATCGTAGTGAACAGAATATGTTCACGATTATATCAAAAATTCACCAGTAATCGTGAAGTAAATAAACATCGAGCTTCAATAACGTAATTCGAACAAAATATACAGTTGTTCACGAATCAACCCGAAGCAACGAAGATTTTCAACCCGTGCAGAGGACCGATTGAATGAAATTGTATTCATATGGAAATTTTCACTGAAAACTCGAGAGCTGTGTATGCTTATAACCAACATACAACTGTACTAGCGTTATACTTCGAATATTGTATGTCTGTCACCATGTATAGCCCTAGAACCATACAAGCAACTCGGTACTCGGCGCTGTAGCTTTACCGACCTGTTGTTAATATTTTTTTTCAAAAAAAAAGTTTCTTCCTACCGTTTCAAGATGTTTTCCTCGCGTTTTATATATGGACTGATGATATATTAACAAAAAGAAAAAAGACGGGTGGGTAATGTCGGGGACATAACCGGAGTGACGTAGGACTATACAAAGGGGACAGCTTTTGCTAAATATGTATTTTAAATATATTGTTTCATTTTCTTCTCCTACGTGAATACCTACCTATCTACCTGAAAAAATGGATTACTTTACTGTTTACTTTTTATGAACATGTTGGGGGTTCTGAAAAGAACCTTTGGTGTTGTGTTTTTGCGTTTTTTTTTACAAAATTGATTCTTGATTTTTTTCTGAAGGCTTTGTACTTATTAAATGTTCAACGCCGAGCATCTTTCGGCGTATGAACATATCGTACAATCAAACTGATGGCTGTGATAGGGAATGCATAGGTGGTCATCAGCTCATTCACCATCATATATTTCACTATTGAGCACATTACCGTACCTTAAACTGTGGTTTCGGAGACGAATGAATTGTAAGATTTGTAGTCTCCGCAAACAAAGTAAATAAAAATGAAAAAGAACTGAGGTTTTGGAGACGAACTTTACGATCTGTCGAGAAATAAACGAGCTATAAGCGTTCTGAAAAACCAACAGTAAATACAGGGACGGATGACCTTCGGATTAAAGTCCTTCAAAATAAGAACAGAGCAGCAGGAAATACATAGCTCATCATGTTGCTCCTTAGTTATTTTTCTATACAATGCAGATGTAACGTCAGTCAATTTTCAACATCAGTTATCAACCAAAGAAAGCAGTTCTTGCTACCGAGAAAATTCGTTAATGCCATCCTGCATACAATGTGAAGCCACTTTTAATTCGGAAACCATGCATGGGTTTGTGAAAACTGAATGATCAATTTAAAAGACCCCAACCACCAATAAGTTCAAGAACAAGCATAACCAAAATAAATCAGTTTATATGATATGTCATATTATGTCACTTTAGAATGCATTGGTATTGTGAAAAACTTTTAATAACTCTTCTTTGAAAGGTTTAATGGCCCTGAAAAGCGCCGTGTTTTACGGTGGCTGGTTTTGCCACCAAAGCAGTCTGTATAAACAAACTTTTTCCTTATTCTACCTGCTGCCGTTTTGCGATTGCGTTTGCCACTCGCTGAAACTAGTTGTTGCCACCGAGCCGAATGTGCTCTGTTCTGTAGGCTGGTTTTCTTATTGTCGTGAGCAGCTTCGCAAGCCAACTCGAGCACTCCGGCGGCCGAAATTCTATAACCGCTATTAGGTATACTGGTGCTCCGGCATCAATCCGTTGATGCGATGTGATGTGAAACGATGCCATACAACCACACTGATTTACGGCTTGAAAAAAAATTAGATATTTTTTGGGGTCCGCGCGTTTTGTACTCTAGCGGTACACACTCACAGGATAGAGACCAATCGGCAGACTCAGCCAAAGGGGCGAGTCCAACGAGACGAACGAATGAGCGTTAAAAGGCAGCGATGGCAAAAAATACATTCATTACGAATTGTTCGCTCGTTGGATTCACATGCAGGCTAAAAAGGGTCCTTTTCAGGATCACAAAATTATCTTCAATCTAAAGAGTTTATTGTTTTGTTATCACTCGATATTCCCATATTTTTCGGCTAAACCTTCCTGTTTAGCAATTACGTTTGCCACTCGCCACAGCTTTCACAGTTGGAAAATTTCTTCCCATCCAGCTTGTGGCATATTGTACAGTAAATTACATTCAATGGCACGACGCATTACCACCATTCAGTGTCGGATTGGAGGTAATTTTAACCTGTAATTGAACATTTGCGATGACAGTGGTACAGTGTCGACTTTCTATGTGGGGTCATAATTTGGACCCCGAACTCTATGTTAACAAAAAGGTCCAACTAAATATGTCGCATTACATGTCTGTCCAATTAGCTAAATGTCAAACTAATTGTAAATTACTGTACTTTCAATCTGGAAACAATTTAAGAATTGGTGAAAATTGAATAATCAGGAAAGTCCCCAACTATCAATAAGCTCAGAACAACTGCCAAATTCACATACTCATCAGATCTTGGCAAACAAATTATGAAAAAATCAATTTGTGTTTTATTATTATTTTAGATATTATTTTAGAATGCATTGAACTGTATTTCGTAAACTCTTTTTTTAAAGGTTTAATGGCCCTGATAAGCGCCGTGTTTTATCGTGGTTTTGAAAAAAACAATTTCGAACGCCCTCGATGCCGCCTTGTTCTGGATTTGCCACCAAAGCAGTTTGTATAAAGAACAAACTTTTTTCTTCTGCTACCAGCTGCCGTTTTGCGATTGCGTTTGCCACTCGCCACTCGCTGCAACTGCCTGTTTTCTTGATGTGCACCGAACCGAATGTGTTCTGTTCCGAATGCGGGTTTTCTTATCGTCGCGAGCAGATTTGCCAGCTAACTCGATCACTTCGGCGGCCAAAACTATATAACGCCGGCTAGGTGGACTGGTGCACTGCTGCACTAACACGCTCGGCCTAACTACCCTTGCGGGAAACTCCAGACAAACACGGTTCGAGCGGGATTTTACCTTTCCCTTCACTTTTCCTCCTTTGCCATAACCAACCATGGCTGCTTGTGTTGGTTTGTTGATGTGATGTGATACGAAACGATGTGGTGTACGGTTTGGATAAGAATGAGCGTTACCGCAGCGGAGCGGGGATTTTTAAGCTGACTGGCTGGCTCGAGAATTACGCATGCGTGAGACTGCAACCAATGTTTCTTCATTTTTTTCTTTTTCCTTTCCAATCGTGCCTTGTTGTATTTCGCTGCTGCTCTGGTTGCCCGTTTTGGTCGGTACGATTTGAGGAGCACAAAATGGACCAATCAAAAATGGGCACAAAGTGCATTTGGACAATGCTTGATATTTCACAATTATTCAATTATTTATCTCAAGAAAAATGAAATGTTATTCGTTATGATAGATGCGTAGATATATTTCCTATCAATTGATGCAAAAATCTTTGCGATCTATTGAGAAATGCTCGAGTTATAAGCGTTCCAAATCTTGCATTTTTTCCTACTTGTTCAGTGTCTAAATTTTCATTTCACCCCCTATATCTTCCGGTTAGACGTAGTCCTACGTCAAAAAATCATCTAAGCATTCAATGCAGAATAATCGCTAGGATTTCGATAACAACACATATTTTTAATGCGGAATATTCAGTTGTACTTTTTCTGTCCACGTGGTATGTGGATGGCCCCTGAGATGAAAAAAGAAATTTATGTTCAGGCGAAAAAAAGCCGATATTCTGACCATCTTTTTTCGTGTAGCGATGACGAAAGTGTGCGAACGCGAAACGTCAAAACGTAGACGTACTTCACTGCTCTGATGGGGCACTAGAAGCAAAAGTTTTTTCACACATAAATGGTTACAGCAGCAGTTCGTAGAAAGGCAAAATAAGCTAATAATTGTATCCACGTTTGTAGTTCTGGGTTTGTACGGAAAATCGATAGCTTCGAGCCGTGGTTGGTTGGCCAGTCTAGCCAGGATTTCGAAATGGATTCGCTCGGATCGGAAATCGGTCAAAAGATGAGGGTAGGTTCCCGTTGAATGTGTGTTTTGTTGATGATTAGTTTCTTTTATGTTTTTTCTTGTTCCCATTCAATCTGTAGAGCGCCGTGAAGGCGAAGCTGATTGAACTGGGAACTGGTTCAGCTAGTGGATATATTGACGACGAGTTGCCGGATTACGTGATGATTATGGTTGCAAATAAACGCTCGCGGCAGCAAATGATCGACGATCTGACGCTATTCTTGGGTAGCCAAACAGAGGTGTTTGTGAGTTGGCTGCATCAAGTATTGCAAAAGTTGGAGGAGGTGACACTCCCGGCCACAGCAGTTGCCCCTACAACGGCCGGTAAGATATCCAAAGAGTCCAGTGGGAAGCGCAAAGGCGGTGAACAGAAGGAGCGGAAGGACAAGAAGAAAGATAAGAAGACGAAGAAAAAAGAGAAAAGTCCGGACCCGAAGGAAACAGCTATCGAGGAACAACACACTCCTCCGCATCCTTCACAGTTGGGTGTTGGCTCTATCCAGGATGTTTTTGCGAATCAGTTTATCCAGCAGGCGAAAAGAACACTCGATATCGAAGTGAGTGTTCCAAAGAAAGACACACGGGATAGAACACCGCCTCTGCAGGATAATTCTCACCCACGGATGGGTAATGATTTCGATATTCCGACTATCTCGGAAATAGCAGGTCACAGTGCTTTACAAAAACACCAGAAGGAATTGTCAGAGCTGGAGGAAATCCAGCAAAGAATCAAACAAGCAAAAAAGCAGCTAAGGTCAATGCGTTCAGATGAGTCTGAAGATGAAGATTTTTTGAACATAAAGGCAAACGACGATGATCTTGAGAATATTGAAGATGGTGTTGTGGGTGAATCTCGGAGGAAAGATAAACGTAAAGCATCTATAGCGTCGGAAAAAGATCGCGAACCGGTGGTAGAAGAACGAAGTAATACTCCCCCGCCTCCGGTCGTTCCGACTCAGAAGAAGAGATCCATCATGGAGCGTTTGGGAACGCGCCCAGAGCCGAAACCGGCAACAGATGTCGAGCCAGCGGCGACGGAAAGTTCAGCAAACAAATCGAATATTATTAGTCTGTCAGCGCACCGTAGAGAAGAGCGGGAGTTGTATGTACCAGTTTTCCGCAGGAAAGAAATGGAAGAGCAAGCTAAAGCAAGGGAAGCGAGATCACGAACCAACAGAAGTCGAAGTCGTGGACGGGAGCGAAGGCGTTCGCCATCATTACGATCTCTGCGGAGAGAGAGTAGTCGAGATCGATCCCGTAGCAGGCGAGACCGGGAGAGGGATCGTGACAGGACGAGAAGTCCCGAGCGGGGACGCAAACGAGATCGCGATCGATCGTCGGGGAATGTCAGCAATGGTACTGAAGTGCGCACCAGAATAGGTTCCAGGGTTATAGTGCTTCCTCCCAAACCGGAATATAACGAGGAGGACGAACTGGAGCTCCCTGTCGCAAGTGTTGTGAAGGTTCAACCGCGTCCTCAGATTCCCAAAAATAAGCAACCCAGTAAAAATCTGCTGCTCAAAGCGATGGCAGAAGCACAGCGCTCAACAGCAGCAAATTTGAAAAAAACGATTAGCAATCGTGAAGAAAGTGCGCCGCGGCATCGGCGGATGTTAATTGAAATCCCAGGAACAAAGTCCGAAGGAGTTCCCCCAGTGGACGTTTGCTACGAATTTGACGAGGATGATGATGATGAGGATATCGTCAATCATGTTTTACGGGAAGAAGACGATGACGATGAGCTGCAACAAATTCTGGAGGAAAACGATGAGTACATCCCGGAACCGGTTGCTGTATCGATTTCCGGACGATCAGATACAGACAGCGACACTGGCTACGTGTATGTTCCTTCCACAAAACATGCCGATCAGCAGTCTATCGTTGTCGCTGCTGCTACTGCTGCTGATGATGAAGCGACCGACGAGTGTGATCCGAAGAATGATGCCGAAGAGAACCCCAAGTTTGTTGTTACGCTGGATGGCGCATATAAGAAGACCACTTCTCGTTCTTCCCCCAGTCACACACCGCCACCTCCCTCCAAATCTAAACCGTCGATTAAGGATAGAATCGGAGTTAAGGTTGCTTCGAGTGACAACAGCACTACGCCTCTGAAGAACCGAACCGACGACGAAGACCGTTTCCACCAGGAAACACTCAAGAGACGGAAAGAACGGTTTAGCGTGAAGGCAGCTGTCCCCGTCGTTAAGGACATCAAACGGGAAGCCTCCAGATCGCCAGATAGGCGGCCCAAATCTACCAAGAAATCCCCCAGTCCTCGTAAGCGCGATAAGCGATCATCCAACTCGGCCAGAAAGTCATCCCCGAGTGATTTGAATGAGTTGCTTCTGCAACGAACAAAAGAACTGCTGGTTGATGATAGCGTGTCCTCCTCGCCGATTTATATGTCGAAAACGGACTATGAGAAGATCGATTTGAATTCATCATCTCGTAAGCGGAAGCGCGTTTCACCCATTCAGTTCGCGCTGACTGATGACGAGGCGGACGACACCGATGGGGAGTACAACCACCATCGGGATCGAGAGCGAGACCGGCGGGAGAGAAAATCGGTCGAACGGACGGACAGTATCGACGAGGAGAGTGTTGATGGCCGGAAGGATCAGCGACGTGAGCGGGAGAATGAACGCAGACCGACGACGGACGATCGAAGGAAGAATAGTAATGGTTCTGGTGGATCTGTCAGTGGGGAGGTCAAATCTCCGACGAAAAAAATTAAGAAGCTCGAGTCGAGCAGAAAATTCGATGATGTGCCACAATGTAAGTATTCGGAACAATACTTTGAAGTACAAAACTTTGACATTTTTGTTTTTTCGACAGTGCTTAGTTCTGTTTCGGTATCCTCTGATGGGCTATCCAAGAGTAAGGCCATCATCAAAGAACGGTGCAAGTATTTCCCAGGGTGCCGCCAGGGCGATTCCTGTGAGTTCCTGCATCCCAGCACCCCGTGCAAAGCGTTCCCGGCGTGCAAATTCGGTGACAAATGTCTGTACCTCCATCCGACGTGCAAATTCGATAAGATCTGCAACCGATTGGACTGTAATTATATGCATAGCAAGCCCTCATCTAGCCATGGCATTAGTTCCGCCGGACCCTCGGCACCTCCGTTGGGTATGTTAAAAAAAATCTTTAGAGCGATTCCATTTGAATTTGAAGGTCGATTTTTTGTATTTTTTGATTTTGCTCAAATTTCGCAGACGCATTCTTTATGACTAAAAGGGCAATTTGTATAATCGGATTTCATTTTGATTCTAGCCTTACTTTTGAGAAGGGCCTGTTAAAAAAATAGTTTTATTTTTATTTCATTTCGAATATAACACTCAAAATTCGATTTTCTCAAAAAAGCTGTTGCAACGGACAACTAATGAAGTTTATCGCAAGTAGTAGTAATTCAAAAAAAAGGATTTTTGAAAACTGTTGAAATGATTCTTATATATGTTTTTGTGGCTGCTTGGTTATTGAGCTGAGCAGTCCAGTCTTTTTTTTCACCCTCAAGCCCGTGGCAAGTTCGTTCGTTGCGATAGTGTACGAGTTCGCACCCCACTCGCTTGTTTCTGGCGCTCTTTCAAGAGTCTTAATAGAGAGTGAGAAGGACGAAGTATCCTCGTAGTGAAATGAATGGAGAAGTCAATCCGTTCGTGAAATCTGGCTTTTCTAGAAAGCCGACGAAAAAGAGAGATGTGGTAGAGAACACTTTACCCCGCGCTGAAAATTAAAATATTAGTGAGCTGAAAGTGCAGTGCAATGCAATTGACGATTATAGCAAAATTGTGAACGCGTTAGAGAAAGAAAAAACTATATAATATATACACACCAATAATTCCTCCCGCGGACCAATTTCAAGTATTTATGAGTTCAATTATGGAACTCATAGTACAATGCAAACAATGATGCAAGAAATGTTGCGCAGCCAACAACTTCTCAAAAAAACGGCAATGTTCAAAATATTTTGTTTTGAAAATCTGCTATTGGAATGCAAACGGGATACATAACCATTTGAATGAAATTAAACTATTCTTAAACCAACACAACATTGACGTTTTTTTCATCAATGAAACCCATCTGACGGATCACTACAACATCAGAATCACGAGATAGGATTTTATGGTACAAATCACCCTCACGAGTCAGCAGGAGAAGGGGCTGCTGTCCTCATCAAACGAGATATTCCACACTATTTATGGCACCGTCACAGTACTCTAAATATCCCAGCAGCGGCTGTGTGCATCGAGAGTAATTCAGAGAAATTAGTACTAACAGCACTCTACTCTTCGCCGAACCACCACCCTTCAGAGGAGGAACTGAAAGAATTTTTCTCACTCCAAGGGCACCGACTTATCGTCGCTGGGGACTTCAACGCGAAACACACATTTTGGGGATCAAGGCTAATTACCACTCGGGGTTGCGTCTTACACAACGTCATCACTGACTCTGGCTATGGCATTGCATCATGCGGCAAATCAGCACACTGGCCAGAGGATCCTCGCCGTTGCAAAAAATATTACTCTTCTTGAACGGTGTCCTGTGCGGTGACCGGAATAAATCGCCACAGTAAACAACTGCAACAGAAACAACCGCTTAGAAAAAGTGTAGTAGGCTAGAAATATTTGGCGCGGGAAAAACATCATGTGCCTCACATTTCTATTATAAATTTATTCTCTTGTTCTCGTTTTTCGAAATTTATTCTGAGGACAATGTAATGGGGACGAAGTCCCCATTTGGCGAGGATAAGGAATCGAGGCGGCCCATGCCGCCAAGATGACGCAATCCGAGTCCACCGCCGACCCGCCGTCGGAAGCGGCGGTGTCTCGCACGCAAACCTGGGATCCACTGATTGCCCGGTTAGTTTGAAACATAGGATACGATCCTTTAGCAATGTCCGACCGAGCTCTAGCGAGCGTCGGACGGTATACGTCTGCCCGGGGCGTTACGTTTGCCTGGGGCGATACGTTTGCCCGGTTAATTCTTGTTTTGAAATACAATACCGCGCCACAATATTTATAGCCTACTACACATTTTATAAGCGGTGGTTTCTGTTGCAGTCGTTTTCTGTGGCGATTTATTCCGGGAACCGTCCTGTGCAACTTTTGCCGTCTCAACGTATGCATTAACTAGCGTCATTTATTAGTACATAGTTGAGATTTCTTAAGCCAAATAACACATCTTGAATGTATTCCGAGGGGCAAGCTCTAAAATACGCGTGACCACAGTGCAAGCCGGAAGAAAATTCTTTGACGAAAAATCCCCCGACCAAAACGGGAGTCGAACCCGAAAACCCGGTATGATAATGTGAGACGCTAACCACTTGGCCACGGGTGCACTAAAAATATTAATAGTGAACGAATTCGACCGAAGCTTCTTCTGGACTTATTGTTTGAATACTCACCAATACTTCTGGAATACTTCATAGAAAAGCAAGTGAAGTAGACGTCATCCAATCTCACTAACATTTCAACGAACTGGACAAAATATAAGACATATATCTCTTCTAATATTCTCGATCTACCTCTGGATAACGAACATTATATCGAGGAAGCAGTTAACCAGGTCAGTGTACTCATGAAGAATGCTGCGAAGATAGCTACCCCACCCATGAAGACCCAGAAACACAACAAAATTGTTTCTGCCACCCACATAAAAGTAGCAGTTGCAGAAAAACGGCGTCTGAGACGTATCTGGCAATACAAACGATCGCCAGAATCTAAAAACCAACTCAATATGGCAGAACGCAAACTAAGGAAGCTATTACACGACGAGAAAGATGAAAAATTCCATTTTTTTTTTATCTGTATTATAGTGACTTTCAACTCATTTGGCTGGTTCGTCACTTTTTACTTCCATTTTTTGGAAGAATGTCGGGAGTGATAGTTGAACTCGTGACCTTTAGCGTGAGAGACATGGATGTTACCACTACGCCAGATCGCCTCCACAGAAAAATTCCATAATTACTTAACTGAATTGTCACTAAATCAAGATACTAATTACTCACTATGGAAGGCAAACAATAATCTAAAACGACCTCAGTTACAAATTCCACCGTTTAGAATGCCCTCTGGGAATTGGGCCAGAAGTGACGATGAAAAAGCAGCAGCAACTTTTGCAAACCTTCTTCAAAAAGTCTTCGCTGCGAATCAATCGGAACCTAATCAAGAAACGCTCGAATCAAACCTCGGCTGGTGAGACATGTTATCAAAAATCACATCAATGCACAATGGTCCAGGAGGTGCATTCAAGTGGAAATTAGCATTTAGAGCTCGACAGTTATTCTCTAGGCAAAAACTGTCTTCGACAAAGTTGTTACATATGATAGAGCGCTCATTATCGTGTTATTAAAAATCGGGTGACCAAAATTGTCGATGAATTAAAAAAAATAATTTTCTTAACTTTATTGATAGAGGTAAACATAGTTCGACAATGTTGTAGTCCTAGTTATTTGAGACATCTTTGTAGAACAAAATTTTTTTTCTATCTCTTGAAATAACTGACATAGCGCCATTTTTTTAGGTTGCGTTAGGGTCACCATGAAAAAACTTTTTTATTGCTCTAACTTTTATATTTTTAAGTCTACCTACAAACTGTCTTCGAAAGACTTTTTGAGCTTACTAATACAAACATTTTGCGATGCAGAACTTGTCAATATCTCAACTTCACTCAAAGTTATTGATGTTCCGTCCCAAAAAATACGCTCTCTGCAATTGTTTGTCATTCTTCCTGGGTCAAACATAAACAAAGTATATTAACGGCATTTGAAAAAGCATAGTTCACTCTACATGATGTGTGTTTTTGAAGACTATTTTTTTTTCGTGTTTGAGCAAATTAAAATTGAAATCATAAGTTTTTGGGTGAAAAACCATCAATAATCTTGAGTAGGATCAACATATTGATAAGTTCTGCATCGCAAAAAGTTTGTATTAGTATGTTCTAAAAGTCTTTCGAAGACAGTTTTGATGTAGAATTTGGATGTAGAGTAACCATGAAAAAAACGGGTTTTTACTTTAATTTTGACGTAGGACTACGTCTAACCGGAAGATATAGGGGGTGAAATGGGAATCTAGGCACTGAACAAGTAGGAAAAAATGCAAGATTTGGAACGCTTATAACTCGAGCATTTCTCAATAGATCGCAAAGGTTTTTGCATCAATTGATAGGAAATATATCTACGCATCTATCATAACGAATAACATTTCATTTTTCTTGAGATAAATAATTGAATAATTGTGAAATATCAAGCGTTGTCAAAATGCACTATGTGCCCATTTTTGATTGGTCCATTTTGTGCTCCTCAAATCGTACCGACCAAAACGGGCAACCAGCGGCAGCAGCGAAATAGAATGAAGCACGCTTGGAAAGGAAAAAGAAAAAAATTAACGATACATTGGTCGCAGTCTCACACATGCGTAATTCTCGAGCCAGCCAGTCAGCTTAAAAATCCCCGCTCCGCTGCCGTAACGATCATTCTTTGTGTGGACACCGACTGGACAGCATCGTTGCTGGACGAGCTGGACGGCGAGGGACCGAGTGCCTTTCTCAAGGCAAGAGGGCGGAGGTGGTAGCGCTGGAGTAGAGTAATAGAGTAGAGTAGAGTTTTCAAAGGGCCTTTCTCAAGGCTAGAGACGAATGAACTGCAAAAGTTTAAAGTCTCTATAATTCAAGACCTTCCTTCCTTCCGTAACGATCATTCTTTGTGTGGACACCGACTGGACAACATCGTTGCTGGACGGCGAGGGATCGAGTGCCTTTCTCAAGGCAAGAGGGCGGAGGTGGTAGCGCTGGAGTAGAATAGAGTAGAGTTTTCAAAGGGCTTTTCTCAAGGCTAGAGACGAATGAACTGCAAAAGTTTAAAGTCTCTATAATTCAAGACCTTCCTTCCTTCCGTAACGATCACTCTCATTCAAACCGTACACCACATCGGTTCGCATCACAACACATCAACAAACCAACCCAAGCAGCCATGTCTGGACATGGTAAAGGAGGAAAAATGAAGGGAAAGGCAAAATCCCGCTCGAACCGTGTTTAGTTTCGGCTGCCGAAGTGATCGAGTTAGCTGGCAAAGCTACTCGCGACGATAAGAAAACCCGCATTCGGAACAGAACACATTTGGTTCGGTGGACATCAAGACAACAGGCAGTTGCAGCGAGTGGCGAGTGGCAAACGCAATCGCAAAACGGCATCAGGTAGCAGAAGAAAAAAGTTTGTTCTTTATACAAACTGCGTTGGTGGCAAATCCAGAACAAGGCGGCATCGAGGGCATTCGAAATGGTTTTTTTTTCAAAACCACGAGTACTAAGTTGTCTAAATTGGAACCATTCCATAAAACAAGGCGCTTTTCAGGGCCATTAAACCTTCCAAAAAAGAGTTTACGAAATACAGTTCAATGCTTTCTAAAACATTATCCAAAATAATAATAAAACACAAATTGATTTTTTCATAATTTGTTTGCCAGGATCTGATGAGTATGTGAATTTGGCAGTTGTTCTGAGCTTATTGATAGTTGGGGACTTTCCTGATTATTCAATTTTCACCAATTCTTGAATTGTTTCCAGATTGAAAGTACAGCAATTTACAATTAGTTCGACAGTTAGCTAATTGGACGGACATGTAATGCGACTTATTTAGTTGGACATTTTTGTAAACATAGAGATCCAAATTATGACCCCACATTGAAAGTCGACACTGTACCACTGTCATCGCAAATGTTCAATTACAGGTTAAAATCGCCTCCAATGCGACACTGAGTGGCGCTTCGGCACGTCGCATTGAATGTAATTTACTGTACAACATGTCACAAAGCTGGATGGGAAGAAATTTTCCAACTGTGAAAGCTGTGGCGAGTGGCAACAAATCGCTAAACAGGAAGGTTTAGCCGAACAAGATGGGGATATCGAGTGATAACAAAACAATAAACTCTTTAGATTGAAGATAATTTTGTGATCCTGAAAAGGACCCTTTTTAGCCTGCATGTGAATCCAACGAGCGAACAAATCGTAATGAATGTATTTTTTTGCCATCGCTCCCTTTTAACGCTCATTCGTTCGTCTCGTTGGACTCGCCACTCTGGCTGAGTCTGCCGATTTGTCTCTATTCTGTGAGTGTGTACCGCTAGAGTATAAAACACGCGGACCCCAAAAAAATATCTTATTTTCTTTCAAACCGTAAACCCGTGTGGTTGTACGGCATCGGCATCGTGGACGTAACAAAGGAGGACAAGTTAAGGGAAAGCCAAAGTCTCACTCGAACCGTGCAGGTCTCCAGTTCCCTGTTGGTCGCATTCACTGATTGCTCCGCAAGGGTAACTAGGCCGAACGGATTGGTGCCGGAGCACCAATATTCCTAGCAGCGATTATAGAGTTTCGGCCGTCGGAGTGCTCGAGTTGGCTTGCAAAGCTGCTCACGACAATCAGAAAACCCGCATCAAGAACAGAGCAGCTTCGGTTCGGCGCTCATCAAGGCAACAATTAGTTTCAGTGAGTGGCAAAGTGTTTCTCCGGCACGTCGCATTAAATGTAATTTACTGAACAACATGTACAAGCTGGATAGGAAGAAATTTTCCAACTGTGAAAGCTGTGACGAGTGGCAAACGCAATAGCTAAACAGGAAGGTTTAACCGAACAAGATGGGAATATCGAGTGATAACAAAAACACAACACCAAAGGTTCTTTTCAGAACCATCAACATGTTCATAAAGAGTAAACAGTAAACTAATCCATTTTTCAGGGAGATAGGTAGGTATTCACGTAGGAGAAGAAAATAAAACAATATATTTAAAATATATATTTAACAAAAGCTGTTCCGTTTGTATAGTCCTACGTCACTCCGGTTATGTCCCCGACATTACCCACCCGTCTTTTTTATTTCATCGACAATTTTGGTCGCCCTATTTTTGATAACAAGAAAATGAGCGCTCTATCATATGTAACAACTTTGTCGAAGACAGTTTTTGTCTAGAGAATGACTGTCGAGCTCGAAATGCTAATTTCCTCCTAAATGCATCTCCTGGACCATTGTGCAGTGGTGTGGTGTGGTTAGCCTAACAGTCTCACAACCCGGTTCATCCCAGCTGACGTCGTTGGGATTTTCTGAAGCGAAAAAACGCTGGTTACGTCTTCCTTCGGAAGGGAAGTGAAGCCGTTGCCTCGGCTCATGAGTTGTTGAGTCTGATCGGAAGGATACAGGTGGAGAAGCCTACCTGATTTCGGTGATTGGAACTGAAGTGGCGGGAATATGCCAACGAAAAATGAGCGAAGATAAGAAAAAATAACTTTTTTGTCCATTATCTTTCTGTTTTGGCGCACTGTGCAATGAACTTCATTAGTTGTCCGCTGCACATATATAAAAAATAACATATAAAAAGACGGGTGGGTAATGTCGGGGACATAACCGGAGTGACGTAGGACTATACAAACGGAACAGCTTTTGTTAAATATATATTTTAAATATATTGTTTTATTTTCTTCTCCTACGTGAATACCTACCTATCTACCTGAAAAATGGATTAGTTTACTGTTTACTCTTTATGAACATGTTGATGATTCTGAAAAGAACCTTTGGTGTTGTGTTTTTGTTATCACTCGATATTCCCATCTTGTTCGGTTAAACCTTCCTGTTTAGCTATTGCGTTTGCCACTCGTCACAGCTTTCACAGTTGGAAAATTTCTTCCTATCCAGCTTGTACATGTTGTTCAGTAAATTACATTTAATGCGACGTGCCGGAGAAACACTTTGCCACTCACTGAAACTAATTGTTGCCTTGATGAGCGCCGAACCGAAGCTGCTCTGTTCTTGATGCGGGTTTTCTGATTGTCGTGAGCAGCTTTGCAAGCCAACTCGAGCACTCCGACGGCCGAAACTCTATAATCGCTGCTAGGAATATTGGTGCTCCGGCACCAATCCGTTCGGCCTAGTTACCCTTGCGGAGCAATCAGTGAATGCGACCAACAGGGAACTGGAGACCTGCACGGTTCGAGTGAGACTTTGCCTTTCCCTTAACTTGTCCTCCTTTGTTACGTCCACGATGCCGATGCCGTACAACCACACGGGTTTACGGTTTGAAAGAAAATAAGATATTTTTTTGGGGTCCGCGTGTTTTATACTCTAGCGGTACACACTCACAGAATAGAGACAAATCGGCAGACTCAGCCAGAGTGGCGAGTCCAACGAGACGAACGAATGAGCGTTAAAAGGAAGCGATGGCAAAAAAATACATTCATTACGATTTGTTCGCTCGTTGGATTCACATGCAGGCTAAAAAGGGTCCTTTTCAGGATCACAAAATTATCTTCAATCTAAAGAGTTTATTGTTTTGTTATCACTCGATATCCCCATCTTGTTCGGCTAAACCTTCCTGTTTAGCGATTTGTTGCCACTCGCCACAGCTTTCACAGTTGGAAAATTTCTTCCCATCCAGCTTTGTGACATGTTGTACAGTAAATTACATTCAATGCGACGTGCCGAAGCGCCACTCAGTGTCGCATTGGAGGCGATTTTAACCTGTAATTGAACATTTGCGATGACAGTGGTACAGTGTCGACTTTCAATGTGGGGTCATAATTTGGATCTCTATGTTTACAAAAATGTCCAACTAAATAAGTCGCATTACATGTCCGTCCAATTAGCTAACTGTCGAACTAATTGTAAATTGCTGTACTTTCAATCTGGAAACAATTCAAGAATTGGTGAAAATTGAATAATCAGGAAAGTCCCCAACTATCAATAAGCTCAGAACAACTGCCAAATTCACATACTCATCAGATCCTGGCAAACAAATTATGAAAAATCAATTTGTGTTTTATTATTATTTTGGATAATGTTTTAGAAAGCATTGAACTGTATTTCGTAAACTCTTTTTTGGAAGGTTTAATGGCCCTGAAAAGCGCCTTGTTTTATGGAATGGTTCCAATTTAGACAACTTAGTACTCGTGGTTTTGAAAAAAAAACCCATTTCGAATGCCCTCGATGCCGCCTTGCTCTGGATTTGCCACCAACGCAGTTTGTATAAAGAACAAACTTTTTTCTTCTGGTACCTGATGCCGTTTTGCGATTGCGTTTGCCACTCGCCACTCGCTGCAACTGCCTGTTGTCTTGATGTCCACCGAACCAAATGTGTTCTGTTCCGAATGCGGGTTTTCTTATCGTCGCGAGCAGCTTTGCTAGCTAACTCGATCACTTCGGCGGCCGAAACTAAACACGGTTCGAGCGGGATTTTGCCTTTCCCTTCATTTTTCCTCCTTTACCATGTCCAGACATGGCTGCTTGGGTTGGTTTGTTGATGTGTTGTGATGCGAACCGATGTGGTGTACGGTTTGAATGAGAGTGATCGTTACGGAAGGAAGGAAGGTCTTGAATTATAGAGACTTTAAACTTTTGCAGTTCATTCGTCTCTAGCCTTGAGAAAGGCCCTTTGAAAACTCTGCTCTACTCTATTACTCTACTCCAGCGCTACCACCTCCGCCCTCTTGCCTTGAGAAAGGCACTCGATCCCTCGCCGTCCAGCTCGTCCAGCAACGATGTTGTCCAGTCGGTGTCCACACAAAGAATGATCGTTACGGCAGCGGAGCGGGGATTTTTAAGCTGACTGGCTGGCTCGAGAATTACGCATGTGTGAGACTGCGACCAATGTATCGTTAATTTTTTTCTTTTTCCTTTCCAAGCGTGCTTCATTCTATTTCGCTGCTGCCGCTGGTTGCCCGTTTTGGTCGGTACGATTTGAGGAGCACAAAATGGACCAATCAAAAATGGGCACATAGTGCATTTTGACAACGCTTGATATTTCACAATTATTCAATTATTTATCTCAAGAAAAATGAAATGTTATTCGTTATGATAGATGCGTAGATATATTTCCTATCAATTGATGCAAAAACCTTTGCGATCTATTGAGAAATGCTCGAGTTATAAGCGTTCCAAATCTTGCATTTTTTCCTACTTGTTCAGTGCCTAGATTCCCATTTCACCCCCTATATCTTCCGGTTAGACGTAGTCCTACGTCAAAAGAATAAAAAAACACCTTTTTTTAAGGCTTGAGTGTTATTGGAAAAAATGAAAATAAACATTTTAACATTTTTTTAATAGAGCATGCTTTCTTCTCATAGTCCCAATAATAACATAAAACATTGCGAAAGACACCAAAACACTGGACCAAACGTTCCTGAGTTATTTTTTTTCAAGCAATCTCTCCATGATTCTTCCTTTTTGTTCATGAAGAAATGCGACTGCTCAGTTGCTTGGTTTAGACCAAATAAAAAAATACAAAAATATAATTTATGAAAAAAATCTTTATTTGCGGTGGAAACAATGGCGTATATTTATCACTTTATCTCATTGTAGCTTCTTCCGTGGTGCCGGTGCAAAACTACAAAACAATTACCGCGAAACCACTGCCGGCGCTGTGCAAATTCTATCCGGGCTGCACGAACGGTATGTGCCCTTATTACCACCCCAAAATGTGTCGCTTCGGGAAGCACTGCATGAACAAAGTGGAGTGTAACTTCTACCACCATGATCTGCCGGGATCAGACTACCACGAGGTGCCATCGAAGGACAAGTTCAAATGGATCTCCCCATTTTCGGCTTAGTTGAGTGTTTGCGGATTGCTGCTTATCAACCTCTTCTAATGTTATGATTTTTAAACTAGAATTATCTTCTCTCGCGTGCAGGTACTAACAGTTTCCTTGAAGTATCGTTTACTTCCTATTCTCTCTCGAGTGTCAATACGACGACGAATTTATTGTTTCTGTAGTTCTAATATATTTATGCTAATTTATATTCGTTTCTCTCGCTGTAAAAACGAACAGCATTTGAAATACAGTAGCGTATAAGGAATATCAGCAGTCAGTAATCCCATTTGCAAAGTGTAATTTTTAAGTTCCAGTTACAATTACAATTTCTATTTAAAAAGCGAGCGGAAATATTCCGATTGTAAATAAAGCAGTGCACACCCAAAAGTCATAAATTTCACTAGTAAAGCATACCGCAAAATAGTTTGTTTGCTGGGAGATTAATTGTAGCGACCAACTGAGTGTTTTCCAAAATCGTGTTTGAGGGGTGAAATACAAAAGTTGTTACACTACGTTGGCAGTTAGAACTTTTAAATTCATAACATTGAGATATCATGCATTGATATCATATTTAGATTTAGTGGAAGGGAGAGAGCAACAGGGTGCGATACACACTGAATGGAGAATTACAATAATATAATCGATTTAGATACTAGTTCAGATAAGCTTAGTTACAGAAATCCGATATCTCCATTTAAAAAAAACAATATGCTGTTGAAACATGAAGGTAAGTTCCCAACATTTGGTATCATTGTGAAATAAACAAATCTGAAAATCTATAACTCCTATAACCTGCAAATGACGGATTTCTATAGTAGCATCTCCGGAAAAGAACCTGAAACTATTAAGAACCAGAGCAGAGGGTCCAAGCCTCTGAAGAGGATAGTTGTAAAAGATGTAAATCATTGTTATTATGCAAAAAATAAATGGATAAAACCTCAAAGCAAAAGTGTGACGCGACTCGTGAAGAGGTTCGAGGGGGTTTCAGTACCCTGTCGCTAACGGAGCCTGTGATGCACCAGAGCGCTCTTTACAGTACCTCTGGCCTTACTTCATTAAGCGAGTCACTGATGCAGCGGACTTTCTTTACCGTGCGATTCGTGAGACTCCAATGAACGATACACACATTGAAAACATTTTGGGTTCCGGCAGCCTCTCTCTGTCGGAAAAAAAACTTTCATAAAGACTTACTTTATGAGTGTAGAAGAGGATGTTGTACTGAGTGAGGCACCTGCGGATGTTCATTTCTGCTTCTCTTCCATTCTGAACACTGCGACTCGTTGTGAGTCGCCAGAGGATGAGAGTGACGAGAGTAACTTCACAGCAAAAACTGGATCTAAAGTGGTAGATCCAACCGAGGTCCACATTCCGTGAAAGAAAAACCTAAGGAAGGCTCAGAACAGGAAACTGAAGAGTTGGGTTGTGCTGGGGTTCCTGCAAGGAAAGCTCGACAGCAAGTACTGAGTCAGTATTTCTTTGGACCCACAAAACGCCCTCGAGGATCAGAACTACCTAGTAGTGACGAAAAACCGATGTCCAAAAAACCTAAACAGATTCTCTGCTCCCGGAAACTAAAGGGGTGAGAATGAGCAAAAAAAAAGCTATTCATCCTGCTCATGAAAACGAAGCCAACACGAAAACCTTTGTCGAAACTGGAATCATCTATAGGGAGGGCATGGAGCAGATCAGTGTTGAAATTCTCTCGGAGGACTATCCCAACACTAACCTATCAACGGCTCAGTTAGATTCCATTCAGGATGCTCTAGAACAACAAAGAAACGAACTGGTGATACCCATTTTTTTCAACTGCTCGTATAAGTCAGGTTACTTACTCATTTCGTACAAAGACCAATAAACCTTTTTTTTTTTTTTTTTTATTAAATCGTTTATTTTTACAGGCTCAGTTACATAAGTTTAAAGGAGCCAAACTCCTATCTGTATAGTTACAAGTATACATAAACATTTTTTATTAATTCTAATGTTAATGAGGTAGAGAACCGATTACTCGCGGCTTGCTCGAGTTTAGAAGGGTGACATTTTGTTTCAGGAAAAGGATGGGATATAAGGATATGTTGACAATGTTCACACTCACATTCGCACTCACATTCATCATACTCAATTCTTAAGCCTATCTTATATCTAACATGTATTTACATTTCACCTTATTCTATTGTTAGTAAGAAGGGATTTGATTTCTCGCGAAGGAAAAGGAAAAGGAGAATATAAGGATATAAGGACAATCACACACGAAGATCGATAGCTTTTAGGAAGACATATATTTGGGACATGTAATCAAGGTCTAACCGAGCCAACACATCTCTCACCGGCACATTGGGCTGCCTTCCTCTAGCCCGAAGAGAGTTTTCTAAATTCGATCTGGCAACAAGATACTCCTCGCACGACCAAACAACGTGTTCGATGTCGTGGTAACCTTGGCCACAAGCACAGATATTGCCATCGGCAAGATTAAAACGAAAGAGTAGCGCGTCTAACGAACAGTGATTGGACATGAGTCGAGAGAAGGTGCGAATAAAGTCCCGACTTAAGTCCAGACTTTTGAACCATGGTTTGAGGCTAACCTTAGGGATAATCGAGTGAAGCCACCGACCCAATTCATCTTCGTTCCACTTACGTTGCCAGTTAACGACGGTATTTTTACGGACTAAAGAATAAAATTCATTGAAGGCGATTTGACGCTGATAAATATCGCCTTCAATTGCACCTACCTTTGCCAATGAGTCAGCCCTCTCGTTACCCGGAATTGAGCAATGTGAAGGGACCCAGACAAAGGTAATGACATAACAGCGTCTGGTTAAAGCACTCAAAATTTCTCGTATTCTCTCAAGGAAGTACGGCGAGTGCTTTTCCGGCCTCACTGAACGGATAGCTTCGACAGAGCTAAGACTATCCGTTACAATGTAATAGTGTTCAACAGGTCGTGAGGCGACGCTGTCCAGCGCCCAATGTATTGCTGCCAATTCAGCAATATACACAGAGCAAGGATTCTGAAGACTGTGGGAGGTGCTAAAAATTTCGTTGAACACTCCAAATCCTGTGGACTCATTCATAGAGGACCCATCCGTAAAGTACATATTATCACAATTGACACGCCCATACTTTGCATTGAAGATCGTAGGAACGATCCCCGATCGATGATAATCTGGAATTCCATGGATTTTCTCCTTCATGAACAGATCAAAATGTACAGAGGAATTGATGTAGTCAGGAAAACAAACACGGTTGGGAGTATACGAAGAAGGATCAACCTGCATGGAGATGAATTCATGATATGAGCTCATGAATCCTGAATGAAAATTTAGCTCGATAAGCTGCTCAAAATTTCCGATCACCAATGGGTTCATAACCTTACACCGGATGAGGAACCGAAGCGATAATAAATTGAAGCGATCTTTTAGTGGGAGTAGGCCTGCCAAAACCTCGAGACTCATGGTATGCGTTGAGGGCATACATCCCAACGCAATACGGAGACAAAGATACTGAATTCGCTCGAGTTTAATGAGATGTGTTTTGGCAGCTGATTGAAAACAGAAACTGCCATACTCCATCACTGAGAGAATAGTTGTTCGATACAACATTATAAGATCTTCGGGATGGGCTCCCCACCAGGTGCCGGTAATTGTACGGAGAAAGTTTATTCTTTGTTGGCATTTTTTACTCAGATACCTAATATGGGCCCCCCAAGTACATTTGGAGTCGAACCAGACCCCAAGATACTTGAATGACATAGCATGAGTGATCGGTTTACCCAAAAGTTGAAGCTTTGGTTTTGCTGGTCTATGCTTCCTAGAAAAAACCACCATCTCTGTTTTCTCCGTGGAGAATTCGATCCCTAGCCCAATGGCCCAGGTTGAAAAATTGTTCAAAGTATCTTGTAAGGGTCCTTGCAGGTTGGATTCGTTTGATCCTACGACAGACACCACTCCGTCATCTGCAAGTTGTCTTAGGCTGCAATTTTGTGTAAGACAATTGTCGATGTCGCTTACATAGAAGTTGTACAAAAGGGGGCCTAAACATGAGCCCTGGGGGAGGCCCATGTAGGAGACCCGATTTACTGTCGAATCCCCGTGAGAAAAGTTCAACTGTTTCTCACAAAGCAAGTTATATAACATATTATTCAACAGAGGCGGCAGACCCCGAGAGTGTAATTTGTCTGACAAAACCTCTATTGAAACAGAATCAAAGGCCCCCTTTATGTCCAAGAATACTGAAGCCATTTGTTTTTTTTCGGCGTAAGCCATTTGAATTTCTGAAGAAAGCAACGCAAGACAATCATTCGTCCCCTTGCCCCTGCGGAACCCATATTGTGTATCTGAGAGTAGGCCATTCGTTTCAACCCATCGATCAAGGCGAAACAAGATCATTTTCTCCAACAATTTCCGTATACAAGACAGCATTGCTATTGGACGGTACGAATTGAAGTCGGATGCGGGTTTTCCGGGTTTTTGAATAGCTATAATTCGCACTTGTCTCCAATCATCTGGAACAATATTATGCTCCAGAAACCGATTGAATAAATTCAACAAGCGATGTTTCGCCACATCAGGGAGGTTTTTTAACAAGTTGAACTTAATTCTATCCGTTCCTGGAGCCGAATTGTTACAAGAAAGGAGAGCAAGAGAGAATTCTACCATCGAAAACTCGGAATCAAGATCGCACCTATCTTGTGGTATATCTCGAACAATTTTTTGCACAGGAACGGAATCGGGACAAACCTTCCGTGCAAAATTAAAAATCCATCGATGTGAATATTCTTCGCTTTCATTCGATGAAGAGCGATTTCTCATGTTTCGAGCCACTTTCCATAATTTTTTCATTGACGTTTCTCGTGACAAACCTCCCACGAAATTTCGCCAATAAGCACGTTTTTTCCCTTTGATCAAGTTTTTAAATTGATTTTCAAGGTCCAAATACGTTTGAAAATTCTCAATGGTTCCACGTTTCCGAAAAGCTTTAAATGCGTTCGATTTATCCTGATAAAGCTTGGAACATTGGCTATCCCACCATGGATTGGGAGGCCTTTGACGAAAAGTGGAGCCTGGGATGGGTTTCGTTTGAGCGCGAACCGCGCTGTCATATATCAAACGAGAAAGGAAGTTATACTCCTCCAATGGAGGCAAACCATCTCTGGAATTGATGGCTAGAGCAATCGCGTCCGCATATTTTTTCCAGTCAATGTGTCTTGTGAGGTCATATGCCATGTTTATAGATTCAGAAGAATTCGAACCAATGGTGATGGAAATTTTGATTGGCAAGTGATCACTACCGTTGGGGTCCTGGATTACATTCCACTTGCAATCTAACGATAGTGAATTCGAGCAAAGCGAGAGGTCAAGAGCACTTGGGTTAGCAGGAGGTTTAGGTACACGTGTTGTTTCCCCAGTATTCAAAACGGTCATATTGAAGCTGTTACAAAGGTCATATATCAACGATGAACGATTGTCGTCGTACTGTTCCCCCCAGGCAGTTCCGTGAGAGTTGAAGTCTCCCAAGATCAATCGTGGCTCAGGAAGGAGTGAGCACATGTCAACAAGTTGCTTGCGGCTAACCGCAGCTCTCGGAGGCCAATACAAGCTGACAATACAAAGGTCTTTGCCTCTGATGTTTGCATGACAAGCAACAGCTTCGATCCCCCCAATAGGTGGAAGGTCAATTCTAAAAAATGAGTGGCACTTATTGATCCCCAATAGCACCCCTCCGTATCTGTCAACACGGTCCAAGCGTATAATATTAAAATCGTGGAAAGAGATATCATCTCGCGAAGAAAGCCAAGTTTCGGACAGAGCAAAAACGTCACAATTGAAGTTATGAATTAAAAATTTGAATGTATCCAATTTAGGGATAAGACTACGACAATTCCACTGTAAAACAGTGATATCTCCGACCTCTCTATTTGAATTAGACATCAAGAGAGATAATCATTGCAAGGAGGGGCCATGTTTGCATCAATTGTTGCAAAATTGTCTTTAATACTGGAAGCATTGAAATGACAATGGTTCTGATGGAGTCGGAAACATTAAAACACTTGAAGATTTGGTCCAAAAGGTCAGACAACTTTATAAATCCCGATTGGGGAGTTGAGCTGGACGGAAAAATAGGGACATTTGGGGTTTTTGATGTCCCCTCGAGTGCTGGGTCGTTCGAAGGTGAACTATTCCCACGGAAGCCAGGAGGAACCTGATTTTGCTTGTCCGCTGCACTCGATTTTTTAGGCATGCTAACAGGAGGTATAACCGGAGGGGCTTGTCCTTGAACTTTGGGAGTGGTCACATTTTTGCGCCGGGGATTCCCTTGGAAAATGAACGGTGTGCCCCCGTTAGCTGTGTCCGCTTCCATTTCGTCAACGGGTAACGTGGCGAAGACATTTTGTGTGATGATTGGTTGTTGTTGTTGGGCCAGTGGAGAAGCGCCCTTTAAAATATCCGCAAAAGTGCGTTTCGAGCGTTCCTTCAAAGAGCGCTTCTGTTTCTCCCAGCGACTCTTGTAAGTTTCACAAACTGAGAGCTCGTGTGGGGATCCCCCGCAATATGGACATTTATGCTCAGTCGCACTGCAGGATTTCCCCTCATGTTGCTCTCCGCAAGTGGCACAGCGCTCCTTTTTGGCACAATAATCTGAAGTGTGACCAACTGACTTGCATTTTTGGCAAGTCATGGGCTTTGGCACGAAGAGTCGCACAGGCAGTCTTAATTTGCCCACCATGACGTAGTCAGGGAGAGCGGAACCAGCAAAAGTTACTCGAAACGAGTCTGACGGCGTGAATTTAGTTTTTCCCTTTTCTTGGGATACTTTCCCTAGTTGGCGGCTGTCCAAAATTTTAACGCCCACCAACGGGAGTCTTTTAAATTTACCAACTCCTTCCTTTATCATTTCACACGTCAGACCCGTTTCAGTTATCACCCCCGAGATTTCTACGTCATGGGAAGGCACGTAGACACGATACTCTAGGGAGAATCTCTCGTCGATCACAACTGCATTTGCGTGTTTCCGATCACTCACGACAACACGCAGTTTGTTCGGTCTAACCTTAGAGATTTCGACCACGGAGGAATAATATCTTGCCAGATCTTTCGAAACCTGAATGACATTGATGGATTTTCCGTTCGGTTTGGGCCGGAAAAAAACAACCCATGGGCCAGCTCCAGGTGAATCTTCTGGATAGACCTTGACACGAGGAGAGGAAGCAACTGAGGGGGAGGTCGAGGTCGATTGTTGAGCGGGAGCGGGATCAGTAGGGCTGGGAGGCAAGTTCGGGAGTTGAGCGGAAACGGGAGCGGGAGAATGAGGGGGTGAAGAGGAAAGGTTTGCAAATTTTCTTGAGGGAGGCTTGTTGAGGTGAGTTAACTCTTCCTGTAAAGAGACATCTTCTGAGGGGGGAACGCGTTTAAGCGACTTCCCAGCACCCGTAGCTGGGGAGGGGGAGACAGTGGATTCGATATCCATGTCAACGCTTTCTTCCCCTTCTGCCATTTAAAATGGAAGATGTACACTTTCTTATAATTTTTGCAATTTTTTTTTATAATTCCTTAACCTAATAACCTTAACCTATTAATTTGAGTATACTTATTATGCACACCAGTGCGGATTATTTATAACGGTGCTGCGTGTTGATCGTTCGGTACAGCTGAACCCGTGTATCGCACCACGCGGTGATGATGTCGAAGACGGTGCTACGGCGATAACACACCAGCACTCAGCGCTCGCGTGCAGCGTTTCTTCCTCTCGCTTGTTGTGTCTGCTTCAATGAATTCACAGGGAATCCCGTTAGTGTCCAACACTCACTTCACCAGCCACGAAAATAACGGTATCACTTCAACGATGGACGATAACGATATAAAACCGTCCGGCGGCTTCGAGCTTAGGAAGACGAATGACCAATAAACCTTGAAATGGTTGAAAAATGTGGTACCCAGTATAACCCTGGGAAACTACACGAAATTGGTTGCTCTAGACTCAAAAAATATACCGCGCCCTGGAATTGTCCATGCATTTTTCCCACAAAGCGCAACATTCAACGACTCATAGAGAGTCAAAACAGGAATCTTTCCACTGACAAATGATAAATACTTAAGGAATCCAATTCAAATGAAATTGACACGGGGAGTCGACGAATCTTTCATGCGTCAACTCGCAAGCGGAAACTTCATAATTATCTCCAGATTTGGCGAAACTATGCTGAGAAAAACTAATCCAAAACAACGCCAAATCACAGCTCAGAAAAACTCCAGTGTATTGAAGGATAATTCTAAGAACATGGAATCTCATTCCTCGCGAAGATCCTCCGAAAACCATGAAGCCTGAAAATCCGGTAGTTCCTGGGCCAAGCGGTACCAACTAAGTGGCTACCGCAAGCAGGCTATGAACCTCGGTGAGACTTAGTGAAAAAAGCAAGTTTCTTCAAAGCTCATATCACTCTAGATCCAAAACATATACGAATACTGGAAAAAGTAATGAATCAAAAAATTTTCCAAACAACAAACAGTTGGGATTCCTACTCTCCCGAACCTAGCGAGCGGTCAACCCAACCTAATACGGAACACTAAAGTTCAGCAAATAAACCTATATTACTCTGAAGCAGCGTCGAGCGTGCCATCCAGGAGGTTTATGAAAGACACTGAGGATCTAGCTCTAATTTAAGAGCCTTAGGTCCCCAAAGGAAGAATACTAGGTATTTAAACAGGTAAGTTGGTAAAAGCTGCGGCGTCAGTTACTACAAATATAAAATACTTTCCTATTACAGAGTTCGTTCAACGGAACATCGTCGCGATCAGAGTGGAGGTTCCAACCGCCAAGGGAAGATCGTAATTGCGTTGGCTTATTTTCCTGGCGACGTTTCTGAGATTCCCACTCGAGAGGTTGCGGTTTTTGTAAACTACTGCAGAGAGAAATCAACAAAAACTTCATCATCAGTCGATGGTTGCGATGCCAATGCTCATCACACTATGTGGGACATTACTGACATTAACAACCGAAGTGAGTGTCTTTTAGAATTTTTCTCGTCAAACAACATATACTTAGCAATGAACCAACGTCCACAAACGCTATCAGACAGGTGGTCTTGGACCTAAAGGGTGTGTCACATCAAATTACATCACGGAAAAAACGCTGTAGAAATTTAATTTTTAGGAATTATATCTTCAGCTTCCGCTTATAATCAGATAAGAGTGTATAGATCACGTTGGCCATGCTTCACTGTGAATTTTTCGTAAATTTGGAAAAATGTCGTCGAACGAAAAAGAGCGTCGTGAATTAATCCTGTGCACTCATTTCGAGAATCCGGAGTTGTCACATCGGGACATCGGTAAGATGCTGGGAATCGTCCAATCCACGGTCAGCAGAGCACTAAAACGATACTTCGAGAACCCAACCATCGACCGGAAGGTGAAGAACGGCAAAAATGCGTTCAGTTAAGCAGTTTAGACGTGATCCGAGAAGTTCGGTCCGGGATGTCGCCAATAAGCTGAATTTGTCAAGTTCATTCGTCCAGCGGACCAAGCAGCGGGAGGGCCTGCGTACATACAAGGCTCAGAAGCTCTTGCGGAAAGTGGAGCGCCCCCTTCGTGATGACCGGCACGGTAAACGGGCAGGTTTACCTTAAGGAGTGCCTACAGAAGCGCTTACTACCACTATTGAAGCAGCACGAGGGCCCGACCATCTTCTGGCCGGATCTCGCTTCGTGCCACTATTCAAAGGACGTGTTGGAGTGGTACGAAGCCAACGGGGTCACCTTCGTGCCAAAGGAAATGAACCCGCCCAACGTGCCGGAGCTTCGCCCTATAGAGAGATATTGGGCGATTATGAAGCAGGCCCTCCGGAAGAACCCAAAAGTTGTCAAATCGGATTTCTGTTAAAAAAACTACAACCTGACGTTGTACAGAACCTTATGGACGTGGTAAAGAGGAATGTGCGAGCATACGGGCTTGGGCTCGAAGTATGAATAAATAGAAAATGCCAAAAGTTGTTTAATAGTTTTTATTTTACTGTCTAAAATTTTCAAAAGGATCGGTCTACTGGGCGAATTTCTACAGCGTTTTTTCCGTGATGCAATTTGATGTGACACACCCTTTAACCCTGTGCGGGACTGCAAAACCGGTATTTCAGAGAAAATTCATAACTGGCACGTTTCGGAAGAAGCGTCTTACGGTGGGTTTAGACCAGGGATTAGGGTGGCAATGGATGTATGGGAAAAAAATTCATCATCGAATTTCAAAAACCAACCATGTTTTTATGAATATATTCATATTTTCGGTGAATTTATTCACCTGAAGTAGAACTGCATCCAACTTTAGTGATTTCTCACCAGTGAGAAATTCATCAGTGTTTATATATGCCTGAATTTATTCTATTCATAGTGGTTATATATACCTCGAAGAAATGTATCATATTTATTCTCACCCGTTTACATATATTTTCGCGTGAATAAATCCATCTATAGCTATAGCTCTCCCTAATGTAAACCTGCCAATAGACACATTATTTTTGAGTGGGATGGTGCTTCAAAGCTTCAAAGGATTAAACCAAACGATAGACTCTGTCTACCACATTGTTTCGTGGATCAAAACGCACGGATGGCTTCGCAAAACAACGCGAAAACTGTTCAATAGAGCAAACTGGACTCAATGGGCCTGATGACAAACGTCACTTCACGGTGAAAACAAAACGATTTGTATGCAAGGTTATATTCCATTTCGTTTTCACCGTGGAGTGACGTTCGTGATCAGGCCCAATATAAGAGAGCCCTAACCGAATACAGCAGAGAACTAAGACGATTCAAATGAAAACCCTGGGTGCATAACTGCGTCTCTGGCAAACGACCACTCGAACGGGCTTGCTTTCCTCAAAAAGGACGACAGGTCGTTCACAAAAACTCCCTCAGAAGTATTAAACTTACTGATGAAGGCTCAATTCCCGTGATCTACCTCTGCTCTCTTAATTTTGGCAACTATGTCAAATAATTGGTACATCTGTTCATTCTGATTGTAGTGCTAGCAATAATCGTGCCACAAGATGCTCTCGAAAGTGGCTCACAGGACCTGAAAATGCAAAAGAAGTCGCAAAACGCGATGCTATTCATTCTACCTCTCAAATCTACAGGTGCAGATGGAATTTTTCCAGTTCTGATTCAAAATGGAAAATCAAAACTAATTCCACCTCTAATCGAGATCTTTAAGGCAAGTCTGATACTAGAGCACATTTCTTCGATATGGAGACTTGGAAACACAGGGAAAACAAATTTCGCATTCATTCATCTTATGCTATTAGGTAGTCATTGAAAAAACATTATTAGAAGTTTAACAACCGCTCACAACTCAGCTGACAATGATCCCTTTGAAGGCAATCGGGCCATACATCAGTTATTTAGTCGAAGCCGATTCTTGAATTGGCGCCAGTTGTAAAAATCAACCTTTCGCCTGTAATTGATCAACATCAGGTTCAGTGATCCTATGCGCAACTGGATACAGATCATCCCTTCAGTAGCTGCTGCTAGTTTTGTCTCTGTCAGCATTTGTACAAAAGTAAATCGTAGAAGAAGCAATCCAAATGTTGACAATACGAGGTATGGCTATTAAATAACGAAACTGCGCGTCTGGAGGGCGCACTAGAGGGTTGAGGGGAAAAACGAATAGTGCGTTCGGTAGCTTGAAGTGTCTGCTATAAACGTACGAAAACACGTTTTTGTCACTATAGTAGTTTGCGAGTAGCGGTAGTTTGAATGGAATGTGGTTTGTAGTGCGCATCGGAAATCATAATCATGTGTGACGAAAAACACGAACAACAACGCACCTGCCCATAACGCGCTGTCGGTGAAGCTATTTTTAGCCGATAAGGGCATTCCAGTACTCGAACATGCCCCGTACTCGTCAGATCTAGCCCCATGCGACTTTTTTCCATTCCCAAAGATCAAATCCGTGTTGAAAGGTACCCGATTTCAGTCCGTAGAAGAGGCGAAGGAAAAAGCGACGCGGCTTTTGAACGCCATCACGAAAGAAGAGTTTCAGCACTGCTTCGAACAATGGAAAAAACGTGTGGAAATGTATGTGAGGAGCCAAGGGGAGTATATTGAAGGGGAACATATCGTTGTACCGTAATTTTTATAATATAACCCTTTTTCGTAACCAGTCTCGTTATTTAATAGCCATACCTCGTATGTTTAAAAAAAAAGTTAAGTGACCTTTGGTGAGATAAAAATCGATGCATACTGAAAAACAAATCTACAAAAAGTTAATCCAATATCGAAAAGATCGAAAGTAAAAAAAAAATTATTTTCTCGATTTTCTCGAGTACAAAAGATCGATTCAAAAAATCGGAAATCGGAATGGAAAAGATCGATCTTCTGAGAATCGATCCGAGAATCCCCCATCCTAGGCCAAAGACTGAGGAGACTGTAGCTACAAAAAAGCTAAACAAACTTCAACGACTGGCATGCGTTGCAATTATTGGAGCAATGCAAAGCACATCCTTAAAGGCATTGGAGGCTATCCTTTAGTTGTTACTTTTGAACCAATATGTTCAGCTATATGTAATACTAGACGGAGACAAAACTGGTCACTTGAGCATTCTGAATTTCTTACCCGTTGGACCAGCCTCAGAGATGAACAGTGATTGGATGGAACCTAGGTTTAAAAATGACATTTTATACAGAGTGATCGAACATTCTCGTTCAGTATGGGATGAAGGTGGTCCCAACGTTCGTAATGGTTCAATCATGTGATGTGGAAAATGAGAATCAGAACAGGTGCCAGAGTGTATGGTTCCAGAACAAAAATCTTTCTGGCTTTGGGAAATTGGCCAAAAGTTTTTCAGACAGAAATAGATGCAATAATAGAATGTTTGAATGTCTACCTCAAAAGGAAATGCTAACATCTGCATAGAAAAAATCGACCCTAAAATTTCAAAAAGTCACCCTATACAAAATGTTCACCACCTCGAAAAAAACACCCTATGCAAAAATTCAGCTCAATCGGACTTAAGGGAAAGTGGCGCAAAGCGGTCAAAGTTTGAGTTTTTTGAAAATCGAAAAATCAATCATCGGAGGAGTAGGGTAACAAGGGGTGAGTTGGACATACGGGGTGATTTTGACCACCCCTTTATCTCAAAAAATACGACTCAACTTGGATTTTTTATAATGTCATCTCCTTTTATTGGTGAACCGTATGTACCTAACGTAAAAAACTTTGGTAAAATTGGACAGGTGGAAGGAACGGTAGCATGAACACAGCAAGCACATTGATTGCCAAAAATTCCGAATTTTCCGATCGTGGTTTTAAGGTTTTTCCCGCTGATTACACAAACTTTTCGCGTATTATGCAGTAAAGCTCTGTTCGCCTACAGAAGAGGAACAATTTGATGCAACGAAACTGTAAGTTTGATAACAATAAGTGAAATTAATTACAATTTAATTTTTGCATGTTGTGTGGGGTGAAATGGGCACGTTTCTAAGGGGTGAATTGATCCTACATGTATGAGGCTTTTCTTTGGTCTAATTGAATCCAGATGTCGCAGAATTACAAAAAGAGGATGGACAGACAACATTGGAAGAAGGAGGAGCTTGAAAGATCAACGCAGGCTATCAAGAACGGATTTTCTTTGACCTTGCGACTTTGCGTCGAAAGTGTTTGAAAATGCTCGAACAACAGTGAAAAGATCTATACATAATTCGAGATGGTCTCAACCCAATATTTCTGGTCTGGAATCTGGCCAAGACACCTGGTATCGATCCCAGAACACTGTTACTGTTCGCGAAAGAGAAGCAAGAATAAAAAAAAGCAACTTTCGTTTCCATCCTTATCCTTTTCTCCCATCCAAGCCACCCCTAAGCCTCCTTTCCAATATACAATTACATACAGCAGCATATACAAATAAGTGAAGCGTACAAAGTGATCCTTTGCAATACCATCATTCGGAATTCAACCTTTGAGTGTTTAGCATCGCGACAATAAATCCTGTGTTTAATAGTTTATCCAAGTGTGTTTCCATTCTCTAACAAGCCACATCCAAACTGTATGGTCTTCCATAAGATCAAAGTGCGACATTATTCCAAAATCCTGAGCTATCATTCTGGCCTCCTTCAGCCGAAGGAACCGCCAATTCCTCAATGGTGTGATCCACCAGTTACTAATTGTAACATTATCCCAAAATACTTTACATAAACATAAGTATGTTTTTTTTTCGATGGAACACACACTGAACCACATCACCCCACAGACGGTCGAAATCACCTCGCATCAAATTTTAATGTTCAAAAATCATTCCTTTTATTTCATGATATATTTGGTTATTTGAAGCTTGATATAATGATTAAACATTATTGATTGAGAGAAAACAAGTGTAGCTCAGTATATAACGTGACATTTTTTATTTAGACCATATTGGTTTGGAAAATTAGGCGATTTACATGAAACATCGAGATCTAGTGTCATCTCGAAAAACTTCTTTTGTCAAAAATCAACACTCTGGAACACAGGTTTTTTTCCTGGATATGAGTCGAAGGGTATGGTTTTGGTAGCCAATAAAAATATTTATCTCGATTTTTCATTTGGAACTTGCTGCCAAATGTTGATTTGCACGATAATATACCCAATGCAAAATATTAGCTTATTTTGGACATCATTTACTTGTGTCACAGACGTTAAAATTTGAGTTTTTTGAAAACCGAAAAATCACCGAAAATCGGAGTGTTTTTTATGGTTCCCAATGTCTTCAAATTGCATAAAACTTCGAGATTTACACTTATCTCAAAATAATTTTTTAGTGAAAAATCGATTTTAAAGACAAAAAATTATCATGCAATTTTAAGACATTTGGCATCAAAAATATTTTTTCAAAACCACAATTTTCGGTGATTTTTCGGTTTTCAAAAAACTCAGATTTTAACGTCTGCAACACAAGTAAATGAAGTCCAAAATGAGCTAATATTTTGCATTGGGCATATTATCGTGCAAATCAACATTTCGCAGTAGGTTCCGAAATCGAGATACAGTAAACATTCACTAACTGGTGGAAAAGGGAAGACGTCAAATAAAATCGAGGGGAACTTCAATGAATTGTTTGATTCGTGTTGGTCATGAAATTGAATAAACAAAAGGATTCCAATGGAAGTTTCGCATTGAGTGCGACAACAGGTATGAAATGTAATTTGAGGAAATTATTTTTCTGTGATTTTATCAACGTTTTTATCATGCGAAAATAATGTCAATTTTCATAACATTTCAAATTAAATTCGAATGCCCCTTACAGCAAATATTCCTTTGAATATGGCGTCGATTGTTTGCGAAAATCTGCTTTTTAACTGGTCCAAAGACCAGTTAACGTTTGCCCAGTTAAAAAGCAGACCAGTTAAACAAGGACCAGTTAGCGAACGATTACTGTAATTATTTTTATTGGCAACCAAAACCATACTTTTCGTCTCGTATTCCGAAAAAAAAAACGTCCAAGAGTTTCTTTTTTTTTTTTTTTTTTATCTGTATTATAGTGATTTTCAACTCATGGTTCGTCACTTTTACTTCCATTTTGGAAGAATGTCGGGAGTGAGAATTGAACTCGTGACCTTCAGCGTGAGAGGCATGGATGTTACCACTACGCCAGATCGCCTCCCTCCAAGAGTTTCTATTTTTGACCAAATTTTTTTTTTTCGAGATGACACTAGATCGCAAGCAATTTCAAGACATTTGACATAATTTTTTTTTTAGAGAACCCCGAATTCCTTCCCCCTTGGGTGATTTTTCGATTTTCAAAAAACTCAAACTTTGACCGCTTTGCGCCACTCTCCCTTAAGTCCGATTGAGCTGATATTTGGCATAGGGTGTATTTTCGAGGTGGTGAACATTTTTTATGTGGTAACTTTTTGAAGTTCGAGATGACCATTTTCGTTGGCATCTTAGTATACACCTTGAATTTGGTGTGATTGGTGTCAACACTTATAGCGAATTCGTTTTTAAAACTGAGTCAGTGCCAAACTGACTCTGTAATAAAAAAACGTTTTCAGTTTCACGAATGCGGTGTTTTGTTGGTGTGCGTTATATAGTCTGATTTGTTTATATTCGCGACGATAAATGTACAGTGTCGACGTCTAATGGCGATATTAATGCTTGGGAGGTAAATTATTCTCTATCAGATCAGCAGGGCCAAGTGCAGTGTAAAAATATAAAAGTTTGAATGAATGTTTTCACTTCATATTGTTTTATTACTTAAAACATGTAGTTCTGACACTTACTTAACCATTTGTCGATGCATTTCCTGGTTTTTCCACAAATAATTACTATTATAATATAAAATCATCATTAGCCACAGTTTTCGTTCAATATGTTTCTGTGATATCGAAAAAAAAACTCTTATTTCATCACATGAAATAAATATTCGATACGTTAAAGTAAATTTTCATTCATAATTTTGATTTTGAAAGCAGGTTTATTCCACCTGAATATCCATCATTATTTTCGCCTCCCAATGAAAGCACACGTAGCTTAATGCCGTCTGCTCGAATATACTTTCAAAATCAGAATCCGAATTGGATTACGATTCCAATAATACAAAAGCAAAAGCAGCAGGTTTTTCATCTTCATAGTTTTTATTTTTAGATTTTCCAAAATATACTCGGAACTTGACAGTTCGGTATAGTTGTATTGGTGAACCCGAGTGCCAACCCGTGAAACATCTCAGTGCGAAACTAACAGCTTTCGGGGCGAACCAGTGCGACACTGAGTGCGAAACTGACTGAATAAAAAAACGTTTTGACAGCAGTTAGTGTGGCACTGAGGTTGAAACTGAACAAAAACGAATTCGCTATTAACCATTTGTTACGGACAGCTGAGGCTTATCGCGAATCGAGTTAGAGATCCATAAGATAAGCACTATTTGAGATTATATTTAGAAAAGACCTCCAAGCGAGGTATAGAAACGTTTAGAAAGGACCAATGTAAGGCAATTAAAAGATGTAAGAGCTCAAGTGTTTTGTTAGGCTAGAAAACGCTTGTAGTTCGAAATTATTGCCGGTCATAAATTCAGAATGGACGAATATTTAAATAGCGTCCGGTAAACAATTTAATGCATGCATCATTTAGGATGCATTTTTATTACCCTTTTCCATCCCTAGCTGCGCTCAGCCAGATACACCAGCAGGGTGTAATAAAATAAAAGGATGTTATTTAGAGCGAAGGATGGAAAGGGGAAATCCAAGAATAAGATAGGCGCACCGACGAGGTGCTATAAACTTAAGGTATTTTCTTAGGGTAGTGCAGCCGTCTCAGACTGCACGTTACCATACGCTAGAAGAAGGGACAAGGAAGGTAGATGATCTAAACGAAACCGATATGTTATCGGTTTTCAAGAGAGAGAGAGGAGATGTTCCTCGTCAATCTTAGTTTAAGGAACCATGTATATATTGTGAAACTTTTGAATAAATTTTTTAGTATTGTAACAGAACTCACGCGAAAGCGTTAAAATTTTTCTTTCAATAGAGAAATTTTTCATGGTGGCTCCAGAGAGGAGCAAGTTTTTCCTTTTATTTAAGTACAAAATGTGTTAATTTGCGAACTCTTCTCGGCAGTGGATGCCAGAGGTGATGTTCGTGAAATCTTCTCAGCAGTGAATGCGAGAAGTGTGAATTTGTGAATTCTCAAAGGCAGTGGATGCCTAAAAAGTGCATTTCTTTCGTGAATTTTATCAAAAGGCAGTGGATGCCTAAAAAGTGTATTCGTTTCGCGAATTTTCCTAAGGCAGTGGATGCCTAAAGAGTTTATTATTTTCGCGAACTTTCCTAAGGCAGTGGATGCCTAAAGAGTGTATTATTTTCGCGAACTTTCCTAAGGCAGTGGATGCCTAAAGAGTGTATTATTTTCGCGAACTTTCCTAAGGCAGTGGATGCCTAAAGAGTGTATTATTTTCGCGAACTTTCCTAAGGCAGTGGATGCCTAAAGAGTGTATTCTTTTCGCGAACTTTCCTAAGGCAGTGGATGCCTAAAGAGTGTATTCGTTTCGCGAACTTTCCTAAGGCAGTGGATGCCTAAAGAGTGTATTATTTTCGCGAACTTTCCTAAGGCAGTGGATGCCTAAAGAGTGTATTATTTTCGCGAACTTTCCTAAGGCAGTGGATGCCTAAAGAGTGTATTCTTTTCGCGAACTTTCCTAAGGCAGTGGATGCCTAAAGAGTGTATTCGTTTCGCGAACTTTACTAAAGCAGTGGATGCTATATACACACATAAATATATGTTAATTCAAGTACCAGAAGGCAGTTATTATAAATATGACCAACTGCCGCAGCAGCACGTGGTCGTGGAGTTAGAAGCAAGAGGTAGCAGCAGTATCCTCGGCACAATCGGAGAGACCATCGCTAGAGATACCAGGAACTGTCAACCAGCGGAACCAGAAGCAAGCGGTGGCATTAGATGCAGCAGCACCAGCATTGGCACTATCAGAAGTGACAAGAACAATCCGAGCCAGAAGGTTTGGACCACTCAAGAACCAGTCGGCACCAGCAGCAGCAGTAGTATCCCAGCACCAGATGAGTTAATCGAAAAACAGGTATAGAATTAATCTATATTAAGAATTATAGGGGTTGCGATAGCAACCATGGGAGTTTTTAAAATAGGGGCCAAGAGAGCAAAGAAATGATAAAGGAATAAATTCGTACGGTCAAGTGAGCCAACATTAAAATATAAACAATAAAATTAGTAGGAATATGGAAAACACATACAAGATGATTACCACTAAATACTTCACACGTAATGTGAAGGGTCACTGTCACCTATGTCACGAGTCTGATGAGGAACAGATGATTTATTGTTGCGAGTGTGAGCGATGGTTCCACTTGAGTTGCACTAATCTAAAGCAAGCCCCTCTAACGGGTGATCGGTGGATCTGTGTCAAATGCACAGATCTAGAATATAATTATTCGAAGAAAGTGCGAATAAGTGACTTAATAGGAATACTCGCTACTAGCATATATCCTAGTGGGTGGGGAAATTATTATAAGGAGGATATGCCAACCAAGCCGCCTCCATTTAGGGTAATTAGTGAATTGCATAGGCGAGTAAATGGCAATTCTGAATCTGAGTTTAGAAACTCAGAGGAATGCCATCAATTAAAAATGCCTCCTCCTTGGAATCCTGATCTAGTTGATTGCAGGAGGAAAGGTAATGATTCAGATGACAAAGTATTTGAATCATCTAAAGTAACCAGATTAATTGCACCTCCTCCGTGGAACCCTAAGTTGGCTAGGTATATGAGGAGGAAAAATGACAATTCATCTGAGTCAGAAGATTCAGATGATGAAGACAAACTTGAAGTGATACAAGTTGAAATGAATGAAAAACTAGGAGATGTTAGTCCTCAGAGCGGTGAAGATGGCTGCTCATTCCCAGTGAGGAAAGAGCCATTTAAAACCATATCAGTCGCAAAACGCGAATCTGATTATGAGAATAGTTTGCCCGCAATAGGCAAAACGGGTATCATCACAGATGTATGGGCTGTGATAGAAGAAAATACGAAAACCTCCACAGAAAGAGGAATTATGGCGGAAAAGAAAAAACCATGCGTGATGCATGAAGTCAGGGCGGATGAGATATCTGCAAATAAAGAAATAGCGGATTCCAATAATGGAAACGCTAAAAATTTTAAGATAGAAAAACTATCTATCAACCTTCAAGATCCAGAATGGGAAAGGCCAGCTACTGGATTAATTAAGAATTCTGTTGCAACACTGATTGTTGAACAGAAAATAAAATACCCAACTGAAAAACGGTTTGAAGAAATAGAACCACCTGTAGCAGTAGAGGAAGTAGTCCTCAGAAATAGAACAAAAATATTAGCAAAATTTTATTTGAAGACGAAAGCCTGGCGTGAAGGTTTTAAAAAATTCCTTAGAAGTGCAAAGTTCATCCCAAAAATTGGGAGCCAATGTAAAACCAAAAGTGTTATCATCAAGATGGATGATTCATCACAAGATGCTAACATACAATTTGAAAACTCAACAAATATAGAGATTTGTGTTATTGAGCCTCCGAGGAAGGTAGCGCCAGAAATAACACCAAAGGAATTGTTTATAAATGAATCTTCATTTCTTCCAAGGAGAAATAATTCCCACAATAGAAAATCATATTCAGTCGATAATTATAGTATTGGAAATCTCGATAAATACTGTACCCCAGATTACCAGTATCCTCGACGTCGTATCAAAAACGACTTCCACTCTGTAACCGCGAGTTACACTATTGTACCATCATTAACGAAATATGATGAATATTCTATTTTGCAAAATTTGTGACATGTTGACAATATTTAGTCATAGGGCAACACATATAAAATAATGCGATCGTTATAGTTAAAAGCCATAGATTCGTATAAAATAGGACTACTTATAACCAAAAAAATTATGGCTCTGAATAACTTTCAAATCTTTAGAAGACTGTTTCCTAAGTATTAGGGGCGTCTATTTACCTGTATGACAACGAGAGCAATACATCTTGAGTTAGCGCAAGATATGAGTTCGGATTCTTTCATTATATGTTTCCGCAATTTGCAAAATTATGGCCCAGATAGGGAAATTATTACCGTAGATCAAAACTATAAACTCTCTAATATAGAGGTTGGAAAGTTTGTTTTTTCAACGTTTGTAATATGTTGATATTCTTTATATCTATATAAAGTATAGAAAATCTTAAGCTTGATAAAATATAAAGACGAAAATCTTAAAATGGAAATTTAACAAAACTGTTAACTGAATTAATTAGAAAATATTTTTAGGCAAATGATTTGCTTGAAGTTCAGCAAGTGAGCTGCTGAAAGACTTTAATACAATTTAAGATACAATTGTTTCGTTATAAAATGGACCCAATAAAATGATAACTTGTAAGGTCCAAAATATCAATTAGAGCAAAAAAGAAGAGACTGTCTGGTCAAGCGTCAAGCATTTGGAATGCTCAAAACATTACTCTGATGGGTTAAAAGTATAGCAAGTATTCTGCTGAAAAATATACATTGACCACTAAAGAAAAAATTATGGCGCAGCAAGTGATATGCTGAAGCCAGTTTCTATACGAATGATTGGCTCAAAGCTCAGTAAGTGAATTGCTGAAAGGAGCGATATCAACTGTAAATTAGTTGATGGTAGAAAAAATTAAAAATACAGCTATGAAGAATTTGGAAGACTGATTTGTTAGCAAGTGGATTGCTTAACCTTCAGCAAGTGATTTGCTGAAGGGGTCAAAACCAAAAGTTTCTTTTTTAAGCAAGTGAATTGCTTAAAACTCAGCAAGTGGATTGCTGAGAGTAACAACATCACCAGTAAGTCGGTTGATGAAATACAGCATGTGAGATGCTGAAGAAAGATTTTTTAAACAAGTGGTTTGCGAAGCTCAGCATGTGAGTTGCTGAGAATATGATCAATGCATTATTCAAATGAATATTAAAAGCATAGCTTCCAGTCTTAACTGAGGGAAAGATTGGAGATGGTTAACTATACAATGTAGATGACATTATGAGTTATTTGAATACAAGTAACAGGAAAAAAAAATTGAATGAAATTTTTAAATGTATTTCAAAGTATATCACACTATGAGAGCATGAGTTGCATGCATAAAGAAAACGACTTGAAAAAGTTTATGTGAGCTACGATCAGTCGTATTATATGATTAGTCGGAACAGTTACATGAGAACTGAGGCTTTAAAATTGGATTTAGTATTCAGAGACAAACTTTAATGTTAATACTTGCTGAAGGAACGGTAATTGTACTACCAAAAGATTAGCACATTGACTAATTATTTCAAAAGGATGTTTTGAGAAAAACAATATCAGCAATGTAACAAGACAACTAGCAAAGGGATGTTGGATTCAAGATTCCTTTCTTGGCAACGAGATAACTTAGCATTAAAATAGAACGTTGTGTTTGATGAAAGAAAATCTTATAAGAGAAAAGAAAATGTAATTTGCATTTCCTTTAATGGAAAATATTATATAACACTGAACCTCAATGAATAATTTTCCAAAAAGAAACTTGAAGTTAGTTTATATAATTAACGGTTATATCAAATTACTAGTGAGAGCAATTATTCGAAATTTACGAATGTTTACGATTAGTTTGCATAACTGTATGCAGAATAAAAATGAAACAAAAAATACTATTATTAATAAAACAAATAATAAGTTATGTTTTCTAGTATAAACTTGTAAGTGTAAGTGTAAGGAAAAGATAATAATGTGAGTGAAATCAAATCACACAATAAAACACAGAATAAAGCGATACAGCTACAGATGGAAATATGTTCAAGCAAATGTATATGATTTAGAACATGTAGAACGACTATCAAAAATTTAAATTAAAATGTAGAAAAGAATGATAATACTGAAGAATTTGGTAAATCTATGTAGTAGATTTACGGAGTCCGGAATGTTACGGACAGCTGAGGCTTATCGCGAATCGAGTTAGAGATCCATAAGATAAGCACTATTTGAGATTATATTTAGAAAAGACCTCCAAGCGAGGTATAGAAACGTTTAGAAAGGACCAATGTAAGGCAATTAAAAGATGTAAGAGCTCAAGTGTTTTGTTAGGCTAGAAAACGCTTGTAGTTCGAAATTATTGCCGGTCATAAATTCAGAATGGACGAATATTTAAATAGCGTCCGGTAAACAATTTAATGCATGCATCATTTAGGATGCATTTTTATTACCCTTTTCCATCCCTAGCTGCGCTCAGCCAGATACACCAGCAGGGTGTAATAAAATAAAAGGATGTTATTTAGAGCGAAGGATGGAAAGGGGAAATCCAAGAATAAGATAGGCGCACCGACGAGGTGCTATAAACTTAAGGTATTTTCTTAGGGTAGTGCAGCCGTCTCAGACTGCACGTTACCATACGCTAGAAGAAGGGACAAGGAAGGTAGATGATCTAAACGAAACCGATATGTTATCGGTTTTCAAGAGAGAGAGAGGAGATGTTCCTCGTCAATCTTAGTTTAAGGAACCATGTATATATTGTGAAACTTTTGAATAAATTTTTTAGTATTGTAACAGAACTCACGCGAAAGCGTTAAAATTTTTCTTTCAATAGAGAAATTTTTCACCATTGCTTGGGCAGTGTTGGGTTTTGTATTTTATTGATGTTTGAAAAAGTTTTTATCAAAATGGCATGTTAGAGGAAAAAATAGATATTGTTACGCGTACAATGATAATGAGTATGAATTGTCGTGGAGAGGCATTGCAGGAAGTAGCAGCTATACTCAGAAGAACCCACTATACATCAAAGAAAATCATAAACAAGTGGAAATACGAAGGTACCATGGAAAATCTTCCAAATACTAGGAGATTGAATTTTGTTATCTGTTAACATTACTGAGCTGATTTCAATTTTCTTTACAAGAAATACTTGAACTGTACACTCAATTTTGCAACGTCTGAATTGAAGATTTCTGTTTGTCTTTTAAATATGAAGTAGAAATGTAATCATTTAATTTTTATTTCTTATCACTACATGAGAGAGAAAAGGATCAATTTTACGATGAATACGAGTCACTTTTAATTACATACTTTTTAACCCCGAAAAACTCAAAAATAACAAACCAACACGAGGTATATACTTAATTCTGTGATTGACTGTATCTCGATAAGCTAGATAAGCTTGAAGTGTAGTATAAAAAGGGGTATACCACAATAGTTCAAAACAATGGACGCAATGGCCCAACAAAGAAAAAAACATCTGCATCTTCTCAGACAGTCAAGCGGCACATAAAGCCCTCAATGCTTTCAAGTGCTCTTCTGGGAATGCATTTGCCTTTTACGGTACAATTTTACTGGATTCCAGGCCACTGTGGTATAGAGGGAAATGAACAAGTAGATGAACTTGCCAGACGTGGTTCAAGCTCTCCTTTCACTGGCCCAGAATCATACTGTGGAGTTTCTGAATGTGTGTCAAAGAGTGAGCTGAAGCCCAAGGATGTTGGGTTCGTGTCGCCGATCAGGATTATAAATTTCATTAGAGAGATTATTCCTGATTGGAACCTCTCTCGCTATAACTTTCAGATTATTGCTTCATCAATAAGCAGCAGATAAACATGAAGCGTAATAGAAATAATTAGGCATATCACAATAACTCAAAACAATGGACGCAGTGATTCACACCCAACATGAAAAAAAAAACAAATCTGCGCTGAACTTTCTTTTCCGCTTGTCTATTCTAGATGATACGGTAATCGTTTTACCGATGAATCTGTGGATATCAATTCTCATAGTAATACTACATATTATTTCCTGTCTATATGTGTCGAACAACAAATCATCACGAGCTCTCCCATATCGCTGGCACATTTTCCACCACGGTCTGTTGGTCGCTCATCTTGTGAATCATAAAGTATCCCTGAATTTGGGCCGGACTAGCCTCCTTCCCTATCTTCATAACATTCTCAGCGAACAGTTTTGCATTCGCTTCAGTTCCCTCTCCGGTGTGGAAACGCAGAAACATTTGCTCTAGCTGATGTCTACTGCAGTATCCAACGTACTCCTTCACATCCACCCGGCCCGGTCGTATCAATGCCGGATCCAGTCGATCGAGGTAGTTGGTGGTCATAAATACGATTCGCGCCTCCGTGGACGCTACTCCGTCCAGGCAGTTGAGCAGACCGCTAAAAGTCACCCGGTTGAGTCCTTCGTACGCTGCTTTCTGCTGTTTGGTATCCTCTCTAGAAAGAAATGCAGCATCAATGTCCTCTAGCAGGATGATCGACTGTTGTGGGGCAACGTTCATCAGATGATTCAATCGGTCATCCGTGAGACCCCGCTCGGACAAGTTAAGCAGGCAAATGCCGAACTCGATTTCACCAGCTAATGCAGTGATGAAACTGGATTTACCACATCCAGGGGGACCATGTAATAAATAGCCCCGCCGGTAGGGGATACCACGATCCGCGTACCACTGTGGATTGCGAATAAACTCGCGGCAATCGTTCAGGATCCTATCCGTTACACCGTTGTCCAGAACAACCGATCTTATGGGACGACGTTTCCGAGGGTGTCCGAAGGGACGCCACTCGGAACCCATGGCGGTATACATTATGGTTTTCCCTTCGGTGTTTTTAAGAGCTAGCTGCCTGGCTACAAATAGTGCTGCTAATTGAAATTATTAACCAATTTATTGAAAAACTACCTTCCTCCAGAATTCTAAAGTATAGATTTTTATCGCGTCCAAAAGCCGTCAATTGCACGGTCTCCCAAGGAACTCCCATATGCAGATCGAGCGTATGCTGTTCTCTTGCACGATCCACCTTGATCCACGTTCCTCCGTACCGCATGATATGTGTTCCGACGGAGGGAATGAAATCATACTTTGTCTTAATGTGGCCCGTGTCGCGCTGCTGAAAGGATGTTTCCACACTTAGGTGCTGGGTGTGTTTGGCACCCTTCTGAGTAATCCACTGAAGAAGCCATTGGTACGATTTATCGCGACAGGGAACCTCCAACGTTATCATGTAGTGTCGTCGGAATAAGATTAAGCTACCTTGCAAACCCTTACGCAGAAGAGCTGCACCGGCACCAATACCGAATAGTCCAAATCCAGCCCCGAAATAGGGATTATCCGACAACGATCCAATGTAATCGGCAATGGTCATTTTTCTATAACGTGCTCAAACCTAAAATCTGTATCAGTCTGACGTAATTGATTACAGTCTTTCTATTAATACCTCGTAAACATTTACTTACCTACAAGCTAAACACATGATACTGACGAAACATGAGAACACAAACATACGGCCGAAGATTGGAATCAAAACAAAAGTGAAAACCCTGAAAACCGAACCGGGCACGAAAAATGAACGATTGATGAACTTTGTGAGATGACTCACAAGCAGCCAGAATGAATAACTTATCGACATTGCGCTAGTCGAATTTACTCAAATTTGGGTAAAAAATATCGAAAAATGTAAGCATGGTGGCTCTTATGTTGGATTTAAAAAGTTGAAAAGTTGAAAACATTCACATACACCGGCATCACAATTCGTCTGCATACGTTCAACGAAAACGTCTGCATACGTTCAACGAAAACGACCGGCAGGATTTGTAGAAAAGAATAATTGACGGTGACGGACTGTTTGTTGGGTTTTTGTCTGGGTTTTGTACCTCGTCTTTGGTTTTAATTTTAGTTGCATTTTTATGCCGACATATTTTTTGGTTCTAAATTTCGGAGATAAAATCATTCGCCACTAGTTGATAAAAAGAGTATATACACACACACACATATATATATATATATATATATATATATATATATATATATATATATATATATATATATATATATATATATATATATATATATAAAGTTGACCACCTTACTAATGAGTTGAAGTGTTAACGTAGCAAAGGTTTATTGGCAAAATAGAGTATAATTTCAGGGAGACTTATATAGCTACTATTGTAACGCAAAGCCTACTACTAAGTTTCAAATGAATATCATCTCCAAGTGATTACTTCGGTTTACTTCTCAACACATACTGTCGTCAACATTGGTGACCGTGCGGAGTACGCCTAACAATCGCGCACGAGAAGAAGTCCGTTTCGGATCAAATATCAAGCCGTGTGCGAACTCAACAGCAGCACGGCCATTCATCGCTGGGAACGGTGATAAGATAGATCCTCGCCGTAAATCCATGGTCGTGAGTAGAAAACTTCTTTATTAATATAACAAACATGCGCATGTAGGATAGAAGAATAAAATAGCCAAACAACTAACAAATGACACACAGTAATACCACACCGTGTGGAGATATCATGCCGATTGTGACCAAAGACCCATCGGTTTAAAGCCACCCGTCATTAGTATGAGTGAATAGACATGATAGAAAACGCAGCGTAATTGGGCTTTTGGACGATATGTGTCGAGGGTTCGAAACCGATAAATATTAGAAGTAAATTAAAATGTATGTTTGAAATTAAAATAAGATTGTTCATTAAATGTTTCGGGTAGAGTTAGTAAGGAATGAGTTTTTGTGATAGAGTTTCTTGAATTATAGATTGATTTAGGTTGAGTAATAAATGTTATTTTATATTTAAATTTCCAGCAGGTCACGAGTCCAGGGTTTGGACTCCTCTTCTTGTTGTAGCTTTTCCACCCCCGCTCCTGTTCTATGGAACCAGGTTCAAGGTGGGTAGGACAGACATCTTTCAGTAGGTTCAGTGAGGAGAACTTTTTAGCGTAATCGGTACTCCTTGGACCGGCCGAAGTGTCCCTCCGTGGTTCGAATTGCGGAACGCGTACAAACGGTGTCGCAGGTCCGCCCGTAGGTTAAAGTCGCGGAATAAATCGGGGCTTGGAAGAAAAGGACAAACACGTCCTCAAGTGTTGGGTGTCTCATCGCCGGCCAAAGCAAAAACACGGCGGTCGGTCTCACTCCCGCGGGAGTGGTGCTTAAGCCAACCGCTTATTTGCTAAAACCCTCCGGGAGCGACAAGCTCGCGCGCTTTCCCGGTGTCGCAGGTTACAAACGTTTAGCGTCGTCGGGCTAATATCAACACAAAATATCGGGTACGCCTTCCTAAGATATTCAAGATCACAATTTTGTCGTCCAAATGAGCCATTAGATCGTGGATTTAGAAGCAGGAAGCATGAAAATTTGTAGCAAATGACAGAGTATTTTTTTAAAGTTTGATTTGTATATGAATCAGTGGAGGCATACCATCACAATTACTAAATCAGGGTGTTTTATTAAACCAATGAGGGTTCAACAAGCAACTTAGCAACCAGCGCTAAGTCCACCTGACACAAAACAATGAAGGCGTATCCTCTCATTGTCTAGACCACGGGTTGCACTGGAACTGCTGGTAATGTTGGTGGTAATTGAGCCCCTAATGACAAGGTCACTTGCAGTATCTCAAGCAGCCTTAGAGCGAACTCAGGGCAACTGTCGAACCGCACCCCCAGATCAAAGGGCCGAACACACGGCCTAGTTTGATCAGAAATTAATTAAGAATCATTATTCGATATCATTTTGACTCGAGACATACGGTGAGTGAAACCGACACTATGGGCCTGATCACGAACATCACTTCACGGTGAAAATGGAATGAAATGCATACAAATCGCATACAATTCTTTTCGTTTTCACCCTGAAGTGACGTTCGTTATCAGGCCCTATGATTCGTAATCATTATGGGCCAGTTGTTAATATCAAAACATTCAGGAAGTGGTATACAGTTAGTTATCTCTAATTCGACATCTAGCTTATTGGACAGCATGCATGCATGCAGCATGCCTACACTGAGAGGAATAGTTAGTAAATACGACGAATTTTTTGGTACATGTTACCAATTCTCTAGTCATTTTCTACCGTACTAATCATTGGTACATATTACGAAAGGAAAATGGTAGGCACAAACGTCAAACAAACTACGATTTGTTGGTCCAACATTGGTGCAATATCAGTGAAAATTTTGCTTCTCATTTGTGAGAGATAATCATCAGGGATAATAAAAATGTTTTTTAAAAATTATTTTTAATTTGAAAAATTCTATTTGATTACATTTAACTCCACATACTTAGAATACATTATAATAATAATATATAACTTATTCCATGAGCAGCGTACACGAGGAAAGTTCCCGTTCATCTTCCTGTTGCATCGCTCTAGTTAGCATTATGTAGGGAGTGTTGGTAGCACCAGCACGTTTCATCCCCATTTCGTTCTCTCGTGTCTCTATGAAGAAAAGAAATACATATGTTAATAATATTAAATATGTACATATGTAATGAAACGTAACATCAAAAAAATGCTTACCTCCGAATCGCTTCATCTCCAGAATAGAAATGGCGATTTGCAAAGTGCGCACATCACAGATGTTAGGTATGACAAAAAAACAATGTTACTAATGGTATGAAGTAAAATCTACGAATCTCTGGTAGGAACGTTCATTGCGTCTGACATCGCTTTTACGCAATTTTGGTAATATTTACAAAACATTTGTATAATTTACCAATGTTTTGGCTACTAAAGATTTGGTAGCTGCTTTTACTAAACTATTTCTATATATGTGTATATATATATATATTATTTTGATTAAGCGTCGGGACTACAGATTTCAAGTATTTAAATTATATGATTCAATGATTTTCATTGAATTCTTCAAAATTTAGAACTGATTCTACACTGGAGAAATAGTTTAGTAAAAGCAGCTACCAAATTTTTAGTAGCCAAAACATTGGTAAATTATACAAATGTTTTGTAAATATTACCAAAATTGCGTAAAAGCGATGTCAGACGCAATGAACGTTCCTACCAGAGATTCGTAGATTTTACTTCATACCATTAGTAACATTGTTTTTTTGTCATACCTAACATCTGTGATGTGCGCACTTTGCAAATCGCCATTTCTATTTTGGAGATGAAGCGATTCGGAGGTAAGCATTTTTTTGATGTTACGTTTCATTACATATGTACATATTTAATATTATTAACATATGTATTTCTTTTCTTCATAGAGACACGAGAGAACAAAATGCGGATGAAACGTGCTGGTGCTACCAACACTCCCTACATAATGCTAACTAGAGCGATGCAACAGGAAGATGAACGGGAACTTTCCTCGTGTACGCTGCTCATGGAATAAGTTATATATTATTATTATAATGTATTCTAAGTATGTGGAGTTAAATGTAATCAAATAGAATTTTTCAAATTAAAAATAATTTTTAAAAAACATCTCTCATCTCTCACAAATGAGAAGAAAAATTTTCACTGATATTGCACCAATGTTGGACCAACAAATCGTAGTTTGTTCGACGTTTGTGCCTACCATTTTCCTTTCGTAATATGTACCAATGATTAGTAGGGTAGAAAATGACTAGAGAATTGGTAACATGTACCAAAAAATTCGTCGTATTTACTAACTATTCCTCTCAGTGTAGGCATGCTGCATGCATGCATGCTGTCCAATAAGCTAGATGTCGAATTAGAGATAACTAACTGTATACCACTTCCTGAATGTTTTGATATTAACAACTGGCCCATAATGATTACGAATCATAGGGCCTGATAACGAACGTCACTTCAGGGTGAAAACGAAAAGAATTGTATGCGATTTGTATGCATTTCATTCCATTTTCACCGTGAAGTGATGTTCGTGATCAGGCCCATAGTGTCGGTTTCACTCACCGTATGTCTCGAGTCAAAATGATATCGAATAATGATTCTTAATTAATTTCTGATCAAACTAGGCCGTGTGTTCGACCCTTTGATCTGGGGGTGCGGTTCGACAGTTGCCCTGAGTTCGCTCTAAGGCTGCTTGAGATACTGCAAGTGACCTTGTCATTAGGGGCTCAATTACCACCAACATTACCAGCAGTTCCAGTGCAACCCGTGGTCTAGACAATGAGAGGATACGCCTTCATTGTTTTGTGTCAGGTGGACTTAGCGCTGGTTGCTAAGTTGCTTGTTGAACCCTCATTGGTTTAATAAAACACCCTGATTTAGTAATTGTGATGGTATGCCTCCACTGATTCATATACAAATCAAACTTTAAAAAAATACTCTGTCATTTGCTACAAATTTTCATGCTTCCTGCTTCTAAATCCACGATCTAATGGCTCATTTGGACGACAAAATTGTGATCGTGAATATCTTAGGAAGGCGTACCCGATATTTTGTGTTGATATTAGCCCGACGACGCTAAACGTTTGTAACCTGCGACACCGGGAAAGCGCGCGAGCTTGTCGCTCCCGGAGGGTTTTAGCAAATAAGCGGTTGGCTTAAGCACCACTCCCGCGGGAGAGAGACCGACCGCCGTGTTTTTGCTTTGGCCGGCGATGAGACACCCAACACTTGAGGACGTGTTTGTCCTTTTCTTCCAAGCCCCGATTTATTCCGCGACTTTTACCTACGGGCGGACCCGCGACACCGTTTGTACGCGTTCCGCAATTCGAACCACGGAGGGACACTTCGGCCGGTCCAAGGAGTACCGATTACGCTAAAAAGTTCTCCTCACTGAACCTACTGAAAGATGTCTGTCCCACCCACCTTGAACCTGGTTCCATAGAACAGGAGCGGGGGTGGAAAAGCTACAACAAGAAGAGGAGTCCAAACCCTGGACTCGTGACCTGCTGGAAATTTAAATATAAAACAACATTTATTACTCAACCTAAATCAATCTATAATTCAAGAAACTCTATCACAAAAACTCATTCCTTACTAACTCTTCCCGAAACATTTGATGAACAATCTTATTTTAATTTCAAACATACATTTTAATTTACTTCTAATATTTATCGGTTACGAACCCTCGACACATATCGTCCAAAAGCCCAATTACGCTGCGTTTTCCATCATGTCTATTCACTCATACTAATGACGGGTGGCTTTAAACCGATGGGCCTTTGGTCACAATCGGCATGATATCTCCACACGGTGTGGTATTACTGTGTGTCATTTGTTAGTTGTTTGGCTATTTTATTCTTCTATCCTACATGCGCATGTTTGTTATATTAATAAAGAAGTTTTCTACTCACGACCATGGATTTACGGCGAGGATCTATCATCTTATCACCGTTCCCAGCGATGAATGGCCGTGCTGCTGTTGAGTTCGCACACGGCTTGATATTTGATCCGAAACGGACTTCTTCTCGTGCGCGATTGTTAGGCGTACTCCGCACGGTCACCAAAATTGACGACAGTATGTGTTGAGAAGTAAACCGAAGTAATCACTTGGAGATGATATTCATTTGAAACTTAATAGTAGGCTTTGCGTTACAATAGTAGCTATATAAGTCTCCCTGAAATTATACTCTATTTTGCCAATAAACCTTTGCTACGTTAACACTTCAACTCATTAGTAAGGTGGTCCTATCCAAACCTCAACGTGGGGTCGAAGAACGGCTCTTCCTGTGCATAAGGGAACGAAAACCACACAAATGCCACATTTTAACATTGAAAGCCACAATTCAAATTTATCCACGTGTCATAGAGCTTATCTCGAATTTGGTTTGACTGGGGTAATGCAAGAGGATTTTTCACACGGAAAACGCTGACTACAACTAACTAGGTTCCTAACAAGTACAAAAATACGAATAGAAAAGGATGAAACTGTAACACACTAACTCACTATGCGATGTAACCTCCGATTATTACCTTTCTGTTATTTCACCCATGGTTTAAAATGAAACTTAACCGCTCCTGCCTATTTCACGTTTGAAGTGGGAATGGGTGAGCATATCAGTGGATCCTCTGTTAGCGAGATACTAATTGGAGCCGGAACTACGATGTTAACTATTGTTAACTATTCATTAGTCATACCGAAGTTCCTTTGTGTTTTCATTGGTTCCGCTTTCAAACATTTGCGGGCCTTTAACCTCCCGAGCACAGTTCAAATCGAGATGCTCGCCAGGTTTTGGAAGTTCAAGACTAATGGCGGGTTTACATTACGGAGATCTATAGCTATAGATGGATTTATTCACCCGAAAATATATGTAAACGGGTGAGAATATATATGACACACTTCTTCGAGGTATATATGTATAGAATGTATAGAATAAATTCAGGCATATGTAAACGCTGGTGAATTTCTCACTGATGAGAAAACACTAAAGCTAGATGCAGTTCTACTTCAGGTGAATACATTCACCGAAAATATGAATATATTCATTATATAAGTTCGCGCTAGTGTAAACGGTTGATGCGATTTCTATAAATCTCATCATATTTCTTCACTTGAATATATCACTAGTCTAAACCTAGCCTAAGAAAACCCCACCGTAAGACTCTGCTATTTGGAGGAAATATTTAAAAAATAGCAGAAAAAGAAATCGGGAGTTTTTCGGGGTGTTGGTATGTGGGTGTCTTGGCTAAAACAGCCGCTCAGTCACATTCAGCACCCACTATGACTAGTTGCTCAAATCTAAAATAGCAGACGCACTCACGCTGCCATACATCCAATATCTAGAAAGAAGAGAGAATCCCAGATCCAAACAGGAGAGAATGTGTTGGATCTGAACTTTAAAATAACGAAACGAGGGGCTTCCAAATGCTAAAATCAATACCGTGCTACACGTTTATAGAATTATTTTTGACATAGAACTACGTCTTTCAGGAAGGGTGCCAAATCAGAAAACAGGTCACGTTTTTATGAAATAAAGTTAACGTTAATAACTATTTTCACTGTGAACGAATTCTCATGATCTGCACACCAATCGAATCGGAAATTCTCTAAGATTTTTTTTGATATACTACAAATTACAATTCTCTGATCTTTAAACGGTTTAAATACATGAAAACTGGAAGAACTTCCTTTCTTCCCATTCATTTGTTCTGCCGACTTGTGTGCTAACCCTACCCGTATTTCAAATGCTTATAACTTGAACATTTCTTAACAGATCGGAAAGATGTTTGCATCAATTGATAGGAAATATTTCTACGTGTCTATCACATTTAATAAAATGTTATTTTTCATGAGATGAACAATTGAATAACTATAAGCTGTTATCTAAACGCCCTAACTGCCAAGGGTTGACTGGCCCGATTTACGGTTTCCCCAACACAGACTTCAAAATCGATGTACCTGTGGAAATCCGCTTTGCAAATATACATGCAAGTCGGGGGTATTTTTGTTCCCACCGAGCTGTTTCCCTAACACGGACTTCAAAATCAATGTGTCTGGAGGAATCCGCTTTGTCAAAACATGTAAGTCGGGGGTATTTTTTCCCTCTGAGCTGTGTTTCCCTAACACTGACTCCAAAATTAATGTGCCTGGGGGAATCCGCTTTGCAAATACATGCAAGTCGGGGGTATTTTTTGGTGTTGAGTACTTTTATACTCGCTTGTGTTGTGCAGACCGGAATATGTTTCCCTGAAACGTACTTTTAAACACAAGCCTGGGAAAATCATCATTTTAGATACTAGAGGTGAATGAACTTTCGCGGTTCGAGAACTACGTAAACATGAGATGTGCAATAATTTCAGAGGGAAATGTAAAATACAATGATCGTTTGACAATTTTTCCGTTCACATATTTTGGTAGTCCCATGCATCATATCAAAATTGAAAGGACGTTCATCAAATTTATTTGTATCAAAGAACATAATCTATTTCAAAAAATTCGATGCATTCTAAAATAATATTCGAAGTGGTGAACAAGTGGATTACATAATATAATTGCGTAGTTCTTCGTCAGAGATATGCGGTCGTGTCCTAGATACAACCCCTTACAATTTTTTTTCATTTTTCATGCAGCTATTAATCACACAATATTATAAAATTTGAAACGAAAAAAATCTTTTAAAATAATCAGTAACCCTATATGATTTCCAGTGCAAGGAAGATAGGGATGTCATTGTTTCGATCGTTTCGATAATATGAGCAGATATTCATTCGGTTGTTCCGTACGTTCATTCCTGAGACGTTCATTCATTCTTTGCCGTCAATGTAGTGATTGTAAACAAACCGTTCTCTTCCTGTCCTGTTTGTATTTATTACCGTTATATTTTTGGATTCCATTGCAGCATGCAGCGTCTCAGCCCATTTTTCATACTCTTATCAATATTTGCAAACAATTGCCAAAGTGATGATGGAATGTGTATGGCCAAAGAAACATGCACCGATGCACCCGAACCGGCAACTAACGTTTATAAAGCTGGTAAGTGATTCGATTGAATAAATTTACCAAATTTAGCTCATCAATAACTGTATTTCAGCCGATAATATATACATAAGGCAAATAAACGAAGCCCTCGACACTTACATTCCGTGCCAGTCGACCAACTGTTCCTGCCACATAGACGTTCTTATATCTGATCTCCGCCCGTTCAAAGCCGGCATCAACGAGCAGATGATTGAACGGGCTCGAAGGTATGGTACAAAGTATCAGATTGTTAACCATCGATTGTACCGCCAGAAAGATTGTATGTTCCCAGTGCGCTGTTCCGGAGTGGAACACTTCATCAAACCAAATCTAGCGACACTGTCCGACATTGAGATGATAATTAACTGCCGTGATTGGCCTCAGATAAATCGCCACTGGGGACAGCAGGAAAAGCTACCCGTATTGTCATTTAGCAAAACTGACGAGTATTTTGACATAATGTATCCGACGTGGGGATTTTGGGAGGGTGGACCAGCGATTTCTCTCTACCCGACGGGACTCGGTCGATGGGATCAACATCGTGTGTCAATTAAGGAGGCAGCTCAGTCGTGGCCGTGGGAGAAAAAGAAAAATCAAGCGTTTTTCAGGGGCTCAAGAACATCTGACGAAAGAGATCCGTTGGTGTTGCTATCTCGGAGTAAACCAGATCTTGTAGATGCGCAATATACGAAAAATCAGGCATGGAAATCACCACAGGATACTTTGAATGCTGAACCGGCCAAGGAGGTGCGACTTGAAGATCATTGCCAGTACAAGTTTCTGTTCAACTTTAGAGGAGTGGCGGCTAGTTTTCGCTTCAAACATTTGTTCCTCTGCAAGTCGCTGATTTTCCATGTCGGTGATGAGTGGCTAGAGTTTTTCTATCCATCACTGAAACCATGGGTTCATTACGTCCCTGTGAAAGTTGGTACCAGCCAAGGGGAACTGGAAGAGCTGCTACGGTTTTTCATGGAGCACGAAAACGTTGCGCGGGAAATCGCAGAACGAGGATACGACCACATTTGGAATCATTTGAGGATGGAGGACGTGCAGTGCTATTGGAGGAGATTGCTAAGGCGGTACGGAAAGTTGATAAATTATAAAGTTAATCGAGATACAAGTCTGATTGAGATATACTGAGTGATGGGTCGAGGTTGGAATGGGTACAGAATCTCACAAAGTGTCACATTTGAAAATGTGTAACATTCCAATAGGCATTCTTTTCACACATTATGTATTATTAAAATTTAGATTACTTACAAAATTGAAGTAAAAATAATGCTATCATGATAAGAAGAAATCACAGCATTCGATCTCCAACGCATAAATGTGGGACAGAAATGTTAATGTAAAAGTTAAATAAAAAGCTATATCTTGTAATGTGTGTATTCACTGTTATTATCAATTTTGCAGCAATTCATAACAGCGTCATTTACTTGAATTTCCATTTGAAACCTGAATTTTCTTAAAATTCCCACTAAAACTTTAAATCCCATTCGTAGCACTAAAGAGTTTTTATGGTCCATCTAATGAGCAATTCCACGCCAAACCATCCAGCCGCTGATCCGGCCTTCTCCGATTTTTTAAAACTTGGTACTTATGATGGAAGCTTCCCAAAAACACAATTTTCATTATCATATGACCAATTTAAATTACAACTGATTTTTGAAAAGGGCGTAATCGAAATCATCGATCTTTCTTTCAAAAAATCGTAACACCGTATTCAGATGTCTGATTAGAATATAATGTTCGTTGGAAAATCAACGAACTATTTAGGAAAAATAACATTTCAAATGTACTGTTGGAAAATCTTACTCAAAAATAGAATTTAATATTAAAAACTTTTATATCTCAAAACATCCTCTCCGATATTTTTTTGTATATTTTTAGTGGAAATCCATTTCAATTTAACAAAGTTTGAGGTACAGTGGTGCTGTGGTAAATTCACCAAAATGGAGATAGGAATTTTTGAAAATATATGAAATTTCAATACTTTGTGTAATCGTAATAATTTAAGAAAAGTAATATAAAAAATGAAAGCAACATATGATTCAACCTGAACACCTACATATAATGTTTTGTTCTGGAACCAACCGTTCTCGAGATTTGACCATTTTTTATAGTGAAAACAATGTCAGTGAAATTTCTATACGATGTCGGAACATTTATTTGTTGTTATTTTATTTATTGTTGTTTCCATCGATAATTTTTTCGCATACCATTTATGTTTTTGAAGAAAAAAGCAATAGATACAAAAGAATAATATTTTTCGACTTATATTTATTCCAACTATGATTATTTATATACAGGAAATATTTCAGGTTCTTCTTTGGAATTAGAATATATCTAAGCTGCTACCTTGTCACCAGAAATAGGTATAAATGAATGATATTTATGAGTACCAGGAATTGATTTCGTTTTCTTAGAATTTCTAGAGAATTTAAGAAACATAACAGAAAGATTTTCTAGTTTCAAAATTCAGCTTACAATCATTGGCAAAATCATGAAGTTCTTTTGAATTTTTCAGCGGATGCTCATGCTGCCTTCATAGACTAGCAACTATTCTTGTACTGAGAAGCAGCACCATGTTGTCCGAAAGGTCAACCGATATTATTATTATTTTAACTTCTGCTTCTGCCAAACATTGTTTTCTTGTTTTTGAAAATCTTGCTTGTTCATTTTTAACGAAATCGTGATGTATCAATTTATCAATTTTCTTCACAAAACATGAGCAAAATTCTTCTGAAGACATTTTTTTTTATTTCTGTATTATAGTGACTTTCAACACATTTGGCTGGTTCGTCACTTTTACCTTCCATTTCGGAAGAATGTCGGGAGTGAGAATTGAACTCGTGACCCTTAGCGTGAGAGGTATGGATGTTACCGCTACGCCAGATCGCCTCCTCATTCTGAAGACATTTTATTCAATTTAATTTTACATCTATCAGTTGACACCCACTGCTCAAAAGCCACCTCTATAAAAAAAAAATTATTTAATTGAACTTGAAAGTTTCTTTTTTCAAATGATGATACACCGTTAAAATGCACACAAATACTTGTGCAGAATTTATTAGACTTTTCAAAACTGCCTGATTTGCGGTGCGATGGATATTTATTGAATTATTCATCTTCAAAGACGAAGGGGTAAATTTTCATTCAAACTGAAATATCTCTGTATGGTAAGGTTCTATAGGAACATTCTAGGAACCAAATGAAGGCTGGTTGAAAAGGTTAATTGAATTTGCTGTTGATTTGGTTAGCAAAAAATTGTGTTAGTCCAGAAAATCTTTGAAAAAACAGAGAATAATCGATTTTTTTTCTTTCAATCAGACATCTGGATCGATTTTTTCTAAGAAAGACCAATAATTTCGATTATGCCCTTTTCAAAAATCAGTCGTAATTTAAATTAGTCAAATGATAAAAAAATTGTGTTTTTGGGAAGCTTCCATCATAAGCGCTATGTTTAAAAAAAAAAATCGGAGAAGGTAGGGTCAAAATATGCTGTTTTTAGCTGATTTGGCGTGGAATTGCTCTAATGTCGATCCTGTCAGTGTTCACCAACACATTGAAGTCAACACCTGTTTGCACAAATCAAACTAGTGTTCGATTGTTATCATCAGATTACAAACACACATGCGACATTCAATGCAGATGCTGTGTAGTGTTGGTGTTTATATAGGTTTCTCGCTTTGACTAGCCAATTCATTGTTCCGTCTCTTTCCGGCTACGGCAAGCGACGTCGGTATCACTGCCAGTGGTTTGCTGCGCGAATGACAAAACAACAAACATGTCAAAAAACAAAGATATGAACGGTGGTGGTAGGAAAAAGTGCTAGCAGCAGATCTCTCTCGGTTTGGAGTTTGCTCGAAGATTTCGCCTCCTAGCTAGCGCAGTTATTATGGTGTTTTCGAGGAGGAAGATGAAGCAGCTGTTCGCATTCGGTGTGGTCATTATACTGGGTAGGTTTCGTGAGCCGCCGTTGCGGATAATTAGTTCAACTCGCAACCAAGTAGGGCTATCGGTGATAATTTTGTACACGGCTTTTCGCGAAGAGAACTGCATGAACGCATCATAGAAAGTGCATTGAGCAAGCGGCATTCTGGTGGAAGAAACGTGAGAGGATCCTGATACGGAGAAATTCTTCGACAAGAGTGTCGTTTACGCAGTAGACAATGTGAAATTGAGAAATTTACAAAACAAATACGCTTGTGTGATTGAGTAAACAGATTTCGAAATATGAGTTCATTTTTTTGCGATTAGTGAAAACGTTGGGTGATGATGGCAATTGTTGAAAAGAGAGTTAATTCTCGTCTTTTATTCTTTCAAATGCAGTGATCTGTTTATACAAATCGTGGGGAAATCCTGCTGGTGCTATACTAAACCTGGGAATCAGTAGTGATAATGATCTAGAAAATAGTGTCGATCATGTGAGATACCTGCACCAGAACCAAGTATCACAGAACGGAGCCGATGATCGCGAAGCGGATCAGCATAGGAGACATCCCGGAAAGAGCGCTCGTGGCGGAGACAACACTCTAGTGGGCCAAAATGAGCCAAATGGGGCTCATGAGAACCACGCGAACGAGGTGCTTCAAGCCAAGAAACAAATCCTGGAATTGCAGCGCAAAATACAGGAACTGGAAGGTCGAATACCAAGAAAATATCCCGATGTCACATTTTTGAACTACAAAAATAGGAAACGCATCTTGGTGAGTTTGCAATCTTTGTGCAGCATTGCAATTAGGGTCAGTCTTTTTAACACTCTCGTTGTCTTGAAATTCGAACTGTCGAAAATCAAATAGCATGGTTAGCGGAGGCAGATTCAATGCTGATAGCGAAAGTGTTATGTGCGATTCACATAGAACGTTACGGAGAAGAACGTCTACGTTCCGTCAACGTCTCCACCAATTCACACATGCAGTCAATGCTTCCACCAGCACCGTCACGTCAAATGTCAAACGAATTATTTATGTAATGTTATTCATGGTGTCGCCACCTACAACAATTTTAAATTGCAATGCTATCTTTCAAATCAGCATGCCCAGAATCAGTTCTAAATTTTGAAAAATTCAATGAAAATCATTGAATTCAATTATTTAACTACTTAAACCCCGTAGTCCGACCCTTATTCAACAATAATAATAAATAGAATATTTCTCTCAGCTATTCGCGAATGATTTTCACTCCGAAATTTGGAGCTAAGAGATATGTTGGCATAAAAAGTACAGTAAGTTACTTATCATGCGATATGCTGAGGCACCATTCAGTGTCGCATTGGAGTCGATTTTGACCAGTAATTGGACATTCGCAACTGGTGGTGACTTTCAATGTGGGGCCATAATTTGGGCTCCAAACTCAATGTTTACAAAAATGTCCAATAACAGGTAAAATTTTCCAATTAAACGTATTACATCACAGATCTGTTCAATTAGCTTAATGTCGAATTAGATATAAATTACTGTACAACCAAATCAAAACAAAAGCCGAGACACAAAGCCCAGACAAAAACCAAACGAGCCGTCCGTCTCCGTCAATTATTCTTTTCTACAAATCCTGCCGGTCGTTTTCGTTGAACATATGCTGACGGGTCGTTACGTTGCCGGTGTATGTGAATGTTTCCATAAGAAATGCATGGTAGAATAACTGACGTAACGTGACGTGACGGAACGTAGACGTGACGTGGATGTTGTATGTGAATCGCACTTTAAGGAGTAATTCGATGGGGCAATTCCACATCAAATCAGCCGATCGCTGACCCGACCATCCGATTTTATTGAAACTGGGTACATATGATGGAAATTACCTAAAATCAGAATTTTCCTTTTCATATGATTAATTTTAATTACGACTTAATTTTAACAAGGGCATGAGTGAGTGGATTTTTTTTTGAAAAATCGTAACTCAAAATCCAGATTTCTGATTCAAATATAGTTGGTGTTTAGTCAGAGGGGATCATGTCGCAAAATTGAAAATTTCGAGTCATTGATTACATTTGGTTAAGCATTATGTAAGCTACATACCAAATTTATCAAATTTGGAGAATCACGCATACAGTAGGAAAAATGGATCGAAATCGTTATGATTGATCAACGGAAATTCCTCATAATATGCAGTCAGAGCGGTCCATGTACCATTTACCATGGCGAAATGGCTCTATATCATGTGCAGACAGAGTGGACCATGTGACATTCATTTGTATATTAAATTTCAACCAAATCAACAAAACGAATTCAAACCAACAAAACTTTTTATTAAAGCTAATAGGTACCTTGTCGAAATGTGCCTCAACCCGCTAGTGTAAGAAGTGCACATTCTGAGTATATTAAAAAATAAACTTGGCTGAACGGATCAGTGAAAAATGCTGGTCTTCAGTGTGAATGATCGCAAAATGTACTATTTCAGAGTGCGATTTAGGCTGTAGCGATGACAATGAATTCAAATTTGACGATTCTATTGACGAATACTGTCTAAGATGATTGAAAATGGGGAGTTTATGCTTAACATGTTTGCCGTGTAATCATATTCACGCCAGCAGTAGATGGCAGAATATTATGCTGAACGCAAACAAATGTTTATGCAGTTCCAAACTCACAATCCTTCTCGCTCTAATTTTCATAACAGAATGGCACACTTCGACTCACAAACGTTAATTGATTGAGAAATATTTCGAAATTGTTCAGTCATAGTGAACCAACTCTTAAAAAATGCTTCATTTTGTTCAGTGAGAATGGACAATGTTCGTATAGGCGGCCAAATAACTGCCTTTTTTTGGGATGATTCTTGATGTTTTTTTACAATTATCATACGTCAAAGTATCGCCATTGTATTTTCTGAGAAAAATATTGAACGAAAAAATTAAATGCTTTGATAATTGCAGAGCATTAACCCTCCTGTACTCGCGTGCAAAATCATAACACATATACTCGCGCACGGTGTCACAGACCGAAAATTGAACTTCTTTGTAATGTTGCCGATGTGTATTTTTCAGACTTTATTTACATTTATTTGAAGAAGAGGGTATTATTAAAAAAAAACTATGTTTTAATAGTCATCTAATTCAGCCTCCTCAAAACAGAGTAATTTTTGATATTCCAACACAAACAACGAAATTCGAATTTTTCTCTGTTATTTACCAAAAGTAAGCAACTGAATATAATTCATGGAAGTATAAATAGCTATAAAATAACATAAAAACGTATTAATCGATTGTGGTTTCATTGGAGTTAAATTGTGTCATCATCACCCACCACTGCTGGTTTCATTACATGAATCGTCACCGCTCGTTTTCACAGACATAATCGAATCAACATATTATAATTATCGTAAATCAAACTTCGCAATGATCAATCGTTTCTTCTCAACTATCGACTGGAGTGACATTCTGAACGACCGCGACATCGATGGAGCCGCAATGTCCTTGTCGCATGTACTTCTTTATGCAATTGACCAGTTTGTTCCGAAGAAAACTATTAAGGATCCTCCTCATCCTCCATAGACAAACTATCATTTGAAGCGTCTTCGAAGAGAGAAACGACTTACTTTGAAAAAATATTCAAAATACCGAACTGATTTTTGGAGAAAACGCTACTCTGTCGCCAACAAAAATTACAAGTGGTTGAACAACATTTTATTTGGTGCTAATTTGACTCGCGTTCAAAGTAATCTACGACTCAGTCCAAAGGAATTCTGGAAATATGTAGATAAACAGCGAAAGGAGCTCGGACTACCTTCTGTGATGACACACAATAATGTTGAGGCCTCAAACAGAGAAAGCATATGTGCGCTGTTTCGGGAACAATTTAGCAGTGTTTTTGTTAGTGAAAATCTCAACAACGATCAAGTTTTCAAAGTGGAAATTTTCCAAAAGCATGGAAAAATTCTTTCGTTTTTCTAGTATTCAAAAAAGGCGGCAGGAAAAATGTCAAGAATTACAGAGGAATCGCCAGCCTTTGTTCGGTGTCTAAGTTATTTGAAGTCATAGTTTTGGAATTCATCTCCCATGCATGCAGTAGTTACATCTCACATCAACAACATGGTTTCGTTCCCAAGCGATCTACCTCAACAAATCTGGTACTGTACACCTCATTCATCGCTCGCTCTCTACAGTCACGTCAACAAATTGATGCAATTTATACAGATTTCTCAGCTGCGTATGATAAAATAAACCACGAAATAGCGGTCGCTAAACTCCGATGTCTCGGATTCCACGGCAACTTCTTGAACTGGTTACGTTCATACCTGACGGGCCGTGTGATGTCAGTGAAAATAGGTGACACTGTATCTTCTCCGTTTCCAGTATCATCGGGTGTTCCTCAAGGTAGTCATCTTGGCCCTTACATTTTTCTTCTGTACCTGAACGACGTTAACTTTTGCTTGGAGTGCCACAAACTCTCTTACGCCGATGACTTCAAGTTGTTTTGGCCCGTCAATTGTCTTAATGACGCAGTGTACCTGCAGCAGCAGCTTGACATTTTCGCTGAATGGTGTGATAACAATAGAATGGTTTTGAATCCTGAAAAATGTTCCATTATATCCTTCTCGAGGAAACGTTCATCTGTCGTTCATGAATATAAATTGCGTAGTGTGATTTTAAGCCGTGTAGTAGCAATCAAAGATCTAGGAGTCATCATTGACAATAAACTCACAATCAAGGATCATATATCTTACGTCACCGCCAAAGCTTCTAGAACTCTCGGATTCATCTTTCGTGTCACGAAACAATTCAAAGACGTTTATTGCATCAAGGCACTCTATTGTGCGTTGGTTCGCTCAATTCTCGAGTATGCATGTATGCCTTACTATCAAAACGGTATTCAGCGCATCGAAGCGATCCAGCGTAAATTTGTTCGTTTCGCTTTACGTAATCTGCCCTGGAATGATCCCTCAAATCTTCCTCACTACGAGAACCGCTGTAAATTAATTGGACTTGATCTACTGAGCGTACGTAGAGACGTAGCTAAGGCTACTTTTATATCGGATCTGATTCTCACGAATATCGACTGTCCCGACCTTCTTCAAACGATCAATTTCAACATTTGCTATCGAATCCTACGCTACTACACTTTTATTCGTCTCCCTCACTCCCGCACAAATTACGGGCACAACGAGCCCGTAGCGAGTATGTGTCGAGTGCTAAACCGATGTTTTTCATCGTTCGATTTTCACCTGTCTCGCTCAACTCTCAAAAAAAATGTTCCTCGTTTTTCTTAGACATTAATAAAATCTTCATTTAGACTTAGATTTAAATTAGATTTAAATATCATTAGGGCACTAATGTAAAGGCCTGTTGATATAATAAATAAAATGAAAAAATGAAAAATGAAATTGGAGTTAGAATCAGAACATAGCATAACTGCATGCTCGAAACAAACATATTTTTTACATTTCATGCAGTTGTTGCGTGTTTTTCGGGTCTTTAATCGAAGAGAAGAATATATAACCACCTTCTAGATAATCACCAGATGATGAAGGTTCTGGAATATAAAGTTTGCATATTTCTAATATTCTTTGTATCTGTATTCTTGGTAAACTAAGAATTAATGCCTTTTTTTAGATGATATAAAAGGATTTCTAGGAACTTCCTTTTCTTTTTCTTCTTTTCTTGTCGATATTGTTCATTATAAAAAAATATCACCGAAACTGTAACTGTTAAAAATTACCATAAGCCACCGATTAGTTTATAGTTTACTGTTTACAATTCTTCCACAAGTGAAATTATTTCACAAGTGTGTATATGTATGATCATTATATTTAGCGAATAGCTATACGAAAGTCAAATATTTCTATTTTGCTTTTGAACGTAAGAATCTAACGACGAATAATTAATATATGGATCCGTTCAATCCAGTTACAAAAGGGACTGACATCAAATAAGAATAGTCCGGTAATGATCTTATGCATTTTATTTAATAAATATTCCACGCCACTAACATTAATTTATACATTTCATTGAACAATATTCCAAAATAGGAAAAAAGGTTCTTGTCCTAAAAAGTTACACCTATACTCGCGTCGGTGTGTCTGACCGAAAGTGTTAAAAAAGTGGCACACGTCCTCTTTGTACCAACACATGCGATACGCTAAACGATGACGAACGACGAATAACGAAGCTAGAGAGAATCGCAAAGTCGTAGCGTTGATATTTTCTGAGAAATGAACGAATTATTGATTTCTCGGTCTGACAGACCAATGCGCGAGTATAGGAGTGTTAAACTTTATGTTCGTTTTTCTCGAAATCATAAAAATGTCACATGGTCCGGTCTGACTTAACACCGACCATATGACGTTTGACAAAGTTGTTGAAGAATCAATGAACTACTTTGAAAAAATGACACATAATGCACTGTTAAAAAACTCACTCAAAAATTGGATTTAGCATTAAAAACTTTAAAATCGCGAAACATCTCTTTATATCTCGAAAATGGTTGGTCCTAGGAAAAAACGTTATGTATAGTTTTTTATGTTAAATCGTATTTAAATTATTGTTTTCATATTTTTTCTAAATGGTTACGATTTCACAAAGCATTTTTTTTCTCCAATTCATTTATTTGTATGGCTCAATCGCATAAGCTATGCGGAGCTGCTTACTCAAGATTTGTTTGTACAAAATTTCAACTTAAATCTATGTTTAGTAGGTTTCGACCGATTACTCCCCGTTTATTCGGGGCTGGTGTTCGACTATCTGTCGAGGGTGGGCGACGGTGAGATAAGGGAGAAGACAAACAAACTAATAACGAAAAAGAAAAAAAAACACAAAAGCATTCAATTTTTATACTAGACCGTTTCACAAACATGTAGATTAACTGCATATAGCAGATGTCGCGAGTTCCCAACACGTCTCTAACAGGAACATAGGGTTGTTTTCCTTGGGCCTCAAGGGCATTCAAAAGGTACTCTCTGGCTGCGTAATTATCCGTACATTGTCAAACTGGGTGATCATAACCGTTTCAACTCCGACAGACATTGCTTTTAACAAGATGTAAAAGATCTAAGGGAATTAATTCCCCTAGATGCTTGCTTGGCAAGACTTTTGGTACTAATGGGACAAGCCCCTTTTGAACGAACAACCCCGGCTAAGGCAGCCATAAAACTTCAACCTCGTGCTGCTCCAGAGCGGTCTGGTGAAGCGAAGCAAGTAGTCTGCTTTTGGATTTGGGATTTGTTCGTTACTTACTAATTGGTTTGAACTCCTTCCTTGTTAGGAGTTCCGACGTGTCCTTGGTATTTCGAACTAACGTGCAGGTCACACATTTTGTTTACTTATTTATCCCTACTTTCTGGTGCGTCATGCGCCACTTGCCTGAAGCTACACAAATAGGATGATTCCATCACGCCGGCATTAAATTGCTTACATTGACCCTTTGGTTTTGCGCTCGCTGCGCTCCTAGTTTAATTGTTTTATTGTTTTATAACCGGCCCTGCTGTCTAAGCTGGGTCCGTAACACAAGATTTATTCTGTGGAGGTGCACATCTAGTGAGTAGTGGTTGGACATAAGTCTACTCATTACACAAATGAAGTCACGACTTACGTCCAAACCTTTGAATCACGCTCTCGAGGAAACATTTGGAATAATTGAATATAACCACCGTCCAAGACTTCCAGTGTCCCAATCGGTTTGCCAACTCAAGAGGGAACTCTGAAGGAATAATTGGAAAAATTCATCGTATGAAATCTGTCTAAAGGGTGTGTCACATCAAATTGCATCACGGAAAAAACGCTGTAGAAATTCGCTCAGTAGACCGATCCTTTTGAAAATTTTAGACAGTAAAATAAAAACTATTAAACAACTTTTGGCATTTTCTTTTTATTCATACTTCGAGCCCAAGCCCGTATGCTCGCACCTTCCTCTTTACCCCGTCCATAAGGTTCTGTACAACGTCAGGTTGTATTTTTTTTTGAACAGAAATCCATTTTCTCTTGAAGTCCGCCTCCGATTTGACAACTTTTGGGTTCTTCCGGAGGGCCTGCTTCATAATCGCCCAATATTTCTCTATTGGGCGAAGCACCGGCGTCTTCCCCACCATGTTTTGCCTTTCGTCACGGTTAGGAGTCTTCTGAACCTTGTATGTACGCAGGCCCTCCCGCTGCTTGGTCCGCTGGACGAATGAACTTGACAAATTCAGCTTATTGGAGACATCCCGGACCGAACTTCTCGGATCACGTCTAAACTGCTTAACTACGCGCTTGTGATCTTTTTCACTGACGGAGCATCCATTTTTGCCGTTCTTCACCTTCCGGTCGATGATTAGGTTCTCGAAGTATCGTTTTAGTACTCTGCTGACCGTGGATTGGACGATTCCCAGCATCTTACCGATGCCCGATGTGACAACTCCGGATTCTCGAAATGAGTGCGCAGGATTAATTCACGACGCTCTTTTTCGTTCGGCGACATTTTTCCAAATTTACGAAAAATTGACAGTGAAGCATGGCCAACGTGATCTATACACTCTTATCTGATTATAAGCGAAAGCTGAAGATATAATTCCTAAAAATTAAATTTCTATAGCGTTTTTTCCGTGATGCAATTTGATGTGACACACCCTTTATCAACCAATTCGCCTTCCTGGGCATCCACCTTTGCGAGAGTGTCCGCTTTCTCATTGCCAGGAATTGAGCAATGGGAGGGGAGCCATACAAAGCATATCTTATAAGATCTTTCGATCAGTGCACTCATATGCTGCCTCACTTTTGTGAGGAAATAAAATGGGTGCCTACTAGTTCTCATCGACTGTTGAGCCTCAAGCGAACTGAGACTATCCGAGAAAATGAAGTAATGGTCTGCAGGCTTGTTGGAGATTATCCCCAATGCGAAGTCGATTGCTGCCAGCTCATCAACATAAACGGAACAAGGTTCCTGCAGTTTACGGAATTTTCATTGATCAGTGACGTATCTTTTCATGCAATTGACTTTTTGGTACTTCTACTTGAGGAACTGCTGATGGTGAAGTGATCACGGTCTGGAGTAAACGAGAGAAGACAAATATCTGACGAAATATACTATACTCTCTCATAGTTGTTTTATAAAGCGTTATGAGATCTCCCGGATGAGCTCCCCACCACGTGCCGCAAATCGAGCGGAGAAAGTTGACCCTCTTTTGACATTTTTGCTTCAAATACATAATGTGGGTATTCCAAGTGCATTTCGAATCAAACCAGACACCAAGGAACTTGAAGGTCAATGACTGGATAATGCTTCTGCCCAAGAGCTTAAGTTGCAATTGGGCTGGGGACCGTTTTCGAGTAAGCACTACCAGTCTACTTTTCTGCGGCGAGAATTCGATTTCTAAGTTCCTCGCCCAAGTTATCTATGGAATTTTACAATGGTCTTTGCAAGTTTTCGGCATGGTGACCTCTGACGGAAACCACACCATCATCTGCAAGCTGTCTTAGCGTGCATTGTTCTGCCAAACAACTGTCAATATCTTTCAAATAAAAATTATAAAGAAGGGGGCTAATACATGAGCCTTGGGGTAGACCCATAGAAGTATTTCTGGCAGTTGTCAGTTGTCCGAGGGTGAAGGGTGGGAAACGAATCAAAAGCTTCCTTAATATCCAGGAAGCAAGCTCATTGTGCGCAAAGGCCAGTTGAATATCTGTAAAAAGCAACACTAGACAATCGTTTGTTCCTTTGCTCTTGCGAAACCCAAATTGTGTATTTCGCAAATGATTTGTCCCGGTCCATTGATCGAGTCTTCGAAGGATCATTTTCTCCAACAATTTCCTAATGCACGAGAGCATAGCAATCGAACGGTATGAGTTATGGTCAGACGCTGGTTTGCCAGGCTTTTGAATTGCTATTACTTTGACCTGTCTCCATTCAGGTGGCACAATGTTGTAGGGTATTGAATAATTCTAGCAAGCGTCTTTTCGCGATATCGGGGAGATTTTGACGTAGGACTACGTCTTTCATTTCTATACCGGGGTGCCAAATACAATCAAAGTTTCGAAAACGAAAGCGTTACGCCGGAGACCGAGATTTTGAGCATTAATAGCTCCTAAACAACTGAACGAACCGGTATGATAAACACTTCATTCGAAAGATAAAATGTCTATGCGTTCTATACTTGTTAATTTTTGATCCAAAAACTTGTTTCAATAGTCTTAAAATTGCTTTCAAAACAGGCTATTGAAATCATCAATCGGTATATAAGCTAGCGCCGCTTGGAAGTCCACTCAGTTATAATTGAACAGCGATTGGAGCATGTTGTCGCTATTGTGGTGAAGCTCTTCGTTTATCATGAAAGCGCGGATGAACGGTGTCACCAAGAGCCTGTTTGTGCACCTTAGGCCAGAAGAGAATCCATCAGGAGGAGAGTGATGCCACAAACGGTTCCCCGGGAAGAGATCGGAGCAGCCGCCACACACACACATACATGTGCGGAACTCTTCGTTTGGATGCCATTCAGCATCGAGAAAATTCCGGAAAGATCCAATCGTTACTGTAAAATACATTCATGCACAAGAGTTCATTTTAATGTTTTCTATCCATGTAACCATGTAACTGCGACTAAATATTTTTCAATCAAGTGCTATTAACAGGTGGTTATCGAGTTAGAATTAACCACTGGTGGGCTTCGAGTATCGAGGAAAGTCAGGAAAGAACTAATCGTTGCTGGAAAATACTCTACCAGTTCCCCTGGGAATTGAAAAATACATTGATGCGAAAGAGTTTATTCTAATGTTTTCTATCCATATAATACTGCAACCAAATACATTTGGTTTTGTGGTTTTCAATCAATCGCAATTAACAGGAAAGCTTCTGAAAATTATTATTCCCCATAAGTAGAAAATTTTCGTATCCAATATTGTATGCGCACGCAACGGAAAATGTTTCGCATCGTGAAAATTATATAATTTTCAATCGATTAATACTCAGTTGCCGAAAGTTTCAAACTCAGAGAGTCATCGTAAACCACACCTTCTCTCCATTCAATCACGCACAAAAAGCATACTTAAGCGATATTCTGGTGGTGAAACGCATTTATTTTTCGTGAGGACATCGAAAAGACAACATCGTAATTGAACGAGCTGAACGTGCTGGATGAGCTGGACGGCGAGGGATCGAGGGATTCATTACCTGGCCTACCCTGACCTGAAAGACATGTAGTTTGTTTGGAACTGTGAGTGAGGGCAGAAAAGCCGATCGATCAGAAGGAGAAGAGAAGGTGACCAAGAGAGTATCAGCGTCGAGAAACTGTTCCCCGGGAAGACATCGAAGCAGCCGCCACATACACACACATACACGCGCGAAATTATTTTCGTTTGGATGCCATTCAGCATCGAGAAAATTCCGGAAAGATCCAATCGTTGCTGAAAAATAATCTGCCAGTTCCCCTGGGAATTGAAAATACATTCATGCGAAAGAGTTTATTTTAATGTTTTTCAACCGTATAACCAAATACCAAATATTTTTCAATCAAGTGCTATCAACAGGTGGTTATCGAGTTAGGATTAACCACTGGTGGGCTTCGAGTATCGAGGAAAATCTGGAAAAATCTAATCGTTGCTGAACATTAATCTGCCAGTTCCCTGGGAATTGAAAAATACATTCATGCGAATGAGTTTATTTTAATGTTTTCTAACCATATAACACAGCGACCAAATACATTTGATTTTGTAATTTTTCAATCAAGTGTAATTAGCAGGAGAGCTTCTGAAAATTATTCTCCCCCATAAGTAGAAAATTTTCGTATCCAATATTGTATGCGCGCGCAACAGAAATTGCCATCGTAAACCACACCTTCTCTCGATTCAATCACGCACAAAAAGCATACTTAAGCGATATTCTGGTGGTGAAACGTATTCATTTTTCGTGAGGACATCGACAAGACAACATCGTAATTGAAAGAGCTGAACGTGCTGGACGAGCTGGACGGCGAGGGATCGAGGGATTCATTACCTGGCCTGACCTGACCTGAAAGACATGCAGTTTGTTTGGAACTGTGAGTGAGGGCAGAAATGCCGATCCATCAGAAGGAGAAGAGAAGACGACCGAGAGAGTACCAGCATCGAAAATTGGTTCCGCTTGAGGTATCGAAGCAACTGCCACACGCATACACGCGTGCAACTCTTTACGTTCGCTGGTTATCGAGAAGAATCCGGAATGAAGTGATCGTTGCTGTAAAATAATCTGCCAGTCCCACTTGGACTTGAAAATTACATTCAAGCGGAAGAGTTTATTGTAATGTTTTCTATCCTTTTAAAACTGCGACCAAATACAATAAATTTTTCAATCAAGTACAATCAACAGGTGGTTATCGAGTTAGCATTAACCACTGGTGGATTTCGAGAAGAATCGAGGAGAATCCGGAAAGATGTCGTTGCTGCAAAATAATCAACCAGTTCCCCTTGGAATTGAAAATTACATGCAAGCGAACGAATTTATTTTAATGTTTTCTATACATATAATACTGCGACCAAATACATTTAGTTCTGTGATTTTTCAATCAAGTGCAATTAGCAGGAAAGCTTCTGAAGATTATTCTTCCCCATCAGTAGGACATTTTCGTATCCAATATTGGATGCATAAAACCTTATACCTCCAACGTAACGCTCTCGTTTTCGAAGTCCCCCAAATATTCATTTATTCATTCATTCAGAATGAATTCTGATTCAACTTCAAACAAATGATCACTAAATCAACGATAGTCCTACGTCACCATTGCGGTTATACCATAGATATAACCCACTTCCTGTTTTTTAGAAGAACGAATTTAATCATATCGCTTCCGGGTGAAGAGTTGTTCGTTGAAAGAAGAGCCATAGAAAATTCCAGCATTGTGAATGGACTGTCCAGAGGGCTCGCTCCGCTCGGAGACGTTTCTCGAAGAATATGTTGGGCCGGAACTGAGTCTGGACAGACCTTTTTAGCGAAATCGAATATCGGTTGGAGTATTCTTCACTCTCGTTGGTAGATGAGCGGTTAGGCATGTTGTGAGCTACCCTCCATAAGGTGCGTTTTGGGGTTTCACGAGAAAGACCTTCTATAAAATTGCGCCAGGAACCGCGTTTTTTTCTTTAACTAATTGTTTCAGCTGTATTTCAAGCTTTGAATATTCCTCGAAGTGTGTGTTGTCTACGAAAAGCTTTGAAAGCATGAGATTTTTTCAAATGCAATTTCGTGCATTCATCGTCGCACTTGGAACTTTTCTTTTTTGTGCTTCCAGTGAGCTTTCATACATCAAATCGACGAAGAATCGATATTTTTCCAATGATGTCCAATCGGTGTCGAATCAAAAGACGTACTTCATTGATTCGACACCGATTGTTACCGCCGTTGCAAATTTTTGTCAGTCGATGTTCCTTGTTAAGTCAAATGGAACTCGAGATGGTTCAGTGGATTGCGTGCCACACCTGATTGATATATTGATTGGCAAGTGATCGCTACCATTGGGATCATTGAAGACCTTCCACTGACAATCTAAAGATAGCGAACTTGAGCAAAAAGATAGGTCGACTCGACTTTCTTGAGCCGGAGGTTTTGAAATTCGTGTCGCTGCACCAGGGTTCAAGTCAAGTTGAAATCGTCACATAAATCGTAAAAAATAGCCGCTCTAGTGTCATCATAAGGATCACCCCACCCAGTACCATGGGAGCTCATGTCACCCAGAATTAGAACTGGGGATGAAAGAATCGAGATTAGATTCCAAAGTTGACTACGGCTAATGTTAGTATTTGGAGGAACGTATACTGAAGCTTTTCAAAGTTCTTTATTCTTTGCAGTTATCTGACACGCGACAATTTCGACGTCTGATAGATCTGGGAGAGGAATTTTATAGAAAAAGTAGCACTTTTAGATCCCCAAAAGTACTCCTCCATAAGAATAATTTCTATCCAGATGAATAATGTTAAAATCGTGGAAGTTGAGTTCTGTGTCAGAAGGAAGCCATGTTTCAGAAAGGGCGAATATATCACGGTCATAATTTTGAAGTAAAAATTTGAATAAGTCTAGTTTAGGCACTAGACTACGGCAGTTCCATTGTAGCACAGTAATCATATCTTCTACTATGTTAGGTGAATTATCTATCGAATGCATCAATCTATCAAGGGGCAATAAAACAGTCAATTACTTATGATAAGACTTCAGAGAGAACTAAGGTTTCTAAGGGGGTCTTGAATATTGAGTATGTTTAATATGAAGTCCACAATATCTGAAAAAGCTATCAATCCTCGATTGGACGCGAATTTTGTATGAGAAGATCGAGGGGCAGTGTTTTTATTTCTCTCCTTTCTGTGTAACGGCGTAAAATTCTTACTGCAACCAGGAACTGGCTGAGAAGGAGCCTTCGGATTCGTTTTTTTACCATTACCCTTGGAACTGGACAATTTTCTGAGGATCATTTCAGCTTCCTTTTTGAAGAATCATCCTTTGCCGAAGATTCTGGTGCAGCCGTAGTGTGATCCTCATCAGTATCAGAGTCCAATTCTTGAGATAGCAAAATCGAAAATTGGGTTTCATCATGAGCGGCTGATGCGGCCTTTAGCATTTCTGCATAAGTCCGCTTGGAGCGTCCTGTGATAGAACGCTTCACTTTATCGGAGTGCTGTTTATACCTTTGGCACTCCTGTAGAGGGTGAGGATTCTCACCACAGTGGATATATTTTTCCACTGTTTGCGTACAAGAATCCTCACTATGTTTTTTACCACATTTACCGCAGCGAAATTTGTTGCCGCAATGCCCTTCTATCTCCACATCTCGAGAAGGGATGTAAATGTGGTACTCCCTGTGTGGCTTGCGTGGTTTTGTAGAACCATTTCGAGAAGCAACGATCCTTTCTTGCCTTTGCGAGAACAATACACTAATTGGTCATATGTCGCAATTTGTTTCTTTTGTAGTATGATTTCAAATCCCATTTCCAAATCTCATTTCAAATCCCATATTTCATAGGCCATATATCATTCCATAACCCATTTTTTAAATCCATCCCCAAAACCCATCCTCATAAGCAGTTGATTGTTTCTTAATAAATGACTCATGCGTAGTCACTTCGATTTACAATTCCCATGAAACATTCCTCAAGCACAACTGCATTATTTAGTTAATTGCTTTTCCCCACATTCATCCATAGAAACAAGCCAACGTGCGCTGACGATATGAATGTACTCTTACATCATATCGCGCGCAGCTAAAGGCAATAAACCAGTAGCCAAAACAAACCTAGCTCTATTCTGATGAAATACGCGACCATATACAAAGTCGTCGTGACACTTTACGATTTCCCATGAAATCGATATGCGCGCTTACGAGTGCAGTAAGCATTATTATTTCTTGACCCCATTCACATCGAACACTGCATTCGATTGATTGGCTATTCCCCTTTGAAATCAACTTGGCTCCTCCCAGTGAAACTCTACACAAATTGTTGTAACTACTAGCTTAGGATTTTAGTAACCAGTGTTAAGGCAGTTCTAGAGACACACGCCACGCGATAGGTCATGTTGAGTTTTCTTCAGATAATTTAATATAAAGAGTATCGTGTCTTTGGTACCAAGAAAATGAGAAATAAAGTGTATAGAAGTTATTTGATGTTGACCGTGTTTGTGAACTAAAAACAGTTGATGACAACCGTGAGTTGAGAATGGGTAGAAAAACATTTGATGGCGACCGTGTTTTAAAAAGAATTCATGCAATCTTCGGATCCGAGTGCGATATGATAGTGCTCGACACGTAAAACGAGCCACAGGAAAAGCGATCCGATGTAACAGCTCTAGATGTGCGACGGTATTTGAATTCATCGGAAAATCGGCGGAATTCCAGGAGATCCAGTGCAATATTATTGAGGATGAAAGTGAGCAAGAGTACTGCGGTGCAAGAGTGAAATGAAGTTCGCTGATAAGAATTAGTAATCGAAATTCTTGGTGTGGCTGAGTGAAACAAAGCAAGAAAAAGTGTGTGCAAAACCAACCAGCCGTATCACAACAATGTACTAAACTGTGATAGTAAATGTGAACCCAAAAATTGGAGTGAACAAAGCATGGACGTTACTGATTATCACTTCAGAACTTTTTTATCGCAGTGCGAAACGGTGCCAGAGAAAAAAAAAAGCAGCTAACTGAGTAGTGAGAGAAACAGTGCCAGAAGAAAGACTAACTGTATCGCAGTGCGAAAGGGCCATATAAAAAAAAAAAAAAAAAAAAAAAAAAAAAAAAAAAAAAAAACCCTTTGACCCGGCCCAGGATCCCGAAGTTGCAGCATTCCCGCAGGCTGACAAGTGCAGTAAAGCTCATGAACGAGCACGTTCTTCCGCTGCACTTGGTTGATGCTGAGAACATGGAGGAGCTGCAACTGAAAGTTTACTGTGCTGCTGTGGCGACCGCCAAAAGTTTAGGATACCGTATTAGGCCAAGAGGCGGACTGCTCCAATATCTCCGTGAAAGGCGTGAGCCTCCATGGCGAAGGAGATTGGAGCAACGGATCCTAAACAAGCGCGCCGCAATTGGAAGACTGATGGCGTACAAAAGAGGCAGCAGATCGGCGAAATTATGTCGCCAAGTTGCTGTGATCGTGCGGCCTACTGAACTTCGCCAGCTGGGAGCTCACCAGCTGACGGAAAAACTCGACACACTGGTACAGCAATTGAGCGTCCTTACAAAACGGCTGAAACGTTACTCTGACTCTGCAAAGCGCCAGGAACAAAATCGGATGTTCAGAGATAACGAGAAAGCGTTCTACGACCACATTAGCGACGAGAAGCCCGACTACCGCGAAGGTTTGCCAGATATTAGCGATGTGACGAACTTCTGGGCTGGTATTTGGGAGACCCCAGTAGAACATCGCGACGGGCAAATGTGGTTAAGACGGGAGGAGGAGAGTTGTGGTGAAATTGGAGAGATGCCAGCTATCATCGTCGGAGAGAACGATGTCCGCGAAGCCTCGCGGTACCTGAGGAACTGGGCAGCACCGGGCCCCGATGGTGTCCAGAACTTTTGGCACAAGAAGCTGACCGTCGCACATCCAAAGATAGCTGAGTGCTTCAACAAGGTGCTACGTGACCCACACAACCTTCCTGAATTCGCCACCCGTGGCGTCACCTTCCTCCTCCCGAAAGACAGCAACACATTGAACCCATCAAAGTACAGACCGATAACGTGCCTATCGAGTCTGTACAAAATACTGAGCAGCATAATTACCGCCAAAGTTTCTGCTCACTGCGAACAGCATCACATCATCGCAGAAGAGCAGAAAGGATGCAGGAAAAATACGCATGGCTGCAAAGACCAGGCCATCATCGACGCAGCCATAGTCGGCCAGGCGGTATATAACCAGCGGAACCTAAGTATGGCCTACATCGATTACAGGAAGGCTTATGACTCCATACCTCACTCGTTTCTCGTCCGGGTATTGGAGCTCTACAAAATTGATCCCGTCGTCGTTAGGTTCCTGCAGCATGCGATGAGGCAGTGGAGCACGTCTCTGCACCTCAGTGATGGGGAAAATGTGTTGCAGTCTAGAACGCTGCAGATAAAGAGGGGGATATTCCAAGGCGACTCTTTCAGCCCGCTTTGGTTTTGTCTGGCACTGAACCCCCTCAGTAGGACGCTCAATAGAAACGGTCATGGCTATAAAATAAGGTATGGCGACGGCGCCCACGAAGAAGTGACCCATACCTTTTACATGGACGATCTCAAGGTCTACGCTGATTCACGTCAGCGTCTAGGTGTAGCTATCCGGGTTGTCGAAGACATAAGCAGGGACATCTGTATGGAGTTCGGCCTCGACAAGTGTCGCTGTGTCCACCTGCTGAAAGGACAACTTACCGAATCCGGAAGCTACGAGGTCTATGACGGCGAGTTTATAAGAGACATGGTTCGTGGCGAATCCTATAAATATCTTGGATTCCGACAGCTCACCGGGATTCGCCACTCCGACATCAAGACGGAGCTGCGAGACAAGTTCTTGAGTCGAGTGAACTGTGTCCTGAGGACTTTCCTCAACGCGGGGAACAAGGTACGCGCGATCAACACATTCGCGGTTCCCCTGCTGACCTTCAGTTTTGGTGTAGTCAAATGGAGCAAAACTAACCTAGAGGACCTTGAGAGGAGGATGAGGAAAGCATTCAAAGAGGCCGGAATGCACCATCCTCAATCGGCACTGGAGAGAGTTTCACTACCACGCAAAGAAGGGGGACTTGGAATCGTCGACATTTCTGCACTGTGTGTTGCCCAGGTACGACAACTGCGCGAGTACTTCGCAGAACGCGCCAACCAAAACGCGCTATACCGGGCTGTCTGCGCCGCCGACAGAGGATACAGCGCTCTGCACTTGGCGCAAGCGGAGTACCAACTCAACTGCAATCTGCAGACAGTGGAGGAGAAGATTGCAGCTTGGAAGCAGAAGGCAGTGCATGGTGCCCACCCCCATCAACTGGACCGGCCACACGTCGACAAGGCCGCATCTAATCTGTGGCTAACGCGTGGTGAACTCTCTTCAGTAGTAGAAGCCGACATGATAGCCATCCAGGACAGGATAATGCCGACGAGAAACTGCAGGCGGTACGTCTGGCATCAAGACGTTGATGACATTTGCCGGATGTGCCATCAACCAGGTGAAAACATAGAGCACATTATGGGAGGCTGTCCCGTTTTGGCCAACGCAGCCTACACCGAGCGCCACAACAACGTGGCCCGTATTGTTCATCGACAACTGGCGCTCCAATGTGCTCTACTGGAAGACAACGTACCAAACTACCGGTACCTGCCTGCACCTGTCCTGGAAAATGACCGTTTCAAGCTGTACTGGGATCGCACTGTTCTGACCGACCTCTCGATCCACCACAACCGCCCAGATATAATGGTTTACGACAAGAGCGACCGCAAAGTCACCATCATCGATGTCGCTATTCCACTAAACCAGAATCTGGAGGAGACCCACGGTCGCAAAATCTGCAAGTACCGACCATTGGCCGTGGAGCTCAAGGAACTGTGGGGGCTAAGGGAGGTCCCAAGAATTGTTCCAGTCGTTCTCTCTGGAACTGGAATTATCCCGAAGACACTTCTGGAAGCGCTAAAGGTGTTGAACATCGAGAAGGAATTGGCCGGCATCCAAAAGTCGGTCATCCTTAGCACCTGCGCGATTGTCCGACAATTCCTCGGTCAGGACTAAAACAGCACGAGCATGCAGATACGTGCATTCCGCAGAGCCTAGTCCCCCTTTGGCATTCAGAAGCCCGGGGGCAGGTGAAAATTCTGGCTAGGTTCGCCTAGTTAAGAAGTGAGATAAGTCTGGGAAAAAAAAAAAAAAAAGTCAGTCACCATCATCGATGTCGCTATTCCACTGAACCAGAATCTGGAGGAGACCCACGGTCGCAAAATCTGCAAGTACCGACCATTGGCCGTGGAGCTCAAGGAACTGTGGGGGCTAAGGGAGGTCCCAAGAATTGTTCCAGTCGTTCTCTCTGGAACTGGAATTATCCCGAAGACACTTCTGGAAGCGCTAAAGGTGTTGAACATCGAGAAGGAATTGGCCGGCATCCAAAAGTCGGTCATCCTTAGCACCTGCGCGATTGTCCGACAATTCCTCGGTCAGGACTAAAACAGCACGAGCATGCAGATACGTGCATTCCGCAGAGCCTAGTCCCCCTTTGGCATTCAGAAGCCCGGGGGCAGGTGAAAATTCTGGCTAGGTTCGCCTAGTTAAGAAGTGAGATAAGTCTGCCAAAAAAAAAAAAAAAAAAAAAAAAGTCAGATAACGGACTGTAACAACAATTACCGAAGTGTCCAGTGAACAACGACCTGTGCAATGAACATGGAAAAAAGCTGCCTAAGAGTTGGCTCGCAAGTGCTCCTTGGAAGGCGAGACCACTGCCAGCAGTAAGGAACTGGCAGGCGGGTAGATAGAAAACCAAAAGAGGCGCAGAAGAAAATTCCCGGCGAAGGCCATCAACTAGCAGCAGCAGCGTGAGCAGCAAACAGATGAGCAGCAAATCAACCTAGACGGTGGTCCAAAGGAAGTTTTCAAGTAAATGATTAAATCTGTTTTTTTTATCGATTACGTCTGTAGATTATATACGATGAAAGTTCACTTCAGAAATTTTTTTTTAATCAAAATGATATGATGAAACAAGAGTGAGTTATTTGAAAAAAAAAAGAAGACTAAATAAATGAAATGCAAGTAGATATTATACAATTAAATAATTTTTATCATTCAAATATCATCAAAGAATTAATGAAATAAATTAATGAAATAAATTAATGAATCACGAATGTAACACGAATAATAATGAAACTTTAAGGAATTCGAATATGAACTAACATGGGATTGTTTAGCTCTAAAAAGGTAACGAATACTGGAGATCCACAGGTCACAGTTCTAAATTACCTTGAGCAGCATTCTCGATTCCATGAAACTAATGAAGTTATATTGTGTGTGATTTTAATCATCACACTATTGCTTGCATTAAACAAAGTTTACAAACTGTATAAAAATTGTACGCGGACAGAAGCTTTGAGAGCCGCTCGAACTATCGCTGGTCTACAGGAGATAGCATAAAAACACATATGCGTATATACATTTTTTTTTTCTCTTCCTCTCTCCTCCTATTTAAAAATAAATTTAATCTTTTTCTCATCAATAATTAAATACAAATAACATACAAAATGATTTCGGAAGTCGAGCTCAAAGAATTTCTAGAATTCCTAGATGAAGTAGGAAAAGGTAAAGGAACGGGACCATTTGCTCCATTACAAACGAGCGAAGTATTCAATTCTTGGGAAGAATTGTTAACTCGAATACGTGAATTGCCTGGAGATGATCCAATTACCTGGATAGATTATGAAACTGGCAAGAGATTACACCAACAAAATGAGAAGTAGGGTGTACAAATTAAACGAACAAGTTCTCTTCAATGGATCGACTTAGAGAAATCGAATTCCATTTAAAGAAAGAATTTCAAAACCTAACCAAAAATAAACTTCGACCTAGGACCTTACAAAATATTGAAATAAAAAGACAGCAAATACAAGAAAACTTGGAGGAATATAGAATAGTTTTAAAAACATTCGAATTCAGAATCAATGCATCTAAGTGGAATGAAGAAGTAGAAACCTACGGAGCATTGAAGGTAATATACCAAAAGTGTATAAAATTACTTGACAATTCTCAAGTTATACAACGAGAATATGACAGTGAGCCGGAAACAAGCGAAAAACCTCCTGGCTTACTCCAATATTTGAAACCAGACACTGAAGACTCATTGTTAAGAGTGCGCAGTGAAATAAATCTGGTCAAGAGAAAATTTAAGCTCAAAATACTAGCAAAAATTGTAGTTTGGTATCTAAGAGCAAACAACAAAAAGATAATGGCGTTAAGTATTAAGACAGCTGCTGAACTAGCAACACTTATACCCACCTATGATGGAAGTCCAGGTGGAGTAAAATCCTTTATTGATGCAGTTAATCTGACTAGTACAATAGTACCAGATGTAAATAAAGCTGCAGCGATTCAAGTAATATTGACAAAGTTGAGTGGAAAAGCAAGAAACTTATTTTCCACAACTCCCATCGAATACGACGAGATCACAACCAAGATAAAGTCAAATTGTGAAGAAAAAGGAAATTCAGATTTAGCATTAGCTAATTTGAAAAATTTAAAATTGAAAAACGCCAATGAAATCGAGAATTTTATTAAACAACTCGATGTTTTAGCAGACAAATTGAAAGACACTTATATTAGAGAACAAATTCCTGACAATGTAGCGAGGAAAATGTCTCAAAAGGCAGCAATCCAAACACTTATCGACGAGACATCAAATAAAGAAACGAAAATGATGTTAAGAATTGGAAAATTTGATAATCTCCAAGAAGCCATCAATGTCATGGTGGAGAACGAGAAGACGGGAAATAGAGACACAAATGCAGTAGTACTGCATTCGATAAAAAACAGGCAACCAAACAATTCTGGACAGAATAATAACAAGTACTTAAACCACAATATTAACCATAGAAATTCAATGATGACCGATCGATTCAACCAGAGAAATTATTCTCAATGCGGATATCAGAATAGATACCCAAATAACAACAGAAATTTCAATCGGAATTGGCAACAATATCCCATTAACAGAAATTTCAACCAAGGGTCACAACAATATCCTACTCAAAGAAATTTCTACCAGAATAACAATAGAAATCCTAACGGAACTTACAATAGAAATAACATTCCAGCTAGGATGTACGCTGTAAATCAACAAAATATTCCTCGACGGAACGCACATACTAACAATAATCAATTTTATCCACAAATTGAATCGGATAATAATTGCCAAGCTTTGGTACCATTCAATAACAACAATACAGTACCTAACCCCAACAATCAAACGACGCAATCAGGAAATTACAATTCTGATTATTTTTTAGTCAACCAGTAACAATTGAACGCAGATGTCGACTAACTGGACAATTGTTACGGTCAGACTCACCGATTTTGACAATAAATTTAAATGCATCAAACTTTATTCAGGTCAAAGTGCACATGACTGGAAATAAAGTATGCAACCTAATCATTGACACCGGTGCAGATATTTCGTTGTTTAAAGCACGAAATATTCTCCCAACTCAACCTGTAAATAGTAACAATAAAATTAAATTAACCGGAATTACGGAAAACAGTGTAGAAACTTTAGGTATAACAAATACAGCTATGTGTTTTAATAATACTTTAACTTTAAATCATGATTTTCATCTAGTTACCGCAGACCTACCAATACAAGCAGACGGTATACTAGGAAGGGATTTTTTAATAAATTATAAGTGTTTAATAGACTATGAATATTGGCTACTTACCTTTAATATAGCTAATGTACAGATTTCAATACCAATAGAAGATAATTTAAAAGAAGGCTTCATGTTACCAAGCCGTAGTGAAGTAGTTAGAAGGATACCATATTTAAATATTATAGAAGATATGGTAGTTCATTCGGAAGAAATTTATCCAGGAGTTTTCTGTGGAAATACTATAATTTCACCAGCAAAACCCTATGTAAAATTTGTAAATACCACAAACAAACCTTTGTATATACACTATTCAGAATTTAAACCTACATTAAGTATTTTAAATAATTATACAATACTTAATAGTAATAACAAAAATAATAAGAGATTCGATGAAATTTTTAAAATCATAGATACAGAAAAAATCCCCATATATGCTAAAGACAAGTTTAAAAATTTAATTGCTAGATATCAAGATATATTTTGTCTCCCAGAGGAGGATGTGACTAGAAACAATTTCTATTCACAGAATATTGTTCTTAACGACAAAGTACCTGTATATATTCCTAATTACAAGACGATTCATGCTCAACATAATGAAATAAATAGACAAGTGAATAAAATGTTAGAGAGTAATATAATCGAACCCTCGGTTTCACCATATAATTCACCAATTCTTCTTGTACCAAAAAAATCTTGTGACAATGACAAGAAATGGCGTTTAGTTGTCGATTTCAGACAACTGAACAAGAAAATTTTAGCAGACAAATTTCCTCTACCAAGAATTGATGATATTTTAGACCAACTTGGAAGAGCAAAATATTTTTCAACCTTAGATCTCATGTCAGGTTTTCATCAAATACCTTTGGACAATGAGTCTAGAAAATTTACAGCATTTTCAACACAAAATGGACATTATCAGTTTACGAGATTACCGTTTGGATTAAATATAAGCCCAAACAGTTTTCAACGCATGATGACCATTGCAATGGCTGGTTTAACTCCAGAAATATCCTTTATTTATATTGACGATATTATCGTCACGGGATGTTCAGTTAATCATCATATTTCAAATTTGACTCAAGTTTTTGAACGATTAAGATTTTATAATTTGAAACTTAATGCTCAGAAATGCAAATTTTTTAGCACTGAAGTTACCTTTCTAGGTCATAAAATAACAGAGCATGGCATGTTACCAGATGATTCTAAATTTTCAGTAATTCAAAATTACCCAATCCCAAAAAATGCAGATGAAGTCAGAAGATTCGTTGCATTTTGTAATTATTATCGAAAATTTGTACCAAATTTTGCATTGATTGCAAATCCACTTAACCAACTTCTAAAAAAGGATTCAAAATTCAGATGGACAGATAATTGCCAAAACGCATTCAACATATTACGAAATTCATTAATGTCACCTAGATTACTCCAATATCCAGATTTTACGAAGCAATTTATATTAACAACAGATGCTTCAGACATTGGCTGTGGAGCTGTATTGTCACAACAAACACTAAACGGAAATTTACCAATAGCATTTGCAAGTAAAACTTTTACACCTGGCGAGAAAAATAAACCAGTTATTCTGAAGGAATTAACAGCCATACATTGGGCTATTAATTATTTCAAACCTTACCTATACGGTAGAAAATTTTTAGTACAAACAGACCATAGACCATTAGTTTATCTGTTCGGAATGAAAAATCCAACATCAAAATTAACCAGAATGCGTCTTGATTTAGAAGAATATGATTTTTCAATTGAATATATATCAGGAAAATCGAATGTAGGAGCAGATGCTTTGTCGAGAATAATAACAACTTCTGACGAACTAAAAAATTTAAACATATTAGGAGTAAGCACGAGAGCAATGACTCGTAACATAAAAAATGATGACAGAATAGTAACATCAACAGATAAAGAGATTTCTGTACCAAGAGAACTTGATCACTTCTCTACGTACATGACAAATAATCCATCAGAAACCAACAAATTAATTAAACTTGAAACAAAAGTTGACAAAAATGAAATAAAATTTATATTAAAGAAAAACAATAAAATTATTGCGCAAGTGCATCAAAGAATTTTAAATGGGAGTCAGACATTAGAATCTGCACTTCTAAAAGTGGAAGAATCAATGATTAAAATGAACCAAAATAAATTAGCGCTCTCAACTAAAGATGAAATTTTTAAAATGCTATCAATTGAAAACTTTAAAACGTTAGCAAATGCACGAGTGTATTTAATAGAAATTATTATTTACAATCCACCAACATTTTTAACAAAAAGGGAAAATATTCAAAAAGTATTATACAATTATCATAATACCCCTACTGGAGGACATATCGGACAACATAGATTATACCTTCAAATAAGAGAGGTGTACAATTGGAGCAATATGAAAAGATCGATTGCAGAATTCATTAAGGCCTGTGAATTATGCAAACGAAACAAAATCATAAAGCATACCAAGGAAAAACAAGTAGTAACTACAACTTCATCTTATCCATTCGAAATTATTTCCATAGACACAGTTGGACCTTTACCTAGAAGTCACAACAACAATAGATATGCAGTTAGTGTCCAATGCGACTTGACAAAATATGTCGTATTGATTCCTGTGCCCACAAAAGAAGCTAATGTAATTGCTAAAGCATTAGTAGACAATTTTATTTTGACTTATGGAACATTTCTAACTTTACGTTCTGATCAAGGAACTGAGTATAATAACGAAGTCTTTGAGCAGATCTGTAAAATGCTTAAAATCGAACAAAAATTCAGTACAGCTTATCACCCTCAGACGATTGGATCGTTAGAGAGAAATCACAGGTGTTTAAATGAATACCTGAGATCTTTCGTTAATGAACATCAAACTGATTGGGATGAATGGTTAAAATTCTATGCTTTCAACTATAATACAACCCCACATTCAGACCATGGTTTTACACCACATGAACTCGTTTTTGGAAATAAAGCTAAACTACCACAGGAATTATTCAAAAATGGAACAGAACCAATATATAATTTTGAACAATACAGCAAAGAATTGAAATTTAAAATACAACGTTCTAACGAAATTGCAAGAGATAAGTTAATAAATCAGAAAGTTCAAAGAGCAACCAATACTGAAAACAATTGTAACCCAATTCATTCAAATATAAACGATAAAGTTTATTTGAAAATAGAAAACAGAAGGAAATTAGATCCTTTCTACGATGGACCATACATAGTGCAGGAACTATTAGATCCTAATTGTAAAATTTTAAACCCTAGAACAAACCATGAAAAAGTTGTACACAAAAATAGATTAATAAAAACATAAACAAGAAATATGACAAACAATTTGTATTCCATTCCAAACGAATTTTTTTTAACACAAAAAAAAAATTTTTTTTCCCTATAATTTCAAAAATATTTCAATTACAAGAGTATAGTAGTTAGTTAAACTTTTAATTATCCTTAATATCTTGGTAACTGTTTAAAATTACATTATTTATTAAGTATCTTACAAATCCAATATATATATTTAAAAATATTCACATGAACTTTCGAATAAAATTTATATCAATGAAATAAAAACTATATGTATCAAACTTTGTAACATTGAGAGAAGCCAAGGAACAATTATTTGAAAACCAGAATACTAAGAATGATTTCATTTTATTACATCATTCTCCCGAAGAGGGATGGTGTAGTATGATTTCAAATCCCATTTCCAAATCTCATTTCAAATCCCATATTTCATAGGCCATATATCATTCCATAACCCATTTTTTAAATCCATCCCCAAAACCCATCCTCATAAGCAGTTGATTGTTTCTTAATAAATGACTCATGCGTAGTCACTTCGATTTACAATTCCCATGAAACATTCCTCAAGCACAACTGCATTATTTAGTTAATTGCTTTTCCCCACATTCATCCATAGAAACAAGCCAACGTGCGCTGACGATATGAATGTACTCTTACATCATATCGCGCGCAGCTAAAGGCAATAAACCAGTAGCCAAAACAAACCTAGCTCTATTCTGATGAAATACGCGACCATATACAAAGTCGTCGTGACACTTTACGATTTCCCATGAAATCGATATGCGCGCTTACGAGTGCAGTAAGCATTATTATTTCTTGACCCCATTCACATCGAACACTGCATTCGATTGATTGGCTATTCCCCTTTGAAATCAACTTGGCTCCTCCCAGTGAAACTCTACACAAATTGTTGTAACTACTAGCTTAGGATTTTAGTAACCAGTGTTAAGGCAGTTCTAGAGACACACGCCACGCGATAGGTCATGTTGAGTTTTCTTCAGATAATTTAATATAAAGAGTATCGTGTCTTTGGTACCAAGAAAATGAGAAATAAAGTGTATAGAAGTTATTTGATGTTGACCGTGTTTGTGAACTAAAAACAGTTGATGACAACCGTGAGTTGAGAATGGGTAGAAAAACATTTGACTTTATATCAATGCACGCATTGTACTGAGCATTTAACGAGAGACATCTTCCGTGCATCGCCATTCAACAAGCATCAAACACCCGTCTAACAGATGCACACAGTTGCAGCGATAAAAATGGAGGAACATCGAAACAAACTCCATGCGAAATATTCGTTAGCGTTCACAGCTCGAGGGGAAACATAAAACAAAAAACGAGTAGTATAAATGACCTTTGTTGTTTCGGGTACAGGAAGATTCTGAGAATTTTTCTCAGAGGAGATGCAATACGAATACGCTAGCGACAGTTTACTGGAGTTTACTTCGCAAATATTCTCTTTTCGCAAAAGTTGCCCGTTATTAACAGATCTGTTCGGGAAAGCACACAAATGGACAGAACAAATGTATGGGGAAATGGGAATGCTTCCAATTTTCATCGATATAAACCATATACATACTATGGCATTGTGATGTATAGCATATCAAACAAATCTTAGAAAATTTCCGATTCGATTGGTATGCAAATCATTAAAATCCGTTCGCAGTAAAAATAGTTATTAACGTTAACTTTATTAACATAAAACATTAACATAAAAACGTGACCTGTTTTCTGATTTGGCACCCTTAACATAAGACGTATTAAAAAACTGATTTGAGGTGTCCGAACAACCTTGAACACCCCTATTTGGAGAGCTATACAACGCCGCACGCTACGAAGTAAACACGCGGAATCGCGGAAAAATAAAGTTAGGACAAAAAACAAGGTGATTTTTGTAGTCTATGTTTTATTTTCTATTTTTCTACATAATCGCCGTAACGTTCCAGGCATTTTTCATAACGTGGCACGAGTTTTTCTATTCCGAGCGCGAAGTGCGTAGCGTCCAACTTTTTGAAGTACGATGTAACTGCGTCACGAATTTCTTCAGTGTTATCGAATCGTTGACCGCCGAGGGCCTGTTTCATCACCGTACTATTGTGAAGTGTTGGACCGATTAAGAACTGCGATTGAGAACAAAAGGCCAGGTTTATTGACGAAAGGAGTGTTCCTCATCCACGATAATGCGCGGCCCCATTCTGCTCGCTTAACTCAAGGGCAATTGAAAAAATTCAAATAGACTGTGTTCGAGCATCCTCCTTATTCCCCAGACCTCGCCCCTAGCGACTATCACTTGGTGATGAGGTTAGAGTGATGACCAGACCACTTTCATAAGTAGTATCAATGAAAAATTCAAAACGATCGGTTGATTTACAGTTCAGTAATTGGCAATCTTGCCATTTCGGCTAATAATCTAGAAAATTCGTGTTGGAATACTTTCTATCAAAGTCTGCTGAACGTATTTCTCGATGTTTTTCCATGTTTCCGAGATTGCGACCTTGTGTTAAACGTGGTATATCGCTTTCCCACAGTGTAAATTCTGCGTACACCGATCCTCCTAAGACTTAACAGAATTCAAGTCTGGAGAGTGAGTCGGCCAGTCCAAAAAAATAAGTTTTTGATCTTTAATCCATTGCTTAGTTTCCTAGCTGATATGAATAGTAGCGTTGTTTTGCTGGAATGTGATTTTTTTTTGTGAGGATATCCACGCAAAAACAATAGGAAAGAGGATTCCAGACCATGCATGTAATCCTTGAATGATGTGAAAACTATCTTGAGCTTTTGAGTTGCACAGAATCCCGCCCAAATCATGCACGAGCTTCCACCTAAATTCCTGGTTGAAAATTACTGTTCCTTCCGTAAATCATGCCATTACCCGTTAAAACCATCAGGACCATCTAAATAGAACTTTTTTTCGTCAGTGAAGATAACCTATACATTGAAGAACTTTTCGTTATGGTATATAGCAAAATGTATTCTTTTGGAAACATTCTTTGTCACAACATACAATGCTCCACTGTCGGTTCAGGTGAGCTTTGGCAAAACTCAGACGTCGTCCGATGTGAGATGGTGTAAGATGAGAAGCTATAACCTTTTTAAGCCTTCTTTGTGTGTCGATTTTTTACCAAGACTTGACGAATTGTCACCCGAGTAACAACATAAATTGAAATATTGCTTTATTTGCATTAGCAATTTTGAGGTATTCGAAGCTGTTCAAGCTATTTTCCGCTTATCCCGGTTAGAGAGTTTCGATTTAGGTGGAGCTCTCTCCTTCTTACCGTATCCTTGAGAATTCGCCGAATAATTGAGCACTACTTGATGGGATCCTCCAATCCGACGAGCAATTTCTCTGGACATTTTATACGAACCTTCAATCATAGCGAATTCGTTTTTGTTCAGTTTCAACCCCAGTGCCGCACTAACTGCTGTCAAAACGTTTTTTTATGCACTCAGTTTCGCACTCAGTGTCGCACTAGTTCGCCCCGAAAGCTGTTAGTTTCGCACTGAGATGTTTCACGGGTTGGCACTCGGGTTCACCAATACAACTATACTGAACTGTCAAGTTCCGAATATTGTTTTGGAAAATCTAAAAATAAAGACTATGAAAATGGAAAACCTGCTGCTTTTGCTTTTGTATTATTGGAATCGTAATCCAATTCGGATTCTGATTTTGAAGAGTAGAGTAGACGGCATTAAGCTACGTGTGCTTTCATTGGGAGGTGGAATAAATTTCAAAATCAAAATTATGAATGAAAATTTACTTTAACGTATCGAATATTTATTTTATGTGATTAAATAAAAGTTTTTTTCCGATATCGCAGAATATTGAACGAAAACTGTGTCTAATGATGGTTTTATATTATAATAGTAATTATTTGTGGAACAAACAGGAAATGCATCGACGAATGGTTAAGTGAGTGTCAGAACTACATGTGTTAGGTAATCAAACAATATTAAGTAAAAATTTTCATTCAAACTTTTATATGTTTACACTGCACTTGGCCCTTCTGATCTGATGGAGAACAATTTACCTCCCAAGCACTAATATCACCACCAGACGTCGACACTGTACATTTGCCGTCGTAAATATAAACAAATCAGACTATATAACGCACACCAACAAACCACCGCATTCGTGAAACTGAAAACGTTTTTTTATTACAGAGTCAGTTTGGCACTGACTCAGTTTTAAAAACGAATTCGCTATCAGTACATTCATCTGCTTCCTCACTTTTGTGAGGAGGTTAGGTAAGTGCCTCATAGTTTAAGGAGAATCCGAAAAAATAAAGAAAATCCCCCAATGCAAAGTTAATTGTCAGTAACATAAACGAAGCAAGGTTCCTATAGTTCCAATTATATTTAATCGTATTGTAGATCAACAACACTGCATGAGTTCACTAGGGCAAGATTCATGTCCAAAATAACATTCAACAAGCGATTTGCACCGATCGCATATCTCGCGAGATATCAATCTTGGACTACGTGTCATTCACAACGTTTCACGCGATTGAAGAAATTGCACAAGCGTAAGTAGCGTGAATCGGTTCGTTTGGTAAATACTGATCACTGTAAGGGTGAACATTAAGACATTTTAGTTTGCGAATTACTTTAAGTTTGACCAGATTGCAGCATCGAAGTCGATTTTTCCTAACATAACTCCTTCGAGATTGGTCATCTCTAATCATTGCTGTGAAATCAAATGAGGTAAAATGAACTTGTTTCACTTTTCGGTCGTGGTCATGTCAATAAATTTGTCAAGCTTCCATCTGAAGTTCAATGCTAAAAAGCGATTTTTTCTCTCGCCTGACTAAGTTGCAGCTTTGACAATGAAGATAACCATCCATGACACGAATGCAAATGCGATTAGCAAATGATTCGACTAGCGAATTCGAGAGAAAGAGATTGGCCAATTTTGGAGGAATTCACCTTGATGCGTGTCGCAAAAAAAATGCTGTTCGAATTTTTCCCTACTGTGCCGCTGTGTATAAAAAAGCAATCGCACAACTGACGCAAACTTCCCAACTTTAACAATGTTATCCAATTTTATCAGTTGATTGTATTGCATTTTGCTTCGGATGCTTCTAACGCTAGTGGTAATAAATCATTAACATTGACCGTTACGTGGGTGAGTTTTTTTTTCTCATTTTGTTAGAGAGGTTGTAAATTCTAATGATGAGAGCCACAAACCAAATAGTTTTCCAATAAAAAAAAACAAAAATTAATATCCGTCGATCCTTACTGTTAGTTCGTTGGCCACGTTGTCCATGCAAAGTCTAATCAATCTATCTTGTTCGCTGCGCGCCTTTTTGTTTCGTATGCTCTTCCATATGTGCACTCTTCCGGTCGAAAATACCAAGGGAACGTTGATCTTTCGTGAACATAGTCTAGACCGCGTGGCCGTAGAGGATTTCAATTTCATGCGGCGACAGATTTTACTCGATCGGAACCTCTTTCGTAGTCTAAACTAAGCACGATTTCCTGCCATAGTGCATCTCAGAACACATGTACTCAACAACCTCCTCGGTTTTGTCACCGTCAATCTGAACTCGTGTTGGTACCAGTTTGACGTATCCTTTTGTTAAAGTTCTGTTTATTTTGCAACGATCCCGAAAGGTTAGCGGAATTTGTTACAATTGTAGATTCCTGACATCCGATTCAAAATAACATTGGGAACACTTTGAAAATTTAACATGCGGAAAAATAGTTGTAGGGAAAATCAGGGTAAAGCCGACACTCTAAGAATTCCCACATATTTTGAAGGCCTCTCGTGTTTCTTTGACTGTGTATCGTCACAGATCCCCTCTTACACTCAACATAAACCATTAAACAGAATCTTTTGAACATTTGTTGAGTAGAACTTGAATTTTTATAGCATACAATAATTTATGTTTTTAGGTGAAATAAACGGAAGTGCGAATAGCATTCCACCCTGTCAGGATGAAACCTTGGGAAAATCGAAAGAGAACTTGTTACAATAATTTAAAAGTACAAAAAGGCTATCCATACACTATGTGGACCAGAGCTTGGAAATATTGAGCTTGTTAAGCAACATTGAAAATATATTTTTATCAGTGTAACGCGTTTATTTTGCTTGTCGATGCTACTGTCATTCATTCGACGGCAAACAAATTTACAACTGTGTTCATTCATATTCATTCTGTGCTCTCTGAGCTTTCCTTAAAGCTCGAGTCATGAAAATTTAATTCACATTTATTCATTGCCATTGAATTGTCAGGAATGTTGTGACTGTTCATTTTCAATATCCCGATATGTGTGTGATTTTCTCATTGAGTCAGTGCCTTGCTTATTCAGTTGTTTTTGAAGTTACTCCGAAAGGGTAACGCAAATCGGTGGCGAAAGCGGATATGCCAACAAAAGAGCAAGATCTGCATGCACACTCAAGATCTGCACTCACTCACACAGGATTGCTTAGGCTTGGACTGCGAGGGGGCATTCTGCAGAATCGATCCAGGCAGTGAATTCAAACTATGTCAGCCAAAGCTGGATGTTGGCAATTTCATCCGCTAATCCTATAGCATAGTTTGATCCGCAAAAGGAAGCTCGAAATATTCCCATTGCGGTCGTGTCTTGGACACCACCATTTTATGTTCATGTGTTCAGAATTAAAAAAAAATTAAATGTTTGAAATTTGAGTAAAGACGGTATTTTTTACATCGGAATTCTTCTTTTGAAGCATTTCTGACAAGTGGATTTGGAACTGCATATTCACTATGTAAAATGAAAGCAATTTAACTGAGACGGAAACCTTGCATGCTTGAACAATTTAATTTATTGTCACTATTATGAGCATTCTGTACTTTCTTATCTTCCTCAACGAATTTCTCCGTTTCGTCAGTGTCCGAGAACGATGCTGATAGCGAGTGAACTGGTATGTGAATGTCAATGAATGACAAAACTAGAGATATTTTGTTTTGCTCACATTCCGTGAACGCAGAACAGAACGAAAAACAGAATGAAAAAAACTGGATGAATCAACTGTGAGTGGCTTGCTGTGATTGTGAGGTGTGGCGTTGGTTCATTTTCGGTATCCCGAATGCAATGGTATAATGATCGAATGTGGCCGGAAATTCAGCTGAAAAGATTGATGTGATACAGATATTTCCAAGCACTGATGTGGACACCTAAAAAGGGGGGATAGTTGTAAATGATACATAATTGGATTGCGAAGACAACGAAATATCGACTACCAAAAAAGCTATTCACAGATGTCTTAAGGTGGAATTCCATCTATTCGACTTGATGTATGCTACAAGTCAATGATTTTTGCTTATTGGAGTATATCTTTTTACGACATAATGGGTCTTGTCGAGCTCCAATGACCTGTGGATCGGTGCAGCGCAATGTCCTGGAAAAAAGGTAATGAAGATGGTCGAGTTTCGAGCGACATAGCATGCGCTGCCATAACTAATTCGCAAATAGTGACGTCAGTTGTTGTGTTTATCTTTGATTATCCCACCGCATCCATGTAAAAATGCTATTTTCAGGAAGTAATTTATCAATTGAAAACGTACATTTTTGTAGAGCTCCCGCTGAATATTAGGCCAATGTGATAGGGTGAAGTGAATATTTGTGAAATTACGTCGAAAAAGACGGAAAAAGTTATATTTCCATGTGCCATTTTAACTCCCCCACGTTTATAGAAACAAACGAAGTTTCATTATTTTACCGTTATGAAGTTGATGTTTCGAAGGCTTGGATACAATCATCTGAACCTTCCTGAATATTCTCCATCTCAATAGAAGGTTCAGGTTCTTGATTATGTCGAAGTCCAGCTGCTGAGCTACGGAAGTAAAGATTTGTGGAAAAATTGTAAACTTATCGATTTGAGCTTTGGTCGAACAGATTTTGGGTGCGCTGTATAGTTATCAACGAACATGAAATTTGAGAAGAAATAGATATAAGTATGATACATTACATAACACATAATTCCATAAATAATACATTTCTATTTCCATTGGAAAATTTTTCGTCAAATTGCATGGTCCATTCCTCAAAAAGCATTAAGGCCACCCAAACCTTGGTGTTGCTCTCGTATATGACTTGTAATGACTTCTTATTGGTTTCAATAATCGTGGGTTTTTACTCTTTCCATTGATCAGCAACGGTAGTTTATCGCTCCCGTCCATGTTGGTTGTGCTTTAAAGTTGGGAATTCCCAGTTTCTGGACAAATTTGCAAGACATATCCTGAAGAATAGAATCTGAGAGAGGTAAATTATTTTCTCTGGCTTAATAAGACAAAAATCCATTGACCGCTCCAGCTTTTCGATTACAACCAACCTTTTATGGCTTTGGTTTAGATTCAATTTTTCATTCCGATTCCATTTTTACTTTAGTTTGAATATTGTTGATACCGTACTTTGTGCAATACTGAAATTATTTACAGCTTCACATCCCTTCCGTCCATACTTTTCGACCTGCTCGATGATGCTCAAACGTTGCGCAATGGTTAGCATTTTGATTGTTCGCTTGAAAGGTTTCTCGTGGTTTTCCATACTTGAGAAGAAATTGTTTGATGACACGAACACTCCGTCTTCACTTTCAAGAGCAATTGAAATCAGAGGTAATAACGCACAAAAACTTGTACGCAAAAATCAATCGAGTAAGGAAGGTATCGAGTTATGGAATCGAAGGTGCCATGAAATACATCGAGTTAGGGAAAATATCGAGATACAGAACATCGAGTTAGGGAGAGTTGACTGTATATGAGGGGCTTAGAATGAAAGGGGTGTAAGTGATTTGATCGTTTTCTCTGCACATCTCTTTCGGAAAAAAAGCACCGCGTGGAAGAGAAAGAGTGTGAAGAGATGGAGCTGCTTTATCGTTCGCGAGAATCGCGGAAGTTCTTCAAGAAACTAAACGCCTCGCACAAAGGCTTTGTGCTGCGGGCCGAAATGTGCAGAAACAAGGAAGAAGGCATCTTGACAAACGAACGCGAGGTGATCGAAAGGTGGAGGCAGTACTACGATGAACACCTGAAAAGCGCGCAAACAGGAGACCAAGGCGATGTTGAGGTGGACTACACTGGTGCAATGAACAACGACGACGTACCACCCCCGACGATGAGTGAAGTTAAGGATGGCCTCGTAGCGGAGCTCTTCAAGGGAAGTTCGGGAAAACTTGTAGAGTGTATGCACAGGTTGATAGTCAAGATCTGGGACACAGAACAGCTACCGAAGGCGTGGAAAGAAGGGTTCATATGCCCTATCTATAAAAAAAGGCGACAAGTTGGATTGTGGGAACTATCGTGCCATCACAATCCTGAATGGTGCCTACAATATTTTGTCCCAGATCCTCTTCCGCCGTCTATCGCCAATAGTAAGTAGATTTGTGGGAAGTTATCAGGCCGGATTCATGCCCGGTTGCTCGACGACGGACCAGACGCCACATCTTCGTTGACTTCAAGGCCGCATATGATAAAATCGACCGACGACAGCTATGAAGGATCATGGACGAACACGGCTTTCCCCGAAAGCTGACAAGACTGATTCAGGCAACGATGAACGGTGTGCGGATCTCAGGTGAGCTGTCGGAATCATTTGAGACTTCGAAAACGAGATGGACTCTCCTGTCTGCTCTTCAACGTGGCGCTGGAAGGTGTTATGTGGAGAGCGAGCTTCAACATGTGGGGCACGATTTTCAACAAGTCTAGTCAGTTTATCTACTTCACCGACGACGTGGACATAATCGGAAGAACACATGCGGCGGTAGCCGACTTGTATACCCGACTGAAACACGAAGCAGGACTGATTGGGCTTCGGATCAATGCGTCTAAGACTCAATACATGCTAACAGGAGGGACTGACCGCAACAGAGTTCTTCTTGGTAGTAAAATTGTGATCGACGGCGACGAGCTCGAGGTGGTAGAGGAATTTGTCTATCTTGGCTCGTTGATAACAAATGACAACAACAACCATGAAATTCGAAGACGCATTGTCAATGAAAGTCGTGCCTACTATGGGGTTAGCAAATTCTTGAGGACTCACAAGCGCTTGGTGTTCTCGACAGCAGCCCTGCAAAGATGGTGTTCGCATCGAATCCGGCAGGAATAAGAAGGAGAGGAGCCCAGCGAGCGAGGTGGTTGGACCAGGTGGAGCAGGACTTGGCAAGAATTGGTGCAGCCGGAAGTTGGAGATCTGCAGCCATGGACCGGGTTTATTGGAGAAGAGTAGTGAATTAGTTCTAATCTCAATGGGATGTAGAGTCATAGATAACATATATATTTATAAAAATGTTGGAAGCAACCCAACAGGATGGCTTTCGTAATTGTTAAGCGAAATCTTGAGCGATTTTAAGCGCTCGAACTATTCTTTTCGTTCCAAGTTAAGTATGGCCATAATCAATCCGTCAATCGTATATTAACGCATTTAAACGATCCTATGGCTAAACCGATTGTGCTGTTCCTAAACTTTGATCTACCGCTCATCAATAACATCAATTACTCTTTTGAATCTGAAAGGTCTCAATTTTGCGAACTTTATAATGAGACAAAAATGTTGTTGCTGATCATGTTGGGTAACTCATGTTTGGAGAGCTACGTGCAACGATTCGCTGATGCTGGCATTGATTTGAAAGATTTTGAAGACTTTCTGAAGAAGCCTGAGGATGTTGGTATCGATGCTGGAAGCATCAAAACCACGGACTTGATAAACCCGACGTGCATATTCCAAGAGCACCGAGGCGTAATAGATACTCGGCGTGACCTCATAACTCAAGATCTCTTCAGTGCCACGCATCTTTCGGTTATTCATCTTTCACAAATAAATCACAATTTGCGCCAGGCGGACGATACGCATCGATGCGATGTTGCAGCATTTTCTTTTTCGGCCCGAAGATCGCTAGCCTCGCGAAGCATCAATGTCACGTTTGAAAGCTCGCCCCAGTGGGATGAATTACACAACAACACATAGTGCCTATCGCAATGTGGTGTCTCACACCTTTCTTCAGCCGTAACGATATAATGCTCGAGCATCTCTTACTGTTTGTTTGATTTGTAATTAATCGTTCTCCTTTCATGCTTCTCTCGATTACTTTCCAGATAACCGGAGGCGCCGGATTCGTCGGTTCCCACCTTGTTGATTATCTAATGATGCAAGGCCACGAGGTGATAGTGGCGGATAACTTTTTCACAGGGCGCAAGCGCAACGTGGAACACTGGTTGGGTCACGAAAATTTCGAACTTATCCACCATGATATCGTCAATCCGCTGTTCATCGAAGTGGACGAAATTTACCACCTGGCTAGCCCAGCTAGTCCGCCGCACTACATGTACAACCCAGTGAAAACGATCAAAACGAACACATTGGGAACGATCAATATGCTCGGGTTGGCGAAACGTGTCATGGCAAAGGTGCTAATTGCGAGTACATCGGAGGTCTATGGCGATCCAGATGTGCATCCCCAACCGGAAACCTACTGGGGACACGTTAATCCAATCGGGCCGAGGGCTTGCTACGATGAGGGGAAGCGTGTAGCGGAAACACTGAGCTACGCGTACGCCAAGCAGGAGAATGTGAACGTCCGAGTGGCACGCATCTTCAACACGTACGGACCCCGAATGCACATGAACGATGGTCGCGTCGTTTCTAATTTCATCATACAAGCGCTTCAAAATCAGTCAATTACGGTAAACTAACTGTTGCTACTATTACAGCACTTTTAACACAATCGCTACTCTTCTACAGATGTATGGCAGTGGCAAACAGACGCGATCATTCCAATATGTGTCCGACTTGGTTGACGGAATGGTCGCGCTGATGGCGTCCAACTATACGCAACCGGTAAATTTGGGCAATCCAGTTGAGCGCACAATCCAAGAATTTGCCGAAATCATTCGAGATTCGGTCGGGGGCAAAAGTGCAATCATTGAGCTGCCTGCCGTCGAGGATGATCCACAGCGGCGTAAACCGGACATATCGCGCGCGAAAAAGTATCTCAACTGGGAACCGAGGGTATCTCCACGCTTACAACATCCAATAATGTTGTTGTACAACTTTTAACTTTTGCAGGTTCCATTGAAAGAAGGGCTTATTAAAACGATCGAATACTTCCGCAAAGAGTTGGCGCGCTCCAATCACTCACAGCGAAACATATTTGTGCCCGAAACGACTGAAAACAAATAGCACCATTAGCAATGGTGTGGTGGTAGAGAAGCTTTGCATAAGATGCGGTTGAACAATAGCACAATCCGAAGTTAATGTCCGGCCCAATTCACCTGTTTTCTCACAGTACAAGTCCTCCGTAATCATATATTTCCATCAAAAAATATTTCCATATAGGATCTCTTTTGTTACGATATCAAACTGGCACCAAGCATGACACCCATACTGAAAAACTATAACGCGATTAAAATTGTACACACAACTGTCCGAATTTTTGCGATTCTTTCGTTTTCATGATCTTCGATTCCTGTGCAAATAGTTTTTTACTTTCTAGTCTTGTTTTTTTGTAGAAATTTTAAAACATGTTTACACTCTGTATGATTCTCATTGAATAAAAAAGGAGATATAAATGTTAGTGAAAGAATGGGATGGGTACTGGCATTATATCACACTTCCTTTTCCGGTTGGAACCGTTTTGTGTCGTTTTCTTGATTTTTTCAAAAACTTCGCTGCAGTGAATACAAAATAAGATGAGATGATAATAATTCATTAAGGCTCGAGTTTCTGTAATCTAAGTAAAAAGCTCAAATATTCGAGTATTAATTTTCATTTTTAATTTTTTTTAAATTATTCAAGATAATCTTACCATGGGAATTTTCCCAATGCTCGTTTTCGGGGAACGAAAGAAGAGTCAGGAATACGTGTTTCAAGTAATTAAATAACATTATGTAGAAATTTTCGTTCAAATTTTAACATTTTGAAATTTGCTTCATGCCTTCTAATCTGATAGAGACTCATCGAGTTTAGGACTCAAATAATGGCTCCAAATTGAAAGTCACCACCAGATGTCGATACTGTACCACTGTCATCGCGAATGTCAAATTACAGATCAAAATCGTCTCCAGTGTGGCACTAAGTAGTGCCTCGGCATGTCGAATTAGATGTTACTTACTGTACTTAGAAACTGTAGTCCTGACAATAACCTAACTATTTTTTTTAATTTTTGCTAACATTTCCGCTGAAACTTTATGTGTAATATGAAATTAATGTCAGATTCGATCGTTGTTCAAGATTTTTTCATCACTACTTTCATCACTCCCATACAAACGAAACACACATTTCTGCATAACTCGAAAACTAATCAAGCAAACGGCACCACATTTGACATGTGGAAGTTTCAGATGGGTAAGAAATGTTTCTATGGTGGTTCGAGACAATTTTTTTTGGTGGGAGCTGCCATACAAATGGAACACGAATTTCTGCATAACTCGAGAACTTATCAAGCACATGGAACCAAATTTGGCGTGTGGAGGTTTTAGGGGGCAAGAAATTGTGGTTCGACACTCCTTCCTTCTCTCCTGGAAAAGTCTGAAGTAAAATGGAAAATTTGGAAAATTGAATTCCTATTTGTTCTACAATTACATCGTGACAAGCGTTGTTAACCCATTTGACCATTGCGCGAACGAAATTGATCTTTGTTCGAAAGTGGAAGCGGGGTTTCAGGTGAAAAAATGCACTATGTCTTATAACTGTATAAATAGAAACGATTTGCCAAATGTGTTGGTAAGCGCAAAACTCGAGGAAGGAATCGTCCGATTTGAGATGTCTTCATTTTATTATATTTTCTGTACCAAACATGTATTCCATGCAACGGAGAAACACGTTATTTGCGAATGATTGAAAAATCTTTGACGAGAATTGTGTCTGAAAATAATTTGATATTATAATGACGAGTTTTGGTCGAAGTTTGCTTAATAAGAAAACATGAATGTTTGATGGTATTGATAACAAAAAATTCATTTTGGGCAAGACGAAGTATGCCGGGTCCGGTAGTAGTATATATATATATATATATATATATATATATATATATATATATATATATATATATATATATATATATATATATATATATATATATATATATATATATATTTAACAGACTAGAGGCATTTTGATTGAGTATAGTGATATTAAACGTTTTAACCCTTTATTAGGCCATGGAAACCAGGCAAGGGATCGACTTCAACTTCAGAGAACATAAGGGTGATGTCAGAGTGGACCGACACGCGATGCGATGTAATTCTACGCGACTTTTGACTTTTGTCAAAAATCGCGACCAGCTTGGCGTTGATTTGGTTCTTGCAAAAAACTGCCTCATATGCCAGAATAAACGCGATGCGATGCGACGCTACAAGCGAATTTCTGCGCGACACAGAATCAACCTCCAAATGCACAGCTTTTTCTCGCGATGAACGCGCGACGATTGTCAAGAATGTCAATTTTATATTTTTTATTACATCATTGCGGAAGATGTTTCTGTGGTTGTTTTAGTGGTGATCGGAGTTATATTTCAGAAACTTTGAAATCAGCGAACTAGAAACTACAGAAAGTTCCGGATTCTGATCAATAAGTGTTAGAAAAAAGTTTCGGATGAATCAATCAGTGGTAAGTGAAGCAAATGAAATTGCTCGAATATAATCAATTTCAAACTATGCTGCCAAGGGAAACTGGCTAATGAGCCTAAAATAAACAAAAGGGATATAAAAAACAGAGCTCCTAAAACATAATGGGATGCCGCATGTATGGGGGCATTCGTTTTTTAGAATACTTGCAATGTCGCGAGTATGGCGGCATTCGTTCGCTAAGGCTTAAGCGATTATCGAACAAGACGACCTTACATTGAGTTACTACTAATGAAATTCATTCCACCTGCTTGTTTCTTGAGTCACCCTTCGTAGGGCTTTGTTTAAACAAATGTCATCGTATGTAAACATCGGTCAAAATATTTGTTTCGTATCATTCATACTTTTTCATTAGCTACCTCCTGAACCTGGCTGACCCTAATTTTGAGTCAGCAAATCATACACAAGCTTTGTGCATTCCATGGACAGTCTGCACTTGCCGCCGAGCGAAGATCCTTGCCGGTTGTGCTTGAAGAAGTGTGAGCAGACATACGGCATCTACATAAACTCGCCGGATGGATTGCTCCGCGAGCTGCCGAGAAAGATTCTCGATTGCATTGCGCTGGAAATCAGCGATGCCGAACCGCAGCTTTTCTCCCAGCTGGTGTGCAGCGAGTGTGTATGCAAGCTGGACTACTTCCACGAGTTTCGCGAGAACTGTCGCAAGTGCCAGACGTTTTTTAGCGGTAGGATTTAATACTTCCAAGCTGGGTGATAAATTGTATGAATTTTTTTCTTTCATCAGAAATGTTAATGTTTTGTCAAGCTGAATCCGCTGTGGAGCAACAACAGTCACAGCAACAGCAACAGGAGGATCATCATCAAATTCTTCCGGAAATTAACTTTGCCGGTAATGAGTTTATGCTCGATGGAAACACCAATAAGGATTATGAATACATTATCCAAAGCTTGGAAAAGGAAGATATATCTTTCAGTGCAAACGTGGAGGCGTTGAAGGTAAAATGCTCGTTAAACTATTGTTCTATGTTCTAATAGTTCAATTCAACAGCTGAAAAAGGAACTAGAAATCTCAATTCAGCAAAATCAACAGCAAGGGAAGTTTATCCCGTTGACTGAACCGTCCGCCAGCGACACAGTGATACCAAGCGAGGAGACTTGTTTCAATAATTTGGAGGCCATTGTGGAATCGATCACTCAACAAAATGCGAATGACGGATATGTTATAACCGAGGTCCCAACAGAAGATGATCTGGACTATGATGATTTCGTAGGAATCGAAACCGTCGATGATAATAGAGATGCTGTGAGGGGAGCATTATATGTTTATAATACAACATTTTTATTTTTTATATAGTCGATTTCAGAAATTCAAGTTCAAGAAATTATTGAAGAACAGAGATGTCAACATACGGCAGAAGTTATTCCACAACCAATTCCGTCGGATGAAAAACTGCAGGATTCTGAACTCGAGCCGGTGAAAATAGAGATCGAACCAGTGACGCAAGCACCTAACGATCGAACCTGTGATATCTGTGGAAAAATGTGTACCACTCGGACGAAACTAAAAATTCATCGCAACTCCCATTTGAAAATCACCCCGTTCAAGTGTCCGATGGAGAATTGTCTCAAAGCTTTCAAGTCGAAAATTGGCCTCGACGAACACGTGGCCAAGCACACAGGAAACTATCCAATTTCCTGCGACATCTGTGGAAAGGGTTTTCTGAACCAAAGCTATTTGACGGCCCACCAGCGGACTCATTCGCAGGAGAAAACCTTCCGGTGTAACATTTGCAAACAAGCCACGTTCAAGACGAAGAAATCTCTTATCGATCACAAGAATCGCCACTTGGGGCTTAAACCATTCGAGTGTGAACAGTGCGGAAGACAATTCACGAACCGCTATTTGCTGCAGCAGCATGAACAAGTTGCGCACACCGGTGTGCGATTTCCTTGCCCCGATTGTGATAAGAGTTTCACATGCAAAAGCTATCTGAAGGTCCACCAGCGGATCCACAGCAACGATCGGCCCTTCGTTTGTCAGGTTTGTACATTGTTTGAAATGATGGTCTATGTTGAGGTGCAATCGGTTTTTTTTCCTGATGCACAGATTTGTCAGCGTGGACATCTGACCCGCCGGGATTTGGAAGTACACATGACTGTTCACAGTGGGAAGAAGGAATTCGTGTGTGATGTTTGCGGGAAGGATTTCGCGCGCCTGAATGCATTATCGTTCCATCGGAAAATACACGACAATCGAGAGCATCGTGTGAATGCGGAAGGTAAGCCAAATGAATCAATCCACGGAAGCTAGTGAATAAAATCAGTTCTGATTGACAACTCGACCTGTTTCGGATGCGTAAGTTATTCCTATTGTGAAAATCCAGAGCGATATCGAATTGCTGTTATTTATTTTTCTCTTCTTTATACGGATGCCAGTAATGGTCCTTGGTCCAGTTAAAAAGCAGAATTTTGTAAACAATCGACGCCATATTCGAATGGAAGATTTGCTAAGATGGACATTCGAATGTCATTTGAAATGTTATGAGAATTTAAATTATTTTTGCATGACAAAAACATTGATTAAATTACAGAAAAATAATTTCCTCAAATTATATTTTATACCTGTTGTCGCACTCAATGCGAAACTTCCATTGGAATCCTTTTGTTTATCCAATTTAATGATCAACGCGAATCAAACAATTAATTGAAGTTCCCCTCGATTTTATTTGACGTTTTGCATGCCGGATCAGTTAATTCGCGAATGTCGATAACTGGTCTTCCCTTTTCGCCCAGTTAGCGAATATTTACTGTACTCAGTTGAGATTTCTATGCCAAGTAACACGCCTCGAATGCATTCTGGCAAACTCTAAAATAATCACGCGTGCACACAGTGCAAGTGGGAGGATATTTCTTTGACGAAAAATCTCCCCGACCAGAACGGGAATCGAACCCGAACCCCCGGCATGTTATTTTATTACGCTTTTACATACGCTGTTATTTTATTCAAGTCGCTCGTTTATAACTTCGGATATTAGTTTAAAGTTGACGTTAATAACTATTCATGCCACTAATGGATTTTGGTGATTTACATACCAAACGAATCGGAAATGTACATTTCTACCCGTGTCGTCAACAACAAACAACTTATCGATGAGCAACTAAGGAGAAATCGTTAGATTGAAAGCCTCCGTGAATGAAGGAAATTTTCATTTTTCGTGAGGACACCGACTGGACAACAGCGTTGCTGGGCGAGCTGGACGGCGAGGGATCGAGTACCTTTCTCAAGGCAATGGAGGTGAACGAGTAGGAATGTTTCCCAAGGGTCTTTTTGAAGACTAGAGACGAATGAAATGAAAAGTTTGAAGAAGATGGCAAACTTTCAGTATCGTTCTAGATACGAAGCAACCAATATCGCTATGGCTAAACAGGAGTTAAGTTTTTGCACCAAAAAGATATTTGGGGAATACCAAGCATCTCGAATGTCGTGCTGGAATGTCATAAGTTATTCGGGTTCGCGTGCCCGTCACAGAACTGCCACCAACTGGGATTGCATTTGCGCTAATCTTGATCATAATGAAGCAATGCTACTCTTTCCGAGGTTGTTAAGATTAACAGAAAGAGTTTATTTCGTTTATTTAGTTGGTGACTAAATATGTAAGTAAATGTCGTCCTGGAATTTTGTATGTGATTTGGTTTCGCTTGCCAGTAGCAAAACTTCCTCCACTAAGGAAGTCAGCTGCGCTTATCCTGAGCATGAGAAACTAATGCAACTTTTTTCGAGGCCATTAATATTAACAGAAGCGTTTCTTTTGAGAATAGCGCAAAATGATGAGAAGTGTTTATATTCCTAGTAGTCTCAAGCCACCAATGTATGGCTCTGTATGCATGCTATGGCGAACGCTTGTTTGGCGCTTGGCTTACGTTGTACAAACGATACCTAGAGGTGCGATTCCTTTAAGGCAATACTAAATAACATGTAGCATGATATTTGATACTTGCAAGTGTTGTCATTGTTGTTGTTTCCATGCGGTGCCAAAGATATATTGATGTAATTATGAGATGTGGAATAATGGTGCTGGTGCAACAAGTATGTAATCGATTGTAGTCGAGTCTATGTCAATTGCGAAAAAGGCCATCGGAATAGCGTTCGAGGTAAATTTTCAATTTTCAATTGACATGAATCAAATTGCGACATACGATCAGCTAGTGTATTGTTCTGCGAAGGCAAGAATGAATCATCAATCATTTACCGTCAACTATAAAAAGAAACATTTCAGGGCTATCAAAAATTTTTTATCCCTTTTGTTTATTTTAGGCTCATTAGCATTTTAGCTGTAACAGAGCCGAATTCAAATCGTGTAAATGTCACATGTTTATCATATCTATAATTAGCAGATTACACAGTTGTCATTTTTCGGCGTTAGAGTATTATACAGTAGCCATTTAGGCGTAAGTATTTTCCTTCTGTTCTTCTATTATCCAGTTAGACCGGACAGCGGAGACAGTTGACTGACCATTGTTGAGTTATTTATAGAACTGCAGCCCGATGTGTCTTGCAGAGCAGAGCAGTTGTATGGATGAATCGATCTTATTTCGACCGTGGATCGATCTCCATCGCTGATGATTGTTGCGTGGACGTAGTTGTTCTGTAACAACACAAAGATGGTCAATGACGGCCCTGAGCTTTGAACTCACGATCGATCGCTTACTAAGCGAACGCGCAACCAATGTGGCTACGGAGATATCCCCTCAAACTTTTGTACTAGACAGTTATTTCTAAAATTCCATAGCATCATATAAAAATATGCGAAGTTATAAAGAAGCGATTTATATAAAATAACAGCGTAGTTATACGTCAACACGCAGGTCAAGAGTTCGTGTTTTCTGATGAGAAACTTTTTGTCTTGCAACAGCCGCACAATGTCCGAATTGATCAGCTGTAAGCGCTGAAGCTGGCCAGCATCCCCCGTCCCACATAAACATCTTGTGGTTCCAGAGCGCCGCACAGTGGTCCCTGAAAAAATTTAGGCGGCCAAAACCCAAAACATGAAGTTGCGTAAAAAAATCCTGTAATCTATCTTATATTCTATGATCTTCAAGGCTTCTAGGATCACGTGTTTCACCCCATTCCGCGCGCGCATCATTGCCCTGATAAAGCGACAAGATACCAGTTTCGCATGCTCGCTATTTTGGAGGTTTAATTTTGCTTCGGATGGACTTATAAAAATTGCCCAGCATTTCCCCGCAAAACTTTTTTAATGAAGGTGTTCCTCAAAGTGTCTCTTATCCCCCGTTTTTGGATTTTTTTTTCTCAATATTAACCCAAAATGTTAATTAAAAATAACTGTTATTTGAAGTTGTGCCTTTTCATTAATAATGTGAATATTTTTTGTGGATATGGCCTCCCAGTTATGTAATAAGAATTTGTTCGATCATTTAAGAACAACTGCGCAGGACATAACTGTTTCAACTCCCGTGAGGAATTCTCATTATACGACTTCGTTATTAGAAAAACAAATTTAACCAACATTTCGTCAATTTTGCAAGCGCTTCTACGAAAGAAAATTGGGAGATTTGTTAGTAAGTTAGTGGAGAAATGGGGCTCTGCAAACAATATGGTGGACCAATTTTCGAATGAAGAAGATGCATGGCTGATGTTAGAATTTGTAATTCCTTCAGAAACTGGTTATTGTAGTATTTTCTCATTATGAATGGTGCTTTAAAAATATTTTATAGGTTACAACATTTTTTATGTTATTGAGGGACTGCGACACCGAGTGGTAAAAATGGTTCATCTCTAGGAGGGAGGCCTGAATAAAATTACGAAGAATGTAAAAATATGTAAATTTTGAACTTTGCCGCATTGCTACACCCCACTTTTAATTTTTTGATGAAACCGGGTTTGAAAAATGAACTCAGCGTATCCGAAAACCCCAGTCTACCAAAAATTGGATTTTTAGCTCAAAAATCTGAGTATTGGCCGCCTAAATTTTCTCAGGGACCACTGTGCGGCGCTCGTATCCAGGCGTGGGAAGCTCCCACTGGTGTTCATCGAGAAAAACGTGTTCTGTAAGACCAAGGTTCTGGAAAAGGGTGTGGCTCCGACACTGCGAGACCTCTACGGGAAGGATCGTTACGTCTTTAAACAGGACCTCGCTCCGACTTACACGGCGAATATCGTTCAAGCGTGGTGTCGGGAGAATTTGACTGGTTTTCTCGAAAAGACTTTGTGCCATCCCAGCTCCGCGGATCTTAATTCCCTGGACTTTAATGTATGGTCGGCAGATTTGAGAACGTTGACCGGACACTGTCCGAGCTGGTATCACCTTAAAAAATATGAAAACTTACAGATGCTAATTGTCGTCTCTGTATCTTCGATGCTGAAACTTCTGAACATGTACTGTGTCAATGCAGTGTATTAATTCAGCGAAGACTGCAGATTTTTGAAAAGAGCATTCTTATGCAAAACGAGATTTGGTCTGCTAAACCAAAAAATGTAAGGAACTTCGAGAAGGAAATCATTTCTTCTTGGGGTTGTGTGTTTATCACTTATGGAACGAACTGACAGTGAATATATAGTAAACTGGAGGGCATTACAATAGATCAAATTAATGGTCGCAGTGGTTTAAGGCTCCTACTGAAGAAAAAAGAAATAGTATCCGTGTACACCGAGGTTTTTTACGTGGGGGATAGGTACCTTGTAAAAAGCCGCGTTAATTGAAAAATCCGCGTAAAAAAACCAGATCAATTAAAATCCACGTGAGAATCGTGATAGGGTGGGCACTAATTTCCGTCATAAGCACATAAGTTCCGTCGTAAGCACTAATTACTGTCTTATGCTCTGTGGGAGCATGAAGGAAAGATGTGAGCTGAGAGAGAGATGTGATACCGCGTTAATTGGAAATTCCACGTAAAAAATATTAAATATTAAATTAAAAGAAACACCATATCGGGATTATCTTTGCTAGTTTTATTTTTCTTGGGTATTGATGTATTGAGTAAATATCATGTAACGTTTGTCGTGATTGAAACAACTGGGTAGGGTTTGAAAATTGTGTATATATATACCTCATGAAGAGCTATTCTGGCGCTAGGAATTGTTCTGTAGTAAGAAGATCTATTGAGCATGTTCAAATACTGGAGAAGTTGGATTCCGATTTAATCTCTCAAGTGTATTAATAGAAACGGATGAACTCTAGGTGTTGATTTAGGTCATATTACTATTAGGTTTTTTGGGTTAGGGATTTTCATGATTCTTTTACTTCATTTATTCTAGTGAAACATGAAGTTGGTTTTGTACTGTAATCTATAGAAGTTTTCGAATTGAATGTTCATTTCTAAGTTTACCATGGTATTTTATATGCTTCAAAATCCCTCCGGGAACATTTGTAATAATTTTAAATAACTATTCTCATTTTCAAATATCATCACATATTTTTTCTTACTTTCTCGCATTATGTTCTGGTTTGTGCTGCCAAGTTCTACTCGGTTTTGAATAAGCAACCATCACGAGTTTTTTTTTCAAATGTCATCAATTTTCTAGTATGAGACAACTTTTCACACGTTTCTTTGGAACAGTATTGCAAATGACGTGTATGATTGACAACGAATACTACGTTTCAAGTAGATATTATTCACACTATTTCTGCTCAAAACTGTCTCCGGGTTAGGGAAACACTATTTCTTATCACATGGCAAAATTTAGGTCCACCGACGACTCGCCTTAGTTGCTAATTGTGCTGATGCAATCAATTGCCTTCACGTGGTGGCTGATGTCCACGCTGGATTCCCAGGTATTCTTCAGGTTGTTACTGCTAATAAAGTTGCAGCTCTGCTGGTCGTGCTCCGATCCGATGGAAAACTTTCGACTCAACGGCAGCGTGTTGGATCCGGTGAACGATGCGATCTGGTGGCTCTCATTTGGCGTTAGAACGGTTGTGGTTGTGTTGATGATCGACGGATTCGACGCGCACAGAAGTGGGATCGTGTCGGTGCAGATGCTGGGCTGGGTCGTATCGTTATCGGCACCGTTGTGGCAATTTATGGAGTCGCCGCAATCGACGATGCTTTTGTCCAGCGTTTCCGTCGGCGATATGGCACCAATAAAAGGGCAAATATTAGACGAACGGACCAGCATGCACCAATTCTGAAAAGGGAAATTTGAAGAGGGAATGTAAATTTGGGTTATGAGTGTTTTTTTTTTACGAACGAAAATTATGCTACAAGGCAATCAAAGATTATTCGTTGTTTGGAAGGAAACTGACAAAGAATGGAGGTAATGTCATTCAAACCAGCAATATAACGGAAAACTTTCGTAACGTGAATGCACCACAATAGGTTGCCTGCGAAGAGAAAGACTCTAGACGTGGATGGATCGACATGATTTTTTGAGAAACCTTGATTTAATTTCCGAGTGATTGTACCAAGGCACGAACGAGAACTTGGCGTAGGAGTGTGCCTGTTGTGTAGGTTGTGTTGTTGGTCACGAAAACAGCCGTCTGTTATCTGGATTGGTTTTCTTCAAACGGGTTATATGAGTTGAAGTTGTAGAAAGATTCCGTAACCATTAGGCAAAAAATAATTGCCAAGCAGATTTGGCGAAGTGTCTCGGGATTAATCAAAAGTAAAAAAAATGAGTGGGTTATATCTATGATATAACCGCAAGGTTCACGTGGAACTACCTTAGCTTAGCAATCATTCGTTTGTATTGATTAAATTCTTGATTGAATGAAACAGTTTCCAAATTCAATTGAGTTCAATATATTTGCTCTGTGAGTGAAAAAAATGAACAAATGCTGTGTAAAGTCAATTCGTTTATTGTGATTGATTGTTCTTCGTTACAAGTAAATCTAATGACGGACCTTTTACGTTTGGTATGATGACTAGAACAAAATATATGTACGGAAGAATTATCAAACGTTTGATGAACCAGCCTAAGGTTGAAAATCTTTCCAATAAAGACAAAAAAAAAATTATCAAACGATTATTTTATTTTACATTTCCCTCTGAAGTTTACATCCCAAAAGTGTACATACTTCTCGAATCTCGAATTTGCTTGAAACTGGGAAGTTCATTCGCTTCTAGTGGCTGCAAGATTTTCCCAGGTTCCTAAGTTTAGAAGATCATGTTAGGACAGACATATTCCACTCTGCACAAAGGCAAGCGAGGACAAAAGTACTCGCAGTTTGCATTTATTTGCAGAGCCGATCTCCCCAGAAACCTTGGTTTTGGAGTCTGTGTTAGGGAAACACATTTCAATCGGAACAAAAATATCCCCAACTTGTATGAATTCGCAATGCCGATTTCCCCACGCTCCATGGATTTGAAGTCTGTGTTAGGGAAACACATTCCAGACGGAACAAAAATACCCCCGACTTGCATGAATTTGAAATACCGATTTCTCCAGGCACCTTGGTTTAGAAATCTCTATTAGGGAACACATTTCGGTGGGAACAAAAGCTCCCCCTACTTTAGTGTGTTCTTTTTCTTCTTTTTGGCTTTAAGAGGGTTTAAACTTTTCAGTTCACTCGCCTCTAGGCTCTTTCGTGTGCTTGCAATGCCGATTTCGCTGCTTGGTTTTAAAGTCTGTGTTAGGGAACATTTTTCGATGAGAACAAAAGTCCCCCTACTTTCATGTATTTGCAATGCCGATTTCCCCAAGGCTGCTTGGTTTTGATGGCTGTGTTAGGGAAACCGTAAATCGGGCCAATCAAAACGATGCAGTTAGGGCGTTTAGATAACGCCTAATATTTTACAGTTATTCAATTGTTTATTTAATGAAAAACAACATTTTGTTAGTTGCGATAGATGCGTAGAAATATTCCCTATCAAGTGATGCAAACATCTCTCCTATCCAGTACGAAATGTTCGAGCTATAAGCATTCGAAATCTTTCATTTTTTCCTGCATGTTCTGTGTTTAGGTTTTCATTTTACCCTCCATATATTCCGGTTAGACGTAGTCCCACGACAAAAAATGTTTTTATATTAATAGGAGTACCGGTAAGTTTCTTCGTTTTTTTTTCAAAAATTAATGCTTTATTCTGCAAAAAGGGTTACAAATTTAATTTTCAAAGTAATGGCCATCGCTAGTCACAACCTTTTCCCATCTTTCTGGCAATTCACGGATCCCTTTGCGGAAATAATCGGCCGGTTTGTGGGCCAACCACGAATTGAACCAATTTTTGACATCATCAAAATTGGAGAAATGCTGGTCAACCAAGCCATGTTGCATCGATCGAAAAAGGTAGTAACCGGATGGAGCAATGTCTGGAGAATACGGCAGGTGGGACAAGACCTCCCATTTCAGCGTTTCCAAGTATGTTTTAACCGGTTTCGTGACATGTGGCCGAGCATTGACGTGCTGCTAAATAACTTTATGGTGTCTTTGCTCGTATTGTGGCCATTTTTCCTGCAGTGCACGGCTCAACCACATCAATTGTCGTCGGTAAAGATCCCCCGTAATGATTTCATTCGGTTTTAGCAGCTCATAGTACACCACACCCAGCTGGTCCCACCGAATAGACAGCATAATCTTCTGATCGTGAATATTCCGCGCGGTCGTCGATTTTGATGCATGGCCGGAGTATCCATACGTTGCCCGACGTTTAGAACTGTCGTGATGGACCCACTTTTCATCGCCAGTAACTACTCAATGCAAAAAAACCCTTTCTTTGATGCCATTCGAGCAGTTGTTCGCACGTGAAAATACGGCGTTCGACGTCTCGTAGCTTCAATTCATACGGCATCCAATGGCCTATCTTTCGGATCATTCCCACTTCTTTTAAACGATCGGATATGGTTTGCTGAGCTACTCCAAGTGTATCTGCAAGTTTTTGTTGCGTTTGTGACGGATCTTGATTGAGTGAAGCCTCCAATTCTTCATCTTCAAATTTTGTTGGCGGTTCGGAATGTTCTTCGTCTTCCAAGTCAAAATAACCACTTTTAAACTCTGCAAACCACGTCTGACACATTTGCTCAGTTGGAGCATGATCACCATCACTTCCACCAGAATGCGATGCCTTTCCGCAGCTTTTTTCTTCATATTGAAGTAATGAAGCAACTCCGCGCATAAACACGTACGAAATTCGACATATTCGAAGTGGCAAAAAACTATGTTGTTTACGCTTCAACTTTTTGACATATACTGAAAAAGACGCGCAATGACAGTAGCTTTCCAACGAATGTCTGGAGATTTGATTCACTGGAATAATAATCAAGTTACGCCATCTGTTGTAAAACCGAAGAAACTTTCCGGTATAACTAATAAAATACACACAATTTTTTTTTTCAGAAAAAAAACAGGAAAAATTATTCCGATGAAGTTTTGATGAATTTTCTTTTTTTTCTTCGGATACCCTCTATCAAAGTTTGAACTTTCTATTGGTCAATCTCAGGGGCCATTTAATTCCACGTGCCACTCTGGAGCCCTTCTTAATTTTTGAACTGGGCAATTGTCTTTTTCAATGTAATCGACCCCATTGCATTGGTATCACTGAAGCACTTCTCGACTGTAGTGGTAGCTTGCCAAATCTGGCAAAAACTTCACCGGATCTTTGTGAGACACTTTTCCCTATACACAATCCTATACATACAGGCCATTCCATTCGTCTTGTTTGTGACGAGAACCTTAGTTTTCGGACCACAACTCTAATCCTTTGCCAAATCAAGAACTTCCAAATGTATCAACGAAAACGAACTTTTTTTTTATCTGTATTATAGTGACTTTCAACTCATTTGGCTGGTTCGTCACTTTTACTTCCATTTTTGGAAGAATGTCGGGAGTGAGAGTTCAATACTCGTGACCTTTAGCGTGAGAGGCATGGAAGTTACCACTACGCCGGATCGCCTCCACGAAAACGAACTTGAATTTTCTTGGGACTTCTCCTCTGGCAGTGGCTTCATAGAATTTCAGGCCTGGAAGCTGTCCAAAATCCATCTTCACTTACGTTTCGTCATCCATTAGTATGCATCATTCGTACTTCGTCAAAACCTTTTTGTACAACTTTTAATTTCGAGATTTTACTTCAGTATCCTGTTCGGTTGCTTGAAGGCACGGAAATTACATTAACCTTCTCGCATATGGATTCTCTTGATGGTAACTTGGAGTTGCGCTTTTAGCGATGTCGTAGTCCGAACGTCCCGGGTTTGCCTTTATTTTTCTCAATATCTCCAACCTCAGCTTTCGATCGTAAGTTCCACTACGACGCGTTCTCTAATTCATCTGTACAACAATTTTACGTTCACGGAAATGTTTCAGTGCATCATACACGGTCGATTTAACCACTTCCAGTGATTTTAGTACTAGACCACGCCGGATTTCTAATGTGGGTGTCCAAAATAAATTTTCTTCTCTCGTCTTCCATCCTGCAAAACTTTTTCAAAACGGAACGGACCATCGTTAAAATATTACTGTTGAAAGATATACTTTATAAGTGTAACATTTATGAAGGAATCTAAAAGACTAGAAGCGCTTTTGTAGCCACAAGATGCATCATGTCGTATGCAGAATTTACACATAAATTTAAGAATTTCAACGCTACCTAACTATATTATTCGTGCTTGGTGAAAATGCAATCGGATCCCTAATACGAAGGTTTGTCATCGAAACGTTCAAACACCGGTGATATCTCTAAAGATAATGTAGATCAGGCAAACCTGGAGGCACTCGGTAATCGATAACAGTTTGGCTGCTTATGATAATCCGACTTGGCAAAGCGAACACTAGCCAGCATCTGCAGCGGGAGTCTTTAGAACAGTCTTGCAAACGATCGACATATTTGATGACCATCACATACTGTCCTTGTGCTTGTACTGAGTTGTTGCTCAATATTCACTGTGAACGTGACCACGAATGCATTGCTACGGCTTCAACAGTCACATCAGAAATAAACGCACAGTCACGAACACGACCGTCAGTTGAATGTTGAATGAGAACATTCATTCTTTTTCTATCGGACATACACATAAGAGCGGTGAAAATATACTATTTTCATTCTCCCGTTCGTAGTCATAACTATCCTTTAATTCCGGCCTATTTGATTTAAGTTTGAATGTCACTTGACGGCCAATGATTTGAATACTTTTTCTCTCTCTTTATTTTGCTTTCGAGCGTAGCTGCACACATATGTCCAGATCCACACACTTCATAGACTTCAACGCTTGGGCTGAGGAATGGGGAAGCAGATGTACCAAAGCCAGAGGGTACAGTCTATTAGAAGCCTTCGTAAAACTAGGCTTCGCACTTTTGAACGTATGCACCGGCAGCACCTTTCGAAAGGATGGCCGCGAATCCATCATCGATGTAATCTTCTGCCGGAGTGCCGGAGGAATACACACATAGCGACAACCAGGCAATTCTGTATAGTGTCGGACAACGGAATCCTGCGGTGGTACGAAGAACAAGAACCGGTGAGCGGAAGTGGAGGACAAAGTCTGGACGTCGATGAGCTGACAGGAACATTGGTGAGAGCATGCGACACAGTGATGCCGAGAAGATTGGACCCGACGTATAAACGACGCCCAGCCTACTAATGGAACGAGACACTCAGCATCCTCCGCGCTAACTGTCTTCGAGCCAGAAGAAGAGTCCAGAAGGCACAAACCGATGCAGAAAGAGAGGAGTACTGCGCGTTGTTTCGAGCGACAAGAGCCGCCTTGAAACGGGAGATTCGTAGAAGCAAATCAAACTGCTATAGGGAGCTGTGTCGAGGCGTCGATGCAAATCCTTGGGGTGGAGCATATCGAATCATGATGGCGAAAATCCGTGGTTGAACGACTCCCATGGAATTATGTCCGGAAAAACTTAAGGTCATCGTGAAAGGACTCTTTCCGCACTGTATGGCGAAGACGAAGCCGAGAACGCACAAGTCACCAACGATGAACTCATCGCGGTGGCAAAAGGTTTAAAGGTGGAGAAAGCACTCGGCCCCGATGGAATCCCCAAGGTAACTTTGAAATCGACGATCCTTGCTTCCCCCAATATGTTCAGGAAGGTGCTGAAGAAATGCCTGGATGACGGCCACTTCCCTGTGAAATTGAAGATCCAAAAGTTGGTGCTGCTTCCGAAACCAGGAAAGTCACCTGGAGATCCATCATCTTATAGGCCTATTTGTTTGTTAGGAAAGCTCTCAGGGAGGATTATTCTCAACAGACTAGTTAAATGCAAATGAACACCCTCACGGACTGTCGAAAATGCAGTTCGGGTTCCGGAAAGGAAAATCGACAAAAGAGAAAGCTCAGGTCTCGCTCGAACAAAAAGGAAAAGGTGATCGTTACTGCGCGGTGATTTTGATCGACGTGAAGAACGCGTTTAAAAGTACCAGCTGGGAGGTCATCGCCGAGGCGCTACACAGATTGGAGGTCCCTGGTTACCTGTATAAGATACTAAGGAGTTATTTCCATAATCGGATCCTGGTATACAACACAGACAGGGGACAGATACTGAAGAACATCTCGGCGGGATTTCCACACGGTTCCATCCTAGGTCCAACGCTTTGGAACACGATGTACGACGGTGTACTAACGCTGAAGCTACCCAAACGTCTTTTGTGTGGAGATCGTGGGATTCGCGAACGATATCGTAACAACGGTAATCGGTGAGACGCTCCAGGAGGTGGAAATGTTGGCGACTGAGGCTGTGGATATGATCGTTAACTGGATGGACAACGTAAAGCTCCAGATGGCACATCACAAAACCGAGGTGCAGTTAGTGAGCAATCGTGAAGCAGTGCTGCGGGCAGTAGCTGATAGTAGCTGTGACGGAGTGCGCGTCATGATGGAGGGCACTACCAAATTGGCGCACCGTTGGGAAGAGAAATTCCGCGAGGGTGAGTGTGACGGGTCGCGTGACATGTTAGAGGGCAATCCCTAATTGGTACACGTCTCGACGGGTAAACGGAGGTTTGTGCAATGGATGAGCGTTAAGGAGACCAACGAATTGTGAATAAGAATATTGAGAAAAAGGCTAGGAACAACGCTAGTCAGCGTTGGAAACTTGTGAAGAGCATGAGCACAGCATTAGCGCCGGACCACAGTAAATGCGTTAGTGAATGTGTTCAAATCAATATTCTCTAACAACTTTGAACACTCAATGAATAAACTCTTTAATAGTTATGGGGGGCCTAACGACATTCTGTCAATCATTTCTTATCACCCATTTCATACTCACCAAAATATTCAAACAAATCGCAAATATAACCGGCATAACGCACGAGTGCACATTCTCGAGGGCAATCACGCTCAGAAACCAACAGATCGAGTATATCGGCTGGAAGAACAGTCCGAACTTGATGGCCCGCTTGAAGTCCGTGTAGTCCTGTAAATCGGACGCCATACTAGGGGTAGTGGATAGGTCCGCCAGCGATAGCGGACCTGTATCGAACCGTGCCTCACAACAGTCGAGAGACTTCTTCACAGCGGGGAAGTTAAATGTATAGTTCGATGTTTGCTGGGGCAGCGTGATGATAGATTGTCGACCCTCCAGCATGTGGTTGGCATACTCCTGGCAGCATTTCTCCTTCAACTCCAGCTGTGGGTAGCTGTTGCTTCGATTGGTCATATGTGTCCCTACTGAGGGTATCCTCGGATACATGAAGTCGGCACACTTGGACGTGGTCTCAATTATGCTTTCGATGCTCTCGCACAGCATTTCGGTTTGTTTACTGGAGATCCTCTTGAGGCTGACTGTCCCAAGGATCGTCGTCAGGATGATGAGGAACGAGATTGGAATCATGAAGCTGACTATCATTCCTTTCTGGATGGACATCCAGCAGTAGCGGTGCACCTCGAAGGTATCAATCGACGACGCATACGAAAACTGAAACATTTATATTATAGTAAAACTTAAAACAACAAAGAAATGCAGTCTCAACCTACCAAAATGTAAACCGCCGGCACGCCGTAACCCATCAGATAGTTGTACTTCAGCTTAGGTGAGGACTCGTTCACGATAAGATCGTAGATGACGTAGATGTAGATGAAACACCAAATGCTGGTACTCAAGTGCAAATAGTGCAGCAGGATCGCTATCATCTCGCACTTGACTGCGTTTCGAGTCGCTTGGACACCCAAAATAAACGAAAAGTTGGACGCCGCCAGCATCAGCAGCAAATTCAAACAGATCGGATAAAACGCGTTGAAATGTCTCATGCGGCGGTTTCGCAGGAACAGTATTATTGCTGTTAGTATCTGTGGTGCCAGTGCGAATACGGCACCTATCACAATGACGTTGCCACCGAAATCCTTTCGCAGCGTCCCGTTCGTGCCGTAGTAGATGTACATTATGTTATCGATGAAGTCGTGGCCCTTCATGTCGTTATTCAGGCTGTCGAACGAATTGTCATCGTCCATGCGGGCTTGCGGATTTTTTCTCAGGGATTTGGAGGAATCTGTAAAGAAAAATTATATTTTTACAATGCATTTATTTTTGAAGGGGTGATAACTCACAAACTTTGATCACGTTGTCCTCCCCAGGATATCGGTTGCGCTTCATCGCGCTCTTGTTCAGAAATGTAGCGTAGATTTGATCTGGATCGGGGTAAATGTCGGGGGGACGTGTAATTTCATCCTCAGGCGAACTGCTACTGCTGCTGCTGCTGCTATGTTCCTCCCGCACAGGTAATGGCACCCCGAGCCCAAGTCCGGCGAGCCCTCCGTTTTCATACTCCTGGTTGAAAGCGCTCCGGGACGGGTTGGTCTCGTAGTCGTAATAGATTGGTTCCACGATATCTGCCGCCGGCCGGGTGAAGTTTATGAAGTCGTTGATGTAGCGTGATTCGTACGTGCCATGCTTGGGGCGGGCTGAGGTGGAACGAGCTGTAGAAGACGTTAGATAACAATGCATTTTTGGTGTTATGTTTGACGATCAGATATGGTGGTGGAAAAGTCATATATTCACCCCGATTCTGCATTCCCACGGATTTCGTTCGAACCGTTATTTCGTTCGAGTTTCGTTTTGTCCATTTAATGTTCGAAGAGAAACAGATCGAACGGAATGCAAAAACAACTCGACCGAAATACAGAATGGAATTTTATCAAGTCATTCGAAATATTTCGAATCGATCGAAATACAGAATAGGGGTGATAATGTCGATCAAGATATACATCGTGTGTATATAAAATCATATAAAATGCGAAAAACGCGACTTTATCCGTTACGATCCATCAAGTCGTTATTCGATATAACAATCATCGGTTCTATGATATGTGTGTGGCATCATAAGCTATAATAATAACCTTGCCGATATCGCCGATATCGTCGTACATCAACAAGCATCGCCCCATTGACATACCAATACTAACGAAGGAGTGATTCGGCTTCTCAGAGCGCGTTGGGTGATCCCTCGGTAATATATGTCACACAATATGCACAATCGTAAAATCGAACTAATCGACATTTTATATGCATATCAGACAGATGCAGTTCTCGAGTCGCATAAACGTATAATTAAATGTAAATGTAAATTAAATGGAATGTATCACTGCGAAAAATCGTATTACACGCCGTGAGAAATCGTTCAACAGTGAATCGTATCAGATCATAAATGAATCGCTTCTGGTCAAATACATAGCAGGAGCATCCTTGTCTTTCGCAGAAATGTCGACAGTTCTCGCCCGTATCGAAGCGATCCTGAACTCGCGTCCAATTACAACGCTTTCGGATGACCCGGAAGACTTTGAGCCCTTGACTCCAGGGCATTTTCTCATCTTCAGGCCGCTGAACGCTGTCGCTCGTCCCGAAGCCAACATCAAGAAACCATCGTCTCTCAAGTTACGATTCGAACACATCACCCAAATCGTCCAACATTTTTGGAATCGTTGGCATTTCGAGTACCTGACGTCGCTACAAGAAAGATACAAGTGGCACAAGAAGATCATCGTCAAACTTGGACAACTTATGCTGATCAAGAAAGACAACCTGCCAGTGCAAAAATGGTTAGTCGGTCGTATCGTCGAAACATTTCCTGGTACCGATGGAATCGTGAGAGTCGTCAACGTTAAAACGCAAACTGGAGTGCTCAGAAGACCTGTCTCGTATTTCCGAGTAACGAGGATAGCAACAATTGAAACATTTAACGAAAGCGAGAAATAGAAAGCAGCGAGTGCCGAGCCTGCACGTACCGAGTGAGATGCATCAGTGTTTGTAATCATCATCATCATCATCGTCTTCGATCATCGTCGTCATCGTGACGAAGCGAATCTCAACGCTACCTACGATCGTCGCCGGCAGAGCAGTAGAGAGGAGGAGATGTAAATAACGGGTGTTAAATAAAAAATGAGAATTTTTTCAATACCTTTCAGTAACTCAAATAAAGAGCGTAAAATTTTCTTTCTCCAAGAAAATTGCTCTTTGGGCTCCCTACAAACAGTAGGCGTGTTTGGTTTTGCTAGTTTGAATTTAGTCAAAGCAAAGATGGCGTCGAAACAGCACGTGCTCCGCGAACGCGTTGTACGGTTCTACGAAACGCATTTCCAGCAAGGAAAAAAGTTCACGGTGGCACATTTTAAGGAAGAAAATGTACCTGTCAGTACGGTATATCGTATCCTGGGTTCTATAAACGTAGAGCGAAAGGTCGGAAGTGGTCGTCCGGTGACGATAATGACGAAGCAGAGGAAGACATCGTTAGAGAAGCTGTTTGACAACAAGGACGTAACCAGCCTGCGTGACGCAGGTCGGAAATATAGCTGCTCCCACGTATTGATCTATCGGACCCTCAAGGTGGAAGGAATCGTCTGCAGGAAGAAGACGAGGTCGCCGGAGTACACGGAGGAGCAGATTGAGACGGTTAAATCACAGTGTCGGTGGATGACCAAAAAATACCGCGGGACGTCTTTCGTTCTGGACGACGAAAACTATTTTCCGCTGTCCAAAACGCATATTCCAGGAAATGATAATTACTACTCCAGCGACAAGTCATCCACACCGCCTGAAGTGAAATACAAGTTCAAGCACAAGTTTGAAAAAAATTATAGGAGGTTGTGTCCGCATTGTTGACGTAGAACTACACTGTTATTTTATATAAGTCGCTTGTTTCTACCTTCGGATATTATTCTATAATGCTGTGAAATTTTAGAAACTTGCAAGTATCAAATATCATGCTACATGTTATTTAGTATTGCCTCAAAGGAATCGCACCTCTAGGCATCGTTCGTACAACGTAAACCAAACGCCAAACAAGCGTTCGCCATAGCCATAGCATACATTGGTGGCTTGAAACTACTAGGAATATAAACACTTCTCATCATTTTGCGCTATTCTCAAAAGAAACGCTTCTGTTAATATTACTGCATTACTTGCATTACTTTCTCATACTCGAGAGAAGCGCAGCTGTCACCCTTAGTGGAGGAAGTTTTGTTACTGGCAAGCGAAACCTAATCACATACAAAATTCCAGAACGACATTTACTTTCTTGGTGACTAAACAAGCGAAATAAACTCTTTTTGTTAATAACAACCTTGAAAACAGTAGAAATGCTTCATTATGATCAATATTAGCGCAAATGAAATCCTAGTTGAAGGCAGTTTGCGACTGGCACGCGAACCCATATAAATTATAACATTCCAGTAAGACATTCATGATGGTTGGTATTCCCCAGATAATTTTTTGGCGCACAACCTTAATGCTTAACGCTTGACGTGCCGAAATCACCTACTCTGCTGTTATTCGATGCGGTGTGACCAGCCTGAGGGCATCCGTATACTAGCACATAGGATTTGACAGCGTCAAACATGTCCGGGTCGCAAATGCAATTTGCGACCACTGTCACTCGCGAGAACTGCCAAACTCTCAAGCTGGTGTAAAACAAGGCACTTAACATACTACCAGGTGGGTCAAAACGTGAAGTGGTTTTCTGCAGCCATTTAAAAAATACACAAAAGTAAATTAAGCCGATTGAGCACAATTTGTGGAATATACTGATACTTTATGAAATACTCATTGCTATATTCATTATATTCATTACGTTTTACGCTGCAAGCGTTTCATTTATTGTCTTTGCGTTGAAGGCACCATAATGATTTGCGCCATTTGGAAAACGAAATTAAGGACGAAATTAACACACTTCTAGAACAAAAAATAATGAATGAAAATTTACTTTTCTGTATTCAATATGTATTCTATGTAATAGAGTAATACGTTTCCTCGAAAATTGTGAAATAATATGAAACTGAAATTGTGTTTGATGCTGATTTTATATTATAATGGTGAGTTTTTGTGATTATTGTGTTGTAAAATATTTGGAAATATACAACCAAATGGCTACGTTTTATATTATCATTCAGACCCTTGTGATCATCATGATCATTACATTTCACATAAATTTTTTTTTCAAAAAACAATTCTTTTTTTAGTTAGCGAATGGGCGCACCTTGTTCCATAGATTTGCCTTGAGTTCGCCGAGTAATTTGATAGGTTTGGCAATGACAGCTAAATTTGTAGCACATCTTGACTCGCGGATCATATCCCCTTGCCCGGGGCTTGGGTGTGACACTCGCGAAGGCTCGGTTCAGTGCAAGCGTTTTTCACTGCACCAACATCGTGTGCATCATTAGATGACGCTTGCCTCGAAATTTTATTGCCCCTGGCAATGCGTTCGTTTTTTGCAGGGCTCGAGCCTGCCTTCCTCTTTTTCTTGCTCATGACACTACGCGAAGCGTCCAATTTATGACGCGGAAAGAAATACACACGATACGAATAACGCGAAAAACGAACAGAAAAACCAAACGACGATATCCAAGTTGGATTACCACTAGTGGGGTCCAATCTTAGATCGAAGCGCAACGAAAGCAAAGTGAACTGGATTGCTCAACAGTCCGATTCCGAATGAAAGATTGCCTCAGCGAGATCCACTGTTTATACTCTAGGCAAGTGTTCGCCTTCATTTTTCTACTTTTCCTTTTCCTTTGAGACTTTAAATCCTACGATTTCCCCTCCGTTGGTCGTCGATAAGTTGCTCGTTATTGACCGCTCTGTTCGGGAAAGCACACAAATGAACAGAACAAATGTATGGGAAAATGGAAACGCTTAAAGTTTTCATGAAATTTTACCATTTACAAACCACGGGATTCTAATGTATAACATATTAAACAAATCTTACGGTATTTCCGATTCGTTTAGTATGTAAATCGCCAAAATCCGTTCGCGGCAAAAATAGTTATTAACGTGAACTTTATTTCATAAAAACGTGACCTGTTTTCTGATTTGGCACCCTTAATGAAAGACGTAGTTCTACGTCAAAAGGTTATGTTGTACATCGCCATTTCCGACCGGGGCCTTTCAAAGCCTTGGTTTAAGCCGAGCGGTCTGGCAATCAACCAAAAAATCTATCGAGAAGAATGCCTCGATAAAATCCTGCTGCCGTTCCTGAACGAGCATCACGCGGATAGGAAGTACGTCTTCTGGCAGGACAAGGCGTCTTACGCCAAGAAGACGCTGGCGTATCTTGAGGAGAAAAAGATACCGCTCGTGCCGAAAGATCGTAACCCAACAAACTTGCCCCAGTGCCGCCCAATAGAGGATTTCTTTGGCTCACTCAGTGCCCTAGTGTATAAAAACAATTGGAGGGCCAAGGACACGAAGCAACTGACTTCAAGAATCCGGAATTGTATCCGGAAAACGGACGTAAGTGCCGTACAACGTTCTTGTGAGAGCATCGCGACAAAGTTGCGTCGAACAGCACACCACGGCCCTTACTCAAACATTCACTGACATTTTTTTTGAAGAAAATACATTATGTTATTAATAAAAAATACTGAAATCGATGAAAAAAATTTTTTTTTTATGTGTGATTGAAAAAAATCTCATTTTTTATTTAACACCCGTTAGAACATATACAATAATACATATAAACCAGTAGCCTAGAAAAGAAATTTGTACGTACAAATAAAGTTCAGTAGTTCTTAGTCGCTTGGAACGATCGGACGCTTTTTCTACTACAGGTCCGAAGTAAAATAATTTAGTGCGAATATTTGACGCGGAAAGTAAGAACCGGTAGTTCTAAGGTTCCGTCAGTTAAGGAACCGGACAGTGTCGAGTTTCGTACAGACATATTACATCATATAAAGTGTCGACGTCTGGTGGGGATTTCAATTTTCCATTTTCCATAGGGAGATAAATTATATCTACCCATCTCAGTTCAGTTTTGGCAGCTCAGAACTTATATCCCAGACAGCCGTACGAGATAGCTGCTGCTCGATAATCCAAACAACCGGTGTTCGAATCCCATCGGAGCTGTTTTCTTGAGCATCACCACCACTTACTTCCATTAAAACTGACGATTTGTGAGGCTAAATATTTAACATAAATATTTTCCGACATTTGTTTTCTTATGTCAAAACAAATCGTATATATGCATGACAATGGTCGTATTAGGTGCATATCTTCATTTTAAATGGCACCTCTTGGAACGAGGAACTTCGCCGTCTCAACGTAATATTACTTGCGTCATTTTTATCAGTACTTAGTTGAGATTTCTATACCAACTAGCAGGCCTCGAATGTATTCTGAGTGGTAAGCTTGTTACGTGAATTTTGTTGATGTGTAACCAAAATTGTAACACGAATGTCGAAACTACCAACGGAAATAATCCAGAACAGACACAATGAGTGAGCTACACACTAGGGCACACGAAAAGGAGATCTATAGAACAAAGCCACTCATCTCGTGATCGTCATTTAGTTCGCAGCCACAGACAGACGCTGGGGGACGATAAAAAGCGCCAAGACGCAGAAAATTTATAGTTTCGCCGTGAAAATTCCAGGTGCGTCTCAGGAGTCATTCGAACGTCGTTGTTGTCAAGGAGGCGCCTCGAATAAACACAGCTAGAAGGTAATTTCGCAGCTCACGATCCAAATTCGCGGAAAACCTAACCTCTCCCATCTTTAATAGAGGGAAAAACTACGCCACAGGTTTTCATCGCCTGGATTGACGGAGAAGGAACACTGGCTCCCTTTTGATGGTGAGTTCAGATTCACACAAAGAGCGGACAGAGTTTTCGAAGGTGCCGAAGTTCACTTAGAAGAAGCTAATTATTCTTCAGTGAGTCCTTACATCAAAGAACCAGACTAGTAAACTAAAGCGGCCTCGTGATTTTAGGGCTTTTTTTCTTTCACGTGTACCGATCCACGAGGCTCGTCGCAGATTGAAAAGGACATCTTCCTACCGACGAAGGGTCCACACTCCTATACCCGCATAGAGCAAGTTCAATCGAAGATCCGTGAGGTGAAGAATTTCGGATCCACGGTGCCGGAATCCGGACTCGTTACAAAACGACCAGCGAACAACGACTGCCAAGCAGCATCCACGGGAGGCGAACTAGTTCGGGGAGCTCGGTGGCGACCGAGGCAGCGTGACGCAGAAGCGGGTTCCAAGTCGTGTCGATGCGAGGTGGTGTGCGGGGTAGTAAGCCACGGGCCCGTGAGTACTCTTAGCTAGTAAGATATATGAAAATGAAAACGAAAAGAAACGACAGTGGAAAGTAGAGAAGAAAGTGCGAAGAGTAAGGATAGGAGGACAGATGTAGAATAAACAATGAAAATATGTTCATAAGGGTTTTGTTTGCTTATTCGGGATAACGTTTCTTAACCGATGATTTTGTCTCAGTCGGAACAGAGAGAGGGTAAATTACAAACGTTACAAGCTCTAGAATACGCGTGAGCCAAGTCAGAGGAAATTCAATATCTATATCTATAAAAATGGATTTCTGTCTGTCTGTCTGATTCTTATGGACTCGAAAACCACTGAACTGATCGACATGAAAATTGGTATGTAGGGGTTTTTGGGTGTGGGAAGGGTTTTCATGATAGTTTGAGACTCCTTCCCCTTCTCTAAGGGAGGCTGCCATACAAATGAAACACAAATTTCTACATTTCTCGAGAATAAATCAAGCAAATGAAACGAAATTTGGCATGTGCATGTTTTAGGGTGCCATAAATGATTCTATGGTGGTCAGATACTCCTCCCCCTCTCTGAGGGGGGCTGCCATACAAATGAAACACAAATTTCTGCATTACACGAGAATTAATCAAGCAAACGAGAAACCAGATTTGACATGTGAAGTTTTTAGGGCGCTATAAATGTTTTACGGTGGTTAGATACTCATTTCCTTTCTCTAAAGAGAGGAGGGGGGGGGGTGCTTCCATGCAAATGGAACACAATTTTTTGTATTACTCGAGAACTAATCAAGTAAATAAAACGAAATTTGGCATGTGAAGGTTTTAGGGTAAATAAATGATTCTATGATGGTTAGACACTGCACCCCCCCTCTCTAAGGGGAGGCTCCCATACAAATGAAACACAAATTTCTGCATAACTCGAGAACTGTTCAAGCCAACGAAACCAAATTTGGCATGTGGAGGATTTAGGATGCAATGGATGTTTCTATGGTGGTTCGACACTCCCCCTTAGGGTGAGCTGTCATACAAATGAAAAACAAATTTCTGCATAACTCAAAAACTAATCAAGCAACTTGAATTTGGTATATGAAGATTTTAGGGGGCACGAAACGTTTCTATGGTGAATAGACACTTCTCCCCCCTCTCTAAGGGGAGAAGAGTGGAGGGATCTGTCTTTATTCTATCATATTTTCTGTATCAAACATTTATTCCATGTAACGGAGAAACATGTTATTTGCAAGTGGTTGAAAAACTTTGAACGAGAATTGTGTCTGAAAATAAACTAATATTGTAATGATGAGTTTTGGTAGAAGTACTAGGAATTTTATAGTAAATAGTAAATTCAACGGGGTCGATTAGAAGATCAATCAATGAACAGTTGTGCGATTGGACTCATGAACTTGCGCTTAGTAAGAAAACGTGAATGTTTGTAGGTATTGATAACAAAACACAAATTCTGGACGGGACGAAGTTTGCCGGGTCAGTTAGTATTTCATAAACATAACTGACATGTTTGATCTCTTAAAAGTTGAATGTAAAGAGAAAAAACTAATATATTTTAGTCGCACAGCAGAAAAAGGAAACAAAGAAAACCAATATTCATTTCGTTCCATTGTGAGAGAAATACGCGCTTGTCATTTTCAAAATGGACGGCTCAATTTATAATTTCTGGGTCCCTTTCATGAATTAGGAAACCAACGATACGCCAAACAATTTCAATGGAGCTAATGTACCGGCCCCTTTGTAAACGCATTATTTTACCGTTGTCATTCAATCGAGTATTCACATCGGTATTCAAAATTTGAAACACAGCCATATTATGCGCATATGCGAAATACTCAAGAGTTCAATGTCAATATCTGCGGTGTTAATATTTATGAATGGTTGACCCCCCTCATCAGTATTTGTTCGTTGATATATGTGATATTCGCCTTAGCTTGTGATCGTGTCGTTGGTGAAATCTCTAGGAAAACATTTTGTACATTTTCCATCTACCATGCAAGGCGACAATAATTTCGAATCACCTCATGGGCTATGAACCATGCCTGTAGTAACAGTATCGAACAGTCACTCATATTCCGGAACCCGATTGGTTTGAAACGCGATCGGATTTCACGATTCGATTTTAAAACTTAGAATACTTACAAGATATAATCCTGATCCTAACTTATTTTTTTTTCCATAAATTTCCTTGCATTTCTACCAAAATTTTATTCATAATATAAAATGGTCGCTGTTAAGTCGTAGGAGATCAAGTCACAAAATTAAAAATTTCGAGTTACTGATTGCATTATTTTTTTTATCCCATTTATTTATTTAAGGCTCATTAGCATTTTAGATGTAACAGAGCCGAATTTTAATCGTGTACATGTCACATGGTTATCATATCTATAATTAGCACATTACACAGTTGTCATTCGCCAGTATTCCTTCTATACCATTACATATGGTACATTCACACAGTAGCCATTTAGGCGTAAGAGTATTCTTTCTGTTCTTCCATTATCCAGTTGGACCACCGGACAGCGGAGACAGTTGATTGATCATTGTTGAGTTATTTATAGAACAGCAGCCCGATGTGTCTTGCAGAGCAGAGCAGTTGTATGGATGAATCGATCTTATTTCGACCGTGGATCGATCTCCATCGCTGATGATTGTTGCGTGGACGTAGCTATTCTGTAACAACACAAAGATGGTCAATGAGGGCCCAGAGTTTTGAACTCACGATCGATCACTTACTAAGCGAACGCGCAAACAATGTGGCTACGGCGACCCAGAGCAATCAGAGGGCATTATGTTGAGCATTTTATTAGCTACATACCACATTTATCAGTTTTTGGAAATCAAGCGTACAGCAGGAATAACGGATCGAAATTATTTTGAATGATCAACGGAAGTTCATTATAATTTAGTTTAGTAACTTCAATTTTTTTCTAAAAATCATAAAAATGTCACATGGTCCGGTCTGACTTAACACCGAACAAATAATTATCAGACTCAATTTTCATTCAAGATTTTTCTCTACTTGCAGAGAATGTATTACTCTGTTAAATAGAACACACATTTCCTACGATAGAGCTTATTTCCTAAGCACGTATCCCAAACATCCATTACATGGAGCTCAATCAGGGTGTTGATTACCTTGAAAATCCTTGAAAATCAGGAAATATCAGGGAATTCAAATAATGTCAGGGAAAATCAGGGTCAGAGAATTTCGTCACCAATCTGGAAAAAATAAAATTCCGCCAATTAGAATTTTGATTATTGCAGTGATTAGTATTAAATACCAAAAAAATTGTATTTGACTAGTTTGACTCTCTGTAGTTTTGTATATGTTGTTTGCCTTTGCCTGTAGGTTCACTTAGTCCTTCCAATAGAGTAAACACCCCAAAAGCAGACGGCTTTTACATTCGCGCTGTTTTTACCGGCATTTGCCATCAGTATTTGCAGTTCAGCTTCAACCAATTCCCTCCCTTTTCCATTCTCCGAAAACTATCGATAAATTCATGCTTAAAAATCATACAACCAAAGCTGAGATCCTGTGGTGCCTGGAAATAGTTATGTGTCACAAATCACGGTACTCAGTATAAACAAGGGATTATTAGCGTGAAGGAGAATTATAAAATACAATCGTATCACATTGTATAGTAGATGCATATTTAAAATTCACAGAAAATAAACAAATCTTATTTAGCTTTCATAACCTTACATGATACATACAGTGATACACTGCGTTTCACAACTATAGAACCACTCATTTTTTCTGAGTTTCCAGAGATATGTAAGAAGTCGGTTGAATTGAAGTATATAGTGAAGGATGTAATAACTATCTTCGTTTAAAAGACTGGTCATTTGAACTTCGTTGTTGTGTCCAGGCGCGAAACAATCAAACAACTAAAATTCTTCGGCGGAAACAGTTGATTTGGGTATCCCTTAAGCAAGTGTTCTGGGGCCATTATTGTTCTTGCTGTACATGTTGAAGTGGAAGAAGCTAAAATTAAACATTAATAAAACTAAATACATGGTTGTATCGACACGTGTTGTTGAAAGTAACAGTTTTAATATAACTATTGATGGACAATCAGTGGAGAGGGCATCATCAATAAAAATATCTTGGTGTTATTTTAGATGAAACACTACACTTTGATGAACACATAAAATACACAATAAAGGAAGGAGCTCAAAAATACGGAGTGCTTTGTAGAATAAATCGATTTCTGACCTTTGAAAGTAAAATGACGATCTACAAAGCATTGATTGCTCCGCATTTTGATTATTGTGCATCCGTTTTGTTCCTTGCAAACAAGAGACAAATGCAACGAATGCAAATGCTACAAAACAAAGCCATGCGCTTGATATTAAAATGTGATCGGCGAACTCCACGGAGATTTATGTTAGAATGCCTACAATGGATGTCAATAGGTCAGAGAATAAAATATTGCACGCTTACGTTCTTATTTAAAATGACGAATGTAATGACACCGAATTTTTCACAGAATACTATAACATATGGAAGAGATATACACCAATACAATACAAGACAAGCAAGTGACCTCAAAACTATGAACTTCCGGATGTCTTGCACCCAAAACTCATTTTTTTATAAAGGGTACCGATGGTATAATACACTGCCCTGTGAAACAAAAATAACAACAAACCTCAGAATATTCCGAAATATTTGTAAGGAGTTTTTAAAGAATGATTTGGAATTGTAACCTGTTCGATAGTCAGTGTTATTGTGTAAATTGACGAAGTGATGACGGATAGAATCTTACTTTTGTGTTTGTTTGTGCATGTGTTTTTCTTTGTCTGACTAAAATAATGATGGTATTTAGTTTACTTTTAGTTTTTTTTAGTTATTAGTTAATTTCAAAATATTGTGCAGTCTACAAAAGTTTGAGCATCGCGCGCGTTGACAGGCATAGAAAATTGAGATTGAACAAATGCAAAAGAAAATTAACTTCCAAGAGTAATGAACTTCATTTAGAAGGGTCCAATGTGAAAATTGGAATGAAGCTGGGGATAGGCAAACCTGAATACTCGTAAACTCTTCTGTGTAGTAGAAGGTTACTACAAACTACACTACAAACCACGTTCCATTTAAACCACTGCTGCTCGCAAACTACTATAGTGACAAAAACGTATTTTCGTACGTTTATAGCAGATACTTCAAGCTACCGAACGCACTATTCACTTTTCCCCCACCCCTCTAGGGTACCCTCCAGGCGCGCAGTCTCGTTATTTAATAGCCATACCTCGTACTATTCGTACGATCACTCCTCATAAGTTCTTTACAGGGTTTTGATTTGGTAAACAAGCTGACCAGTCCATAATCTGAATCCCTTATTCATCAAACCATGCATGACTTTCCGGATTTTGTGAATTGATACCAAATTACCCAATTATCACACTGTTTTTGATGCAACAACAGAAATAAATTATTCTGAAGTACTTAATTGCACTTCTGACTGTACATTGGTGTTGATGAAAAGCTATCTGAACTAGGCCGTTTTGAAAATATTTTCCAATTATATTTATAGTGAGGTTATGAAACACTGGAATTTTAGTTTTTTGATTGTTTCACGCCTGAACACAACACTAAAGTTTGAATGACCAGTCTTTTAAATGCAGATAGTTATGATATCCTACACTATATACTTCAATTCAACCGACTTCTTACATATCTCTGGAAACTCAGAAAAAATGAGTGGTTCTATAGTTGTGAAACGCGGTGTATATGCTCTTTCAAGAAAAATTAATACCGACCAGCACAACACCCATATAAAAAATTGATACGAGTGCAAAAGGGTTAAAATGTAATTTGAATTTGAACACATTGTTAATTTTAGGATTATTTTTTGAAGGTCGGTTCGCTGAAAAACTCCCCTCCTCTTTATAAGTTGAGTAGAAACTCGAATCTTATTCATACCACCCAATAGAAATCATCCCTCTAAATTTGAAAATCAATTGACGATTAATCATAATTGTCAAGCAATTTCTGCCGGTGCAGCGTTGTCTCCACCTAATAAAATAAACTTGATTATCGTATTCCTAGCCTGTGTCGTTCTGTTCTGGGTTGTCTCGCTGGAAAATGGACACCCGTTTCAGTAGCATCGAGAGTACTGTGATTTGGAGCCACGTGTAACTATATACAGCTGTATTTCATGCTAAATCAAATATACTCCGTTATGATTCCATTATTAATGCACGCGAAAACCGGAGGACTCAAGTGCGAGTTCTGTGTTATTGTATTCGATTCTGATGTCTGGCCGAGGTTGCATTTTTCATACTTCTGGCACATAACCGAAACTTTTTGCGTTTGAATCGAACCGAGAATGTCGAGGTTGGAATTTACGACAGTATAAAACCACGTTGTAAACTAAATTTACCTCTCCCCCAGGAATGGGGTGAGAACTCTCGTAAATTGTGAATCCCATTGCGCTGATTCTTTACCTTCACTCCACACCGGAAGCACACTGGCTGGCACTTGAATGATGTTTTTCTTTTATTCATTTCACTTTTGATTCTCTCCTTCGCGCCAGCTTTCTCGATGGTACGAGAATGTCCACTTGAATTTAGTAGTTTTTTTTTTGACGTGCTCCCCCTTTTATCCAGCTCAGATGTTCCCGCAGGCAGGGTTGAGATAGTGTTTTCTTCAACCAAGCTAATGGTTTTATTCTTCCCCGATTGATCAAACATTTGTCGGCCGACTATTTCTGGAACGGCTGGCGTTCCAATTCGAATCCGTTTGGGAATTCCAAATATAACCGCATTCGGGGGCATTCCCTTTTTGTGAAGGCGCGTGAGTTGATCTCGTTTTGAAGTCCGAATTGGATTTGCATTAATCAGCAGATGGGACACACTAGGCAATCGGCGAAAAAGGTTTTCGGGAGAAGCGGCTTTGGTGGAGAAATGGGAAAATATTACTGTGCAGAGTGGGATTGCTCAAAATAGATGATGTTTTCATTTATTGTGTTTATGTTTATGACATTTAGAATAACGACTTGAGGAATGACTGTATCTCGATTGATCGAACGTAACGAGAATGTTAAGCAGTCAAATATTACGAAATTTTTCCTACGAGTTTTCGATAGGAGTGTCGATTTTCTTAAGAATTCATGCGGAGATATCACCTCGTGCCAGATATTTTGACGTAGAACTACGTCTTTCATTAAGGGTGCCAAATCAGAAAACAGGTCACGTTTCTATGAAATAAAGTTAACGTTAATAACTATTTTTGCCGCGAACGGATTTTGGCGATTCACAAACTAAACGAATCGGAAATTCCGTAAGATTTGTTTAATATGCTATACATTAGAATCCCCTGGTTTGTAAATGGTTAAAATTCATGAAAACTTGAGGCGTTTCCATTTTCCCATACATTTGTTCTGTCCATTTGTGTGCTTTCCCGAACAGACCTGTCAATAACGAGCAACTTATCGACGGCCAACGGAGGGGAAATCATAGGATTCAAAGTCCCCATGAACAAAGGAAAAGTAGAAGAATGAAGGGGAATACTTGTCTAGAGTATAAACAGTGGATCTCGCTGAGGCAAACTTTCATTCGGCATCGGACTGTTGAGCAATCCAGTTCACTTTGCTTTCGCTGCGCTTCGATCTAAGATTGGACCCCACCAGTGGTAATCCACCTTGGATATCGTCGTTTGGTTTTTCTGTTCGTTTTTTGCGTTATTCGTATCGTGTGTTTTTCTTTCCGCGTCATAAATTGGACGCTTCGCGTAGTGTATGATGAGCAAGAAGAAGAGGAAGGCAAAAAACGAACGCATTGCCAGGGGCAATAATATTTCGAGGCAAGCGTCATCCAATGATGCACGCGATGTTGGTGCAGTGAAAAGCGCTCGCACTGAACCGAGCCTTCGCGAGTGTGACACCGCATCGCACAACAGCGAAGTAGGCGATTTCGGAGCGTCGGTCGAAAATGTAAACGCCGTTACCCAGGCAGCAACCAAAATCAAGCTCCCCCCGCTGGTGGTGAAGGTGGTCGTTCTTGACAAACTCATCAGCGAATTCGCATCGATGGGTGTTACAGCAGAGTACAAGCTGTGTGGCATACTTCAGTCTTTTTCCAAGCAGTTAACATTGTTTGTTTTCCGTCATCATAAGGTTGTGCGTCAAAAAAATATTTGGGGAATACCAAGCATCTTGAATGTCTTACTGGAATGTTATAAGTTATTTGGGTTCGCGTGCCAGTTGCAAAACTGCCTTCAGCTAGGATTGCATTAGCGCTATGAAGCATTGCTACTGTTTTCGAGGTTGTTATTAACAAAAAGAGTTTATTTCGCTTGTTTAGTCACCGAGAAAGTAAATGTCGTTCTGGAATTTTGTATGTGGTTTCGCTTGTCAGTAGCAAAACTTCCTCCACTAAGGGTGATAGCTGCGCTTCTCTCGAGCATGAGAAAGAAATACAACTTTTTCCGAGGCCAGTAATATTAACAGAAGCGTTTCTTTTGAGAATAGCGCAAAATGATGAGAAGTGTTTATATTCCTAGTAGTTTCAAGCCACCAATGTATGGCTCTGTATGCATGCTGTGGCGAACGCTTGTTTGGCGCTTGGTTTACGTTGTACGAACGATGTCTAGAGGTGCGATTCCTTTAAGGCAATACTAAATAACATGTAGCATGATATTTGATACTTGCAAGTGTTGTCATTGTTGTTGTTTCCATGCGGTGCCAAAGATATATTGATGTAGTTATGAGATGTGGAATAATGGTGCTGGTGCAACATGTATATAATCGAGTCTAGCCGAGTCTATGTCAATTGCGAAAAAGGCAAAAAAAAAAAGAAATCGTTCGAGGTAAATTTTCATTGCATTGACATGAAATAAATTGCGACTTACGATCAGCTAGTGTATTGTTTTGCGAGGGCAAGAATGAATCATCAATCAATTATCGTCAACAAATTCTACAATGAAAAAACAATTTCATAGATTATTCTACTAAGCAGTTGATTCTAAAATTTCACAGCATTATAGAATAATATCCGAAGGTATGAATAAGCGATTTATATAGAATAACAGCGTAGTTCTACGTCAACAATGCGGTCGTATCTTGGACACAACCTCCCATAATTTTTTTTAGACCGAGAAACTATCCACAATCCGTATCCACGTGTATTCCTTGGTTATTCGTCATAACTAGATCGTACAACTGGCTACTAAGTTTCGTATATGAATTCTATCTGCCTGTTTGCAGGCACGAAAAGAACGGTAGTTTCCTCGCAGACGAATTCTTAAGAATTCTGCATTTTGAAATGGTGCAGTTAGAATTTTGTACCGGAAAAACGGCTTTGCGGGTAGTTTTATTGCATTTTTTTCCAAAGAAAAGTGTAGCACCGTTTGTTATCACCGTTTGCTTATTGGAGTTTACAAAGACTAAAGGGTGTGTCACATCAAATTGCATCACGGAAAAAACGCTGTAGAAATTCGCCCGGTAGACCGATCCTTTTGAAAATTTTAGACAGTAAAATAAAAACTATTAAACAATTCTTAGCATTTTCTTTTTATTCATACTTCGAGGCCAAGCCCGTATGCTCGCACCTTCCTCTTTACTCCGTCCATAAGGTTCTGTACGACGTCAGGTTGTAGTTTTTTTTAACAGAAATCCATTTTCTCTTGAAGTCCGCCTCCGATTTGACAACTTTTGGGTTCTTCCGGAGGGCCTGCTTCATAATCGCCCAATATTTTTCTATTGGGCGAAGCTCCGGCGCGTTGGGCGGGTTCATTTCCTTTGGCACGAAGGTGACCCCTTTGGCTTCGTACCACTCCAACACGTCCTTTGAATAGTGGCACGAAGCGAGATCCGGCCAGAAGATGGTCGGGCCCTCGTGCTGCTTCAATAGTGGTAGTAAGCGCTTCTGTAGGCACTCCTTAAGGTAAACCTGCCCGTTTACCGTGCCGGTCATCACGAAGGGGGCGCTCCGCTTTCCGCAAGAGCAGATCGCTTGCCACACCATGTACTTTTTGGCAAACTTGGATAGTTTCTGCTTGCGAATCTCCTCCGGAACGCTGAATTTGTCCTCTGCGGAGAAGAACAACAGGCCCGGCAGCTGACGAAAGTCCGCTTTGACGTAGGTTTCGTCGTCCATTACCAGGCAATGCGGCTTCGTCAGCATTTCGGTGTACAGCTTCCGGGCTCGCGTCTTCCCCACCATGTTTTGCCTTTCGTCGCGGTTAGGAGCCTTCTGAACCTTGTATGTACGCAGGCCCTCCCGCTGCTTGGTCCGCTGGACGAATGAACTTGACAAATTCAGCTTATTGGCGACATCCCGGACCGAACTTCTCGGATCACGTCTAAACTGCTTAACTACGCGCTTGTGATCTTTTTCACTGACGGAGCATCCATTTTTGCCGTTCTTCACCTTCCGGTCGATGGTTAGGTTCTCGAAGTATCGTTTTAGTACTCTGCTGACCGTGGATTGGACGATTCCCAGCATCTTACCGATGTCCCGATGTGACAACTCCGGATTCTCGAAATGAGTGCACAGGATTAATTCACGACGCTCTTTTTCGTTCGACGACATTTTTCCAAATTTACAAAAAATTGACAGTGAAGCATGGCCAACGTGATCTCTACACTCTTATCTGATTATAAGCGAAAGCTGAAGATATAATTCCTAAAAATTAAATTTCTACAGCGTCTTTTCCGTGATGCAATTTGATGTGACACACCCTTTATATGCCATTGGTGAGCATGTGGGAAAAATGGTTTTAATGATTCAGAAGCAATGAAGCATTTGGATGATGAAGAACATTAATGTTTGTAAATCTGTTAATATGAATTAACCCTCTACACCCTAACCCTCTAGTACACTAGCACGTCTTCAAAATACCTTCATCTATCATACAAACACATTGCTTTTATTTTGGTTGGTTTCTGCGAGGAGTATTTTATGTCGAAAGTCGGAAACGGAGATAAAAGAGGAAAAAAATATTTCTGTCGCGCACTCCAAACGAAAAACAAATATACTTTTTGGACATTTCATTGGTTCGGTAAGTTTATTTTGATTAGTAGTTTACGTTCGACATCAATTTTTGTTGTTATGGTAATAAAAAATTACAATTTTCGGTAAAAACCATAACCCGCCTTGAGGCGATGTTAAACAGTTGAACGAAAAAAAATACGATTCCTGCTGAAGTGAACCTACTGAAAATTAACATCGGATACAGCTGTTTTGCAGAAATTGGATCTATTTTTGTGTTTTTCATGGGTTTATTCTCCAGCACGGTATGGGGACACGACGAAGTAAATCTTGAAGACGACTTCGGGAGCGATGGTAAATACTACAATGACCAGGAAATTGAAGAACCAAAAAAAAAAGATACAACTAAAAAGCTGAGATTGGAGAACAGTCAAATGTATCAGGGACTACTTGTAGGACCCGGAAAGTTCACTAGATCCGCTGAAAAACTGATCCGAAGACTACTGAAAAAAAATATATTTTTTTAAATCCTCATTTAAATATTCAGTTAGCGATCTTTCGGACTGAGGTTACGAAATCCTATCAAGCCCAGATGTTTTGCAAAACTCCCGGAAACCATCCACTACGAGAGCATATGTTCCACCCTCTGATGTCAGGCATGATGGATTATTTTCCAAATACTTCAGAAAAAACACTTGCAGTAACCCAAGATGCACATCGGAAACGCAAGTCATATACCTTAAATGCGACATCAATTTACACCTGCAGCCAAACCTGAATTGTTTCTATGCTTTCCATCGTAAGGAGTAACTACTACGAGCAGCTCAAAAGAAAAATGATTTCGACCAGATACCCAACCCCCGCCTTAAGGCGGATTACAGGTTTTGTGGTATAAATAAAAAAAATCCGTGCCATTAATAAAATTCCGTTCTGATTTTCGATTTTCTCATCAAAAATATGATCTACTATAGTTTTTTCACGCAAATAAAAAATTTGTGTTTTAGAGGGTTAATTTTGTTACTCACCGGTGCTAACAACACATGAGAACAAATTGTGTCGCAAGTATGATACTGTTGTCAGTAGTTCTATTGCCTGACACGTAAACGTCAATTTTGTTTGAGATATACAAACGCGATCAAAATTTGATTTCTAGCTAGCACCATTCTATCAATGATGAATCGGAACGCTTAGGCTGTGCCACGGAAGTCGTACCTTTACCCCGTCGTCCAGGTATATGCCATGATGCCTGAAGCGGGCTCCGTATTTCAAGGACCAACGGTCGAATTACCGAACCCATTTTGTGACTCTAATTGAAGCTCCTTGATGGCGGGGGAAAGAGATTCATAGATTTGTTTCGATGTACTTCGATGTGCTGCTGGATTTACATCTCCGGTGACTTGTTTTTTTTAAATTAACTGTGAAGCCATGTATAGTAAAGGATTTTCAGTTCTCTAAGCAAGCAATGTGGAAAAGGGTTGTGTCCCATTCACCCGAACACCATTCACTCGAAACACGTTCACCTGAAGCACATTTATTCGAATGTAACAAATACCAGAATGAAACATATACCCGAATGCGACAAATACCCGAATTAACATTTACCCGAATGTAACAAATACCCGAATGCAACATTTATCCGAATGGAATGCTAACCCGAATGAAGAAGGAAAAAATCCGACAAATCATATTATGAGTTTTGTCGATTCTCCTGTTACGAATTTACGAAGTAAAATGAGAAATAGCAATGAAGAAATTCGAAAAAGATGGTGAAAACTTCGTTGTGTCATATTTAGAAATTAGTGTAAGTACAATTGACATGTCGTCTTCTTTCCTTCCAGTATTGCTCTTTAAGGCCAAGATCATTCAGAAATGATTTCAGGTTATGGAATATTCCGAAAATTAAGCAGGCAACTTTAACATAAAAAAATGAATGAAAATGTGATAGGCAGTTTTTATCATGAATTTATTATTTCGTGATGCAATTTATTCTGAGGCCAATGTAATGGGGGTGAAGTCCCATTTAACGAGGATGATGACGCAATCCGAATCAGTCGCCGATCCGCCGTCGGAAGCGGCGTTCTTTCGCAAGCAAACCTGTGTTCCACCGATTGTCCGGTTTGTTTGAAACATAGGAGACGATCCTAACTAGAGGAGCGTTAGCGAGCGTCGGACGGCATACGTTTACCTGGTACATTACATTTGCCCGGTCAATCATTTTGATTGCCTGGTTGCAAACGTGATGCACCAGATAAACGTATACCGTCCGACGCTTGCTAACGCTCGGTCGAACCTAACAAGAGAATCGTCTCCTTTGAAACAAACTAATCGGGCCATCGGTGGAACACAGGTTTGCTTGCGAAAGGTCGCTGCTTACGACGGCGGGTCGGATCAGATCACCTCGGCGGCTTGAGACCGCCTCGGTTCCTTTTCCTCGTTAAATGGGGACTTCGCAGAATAAATGTTATTGCGAAAAAATAAAATAATAACCATAATTGCATTTTAGTGCCTTAATACGTATGTACCAAAATTGTCAGCTTTCTTTTAAGTGAACAGGCTGCGTCATCCATATGAGTGGATAAACTTCATAATACGTTAACTGCATTCTTTCACTTTTCAGTTTTTGAAAAGGATTTTATCAATGCCGCTATTTCTCAAATTGCACTATCCACGAAAAATATTTTTTGAATGGAAATGAATATATGAGACAAAATATGATATGATAACACTCATCAGAAATGAATATACTAATACTTCCCAATAACAAAATGTTCGTAGTATTCGAATATTAATTTTTTCGGGTAAATGTCAATGGGACTAATCACTCGCAAAGAAAGAACAAGAGGATATAAGGATATAGGGACAATCACACACGAACATCGATAGCTTAGAATATATATTTGAGACATGTAATCAAGGTCTAACCGAGCCATACATCTCTCACATTGCACATTGGGCTGTTTTCCTCGGGTCACCTCGGTACACCTCACACGACCGAACAACGTGCTCGATGTCGTGATAACCTTGACCCCAAACGCAGAGATTTCTGCCGGTAAGATCGCATTGGGGTAGATGTTACATTCGGGTAACTGTCGCATTCGGGTAACTGCTACATTCGGGTAAGTGTCAGTTCAGGTAGATGTTACATTCGGGTAGCTGTCGCATTCTGGTATTTGTTACATTAGGTTGAGTGGAATTCGGGTAATTGTCTTTCGGGTGAGTGGATTCCGTGGATGTGACACAATCGTGGAAAAGGGGGGAGTGGAAATAGAAGCATCTGTTTTTAAGAGTGTCAAAGTGTTTGTATGTATGGAACAGACCTTTGATTCTCTCAGACTGAATGTCAGCTTGGAATTGTACCCAAAAAAAGTGAAAAGGCCTGGGCCTAGGGACACTGACGGGAGCTTGACGTAGCACTGTGATTGTTTGTAGTAATTGCATTTGAGTTGAGTTTTTTCATTGTTCGAGATATTTTTCATTGATTGGAAAAACAGTTTCTTATATTTAATTATATCCTTTAAACGGATAGGATGAGCTAGAATCCGGGACTACATTCTAACATGGACGCGGGAAACTCGACACTATTTGATTTTTTTTATATCGATGTTCAAAAACGTTCACAAAATACCAAAAAAAGCCATTACCACCCTTTTCTTCTATTTATTTAACTATGCAGAAGAGTACATTTATCAGTGCATTTTTTAATAAAATCTAAATAGGTTAAAGTCACATAGATATAAACCTAATTTTCATAAATCTTGTACTACTGAAATATATAACCGGAATATTGTTTGTAGAGAATTGTAATAACTTTATAGCCAGGTGATGTATATTAAGTATCGCATGGCCATGAGTGCTCTCTTGGGAAATTCGTGTAGCTGCTGTAGTAAATTGATTTCATGGGGTGTTAGCCTCTGTTCATTTATAGGAAAACGAATGCAGAACGAACAAGTGATTTCAGTGAAGTGAAGCGGGCAAAATAAAAACATAATAACTTCTAAGAAAGACATATACATGCCAAAAAATCAGCAACTGAGAAAAACGCAATCACAGTTTTCTACCATATTTGTCTTGCTTTAAGCGTTTCAATTTAGCAATACACCGGGGTTTTCTTTATAAACGGAAAACTTGTTTAATGAAATGTGAAAAGATCCCCTCACTTGAATCAATCAATCAATTTTTTTTTATTTGTTTGAGGATTAGTTCGTTCTTCCAAACCAAAAATGAGTGCATTTGCCCTACTGGAGACGTGACAGAAGATTCTTGTACTTGAACCGATTTTTTTATTATGGATCTACAAAAAATACATGATGGGGCAGTTATTTCTAGAATTTCATCATGGGATAATTGAACTTTATATTTTTTAAAGCTGAGAACAAACTATAACTTTTTTGTGTTTTTCCAGAAGATTATGTACAAAAACATTGTTTTTAGAAGAAAAATGAAGATTGTAAAAAAGTAACATGAGACAACCATGCGTAGAATGGCAGTATATGAGTAACATAATTATTAAGATCGCGACTACTCAACCTATCATGATCTGACATGTGTGAGTATGCCCATTGGAACCTCTAAATCAGCAGCCAGTTGAATTCTTTAATTGCATTTTTTACATTACCAAACACCCACACGATAAAAACGTGGATTGATCACGAATTGATTGGACAACAAACGGGTGTTAAATAAAAAATGAGAATTTTTCCAATGCCTTTCAGTAACTCAAATGAAAAGCGTAAAATTTTCTTTCTCCAAGAAAATTGTTCTTTGGGCTCCCTAGAATCAGTAGGCGTGTTTGGTTTTGCTAGTTTGAATTTAGTCAAAGCAAAGATGGCGTCGAAACAGCACGTGCTCCGCGAACGCATTGTACGGTTCTACGAAACGCATTTCCAGCAAGGAAAAAAGTTCACGGTGGCACATTTTAAGGAAGAAAATGTACCTATCAGTACGGTATATCGTATCCTGGGTTCTATAAACGTAGAGCGAAAGGTCGGAAGTGGTCGTCCGGTGACGATAATGACGAAGCAGAGGAAGACATCGTTAGAGAAGCTGTTTGACAACAAGGACGCAACCAGCCTGCGTGACGCCGGTCGGAAATATAGCTGCTCCCACGTATTGATCCATCGGACCCTCAAGATGGAAGGAATCGTCTGCAGGAAGAAGACGAGGTCGCCGGAGTACACGGAGGAGAAGATTGAGACGGTTAAATCACAGTGTCGGTGGATGACCAAAAAATACCGCGGGACGTCTTTCGTTCTGGACGACGAAAGCTATTTTCCGCTGTTTAAAATGCATATTCCAGGAAATGATAATTACTACTCCAGCGACAAGTCATCCACACCGCCTGAAGTGAAATACAAGTTCAAGCACAAGTTTGAAAAAAAGGTTATGTTGTACATCGCCATTTTCGACCGGGGCATTTCAAAGCCTTGGTTTAAGACGAGCGATCTGGCAATCAACCAACAAATCTATCGAGAAGTGTGCCTCAATAAAATCCTGCTGCCGTTCCTGAACGAGCATCACGTGGATGGGAAGTACGTCTTCTGGCCAGACAAGGCGTCTTCCCATTACGCCAAGAAGACGTATCTTGAGGAGAAAAAGATAACGTTCGTGCCGAAAGATCGTAACCCAACAAACTTGCCCCAGTGCCGCCCAATAGAGGATTTCTTTGGCTCACTCAGTGCCCTAGTGTATAAAAACAATTGGAGGGCCAAGGACACGAAGCAACTGACTACAAGAATCCGGAATTGTATCCGGAAAATGTACGTAAGTGCCGTACAACGTTCTTGTAAGAGCATCGCGACAAAGTTGCGTCGAACAGCAAACCACGACCCTTACTCAAACATTCACTGACATTTTTTTTGAAGAAAATACATTATGTTATTAATAAAAAATACTGAAATTGATGAAAAAAAAAATTTTTTTTATGTGATTGAAAAAAATTCTCATTTTTTATTTAACACCCGTTACAATACAATATTTGATAAATGTCTCGTCAAATGGAGAATAATTCATTAGACGAATCGACTCACATTGTGAACTAACGCCCGAATGTAGGCAGAAAGATTTCTCGTTGCGTTGTGGTGGAAAACTAATGGTTAGTAAAATCGAGATAAAATACTCATTTAATTCGTCAAATTTTTAGCTTTTTTTTACTATATTCACTGTTCATGTTTTGCACAAAAAATTTGCTGGATAGATATCCTGTCTAATGGTATATAACATAACATATATCGCAATAACGATTTTGCGTAATATGCGTTTGAAATTTCTTAATGAATGGTTACATGCCTCATTTTCAATTTCGTAGAATGACCCCCCTATATAGAAATCGAAGACGTAGTCCTACGTCAAAAAAAAAATCCAAGCAGGGATTGAAAAAGGGCCGACTAGGTGTTAAGACTGTTCTACACAACCATGCTATCCACACACGAATACTTGATTTCATACAAATAAACGAGAATATTACACAACATCTATATATATATATATATATATATATATATATATATATAAAAGGATTTCTGTCTGTCTGTCTGTCTGATTCTTATGGACTCGACTGAAAATTGATATGTAGGGTTTTTTGGGGCTGGGGAAGGGTTTCGTGATAGTTTGAGCATTACTTGAGAATTAATCAAGCAAATGAAACAAAATTTGGCATGTAAGAGTTTTAGGGTGCAATACATGTTTCTAAGGGGGTTGGACTATCCACCCCCTCTCTAAGGAGGGGGGTATTTGTTGGCTGCCAAACAAATAAAACACAAATTTCTGCATTACTCGAGAACTACTCAAGCAAATGAAACCAAATTTGGCATGTGAGAGTTTTAGGGTGCAATAAATGTTCTTACGGTGATTAGATGCTCCTCCCCCCTCTCTAAGGGGGGGCTGTCATACAAATGAAACATAAATTTCTGCATTACTCGACGATTAATCAAGCAAATGAAACCAAATTTGACATCTGAGAATTTTAGGATGCAATACATTTGTCTATGGTGGTTAGACCCTCCACCCCCTCTCTAAGGGGTGGCTGCCATACAAATGAAACACAAATTTCTGCATTGCTCGAGAATTAATCAAGCAAATGAAACCAAATTAGGAAAATGGGGAAATTCGAAAAATTCAATTCGCATGTATAGGAGTTAGTTAGTCCATTTGATGTTTGCTGTAACGAAATTGATCTTCGTTCGAAGGTGAAAGTGGATTTTATTGTGATAAAACGCAATCCTATATCGTCTTCTATCTATGAACATAAAAATGGATCGCCGAATGTGTTGATAAGAGCAAAACTCGAGAAAGGAGTTGTCCGATTTGGGGCTGTCTTCATTCTATCATATTTTCTGTATCAAACATTTATTTCATGTAGCGGAGAAATATGTTATTTGCAAGTGAATGAAAAATCTTGCACGAGAATTGTGTCTGAAAAAATCTGATATTATAATGTTGAGTTTTGGTAGAAGTATTGAAATTTTATAGTAAAAAATAATTTAAAAGGGGAGATTAGAAGATCAATCAATGAACAGTTCTGCGATTGGACCCATGAACGTGCGCTTAGTAGGAAAACGTGGATGTGATAACAAAAAATAAATTTTGGGCGGGAAGTTTGCCGTGTCAGCTAGCTTTAAAATAAAAATGGACCTTATCTGAGAGTAAAACGGAGAGCGTAAATAACGCGAAACCTTTGATGCGTGTTTATTCGCGAAGTGTCTCTTATTTTGCTCTTTTATTGATATATATATTATACACAAAAACAAGTTGCGGGAATAGCGCTTTCAATGATACTTTTAAGCTCATTTAAAGTAATATATTGAGATGTAAAAAATGTGCTAAATATTTATTTTGGGTGAATATTTAATTTTTTTTTGCGATTTGCGATCAAAGACAAAGTCGTCGGATTTTTCACATCACAGAACCGACCTCATGATTTATATATTTGAGATGAGCAGTGATTTCGAACTATAAGTGTCTGAAGCTTTTTCTACAGATGTCTATTCTTCCTGCAATCACTAAACCGTATTATGAATCTTTTCCAACAGACGAAGCCTTCTTCGGAATACAGTCTGAACATTTTTGTCATCTAAATATTCAGTGCATAATTTATGCTCTAAATTCGAATTTTTAAGTTTTTAAATTATTCGATGTCAGCATATTTCCATTGAGTATCCCTAACTTCCTCATCCCAAACGAACACTGTACACACTTACGATTGAGAACCAGACCAAGGACGAGCATGAGTAACAGGCTGCCGGAGGCGTGAAAGTGCTCCTGTATGCTTTTGGATTGGCTGATTCGTTGTTCCGATATTGCCATTTTGTTTCTGCTCTTATGAATAATTCGCACCCGCTTTGCTACACAGCAACACTAGTTCAACTATTCGGAATCTAATCACGAACAAAACAACTATCCTTGGTTTGCACTTATCATAACAAGCAGTAAAACAACATCACAGCTAATTCTTCAACAAAAATACATTTCTAAATCTATTTGCAACACTCGCTTTACACCTCGATTTGCGACCCGATGGAAGACGTCTTCATTGTTAAACTTTCATCCAAACTTTACTCTCGTTTCACGATTACCAGATCTGGTTTCTCTTGGGAATCAAGCACATTCCAATGGTCCGAAACTATTATGATCACATCAAACAGCGCAAAATTTTCACCCTTTCGCCAAACAACACTGAACTCGACAGGTAGGGAAAATCATTCGAAAACAAGAAATGGGGATGGAACGGCGCTGGTGGTGTCCAGTTTCATTCGTGTTCGCAACCAGTCTGAGCAGTTCTGGATGGGAATGAAAATCTACTCGCCTTTCCCCACATTGCGCCTCTCTTGTACACATACATACACACATGAACTCATCGGAATAAGCACACCATCGCCGATAGCGGAAGCCTCTTTCTTGTGGTTGTGTTTCCTTGCGGTGGTTCGGCGGCCTCCGTCATATGGTGGGTGGATTTGTCATCACCTCACCTCCGAGTGGATGATAGCACTTTCCGCTGGCACTGGAGAACCCGATGGTGTCGTTGTCAAGTACAGACAGACACACATACACACTCACACTCCCACACGGACAATTGCTGCTGGAAAAGAGAACAAGGAAAATTTCCCGGAAAGGCTAATTGTCACCCACCCGAAATACTATCGCTGTGCTTTTTCGGCGCGTCACGGTTCTGTGTGTCGGGCAAACAAGCGAAAGCGGAACGCATTGTGTGAATTTGGTTCATTGTGTGTTTATCTTGCTGGTGACAGGGCGAGATGTGCGTGGGTGGAAGGCAATCGGTATGTAAGTGCAAAGATTCATGCTGCCAGTTTCTTCCCTGCGGCATGGATGAAATACACGTGTTGCAGCTTCAACATCAAAAGCTTTTTCTATTGAGAATTCTTTCTCACAAACTGGCTGTATTTACTCTTTGAAAGGAGTTATAGATACCACACGGAAGAAAACAGTTATTTTATAGTGTTATAGTGACAATCGAGGCGTCAGGGCTCAATTTTGGACTATCATTTGCTCTCGAACAATTAACCGTGCGCTGCGATTGATACAAATTTCAGGGAGCAGCACGGTTGTTCACAAGTTTAACATAAATCCAGTGTTTGCCAATTGATCCATTCACTGAGAAAATCGCTTTCGCTCGTTCAAATATGATCTAACACAAATCACGCTTAACTTTTCAATAGGACCTATCTGTTTTGATCGATTCTCTTTACTGACTTTCTTTTTCAATTACCACGGCCTGGCATACATATTTTGCGCCAGTTTTGCCACATAGTTTGATATACGAGGATCCCTTCTGCACTTCTGATCATCGAACAGATTAGGAAACGCTTTTCTCGCTGAGTTATTAGGGATAGAGAATGTCGATGAAGAGAATCGATAAAAACAGATAGGTCCTATTGAAAGGATAAGCGTGAAATCATTTCCCCCAGCGGCATTCTTTTGTTGTTACGTGCTACAAATCACGACACAAAAGACAACGAGACAACTCTGCATCGGTTCGCACTTCATGATACACCAGCACGCAAGCAAAACCGTCATGTACGCATTCGGTGCAGAAAGTTTATTTTCTTCTCTCCATGCATCATGAAACAGCAGGATCATACGGACTACGCAAAGCGGATGATTCATATTAAACTAATGTAGCAGAACCAGATTTAAATATATTAAACATGTCTCAGAAAGTGCAAACTATATGATTTTTTATCTCGATATAAGCTAAGGGAAGCGTAGTCAGATTATATTTTTCATTTTGACGTAGGACTACGTCTAACCGGAAGATATAGGGGGTGAAATGGGAATCTAGGCACTGAACAAGTAGGAAAAAAATGCAAGATTTGGAACGCTTACAACTCGAGCATTTCTCAATAGATCGCAAAGGTTTTTGCATCAATTGATAGGAAATATATCTACGCATCTATTATAACGAATAACATTTCATTTTTCTTGAGATAAATAATTGAATAATTGTGAAATATCAAGCATTGTCCAAATGCACTATGTGCCCATTTTTGATTGGCCATTTTGTGCTCCTCAAATCGTACTGACCAAAACGGGCAACCAGAGCAGCAGCGAAATAGAATGAAGCACGATTGGAAAGGAAAAAGAAAAAAAAGAACGAAACATTGGTCGCAGTCTCACACATGCGTAATTCTCGAGCCAGCCAGTCAGCTTAAAAATCCCGGCTCCGCTGCCGTAACGATCATTCTCATCCAAACCGTACACCACATCGGTTCGCATCACAACACATCAACAAACCAACCCAAGCAGCCATGTCTGGACATGGCAAAGGAGGAAAAGTGAAGGGAAAGGCAAAACCCGCTCGAACCGTGTCGGTCTGGAGTTCCCCGCAAGGGTAGCTAGGCCGAGCGCGTTAGTACCAGTGCACCAGTCCACCTAGCCGGCGTTATATAGTTTCGGCCGCCGAAGTAATCGAGTAAGCTGGCAAAGCTGCTCGCGACGATAAGAAAACCCGCATTCGGAACAGAACACATTCGGTTCGGTGGACATCAAGACAACAGGCAGTTGCAGCGAATGGCGAGTGGCAAACGCAATCGCAAAACGGCAGCTGGTAGCAGAAGAAAAAAGTTTGTTCTTTATACAATCTGCTTTGGTGGCAAATCCAGAACAAGGCGGCATCGAGGGCGTTCGAAATGGTTTTTTTCAAAACTACGAGTACTAAGTTTTCTAAATTGGAACCATTCCATAAAACACGGCGCTTATCAGGGCCATTAAACCTTTCAAAAAAGAGTTTACGAAATACAGTTCAATGCATTCTAAAATAATATCCAAAATAATAATAAAACACAAATTGATTTTTTCGTAATTTGTTTCATAATCTGATGAGTATGTGAATTTGGCAGTTGTTCTGAGCTTATTGATAGTTATTGATAGGGACTTTCCTGATTATTCAATTTTCACCAATTCTTAAATTGTTTCCAGATTGAAAGTACAGCAATTTACAATTAGTTCGACATTTAGCTAATTGAACAGACATGTAATGCGACATATTTAGTTGGACATTTTTGTAAACATAGAGATCCAAATTATGACCCCACATTCAAAATCGACACTGTACCACTGTCATCGCAAATGTTCAATTACAGGTTAATATCGTCTCCAATGCGATACTGAGTGGTGCTTCGGCACGTCGTATTGAATGTAATTTACTGTACAACATGTCACAAGCTGGATGGGAAGAAATTTTCCAACTGTGAAAGCTGTGGCGAGTGGCAAATGCAATCGTTAAACAGAAAGATTAAGCCGAACAAGATGGGGATATCGAGTGATAATAAAACAATAAACTCTTTAGATTGAAGATAATTTTGTGATCCTGAAAAGGACCCTTTTTAGCCTGCATGTGAATACAACGAGCGAACGAATCGTAATGAATGTATTTTCTTCTTCTTTCTTTGTTTTTAAGAGGCTTTAAACTTTGCAGTTCATTCGCCTCTAGCCCAGTGAAGAGCCACAATAAAACCAGCCCAGAGGGGACTGGCGAAAGGGAAACCAAAAAAAACACTCATCAGATCTGTCCGCTCGACTCTCGGTTAAAGAAGAAGGTAGGAAGGGATCCTATGCTTCATAAGATATTTAATATATGCTGTAAAGAAAAGTAAAATTTTACTGATCCGAGGACCAAAGCAGTAACGAAGCACAAGTGACCCAGCGAAAGGCGTGTTCCAAAGCCAAAAAACAAAAAGGCCCTTCTCAGGAGGATAGGAAGGAAAGGAGTGGAAAGGATTTGGGTGGAATTAGTGGAGTGGAAGGGGGTGGGAGTGGTATGGGAAGGAAAGAGGGGAGGAGTGGGTGTGGGGTGGGGTGAAATGAAATGAAATACAGTTTGAATAGATAATAAAATATAGTGGTTTTGAATTTAATGGTATATAGTATAGCTGAAAAATGGAGAGGTTTATTTAATGAATTTATCCTCCTTGGTGAGTGTGGCTGTAGGAATAGGAAGTTGATTAAAGTATAATGTAATGGATAGAAGATAGATGTGGGTATGAAAGTATATATTATATTATTTGTTATTTATTATTATTGAATGCGTGTATATACATGTATGAATACCTTCCTTCCGACCCGTACATACATGTGTATACACACATAAACACGCATACATGACTGTGAAGTGGCGAACTTTAATAAGCAATTTCCAAGGTATTTGGTATTTCGGTTTAGATTTTACCAAAGAAGTCGGTTTCTTTCAGAAACGCAATTAAATTGGTTTCTTGGGTCTCGTCTCTACTGAGGATATCTCGGAGACTCTGACCTATGTTGTGTCGGACTCGAGCATCTTTGGTATGTTGACATTCAAGTAAAAGATGGCTAACGGAAACCGGAGCTTCGTTGCAAGCACATTGGGGTTTTTCGGCTCTGCAGAACAAGTGTGAGTGGGTGAAGTTAGTGTGCCCAATTCGAAGACGGGTAAGGACTTGCCTTTCCCTACTATTGAGACGGTCCTCCCAAGGGAGAGTGGAATTTTTGATTTTATGAAGATGAGTGGGACGGCTGTTTATCCAACCTATGTCCCAGCTTTCACGGACTTGCTGTTTTACCCAGCGGACAATGTCAGATGGAGGACAGGGCATGTCTGGGGGTTCTATTTTGCTGCCCTTGCCGGCCAGTATGTCGGCGGCTGTGTTTCCGCGGATTCCTGAGTGACCAGGAACCCAGCAGAAGGAGATGTTTTTATTTGAAGCAGCCTCTTCTGTTTGCTTAATCCATGGGTGTTTGCTGTTTCCACTTAGAAGATCGTGGAGACAGCTAGCTGAGTCTGAGAATATTGTGGTAGGAAGAAACTCATGGGTGTATTCTTGGGTAGCTATTAAAAGGGCGAAAGCTTCCGCACTGAAGATGGAGCATTGCGGTGGAAGAGAAAAGCTACCAGTGTATCTACTCTCAAAGATTCCACATCCAACTCCATCGGCACTGACTGAACCATCTGTGTATACCTGGTGGTTGATTTGAAAATTGGATGCAACGAGGTTATTGAAGCAGGCTTTGACTTTTGGAGAAGGGTCTCCCGCCCGAACTGCCTTGAGAAGTTCAAGGTTAATGTTCGGCGGTTTGACGTTCCAATTTCTTCCCGTCGCAGATGAACGTTCCACATATATCGGGAAGATCTTTGTTCGTGAGATTTTTGAACCATGTTTTAGCCCTATGTATTAATGGGACATTGTGGTCGTTTTCGGGGAGTGACAAGTGACGGATGGCTTTATTGGTGATGGCTTTTGTTACCAGGTGGGTGAAGGGAAGTTGCCCACTTTCTGCCATTACAGCAAGAGTAGGACTGGTGGGAAAAGCGCCAATTGCGAGCCTAATTGCTTTATTGTAAATTGGTTGAATGGTGTTTAACACCTTGTCCCCTCCACGGCTGAAGGTGCCTATTCCGTAAAGGATTTGTGGGACCAACCAAACATTTAGCAGCGTCTTTCTATGACCAGAGGCTAGGTTGCCTGCGATAGACTTGATGATGTTCAATTTCTTTCTGGTGGCTATTTTGGTCTTTTGGGAATGTGATAGGAAGTTGAGTTTCTTGTCGAAAGTAACCCCTAGTATTTTCAATGTCCTCATTGTAGGGATCGGGATTTTGTTGAGCTGAAGATAGGTTCTCCTTCTGAGAGCTTTTCCGATATGTATGTGTTTGGATTTCTCCGGGGAAATTTTAAAACCTGTTTTTAGAGCCCAGTTTTGGATGGAGTCTAAGGTTTTTTGAAGCCTCTTTCTCTGAATTAAGCCGAAGCAGCTCGTAGAGATAAGAGTGATGTCATCTGCATAGACTATGATCTTTATATGGTCCGGGATAATCTCGAATAGAGATTGCATGGCAATGTTGAAGAGGGTTGGTGAAAGTGCTGAGCCTTGTGGGAAGCCGTTTTCTGGGATTTTTAGAGAAGATTGGTGGTTGTTAATAACGGTTTTGAAAGACCGGTTTTCTAGAAAACTTTTAATGAAGAGACCTAATCTCCCACGAATCCCCCAGTCGAAAAGGCTTTTCAGCACTGGGTACCTCCATGCCCAATCGAAGGCCTTGGATTAATCCAGGGAAACAATATCAATGTGGTGTAATTTTTCAGTTGCGTCGTCTAGGATTTTTTCGATTGCTACAAGGCAATCTTCTGTACCTTTTCCCGCACGGAAGGCGAATTGTTTGGGATCAATCAGCTTATTTGACTCTAGAAAAGTCGTTAAGCGTCGATTGATCATTTTTTCCAAGACTTTCCCAACACAACTTAGGAGAGTGATGGGGCGGAAATTGTCAAGAAGATGATTGTTCATGTCTGGTTTCGGGATACAGATCATTAAACCCTCTTTCCAGCAACTGGGGAGGGTTCCACTGTCCCAGACTTTGTTGAGGAGCTTCAGAAGTGCTTTTTTCCCGAGATGGGGTAGATTCTTAAGCATAGGGTAGCTGATGTCATCGGGTCCTGTGGATCCTTGTTTGACTTTGTTCAGTACCCAATCGAGCTCTTTGAGGGAGAGGTTTTTGTTGAAGTCAAATTCCACATCGGTATGAAAATCGATGGGAATTCTTTCGCATTCCGTTTTGTGGGTTAGAAAGGTTTGGTCGTAGTTTTGATTGGAGGAGGCGGAAGCAAAGAAATCTCCAAACGCCTCGGCGATGATTTTCCGGTCATTGGTGTATTGACCGTTAATTAGAAGATTATATTCTTTGCTTCTTTTCTTTCCATGAAGCCTGCCAATCTTACTCCATAACTCCTTTGTTGACGCGTTGGGATTAATTTCGCTGACGAATTTAACCCAACTGTTGTGCTTGGCTGTGTTGATAGCAGTCTTAGCTTCTTTGCGAGCCCTTTGGAACTCTGTAAGCAGAATGTGTCTCAGTGGGCTGTCCGGATGGGCCTTTCTTAATTTGCGTAGGGCCTTACGTCGACCTTTGATCGCTGCCTTCAGCTCAGGCGACCACCATGGGACACATTTCCTGCCAGGGATGCCACTGGTTCTGGGGATGTGCACCATTGCAACTAGGACAACTAGGACAACTTTGGAGAATTCCTCGGCTGTCCAATCTCGTTTAGCGGAGAGGCGGTTTTCAATGTCAAACTGATAGCCAGCCCAGTCAGCGTATTCAAATTTCCATCTTGGCCTTGTTGAAAACTCTGGAGAAGTTTGGCCGAAGGAAGTGAAGATTGGAAAATGATCGCTTCCGCAAGTATCATCGTGGATGTTCCAAGAAAGTTTTGAAGATAGTTTGTCTGATACTATAGTGAGATCGATGGCTGAAGTAGTACCAGAATAATGGGTTCTGGTGTGTTGGCCGTTGTTAAGAAGGAGAAGAGAATGGTCGGATATGAAATCCTCAATGATGGATCCTTTTCGATCGAGGTATGCACCTCCCCAGGCGTATGAGTGGGCGTTGAAATCACCCATAAGCATGATTGGGGCGGGAAGTTGGGCGAACAGATGGTCCAGTTGTCCGCGTAGAGTGTTCGGATCGGAATCATTAGTGATGTAGATGCTAACGACGGTGATTGGAAAGGGGTGTTTAATGCGCTCTACCACTGCCTGAAGATCAGTGGTAATGGGAAGAAGATCATGTGGAGTGCCATCTTTGATTGCGATTGCAACTCCGTTTTTTGAGGGGTTGGGACCCTCTTTGAAATATGTGATATATTTTGAGATGAAGTGTTTATTGAAGTTGTTTGGTGTCATAGTTTCTTGAAGGGCTATGACTGTGGGATTAGAGTTTGAAATAAGCATTTTCAATTCTAGAATATTTCGTCGGATACTTCTGATGTTCCATTGTATCCCGAATTTCTGTGTTGGAGTGAATGTGTTGGTGTTTTTAACTCTAATTCCTAAGTCTTAATTGTGTGTATGTTTGAACTATTCAAAGAGAATTAGTTCGATGGTCCTTTACCCTTGGAAAGAGAAGCTTTCTTTGAGGTATTGGTGTTGTTTTTGTTTGGTGTAGAAGTCTTTGGAGTGTTTGTTGTGTTTGTGTTGTTTTTTGTTGAATGTGCGTTGCTGTTGTTGTTATTGTTGTTTTTTGTTTGATGTGTGTTGTTGTTGTTGTTGTTGTTTTCTGTTGGGGTTGTATTGTTATTTGTTGTTGGTGTCTGTCTTTGTTCATTCTTAGTTCCTTTCTTGTCCTTGTTTGTTTGGGTCTCATCTTCAGATTTTTTATCTGACTCTGAGGATGATCCTTTAGTTATTTTTCTTTTGTTTTTGTTTGGAACATCAGACGTATCCATAGAAATGACTGATTCGCTTTCGGATTCAGTTGATGAACTACCAGTTGTTGAATCTGTCATGGTTGTATCGAATGTAGTGTCAATTGGGGGGGGTGCTTTCGCGACTAGAAGTGGCCGAAGCGGCCGAGGCGCAGTTACATTTGCAGTTACATGTAGGTGCTGGCTTTTGCAAGTTGGTGAGTCTGTTTTGCAGAACACTTGCGAATGAAGAGCCATTGTTTTGAAGTTAAAACTGTTCCTTTGCCTCTTTGTGTGAAATTCCATTATCGATTCTGATTCTGGTAATTTTATTTTCATTTTGCCATACGGGACAATTCCTACTGGAAGAGGAGTGGTTCCCTTGGCAGTTGACACAAAAACCTCAGTTCTTTTTCATTTTTATTCACTTTGTTTGCGGACAAATCTTACAATTCATTCGTCTCCGAAACCACAGTTTAAGGTACGGCAATGTGCTCAATAGTGAAATATTTGATAGTGAAAGAGCTGATGACCACCTATGCATTTCCTATCACAGCCATTATTTGTGCATACGCCGAAAGATGCCCGGCGTTGAACATTTAATAAGTACAATGCCTTCAGAAAAAAAATCAAGAATCAAGTTTGTAAAAAAAACGCAACAACACAACACCAAAGGTTCTTTTCAGAACCCCCAACATGTTCATAAAGAGTAAACAGTAAACTAATCCATTTTTCAGGTAGATAGGATAGGTATTCACGTAGGAGAAGAAAATAAAACAATAATATGAAATATATATTTAGCAAAAGCTGTCCCCTTTGTATAGTCCTACGTCACTTCGGTTATGTCCCCGACATTACCCACCCGTCTTTTTTACGTTGTCCTTATCCTTTGAAATATATATATTCATATAGACCGCATAGTTTTACTAGCAACACCGCTCCAGTGAGAAATGAAAATTCTCTTGTTTTAGCTCTTTTCCCATTCGCTGCTCTCCGCAAATGGTGACCGAATGATGACGTAATTTTTCTTGTATCATTTATTGCTTTGCACTTGTCTGTGCAGTGGGTTTCGCTATAGTAGAACGGGACGATATATGCGGTTCAAACTTGTATGCAAGCTTCGAAAATGGTGTGCGATGTTTGGTACAGCTCGAATATGCAAACAACAGTCCTCGTTCCTCTCTTGGTTCAATCATTTAGTGTAACACAAGTGATTACTGGCATTCATACAAGTATCTGAATGATCCACTCATATTTGATTACATGTTCGTGAGAGGTTACTTGCATGACACATTGTGTATCATTCGATTTTGATCGAAATCCAAACACTGGTTCTCCTAGATCACGCAGAACATAACTTGTTGAGCTTTCCTTATTTTATTTATATTCACGTTTTCTATTCAATTTTCCCCCCTATTCTACGCGACGAATGACGTGAGATGGCTCAAGTCACGGTGTTCCCGAAGGCGAATGGGGTGACTATAGTTTGCCACTAGGTGAGATTTGATGTCGTGTCCTCATATGTTATCAACTCCGATATCAAATAGGAGCTAAAACGCAAGGTGGATTCCGGAATAAAGCGGGAAACTTTGCCATCTCACCTCATTCGCCGCGCGGAATTAAGTGGATTATCTATCATTTTTGAAATATTGTGATGAATCTCGCTTATTTTATGAATATCATATAATATAATTGTTGAAATGAAGAGATAAAAACCCCCTTATTCCACGCGGCGAGTGTCGTGAGATAGCAAAGTTTCTCGCTTCACTGTGGAAGCTACATTACTTTTCAACTTATTTTTCATACCCAAATCGATAACATATGAGGACACGACTTCAAATCTCACTTAGTGACAAACTATAGTCACGCCATTCGCCTACGGGAATGCAGTGACTTGAGCCGTCTCACCTCACTCGCAGAGCGGAATAAAGTGGAAAGAAAGTTTTTTTTCCTATGTGAGAGTAGGTAGTTAAAGCACACTCACTACCCTCTATCAATGAAAACAAAGCATCAGGTCGTGACAGTAGATCTCGACGTTTCATGTAATTTTAAGTCATTTGGCATTTCCGAAACTCCGAAATCATGTACTTCCTCATAAAATGTACATTTTATTTCCAAACTCATGTACATTGGGCGATTTTACGGTTTTCGAAAAACTCAAACTTTGACGTCTGGACTATCCAAGCGATTCAAAGGTAGTGATTTTGTATTCTTTGGAACAATTTCAACATTCCTACCCCAACTTTCTCTTTTCCCTACTACGCCTATGGTGTGGCGGCAATCTGGCGTAGTGGTAACATCCATACCTCTCACGCAGAGATCACTAGTTCAATTCTCACTCCCGACATTCTTCCAAAAATGGAAGTAAAAGTGATGAATAGAGAAAAAAAATCTACGTCCATGATTTTTCGAATGATTATATCATTTATGATTATTGAATTAATATTTTCATTTTAATTTATGATTTTTGAAGGAAAAAGTTGACTGTTGATAACCAGATTTAAACATATTCAACATACCCTGCTCATCCTAGCTACATCTCTGTTTCATTAAATAATCATTTTAGGTATGTTTCAATATTAATTCAAAGTATTCATTTGAATTTGAAAATTTCTACATATATGAATCTACTGCGAATAATCGAAACTAATTGTATGGAACAACCCATATTCCAGCCCCTCCTCTATCTAGCTACGTTCGATTCTATTCAGATGATCAAATTTATGAAGCATAATAGCTGACCCTGCAAACTTCGTCCCGCCCAAAATTTATTTTTCGTTATCACATCCACATTTTCTTATTAAACGCACGCTCATGCGCCCAATCGCAGAACTTTTCACTGATTGATCTTCTAATCTACCCTTCAAAATTACCTTTTACTATAAAATTCCTAGTACTTCTACCAAAACCGTCATTATAATATCACATTATTTTCAGACACAATTCTCGTTCAAGATTTTTTAACCACTTGCAAATAACATGTTTCTCCGTTACATGAAATAAATGTTTGATACAGAAAATATTATAGAATAAAAACAAATCTAAATCGGACAATTCCTTTTCCGAGTTTTGCCTCTATCAACACATTCGGCGATCCATTTTTATTTATATGGATAGAAGACGATAGAGGAGTGCGTTTTATCACATTAAAGTCCATTTCCACTTTCGAACGAGGATCAATTTCGTTAACACAAACATCAAATGGACTAACAACGCTTGTCAATATGTAATTGTAGAAAATATTGAATTTTTCGAATTTTTTCATTTTCCTTCAGAGTTTTCCGAAAATTTTCAATTGTCATGTTTGGTTGGAATGTTTGTATTATTTTTATGGGACCTCCTATCCATTCCAGAGTTGAGAGGAAACATTTCTCGTACCCAAAAATCCTCACATCCCCAATTCGGCTCAATTTGCTTGATTAGTTCTCGAGTTATGCAGAAGATTGTGTTTCATTTGTATGGCAGCCCCTCCTTACAGAGGACGGAGGAGTGTTCAACCACTATAGAAACATTTATTGCACCATAAAACCTCAACATGCCAACTTTGGTTTCGTTTGCTTGATTAATTTTCGAGTAATGCAGAAATTTGTATTTCATTTTAGACTCATTAAACGGAAAATTGAAAAATGAAAATTTAACCTTCAGAGCACTAGTTCGAGTTTTCCGGCGTTTTTCATTATACATTGCGACGGCAGAAGAAAATTTAATAACTTGTGAGTAATCTATTAGAATTTGGTTGATTTTACTTGATAGGAAGTGTGCGAAAACGATCATTTTCTACACACCGTTTCGCAAAATTATTGAATTTTTTGCACATCGTGGCGAGGGTTGAGGGAGGGAGATGAAAGAAGTGAGCGCCATTGTGGCAGCCATTTGTAGCTTCCTCCCACCTTCACCTTAAACTGAACAGTCACTAAAAGAGCTTTTTTGTTAAATCATCTTTATTAATCAAAAGTATGTATTAGGTTGGGGAAAACTAAATCTATAAATCTTCTAGGTAGATGACTATAGTGAATCATTTGCTGTTTTTTGTTTGTTCTATTCAGTTGTGAGTAACAGGGTGTTAACAATGGAAGTCAACAAAGACAAAATCCGATACATTTTACTGTTTTCTTTGATGCAAGAAAATGCAATGGGCCGCTGAAATTGTGAATGGGATTTATGGTGCCGATACTACGACAACTAATTACGTGCAATTTGGGTTTTTGTTTTGTCGATTCCGTTCAGGCATTTTTGATGTTCAAGATGCACCTCGTACAGGCAGACCTGTCATCAAAAATGTTGATAAACTCACAGAAACAATCGAAGTTGACCGACATGTTAGTAGTTGTAGCATCGCCCAGGAGCTAAAGATCGACCAGAAAACAGTTTGAAAGTTTTATGAATTACTAGCTAACCCGGCAAACTTCGTCCCGCCCATTTACTTGATTAATTCTCGAGTAATGCAGAAATTTGTGTTTTATTTGTATGGCAGCCACCCCTAAGAGAGGGGGGAGGGGTATCTAACCACCATAGAAACATTCATTGCACCCTAAAGTTTCCATATGCCTAATTTGGTTTAATTTGCTTGATTAATTCTCGGGTAATGCAAAAATTTGTGTTTCATTTGTACGGCAGCCCCCTCTAAGAGAGGGGGAAGGAGTATCTTAACACCATAGAAACATTTATTGCATCCTAAAACCTCCACATGCCAAATTTGGTTTCATTTGCTTGATTAATTCTCGAGTAATGCAGAAATTTGTGTTTCATTTGTATGGCAGCCCCCCCTTTGAGTGGGGGAAGGACTGTCTAACCATCATAGAAACATTTATTGTACCCTAAAACTTTCACATGCCAACTTTGGTTTCGTTTGATTGATTAATTTCCGAGTAATGCAAAAAATTGTGTTTCATTTGTATGGCAGCCCCCTCTAAGAGAGGGGGAAGGAGTATCTTAACACCATAGAAACATTTATTGCATCCTAAAACCTCCACATGCCAAATTTGGTTTCATTTGCTTGATTAATTCTCGAGTAATGCAGAAATTTGTGTTTCATTTGTATGGCAGCCCCCCCTTTGAGTGGGGGAAGGACTGTCTAACCATCATAGAAACATTTATTGCACCCTAAAACTTCCACATGCCAACTTTGGTTTCGTTTGCTTGGTTAATTTCCGAGTAATGCAGAAATTGGTGTTTCATTTGTATGGCAGCCCCCCCTTAGAGAGGGGGGAGGGGTCTCAAAATATCACGAAAACCTTCCCCGGCCCCAAAAACCCCTACATACCAATTTTCATGTCGATCGGTTCAGTAGTTTCCGAGTCTATAAGAATCAGACAGACAGACAGACATCACTCCATTTATATATATATATATAGATTTACCATCTGAAAAAGGGAACGTTCGGATCAAATGAAAACTATTCGCCTTACCGTGTGTGGTCCAGTAACAAACTTTTAAGTACAGTATAAAAAATATTCGAATCTGCATTTTGCTTCCACAACAAATAAGCGTTAAACTACCTTCAATAATTAAGGGTAACAGTTGTCTTCGACTTAAAGCGGCAAGTTCTATATCAACCGTAACCTGCAAAGCTATTTTTGATTTCGTTAGAACACTATATAAACTTAAATTATATTAGTTCCTACTCTAATGGCAACCGTGTGTTTCGTCTTTTTTTCTGAGAGGAGAACCATGATTCAACAAATTATTCAGAAATAATTTGACTTACGTTAAGCACATTCTGCCTAAGGTACCTGCTCCAGTACCCCGGACTTTTGATGGAATCAAGACCTGTTTACTCCGAATGAATGCATCGTTTCTGCCTCTAGACTAATTATGAATGTTAACAAAGCTTTTCTCCATATTGAGGTCAAGTGAGTTCTCGGTATCACCCTCACTCTTGACTCTAAACGTGAAGACTGAAAATACCTAATTCATACTCAATCACCTACGGATTATCCAACGGTGTTAATATACAACAGCCACCGAATCCAGTGGAGGCACGGCGTCACGCTTTCATCAACTTTGCCGGGCTTGGGAGAACACCAGCATCATGAACGAACTCAGCAGAAAGAGACCGGCCGGAATCGATGCAAGCAGATGGTATCGTTCGTCTGCAACCAATGAAATTAAATTAAGTAATGTGTGGGGGGTTCTTCGTTGTCGTAATGTGGGTAACATACCGGTCATGGCTTCACTCTTCTTGGTTACGGCCCAACCCAAGCTCCGCTGGACAGCCATCTTCCACTTGGTGTACCGAGCGTTTCGTTCCTCTTCCGTCGTGGTCGGGAGGAATGTTTCGTGCGTGATGTGTATCTGGCGATCACTGTAAGTGGAAAAGGCATATTAATAGTGAATAAAATAAGTGTTACCACATTTTCATCTGTACCGGAAGGGTTAAAAATAATTTCATCTGTGCTTTTTTTTTTCCAAAAATCTGTACCAACAATCTGTTTTATAAACATGAAAAAATACATTTATTCACTACAAAATATTACATTTACTTACTATAAATACTACATTTGCTGTAAATGTTCGTTAACATTTACAAACCTCGCGTTTGATGATGCAAAAAAAAAATATTTCCAGATACATGTTCATGGTGAAAAAATAAAAATATGTTCAATCACATTTGTCTCATATTCCGAATACTTTTATCTCAATTTTTTTTAAATCATAACTCTTGAACTACTGAACCGATTCATATGATCGATATATGAAATTAAAGCCAATTAGCTAGTCTTTATTCGACAAACGTTATACTCGCAAAAAAATTGTATTTTGATTTCGTAATTATTGATCGTATTGTTTTTTTATAGCTTACATGGTTTAGGGACCAAGGGCGCAGTATGTTTTATATTTTTGAAAGCTGAGGTGTTTTTTACATAACACATCCAAAAATCAGAGATCAGATTGTTTTTTTTCCGTTTTTGAGCTCTAATTTTCCAAAGTTGAGATCTTTTAGTTGCGGTAGCTTATTGGACAGAAGATAGGAACATGGGGAAATTTAATTTTTCTGCAAGTCTAACATTTTTTCAAAAAAATAGCCGGCTTACTTGCTTTAATTTAATATGCGGATCATCTGAATGGATCCAGTAATTCAGAATATATTAATTTAAAAAAAAGTAATTTTTGGAAAAAGGAGAAACTTTGAAAAACTCAAAAACTCAAAAACGATAATAATCACATCTATGATTTTTGGATATCTGATGTAGAACACAAAACCTGTCTAAGAAAATCAATTTTACTCTCGTTGGTTTGCGCCTGCGACCTACGTTTTGCAAGAAAAGAGCTCACAAACATTTGTTAACAAACAGTCTTTTCATATCGTTTCTCCAGAATTGGATTGCCCTTGTACCCCAATTTGTGAACTATTGCTGTATTTGCTAGAAAAAAAGTGTGTTCAAACATCTTCTGTTCGGAATTTGAATCATGCGTCGAAACTTGATTCAAATTCCGAACACTACTTGAATGCTAATTTTAATGAAGATTTCTGCATAAAAGTTCATTTTTGACGTAGAACTACGTTTTTCATTAAGGGTGCCAAATCAGAAAACAGGTCACGTTTTTATGAAATAAAGTTAACTTTAATAACTATTTTTGCCGCGAACGGATTTTGGCGATTTACATACTAAACGAATCAGAAATTCCGTAAGATTTGTTTTATATGCTATACATTAGAATCCCCTGGTTTGTAAATGGTTAAAATTCATGAAAACTTTAAGCGTTTCCATTTTCCCATACATTTGTTCTGTCCATTTGTGTGCTTTCCCGAACATAGCTGTCAATAACGAGCAACTTATCGACGACCAACGGAAGGAAATCGTAGGATTTAAAGCCTCCGTGAACAACGGAAAAGTAGAGGAATGAAGGGGAATACTTGCCTAGAGTATAAACAGTGAATCTCGCTGGACAAACTTTCATTCGGCATCGGACTGCTGAGTAATCCAGTTCGCTTTCGCTGCGCTTCGATTTAAGATTGGACCCCACCAGTGGTAATCCAACTTGGATATCGTCGATTGGTTTTTCTATTCGTTTTTCGCGTTATTCGTATCATGTGTTTTTCTTTCCGCGTCATGAATTGGACGTTTCGCGTAGTGTGTGATGCACAAAAAGAAGAGGAAGGCGGGCTCGAGCCCTGCAAAAGACGAACGCATTGCCAGGGACAAAAAAATTTCAAGGCAAGCGTCATCTAATGATGCACGCGATGTTGGTGCAGTGAAAAGCGCTCGCACTGAACCGAGACTTCGCGAGTGTGACACCGCATCAAACAACAGCGAAGTAGGCGATTTCGGAGCGTCGGTCAAAAATGTAAACGCCGTTACCCAGGCAGCAACCAAAATTAAGCTCCCCCGCTGGTGGTGAAGGCGGTCGCTCTTGACAAACTCATCAGCGAACTCGCATCGACGAGTGTTACAGAGTACAAGCTGTGTGGCATAATTCAGTCTTTTTCAAAGCAGTTAACATTGTTTGTTTTCCGTCATCATAAGGGCTTCGTTGGTGCCTTTGAGAGTGCATCAATGCATTAAACTGACGTTATGGCGAAGCAGGCGTTAAGGTTGTGCGCCAAAAAATAATTTGGGTAATACCAAGTATCTTAAATGTCTTACTGTCTTACTGGTCTTACTTACTGTTATCTTACTGGTCTTACTTACTGTTGTAGGTTATTTGGGTTCGCGTGTCAGTCGCAAAACTGACTTCAACTAGGATTGCATTTGCGCTAATATTGATCATAATGAATCATTGATACTGTTTTCGAGGTTAACAAAAAGAGTTTATTTCGCTTGTTTAGTCACCAAGAAAGTAAATGTCGTTCTGGAATTTTGTATGTGATTAGGATTCGCTTGCTAGTAGCAAAACTTCCTCTACTAAGGGTGACAGCTGCGCTTCTCTCGAGCATGTAATATTAACCAGTAATATTAACAGAAGCGTTTCTTTTGAGAATAGCGCAAAATGATGAGAAGTGTTTATATTCCTAGCAGTTGCAAGCCACCAATGTATGACTCTGCAAGCATGCTATGGCGAACGCTTGTTTGGCGCTTGGTTTACGTCTTACGAACGATGCCTAGAGGTGCGATTCCTTTGAGGCAATACTAAATAACATGTAGCATGCAGTTCATGTAGAGCCTCCATACCAAACGGTCGTTCTGCTAAACTGCTCTTAATCCAAAGTGTACATCGATTTGAATTCAAAAGTCGGCCTCAGCCACCCGAGATAATTAAAGTTAGTGCTCCGCCACCCGGCGTGACCTTATATGGAATCATTGCGACGTAAACTTGAGTGAAGTTATTGCTGTTATTGTCTTACTTCACATACTGAAGTAACAGGGTCCAAGGACAGAAGAGAGCTACCTAGTGTTTTGCGTCTCCATTGAATTTAAAAATTTAAAATTAGTGTGTGATAAACACCAAGTGTCTCCATAAATTTTTTATACTAACTATAATTAAGTCGGCAGTAAGTGACGAACCCAAAAAAAAGGAAGTTTAGTGTGGAAGCACATGGCATGTATGAGCGGGGACGATCCCGGAGGGTCAAGAAATGAATTCGGAGCTGTCACCACCCTTCTCCTCACCGGGAAAAACGGAACAAACCTGCCATGTAACCCGTTTGTAATAGGGAAGAGCATTGAAAACTTCGCCGGAGCAATAGAGAGTGCAAAAAGTGAGGCAAAATGCACTCGATATGTACTTCGAACGAGAAGTGCAACCCAGGTTGAAAGATTACTTCAAATGATTCAGTTTTTCGACGGAACTGAAGTATCGATCGTATTACATCCGACGCTCAACATCAGTCGCTGCGTCATATCTTCGTTCGATTTATTACCTCTAAGTGAGGAAGAAATAAAAAAAGAATTGGAAGGGCAAGGGGTTATAAAAGCGAGGAGAATATTAAAAAGCAATAAAGAGAATACCCCAGCCATCATTCTAACATTCAATAAGTCGATTTACCCGGAGACAGTGAAAGTAGGAGTTCTTCGCGTAAGAAATCTCAAAACTCGAAAAGCAACTAGAACAAAGACAAGCGATGGAAGAGAAAATGAACACCATCATCGAACAAAACAAGGAGAAGGATGACAAAATTAATGAATTACTAGAACAAATCCGAGACAGAGACACGAAAATTGAAAAACTTGAACTACAAAGCCAAAAAATGAAAAAGTTCATCGACACGTCGCTTCATGGTAGATCACGGTCGAACTCACAGACCAGTGAACCAGAACACGAAGGAATAAGAAAAAAATCAAAACGAGGCACAATTCAGCAACATTCTCATTCACAACAACAAACATCAGGCATGTCACCACCTCCGAAAAAAGTATCGAATAATTCAAGAAGCCCAATCATGACCAGACAAGCAGCTAACCACATTGCCGTGGAAGAAGTTGATCTAACCGATTCCGAAACCAGCCAAGATTTGTTCAAATCACCTGTTCGACCCAATAATGCAAAATCGAAATAGTCATAAGCCTATGCCAAACCCCAAGTCTCACATTATAAACAACAACAGCACGCAACATAACAACATCAGCAACCGGTTTGAGGAATGGGAATGTGAAGTACCACCCTCACTTCGTAAAGAAGCGCAGCAGGAAGGTGAATCCGTCCGGGACGTCTTGCTTCAACCCGTTGATGGTGAAGCCTCCTCTGCGGCCGGCAGTAGAATATCAGAATATCCAGCTAGCGCACAGCAACAAACAACAACGCAATTCAGAACAACCAAAGTAAATTTTGACCCAACGTACGAATCATCAATTATTTCAACTCAGAAAGAAACATCGAATGTAGTCAGCATAACACCAGTCCCCGTAGCATCCCTGCCCGGGGAAGTTCCGACTTCTAACGATGAACCTCCGGCGGCAGATGCTGCGGGGAACCTGGGTTGCCCCCGGGTAAGTTCACCTATTCATTCCTCCACGAACACGACTGGCGACCTCGTGTTTGCTTTCAGTATCTCCACAAGCAGCAGAAAACGCCAGTGCAACAGAGTCAATACCAGCAAACTTACCGATTCCACTCGTCAATCCTCACTACCCGCTTCACTTTCACCCGTCGATCCACTGTAGCAGAGAGAAAATCATAAATGTAACGAACAACGAAACACATACAACACCCACCCTCGCAGCATCCCTGTCCGGAGAAGTACCGTGTACTAATGATGAGCCTCCGGCGGCAGATGCTGCGGGGAACCCGGGTTATTCCCGGGTAAGTTCCTCATGTTTATATAACTTGAACACATCCACTGCCTCTACTCACGTTTCTCCAGAACCCTCGTCAACGTCATCCAGTGCCAACATCACGCTCGCCATTCAGTGGAATTTGAATGGCCTCCGTAATAACCTGGGAGACTTGCAGTGCATTATTGCACGTACAGATCCACTGTGCCTGGCCCTGCGAGAGACCCATATTCGTGGCGATACGAATCCGTCGAGTTGGCATCACCTTCTCACGGGGTCGATCAACGTCAGCCATTGACCTCTCCATCTCCTCCCACCAACTGGTTGATTCACTTAGTTGGTCAACGTTTTCAGACAAGTGCCACAGTGATCACTATCCCATAATGGTGAGATACGGCAGGTACCCGCCAGCCACCAGCCGGAGACGTAGATGGATCGAGGGATTTTATCCGATGAGTTCGAGAGCATCATCGTTCGTGTTGCGAGCAACCATATTCCTCGCACAAGTGGTTCCCCCCCGAAGAGAGCTGTCCACTGGTGGTGTCCAGAGGTGGAAATAGCCATTAAATCTCGTCGTAAGGCACTCCGAGCTCTTCGCAAGATCCCGACGAACCATCGTGATTACACAGTTAAATTGGAAGAGTTTCGCAGACTGAGAAACCTGGCTAGGACGGCCATCCAAGTGGCAAAAAAGAATAGCTGGGAATCATTTCTCCAGGAATTTCCCCAGAATCACCGACCGCTGAGCTCTGGAGAAGAGTGAATGCACTATCCGGGAGAAGGACCACCCGATTCTACGCAAGTGTACAACAGGCCGTTTGCTGGAGCTGAACTTCATTACGCCCTTTCGACGGCCAAAGGCAGTTCACCGGGGATGGACAACGTCAGCTACCACCTATTAAAACATCTACCGATTGAAGGAAAGAGGGTGCTTCTGGACCTGTACAACCAAATTTGGAACAACGGTATAATTCCAACGATGTGGAAAACTGCATTGGTCATTCCCATTCCCAAGAAAACCCAGACGAGGTCTCCCAGCGATTTCCGCCCCATTAGACTACTACCTTGTGTAGGAAAAATTATGGAGCGTATGGTGAATCGTAGACTGATGCAGTTCCTGGAGGACGGCAAATATTTAGACAATCGGCAGTTTACTTTTCGGCAGGGTTTTGGTACTAGTGTTTATCTTGGATCACTTAGCGACACAATCTGGCGCGCCATCGATTCAGGTCAGCACGTCGACATTGCCATCCTGGATATTGCAAAGGCGTACAATTCCGTCTGGCGTGCGGGAGTCCTTCGTCAGCTACGCGATTGGGGTATTAAAGGTAGACTTGGACTTTTTCTGCAGGATTACCTAGCTGACCGCAAGTTCAGAGTAGGGATTGGAGGATGTCAATCCGACGAGTTTGTGGAAGTGAATGGTTTTCCTCAGGGCTCAGCGCTTGCTGTTACACTGTTCCTGGTTAGTGTCAACTCCGTGTTCCATTGTCTACCAAGGGATGTGTACGTCTTTGTGTATGCGGATGATATCGTCATTGCTGTGTCTGGAAGAAGCATTCGTCTAGTCCGTAGGAAAATACAAACCGCGGTAAACGCGATTGGACGCTGGGCTGAATCAGTCGGTTTCTCAATTGCTGCAGAGAAGTGCGCGATAACGCACTGTTGCAACACACACCATGTGGCAACTGGTGTTCCGGTGAAACTGGGAAGCGTCAACATTCCGTTCAGGCGCGAACCTAAGATACTTGGTGTGACCATCGACCGGAAACTCTCCTTCGCACCGCACTTCCGCAGAACTAAACAAGAATGCGAAAGCCGCCTAAGACTACTACGCACCATCAGCTCGCGTCATCCCAGATGGAACAGGCATACCGGGCTGAATATCAGCAGAGCTCTCATCAATAGCCGCATATTCTACGGGGTGGAAGCAACGTGCACCAATAGAAGCGGCTTGATAAGTGTACTTGCTCCACTCTACAACAGATCGGTGAGGCTCTGCTCAAATCTTTTGCCCGGTACCCCGGCAACAGATGCTTGTGTGGAGGCAGGGGTTCTCCCTTTTCGCTGGATCGTTGCAGTTACCATCATCAAACGTGCTCTCAGTTATCTTGAAAAAACCACAGGGAACGATTGTGTGTTGCTCCAGGTGACTAAAGAGATCTATCGCAGTTACGTTGGAACTGATTTTCCGAAGCTTGCCCGGTAGCACCGCGTGTGCAAACGGCCATGGTTCGAGAGAAGAATCAATATCGACACCAGCTTGGCATCAACACTAGGAACAAACCCCAGCTCTAGTGTGGCAACAGCGAAGTTCGCGGAACTGGTGAACACAAGATTCCTCCACCACATGCGAGTGTTCACCGACGGATCCAAGTGCAACGATTCAGTCGGCATTGGAGTCAGCGGCATTGGAAGGGGCTTATGTCTTAGAATGCCGAAATTGTGCTCGGTTTTTTCGGCGGAAGCGACGGCCATAGCACATGCTGTTTGCCGTGTCCCAGCCCATATTCCAGTGGTCGTTTTTACCGACTCGCTTTCGGTGCTCTCAGCTCTGGAAGCGGGAAAATCACGGCACCCATTCATTCAGGCAATAGAAATAAACTGCACACCGATGACAACTTTGTGTTGGGTCCCCGGTCACAGCAATATTCATGGCAACGAGCGGGCGGACACGCTGGCGGCAGCTGGTAGGTCGGCACAGGCATTCGCGACGGACACTGTTCCTGCGGCTGACATTTTCAAAAACTTTAAAAACGAAGCTATCGTTCACTTTACGCGACACTGGAGAAGCTCCACCGGGTTGTTAAGTAAGGCGATTTGACTCGATGGAATGATAGGGACAACAGACGAGAACAAAGGGTCCTGTCCAGGTTGCGTGCGAAACACACAAGGGTGACCCATGCTCACACGATCTCCAGATGTGATCCACCAGTTTGCACAACATGCGACACCAGATTAACAGTCGAACATATGTTAATCAATTGCCTGGAATATCATGACCTGCGAGAACATTATCAGCTCTCAACATCAATAAGGGATGTTCTCAGCAATGACCCTGTTCGTGAGGAGGTTCTTCTGTCGTTTTTGAAGGATGCCGGTTTGTTCTGGGAAATTTAAATGAGTACCTTCCCTGTAGCATCCCTGTCCGGAGAGGTCCCGACTTCAACTGATGAGCCTCCGGCGGCAGGTGCTGCGGGGAGCCTGAGCCCGTGTGAGTATCATCTTAATCCTCGTAATGAACACACATACTGTTCCTTTGCTATTTTCTAGAAACGTCACATACGTCGGACTGGAATATTTTTATTGGAAAAAGACGGCTACGAGGAAGTGCAAGAAATGCTGCAAGAGCGCTGCCCGTCCCCGAGCCCTGTTATGAGAGACTTCGTTTCATACTGATTTTCAAATTCGAAAGTATTGATGTGATGTTCGTTTTCCACTGTCTCACGTAACTGTATTTGTAACACCATTTACTCTTCGAGAGACGGCGAATGACCTGAAAGGTTAAAGCCGGCAGAAATAAACCAAACATAATAATAATAATAATAATAACATGTAGCATGACATTTGATACTTTCAAGTGTTGTCATTGTTGTTGTTTCCATGCGATGCCAAAGGTATATTGATGTAGTTAGGGGCTGTCCACATATCACGTGGACACAAAAAGCACGATTTTAGACTCCCCCCTCCCCCTCCGTGGACAAGCGTGGACATTGACCAGTCCCCCTTCCCCTGTTGTCCACGTGGACATTCCTGAAGAATGTCAATAGGAGTTCAAGGAAGTATTCTTGAATAATTTGCTGACGTTTTAGCATCGAAACCACCGTGTTATTCCAACAGAATAAAGCATCATTTCATTAAAGTCGGAAGTCCTTTACATGGTTTATAGGACTGGGGCTTCGATTCTGGACTACCCTGCTTTTTTACCAGTTTTCACCCCAATCGATAACTTATGTAGATTGATCACACGAAGAATAGAACTGCCGAAGAATAGGCAGTATGCGAGTTCTATTGAGTTTAAACGAGTAGCTATCTCTGCGTGGAGCGAGATTCAAATTTCCACATGCCGTAGCTTGGCCGAATACGTTGTTTGGATTGATTGGAAACTAAGGATGGCCAACGAATTATAAACTTGTTATAATTCGTGCGAAATTTGTTGTTGATTTTGTAATGAAGTGACACGTAATGTATTAATTTTTTTAAATTGCTTCAATTTTTATTCCTCACGAAAGTGTACATTTTTGGAAAAAGTAATGCAAGTGAAAAATTAAATATTCGCGTTCCTATGTATGTTCTCAGCCACCAAACCAGGACCTTATTTTAAGGACTGTGTCGAAAAATGGCACACGAACGAGAGTTTTAGATTATATAATATAAAATTTCTTTAATTTTATATTAATTTCTTTATATTTTTATAAAAAACAGCATTTTTAAAACACAACTCAGTAGTTACACATCTAAAGTTCACAACGAAATGAAAAAATCTTGTTTATCTTCCATTATCATACAAATTATGCATCACTGCTCTTTCAAGTAAAAATAATTCCGACCAGTATGGAGCCCATGTCCAAATTGAATACGACCGCAAAGGGTCAAGATCGATGTATAAAAGACTGCTGAGTCCAACGTCAATGTCTTGGAGGAAAACTTGAAGCCGTAACTCAGGAAAATGAATATAAAAGCTATATCTTCCAACAGGACAATGATCCCAAGCACACCTTGAAGGTGCACTGTTTTCAGTCCAAAGAGATTAAAATGCTCGAGTGGCCATCCCAGTCCCCAGGCCCCAACCCCATAGAGCATCTATGCACAATACTGGATGAAAAAATCCAATGAGTTGGAGTTTTATGTAAATTTGAAAATGAAGGCAAACAATAGCTTGTTTACATCATTTCCATTGTAAGAAATACGTTCATTTTCAAAAAAATAAATTATGAAAAAGTATTTTGCGTGATGCTGTTTACCTTTTTCTTTCCAACACTCTACATAGGATATTTGGTAACTTATCAAGAAGCTCTTGATCAAGCTGATAAATCTTCACAAACTGCTTTATGATTAGTTCCCTGACACCATATTGGTAGATTATTTATTTCCGTAGTAATTTCATTTTAAGCATCTTTAAAAACCACTGTGTTCACACTAACAAGTATTTGAAAAAAAAACATCAGGCAGCTCAAACTTTTTATTGTCGAATACGCAAAACAATCATGCTTGTTTGTTTGGAAAGTTAGAAAATTCTTGAAAATGAAAAACAGATTTCGTTTATTTTTAAATATAGATGTGATTGTCTTTTTCTCAAATATTTATTTAACGTATCCACGTGGACATTGGCCATACCCCTACCCCCCTCACCGTGGACAATCGTGGACATTTTCGTAAACCCCTAACCACCCCCCCCCCCCCTAAAGTTATCCACGTGGTATGTGGACAGCCCCTTTCGAGATGTGGAATAAAGGTGCTGGTGCAACATGTATATAATCGACTGTAGCCGAGTCTATGTCAATTGCGAAAAAGGCCACCGGTAGTGATCCCCGATTTTTGAAATTAATCGTTCATCAGCTAATCGAATACTTTTTAGCAGTTTATTATTCGATACGATTAATCGCTCCAAACAATCGATTAATCGTCACACTGAGAGAAATAGTTAGTTAGACTAATATTTCTCATTTGCTAGAAACCCATCTGGAATCAAAAAAGTGTTCATTCCGCCTGAAAATCAATTATTATTTTTCACGCTCCCCTAAACTCGTAAACGAAGGTCAATTCGCGTTGACTGCATTGAGCTTCGTTCACGAGTTTAGGGGAGCGTCGCAGATAATGATTGAATTTCAGGATAAAACTGCAGCGACCGTGGGTTTTTTTTCATTGGGTTTGGATCGATTAATCGACGTAAATTATTCGTTCACATCGATTATTGGTTGCGCAGTATTCGTTCGATTAATAATCGATTTCTTTAAGAAGTATTCGATTAATCGATTAATCGAACGATTATCGGGGATCACTAGCCACCGGAATAGCGTTCGAGGTAAATTTTCAATGCATTGACATTAATTAAATTGCGACATACGATCAGCTAGTGTATTGTTTTGCGAGGGCAAGAATAAATCATCAACAATGAAAATGAACAATGAAAAAAACATTTCAGAGATTATTCTACTAAGCAGTTGTTTCTAAACTTTCACAGCATTATAGAATAATATCCGAAGGTATAAATAAGCGACTTATATAAAATAACAGCGTAGTTCTACGTCAACAATGCGGTCGTATCTTGGACACAACCTCCTATAATTTTTTCATCCATTTTTAAGTAGATTCTTTCCTTTTCTAGCACTTAACATGAAAACAGTTATCTCGAATTTTTTTTTGTCAAAAAATGTTTTTTGGCGCTTGGTCGGTTTTTCGCCTGAAAATTCGATTTTTGACCAAAAAAAAATTTTTGAGACAACTGTAAATCTCGACGTGTCATGCTATTTTAAGACATTTGGCATCAATTTTTTTTCAAAACCTCGACTTTCGGTGATTTTTCCGAATGAAAAATCGAGATAACTATTTTTATTGACACCCAAAATCATACTTTTCGTTTCGTATTCCGAAAAAACTAAGTCCCAGTGTGCCTATTTTTGACCAAAAAAAATATTTTGAGATGACACTAGATCTCGACGTTTCATGCCATTTTAAGACATCAAAAAAATATTTTCGAAAATTCCGATTTCCGTTCCATGAGTAATTTTTCGATTTTCAAAAAACTTAAGTCCGATTGAGCTGAAATTCTGTACAGGGTGTTTTTTCAAGGTGGTGAACATTTTGTATAGGGTAACTTTTTGAAATTTTAGGGTCGATTTTTTACCATATATTCATTGGCACCCCAATGTACATACATCACACAGGTCGAAAATCGATTCTGCTGCTCGTTTACGAGTTTGCAATCACAACATTATTTACATTGCGTTTAATAAGTGTGAAGCCAAAATTGACTCGTTTTAGAATGTTTTTAACGAATTTGATGTGATCGAGTTTTCGAAAAAATCGGATCTTTCGTAACTAATTGTGTGCCAATGCTTTTGATGTCCAAAGATGCGTGTGAAATAGTATACTAATTGATTCATGAAAATCAAAGGCTAACTTTCGAAAACCTGAAGCTTGAAACATTTCAAATCTGGGATCACTGTTCATTTTATAGCAGCGGTCGTAGTAGGCGTATCTGGAATCTTTTGACAGCAAATTGTTTAGAAAACCTGTATCTTTCGACGATAACTATTTCACGTTGATCCGTTTTGTTCTGAAATAGTGGTGCAGGATAGAAACCGAGAAAAGAAATTTGATTTTGAACACTCACATTGAAAATTCAGTGTCAGGTACAGGTACACGCGTCGTAGTTAAACGTACGGCCGGAAGTAAAGGTTGATGGTATTGAGAACAGTTAAGGCAAACCCGGTGATCTCCATCGCCAAAAAACGCAACACTAATCAAAGTACTATCCGGAGAATCCGTATGCGAAAAGGTTATCGTAACTTCCGTGCCTGTAAGCAATCAAACAGGATGGTAGAGCAAAATCTGGTAGCCAAAAGACATGCTCGAAAGTTGTACAACAAGGTTTCGACGCAGTACGAAGGATAATTGCTGATGGACGACGAAACGCACGTGAAGATGGACTTTGGACAGCTCCGAAGCCTGAAATTCCATTAGGCCACAGCCAGAGGAGATGTCTCCAGGACATTTAATTTCGTTTTCGCTGATAAATTAGCCAGGAAGTTCTTGATTTAGCAAGGGATTTGCAGCTGTGGACAGAAAACCTCGTCACGAACAAGGAAATAGCCTCTAAAATGTATACAGAAGAGTGCCTTCGAAAACGTCTCCCTCCGTTATTTAAGGTGGTATTCTAGTGCAGAAACACAAATTTCGGGGAAAAAAATCATAATTAGAATAAGTACAAGTTGATGAAGTAAGGGTGTTCGAAAAAAAGTTGTGCCATGGCATACACGATTCCAGCCCTTCTGATTATCTGAAACAAAAAATCGAACAGATTCTGAATCAGTAAAGACGCCGCTATCGCATGAACTTCGGACAAGTTAAAAACATGTTTTTTTTTACAAAATGACGGCCGTTTGAATGAAAAATGCGGTTTAGAACGTTTTTTCTTACGTTTCAGATTTTTTTAAAACATTAAAATTCAAAAATTATTATGTTTGATTAGTTGATGCAAAAGAGAGACGCATAGAGATTTTATTCATATAAATTCGACATGAATTGGTTCAGTAGAACTTGAGATATCGTGTACGTCAGGTTGAAAAAAACTAGTTTCGAGAAAAACGCGTTTGAAGCCGATGGCCGTGCCTGGTTAGATACCGTATCACTAAAATGACTCTAACACGATGCTTTCGGACTTTCGAAAAGTTATCTCTAGGGTACATTCTTGAATGCCTGAACTTCAGAAATATGAACAAAAAAACTTTGTTTTTTTTCAATTTTCTATGCTAGAATACTGCCTTAAGGCTCACAAAGATCCGGTGAAGTTGTGGCCAGATCCTCCCAATTGCCCTCAATTATGCCGAATTGAAAAATATTGGGTAATTTTTAAGCGAAAATTGAAGAAGGGCGCTAAAGTGGGCCGTGTTGCTATAGACATGAAGAGATCGTAGAGTGCAAACTTTGATGGATGGTATCTGAAAAAAAGTACGAAACTGTGATAGAATATTTTTTTCAATATTTTTTAAAGAACTATAAATAACATCCATTTTGATACAAAAATATTTTTTGTACGTTTCACCAATTTCGAGATACAACTGGTGATTCCGAATTCTAAATGGTGTTTCAAGCCTTAAATATAGATTTTCCGTCTCCACCACCTTTACTTTACCAAATTTAAGTTCAGCTGGAAACGTTGATGCTCAAACGGAGGCAAATCTTTCATAACATCTCGAACACCATTGAATGCACTAAACCGCTCACATGCTCGGTTTTTTCATAAAGTTGATTCACTATAACCCGTCAGCGATTTGACACATAAAATTACATTTTCGATGCAGAATTTGAGACAAATTCTAGGTTCGGTATTTGCAAAAGTATCAATATACGGAACAAAGATTTGACATCTTATAAAAAAATTATAATTGATGATTTTCGAGACACACCACTCCACTGATTCATCTACAGAACTACTACTCACCGGCTGTCCGGATCCATGTTGTACAGATCGATACCTTTCGCTTGCGCTGCTGCCATCGCTGTACCGAGCGCTGCCGGATCGCAAACTTCCGTCTTTACTGCAGCGCAAAAAGCAGGAAATAGGAAGGAAGAAAAATATCTCGTTATCGAAGGTGATCTCCTGATTTGCAGCAGAAGCATCCAGGGTTGAACGGATAGGGTGCTAACTCATTTCTGATTTCAATACTTACACACTGGAATACCACCCAGATCCGCCTGCAGTTGCATGAGCAGCGAGTTGTTGCTCATGATGCCGTCCACGTGCAGCTTGTTGAGGTTAATGCTAATCAGTCGGCATCCGTTAATTTGCGAGGTGGGTCGGGTATTCATAAAACGATAAAGGGGGAAAATATGTCAATAACATTAGTGTCAATTACTGTGGCCCGGATGGTTTATTTGAGCAGATAAGTCCGATTATCAAACTCACCCACAGTCTTTCTTCATCGCTTCGAGAATGTCACGCGTCTGAAAGCAAACCGCCTCTAGTGCAGCCCGAATGATGTGATGTTTGGTCGTGAAACTGGTGAGCCCGCAGATAATGCTGCAAACGAAGCGAGAAAAAAAAACCTTTTTAAGATAGCGTCATGATCACGTTTGAACCGTGGCTGATTTCTAGAAAACAAAAATAATGATCGTGATTGAATGTGCTGCTGCAATTAGATGCACACCCTCGAGACTAGACGTAGACACGACTTCACGAGATGCAACAGTCTGTTACCACAGACAGTTGCAGCTATTCAATCGATCGTTTCGTTAGAGATGGCGTTTTTTGAACAACCTGTCTGCTTGTCTGTGGACTAGATTTGCCATTGACATTGTAGAAAATTGCACCAAGCGGTGCGTCCGGTCACAGCACTTAGGAAGCACGTTTTTCTCTCACCAAACAAATTTGTCTATGATACAGCGCGCTGATCGTGAACACATTGATGTACCTGTATACTTTGTGGTTTGCCGATCGCTTTGCGGGGATTTTCCGATTCCCAAAACGTTGGGAATTTCACCTTTTTTGTTTTGAAAGACCTACTTTCTCGACAGCACGAATGCTACTACAAACTTCCCAAGATCTGATGATTATCTGGATGGAAGCGTGAAGCGCTATGAGCAAACGCGATCGAAAAAACAGGTCTAGCCAATCACAATCGCCGAACGGAAAGACAGGCCTCAATCTCTGAATATTTTACGTCATTTGTGCAAAACTATGAGAAGCGTCAATTATTGATAACAATGTAAACAAATGATTAGTAGTAAAGAAGAATGGCAAAAAAACACCAAATCGGGAACACGTTTAAAGTCCATCCCAAGCAGATGGAAAATTTTAAACACCATAGACGTCATCCGTTTCATTGCAATCCTGCGGTGACCACAGAGAACACTGTTATCAATTTGTACGAGACACACATAATGTCGCAAACGTGGTCGACCTCTTCTGATTTCGCACTCACCCTGCGAATTATGGCTGTTGTTGTTTATATTGAGATGAACCCGCCGGATGAGTGTGTACTTTGGAGGACATCAGAATGAGGAGAAATGATGGCATTGGTGATATTTCCTTGAATAAATTCTCAGCGTTTGGTTCGCAGTTAACACGAATCGAACACTGCAAAACAATTTCAAGAACTCATCAAGCTGACGTAGCTATCATCTAATCAATTTTTCACGTTTGTAGATAGAGTTCATTTGCACTGAGATTATTTCACATTAAAATAAGAACTACAATACAAATGACTTCATATTAAGGACTACGAGCCAATGGTTTCTAGATTCGTGTCAAACGCAAACTGAGCTTGTAATATCATTGGAAGTAACTGGTCGAGATATTTCAAACCAACTCAAAGCCGCAGGATACATCCAACACGAGTCGATTATATTTTATGATGACAACGCTCTGCTCCATGTTGCTGTTCGAATTAAAAACTATTTGAAAATAGCGGATGAGAAACTTTTGTCCACCAACCTTTAAACTCAGATCTTGCCCCTTCCGACTAACATTTGTTTCGATCGATACACAACGCTTTGAGCGGAATACGCTTCACTTCAAAACAAGCAGAGTATCAAAATTTAGCTGGATGCATTATTGACTTCAAAAAATGAACGTTTCTTTCGCGACGAAGTGCGTAAATTGCCCGAAAGATAGGAAAATGTAATGGCTAGCGCTGGCCAATACTTTGAATAATGTATGAATTCATTTTACTGTTCAAATAAATGTGTTTTTCATGCAGTAAAAGGAACACATTAGTTCGTCTCATTAAGCACTTAATGCTATTGCTCGACCATTATTCATCTGAATAGTTCTATTCCAGCCAATACTCGATCGTTACTGTTGGGCAAAGTGTGAATAGTCGAATATGAGTTATATTTCAGGCTTAAATTGCGTCTGTTCAGCTTTTTCATGAGTGGTTGAACAAACGAAAATTTAAGCACCAACAAAACGTTTAACTAGCGTTTTATTCAGGTAAACATCAACGATTGAACAAAAGCTTCAATTTGGCCTGAATAATCTTGTGCACAACGTAGGGGAACTGCGGGTGATACGGATAGTGGAGTTAATTAGACAGGTGATTGATTTGTATAGTTACATTTCGAATTTCAGATTTCTGTTAATAAGAACATCTTCTACATGTTATTCTAAAATATTTAAGTCACCCTACGGCAATGAATACTGATTAAAAGTGGAAAAGGGAAACAAAAACCGAAAATCATACATGATTCCGCGTGTGGATGTAGTTTTAGCTGCTTCGATATTAAGCATTTTGAGTGGTTTAATATCAAAATTCAATTCGAGGATGGTTATATTTCGGTTTGTGAGTTAACAGAGAAGCGATATTAAGTATGTACGGAAAAGTAAATTCAATTGTGAGGAAAATTCAAATAATTGAAATAATTGTACTGATGGGGTAAGTGACGAACCAGCCGAAATGTGTTGAAAGTCACTATAATAGAGAAAAAAAAACTGATGGGGTAAAACGGACAGTTGCCAGTGGGAGTGAGATGGACTGTGAAAAGTCTGTTTAATCTGTTCCTGAGGAATGCCCTGCGTCTATGAATGGAAATCAAATCGCCAAATGTGGACTGTTTAGAAGCTGACTGAAACCAAAAGCTAAATAATTGAGGGTCTGTTCGTTTATACTGCTGAAAAGCACGATATATCTTCTAGGTGGATGATTTCGATTTTTTTTTTATCATTCAATGGACATTCGTGATGAGTTCAGACCTTGGTTGAATGAAATTATTCCTCTCACGATCGATAAACCTCTACGCTCCATATGTTACAAACCTGTCCATATTACCCCCACTATATGTCCATATTACCCGCATCGAAAAAAAAGTTGTACTTTTCGGTCTGTTTAATTTCAGTAAAAAACATTGAAAATCACTTTTTTGTAAAATATTTGGCCCATTAGGCAGAGAAACAGTATATTGAATTGCAAGAAGCTGCATCAAAGTTTTGGAAAACATGAGTTTCCAAAGATATAGCTGAAGTTCTTCTCAACATGTCCGTTTTACCCCCACCTCCCCTAAACAATCACGATCCTATCAAAAATGTTGTTTTGACTTCGAAGTCAATTCTCCCATCACTCCAAAAATGGAAAATTTCGTTCCAAAAAAGTCGTTTTTGCGGGGAATTCTTTTGCATTGCTGCAAACAAAAGAAGACAGCAGCTGAGACACATCGGATTCTCTGTCGGAACCAATATGCAGAGCTTGGTTTCACCGATTCAAAAATGGTAATTTTGACCTCGAAGATTAGGAGCGCCCCGGTGCACCAAAAAAAAATCGAAGATGAGGAATTGGAGAAATTACTCGATGAAGATCCATGCCAGACACAAGAAGAACTTGCAGAAATGTTGGGAGTAACACAACAAGCAATCTCGTATCGTTGAAAGCAGGGATTCTCAAACTATTTTGGGCAATAGACCCCTTTTCCAGAATTTAGTGATACCTTAGACCCCTATAGCCATTTTTTAAAACAAAAATCTATCTCTAGTTTTTGTGTTATTCATACAAAATTCTTATTAATTTAAAGACTTTTCGGTTGGTTATCCTGTTATAAGGCCGTAACAACTATATTGCCACCCAAAGAAATTTTTTTTTGCTGCACTTGGAATATTATTTGAATTTTTTGCTTAACCAGAGACTTCTTAAAGCATCTGGCAATACTTCCATTTTTTTGGGCTTCTAAAAATGTACGATATTAATTTGGGAATCATTTTTATGTAAAAAAACCGCAATTTCAAGGCGCCGGCAAAAAATCTGTTTAAATTCGTTGAACATACATCAAATTGATAAGTTTTTCACTTTAAGCGTTCTATTTAAGATCTACTGTGGAAGTTCATGCAGTTTCTTCAATAAAAAAAAATTATAGGAGGTTGTGTCCAAGATACGACCGCATTGTTGACGTAGAACTACGCTGTTATTTTATATAATTCACTTGTTTATACCTTCGGATAGTATTCTATAATGCTGTGACCAACGAAACACTTATGATGACGGAAAACAAACAATGTTAACTGCTTGGAAAAGACTGAATTATGCCACACAGCTTGTACTCTGCTGTAACACCCATCGATGCAAATTCGCTGATGAGTTTGTCAAGAGCGACCGCCTTCACCACCAGCGGGGGGAGCTTGATTTTGGTTGCTGCCTGGGTAACGGCGTTTACATTTTCGACCGACGCGCCGAAATCGCCTACTTCGCTGTTGTTCGATGCGGTGTCACACTCGCGAAGTCTCGGTTTAGTGCGAGCGCTTTTCACTGCACCAACATCGCGTGCATCATTCGATGACGCTTGCCTCGAAATTTTATTGCCCCTGGCAATGCATTAATTTTTTGCAGGGCTCGAGCCTGCCTTCCACTTCTTCTTGTTCATCACACACTACGCGAAGCGTCCAATTTAAGACGCGAAAAGAAAAACACACGATACGAATAACGCGAAAAATGAACTGAAAACACCACACGACGATATCCAAGTAGGATTACCACTGGTGGGGTCCAATCTTAGATCGAAGCGCAGCGAAAGCAAACCAGATTGCTCAACAGTCCGATACCGAATGAAAGTTTGCCTCAGCGAGATCCACTGTTTATACTCTAGGCAAGTATTCCCCTTCATTCTTCTACTTTTCCTTTGTTCACGGAGACTTTAAATCCTACGATTTCCCCTTCGTTGGTCGTCGATAAGTTGCTCGTTATTGACAGCTATGTTCGGGAAAGCACACAAATGCACACAAGAAATGTATGGGAAAATGGAAACGCCTCAAGTTTTCATGAATTTTAACCATTTACAAACCAGGGGATTCTAATGTATAGCATATTAAACAAATCTTACGGAATTTCCGATTCGTTTAGTATGTGAATCGCCAAAATCCGTTCGCGGCAAAAGTAGTTATTAACGTTAACTTTATTTCATAAAAACGTGACCTGTTTTCTGATTTGGCACCCTTATTGAAAGACGTAGTTCTAGGTCAAAAAAGTGTGTTTAAGTTGGAATACATTTTCCTAATTGCACCTCACGGGTAGTTGTGGCTAGAACTATACCCCAAAACATGACTACAATGGTTCGTTCATCCGGAGAGTAGTCTGAAAAATCAACATTGCGCAGTTCTCTGAATTCCTCATCAATTGGCTGAATAATTTCTCTGGGAACCAGATTAGGAAACTTGTCAGTAAGCGATAGACTGAATTGATGTTTTCTTCTGATGACATTGGACGGGTCCAGCATGGTCAGATGTATCATAACCGAGTCGTTGAAGTTGAAGTAGATGCATTACATTAGCCCTTAATTCGTTGAGCCACCAACAGATATTTTTCCATCTTTTAGGTACCCTCTAATGAATCGTGATTCCGTTGTCCCAACCTACACATTTTCCAATCTCAGATCAATCAGCGTTTGCAACTCATTTGTGAAAAATATCCAATACGGTGCGGAAAAGTCGTGAAATGCTCGAATGAAGAATCGGTAGAACTCTCACTTTGAAATAGCTTGTTCATGTTGTTAATCACTTTATGTATGAAAAAAATGTCAAATAAATATTCGTCTACCACTTTGGTGTTCTCAACATGATTATCATGTTTCACGAATCAAAAGTAGATTCGGAGTGGTTCATATCTGTCGAGCACTCTTTGCACCACTGCTTCCAGTGAAAGCATAGATGCTGCAATTTCAATGATTTTAATTCAAGAATTTCCTGAATCTCATCACACTTACTAATCCGCAAGGGACTGCAGCTAAGACAGCTATTGGTTTGCCCAATTTCATCTGGAATATTCTTACACGCATACGAAGAGCATAAGGCAGAACTATAGCAAATACACTTCATAATGAAAAACAATGGACAATCTCTTTTAAGCAGAACGCCAAGTGAGTTTCCTGGTGAAGTCATGGTCCTTCCTCCATCAGCCCCATAGCCAATCAAATAAATTTGGTATGCGATTTTGTCCCTCTTGAACAACGAAACCATCTCGTCATACAACGTTCTAGAATCCGTTTCGGTAATCTGTATAAGGTGATTTATTTTCCGGCGAAGGAGAATTCATTCTATACCATTGCATATAGTACATTTACACAGTAGCCATTTAGAGTATTATTTTTGTTCTTCCATTATCCAGATAAACCACCGGACAGCGGAGACAGTTGATATGATCATTGTTGAGTTATTAATAGAACAGCAGCCCGATGTGTCTTGCAGAGCAGATCAGTTGTATGGATGAATCGATCTTATATCGACCGTGGATCGATCGCCATCGCTGGTGATTATTGCGTGAACGTAGTTATTCTGTAACAACACAAACATGGTCAATGAGGGCCCTGAATTTTGAACTCACGATCGATCGCTTACTAAGCGAACGCGCAATCAATGTGGGAGACCCCCAAGTATAAGGTCATAAAACAATCATTCACGAACAGTATACCATCCTTCCAATAGCTAGTTCTGGCTACTAAAGGTGCTCATACACTGTTTGATCGAAGCCAAATATTTGACTCTTTTTGTCAAATTAAATTTGATGAACGTGTACTGATCAAATATATTCTACAAAAAACGGCAAATATTCAATTATTGGATGCCTAAAATATGTTTTTGGTCTGTTCTTCGAACCTGTCGGTACATGGTTAGGTTACCTTAAATATTTCAGTGGAATTTTTTCCATGTTCGATGTTTGACATTGTTTGCAGCTGTTGATAATTGAAGAGTGGCAAACAAAATAATGTTTGTACAAATTTCAAACCAAACTTTATCTGTCAAAAAGTGTCAATTTTTTGACCCCGGACGAACAGTGTACGGCTCTTAAGACTAGTGACTATTTCGTCGACAGATTCTTTGAATCGCCGGCAATCAAACTGAACGGATTGCATCACAAATGCCTAATGGGCTCCTCGTGTTGACCATCACCGAGAATATTCGTGATCATAGCAGTCGCTTTTGTGCTTCTCTGTCGCAGCATTCTTCAAGAAATCCTTCAATCCCCCAGGACACTTTATATCTTTACTACAAACTTTGTAGAAACCGGATGCTCATCGGTGCTCTGAGAAAGCCAGCCCAGTCTGGCCTCTCAATCCCTGCGGTGAAATCAGTGATGCCATTTTGAATAACTGTTTCAATAAAAATAGCTTTCCAAATCAACTCAATAAAGTCAAATGTGATTGCAGATTTTTTTTTAAATCTGGGAAAATCTGGGCAAAGTACAGAAAGTCTGGACTAGACAAAGGATGGTCTGGATATCTGGATGCCTTACCAAAGTCTGGAAGTCTGGCAACCGAGGATTGAGCGGGTAAACTTGACATCATTTTCTCATCAAAATTCAACAAAATAAATAGATGTAAATTTATATGAATATAATTTCAATTGTAATTTTTTTAGAGGAGAATGAACTGCAAAGTTTGAAGCCTCTCAAAAACAAAGAATGAAATGGAACTGTAAATATGTTAATACAAATTACTCACAAATACAAGAACTCGTGTTATTTAATGGGGGTCAATTTTTAGACCTCGTCGACCCCCAAACCCAGTTTTCATTTACGTCGACCCCTGAGAATCCAATTTCGACCCCAAGGGGAGAACCCCTGTTTTGAAGCAACTCGGAATGATTCAAAAACAATGCAATTGGGTCCCATATGAGTTGAAGCCGAGAGCCATTGAAAGGCGCTTTTACACTTGCGATCGACTGCTTCAGCGACAGAAAAGAAAATGTTTCCTGCACCGAATCGTGACTGGTGACGAAAAGTGCATACGGTACGACAACCCTAAGCGTAAAGAACCTTGGGTTAAGGGCAACCATCAACATCAACCGCAAAACCGAATATTCATGGTTCCAAGCTTATGATGTGTATCTGGTGGGATCAGCTCGAAGTCATTGATTATGAGCTACTCAAACCAAACAAGAACTATCACGAGAGAGCGTTACCGACAGCAATTGATGCGTGTGAGCCGAGCCCTGAAGGACAAGAGGTCAAAAGAGGCAAGAGGCAAAAGTGAGTCAATATATCTACCATTCATGAAATAAGTCAAGAGCCGTTACAAAATACTAATGTGTTATGTAATGATATTATGTTAATAGCTAGCATGGACTTGGTTCGCTCTGGCTGCAAAGAAATCGAAGTTTTGCGTGTCTAGCAGAAACATAATTTTGTTTTTTTTTATATTTCGAAAGGTGTGTGCTTACAGCATGAAAGAGAGTATATATGACATCCTGTTTGTAACACGTGAGCGATAAAATTATAGATTTGATTCGACACAGTCAATTAGTGCGAGCCCAAACTTCAAATTGAAGTATCTCAAAATAATGTTTTTGGCGTTTGATTCGTTTTGGCAGAACCCCGCCCAAATGGAAAATTCTACCCCACCCGCCGTATTCGCCATACATCGCTTCCTCCGATTACCATTTGTTCCGGTCGATGACACATGGTCTGACTGAGCAGCGATTTTCCTCCTATGGTGATACCAAAAAATGGGTCAATGACTGGATTGCCTCAAAAGACCAGTCCTTCTTTCAGCGTGGAATCCGTATGCTACCAGAAAGATGGGAGAAGGTTGTAGCCAGCGATGGACTGATGGTACTTTGAGAACCTGTGACTTCTCTTCTTTTTATAATAAAACGATGAACTTTTCAAAAAAAAAAAAAGGCTGGAAACTTATTTGTACTCCCAATATGATGCACTTGTATATTGTTCTTGCGAGAGCAAGAATGAATCATCAACCAATTATCGTTAACTGATTCTATTTAAAAAAAACTTTCAGGGCGATCAAAGCATTCTACTATACACTTTTTTTTTTAATTCGAAGGATTCTAGAACAATATCCGATGTTATAGACAAGCAAAGGAATAAAATAATAGCATAGTTCTACGTCCACAATACGGTCGTGTTTTGCACACAACCTTTCAAGGCGCGTCCACATTATGCCGAATGATGACGATCGGCCTGTACCAGGCGGCATATTCGGTTCGTTATGTAATGTGGACGCCACATCGGGTGCACGAAGCCGAAGTCCCATCGGATGCACGAAGCCGTCACGAACACACGAAGCACTATGTCGTCAACGCTAATTTACCTCGTTTTGTTTTGGTTCGACTTTCTCGAACCGGACCCACTTGTTTCGGGTTGGGTTCGGTTTGATTCGAGTCGGTTTTCGGCACGTCGGCAAGCCCGTGCGGTACGTCCACATTTAGCCGGCTTTACCGGGCAGCCAAGGCCGATTGGCGTAATGTGGACGCGTCTTCATATTTATTTAGGTCAAAATTTACCTCACCTTCCAGAAAATTGTAATTTCTATTTTTGGACTGAGAATTTCTGAATAATCAGTTAGAGGAAAAAAATTGAGGAACATTCTTTATATTTTTCATTTCGAGTAGGAACACGTCTAATGACGCGTGAACTAGGTACGAATTATTATTCTCTAAAAAAAAGCTACTTGATGATCGGTACTCCTTTGGGAGGTCAAATTGTGCGTCTGAAACGACCCATACATCTCTCAAGAATTGTTATATATGGTTTATGATTAGTACAAGGCGGGCAGCAAGCTAGTTTGCCTATACTTAGCCGCATATAGTTTTGTGATAGAGATTGTTTGATTTTTTTCTATTATAGTGACTTTGAAGTACAAAGTTCATTCGCCTCCATTGCGATAGAGAATAGTGTGGACGAATCCATACAGGAGAAGGATCAAAAATACCGCAGCAACTCTTCGCATCTTTCCAGAGACGAATGAACTCTCTGAGTTTAAAGTCTCTTTAATTCAATACCGTTACCGTTACCGTTCGCATCTTAAAATAGACAAAACCTTATCAACCTCTCTGTTTTGCTATGTGACGTTCATATTTCGTCATTATTTGCGTCGGCTAAGCGTCGCTTCACAGCATGGAAATAATCATTCAAGCATTGCTCGATGATGTTTAACATGTTAACAGCGGCCCGATAATTGGATGCTCATCTAAACCGTAAGACCCGCTATCTGCACCGCCAGGAACAAGATTACGCCGGTAAATACATTATTTATAACGTCGCAGAAACGTCTACTCCTGTTAAGAACCGTATGGCGAAATTGAACTTGTGAATTGTAGATACTCGTTATCGTCGTTATCTTGCGGTGTTAAACTCTGGAAATAACAACTTACCCTCGAGCGTCTTTCCTCCAATAGGGTGCGTAGAGTCCAGTGAAGGCAGGTACGAAGTACACATCTCCGGTTGAGAACACACTTCCGGCAATCTGAAATATGCATACGTTTTTTTCCGGTGAGATACACACTCATTTCATTGCCACGCATCTTGTTGCTACCTTCTCCGAATCCGTTGGAATATCGTCTAGAAGACCAAGATTGTTTCTGAGCCACTTCATGGCAACACCGGCCACCGCCACCGAACCTTCCAACGCATAAATCACGGGTTTATCCTGTCCCATCTGGTATGCGACCGTCGTCACTAGGCCATGGGTGGAATGTACGCACTGGAATAAATCAATTCCGTTAGTGTGAAACTTCAAAGCATAACGCCTCCTTCGACTCACCCTTGTCCCCGTATTGTACAGTAGAAAGCACCCTTTCCGGTAGGTATTTTTTGCTTGTCCTTCCCTGACACAGTGCTGACCCACCAAACTTGCCTGTTGATTACCGAGAATCGCGCTGATTGGTACCCCATCCAGAACACATCCGTCCTTCATGTACCCGTAGATTTCCGACGAGCTGCGAATCTCCGGTAGCATGTCAACGTGCAGTGAGAATGTCTTTATCAGCAGCGGATCCCAGTGGAGTGTTTCGATGTTCATGAGCAGCGTTCGCGAAGCATTGGTAACATCCGTTGCGAACACCCCACCATTGGTTGCTCCGGTCAGGTTCTATTTCGCGCAACAACAATAATCTTTATATTTGGCCAAATATTGAATAACCTTTAACTCACCCATAGTAACCAACTGTCAATCGTCCCGGCGTAACATCGCTTCTCTCTGCAGGCCCGCCGCACCGCCGGGACCTTTTCTTTCAACCAATTGAGCTTGAGCGCGGAGAAATACGGCGAAATGGGTAGCCCGGAAATCGCCCGGAAGTGATTATGATTTTGCTCGGGCAAACGCGCCAACACTTTGTCCACCGTGGAGTTCGTCCTGATATCGTTCCACACTGTAAGCGGTATAAAATTGATAGAAAAAACAGGTGGAATTCTGCGAATTTCGTCTATCGATGTTATCTAGCGCCCGCGATAAGAGATAGAGCTTGGTAATCTTGCCTGAAGCGACCAAAAACGATGAAGAAAATGGAGGAGGAGGAGAAGTGGTGGAAGAAGGTTCAAAGTCTCATACCGATGGCATTGTAGAGCGGCTCGCCGGTATGCTTGTCCCACACGACGGTTGTCTCACGCTGGTTGGTGATACCGATCGAGGCAATGTCCTGCACCAGATAGTCTAGCAACTCGAGTCGGTGGCAGGCCTCCACCACACACAACCGCACCGCTTCCAGTATTTCCACCGGATTCTGCTCGAACCAGCCTTCTTGAGGAATTATCTGTGTTATGCTAAGCTGATGCGAGCAGATCTCCTCGAAATCGGGGACTTTGAAGATCTGTGGAGAGGAGAGGGAATTGAAAGGCTTCAAAAGTTGATTTTTTCAGCGATGAATGAGTGTTCAAGTCTTAATACATCAACGATAAATCGCGTTCTTTGACAGTTGAATTTCAGTAAGTTTTTGGTCGTCGCTCAATTTTACCCAAATGTTCGGTCGAAATTTGTGTTTTTGGGATATTCGGGACATTTCCATTGATATTAGGCTGTCAAAAAAGTCCTGCGGTATTTCCGCGAGGTGTCGTTGTAAGCGCGTAGTTCTAGTTGTATTCATTGTATCGAGTCATACTATAGCTTGTTGGAAAGGTTGTTGGCGCGCTATAATATAGTCCTTGACAGTGTTTTGTTTGGTTAAGTCGTTCGTGAGTTATAGTGTCGCAAATATGGAGCAAAATAAAGAGAAAATCCGACATATTTTACAGTACTACTATGACAAAGGCAAAAATGCATCTCAAGCTGCCAATAAAATTTGTGCAGTTTATGGACCCGATACAGTTTCCATTTCCACCGCACAACGATGGTTTCAACGTTTTCGTTCTGGTGTAGAGGTCGTCGAAGATGCGCCACGCTCCGGAAGGCCTGTCGTCGAAAATTGCGACAAAATCGCTGAATTAGCCGAGAAAGACCGGCATAGTAGCAGCCGTAGCATCGACCAAGAGCTGGAGATAAGTCATCAAACCGTTATTAACCATTTGAAGAAGCACGGATTCACAAAGAAGCTCGATGTATGGGTGCCACACACGTTGACGATACATCTTTGACCGTATCGACGCATGTGAATCGCTGCTGAATCGCAACAAAATCGACCCGTTTCTGAAGCGGATGGTGACTGGCAATGAAAAGTGGGACGACAACGTGAAGCGCAACCGGTCGTGGTCAAAGCGGCTCAGACGGTGGCCAAGCCCTCATTAACGGCCAGGAAGGTTCTGCTGTGTGTTTGGTGGGATTGTCAAGGAATAATCTATTATGAGCTGCTTCCCTATGGCCAAACGCTCAATTCGGCCCTGTACTGCCAACAACTGGACCGCTTGAAGGTAGCACCAAGCCCCGGGCAAGGGGATATGATCCGCGAGTCAAGATGTGCTACAAATTTAGCTGTCATTGCCAAACCTATCAAATTACTCGGCGAACTCAAGGCAAATCTATGGAACAAGGTGCGCCCATTCGCTAACTAAAAAAAGAATTGTTTTTTGAAAAAAAAATTTATGTGAAATGTAATGATCATGATGATCACAAGGGTCTGAATGATAATATAAAACGTAGAACCCTAGGTTGATCACTTGAAATGTAGTATTATATTATAATGTAAACCAACTTAAGAAATTGAAAGAATTTAAGTGAAATAAAAGGGTTTGAATGAATTCTGCATTATTTCAATAATTTCAGTTGTATTTAGCTGCTGCTCATGCTTTATTCGAAAATTTGCGTTTTGCGTGCGGAAAAAATGAACTCACCATTATAATATAAAATCAGCATCAAACACAATTTCAGTTTCATATTATTTCACAATTTTCGAGGAAACGTATTACTCTATTACATAGAATACATATTGAATACAGAAAAGTAAATTTTCATTCATTATTTTTTGTTCTAGAAGTGTGTTAATTTCGTCCTTAATTTCGTTTTCCAAATGGCGCAAATCATTATGGTGCCTTCAACGCAAAGACAATAAATGAAACGCTTGCAGCGTAAAACGTAATGAATATAATGAATATAGCAATGAGTATTTCATAAAGTATCAGTATATTCCACAAATTGTGCTCAATCGTCTTAATTTACTTTTGTGTATTTTTTAAATGGCTGCAGAAAACCACTTCACGTTTTGACCCACCTGGTAGTATGTTAAGTGCCTTGTTTTACACCAGCTTGAGAGTTTGGCAGTTCTCGCGAGTGACAGTGGTCGCAAATTGCATTTGCGACCCGGACATGTTTGACGCTGTCAAATCCTATGTGCTAGTATACGGATGCCCTCAGGCTGGGTAGCACTCATGAAGAAGAGGCCATCTTTGATAAACAGAGGCCGCATTGTCTTCCATCAGGACAACGCCAGGCCACACACTTCGTTGGCGACGCGCCAGAAGCTCCGGGAGCTCGGATGGGAGGTTCTGGGAAGTTCCGCGATTTTTAATGAAAACAGTCGTTTTTTGAGCAAAGCTGAATTTATTCCTCAACATAGTTTTCTTCGAGGGCAATACACTTGGTATAGCGAGTTTCCAACATTTCGATTCCCTTAAGTTTTCGAAATATGCCTCAGCGCCACTCTGAAGACTGCCTATTAGTCTAAGAAGTGTGTAGTGGATCCACGTTTCATCCATTGTCACAAAACGTCAAAGGAAGTCCACTCGATTATGCTCCAAAAACGCCAACCTGGCTGTTGAATCATCGACGCGCCGCTGTTTTTGGTGGACGGTCAGCAAACGCGAAACCCCTTTGCGCGGACAGTTTTTTCATGCCAAAAATGTAGTGCAAAATGTATCCCACTCGGTCTATTGAAATGCCTACGGTCTCAGCTAGCTTGCGCAACTTCACGATTTTTTACGATTATTTTGTTTTACGATTTCTTGATTCGTAGCCTCTTTTGGCCTTCCAGAGCGAGGTGCATCTGCTTGTACGGCCCATTTTAAATTCACTAAACCCCCGGCAAGCTGTTGTTCCCGAAGGAGCAGAAGTGGAAACACATTTCGTCAACCACTGCATTGATTGTTCAGGAGTTTTTCCCATAACCGATACTACTACCGAATCGGATTTTCGGTTTAGATTTTTCCAAGCAATAATAATAATAATAATAATCAATTGAGTATAAAAAAAAGTCTTTATTATATAGAAAATCAAACTATTGAGTTGCCCAAAAAAAATTTTTTTATTAAAAATAAAATACATTTTTATGTACATAGAATGAACGCATAAAGATAAGATGTACATGATTTTAAAGCTTAAACTCTCAAGTTTTGAAATATTTAATAATATCGGGACTAAATAAAACCGATTTCTGTACTAACACTCAATTCAATTGTTGGGGAAACCGTAAAACGGGCCAATCGAAACTTGGAAGTTAGGGAGTTTAGATAACGCTTGACATTTTGCAGTTATTCAATTGTTTATCTCATTTTTTTTTTTTTATCTTCGCTTATTTTTCGTCGGCCTATTTCCGCCACTTTAGTGCCAATCACCGACATCAGGGAGGCGACTCCACCTGTTCCTACCTATCAGACTCAACAACTCATGAGCCGGGCCAACTTCTTTTACTTCCGCTCCGAAGGAAGACGTAACCAGAGATTTTTCGCCTCAGAAAATCCCAACGACGCCAGCTGGGATTGAACCCAGGCCGATCGGATTGTGAGGCTGTTACGCTAACCATACAACCACTGGCGCCGTCTGTTTATCTCATGAAAGATAACATTTTATTAAATGTGATAGACGCGTAGAAACATTTTCTATCAATTGATGCAGACATATTTCGGATCTATTAATGTTCGAGTTATAAGCATTCGAAATCTTTAATTTTTCGCAGCATGATCTGTGTTTAGGTTTTCATTTCATCCCCATATACTCCGGTTAGACGTAGTCCCACGTCAAAAACAACATTAAAAAGCAATGGTTTTCCATGACGCATGCACCTTGACGAAACCGTCAGAAATGACCCAGAAAAAAGCAACCTTTGCTTCACGTCTCGAAAGGGTCAGGTCCTGACGGAATTCTAAGGGTATTTATAAAAAAAAGTAGAAGGGTCTGATCCTAGGGGCACGGATAGAAATTTAACTGACTGTGATTGCTCAGAACAGTTGTTTTGTTTTGAATGTGATTCTTTTCATTTCACTCCACAACTTCAAATAGTAGCCCTGAAAAGGGCCTTCTGTTATATGTACTCATAACCGTCAAAAGGTTTGTAACGAACAAAAAAAGGGAATTAGCCTCTGGCAGGAAGTTCAACTGTCGAACTGGAAATGATTAATGAATACCAGTTTGACACATAACAGGGTATAATGGTAGATCAAGTCTAGATTTATTTTGGAAAAAGCGGTTTTGAGAAAATATGTAATCCGCCATTTTGTAGCGGCCGCCATCTTGGATTTTCAGGATCATGAAATACGCAGTTTTATTGTGACTGCAGAGATAAAGGTGTGTTCCAAATTTCAGATCAATCAGTCAACAGGAAGGGGGTCAAATTTCTATTAATGTGAGACAGCGCTACAGACATGTTACAAACATACAAACATAACAGTTCGGCTGAAAAGTTCATAAGGTTGACGTCTAGATGGCACCTCTTGCATAAATCTACTTGACTATCACAAAGTACCATCTTTCAATGTATTGTGATCATAGCAATCAGTGCATTAAGCAACATACTCTAGCAATGCATAGCAACCTCATTTGTTTATCGAAATAAAATTTTCATTACTCTTCTGATCATCTGATTAGGTTGATGACGTATATTATTTTACCCTGCAAAAGGTTATGGGCCCAGAAGAACTGGCTCGAAGATAGTGTCAAGTTGTGTCAAGTTTAGAATAATACAATTTTCTGAAGATGACGGAGCAGCTGAACAGCGATGATGGAAGCGGAGCTGAGTTGCCCACTAGAAGCGGAGCTGGAGAACCGGCTACTAGAATCGGAGCTGGACTGCTGACTGCTGGAAGTGGACGAATCAGCACGGTCGCTATACCGATCATGGAGAAGCTGAAAGGTCGAGAAAATTATTCTACGTGGGCGTTCGCGATGAAAATGACGCTTATTCGTGAAGGTTCCTGGTATGCAGTTTCACCTAGAGAAGGTCAGGTAATCGACGAAGAGGTCAGTATGTGCGCGATGGCCACGATTTGTTTGAGCCTGGAGACGACAAATTACAGTCCAAGACGCAAAGGACGCCAAAGAGGCTTAGGAGAAGCTGAGAAACGATTTCCAAGATGACGGGCTGACAAGAAAGTCAATCAGGAACAAGTGGGTCTTTAAGACAAAGCGAGGACCAACAGGTGACATCGAGCGGTACAAGACACGTCTGGTCGTCAAAAGGTGTTTGCAGCGGCCAGGAATCGATTACGACGGAGTGTATTCTCCGGTGGTACGACATTCCACCATCTTCTGGTGCTGGCGGTTAAACATAATCTTGATGTAGAGCAGATGGATGCTATTACTGCGTTTCTTCAAGGCAGTCTGGCGGATGAAGTTATTTACATGGAGCTGCCACGAGGATTTGCTGGCACTTCGAAACATGTCGGTTAAAAAAGGCACTGTATGGGCTCAAGCAGTCGAGCTGTGTGTGGAACAGTCAGCTGGACAAGATGCTGAAAGAGTTCGGACTGGAGCAGTCAAAGGCTGATCCATGCCTGTGCTTCAGGATCGACAGTGGAAAAATACGTGGACGATTTCATGATATATACCAACGACACCAAGGCAAAGCGGAAATTAATTAATATCACCGAAAACGCCGGAAGAGATCCGGGAAATGAAGGAAGTTCCTTACCAGGATGCAGTGGGCTGTCTCACCTATCTGGCGTAAGCAACGCGACCAGATATAAGCTTCGCAGTAAATCAAGTCAGCCAATTCACCACGAATCCTGGACGAAGCCACTGGAACGCTGTCCAGCGTATCATGCGATATCTGCGAGGAACAAAATCAAACCGACTCACATATTCCCAGGGTGGCACGAATTTTATTGGCTATACCGATGCAGATTGGAGAGGAGAGCCGGATACCAGGAAATCCACCACGGGATACGTTTTCACGTTCATGGGAGGAGCTGTGTCATGGAACGTTAAACGGCTACCGACCGTTGCGCTGTCCTCGTGCGAAGCGGAATACATTGCGCTTTCCCGCACAATGCAGGAAGCACATTGGTGGCACTACTTTCAGTCACAGATTTTCGGTGTGCAAGGGATCCCTATCCGATGCGACAATCAATCCGTCATCTGTATTGCCCGAAACTAAGGATGCAATCCCCGTACCAAGCATCTGGACATCAGATACCACTTTATCCGAGATGTGATGGAGCAAGGAGTAGTCAAGCTAGAAAATATGTGAACAAGAAGCAACAACCTGCAGATGGGTTTACGAAAACCCTGGCGAAACATAAACTACACCCAAAATTGATTTTTAGCTCATGTTTTGTCATCCCGATTTTTGACATTAAATGAGACATAACATAACAGAAAATGTCATGACTCACAAATACTGATAAGCATTTGTATAATATACATGGTACAGCAATATAAGATTAATACGAGCGAGCGAAACAAAAGACAAATAAGCTTTCCGCATACTTTGCCATATACACGGCCCAGACCGAGATAGATATTGTTCTCCTTCATGCGCTCCTTTTTTACTCTTATGGCGGGTTTACATTAGGGAGATCTATAGCTATAGATGGATTTATTCACGTGAAAATAGGTGTAAACGGGTGAGAATAAATATGATACACTTATTCGAGGTATATATAACTTGAATAAATTCAGCATATATAAACGCTTGAGAATTTCTCACTGCTGAGAAATCACTAAAGTTGGATGCAGTTCTACTTCAGGTGAATTAATTCACCTAAAATATGAATATATTCATTATAGAAGTTCACGCTAGTGTAAACGGTTGATGCGATTTCTATAAATCTCATCATATTTCTTCACATGAATATATCACTACCCTTAGAAAACACTTCCCAACTGCATTTTATAATCAGGTGCAATATTATCACGTATTTGCGGAACAACTGCTGAAGCATCATTAGCCACGACCACGCTATCGTGTAAAAAAGCTTTGCATTCCAGCCGGCCTTGGTTCGATCCCCATTGACGTCATATGAACTTTTTTGACGTATGATTACGTCTTTCGGGAACATATTGGGGTACAAATTGAATGTCGAAAATCGAGCACATCGTGAAAATTGTCCAATTTCAAACGCTTATTGCTCAGTCATTTCATGATGGATTGATGACATTTTCGCGTCAATCGATTTCGGCACTCCATTTTTATATTGAAGAAAAAAATATATGTCATGAAACTAACTATCGAACCATTGAAAAGTCTCAACCCCTATCCTAACGGAAATACCCACTTCTGATTGGCCGAAATTGACGACACATGCGACGGGTCCCTAACAGAGACATCAAAACCAAGCTGCCTGGGGAAATCGGCATTGCAAATACTAAAAAGAAGGGGGAGCTTTTGCTCCCGCCGAGATGTATTCCCTAACAGAGACATCTAAACCAAGTTGCCTGGGGGAAAACGTCATTGCAAATACATGAAAGTAGGGGGAACTTTTGTTCCTACCGAAATGTATTCCCAGAGAACAAATCTGCCTGGGGGAAATCGACATTGCGAGTATATGCAAGTCGGGGGCATTTTTATATTGCAAGTAAGGTGAGTGATACGATTAATTCTAGCAAATAAAATTTAAATTTGGAACTTTAATGTTGGTTGCTTCGTGAAATTTCATTTCAATGACCGATCGTGTACTGTGAAAAATAAAGCACAAGTGTAAGTGTAAAATTGTGTATGGTAGCAGTTGTTTTAAAATGACTTGATATATGAAACGATTTATTTCAATTTTCATAAGTAAAAACCAAGGTGTGTTCCGGCTCGAGAACGAGTCGTTTGGTTTGAGCCGTCTGTTTTGTTGTGTATTAAGTATTAAGTGTTGTTAGTCCCATTAAAATTCGCATTGGGTTGAATAAACACTCAGAAAGTAAAAATTATAAAATAAAATTACCTTTTCTATTTCATATATATTTTCTCTATAATCAAGTATTATGTTTTTACTGATGAGAAAAAATGATTATTGTGTTCGGTATTGGTAATTATCTTATATTACCTTGGTGAGTTTTTTTTCTTTATTTTATCCATACATAACACAGGAGGCATCTCGGATCACAGAGGGCGATTTTCATCATATCTCGTTCCACTTCGGTATTTTTTATCTGATACGCGATATCCGACGACTATTTACCATCCTTCTGTCACCCTCACTCGGTAAACACTGGTGGAGTGAACAAACAATACCCAACAACCAAACAAAAAGGCTCTTTTCAGGACCACCAATCATTATCAAAGGGTTTAACGATGTAATTCTTCAAACATATCCAAAACCAACAGATAGCCTAACGGAATCTTACATCAACTATGCGGTCGTGTCTCGGACACAACCCTTCTGTGACTTTTTTTTGGCACAATCCCAAATGAAATGAGAAAAGAAAACAAAAAGAGATGGCTGCACGCATACATACAAACCATTTTTAAGCTTTTAAAACAGCTCATTATTTGCGCATTTGCACACTAAATGGCATCATTTCTGCCAAAGATTAAATGTTTTCTGCCAACGCTAGTTTGGGTGTAGAAGACAATAAAGGAAGGAGTGATTTGATCATAGCAATCAGTGAATTAAGCAACATACCCTAGTAATGCATAACAACCTCGCTTTTTGACTCTGCTGGAGCGTTTGTCAATCCATGCTTTGGTTTGCACTGTATTTTTTTTCCGTCAAAAAACAATGCTTTATCAATACATGAAATTCGGATTTTTCCATTTTTTTCACAATAACAAAAGTTGCTTCACTCTCAATGCTGTATCTCACGAACCAATCGACCGATTTCTGTCAAATTTCGACACGTATCCATTGAAAGATGGTGCTTTGTGATAGTCAAGTAGATTTTTGCAAGAGGCGCCATCTAGATGTCAACCTTATGAACTTTTCAGCCGACCTATTCTCATGCCCACCAAGTTTTTGTGTATAAGTTCATACAAATGAAAGCAAGCCGTTTCGGAGAATTTCAACCACGAACATCGTGATTTACGGTTAGTCCTATGATGAAATGTTATGTATAGTTTTGGAGAGTTCGACACGGTACCACTATACGTCAACCTTGGTTGAATTAGAAGGGCTTTCCAAAAAAAATTCACAAAAAAATATTGAACGGGGTTGTTTCGAGATATAAAAGTTTTCAATATTTACTTCAATTTTTGAGTTAGATTTTTAAACATTGTATTCTAAATGTTATTTTTCCAAAATAGCTAATTGATTTACCAATAACTTTGTCAAACAACATATTTTAATCAGACATCTGCATTTTGAGTTACTATTTTTTGGAAGAAAGTTCAATGATTTTGAATACGCCCTTTTCGTAAATCAGTTGTAATTAAAATTGGTAATATCATAATGACAATTGTGATTTTGGGTAGCTTTTATCATAAGTACCAAGTTTCAAAAAAAAATCGTAGAGGATCGGAATCTCCACACTTCACTTTTCAATGTACTGTACCACTCATACGCACGTGTTTTTCAAACTGCGATTCACCACACGAACTTTTGTGTGCAATTCGGGAAACAATCTATGTTTCATTTTTTGCCATTGTAATCGCTAATAAAATACTAGTTTAAACTACAAACTAAATGGCAGATAGATAGATCATACTGAAATTCCGCTTCAGTACGGATGTGCCAATTTAGCGATATAAATAATCTCACAAATCATCCAAAGCGGGCTTGAATTCTAATAATTTTTTGGGCAGACTGTACAGTGCTTCCCAACAGTGAGATGGAAAACTATCCTGATTTTTATCGAACAATTTCATATTGGAACTTTTGAAGGTTCGTATTGGAACGTTGGGAAATATTTTCCTTTTCGAAACCATACATTTTCGATGTTGCACTTTCATCGACTGATACTTTTGTAGATTATCTATCACTTTTATATTCTTTTATCTTTGTAATAATTATAGAGCGGAGCTCTCTAGATGGTATTTTGATTCAAATTAATGTAATACTTTTTTTGGTCTTCATAATCTAAAATCTAATCTCTTTTTCTACTTTGTTGGCACTATTGTTCCTAGAAGCACTTTCTCAACGTAATGATACTTCTTCGACGAAAAAACCCTCTCAAAATCGGGAATCGAACACCAAGTCCTCATCACGATATGTGTGACACTAAACACTTGGCCATAGGAGCCACATAATGAAACAAATTCATTAATGAGAATATTACATAAGATTCATTTTTTCAGTGATGTCGTTTAACCCCTTCCCGTATTATTTAATACGTCTCACATCATGTGATTTCAGTAACCTGCTGAGCGTCCTAGCGCCCTATGTTATTCAAGTACCCACGAGTGAGACGCGATGTTGTACGGGAAAGGGTTAACGAGGTTACTATCCATTTCAAAATATTCAATGCAACCTTGAAAGCTTCTCACAGTATCTCGTATAAATGCCATGCTGGCATATTCTAATTACAAAACAAAAAAAAAATCTTAGCATAAGCAAACATCGAACCGCGCCACTAAACCTACCGCAAAGCGCGCTATATTCGTCCCATCGTCGATGACACCGATCAGCTTACTGCGCTGTGTGGACTCCATGGTTACTGTGTTTAGCACGTATCGCACCCCGTTCAAATTTCAAATCACTCGCAGCTTCCCTGAGCCACACACCGAGAACACATCAAGATTAGTCACCAGTCAACGATCTTCGCTGCGCGCGGTGGGTGCACAACCTTGCCACTGATTGGAAAGACACTTTCTGCTCCACGCGAAGGATGTTTCGAGGCGCCACGTTCTATGTGTCACACACGTTGCATAATTCTCATCTTCGCGGTGTGTACGCAGGAGCGAAAGTGGTATGTGTTTTGCACACCTGTGAATGGAGCAGGATTTTATGGCAGCACTTTACTTTTTGTTAACCACAGACGACTCGAAGGTAAGCAGCCTCTTCCCGTCACTCGCTGTCACTGCCACTCGAACGAACCGAACCGTTTAGAAGCAGATTAGCAACTAAGGTAGCAAGCAACCGATGGTTTCGATTTATTCCTTTCGATGTGTCGTCAAGTTGCATGCTTACTGACTGTGGTGTATTGCGACGCGATGTGTTGCCGATAAGTGATAAGGGCACCAGCCTTCCTTGATTTTAGGACGGCATCTTTCATTGATTTTGAATAAACAACACAAATTTTGTGCACTTTGTTTTCTGAACTGTTGGCGGAAACATCATCCAAGTCTATCGCGTGTCGCGCTGAAACTGGTGCGATGACTGCAATACAACCGTGCCGCTGCTTTGAGGTTAGGGTGATGTCGTCGTAGCTGTTTGTTTAGTTCGTGAAATAAAATTATCAATTGAAAATTGAATACTTTAACTAGCTGTCAATTTTAACCCTTTTATCTACAACTTCGTGTCTCGCTCGATGTGAAATGACTGTGCCAAAACCTACAACATCGAGTCCAACTCGTGATGTAATTCCATATCTAAGGGCACTAGGACACTCAACAGAGTAGTGAAAAGACTCGATGCGTGACCCATCGAAGCGTTTGCATTTGGTCCGCACTTCTGGAAATATTAGAGGTTGAACATCATTGTGATTATTTTCTTTGGAAACACCATGCTACTGTATATTAACGAGCAAAAGTTGGGGAATTTTAGTGGACCATTGCCATTTAAGTCGTCTGCCTAGGTGCCGTTTGTGCGCATGAGCACTCATGCTGCCGGTGTAATCGCATGACGAACTAGCGAAAATACCACAGAAAAAGGTGTGAGGACTGGACGAGCCCCTCGAATGAGCCAATCACCGTCCGAGAATCGAATGACGTCACTTGTTTCCACTGCCAAGGCCATTTTATAATGCACTCGACGATTTCTCAGTAAAAAAAAGCTCAAGCACGCGTGAAGACGTTTGCGATGCAGAACAGGAAATGCAACAATTTGAATTGAACTCTAGTTCCGTGACGACACGGTACGGTTTGCTCAGACAAACGCAGAGTTTCGGTGTGATCCGCTTTGTACCGGTGAAAACTCAAACAGAAGCTCAACTTCTTGCGTGGCACGCTCTCTTCTGTTAAGTAAATATTTGTATGTTGGTTGCGCCGCGTCAGTAGACGATTGCCTTATGTATGTTTATGATTCTACCGAATTCTTTGCTTCGTGTGGACCTTCCCATCCAGAAAGCCACATTGGCAACTGACAGCGTTTTGTTGTCTTTCCCAACAAAGCATTAATCATCATCGCCATCATTTTCAAATAGTTCAAAGTCCAAAGACTTATCTTCTCACGGTGAAATTATGCGCTCAAAGGCGATAACAAGGAACCCGTGACGCCGGACTTATTCATGAACGTTTAACTTTGGGCTCTCGTTATCAACAGCTATTTTTAGAACTGAGTACCATATGTCTTTTCTTATTGGAGGCAGTGTAACATAACAACACCCAATCCGGTTTCTTTTGCGGCTCGGCTTCAAATTGGAATGCTCGATTCAAACTTGAGATAAAAGCTTGATTGAAAATCAAGCAAAGCCCATCGGAAGCTGCAATCGATGTCCAAATATCGATGTCTGCTCTTCTAAGGAAAATCATATTGACTTTCATCAAGCCGTCATGTTTCCATGAATATAATGTTCAAATCAGTCATAGGTGTCAGCTTCCGGTACCGTAGAATTCAAAATTTGGATCAAACATGAATTTTGTTTTGATGATTCGAAGATTACAGGACCAAATGACGAAATGCCCTTAGGGGCTGTCCACATACCACGTGGACGGAAAAAGTACGATTTTCGACTCCCCCTCCCCCTCCGTGGACACTTTCATACACCTCCCCCTGTTGTTCACGTGGACATTTTTCCTTATTTTACTAGAATAATTGATGAAATAACTGAAATGCGCATAAATCATGTTTTAATTCTATTCAAGATTATTTGTTTCAAATTTTACTAGCTGTACCTTTCTTTCTTTCTTTGTTTTTAAGAGGCTTTAAACTTTGAAGTTCATTCGCCTCTAATACTACCCAGCAAACATTAAATCGTATAATTTTGCACGTGCCAAGTCTTACAAGAAATCCGAATAAATCATAATCGCATATAATATCAATCAAAGTATATATCGTGTATATTTGAAATCGCATAAAATGTAAAAACTCGATTTTATATACCATTATCAAATTAAGTCGCAATTCGGTATAATAAACATCAATTTTATGATGTACATTGTCGTAAAATATATTTAATCCGCATCATATGCGTATATTACGCTGATGCAGTTTGTGTGTCGTATAAGCGTATAATTTAAATCGATTCAGTACTGTAGTAAATCGTGTTGTTTGCTGAAGAAAATCATGAAACAGTAAATCATATTAGATCCTAATAAAGAACATATTACATCATATTGAAATGTCAATGAAATGCTGATGCACTCGAACGTTTTAACTGCTATTGAATTAAACTTCAGATAGCCGCGCAAGATAGCTGGTGGATGATAATCCAGACGACCGGAGTTCGAACCCACATCGGAGCAGTTTTCACCAAACATTAATCTGTGCCATTTTAAACATTCATATTCCACTCCCAACACAACCCAGCAAACATTAAATCGTATAACTTTGCACATGATAAGTCACATATAATTTCGTATCAAATCACAATCGCATAAAATATCAATCAAAATATCGATCATATATATCTAAAATCGCATAAAATGCAAAAACACGATTTTCCATGTCATCGATGGATTGAGTGGTAACGTTGTCGTATCAAATCGCATATCAGTCCAAAAAGCATCGCATATCGTTATATACGGCTTTATATGCGTACAAAATATGGCATATACGTATATCGCCTCCACTTTTGTGTGTATAAAGTCTGCTTCATTTAATATTGGAACAAATTCTTTTGCTCATTGTGGCGCTCCTAGTGGACGGATTTGGAAACTTTTTTCACCCACGTGTCGGGAAATTCATTACCTTTCACCATGTATTTATGTCATAACACCAAACGATAGCATTTTGTAAACAACCGCCATAGAAGCCGAACGGAGAGATAAAATTGTGCACAGTTTTCTTGAAAATCCATTGTTGTCGGCATCTAAGCTAGCTAAACAGCTTAAAATGCCCAGAAATACCGTATGGCGTGTTATCAAGCAGTATAAGGAAACATTGACGACGGCTCGGAAGCCGCATTCGAAGCGTCGGAGTGGAACTGTCGACCGGAAACTGCGTGGGAAAGTCATCAAGGCCGTCAAGAGGAATCCCAATCTTTCAGACCGCGATTTGGCCAATAAGTTCCAGGCCGCTCACAGTACGGTGCGACGAATTCGTCTCCGGGAAGGAATAAGGTCATTCCGAGCCAGCAAACAGCCAAATCGGACGCTGAAGCAGAACAATGTGGCCAGAATCCGTGCTCGAAAGCTGTACGACCAAGTGCTGACCAAGTTCGACGGATGTATTCTGATGGACGATGAGACCTACGTGAAGGCGGACTTTGGGCAAATCCCAGGTCAAAAATTTTATTTGGCGACGGCTCGGGGGGATGTACCTGCAAAATTTAAGTTCGTGTTTGCGGATAAATTCGCCCGCAAGTACATGATTTGGCAGGGGATATGCAGTTGTTGACAGAAAACCAAAGTCTTTCTCACTGACAAGACAATGACATCAGAAGTCTACAAAAAAGAGTGCCTACAGAAACGGATTCTGCCGTTTATTCGTGCCCACGACCGTCCAGTAATGTTTTGGCCGGACCTCGCAAGCTGCCATTACAGCAAAACGGTTATGGAATGGTACGCAACGAACGGGGTCAGCGTAATACCGAAGGACCTCAACCCCCCAAACTGCCCCCAGTTCCGGCCGATAGAGAAATACTGGGCAATCACGAAGCGGAGGCTTAAGGCAAAGGGAAAACTTGTTAGGAACATGACTCAAATGAAGAACTGGTGGAATCAAATCGCCAAAACGGTGGACGAAAAGGGTGTGCGCCGCCTAATGTGCCGTATTACGGGAAAAGTACGAGAATTTCTTCGAAACAGCAATGAATAATTTTTTTAATTTTTTTTATGAAAGAGTAAAGAAAATGCTACATTTGTATGAACAACAAATTATGAATTCGTTAATAAATGACTGAACTACACGCAATTGTTTGTGTTCCAATATTAAATGAAGCAGACTTTATGCTAGTTATCTGCATCATATATCATACAAATGTGTCTTGATTGTATGTATATCGCCTCCAATTATAGCTATTCATACGACTTAATGTTTGCTGGGAGGTCAATTAAACAATTATTATTTCTACAAACATAAATACTCATATATAAAAATGGCGATTCGTGAGGCTATAATAAACATTTCACGAAAATATTTTGCGCCATTTGTTTTTTTCTATGTCTGTAATAAATCCTATATGAGTATGGCAAAAGTCGTATTTGGTACTTTGACAATTCATGAATATATTCACATTAGATCGCAATTTAATTCAACATAATCGCTATTATAGCCGGTCAAAGTTGCATATTCATCCAAACAAATTCGGTAAGCATTTGCCATGTATGTATATAGCCTCCATTTTTGCATGCATATGCCAGTTAGGCGCATTATATGCCAACCAAATGTGATTCGATTATATATATAATTTTGGACTCGATTATATACAGTTTGGATTTTTTTTTTAATATTTTAAATATGACTTATTTCAAGAATAAATGTAACCTTTCAACGTTAAAATGTAATTTAAGTGGCTATTACATGTACAGTGGGGTAAAAATCGTGATTTTTGAAGATTATGCTTGAATTTTCACCAAGAATTGTTTATATCGATATTGCAGTCAAATTAAGAAAGATAGAAGTTGGGTGTCAAAGAAAAAATTGTAGGGTGGTTAGAGAGCTTCAATTTAATTGATAGAAACAATCTAGTTCAATATCAAATTTTTAGGATGAAATTAATAATAAAATATTAAAAATTGTTCACTTTTAAGTTTTTCACTTCCAAAATGTTATTAAAATGAACTAGCTTAGATGTACCACTACTATATCCTGTACAAAATTTTCCCGTCTCTCAAATGAAAGCAACAGAATTGTATTCCGTAGCGTACTTTGTAATGTAGAGCCAGTTTGAGGCAACAAAGTCCGAAACAAAAAAAAGTTCAATAACTGTCATTGTTGAAATTCAAACATATGCGTAGAAGGTTTTTTTTTCATCAAATTTGATCGTCTATCACTTCCTGAGAGAATTTTGATAAATTTATTTTTTTCATGTGAGAAAGGTGTTTTCTGACTTTAAGGAGATGAATCAAAAACCAAATTCAATAAAAAAATTCAAAAAGCGAACGAAAAAACGAATAAAAATTTTTTTTTTTTTTGACTCGATTATATACAGGATTCGATTATATACAGTGAAAAGAAATCAAAAACTGTACTGTACTAGACAGTATATTTACGTTCACAGCTTTATTTCAGAAGTGTGCTTATTTCATCTGGAAATCATAAAGCTTCCTGAGGTGTTGGCAGTAGCAAAAACAATCCTTGAAGTGTGTTGTATATTTTGTCATAATATGAGTCCCATCAGTACCGAACTTTTCGAGCGCACACAAACGTACAGAACAATTTTTCATACATAAATTATTTTTGACGTAGAACTACGTCTTCCATTAAGGGTGCCAAATCAGAAAACAGGTCACGTTTTTAAGAAATAAAGTTAACGGTGAATTAAAGTAATTTTTGCCGCGAACGGATTTTGGCGATTTACATACCAAACGAATCGGAAATTCCCTAAGATTTGTTTAATATGCATACATTAGAATCCCCTGGTTTGTAAATGATTAAAATTCATGAAAACTCTAAGAGTTTCCATTTTCCTATACATTTTTTCTGTCCATTTGTGTGCTTTCCCGAACAGAGTTGTCAATAACAAGCAATTTATCGACGACCAACGAAGGGGAAATCGTAGGATTTGAAGTCTCCGTGAACAACGGAAAAGTAGAAGAATGAAGGGGAACACTTGTCTAGAGTATAAACAGTGGATCTCGCTGAGGCAAACTTTCATACCAAAATCAACTTCCCTCCGCTGGTGGTGAAGGCGGTCACTCTCGACAAACTCATCAGTGAATTCGCATCGATGAGCGTTAAAGCAGAATACAAGCTATGTGGCATCGGCACTAAAGTTTTCCTCCGCTCGCGGAATGAATTTGATCTGGCCGTGGCGTTTCTGAAGAATGCCAAAATTGAGTTTTTCACCCACGACATCCCGGGGGACAAACCCTTCAAGGCTGTTATCCGCGGCCTGTCCAATTACGACCCGAAGATGATCACCGCTGAACTCAAGGATCGGTTTAAGCTAGTCGCAACCGCCGTTTATCGGATGAAACGTAGAGATGAAAACGAGAAGATGTACCCGGACTGTCTGTTCCTGGTGCACTTCCAGAAAGGGACGGTGACGCTGAATGCCCTCAAAGCAATCCGCTCTCTTTTTTCCCTCAAAATCCGATGGGAACCATACCGTGGCGGCCGTCGCGACGTCACTCAGTGTCAGCGGTGCCTGAATTTTGGGCATGGCACCCGCAACTGTAACATCAAACCTCGCTGCAGCACGTGTGCTAAGGACCACGCCACTGGTGACTGCCCAGTGGACAAGGCTGGTAAAATGGAGTACTAATGTATCAACTGTGGTGGCGCTCATCAGGCTACGGACCGGCAATGCCCGAAACGCGAAAATTTCAAACATATCCGCAGACAGGCGTCTATCAACAATCAACCGGGGCGGAAGAAGGAGAAGACGTTCAGGGCGGAAGATTTTCCTCCGCTACGCCCCACCCAGCAAACAACTCATCCAAGCGCTCGAGAGCGAGCTGCCCCTCCTCAACGTACCTCCGGTGAGCCCGCCGGACAGCGCTCGCCTCCCCCCCCCTGGATTTTGGCGACCACCACAAACTGAAACCAACTCCGAAAAGTTCACCCCGACGGAGCTGCTGGAAATTTTCGACAAGATGACGACCGCCCTCCGCGCGTGCCGCAACAAGCCCGAGCAGATGAATGTGCTTGGTAAGTTTATCATTGAACATGGTTCTTAGGTCTCTGAAAATTGCCACTTGGAACGCTTGCTCGATAAGAGCAAAAGCCATCGAGTTTGCCGACTTCATCGGCAGACACAGCATCGACGTGGGTCTGCTCTCGAAGACCCACCTAAAATCCGGCGACAGTTTCTGGCTGCCGGATCACAACATCATCCGACTTGATCGCACCAGCTCTAGGGGGGGCGGTGTTGCGGTCATCGTACGGAAAGGCATCAAATACATCATTCTTCCGCACATTCGCACGTCGATCATCGAGGCGCTCAGTGTGGAGGTCGAATCGACAAACAGTAACATCCACTTCATTGCCGTGTACTGTCCTCATCAGTGCGTGAACAGCAACGGAATGGCGCGACAGTTCCAAAACGACTTGACCGCCATTACACGCACCTCTTCTCGCTTTGTCGTCGGGGGTGATCTCAACGCCCGCCATGAGGACTGGCGGAACTACCGACAAAATCAAAATGGGAGGCTTCTCTTCGACCACGCGCAGCATGGGCAGTACGCAGTACAGTTCTCTGATGAACCGACCTTCACTTCATCAGCGGGAAACCCATCGACATTGGACATCTTCCTTTCGAACATCATCCTGACCAAGCCAGTGGCGCACAACGAGCTCAGCTCCGATCACCTGCCAGTAGTTGCTGAAGTTGCAGTCAACATTGTTCCAGCAATCCACCTCCGAAAGAATTACCATCACGTCAACTGGCTGGCGTTTGGAAGGATGGTGGACCAGAACATCGAGGAGAACCCGCCGCTATACTCTGTGGAAGATATCAACCAAGCGCTGGAAAGACTCCAATACGCCATAACCGTGGCCGATGTGGCGTGTGTGCGTAGTGTTCCTGTGAGGGGTAAGTTTGTTGCTATTGACTCTCACACTCAATTTTTGATCCGCCTGCGAAACGTGCGTAGACGCCAGTTCCAGAGGACCGGGGATCACGACAGAAAGGAAGAGGTGGCCAATCTGAACAGGCAGATTGCTTCCAGGATGGTCTCTCTCCGAAATAACAGCTTCGGGCGCACGGTCCAAAATTTGGATGATCGCTCCAGACCATTCTGGAAGGTAGCCAAAGTGCTAAAAAATCATCCAAAACCAGTTCCTCCTCTCAAGGTTGGCGATAGTCTCCTCGTTGCGCCTGTTGAGAAAGCAGATGCGATAGGCAATCATATTGCATCGTCGCAATTGCTTGGCTCGAACATGGCTAGTCCGCTTGAACAGCAGGTTGCGCAATGCGTCCGAGATCTAGATGCCTCCCCTTGTGCCGTACCTCGGGAAGATATAGTCAATGCAGAACAAGTTTGCTCAGCGCTAAAGGCCACTAAGAACATGAAGGCTCCCGGGTTTGATGGAATCTTCAACCTGATCCTGAAAAAGCTCACACCCAAAGTTTCAACAGTAACAACAGCAACATCTTCAACCGATGCATGGAATTGTACTATTATCCAAGCATCTGGAAAGAAGCGAAGATCGTGCCGATCCGCAAACCCGGGAAGGATCCAACTCTACCTTCAAGTTACAGACCCATCAGCCTCCTATCAGCGCTGGGCAAACTTTTCGAAAAAATCATTTTGATCCGTTTGCTAAAGTTTGTTGAGGTCAACAACATCCTCCTGCCTGAACAGTTTGGGTTTAGACGGGGCATTCCACCATCCACCAACTGGTAAGAGTTGTGAACACCATCTAAAGGAACAGGGCTGTATCCAAGTCCACAGCCATGGCATTGTTGGATGTTGAAAAGGCTTTCGACAATGTCTGGCATGACGGACTTATATATAAGCTCTGTTCCTTTAACTTTCCAACTTACCTCGTTAAAATCATCCGGTGCTACCTTCAACAAAGATCAAAAACATTCTCTATCCAAGCAGGTGTTCCGCAGGGAAGTCTATACAGCCTTTACACCTCCGACATTCCTCCCCTGAGAGATGGCTGCGCGTCCTTTCTGTTCGCAGATGACACCGCAATTGCCGTCAAGGGGAGGATGCCTCGTGAAATTATAAACAAGCCTCAACGATGCCTTGACGCATTTGTTGATTATGCTAACATGTGGAAAATAAAAATCAATGCCTCCAAAACCCAAACAATCATGTTCCTGCACAGGCAGTCCCCAAAATTGAAACCTCCTCCATCTTGCGTTGTGGCGATGAATGGCACAAGGGTTGAGTGGTCCGCCGATGTTACATACTTGGGACTGGTGTTAGATGAAAAACTCCTCTTCCGTCATCATGTGGAGAAGATTTTGAACAGGTGTTCCGCTTTGGTTCGATCATTGTACTCTCTAATCTGTCGGCGATCCCGCCTCTCAAAAGTGAACAAACTGGCCGTTTACAATCAGATCATCGCTCCTGCGCACAGACTCACAGGAACAAACTCCAAGTTGTGCAGAACCGGACGCTGAGGATGATCCTCGATCGTCCTTTTGATGCTAGGATCTCGGACCTCCATCAGGAGGCTAATATACCGAAAATAGATGCAATAATTAACGAAATCAAAACAAAATTTGTAAACAAATGCAGATTATCAGAATTTGCATTGATAAACAATTTGTACATAGTAGAATAGTTGTATATAGTAGGTAGTAGGTAGTTAGTTGCTTCAAATTAATAATTTAAAACTTCAAATAATACCATAAAGGTGGTGCGCACATGCCAAATTAGAAATTAGGAACATTAGCACAATAGTATGATTTGAATTAAAAAAAAAATACAGTATCAAAGATGAAAAGCTCGGACTGTATCACTTGCACTGTAAAAATATGTATTACCAAAAACAAACAACTGAATAAAAAAAATAAAAAAATGCATTTAAGCCGTAAAAAAAAAAAAAAAAAAAAGGCAAACTTTCATTCGGCATCGGTCTGTTGAGTAATCCAGTTCACTTTGCTTTCGCTGCGCTTCGATCTAAGATTGGACCCCACCAGTGGTAATCCAACTTGGATATCGTCGATTGGTTTTTCTGTTCGTTTTTCGCGTTATTCGTATCATGTGTTTTTCTTTCCGCGTCATGAATTAGACGTTTCGCGTAGTGTGTGATGCACAAGAAGAAGAGGAAGGCGGGCTCGAGCCCTGCAAAAGACGAACTCATTGCCAGGGACAAAAAAATTTAAAGGCAAGCGTCATCTAATGATGCACACGATGTTGGTGCAGTGAAAAGCGCTCGCACTGAACCGAGCCTTCGCGAGTGTGACACCGCATCGAACAACGGCGAAGTAGGCGATTTCGGCGCGTCGGTCGAAAATGTAAACGCCGTTACCCAGGCAGCAACAAAAATCAAGCTCACCCCGCTGGGGGTGAAGGCGGTCGCTCTTGACAAACTCATCAGTGAATTCGCATCGATGGGTGTTACAGCAGAGTACAAGCTGTGTGGCATAATTCAGTCTTTTTCGAAGCAGTTAACATTGTTTCTTTTTCGTCATCATAAGGTTGTGCGTCAAAAAAATATTTGGGGAATACCAAGCATCTTGAATGTCTTACTGGAATGTTATAAGTTATTTAGGTTCGCGTGCCAGTCGCAAAACTGCCTTCAACTAGGATTGCATTTGCGCTAATATTGATCATAATGAAACACTGCTACTGTTTTCGAGGTTGTTGATATTAACAAAAAGAGTTTATTTCGCTTGATTAGTCACCAACAAAGTAAATTTCGTTCTGGAATTTTGTATGTGATTAGGATTCGCTTGCTAGTAGCAAAACTTCCTCTACTAAGGGTTACAGCTGCGCTTCTCTCGAGCATGAGAAATTAATGCAACTTTTTTTGAGGCCAGAAATATTAACAGAAGCGTTTTTATTAGAATAGCGCAAAATGATGAGAAGTGTTTATATTCCTAGAAGTTTCAAGCCACCAATGTGTGGCTCTGTATGCATGCTATGGCAAATGCTTGTTTGGCGCTTGGTTTACGTTGTACGAACGATGCCTAGAGGTGCGATTCCTTTGAGGCAATACTAAATAACATGTAGCATGATATTTGATGCTTGCAAGTGTTGTCATTGTTGTTGTTTCCATGCGGCGCCAAAGATATATTGATGTAGTTATGAGATATGGAATAATGGTGCTGGTGTAACATGTATATAACCGACTGTTGCCGAGTCTATGTTGTGTGAACGCCAGAGTGCATATTGGCAGCACTGTCAGCTATAAGTATCTCGCCATACTCGTTCATCCCACCATTCGTATATACCTCGATTACAGCAACCTTGCACCTCGGCCTGACAGCTCATCTGAGCACGCCACACTCACAATCGTCCTCTTCCTTGTTCCAGCCACAGCAGAAGTAAGATACGTTTCCGCGTTCCGAGGCAAAATGGTGTACTTCACGGAGCCCGGTAATTCACATATGTCAATTGCGAAAAAGGCCACTGGAATAGCGTTCGAGGTAAACTTTCAATGCATTGACATGAAATAAATTGCGACATACGATCAGCTAGTGTATTGTTTTACGAGGGCAAGAATGAATCATCAATCAAATATCGTCAACTGATTCTACAATGAAAAAAACTATTTCAGAGATTATTCTACTAAGCAGATGTTTCGAAAATTTCACAGCATTATAGAATAATATCCGAAGGTTTAAACAAGCGACTTATATAAAATAACAGCGTAGTTCTACGTCAACAATGCGGTCGTATCTTGGACACAACCTCCTATAATTTTTTATTAACAAAAAATAATCTCAACGAAAGAAAAGATGGAGTAGGAAGCATGCACTGATATCTATTGATCTACAATTAACAAAGGATTGAGGAGTACAGGGTCGAAATTTGGTCGTTTTTGACTTATATTCAGAACAGACTCAAATTCCGAACACTTCATTTTGAAATTAAATTTACTGAACATCAATGTTATAAATAATTGAATAATGAAAACTCTCTTTAGGGTAAACCTTTCTGTATAACAACATTTATAGGTATCAAAATAACATTGATGTTCAACAAATTCAGTTTTTACAATGAAGTGATCGGAATTTGAGTCAACAATCAGAATTTCGGAATTCGAGACAAAATGATAGCGTTAATTTGGTTGATAAAAACAATATGCATTTTTGGAAAATTAGTAAAAACCCATAAAAACTTAACATTTAAGTTTCTTCGTTACTCCTAAAAAATACTTGGTGCCATTAATTTGAATATTTTACAACTGCATTCATTTTACACGCAATTCTGTATGAAAAACTATACAGACATTATCATCCTAAGACTAACTATTCTCGATATAAAACAACATGTATAGAAAGTTATATCTCATGAAAAACCATTTACGCATACCATGACATCTCAATCTCAATCCCTTGGGATCGTTTAATTTTTATAGTTTTGGATTATGGGCGTCTATGCATACTCCGTAACTATGAAAGTTCGATCAAAGCAAGTTTACATGAGATATTTTTAGAATAGATTCCACTGAAAAAGTTCAATGATATGAGAAAAGATTATGAACGTTTGACTGGGCTGCACTCTCAGACGGCTCAATTCGTTTATTGATAAATACGGAGAGTTTTGAAATTCTTAAAAATGTAACAAATTTTATTTAATTTTGAATTGATTGATTGTGATTGTATTTAAAATTTATTTGTTCTTCCTGTCCACGTGGATTACGTCTGTACCCCCTCCCCCTCTCCGTGGACAAGCGTGGACATTTTTCTACCCCCTACCCCCCCTAAAGTTGTCCACGTGGTATGTGGACAGCCCCCCAGAAGTTGGCCGAAAGTAGTTCGCGCGTCCGAGCAGAGATAGCGCCACTTCCCGATTTTAACGCGCGGTAGTCCCGGAACTTTTTGAATGCACTGTGTACGACCAAGATCCCACCGGGGTTGGTTACCCGATCTCCACTATGGTTACTCGTACCCCAGTCGCCACAGCGGGTAACTGAACTGAACAAGAAGCTAAGGACCAGGAATGGGTTATATTTCATGCCTGCAGGCACACGAAGTACGCTGGGAAATAATAAACACTTATTGTGTACAGAATTAAGAATTAATTGAAGTGCACCCGTGGCCGAGTGGTTAGCGTCTTACATTATCATGCCGGGTGTTCGGGTTCGATTCCGGTTCTGGCCGGGGGATTTTTATTCAGAGAAATTTCCTTCGAGTTGCACTGAGGTCACGCGTATTCTAGAGCTGGCCCCTCGGAATGCATTGAAGGTGTGTTATTTGGCTTAAGAAATCTCAACTAAGTATTAATAAATGACGCTAGTTAATGCATACGTTGAGACGGCAAAAGTTTCACAGGGAACGTTAATGCCATTCAAGAAGAAGAAGAAGAAGTGTACAGAATTAAAAAAGAAACATTAAATACATTTTTTTCATTAACAGTGTTTCGCCAAGACTTTATTAAAAATTCTGCCTAGAGAAATTTGTAAATGGATTTGCTCAGAGGAGCAAATGAAACATATAATAATTGCATGAATTGTTTTAACAATAACGTTTTGAGTCCTACTGTGATATCGCATTTTTCGGTGATAGTCAAATAAATGTAACTTCTCGATAAGCAATCACATGGTAACGTTTTGGCACCAAATGATAGGCTAATTTTTTAGCTACCACCTATCATCAATCTGTATAGATAAAAACGGAAGGCCAAATGTGTTGCTAAACGCAAAACCCGAAAAGAGAACGGCCTGATTGGAGTCGTCTTTATTTTGTTGTATTTGTCTCGGCCTATAGATTTTTTGACGTAGAACTACGTCTATCAGGAAGGGTGCCAAATCTGAATAGAGGTCACGTTTTTGTGAAATAAAGTTGAGGTTAATAACTATTTTCACAGCGAACAAATTCTGATACTTTGCACACCAATGGAATCAGAAATTTCCTAAGATTCGTTTGATATACTATACAGTACAATCCACTAATGTCTAAACAATTTAAATTGATGAAAACTGGAAGCATCTAAACTAGATCAATTTAAATTTTTAGTTCATAACTCTAACTGTGATGTATTTTCCCTCTGTGAAACATGGCTTTCTTCAGCCGACGAGCTGAATTTCCACGATTTCAACATTATTCGCCTCGATCGAAATGACTCGTTTGGTGGCGTACTATTGGGGATTAAAAAATGTCACTCCTTCTATAGAGTCACTCTCCCATCGATGACAGGCATTGAAGTTGTTGCTTGCCAGACACAAATCAATGGCAAAGACCTCTGCATTGCTTCGATATATATCCCTCCCAGAACTACGGTAGGCCGCCATCAGTTCTTTGATACTATCGAGGCAATGCCGGAGCCGCGGTTAATCTTAGGTGATTTCAACTCCCATGGAACAGCATGAGGATCACTTTACGATGACAACCGTGCCACTTTGATTTATGATCTGTGCGACAACTTCAAATTGACAGTTTTGAATACTGGGGAAGCAACCAGAATAGCCAATCCTCCTGCACGGGCAAGCATGCTAGACATATCTTTATGCTCTTCTTCGTTATCCCTGGATTGCATGTGGAAGGTAATCCAAGATCCCCACGGTAGTGATCACCTACCAATAATTTTATCGATCGCTAATGAATCAAGCTCTCGTGAGTCAGTCAATATTTCGTATGACCTCACGAAGAATATTGACTGGAGAACATTTGCGGATATAATATCTGAAGCAATTGTTTCAATGCATAAACTTTCTCCACTCGAAGAGTATAACTTTATATCGAGTTTGATTTACGAAAGCGCACATCAAGCTCAAAAGAAACGTGTACCGGCTACCACTTTCCGACGTCGTCCTCCATCACTTTGGTGGGACAAGGAATGTTCAAAGGTCTACCTTGAAAAATCATCCGCTTTAAAAAAATTCAGGAAAACTGGATTAGTGGAATGGTTTCTAAAGTACCAAGCTCTAGAAGCCAAACTAAAAGGTTTGATTAAAGCAAAAAAGCGTGGATATTGGCGGAAGTTCGTCAATGGTTTGTCAAGGGAGACCGCTATGAGCACTCTTTGGAATACGGCTAGGAAAATGCGTGGCTGGAACCATACAAACGAAAGTGAGGAATACTCTGACCGTTGGATTTTTAACTTTGCAAGGAAGGTTTGCCCCGACACCGTTCCTGCACAAAACGTCGTACGCGACATTCCACTTCAAAGCGATTATGAGAATTTTTCGATGGTGGAATTCTCAATTGCCCTTCTCTCATGTAACAATTCAGCTCCGGGGTCGGACAAGATTAAATTCAACTTGTTGAAGAATCTTCCCGACTTGGCAAAACAGCGTTTGCTGATCTTGTTCAACAAGTTTCTGGAGCTGAATATGGTCCCGCATGACTGGAGACAAGTGAGAGTGATAGCCATACGGAAACCCAATAAGCCGGCTAGCGATCACAACTCGTCTAGGCCGATTTCAATGTTATCCTGTATTCGTAAATTGTTAGAGAAAATGATTCTACTTCGTTTGGACAAGTGGGTCGAAACGAACAATTTGCTGTCAAATACGCAGTTTGGCTTCCGCCGAGGTAAAGGGACAAATGATTGTCTCGCGCTGCTATCTTCTGAAATCCAAATCGCATTTGCTCGCAAAGAACAAATGGCTTCCGTTTTTCTCGATATCAAAGGGACATTTGATTCAGTTTCCATAGAAATTCTCTCAGAGAAGCTTTATAATCGTGGACTTTCACCAATTCTCAACAATTTCCTGTACAATTTACTGTCAGAAAAGCACATGATTTTCTCTCATGGCAGCTCGAAATCTTCTCGTTACAGTTTTATGGGCCTACCACAAGGCTCCTGCCTAAGCCCTCTCTTGTACAGTTTTTACGTCAATGATATGGATGATTGTCTAACTAGAGACTGCACGCTGAGACAACTTGCAGACGATGGAGTTATTTCCATCACGGGTACTAATCCCGCCGTTCTGCAAAAATCCTTGCAAGATACCCTGAACAATCTGTTCACGTGGGCCCTCAAGCTGGGTATCGAATTCTCTACGGAGAAAACTGAAATGATCGTTTTTTCTAGGAAGCACAAACCCGCCCAATTCCAGCTTCACCTATCCGGCAAAACGATCCAACACTCTATGTTTTTCAAATACCTGGGTGTATATTTTGATTCTAAGTGTACCTGGGGGAGACACATTGCGTATTTGAAACAGAAATGCCAGCAAAGAATCAATTTTCTGCAAACAATTACCGGAACATGGTGGGGTGCCCATCCAGGAGACCTCATTCAGTTGTACAAAACAACGATATTATCAGTGTTAGAATATGGCAGTTTTTGCTTCAGATCAGCTGCCAGGATTCATATTCTCAAGCTGGAGAGAATACAATATCGTTGCTTGCGTATAGCCATGGGGTGTTTGCATTCGACACATACGATGAGTCTCGAAGTTTTGGCAGGAGTACCCCCGCTTACTCTTCGGTTCACAGAATTATCCTACAGATTTCTCATCCGTTGCAAGATCATGAATCCATTGGTGATCGATAACATCGAAAATCTACTCCAACTGATTCCTCAGTCAAGTTTTATGTCTTTATACCATGAGTACCTTACCCACGACGTGCACCCTTCACCAGGCATCACCAACCAAGTTTGCTTCCCATACTTTTGCAATTCCTCTGTCATTTTTGATCTGTCCATGCGACAAAAAATCCATGGAATCCCAGATCACCTACGCTCCGATTCTATTCCGCCGATATTTTCGGCAGAATATGGGAATGTTGGATCTGATAAAATGTTCTTTACTGACGGTTCATTCATGAACGGGTCCACTGGCTTCGGCATCTTCAATGAAAATTCCAGTGCGTCTTTCAAACTCAAAGATCCTTGTTCCGTGTATGTCGCTGAACTGGGTGCGATATATTACGCATTAGGGATCATTGAAACATTGCCCATCGACCACTATTTTATTTTTTCAGACAGTCTCAGCTCAATAGAGGCAATCCGCTCAATGAAAGTTGATAAACGCTCATCTTATTTCCTAACAAGAATAAGACAACTATTGAGTGTTTTGGTCGAAAAATTATTCAAGATTACCTCTCATTGCTCGATTCCGGGGAATGAGAAAGCGGACTCGCTAGCTAAGGTGGGCGCTTTAGAAGGCACACTTTTTGGAAGGCAAATTGCTTATAATGAATTTTTCCACATTCCTCGTCAGTATACGCTCGTAAGTTGGCAGCGCATGTGGAGTGGTGATGAGTTCGGTCGTTGGTTACACACGATTATCCCTAAGGTTTCGACGAGTGCATGGTTCAAGGGATTGAATTTAGGTCGTGATTTCATTCGCGTGATATCTCAGCTTATGTCCAATCACTACAACCTAAACGCGCATCTCTATCGCATTGGGCTCGCAGCAAATAATCTTTGTGATTGTGGCGATGGCTACCACGACATCGAGCATGTTGTCTGGTCGTGTATCCGGTTCCATGCTGCTCGCTCTCAGCTCTCTAGAGCACTGAGAGCACAAGGCAGACAATCGGATATCCCCGTCCGGGATATCTTAGGTAGCCGGGATCCTTATCTTCTGCTTCATCTATATCTGTTCCTCAGAAACGCCGATGTCAACGTTTAATGATGTTTCCTTCGTTGTGTCCCCGTTTCATATCCCTCCCCAACTAACAATTCCCCATCAGTGTGACGTTTTGATAATAGTTTTGTTCTGCACTATGTTTGATAATGCCTGAACTATTTGCAATCAAAATGTCTATTCAAACCTTGTTCACGCAAATTAGGAGAAATTATTAAGCTGTTGCCTATATTGTTCGTTAAATGCAAATTAAAAACGATTATCCAACTCCATTGTGTAGCGGAAACGTTTACTCGATCATATTTGGATTCGTTTAGCTCAAATCAGATGATCGTTGTCTGATTTCATTAGTTTTATGAGGTCGATAGAAATTATACGTTACGTTTTTTCGACCTGACACAAATGCGAACCAGCAACCAGCAACGTTCACAAAAATTCTATAAATAGAATTCTGTTTTAGCATCTTGACATACGCTTGTTAGAGTCTGTTACAGCTACCAGATAAAATTTGTTCAGCTTTTGATGAGCTATAAAAAAAAAGTTAAATAAAGTGGCCGATTGCTTTACTCTTATTCAATCAGCCCTTCCCTTTGCCATTTGCTATGAATCTCATTCGCATGTATTTTGCTGTGAAAATAGGAATTAGAATTATTTTATACAACACACATACCTTCTTCACTGCCGAGATTCAAACCCATGACATTTGCATCGATAATCCTCCATCGAACCATTTGCTCCGTTAGACCACTTAAACGTTCAATCTAAATCTCTCCTACTACTACAGCAGGGCATTCGCAACGGAATCATTGGTTAACGCAGCTGTATAAATAACGGAGTCGAACACGAGCCTCGAAAACGCTTGCAGCTTGCTTATTTCAGTAGTACGTCATGTGTTGTACAAAAACTGCTTTACAGTTGAAGACACGTTATGAGATATCATCTGGGTACACTGCTCCACGGTACTCGGAATACTGCACACAAACCGTCAAAATCGTTTTTGTTTACAATCTGCTACCAAAGTGGTTCTCTCCGTTTTTCTTGTCCGTGTTAATACGTGTAAAAATGAACAAAGGTTAGCAACTGTTTATAATAAATTCAATAGTATTGCCCAATCTTATCAAATTCATTTTAGGAGATTACTTCAACGTTGTGCAAACATTAGAGGCAGGGACTCCGATGCTGTCGGTGGTTCCGCATCAATGGATAGAAGGGAAGTTTCTGTTATGGCCTGGGAAGAATGCTAGCGTTATATGTAAAGATGTTTCTTCGAAACCTACTGCTTCTTGGACAAAAATTCCCTGTATAGTTAAGAGGAAGTACATTCCAACATACGCTGAAGCGGAACAGGAGGCCGCTGATTTATCGGGAATGTCCACAGATGTATCAGACTACATACCGAAGATAAAACATGCAAAAAACGCCAAGACTGTTGCATCCAGAAAGAGTTATGATTTTAATCACCTCATGGGTAAATGTATGTGTCTCTTTACATAAAAAAATGTGTTGCAGAGCTTATTTTATCTGTGTTTTTTCACAATTCAGCCGGCTCATGCTCTCCATATTTTCATCAAGATGCATCCACACAAAATCAACTAAATCCTCCAGCTGCTGTCTCTCAGCCATTAGACAGGCTTCGCCTCCAATCTGAACCTACAAAACCGCCGCAGGACTTTCAAGAAGAAGTGAACCGACGATCTTCTCAACAATATCAACAACCTCAGCCAATCTTCGAAGTTATCAATCAAGATAACCTTTTGCAGCAGAGCGCAATGGAAGACAACCTTATTTCCGGAGGATACGTGCTGAATATTGAGCAGGTATGGGAGTGCCAAAATACCGATTGATCATTAGTGAAACTTTTTGCTTTAATTTTTAGCCTGTGATTAATGACGATATAATCGTACAGAAGATTTCAAAAAAAATTGAAGACGAATGCAAGAAAACTAAAAACGAAATGATCAGTACGTTTGAATCTATGCTGGCGAAGACTGTAGCCGCATTGAAAAGCGATTTTGATATGAAATTGGCAGCCGCGTTCCGTCTTCGAGAGAACCAGGATAGAGTATGTCATGAAACGAAATTGGCGAAACCTTTATCAACAATTTTGTAAGTGTAACGTGTATCAAATTTACTTAAAATATTTTTTAATTTATGTAATTTCAAGGTCATCTTCATGCAAAAAATCATTGGTCATACTGGAGACAACTGTAATGGATATAACACATGTTACTCTTTGATTGACCAATTCTTCGACCGCAAGATCATGTTGCATTGCTCGTGGAGTGGGGGTAGCAAGAGCGATACCCCTAAATTTGCAATAAAAGAATGCAAAAACATCCTGAACGTATTTTTTAGAATTGTTCATAATGTGAATCCCAACTTTTCTAAAAAATTGCTGGAGGATTTTTTTAAACAAGTTTTGCGGAATTCGAAAGCACGGAGTCAAGCAAAAGGCTTGCGTCAGTCATCGATCCATCGCCGTGGCAAGCGGATGGCGGAAAGGTCCATTAAAAGTAAGATGACTTTGCTTTTACAACTTGTGTCTATAATAATTTATTGAATACTTTTTAGGTTCAAGCGATCTTGATAAATCCAGCCTATCAGAAGGCCATTATCCTAGTACAAATAGAACAAAAGAAGAAAACGTCGAACAGGAATCTGGGAACGTGAAATATGAAGATGATGGAGACACTGATGACAACAATTATGGTGACGATGAAAATGACGGCAACGATGATAGTGAAGTTGACTGATGACAAGATGACAAGGATATCGCTTCTCGGCCTAAAGGCTAAGATCAAAGAAAAGATGACAAGGATGAAAATAAAGAATATAACGCTGCACGTTACGAACTGCCTAGGTATTTTATTTCTTTCCATAATTTACATATTATTTGAAGCGCTTTTTTTATTTATCGTACATATATATAACTGTTTTTCCTTGTTTTATGTAATAAAAATGTTTGCAGACTGTCTCACGAAAAAGTATATGAATGTAATAAGATTGTGATTTTTGATATATTTCATGATATTATCCTGCACAAATTGTATGGAGAAGTGGAAGTAATACAATGGTGTTTTGTGTGTAAGGAACCGCTACGAATTTGCAAGTAATATCGTTTATGTTATATGTTTTACCTGATTTCAAAAATAATTTTACTAGAAAAATATACAAATATGATGAACGAATGGGGAGCTCGAAAAAGTTGGAGTAGTTCTGTACGGGACAGCCATGCAAAGTAATACCACCGTTACAATCAGTCGTAGCATCTATCATTTTTACAATCTCTAAATTTTTCGTTAAGAACCAAGCATCTTTAAATGAATTGCTAATCATAAATTCGTTTTTAATTTCACAGCGAACATAAGATCCTCGTCTGATTATTTTCGGAGTAATGTTTTCGGACATTTTGTCTCCTCTCTCGTGTATCGCGTTCCCCTCGAGCATCCTGTTTACAACTTGCTCTAAACAATTGTTACCCTGCCGGACGAGGTTTTTGATTTGGAATAAGTAGCTTTCGAATGGGTATGCTGATATAGTATATAAGGAACCAAATTGGTTCACATCTCCAATAATATGTTCTAGATTGTGAATGTTGCTGGTTATGTACTGTTCTCCATAAATTCTAATGAATTCCTCAATAAATTTTTCAAAAAGAGCTTGTGCCAAAGGTCGAAGAGCTACATGAATATCAGTAGAACAAATTGTTACTGCCGTAAATAAAAGTAAGAAATGATTATATAATGTTTCATCCAACACATCCTTTAACACTACAATCCCTAGATAGTTCAGAAATGTGCGCCACTCTGTGCCTTTCCAAAAAGATAGGCAATCGGTACCTCGCATTTTGCGATGGATTTCTTTCGGTAATTTTATGCTTTCTATTGCAGCTGACAACCGTTGTATATGATGACTACTGAATTTTCCTGTATAACCTAGATTACCCACTTGCCATCCTGTTAATAAGCGTTTCATGACTCCTAACTCTAATAGATGCAATGGATCGGCAACCACGAAATCCTTGATCATATCGAGGCCTGGAATTCTTTGTAAAGGTGATTCCTGAGTGGTGTGATGCTTCCCATAACCATTCCTACGGAATATCGCATCAGTGCGCAATGGACAATGGAGAGAAGGAAACACTACCGTGCGAGACAAATAAGAATACTCTCCATTTATTGTACACTTCAGGCATCCATCTTTTCCGTTGAAGTTCACGACTCCTGAAAATGAAGAGTTCAATATCAGTTGTGCAGTACATTCTTCATACACAGGACATTATTTCATGGGTTAGCGTGATTATATAGCCCATACATAATTTAAGATAATTACTTTATTCACCTTTGACGAAAGCTCGCGCTGGAGAATCGCAGATGAAGCATCTCAATTTTATGCTGATAGTGTGATCATTAACGACAATGCCATTTTCTAGACAAGGAATGATTTCATCTACGAAAGGTGTTAGGAACTCGTTGACGTCTGTAGGTTTGCTCTTCCCATAGAATATTCCTATTGGCAATGCTTGCAAGTAAGGAAATTCATGAACGTTGCATAAAATTGGCCAAAGTTGAAACTTAGAGCTTTTAGGTACGGGTAAACCATCAATGTTAATATTGATACTAATCATAATATCAGTAGATAAATTTTTGAACCATTTCTCCAAACATGCTTTAAATCCGTGATGCCAATATTTACCACCCCCTATCGGTATGCACAGTTTACCGGTACTTTGTGGAGTTTCAAGAAGGGTTCTTGGATCCAAAGGCAGGTTGTCGTCATGGTATTGTTGTTTGATCAATATAAGTAAATCTTTTAAAGCATGATGAGTTATATTATGACGAAGCGCCCACATTCGTAGGGCTTCATCTGAATTACTGCTGTGCTGAGGATTATGAAAGTCACTTAAATCTTTAGACGATTCGTTTGGTGGTTCACAAAATGTTTCGTTCGTTGTTCGTTGTTTATGTTTGTTGTCATCATTAGATACTTCAGAGACGAGGTTAATGCAAATATCATTAATACTTGCTGGTGTATTTTTGTCTAGAATAGATATATAAATTTATAATTTGAAACATGTATTCAAGTTTCGTTAATGTATGCTTGTGTTCAATGAATTATACATACGTGTTTCAACATTTTGCCGAATGGAAGAATTTTCTGGTACTGAATCGGAATCTGAGCCATAATTGCTGTTTCCCGAGTAAGTTTGGGAATATAAATGCCTTAGAGTGTTTTCATATTGCTTACGTGTTTTTATCAATTTTCGGTGATACGCTCCACTTTTTTTATACTTTTTATATATTTTATCCATATCGAGGTAAACAAATAGCAGAACAGCGCGAGTAATGAACGTCTTTATACCGTGGGCAAACAGCGAAACAGAAGCAAAATTTTCAGAAAATCTTGACAGAACATTAAAAAACTGTAAAACGTTTATTAAGCATTTGTTAAGTATTCCAATGAGCAAAATGTAAATAGTTGAGTAAAAGCTATATTTCAGAATAAAAATTTCGTTTGTTCAGCTCTTTTCGTGAGTTGTTGAACAAAAACTTTATTTTGGCCTGAACAATCTTTTATGCAATGTATAGTTCAGCATATCGTTTTATTAAGCACTCTTTACTATTGTTCGATCATAATTCAACTGACTAGTTTAATTGCAGCTAGCGATTGTTTGTTGGGTCCTAGCGATCGATAAACTTTTACTTAGTCGCGGCAATACATACACACACTCTTTACAGATGCACGGGCCGAAGGTTGTGCTTGTGCCAAAAACTGATCATTCAACAAGAGCCAAAGGTTGTACCGCTCATGACAACTCTACACGAGCTGATGATTGCGCCGGCTAGTGACCATTCTATCCTGGATTCCTCGAGGCGAGAAAGACGCACCACGCTAGATATGGGGTACAGACTAGGGAGGCGTTGCTGATTAATGGTCGGCTGCATCCCAATAGGAAGTATCCCGTGTCGGGCACACGTACAGAGCATCGAAGACTGCAACATACCAATTATGAGAACACTTGTAATACTAACCTCGAGCCAACCGCGAGTAATCGGTTACATATTACTAACATAGTTGTAAGACAAAAATTGTCAAAATATTGGACTCCCGGCCCCGGCAGGCTAACGCCACATGTGCCTTAATAAAATATATATTTTGGAAAACAAAAAAAAAACTGGAAGCATTCGCATTTTCCCATACATTTGTTCTGCCGATTTGTGTGCATTCCCGAACAGGGCTGTCAATAACGAGCAACTGATACATTCGTTTCTGCCCCTTTTCAACATAAAATAAGCTTTCCGCGTTTAAATAAGCCATCCGCGATTTGAAGCCACACTTTCAGAGGCGAATGAACTGAAAAGTTAAAAGCCTCTTTAATTCAACATCGTAGTCGTCGTGAAGCCACATCACTTCTCGTTTGGTGGTCATCGAAGCAACATGGTAGCCGCAGAGCGTCGAGCGGGAGAGGATTGTTTTCTTGTCGGTTGAAGGAGGAGTATGGAATAGAGTTTCTTTCCACAAGGGCCCTTCTCAGTGCTAGAGGCGGAAACCAAAAATAGGATAGAATGAAAACACAGATAGAGTGAGCACAACGAGCGGGTATCATTCATGCCTAATGCTGATTTCACACACATACACACAGCTCGATACAAGGAGGGAAAGCCCTCTGTATCGAGGTGTGCTACGACAAAGAAGAGCAGCATACGATAATTTTTTTGTGCTAGTGCGGATATGGAAGAGTATCCAGAATTATGGAATAAAGACTCACACTGCATTTTTTTAGATAAACGTCTATTTCATGAAAGTATGCTTTCAAATACCAGCAGGGTAACCTTACTGTTACATGTTGTGGGGTTCGAGCACATCTCAAACGGAATATAGGAGCAAAAGGGTTCATAGATTGTGATCGATATCTGAGTGGGAAGGAGAAAATCTGATGCGAATTGAACCAAATAAACGAGAACTGCTGATAGCTTTTGACTCTATTCGACTCTTTCGAGTCTACTGAAGTAATAAAAAAAATTATATCCGAAGTGATGAACAAGTGGATTGAATAATATAATGCCGTAGTTCTACGTCGAAAACTGCGGTCGTGTCCTAGATACAACCCATTACATTTTTTGACGTAGGACTACGTCTAACCGGAAGATATAGGGGGTGAAATGGGAATCTAGGCACTGAACAAGTAGGAAAAAATGCAAGATTTGGAACGCTTATAACTCGAGCATTTCTCAATAGATCGCAAAGGTTTTTGCATCAATTGATAGGAAATATATCTACGCATCTATCATAACGAATAACATTTCATTTTTCTTGAGATAAATAATTGAATAATTATTATGAAATATCAAGCATTGTCCAAATGCACTATGTGCCCATTTTTGATTGGTCCATTTTGTGCTCCTCAAATCGTACCGACCAAAACGGGCAACCAGAGCAGCAGCGAAATAGAATGAAGCACGATTGGAAAGGAAAAAGAAAAAAAAGAACGAAACATTGGTCGCAGTCTCACACATGCGTAATTCTCGAGCCAGCCAGTCAGCTTAAAAATCCCCGCTCCGCTGCCGTAACGATCATTCTCATCCAAACCGTACACCACATCGGTTCGCATCACAACACATCAACAAACCAACCCAAGCAGCCATGTCTGGACATGGTAAAGGAGGAAAAGTGAAGGGAAAGGCAAAATCCCGCTCGAACCGTGTTGATCTGGAGTTCCCGCAAGGGTAGCTAGGCCGAGCGCGTTAGTACCAGTGCACCAGTCCACACCTAGCCGGCGTTATATAGTTTCGGCCGCCGAAGTGATCGAATTGATTTTTTCATAATTTGTTTCATAATCTGATGAGTATGTGAATTTGGCAGTTATTCTGAGCTTATTGATAGTTAAGGGACCCAACAAACATTAAATCGCATAACAAGCGTATATATAACATCATATGCCCTAAAATTTGGTTGGCATATAATGCGCCTAACTGGCATATGCATGCAAAAGTGAAGGCCATATACATACATGGCAAATGCTTACCGAATTTGTTTGGATGAATATGAAACTTTGACCGGCTATAATAGCGATTATGTTGGAATTGAATTGCGATCTAATATGAATATGTTCATGAATTGTCAAAGCACCAAATACGACTTTTGCCATACTCATATACGATTTATTACAGACATAGAAAAAAACAAATGGCGCAAAATATTTTCGTGAAATGTTTATTATAACCTCTCGAATCGCCATTTTTATATATGAGTATTTATGTTCGTAGAAATAATAATTGTTTGATTGACTTATGTTGGGAGTGGAATATGAATGTTTAAAATGACACAGATTGATGTTGGTGGAAACTGCTCCGATGTGGGTTCGAACTCCGGTCGTCTGGATTATCATCCACCAGCTATCTCGCGCGGCTATCTGAAATTTAATTCAACAGTGGTTAAAACTTTCGAGTGCATCAGCATTTCATTGACATTTCAATATGATGTAATATGATCTTTATTAGGATCTAATATGATTACTGTTTCATGTTTTTCTCAGCATGCAACACGATTTACTACATTACTGAATCGATTTAAATTGTACGCTTATACGACACATAAACTGCATCGGCGTAATATACGCATATGATGCGGATTAAATATATTTTACGACAATATACATCATAAAATTGATGTTTATTATACCGAATTGCGACTTAATTTGATAATGGTATATAAAATCGAGTTTCTACATTTTATGCGATTTCAAATATACACGATACATACTTTGATTGATATTATATGCGATGCTGATTTATTCGGATTTCTTGTAAGACTTGCCACGTGCAAAATTATACGATTTAATGTTTGCTGGGGACTTTCCTGATTGTTCAATTTTCACCAATTCTTAAATTGTTTCCAGATTGAAAGAACAGTAATTTACAATTAGTTCGACATTTAGCTAATTGGACGGACATGTAACGCGACATATTTAGTTGGACATTTTTGTAAACATAGAGTTCGGGGTCCAAATTATGACCCCACATTGAAAGTCGACACTGTACCACTGTCATCGCAAATGTTCAATTACAGGTTAAAATCGCCTCCAATGCGACACTGAGTGGCGCTTCGGCACGTCGCATTGAATGTAATTTACTGTACAACATGTCACAAAGCTGGATGGGAAGAAATTTTCCAACTGTGAAAGCTGTGGCGAGTGGCAAATGCAATCGTTAAACAGAAAGGTTAAGCCGAACAAGATGGGGATATCGAGTGATAACAAAACAATAAACTCTTTAGATTGAAGATAACTTTGTGATCCTGAAAAGGACCCTTTTTAGCCTGCATGTGAATACAACGAGCGAACGAATCGTAATGAATGTATTTTTTTGTCATCGCTGCCTTTTAACGCTCATTCGTTCGTCTCGTTGGACTCGCCCCTTTGGCTGAGTCTGCCGATGTGTCTCTATCCTGTGAGTGTGTACCGCTAGAGTACAAAACGTGCGGACCCCAAAAAAATATCTCATTTTCTTTCAACCGTAAACCAGTGTGGTTGTACGGCATCGTTTAACATGGCATCGCATCAACGGATTGGTGCCGGAGCACTAGTATACCTAATAGCGGTTATAGAATTTCGGCCGCCGGAGTGCTCGAGTTGGCTTGCAAAGCTGCTCACGACAATAAGAAAACCCGCCTACAGAACAGAGCACATTCGGTTCGGTGGCAACAACTAGTTTCAGCGAGTGGCAAACGCAATCGCAAAACGGCAGCAGGTAGAAGAAGGAAAAAGTTTGTTTATACAGACTGCTTTGGTGGCAAAACCAACCACCGTAAAACACGGCGCTCTTCGGGGCCATTAAACTTTTCAAAGAAGAGTTATTGAAAGTTTTTCACAGTACCAATACATTCTAAAGTGACATCATATGACATATAATATAAACTGATTTATTTTGTTTATGCTTGTTCTTGAACTTATTGGTGGTTGGGTTCTTTTAAATTGATCATTCAGTTTTCACAAACCGAAGTTTCCGAATTAAAAATGGCTTCAAATTACAACACATTGTATGCAGGATGACATTAACGAATTTTCTCGGTAGCAAGAACTGCTTCCTTTGGTTGATAACTAATGTTGAAAATTGACTGACGTTACATCTGCAAAAATAACTAAGGAGCAACATGAAGAGCTATGTATGTCCTGCTACTCTGTTCTTATTTTAAAGGACTTTAAATCGAAGGTCATCCGTCCCTATGTTTACTGTTGGTTTTTCCGAACACTTATAGCTCGTTTATTTCTCGACATATCGTAGAGTTCGTCTCCAAAACCTCAGTTCTTTTTCATTTTTATTCACTTTGTTTGCGGACAAATCTTACAATTCATTCGTCTCCGAAACCACAGTTTAAGGTACGGCAATGTGCTCAATAGTGAAATATTTGATAGTGAAAGAGCTGATGACCACCTATGCATTTCCTATCACAGCCATTATTTGTGCATACGCCGAAAGATGCCCGGCGTTGAACATTTAATAAGTACAAAGCCTTCAGAAAAAAATCAAGAATCGAGTTTGTAAAAAAAACGCAAAAACACAACACCAAAGGTTCTTTTCAGAACCCCCAACATGTTCATAAAGAGTAAACAGTAAACTAATCCATTTTTCAGGTAGATAGGATAGGTATTCACGTAGGAGAAGAAAATAAAACAATAATATGAAATATATATTTAGCAAAAGCTGTCCCCTTTGTATAGTCCTACGTCACTCCGGTTATGTCCCCGACATTACCCACCCGTCTTTTTTCAATAACAGAACTTAGTAAAATACAAAAATATTTAAACTTTTCTAGAAAATAATATTAATAAAAGAATCACCTTGTATTGTAAAAAACCATACGATTGAACTATCTATGAGAAAAATAGGGTTTTCCTAACCCAGCAAACATTAAATCGTATAATTTTGCACGTGCCAAGTCTTACAAGAAATCCGAATAAATCATAATCGCATATAATATCAATCAAAGTATGTATCGTGTATATTTGAAATCGCATAAAATGTAGAAACTCGATTTTATATACCATTATCAAATTAAGTCGCAATTCGGTATAATAAACATGATGTATATTGTCGTAAAATATATTTAATCCGCATCATATGCGTATATTACGCTGATGCAGTTTGTGTGTCGTATAAGCGTATAATTTAAATCGATTCAGTACTGTAGTAAATCGTGTTGCATGCTGAAGAAAATCATGAAACAGTAAATCATATTAGATCCTAATAAAGAACATATTACATCATATTGAAATGTCAATGAAATGCTGATGCACTCGAAAGTTTTAACCGCTGTTGAATTGATCTTCAGATAGCCGCGCGAGATAGCTGGTGGATGATAATCCAGACGACCGGAGCTCGAACCCACATCGGAGTTTTCACCAAACATCAATCTGTGCAATTTTAAACATTCATATTCCACTCCCAACACAAGTTAATCAAACAATTATTATTTCTACGAACATAAATACTCATATATAAAAATGGCGATTCGTGAGGCTATAATAAAAATTTCAAGAAAATATTTTGCGCCATTTTTTTTATCTGTGTCTGTAATAAATCGTATATGAGTATGGCAAAAGTCGTATTTGGTGCTTTGACAATTCATGAATATATTCATATTAGATCGCAATTCAATTCCAACATAATCGCTATTATAGCCGGTCAAAGTTGCATATCCATCCAAACAAATTCGGTAAGCATTTGCCATGTATGTATATGGCCTCCACTTTTGCATGCATATGCCAGTTAGGCGCATTATATGCCAACCAAATTTCAGGGCATATGATGTTATATATACGCTTGTTATGCGATTTAATGTTTGCTGGGAATGCTCGATTTTTCGCACAGATAATCTCCGAAAACAGAAGCTCGAATGAAAAAAAATCTTGAACATTGGGAGTTCTTAAGCCTTCATATACTCGCGCATAGGTCTGATAGAACGAGAATGAATGAGGTGGCTGAATTAAATGACTTTTAAACCTGAATGAAGTTAAAGAAAAAAATATTTTCAGGTGTTTTTTCATTCAACTATATTTTTTCTTTGAATAAATACCAATAACGTCTACAAATACACAATACCAATATTACAGAGACGCGCACAGTCTTTGAGTACACGAGATACGATTTTTCGCGCGAGTATAGGAGTGTTAACGCCAGATTAAAATTATGCTGTTTGCTTTCGTCAAAAAAAAAATACAGCTTGGCCGCTGATGCCGTTAATAGCAGATACCCTTATAGTGGAAGATTATTATAGAATTAAGAGCTAATAGCCTCAGGTAGTGGGTATTTATTCTCTAGATGTTCTTTCACCGAAAAGTTACAGCCGTTCGAATATGAAAATATCATGTTGCGCTTTGTTCAACCTCTATTTTCGTTAAGTGTATCCTGCCAATCTGTCAAAGAGCTTCTCGGGAGCGCCGCTACGTAGCGCTGCCTTCGCATGAAGTTCAGCCGCGGAGCCGCGGTGAATGTGCTCAAAATGACAGCATCACGCAGTCTGTTTCTTTCCCTCATTTCATTTCATGGTACCGAAAGTCACTGCAGTGAGAACGGGATATAGAATGATGCCTCTCCCTCACTCCTAGATTGCCAATTGAGGACCCATGCTGTTGCCACGGTGTTCGCTCGCCTCTTCTAACCCATTGTTCGGTGGTGTGTCACGCTCTATCCTTTGCCCATCGCCGTCATACCGTGCGTATCGCGGAGTGCAGCAGCAGTAGCAGCTAGCTCCTCATATTTTTTTATCTCAACCCTACTCGCGGATGAAATTTTCCTCGCGGAATTCCTTTTCGGTGTGCAGAGTAGTACAGATTTTCGGGTTCTGTCCCACGATCGGATCGTTACATTCACGTGCCCCGTTGTGCCCTGACGGAAGCAAGTTGTCGCGCTTGGCCGATCCGGAAGCCAAGTGTGTTTTTGTGTGCGCAATTTCGGTTCTCTAGTTTCTGGCAGTTCTACTTTGGTGTCGTCGTTGCACACCATTTTACTTTTGGCTTTTTTTTTTACCTCAGTGCAGTGGCGGAAGATTTTTTTGCATTCGTTGCTGTGGGGCGTATGAAAGAAAGTTTTGAAAAACATTTTAGTCAACAGAAGAAAGTCGTGCGTTTTAAGCCCAGAAGTGCTGTGTTCATCTTGAGTGATACGGAAGAATCTATACTAGGAAAATAAAAGATTTTCCCCCACATCTTTTTGTTCTCTCGATTAGTGATTGAGCTGTGGAGTCGGAGCGCAGCTGGTGGAGCGGTAGCTGTTGAAGAGGTAGTGTGTAGTGGTGGAAGGGAAATACTATTATTAATTTGTTCTCTCTTGTATTCATTGTATGTGTGTGTGTCTGGACTTTGACAGTGGTGCGTGCAAATGTGTGTTTGTCGAAGAGCAAAGAGGTTTGACATTTACTAAATGTGAATTTGTAATTTTGGTAGCTATTACTAGTTTTTAATTCAAATAGCGCGCTAATTAACTAATGGAAAAATGTTGATGGAGGTTCGATGTTCTGAATGAGCACAATCTAATATAAGTTATAGTAAGAAATAATGCAAAACTGCCACATATTTTGCATTTTGATCTGTATAAAATGGCTTCACTAGGAAGCAAATATCTTATCAAGTTTTTTCAAATAGTTAAATCGAACGCGTTCTGTCTATCTGCCAAATATTTGGAAATAATTACCACTTTTTAGTTCGTACCTTCAGTGAGCTCAATTAATAAAAAAACGGATTTCAATTGTTTAAATTGAAATAAAAATGTAAACAAAACATCTCATTCAATATTGGGTAGCTCGTTCGTATGCGATACATAAAATGTAGCATACCTTTGGTACATGTCAATACTTTGGTCGGAAAGTTGTGTTTCAAATGTCAAGTTTTTCCTCAAGTGTTGATGTGAGGCATGGATGTCAGATTATTTTTTCAGATGTCTTACATGGTACGAAAAAAAAAGTCTTCAAATATCTTCACAATCATGTTGAAGGAAGCTGAAATTAATATCCTAATTCAGAACAATGTTTGATTAATTATTCAATGTTTATTCTAATTGGTATCATTAAGCTTACATTGAGGTTTTAAAGTTCATTTCAATGAATATCAACAAGAATGTATTGCGTCACTGTGAACTACATTTTATGAGTTTAGAAATAATAATTGGCTTGATAAACCGTTGATTGAGTGAATGTTGTCTAAATTCTTCCGCAAAAACGGAACTTTGAAAAGTGCTCCATTAGGGTGGGCTGTACAAAGATTCAAATGCCAAGAATGGATGACTGGCGTTTGTCAAACAATGTTTGTGAATAACTTAAATTGTTTATTCCAGCTTTGAAATTTTGGTTAGAGCTCAAACCATATCCATAACTAATTATTGAAACGGTATGAAACCGGAGAACCTTCGTTTTGTGAAGATGTCAGAGTGAATAACACCGATACAAAAGTCTCCATTGATTACTAAGGAAAAAATAAGTGACACCGATAAAAAAAAAATTCGCTCGCGGATAATCGGAGTTCCACTGTAATGTCTCCCAAAAATCCACGTACACATACACATATTGAAATGTCTTCACATACTTCATAATGTCTCCAAAATGTGTCAAATCGAATGTTTTCAAAATAAAGACATGTCTTCAAACCTGGCATCTATAGAGTGAGGTTTCAAGACGTCGCGAATGTGTAGGGCAGCCTGTTTGTAAGACTTTTTAACTATAATACAAATACGCATCTATTGACGAATGTTTTCGTTTATATTAACATATTATTAATCTTTACATTATTTTTGCGATTTTTAAATTTTTGTACAACAATTGATACAGTTTATAACATTCAAGAATTGAAACATTTTTCGACATTTCAATAAAAAGTGAAGTGTAAGACTAAACCAGGAACAAATGGCGTCCTGTAGGAGTAATGTTCGGTGACTATGACGAATAGAATTTTTTTTATCAATTCTACCAATTTTACAAATTAAAGCAGAATGCAATTTTCTAATTTTATGTGAGAATTTTAATTGAGAAATTAAGAGTTGTTCCAGATATGAATTGGACATAAAATAACAGAAGATAACATTGATGTGTAAGAGAGGTTTGTCTTTTACGGTAGAGATGGGCAAAACAGTTCACTTTGATGAACGGTTCAGTCACTAACCGTTCATCTGAGTGAATCAGTTCTTTTGAACCGTTCTTTCGTTCTTTCGTTCAGCTATATTAAGTACAACATAGAATGTTAGCTGGAACCCAACATCAATAGACAGCTATTAATTGATATCGTTGGATTCATATTTTTGAAATTTAGTGGGGAAAGATAAGCTGCTTCTTCTTTAAAAGTCGCGAACTGTATGTGAAAACATTATCGGCTGACAAAAGTATAAGTAATAATTTGATGCGCACACAATATGTGCAATTTTTCATATTTTCTATTTGGACAACACATAGGTTTCATGCAAGAACATTTTTCATAATGTTCATTCAGAGAAAACTACTTTAAAACTACGAAAATCTAATTTAATTTTTAACCCAAAATTGAGTATACATCAACAAAATAAACCCTGCGTTACATGTATTTTGCTCGTAAATAACAATATCGTTTTATTTTTCTTACAAGCATTCTCGTTCTATTTATTCCGTCCAGCGCAAAGTATTGATAAGACATAGTTTTCATGATGAAATTTCTTTTTTTCGTGTTTGGAACTCATTTTTAGTCGTTTACTGCGTTTATCCGCGATTTTCGTTATCCGCAGTGAGCTAGCCAGACTATTCCGCGGATAATCGGGGTTCTACCGTAATATATTTTTTCTGATTGTGGTATTAATTTAAACCACTATTACAGAAAAGTACTATTAAGAGAGTAATAACTAATTAAAAACGAATAAGATGCATCGAGTTCGTGTGAAGAGTTCAGTAGGAAATCAATGTCTAGCGTATGAGAGATACATATATTGACTCCGTTAATGAATTCTGGCGAACATAAAAATAGGCTAGTGATATGTTCGCCAGAATTCTACAAGTTGCGCTAGCCTTCCTTTGTTACCTCTTTGTTACTCTACATACTGAAAGAAACGCACATAAACTGTTAGCGTTCGATTTATTTCTATTGTTAATAGAGGATTGTTCATTCCACTAGGATGAAGATACCACCACAAACTGTGAATATTGTAATATTAAAAATGTTCGGTATTGTTTTCTTAATTGCGGGTTCCGATCCATCTTCTTTGAATGGAAGACAAACACTAGTCGTATCTCTGGAGGAGGGTTTCTAGTAGTATGAAATGTGAGAATTTTCGAAACTTGCTTCTTTGAGGCGCCCGGGAAGCTCGTGCCGCCATTGATGACAATGAAATGGGGCATTATGACTGCCAAAGTTTCCTCCGTGCTGGGACTCATCCGCCGTCGTCACGCATATGCTGTTCCTGTTGGCCTTTTTTCGATGTAGTTCATGCTTTGACGATTGAACGGGTTTTTTTTACGTAGAACTACGTCTTTCATTAAGGGTGTCAAATCAGAAAACAGGTCACGTTTTTATGAAATAAAGTTAACGTTAATAACTATTTTTGACGCGAACGGATTTTGGCGATTTACATACTAAACGAATCGGAAATTCCGTAAGATTTGTTCAATATGCCATACAATAGAATCCCCTGGTTAGTAAATGGTTAAAATTCATGAAAACTTTAAGTATTTCTATTTTCCCATACATTTATTCTGTCCATTTGAGTGCTTTCCCGAACAGAGCTATCAATAACGAGCAACTTATCGACGACCAACGGAGGGGAAATCGTAGGATTTAGAGTCTCCGTGAACAAAGGAAAAGAAGAAGAATGGAGGGGAATACTTGCCTAGAGTATAAACAGTGGATCTCGCTGAGGCAAACTTTCATTCGGTATCGGACTGTTGAGTAATCCAGTTCACTTTGCTTTCGCTGCGCTTCGATCTAAAATTGGACCCCACCAGCGGTAATCCATGTTGGATATCGTTGTTTGGTTTTTCTGTTCGTTTTTCGCGTTATTCGTATCGTGTGTTTTTCTTACCGCGACATAAATTGGACGCTTCGCGTAGTGTGTGATGAGCAAGAAGAAGAGGAAGGCAGGCTCGAGTCCTGCAAAAAACGGACGCATTGCCAGGGGCAATGAAATTTCGAGGCAAGCGTCATCTAATGATGCACGCGATGTTGGTGCAGTGAAAAGCGCTCGCACTGAACCGAGCCTTCGCGAATGTGATACCGCACCGAACAACAGCGAAGTAGGCGATTTTGGCGCGTTGGTCGAAAATGTAAACGCCCAGGCAGCAACCAAAATCAAGCTCCCCCCGCTGGTGGTGAAGGCGGTCGCTCTTGACAAACTCATCAGCGAATTCGCATCGATGGGTGTTACAGCAGAGTACAAGCTGTGTGGCATAATTCAGTATTTTTCCAAACAGTTAACATTGTTTGTTTTTCGTCATCATAAGGGCTTCGTTGGTGCCTTTGAGAATGCATCAATGCATTAAACTGACGTTATGGCGAAGCAGACGTTAAGGTTGTGCACCAAAAAATTATTTGGGAATACCAAGCATCCTGAATGTCTTACTGGAATGTTATAAGTTATTTGGGTTCGCGTGCCAGTCGCAAAACTGACTTCAACTAGGATTACATTTGCGCTAATATTGATCATAATGAAGCATTGCTACTGTTTTCGAGGTTGTTATTAACAAAAAGAGTTTATTTTTCTTGTTTAGTCATCAAGAAAGTAAATGTTTTGGAATTTTGTATGTGATTAGGTTTTGCTTGCCAGTAGCAAAACTTCCTCCACTAAGGGTGACAGCTGCGCTTCTCTCGAGCATGAGAAACTAATGCAACTTTTTTCGAGGCCATTAATATTAACAGAAGCGTTTCTTTTGAGAATAGCGCAAAATGATGAGAAGTGTTTATATTCCTAGTAGTTTCAAGCCACCAATGTATGGCTCTGTATGCATGTTGTGGCGAACGCTTGTTTGGGCTTGGTTTACGTTGTACGAACGATGTCTAGAGGTGCGATTCCTTTAAGGCAATACTAAATAACATGTAGCATGATATTTGATACTTGCAAGTGTTGTCATTGTTGTTGTTTACATGCGGTGCCAAAGATATATTGATGTAGTTATGAGATATGGAATAATGGTGCTGGTGCAACATGTATATAATCGACTGTAGCCGAGTCTATGTCAATTTCGAAAAAGGCCACCGGAATAGCCTTCGAGGTAAATTTTCAATGCATTGACATGAAATAAATTGCGACATACGATTGTTTTGCGAGGGCAAGAATGAATCATCAATCAATTATCGTCAACTGATTCTACAATGAAAAAATCATTTCAGACATTATTCTACTAAGCAGTTGTTTCTAAAATTTCACAGCATTATAGAATAATGTCCGAAGGTATAAACAAGCGACTTACATAAAATAACAACGTAGTTCTACGTCAACAATGCGGTCGTATCTTGGACACAACCTCCTATAATTTTTTTGTCTGAGTTTACTTCCCTGGAATGACCCATATATTTTCCACTTTATTCCGACTAGTGTAGATAGGATTAGAACCATTATTAACCAGGTGCGTTACATTGCAGAGGATGTTTATCATTGACATAATGCCATCCATTGGTTTCCCGGAATTTATTTCACAAGTATCTTTTAAGATTTCTCTCCGTCGTTTTCTGAGTTCTATTCACTATTATATTCACTTCACTATTAGTTGTTCCATATAATAGAACAAACTATAGCTACAACAATCCGTTTGATTAATGTCTTCGTCTGTTTAATTGTGTATGTGATGGATTTGAATTCAATTCGAGCAAAAACGTTTTTAGAAATAATCCTATTCTCCCAATTAGATTTTAAGGAAAATAGTTCAGTCTGTGCGAGTAATCGAAGACGGTGATAATGAATAAAAAAATTAATATGAATAGAGTAACTTAAGACATCATGTCTCTTTGACAACTCGGCAAGCAATTTTAGAGTTTGGCTGGGATGTGCTATTTCACCCACCTTAAAATTATCACATAATCCACTGCAAAATTCTCTTAAGCGCAAGATCTGCGACTTATTGGATAGTATAAAAACACACTGGCAGTTTTTTGACGAAATATTGTGGAACAAGCACCTCCCTAAAATCCGCACGAGCTTTCCAGTCAACCCAATATTTCCCAAGAGGTTGTATAGGAAGATCATTGGTAGATGAACCTCACTATCACTAAGTTTCTGCTTTTTTTCGGCAAGATTTCATGTAGCCATCAGACTACATGATCATGGGATGCTGGTAAAACTTCGCACAAACGAGGGTGGAGCAATCCACTGTTAAAAGACTGAACAATTTTGAAGAAGCTAGCAGAAGACAACGTAAAGAAATTCGGAAGAAATTGGAGATCGGTACACAGAATTTCCCAAGAAATGACGAAGAAAACAAAGACTCGCGCTTTGTCATCAAGTTCCGAAAGTGCATTCACCTCGTCCCAAATAAAACACTTCTCTAATAAAATTTTTATTCGCCAGCCTATGTTGTCTGAAATCGTGCTATTTCTGTCCATGTGGTTGTCCACATACCTTACATATCCATGTTAACGTATCAGGGCACTTGTTTATGTTCATCGTTGCAAGCTATTCTCCACTGCTCTGGCCGCACTGCACCGCATGGCATTGGGTGGTTTCACATGGCTGTCAAAAACGAACCGACGGACGGATGGACGGCATAACGCAGCGAGAAAACACCGTGCCCCTTCACATCGGAGATAGTAATCTTCGTCATCATCGTCATCGGTGTTTTTTGGTGTGTTGTGTGTGATATGTGTTGGTAGAACATGCAGCTTAGAATTACTTCACTTCACTAAACAGCCAAAGAAACTGGATTACTCCGGACCATGTGATTTTTGAAAAGATATAGTAGATCAGGAGTGCGTGCCGTTGCCCGTCTGGGGCGTAATTCCTTTGTATTTTCTGTTTCGTTGAATGACTGCGGCAAGTGCTGCGTGCTGCAAAATCGGTCGAAAATTCGTCTACCGTTAAATGGGTAGACAAAGTGAAGGAAAACTATATTTGCGAAATCAAACAAGAAGTGCAAATTTGCGAAAAAGTAAGAACGAGTGTAAGTGAGGCACGAAGAAAAGTATAAATAGGCGTCATTAGTAGTATCGGTGAGTAAAATTTCCACTCGCAGTGTGCGGCGATGGTGAATTGACTGACAGAACACGTGCACATGTGTGTGCGCCCCAAAAGAAGAGAAAGGAAATCGTCAAACGCGTAGCTCCTCCAGCATTCCATGAGTGTGTTTGTAGCGATCGGAACAAGAGACAGTAGAAGAAACACTGAATATTCGATGCGAGTCTATTGACTTAGCTGGTCTTGGTTGGGTTAGATGAGTTTTGTTTACATATTCTTTCCAACCAGAAGTGGATGTCAGCTCTAGGCTCATAATTACTATGATTTTTCGTTGAAGTTTTTCGATGGGTATCATTATTTGAGTTTTTTTGATAGCATGAATTATTTGAATTAATATTTTTTGGAACGTGTATTCGATCGAGCACAATAAATATTTATAATCACAATGGAACTGCCGTAGTCTAGTGCCTAAACTAGACTCGTTCAAATTTTTACTTCAAAATTATGATTGTGATATATTCGCTCTTTCCGAAACACGGCTTTCTTCTGACACAGAACTCAACTTCCACGATTTTAATATTATTCGCCTGGATAGAGATGATTCCTATGGAGGAGTACTTTTAGGGATCAAAAAGTGCTACTCTTTCTATAAAATTCCTCTCCCAGCTCTATCAGACGTCGAAATCGTCGCTTGTCAAATAACTGCAAAGAATAAAGAACTCTGCATAGCTTCAGTATACGTTCCCCCGAATACTTCCATTAGCCGTAGTCAACTTTGGAATCTAATTTCGATTCTCTCAACCCCAGTTCTAATTTTGGGTGACATGAACTCCCATGGTACTGGGTGGGGCGATCTTTATGATGACGCTAGGGCGGCTATTTTTTACGATTTATGTGACGATTTCAACTTGACTATCTTGAACACTGGTGAAGTGACACGAATTGCAAAACCTCCGGCTCGGGAAAGCCGACTCGATCTATCTTTGTGCTCAAACTCGCTATCATTAGATTGTCAGTGGAAGGTCATCAATGATCCCCATGGTAGCGATCACTTGCCAATCAATATATCAATCAAGTGTAGCCCGCAATCCACTGAACCATCTCGAGTTCCATTTGATCTAACAAGGAACATCGACTGGCAAAAATTTGCAACGGCGGTAAAAATCGGTGTCGAATCAATAGATATACTTCCACCATTGGAAGAATATCGATTCTTCGTCGATTTATTGTATAAAAGCTCACTGGAAGCACAAAAAAGAAAAGTTCCAAGTGCTTCATTTAAAAGAAAACCAGCCACTCCTGGCTGGGACGATGAATGCACAAAATTGTATTTGAAAAAATCTGATGCTTTCAAAGCTTTTCGCAGACATGGAACATCCACACACTTCGAGGAATATTCAAAGCTTGAAATACAGCTGAAACAATTAGTTAAAGCAAAAAAACGCGGTTACTGGCGCAATTTCATCGAAGGTCTTTCTCGTGAAACCTCAATACGCACCTTGTGGAGGGTAGCTCGCAACATGCGTAACCGCTCATCTACCAACGAGAGTGAAGAATACTCCAACCGATGGATATTCGATTTCGCGAAAAAGGTCTGTCCAGACTCAGTTCCAGCCCAACATATTCTTCGAGAAACGTCTCCGAGCGGTGGTCCTCTGGACAGACCATTCTCAATGCTGGAATTTTCTATGGCTCTTTTTTCATCGAACAACTCTTCACCCGGAAGCGATATGATTAAATTCGTTCTTCTAAAAAATCTTCCCGATATCGCGAAAAGACACTTGCTAGACTTATTCAATACTCTACTAGAAAACAATATTGTGCCACCCGAATGGAGACAGGTCAAAGTGATAGCAATTCAAAAGCCTGGCAAACCAGCGTCTGACCATAACTCATACCGTCCGATTGCTATGCTCTCGTGCATTAGAAAATTGCTGGAGAAAATGATCCTTCGAAGACTCGATCAATGGATCGAGACAAATAATTTGCTATCAAGTACACAATTTGGGTTTCGCAAGAGCAAAGGAACAAACGATTGTCTAGCGTTGCTTTCTAGAGATATTCAACTGGCCTTTGCGTACAAGGAGCAACTGGCTTCAGTATTCTTGGATATTGAGGGAGCTTTTGATTCAGTTTCCATAGAAATTCTGTCAGACAATCTGAACAGATGTGGACTTCCTGGAATTTTGAATAACTTCTTGTACAATTTGTTGTCAGAAAAGCAAATGAACTTCACCCTTGGACAGCTGACAACTTCCAGAAATAGTTATATGGGTCTACCCCAAGGCTCATGTCTCAGCCCCCTTCTTTATAATTTTTATGTGAAAGATATTGACAGTTGTTTGGCAGAACAATGCACGCTAAGACAACTTGCAGATGATGGTGTGGTTTCCGTCAGAGGTCCCCATGCCGAAAACTTGCAAAGACCATTGCAAAATTCCCTAGATAATTTGTCTTCTTGGGCAAGGAACTTAGGGATAGAATTCTCGCCGCAGAAAACAGAACTGGTAGTGTTTACTCGAAAGCGGTCCCCAGCCCAATTGCAACTTAAGCTTTTGGGGAGAAACATTACCCAATCATTGACCTTCAAGTACCTTGGTGTCTGGTTTGATTCAAAATGCACTTGGAATACCCACATTACGTATTTGAAGCAAAAATGTCAAAAAAGAGTCAACTTTCTCCGCTCGATTTGCGGCACGTGGTGGGGAGCTCATCCGGGAGATCTCATAACGCTTTATAAAACAACTATTCTATCTATTCTGGAGTATGGCTCTTTCTGCTTTCTCTCAGCAGCTAAAAGTCACCTTCTAAAATTGGAACGAATTCAATATCATTGTCTGCGTATAGCTCTCGGCTGTATGCACTCAACGCATAACATGAGTCTCGAGGTTCTGGCAGGAGTAACTCCTCTACAGCACCGATTCTGGGAACTTTCTCTCAGAATACTGGTGATATGCGGTATCACGAACACACTTGTGATTGAAAACTTTGATAAAATGCTTCATCTAAATATACAATCTCGGTTTATGAGAATTTATCATCACTATATTTCATCAGATATTTGTCTTCCATCGTTTACTCCAGACCGTGCTCACTTCACCATCAGCAGTTCCTCAATTGAATACGATCTGTCGATGAAACAAGCAATACTTGGGATTTCAGATCAGCTTCGACCAACTTTCATTCCCCGTATTTTTAACCGAAAGTACCAAAAAGTCAATTGCATGAAAAGATACTTTACTGGTGGGTCTCGCCTCAATGGATCCACTGGCTTCGGTGTTTTCAATGAAAATTCGAGCGCCTTCCGTAAACTGCAGGAACCTTGTTCCGTTTATGTTGCTGAGCTGGCAGCAATCGACTTCGCATTGGGGATGATCTCCAACAAGCCTGCAGACCATTACTTCATTTTCTCAGATAGTCTCAGTTCGCTTGAGGCTCTCCAGTCGATGAAAACTAGTAGGCACCCATCTTATTTCCTCACAAAAGTGAGACAGCAGATGAGTGCACTGATCGAAAGATCTTATAAGTTAACCTTTGTTTGGGTCCCCTCTCATTGCTCAATTCCTGGCAATGAGAAGGCGGACACTCTCGCAAAGGTGGGTGCCCAGGAAGGCGAATTGTTTGATAGACAGATTTCATACGATGAATTTTTCCAATTACTGCGTCAGAGTTCCCTCTTGAGTTGGCAAACCGATTGGGACACTGGAAGTCTTGGGCGGTGGTTATATTCAATTATTCCAAAGGTTTCTTCGAGAGCGTGGTTCAAAGGTTTGGACTTAAGTCGTGACTTCATTCGTGTAATGAGTAGACTTATGTCCAACCACTACTCGCTAGATGTGCATCTCCACAGAATAAATCTTGTTCAAAGCAACGTCTGTCGGTGTGGAAACGGTTACGATGACATCGATCACGCAGTTTGGCAATGTACGGATAATTACGCAGCCAGAGAGTACCTTTTGAATGCCCTTGAGGTCCAAGGAAGACAACCCTATGTTCCTGTTAGAGACGTGTTGGGAACTCGCGACATCTGCTATATGCAGTTGATCTATATGTTTGTGAAACGGTCTAGTATAAGTATTTAATGCTTTTGTGTTTTTCTTTTTCGTTATTAGTTTGTTTGTCTTGTCCCCCCATCTCACCGTCGCCCACCCTCGACAACTAGTCGAACACCAGATGCTATCCCTGGTCATTATGCACAATGCTACAGTGCGTGCGGCAACCCTCGGTTGAGACAACGATACCTCATATCCATATCCCCAACCTGACCCGTCCCACAAAAATGTTGCCCTTTTAACCTCGAGTAAACCGCGAGTATTCGGTCGAATCCTAATAAACATAGAAATTAGTTGAAACTTTGTATAAACAAACCTTGAATTAGCGGCTCCGCAAAGCTTATGCGATTGAGCCTTACAAATAAATGAACTGGATATAAAAAATATTTATAATCAATGAACATTTCCAGATGAAAATTAAACAGTTTCAAAACAGCAGTTATGGAGACATACAAAATTTTTTCATGAAAATCTACCGCCGTCCAAACCTTCAATGGCACATAGCAACATTCTGAGCAAGTAATAGCAAATAAGTTGCACGATTATTTTGTTAAGAGTGTTTCATCGATCAAACAATCCATTTAATTTGTTTATGAACCTGATGAAATAAAGCAGCTAGTTAATAGTAATTGTAAATTTGAAGATTTCCACCCAATTACATTAAATGAACTGAGAATTATTTTTTTTCATTAGAAAAAAACGAATTTCTTTCGTCATGTTCATCTTATTTTTATTGCAAACCAATTCACCATTTTTTCTGATTTGTTTTTTACAAACTATGTAAATACTGTCAGGTAATTCATGAATGCAAAAAAAAACTAATTTTTTAAGCCAAAACAGTCATCGAGTCGGTCTTTTTCGACGTGACGGGGCATTGTCATCAAGAAAAATCACTTTCACGGCAGAGCACGGTTCAATTCGATCTGTTCCTTATTATCAGAGACCTTGAATGTGTCGATTCATTCGACTCTGCGGAAACTTGATTGATTATTGACTATTATAGAGGCTTTGAACTACGAGGCTCATTCATCTCTAGCCTTGAAAAAAAATTGTAAGGGGTTGTATCAAGGACACGACCGCATATTTTCGACGTAGAGCTTCGCAATTATATTATGCAATCCAATTGTTTACCAATTCGGATATTATTTTAGAATGCATCGAAATTTTTGTAATAGATTATGTTTTTCGTTACAAATAAATTTGATGAACGTCCTTTTACGTTTGATATGTTGCCTAGGACTACCAGAATATGTGAATGGAAGAATTGTCAAACGATCATTGTATTTTACATTTCCCTCTGAAATTATTGCACATCTCATGTTTACGTAGTTCTCGAGCCGCGAAAGTTCATTCACCTCTAGTATCTGAAATGACGATTTTCCCAGACTTCACAGCTTAAAAGTACGTTTTAGGGAAACCTATGCACAACGACAAGCGAGTACAAAAGTACTCAACACCAAAAAATACCCCCGACTTGCATGTATTTGCAAAGCGGATTTCCCCAGGCATATTAATTTTGAAGTACGTGTTAGGGAAACACAGCTAAGTGGGAAAAAAATACCCACGACTTGCATGTTTTGACAAAGTGGATTCCCCCAGACACATTGATTTTGAAGTCCGTGTTAGGGAAACACAGCTCGAGGGGAATACCCCCGACTTACATGTATATTTGCAGAGCGGATTTCCACAGGTATATCGATTTTGAAGTCTGTGTTGGGGAAACCGTAAATCGGGCCAATCAAAACGAGGCAGTTAGGGCGTTTCAATAATGCTTGATATTTTACAGTTATTCAATTGTTCATCTCATGAAAAATATTTACTAACTGTGATAGACGCGTAGAAATATTTCCTATCAATTGATGCAAATATCTTTCCGATCTGCTAAGAAATGTTCAAGTTATAAGCATTCGAAATACGGGTAGGGTTAACACACAAATCAGCAGAACAAATGTATGGGAAAAAAGGAAGTTCTTCCAGTTTTCATGAATTTAAACCATTTAGAGATTAGCGAATTGTAACGTATAGCACAAATCTTAGGGAATTTCCGATTCGATTGGTATGCAAATCATGAGAATTCGTTCACAGAGGAAATAGTTATTAACGTTTACTTTATTTCATAATCTTTTTTCTGATTTGGCACCCTTCCTGAAAGACGTATTTCTACGTCAAAATCCTACTCCTATTGAAAATTTTGTCAATCCATGGAGGGTCTTGGGATTGAACCCACGGTCGTTCGCTTAATAAGCGGATGCGTAACCGTTAGAGCTATGGGTACCTTCGCGGTAACGTCTTCTTCTTTCATTTGATAACAATGGGCCTGACCACGACCGTCACTTCACGGTGGAAACGTGATGATTTGTATGCAAAGTTATTTACACTTCATTCCGTTTTCACCGTGAAGTGACGTTCGTGATCAGGCCCAATGACTTTAAACCTTTCGATTCATTCGTCTTCGAGGCGCTTGACTGATTAACTGATTTTTATATTACAGAGGCTTATTTGCCTGTAAGTCTTTAACATGGTCAATAAATCAATGGATGGTACAGTGATTGAAGCTCAGATCATTCGCTTGGCGATTGACGAATTAAACTATTTTATTGATAAAAACTATATTCTATATTTTGAGTGTCTATCTTTACGTTTTTTTACCAATCTGTGATTTGGTGGTTTCGTACGAGCATGATGGGTGCAAACAAAGCGTTCATCGAGTGCTGGAAGTACCGTCTCTTCAGCCTACGTATGACGTGTTCCAGCAAACGCATGATGGGCGCAGTTGCGTCTATCAGATGCTTTCCACAGCCTGTAGAGGGCTTCGATTGATGATTGGAAACATGAAATCATCGAGAAACTCTATTGCTAGTCGCAAACCCGGAAAATGAGCAGCGTTGGAGTCAAAACATGGCCTCGTTTTTTTTAGATAACCCCAGTTCTAAGATATCCGTGCCGAGGGTGTTCAAAGGATACTCTATCGAGCCAGGGCACCTTCCACAGTATTCGCTCCTTACTGTGTTACAGCATTCATTTAATTACCCTAGCGACTCGTGGGATGCAAATGAGTGAAACTGTATAACAAAAGAAATGAACGGAAGGAGTGTGCATCTTGCAGGATGGCCACGATTATATTACAGTGACGGGTTGAGCTGTCTCAAGTTGTGCTGGAGAGAAGCGAGCGTGATAACTTCCTTTCCAGTTTGGTAACCAGTGATGAATCAAAAATTTTGACTTATGTCCAATACAGCGGACTCCACTGGTTATGAAAAGGTATGCCATCGAAAACTATTCTAAAAGACTTCCGCATGTATCGTTCCTTCGGGTTATGCGTATTTTGGAATCGTCATACCGTGTTCCAGTGGGAGTTATTGTATACACGCGAGACAGTCGATCGGCACCGATATTAGGATCAGCTTAGCATTGTGGTCAAGAAGTTGGGCACATCTCATATCTCAGTTACTAGTAAACCCATACCTTTGTTGTACGATAATGTAGCACATAGCACGGGAGATACTAGAACATCCGTCGTATTCACCCGACCTGAGCCCAACAGAATATCACTAGCTAAGGTCTATGCACAATTGTATGAGGAATGGGGAATTTAGATCTATGTTGGAAGTCAAGGACTTCCTTTACATCGATAACACGGGATCCCACTGCTTGTATGAATTCCAGTAGATATTTGATCGAGCAGCGGTAAAACCCTAGTGTAAAAGCGTGATTAAGTAAGCCTCATATGGGCCATACTGTTCTAAAAAGAGGCGCTGAAAGTCTGTCTTATATGGGTGACACTCTCCGTATACTGGTACTGGAGAGTGAAGAAGGTGGTGTCATACGTTTGGTTGGCCATGCTTTCCGTATGAGAGCTACTGAAATGTGGAAATGGTGGCATCAGTGCGTTACAAAAGGGAATCAGAATGAAAACAACCAACAAAAGCAACGAAGAAAAAAGACGGGTGGGTAATGTCGGGGACATAACCGGAGTGACGTAGGACTATACAAAGGGGACAGCTTTTGTTAAATATATATTTTAAATATATTGTTTTATTTTCTCCTCCTACGTGAATACCTACCTATCTACCTGAAAAATGGATTAGTTTACTGTTTACTCTTTATGAACATGTTGATGGTTCTGAAAAGAACCTTTGGTGTTGTGTTTTTGTTATCACTCGATATTCCCATCTTGTTCGGTTAAACCTTCCTGTTTAGCTATTGCGTTTGCCACTCGCCACAACTTTCACGGTTGGAAAATTTCTTCCCATCCAGCTTGTGACATGTTGTTCAGTAAATTACATTTAATGCGACGTGCCGGAGAAACACTTTGCCACTCACTGAAACTAATTGTTGCCTTGATGAGCATGCAGGCTAAAAAGGGTCCTTTTCAGGATCACAAAATTATCTTCAATCTAAAGAGTTTATTGTTTTGTTATCACTCGATATCCCCATCTTGTTCGGCTAAACCTTCCTGTTTAGCGATTTGTTGCCACTCGTCACAGCTTTCACAGTTGGAAAATTTCGTCCCATCCAGCTTTGTGACATGTTGTACAGTAAATTACATTCAATGCGACGTGCCGAAGCGCCACTCAGTGTCGCATTGGAGGCAATTTTAACCTGTAATTGAACATTTGCGATGACAGTGGTACAGTGTCGACTTTCAATGTGGGGTCATAATTTGGATCTCTATGTTTACAAAAATGTCCAACTAAATATGTCGCATTACATCTCCGTCCAATTAGCTAAATGTCGAACTAATTGTAAATTACTGTACTTTCAATCTGGAAACAATTTAAGAATTGGTGAAAATTGAATAATCAGGAAAGCCCCCAACTATCAATAAGCTCAGAACAACTGCCAAATTCACATACTCATCAGATCCTGGCAAACAAATTATGAAAAAATCAATTTGTGTTTTATAATTATTTTGGATAATGTTTTAGAAAGCATTGAACTGTATTTCCTAAACTCTTTTTTGGAAGGTTTAATGGTCCTGAAAAGCGCCTTGTTTTATGGAATGGTTCCAATTTAGAAAACTTAGTACTCGTGGTTTTGAAAAAAACCATTTCGAACGCCCTCGATGCCGCCTTATTCTGGATTTGCCACCAAAGCAGTTTGTATAAAGAACAAACTTTTTTCTTCTGCTACCTGATGCCGTTTTGCGATTGCGTTTGCCACTCGCCACTCGCTGCAACTGCCTGTTGTCTTGATGTCCACCGAACCGAATGTGTTCTGTTCTGAATGCGGGTTTTCTTATCGTCGCGAGCAGCTTTACCAGCCAACTCGATCACTTCGGCGGCCGAAACTATATAACGCCGGCTAGGTGGACTGGTGCACTGGTACTAACGCGCTCGGCCTAGCTACCCTTGCGGGGAACTCCAGATCAACACGGTTCGAGCGGGATTTTGCCTTTCCCTTCACTTTTCCTCCTTTACCATGTCCAGACATGGCTGCTTGGGTTGATTTGTTTATGTGTTGTGATGCGAACCGATGTGGTGTACGGTTTGAATGAGAATGATCGTTACGGCAGCGGAGCGGGGATTTTTAAGCTGACTGGCTGGCTCGAGAATTACGCATGTGTGAGACTGCGACCAATGTTTCGTTCATTTTTTTCTTTTTCCTTTCCAATCGTGCTTCATTCTATTTCGCTGCTGCTCTGGTTGCCCGTTTTGGTCGGTACGATTTGAGGAGCACAAAATGGACCAATCAAAAATGGGCACATAGTGCATTTTGACAATGCTTGATATTTCACAATTATTCAATTATTTATCTCAAGAAAAATGAAATGTTATTCGTTATGATAGATGCGTAGATATATTTCCTATCAATTGATGCAAAAACCTTTGCGATCTATTGAGAAATGCTCGAGTTATAAGCGTTCCAAATCTTGCATTTTTTCCTACTTGTTCAGTGCCTAGATTTCCATTTCACCCCCTATATCTTCCGGTTAGACGTAGTCCTACGTCAAAAGAAATAGTACGATGGATACGACAGGTGACCAAGTCAACGCGTTCACTAGTAGTAGAAAGCTGCTGCGATCGCCAATACTCAACCGAGTGGAAAAAACAAGGCTCCGCGTTCCCTCCGGTAACGGCAATTGATCAAACTAATGGTCGCAGTGGTACAATGCTTCTACAGAAGAACGGCAATTGGGTGACGGATAAAACGGAGATGTCCGCCATTCAAGTCATGGATCGATATCCCATTCAGGAGGTAGCCTCGAGGTCTCGCGAGGGTTTCATGAACACAAAAATCAACGGAATTTTCATCTGCAGTTGCTACGCACCTCCCACATGGACGATGGATCAGTTCCACTACATGCTGGATGTCCTCACCAAGGAGCCCACCGAACGAAGATCAGTCGTTATAGGAGGGGATTTCAATGCTTGGGCAGTAGAGTGTGGAAGCAGATGCCGCGAGAGGAATTAGCTTACTAGAAGCTCTGGCCAAGTTGGATGTGTCCCTGTGTGACGAGGGCACCACCAATACCTTTCACTGAGATGGTCGAAAGTCCATCATCGATCTGACCTTCTGCAGTCCGTCGTTGATGACGAAAATGAGGTGGAGGTTATGCAAAGGATACACCCACAATGGTCATCAAGCCATTTGTTGTACCATTGGCCAACGAAATTCCGTGGCAGTACGGATAAATAGGACATGCCCGCGCAGGTGGAAGACAAGCACCTTTGACAAGGACCTTTTCGTCGAAGCACTGCGCATGGAGAGTGACGTCTTGAACATGAACGCGGATGAACTGACAGAAACGCTAGCAAAAGCATGTGATACAACAACGCTAAGGAGCCTACTGGTGGAGTGAGGCACTTGGCGTGCTTCGAGCCAACTGCCTTAGCATCAGAAGACGTTTCTAACAGGCAAGCAACGACACCAGAGAGGAGCGGAATGTGGAATTTAGAGAGTCCTTGTCCACTCTTAAACGGGCGATAAAGCGGAGCAAATATAATTGCTTCAGGAGTTATACCGGGACGTAGACGCTCTAGAAATTTCTGCATAACTCGAGAACTAATCAAGCAAATGGAACCAAATTTGGTATAATGAGGACAATTGGAATGGGAAGAATGAAATGATATAGTCGAGTCGGTAGACAGAGATAGCGACTAAACGCCCGACTGACTGTTCAGTCGTTTTGGCGGAGAAACTGCGTGAAGGAGTTAAAAGTCATTACTGACTGACTACGGATTTAGTCAGTCAGATAGTCAGCTGACTATCCTCAGTTGACTATGATTATACAGAGCCCTGGTGTTTATTTTGCCTCGCTCGGGCCCTGTCATAAACTTTGGTAAACAAAACCCGTCTATCATTATGGGGTCGCTGCAGCACTGATAAGAATCACGCCCGACAATTTTGGCCCAAGCAGCAGCAAAGGACACCTATTGGCTAGTGTTTCCTCATAGACACTACGATACGGGGGTCCCCATCGACATCATCTTGGCCGAGGACAGCGAGTGCTATAGGAGGAGGAGGAGAACCCGGAAGCAAATGAGGGTGGAGTCGATGGCTATGTAGCAGCAAGAGTCGAGTGCGGCTCAAAACGGTAGATGGACGCACAAGCTCATACCGACACCAATGAGCTGAGTGAACATGAAGCATGAAGAGGTGAATTTCTCCCTAACGCAGTTTTTGTCTGGTCACGGCTGTTTCAGGCAGTATCTGCACTGGTTCTGGCAAGCAAGATCGCCTCTTTATCCGGAGTGTCGGGATCCGGAGTGTCGGGATGTGGAAGAAACTCCGGAACACGTCGTTTTTGTATTTCCCAGATTCACCGCAAAGCGTGAGGGGCTGGCTGACCTTCATATTGGAAATATGGAGGCAATGTGTTGCGACGAGGACACCTGAAATGCAGTGAACAGCGTAACCGCAGACATCATGTCCGAGCTACAGCGGAAGTGGAGAGCGACCAGCGTGCAGACAACGCCTGACGGTGGAATGGGAACAACTGCGAGTTCCGTTGTAATGGACAGTATCCTACGGGAGCAGCTGTGACGGAGTGCGCGTCAAGTTGCAGGGCACTACCTAATCGGCGCTCTGCTGGGAGGAGAAATCCTGCGAGGGTGACTGTCACGGGGTGCGCGTTGCGTTGGAGGGCGCTTCCTAATCGGTACATGTTTCGACGGGTGAATGGACACTGGAGAGAGGGAATAAGAACGACATGATTATCAATAAAATACTGCCTGGGAGCGCCTGATCGTGGCTTGGATGAAGAAACACTGCGTAGGTCGCTTCCACGGAGTGTCGAGAAGGACGTCATCAAACCGGTGCGTACCCCACGGGAGCAGCTGTGACGGAGTGCGCGTCATGATGGAGGGTACTACCTAATCGGCACTCCACTGGGGAGACAAATCCTGCTTATTCCAATCTACTGTTCCGTGAGATAGAACGGCCTAATCAAGAGGACTCTATCTACATTGATTTTTCGAAATCTTTCGACACAGTACCGGACACATACAGTGGAGAAATTGAAACACATACGCCTTCCAATCTGGATTGCGGAGCGGATACTGTCGTTTCTAACGGATTGAAAGAAATTCATATAGAAGAAATTCCTCGCTTCTACTCAACTTCTGAATTTCCAAACAAGAATTACTTATTCTCTCCATGTATGTGACGCTTGCACTCATTCGTTGTTATCCACTCTTCCGATCTCCAGCCACTCGATGTGTTGGCAATACGGAAATCACGTGGCCCAGATGTGTGAACCGTTTCGCAGCGCTCAGAACCAGCCAACGTTTACCACCTGTGAGTCATATCGGCCAGAAATTGATCTCAATGGAACAAACGCGCTAACGGACGACGCCGACGACGGCGTAATATATCTCCCAGCGATTTATCACTTCCCATTCACTGTGCGCGCTCGGTACAGTTACCGCCTTCGAGAGATTGCACTTGCTTCTTTGTGCCATCTTCGAAAATGCAAATCGGAGAACATGTGAGAATAGATACACGTTTGTTCTGACACTCACACCTCTTGAGCCGATCGTATCGTGTAGAATTTATGGCGGCTTCTTAAAACTCTTTAGGGGAGACAGGTAAAATTTTGTTCCCCCTAGGAAAGAATAAGGTAACAACTATGTTTGCTCCTTGATTAGTTAACCATAAGTCAACTTTTTTTTCTGTATTATAGTGACTTTTAACACTTTTTGGCTGGTTCGTCACTTTTACTTCCTATTTTGGAAGACTTTCAGCGTGAGAAGTACGAATGTTACCACCACGCCAGATCACCTCCACGACATAAGTCAACTGTAAAAACTCTGTACTTGAGCAAAAAAAATATTTGGAATTAGAGGTTTCGAGAGGAAATTATTTTTTATTATTTTTTTAGAGTAAGTTACAACTCTTAAACTTGCGTATGAGGGTGCTGTCTTCCAATATCATGATTGTTTATAAAATTTGCATTTTTGTTCTTGGTTGTTTCCATCAAAACTTGCGTGGGACGTTTCTTTGATAAGGGCGTTTAATACACTGTTCTCTCAATTTTCACATCTTGGCACCCTGAGACGCCTAAAGTCGGAAGGCAAAGGTGCACTCGGAAGTGATCCTGTTTATTATACACTTCGATACTCCTAGGTCTAACAAACAGCTGCAGGATCGACAGCACTCTTTCAAAACACGTGCTTTTCCATCCGTTCTAATGCTCACTGACCAGTAAAAAAAATTCCATTCACTCTGGATACAGGTGGAAATCGGGGAGCTCTGTTGCAACTAAGCGATCATAAAAATTCCTATAATTTATCCAGTTTTTTCTTTTCTTATCATTCGCAGCAACAGCAGTTGCAGAAGCCCAAAATCATCGGTCGTGTGCTTGTAAATAAAGAAGAATAAAGTGAGAATCAGTTCGGAAACAGAGCAGAAAGAAGAAAAAATAAAAATAGGTAAATTTACCAGAAGAAGAAAAACTGAGGATAGTCCACAGTAGAAGAAGAATGGACAAAAGCTTTCGTGATACAACACTATTGTTGTAGTGTTGCGAATACACAACGCGCCACACGACAATGCCAATGGAATCGATGCGGCGGCGGGGAAGCATGTGTGCGTGAATCTGTTGAAGCAATCGAAAGTCTCTCGCAGTTCGGTTCGGGACACGGCGAGTGAAGGTTTTCGTTCGGAGTCCGCCGGTCTGCCGTGAGAAGCAAAGGAAAACTTTGGACCCGTGTTTGTGTGTGTGCATGCGTGCATAGCTGTATGTGTGGGCGGAGTGTGAAGTGATAAGAAAGCAATCGCTGTTAAGAGTGAAGAAGCTAGAGAGAAAGACAGTGCGATCGAAACGGGGCTCTTGTAGTCCAGCCAAGCATCCCGGAATCTTTCTCAAGTTATGGATCCAGCGGTTGCTTGGTTTCAGGAAGAACAGGAAGGACCGGCGAAGCGCGTGTGGTTGGGTATTTGGGAAACCATGTCCGAACTGGATCCCCCATTGACTGTTCCGGTTGAGAATCAGAAGCCTCAACGAGCCGGAACGGAGAAGCCGAATCGTGTTGTCGGCGGGGAGAACCGACTGATCGGTGGTGGCGGCGGAGGCGGCGATGAATCCCATCACCATCTTAACCATCATCACCAGCATCATCACATGAACGCGTTGAGCGAGAATAACAACAATAACAATAACAACAACAGTAATAATAACAACACCAATAGCAACTGTGGAAACGGAAATGGGAACAACACACCGACCGGCGGCGGTACAATTCTAGTCAATAACAACGAGAAAAACTATAATCCGACCAGGAAGAAAGCTGGCAGCACAGTGGACAATAAGGCCAGTACTTACAACATGAACAAGCAACACATGCGACTGATCGGTGTTCACGGTGGTTGCCCGTGGCGGCCGCCGAATTTCAAATACGGAAGAGGAATACTTGGGTGAGTACAGTTTTGCTCCGCACCAAAAAAACAATTATTTCCGATTCTGTGTGCACTCGTGTAACCCTAAGGTGGGGAAAGACGTAATTTGTTTCGACTGATAACAACAGTTGCATATGTGCATTTGCACCTTTTTTTTTGCGCTCTATCGGCTGGTTGTGTCACGTTTGTTGAAATATCATGTTTGTTTGGTTGACAACTGGTTCGCGTTCATTTTTTTGTCGTTCGATTGTATGATAACAAGTTTGATTATCAATCGATGGTTGTTATAAGGCACCGTTGCGACATACTCATAAATAAAGGAATCTTCAGTTAATTATTTACATGATCCAGTAAAGAATATTTGCTTTATCAAAATAAACACATATGTATTGTAATCTTAACTTGCTGTGCTATTCATAACAATATTTATGGACGTATTTCACCAATGATGACAAATGTGTCGTAAATTACAAATATAGCTTCACCATAGAAACTGGACATTGAATAAAAAAATCAAAACGTGGTAATAGCATATGTAGTTGTAAATTTTAAAGCAGGTTCATCGAAATAAAATAAATGATTGAATAACTGTACGACTGCATAATGTATGTACGCTTAAAATATAACATAAAAATTTTATTATTAAACTAATCTCATTTTTTCAGTTTCGAACATATTCCATAAGAAGTCATTTTTATTTCTGAAAATACTCTCTGTTGGTCGTGATATTGACATATTGAGTGCTATATTTTTTTCCTTAAAGCTGGGGATATGATTTTCAAAAATCAATCGGTGGTTCAAAAAATCATTTTCCCCCTTTCTATCCAAAAATGACTTTTTGCAAAAAATCATAACATTTGAACTACTGAACCGATCTAGATGATCAACATAATCAATTAAAACCAATAAGATAAACTTCCTCGAAAAATATCACACTTGCGGGAAGATTGGAGTCTAGTCTAGTCACATAGGAGTTTTGAACGAAGATTTAAAACATGCTAAATTTACTAAATAATAACTCAAAAACGGAAAATAACACCTCTCTGATTTTCAGATATATTATGTTAAAAAAAACTTTCCAAATCTCGTTCCAGATTTTTAAACCACTTGCAAATAACATGTTTATCCGTTACATGGAATAAATGTTTGATACAGAAAATATGATAGAATAAATACAGCCCTAAATCGGACAATTCCTTTCTCGAGTTTTGCTCTTATCAACACATTCGGTGATCCATTTTCATTTATATAGATAGAAGAAGATATAGGAGTGCGTTTTATCACATTAAAAAAAATTCAATTGTCATGTTTGGTTGAAATATGTGTATTATTTTTCCGGGACTCCCTCTCTATTTCAGAGAAGGGAGGGGTGTCATTATAGAAACATTTCTGATATTCATAAACCTTCACATGCCAAATTTGGCTCCATTCAATTGATTATGAGAGGAGGGAGAAGTGTCGAAACACCATAGAAAAGTTTATCGATCCCTAAAACCTCTATATGCTAATATGCTAAAAATTCCATTTGATTGATTAGTTCTCGAGTTTTTCAACACCCTCTCCTCCTCTTTAGAGAGGTGAAAGGAGTGTCAAACCATCATAAAAACATTTATGGCTCCCTAAAACCTCCATTTGCCAAATTTGGTTCCATTTGCTCGATAAGTTCTCGAGTTATGTTTCGTTTCTATGGCAGAAATTAAAAATTAAAAAAAAACATAAAACTCATGATTTCTTCCGGAAGTTCATAACTTTTCAACCATTGAGCCAACCAACCAACCATCGACATATCAATTGAAATTTTATTCTTCTATGAATCAACTTGAATCTGTCATTATACTAACTAAAAAATTTAGGGCTACAGAAAAACTTTAATTATAAAGCTGAAGAAATTAGCCACTAAATTATCCACAACAAATTTCTATCGTATCACAATTTTATCGCAATTTTAAACTGTCAAAACTATAGGTCGAAGAACGAGAAGCAGGAAAAATTGACAAATAATGGGGGGGGGGGGGGGGGGGGGGTAAATGATAAAGTAATCATGGATTTTTAATAACCATATCAGGAAAAATATTGAAGAACACATTCCTATTTAAATATCTCTTACAAATTTTGATAAAATACCACTGAATAGTTAATATAAGGGTAATATTAAACATGTTTATATAAACCTTCCCATCTTAACTTTTCATTAAAGACCTTGCGTCAAGACAGCCAGAAATCGATACACTCTCAAATCGAGTATGCCTAAAAAAATTATATTCTTCATGTAAACAAGGATTGAAAATGTGGACACTTTTTAGTCAGTGAATTGTATGGAGTTCCACTGCTGTGCCCTAATTATCACCACGAACAACGCTGCGATGGATATATATATATATATATATATATATATATATATATATATATATATATATATATATATATATATATATATATATATATATATATATATATATATATATATATATCCCACTTTGTATTCTACTGTCCGTCGAACACCACGCTTAAATTTCGTGGTCATGTCCGGGTCCTAATCCGAATCAGAAAACATCTTGATTAAATCGAGTAGCGCATGCTTCTCCGGCTCGGATGTAAACAACGAATTAAATATATATATATATATATATATATATATATATATATATATATATATATATATATATATATATATATATATATATATATATATATATATATATATATATATATATATATATATATATATATATATATATATATATATATATATATATATATATATATATATATATATATATATATATATATATATATATATATATATATATATATATATATATATATATATATATATATATATATATATATATATATATATATATATATATATATATATATATATATATATATATATATATATATATATATATATATATATATATATATATATATATATTTAGTTCGTTGTTTACATCCGAGCCGGAGAAGCATGCGCTACTCGATTTAATCAAGATGTTTTCTGATTCGGATTAGGACCCGGACATGACCACGAAATTTAAGCGTGGTGTTCGACGGACAGTAGAATACAAAGTGGGAGTCATAAAAAGGACAAGAGTCAATGGAACGGTTTACAAAAATAGGAAGGGAAAGGATGTTCCAGCAGTGAAGGTTTGCAAAATGTTATTTGCAAATGTTTGCAGATAGGGTTACTTGGTTGAAAATAGAAGCGAACAGGACTGATACTTGCAAAACTTGCTCGATATCAAACGTCATCGAAAGAGAAATATATCGGATGAATTAGGTGAACCATTCAGAGGAAATACTTAAAATGTTCCGACATTTCTTCAACGATGTGAGAGGGAAATCATCTCCCGGAAATCCCAAGCTGAGAATTGTAATTGTCCTTGTTAGATAACACATTTCATCGTTTTCCGTAAAAGTATCTCACTATATCATCGTCGAGAAGACTATAAAATCTGGCAATAGAGCAGACGCGCTCACGTCGATTTTCCGAGCCGAAGGCTGGGGGTTCGAATCCCACCACTGTCTAAAGTATTTTTCGGGTTGGAAAATGAGAATACATGATTGAATACTGGAAAAGCATAGTTAGGCTCAATTAAGAACTGAGAAGTGCCTACGATCATTGTTAATGTCTTTGTTATGAAGTACAGGTCGAACTGGTCTTCTCGACGATGATATAGTGGGATACTTTTACATTATAATAATCGAGTAATAGCCGCTTTGGGGCAGACCCTGTTGTTTATGGTCTCGTCCCTGTATTAGCATCAGTAACATCTGAGCCTATCAATCATACGTCGTTTTATCGATAGAATATTCGGTTGGGGAAAATTTTTGGGAAGCTTGTGCTTCCAGAAATGTTGTTCTAGAAGGGTTTTTTGATATTTGATTTTGTTGGAAAGTTACAGCCAAAAGTGTGAAGACACCACAAGGGATATAGTATTGCTGTACGATTTTTTTTCCCGAAACCATGTTTTTTAGCTGGTGGTATCGATATTCCAGGATTTACTAGACCAATTTGACTGAAATTTTTCAGCAGCAGGCCAATTCCACGCTAAATTGGCCAGAAAACAGAAAATTTTGACCCGACCCTCTCCGGTTTTTTTTCTGAAACTTGGTACTCATGATAGAAGTTACCTAGAATCACAATTACCAATGACCAATTTAAATTACGACTGATTTTTGAAAAGGGTGTATTCAAAATCATTGATCTTTCTTTCAAAAAATCGTAACTCAAAATTCGAATGTCTGATTAAAATATGATGTTTGAAAATCAATTGGCCATTTGAAAAAAAACTTAAATTACGACTGATTTTTGAAAAGGGTGTATTCAAAAATCATTGATTGATGATTAAAATATGATGTTTGAAAATCAAATGGCTATTTTAAAAAACATTTAAAATAAACTGTAAAAAAAACTTACTCAAAAATAAAATTTAATAATAAAAACTTTTATATCTCATCTAGTTTTCAACAGTGTAATAATAATTATTCATGCACTTAAAAAATGGAAAAATACATCCTCAAATATACTTTAAACAATTACCAAAATATCCGAACACTTCACTTTATTTCTAACATCCGAAAAAAATCAATCCTTTCTGCCAGTTTTGCAACTTGAATTCGTGCTGGAGGTTGTTGGCTTCCGCAAAATCAAACGCCAGGCGCCGTAAATGTTTGAGAGTCATGCCATAGAAAGCTTTGGGCTTTGCAATGGTTCGCCAGATCCTCAGACTGCTCACTCGTAAATACTGATCTGGGCCGCCCTAGATGCTCTCTGCACATCCCAGCAGAAGTAGAAATGTCAATAAAAGAAGATTAAAAATAACTCACTGATATGAGCCTCTTCCTCAGAGCTGATTCAGAAATACCGAGATCTGTCGAGCATTTCTCCAAATTAGTTTTCTTGTTGTTGTGAGTCTAGTTAAAAATTTGGTTGAAACATTTTATAATTTTTTTTTTTGAGAGCAAAACGCTGGTGCGCACTTTTGCCCCACAAGCAATTTTACAACCAATCGAATTTCTAAAAACGAATACGTACTATTATCTACTATATATTAAATGTTTCCTTGGCAATGTAGTTTCGAACTTTCCAGTTATTTCAGGTAACTAAATCGTCATCCCCAAAATTGAAAAAATTAGATCAACGTAAAAGTTTTCTTTCCTCATAATTTTCATGAAATATATCTTGTTTATATGTGTGGACTGCTGGTGTGATAATGTGTCAAACGAATACACTGTTGATGAGTTTTTATGCTCGTTTGTTTCAAGAAGGCCAATGCGCACATTTGTCCCGTGCGCACCTTTGCCCCGCACTACTCTAGAGATCTGAATTTCATGTTTGTCCATGCGGAAGCGACTCATTTTAAATGATTCATTTCAAGTCCCATCAAATACACAGTAGATTCTTCTTGGTCGCTAGTCTTGGTTCAGCCACCGTTTGAATTGCTTCACCATGCTTTGATCACGATCGTTTTCTCCTATCCTAATATGTTCCGTTCATTCTTTCCAAAAAGCTACCCTTTTGATTAAAAAAAAAAATATATATATAAATATATATATAAATATATATAAATATATATAATTATATATATAAATATATATAAATATATATAAATATATATATAAATAAATATATATATATATATATATATATATATATATATATATATATATATATATATATATATATATATATATATATATATATATATATATATTGAAGGTTGTGTTCAAGACTCGATCGCATTGTTGACGAAGAACTACGCAGTAGTTTAATTCAAGCCGCTTGTTTATAACTGCGGATATTATTTTATAATGCTACGAAAATTTTGAAATAACCATTCTAGCAGTTTGGTCACCCTGAAATGTTTTTTTTATTGTAGAATCATTTCACGATAATTGTTTGATGATTCATTCTTTTGCTCGCAAAACAATACATGCTCGAGATAAGCGTAGCTGTCATCCTTAGTGGAGAATGTTTTGCTACTGGCAAGCGAAACCAAATCACATACAAAATTCCAGAACGACATTTACTTTCTTGGTGACTAAATAAACGAAAAAAACTCTATCTGTTAAACTCAACAACCTCGAAAAGAATAGCACTGCTTCATTATGATCAAGATTAGCGCAAATGCAATCCTAGCTGAAAGCAGTTTATTATTACTTATTAAATAACTTGGTATTCTTGGTATTTCCCAAATAATTTTTTGGCGCTCAACCTTAACACCTGCTTCACCATAGCGTCAGTTCAATGCATTGATGCAATGTCAAAGGCACTAACGAAGCCTTTATGATGACAGAAAACAAACAATGTTAACTGCTTGGAAAAAGGCTGAATATTTGACTCAGCAGAGATTCATTACTAATACCCTAGCACAAATATTTCCCTCCCGCTATCTCCCCTCCTTGTTTATATTTATCATTACGGCTGCATAATTTGCAACAACAACACCAAACAATCGTCAATCATAGCATAAAAAATAGGCGATTGTTGCATCGTTACAGGGCCAATGCATACTGGAGCAGATACAAATGGGGTTTCAGCGTAGCGAAGATGCACTATTTTTACGTACGAGTTATGAAGCACGCACGTACGCGATATATCGATGGCTTGAAGCAACTAAATATACACACACTTATCTCTGTTTGGCGCTCTTCTCAACAGAAGCCCTTCCTGTTGATATCGCCAGTCTAGATTAGCTTAGCTGTCATCCTTTGTGGAGAGAGTTTCCCTACCGTCAGAACATTTATTTTCCTACCGTCGTTCCAGAACATTTATTTTCATGGTGAGCTGACCATTCCCACACAATTGTGATTCCCCACACAATCAGAACCATAATGCAATAGCGTCAGTTTGATGCAATGATTGCAATGCCAGATACATCGGCGAGTGAGTAATTTGGTCGCGTCCACAGCTCAATCCGAAACGAAGACATGTGATGCCGCAAAACAAGGAAGAACAAGCGATATTCATTGCTTTGAATACAGAACGAGACTGAAAGTTTACCTTCTTTCCTTGCTTGTTGAATTAGAGAGACTTTAAACTTCTTTAGTTCATTTGTCTCTAACCTTCAAAAAGGCCCTTGAAAAACTTTACTTTATCCATCATATTACTCCTCCGCCCCCATTGCCTTGAGAAAGGCATTCGATCCTTCGCCGTGTTGCTCTCCCAGCAACGATGTTGTTCAGTCGATTTTCTCACGAATAATGAAAGTTTGCCTAAGCGGGATCAACTGTTTATACTCTAGGCAAATATTCCCATTCGTTCTTATTTTTTCCTTTGTTTGTTTACATCTTACGGTTTTCCTTCGTTGCTCGTCGATAAGTTGCTCGTTATTGACAGCTCTATTCGGGAAAGCACACAAATGGACAGAACAGAAATGTATGAGGAAATGGGAATGCTTCCAATTTTCATCAATTTAAAGCATATACAGACTATGGGATTGCAATGTATAGCATATCAAACAAATCTAAGGGAATTTCCGATTCGTTTGGTATGTAAATCGCCAAAATCCGTTCGCAGCAAAAATTGTTATCAACGTTAACTTTATTTCAAAAAAGCGTGACCTGTTTTCTGATTGGCACCCTTAATGTGAGACGTAGTTCTACGTCGAATGAACAGACAAAATTCTTATAATTGGAATAATCTCCGAAAATTTCACTTCCTGATTTTTTTTGGGGAAGTGTGTTAAATTTGTTAGTGTTGAAAGACAAAAAACAATTAAAAAATTTCACATTCCACGTTCAGATAATTTCATGCTGCGTATGATATTATCTTCTTTTTGACGTAGGACTACGTATTTCATTTCTATACAGAGGTGTGCAACAAGATTTTGAGCTTTAATGTCTCCTGAACAACTGAACGAAATGGTATGATAAACACTTCATTTGAGAGATAAAATGTCTACGCGTTATGCCCTTTTTACATATTGATCCAAACATTTGTTTCAATAGCTTAAAAATTGCTTTCAAAACAGACGAATCTGTATATAAGCGGCTGCCAGCGGCAATTGGTGTGCATGATCGCTGGAATGTGTTCCCTAACACAGACTTCTAAATCATGGGGAAATCGGCATTGCAAAATAGGTAGAAGCTACGGGTAATTTTGTACTCGCTTGCGTTTTTGCAAATCGTAATATTTCACTACCACAGACTTCAAAACCATGGAGCCTGGGGAAATCGACATTGCAAAATAGATGCAAACTGTTGGTACTGTTGCTGGTCCGAAACGAATTTTGTAGCAGTCTTTTTAGGATCAGGCTTCTAGAATAAACAAAAATAGTATTCACGCTATTGAAAATCACCTGTCCGATTATTCAGTTCAGCCGTGTTAACAGGTTCTTTTGTACTCGCTTACTTTTATGTAAACCTGAATCTATTTCCCCAACATAGGCTTTGAATCCGAGGAGTTGGGGAAATCGGCATGCAAGCTGGCAATTCTTCTACACTCAAAGCATTTTTGCACTCCGTAATGCGTTTTGCTAACACGGAATACAAAATCTGGTACAAATACAACACTTTGGCTCGGTTATTCAAGACTGCATAGGAAGACTTCACGAAGACGATGTGTGATTATTGTTAATTGAAAAAAAAAACCAAATGATTACTAAGCCGAAGGCAGTCCTACGTCAACCTTGCTGTTATATCATAGGTATAACCCACGTTTTCCCGAAAACGTGCAAAAAATAAACATTGCTTTCGCTCCGCGATTTATCATACAACTCTGACGACGACAACGCGATAGACAAAAATTCCTCAACCATTAACCTCCGCGTCAATGCGGGACCGCGTTTCGGCCAACGCGAAACAAGAAGATAGGAGAAAGCGCGGGGACTGAAGCCTTCGTGGTATGTTGCTGCTACTCGTAGTGCTGAAATAACACCACGGTGTTTGACGGACGTCATTCGCGCACCAATCTGTTGTTACGGTCAGTTTAAATGTGTTCTACTTTTATCGCTCCGCGATTTGCTACTTTCTTCGTTGGAAAATATTGTAATTGATAAACAAAAAAAAAGCGCTACTATGTAGCTGGATCGTTTATTCGAACGATTTAAAAGGCAAACAAAAATGTGACCGCTGACGAAACAAAAATGTTCAGCCGCGTTGAATGGGACAGAGTGATAGCGGGAATGTGATTATCAACGGCGAAACCCAAAATAACGCAATGGGTCTAACAAAAAGATCTACACCAAACACAGAATAGGCGACTGACACTGTGCCCACCACCATCAGCATCATCATCATCAGGGTCACGTTTCATGATTAACACCTGCACCAGGGATAAGATGGAGGCGGTTTGCAGAGCGAAGTGATTTGTTTACTTTGCTGTAATTCATTTACTTTTTATCAGCAGCGAGCAACAGGTTGCAAGTGCCGAAGAATTGCGGGAATTAGTAACTACTGTGTGGAAGGACTGTAGTTATTAGTCAAGTAGTAGTTACGTAGTAACAATAACTCCGCAAAGTTTGAAAAATATTTCACATCGATTTCGATATCGTCGTATCAGCAACGGTGCAAATTAACAGACTGAACTGTTTTAATATAATACAAAATTGTGTATAATCGAGTCTGTAGTAATCGAATAGTTCAAGTACTCTTTAGAACAAAGAGTGAAGTGAAGTATGTAACCGGATCTATATGTAATCGGATCCGACCTGTACTCAGAACACGTAATCTTGACATTCACTCTACTATTTCTCTATAAATTTCCTAGATCGAGTTCGATCCGATTCTACAATAAGGATGGTTGTCTGGCAACCAATGGCACTTTTTTGAGGATCTTTTTCATGGCGTGTAAACGTTTGGGAACAGCTGTTTCTGTCATCCAACCACGTTTACAAGTTCTTCCGTTTCCTTTTTTCGAATGATGATAGCGATTCAAATCGCCTTCGGATTTCTCAGCTACCCTGAGCGTTAAAATCATTATTTTTGAATTGTATTTATTTAAGTCAAAGTAGTGTAAAAGTAAATATCGAAAAACACAAAAAACTCATTACCGAACACCTCTCGTCACGAATGCCTAATACAGGTCAGTTATTGACAACAAATCTATGCTTAGTTTATCTGATTTTTCCGTAATGGATCTGTTTTACTGTTTTACCTTTAGATTGATCATATCCAAAGTTTAGAGGAAGCATTAGGTGCACAATTGAGCTTTCGCCGTTGCTCATGAATATGCAACATTATTGGTAATCACTGTGTTGTTGACGTAGGACTTCGAAATTATTTTATTTAATTCGCGTGTTTATCACTTCAGATATTATTTTAGAGTGCATCTAAAAACATTTTTCGTGACCTTGTAAAGAACCAATGGCAGTTGAGGGCCGATGGATTGTGTGGTTTTGTAGAAGCAGTTGAAGATGGTTGATTGATTCATTATTGCCTTCGCGAGAACAATGCACAAGCTGGACATATCGCAATCTGTTTCCTTATGTCAATTGCACTGAGTATTCATCGCGAATGTTGCCGCGGTGGTCTTTCTCGCAATTGACGTATATTCAGTCACAGGCGATTATATTTTGTTCCACCAGCCCCACTGTTTCACATTTCTTAACTACTTCAATGTACCTTTGACAATGCATAGAAACGATTCGCTATCCAACTCTTGATGAGTAAAGTTCAGTGTCGTTATTGTGCGTTGCCACTTTTACTATTGTGCGAGTGAAGGTCATTGCTGTCCGCTTTCGAATTGACCTTTTGTGAAGTGGAACAAAGGAAGCAGCGCTCTTGCAGCTTGCAGCCCTTGGCGGCTGTTGAACATTGGCATAACGGGATCGCCATCGTGTGGCTGTCGTTAACGGGAATTATCATCACGTGACCGTGTGAGCTATTCTTGCGCTATTGTGTTGATCCATAGCGCGTAGCCTCTGTCTCTCCCTGGTTAGGGCAGTAGAGCGCAGTATCGGAACAACTTTAATATTAAGATACACATATTTAATATTAATATTATTGTTCAACTCATATGTTCATTGCTTAATATTATCATCATAATTTTTTGTTTGTTTGTTTTGTTATTTTTTTTGAGATTATTGTTAAAATCAATAATAGATTAGAAATAAGACACAAATTTTTGTAAAATGGAGAATAGTGGAGGATCTCCAGAGATGGAGATCTCCGATAATGAATCCCATTCAAGATCTGGGAAAAAACATAAACGAGTCCCTCAAAAAGAAGATAATTCTTCTGGGGACGAATCTGCTCATCCTTCCAAGCCCCCCTCTAAGAAAATAGCAAGCCTCCCTTCTGAACCGACTGTTACTTCCACTCCCCCTCTCCCATCATCGATTTCGCTTCCCCCTTCTGATGTTTCCGATCCAACCCAATCCTCGTCCTCGTCTTCTCCCTCTGTTGTCTCCGCTCCACGTGTCAGAGTTTATCCAGAAGATGCACCTGGAACTGGCCCGTGGGTTGTTTTCCTCCGGCCAAAACCAAAAGGAAAAAGCCTTAACGTGATTCAGATCATGAAAGATCTGGCCAGATACACTTCTGTATCTGAAATTCGCAGGGTTAGACCGAACAAATTGCGGGTTGTCGTGAATGAACGGAAACACGCAAACGAGATTGTTGCTGACCAACACTTCACTCTCGAATATAGAACATTTATACCCTCCCATAACGTAGAAATTGAGGGGGTGATAACTGAAACGGGTCTGACGAGCGAACAAATAAAAAAAGAAGGAAAAGGCAAGTTCAAGAAGCTTCCCTCAATGGAAGTAAAGATCTTGGACTGTCGCCAACTCGGGAAACTCTCCCATGATGGGGACCAAACTAAATTTACGCCGTCAGACTCGTTTCGAGTCACCTTTGCTGGTGCCGCCCTCCCTGACTACGTTATGGTGGACAAATTGAGACTACCTGTGCGACTCTTCGTGCCAAAGCCCATGACTTGCAACAAATGCAAGTCAGTTGGTCACACTTCAGATTATTGTGCCAACAAGGAGCGCTGTGCCACTTGCGGAGAGCAACATGAGGGGAAATCCTGCAGTGCGATTGAGCATAAGTGTCCATATTGCGGAGGATCCCCACACGCGCTCTCAGCTTGTGAAACTTACAAGAGTCGCTGGGAGAAACAGAAGCGCTCTTTAAAGGAACGCTCGAAGCGCACTTTTGCGGAAATTTTAAAGGGCGCTTCTCCACTGGCCCAACAAGAACAACAACAAATCTCAACACACAATATCTTTTCCACGTTGCCAGTTGATGAAATGGAAGCGGACACAGCTAGCGGGGGCACACCGTTTATTTTCAAAGGGAATCCCCGGCGCAAAAATGTGACCACTCCCAAAGTTCAAGAACAAGTCCCCCCGGTGATACCCCCAGTTAGCTTGCCTAAAAAATCGAGTGCAGCGGACAAGCAAAATCAGGTTCCTCCTGGCTTCCGTGGGAATAGTTCATCTTCGAACGACCCAGCACTCGAGGGGACATCAAAAACCCCAACTGTCCCTGTTTTTCCGTCCAGCTCAACTTCCCAATTGGGATTTATAAAGTTGTCTGACCTTTTGGATCAAATCTTCAAGTGTTTTAATGCTTCCGACTCCATCAGAACCCTTGTCATCTCAATGCTTCCAGTATTAAAGACAATTTTACAGCAATTGATGCAAACATGGCCCCTCCTTGCAATGATTATCTCTCTTGATGTCTAATTTAGATAGAGAGGTCGGAGATATCACTGGTTTTCAGTGGAATTGTCGTAGTCTTATCCCTAAATTGGATACATTAAATTTTTAATTCATAACTTCAATTGTGATGTTTTTGCTCTGTCCGAAACTTGGCTTTCTTCGCGAGATGATATCTCTTTCCACGATTTTAATATTATACGCTTGGACCGCGATGACAGATACGGAGGGGTACTATTGGGGATCAATAAGTGCCACTCATTTTTTCGAATTGACCTTCCACCTATTGGAGGGATCGAAGCTGTTGCTTGTCATGCAAACATCAGAGGCAAAGACCTCTGTATTGTCAGCTTGTATTGGCCTCCGAGAGCTGCGGTTAGCCGCAAACAACTTGATGACATGTGCTCACTCCTTCCTGAGCCACGATTGATCTTGGGAGACTTCAACTCTCATGGAACTGCCTGGGGGGAACAGTACGACGACAATCGTTCATTGTTGATATATGACCTTTGTAACAACTTCAATATGACCGTTTTGAACACTGGGGAAACAACACGTGTGCCTAAACCTCCTGCTAACCCAAGTGCTCTTGACCTCTCGCTTTGCTCGAATTCACTATCGTTAGATTGCAAGTGGAATGTAATCCAGGACCCCAACGGTAGTGATCACTTGCCAATCAAAATTTCCATCACCATTGGGTCGAATTCTTCTGAATCTATAAACATGGCATATGACCTCACAAGACACATTGACTGGAAAAAATATACGGACGCGATTGCTCTAGCCATCAATTCCAGAGATGGTTTACCTCCATTGGAGGAGTATAACTTCCTTTCTCGTTTGATCTATTACAGCGCGGTTCGCGCTCAAACGAAACCCATCCCAGGTTCCACTATTCGTCGAAGGCCTCCCAATCTATGGTGGGATAGCATATGTTCCAAGCTTTATGTAGAAAAATCGAATGCATTTAAAGCTTTTCGGAAACGTGGAACCCCTGAAAATTTTCAGACGTATTTGGACCTTGAAAATCAATTTAAAAACTTGATCAAAGGGAAAAAACGTGCTTATTGGCGTGGGAGGTTTGTCACGAGAAACGTCAATGAAAAAATTATGGAAAGTGGCTCGAAACATGAGAAATCGTTCTTCAACGAATGAAAGCGAAGAATATTCACATCGGTGGATTTTTAATTTTGCACGGAAGGTTTGTCCTGATTCCGCTCCTGTGCAAAAAATTGTTCGAGATATACCACAAGATAGGTGCGATCTTGATTCCGAGTTTTCGATGGTAGAATTCTCTCTTGCTCTCCTTTCATGTAACAATTCTGCTCCGGGATCGGATAGAATTAAGTTCAACTTGCTGAAAAATCTCCCTGATGTGGCGAAACATCGCTTGTTGAACTTATTCAATCGGTTTCTGGAGCATAATATTGTTCCAGATGATTGGAGACAAGTACGAGTTATAGCTATTCAAAAACCCGGAAAACCCGCGTCCGACTTCAATTCGTACCGCCCAATAGCAATGCTGTCTTGTATACGGAAATTGTTGGAGAAAATGATCTTGTTTCGCCTTGATCGATGGGTTGAAACGAATGGCCTACTCTCAGATACACTATATGGGTTCCGCAGGGGCAAGGGGACGAATGATTGTCTTGCGTTGCTTTCTTCAGAAATTCAAATGGCTTACGCCGAAAAAAAACAAATGGCTTCAGTATTCTTGGACATAAAGGGGGCCTTTGATTCTGTTTCAATAGAGGTTTTGTCAGACAAATTACACTCTCGGGGTCTGCCGCCTCTATTGAATAATATGTTATATAAAATGCTTTGTGAGAAACATTTGAACTTTTCTCACGGAGATTCGGCAGTAAGTCGGATCTCTTACATGGGCCTCCCCCAGGGCTCATGTTTAAGCCCCCTTTTGTACAACTTCTATGTAAGCGACATCGACAATTGCCTTACACAAAATTGCAGCCTAAGACAACTTGCAGATGATGGAGTGGTGTCTGTCGTAGGATCAAACGAATCTGACCTGCAAGGACCCTTACAAGATACTTTGAACAATTTTTCAACCTGGGCCATTGGGCTAGGGATCGAATTCTCCACGGAGAAAACAGAGATGGTGGTTTTTTCTAGGAAGCATAGACCAGCAAAACCAAAGCTTCAACTTTTGGGTAAACCGATCACTCATGCTATGTCATTCAAGTATCTTGGGGTCTGGTTCGACTCCAAATGTACTTGGGGGGCCCATATTAGGTATCTGAGTAAAAAATGTCAACAAAGAATAAACTTTCTCCGTACAATTACCGGCACCTGGTGGGGAGCCCATCCCGAATATCTTATTATGTTGTACCGAACAACTATTCTCTCAGTGATGGAGTATGGCAGTTTCTGTTTTCAATCAGCTGCCAAAACACACCTCATTAAACTCGAGCGAATTCAGTATCTTTGTCTCCGTATTGCGTTGGGATGTATGCCCTCAACGCATACCATGAGTCTCGAGGTTTTGGCAGGCGTACTCCCACTAAAAGATCGCTTCAATTTATTATCTCTTCGGTTCCTCATCCGGTGTAAGGTTATGAATCCATTGGTGATCGAAAATTTTGAGCAATTGATCGAGCTAAATTTTCATTCTGGATTCATGAATTCATATCATGAATTCACCTCTATGCAAGTTGTTCCTTCTTCGTATATTCCCAACCGTGTTTGTTTTCCTGACTACATCAATTCCTCTGTACATTTCGATCTGTTCATGAAGGAGAAAATCCATGAAAATCCAGATTATCTTAGATTGGGGTTCGTTCCTACAATCTTCAATGCAAAGTATGGGCGTATCAATTGTGATAATATATACTTTACTGATGGGTCCTCTATGAATGAGTCCACAGGATTTGGAGTGTTCAACGTATTTTTTAGCACCTCACACAGTCTTCAGAATCCTTGCTCGGTATATATTGCTGAATTGGCAGCGATATACTGGGCGCTGGACAGCGTCGCCTCACGACCTGTTGAACACTATTACATTGTAACGGATAGTCTTAGCTCTGTCGAAGCTATCCGTTCAGTGAGGCCGGAAAAGCACTCGCCGTACTTCATTGAGAGAATACGAGAAATTTTGAGTGCTTTATCCAGACGCTGTTATGTCATTACCTTTGTCTGGGTCCCTTCACATTGCTCAATTCCGGGTAATGAGAGGGCTGACTCATTGGCAAAGGTAGGTGCAATTAAAGGCGATATATATCAGCGTCAAATCGCCTTCAATGAATTTTATTCTTTAGTTCGCAAAAATACCATCGCTAACTGGCAACGCAAGTGGAATGAAGATGAATTGGGCCGGTGGTTTCACTCGATTATCCCAAAGGTTAGCCTCAAACCGTGGTTCAAAAGTCTGGACTTGAGTCGGGACTTTATTCGCACCTTCTCCCGACTCATGTCCAATCACTGTTCGTTAGATGCACTACTCTTCCGTTTCAATCTTGCCAGCAGCAATCTCTGCGTTTGTGGCCAAGGTTATCACGACATCGAGCACGTTGTTTGGTCGTGCGAGGTGTATCTGGTCGCCAGATCGAATTTAGAAAACTCCCTTCGGGCCCGAGGAAGACAGCCCAATGTGCCGGTGAGAGATGTGTTGGCTCGGTTAGACCTTGATTACATGTCCCATATATATGTTTTCCTTAAAGCTATAGATCTTCGTGTGTGATTGTCCCTACATCCTTATACCCTCCTTTCCTTCCTTTGCGGGTAATTCGTCCCCTTTCTATAAATAGTAGAATAAGTTGAAATGTAAATAAACTATAGATATACGAATAGATTTAAGAATTGAGTGCTCATCAACATTGTTACAATTTCCTTATATCCCATCCTTCTCCTAAAAATATGTCACCCTTCTAAACTCGAGTACACCGCGAGTAATCGGTTTTCCACCTTACTAACCATAGATGTAAGAAAATTGTTTATATATATATATATATATATATATATATATATATATATATATATATATATAGTTTTTAAAATGTATTTAAGAATTCGGCTCCTTTAAACTTAAGTAACTGAGCCTGTAAAAATAAACGAATTAATAAAAAAAAAAATGCATAGAAACAACAACAATGTGTGCGTGTGATGCAAAAATATATAAGCACTCTTTGGCAGACGGCATGAAAACCGACGCGGTACGTCACTAAAAAAAAATGCATTTCTGTGTGTGTTATTCACTGTTGCTGGTGCATTTCTGCAACTATTCATAATTCAATTCATCAAATAGCACGTGAGCGGATGTCGGTGAAGATACCAATACCAAGATACCAATAACTTTTTTTGCAGCATAAGACATTTTTTTCATTTGAATTAGACGCACACCATCCTACGAGAATGTTCTGAGGTGGTGGAGTCTTAGAATTGACCCATCTGGTCATAGGAACCATTTGAAATTTCAAGAAATTTGCGAAAATTATTAAGTCCTTAGGTATTTCGGAGGCGATGGAATGACAATTTTTTCATTTGAATTAGAAGCACACCATCCAACGAGAACATTCTGAGGTGGTGGAGTCTTGGAATTGACCCATCTGGTCATAAGTGAAACAAACAGAATCTGTAGTTACAGATTACAGATTTTTTGAGTTTCATACAGATTTACAGATTTTTCAAAATAACGTTCCAATATTTGTTATGGCTTGGCGTCTATCTTCTAATCAGTCTGAATGAGAGTCTTTCTGGCATTCTTATGTAGCGCGAAGTCCTGCTTTCTCATGTTCGATCTAAGGCGTGAAGATGCAAAAGTATGTGTTATCGGCACAATTCACAATAAATATATAATAGTATTCGTCATTTCCTTACTAAAGCATAATGAATGTGAATTTCAAAAAAGCTTTTATATTGTTATGAAAATCTATTTTGATTTGAAAGATCGTGTTTGAGGAAATCTATTATCTGAAAGAATCATCGATACTTTTTGACGTACGATTAGGTTCCAGGGAACATATAGTGGGTACAAATTAGAAAACTAGATATCGGTCGCGTCACGAAACGAAACGTACTAGGATTCGTCGTTAAACGCAATCTGGAGAGGTTCAACTACGTTAGTATTGAATCTGTGGAAACAGAAGCTACTAAACTGGGGGAAAACAAAATAAAATTATGAATCTAAATAAAATCGGAATCAGTCCGTATCCTAAGCAGTTGCAAAACAATTTTATGACAATTTTTCAACCGTTCAGAGATCTTCTTTTCTGAATTTGATTGTTATTGTTATTTTAATATCAAAGCTACTACCTGGTAACTCTAGCAACTTTCATTACACCTCAATGAAGCATTGCATTTTTATCACAGTTCCAGCTCTACGTGTATACCACCAACATCGTAGAATTTATAATAACTATGCCAATTAATGATACTAAAGCGAAGATTATGCTTCAAAATTAGATTTATAAATTCAATACAGATTTTCTGAGAAAAAAGCTCACATAAAAAGTTTTTTGAGACCAAAAACATAGATTTTATTATGGCAACCCTGCTCTCGACATTCTTCCTACGGAATTGAAGTGAATACTGTGATTTAAGAATGGAAGAATGGAAGCTTCATTTTCGTTCGATTTACTGTTCGTTGTTGATAACACAAATAAATAGAATGTATGGGAATGCTTCCAATTTTCATAATTTTATTCACTTGCGGATATGGGAGTCGTAATGTATAGCATAGTAACAAATCTTAGAAAATTTCCGATTCGAATGGTATGCAAAACAAAATCCGTTTGGAGCAAAAACAATTTTTAACTTTGAAACTATTTCATTCAAACGTGACCTATTATCTGATTGGATGTAGTTCTACGTCAAAACATTGTTACAATTGAATCATTCAAAATATTAGGTATTGCTTATCGTTAGCTATAACTTTTTCCCGTCTTACTAGCAGAGCTTGGGTATCGTTACGGTAAAAGCCTTCGTCTTTAGCCTCCACGAATGAAACCATTTTTTGGAGTTATATTATGATCGGAACTGCTGTTCAGTCTAATGATGTTGAATGATTCCAAGTGGGAATCAACGTGCTTGGCAACGTGGGGTCGAGCATTGTCATGCTATTGAATCAGTTTTTTCCTGATTCTGTTCGCATTATGATAGTTTCTCGCGCTGATCTTGAGCCGAGAATTTTGAATATTGATCGTTACAAATATTGTATGGGTTTTCTCGGATCCCCTCTTAACAACTCCACAGGGAAGCCATCCTACCAGGTACTTAAGCTGCTAAAAACTTCTCATCGTCACCCGTCTTGATGATACGCCTTGGAATCTTGGATCTTGGAATTCTATTTTTTCCGAATTTAACAATACGAATGTCTTGGATTATCTTCGAATGCAGCTGCTAATCTTAAGCCCCACAATAGTTTTCCGGTCACGATTTTTGTACCTGTCCACGCTGGATTTCCAACATTGGTGTCCAGAATCATCCTTTGTCACCAACTTTTGAAAATAGAATAAGCTATAAGCGGATGATTTTCGAACAGGTCTTGATTTTGAAGACTGACTGAATTTTTGTTGAAATTTCACTTAAATTTAGTTGAATCTTACACAACTGGCTGAATCAGGCCAGCATTTGAAGAATTACAGAGGATTATGTCTTTCAGTAAGGGTATCAGGTCAAGAAAAATATAACGTTTTTATGAGCTATTTAGCGTTAATTACCATTTTTACTGTGACTACAATTCGAAGACATACATTTCGCTAATTGAAATTCGTAAAAGGTTTAAATTGACGAAGATTGGAAACCATACATTTATTTTGTGCAATTTTGTGCTTTGCTACCCGCTCAGTCAACAATAATGATCAACTAAAATGAATCGATGAGGCACTAACTTATAACACTATCATTGTCGAGTCGAAGCAAAGATTGCAGCTTAGACACTGTGCGTTTGTATTTGCCTTGTAATTTCGTAACGCTAAAAATACGGATTTTGTATGAATAATTAAAAACTAAATTTTTGAGCAACGTTCGATAAAACGTTCAATGTTTATTCTGATTTAAAACCGATAAGATTATCAACACAACTTTTTCCTATTTGTTGTAATTCGAGGATTCCGACATCGAAAAAAAATGTTATAATGGTATTTGGTCTATGTTAGTATCCATTTCTCAAAATGCAGATTCCTGGATACGATGTTTTCTATATGAAATAGAGCCTATGATCGAAGATGCAGTGTAGATATCCGAAGGCTTGTAAAGGCTTCGGGTTTGAATGTAAACTTGCTTCTAAGAAAGAAAACCGCAAACGATAGAACACGTCCTAAAGTTCGTTTTAGAATGAGCAAATTTTTCAAGTGCGAAATTGGTTCTTGCGAAATGTTTTCTCTAAAGTCATTCACATTGAATTACGAAATCATACGAATCTGTCAAACTTTCGTTCTTACAACGAAAATAAGTTGTACGAGATTGGTGAAACAAATTCATATTAACCCAATTTGAGTTCAGGTATATCCCGAACTCGATACAAATCAATATTAGAAAATTTAGTAGAGTGTGAATAGATATTCGGAAAATTATTCATTATCCTGCAATAAGCTTGGATATTGCTTACATCATTCCATCGATATGAAGCTGAGCATATTTTTCAAATCTTGTTGCACCTATCTTGATTGCCTTGTTCCAACTTTATTATGTGGATAGAAGTTATTGTCAAATCAACGCGAATTGGTATTTTTTCGCAGAAAATGCTTGGGAGGTTCATTTTTTCGCTCTTTCCAAAGCGATGAATTTTCGTTTGTTCATAAAATTAGTTACAATCATCTGTTTTAAGTCAAATATACACCGTTTTGTTCGTTGACTTGTTCCCAACGAGATGCCAACTTCATAATACCCCTGTTATAGTAGCTCGCTTCCTTATTGGCAAAAAACTCGGATAGCCAATTTTCACAGGCCTCTTTTGTGGCTAACTTCTGACTACCTAGCTCGTTCGCCATGGACAAAAACAGGTGGTAGTCACTTGGTGCAAGGTCCGGACTATACGGCGGATGCAAAAGAACCTCCCATCCGAGCTCCCGGAGCTTCTGGCGCGTCGCCAAAGAAGTGTGTGGCCTGGCGTTGTCCTGATAGAAGACAATGCGGCCTCTGTTTATCAAAGATAGCCTCTTCTTCATGAGTGCTACCTTCAAGCGGTCCAGTTGTTGGCAGTACAGGTCCGAATTGAGCGTTTGGCCATAGGGAAGCAGCTCATACTAGATTATTCCTTGACAATCCCACCAAACACACAGCAGAACCTTCCTGGCCGTTAATGAGGGCTTGGCCACCGTCTGAGCCGCTTCAGCGGGCTTCGACCACGACCGTTTGCGCTTCACGTTGTCGTAAGTGACCCACTTTTCATCGCCAGTCACCATCCACTTCAGAAACGGGTCGATTTTGTTGCGATTCAGCAGCGATTCACATGCGTCGATACGGTCAAAGATGTTTTTTTGCGTCAACGTGTGTGGCACCATACATCAAGCTTCTTTGTGAATCCAAGCTTCTTCAAATGGTTAATAACGGTTTGATGATTTATCCCCAGCTCTTGGCCGATGCTACGGCTGCTACTATGCCGGTCTTTCTCGACTAATTCAGCGATTTTGTCGCAATTTTCGACGACAGGCCTTCCGGAGCGTGGCGCATCTTCGACGACCTCTACACCAGAACGAAAACGTTGAAACCATCGTTGTGCGGTGGAAATGGAAACTGTATCGGGTCCATAAACTGCACAAATTTTATTGGCAGCTTGAGATGCATTTTTGCCTTTGTCATAGTAGTACTGTAAAATATGTCGGATTTTCTCTTTATTTTTCTCCATATTTGCGACACTATAACTCACGAACCAAATAAAACACTGTCAAGGACTATATTATAGCGCGCAAAAATACCTTTCCAACAAGCTATAGTATGACAATGAATAAAACTAGAACTGCGCGCTTACAATGACACCTCGCGGAAATACCGCAGGACTTTTTTGACAGCCTAATACAATTCTTTGTTATGCTTTGTAATTTATAATTCCTTGAAATCTTGTAATTTGTTGATTCCTTTTCCTTTGTTATAAAGGGTGTGTCACATCAAATTGCATCACGGAAAAAATGCTGTAGAAATTCGCCCAGTAGACCAGACCGATCCTTTTGAAAATTTTAGACAGTAAAATAAAAACTATTAAACAACTTTTGGCATTTTCTTTTTATTCATACTTCGAGCCCAAGCCCGTATGCTCGCACCTTCCTCTTTACCCCGTCCATAAGGTTCTGTACAACGTCAGGTTGTAGTTTTTTTTGAACAGAAATCCATTTTATCTTGAAGTCCGCCTCCGATTTGACAACTTTTGGGTTCTTCCGGAGGGCCGGCTTCATAATCGCCCAATATTTCTCTATTGGGCGAAGCTCCGGCGCGTTGGGCGGGTTCATTTCCTTTGGCACAAAAGGTGACCCCGTTGGCTTCGTACCACTCCAACACGTCCTTTGAATAGTGGCACGAAGCGAGATCCGGCCAGAAGATGGTCGGGCCCTCGTGTTGCTTCAATAGTGGTAGTAAGCGCTTCTGTAGGCACTCCTTAAGGTAAACCTGCCCGTTTACCGTGCCGGTCATCACGAAGGGGGCGCTCCGCTTTCCGCAAGAGCAGATCGCTTGCCACACCATGTACTTTTTGGCAAACTTGGATAGTTTCTGCTTGCGAATCTCCTCCGGAACGCTGAATTTGTCCTCTGCGGAGAAGAACAACAGGCCCGGCAGCTGACGAAAGTCCGCTTTGACGTAGGTTTCGTCGTCCATTACCAGGCAATGCGGCTTCGTCAGCATTTCGGTGTACAGCTTCCGGGCTCGCGTCTTCCCCACCATGTTTTGCCTTTCGCGGTTAGGAGCCTTCTGAACCTTGTATGTACGCAGGCCCTCCCGCTGCTTGGTCCGCTGGTCGAATGAACTTGACAAATTCAGCTTATTGGCGACATCCCGGACCGAACTTCTCGGATCACGTCTAAACTGCTTAACTACGCGCTTGTGATCTTTTTCATTGACGGAGCATCCATTTTTGCCGTTCTTCACCTTCCGGTCGATGGTTAGGTTCTCGAAGTATCGTTTTAGTACTCTGCTGACCGTGGATCGGACGATTCCCAGCATCTTACCGATATCCCGATGTGACAACTCCGGATTCTCGAAATGAGTGCACAGGATTAATTCACGACGCTCTTTTTCGTTCGACGACATTTTTCCAAATTTACGAAAAATTTACAGTGAAGCATGGCCAACGTGATCTATACACTCTTATCTGATTATAAGCGAAAGCTGAAGATATAATTCCTAAAAATTAAATTTCTACAGCGTTTTTTCCGTGATGCAATTTGATGTGACACACCCTTTACTTTGTAATTTTTTATAATTCCATGAAAGCCCTGATTTTGTTCAAACCTCGTATATTTATTTCTTTAGCGTTTTGAGGTGTACTAGAATTCGGCTTTCGGATAGATAAAGAACTTTGTTGAACTCTGTTGCGAAGATTTTTCTGTGTCGCATGAAAAAAAAATTGTCCACAGTAACAGTAAAATGAACAGTGCGTCCAACTTCTAGGCTAGTCGAACTTTACATTGACGGATGACGGATGCGAATCTCATCTTGCCGCAATGGTCACCGCAAAGCTGTCTCGCGGTGCTTCAGTAGATCAATATGGACGTAGGATGAGGTGACAATGGGTTTGAGAGGAGGCGTGAGCACATTTCTAGGTCACTATTCTCAGCCCGAATTGTAACAACAGGTTAAAGATGCGGAAATTTGAATCTGAAAATAGAAGAACACATTTTTCGGACTGTAACCTGCAACGATCGTCGCCCGTAGTGAGCTTCAAGTTATCTGATGAAAACATTAGTGTGGCTGGCATCATCCTATGGTCCGATTTCCTCGCGTCAATCGTTTTAATGATATGTGCTAGAGTTCGCCTGCTGTGAACACACACTCGCTGCTATGCTATGTCCATACAATCGTAGGTCATGTCGTGGCCTTGATCATTTCGGAAGTACTTTGCCGGTAACCAATATTACTTGTTCTTACTGGGCCGAAGGTTGCTGATCCGGACCGCACAACAATAAAAACATCTGACTGACTTCGAAGGCATGCATGCATTTTTTTTTCTGTATGATCGCCACAAATTCCTTCACGAATCGCTAACGAACCCTCTCTCGACAACAACTGACCCTACCGCGTGAGTTGTCGTAGGAAGCGAGTTTTTTTTTGTTTTTTCGCTCGCTTATATTTCCTCCTCAAATCGCATGGTTTGACATTAATTTTCTAATTCTGTGCTCGTTAGCGCCTCAGAGCACACATATATTCCCACTCCATGCCATGTGCGTCGTTTCGTTGTATATATTATCCGCCTTGCACACCCCGGAGGGGATTGGATCAAATTGATTTTCGATCTGGTGTTATTTCGTTGCTCTGTTTATCCTTCGAACAGAGCAGAGATTCAGGGAATCAACCACTGTTTTTTGACGGTCATGGATGAAGAAACCGAAAGTGTATCGACAGACAAAAACTACCTTAATCGCGAATATATGTTTGTAGATCACCGACTGCGCTCTTCTGTACGTGTGTGTGCGTTTGTGTTTGTTCTAGTCTAGAACTAGTTATGAATGATATTTTAAGTGACGGACCTGAAGAGGAAAACAAACTAGAGGATCGCCTTTTCTGTTCAACCTTTGGTCGCACCTAGCAACGGATTTCGTGTTTCGTCTGTCGCCAAGAAAATGTTGTTGGGTTATTTATTTCGAATATAGAACAAGCTCTTTGTAAGTTAATGGCTGATGTTGTTACCTTGCTTGCTTACTGAGGTAAATTAACACAATTGTCTGAGTTGTTAATTCTTTATTGTCTGAAACGATACGAGGTGAGGCTGCATTCTAAGTGCACTCGCAGAAAAAGTTACCAAAAAGCAGCAGTTCTTCGAACATTTTTACATTATGTGACGGTGCTTCCAATGTTCATTTTGCTCTCTGAGTGCGCCCTCCACTTTGAAACGCGGGGTCCGTAACGCGAGAAAATCGCATATACAACAAACACAGAATCACCTGCCGAAAGATTGTGAACGTCCTTGTCACTTATTCATGGCTCACAGACCACTTGAGCGTACTTAGCAGTGATGGGCTGCTCATACAAACTTGCAAACATCGGTTGGTGAAACCAGTTTTTTCTTCCATTGAGGTTCCTCGTTCTACATATCACACTGCCCGAGTAGTGATGTACGGTAATCATTCGATTGCACTGAAGTCGCTTTTTACGCGGTTTTTTTACGTTACTCAGTTATACAGTTATTCAATTGTTTATCTAATGAAAAATAACATTTTATTAATTGCGATAGAAGCGTAGAAATATTCCCTATCAATTGATGCAAACATCTTTCCGATCCAGTGAAAAATGTTCGAGTTATAAGCATTCGGTATATTTCATTTTTTTCTGCATGTTTTGAGTTTAGGTTTTCATTTTACCCCCCAAATACAGGTAAACTTCGATATAACGTACATTTCACTTTCAAAATTGTACGTTGTATCGAATTGTACGTTATATCGAAGCACAATAAAGTACTCACAAACGTAGTCTATAATACATTATTGTGTTGCTGTTTTAGTACAGTTAATGAATAGCTTCAATCAGAAGACGAACCCAGCCTTTCTCATGATGTTTCCCTTCGTACTGTTGAGTAAAGCTTGATTCATTTAGAATCCGGAATCATAAAACCAGCTGTATTTCGGGATTGATTGAAGGTACAAAACTTGTCTTAGCATCACAATACAGATAATTTATTGTTCTATCAGAAAAAAAATATTGAAAAAAATTTTCCTTTACACTTTGGAAATGTGTACGTTATATCGAGTGACGTTATAACGAGGGTACGTTATATCGAAGTTTCCCTGTACTCCGGTTAGACGTAGTCCCACGTCAAAAATTGAGGTAACCAATTGTTAGAGTATGGGTTGCATTTTAAACTACTAATTCACTGTTTGTTAAATTTTTACACGGATTTTGAATATGTCCAGTTTATTTTTACGCGGATTTTGGAATTTACGCGGTTTTTGTTTACGCGGCACGTATCCCCCGCGTAGAAAGCGACTCCAGTGTAATCGATCAATGACCGCAATAATTTTTATCTGAACAATTACTACTAATGATTGAAACGAACAAGTAATTTACGTCGTTTATTTTAAATTTGGAGTAGAAACACGTATTGTCAGTGTGTTTACGGGTGATTTTTTCATTATTCATTTAACAAGTATCTGTAGTTTTTTCATGGTTTTTCATTTCAGATGTTGTTGATCATATATTGGACTTTGCTCACCCAATTGTGTCAAAGAAAAAACGCGCGTGATAGACGGCTCTTTTTTTGTCATCAAAGTTTAGTAATTCGCCAATCATGTCGAAAATGTCGAAAAAACGCTATGTGACGCTTTTTTTTACTATGATGCAATTCCACCTAAATTTAGCCGAAAAACAGACAATTTCTACGCGACCTTCTCCGATTTATTTTATCCTTTGTACAAATTGGGGCAGCTACCTAAAATCACAATTTTTCTTGACAGATGATCAATTTTCATTACGACTGATTTTCTATAAAGGAGTATCCAGAATCGTTAACCTTTTTCCAAAAAATTGCAACTTGAAATCTAGATGTAAAATATGATGTACTGCAAAGTAGTTCGATATCCAATCAACTATTTTGAAAAAAAACCCATAAAAAACTTAACCCTTTCGCTACGAGCGTCGTCTATAGCCGACATCAGGGTGATACTGCACATGGATCACACCAGCGCGATATGCATACTTTTCGGTGCAGTGCTCCGTTCAGCGGTAGCATTACGACGGAGCACATTGCCGTAGGGTTAATATTCAGCCATTTAATGCCAAACCGATATAGTGGTTCCAACAAAATTGGTAGTTTTGTTCCTGATTGCAAAATATTAGACCCGTATTTTTTTTTTAATTTTTTCGTAATGGTGACCATTTTGATTTTAGGGTGGTCTTTTTTTTCATTTTTTTCCAAAAATTACTTTTTTTAAATTCATAACTTTTGAACCAAAGGGCCAATTCAAATGATCGGCATTAAATTTAATTAGCTAGTCTTTTTTGGAAAAATATCACACTTGCACAAAAATTGTTTGTTACAGTTTACATTGTTTCGGGTTTCGTCAGACGCGCTACTCTTTCGTTTTAATCTTGCCGATAGCAATATCTGTGCTTGTGGCCAAGGTTACCACGACATCGAACCCGTTGTTTGGTCGTGCGAGGGGTATCTTGTAGCCAGATCGAATTTAGAGAACTCTCTTCGGGCCAGAGGAAGGCAGCCCAATGTGCCGGTGAGAGATATGTTGGCTCGTTTAGACCTTGATTATATGTCCCAAATATATGTCTCCCTAAAAGTTATCGATCTTCGTGTGTGATTGTCCTTATATCCTTATACGAGGGTCACTATTTATATTTCGGGAATTGGCAACACTGATGTCATGTGAGTCCATCTGACGGTTCCATCGTAAAGTTTGACATTTTTGACCATATACGTACTCAGAACATTTTGTCATACGGACGTTATTTGTTTATTTTATATTTAGTTGAAAGTTTGGTCTCGGCAAAAAAATGGAACTGAATCGTGAACATTTTCGTGCGATGATTTTTTACAACTTTCGACGTGGATTATCATAACAAGAGTGCGTCAATCAACTTAATTTGACTTTTGGCGATAAAGCTCCATCAAAAACCACTGTGTATCGCTGGTATGGTGAATTCAATCGTGATCGTAGTTCGCTGTCCGACGAGTTTCGTGAAGGTCGTCCAAAAGCGACTGTAGTGCCAGAAAACATCGATGCTGTGCACGAAATGATTAAGCAAGATCGTCATGTAACCTATTGTGAGATTGAGGCATCCCTAAGCATTAGTTCCACCAGCATATATGCGATTTTACATGAACACTTAGTTGTGCGAAAATTATGTTCACGTTGGATCCCACATAATTTGACAATCGGTCAAAAAAAAAAGGCTCGTGTCGATTGGAATAAATGCTTTGAAAATTGGTTTAAGCGCATGCAAAAGTGTATCGATCATCGTGGCGAGTACTTTGAAAAACAATAAAAATATATTCGCAGCTTAACTATTTGTTTTTGTTCCTATTCCCGAAATATAAATAGTGACCCTCGTATTCTCCTTTTCCTTTTTCTTCGCGAGAATCCCTTCTTACTAACTGTGATGATCGGGAAAATGATTAGAACCCTATCAGAGTTGCACGAAACGAAATGTGTGTATTGAGAAAAAGAGAACAATAAATTGAGTTGATCGGTTTGGGTCGTATGAATAAACGTCGGCCGGAGTCGCTCTCTTGTGATTTGTATCTTAAACTGAGTGGACGTATTTATTTATACGGAAGAAATATACCCCTAGTGTTCGTACATTTCAAGTGGCGACGGGTTGAGAAGCAATTATTTAAACGGAAAAGTGATACTGTAGTAAGTGAAATAGAAAAAAAAAAGAAATATTTTTCTTCGCTGCGGCCGTGGGAAGCGTGCGGTAAAGGCCGTGTAGCGTAGCCATAGGTTTAATTGGCAGTTCGTTATTCTTGGTACGGTTTGGTTGCTAAGTGTGCTATTGAAAGGATTTTCGAGTAGCTGGCACGGAAAATTGTTCCAAGTGGAAAGATTCGTGAAAACCTAAGGGAAAAAAGTATTACGCTAAGTGTACTCTGTAGCGTGGTCGGTGAAACGCCATTGCAAATTTATGTGTCTCGCTTGGTCCGCCATTTTATCGGCGCAGGAGTGGAGAGCTTTTATTTTTTTTGACTGGAAGCATTCAGTAACTCAGAGACTCAGCTTCGATGCGAGCATGAGTGAAACTGGCAAGGCTGCCAATACAGACAACGCTAACGCGGATCGGTGTGAAGTGAACAGTGTTCATCTGAGAGGCAGTTGAGAGTAAAGTATAATTTTGAGCAGCTGTCAGTGATAGTGAGCATATCTCAAGAGAAGCAAGTTTGTATCGACAACGAGTGAGCCAAGGTTAGTGAGCTGGGCATTGGTGAGACGAGCGTCAGCGACGAATACTTTTCTTTAGCAAGGTTATCTCTGGTGAGGCATCTGGTGATCACTGCATTGCGAGCATAAAACAAGAGAGAGTAAGGAGCAGCATATCTAGCACAACTGCAATGCCCACCGGAATCAACTGAAGATTGTGGAGCCGCGACGGTCTAGGTCCACATTCCAAGTGTCGATACAACGAGAAAAAAGGAGAAGAGAATCGGTAGACTTTGAGGAAGAATTCATGGGATTCCCAGACGAAGAAAAGCAGCCAAGAAGGACATCGAGTATAGACAACCGAAAGTTTCAAGAACTAGCCCGATTGCAACGCGAAGTTATTCGCGATCGAAAAGAAAAGATGATTAGGAAAACCACAATCAACAGTCGTCCCAGTAGCGATGAATGCAATCGTGAGCTATCATCGAGTCCTGGGGAAGGCTACAGAAGGATCAGGAAGAATAATGTGAGGATGAAAGCAGTGTTGGCAGTTCGAGGAATCTTAAGTACAAAATAAAAATGTGAATTTATCGAATAATTTAGAAATGATTGAGAATTTACGATTGCTGATTATATAGAATAATGAAAAGTTTATTTTATTGTCGAATATTTGAAATTCTAAATTATGTTGTATATCTCGATCAGTTGTTCAGTTTTCATTTGTTTATTTAGATGTACCTTTAGTTTCGAAATGTATTACCAATGTATAATCTAAAGGAGGAAGGATTGTGATGATCGGGAAAATGATTAGAACCCTATCAGAGTTGCACAAAACGAAATGTGTGTATTGAGAAAAAGAGAACGATAAATTGAGTTGATCGGTTTGGGTCGTATGAATAAACGTCGGCCGGAGTCGCTCTCTTGTGATTTGTATCTTAAACTGAGTGGACGTATTTATTTATACGGAAGAAATATACCCCTAGTGCTCGTACATTTCACTAACAATAGAATAAGGTGAAATGTAAATACATATTAGATATAAGATAGGCTTAGGAATTGAGTATGATGAATGTGAGTGCGAATGTGAGTGTGAACATTGTCAACATATCCTTATATCCCTTCCTTTTCCTGAAAAAAATGTCACCCTTCTAAACTCGAGCAAACCGCGAGTAATCGGTTCTCTACTTCATTAACACTAGAATTAATGAAAAATGTTAATATATACTTGTAACAATACAGATAGGAGTTTAGCTCCTTTAAACTTATGTAACTGAGCCTGTAAAAATAAACGATTTCATAAAAAAAATTGTTTCGGGTACAAGGGCTTTATATTTTTTAATATTTTTTCTTGAAAGCTGAGGATTTTTTACACAAAATATCTCAAAATCAGAGATGTGCTATTTTTCTTTAAAATTTTTAAAAGTTTTTTCAAATTTAACCAATAATTCGGAATATCAATTTATTCCTCTTTTTCCTATTCTCGAAAAATCAACTTTTGAATTACTGAACTCAGATGATCAGAACAAAAAAGGGAAGGATGTCAGCTGTTCGGATGAATTTTCGCACTTTCGTGTGATACCATCTGTTGCTTAATTAACGAGTGGACTGTAATTTTTCACACTTAACATTGTCTCTCATTTTATACCACGGAACTTAATACGGAATCACGGAATCGCACATCATGATGGAAAACATATTTCTTTTCTGTTTATAACTATATATTTAGTAGAATACATTTGACTTATTTGATTGGATAAATTTCACGACTATACGCTTCGGAAGCACAGTGAAGAATCTAAAAATGGTTACTTTTCCTCTTCGCCTCGTGCGGCTGCAGTTCGTCGCTGTCAAGAGGGTACTGCGTGCAGCGATGTGTTGATAAATTCAGCGGGGTGCATTTGTTGATGCACTGGGAGAAATTTATTCGTGGCGAACGGCTCGAACACCATCCCTCATTTTATGCACAGTACTGCTGGTAACTGTATCTGTTCCACCACTTTTCCATTTGAGCTGGTTTTTTGATGGTTCAGCCAAATTTCATCAGTTTGCCTTTGATAATTGCCCGATATCTCTCGATGGGACGGAAATCCGGATAATTTGGTGCATTGATAGTTTTTTCAATGAAATCGATCTTGTTTTCCTTATATCATTTGACGACATCCCAGCTGTGATGGCAGCTTACCAAGTCAGGCCAGAACTTCACCGGATCTTTGTGTGTTGGAACTTATGGCAAAATCCTGTTCTGAAGATACTCCTTTTTGTAAACTTTTCCATTCATTGTTGCCTCAGTGATGAAACATCAACTCACGGGCAAATTTATCTGCGTAAAAAAATGGACAAAAATTGACGATTTTTCATGGGTTTACCTTCACACGCACTGACGAAACTACCCATGCAGCATCAATCATAGTAACCCATGAGTCAGCAGAAAAAAATTGACAGCTCTATCAGTCGAACTCTAACCGTGATGGCGGAAACAGTGGTGCTACTCCGTTCAGAAGTGTGCGCTTTCGAAGAACGGTACCCCGCCGCGTCGAAAACGGACATCGTGCGGCACCTACAACATCTACAAGCACTATTGGACAACAATCTGAGCATCGAAAAAAAGCCCGGTTCCGGACGGCCGACGACCCTGATGACCCGACGCGATTCGCCGGGAAAATCGACTTTGACGGCTGTGGGACACTAGTAAATGAAATCCGATTGAGCTGATATTTTGGATAGGGTAGTTTTTCGTGAGAATCAAAGTTTTTAATCAAGTTCCCTTTGAAAATTCACTTTTCAGGGTCACTTTTTTCCCATACATCCATTGGCACTCTAATGGACATACATGTCAGGAAGCGGAAGTCCCGTCCACTGGTCTCGGAGCTGCAGGCAATGACGCAGAGGCAGCGACTGAAAAAGATGGTCAAGTCGATTTTCCCGGTGAATCGCGATGTAGCGGCGGTGATGGACGACGAGACCGATCTCACTCTGGATGGCAACGACTGGCAGGGCATTTCGTATTTTACTTACTCCACAAAGGAAGTGGGCTCCCGCCCGCCCATCGTCTTCAGCTGCGTCCCATCGAGAATTTCTGGGCAAACCTGAAGCGTAAGATCTACTCCAACAATTTTGTCGCGAAACTGAGAAGGAATTGATAAATAAAACGAAGAAAAAACTCAAAAACATGCCACATGTATGTTTTCGTTTGCCATGGTGAATGTTCCGGTTTACTGCCGGAAGGCCGCTCGCAAGGGCGTAGAATTTTTTTGCGAGTAAGCTTAGGGGCTGTCCACATACCACGTGGACAACTTTAGGGGGGGTAGGGGGTACAACAATGTCCACGTTTATCCACGGTGAGGGGGGTGGGAGTTCAGATAATGTCCACGTGGACACGTGGACACGATTCAGATCTGTTCTCAAAAATAAATGAAATCTGTTCTGCAATTTTAGGAATGTTTAAAATTTCGCCCATTTCATCCATAAAAAATTTTTTCATATTCATCCATAAAATCCATAAAATTTCATATTCATCCATAAAATGATTATTACGAATATTTTTCTATATCAGCGAACTTCTCCGCTCAAATATGTATTCTAAATGAAACTCACAAAAACGGTGAGCCATCAAGTTTCCATTGGAAGTAGAGGATCATTGTTTTCAACTTCTAAGCTACGTCATTTGAGCATAAACTGAACTTTGTGTTCTAGGTTCAAGTCTACGGAGAGTAAATTTGACATGGCGAACTGCTAATACATTTTTATCTGCAGAGTACATTTAGGGTGTTGATAACATGATGAAATGACCGGAATATTTGAAGGATCATCTGAATAATTTGGGAAGGATTTAGGGAAACGAGTGCTATCCAAATATCTATACCTGCACTTGTGTAATAGAAGAACCAGATTCTGTCCACCTTTTCTAAGTTCCCTCGTTCCCGAATATTTCCCGAATTTTGAGACGATATCTTTAATACAGCTGATTTAGGCATGCTCAGCACCGTAGAGCGGTTTTTTTTGCAGATCACTTTGTCCTACCGAACGAAAGGTTGGGATGTTACAAGTAAGTCTTCTGTTAATTAGTACATGTTATTACAACATTCGTGTTTTTATTTTTCAAGAGGCTTTGAATCCGGGATTAGATTACATATTTTGCACCACAGCCAAGAGGAAACTGCTATCAATTAGATCAATGGCATTCCTATATTTGAAATTTAACTTGACAATTCCACGTTTTATGGAATTAACCGCATCGAAAATATTTTTGTTTCAAATTGGAGCATTTTAGACATCCAAAATATTGTTTTATTTGTTTTAATTTTCGCTTCATTATCCGAACTTCTATCTCGCTGTCAAAGTTCAGTAGAGAAGTATGCCGAAATCCATTGGTTGTTTCTCCATTGGAATGTTTTTGGCACATTTTTCTTAATAGTATCTTGATTAGCTTCATTCAAAACAACATTCAATTATGCTAGATCATTTCAGAAGTCTTCAGAAAACTTATGTTCGATAGACACTTGTTTCTCGAAGATTTTCTGCAGGCGAATGATTCTATTGCTAAATAAGTTTCTTTAGATGTTCTTTCATGCGTCATTTGATTATAGTTTATTGATTCAGCTGTGATTTTACGATTACAAAAAAGATTTTTCCTAGATGCAGTTCTACTACCGTACCGTTTTAACCATTAGAAAAGCAGATATGGTTATTAGCAACGGTAGCAATGGTCGTTGGTTTTCTCGAATGTTCTCTAAAAGCCATTTTGAAGGAGCAATATTTTGGGCATAATACCAGTTATCATAGTGGAATTATTACATGAATGATTAAAAAGTTTTCCAATGAGATGGAAAAGAACGAATTTTTGTTTTAGTAACCTTATTCCACCATTTCATACAGTTGCCATTACCGAGCTTTTCCAGCAGCCAACGATTTCACATATTCTCAAACTATATATTGCTAGGTAGAGGTGCAATCAATCAAAGAATAGAAAACAACCGCAACTATTAATGATGCCTATTCGCATTTTTTTTCTTTTCAAAATAAGGTTTAGCATTATGATCCGAATAAAACGATTTCAATGTTGCAGGCTCCGGAAGTAAAGCAGTTTGCGTTGCATCGAAAGAAAGATGCGCTGCTTGAGTCAAGAATTGTCTAGTGTAATTGTGCCTCACGAGCACTCCGAGAGAAATCTGGATATTCAATGCAGAATGGTCGCTAGGAATTTGTAATAAAAACAAGTTTTTAATGCGAAAACAACCAAAATAATTGCTTTTGCAACTTTAATTGTTTTTTTTCTTTTTTTTATCATTATAAAAACACAAAAAAAACTAATACTAATTTAAAATTGAATATAGACATAATGCAATTATTCCTTTTTTCTCAATTGAAATATATGGAAGGATGTCCACGTGGACAACAGGGGAGGGATTTAGTCAATGCTTGTCCACGGAGGGGGAGGAGGGAGTCTAAAATCGTGCTTTTTCTGTCCACGTGGTATGTGGACAGCTCCTTATATCCAAAAAAAAAATGGAAACTTTAACTGAAACATACCAGTTGAACAGCGGTCAACGAGTTTTGGAAGGAAGGACCTCCCAACTCACCCTTTGTAGATAATTCTTGATTGATTCAAGGGTATGGTCTGGCATTGTCATGCTGTAGAATTATCTTTTCGTGTCTGTTTTCCCATTCCAGTTGTTCTTACTTCAGAGCTCTGTTCAAACGTGTTATTTGTACTCAGTACCTTCCTCCAGTGATAGTTTTAAACATTTCCATGTTTTTATCGTCCAAATCAAAATCATTGTTTCTGAATCGTTTAAACCACATTGCACACAATGATGGAGCAATAGCTTCAACAGCTTCTTCGTAAGCTCACCTCTCTAAACTTCCCATGAAGACAAATGAACTCTCGCGGTATTCCGTGACCATAGTAGTCATGAGATGAGAATCAAACTTTTCTTGTATTACCGATTCGGGAATAAAGTAGTAACAAAAAAGGAATTCCAGAATAGAATGAGTAACTTTGACGCAACTACTATTTTCTAACGTCATTCGAGGCGTAGAATACGTGGGATAGTCTTCTAAGTATTTAGAAGGTTCGTGTGAACTTTCATCCAAATTCAAGTCGACTGTGTAAGCTCTCGCCTATCTTCAGCTCATTCTGGAGAGAACTGATATATTTAAGGTGCTTCTTGCGGTGGATCGACACATCCTGAGCGCTCATACTTGCAGTTAAAAAATCATTCTTCTATTGTCGGTATTAAGTATTCAGTACATTGCCGGAGTTGAGGAAAATCGCGACACAAAACATTTAATTTCATCCCCTCAAACGCCGCCATTGGCGAGGTACATTGGGTGGCGCTGTGGAATGCGGTCGACATTGTAACACACACCACGCGTGCACTGCGGAGCTGCTAAACATTATGCTGTTGTTCTGGTTCTGACGATTACTGCAACTCCGCTCTATAATAAGTCAACTTTTTTTTACCTACATTCAACTTACATCATTAGCATAAAGCGGCGTGTTTCGAAGTGTATGCTCATATGTATGTCCGTCTGATAACCACAACCACGTGGTGCGATGATGGACAGTCGCCGGAGGAAAACTACACACACACACACACACAGCCATGCATTCGTTCCGGCTTTTTGGCATATATTTTCTCCACTATCTCTTCCTAATTGTGAATATGTCTGTGTGTCGTTGACGTAGATTGCATGGGGCAACATAACATCATTTTTGACGCTCGTTTTTCACGAATCTCAATCGAAAAAAATGTTCAACCACTCGCGTGATATATTTAACTATATTCGAATCGGCTGCGCGTGGGGATAAACGCCGAAGACTGGATGAAATAGGAAATGGAATCGGCCCGCATGTACGGCCGGTATCGCATGGGACAAGGTCGACTGGCGGAAATGGTTGAAAGGAGAGAACATGAAACAAGAAAAAACATCATTCAAGATATTCAATCTGAACAAAAAAAAAAGTACAAAACATGTCACCAGGTTATGAAACATGCGTTGAACTAAATTTAACATCCAACCCCGCAGAGAAAAGAAACACAGATGGTCAGCTGCGCTGGTACAGCTGTTCAATGAGGGGCAATGTAGAGTCATCCGTTATAATATGGTCGAGGCTTCACGGCTCCATATAACCAAATTCGAACAAAAATAAAAAAAAAGAATTCGTTTTGTTTTCGGTCACCAGACGCTTTCACGCCGAATGGATGACGTTGTGGCGTTGTAAATTCACCTATTTTTTTTTCATCGAAACGTTTTCTACGCCCGTTTTGAGTGCACTCTATCTATCGCTGCACTGCCTTTCCTTTTCGTAGCTCCTCATTGGAGCTCGCGAGCATTGGACATTCGGTTGTCGATTAAATTATTGCCGCGAGAGTAATAACGCTTCCGATTATCAGCAATGTGAAAATAATTATAAAAAAGATTGATACTTTCCGCGCATTCACACGGAATCATATCGAAAAAAAAAGATTGGTTTTTGGTTTTCGCTCGGTGGGTATTCGTTCGGGCTTCTTGTTCCAGATGTTTATGAGGTGGTGGACGGGCATTTATTTCTGAAAATGACTTCAAATTCTCACACAGCGCTCCTGTAAAAACACTTTAGGGTCCTTAAAATTTATTTTTTATTGGTTTTTTTCTGATGATAGTGGGACCTAAGGGATTAGATCTTCTTCACTTCACTTTGTAATAGGATTGGATTTTAAATGGTTTGGGGTTTTTCGATGAGAGCTGGTTCAATCGATAATATTCCATCATGACAACGCTCGATCTCATGTTACTGTCGAGTTGAAAACTATTTGGAAAATATCGGATGGTAAATTTTGGTTTACCCGCATTCTGGCCCAGACCTTGCCTGTTTCGACTACCATTTATTTCGATCCATGCAGAAAACTTTGAGTAAAATACGATTTACTTCAAAACAGAGTATCAAAAATTAGCTGAATTCTTTCTTGACTAGGATGGAAAAAAATAATTAGCGATGGCAAATGCAATACATTGAAGATTAAGATCCAAATTTAGGTCCAATTTCATTCATATTTGAAGTTCAGCTCCAGATTCAAATTACAAAAAAATCTAAATCTAGACAACATATTATTATTACTTAGATCTGTTTGTTTCAGACTTTGGTTTCAAACTACATATACAGGGCGGACTAGATTATATACAGTAGGATGCCAATGAAAATGGTCATCTCTAATTTCAGAAAGTTACCTCATAAAAAATGTTCACCACCTCGAAAAAACACCCTATGCTGAATTTCAGCTTAATCGGACATAAGGGAGAGAGGCGCAAAGCGGTCAAAGTTTGTGTTTTTGGAAAATCGAAAAATCACCCAACATAAAAAATTAGATATCTGCGATAACACCTGTTTATATCATTTGCGGAGAGCTGACACATATTTTTTAACAAAACTCCTCGATAAATATTATCAATATTATTACTTATTAAATGTTGTAACTTTCGAACCGCTAAATCGATTTTCGACCTCTTTACAACAAACAAAAAGTATTTAAACAAACTGTATTGTGAAATTTGTATATAAATCGATGTTTTCGAGGAATCTTCGAATTTTATGATAAAAAAGCATTCATTTGAACTGCAAAACTCATTGCTACTTTATTTAAAATATGCTCCAAAACTCATTGCTACTTTATTTAAAATATATCCACGCTGGTAGAAGATTGTTTTGGTTGTTTGAAGCGATCCAGTTATCAAGTAATTTTTTTTTCCATAAGGTGTGAACCGCTCTTCAGAAAGAGCCAACGCCATGGACCAGAAAATGGTATTCTTAGGGGGGATGTCTGGGGAGTTATCGTAGGTGTAAAAGCTCTCAATTCATACAGATCCAGATCCATAAACATGTGGTCTGGAGTTGCTCATGCTCTGATCTCCGAGTCTTTTCCGAGCGTAACTTTACAACGCACAGCTCGTTTAATGATTGTATACAGATTTGAATCGCACACATCTCTTTCTAACCATAGTGAATCATTGCTGCACAGCCGAATGCAAAGCGATGGATGATAAATAATTGTAACACTTTGCGCATTTGGGATGGGAGACGAGCCAAAAAGTAAGTATAGTAGGAAAACGCAAGAGATAGAAACGGTAAAAAATATAATCCGACTACCCTTCTCTGAGTATCTAGCTAACTGTTCGTTCATTTTGTGTTACCCTTGCTGGCAACTATTTGTCGACATTATATTATAACAGAATATGAATCATTCGCCTTGCGTTTCTGTATGATTCTGCTTCAAAATGCGTGGAGGGTTCGAAATATAGCGAATAAAAGGCAAAGAAAAGTATAAACTTGCAGTATGGAAAGCGATCATGACGTTTTGGTTCGCATGATTGTGTATCATGAAGTACTAACCGGACCAGAGTATTCTCGTTCTCGTTTGTGTAATGATTCGTAGCATGTAACAACAAACAAATGACACTGGGGAAAATGACTTCTGCCAGATCATATTTGAGCAAACGAAAGTGAGATATTCAGTGAAACTTTCCAACACTGTTTAGAATAGATTCAAGTAATAATAAAAAAATATGCAAATGATATGAACAAATTTCCTCTAGGAACGTTAGGGCAATCTGAGAACCAACACGAAGAAGTTTCTTTTTTCACAGGTTTCGTCTTAAAGTAGACATTTAGGGTGAAATTCATAGAAGGTTCTCTTAAATGCTTTTCATTTGCTGGTAAGGCGTCGTGCACAAATTACGTAACGTGATAAGGGAGGGGGGAGGGGGGTCGAGGTTGCGTTACTTTCTGTGTATTAGAGATAGGAAATTACGTTACGTAGGGGGGAAAGGGTCCAAAATCCGGATTTTTAGCGTAACGTAATGTGCACGACTCCTAATAGATCAGAAATCAGTCCAAATGTTCGAAATAACGAATTTTCAAATATTGGGTTTATTCTAGAAAATCGGCAAAAAATGCCGAATTCTCAGACCACCTTATTTCTAGATGGTACATTCTGAGGGTGAAATGAACAAAACGTTTCTAATTTTGTTCAAGAGAAATAAATATACGAGGTTTGAACAAAATCAGAGCAAATTGTTTTCTTGTGGAATTGCTGGAGTTTTACATTTCAAACTCGTAATTTATTGTTACAATTATAAATTTTAGATTCTAGACTTGAATCTTACTGGAAACATATACGGCAGAGCCCCGATTTACCCCGGATTCCGGTGGCAAGGTGGCAATCGAAGATAACGAAAATCGCTAATAACACAATGAAGGACTAAACATGAGGTGCTACTTAAAAAAACATTCCAGCATGAAAATTATGTACTATTGATGCTATCCAACCAGAATTGGGTGTTCTTAAGAAAAAGATTGATCTTTACGGATCGATTTTCTAAATGGCGTAGGGATCGATTCATTGATTAAATCGATACCAAAGAATCGATCTTTGATAAATCGAATGCTTTTTTTCCATTTTATTACATGTTCTATGTAAGTGTTTCACATTTATATTGGAACATTAAAGGCATTTTATTTTGATTCTCAGCATGAAGGTAACAAAAAAAATAAAGCTCACAAAAATTGTACTTTGCAGGGCATTTATCTTGTACCGTCTTGCAATTATTTAAATAAATAAATCAATTGATAATTTTTATTAAAAATTCAAGAACTGATATTCATCCAGACTACGCTGACAAAAAATCCATAGAATCCAACCGTGCCATTAGTGTGACTACTTGTTTTTCACTGACCAAACTTACAAAACTGCTTCTCTTAACTTTACAACTACTAATTTGACAACTTTGAAATGTACCCAATGTTTGTGAAATTTATCAGGCCAAAACAGGTCTTTGGTGATTTTATGTTAACTGAAAAAAAAATTCTACGATCAAAAAGATCGGAAAGATCGAAAAGAAAAGATCGATTTTCGTGATTTTTCGGAGTACAAAAAATCGAAAATCGACAAGGAAAAGATCGATCTTTTAAATATCGATCCAAGATCGCCCAATCCTATATCCAACACAATACATATTGGTGCGGTCAGCTTGTATTGGCCTCCGAGAGCTGCGGTTAGCCGCAAGCAACTTGTTGACATGTGCTCACTCCTTCCTGAGCCACGATTGATCTTGGGAGACTTCAACTCTCACGGAACTGCCTGGGGGGAACAGTACGACGACAATCGTTTATCGTTGATATTTGACCTTTGTAACATCTTCAATATGACCGTTTTGAATACTGGGGAAACAACACGTGTACCTAAACCTCCTGCTAACCCAAGTGCTCTTGACCTCTCGCTTTGCTCGAATTCACTATCGTTAGATTGCAAGTGGAATGTAATCCAGGACCCCAACAGTAGTGACCACTTGCCAATCAAAATTTCCATCACCATTGGGTCGAATTCTTCTGAATCTATAAACATGGCATATGACCTCACAAGACACATTGACTGGAAAAAATATGCGGACGCGATTGCTCTAGCCATCAATTCCCGAGATGGTTTGCCTCCATTGGAGGAGTATAACTTAATTTCTCGTTTGATCTATGACAGCGCGGTTCGCGCTCAAACGAAACCCATCCCAGGCTCCACTATTCGTCGAAGGCCTCCCAATCCATGGTGGGATAGCCAATGTTCCAAGCTTTATCAGGATAAATCGAACGCATTTAAAGCTTTTCGAAAACGTGGAACCATTGAGAATTTTCAAACGTATTTGGACCTTGGAAATCAATTTAAAAACTTGATCAAAGGGAAAAAACGTGCTTATTGGCGAACTTTCGTGGGAGGTTTGTCACGAGAAACGTCAATGAAAAAATTATGGAAAGGGGCTCGAAACATGAGAAATCGCTCTTCATCGAATGAAAGCGAAGAATATTCACATCGATGGATTTTTAAATTTGCTCGGAAAGTTTGTCCCGATTCCGTTCCTGTGCAAAAAATTGTTCGAGATATACCACAAGATAGGTGCGATCTTGATTCCGAGTTTTCGATGGTAGAATTCTCTCTTGCTCTCCTTTCTTGTAACAATTCGGCTCCAGGAACGGATAGAATTAAGTTCAACTTGTTGAAACACCTCCCTGATGTGACGAAACATCGCTTGTTGAATTTATTCAATCAGTTTCTGGAGCATAATATTGTTCCAGATGATTGGAGACAAGTGCGAATTATAGCTACTCAAAAACCCGGAAAACCCGCGTCCGACTTCAATTCGTACCGCCCAATAGCAATGCTGTCTTGTATACGGAAATTGTTGGAGAAAATGATCTTGTTTCGCCTTGATCGATGGGTTGAAACGAATGGCCTACTCTCAGATACACAATATGGGTTCCGCAGGGGCAAGGGGACGAATGATTGTCTTGCGTTGCTTTCTTCAGAAATTAAAATGGCTTACGCCGAAAAAAAACACAAAAGCAAAAGCTGTTTAAGCCCCACAAAAGAATCCGACCTGCAAGAACCCTTACAAGATACTTTGAGCAATTTTTCAACCTGGGCCATTGGGCTAGGGATCGAATTCTCCACGGAGAAAACAGAGATGGTGGTTTTTTCTAGGAAGCATAGACCAGCAAAACCAAAGCTTCAACTTTTGGGTAAACCGATCACTCATGCTATGTCATTCAAGTATCTTGGGGTCTGGTTCGACTCCAAATGTACTTGGGGGGCCCATATTAGGTATCTGAGTAAAAAATGCCAACAAAGAATAATGTTTCTCCGTACAATTACCGGCACATGGTGGGGAGCCCATCCCGAAGATCTTATAATGTTGTATCGAACAACTATTCTCTCAGTGATGGAGTATGACAGTTTCTGTTTTCAATCAGCTGCCAAAACACCTCATTAAACTCGAGCGAATTCAGTATCTTTGTCTCCGTATTGCGTTGGGATGTATGCCCTCAACGCATACCATGAGTCTCGAGGTTTTGGCAGGCGTACTCCCACTAAAAGATCGCTTCAATTTATTATCTCTTCGGTTCCTCATCCGGTGTAAGGTTATGAACCCATTGGTGATCGGAAATTTTGGGCAGCTGATATCATGAATTCATCTCCATGCAGGTTGATCCTTCTTCGTATATTTCCAACCGTGTTTGTTTTCCTGACTACATCAATTCCTCTGTACATTTTGATCTGTTCATGAAGGAGAAAATCCATGGAATTCTAGATTATCATCGATCGGGGATCGTTCCTACGATCTTCAATGCAAAGTATGGGCGTATCAATTGTGATAATATGTACTTTACTGATGGGTCCTCTATGAATGAGTCCACAGGATATGAAGTGTTCAACGAATTTTTTAGCACCTCCCACAGTCTTCAAAATCCTTGCTCAGTGTATATTGCTGAATTGGCAGCAATACACTGGGCGCTGGACAGCGTCGCCTCACGACCTGTTGAACACTATTACATTGTAACGGATAGTCTTAGCTCTGTCGAAGCTATCCGTTCAGTGAGGCCGGAAAAGCACTCGCCGTACTTCCTTGAGAGAATACGAGAAATTTTGAGTGCTTTAACCAGACGCTGTTATGTCATTACCTTTGTCTGGGTTCCTTCACATTGCTCAATTCCGGGTAATGAGTGAAGGCGATATTTATCAGCGTCAAATCACCTTCCATGAATTTTATTCTTTAGTCCGTAAAAATACCATCACTAACTGGCAACGTAAGTGGAACGAAGATGAATTGGGTCGGTGGCTTCATTCGATTATCCCTAAGGTTAGCCTCAAACCATGGTTCAAAAGTCTGGACTTGAGTCGGGACTTTATTCGCACCTTCTCTCGACTCATGTCCAATCACTGTTCGTTAGACGCGCTACTCTTTCGTTTTAATCTTGCCGATGGCAATATCTGTGGTTGTGGCCAAGGTTACCACGACATCGAACACGTTGTTTGGTCGTGCGAGGTATATCTTGTTGCCAGATCGAATTTAGAAATCTCTCTTCGGGCCAGAGGAAGACAGCCCAATGTGCCGGTGAGAGATATGTTGGCTCGGTTAGACCTTGATTACATGTCCCAAATATATGTCTTCTTAAAAGTTATCGATCTTCGTGTGTGATTGTCCTTATATCCTTATATTCTCCTTTTCCTTTTCCTTCGCGAGAAATCAAATCCCTTCTTACTAACAATAGAATAAGGTGAAATGTAAATACATATTAGATATAAGATAGGCTTAGGAATTGAGTATGATGAATGTGAGTGCGAATGTGAGTGTGAACATTGTCAACATATCCTTATATCCCTTCCTTTTCCTGAAAAAAATGTCACCCTTCTAAACTCGAGCAAACCGCGAGTAATCGGTTCTCTACTTCATTAACACTAGAATTAATGAAAAATGTTTATATATACTTGTAACAATACAGATAGGAGTTTGGCTCCTTTAAACTTATGTAACTGAGCCTGTAAAAATAAACGATTTAATAAAAAAAACATCTTCATGACGGCTTGTAACGGGAGTTCACCATCTATATCGGTTGTCATGATCCGTCGGTTGGATGAGATCATTTGCGTTGAATATTTCACAAGTTTTGCGTTTAAGACGATGCATTTCAGAAAATGAACCTTTGACATATTTGACGATAATCTCAATATTATTACCGGAAATCTTTCTACCAACACGGTCAAGGTCTTTGTAACCAACCTCGTCAACTATTTGCGGATAAAATTTCCGAGATTCTGCATATTTTAGGTAACAGAATCGTTACTACAACACGTTTGAAGAAATTATCTGCATCACGAGATGCCAGTCCTTCCTAAAGCATTCATAACAATTTCTACACTTATAATTTATAACAAATATCATCTTAAACCTGATGTTAGCGTAACAGCCTCACAATCCGATCGGCCTGGGTTCAATCCCAGCTGGCGTCGTTGGGATTTTCTGAGGCGAAAAATCTCTGGTTACGTCTTCCTTCGGAGCGGAAGTAAAAGAAGTTGGCCCGGCTCATGAGTTGTTGAGTCTGATAGGTAGGAACAGGTGGAGTCGCCTCCCTGATGTCGGTGATTGGCACTAAAGTGGCGGAAATAGGCCGACGAAAAATAAGCGAAGATAAAAAAAAAAAAATCTTAAACCTTCGACATATTTTTTGTTCTTGGCAACAATTGCTGATATCGATGATATCGAGATCTTACGTTTAACTTGGATATAACTGATTTGTTTATTTGTTTATTTGTTCAGGCATCAACAGACTACAGTGGTCCAAATGATACAATTATCTAACTCTAATTAATTCTAAAAACCGTTGTTTCAATGTAACACGCGAAATGTTAAAATCAAACGCCGAAGAAACTGTGTTGAATGCACGCTGAAGGCTTGCTATTGCTGTGTACATGCCATAATTCGTTCGCCGAAGTATGGTCCGCAGAAAAGGAACTCTCCGCAACCGTCGAGGTGGTACGTTGAGATTTAGGTGGCTTAAAATTTCTGGAGAATCGACGCGACCAGTGAGTGTATCCGCTACAAACAAAGACTTAGCTAGCTTTCTTCTGCAGTGCAGTGAATCCAGATGGATCAACAAGCATCGGGTTTCGTAACTAGGAAGCTGATGAGGATTGCGCCACGGAAGCAGGCGAAGTGCGTACCGAATGAATCTCGTAATGCCAGTTTGATAGTGCGGATTCCAAACGATACTGCAGTATTCCAAAACAGGCCGAACTAGAGCGCAATACAGGGATTTGAGACAATGTACGTCCGTGAAAGTTTTTGAAACCCGCATAATGAATCCCAAGTTTCTAGATGCTTTATCTACAACATACGATACATGTTCTTCGTACGACAGTCTCGAATCCAGTATCACTCCAAGATCTTTGATCTTCATAACTCGTGGAATGGGAACACCAGAGAGAACGTATTCGAACGTGATCGGTTCTTTTTTCCTAGAGAAGGATATCGTGGAACATTTTAATGGATTTATAACCATACAGTTCGTGGCGCACCATTCGGCTACAATATCCAGTTGTCGTTGAAGAAACCAGCAGTCGGCTACAGAACTAATACGGCAATAGATTTTTAAATCATCCGCAAACGAAACGCGAGGTCCTTCTAATACCAAGCAAATGTCGTTGAAGTAGATTAGAAAGATCAGGGGTCCGAGGTGGCTTCCTTGAGGAATACCGGAAGCTGCAGAAAAAATGTTGGAGCTGCTATCACCGATGGTAACGCGAAGTTTTCGTTCTTTGAGATAGGATTTGAACCAATCTAACATCCTTCCTGTGAATCCGAGCTTTTCCAGTTTTGCGATTGCGATGTCGTGATGAATCTTGTCGAATGCAGCAGTCAAGTCCGTATAGATGGCATCAGTTTGGCTATTCCGTGACAAACTATCCACTATATAATTTGAAAATACTAACAGGTTCGTCGATGTTGAGCGTTTCGGCATCTCATTGATATCCAAAACAAAAGAGTGATTCCACCAAATAAAAACAGATTGATGTAGAATCTGAAAAAAAGTCATCGGCACTAGAGGTTGCGCGTGTTATACACGCTGAAGTCTCAATTCGAAAGTTATTAAAAAAAAACTCCATAAAAATATTGCCCATTCCAGGGGGCTTCAACATTACCATTAGAATTCGGGGCTGGTAACGTGGTTACTGTCTGGTTGTATGGTGTTGTGCAAAATATGTTATACCTCGTTCCGAAACAATTCAAGAATTCAACACGATGATCATAGAAAACTCTCTTCGAAATATTTACAAAAATCTTACGTTGCTCAAACAAAGATCCGCAGTTTGGCACCATAACGAAAAATCAGTTTCGTTTTCTGAGTTGATTTATCTCTTCCATATCGCAGAGTTCAATGAACTGCTCTATCAAACGCCGGTCCAATTAGTCGACGATAGTTTTTGCCGAAAGCGCCGGGTCTTTTTCCAACACCGGGAAGTGTGGACTGCGCACAGCAAAGCAAATCAAACGCGAGCGGAAAGCCATTTTCTTCGCCTAACGAAGAAACACGCGCGCAGTTGAGCGAGGTCACAACGGGTGTTTGCACGATTTCTCCACCAGCTGGTTTTCGGCCAAAGTGAGGAAGTATGTGTATGTTTCCATCCTCCTCCTGCTGCCTACCTTTCAAATTTGCTTCACGCTTGTTCGATTGCATGATAGATTCCAGATTCACAACGAAGCGTTACGTCAATAGTCATAATTCACCCATTCCAAACATGGTGTCAATGGTCCATTCGTCGTTCAATCCTACGACTCAACCATGTCACACAGATGTTCTATTGTTTTGCTACATCTCGGCTTGGATCCACACTTCTTTGCCTAAAAATATAATTCCTCAGTATATACGACGCGTAGTGACTCACATGTAATTTTAAATCTGCTGTCGTCATGATCAAGTTGGAATTTCGAATTTCCACCCACCGGGGGAGGGAGGGAGCTATGATGCCGGAAAACTGAAAGTGTTTTTGCTGTTGTTATTGTGCGTTGATTCATGAACTTGTCTCGCCCAGTCTCGGAAGCGAGCGCTGATCAACATGTGTCCAAGACTAATTCCTCTCTTCACCTTCTTTCATTCACCAGACTGCACGAAGAAATTGAACAATTCTACGCCCACATGATACCGACTCCAACGGAGCATGCGCTGAGGGTGCAGGTGGTCGCCCGGATAGAGGCCATCGTGTTGAATCTCTGGCCCATGGCCCGCGTGGAGATGTTCGGTTCCTTCCGTACTGGACTGTATCTGCCCACTAGTGATATTGGTATGTATTTTGAAACTAAATCATTAATCTGTTTGGAAGCCTTAATCACACTACCATCTTTGCACAGATCTGGTCGTTATCGGTCGCTGGGAGAAGCTGCCCCTTCGCACGCTGGAGAACGAACTGATCAATCGTGGCATAGCCGAACCAATGTCGGTGCGAGTGCTGGACAAGGCGTCGGTCCCCATCGTTAAGCTGACCGATCGCGAAACCCAGGTCAAGGTGGACATCTCCTTCAACATGCAGTCCGGCGTGCAGTCCGCTGAGCTGATCAAAGACTTCAAGTGTCAGTATCCGGTGCTCGCAAAGTTGGTGCTGGTGCTGAAACAGTTTCTGCTGCAGCGAGATCTGAACGAGGTGTTCACCGGAGGCATTTCGTCCTACTCGCTGATTCTGATGTGCATTAGCTTCCTGCAGCTGCATCCGCGGGCGAACCTGAATCCGACCACCAATCTCGGCGTGTTGCTGCTGGAGTTTCTCGAACTTTACGGTAGAAAGTTCAACTACATGAAGACTGGTAAGTTTGAGCGATCGGTGTCTACCGATGTCTTCTAACCAATGAGCAATTCCAAATGAAATCGACAAATGACAAAACATGAGTATTTTTGATTCGAACGAAAGTTTTTATTCAGTTTGGGTTGGAAGAAATATGATTTTTCCACAGCATTTGGGAATTTTTTGACTCAAGTGTGACTTTTGAAAAGGGCGTGTCGATTTTAGTAAGAGAAATCTTTGATAAATTATATCTCAAAAATTATGAGCCGTACCGAAATAGTGTCTTAGTGTGGGTTTAGACTAGGGATATATTTATGTAAAGAAATATGATGAGATTTATGAAAACCGCATCAACCGTTTACACTGGCGTGAACTTCTATAATGAACATATTCATATTTTCGGTGAATTAATTCACCTGAAGTAGAACTGCATCCAACTTTAGTGATTTCTCACCAGTGAGAAATTCACAAGCGTTTACATATGCTGAATTTATTCAAGTGTATCATATTTATTCTCACCCGTTTACACCTATTTTCACGTGAATAAATCCATCTATAGCTATAGATCTCCCTAATGTAAACCCGCCATTAGAAAGAGTTATAGAGTATTGATGTTAAAACTTGAAAAATATACACTGAGAAAAAAGTACTCTTTTTCATTTGTTAAAAAAACTTTAATTTGAAATATCTGAAATACATATTTTTATTTTTCTTATATGAAATAGAAGTCACGTAGAAAATTTAAAAAATGAGTCCAAGATGGTAAAACTATTTCCAACAAACTGTGTAGAACATCGTTTTTTTTTTAATTTTCGAAACCTGGAATTTTTGAATGTTAACAATCAATTTATGGGCACAAATTATGAATCCCGATGTGATATAGAACAAAAAAACTATTTATCAATCTCCTTCTAAATGCAGCCATTCTCGAGATATTTGAAAAAAATATTTCTAATTTATTGTCTTTTTTTTATAGTAAACTGGCTGACCCGGCAAACTTCGTTCCGTCCAAAATTTATTTTTTCGTTATCACATCTATCCTTTAAAATTATTTTTTACTAAAAAAATTCAGTACTTCTACCAAAACTCGACATTATAATATCAGAATATTTTCAGATACAATTCTCGTGCAAGATTTTTTCTCCACTTGCAAATAACATGTTTCTCCGTTACATGGAATGAATGTTTGATACGGGAAATATGATAGAATGAAGACAGCCCTAAATCAGACAATTCCTTTCTCGAGTTTTGCTCTTATCAACACATTCGGCGATCCATTTCTTATATATACAGAAGACGATATAGGAGTGCGTTTTATCACATTAAAATCCATTTCCACTTTCGAACAAAGATCAATTTCGTTACCGCAAACATCAAATGGACTACCAACGCTTGTCAATATGTAATTGTAGAACACTTGCGAATTGAATTTTTCGAATTTTCCCATTTTCCTTCAGAGTTTTCCGAAAATTTTCAATTGTCATGTTTGGTTGGAATATGTGTATTATTTTTATGGAACCCCCTCTCCATTCCAGAGAAGGGAGGGATTTCATACCATCACAGAAACATTTCTCGTACCGAAAATCCCTCACATCGCAAATTTGGCTCCATTTGCTTTATTAGTTCTCGAGTTACGCAGAAATTTGTGTTTCAATTGTATGGCAGCCTCCCCTTAGATAGAGGGGAAGAGTGTTGAACCACCATAGACACGTTTATCGGTCCCTAAAACCTCTATGCCAAGTTTGATTCCATTTGCCCTCCCTGTAGAGAGGGGTAGGAGTGTCGAGCCACTTTAGAAACGTTTCTTGTCTCCTCAAACCTCCACATGCCAAATTTGGTTCTGTTTGCTTGATAAGTTCTTGAGCTATGCAGACATTTATGTTTCACTTGTATGGTAGCCCCCCCCCCATAGAGAGGGGGAGGAGTGTCACACCACCATAGAAACGTTTCTTGCTCCCAAAAACCTTTACATGCCAAATTTGGTTCCATTTGCTTGATTGGTCTTCGAGTTATGCAGAAATTTGTGTTTCATTTGTATGGGACCCCCCCCCCCTTTAGAGAGTGCCGAACTATCATAGAAACGTTTATCGATTTCTAAAGCCTCTATATGCTGAGTTTGATTCCGTTTTTTATTGGTACCTCAAACCTCCATATGCCAAATTTGGTTCCATTTGCTCGATTAATTCTCGAGTTATACAGAAATTTGTGTTTCATCTCAATGGCAGCCCCCCTTAGGAAGGTGGGAGGAGTATTGAACCGCCTTAGAAATGTTTCTTTCCCCATAAAACCTCCACATGCCAAATTCGGTTCCGTTTGCTTCATTAGTTCGTTATTAGTTAGTTAGTTAGTTAGTTATGCAGAAATGTATGCTTCATGCCTCAGAGAGAGATGGGTAGGAGTGTCTATTCACCATAGAAACGTTTCGTGTCCCCTAAAACCTTCGCATGCCAAATTTGGCTCCATTTGCCTGATTAGTTTTGGGGTTATGCAGAAATTTGTCTTCCATTTGTATGGCAGCTTCCCCTTAGAGAGGGGGTGGAGTGTCTAACCACCATAAAAACATTTATTGCACCCTAAAACCTCCACATGCCAAAATTGGTTTCATTCATACCCCTACATACAATTTCCGAGTCTATAAGAATCCATCATTATGGTAAAACTATAAAGGGTGTGTCACATCAAATTTCATCACGGAAAAAACGCTGTAGAAATTCGCCCAGTAGACCGATCCTTTTGAAAATTTTAGACAGTAAAATAAAAACTATTAAACAACTTTTGGCATTTTCTTTTTATTCATACTTCGAGCCCAAGCCCGTATGCTCGCACCTTCCTCTTTACCCCGTCCATAAGGTTCTGTACAACGTCAGGTTGTATTTTTTTTGAACAGAAATCCATTTTCTCTTGAAGTCCGCCTCCGATTTGGGTTCTTCCGGAGGGCCTGCTTCATAATCGCCCAATATTTCTCTATTGGGCGAAGCTCCGGCGCGTTGGGCGGGTTCATTTCCTTTGGCACGAAGGTGACCCCGTTGGCTTCGTACCACTCCAACACGTCCTTTGAATAGTGGCACGAAGCGAGATCCGGCCAGAAGATGGTCGGGCCCTCGTGCTGCTTCAATAGTGGTAGTAAGCGCTTCTGTAGGCACTCCTTAAGGTAAACCTGCCCGTTTACCGTGCCGGTCATCACGAAGGTCATTCCGCAAGAGCAGATCGCTTGCCACACCATGTACTTTTTGGCAAACTTGGATAGTTTCTGCTTGCGAATCTCCTCCGGAACGCTGAATTTGTCCTCCGCGGAGAAGAACAACAGGCCCGGCAGCTGACGAAAGTCCGCTTTGACGTAGGTTTCGTCGTCCATTACCAGGCAATGCGGCTTCGTCAGCATTTCGGTGTACAGCTTCCGGGCTCGCGTCTTCCCCACCATGTTTTGCCTTTCGTCGCGGTTAGGAGCCTTCTGAACCTTGTATGTACACAGGCCCTCCCGCTGCTTGGTCCGCTGGACGAATGAACTTGACAAATTCAGCTTATTGGCGACATCCCGGACCGAACTTCTCGGATCACGTCTAAACTGCTTAACGACGCGCTTGTGATCTTTTTCACTGACGGAGCATCCATTTTTGCCGTTCTTCACCTTCCGGTCGATGGTTAGGTTCTCGAAGTATCGTTTTAGTACTCTGCTGACGGGGATTGGACGAGCATCCCAGCATCTTACCGATGTCCCGATGTGACAACTCCGGTTTTTTTAAATGAGTGCACAGGATTAATTCACGACGCACTTTTTCGTTCGACGACATTTTTCCAAATTTACGAAAAATTGACAGTGAAGCATGACCAACGTGATCTATACACTCTTATCTGATTATAAGCGAAAGCTGAAGATGTAATTCCTAAAAATTAAATTTCTACAGCGTTTTTTCCGTGATGCAATTTGATGTTACACACCCTTTATGTGTAGGAGCTGAAAAACATTTGAGGACATGTGGGTTAATACAAAAAGTAGCGATAATGATGTATTTCGAAAAGTCGTAGAAAATTGTAAGCAAATTCTTAAAATTTCATGAAAATGGCGGTATAACACGACAAACATATTAAAAGGGCCTATTTACTATAAAAAAGACAATAAGTTAGAAATATTTTTCTAAATCTCTCGAGAATGGCTGCATTTAGAAAGAGATTCATAAATAGCTTTTTGTTTTAAATCGCATCAGAATTTATAATTTGTGCCTAAAAATTATTGTTAACACACAAAAATTTGAATTTTCAAAAATTCTTAAAAATTCGATGTTCCACAAAGTTCGTTAAAAATAGTTTTACCATTTTGGACTAATTTTTTTAAATTTTCTACATGACTTCTATTCGATATGAAAAAAATTTAAAAAAATTAAAAAATACAGTAGAACCCCGATTATCCGCGGAATAGTCGGGCTAGCTCCCGCGGATTACCAAAATCGCGAATAATGCAATAAAAGGCTAAAAATAAGGTGCAAACACAAAATAAGATATTTATGCATGAAAACTATGTTTCATCAATGCAGAAATCATTAAACTATCGTTCTGTAAGTTCGTTTACACCAGTAATCAAATAATGTGAAAGACATGACCAAAACAAAAGAACAAGACTCTACCGCTCACTGGCAAATTCCGGGAAGTTCTATAGAATTACAAATGAACTCGCTTTCGCGGATAATCCGCACCGCGGATCAATATGGACAGGTGGTTGATTTGTATAGTTACATTCCGAATTTCAGATTTCTGGTAATGAGAACACCTTTTATATGTTATTCTATAATATTTGAACCACCCTATGGCCATGAATAATGATCAAAAGTGGAATAGGGAAACAAAAACCGAAAACCAAACATGATTCCGCGTGTGGATGTATTTTTTGCGGCTTCGATATGAAGGCTCATTAGCATTTTAGCTGTAACAGAGCCGAATTTTAATCGTGTACATGTCACATGGTTATCATATCCATAATTAGCACATTACACAGTTACCAGTTTTCGGCGTAAGAGAATTCCTTCTATACCATTGCATATGGTACATTTATACAGTAAGAGTATTCTTTCTGTTCTTCCATTATCCAGTTAAACCACCGGACAGCGGAGACAGTTGATATGATCATTGTTGAGTTATTAGAACAGCAGCCCGATGTGTTTTGCATAGCAGAGCAGTTCTTATCGATCGATCTCCATCGATCTCCATCGCTGATGATTGTTGCGTGGACGCAGTTATTCTGTAACAACACAAAGATGGTCAATGAGGGCCCTGAGTTTTGAACTCACGATCGATCGCTTACTAAGCGAACGCCCAACCAATGTGCCCCCCTTTAATCATTTTGAGTGGTTTAATTGCAAAATTTAATTCGCTGATGGTTATTTTTCGGTTTGTGAGTTAACAGAGAAGCGATATTAGGTATGTACGGAAAAGAAAATTCATTCGTGAGTGGTAAAGGTAAATTATTGAAATATTATTGTTGATATTATTATTGATATTATTATTGAAATAACTGGTGGAACTAAAGTGGACAGTCATATCCAAGATCACATCCAATGCATGAGGGAAAGTGAAGGGAAGAATATTCAACTCTTTTTTCTATTGCTTTCTCTGTTTGTTCGATTTCAGTTACTGGACACACAAACACTGAGAGAGAGCGAAATTATTCCTCTCGGGAGCGATAAACCTTCACGCTTCGTGTATTATGAACCTGTCCATATTTCCTCATTACAAGTCCATTATACCCGCACCGATCAAAATGTTCTACTTTTCGGCTTGTTTAATTTCAGTCAAAAACATGGAAAAACACATTTTTATGAAACAATTGGCCAATTGTTTCGGAAACTGAACTGTAAGAATCTGCTTTTAAGTTTTGGGAAACATGGGTTTCCAAAGATACAATTGAAGTTCTTGTTAACATGTCCGTCTTACCCCCACTTCCCCTACTTTTTTTTCTCACTGTATATTTTTTTATACGTTTTAACATCAATACCCTATAACTCTTCTAAGACACTTTTTCGGCACGACTCATAGTTTTTGAGATAAACATTATCAAAGATTCCCACATGTTGTGGAAATCTTATATTTACTCCAACCCAAACAGAATACAAACTTTCGTTCGCAACAAAAATATTTTTTTTCAAAATTTGCATTTTAACTCGATTCCATTTGGAATTGCACCAATCGTACTGTATGTACTCAACATATTTTTATTTTTAAAGGAATTAGTGTTAAAAATGGCGGTCGTTACATACCCAAAGAAGAACTGCAGCGTGAAATGATTGACGGCCATCGACCGAGTTTGCTATGCATCGAAGACCCTCTGACACCAGGAAATGATATTGGACGATCTTCGTACGGTAAGAGATTTCAAATTCCAATCGATGCTCTAAGAAAAAAAATAAATAAAACTGTTTTCAATACAGGTGCCCTCCAGGTGAAACAAGCCTTTGAGTACGCTTACATCGTGCTCATGCAGGCCGTCTCCCCGCTGAACAAATTTCTCAACGACTGTAACCGCCAGAGCATCCTTGGCCGGATAATCCGCGTCACCGACGAGGTGATCGACTACCGCACCTGGATCAAGGAAACATTCGAATCAAGACTGATAGCAACGCAAACGATTGTGAACACGATTCTGAACGATCCGTTGAATCCCCATATTCCACTTCGCCTCCAGCAACACCACCCGCAGCAACACACCCAACAGCACCAGCATCAGCAGATCATTTACGCCCGGCGGCGGAACAGCCTTTCTAGTCTGGACACATCCGAGGAGAGTATGGACAGCGATGGGGATTCCAATTCGGTATCGCGAGATATCTCCCCGACGAGCATAAACCGATCGCCCGAGCTGGTCCACGAGATGCATCATCCGAATGGTACCGGAGGAGGCGGTGGTGGCACCGTTGTGATGCTCACTTCACACATGCCGACGCATCAACGCGATGTGCTGATAGAGGATAACAACGCGATCAATCTCACCATGGCCCAACAGCAGCAACAGCAGCAGCAGGTTCTCGACAGTATCAACGAAAATCAGAGGGTTAATTATAACGTGAGTAGTTCGACTCGTTACGGTTCAATGAAACCATTTTTGGCCCGGTATTCTCGTTAATGTGTCAAAAATGTGTTGTCTTATTGCTCAAAAATCACCGCTGTTGCTAAGGGTGTGTAACAGATTTCAAAAAGGGTAATAATTTGGTTCGATAAGCATCGGTGAGCATCGGGTTATTTATCTATTATTGGAAGCACTTCGTGTATTGCTGAGTTGCCTCTTAAACAAATGGAGTCAATGTTTCGATTACTCGATTATACATTCCTTTCTGATTTATATCTGCAGAAAGATTATATAATTATAGATGCATACATTCAGCATAGACACATTTCAGGTGTGATTAATTCTGAAATATATGAATAATCAAAAGTCGGATTTTGGATTCCTTTTGAGTCTTGGTTTTATAGTTTCTTCTTAATAACTGATATCTGATTCATAATTCCAATTGTGATGCCCTTGCTCTGTCCGAGAATTGGCTCTCTTCTCGAAATGATCTCTCTTTCCACGATTTTAATATTATACGCTTGGACCGTTTTGACAGATACGGAGGAGAGCTATTGAGGATCAATAAGTGCCACTCATTTTTTAGAATTGACCTTCCATCTATTGGAGGGATCGAAGCTGCTGTTTATCATGCAAACATCATAGGCAAAGACCTCTGTATTTTCAGCATGTATTGGCCTCCGAAAATTCAAGTTAGCCGGAAGCAACTTGCTGACATGTGCTCACTCCTTTCTGGGCCACGGTTGATTTTGGGAGACTTCAACTCCCACGGAACCGCCTGGAGGGAACAGTACGACGACAACCGTTCATTGTTGATATATGGCCTTTGTAACAGCTTCAATATGACAGTTTTGAATACGAGGGAAACAACACGTGTACATGAACCTCCTGCTAACCCAAGTGCTCTTGATCTCTAGCTTTGTTCGAATTCGCTTTCGTTAGATTGCAAGTGGAGTGTAATCCAGGATCCCAACGGTAGTGATCACTTGCCAATCAAAATTTCTATCACCAATGGGTTGAATTCTGCTGAATCAATAAACATGGCATATGATCTCACAATACACATTGACTGGAAAAATAATATGCGGACGCGATTGCTCTGGCCATCAATTCCAGAGAGGGTTCACCTCCATTGGAGAAGTATATCTTCCTCTCTCGTTTGAACTATAACAACGCAGTTCGCGCTCAAACGAAACCCACCCAGGTACCCGTAATCCTTGCTGGGATAGTCAGTGTTCCAAGCTTTATATAGAAAAATCGAATGCATTTAAAGCTTTCCGGTAACGTGGAACTATTGAGAATTTTCAAACGTATTTCACCCTGAAAATCAATTTCAGAACTTGATCAAAGGGAAAAAACGTGTTCACTGACGTAATTTCGAGGGAGGTTTGTCACGAGAAACGTCAATGAAGAAAAATGTAGCTCGAAACATGAAAAATCGCTCCTCAACGAATGAAAGCGAGGAATATTCACATTAGAATTAAGGGGGTAGATTTCATGATTTTTTTTACCGAGAAAATAAATTACTATGATTAATCTGATATCACAGTTTTATTAGGTATATATTACTTAACAAACAAAAAATAAATTAGTGTCGATTGGACTGTCCCCTGAATAGCCGAAACCGGTTTGTTGAACCCTTGCAGCCTTGTGGGAGTTCTACAAGTTTTTCTAGAGACCCAAATTCAACCAATGATTTTTTTACGTAGTCTTGGATATATTCCCTGTCATCGTACGTAGGATTTTTTTAAAATATTGATTTTTGTCGAAATGACGACATTTTTTGTAAAAAAATGCCTCAAAAACCGAGACAATTTTTTTATAAAATATCGGAAAAATCCTACGTATGAAGACAGAAAATTTAGTAGAAAACCTTGGGAAAACTATTTCATCAAAATCGGATGGACCGTTCCGGAGATAGACCTCCCACCAGTTTGCAAAACTTAGTTTCGATAAAAACGTGTTTTAAAATATGGATCCGCGCTCCTTACGCAAATACTTATGCCTATTTTATTCCCTGATCTATACATGTCTGTAGCACCTCGAGTCACCTTGACACCCTTCTTCAATTTCCGCTCGACAATTGTCGAAATTTTCTCGATTCGTCAGAATCGGGGGCACTTGGAAGGATTTTATGTCTATTTCAATGATATCTAACCCATCGTCACAGTACCAGTGTAATACCTCACGACTGCAGCGCTTGCATAAAAAAATGGACAATTTTTGCATGGTGATAAAAAAACTACAAAAGATAATTTAATGGGACAAGTTCCCCATAAAACATAATTTTATTGACCATGTTACAAATGTTGCGGTCTTCCGAAACTTTCGCCATTGCTGACGGAAACATACTTGTTGGAATGTTTTTCAGTTCTTTCTTAGCTTTATTTATTAATTCCCCCTCCATTTTCTCCATGAAAATATCGGAGCAGACCCTTCACTTCAGGTTTGTTCAGAAATTTTCGATGGAACGCAGCTGTCGCACGTTCGCAGGGCCTTCAGCGCTTAATGGACGAACGCCAGGTCCGGGTAAAATCCGGATGATATTTTTGGATGAAAGAGGCAACTTCCGGCAGGCATTTTGTGCATTGCTCTCATTCTTCTCCAGAAGTGTAAGGATATTATAAATTCCGAAACGGGCGTATCCGGCGGATTAAAAAAAGTACATGACGATGTCGACTTTCTTCACAACGGCATGGAGCTCTTAGTACGCACAAACCATGGAGCGTAGTTGCTTTACTCTTCTCGCCATAAATTCCGCAGTTCAACTGAATAGCGCGCTGTCAAATTTTGTGTGAAAATTCATGAGTCATGACTCAATTGGTAAAATTTGTCCGTTTTTTGGCTTAGGCAAGCGTTATTTCGAAATATACACCCAAACTAGCGTTGGCTCAATGGGAATCGAACCAAGGCCGGCTGGAATGCTAAGTTACTTTACACGACCACGCTATCCATATAGCTGCCAGCGCTATTATAAAGGACCGTGATTATATTACACCTCATCATAAAATGAAGTTGGAAGGTGTTTTCTAAGCCGATAAAGAAGAACATGAACGAGAATATATCTTTCTCTGTCTGGGCCGTGTATTTGGCAAACTAACGGAGAGCTTTCATTTAAATGTGTCTCCTGTTTCGCTCCCTCATATTGGCTCTAGCATATATATTATACAAATGATATACATGTATTGGGGAGTAGAACATTTTATGTCATCTTTCAGCTCATTTAATGTAATAAATCGGGATGCCAGAAAATGTGCTAAAAATTAACTTTGGGTGTAGCAATGAAAAATAACCGTGTAGCATTCAACGGAAATATACTGTAAACCTTACCTGACGAAAGAAATTGATCAAGAATGAAAACACTTGTCCTAGAGAAGGTAACAGAAATCACGAAAAAATAAAATTAGGACAAAAACATGGTGATTTTCGTAATCTACGTTTTATTTTCTATTTTTATACATAATCGCCGTAACGTTCGAGGCATTTTCCATAGCGTGGCACGAGTTTTTCTATTCCGAGCGGGAAGTACGTAGCGTCCAACTTTTTGAAGTACGATGTAACTGCGTCACGTATTTCTTCAGTGTTATCGAATCGTTGACCACCGAACGCCTGTTTCATCAGAACCGCGATTAAGAACAAAAAGCCAGGTTTATTAACGAAAGGAGTGTTCCTCATCCACGATAAAGCGCGGCCCCATTCTACTCGCGTAACTCAAGAGCAATTGAAAAAATTCAAATGGACTGTGTTCGAGTATCCTCCTTACTCCCCAGACCTCGCCCCTAGCGACTATCACTCATTCCCGGCAGGGCCCGAAATCTTCGAAGGTGAAAAATGAAGATCGACTCTACTCTCAACAGCTTCTCTTCGACTAGAACTGCTTCGGCAGTCGCCGGCAACAAAAAGTGACTTGACTAGAAAATGAATTGACTAGCGTAGACTAGCGAGGTACTAGTCCAGTCAGTGGTTATTTTAACTGACGCGACTAATGAATACAAATCTGCCTCTCCATTCAACTGACTTCAATCCATACTTCCATTTATCCCTGACACTAATTTTATACCCGCGTGCGCAATCTTATTTTACATCCATATAATGAGGAATGAAAACTTGATTTCTGATGCAACAAAGTAGTTACCTCATCAATGGATGATTTATTGTCTATCCATCGTGAACTCAAACCAACGAACTTAGACATTTATCAAGTATGCTAAAGGGTGTGTCACATCAAATTGCATCACAGAAAAAACGCTGTAGAAATTCGCCCAGTAGACCGATCCTTTTGAAAATTTTAGACAGTAAAATAAAAACTATTAAACAACTTTTGGCATTTTCTTTTTATTCATACTTCGAGCCCAAGTCCGTATGCTCGCACCTTCCTCTTTACCCCGTCCATAAGGTTCTGTACAACGTCAGGTTGTAGTTTTTTTTCAACAGAAATCCATTTTCTCTTGAAGTCCGCCTCCGATTTGACAACTTTTGGGTTCTTCCGGAGGGCATGCTTCATAATCGCCCAATATTTCTCTATTGGGCGAAGCTCCGGCGCGTTGGGCGGGTTCATTTCCTTTGGCACGAAGGTGACCCCGTTGGCTTCGTACCACTCCAACACGTCCTTTGAATAGTGACACGAAGCGAGATCCGGCCAGAAGATGGTCGGGCCCTCGTGCTGCTTCAATAGTGGTAGTAAGCGCTTCTGTAGGCACTCCTTAAGGTAAACCTGCCCGTTTACCGTGCCGGTCATCACGAAGGGGGCGCTCCGCTTTCCGCAAGAGCAGATCGCTTGCCACACCATGTACTTTTTGGCAAACTTGGATAGTTTCTGCTTGCGAATCTCCTCCGGAACGCTGAATTTGTCCTCTGCGGAGAAGAACAACAGGCCGGCAGCTGACGAAAGTCCGCTTTGACACAGGTTTCGTCGTCCATTACCAGGCAATGCGGCTTCGTCAGCATTTCGGTGTACAGCTTCCGGGCTCGCGTCTTCCCCACCATGTTTTGCCTTTCGTCGCGGTTAGGAGCCTTCTGAACCTTGTATGTACACAGGCCCTCCCGCTGCTTGGTCCGCTGGACGAATGAACTTGACAAATTCAGCTTATTGGCGACATCCCGGACCGAACTTCTCGGATCACATCTAAACTGCTTAACTACGCGCTTGTGATCTTTTTCACTGACGGAGCATCCATTTTTGCCGTTCTTCACCTTCCGGTCGATGGTTAGGTTCTCGAAGTATCGTTTTAGTACTCTGCTGACCGTGGATTAGACGATTCCCAGCATCTTACCGATGTCCCGCTGTGACAACTCCGGATTCTCGAAATGAGTGCGCAGGATTAATTCACGACGCTCTTTTTCGTTCGACGACATTTTTCCAAATTTACGAAAAATTGACAGTGAAGCATGGCCAACGTGATCTATACACTCTTATCTGATTATAAGCGAAAGCTGAAGATAAAATTCCGAAAAATTAAATTTCTACAGCGTTTTTTCCGTGATGCAATTTGATGTGACACACCCTTTATAAAGGTACTCGCGGTCCTCGCCAATTCCAGTGCAGCAAAATGTAGACTGTTTGCAACGCACTTTAGAGGCGCGTGCAATGATACGATTTCGGCGAGATGCGAGATGCTGAGGAACCTCTAGGTCACACCGAATCAAATGAAATCCGCCATAAATAACTTGAAATGTTCAATGTTCAGTACTGACCACTCACGGCCATTTTTAACCTATCATTAATACTTGCTTTTCCACAAGCTGGAAGACTTCAATCATGTTTCCTGTATTTGAGGAAGGAGATCGTGAACTCAGCGGCGTCTTGTCCGTCTGTTCAAACTGTTCATAGTACAGGTGGACAATCTTAGAAAAAAAATTAAAAAATGTTTTTTTAATATTTCACATTTGTAGTGTAGCATAGATGAGGAATTATCGAAGATAATTTATTTGTAATTTCCATATTATCTCGAATATCCTTATTTTATTTTCTGTCTAGGTGAAACTTCTCCCCCGTGATTAATGTAATCTGATGGCTACACTTGGTTACATCACACAACCCGCACGCAACACAACACCACGAAACAAGGCCGTAATGACTACCGGATTCAAACTTTTATTTGATTCCGCCCTCATTCAAAGCCTTTCCTGCATCTTCATGTCCAAACGCAGTCCGCTATGTATGAAGCGATCACTACTACTAATGCGCTGTCTTGCGTAAAAATGATATTTGTGGTTCAATGTATTCTACTGAACGAAGCCGATGGAAACGATAGAAAACACACACTCCATTGTTGATTGAACAGGAACAGCTCACATGGTCACGCATTGCCTCTGCGCAGTGTTTGGATTTCGATCAAAATCAAATGATACACAATGTGTCATGCAAGTAAACTCTCACGAACATATAACCAAATATGAGAGGATCATTCAGATACTTGTATGAATGTCAGCAATCACTTTTGTAACATTTAGTGATTAAACTAAGAGAGGAACGAAGACTGTTGTTTGCATATTCGAGTTGTATCAAACATGGCACACTATTTTCGAAGCCTGCATACAAGTTTGAACCGCATATATCGTCTCATTTTACTATAGCGAAACCCACTGCACAGACAAATGTAAAGCAATAAATGATACAAGAAAAATTACGTCATCATTACGTCACCATTTGCGGAGAGCAGCGAATGGGAAAAGAGATAAAACGCGAGAGTTTTTGCTTCTCACTGGAGCGGTGTTGCTAGTAAAACTATGCGGTCTATATGAATATACACATTTCAAGGGATAGCGGCGTTAAAAATGGAAAATATAATCTGACTACCCTTCCCTTAGCCTCTATCGAGCTAAATAATCATATAGTTTGCACTCTCTGAGACTTAAAAATCAGGATCTGCTACATTAGCTGAATATGAATCTTTCGCTTTGCGTTGTCCGTACGATCCTACTGTTTCATGATGCATGGAGAGGTCGATATGCATATGTTAGAGGCAAAGAAGAAAATAAGCTTTCTGCACTGAAAGCGTATATGATAGCTTTGCTTGCATGCTGGTGTGCAATGAAGTACGAGCCGATGCAGAGTTGTCTCGTTCTCTTTTGTGTCGTGATTTGCAGCACATAACAATAATAGAATACCGCTGGGGGAAATGTTTCCTGAAAGATCATATTTGAACGAACGAAAGCGATTTTTTCAATGAGTGGATCATTTGGCAAACACTGCTTCTGCGTGAACTACAGAGGAATAACTTCGCTTTGTGTCTGTTCCAAGCTTTGTGTTCTGTACCGTAAAAGATCCACTATCACGAACCTGGTTCAGTTTACCTCGTTTTGTATAAACAACATTGATGCCGGTGCTCAAGTCGACAACTTGAAATTTTCCTTTGATAGAGTTGACCATGGAATACTGGTGGAACGATTAGGAAGAATTGGTGTCTTCGTGGTGATATCACCAGCTGTTTTGAATCAGGAGCCAACCTTGCTTTTTTCACTTTTCATTAAAGATCTTTCTATCGTACTGCCACAGAGCGAGTATTTTACGCCGATGACATCAAAATCTACGTGGTCATTAGAAACTTCGAGGACTTCCATGCTTTGCAACGACTACTGGACTGTTGCACTGGATGGTGTACACAGAACAGGCCAAAGCTAAGCATTCATAAATGTAACGTTAATCACGTATCAGCTTAATCTCTGAACATACGATTACGCAATTAACGGAAATTGCCTCGATCATGGCTCTCAAGTTGTGATCTTGGCATCATCCTAGACTCAGTACACTCATACCTCGCTATACGGCCGCTCTTTATACGGCATTTCGATATAACGGCCCTCTTCAATTGTTTATTGTTTAGTGTTTATTATTGTTTACGGCCTAAAATGATTCGCTATAATGGCAAAAAATAGTTTTTTTTAATATCGATATACTGCCATTCCATGTCAAACCTATATATTAGTTCTCAGATTGTTGTGAAAAATTATGTATTTGTTCCTTGTCGCCAAATAATAGAACCGTTTTTTTTCATTTCATCAAAGTCATTTTTGGGAAAAGAAAAAACACATATTTTTCAGACCAATCTATAATAGAAATGGGAATCTTAATGAAAAAAAAAATACCAGTCTAATATTTTGCGATAAGAAACAAAACTACCAATATTAACGAAAATCTTAGAACGGAGTCGGAGCCTGTTCTTATTATATGTACAAATAAATGTACTTGCCATGTATGTATTTTTGATTCAAATGAACTAAAAAGATAAAATGCATTTTGAATGATAAACCATGTTACATATTTCAACAATTTGGAACCGATCCGATTGAATTCATGTGAGTTTGTATTAGAATAATTGTTTCCTTATACGGCTTTTCGCTTTGCGGCCAAGTTTCGTGGAACGAATCTAGGTCGTAAAGCGAGGTATGGGTGTATTTATTGTAACCGATTTAAAGACATGATCTCTGAAGCCAATCGGCAGCTGGGATTTGTGTTTAAAATATCCCGAGTATTTAACAACCCACTTGGCCTCCGATATTTATATTTCTCTTTGGTGCGATCAATTTTGAAATACATTTTTTTTAGTTTGGTGCTCATATAAGTCAACTTGGACTTGGATTTCAATTGGTTTCGGTGCGCCATAATCGTCGTTCTTCTGATGCTCCACCATCTCCAAGTGTTGTGCCAGTTTGTCCTTCAATTTGTAGGGTACCGTATATGCCTTCTTAAATATGGGCTGGTCGTGTTTCAAAACCAGTTCCCCCTCGTAGCCTACGACAGGTTCTGAAAAATCTTTCTTCTCGTTCAGACTATTTATTAAAGCAGTATTCATAAAACCCGACCTCCATCCAGAAAAGAAACAGTCAAGCCATGATCTTCCAATTAAAGGAACAAAACTGTTGCTGCATTTTAAAACCTTCAATTTTTGCTGTGCTTTTATGCCATTCAGTTCTACATGTACAGAAATTTCCCCCAGAATTCTCAATCGAGCTCCATCAACAACAATAAGCTGTTTACCTGAGTTATGCATTGGAATTCCATTGAAATTTTTTCTATAATTGGCCTCACTAATTACGGAAACGGCTGAACCCGAATCAATTTCCATTTCCAGCAAACAGTTTTGTACTTTTGCCTTAATCAGGCACGGTTCGTTGATTCTATTTACGGAAGAAATCATCAAATATTCTATTCCATCTGTGTCTTCACTTGAACTTTCATGACCGGCTGACCTTTTCAAATCATAGCTTGTGTCCTTGTCATTATTTTCTACATGATGCACCGCATTTCGATTTCTCAAACTGTAACAGTCTCTTCTCAGATGGTCTCGCTTCTTGCAATAGTTACAAATTGCATTAGCGTCAGCACTACGATTTCTAACTTCAGACGGAGAAACTAACTCGCCTGTCATTTCTGTAACTTGTTCTACCTCTGTATGTCCTGTCACGACTAAAATCACGGCTACTTTCTCCTACCTTTTTCCCTATTCTATTCTTAACTGAATGCACTTCATCTTTTCTAGATTCACTACTCAATGCTTTTGTTTGTTTGTTGGCAACTTCACTGCTAAGTAACTTTTTCTCTATCACGTCCAGTGTCAATGTCTCCGACATCAGCAAAGATTTTTGCAACTCCCGATCGTGTAGTCCCATTATCAATCGATCCCTAATTGCTGTTTCCTTGAACTGTTGAAAATTGCAAAGCTCTGCCTGCAACTTTACCGATAATATGAAACTTTCAGCACTTTTTGGAATCGATTGTACAAATAGAACCGCTGCATCATATCAGGGTCTACCTTGTCGAATCGTTCCTTTAACTTTTTCACCATATCCTCATACCTTAAAGTTCCGAGCTCAACAGTAGGAAACATAAGTTTCAGCTCATCGTAAACAACCGGACCGGTAAGAGCAATCAGTACCGATTTTTTGTTTTCTTCAGTCCAGCCATTGAAGGAGCTTAGATGCTCCAAACGCTCCATATAGTTAGTGAAGGACGTGCCTTGCACACAATGGTCCAATGTACCAAACGAAGGCTTTGGTCATGGTAATAGCAAGCAGCAAAAAAAAGGAAATCAAAACAACTTACTTGTTAAATCTTTTTTTTCTCACCGATACTGGAACACTAACAACTGCAGTTATCCTCCCACTGTAGTTGTTTACGTTTGTGAGTGAGACACAGCCAGTGAAGCCTTTCTCACAACTCACTACTCAGTCACAGCGAGAACTCTTTCTCCAGCCTGACAGTTGCTCCGCCACACGATCGCTCGCCCGCTCTTCACTGGTCAGATCGGTCAGATGGTTTTCCCCGATGTTGTGAGTGCCGACTCTCGAACAAGAGATATTACGCTCTGGTAACTATCTGAGAGTAACTATGAGATCGAACAATGGTCCTGCGATAAAAACGAAGATGGCCAAATCAATAGGAGATCTGTGAATAATGAAGAGAAATAAAATGGCCAAAGACAATTAATGATATGTTGAGCAAAATGGAATCTTTTGTTTCGTAAATATACTTTACATACAATTTAAAGTAGATTTATCTATAAAATTGCACGCCACTAGGGACGCTAACGATTTCTTTACACAATTTCTAACAACAGTAACTCTTATTTGATCAAGGTGTTTTTGACCTCTTCAAAGCTAACTCAAGCACACTGTCTCTGCACAAGTTTTCTAGAGTTTACCACTCTCCACAAAAACTCTGCTATTTACTTACTCAGCTCACTCTGAAATTTCCTTGCTACACGGATTATTCCGTCTGAGAATCACTATCACTTTTTTAAATTTTCCTCGTCGCCAGCTTTTATGTTTTTTTTTCCAAAATTTTTATGTTTCGCTTTTATGTTTCCACTTTTTATTTATTTTAATTAAGACTTGGAAATAATAAGACGTGTGTTAACTTTGGGATCACAGAATATTCTGCCTTACGTTTATTCTTTTTAATTTCAAAAGTCTATTTAATTGATCGTCCGTATAACGAAAGGGTTTACCCATTTTACCGAACTTTCTTATTTTTATGGTACACTACAAAGTTGATGCACCACAACTTTACAGAACTGGGCAGGTACCACTGACAACGAGGATTACTATGGAGAAGAGCTCCGTTCCCGCTCAGTATTGTTTTTTTTTTAAATTTTTAATTAAGGCGCACTTATGCGGTTTTAATTAAGGCTGCAAAAAGCCAGATGAATGGATAAACAAATAAATAAATATAATACATTATAAGAATGTGCACGAGGGAAGCATAGAAAAGAGCTCGTGTTTGTGTGTGATTGAATCGCACGTGGAAATTGTTGGTTTTATGCGTTGTCAAATGAAGACAATGGTGGTTTTGGAACAAATAGAGTGCCGCATGTTGTATAGTGTCGCAGCTGGTGTCTTGACAAAGGGATACATACTGGCAATAAGGATACAAGTTTCTTGTATTGTTCTCGCGAGAACGAGAATGAATCATGTGTGAACCATCTTCAAAATCACGCAAACCTATCGATTCTTTTAAGGGACATATAGATGCATTTTAAAATAATATCATAAGTAATGGAAAGCGAATTGTTGCTCATTTGAGTGAATTTAGGAATGTGTTTGGACTTATTGATGTTGTATATGTCCGAGATTTATGTGCAGGGAAAGATTCTTCCAGAGGAAATAACGTCTAGTCGAGTTCACGGTTGAACTACTAATGAAAAATCTTTATTATTCTACAGTTGTTGCTATGTTAAATATATAGCAACGGAACGATGTTGCATATGCCCAGGTTGCCTTGATGCTTCATCACTCCTCCTCAACATCGTATGGTAGAATCCCAATGGCTTCCCGTAATTGCCGCAACTTCATTGCACCCAAGGGCTTGGTGAGAAGATCCGCTTTCATTTGTTCGGTGGGACAGTACCGAATGGACACGATGCCACTTGCTGCCAGATCCTTAATAAAACAGCACTTGGTGTCGATGTGTTTCGATTTTCGCGAGGTCCCGTCCGCCGCCGCCAGTGCGATACAGCTCTGGTTGTCTTCGTTGACTACGATGGGTAACTCCAGACGCTCGCCCAAGTCTTCAACTAATCGACACAGCCACTGCAGCTCTTGCAAATATTCGGCTAGCGCGATGTACTTCGCTTCAGTGCTGGATAGGGATACACACGTTTGCATCCTGCTTCTCCAGCCAACTAGTCCGCCACCGAACTTGAAGATGTAGCCAGTGTTCGACTTCCTGTTGTCGACTTCACCAGCCCAGTCCGCGTCTACGAAGCACTCCAGTTGAAGGTTGCTACCGCCACCTAGATGCAGCTCGTGGTCCGCCGTACATTTGAGGTAACGAAGCATCCGCTTGACCTCGTTCCAATCCGCTGTGGTTGGTTTGGTGACCCGCCGCCCGAGAATGGATGTGGAGATCCCTATGTCCGGGCGCGTATTGACCGAAATGTACAACAAAGCACCAATTATACTCTGGTACTGTTGTGCATCTGCCAACGAGTCACTGTCCTCCTCCTTTTGTTGCACGAATCCTGTCACCATCGGAACCCGGGAGGTTTTGCAGTTCCCCATGTTGAACCGCGCCAGAATCTTCGCCACGTATGATTTCTGGTTCAAGACGTATCGGCCCGCATGCTGTCGAACGTGGATTCCAAGAAAGAACGTCAGATCGCCCAGCTCCGTAATCTTGAAACTCTTCTTCAACGCTCCGACCAGTAACCGATAGTCCTGCTCCGTCTGCACACAACCATGATATCGTCCACGTAAATCAGGAAAAAAGTAAACACACCGTCCGAATTCCGCAGGTAGAGACACGAATCAGCTGCTGATGAGTAGAACTCCATTTCCTTCAGTACCGCATCTATTCGCTGGTTCCACACTCGCGCCGCTTGCTTCAGACCGTAGAGACTTCGCTTTAAAGAGCACACCGTATCAGGATCACCGTTAGAGTACCCCGGGGGCTGCTTCATAAAAATCTCCTCCTGCAGGGCGCCATACAGATACGCTGTCTTTATATCGATGTGTTTGACCAACAATCGCCGCTTGCTCGCTACTGTCAGCACAGTATGGAACGTGATTTGCTTCACCACCGGTGCGAAAACCTGATCATAATCAGTTCCGTACTTTTGGGAGAATCCCTGTGCGACCAACCTGGCCTTGTATCGCACGATCTCCCCGGACTCGTTCGCCTTACACTTGAACACCCACTTACAGCCTACCAAGTTGCGCCGTTGGGGTAGCTTGGTGAGAATCCACGTTCCGTTGTCCCGGTGAAAGACCATTTCCTCGTTCATGGCCGCTTTCCACTTTTCACTGTCCGGACTCGCAATCGCTTCGCTGTACGTTTTTGGCTCTGCGCTCGTGTTCACTGTCAGGCCAATCGTGCATGTGGCGAACCGCTCTGGTGGAACTCCAATGTTTGCTCTCTGCGACCGTCTCACGCCATCACGTGCTGCCGGAACTACTGGGGTTTACTCTTCCCTCCTGTACCGGCAACGCCTCGTCCGGATTATCTTTGGGATCGTCGTCGCTATCCTCATCGAACCCGAAAAATTCTTCTTCGGACTCTTCGCTTCGCTTGGCGTCGAACAATGGCACCGACACGTCCACATCTGCAACGGTTGACTCACCTGGTGCTTCACGGATGGTTCCATCTTTCACGTTCTTGTTCTCCTCGTCGAACTCCAAGAAACGCACGTCACGACTGATGACTATCTGAGCAGTTGACGTATTCAGCAAACGAAAGGCCTTGCTGTCCGACGCATATCCGACGAAGGCCATCTTGATTGATTTTCTTTCGAACTTCTTCCTCTTTTGCACCGGTTGCCACACGTATGCACTGCAGCCGAAAATCTTGAAGTGCTGCAAATCGGGTTTGCTGCCGAACCAAATCTCGTACGGCGTTGATCCAATCGCTGACGACGGCAGCCGATTCTGGATGTACGCCGCGGTGTTCACAGCTTCCGCCCAATAGTGGCGAGGCAAGCCAGCATCCAACAGCATGCACAGTCCCATCTCGTTTAACGTTCTGTTCCTTCTTTCAGCAATGCCGTTCTGCTGTGGCGCGTACCCAGCGGTGAATTCAGCCTTGATTCCCTCCTCAGCGTAGAACTTACGCAGGACGTTGCTGGTATACTCGCCGCCCCGGTCTGAACGGATGACTTTCGGTTTCCGTCCAAACTACGTTTCGGTGAACCTGATATACTCACGGATCCTGTCGGCGACTTCGGACTTCTCCTTGAGGAAATAGACGACCGTATAGCGGCTATGGTCATCTATCATCGTCAGTAGTATCTGCACCCACCCGGCGATGTCGTCATGGGACCACACACGTCGCTGTGCACGATATCCAACACTGCTCTCGATTTCTTCTCAGCTTCCTGGGGAAATGACGTCGTGTCATCTTCCCTTCGACGCAACACTCGCACGTCTGCCGAACTCCGCAACTCTTGATTTTCATCCCCGACGCCAAACCACGCCGCTCGACCTCGCCAATCACATCCGGATCTCTGTGTCCGAGTCTTCGGTGCCACACGTGCAGACAGTCAGGGTTGTGGCTCTTACCACTTACCAGCAACGATTTTTCAATCACGTTCAGTCGGTACATGCCACCCGCGCGATCTGCCGTCGCAATCACCAACCCGTTATACACCAACGAACACTGATTCGCATCAAATTCCGCACGTACACCTTTTTCTGCGAGTTTCATCACCGAAATCAAGTTGCCTTCTAGTCCCGGAGCAAAAATTACACCAGTCAACGTAACGGACACTTTTTCATTGTGACCGTCCACGCACTCGATTTTACAATCACCAACGCCCGCGGTACGAAGAACTTTTCCGTCGGCGGTCGAAATGTCCGGACGAATACTCTCATCGAGACGCACAAAGTTACTGCGATTTTTCGCCAAATGCGAAGTCGCGCCCGAGTCGATCACCCACGCATTAGAGTCAGAAACATGCTGATCGGACCGCACCATAAACGTGAACGTCTTTGCGTCGTTTTCGCGCACTGTTTTGGCCTTGGTCTTTTCCTTTTTCTGCTCTGCTTTACCGCTTTCCGCCAGGAACGCCTTGCAATTCCGCTTCCGATGCCCCGGCTTGCCGCAATGATAGCAGACAGCACCTTCGTCCACTTCGTCCAACAGTTTGATCTTGACGAGCTCTAGCGTAAGCTCATCCTCGTTCCTCGCTTCCAGAGCCGTTGTGAGAGGATTGAACGACTCCGGAAGGGCCCGAAGTATTAGCGCAACTTTGAGGCACTCTTTCATTTCAAATCCGGAACTCTCCAGACGACCATACTGCGTCTCGATATCTGCCAAGTAGGTCTCCATGTTGTCCCCAATCTTGAAATTCTGGTTCGTGATCTGCCGGAGAAGGGTCACCCGCTGTCCCAGCGTGGTCTTCTCGTGGTGCGCCTTTAGCGCCGCCCACGTGTCCTTCGCCGTCTTCTTGTCACGAATCAGTCCGAATTGGCTTTCGTCCAGCATTAGCTGAATCGTGGCCAACGTCTTTTCGTCGCCTTCCGTCCAAGCTGCCGTAACCGGTACCGGAGGAGTACCTGGATCCACATGCCTCCAGAGCTGCTCCCTCCGCAACAACGCCAACGCGGAAAACGACCATGCTTGGTAGTTTGAATTGGTCAACTTGACAATCTTCGCCCACTCCATCACTTCGAGAAAAAACAGCAACTATTCACGCTTCAATTTTCCGACTTCAGTAGCTTCCGGACTGGGCCCATAACCTGTCCGAGATTTATGTGCAGGGAAAGATTCTTCCAGAGGAAATAACGTCTAGTCGAGTTGACGGTTGAACTACTAATGAAAAATCTTTATTATTCTACAGTTGTTGCTATGTTAAATATATAGCAACGGAACGATGTTGCATATGCCCAGGTTGCCTTGATGCTTCAACAGTATATGTGTCGCTCTAGACAGCGAGAAAACAACAATATATTTTAATGCAGTAATCTTATTGGACAATCTTCTCAAATTGGCTTTTTATTGCTTTGCGAATCGTTCGCGCCTCTTACTCAGCGCAAGCATTCACTATTCATCGGTCTTCCCTTCAGCTTGGCTCATTACATTTTAGATATGCCAAGAGCAACCAACACTTACTGCTGGAGCCTTATGTTGGCAGACAGCTGAAACTTAATTGCGCACTTAATATTTTTGATACGTTACTATTATTGTGAGAAAAATTGTCAGAAACTTCAAAGCATTTTGCAATTCCAATTTCTCGCGTAGTAAGGCTTCCCAGTTATTTTGCATTTGGCCAGTCTTGATTTTGCCATGCCGTGTACCGAATGCGTGAGCATAGTTAATCCAAGCCGATGATGGTCGGATAGAGATTTTTGATATTTTCAGGTTATCCTGCTCTACTATCGGTTGCATTATTCATTTTCAATTTTTCTCCGCGCTTCCCCCCAGATGAACAACCGACGCAATGCGTCCTCCCCGCATCAGATAGGCAAAAATGCTCCGATGAACATCTATACGCCCCGCAGCAGCTCGGAGCGGATGTCCGTCGGTGGGAACAACAACAACAACAACAACAGCGGCAGCAATCAATCCTCCGGCGGTGGTAACACGTTGGGACGTCACAAGAGCAAACATCACCGGGCGGTAATCGGGCTGCTTGGCCACTACATGATCCACCCGAACAACACCGTCGTCAACCTGAATAATCTTGCTGCAAGCAAAGACGAAAGCTTAAACCAGGGTGGTAATCATAACAATGTTCCCATTGGCAAGGATCAAAAGCAGCAGCAACAGCAGCAGCAGCAGCAGCTGTACAGCATGAGCAAAAAGTCACCGGCACAAAACGTAAACAACGCGATGTCTTCCTCCAAGCGCAAGAAGACCACCTCGCCGACAGATAGGAAGGGTGGCCCGATCGGTGGTGGTGGTGGCGGCGGTAGCAACAGCGGCAGCGGCATGGATAGCCGATGATAGCATGCGAGGCATCAGCACTGTGCGCGCTATGTGCACTACTGCTTCTGAGCAGATGAGCAGCAACAGCAGCAGCATACATATTTCATCTTCATTTTTATTCGCTGTCTGCGCGCGCCTAGCTGAATTTTACGGTTTACTAGGATAGTAGTTTCGCTAGTACATGATGTTGTCACGTGGAAGACGAATCGAATGGAAGTACAGTGAATGAAACCTATATACATACATAGATGTATACATTTAGCGTGTAGAACGAATTTAGACGTATTTGTTCTTTTGCGCGGAAAGTCTGCCATCGGCGCGCGTCACTTCTTTTTCGTCTCTGTGTACAGTTGCCATTCGTATCGGTAATAGCGTGTTGCCAAACAGCAACAATGCCAAAACAACAAACTCATCTTCTTTTCCGAACGCATGTAGTAGTCACTGCCCACAAAAAAGGACGAACGGGCGCCTGTGTCACAGCCCCGCCAGAGAAGAATGATCCCATAGTCAGACGAGTAAACAAGATATAGACCTTTATATCAGTTAAGCTAGTAGGAAATAAGTATTTAAGCTCATATGCGTGATAGAGAAAAGTGATTATTGTTTAGGGATTAAATCCTATTGATGAAGAAAGCCACATATAATTTCGCTCACAAAATTATTCAGACACACACAGACAAACAATCATGCAGCATATAAGCAAGAAAAAAACGAACAGATCCAGTAATCAGTAGTATCCATACTAACATTCTAGAGAGTTATCGCCCATACCCCGCGATTGGAACAAACAAAGCCGTTCTGAGGCATGACCAGCAGCTGTTGCTTTCGAGATTGTTGAGAGGTTTTAAAACGTTTGCATAAACTCTGCACTCTTTCAGAAAACAAGCTGTAGAAAGGAGAGTTTTGGTCGAAATTAAGTACTATTATCATTACCACCAGCACGGTTAGAAGTAGAAAAAGGGAGGAAGCATACCACGAAATCAAAGCATATTCCCAGTTAGTAGTGGACTTAAGGCACAACAAGCTTTGGCATATACCCTGAAGCAGAGAAACGTTAAAGTGAAGGAAAGCAGTCAGAGAGAGAGAGGTCATTTTTTCCGCCCTTATAAGAAGCCTAAACAGTAATAATAACGATAATGATTGAGACTAGTGACAAACGTTGATGAGTTCGAGTTTTAGAAGATGAGTAACCCTGGTAGCGGATCTGCTGCGAACGGTCAAGCAATGTGAGTATTGATTGATGTTAATGTATACTTATTTTTTGCAGATATTGAACGACTTTCAGTGGAAATTGTATGACCAGGTGTAATAGTTTTGAAGATGAGACTGGAAATCTCAGGCTGATTTCGTAGCTCTCATAAGTAGTTTTAATAGGGTAGATAGGGGCAATACGGTCCCCCTAAGAACGAAACGACCTCAATCATGTAGGATCACTTACAAATTATGCTACATGTTGAAACCTCACGATTGGAAACCTTATTGATCGATGTAAATTGTATGAATATGCCACATTTATGTGGAAAATTTACACTTTTAAAAATGTGTTCCATTTCCGTCGATCGAAGGTACTACGGGGCAAAATGGGCCACCATGCCGGGCAATCACCCCTATTCTGTATTTCGATCGATTCGAAATATTTCGAACGAGTTGATAAAATTCCATTCTGTATTTCGTTCGAGTAGTTTTTGCATTTCGTTCGATCTGTTTCTCTTCGAACATCAAATGGGCAAAACGTTCGAAATAAGGAACGCAAAATTATAACTCGAACGAAATAACGGTTCCGAACGAAATGGAAATCCGTCGGAATACAGAATAGGGCTGAATATGACCATGTTAGTTGATTCAATCTTTTAAGCATGTTTTTGCTAGGAAATAATGTAACAAGTTCATAAGAGGAAAGTTAAATATATTTTGCAACTATATTTTTCATTGGACTGGATTTTCAGTTTGTATGTACAAAAAATAACAATCTGATCAAAGTGATTGGACTGCAATTTTACGTTACCCAAAGCAGAAACAGAATATATGTGCAGTTAGTGGCATCCAGGGTTGCCACATTTAAGTTTGTAAAATTTTCTGAGATATTTAGCAACAAAATCTCTAAAAAAAATTTGTATAGAAAAAATAAGGGAAAAAATGAAAATTTAGCTTTATTCTGTATTATTTTTTTTTATTTATGAGTTTTCGTATCAATACAACAAAATGAATCATAAAAAGGTTTTCTCATAATCCTCTGAATTGTATGATGTTTATACATGGTTTTGTTGAACTTTGCCTTCAAATGTTTCGTCAATTTCATCCTTGAAGCTCCTCCTTGAGCCGATAAGTAGTTCTTCGCTTTTAAAATAGAGTCCTTAATTGTGGGTGCCAACCGACTTCCGGATTTGTTTAGTTGGCATTATTTTTTTTATTTATTTATAATGATACTACATCCCATTGAGAGATTAGATCCTCTTCACAATTTTTCGCCAATAGTCCCGATCCATGGCTGCAGTTCTCCAACTCCCGGCTGCACCGATTCTTGCCAAGTCCTGCTCCACCTGGTCCAACCACATCGCTCGCTGGGCTCCTCTCCTTTTGTTCCTACCGGATTCGATGCGAACACCATCTTTGCAGGGCTGCTGTCCGGCAATCTTGCAACATGCCCTGCCCATCGCACTCGTCCAGCCTTGGCGACTTTCTGAATGCTGGGTTCGCCGTAGAGTTGCGCCAGTTCGTGGTTCATTCTCCTTCTCCATACTCCGCTTTCCTGTACACCACCGTATATTGTTCTGAGCACTCGGCGTTCGAAAACTCCAAGCGCTTGTGAGTCCTCTTCAAGCATCGTCCATGCTTCGTGCCCATAGAGAACAACCGGTCGAATTAGGGATTTGTACATGGTACACTTCGTACGGGGTCGGAGTTTGTTGGACCTCAAGGATTTGCGGAGCCCATAGTAGGCTCGACTTCCATTGACAATGCGTCTTCGAATTTCACGGCTGTTGTTGTTGTCAGTTGTTATCAACGAGCCAAGGTAGACAAATTCCTCTACCACCTCGAGCTCGTCGCCATCGATCACAACACTACTACCAAGAAGAACTCTGTTGCAATCAGTCCCTCCAGCTAGCATGTATTTAGATCTAGACGCATTGATCCCAAGCCCAATCAGCCCTGCTTCGTGTTTCAGTCGGGTATACAAGTCGGCTACCGTCGCATGTGTTCTTCCGATTATGTCCACGTCGTCGGCGAAGCATATAAACTGACTAGACTTGTTGAAAATCGTGCCCCGCATGTTGAAGCCCGCTCTCCGCATAACACCTTCCAGCGCCACGTTGAAGAGCAGACAGGAGATTCCATCGCCTTGTCGAAGTCCCCTGTGAGTCTTAAATGATTCCGACAGCTCACCTGAGATCCGCACACTGCACCGCACACCGTTCATCGTTGCCTGAATCAGTCTTGTCATCTTTCGGGGAAAGCCGTGTTCGTCCATGATCCTCCATAGCTGTCGTCGGTCGATTGTATCATATGCGGCCTTGAAGTCGACGAAGATGTGGTGTGTAGGGACCTGATACTCGCGGCACTTTTGGAGGATCTGCCGCAGTGTAAAAATCTGGTCGAGATTTTTACACTGCGGATCTCCGGTAGGGCATGAATCCGGCCTGATAACTTTCCACAAATCTACTTACTATTGGCGATAGGCGGCGGAAGAGGATCTGAGACAAAATTTTGTAGGCACCATTCAGGATTGTGATGGCACGATAGTTCCCACAATCCAACTTGTCGCCTTTTTTATAGATGGGGCAGATTACCCCGTCCTTCCACTCCTCCGGTAGCTGTTCTGTGTCCCAGATCCTGACTATCAACCGGTGCATACACTCTACAAGTTTTCTCGGACCTCCCTTGAAGAGCTCCGCTACGAGGCCATCCTTACCAGCTGCTTTGTGGTTCTTGAGCTGATTAATGGCCTCCTTAACTTCACCCATCGTCGGGGGTGGTACGTCGTCGTTGTTCATTGCACCGGTGTAGTCCTCCTTAACGCCGTCTAGGTCTCCTGTCTGCGCGCTGTTCAGGTGTTCATCGTAGTGCTGCCTCCACCTTTCGATCACCTCGCGTTCGTTCGTCAAGATGCCTCCTTCCTTGTTTCTGCACATTTCGGCCCGCGGCACAAAGCCTTTGTGTGAGGCGTTTAGTTTCTTGAAGAACTTCCGCGATTCTCGAGAACGATAAAGCAGCTCCATCTCCTCACACTCTTTCTCTTCCAGGCGGCGCTTTTTTTCCCGAAAGAGATGTGTTTGCTGGCTTCGTTTCAGTCTGTATCGTTCCATGTTTTGTCGAGTCGCTCGTTGCAGCATGGCTGCGCGTGCTGCATCCTTCTCGTTCAGGAGCGCTCGGCACTCGTCGTCAAACCATTCGTTCCGTTGTCCTCGTTGTTCATACCCGATGACGGTCTCTGCTGTGCTGCTAATTGCTGATTTTAAGGAGTTCCAGCATTCATCGAGGGGAACAGCATCCAGTTCGTCTACCCCCGGTAACGCAGCTTCAAGACGCTGCGAGAATGTTGCAGCAACGTTCGGCTCCTGTAGTCGTCGTAGGTGGTACCGTGGTGAGCGCTGGTGTCTTATGTTATTGACGACTGACAGTTTAGAACGCAGTTTGACCATCACCAGGTAGTGGTCTGAATTGATGTTAGCGCCACGATAGGTTCTGACGTCGATGATATCCGAGAAGTGCCGACCGTCGATCAAAACGTGGTCAATTTGTGTTTCTGTTTGCTGTGGTGATCTCCAGGTGTAACGGTATAGGAGGCTGTGCTGGAAGAAGGTGCTACGTATGGCCATGTTCTTGGAGGCAGCGAAGTCGATAAGTCTTAGGCCGTTTTCGTTGGTTCGCTGATGGGCGCTGAACCTACCAATTACCGGTCTGAATTCCTCCTCCTGGCCGACCTGAGCGTTCAAATCACCGATGACTATTTTGATGTCGTGTTTTGGGCAGCGATCGTATTCACGCTCTAGCTGCGCGTAGAATTCTTCTTTATCGTCATCGGTGCTAGCTAGATGGGGGCTGTGGACGTTGATAATGCTGATATTGAAGAAGTGGCCTCTCATCCTCAATCTGCACATTCTTTCATTGATCGGCCACCAACCAATCACCCGTTTATGCATCTCCCCCATCACGATGAAAGCTGTACCCAGCTCGTGTGTGTTGCCGCAGCTCAGATAGGTGGTATATCCACCATGGAACGATCGCACTATCGAACATTTCCAGCACACCTCCTGCAGCGCTACGATGTTGAAATTGCGGGCTCTCAATATTTCCGAAAGAATTCGGGTACTCGCAAGAAAATTGAGAGACTTGCAGTTCCATGTTCCGAGTTTCCAATCTCTAGTCCGTGTTCTTTGTGTAGGTCTAGTCCGATTGTCCTGTCTCGAATTTCTTTGTGAATTTTCCTGTGCGTTTTATTTTTAGGGATGGCTTGCAGGGCCTGCACCAACCCCCTGTCTCAGTCAGTGATCAGCCGCCCCTAACATGGGGATCAGACGCTGTTTTGAGCCGCACCTCCATGGTGAACAGACGCTCGGATAGGCCCCCTTCCCTGTCAGCATACGACCAAGATCCCACCGGGGTTGGTTACCCGATCTTCACTATGGTTACTCGTACCCCAGCCGGTACCACGGGGAGGTAGGGATAGGAGTTACTGGACAGGAAGCTAAGGACCACGAATGGGGCCTATTTTATGCCTGCAGGTACGCGAAGTACCGATGGTACGCTTAGTCCAGTCATTTACCAACCAGTTGGCATTATCCAAGTGTCTTACAAACGACCTATGCAATGGATACGAAATTTTCTCATCACGTCTTTTGGCATTCAACAGCTGGGACCAAGTTATATCTGAGTCACTCATTTTTTTGAGCAAGAAGATTCATCTTGAGTAGCCTGAATTCGTTGTCCAAGCCTTACAATTCAAAGGATTATTATTACTTGCTTTAACGAATTGAGAAAACTGGTGCTTCAAATCATTAAGGTTTGGTAGCTTGACGAAATTTTGAGGGTTAATCAAGGCCGTGGTTTTGATAACCGGATTGCTAAAATCAAATCGCATTGAAATCTGTTTCACGAGTTCAATATAGAAGCCACGACATATCGATTTGAAGATCAGATTCCTAGCTGCATCCAATCCTCTTTCAGCTTCTTCCGCATCAATACAAACGTAAACATCCTCAAGCTTCTACTGAAAGTCTTCAAAATCTTTCACATCAATGTCAGCATCAGCAAATGGTTGCACGTAGCTCTCCAAACATAAGGTACTAACATGATCAGCAATATTATTTTGGTCTCATTACAAAGTTCGCAAAATTGAGAACTTTCTGATTTAAAAGTGTAATTGTCGTTATTGATGAGCGGTAGAACAATGTTTAGAAACAGCCTAATCAGTATACAATCGGCGTATTGATTATGGTCATACTTAACTTGGACCGAATAGAATAGCTCTTAAAATCGCTCAATATTTCGTTTAAAAACTGCTTCCAACGAAAGCCATTCGTTGCGTTGCGTTCAACATTGTCATAAATCAAGGTGTCGATGTATGCACTGTAATAAATTCAATATTTTAAAATGGATTTCAAAAATCTGTAAATTAAGTATTTTAGCTGAAAATCTGTAATTCTGTATATACAGATTCTGTATCTAAAATTTGGCGAAAAATCTGTAAAATACAGAATATTCTGTATATGTGGCAATCCTGGTGGCATCGAGAGCATTGGTTCCAATCCATCGCCGTCCATAGAGGAGCTGAGTTGCGTTTTCCCTCGTATTGCTAGGATTTTGGAATTTTTGGTCTGCATCTGTTGAACAGTGCTTTCACCATTCGTTCAAATTTGAATGAACCAACCGTAAAACAGTTCAGCTGCTCTGAATCTCTCACACTAACACACCGAGCAACTGATGTTTGCGCTGAAGATGTTAGGTGTGACGCTAACCATTCGGCCACGGGTTGGTCCCTCTGAGTATTGAATTTTTCTTTTAGTTGCCATTTTTATCAAATTACACTAAACGCGTAGCCCAAACCTGTGTACAACGTTGAATATTAATATAGAAGAATAAGAAAGTAACACAAGCAACGCAACCTGCTGATAGGGCACAAGTAAACTTGCTTTTTTTTTTGCTGTGATCAGAGAAAAATGCTTCTGTTCAATTATCTTTCCGTGCATCACACATCATGTTTCCGTGCACCACCGCTCACCCGGTGCCAGCTAAGAGAGCACAAGTGACTACATTCTGTTTACAGTTGAGAGTGGATGACGTACACTAGAAGGTATTACACGAAGAGAAGAGAGAATGAGCATTGTATGTTCCCCCTCCACGTTTAGCATTCAAGCTTCGAATGTGTATGAATCACCGACGTCGGTGGTTGTGAATCAAGGCAGTTCGCCCGGCATCACAATGTTGGATGGTTCAAAGGGAGTATTGTTCATGAATGAACAAACGAATGAATGACATTGGTTCATATTCAGTTCATTCAATATTCAAGCACTGCTGTTGAATGAAGATAATAATGTTTAGCTTACTTCTTTCTCCTATCGATAAAATATAGTTACTGGAATCACTGATGTCTCATCGACGTTAAATTGTCTTACTGGTGAATGTTGTATTTCTGCTGTACGTCCTCCAGTAAATCCTAGAATTTCACGACTGCAACGCGATAGAATCCTTGTGCACTGGCGGCAGAAGTTGCTTCTAGTGTCCGAAGTGAGAGTTGTGGGTGGCGTTTTCCATAACCAGCCAACTAGTTTTTTTTCCAAAATATATATTTTTATCAAGGCTCATATGGCGTTAGCCTCACGGGGCCGGGAGTTCAATACTTTGACAATTTTTCTTATTATCTATGTTAAAAATATGTAACCGATTACTCGCGGTTGGCTCGAGATTAGTATTACAAGTGTTTTCGTAATTGTGATGTTGCTGTCTTCAATGATCTGTACCTGTGCCCGACACGGGATACTTCCTATTGGGATGCAGCTGACCATTAATCAGCAACGCCCCCCTAGTCTGTACCTCATATCTAGCGTGGTGCGTCTTTCTCGATTCGAGGAATCCAGGATAGAATGGTCACTAACCGGCGCAATCATCAGTTCGTGTAGAGTTGTCATGAGCGGTACAACCTTTGGCTCTTGTTGAATGATCAGTGGACTGTGCATCTGTAAAGAGTGTGTGTATGTATTGCCGCGACTAAGTAAAAGTTTATCGATCGCTAGGAGGGATATGAAACGGGGACACAACGAAGGAAACATCATTAAACGTTGACATCGGCGTTTCTGAGGAACAGGTATAGATGAAGCAGAAGATCAGGATCACGGCTACCTAAGATATCCCGGACGGGGATCTCCGATTGTCTGCCTTGTGCTCTCAGTGCTCTAGAGAGCTGAGAGCGAGCAGTATGGAACCGGATACACGACCAGACAACATGCTCGATGTCGTGGTAGCCATCGCCACAATCACAAAGATTGTTTGCTGCAAGCCCAATGCGATAGAGATGCGCGTTTAGGTTGTAGTGATTGGACATAAGCCGAGATATCACGCGGATGAAATCATAAAATTATTGGCAGGTGGTCACTACCGTGGGGATCTTGGATTACCTTCCACGTGCAATCCAGGGATAACGAAGAAGAGCAAAGTGATATGTCTAGCATACTTGCCCGTGCAGGAGGGTTGGCTATTCTAGTTGCTTCCCCAGTATTCAAAACTGTCAATTTGAAGTTGTCGCACAAATCATAAATCAAAGTGGCACGGTTGTCATCGTAGAGTGAACCCCATGCTGTTCCATGGGAGTTGAGGTCACCTAAGATTAGCCGCGGCTCCGGCAGTGCCTCGATGATATCAAAAAACTGATGGCGGCCAACCATAGTTCTTGGAGGAATATATATCGAGGCAATGCAGAGGTCTTTGCCATTGATTTGTGTCTGGCAAGCGACAACTTCAATGCCTGTCATCGATGGGAGAGTGACTCTATAGAAGGAGTGACATTTTTTGATCCCCAATAGTACGCCACCAAACGAGTCATTTCGATCGAGGCGAATAATGTTGATATCGTGGAAATTCAGCTCGTCGGCTGAAGAAAGCCATGTTTCACAGAGGGAAAATACATCACAGTTAGAACTATGAATTAAAAATTTAAATTGATCTAGTTTAGGGATGATGCTTCTGCAATTCCACTGTATTACAGTGGTCAAATCCTTGACCTCTTGCACTGAATCAGGCATCGAGGGAAATGAACGCTGCTAAAAAAACACATTTTTCTTTCAAAAATGTTCTCACAATCGGGCGCAAACATAATACTACGCTTTTAAGAGGGTCATTTATATTTAAAGCATTTAAAATATTGTCCACCAGGTCAGAAAACGCAAGCAAGCCAGATTGTGGCTGTTGCCTCGACCGCGAAAAAGGAACAGACGTGTTGGGCTCTGCTCCGGGAAGTGCTGAGGACCCCTGGTGCGTAGAAGAACCGCTTAAACCAGGAGGTACTTGTTTCGGTCTATTCTCAACACGTTCGGTACGAGGTTTCATTCCAACTTGGGAAGTTTCGGTCTTCTTTCTGGGGAGTGATGGAAAAGAAGTAATTTTTCTTTTCCTAATGGCATCCTGCGATGTACCGGAACTTCCTGCATTGGGAGCGTCAGCAACAGGCTCGTCGTTCTGCAGAATAGAGTAGGGATTGTCCTGAGTCGTTGAAGCGGAACTCTTAAGCATTTTTGCATAAGTCCGCTTGGAACGTTCCTTTAAGGAACGCTTGAGTTTTTCCCCTCGTTGTATGTACACCGGGCATTGAGAAAGATCATGTGGAGCCTCGTCGCAATGAAGACACTTGCGCTCTTTTGCGCAAGAAGTCCCATCATGACTCTCTCCACAATCTGCGCAACGTTGTTTATTGCAACAATAGGCGGCCGTGTGACCGAGTTGCATACATTTGTTGCATTTCATTACCCGGGGTACAAACAACCGAACAGGTAAACGAAGTGCACCTATTGCAACGTAGTTTGGAAGAGCGGACCCCTCAAATGTCACACGAAAAGAGTTTGTCCGATTGAGAACTCGTTTGTCATTTTTAAGTGACACAGACTTCAGTCGATCGCATTCAAGAATCTTCACACTTTTAAGTGAGGAGTTCTTGAAGCGACCGACACCATCGAGTATCTCTTTTCGAGTCAAACCCTTTTCGTTTATTACACCATCTATTTCAACGTTGCAACAGGGTACGTATACGCGATACTCAATCGCAAAGAGATCACAGCGCGTTATTGCATTCGCTTGGGTCCTGCAAGAGACGACAACTCGTAATTTGTCTGGCCCCATCCGAGTAATTTCAGTAACTTTGGAAAATTTCTGCGTTAGTTCTTTTGAGACGCGAATGACATTAAGAGGTTTTGATTTTCGTCTAAAGTATACAATGAATGGACCTTTGAATCCCTCCGGGTATTCCTTTAGACGAAAATCATGTTTTTCATCAATTTCCTCATCTTCAGAACTTTCTACTTCATACACAGAATTTTCCTCCTCAACGTCTGCTTCATCCTCCTGCTCTTCAGGTGGGTCAGCATCAGAAACATTCAATGACGTGGATGGGGGATCCTCCCCGCCCTCAGCCATAATAATAAATTAGTCACCTGTTCGATGTGAACAGTATAGAATAATAATAAAAAAATAGAAAAAAAATAAATGAGTAAATAAATTATATTTGTATTCAAGGTATATATAAATTATATTTATTTCAATTTTTTATTGTATAAAATTCAAAAATGAAAAAAAGTTTCAACAAAAGTTCAACGGTAATGTTAGAAAAATGTACACCCCTAATGCCAACGCTTGCCGATTTGGTAAATACAATGTTGGACAATGGTGTAAATCGTACACAGGAGGTTGAAGGAATGATAAATGGAACAATAGAAAAATAAACTTCTACTTGCCGCTGCTGTGTAGCGTGTGATGAATGTGTGTTGATCTGAACTGGATCCTCGACGTCTCGATCGTGCACCACTTTTTATTGAGCTCGCTTCTCTCGCAAGCGCTGATGAAAAAAAGCACAATATAAATCTGCGTGAAAAAAAACACCGTTATCGGATCGATTCTCAAACTTGTCCGATCAGCTCGCGAGTTCTCGAACGAGTGATTTTTTTTTCTTTTTGGCAGACTTATCTCACTTCTTAACTAGGCGAACCTAGCCAGAATTCTCACCTAACCCCGGGCTTCTGAATGCCAAAGGGGGACTAGGCTCTGCGGAATGCACGTATCTGCATGCTCGTGCTGTTTTAGTCCTGACCGAGGAATTGTCGGACAATCGCGCAGGTGCTAAGGATGACCGACTTTTGGATGCCGGCCAATTCCTTCTCCATATTCAACACCTTTAGCGCTTCCAGAAGTGTCTTGGGGACAATTCCAGTTCCAGAGAGAACGACTGGAACAATTCTTGGGACCTCCCCCCACAGTTCCTTGAGCTCTACGGCCAATGGTCGGTACTTGCAGATTTTGCGACCGTGGGTCTCCTCCAGATTCTGGTTCAGTGGAATAGCGACATCGATGATGGTGACTTTGCGGTCGCTCTTGTCGTAAACCATTATATCTGGGCGGTTGTGGTGGATCGAGAGGTCGGTCAGAACAGTGCGATCCCAGTACAGCTTGAAACGGTCATTTTCCAGGACAGGTGCAGGCAGGTACCGGTAGTTTGGTACGTTGTCTTCCAGCAGAGCACATTGGAGCGCCAGTTGTCGATGAACAATACGGGCCACGTTGTTGTGGCGCTCGGTGTAGGCTGCGTTGGCCAAAACGGGACAGCCTCCCATAATGTGCTCTATGTTTTCACCTGGTTGATGGCACATCTGGCAAATGTCATCAACGTCTTGATGCCAGACGTACCGCCTGCAGTTTCTCGTCGGCATTATCCTGTCCTGGATGGCTATCATGTCGGCTTCTACTACTGAAGAGAGTTGATTTTTTTTTCTATATAACTAAGTGGTAGATGGATATATGTATGTGAGGATAAAAATGAGAATAGAATAAGATAAAATGAATGGACATATCTTACCTCGAATGTTCCGGAGTACTAGGCCTCTGGAGACCCAACTCAATATCCTCTTCAGACTCTTTCTTTGTTTTAACTAAAGCATGTTCATTGATAATGAGATGGCTCAACGAGTCAAAGAAGCACACTAAGAGTGAAATTAGCTAGTTTTGTGTTTTCCTTAGATACCGTAGGTTAACAAAAGTGTTAACTATGGTTGCGATAATTTTGAAAATGAAAGTAAAAAAAAGTAAGGTGGAGAATAGATTTCCAGCATACATCATCCTGGAGGAAAAGACTGATAACACTCCTCCGACCTTTTCCCTTAGTGTCTCGATTTCTGTTTCAACTATCCCATTCGTGAATCTATAGTTACCTGGTAAATCACCCCCTCCTCTCATAGCTGTCTGTATTCGGGACGATACCACCTTTTCCTCGAGTGGTGAGGTCAATATTTTTTGGTACTCTTGAATAGTTTCAGCAGTATAAAGGCCACCAGATGCCAAATCATTAAGGGTATCAAATACATATGTAAGAGGATCGGGATTGATGATTGCTGGAGGAGGGACTTTAGTGAGGCCTAGAGAGGTTTGTGTAACCCACACCCCGTTCAGGTTAAATACAGATCCTAAGTCCCCTGCACACTGGACAATTGTTCCTTCTGCTGTTAGTATTCTTGACCTTCCCATCATAAACATGGTTCGATTCTTATAAGCTACAACAAGCTCATCGTAACATACTCCTTCCTTTGTCTTTATTGGAATTACATCTACAGGCTGGCATTTGGATACGTGGACAGCCTCTCCTCTGGTGACAGCTGTGTATCCTGCTTCATGAAAATATTGGAATGCAAAATCTCGAGGGGAAAGCATCGCTAATGTCATTATGTTTTTTGTCATGCCATTTGGAAACATGATAGTTTTGTCCTCATATTGGGCAATAGAATCTCCTGAGGTGTAAGTTATTTCAAGAGATGTTAGCCGGACTGATTGCTCATAAGTCTTACCATTAACTTCAAAATCTGCACCTCCAACACACCCTTTTGAGTCGGAATAAGATCCATAACTGGTGAAGCTAACGGACTGTTTTCCTTGCTCACCAAACTCAAATCGTCTGTTTCCAAACTGGGGGATCTCTATAAAATTTCTTTCCACTAGTGTCTTACAGTCGTCCTTATTGACCCTAAGCAGTTGCACGTCGATTGCTGATGGTGCATTTCTTCCACCCCATGACCCACATCGATAGATAAGATGAGTTGCTTTTATAAGACATCTGATATATTTAGTTTCCTTGGATCCTGATGTTTGGGTTACCATCAATCGAACTTTTTCGATTTGTGGGCTAACTGATGTCTGGTTGCAATCAGGGGTCTGTACCAGCGAAATTGTAGCTTTGGTAATCTTCGGTCCATTGCAATCATATGCAACAAGACTCCATACAGCTGAGAAGCTGGCAATTGATACAAAGAGGCGTAGTGGGCTCATCCTAAGTATGGTGATTGATACTCCAATACTTTTTTGATTATTGAAAGGGTGATTAATACCATTTCTTTCGGCCAAATCGTACGCCAGCTTCCGTATTTCTTTCATCGTAACACCGTAGAACCGTTGCTCCATAGAGAGCATATAATCTACAGGCTCGTTTTCTTGCACCGTCGTAAAAACATTACTAAATGATCTGAGCAGCTGGAGCTGCAAAGGATCTGCACCAAGACTACATGTCGCACTGACGTATCACTTCACTCCACTGCTTCCATTGCCGCGTTCAAGCTGGTCTGCGACCACTTTTTACGATCGGTCTGGTATAATTTTTACGATGTTCTGGTACAATTCCGCACCATGATTCCACATCTAGCTATCTCCAACTAGGTTTACAAATTATGACAACTACATTTACAGGTTATGTTGAAAAAATAACTGCTCTTACTGCCCCAAACAGTTGTGCCAATTCCGCCCCGTACATTTACGCTAAAAAAAATGAACTAATCATTTACACGAAACGGCAAAGCGGCGCAATAAATCAGTGGAAATGTTCAGAAATAATACCAGGACGAATTGATATAAAGAACAGAGTAATAAATTTCAGTATGAAGTGTTGACTGCTTTTCTTATATGATTTTCGTGAGTGTCAGTGTGTGAGATTTCTTTCAATATATTTATAAAACAATTGAATTTGAATACGGTTTTCATGGAAATACTTGATAAGAGTCTGTCCCAAACCATTAGTTATCGATTAAAACAAGTGGTAGTCAGAATCAGCAATGTCTGGGGAATACGAATGAGGTAGGATATCCCATTCAAACAATGACACTTTTTGGAATGTTTGTTCAGCGTCTTTCGAAAGCTTCGATGATCTCATGAACTGAACTTAATTTCAAGTCATTATAATATAACATTATTTTCAGAAACAATTCTCATTCAGATTCTTCAATCACTTGCAAATAAGTGTTTTTCCGTTAAATGAAATACAAGTTTGATGAAGAAAATATAATAACATAAAGACAGCTCAAATCGGACCATTCCTTCCTCGAGTTTTGCGCTTTTCAATCGATCCATTTCTTTTTATATAGATAGAAGATATAGGAGTGCGTACAAAGGTCAATTTCGTTAGCGTAATCATCAAATGGACTAATAACGTTTATTACGATGAAAATTGTAGAACTTGTGGGAATTCAACTTTCCGAACATTTCCAATTGTCATGTTTGGTTGTTTCATTTGTATATGTAACCCCCTCCCCCTTCTAGAATTCTCACATTCCAACTTTGTTTTGAGTTGTTCTATTAATTCTCGAGTTATGCAGAAATTTTGGTTTTTTTTGTTTGGGAGAGCCTCCTTTCAAAGGAGGGAGGTATGTCGAACTGTCATAGAAACATTTCTCGTACCCAAAAATCCTCACATTGCAAAATTTACTCCATTTGCTTCATTAGTTCTCGAATTATGCAAGAATTTGTGTTTCACTTGTATGGGAGGCCTCCTTTCCAGGGGTGTCGAGCCATCATCATAAGTCCTTCCCCGGCCCAAAAACCTTTACGTGCAATTATTCACGCCGATCGGTTCAGTAATTTCATAAGGAGAAGAACGACAGACAGACAGAAATCCATGAACGATACTCGGGAAAAGTGCAATATCGAATGAAGGCACACGTCATTCACCTAGGGGTAAACCGATTCAGTCAGCAATTACTCTCTAGAGAGGGTTGCTCGGATGCACCGTGTACAGCTGGAGGTAATCATCGTGATCCGGCGTTCTATTACTCCATACCTAACCACCCATATTCTGTATTTCGATCGATTCAAAATATTTCGAAGGACTTGATAAAATTCCATTCTGTATTCCGTTCGAGTTGTTTTTGCATTTCGTTCGGTCTGTTTCTCTTCGTACATTAAATGGGCAAAACGTTCGAAATAGGGAATGCGAAATTATAACTTGAACGAAATAACGATTTCGAATGAAATGGAAATCCGTCGGAATACAGAATAGGGCCAAACATCTCGCGGAAGCGGTCGTGCTTCAGCGGTCCCAGCGGATTTGTTAATATATTGGCTGCCATTTGATCCATCGGGCAATACTCCAGTGCAATCTGCTTCGTCAAGCAATGCTCCTGAACAAACTTCGACCGTGTATCTTTATGATACAGCCCTGGCTGTCTTCGCGTATGGTTGTTGCTTCTATCTGACGTTCACCAATGTTCGACAGCAGTTGCCCCAAACCAGATTGCTTCCTCACAGACCTCACTGTGGGCAACATATTCCGCCTCCATAGACAAATTAGTTTGTTGTTTTCCACGTCTATCTCACGAGATGGTTCCTCCACAAAACACGAAAAACGAAGCCCGATGTTGACCTGCGACTTGCTAAATCGTCAGCCCAGCAATCGCCGTCAGCCCAATGATCTTTTTCGCCGATTAATTCTAGACTTTATTCGATATCTTCGAGGTATCTCATCACTCTTTTCGCCGTCGCCAAATTCTGTTCCGTGGGTGCAGCAAATTTTCTTCCATATCGCGCTTTTAGTTATTATTAGGTACTTCCGACGACACTTCGGTACTTGGAGGGATCCTGCAGCAATTCAGTTGGATCATCCGTCTTGACATAGCTTGGATCTATTGGTGCTTTAGCCGGTTTCGCCTCGTTCATACCACAATCTTTCAATAGTTTGATGATGTAGTTCTACAGCTGAATGGTATATGTATCTTCCTCACGACGACTCTTCATGCCGAGGAAATGACGAACATCTCCGTGGCTTCAAACTCCTTTTCCAGTCCATCCGTTGCTGCCTCCAATTCTTTGATACACGCCAACGGCAGAAGAATATCGTCGACATAGACGAGTAAGAACACCTTGGTATCACCGCAATCCCGCACGTACGGACAAGTTTGACCTGTAGCTTGGTCAGCACGTCGTTTATGCCGAAACGTACGGATTGGCGTAATCCGTATATACTCTTCTTAAGCCTGCAGACGTAGCTTTCTTTGCCAGGCGCTGCACACGCTGGCGGTTGGCGCATCTAGACCTCTTCTTCTAAAATACCGTAGAAGTAGGTCGTCTTAATATCAAGATGTCTTATTGCCATCCTCGATGCAAAGACCAACAGCGTTCGAAAAGTTGCGTTCGGGTGACAGGAGCGAACACGTCCTCAAATTCTTCTTCGATTTTTTGTGATATACAATGATATACAAACCATACAAGCACTGCAACGAAATAACAACCGACGAAGTATCACCGACACTGGGGGTGATGAGATCAGTCCAGAAATCCACAAACTTGTAGGCTTTGTGATCCACCGAACATCCCACAAAACGAAGCTTCCTCGATTTACTCTCAAGCTTTCCGCGCTTCTGATTCGGTATGCGTACGAAGGCCTCTGAGCCGAAATTGCGAAGATGACCCAGATCCGGCCCCACGAGAGTTCGTAGGAAGTTTTTGGTACACTTCTCGAGAGGCAAACGATTTTGCAAAACCATTGCAGTCAGCACCGCCTCTCCCCTATATCGCTTCGGCATGCAAGGGTCGATCAACATGCATGTGGACCATCTGTGTAAGGTGTCGTGAACTGAGGTATGATCTTCTCAGTACAGTAGAAGCTCTCCAACTCGTTGTCGCAAAATTCGTCCCCTCCGTCAGAATGATCCTTTTTGATCTATGCTGCTTCCGATTTGTGCTTCAACAAATATGTGAAGCGGTTATTATCGTCAATCAAGTGCATGACGAATCGATTACCACTTGGAGCGACGGTTTTCATCGGTCCCCCCAAATCGGTATGTACGATATCAAGGGCTCGTTTGGGTTTACGTTCGACTACCGAGGGAAATGGTTGTCTTGCGGACGTTCCCTTCAAACAATATTCACATACAAGATGCATGCCACAGTCACTTAGCTTGACGCCAGTTGCCAAATTTTCCACCGTACGAAGGTAGGATAGAGCACCGTATTGAACGCCCATCGCCACGACGCAGTGACGAATGACCGTTCATGAAAAATAGTTTCTCGATTCTCGGTCAAAACCGTCAACAAAACTTGCATCAGAACAGAGCCGATACGCACCAGAGCAAATACGAATGGCAACTAAAAGTATCGAAGGTGTGCTATGCACATTTACAGGAAATGAAAAAGTTCTAAGTTTCGCGCAACGGAAACAAGCAACACACACAAAGCCAAACACTGATGGCTAGAAGCGACCTATAATCGTTTGCACTCTTTTCTTTTTTCGCCTGCTTTGCCATGGCTCGGATGGTTGTGTTTATTGCAAGATGCACTTCAAGTTAAATATTCGCTATCGTTCACAGCTCGAGGGGAAACATAAACCACAAAACGAGCAGAATAAGCGACCTTTGTTGTTTCGGACACAGAAAGATTTTGAGAATTTTCCTCAGAGGAGATGCAATACTTACACGCTAGCGACTGATTACTTACTATGCAAGGTTGGAGTTTGCTTCGCAAATATTCTTTTTTGGTTTTCCCCTTCGTTGTTTCTATTGTGACGACTGCATAAGTTGCCCGTTATTGACAGCTCTGTTCGGGAAAGCACACAAATGCACAGAACAAAAGTATGGGGAAATAGGAATGCAATTTAAACCATATACAGACTATGGGATTGTAATGTATAGCATTTACAACAAATCTTAGAAAATTTCCAATTCGATTGGTATCCGATCCGTTCGCAGCAAAAATAGTTATTAACGTTAACTTTATTTCATAAAAACGTGACCTGTTTTCAGATTTGGCACCATTAATGTACGAAGTAGTCCCACGTCAAAAAGAGTAGCTTTTTCAAATCGACGATGACTGCACTCTGAAGCAGCAGCGCATCAGCACACCCAAACGCAGTCAAACTTCCGCGATACTCCATCACTCATCAAACGGAATATTTCTTCCGAAATTTCTCAAATCCTACTACCCCGGGCCCACAACCTGACGACGATACGATCAGGCAGAGTAACGCAGCGGACCAGTTCCGGGTTAATCACGGTGAAATAAAATACGCTAATTCAAGGCCGGTTTAGAGCTCTCGTGAACGTGAACGTGAACAAACACCTTTAATTCATCAATCCAGTCGATAGGAAGAAACATTTTCTAGTTGAGAAACATGTTTAAACACAATTCATATTGATAAAAATGAATTAATTCAATATTTCACTACGATTCTGAATTTCCACCGTGGAATCGAGATGTTGAATTCTCCATAGTTCACCGACTTCGGTGAACGTGTACGTGAAAACAGTGGTGAATATAGACGTCAAAATACTTCCCCGTTCATGTTCAAGTTCGAATGAAAATTTCCATATGGGTTGAGAAACTTCGTTGCTTTGGGTTGATCGTGAACAACTGTATATTTTATCCGAATTACTTTATTGAAGCTCGATGTTTATTTACTTCACGTTTACTGGCGAATTTCTAAGATGAACGTGAACGTGATCAACAACATTCTATTCACCACGATTTTTTGAGTTGTTTATTCGCAATGTAGTTCACCGTGAAATGGTCGTACTATTCCACCACCTGTCCAAGTTCACGTTCACGGGAACTCTAAACCAGGCTTTACCGTGGAAAACTTGTATTTAAGGATAAATGAAAGGAATGAATTCTCGCGTAACTTTTGAAAAGGTCCTAAGTAACAAATGTAAACAAATCGAGTTAACGGATGCACACTATTAGTTATCAATCATTTAATGCATTGAGAAAACAATCGCTCAAGTATCTATCCTTTTCACCTTTTTATCGCCGATATAAAAAATGACCAATGTACAGATTCGAATTTTAAACACTCGACTGTTACTTCGGACACCACTTTCCTCTGATGCTCGATACGTCCGAAGAAACAAAGCAACCAATACAACACGAAATCGCACTTCGGTCATTTCGAGTTTTTGTTATTTTCGGGTGTTGATATCGTTTTTAGCTCAATTCAACGAGTTATAACAAAAATTATCTGCTTTTAGCACGAAGTGCAAGTATTTGAATCGTTGTTCAGTAGTTATTTTCAAATTCTCATCGTGCAACGTTATTTGTCCAATGTACAAAGCGGTCAGTCAAAACGTCCAATGTAACATTTTTCGATCGAAGGCATCAATTTCAAACTAAAATCACATGACAACAGTTACGATTGGTTTTTCAGAGTTATTATTGACTGCTAGTGGTAAAAGTAGTGATAAAGATCGATTCGTTTTGAAACAATTCACGGAACAATATTCCGATCTTCAACTCCGTTTATCTCGAGTTAATGTGAATGTTACATAGGACCTTTTCAAAAGTTACGCGAGAATTGTTCTCGGAAAAAGTGCTATATCAAATGAGGGCACACGTCATTCACCTAGGGGTAAACCGATTCAATCAGCAATTACTCACTAGAGAGGGGTACTCGGATGAGCCGTGTATACAGCAGGAGTTAATCATCGCTCTCTTCAGATTTCAATTATATCATTCTGTAGGGTTGATGAAGTTTAGCACAAGTATTTTCCTGTTGCCTATGGCTGGTTAGCTATAGCTCTTTCGGTCATCCACCTGATTCTCAATTACCACTGAATGTCGTTCATTCATCGCTTCAAAGGTGCAATATTTATCGTTATAATTGGAAAACCGTTTATCGTGCGAATTTTGGTTTCTGTTTGCCAAATTTAGAGTACTTTCGTTCCGTATGATAACTAGCGAAAAAAAAGTGTAGGATTATTATTTACATATTCCAACATCATCCTTTTCCAGAAAGCGTTCAATATTGACTGAGTCTGGTTTTGCGCGTGCGCTCGACGAACAACGCAAGTAGAGAAAATCAAACAAACTGAAACTAGAATACTTTTAACAAAGGATGAAAAAAAACAAAACAAGATATATATCCAGAGAAGCATTCAATTACTATGTTACATGTTTGCGAACCTAATGAAGAAAATATAAATGAAAACAATCCACTAAGTTTAAGATCATCGGAGAAGAACTATTTATACTGTAAAGGCAAACCCTATATTTATATAATTTTTTTTCGTTAGATTTTAATGTGTATTTTATAGAACGCTTTTTCTCTGGCAGTAGCAGCAGCAGCAACAACATACACAAGCACATTTTAAGTACACACCTGGAACACACATAAACAAACAGAAAGCCCATTTGTCATTGTTGTTATTATGATTAGTATGGAATAACGCGATAAAAAATTTAATTTTGTAATCCTGCACTGCAATACATTCACTATAAAACAAATATACGTAAATATGAGTGTGGAATGTGAAAAACAAACAACAGTTTTGGAAGAAGCGGCCGATCACGCAGAACGATGCACTTTTGCATCTATCTTGCATCTATCTACACCTACCTAACCACACGTCATCACTTATTGGGGTTTGTAGAAGACTTGATTCAAGCAGTTATATTTATAAACATGTTTTTTTCTATTCAAGCTAAATGATAATGGTAATATTATTTAATTTGTCATCCAAACGGATTTAAAGAGGGAAGGGACGAAACAATCGAGATTAAGCGCAGAATGTAAGCATGGATTGAGATAAAAACAGTCATTTTGAGTACAAAAAATCCTTAATAATGCAAGAAAAAAAACGCAGTGTAATTTATCTGTAAAATAATATTTAAATTGAACAAAATAAGCAAAAAAGAAAAAAATCGTTAAAAAATAATGCTGTAAATAAAAAATTAAAAAAAAAATCGAATACTACGTGGCAGTTCAGCCAAACACAAAAAAAAAACAAAAAATCAACTTGTGAAAGTACACTAGACTAGAACTACCGAAAGCATCCTACGATCTGTTTATTGTAGTTCATACAGTACCCTACAACTATGTCGTCGTAACAACAGATCACCCGCAAAAAAGTGCATTCAAAATTATAATCCTCATTGATTTATCGTTGACAGCTAAGAAACTTAATAACTTAGAATCGTAAACGTAGTCCCAAGATAACCAAGACAAGTTCACCTACACGGAAACCCTAAACCAGGCTTAAATAATGGTTGCGGAGATATTTTGCACTGAAAAAAAGTTACAGGAGGGTTGTGTCCGAGGCACGACCGCATAGTTGATGTAGGATTCCGTTAAGCTTTCTATTGCATGCTGATTTTGGATATGTTTGATGAATTACATCGTTAAACTCTTTGATAATGATATTTGGTGCCCCATTAAAGGGCCATTTTGTTTGGTTGTTGGGTATTGTTCGTTCACTCCACCAGTCGGCCTGATTTTACGCGGCGTGTGAGGTGAGATTTTTATATTTTCGGATTATAAATGAAACACGTCTATTCGCGTTGACTTTCAAACTCAAGAAGCTCCAGCTCTCGATTTATTTTGACATTTCAGCTATAGAACGTTCAGCCTGGTTTACAATACTTTTCTGCCAACTCACAGCATTCAGCGTATGCTACAAGATGACAATTGTCACATCACCATCACGCAACTCTCTCCACTCTATTCCTACAGTCGTATCGGATGCCGTGAGAGGTTTATTCTATGTAAGTGAGAGGATGAACTGCAAGTGACAAGATGTTCATTCTACTGGTTGCCAAATTTGATCAGAGATGCCACATTCGCACATATGTCTAAGAATTTGCAAACATTTAACTTTTGTTAGAACCTTTTTTTCCTGCTGTAGGTTGTTTAAAATAGTGACAAAACATAATTTGTTCCAAATGATAAACGAAATTGGTCAGTTTTGCAGACATTAGTACATATTTACAGATATTTCAGATTTGTATCACAGAAATATCAGAAAAACTCTCTGGCATCCCAGAATTTCATTTATTTCGCTCAGAGAGGTCAGATATTTGTTTTGCTACAATCAGTGCATTTTCGTTGTGTACTGGGACATTCTGCCTAATTTGCAGCCATTTGGTTGGGATTTAGTTTGCTCAACAAGCAGAGTGAAACAGATTATTGTATCCTTTCGTTTGTTTTTGTCGTCGTTGCTGCTGCTCTCTGCGCTCTGTGTTCAATTTTTACCCTGGCCTCGGCGTTTATCACGGCTTCTGGAATGGATATGTGGTTCGGTGATGATGACTCGCTGCTGTATAGATGAAAATGGTACATGTAAAAGATATATTGTAGAATAAATTAGTTGTTTTCATGTAATGGAATTATTTTCGGAGTGCTTATTCGTCCAATCGAAGGATAACAGATTCCTCACCGCTTTCACAAGAAATTCAAACTGCTTGCAATTCGCCACACGCTCTGTGAAAATTGAAGATAAATTGAATTTATTGATACATATAATACCATTACTATCGATTCTATACGACCCAAAAAAACATTTATTATTCCTCTTCCTTTTTTCATTTGTTTTCATGCACTGTCGACACCTCAAGACATGTCGACGATTGTCACCTAGAAATCCCAGTTCATGTGACAATCGTCACGTATATTTGAGAGCGGGAATAAAGTGAGAGTTCATTCAAGTGAGATTTATCACGGCATACGCCTGGTGGAATCGCGTGACATACGTGACAATTGTCATCTCACCTCAAACGCCACGCAGAATCAGGCCGAGTGTTTACAACCGAGTGACGATGACAGAAGGATGGTGATTAGTCGTTGGACGGTGCGTATCAAGATTGAATATGCCGAAGTGGAATGAGATATGATGGGTCCTATTCCAGAACACGAGACGAGCAATTCGTCTCGTCTCGTCTCGGCTTCAGTCATTGTTGAGACGAGCAAAATATCCCATTCCAGTACACGAGTTTCATTGAAATGTTTTATTTGGTAGACTGGAGAGACTTTAGTCAGTTTTTCTCGGTATGATCAGTGATGTCAGATGAGAAGACATGTTTTTGTTTCGAGAAAAACAACAAACAGTTTTAAAATTGATCAATCGATACTCTTTTCTCAGTGCCAAAATATTAAAAAAAAACATAACAAAACGGAATAAGTTTCATATATCTTTTGGTTTCATTGATATTTTTCCTCGAGCATATGGTTTTATCACTCAGACGTTTTTTTTATTATGGATTTATTGGGGGCAATGTTTGAAAAGAAAAGTTTTAAATCTATATATACGTATTTTCAATAAAGTAGTTGTTTTGAATTACTCATTTTCGTTCAATATGTGAAGACCCTTTTCGTGCCGTGTTCATATATTCAAAACAGTCATCTGGCATCCCTGGATATGAGTTCAATGTTTACATTTGGTTGTGTTGTTTGGGAGAGGTCCATTTGAAAATCTGTAAAATCTTGCAATTACTGAATTGAATTTGATGGTTGCAGTTGAACACATACATTGCTTATGCAATACTAGTTTAGCCGTGAAACAATTTTTGAAGATAAAGGCGGAGCAGAAGAATACCGATGCTTTCAATCAACAAGGTGAACAAACACATCAAATAAACTAGACGATTCGACTGATTCATTGACGAGCGCGGTCAAACGGTCGTCGAGCCAGACGAGCTACTCGTCTGTTTTTAGTCGAGCTCGGCTTCTGGAATATGAAAACAAACGAAATAGGGCCCATAATTCTAGCCCAGATTGTTTTTTTTTGTCTTCCTCCGTTGAGTCACTAGGTCACTTTTGTTGAACTATCTACAGCTATTCGATCCCAACAGTGATCCTTGTTCCATTAGCTTGTCGAAATCGAAATATTGCAGTTACCTCTCTTTGCGGTTTATTCTCTCGTGTTATGTTTAACGAATCATTCCTGAGACCTAAGAACAATTGATACGAATTTAGTATTTGTGTATATTCTTTCATCGACAGAAGGCTATACAGAAATATTTATCATTTGAAATGTTTTTTTATTCGAAATGTATGTACTGGATAGCTTTTAACCATGTAATATAATTATAATGGGATTTCGAAGTTTGAGTTTTTTTCCCGTATTATAGGGCCCTATTCCCGAATACACTACACGTGAAAACAATGTGGAGTGAGTACAACCTTATTCCGGATTGCACGCCACTGTAAACATTTGGTTGAATTCATTATGAATACACCAAGTTCATCCACCGATGTTATTCTGGTTTACACCAAGGCGCCTCTATATATACCAGGTGAAACAATCATATGAAATGCACTTTCAGCCATATTGGAATTGCTGTCGGTATTGTTTACAAACAGCATCAGAACGCTGCCGGCGGCTCTCTACAAACTGCTGCGACGCTTGATCGAACGATGCCTACTTTATTCGGCTTTCGCGAATTTATGTGAAGAAGACGGGATGATTTTGTAGAATTTCATTCTCATCCAGTTCATCCACTCTCGCATGTGAAAATGCAAAAATGGCGTATCCTAGCAATAACAAAACAAACAACCCCCGCTCTACAAACCGTAATCCCCTTCTCAATGAAGTGATGATGTTGCTTCACCTGTTATACATTTATACAAGCGCCTTGGTTTACACTTCACGCTCTCGCTTGTGTAAACGGTGTAAACAGAGCGATTCCCCGTGCACATCACAATCATACACTCTCCCAAAAAATTAGTATATATGACGAGTTTTTTGGTAAATATTACCAATGATTAATAATTTTTGAATCTACTTGAATCTATTTTTCAAGTGCATTTTAGTTGAAAAAAAATTCTTACAGCTTTTTTCCCCATGCTTCCCCAAACGTTTCTCATATAAAAAGAGCAAACGTTTTCATCACTCGGGCTTTGTTTATTAACCTTTTGTGACCGAAATAGAATTGAAATAAAGGTTGTAATTTGGGTAATTCGTATTTTTAGAAAGGAAAAAGTTCAAATAATACAACTCTAGTGTTCGAAATAATTAAAACCCAACATTTGGCGAGAAGTAAAATTGAATTACAATAAAGTTTAGAGGAGTTTTGAAGTCAATAAGACTGAAATTTCTGAAAATACCAAAACTAATTTCTGCAAAACTACCGAATTGTCAGTTGTGCTTTCATGATTTCAAACGCTCGCATTAATTGATGAAAAAATGTAGTTCTTCCATTTAATTTAATTAGATTATTTTTGTCTTTCATAACGATATTTCCTCTATGTGGTTTATTTTAAGAAAAGAAACTTTTTTCCTTCCTGATTATTGACATTCTTTGGTTTCTTTTTGACTACCAATTTGATTCTATTCGCATGACCCAGATTCGTACATATTACGCGATAAGAATGGTAAACAAATGCTAAATCGGCCAGTATAACCCAGTAGAAGCATTCGGTTCAACGTTGATTTAACATACACCCTAAACATGTTATGTTAACCCAACCTTAATGCATATATTGTATTTAATTTATTCATCTTTTGTATGCATATTTGTTCATTTATTGAACCAACTAACTTTTTTAAATTATTCATTGAACTATCTAAACTATAGACATCTGATCCTGCATCGATTGGGTCTGATCCACGGCTACAAATTAGGAAAAAATACACAATCATTACCACAAATAGCTACGCCAGACTACTCAATTCTCACCATTATCCTCTCCCAGGACCAGCGTGTAATTACTTCTCAGCCAAACACAATCGGGAAATATCACGAAGCTGACGAAGCCCTGGCGGCATTAGGTGAGGCCTGCTCTATGCCCCGTTGCAATATTGACTTGACGCGCAGCCTCAGTGGATACGGAACCTCTGTCGTGACGAATCCGGAAATCATCCAATTGATCGAACCACCGATCACAATCTGCAAAGCGTTTATGACGTTGTCCTTGACCAAATCCAATAGCATAAAGATGAATCTAGGACTCGACAGGGTTCGTTTTTGTATTTCGAAGTACCCAGTTTCCTTATTATTGAAGTAATGTCTTCAAATTCTCCCGCAGCAGACGAGGACGAATCATTGCTATCCAATATGTATCAATATTAATTAAAGAACATAAATTGAATTGATTTTCAAGAACATTACTTACCTGTCCCGAATTCGGGTTAATTCGACCTTCTTCTATGAAGAAATCAATATCGGAAAGTAGTGTCGTTCAACTCAATTATCAACTCGGTAATTAGACTAATAATGTTATATTTACATTTTCTTCGCGGTTGCCAGTAATGCAATCGTAAAAGTTACTAACACCGCGAAGTAAAATGAATCAATCGTTGGTAGGGATGTGTATTGCATCTGACATCCATTTTACAAACGATTGGTAATATTTACAGAAAATATGTATATTCTACTAATGTTTGAATTACAAAAGATTTGGAAGCTTTTTTTTAGTATTCCATTTTCTGGGTGTATCGACACAACTCGAGGATAAACAAAACAAAATACAACTGACGTTTCTCTTATGGGCACCTTACACGATCAAACTGATTGACAATAAGTGTCTTCAATATCGTGACAGCTAGGCTTTCGACATCCGATCTAACCTCAATCAATATTTTGCCACCTTACACGGTCAATATCGCCCTCAACCCGAGACAACGAAAATATCCGCGATGGCTAGTGGCGACATTCGTGTTTGGGATCCAAACTATTCTCCATCAGATTAGAAGGCTAAAAGGCAATTTTCAATTGGTAAAATTTGAATGAAAATATCTACTTGGTATTATTTAATTAGTTGAAGCGCGTAGTCCTAACTCTGACTTAACCTATTTTCTATGAATTTTCAGATATTCCTACTAAAATTTATTATTATTATATAACGTCAGTTTCAGATACAATTTTTGTATGGGATTTTCTCACCACTTGCAGAAAAAAAGTGATTTGCATTCACATAGAATACTAATTTGATTTGGAAAAGTTAATTTTCATTAATAATTTACACTTTAAAACTCGTTTTTCCTTCTCAAAAACACATCATAATACTCGCTTCACAAATACAGACTGATCCTTTCAGTTTCAGGGATGCCAGATTATTTTAGATTGCGAAAATATAAAATATATTATCTGCAAGCAAATGTTTTTATTCGATAAATAAGACTATGACAGTAGAACCCTGATTATCTGTATCTGTATCTGTACCTCGATTATCTGTATCTGTATCTATTTCTGTATTGATAAAATATAGTTTCTATGTTTAAACATCATCCCAACTATTCGTGGATAATCGGGATTCTACTGTAACTTCAATTAACACGTGATTTTTTTTCACCTGTGATTTTCCCAGATCTTCTCATTCTCCAAATTTTATAGCGGAGTGTGAAGAAACACACAACTTAGACCCCGCTCGCTAGCGCAAAAAATGACATTCACTCTCTCACCATCACATTGTCAGTTTACTTTGAGGTTTCGATTTGTATCGCGAAAAGTACTGTATTTTGCTATTTTAGGTACAGTAATTTACATTTAATGCGACATTTTTCTAATTGTATGCGACACGTTTAGTTAGACATTTTTGTAAACATCGAGTTCGGGCCCAAATTATGGCCCCACATTGAAATTCGCCGCCAGACGTCGACGCTGTACCACTCTCATCTTCAATGTCCAATTACAGGTCAAATCGCCTCCAATGCGACACTGAGTGGTTCCTCGGCATGTCGCATTAAATGTAAATTACTGTATCAGTTTTCCAAACCGAAAGCTTTCATTTATGATTCCTACAATTTCAGAAGTTTATTAATTTTAATTGCAATCGCAAAAAAGACTAACAAACATTAAATGTCCGCTTGCAAATCTGGCAACTCAGTCTGGAAGTCCGTGAGGTAAAACGTCATCATCATGCATCCATATGAAATGTCACGATATTGATGCCCGAAAATCAGAAAATCCGGATTTCTGCGTTGTCGGCCATGTTCAGCTGTCATTATGCTCTCAAATGTCATCATATTGTCAATAAATTTGACCGTGTAAGGTCCGCTTTAGAAACGACATTGGAAATGAACACACGGTCATTTTGGTATCCACTCCACTTAAGGTGGAGGTGGAAGCTAGCCATTGTAGCAGTATAGGTAAACCCACGAGTAAAAATGGGGTAATAGTGTTTGTGAGAGAAGAGCAAAGCACACGTAAATAGATCAATTTACTTATCAGACTGTGTGGCGCTTCATTGACACGAGTCTTTGAATACATTTGAAAAAAAATAACAATTCAATACTAAAGTTAAATGTATGAACGATATGTTCCGATGAACAATTGCAAATATAAATATATATAGAAGGTGCATTTGCATATGAAGCAAAATTCTGATTATACGCGAGCGTAACATGAGCAAATTTATAACACATGCGAATTGGGGGTCTTTTGGTATTAATTTGGTTCTTCCGCATAGTAACTCGATGTTGATAATTCCTTAATATTTTCCTTCGTTGATCGTATTGTTTTCACATATTCACGTTGGAGAGCCTTAATTTTGATTGAATGTAATACTTTTCCGTTTACTGTTTTTGAGAGCATAGGCAGCCGTGGCAGTGTTCCGAGCTCTGCGATACAATTTTCTTACCCAATGTTAAAGTTGCTAAAACATACATTATAGACCCATTAAACGTAAAAATAATAATTGTATTGATATCAACACAATTTAATTCTATTGATTTTCATGACATGAAACGCTATGACTCACAAATAACATTTTATTGAGTGGTTTTTATAGTTGTTTCGATGATGTTGTCTGGCATCAGTGTCGAAAAAATAACGATGCTTTCACCAATACAAACAAAACCAATGCCGAAGATTGAAAAACGAAAATTTAACTTTCAGAGCACTTGCTAGAGTTTTCCGACGTTTTTCACTATACAGTGCGACAGCAGATGAAAATTCAACATCTTGTAAGTAATCGATTAGAATTTGGTTGATATTATTTGATGGGAAGTGTGCGAAAACGATCATTTTCTTCACACTGTTTCGCAAAATTATTGATTTTCGGGCGAGAGGTGAGGGAGGGAGATGAATGAAATGAGCGTCATTGTGGCAGCCATTTGTGGCTAGCTTCCACCTTCACCTTAATACACGAAGTTCATTTTTACACTTCACGAAACGGGAATAAGTACAACAAAGTGAAGTGAGATGTAAGCGTAGTGGGAACGTAAGTGTACGTGGATACGGGAATAAGGCCCATATATTTCATTTCAACATTTCTAAATAACCAAAATTAGGTCACTTAAAATTCGAAATGATAGTGAATTACTATTTCAAGCATCGTCCCTTTTGGAAAAGGTGTATTATTTGACGTTTCTACTAATGAACACGTATTCAGTTGTGGTTCATCTATTCGTCACCATCGAATGAACTTGTCTCGTCACCGTCGGAGGACCCTGAGCATAGCGGGAGAGATGTCATATGACACCGACGCGATGATGCTCTCCTATATCGATGCGACTGTCGGAATCACCCCCCTTGTGTTTCATCAATTTATCCGCGGGTCATCATCACCGAACTGCATATCCATTTCAGAAGCCTTGGTTTACGCCGGAGCCGGAGCCAGAGCAACAATTTAACACTGAGAGCGCAGAGAACAGCAGCAGCAACTACGACCAAAACAAACGAAAATGTAAAACTTTACAGGATACAATCAACTTTCTCAATCTCAATCAAATACCTGCAAATTGGGCAGAATGTCCCGATATACAACGAAAATGTTTATGTTACCAACAGACCAAGTTAAATCAGATCTATAGATACGGTACTGACTGTAGCAGAACAAATATCTGACCTCTCTGAGCGAAACAAATAAAATTCTGGGATGTCAAATTTTTTTTTTCTCAAACATATGCGATAAAAATCTGAAATATTTGTAAATATGTGCTAATGACTGCAACACTAGCCAGCTTCAATTATCATTTGAAATCAATAACGTTCTTTCATTATTTTCAAAAGCCTGCAGCAAGAATCAAAGGTTGTGATAAAAATTAAATGTCTGCAAATTCGGGAACATATGTGCGAATGTGGCATCTCTGATCAGTTTTGGCAACCAGCAGAATGAACACCTTGTCACATGCAGTTCATCCTCTCACCTACATAAAATGAACTTCTCACGGCATCCGATACGACTGTAGGAATAGAGTGAGCAGACTTGCGTGATGGTGATGTGATAATTGTCATCTCACCGCACACGCCGCTTAGAATCAAGCCGATTATTTGATCCATTTTCACTGTAATGAATTGTTATGGATTGCCCAAAACGATTGATGCTAAACTCTCCTGAATCTATCAGAAAATGATTGAGGAATAATTGTGAGAACAAGTAGAAGCTTGTATCTTCAATTTCGACCAATCAGAACGAGGTATTTCCGTTTGGATAACGGTTGAGATTTTTCAATTGTTCGATAGTTAGTTTCATGATATATTTTATTCAATTAAAATTTTTTTATAGAGTGCTGAAATCGATTGACGCGAAAATCTATCATGAAGTGACAGAGCAATAAGCGTTTGAACTTGGACTTTTTTCACTATGCGATCAATTTCCTTTTTTTTCATTTGTACCCTCAATATGCTCCCGAAAGACGTAATCCTACATCAAAAATATTTTTTTTTGTCTTCAGCATGTTCTGAAATTTTGTATCTCTGCTACCACTGCGTAAACAAAGTTGTGAATAATTTATCTGATATTTCATCGAGATGGGAAGATTCACGGGTTTTGGTTGTGTCAAACTTTGATTGTGTTAGTAGTCAGGAAGATAGGAAGATCACATACCAGGCATACCAGTCAGTTACTCAAATGATACAATATTTAATGTGTCAACAATGAACGTTGTAATAGGATATACAGAAACAAATTACATATTTGCAAAAAAAATTCTTCGCATTACATTCATCATTTTAAAAAACAGAATATGTCACGAGCTAATTGTTTCATTTTTTCTATGAATTCTTTTCAAATCAGAATTGAGGGGCTTAGAATGCAAGGGGTGTAAGTGATTTGATCGATTTCTCTTCATCAACTTTTTCTTTCGGGAATGACTCAGCGCACAAAAACGTTCCAATTTGATTTTGCTATAGAAACCGATAATTGAGGCTCTGACCTATCGTCCACATTGTCAAATAAGCTGGGAATATGTTTGCAGTTAAGCTATGATCAAAAGAGAAAGTCGATAAAGAGAAATCGATCAAGTCACTTACACCCCTTGCATTCTAAGCCCCTCAATTAGTATTTTAATGTCGGTATTTACGTATTAGCGTCACCGGAGCCAAAATTCAATAGATAGCAATTTTATTTTTCACAAGAGCACTCAGTTATCTGTTGGATTGTTGTTGTATTGTTGTTTGCACTGTTTCGTTGTTTTTAAGTGGGTATTTATGTATGAACGTCACCGGAACGTCACCGGAGCGTCACCCATATTTCAAATCAAAAATGAAACGAGCAAACGTAATGCAACAGGCAAATGTACGTCGTCCGACGCTCGCTAACGCTCGGTCGGATCAAATTGAAGGATCGTCTACTATGTTTAAAACTAAGGCGTCATGCACAAATTACGTAACGCGTTAAGGGGGGGGGGGGGCGTTACTTTCTGTGTATTAGAGATAGGAAATTGCGTTACGTAGGGGGGAGGGGTTCCAAAATCCGGATTTTAGCGTTACGTAATTTGTGCACGACGCCTAACTGGGCAATCGATGAAACACAGGTTTGTTTGGGAGAGACCGCTGCTTTAGTCGGCGGGGCCGCCTCGGTTTCTTATGCTCGTTAGATGGAGACTTGCGCTCCGGAGGCGTTCATACGTAAATGCCATACCGCATTTTCATAGCACTAAAAAATAATAAAACAATGCAAACAACAAGACAATAACACTATAAAAGATTACTGAGTGCCCGGGCGAACAATAAAATTGCTATCCCATTTTGGGCTCCGGCGACGCTAATACGTATGTACCCTAATGTCTACTGTTATTGGATTTTAGACCAACCTTTTTCCCATGCACTGTCAAATGTTTTTCCGTAAAAGAAACAAACGATTCTATGACTCTGACTATGTTTATTTACGTTTTTGTCGACGTAACGAGAAGTAAAATTGAATTGAAAATAAACTTAGAACACTTCAATGATATTCAAATTTCAGCTTCTGCTAAAATGTCTGTTGAGCCCTTATTATTTAGAATGCTAACATTGATTCAAGAAGAAAAAGGGTGGGTTATATCTATGATATAATCGCAAAGTTGACGTGGGACTAGCTTAGCTAAGCAATCATTTGTTTGTATTGATTGAATTTTTGATTGAATGAAATAATTTCCGGATTCCATCGAATTCAATATATTTGCTTTGTGAGTAAAAAGATTGAATAAATGCCATGTGAGGTCAATTCATGCATTGTGATAGATTATTTTCTTCGTTACAAATAAATTTAATGACAGTCCTTTTACGTTTGATATGATGCCTAGGACAAAATATGTGAACGCAAGAATTATCAAACGATTATTTTATTTTACATTACCATCTGAAGTTTGCATCTCTCAAGTTTACGTACTTCTCGAACCGCGAATCTGGCACTCAGTGCCAGAAATTCAGTGAGCAGAAGATATTAAGGCATATCCTTCAATGCAATCTTGAATAACCGAACCAAAGCGTTGTGTTCGTACCCGTTTTTGTAATCCGTGTTAGGAAAACACTTTTCGGAGTGCAAAAAAACATGCGGGTGCAAAAGTACCCCCGGCTTGCATGAAGCAACAACTTCAACTTATACTTTTTATATTATAGAGCCTTTAAAATTGAAAGTTCATTCGCCTCTAATGTCTGCAATATTTTCCCAGGTTCCTAAGTTTAGAAGACCATGTGAGGCAAATATATTCTAGTCTGCACAAAGGCAAGCGAGTTCGGAAGTACTCGCAGTTTGAATTTATTTGTAATGTCGATTTTCCCAGACACCGTGGTTTAGAAGTCTGGATTAGGTAAACACATTTCAGTCGAAACAAAAATACCCCAAACCTGCCTAAATTTGCAATACCAATTTCCTCAGACACCTTGGTTCTGAAGTCTGTGTTGGGGAAACACATTTCAGTCGGAACAAAAATATCCCCGACTATTTGCAATACCGATTTCTCCAACACTCCTTGGTTTTAAAGTCTGTGTTAGGGAACACATTTCGGTGAGAACGAAAATCCCTATACTTTCATGTATTTTCATTGCGTTGGCTGCTTGATTATGATGGCTGTGTTGGGGAAACCGTAAATCAGGCCAAACAAAACGAGGTAGTTATGGCGTTTAGATAACGCTTAACATTTTACAGTTATTCAATTGTTTATCTAATGAAAAATAACATTTTATTAATTGCGATAGATGCGTAGAAATATTCCCTGTCAATTGATGCAAACATCTTTCCGATCCAATAAGAAATGTTCGAGTTATAAGCATTCGGAATCTTTCATTTTTTCCTGCATGTTCTGTGTTTAGGTTTTCATTTTACCCCCTATCTACTTCGGTTAGACGTAGTCCCACGTCTAAACTAATTCGTTCATTCCATCTGGTTATTTTACTTATTATTAAAAATACTTTTCCTATGTAGTGGCCTATTGTAAGAAAAGCACCATACATAAACAAAATCTGTGACGTCACAGATTCAAAAATCTTCCCACCTTACATTTTCATTTCGGTGGTGAATCAATGGACTGGAAAAAAGGTAATGAAGATGCAGCGTACGTTTATGATAAGGTAACCTGGACTCGAAGTGTGTAGGACACGATTCACTTATACACTCTCAACTATGACATCTTAGCTTTGACCAAAAGCAGCGGTCGCAAAGCAATTCATAACAAGTGTTTTTTTTTTGTTGCAAATATTACGTTTCTCGTTATTTTCTTTTTGAAAATACGTCAATAATACGTGAGATAGAGAAGTTAGTGAACCATTAACGTTAAAGGCTTTTCGGAGTTAGTACCCTGAATGTGTTGTCTCTGTGCAGTTTTTTGAAACTGATCTTTATACGGCGGCTCGACTGCGAAGGAATATATTTATATAATATTTCCATTTTCAGACAATCCTATGGCTCGATGAGTGGCACCCGGCTCGAATCCAACTCGAATTATGAAAACATATCCCACAAATTATCATTTCATCGATTCTCGATGGATATGACTATTCGGAAGAAATGGCTTCGATTCTTCGGACAGGACTTAAACAGCAATACTAAAAACATGTACATTTGTTCGCTTCACTTCAGTCCATATTGTTTCGAGCATATCGATGGCTTGGAATTTAAACGAATCCAGATTATACAATCAATACACAAAACAGTTTATTTATAGATGTCCCTACTGTCAGAAAGGCTAACGATTTTCATGCCTTAGGAAATTAAAACCGGACGGCTCACTGAAAGGTCTTGATTGACATCAAGCATGAGTTGAATCCATTAAAAATATCCGTAACATCCGCGGAATCGGCCCAGCTTTTTAATGAGACTATCCCGAGAGGGATATTCCGTCAAAGGAAATCGGGAGCAGCGTCATCCACATCTCTAATGAAAAACCTAGCGATTCGGCCGGTTCTCATGGCTTAATTCAAGCGCTGCGGCAGGAGATATCGAAGAGCTACAGAGAGCTTCAGGAAGCTAAAATCCGAACTATCGAACCACAATTTACCCTATGTTTTGATTAGGTTTTGAATCTAAATAGATTATCTTTATGCTGCAATGAATAAACATATACATCAAGCTAAAATACAATAGATATAAACTTATTTAGACAAATTTATTATCCCGCTCCATCATACTTGCAAAGCTAACACGTCACAGGCTTACTACTATTGATACTCTAGTCAGTCAAGACTACCTTTCCATATACGTACCCTGATGAAGATGGTGGTTTTCGAGCGACATAGCATGCGCTGCCATAACTATTTCTTAAATAGTGACGTCAATTTATGTGTTTATATATGATTGTCTTCCACATCCATGTGAAAATGCTATTTTCAGTATGTGTTTTATCAATTAAAAACATACATTTATTTGGAGTTCCCGCTGATTATGAGTATGATGTGATAGCGTGCAGTGGATTTTCGTGAAATTACTTCGAAAAAAAAAACAGGCAACAGTGACATTTTTGTGCGCCATTTCCACTCCCCCACGATCATAGAAAAAAACGAATTTTCATTATTCTAATGAAATGAAGTTCATAATTTTACTGCTCTGTGTCGGTGTGTATGATTTGAGTAAATAGTCTTTAATTAATCAGTATATCATCGAAAATGTTGCTACTTTCGAGGACTAAGCATACGATTGTTTTTTAGTTCTTTATACCACATAAATAAAAGAAATGAGTCGCAATACAACTGTCATCTGTTAGAAAACAAACAGTTGCAAGATTTCAAGAAAGTTTTAGCTCTAATCATCATGAAACCATGAGTGTATATACATTTCATATTGGATGCAAATAATTACGACACCATATTTTGCTTGCCAATCAAATATAATTCGCTTACTGCGTCACCTCGACATGTACTCATTGGTGGTGAATAATATACCTGATATTTTATTTACGTTGACTAGACAATTAAAATTTAATACAATCAGAACTCGTAAATCTTTCCACTTTATATCCATGAGAAGGAGCAGATGGCAGAATTTGCGAGCGTAGTGTGCGTGATAGCATGCGCTGCCATAGCTACTTTTCACATTATGACGTCGATATTTGTGTTTATATTCAAAGTTCAAAATATATTTTAAAAAACACGCTTTTTTTCGGCAAGTTTTTTATCAATTAAAAACAGATCTTTTCGTGGAGTTCCCACTGGATATACCAGGTGTATGACACGATTATCGCTATCTCACTCTACCTACCGTCACCGCCTATCTCACTATCACTCTGCTGTAAAAGTTCATCATCGACATCACGATATGTCAGATGGTGGTAAATTGGTAATTCGCGATGACGTCGACGTCTGGTGGCGACTTCAAGTTAGGGCAATAATTTGGGTCCCAAAATCGTTAGTGTAATCTCTACTAGATTAGAAGACACGGAGCCGATTTTCAAATTTTAAAATTTGAATGAAAATTTTCACATTATGTTATTTAATTATTAGAAATACGTATTTCTGACTTTCATTCAACCATGTGGTCATACAATTCCAACATTGTTGCTGATTTTACTCTTTATAATATAAAGTTGTCTTCATAAACAATTTTCGTATGAGACTTTTTCCCCACCTGCAAACAAAAATATTTTTAATTTAAACAGAATACTAATTTGATATGGAAAAGCTAATTTTCATTCATAATTTCAATTTTGAAAACGTTCACTCCGACTGAAAATCAGCTATTCTTTGACGCTCCCCTAAACTAGTAAACAAAGCTCACTACCGTCAACGCGGATCGCTGTTTTGAAGAAAACAAATACTTCTGACGTGTGAGATGTTGGCACCAAAAACATGGCGGGTGTCATACGGCTGGGATATACGTATAATGTGACAGTGTGCAGTGGATATTTGTGAAATGATGTCGGAAAAGATGAACAAAAGTTGTATTTTTGTGTGTCATTTTCACTCTTCCACCTTCATAGAAACAAATAAATTTTCGTTATTTTCGCTATGATATGATGATATTTTGAAGGCTCCCAGTGCATGTGATTTGAGAAAAATAGTTTACAATTAGGCAACATTTCACTAAAAATTCTGCTATTTCCGAGGACTGAGAATAAGACTGTTCTGCTCCTTAAATGATGGAAGTAAGTCACAATACAATTATCATCTATTGAAAAACAGTCAGTTACAAGATTTCATGAACATTTTGGCTCATGACATCATTAAATTGTGGGTTATTTTAAATATTGTTTCGGCTCTTCCATATACATTCCATATTGAATGTAAATAATGACAACCCCATATTTTGTTTACCAATCTGCCTACTGATCCACCTCATGTGTACTCATTGACTTTATATTATTCGTATTATTCACATCGCCAGAAAATATAAACAAAATGGATCATGGATGTGTTTGTGCTAATGTTAAAATTTCACCTACTGGTGGTGTGTGAACCGGCAGAAGAAGAATAGACATAACACCGAAATTCAGACATTATTTTCATTTCTACCCATCTGAGGATCTGTACATAGGCGGCGTATGGCGTGCGAATTTAAACGTTTTTCACGGTGGAAATTGATTGTTTCGCGTTCACTCATCTAGTAAATAATATTCCCTGTTTGTTTTTCCGTTTATCATTATAATTTTTTCCATCTGCAGGTTAACATGTATGTTCGCGATCGTGGAATAAAGTGGATGAAATTTGAACGAGATAAAATGGCTTCCGTCTGGCATTTCGTTTTTTTTTCCACGACGTGGATGGTGAGTATTGTAGTCCGTGTATTCTAGATGTTAAATAATCGAATAGAACATTCATTTCATTTCGTAATATGTAGAGCCAAATGATTGTTCTTGCTTTAGGACGATATTGGATTTTTTATGCAAATCGATTGATTTCTTTGTGCAATTCGATTCGTTTATGCAATTTAATTTTCCATTAGCAACCAATCACAGAAATTTTATGTAAACACTGAACATGTGTTTCTATCGCAGAATATATTCCCTTAATTTAAATACTATTTTTATATATATTTTTGTGAATAAATCACTAACAAGAATGAGCAAATGGGACGAAATAAAAAGGGATGGTTAATTTCTTTTTTTTTTTGAAGCCATCGGAGTTTTTGTGGTTCACCCAGTTTCTACCAAATGAAACAACAAAAGGACACATCGAAGTCATGAACAATGTAGGGTAAATTTTGTTGGTTTGTTCAATTTAGGGTGTTTTCACACAACTAGTAAATGCAAATCAATTTTTCTTCATGAGAATCACATATAATCTAGGCGAGTTCGGGTTTGTTGAATAGCCCCAAGTAGGGTAGATGTACCTACTTTCGCAATAACACATATTATGGTAATACGAGTGAGTTTTTCATTAGTTTAGAAAATATCTTATATTCAAAGGCTCTAATATGATTTTTCAACATCAGAAATCTCTTTGTCGATTTTGGTACTTGATTCCATGCGAAACATTGTTCTTTTGTTGAAAAATCTAGTTTGAAAATAGTGTTTCCCATTGATGGTTGCTTCTTAGCATTTTGCTAAAGAATATGCGGTCAAATAATGAGATTTTTATGCTGTGGCTGTTTTGATGCAAACACAGTGTAACAGTTCGACTGAAAAGTTTATAAGCAGCCCTATTCTGTATTCCGACGGATTGCCATTTCGTTCCTATTTCGAACGTTTTGCCTATTTAATGTTCGAAAAGAAACAGATCGACCGAAATGTAAAAACAACTCGAACGGAATTTTATGAAGTCTTTCTAAATATTTCGAATCGTTCGAAATACAGAACAGGGGTGAAGGTAACACAGTAAAACTTTTTTTTTTCTGCAAAATTCAACTTTATTATTCGACATAATTTCTTTCGAGGGCGATACAGTGATTATAGCGATCTTGCAACTTTTCAATACCTCTTTCTATACTCTTTCGGGATTTCCTCAAAATAGGCCTCAGTTTCGGTAATCACTTCATCATCGGTCTTAAATTTCTTGCCAGCGGGCATTTTCTTTAGGTCTTCGAACAGACAATAGTCGCTGGGGGCCAGATCTTGAGAATACGGTGGATGCGGAAGCAATTCGAAGCCCAATTCATGCAATTTTGCCATCAATACACGAAATTCGGATTTTTCCATTTTTTGTTCACATTAACAAAAGTTGCTTCACTCACAATGCTGCAACTCACGAACCAATCGTCCGATTGCTGTCAAATTTTGACACTTATTCATGGTGCTTTGTGATTGCCAATAGATTTTGCAAAAGGCGCCGTCTAGACGTCAACCCTATGAACTTTTCAGTTAAACTGTTAGAGGCATTTTTTTCCCTTGTTGGGTGTGAACCACTGCGTCCATTAGTTTGAGCTATTGTGGTATGCCCCATTTTTTGTACTACGCTTCAAGCTTATCTACTGCTTATTGATGAAGAAGTAGACTGAAAGCTATAGCGAGATAGGTGCCAATCAGGAATAATCTGTTTGATAAAATTTATAGTCCTGATCGGCGACACAGACCAAACTTCCTTGGGCTCCAGAATAGCCTTATCAAGGTGTTGAGGTCTGCGTCTTGTTAGTGCTCCGCATTTGCAGAGCAAATGTTCCGAGGTTTCGCTTTCGGCATTACAAAAGCGACAAATATCATCTTGCACTAAACCTATGTTTTTGAGATGGTATTTACTCGGACAGTGTCCTGTTATAAGACCAGTGAATGTGCTGAAGTCTTTCTTATTAAGACTCAGCAATTGTTGAGTAATTTTAATACTCGGCGTGATAATTTTTTTTGACTGGTTGAGTTGTACAGCCATCCAGTTGGCCATTACTTCCCGGTCTTCCCATTTCTTCAGCTCACTCTTCAACACAGATTCAGAAATTTCACAGAATGGTTCTGGACCAGTGAAGGGTGAGCTTGAGCCGCGTCTTGCGAGTTCATCTGCTTGTTCATTTCCCTCTATACCGCAATGGCCAGGAATCCAGTATAGTTGTACCGAACTTCTCTGACACAGTTGTCGTAAGAGGCAAATGCATTCCCAGACAATTTTTGAATAGCACTTGAAAGCATTGAGGGCTTTAAGTGCTGCTTGACTGTCTGAGAAGACGCAAATGTTAGCATGTCTATAATTTCTTTTAAGGCAGACATTTATACATTCTATTATTGCAGCTACTTCTGCCTGGAAAACTGTTGGCCAGTTCCCCATAGCTACAGAGATTTTTATTCTGGGACCATACACTCCAGCACCTGTTCTGTTACCCATTTTCGACCCATCGGTATAGAACAGGATTGAACCATTACGAACATCGGGACTACCCTCATCCCATACTGAACGAGAAAGTTCGATCACTCTGTATGGAATGTCATAATTGGTCCTTGGTTCCATCCAATCGCTGTTCATCTCTGAGGTTGGTCCAACGGGTAAGAGATTCAGGATGCTCAAGTGACCAGTTTTGTCCCCGTCTAATATTTTTTTATATCTTATTAGCTTTTGAGCGCTTCTATTAGCCTCCAGCTGAACATGTTGACCCAAAGGTAACAAGTGAAGGATAGCCTCCAATGCCTTTGAGGGTGTGCTTCGCATTGCTCCTGTTACAGCAACGCATGCCGCAGTCGTTGGAGTTTGTTTAGCTTTTTTGTAGCTACATTCTCCTTAGTCTTTGACCACCATACTAATGAGGCATAGGTTATCCTAGTGGATTTGCCTGATTGATAGGCAAACTGGTATTTAGATAAAGGGCATTTGGACATGAATACAGACTTATAATACTTTTGTTGTTTTTGAGGGATTTATGCTCAGACCTTCTTTGATACACCATGATTGTGTAAGGTTTAAGGCCATCTGCATCCTGCTCGATATCACATCGTCGAATTTGCCACGTACCATTATGACTAAATCATCAGCAAAACCCACGGTTTCGAAACCATTCGCCTCCAAACTAACCCTCCTTGTAGGCAACCTTTCGTTGCAATCACAGATGTCGACGACCCACCCAGCTCCGAGGTGATTTGTCTATTTGTGAGCATGCCTTTGATCCATTCGACTATGCAGTCATCGAAATGTCTTCTTCTCATAGCCTGTGCCATTGATACATAAGAAGCATTGTCGAAAGCCCCTTCGATATCAAGAAACGCACATAATGCAGTTTCTTTTGACGAAAGAGATTTTTCAATTTTAGTCAAAAGCGTGTGTAACGCTGTGACTGTGGATTTGCCTGATTGATAGGCAAACTGGTATTTAGATAAAGGGCATTTGGACATGAATACAGACTTATAATACTTTTTCCATAGTTTTCAGCAGTATTGATGATAAACTAATTGGTCTGAATGATTTTGGGAGTGATTTATCACGTTTCCCAGCTTTTGGAAAGAAGACCACTTTAACGAGTCTCCATGTGGAAGGAATGTGCTCTAGTATCAGACTTGCCTTAAAAATCTCGATTAGAGATGGAATCAGCTTAGATTCTCCTTTTTGAATCAGCGCTGGAAAAATTCCATCTGCACCTGCGGATTTGTATGGTTGAAAGGATCTCACCGCGCTTTCTACTCTGGCCTTCGTGAAAACCATTCCAGCAACTATCTTTGCGACATCCTTTGCACTTTGAGAATACCTTCGAGAGCATTTCATGTCGCGGTTGTAGCTAGGACTGGTATCAGAATGAACCGATGTAGATCCCGGGAAGTGAGTTTTCATCAGTAAGTCTAATACTTCTGAGGGAGAGTTTGTGAACGAACCGTCGTCCTTTTTGAGGGAACCTAGCCCGTTCGAGTGGTCTTTTGCAAGAGTCTTGCTTAGTCTTGCAACGATTGGGGTACTTTCAATGCTTTCGCAGTTATTTACCCAAGATTTTCGTTTAGATCGTCTTAGTTCTCTGTTATATTCGGTTAGGGCGCTCCTATATTGAGACCAATCCTAATTAATTTTAGCTCTGTTGAACAGCTTCCGCGCTGTTTTACGTAGCCGCTCGAGCCTTTTGTTCCACCATGGAACGTTTCTTGTCGAAGAAACTTTCTTAAGTGGACAATTACTGTTGTAGACTGAAACTGTTAGACTGTTAGAGGCATACGATACAACCTTCTTGATGTGGTTTGTCCAATTTATACGATTTTATCGAAATAAACATGTATTTTTGTATTACCATAATTGGTAAAATTTCACATCTATTATGGTTGTACGAAATCGCTGCAAAGCTGAAAAACAGCTGCATGTTCTTATCATGGTTGTACGTTGTTATGTTATATCATGGACAGACATTCAGCTGTACTAGCGTTGTACAGGTACCATCGTAGCATGAAAGATATACTTTGGTTGTACATTGTACCGCATGACACACTGACAATCAGAAATTTGACCAATTTTCACCACATATTTCAATGAAAAAGGTTTTTATCTAGCGTCTAAACTAGCAAACACAACAATTTGGATGTTTCCAATCCGAGTTATTAACTCAAGAAAAAGTCAATTAAAAGAATGTTTACCAAGTGTTTTGATTCGGTTGGTTCATGCTATCCACCACTAACCGTTAATGGCGATGCGTACATTACAACTAAAACCATGTACATCGATGAAACAAGTCGGTACGAATACAGCGATTGTACCGAGATGCTTGCATGGTTCTAGCGCTGTATATGGTGACAAACATATAATTTTCGAAGTACAACGCTATCACAGTTGTATGTCTGTCATAAATATTATGGTTGTTATGCTATTGTGGTTGTACCTATATATTTGTTTGATCCACTCTGTTGAAAATTAAATCTTAGGTGAATGGGTTAATATCCTTTGTTCAGTTCCAGAAGACAACCCTCACGCCTTTTTTTTCTTCTGTCAGCTAGCAGAAAGGCCTAGCAACAAGGAGCAAGCAGTTATTTTCCAACTGGGGAGCGTTCAACAACTGTCTAATTTAGAGATGAAACGGATATTCGGTATCCTGCCTATCCGGTCAATATTTGGTATCCGGCCGGATACTGGATATTAAAAAAAACATAAATTTCTCATTAACAGAATGTAAATCATAACCGAAACTTGCAATGCTGGTTAATCCAATTTTGATTTGTAGTTAATTAAGTGTACCCTCTTTCAGATTATTGTTCCTGAAGTTTTTAGTTCTATCAATTTTGAATACAAATAATTGCCCTACATGGTTATCGTAAGAGAAAGCGAAAGAAAGAGAAAGGAATCGATCAAAGCAAAAGCCAAAATTAGGCAAACATTGCCGAATAATGAATAATATATAATGAGTCTTGTACAGATTTTTTTGGAATTTTCAAAATTGCCCTCTGATTTGGGAATAATCGCATAATCGCAATTATTCATTAGAAGAAGGGAAGTTTCTCATTCTATCAAAACTTTTTTCTGTAGTAAAATGACCTGCAGGAGCGTTCTTGGAATCAAATGAATGCTGTTTGATAAGGTTAATTGGATTTACAATTGACTTGGTTGATAAAACACTGTGTTAATGTACAGAGTCAGAAAAAACAGAACAGAAAAAATAATTTTTTTTCTTTCCAATATTGTTATCCACTTAACTAACCTACACAAAAAGATTGAAACATTCGATGCTTTAAAATTATGTATATTTCATTTTCATGTGGTGGTTTTTCACAAAGATACAGCGTTTCTAAAATCACTTTGAAATTTCGACTTCGTGCTGCGTCCCCATAATTTTTGTCGAGTGTAGAATTAACGACATAGAATAAGATTTAAAGGCATAGTCTTATTTAAAAAGTTGATGGGTCTGAGCCTAGGGGCACGGACGGGATCTTGACATAGGACTGTGAATGTGTGTAGTAATTGCATTTAAATTGTGTTTTTCAATGTTCAAAATCTGTATTTTTTCTCTTTTGATACATCAAATGGATGCCCTGCAAAAACCGTTTTCTGTATGTACTTGTATCCTTTAAACGAGTTAGATGACATAACGTGATAGAATTCGGTACCGCATTCTGTTCAAAAATGTACATAAAAATACCATTAAAGCCATTATTACCCTTTTCTTCTGTTTATTCAATCATGCAGAAGAAGACAAAGAGTCATCATATATCATTTTTAAACACAAGTCTAAATAGTTAAAACCTACATAAATATAAGCCTGAGTCTAATCAATCTATGACTACAAAAATATATTATAGATAAAAATAGCATTACTCAAGCTATCATAATCTGATTTACGTAGGTATACCTTTTCGATCTTCTAAATCAACAGTCATTTAAATTCATTTATTGCATTTTTACATAACAAAACAGCATACTCGATACTATGACATCCTGGACCACCATTTTACAATTTGTTAGTAGTGAGACCTACGCGATAAAAACATGAATTGAGCACAAATCGATTGTACAACAATATGATATAAATATAAAATTAATGCCTATTATCGGTATCGGAATAATTCATTTTACGCATCAACTCATATTATGAGCTAACGCCCGAATTTAAGCAAAAAGATTGCTCGTTGCGTCGCACAGTGCGTTGAATATATAGGGATGCGGGACAAAAATCAAAACAACCCTTATAGTATTTTTTTCGGATAGGTATAATGGAAAAAATGTTAGTTATGATGAAATCTACTATTTGCATTAAAGACTTATGTATTATACGTAATCGCAAAAGTGTCTTAAGTGCCAAATTAATATTGTATAGTATATTAATAGTGACATAAAATTAAGTTGTTCTCTGGAGTGCTTCTCCTGTTTAGATAAAATGCTAGTAACACACAATCTTTTATATCTCATCCGACGACACAGTGACCTAAACGCCACCGTGGTGATTTTTTTTTTTTTTATACATTTTTCCGTCTAAGTTGCTAATGCTTCATTTTTAACAATTAAATACATTTTACTCTAGGGCAATGTTTGATTTATATATTCTTACTCTTTGCATAAAAGATTAATGCTTTATACGATTTCGTTTGCATAAAAGACTAACGTTTTGTACATAATCGCAAAAGTATCTTAAACACCAAATTAATAATGTTATGAAGAAATAAAATGCTTTCCGGAATGTTTCTTCGTTTGGATAATACACAAATAATATAATCTTTTATTTTTCATCCGATGGCAAAATTACGCAAACGCCACTGTGGTGATTTTTCAATGTTTAAATGTTTTCTATTCTAGGGTCACACTTAATTTATACATTCCATACATGTATTGTAAGCAGGAGAAACTCTACACTATTTATTATTTATTTATTTTGGAATTTTCCTTAAAGGTAATTTTTTTTCTCTATTTTGTAATATTTGTTAGTTTATGAATAAGTACACCTTTTTCAATTAAAGTGATGAGAAAGCTTATGTTTTATTTCTTTTCTTACACATTTCTATTATTTTGTAAATTATTCAGATTCATTAAAAAGACAAACAGAATCAAATTCAACTGTATCAGCAAAAAAAGAAGAAATATCATTGACATCCGTGTGATGATTATTCGCTATAGTTTTTCTCTTCCCTGCTATGGAAGGGTCAGAAGAAAGCAGCATATAGTTGATCAAGTCCTTATTACTGTAAATTCTTGATGCTTTCCTTGTATGCTTCAACCTGTTCTCCCTGATCAGCCTGTGTGTAGCTTCTAAAGCCTCTTCCGATAACTGGCCAATAGGCAGATCAAATGCTTCCATAATACCTGAACTGTGTACCAATAACTTATGCACAGTTACAGGCATAAAATACCATCCGTACAGGCTTATGTAGAGATCTCTTGTATCCGACAATAGTTTCTGCGATTTGGACATTTCGATTTTTCGCCCCGACGATATTATACGGAGAATTGTAGCGAAATTCGTTATCAGCTCCACACTTACCCCTGTTATTTCCGAGCTGGTTTGTGGATCCGAGAAAAATGTTCGTGCAGTGTTGCCGTCATTGCTTGAATCATACCCCGGTTTCGACTTGTCGACAACTAGACCCATCCTTGACTTGAACGCCTCTTGAACTTCTCGCTTCCTGCTTTCATACTCTTGCTTATGTTCAGCAGTTTTCACTTGCCAGGTTTTAAATGGCAATCTGTTGAAATGAATGATAGTTATTATTTATACACTATTAAACATTTTATAATGCTAACCTGTAGCCGATGTGAATTACGCATTCAAAACATTTTATTTTGCAATGCAGTGGTGATAGGCCTAGCTTGTAAGTTTCGGTATTTGGTACTATCTCAACAGCCTTCGATGTATTCATCTCTTTCGGAAAAGATCCACAAATTAAACATTTTGCAGAAGCTTTATTTCCGGAAAGCACATTTGCCACCTTTCCATCTATCATAGTAAGATGGAATTTAAAACTTACAACGATCTGAGCGCTATCGTTGTTGATGATGAAAATTTGTAACGTTTTAATTTTCTTTTCCATTTCTGACTGAATGCCAAGAATAGCTTGTGAGTCTTCCTTCGTGAACACAAATTTAAGCGGTCTACAGTACGATGTTGAACTTGAATATAAAACTGTGATGAATCACTGAAAATTAATTTGCCACGTGCTTAGAAGAAACTTCTTGACTGCACATGCTTGTTCTGACAAATTGGGTGGGCTAACAAGGCTACTGAGATCGTTTCAGCATGCCTGAAACATGTATAAAACACACCGCCTACTTAGACAACAACATATGTCACACTAATCATTTTGAGTAATATGCGTTTGAAAACTCTTAATAAATCGTAACATTTTTCGTAGAGTGACCCCCCTATATAGAAATCAAAGACATAGTCCTATGTTCAAATTATTATTGAAGTATTATTTGAATCCTATTACCATTTTTTCCATGTAACACCGACTATTTCCATAATAGGTACACTTATTATGAAACTCCAGGAAACAATTACCTCAATGGGTACATGGAAGTGATATTTTAAAAATTGTTTTTTCTACAATTTAGTCATTTATTCATCGAAATGTCAGTGAGAATCCTCAAAAACAGAATTCAAACTGCTAGAAAAAGTATACTTTTGTATACTTTTGCGCTGAAATAGAGTATTTATTCATGAATTTCTGCAAGTTGGTGACTTATTGCCTCCATAATTGATACACTTAGCCTTATACCATAAAGCGTCACATTATTGAAATTTTTGTGTTTTTTAACGATTTTCTTCAAAGAGAAATTATGATGGTTTTGGTTTGTCCGGTTTTAGAAATCATTCTTTTGAATGAAAAAAATCATGTGGATGTTGCATTTTTCATTGCTTGAGTTCATTGTCATCGTATTGATCCATTCATAATTTAGGCTTTCTTCAGAATGTTGCTTTTTCTTGGGTATTTTAAAGGTGAACAGCACTCAACACAGAGAAACTTCATTTCTGCTACGCGCGAAGAACACCATAAACAAAATGCTATAGAAACTAACATCGGACAAACCATGATCAAAATAGTAGAGGTCATCGAGATGCATCAATTACATAGTTTAGGTATAAAAATCTGATAAAAATGGTGTGCAAGCACGATGTTTACAATATTTGCAAGTATTTTAATCCAGAAAAAGGTCTGAAAACGTACAAAACAATCATATGGCGATTGATTGAATGTTAGCTCAAATGAGGGGCGTATTGACACCAATAGAAAGTGGACTTTATGAACCATGTGCATCCTTAAAATATCCTATAAAACTACTGTAAATCATGAAAAAGACTATTTTATTTATATGTTCTGAAACATTTGAATACCTGATTTGACACAAGTGTGCTGATTTAGAGCTTTCAAAAAAATGGACAAACCAACATAATTTATCTTACCTTGTAATAAAACTAATATCCATAAAAAATCGGCTGAAATTACAGTGTTTTGTCTTAATTTCAAATCCTATCACACTTCTTGGACATGAAAAAGCGCTGACAACTTTCTTTTAAGTCTAATGATTTTCATTACATTCTTTTTGTGTTCATTTATATTCTATTTTAGGTTGGGCATCATGTTACCAACATAACAGCTAAACATTTTACGAAGAACAACATAGCCCCCAAGATGGTACCATACACTTTTCGACACTCCATTTGTTTCAATTGGAAATTTCGCATCTTCAACACTCATCTTTGAACAGGTGAAAATCTGTATCAAAAGTGTAAGAGCAAGTATGAAGACACACCAACATACACACAAGCATACGGAAAGTGTCAGCTCATAACTACGAAATCTCGAGAAGCCTTCAATGAAAGGCTTCAGACGAAGCACATTCAAATTGTGCATCATTCGAGCCTCCAAATAAGACAAGTTGTTGTGAACGAGTTTATATGAATGACGTAATTACGATACCGTATGGAAGTCGTAGAAAATCGACAATCGGCAAGTTTGGTCTTGTTGAGGATGATGATGTTACTAGCAGATGACGTAGAATCTTTGACAAACAAACGTCTTAGGTTCTTCAACTGCAGAGAGAACAACCATGAGTTTACGTGATCACGAGTTCAATTCTCTTTTCCCTTTATTTCGATGTTGAAAGTCACTTTAATACGGCAAAAAATGGCCTGCTGCGTATCCAAAAGTGCATAGGAACAAACGGGAAGTTGTCTTAGCATAAAATAAGCAAAAAAAAGCTGCACAACTAAATCGTCAAGCAAGTTTTCTCTCTTTCGTGAAAACATCCTGGTACGCAATGACCAAAAAGGTGAGATCCATCTCTTAATCCGAGCCACAAAATTGCAGCAAATACGGATATGATATTTTTCTTTCTAGGCGAGATTTTTCAATGTCGAAGAAAGCAGTGATGATGACAAGGGAGATGAACACGATGGAAAGGACTCTTCGTGCAAGTATCTAGTTGTAAGATTTAAGAAGGAGAAAGCAATTAGTGTAGGTTTAGCCATGATCAATCACGAGTATGTGATTTGAGGTATAATTTAAAGCGAAGCGCCAAATCTACAGCTTTAATAGTAAGGAAGAATAGTTAGGCAACAGGATAATTAAGATAAACATTCAAACGCTGAGTTTACTGCTCACAGGTAAGGTAAAGTTTGTCTTCGCTCTTTCAGTTAAGACTAACTTATGTTGGTTGAATGAAAAAACGTAGTTTACAGCGCTCAGTTTTGATAACAGTTTGCAGACTATTCATATGAAATTGGAAGGCGTAACTGGCGATTGAGTATCGAAAATGACGCAATAAGGTTCTGAACTTACATATTTCTATTCATTTACATCCACAGTATCATTAGTGTTATGTGGTCTGCTTTCCTGACGTACAGTCTGAAGTGTTATGTTAACTATCACTAAGAATTCATTTTCCGCTGTTAACATGCGCGAAGCATTTGCGATTAATTAATCTTTATTCTGTCCTTGTTGTGAGATTGATTCAATAACTAAATCCACAGCGTCGATTGTTAGTATAAATTTCTTGCGCCGTCTATATCTAAAAATATTATTCTTCTCTCCTCTTTTCATACTTCTTCATCTGAAACTGTATGTCAAAGAACTTTTTCGGAAAACTTCATCTAACTAAATTTTTTTAAGATTAAGAATTTTCTCTAAATAGAAACTTTTGGTAAATGTTTTTCATAACTAAATCGCGAATAAGTCTTGGATCATTCAAATACTCGTCGTGTTTGAACATTTGTGTTATGCCCATGAAGTGTTGTTATCTCGAAAGTAAGCTTGAATAGATTCCATATTTTATAAGATCCGTCAAAATACGGGAGACCCGATATAGATTGTCTTAATATTAGTATGGTAATGTCTGAACCTTCTTCGTTATACTTTGTTTTCACTATTTTCATGGAACCCATGAGAGCCCCTTTTGATTCTTTATGGCCTTAGCCACCTTCGTCTGTGTCTGCAACACCAGTACATGATGAAATTCTCTATATGTCGCATCTTTACACCCAAACCTTTCTTCTCTTCAACTGTTGGTGTTGGTTGCTCTGCAGTAGCAGCGCTTGTACTCGCTTTTGGATGGGTTGCCATCTAAAACGTTTGGGTGCTCGTATTGAATAACACGTATTCCGGGATACTGACCACTATACTATCGAAGAACAATTTCCGTCACTCTTCACTTCTTTCAATCACGGTGCTTTCTATAACGATTTGACTGCTGGTTCACCATCACGTTTGTTTTGATATAGTCTTCGTTTCATGGACAGAAATGGTTCACGAGCGTCTCATTGCCAGGGCCTTACAATTTCACTTCAATTGGCACATCGTTACTCAATAATTTGTCTATCGCTTCTCATTTTGCCGCAGAACCATGCAGGCTAAAAATATAGCTATTATCTCTTCACGCTCAGTATATAAAAATATCTCATTTCATTCGTACATATTCCTTTCGTTTCACGTTGTTTTCTTTCATTCTCCAAACAAAAGCAACGTTAGAAATCGTGTCTTGGAAATTAATTTGAAGCATCCATGTATTCGGGCAGTTTGTATAGAAATGAATGTTTCCTTGCTGCACTCGAAACTTATTCGCTGAAACTAATGGAAACGGTGCAGTGAGAGTTGTGCAGTATACCTGCAGGATTAATCATTTACCGGCGCAGGTAGTAAACGTGAAATTAGTGATGAAACGGATAGTGGTTTGATCGTATACTGGATACTGAATATCCGGTCAGCTTCGAGTCCGGATAGCCGAGTATCCGGCAGCCCGATATTCGCCCCCTATTGAATAACGATTAATCTTCGGCTTTTACAGCAGTGATTGGTATGTGTCTTCAATATGGGAAACGCACAATTCATACAAATAATATCCCTTTGTGCCCATTTTTACGATTGTGTTTTCACCGGGCGTTCGGAGCAATTGATCGCACTAGTAATTTTGATTCAGCACACCCGACATTTGCAGCCACTGAGTTCGCTTATTCTCAACAAGATGCCCCGAATGTTACAAAAGGAGACGCCCTGGTTATATTCACTTTGTTCCCCTCATGGGAGTTAATCATTGCATTGTTTAATTTGTACTGATTTTCAATGAGATGCTTCGCATTGCGCCTAGCGGTAGCGTTCTATTTTTATGTTCACTTTTCTCCCCTACGGGAGCGACACATAGCGATTTTATTTTCTCTAATTTTTAAGGAGGCGCTCCGACTTGCACTGATCGGAAGCGTTTCATTTTTATGTTCACTTTTCTCCCCTGCGGGAGCAACACGCAGCGCTTTTTGTTTTTCATCAATTTTTCGCTTAATTCGCTCCCCCCGGTGGGAGCAACACATAACACTTGTTAATTTCCACTCGCATAGCACGCGGGACGAGTGAAATCACGTCGGGGTCACCAATGAAAACTGTTTAACATGAAATCTGAAATTTGTGTAACATCCCAAAATGGGATGTTGGCTGTGATACTCTATTTGAAATGAACGATGTAGACGGTTTGAGGGATAAAATCTAACTGAGATTTATTTCTTGCTTTTTTATATCGATTGGTGTGCACTTCAAGTTTTGGATTCTCGCCTCTCTCGGGACGTCGCTGCGTAAGCACAAAATGTGCCCTGTTCGAAGTGTGTGGCCTGTGCGCTGGCCGCTTAAACAGCGCTCCCATTGTCCAGGCGGTTTCGTCTCTGTGCCCCTTCCAGCTGCTGCAGGCGCTGGGCATTCCTTCGCCAATGATATATGATGACGGCGATTATGATGGCTGCAATAAACGCGCCGTCCAGGGAATAGGACGCGACGTCGTGCATGGATATAGAGTTTTCCATCTTATTGCAGCCGAACATTGTTGCTTATCTTAAGTGTCGCGTTACTTTACTGCTCGTTGATGATTTGTTGCGCGTTTTATGGCTTCTTGGGCGACCCGAATTTGCCTACGCGTATTTTTGAAGTGTGAGAAGTTTATTGCCCACATTTTTCTGGTTTAGTTATTTGTATCAATTACGGGGTCGTTGCCCATCCCGAGGGTGAGAACTTCCAAAATGCGCGAGGCATGTGCGATTAATTAATCTTTATTCTGTCCTTGTTGTGAGATTGATTCAATAACTAAATCCACAGCGTCGATTGTTAGTATAAATTTCTTGCGTCGTCTATATCTAAAAATATTAGTCTTCTCTCCTCTCTTCATACTTCTTCATCTGAAACTGTATGTCAAAGAACTTTTTCGGAAAACTTCATCTAACTAAATTTCTTTAAGATTAAGAATTTTCTCTAAATAGAAACTTTTGGTAAATGTTTTTCATAACTAAATCGCGAATAAATCTTGGATCATTCAAATACTCGTCGTGTTTGAACATTTGTGTTATGCCCATGAAGTGTTTGTGTGGTTCGATGGTGGATTGTATATGGTTGGGGAGGAGGCAAAGATGCTCGTGACCTTTCCTCGGATTAACTGGACAGCTGGTGATGCCTCACGCATGCGACAATCACAATCGCCGGGAAGTAGCTGGCTGAAAAGCTGCGTGCTGCGAAACTTTCCACTCGCTGATCTACGCTGACGACCACTCTCGTTGAATCAGCTGCTAAATAAAACTCTTTAATACTGTGAGAATCAACACACGGAATAATGTCTTTCTAAACTATTTTATTTACACTTTTGATTTACATTACTAGCTTAATTTAGAACTATACTAACTTAATCTAGACTATAGAAAACACTTACAAAAAACTATTCGAGGTAAAACACTTCTTGAGCCGTCAAAAAAAAATATAGATGTGAGAGCGTCTCACTGGCTGAAACGCATAGTTTTATTCAACGGTAATGCTGCAATAGCGATGGACAGCATTTTTATCTCTTGTGTTGTTGCCGTTATTGCGCTATGTAATGCACGTGCGCTGCTGGAAGGGAAATCAAAGAAAAGGGGCGTTTGTTCCTTATGAACATGTACAGACATGTTTTCTCTTGCGGTTTCTCTTTTCTTCAGTCGTGAGACTGAACATACTCCCCCGGCGAATAGATAAAAGCTGCTTTTTCTAATGAAGTGGAATCATTTCGATCATTATCCAAAATAGGTAAAGGTGCTAATTTGTGACTGGGTCGCTTGAAAGTGTCGTACATTTGAATTCTACCACAAGCACTAAACTTAGTAAACTCAGGTCCATTCAAATTATCCTGTCTCCGATTAGGCACACCAGATAACATACACTTAATTTCCTTCAAAATTCAAAAATTCATGATACTGCATTGCACTAATGATATATTATGTTGCTTGGTAATGTTTAAAAACAGGAAGTGGGTTATATCTATGGTATAACCGCAAGGGTGACGTAGGACTATCGTTGATTTAGAGATCATTTGTATGAAGTTGAATCTGAATTCATTCTGAATGAATGAATATTTGGAGAACTTCGAAAACGAGAGCGTTACGTTGGAGGCACAAGGTTTTATGCATCCAATATTGGATACGGAAATATCCTACTGATGGGGAAGAATAATCTTCAGAAGCTATCCTGTTGATTGCGATTGATTGAAAAATCACAAAACCAAATGTATTTGATCACAGTGTTACATGGAAAGAAAACATTCAAATAAGCTCTTTAACATGAATATATTTTGAAAATTCCCAAAGGAACTGGCAGATTATTTTCAGTAACGATTAGATATTTCCACATTTTCCTCGATACTGGAAGCCCACCAGTGGTTAATGCCAACTCGATAACCACCTGTCAATAGCACTTGATTGAAACATATTTGGTCACAGTGTTACATGGATAGAAAACATTCAATTATACTCTTTCACATGAATATATTTTGAAAATTCCCAGAGGAACTGGCAGATTATTTTCAGTAACGATTAGTTATTTCCACATTTTCCTCGATACTGGAAGCCCACCAGTGGTTAATACCAACTCGATAACCACCTGTTAATAGCACTTGTTGAAACATATTTGGTCACAGTGTTACATGGATAGAAAACATTCAATTAAACTCTTTCACATGAATATATTTTGAAAATTTCCAAAGGAACTGGCAGATTATTTTCCAGCAATGATTAGATCTTTCCGGAACTTTCTCGATGCTGAATGGCATCCTAACGGAAAGAGTTCTGCGCGTGTATGTGTCGATCCTTCGCCGTCCACCTCCTCCAGTACGTTAGGCAACGATGTTGTTTTGTCGATGTCCTCACGAAAAATGAATGTGTCTCACCACCAGAATATCGCTTAAGCATGCTTTTTGTGTGTGATTGAATCGAGAGAAGGTGTGGTTTACGATGGCAATTTGGAAGGCAAATTAGAGGGGAATGAACTCTCTGAGCTCGGAACTTTCGGCGAATGAGCAATAATCGATTGCGGGCGCATACAATATTGGCTACGGAAATATCCTACTGATGGGGAAGAACGCAGCTGCCCGCTGGTTCTTCTCCAACTGTTTGTCTCGCCAAAACACTGGCAATTATAACTCTTTTTTGAGTATTCACTGTATGGCAATCACTGCCAGAAACAACACTTTCTATCTGATTGGCAATCGCTGCCTGAAAGGTTCACTTTAAAGTGATCACGCCAAAACACTGGCAATTATAACTCTTTTTTGAGTTTTCACTGTATGGCAATCACTGCCAGAAAAAAACACTTTGTTCTGAAAAGTTCACTGCGAAACTTTCACACTCCTCTCTGGAGCCACCATGAAAATTTCTTTCAAAAAAAGAGAAGAAATTTGACGCTTACAGCGTGAGTTCGATTTTAAGACTGGATTTATTTACAGCTTTCTACAATATTTATACACAAAATCTTAACCTAAAGATGAGGTATATCTCCTCTCTCTTTCTTGAAGCCGATAACATATCGGTTTCCTTTTAGTTTATCCTATCTTATTTTTAGTCCCTCTCCATCATAATCGCAAGCGATGACGCATTGTGCAATCTGCGACGGCTGCGCTGTCCTAAACAAATAAACTATGTTTTATTGCACTCCGTTCGTGCGCCTAATGCTTATCGCGCTGCGAATGAGGGAGAGGGTCATAATTGCATCCTAAGTGGTGCATATTTACTTATTTACAAAACGCAATCTGAATGTTGCACTTTGTCCTAGCTAACCAACTTCTATTTCCTATTTATGGTTTATGATAAGCAATAACATCGTTGGTGGGCTACAAGCATTTTCTGATCTAATCTATACAATGAAAACAAATACTTGTGTTTGCTTGCCCTTATAGTTTGCCCTCGATCTGCCGGGGTCTTATTTAAATATATATTTTATTTTACAGCCTATCTGTCCGCGACACCTATCTTCTGGACTTTTTGTAAATTTTCTCCAAGAGAATCTGAGCTCACAGTAAGAGCGTGTAGTGTTATTATGTTATGATTGTAATTATTAAATCGACCACCTACTAGCCATCCTAGTTGTGAGTCTTGAAGACTAGGAAGGTTGTCCGCTAGTCTAAGAAAGCCTGGTTTCATCAAATCATGGAACCAATCCATTCCGATAAGAAGGTCTATCTTATTTGATTGATTAAAGTAGGGATCTGCTAATTGGATTCCTGTGGGTATGTTCCAATTCTCAGTCGTGAAATGAATAGCCGGAATGTTGCCGGTAACCTTTGACGTGATAAGACAATCCAAATTGAACTCAAAATTAGTGCAATGTGATCGAATTTGAACAGAACACTTTTGCTTCACAAGCGACCTCACATTGCCGATTCCAGCTATGGGAACATTCACTTCTTTTATGTTAAGATTCAACCTATTTTGTAGTGATTGCGAAATGAAACTCACCTGAGAGCCACAATCCAACAGGGCACGGCATTGATGTATTTGCTGATCTCTATCTAAAACTTTGACTAAAGCAGTGTACAACACCACTTGGCTGATTGGGTTCGACCGTGTATTAGAGAGTGGCTTCAAGTCGGATTCTTTACAGCCGTTGTGCACTGAGTGGATATTTTCGGAACCCAGTGCTGGTGATGAAGGACAGACATAGTGGTGTAATTTGGTGCACGGGCGCGTTCTCGCGGCTTCGTCGGCAGACTGTATGCTGCTGGAAGACTGCTTCCACTTCCATATACAATTCAGGAGCACTGGCGCCCCACAGTTCATTAGGCAGCTCTTTCCCCTGTTCGCCACTCAGGACATTGTTCACTTAACACTTCAACATTAAAGAGGGATCCAGTAATACCACTTGAAAGTCAAGAAAAGCTAACATGTAGCGCATTGTCGCTACAGTCCACTGTCCAACACTAAATTCACTGAATTTTCATGAGGAAATCACATCCTCCCGCCAGCGACACTTCGAGGCACGGTGCAAAACAGCAGAACCGTCTCGCCCGCAGAACACTCTCACTCTGATAGTGAGGCTGTCACGGTCGCCATCTAACATTTTACTACTTAAATTGGGACTTTCTCTATTAGGCAGCAGACTACTCAACTCTAGGTTCGAATAACTAATGATTTATTGTTCTGATTTCATATCAGCGAGACCCATAGAGAACGCTCGGGCATCGATGTGGAGGGTCGATGCCATTGCTGACACAGCGTGTCAATTGCGCGTGGATGTTTAATTTACCAGTCGGCGCAATTTGACACCATGATAAAATAATCAACCGTAGCAACAATGTTGCATCGGTTGGCGACTTACAGTGTCGCTCAAAAGTGTTCACCACACTGTGGACTGGACTGCAGCATTTTCTTCAAAGGTTGTTGTTGACTCCACTGCGACACTGGTTTGGGAAAGTTGCCTCTTTTTGACATTGCTGTTTTGTACAGCTTTATCGTTATGAAGCAAGGTGTGATGCTTCCGTTGGCACTTGAAGCACGTTCGTTTCGATGGGCACTCTAGTACTCGATGACCTCGACGTAGACAGTTGAAACAGCAGTTTCTCTCCTTCACCTTCAGCAGACGTTGATCCAATGATGAACTGCAGAATTCCGGACACTTGTAAGATGGGTGGCTGTTACTGCAGAAATCACATTGACTTTGTTGCACTGCAGGCGCGATTGCTGCGTTGGATCGCTGAATCGATTGTCCTCCCCAGGATGGTTTAGAAGACGCACGCTGATGTTTGGATGCCACTTCGTTGGTTGTCTGGCATCTCTCCAAAATTGACACCCGTTCTTTCAGGAATTGGACAGTTAGGTCGAAATTTGGTAGTTCACCTCGCCGTATGGTAGCCTCCCAAAGTTTCTTCGTCTCGCCATCAATGGATTGTGTTAACATATAAACAGCAATTTGCTCTGAAACACCAGTAAATTCCTGTCCAAGGAACTTTAAATTCTCCACATGGTTGCTGAATGTTTCAACTAATTTTTGCAGCTCACTGTAATTTTCTTTCACTATTTTTTGCATGCTTAACAACCCGCGAATATGCAAATCGATCATTCGCCGCTTGTTCTCGTATCTCTCCTCTAGCAGTTGCCAGGTTCTGTCGTAGTTTCCTTCGTTTAACGTCCTGGCGTCAATCAATTTGGCAGCGCCTCCCACTAGAGCCTTCTCTAGATGATACAACTTGATGCGAGGAGGCTCATTGCTTCGATCCACTACATCTCGGAACATTATTTTAAACTTCTCCCAGTGCTCATATCTACCGTCGAATGTTGGTATGGCACGTGGGAGCGATTGCTGAATCACTAATGGCGGCGGATTCATAATGGGTTGTGAAGCAGCCGGTTGTGCTTGTCGCTCTAGCAACATTTCTAATTTCACTGTCACTTCGTTGTAAATTTCCTCAAACTGCACATAACGATTATCAATTTTTTCTTGCTCCAACGCTGGACTTCCACTCACTATTTGCTGATGATAACCGTCAAAGTCGTTATTCGCTGCTTCAACTCGTTTCATCCACACTTTGACTTGTTGACTGGAAATTTCCTTTTGCTCCACTTCTGCTTGTTGAAGGAGATGCATGATCCTTGTTATTTTTCCTTGCGCTGCCCCGCGGAGCGCAGACAAAGCTTCGATGCTGCTAGCAACTTCTGCAGCTGCACTGTCGTTTTTCACTGGTGTTCTCTTCGTGGGCATTTTGCTCGTTGTTTGATTGTTCGTTCACTTCACAAATTGTTCAAATACTCTCACTCACTTTAGTCTATTAACGCTTCACTGTTTAAATTCCGTGTTTGATTTCACACTGGTAACTACTCTTCTTCTCGGAGTCTGCTTCTATCCGGCTCAAAGGACCAAATTTCTTATGTGTGGTTCGATGGTGGACTGTATATGGTTGGGGAGGAGGCAAAGATGCTCGTGACCTTTCCTCGGATTAACTGGACAGCTGGTGATGCCTCACGCATGCGACAATCACAATCGCAGGGAAGTAGCTGGCTGAAAAGCTGCGTGCTGCGAAACTTTCCACTCGCTGATCTACGCTGACGACCACTCTCGTTGAATCAGCTGCTAAATAAAACTTTTAATACTGTGAGAATCAACACACGGAATAATGTCTTTCTAAACTATTTTATTTACACTTTTGATTTACATTACTAGCTTAATTTAGAACTATACTAACTTAATCTAGACTATAGAAAACACTTACAAAAAACTATTCGAGGTAAAACACTTCTTGAGCCGTCAAAAAAAAATATAGATGTGAGAGCGTCTCACTGGCTGAAACGCATAGTTTTATTCAACGGTAATGCTGCAATAGCGATGGACAGCATTTTTATCTCTTGTGTTGTTGCCGTTATTGCGCTATGTAATGCACGTGCGCTGCTGGAAGGGAAATCAAAGAAAAGGGGCGTTTGTTCCTTATGAACATGTACAGACATGTTTTCTCTTGCGGTTTCTCTTTTCTTCAGTCGTGAGACTGAACATACTCCCCCGGCGAATAGATAAAAGCTGCTTTTTCTAATGAAGTGGAATCATTTCGATCATTATCCAAAATAGGTAAAGGTGCTAATTTGTGACTGGGTCGCTTGAAAGTGTCGTACATTTGAATTCTACCACAAGCACTAAACTTAGTAAACTCAGGTCCATTCAAATTATCCTGTCTCCGATTAGGCACACCAGATAACATACACTTAATTTCCTTCAAAATTCAAAAATTCATGATACTGCATTGCACTAATGATATATTATGTTGCTTGGTAATGTTTAAAAACAGGAAGTGGGTTATATCTATGGTATAACCGCAAGGGTGACGTAGGACTATCGTTGATTTAGAGATCATTTGTATGAAGTTGAATCTGAATTCATTCTGAATGAATGAATATTTGGAGAACTTCGAAAACGAGAGCGTTACGTTGGAGGCACAAGGTTTTATGCATCCAATATTGGATACGGAAATATCCTACTGATGGGGAAGAATAATCTTCAGAAGCTATCCTGTTGATTGCGATTGATTGAAAAATCACAAAACCAAATGTATTTGATCACAGTGTTACATGGAAAGAAAACATTCAAATAAGCTCTTTAACATGAATATATTTTGAAAATTCCCAAAGGAACTGGCAGATTATTTTCAGTAACGATTAGATATTTCCACATTTTCCTCGATACTGGAAGCCCACCAGTGGTTAATGCCAACTCGATAACCACCTGTCAATAGCACTTGATTGAAACATATTTGGTCACAGTGTTACATGGATAGAAAACATTCAATTATACTCTTTCACATGAATATATTTTGAAAATTCCCAGAGGAACTGGCAGATTATTTTCAGTAACGATTAGTTATTTCCACATTTTCCTCGATACTGGAAGCCCACCAGTGGTTAATACCAACTCGATAACCACCTGTTAATAGCACTTGTTGAAACATATTTGGTCACAGTGTTACATGGATAGAAAACATTCAATTAAACTCTTTCACATGAATATATTTTGAAAATTTCCAAAGGAACTGGCAGATTATTTTCCAGCAATGATTAGATCTTTCCGGAACTTTCTCGATGCTGAATGGCATCCTAACGGAAAGAGTTCTGCGCGTGTATGTGTCGATCCTTCGCCGTCCACCTCCTCCAGTACGTTAGGCAACGATGTTGTTTTGTCGATGTCCTCACGAAAAATGAATGTGTCTCACCACCAGAATATCGCTTAAGTATGCTTTTTGTGTGTGATTGAATCGAGAGAAGGTGTGGTTTACGATGGCAATTTGGAAGGCAAATTAGAGGGGAATGAACTCTCTGAGCTCGGAACTTTCGGCGAATGAGCAATAATCGATTGCGGGCGCATACAATATTGGCTACGGAAATATCCTACTGATGGGGAAGAACGCAGCTGCCCGCTGGTTCTTCTCCAACTGTTTGTCTCGCCAAAACACTGGCAATTATAACTCTTTTTTGAGTATTCACTGTATGGCAATCACTGCCAGAAACAACACTTTCTATCTGATTGGCAATCGCTGCCTGAAAGGTTCACTTTAAAGTGATCACGCCAAAACACTGGCAATTATAACTCTTTTTTGAGTTTTCACTGTATGGCAATCACTGCCAGAAAAAAACACTTTGTTCTGAAAAGTTCACTGCGAAACTTTCACACTCCTCTCTGGAGCCACCATGAAAATTTCTTTCAAAAAAAGAGAAGAAATTTGACGCTTACAGCGTGAGTTCGATTTTAAGACTGGATTTATTTACAGCTTTCTACAATATTTATACACAAAATCTTAACCTAAAGATGAGGTATATCTCCTCTCTCTTTCTTGAAGCCGATAACATATCGGTTTCCTTTTAGTTTATCCTATCTTATTTTTAGTCCCTCTCCATCATAATCGCAAGCGATGACGCATTGTGCAATCTGCGACGGCTGCGCTGTCCTAAACAAATAAACTATGTTTTATTGCACTCCGTTCGTGCGCCTAATGCTTATCGCGCTGCGAATGAGGGAGAGGGTCATAATTGCATCCTAAGTGGTGCATATTTACTTATTTACAAAACGCAATCTGAATGTTGCACTTTGTCCTAGCTAACCAACTTCTATTTCCTATTTATGGTTTATGATAAGCAATAACATCGTTGGTGGGCTACAAGCATTTTCTGATCTAATCTATACAATGAAAACAAATACTTGTGTTTGCTTGCCCTTATAGTTTGCCCTCGATCTGCCGGGGTCTTATTTAAATATATATTTTATTTTACAGCCTATCTGTCCGCGACACCTATCTTCTGGACTTTTTGTAAATTTTCTCCAAGAGAATCTGAGCTCACAGTAAGAGCGTGTAGTGTTATTATGTTATGATTGTAATTATTAAATCGACCACCTACTAGCCATCCTAGTTGTGAGTCTTGAAGACTAGGAAGGTTGTCCGCTAGTCTAAGAAAGCCTGGTTTCATCAAATCATGGAACCAATCCATTCCGATAAGAAGTTCTATCTTATTTGATTGATTAAAGTAGGGATCTGCTAATTGGATTCCTGTGGGTATGTTCCAATTCTCAGTCGTGAAATGAATAGCCGGAATGTTGCCGGTAACCTTTGACGTGATAAGACAATCCAAATTGAACTCAAAATTAGTGCAATGTGATCGAATTTGAACAGAACACTTTTGCTTCACAAGCGACCTCACATTGCCGATTCCAGCTATGGGAACATTCACTTCTTTTATGTTAAGATTCAACCTATTTTGTAGTGATTGCGAAATGAAACTCACCTGAGAGCCACAATCCAACAGGGCACGGCATTGATGTATTTGCTGATCTCTATCTAAAACTTTGACTAAAGCAGTGTACAACACCACTTGGCTGATTGGGTTCGACCGTGTATTAGAGAGGGCTGATGTTACTGTGGACTGGACTGCAGCATTTTCTTCAAAGGTTGTTGTTGACTCCACTGCGACACTGGTTTGGGAAAGTTGCCTCTTTTTGACATTGCTGTTTTGTACAGCTTTATCGTTATGAAGCAAGGTGTGATGCTTCCGTTGGCACTTGAAGCACGTTCGTTTCGATGGGCACTCTAGTACTCGATGACCTCGACGTAGACAGTTGAAACAGCAGTTTCTCTCCTTCACCTTCAGCAGACGTTGATCCAATGATGAACTGCAGAATTCCGGACACTTGTAAGATGGGTGGCTGTTACTGCAGAAATCACATTGACTTTGTTGCACTGCAGGCGCGATTGCTGCGTTGGATCGCTGAATCGATTGTCCTCCCCAGGATGGTTTAGAAGACGCACGCTGATGTTTGGATGCCACTTCGTTGGTTGTCTGGCATCTCTCCAAAATTGACACCCGTTCTTTCAGGAATTGGACAGTTAGGTCGAAATTTGGTAGTTCACCTCGCCGTATGGTAGCCTCCCAAAGTTTCTTCGTCTCGCCATCAATGGATTGTGTTAACATATAAACAGCAATTTGCTCTGAAACACCAGTAAATTCCTGTCCAAGGAACTTTAAATTCTCCACATGGTTGCTGAATGTTTCAACTAATTTTTGCAGCTCACTGTAATTTTCTTTCACTATTTTTTGCATGCTTAACAACCCGCGAATATGCAAATCGATCATTCGCCGCTTGTTCTCGTATCTCTCCTCTAGCAGTTGCCAGGCTCTGTCGTAGTTTCCTTCGTTTAACGTCCTGGCGTCAATCAATTTGGCAGCGCCTCCCACTAGAGCCTTCTCTAGATGATACAACTTGATGCGAGGAGGCTCATTGCTTCGATCCACTACATCTCGGAACATTATTTTAAACTTCTCCCAGTGCTCATATCTACCGTCGAATGTTGGTATGGCACGTGGGAGCGATTGCTGAATCACTAATGGCGGCGGATTCATAATGGGTTGTGAAGCAGCCGGTTGTGCTTGTCGCTCTAGCAACATTTCTAATTTCACTGTCACTTCGTTGTAAATTTCCTCAAACTGCACATAACGATTATCAATTTTTTCTTGCTCCAACGCTGGACTTCCACTCACTATTTGCTGATGATAACCGTCAAAGTCGTTATTCGCTGCTTCAACTCGTTTCATCCACACTTTGACTTGTTGACTGGAAATTTCCTTTTGCTCCACTTCTGCTTGTTGAAGGAGATGCATGATCCTTGTTATTTTTCCTTGCGCTGCCCCGCGGAGCGCAGACAAAGCTTCGATGCTGCTAGCAACTTCTGCAGCTGCACTGTCGTTTTTCACTGGTGTTCTCTTCGTGGGCATTTTGCTCGTTGTTTGATTGTTCGTTCACTTCACAAATTGTTCAAATACTCTCACTCACTTTAGTCTATTAACGCTTCACTGTTTAAATTCCGTGTTTGATTTCACACTGGTAACTACTCTTCTTCTCGGAGTCTGCTTCTATCCGGCTCAAAGGACCAAATTTCTTATGTGTGGTTCGATGGTGGACTGTATATGGTTGGGGAGGAGGCAAAGATGCTCGTGACCTTTCCTCGGATTAACTGGACAGCTGGTGATGCCTCACGCATGCGACAATCACAATCGCAGGGAAGTAGCTGGCTGAAAAGCTGCGTGCTGCGAAACTTTCCACTCGCTGATCTACGCTGACGACCACTCTCGTTGAATCAGCTGCTAAATAAAACTTTTAATACTGTGAGAATCAACACACGGAATAATGTCTTTCTAAACTATTTTATTTACACTTTTGATTTACATTACTAGCTTAATTTAGAACTATACTAACTTAATCTAGACTATAGAAAACACTTACAAAAAACTATTCGAGGTAAAACACTTCTTGAGCCGTCAAAAAAAATATAGATGTGAGAGCGTCTCACTGGCTGAAACGCATAGTTTTATTCAACGGTAATGCTGCAATAGCGATGGACAGCATTTTTATCTCTTGTGTTGTTGCCGTTATTGCGCTATGTAATGCACGTGCGCTGCTGGAAGGGGAATCAAAGAAAAGGGGCGTTTGTTCCTTATGAACATGTACAGACATGTTTTCTCTTGCGGTTTCTCTTTTCTTCAGTCGTGAGACTGAACAGTGTTGTTTTCTCGAAAGTAAGCTTGAATCTAGGCCATATTTTATAAGATCCGTCAAAATACGGGAGACCCGATATAGATTGTCTTGATATTAGTATGGTAATGTCTGAACCTTCTTCGTTATACTTTGTTTTCATTATAGTCACTATAGCCGAGTATCCGGCAGCCCGATATTCGCCCCCTTCCCCTCCTTTCGAGGAGGTGGTGTCATACCTACCATACCATCAAAAAACATTTCTCGTACCCAAAAACCCTCACTTGTCAAGTTTGGCTATTTTGGTTGATAGTTTTCGAGCTATGCAGAAATGTGTGTCTCATTTGTATGACAGCGAGGGGGTGAGGAGTGTCGAACCATCATAGGAATATTTCTTGCCCCCCTAAAACAAAAGGAAAGGAATAGTCTGATTTGAGCTGTCTTTCGTTTCATTATATTTTCTGTATCAAACATGTATTCCATATAACGGGGAAACATGTTATTTACAAGTGATTGAAGAATTTTAAACACGGTTCGCGACGATCTATTTTGGTAAAATAAAACTTGCAATTGAAAGCAGCAGGCGTCCTTTAACATTATAACCCAATTAAAGCAGTTTTATTCGTCAGTGAAAGCTTCTGCAATTATACTTGTAAGAGAACGAAAGGATAAAGAAACGAAACAGAAGAATCAATGTTTCAGTATGCGAGTTAAACTTTTCGGTTACCGGAGTTCTTTTTAAAAAAGATACAACTTCGTTCCCTGCTAAGCTAAGACTACCTTTATTCATCAAACTAAACCTAAGCTAAACCGATGTGGTGATCGATGCTGTCGAGTCAGCATCTCGTTTCCGTTCCGTATCGGATGATCGTCTCGCTGAGCTTGCTGTTCCCAGGAATGGTAAATTCTGCTGACGTTTGTTTACTTTACTGGACTTTATCGCTCGCTGCCGGATAGCGATGTTGCTAACTCGTCCCCCTTTAGAATCGAGGCTCCGTCCGAATAATTTCTTCCAAGTTCGAGGGTTTGAAATCAATTATGGTGTCGTTAGAGGTTGGCATTTCCTTCAATTCATGATTCAGCTGAATTTTCATGGTCCGCCTGCGATTGAGAAAAAGGAAAAATATGGCTAGGCCGATAATGGTTGGGGTGAAAGTAAATGTCCCGAAAATTGACCAAGGGGTCCAATGTAGGCTGTCGTTTTTTAGTTGTAGTGACTCCAAATCCTTTCTTGTTTCGATTTGCAGATAATGTAGATGCTCTAAACTTAGGTTCAGAACTTTTCGATCTTTGGTTATTACAATTCCGTCCAGTGATAAACGAATGGGTTTTCCGGTTAAATATCGAATGGTGTTACTAAACATGAGATTACTCACATTGACTGAGCAATTTTCATATGATACCAGATAGGATCCTGAAAGATTTCTTTCAGATAATCCACAGTCTGTTTTTATGGTAAAATTTCGTGCTGTGTTAATCAACAGGTGTTGATCATCTATGGATAAGATTTCTTCTGGTGCAGGATTCATCGTATAATTGCAGACAGCTGGTTTCCCTTCTAATAATCTTGGTAGACATGTCGAATTATCTGGTCTTACCTCGGTGAGCTGGAAGATTGATGACCTCAAGGACTTCACGAGGTATACTTCTTTGTTGTGGATAATACAGTTTCGATCTGTTAGGTGAACTTGCTGATTATTGTGGATGATCGGGTGAATATGAACTTTTCGAAATGTTCTGGCGTCGAGCTTTGGTAATTTTATCAGGAGTACGATTTCGTTTCGGTTGGAGACAATTGATGTGGTTACATAGGAGATGGCCTCTGCTGTTGTTGACACGATCACCTTTTCCCTAGCTAGATCTTCGATCAACAAATGTATTTCTTCATCGCTTAGAATGACAATATTCAATATTCCTATCTTAGCTAATGCAATAGTTTCAAGAATTTGTTCAAGTTTCTGTGACATGTATTTGAGGTTTTCTAAAATGGTTATAGAATGAAATACTGATGATTCAGAATTGAAAAGTTTAATTGCTTCTTTTGTTTTAAATGCTACCTCCTTTAATTGAAGAGTTATTTCTCTATTGATTTTGACTTGTTGATTATTATTCGCAATTAGGTTATTCATAGAGGAGTTTATCATTTTCAAATCGTCAGCGTCTGGGGTTCCTGCTAGAAATTTCCAAATAGTCCCTAACTTGTCCCAGCGCTTCTGTCTTTTTGTAGGATTTAATCTTTGTAGGATCGAATCTATGTCTTCAAATTGTTGTAGTATGAGAGATGTAAATTGATTAGTTGTTAGATCCTTGAACTGGTTCCTTATTATTTCTACATGTGTTCCGATTGAAATTATATTAAAATGATGTATGTAATAATACGATCCGTTTTGTATCCTAGCTTGACCATGATCGAGAGCAATTATTGGTTGTTCGTCAACTTTATGTAAGTCTATCGTCTGGGCTGCGGTCAGCCGAATGGTCCAGAGTCTGGAAAAAAGTGAGAAATTCTAAATCATGTTACGTGTCGAATCTTTAAGTCGTTCTTATGAATTCGTCTGCCGTCTTGGGTCGTCACAGTACTTTTGTTCACCTTGTCGATTTCAATTTTCTTATAACGTGGCTTATGTTTAAGTCTTTGTCTCGTTTTTTCGTATGTCATGTCATTTTTGGATATGTCCGTATGTTTATTATTTTTGTTGTGGAATTTCAAGTCGTTACGTTGTTTTGTTTTCAAATTTTTGTAAACTTTTTCTGTAATGTCAGGTGTTCTTGGTGAGGGTAATATAGTCTCATATGGTGTATGTTTAGTTGAGGAATGGATAGTGGCATTATATTTATGGAGGGAAAGGTTAACTAGTTCATTTAAAGGTTTATCAGGATTTTCAGCTTTAGTGATACGATAGAGCTCTAAGAGGGTTGAATGAAGTCTCTTTATTTGCCCGTTCATTTCACTTCGGCCAGTGGCGGTTATATAAGTGGATATGTTGTGGGTGTTGTAGAAATTTGACAATTCTCCAGTCATGAAAGATTTTTCGCCATCCATCACAAGAATTTGTGGTGTGCGATATCTTAATAAGATTTCTTTAACAGCTGGTACTACGTCAATGGCTGCTCGGGATTCTACAAACTTTATTTGAGCAAATTTCGAAAACTTATCGATGTACGTCAAAAAATGTTTATTCTCTAAGAACATTATATCAATGTGAGCTATTTCGAAAGGTGCTTTAGGGATAGGTGTTTTCTGGATAGGATATTTGATGGGGTTTCTATCATATTTGGATTCATGACAAATTTTGCAATTTGCTACAAAATCCTTGATTTTCTGTGGAAGCTTCGGAAAATAATATTTGCGCAAAAGCTGCAATTTATTTTCTTCTGCTCCTCTGTGAGCTCTGTGGTGTTCATCTCGAATTGCGTTCCATTGATCCTCTTCTTCCTCGATATCCTGTACTTGAAATTGTGTAAATCTAATTTTTAAAGATTTTTGTTGACCGAAATGTTTTTTGTACACCTCTTGCAGTTTTCCCATGATTTCCTCGGTTGTTAACAGTCCGTTTGTTTTTGTCAAATCGAAATGATTCTTCAGAACCTGTAAGAGTGAATTTTCATTAATATCATTTATAGAAACATTTATCCTTGTAAATAACTGAAATGGTCGTTCAACGGTGACTTCATCTGGACCCTTTTTTAGAATCACTTGGTGCCTGAAAACATTGATAGGTGATTCAGTGGAAATTATATAAAAATGATCGCTATCATCAGCTGAATGTTGGGTGCCTGTCATTGAACATACTATACGACTGAGGGCATCAGCCACAACATTGCTTTTACCTGGTTTGTACTCGATAGTATAATCGTGCTCTTCCAGATACGCTTTCCAGCGCTTTAGCTTCGCGTTGGTGTTTCTAGCTGATAATGAAAAAGTTAATGGCTGATGATCGGTGAGAATTTTAAATTTAGTACCGTACAAATAGTTGCGAAAAGTTTGCAATGCCCAAAATATTGCTAACATTTCCTTTTCAGGCACTGAATACTTTTCCTCTGATTTTGATAGAGTTCTTGATGCGAAATGGATGGGTTTATCATTACCTGTTTCTCCCTGTGATAGGACTGCTCCGATAGCAAAATCAGATGCGTCCGTTGTAAGTGTAAAAGGTTTGTTGTAATCTGGGTATATCAAAATATCTGAAGACGATAATAAACATTTCATTCTATCAAAACATTTTGTTTCGTTATCATCAAAGTGTACCTTTTTATTGGAGTGACATCCCTCCCCTCTTAGAAGGTTAGTAAGGGGTTTTGCGATTTTCGCAAAATCTTTTACAAACCGTCTGTAATAGCCGACCATTCCTAAGAATGATCTGAGTTGTTTAATTGTTGTGGGTATGGGATAATTATCTATTGCTGCTATTTTCTTTACATTTGGCTTTATACCATCAGAAGTGATAACATAGCCAAGAAATTCGATTTCCTTGTGGAGAAATTCGGACTTGTCTAACTGAATTTTTAAATTAGCATCGTTCAATGCTTTCAGAATAATTCCTAAATTTTGAAGGGCTTCATCGAGTGTCTTGCCAAATATTATAACGTCGTCAATATATACGTAACATATTTTACCGATATATTGTCGCAATACGTCGTCAATGGCTCGTTGAAAAATTGCCGGCGCATTTTTCAAGCCGAACGGCATACGAGTGAATTCGTATTTGCCGTTATTAATTGAAAATGCAGTTTTCTCGATATCGGATTCTTTCATTTTTATCTGGTGGAATCCAGACGCTAGATCAAGAGTTGTGAAGTAATTCTGGCCTTTGAGTTGATCAATGACGTAACCTATTTCAGGCATTGGATACCTATCTAAAATGGTTTTCTCATTGAGTTTTCGGTAGTCTACTACCATTCGAAACTTTTTTTCTCCGGAGGCATCAGATTTCTTCGGGACGATCCAAACTGGGGACGTCCAAGCTGACCGTGATGGTTTTATGATTCCTTCTTGAAGCAGTTTTTCTATTTGCTTATTCACCTCTGCTGTATAGGCAGCTGGGTATGGGTAAACTTTTTGATGAATGGGAATATTGTCAACGGTGTTTATGCTACATTCAACGACTGTGCTACAAGTCAGTTTTGTATCGGGTTTATGGAATGCTTCTTTGTGCTGATTTAACAATTCTAATAATTTGTTTTTTTCGTCTGATGAAAGATGAGATGTTCTGTATACATTTTCAGATTGGTTTGACTGTGGTACAGACCGAGATAGATTATTTGAAGTTTTTGCATTTTTCTGATCGGGATAATATTGCTGAAGTGGAATTTTGAGAATTTCGTTCCCCTTGCTTATGTGCAGCATGTTGGTACTGAAATCAATTTTTGCATTCAAAGAGTTCAATATTCCAGTTCCGATGATCCCATGAAAGAATGGATGAAAGTCATGTAGTAGGAATTGGGCATTGTGATCAATAATCGGACTGAAAAAATTAATGTCAATTGCTGATTTAGCATTAAACTTTCCATTAGCACTCCCTATATCGTTTGCTACGAAATTATATGGCTTTGAAACTGAATAAGATTTAGCTAACAGCGGATGAATCAAATTAATATTGGCACCTGTGTCAATAAGGAAAGGGAATTCACCTATGTTAGTGATTAAATTTATGTATGGCATTGTGGCCATTTGGGGCTCCACTCTAAAAAATTGGCTTCTGGTGGTGTGGGTTGTTCGTTCTGGTCAGTGTCAAGTTTTTCCTCTTGGTTGGTAACCTCTCGCTCTGTTTCGTAAGCTGTTAATCACACAGGATGATACGCTTCCTGGATCCAACTCAGCTGGGGAGCACAAAGTGCCACTCTGTAAACGAAGGGTATCGTCCAGATGGCCACTGTGCCGCACAAAGCCATATAGCGCAAGAGAGCCCTTATCGATGGGAGGTAATCCTTCCACAAACTTCATCTTCTCCCGAAGCGGGATGAAGGCGGCTTCTTGTTTACTCCAGAGAATCGGGTTGTACTGTAGGCGAGAGCCCACCGCGGCGGTGGACCAATGTCTCTGCGCATCTTGGTAGTCAAGTGCGCACTCTGGGTGCCAGGCACGTGACTGTGGATAGTATCCGAGAAAGTTGTTGGTCGGTCTCATTCTGTGTGGCGTCAGCGCAGGAGGGAGCGGTTCATAATCAATAAATCCAGCACCTACATGTGACAGTTGAGCCTCAATGAGTGCTCGAGTTGTGTAGGGTGCGATTGCTACTTCGTAGATATTATGGTTATCCGCATCCGGCAATCCGAAGTCTCCTCCTGGTAGTTGGGTTCTATTGTGTATTCGACGGGGTTTAGGTATCAAGATTTCCGGCACATTGGCCGCGTACTTATATCCTTCCTTGTCCGTGATGCTTCCAATTCCTTGAAGCCAACTGTAGATTTCAATGGGGACGTGTACTGTCGTGGAATTTACTAGCCTTTCGCAATCCACGCAGCTTAAACGACTGTCCCACTGACCCGTTTGGCCAGTTGCCTCTGCAATACGTAAGAGTTGTGTGATATATAGTTGGGTCATGTTGTGTATGAACACCTCACGTGGCAGGCTGCGAGATACGCCCGCCTGTATCCTCAACATCTTAGCATGGCACTGTTCTACTACGTTCAAGCCGTGTGCGAGATGAAGGCCTTCTCGCTGTTCGGCACTAGATTGCCAACCGTCGGAATGTCATACTTGAGCTCGTTTGAAGGAGGGCTAGCTTCCTTACTAGCGTAGCTAGTTGATGGTGGCTGTCGTATGTCTTCCTGCCGTTTTACAGTATCGGCGATACTCTTCCCAGCCTGTCCCCTCTTAGGCCGGGGTCCTCTAACGCCTCTGCCACTGGCGTTAGTTCGGGGAGGGTTGTCGTATCTCTCCTCTCCCCACCGGGGATCTCCCCAGTCTCGGCGATGAGCGTCTTCCGCAGAATGTCCAGCGCCGGAAAGCCGTGCGCGATTGTCTGCCGCTCGATCGCGGTCCCTGATGAACTGTTTTTCACGTCGACTCATGGATGTATCCGAGTGCGTACAGTACAGTTAAAACTTGAAAAAGCTTTTAAATCACCAAAGATTTAGTCTCTATTTGTTTCCTCATAGAGGGTTTCGTAAGCTGGTTGGTAGTAATATGAGTCATCATACTGTGCAATGTCATGATAGTTGTCATCATAATTATATTCATCATAGTATTCAAATTTTTCATTATTTGGATTTAGATCTTCCAGTGGGTGTGCTTGACGTTTGAAATTTTGATATTGCTGAGAAGGAGGGAATGGCCGTTTTAAGTTGATCGGGGGGCGATTGCCGTAGTTTACGTTCCTTGTTCGAAGACTAGGATCGACTTCCATTGGCTCTGGTGGAGGCAGTGGTTTCGGCAATTGATTTACTGTTCTGAACGGGTTTGTTTGAAATGGATTTTGTCTAAATGTGTTTGTTTGAAATGGATTTTGCCTAAATGGGTTTGGTTGGGAATTATATTGATTGAACGGATTTGTTTGGAACGGATTTTGTCTGAATGGATTTGAAGGAAGTCTTGGGGGAAGCGGTGGTAAAACTGTTCGATTATAAGGGACTTGCATTCTGGGTTGCAATCTTGGTTTTGGTTTTGGTGTTATGTGAGTGCCAAATTCATTTCTGAAAGGAGCAGATCGAATATCCATATTGTAATAGTCAACGCAAAATTGATATGCCTGACCTAAAGATGTGGGATTTGTGCTTTTAAGCAAAATGTTCAAAGGTCTCTCTAAACCTCTGATAAATGCATCGAGGGATTTATCTCGAAAATAATTAATATGAATGGGAGCATTTTGTTTCATTTTGTCGTCGGTTTGAATTTGCACAATAATATATGACAACAGCTCATTCACTCTACTATAGTATGAGCTAATGTTTTCATTAGCTAATTTTTTAATGGATGTCAGTTCATAGTCAAGAGTCTTGATGTCTCGTTTGTCCCTATAATATAGTACAAGTGTCTTTTTAATTTCAGTCCAATCACATTGGACATTGTTTGCGTTTAAAATGTCTGCTGCTTCTCCACCAATTTTCCTGCGAATCGTTCTTTCAAGAACGCTCAGCTGACCGGTGGTTGCATTTTGTTCTCTGTATACTCGAAAAATTGAGTCTACATCTGATAACCAGTCTATCAGTTCGGTGGGATTACCATTGAAGGGTTTTACATCCCTGACAAAGTCGGGTATTTTTCCCAGATCAATAAATTGCTGGGTGGTCAAGTACGGCAGAGAAGCCGGCGATCTTCCTTCGTCCATTGACATGATATTTTCGAAATAAAAATTTATTCGTGATTTTTTTGGAGGAATGTTTGAAAATATGGGAAATTAAATATTTTTAATTGAAAATATTCACGATTCTTTCACTCTAAATTCAAAACTCAAACACGTATCTTTCACAATTTAGCTTTCACTCACTCTTCCTAGCTTCCACACTTAAATTTTGATTAAAGAGGATTATTTAAATTTTACTTACAATATTGCCAGCATGTCACAGCGGCTTGACTTCTTGGGTAAAACATCGGGATGTTTTCCGTTTTCGGGGGAGACAAGAGCAGGTACTTCAAGGGATCCCGTTTGCAATTGCTACTAGGGGCTTTGGTACCGATTGGGGATGTAAAATCCCACGGTGTCTCTATGTCTCGCTTCGTTGAATTAACAGTGGTGGCTCTTTGAACCACTTCAAACACACTTCACACACAGCTCGGCTCTTTCAACCGATTTCGTGAATTTGGTTAGGTTCACTTCAAAAGATTTTCACTGCATTTAATTGTGTCTATTTTTTTTAAGATTTTTCACCGCACTTCAACTTATACTGTTCCCGTCACGAAAAAACTCCGAGGTCCCTATTCGGGCGCCAGTTAAACTTTTCGGTTACCGGAGTTCTTTTTAAAAAATATACAACTTCGTTCCCTGCTAAGCTAAGACTACCTTTATTCATCAAACTAAACCTAAGCTAAACCGATGTGGTGATCGATGCTGTCGAGTCAGCATCTCGTTTCCGTTCCGTATCGGATGATCGTCTCGCTGAGCTTGCTGTTCCCAGGAATGGTAAATTCTGCTGACGTTTGTTTACTTTACTGGACTTTATCGCTCGCTGCCGGATAGCGATGTTGCTAACTTGCGTAGAGAAAATTTCGTCTCCACTTCATACCGATACACTGAAATAAATCTACCGAAAATGACTGTAGTGGAAGTGAGAGATGTATGTATGAAACTCAATCCCATTTATTTGTTTTGAACAGAGATCGAAATGCTTGCCGATTTGAGACGAAAAACATCCATTTTCACCCACAGAGAAACATAGCTGAAAATATAGGAGACGAGAGCATATTATACGCTCACTTCGATTCTCGCGAGAAACGCAGAGCCAATTTTTATTTTTCGGTGATTGCCGAAAAATGGTCTCGTTTACAGTTTACAGCTGGATACGATGATATGTGTTTATGTTACAAGCTGGATTCCGGTGCGATAATCATACTATACGATGTTTATACTATAACTCTATATATATATATATATATATATATATATATATATATATATATATATATATATATATATATATATATATATATATATATATATATATATATATATATATATATATATATATATATATATATATATATATATATATATATATATATATATATATATATATATATATATATATATATATATATATATATATATATATATATATATATATATATATATATATATATATATATATATATATATATATATACATATATATATAATCTTGTTGTGGCCTTCGACGTTCAGCTTTTAAAAAACGTTTATTATAATCAACATACAGTTTATTATCTAAATATCATTTATTAAGCAAACGTGGACGGTCACGGAAAGAATTTGAATGAGAACTGAACAGCGTTGTGGGTTCTGCTGCTGGTATATATCGATGAGTAATGCTGATGCAGCGGAACGATGGCTATTGGCTGGCCGCGATCGTACGATGTTTGGAATGTGCTGATCGTGGTCCTTTGGTGTGCATATCATAACGTGATTCATCGGGGGGGTGAAAAAGTGTCGTCCTCGGCACTTGGTTGGTTATTCTGAATTCCTGGCAGGATGTTGTTGAGTTCGAGGTTTATCAACTTCTGGCGTTTCCTTGATTTCCTTTGTTGAGTAGCTTTCAGATGATAATAGATTAAAAATAGAATAATAATCAATAGAGTTGAGGACAGGGATGTCCCTCCTACTAGACTCCATTTCCATTTTTGGTCGGATTCTTGTTGAAGGAATACTTTGTCTACATGTTTCCTGTTCGAGAGTGCTACTTCTTCTATTTTTGCCACATCGTGATCGTTTATGATTTGCTTTTTAATGGAAAGGTCATGAAGAGCTCCTTGGAATGTTTCAACTTCGCTAATTTTGTCGATTGAAGTAAAGTTGCGTTCCATGTAGGTAACCGTGCAGTTCGAGAAAGATATTATGAAACTTCCGGAAAGATGTCTGTTACTAGGTCCGCAATCGGAACGTAACTCCTGGTCTTTTGCATTAGTGATCAGGACCTTGTTATTAGCTATTAATTTTGCAGATGTTTCTTCACTTTTTTCCATCACACAATGCGGATCGTTGCCCATTATAAGTGGGTAAATGCATGAGTCTTTGAACTCTTTTGTGTAAATGTTTAATTGGACGTAGTTTTCTGGTTCCGTTGTGGTAAGGAGTTGTCTACCTTGTTTGATTACGAATTGGGGATATTCTTTTATAACAATACCGTTCTGATTTATTGGGTATATACGGATAATTGTTGATTCTTCCGGTTCCATTTCTGGGACGTGGATAATGTACAGTAAAGTATTTTCGCTAGTGGCTATTTTTGGGGTCACTAGATTGAGTGCTTCTTCAGGTATGTCCATTTGAATTCCTTGATTGTTGAGGATGGTTTTTATCAGGTTAATTTCTTTGCTGGATAATATTCTGCTATTGGTAACTCGCATTTTAGAGAAGAGTACTGCTTCTTGAATGTTGATTAGAATTTTGTTGATAGTGTCGATGTTCAGAATTGTTGTAATTATGTCGATATCGTCGAGGATGATTTGATTGATATGCTGTTTCTCAATTATTTGATTAATTGCGGTTGTTAATTCAGAGATACTGTTGCCAATCTGTTCGTTGATTTTGATTTGATGATTGTTCTCGCTGACTAGTTGGTTCAAGCTCCTGTTGATGATTCGTAGGTCTTGGGCGTCGGGGCTGCCGGCGATCCATTTCCATGCTGTGCCTATGATGTCCCATCTTCTGGTCCTCTTATGAATAGTTGGTTTAATTTGTAGAAAATTAGAATACAATTCGCGTATTTTATGCTTGCTAATCTGATTAAGTACATTATTATTCTTTTGATTATTGTATACCAAACTTGTAAGTTGGTTGATTGTTGACTCTAGGTCTGTAAGATTAATTGGATGTATTATCCTAATATTTCCCGTTTGGATTTTGCAAGAACCAATCTTCTGCATTAATATAAGATCGTTATGAAGATTTCTTATGGTGAGCTCCTGACATGAAATTCTTGAGATGACGATGATGATTCCTATGTATGAGATGAGCATCTGTAATACAATGTGAGATAGAAAGAGAAAAGTTATCTTTTTTTTGGTCTTTTAATTTTATTTTTGTGTCTTTTTATTTCGCAGTTATTTTTGAATGTGCGATCTGTTACTTCGTTAGCATTGGTTTTGTTGGCTCTAGCTTGTTTTTTGGTACGGATGTTGGGAATAACAAAAACTTCCTGTTTATCATTAATAATTGGAGGTTCCTCTTTCTTTGAATTTTGTTTTACAATTTGTTTTTGTGATTTTTCCATATTTAACTTAGCTTTGAGGAATAATTCTTGTGCGTCTTTAATTATTTCTTGAGGGTTAACAATATTATTTTGGTTAAAGAGAATTTCGTTTGGTGTGTATTGTGTTGAAGAATGTACAGTGTTATTATATAATGCTACAGATAATTTAACAATTGATTTTGTGCCCATAGTTCTGAATTTATGCTTGTTTGTATTAAATATTTCAATAATGGTAGAATGTGCACGTTCTATTTGTCCGTTGGATTCGGAAGATGCTGCGTAGTCTATCTGTGTTCCTAGTTGGCTGAGAAAGTCTTTAAGATGAATAGATCTGAATGTTGTTTCATGATCTGTTATGATTTGTCTGGGCACTCCAAATGTACTTATGTATTTTCCTAGTGCTTTTTGAACATGTACTAAATTCTTTGATTTTATAAATATCATTTGAAGATGTTTTGAAAATGAATCAATAAGTGACAAAAAGGAATGTTTATCTATTATGAATATATCCATGTGTATTCTTTCTAATGGTTTTTCGGTAATGGGCCTAGGAGAAATTTTTATGTTGAATGGTTTCCTCTCATATTTATGGGTATTACATATTTCACAAGAGTTTATAAATTTTCTCACTTTTATGCACATGTTGGGGAAAAAATAAGATCTTTTAATTTGAGCTTCAACTTCGGTAATACCGCGATGTGCCCTTTCATGTTCTTTTGCAATTAATTGGTCCTGTCTATTTTCATTTTGAACATCTTCTACCATTCGGTCTGTGAAAACAAAATGGCCTTTCTGACTAAAGTTTTCCTTGTAAGATTCCTGGATAGTTTGGATGAGGTTTTCTGGAGCCATGAGAGCAGTTTGTCTACCGTTATGAAAGAGTTTGAGAAAGTGTGTAACTTGATCTTTATCGAAAGAATTTTGAGATACTATAGTTCTGTGATAATTTTGGAATAGGGTTTCTTGTATTATGGTATCCAGTCGAGAAATTCTGAAAATCATTTGGTTACGGAAATAATTTAACGGGCGTTCGGAGAAATGGATGAAATAGTTGGAGGAGTCGTCGGCAGAGTGAATTGTTTGGGAATCGGAAAGGTTTGGATGGTTCTCGGGATTGTCCGATTGTGGGGGATTATTGGTGACAGATGCTTCACCGTCCTCTTGGTCTCTAGGATCTGAAATATTAGAAGATGTGTTATTATTTGTGATACAAACATTTGCTTCAATTGGCATTCTGCTTAAGGCGTCTGCTACAACATTGGATTTTCCTTCCTTGTATTTAATCTCGTAGTCGTAATTCTCTAGGTCTAGGCGCCATCGTAAGATTTTAGAATTCTTATCAGAAGTTTTGATAAACGTTAGAGGCTTATGGTCCGTAACAAGAGTGAATTTTTGACCATACAGGTAAGGTTTAAATTTATTTACCGCCCATATTATGGCTAATGCTTCTTTCTCATTTGTGGCGTATCGTGACTCGGTATCCGAAAGTGTTCGTGATGCAAATGCGATTGGCCTTTCGACATTGTCCTGTATCTGTGATAGGACAGCTCCTAATGCAAAGCCAGATGCATCCGTAGTTAAAATGAAGGGATGATCAAATTGCGGATATGCCAGTACTTGGTCTGTGGATAGTATTTTTTTAAGAGTATTAAAGGAATTTATGTATGAAGTGTCTTGTAATTCAATTGTCGAGTCTTTCTTTAAATACTTCGACATGGGTCGTGTGATTTTTGAAAAATCCTTAATAAATCTTCTGTAATAACCGATTAAACCTAGAAATTGTTTAATTTCTTTTTGATTTTTCGGTAAAGGCCATTGAAGAATTTTTTCAATTTTTTCGGGATTTGGTTTTACTCCTTCGGATGTTATGATGTGTCCTAAAAATTCTGTTTGCCTTTTCAAAAACTCGCATTTATCTAATTGAATTTTTAAATTGAAATCGGATAAACGCTTTAAAATTAATTGAAGGTTTTCTAAGTGGTTCTCTAGATTATATCCAATAATAATTATATCGTCAAGATACACGTAGCACTTCGTTCCAATATAATCACCGAGGATATCATTCATTGCTCTCTGAAAGGTTGCGGGAGCATTTTTAAGCCCAAAAGGCATTCTAGTGAATTCAAAATGCCCTTTGTCTGTAGAAAAAGCTGTTTTCTCGATATGTTTCGGGTCCATTGGAATTTGGTGGAATCCCGATTTTAAATCAAGAGTTGTGAAATATTCAGATTTTCCTAGGGAATCCAAAATTTCTTCAATTTGAGGCATAGGATATTTATCGTCTATAGTATGTTCGTTAAGCTTCCTATAATCGATTACGACTCGTACTTTTTTCTTTCCAGATGCGTCTGTTTTTTTTGGGACCACCCATATGGGTGAGGAGTACGGACTTTTGGAAGGTCGAATTATTCCATTATCTAACATTTCTTGTATTTGTTCATGAACATCTAGTTTGAAATGATGTGGGTACCGATAATTTTTTGTGTAAATTGGCATATCGTTAGTGGTTAAAATTTTATGTTTAGTGGCTGATGTGGATGTGAGTTTTTCCCCCTTTTTAGATACAACTGCTTGATGTTGGTGAAGAATTTGAATTAATTTGGTTTTTTCTAATGATGAAAGATGATTTGTTCTAATGATGTCATTAATTTCATTTTCAGAAATACATTCTGAGTGTTTTATTAGGAAGGGAGAAATGGTTTCAAAATTGTTAACTGTTAATCCAATTTTCGGGATATTTATGGGGTTTCTACATGTGGAAATTACATTGACGGTTGTTTTATTATTTTCTGCTCTATAGAGTCCAGGATTAATAAAGATATTTTTGTAAAGTTTTTGATAAGAGGGGACAAGCCAATCACCGTTATTTGTGGTCTCAATTGTTACAAAATGATTGTAAAGTTGTTTGGTGGGGTAAAATTTGGCATATGAAAATTGTTTGTCTAATAGTGTTAGTGTTTCGTCTTCGTAATTGATGCGTGCTTTGAGTTCTGCCAATGTTTCCGATCCTATTAAGCCGTCGAAAAAGTTGTGAAATTTCAAGACGTAAAACGTGAAGGGTTTGAAAGCGCCGTTAAACAAAGCAATTTTTCCTTTTTCGGTTACACTGTTGGTTCCACACACGTTTTTTATTTTCGTATTTGGTACGGTGCTAGTTTTTCCCAAGATTCCTGGTGCAATAATATTTTTGTTTGCTCCAGAATCTATCAAAATATTTAGGGTTTGATTATTTTTAGGATGTTTAATTTTGAGATAGGGTAAGTAATTTAAGTTGGATTTAGATTTGTGTATCCCAAGTGAAAATTTAGATCAAGATCATCTTCAGATTCAGTGTCTGATTTTGCAATATCATCCTCAGGATCATCTTTGACTGTCTCATGGTTATTTATTGTTTTCCTATTTATTGTCAGACGGCTCTGTGTAGTAGTAGCGTCCATCGGTTCAATTTCATTTCGCTCTCTTTTTTGATCCAATTTGAAGGGTTTCTGATTTTTATTCAATTGAGGATTTTTACTGCTTGATTTGTTATCGAAATCTTTGTTCTTCTGATACTTTTTTGGAGAATAATCAAAAGTCATGTTTTGTGCTGTTATTTCTTTTGATTTGAATTTACATAGAAATGCATAGGCATCTTCTATATCTTTCGGCCTTGCGGCTTGAGCATAGCCAAAATATGGTTCGATTAGTCCGGCGATGAAAGCAGCCAAGGCGTCTTCTTCTATAAAATCGTTTATGACTTCCCAGTTGTTACGGTATTTTTCTGTTTGTTTCGCCAAGGTCTTAATATTTTGAATAATATTTTTTGATTTATTGTAGTATCTCGAAATACTCATATTTTCAGTCATTTTACATTGCCATAACTGGCATTTATACGTGGAAAGTTCTTGACGATCGCCGAGAGCATTTGTCAGAACTTCCGAAATTTGCTCAAAATTGTCTGGGTTACCGGCAAGACATATTATGTCTTTTGCTTTCCCTTGGATTTTATGTATTACTGCAGTGGTATACATTTTAAATTGCACTGGCGTAACGTGCTCTTTGAAAGCATTGAGTGTTTCCTGAGCAGTTGTTAGCCACGCATTCAATTGTTTCGAATTGCCGTCGAATGTTGGAATCATTTTGATTGGATCCGGAATTCTGCATAGCATCTCAAAACTGGTTGTTGGTTGGTGATATTCGTATATTACCGGTTGTGCAGTAGGTTGTTCTGCTGGCGTTGTTCCATTTAAATGCGATTCAATTTGCAGGAACATGGCGTCATGTTCCTTTTGTTTGGTGGAAAATGCGTCCATCATCTCCATCATTTTCTGGAGTTGCGCGCCGATTTGCTCCATATCTGAGCTTTCTTCAATTAATAAATTTTCCAATGAGGGGGGATTCTCAATTGGGATGTGTGCCAAGTCTCCTGAGTCAACGGATGAAATGGTTTCTTCTGAGTCCGAAGAGTCGCAATTGCTGTGATTAATGCTTTTCCACAAGCTGCGAGTTTTCTTCAGAGCACTTTTTGGTGTTTTTGGCATTAATGAAGCCTTGCACCGTTTACACAAATTTGTTAATTTTTAAGCACACACGTTCGCTTAGAACTCGTGTGGCTTCTGGAAGTGTGCTTCGCTTAGAATTCACAATTCCAGGTGGAGTAAAACTTCTCTTAGAACACTTTTACTCCACGCGGTAAGTAATAATTAAAATTGCGTCCGAGTCTCTCTCTTAGAACGGACTTCGATGCACAACAAAAAAAATCACTTACCGGGGCGAGTTTTATTTCACTTAGAATGTGGGGGCGTAGAAAGAAGAGAGAAAAAAAACTTACCGTTTGCAATCGTGTGTGCGGGGTTCTTCGGTTCTTCCAGTGGTGGGGTGCGGTGTGCGGTGGAACCTCAACTCTTTCGTCACTTTGATAGCGGCGTCAGATGCTAGCACTTTCTACAGTTCGTATTAATGTTTCGCGGATTCACTCTAATCGGATTTACCAATCCTGATTATAACACTGTTTTTTCACACTCGTTACTATTCCACTCACTGAAACCGCACGGCTGCGCCAATCTTGTTGTGGCCTTCGACGTTCAGCTTTTAAAAAACGTTTATTATAATCAACATACAGTTTATTATCTAAATATCATTTATTAAGCAAACGTGGACGGTCACGGAAAGAATTTGAATGAGAACTGAACAGCGTCGTGGGTTCTGCTGCTGGTATATATCGATGAGTAATGCTGATGCAGCGGAACGATGGCTATTGGCTGGCCGCGATCGTACGATGTTTGGAATGTGCTGATCGTGGTCCTTTGGTGTGCATATCATAACGTGATTATATATATATATATATATATATATATATATATATATATATATATATATATAATTACGTTTACATTCACGGTTTAATCGAAAAAAAAAACATTTATTTCACTCTTTATCACTATAAGGTTGTACACATAATGACCTAGCTATTCGAAGGTGAGATCTTAAATAACCTAAATCTGCTTATGAGACATTTCGGATTCGATGGTGGCGTCTATGGACTTTGATCGGGTGGCGTGGTTCATGGTTGTTGATGATGTTGCGTTTTCCTATTGTGAGCAGAGTGCTGACTTATGCGTTCTGTGCTGGTGTTGATGTCACGTGGCTTGCTCCATCACGTAATTCCTCCGGGGGGTAAGATTGGACGTCCTCGGCCAGTTGCTGAGATTTTCCTAGTTTCTTCTGTTTCGACTTTTTGTTCGAACGGGGATAACGAACTGTAAATACAACTTTTTTCCTGCGAAAACAGATAATCGCTATTGTTATAATGATGAAAGTGGTGATTGAGAAGCTTCCAAGTATTCCGTAGAACCATCTTTTATGTTCGAATTGCTGTAATACAATGTGTTCAATTCGGTGCCGATTATTCATCGTTTGCCAGGTTAAAGTTGAGAAGTTTTGTTTGTTGATTATGTACTTATTTAGTGATAGTCCTGGGAATATTCCAATTAATTGTTTTGTGTTGCTGATAATCTCCTCGGAAACGAAGGTCTCGTTTTCAATTTGGATGCTACATTTTTCGAAATTTAGGAGGAAGTTTCCTGTTAATATTCGATTATGCGGTCCGCAATTCGAACTAATGAATTGATTCTTTACGTTGACTATCAGGAGTTTGCTTCCTGGAAGGGATTGTATTGTTGTCTGGTTTGACTGGGTGACATAACAATGGCTTTCTAGTCCCATTACTATAGGAAAAACACAGTGGTCAGAAAATGGCTGTGTTTCATGTAGCTGTTGGACCGTCTTTTGAGATTCGTTCGTTGTGAAAAGTTTTTTGTTTGATTTAAAGATGTAACTCGGAGCGTCTGTAATAACAGTATCATTGACGATAAGTGGGATGACTTTGATTATTTGGCAATCCCCATTGGTTTTAGGTATTTCCAAAATGTAAAGCAGTGTGTCATTCCTACTGGCTACTTTTGGTTTCACGTAGTTCAAGGCGTCTTCTGGGAAATCAGTTGTAATACCTTGTTCGTTCAGAATTGATTCGATCAGAAAAATTTCTTTAAGTGTTAGTAACTTACTGCTTGGCAAGGATACTCGTGATCTCAGTATAGTGTCTTCGATCTCTTCGAGGATATTGTTGGTTGCATCCAGGGATAGTAATAATGTGATTGCATCCATCTCTTTCAGTAGTATGCTGTTGAGTGAAGTATGATGATCGATTAGTTGATTGATGTTGTTCGTTATTGCTGTAATTCTCTCGTTAATTACGTGGTTCACTTTGAGTTGCTCATTTGATTGGTCGATTAGGTCATTTAGGCTGCTATTGATGAGGCGCAAGTCTTCCGCGTCGGGGCTTCCTGCAATCCATTTCCAGGCTGTTCCAATGCTGTCCCATCGTTTCTGTCTTCTACTTTTAATAGGTTTCAGTTGAATTAGGCTATCTGCTATCTGTTTGCTTTTACGTATGATTAGATCTGATATGGGTGAAGTTCTATCTATTCTTCTTGAAATTTCTAAAAATGTATTAGCGTTTTCTTCGAGTATAGTTAAATTTATTGGGTGAACAATTTTTATAATGCCGGTTTGTATGTAACAGTGTTTTAGATGTAATAGTAGTATTGGATCCTGATTTAGGTTTTTGATTTCTAGATGTTGGCAATGATTCTGTAGAAACAGACAAAATAAAAATGATAGAATTAACTTATACATGGATGGTCGTTTTTGATTCTCTTTATTTTGTTCTTGTGTCGTTTGACCTTTCTACTGTTTTCAAACGTTTTTTCAGTGATTTGGTGAGCTTTGGTTTGGACTGCTCTGGGATCTAATTTTTTTCTTAGATTAGGTTTTACAAATACTTCCTGTCCTTCAATAATGTTGGGTGGATCTTCTTTTTTGTTATTGTTTTTTGTCTGTTTGTTTCTTGATTTCTCTATGTTTATTTTTGTTTTCGTGAAAATTTCGTTAGCTGTACTAGAAATTTCCTGGGGGTTTACTACATTCCTTTGGTTGAACAAGATTTCGTTCGGTGTATATTCTGTTGCAGAATGTACGCTGGAATTATATAATGAGATAGAAAGTGCAATTAGTGTTGGTGTGTTCATGTCTCTAAATTTATGTTTATTTGTATTGTAAATTTCTATAATGGTTGAATGTGTCTTTTCAACTTGCCCATTGCTTTCTGAGGATGAGGCGTAGGTAAGAGATGTTCCTAGGTTATTCAAAAAGTTTTTTAGTTGAATGGATCTGAAAGTTGTTTCATGATCCGTTACGATTTGTAAAGGTGTACCGAAATTACTAAAGAAATTTGAAAGTGCGTTTTTTACATCAATAAGGTTTTTGGTTTCAATTGGAATCATTTGCGCGAATTTGGAGAAAGAATCAACCATTGATAGAAAATTAAAGGAATTTATAGAAAAAATGTCCATATGAACTCTCTCCATTGGCTTTTCGGTCGATGGTCTCGGAGATAATTTGATATTATATGGCCTCCTTTCGTATTTATGGGTATTGCAGATTACACATGCGTTGATTGCTGCCTTGATCTTGTTGTGCATCTTTGGGAAGAAGTATGCTCGTTTAAGTTGATTTTCCACCTCCGTTATTCCGCGGTGTGCTCGTTCATGCTCTTTTGTGATTAGTAGATTCTGCCTTTCTTCGGTTCTGACGTCTTCGACTTGATATTGGGTTATTACGAAGTATCCTGATTTGCTAAAATGATTCTTGTAAGATAGTTGGATAAGATTAATTAGATTTTCTGGAGCTAAAATTGCGGTTTGCTTCCCGTTATGGTATTTTTTTTATGAATTCTGTAATTGAGTTTTCGTCGTAGTCATTCATGCTTATTGTTATTCGTCTATAATTTGGGAATGGTGATTCTGATGCTTCTATGTCGAGTCTTGACTGTCGGAATATTAATTGGTTTCTATAGTAATTGATCGGTCTTTCAGTTGATTTAATAAAATAATCGTCCGAATCGTCAGCTGAATGTACTGTTTCCAGGTCTTCGGTGTCTGATCTTGTTGTCTCTGGGTTCTGTTGGTTCATCTGTCCTTCTGATTCAATGGTTAGATTTTCTGTGTGAGCATTTATTTCAGCAATATCTGTTTGTTTATTTATGTGTTGAGAGCTTAAATCGTCGGTGGTATTTGTGTCCATTTCAAACGTGTTCTCAGTTTTCCTGCTTAGAGCGTCTGCAACGACGTTCGCTTTTCCTTGTTTATATTCTACTGTATATTGGTAATTTTCGAGTTCTAGTCTCCAATGTAATATTCTGTTATTCTTCAGGGATGTTTTTATGAAGGTAAGTGGCTTATGATCCGTAAATAATTTGAATTGATTACCAAATAAATAGGGTTTGTATTTGCGTATAGCCCATATTATTGCAAGAGCTTCTTTCTCTATTGTTGAATAGTTAGTTTCAGCCTTGTTGAGTGTTCTACTCGCGAATGCAATGGGTCGTTCTACTTTGTTTTGTACTTGTGATAGGACTGCACCCACAGCGTAATCACTAGCATCTGTAGTTAATATAAAGGGAAGATCAAAATCTGGATATGCCAGGATTTGATCTGAGGCTATCGTTTGTTTGAGTTTTGAGAATGCTTCAGCATAGTCAGAGTCTTTTGTATTTACGGTCTGGTCTTTCTTTAGATATTTTGTCATCGGTTTCGTGATTTTTGAGTAATCTCTAATGAAACGTCGGTAGTATCCCGATAGTCCAAGAAACTGTCTAATTTGTTTTTCGTTTTTTGGCAAAGGCCAGTCTAAAATTTGTTGAACTTTGTCTGGGTTTGGTCGTATTCCGTCTGGTGTGATTATATGTCCAAGGAAATTTGTTTCTCTACGTAGGAACTCACATTTATCGAGTTGAATTTTGAGGTTGAATTTAACAAGTCGTTGGAGTATTTTGGAAATGTTTTCTAGGTGGTTTTCTAGACTGTGTCCGATGATAATAATATCATCGAGGTAAACATAGCAAATAGAGCCAATAAAGTCGGAAAGGATGTTATTCATTGCCCGTTGAAACGTGGCAGGAGCGTTTTTTAGCCCAAATGGCATCCTCGTAAACTCGAAGTGCCCTTGGCTAGTGGAAAAAGCTGTTTTTGCCTGATGTTTAGGATCCATTTCGATCTGATGGAATCCTGATTTTAGGTCTAACGTGGTGAAATATTGGGATTTGCCTAGATTATCGAGAATATCTTCGATTTCTGGCATCGGGAATTTGTCATTGATTGTTTTATCGTTTAATTTTCTGTAGTCAATGACTACTCTGATTTTTCGTTTGCCCGAAGCATCCATCTTCTTCGGTACGACCCAAATTGGTGAGGAATATGGGCTTGTTGAAGGTGTGATTATTCCGCTTTGTAACATTTCTCGAATTTGAGATTCGACATCTTGTTTAAAATGATGTGGGTACCGGTATGTTTTTGTATAAACTGGGTCTTCGTCTTTCGTTAGTATTTTATGCTTAATCGCAGTCGTAGAAGTAAGTTTTTCGTCGTTTTTAAGTAAGACTTGATGATTATCAATTATTGTTTCGATAAGTTTGTTTTTTTCGTAGTTTGATAAATGTTGTGTCCGTATTAATTTGTCTATAATGTCTTTATCGGGTGTATCTTTCGAAGTAGTGGGGATCGGACAAAGTGTTTCAAAGTTGTTCACTGTTAACTTCAATTTTGGTACGACAAGCGGTTCTTTGTTTTTAGAAAGTATTTTTATAGTGGTTTTATTGTTTCGAGACGAATATAATCCCGGTTGAATTAGCGTATTTTTAGAGAAATTTTGGTATCTTGGAACAAACCAATCGCCGTCTCTGTCAGTTTCGACTGTGATTGTATGATAGTAATATTTATTTGAGGGGATATATTTCTTAAAACGAGTCTTGATTCCGTTAATGCAGATTGTACCGGTTTTATAATCTATAAACGTATTCGTTTTGGACATAAATTCAGAGCCTATGATTCCTATGAAAGAACTCATGGAATGTTAATATGAAGTAAGTTTGTGCTGGTATGTTTGGACCTAAGAGTTTGAGTTTACATTTTTTGTCTATAGTATGTGTTCCAAAAATGTTTTTTATTTTTGTTGTGTTGGTATTTTTTACTGTTGGTATTATTCCTTCCCTGATAATGTTTTTGTTTGCGCCTGTGTCGATAAGCAGGCGTATTTTCTTGCTGCTAGAGATATCTTCGATTAAAAGATAGGGTAGAAAATTTTGGTTTTTTTCTATGTTTCGTTTGTTTCCGAAACAGTTCCGTAAAAATTTGAATTTCCTTCATTAATATCTTCTTCGTCGGATGAATCGTTACCCTTTGATTCCATTTCCGTATTGTTGATTAATTTTTTGTTCAATGTTAATCTACTTCTCAAGGATGGGTCAACATCCATTGGTGTGCCGTAGTTTTGTTTGGTCTGAAATTGTTTTGAATTTTCACCTTCGTTTTTCGGTGAAAATGTGGGTTTTTGAATGTTTGGTGGTCCTCCTTTGAAGGGACCTTCAAATTTGTGTGGTGTTTTTGTTGGTTTTTGGTGTTTTTCACCAAGGCTGTTTGCCACTATTTCTTGGGATTTAAATTTGCATAGGAATGCATACGCATCCTCTATGTCTTTGGGTCGAGCTGCTTGAGCGTGACCGAAGTATGGACCTTTTAGCCCAGATATGAAAGCGGCGAGGCCGTCCTCGTCAATAAAAATGTTGATAGCGTTCCAATTATTTTTGTAAACTTCTTTCTGCTTGGCGAGAGTTTTTATATTTTGTATTAACTCTTTACTCCTTTGATAATATTTGTGGATGCTCATGCCATCCGTCATTTTATGTTGCCACAATTGGCACTTATATGTCGACAACTCCTGACGATCGACTAAAGCATTTGTCAAGATGTCTTTAATCGCATCGAACTCCTTAGGATTCCCTGCTAAACAGAGAATATCCTTAGCCCTTCCTTCGATTTTATTTGTTATGGCTGTTACGTACATTTTAAAGAGTTGATCGTTCACTCTTCCTTTGAATATTTCTAACGTTTCTTCAGCAGTGGTTAACCATGCCGTCAATTGCTTTCTGTTCCCATCAAATGTAGGGAGGGATTTATCGGATCTGGTATACGGAAAAAATCTTCCACTCTGTATTGGATTTGATTTTGAATTTCATGTTGAATTTGCACATTTGGTGCTTGTTCGTGTGTTACGACTTGTTCAGTTTGTTGGTTTAGTAGCTGTAAAGTATTTTCCTGTTGTTGCTGTCGCTCGTTAATGAGTGCCATCTGTTGATTAATAGCACGAAGTTGTGCGGCAACTTCCTACATTTCTTTAGTTTCAGTTATTATTAAGCCTGATAGGTCAGGTATTTGTTTATTGTCCTTTAAGGGCACGTGGGAAAAATCACCTGAAGTATCCGAATCGACACTTTCTTCTGTCTCGGATAGATCAGTATTTTGGATAGCAAATTTCAATTGCTTCCGTGCCTTTTTAAGTGCTGTGATATTAGTCACTTTAGGCATAAAGACGATTGTTCAGCGGTACTTGGCTGTCGTCGCGGCGTTTAGCTTTGTGCGAACGAAACCTGATGCGCACCTGTTGTTCGAATCGTTTTGTTTGTGGGGAGGTGAGAATTGACGTCTACTTGGAGCGCGTCGTTCTCAAGAGGGGGGAATGTGCAAAAAATTTACTTATTCGCTTCTGCTTCTGGCTCGTTGAGCGGGAGGCAAAAGTGATTAAAAAAAAATTGCACTCTGATCGGTCTATCTGGTAGTGCCGAATCAGTATTTTTGTAAATTATCACTTTTAACTAAGGATAGTATAAGCGGATAATTCGCTTACGTGGGTCCTGGGTTCCAGTCTGGTAAGTTGATGTGCCGGGGGGTCCTCGAATCTAGCAACGGATCTAATCCTTTAGCTGCTGACGCTTCCTACGGGTACCACTTTAGTGAGGTTTTTTATTTCTTCACTGTTCCACTGTTTTTTACACTATCACTTCCTAACTGTCACCGACTGCTACAGCGCCAATTACGTTAACGTTCACGGTTTAATCGAAAAAACATTTATTTTACTCTTTATCACTACAAGGTTGTACACATAATGTCCTAGATATTCGAAGGTGAGATCTTAAATAACCTAAATCTGCTGATGAGACATTTCGGATTCGATGGTGGCGTCTATGGACTTTCATGTTTCATGGTTGTTGATGATGTTGCGTTTTCCTATTGTGAGCAGAATGCTGACTTATGCGTTCTGTGCTGGTGTTGATGTCACGTGGCTTGCTCCATCACGTAATTATATATATATATATATATATATATATATATATATATATATATATATATATATATATATATATATATATATATATATATATATATATATATATATATATATATATATATATATATATATATATATATATATATATATATATATATATATATATATATATATATATATATATATATATATATATATATATATATATATATATATATATATATATATATATATATATATATATATATATATATATATATATATATACATATATATATATATATACACATATATATATATATATATATGTATATATATATATATATATATATATATATATATATATATATATATATATATATATATATATATATATATATATATATATATATATATATATATATATATATATATATATATATATATATATATATATATATATATATATATATATATATATATATATATATATATATATATATATATATATATATATATATGTGATCAAGAATAATTTTCTTCTGTGTTGTTAAGGGTCCTAGATGCGTACGCGATTGGTCGATCTTTGCCTATGGGTCCTTGTGAAGGAACTGCCCCTATGGCAAAATCGCTGGCATCGGTGGTTAGTATGAATTCCTACGTGAAGTCGGGATAAATGAGTATAGGGTCCATTGTAAGAAGTTGTTTACATTTCTCAAAACATTCGACTGTTTCTGGGGATATAACGAATTCGGTGTCTTTACGTAGTAAAGCAGTTAAGGGCTTCACCAATTTCGCGAAATCTTTAATGAATCTGCGGTAGTATCCAAGGGTACCAAGAAATTGACGTATTTCCTTTTCGGTTTTTGGAGTCGGCCATTTTTTAATTATTTCGATTTTGTCGGTGTTTGGTTTAACACCTTCTTCTGAAACAGTGATAGTTAACTTCTTTTTTGAAAAATTCACATTTATCTATCTGGATTTTTAAATTTGCTTCCTTTAGTTTTTTCAATACATTCATGAGATCTTTCTTATGTTCCTCTAGGGAACTTGAGAAGATTATGATATCGTCCATATAGACGAGACAACACTTCCCAAAGAATTCTCTCAAGATGCAGTCCATAACACGCTGAAAAGTTGCTGGAGCATTTTTCAGCCCGAATGGCATGCGTGTAAACTCATATTTTCCGGAGTTAATCGAGAAAGCTGTTTTCTCGATATCTTCGTTTGCAAGTTGAATTTGGTGAAAACCGGACACCAAATCAATTGTAGAAAAATAACAAAAGAGCTTGCCACTCAGAATGCATTCAAGGCGTGTTATTTGGCACAGAAATCTCAACTAAGTACTAATAAAAATGACGCAAGTATATATATATATATATTATGGCGATTACGATATAAAAAATAAATTTATTTTCACTAAATTTAATGATTACACATCAATGTTCATACTAAGACTAAATGCTATCTTCTGTTCCCTGCCTTTTTATAATGTCGGTATCTGGCGTGAGCAGATTCCTTGTTATCCGTACGGTCGCGTTGTTTCCAGATCGGGTTCCTTTGAATGATGTGGCGTGGTCAGCCGTTGTCATCAGTTGTTATGGCTCGCGATTGTCTTGATGGGAGGCCTCTGGATGCAATCTGATCCTGGTTGCATCGGTTGTTATGATTCGTTGTTGCTCTAAGTGGTCGTGTGGGGTACATCTGGTCGTAACGTCTCCCCCCTAAGTTTCAAGCGTCCTCGTTTGAAGTTTCGGCAGCTCGATCCATGGTTTCGGGATGCATTTTTGCTCTGCCTTCTTCGCCGGAAGTAGGGATAATGGAATACTTCCGTTGTTTTCATTTTCGTCCACCTGAGTAGCCACGAGAGGTTCTGGCGGATTTTTGGTTACTTCATTTCCTTTATTAGCTTTTTTGTAGAAATATACGGAAAAGAAACAGATAAATGTTAGGAGGGTTGTACCTCCAATTGTTACCCGGTGCTGTGTGGTGTTCTAGTAAAGTTGAACTTCATTGAGTTCTTCCAAGTTCTGTATTCGTAGCATGACGTTTTCATCGTCAAGGTCTGTAAAATTTCCATTTTGGAGGGGCTTACTGTATATTGGGATCAGGGGATCAGGTATTCTTGTTGGTAGGTTACGTCAGGTTGTCCAAAAAATGTGAAATTTCGTATTTTTACGGTACAGTTTTCGGTTTCGATTATTGTGGCATCGCTAACCATCCTTGAATCTCCGCAAGAGTCTTTTACTTCTACGATTTCTGTTGTGTCGATCAGGATGATTGCTTGCTTGACTTCTTTGATTTGTGTTGTTTGTTTTGATTTTACAAACGAGCATTTGGGTGTTTGGTGAGTTAATATTTTATAGATGCAATCGTCCTCAATTAGGTTATTTCCATCGCAAATATCGCATTCTGTTGGTTGGTAATAAACTGTGTTGCCATATTTCGTTACCAGGTTGATGTTCGTATCGATCCGTGAATTGTTAACTCTCAAAGTATGGATTTCTAACAAATCGTACGTCTTTTTATCCAAAATGGGGGTCTTTACTAATATGACTGCTTGATTATTGCTGATACCGACACTCGCTAAGTAATTTAGCTTTATTGTTTGTGTCTTAAGCCTGTCTTAAATAAACTGTTTTCCTACAATGAGAGTATGTTTTTGTTTATCAAGCCTACTCTAGAAAACTCTACTTGCTCCTCGATGTCCTCTAATATGCTGATAATTTTGTCCATATTCCAGATAAGGTTGACGAATTCTAAATTTGTTCTTATTCCCTGTACTGTGTTGTATTGCTTAGTAATTTTTGATCCAATTTTACTAATAGAGTCTGTAATATTATTCAATTTATTTTGAAAAAGTTCATTGATCTGGATTTGTTTCATCTGATTGTTCACTAATTTGTCTCCTTGTGTTTTTAATATTCCCAAACTTTGATGCATGACTATTAGGTCATCGTTATCAGGGTTTCCCGTGATGAGTTTAATGGCTGTTCCTAATGCGTTCATAAGTCCCCTTTTTATTCTATGTGGTAGGAGGCTCCTGAGTTTATCTTTTGCTAATCCTTGCTGTTTTGATCTTGAACGCAACCAATCCATTGCTATTCGTTATTTCTTTATAGTTGGTGGTGCTTATTGTTTTGATGAGTATTATTCTGCAAGAAAAACAAATGGCTTCTTTAATATGGTGTTCATTTTAGTGGTCTTTGTTAATTTTTTATGCGGTTTTTATGGATTTTAATGTTATTTGTGTCTTTGAAGGTTAGATGGTTGTCTTCTTTTATGGTAGAAAGTTTATAAATGTCTTTATCTTTATTCAACCTTTGACTAATTTTTATGTATTTCGTGTCGTTAGGGTTGAGTGGCTTGGGTTCTTCACGATTCTCATGCTTCTTTTCGAAAGCTTGTTTACGTTTATCTAGTTCTAATTTTACTGCAGAGTGGATTTTGTTGGATTGCTCAATTATGTCAGCTGCGTTCGTAACATTATCTGTGTTAAATATTAGCTCACGTGGTTTTCGTTTCGTCACGGAGTGAAATGTATTATTTTAGATGTCGGTAATTATATTCATCCGATCGTTGATCGGAAGTTCATTATATTTTGTTTTTAGTGTTCTATAAAGCTCGATTAACGTTGAGTGGAATCTCTCAACTATTCCGTTGGAATTAGAACTACTCGCGAAATGTACTTCGATTCCGAGTTCGTTTAAAAGACCGTCGAAATCTATTGATGTAAAAGCGGGCTCTTGATCACAAATTATCGTTTGCGGTCTACCGAAGTGCCTGATATGTTCGGAAAAAGCGCGTTTTATGTCTATCATCGTTCTTGTTGTCAGTGGTATGGCGTTTTTTGGAGAAGGAGTCCATGATGGTCAGCCATTTTTGGCCTTTCATGAAAAATATATCCATGTGAACCCGTTCGAATTGTTTTGTGCCGAAAAATGATTTCTGAATTAATTTTGGGGGCTTCCTGTCGTATTTGCTTCTTTTACAAACATGACAGGAGCTAACAAATATTTTCAGTTTTCGCTCGATTTTTGGGAAAAAATATTTCTGCAGGATTTGCATTTTGTTTTCTTTTGCTCATCTGTGTGCTGCGTCATGTATTTCCCGTATTATGGCATCTTTTTGCTCGTCTATTCTGACATCTTATAGAAGCTTTTCTGAAATGAAAACTTTGAATTTATTGTTAGTAAAATGTTTACAGTATGTTTCCTGAACGAGTTGTACTAATGATATTGGAATTTTTAGACAAGATATTCCTCTGGGGTTAAGGTAACTTTTGAGAATTTCGACTATGTCTGCTTCTGTATATTCTGGTTTTACAATAGTGAATCGGTGGTATTTTGGAAATGTTTCTTCGTGTATAGTCGTATCAAAATGATTTATTTTAAAAATTATTTGTGTTCTAAAACTGTTGATTGGTTTTTCGGTACACCATATGAAAAAATCATCACTGGTTTCTGCTGAGTGAACAGTTTCAATATCAAGTTCATTATTATTTAATTCTTCTGGTTTTATCCTTGATAAAGCGTTCGCTACAACATTTTGGTTGCCAGGCTTATAAATGAGTTCATAATCAAATTCCTCCAATGCTATTTTCCCCCTTATAATTCTTCTGTTAGCGTCTGACATGGAGTAAGTAAGTGGTTGGTGATCCGTAAGAAGTTTAAATTTTCGCCCTTAAAGATATGGTCGGAAATGTTTCACAGCCCAAACGATGGCTAGAAATTCATTCTCCGTCGTGGAATAATTTTCTTCTGTGTTGTTAAGGGTCCTAGATGCGTACGCGATTGGTCGATCTTTGCCTATGGGTCCTTGTGAAGGAACTGCCCCTATGGCAAAATCGCTGGCATCGGTGGTTAGTATGAATTCCTACGTGAAGTCGGGATAAATGAGTATAGGGTCCATTGTAAGAAGTTGTTCACATTTCTCAAAACATTCGACTGTTTCTGGGGATATAACGAATTCGGTGTCTTTACGTAGTAAAGCAGTTAAGGGCTTCACCAATTTCGCGAAATCTTTAATGAATCTGCGGTAGTCCAAGAAATTGACGTATTTCCTTTTTGGTTTTTGGAGTCGGCCATTTTTTAATTATTTCGATTTTGTCGGTGTTTGGTTTAACACCTTCTTCTGAAACAGTGATAGTGAACTTCTTTTTTGAAAAATTCACATTTATCTATCTGGATTTTTAAATTTGCTTCCTTTAGTTTTTTCAATACATTCATGAGATCTTTCTTATGTTCCTCTAGGGAACTTGAGAAGATTATGATATCGTCCATATAGACGAGACAACACTTCCCAAAGAATTCTCTCAAGATGCATAACACGCTGAAAAGTTGCTGGAGCATTTTTCAGCCCGAATGGCATGCGTGTAAACTCATATTTTCCGGAGTTAATCGAGAAAGCTGTTTTCTCGATATCTTCGTTTGCAAGTTGAATTTGGTGAAAACCGGACACCAAATCAATTGTAGAAAAATAACAAAAGAGCTTGCCACTCAGAATGCATTCAAGGCGTGTTATTTGGCACAGAAATCTCAACTAAGTACTAATAAAAATGACGCAAGTAATACTACGTTGAGACGGCGAAGTTCCTCTAGGAACGTTAGTGCCATTGAAGAAGAAGAAGAAGATGTGTGCAGCAGACGATTTGATTGCTGTATCAATCGTCTTAACTTTGTTATAGTATCCGGTGAGAGATGCTTTCCCTTGTTTTAAATAAAATAGTGATTGAATATGTGAGGTGATATCTCTCTTGTCTCCAAACGAGTTTAAGAGAACCTCTTTAATTTCGTCCCATTCCGTAGGGTTACCGGAGGAAATCAAAATCTCTCTTGCTTCCCCAATAATTTTTGACCTAACAACACGTATGATTTGCTTGTAGGTTGGCTCGAATTTATAGTCACTGAATAAATCTAGTGTTTGCTGCGTGTCTAACACACACGCGAGCGTTTCTTTTCTATTTCCGCTAAAGTGCGGAATATTTTTCACGGGATCCGGCGTGACGAAATTTAAAAATGGATCCTTCGCTTTGTTTTCTAACTTAGATATAGTATGAATTAGAGCGGCCTGGTTTTTCGTTAACTCTTGTATTTGAGCGATTAATTGCTCCGCTGTAATTTCCACTGGTAATTCAGCTTGCGCTGTTTCTTGCATTGTTTGGTTCTCTTGCGTGGACATTATGCAGTCTCTATGCTGTTGAAACCGTTCGTGTTTAGAGTTTTTCCTTCTTGAAGCAATGGTTGCACTTGTTAGTTGCACTTGATCACTTTTTTGGTTAATTAATATCGAGAGTGAAAATTACTTACAGTATCAGTAACCTCATTCCCGGAGTCTGTTAATGTTATCGATGAGCGTGGTTCCGTGAGTTGTTCGGCAGCTCCCGTAACTCCAGCGATGTCCTTTCGCGAATGGTTTCCCAGGAAGTAGCACTACACAACACTTACACAAAGACTGCGCCAGTAATGACCGAAGTGGCGATTACGATATAAAAAATAACTTTATTTTCACTAAATTTAAAGATTACAAATCAAAGTTCATACTAAGCCTAAATGCTATCTTCTGTTCCCTGCCTTTTTATAATGTCGGTATCTGGCGTGAGCAGATTCCTTGTTATCCGTACGGTCGCGTTGTTTCCAGATCGCGTTCCTTTGAATGATGTCGCGTGGTCACCCGTTGTCGTCAGTTGTTATGGCTCGCGATTGTCTTGATGGGAGGCCTCTCCGTCTTTTACTCCATAGAAAGCTTCACGCGGTTTCATTTTTATTGCGAAATGTACTGAATTATTGTATTGGGTACAAGCTATTCTAAATAATTCTTTTTGAGAAATGTCACTAAATTTTGATTTCAGGCATCGAAAGATTTCAGCCAGGGTGGAATTGAATCTTTCGACTATACCATTTGATTTACTATGGTTCGGAGGTGTGAAAAACATATCGACATTTAGATCTTGTAAAAGTCCTCTGATTTCGACTGATTTTATGGCGGGTTCATTGTCGCATACTATTTGTTTTGGGGTACCAAAAGTTGCAAAAAGTTTTGTAATACCTTTCGGGACTTCAGCGATGTTTCTGGATTTTATCGGTATTAACATTCCATAGCGGGTGAATTTATCTACTGCTGTAAGGAACAGTTCGTTAGGGATAATGAATATATCGATATGAACGATATCCATTGGTTTTTGAGGGTTAGGTGTAGAGCCAAGTGTAATTTTATATGGATGACGATCATATTTGTTTTTGTGGCATGTGTCACATAATTTAATGTATTGCCGAATTTTTAATTTCATTTTAGGAAAATAGAATTTATTTGAAATCTGCTGTTGGTTCTCCCAGATTCCTCTATGAGCATTGTTATGTGTTTGTTCTATTTTTGCATTTTGTTCTTCAGCAGATTTTAGATCAATTAGTATTTTTTGAGTGATGAAGACTTTAAATGTTTTTGTTCTATTAAAATAATTTCTGTAAGTGTGTTGGATTATATTGATGAGTTTTTCGGGACAGTGAATGCAGTTTATACGTCTCGGATCCATGTAGTTTTTGAACATGTTAAAAAGTACTGGAACACCAAAAGTAAGTTTGGTAATAGTTCTTCGGAATACTCTAGGAAAAATTTCTTCATAAGTATTTTCTTCATCAGGTCCAATTTTTAAAACAATTTGATTGTTGAATGCATTCAAAGGTTTCTCTGTACATTTAATGAGTTCGGAATCGTCTGTATCAGCTGAGTGTACTGTTACATTATCAGATGATGCGTCGTCATCTTCTTCATTAAAGTTCAGTTCATTTTTAATTCTTGAAAGGCTGTCAGCTACAACATTTTGTTTTCCTGGACGGTAATGAATGTCGCTGTCGCAAATTCGCTGAGAGAAAGTCGCCAATGTACCAACCGATTATTAGTATCCTTTAGATTTAAACCATAAGTTAAAGGTTTGTGATCTGTGTACAATGAAAATTTTCTACCGTAAAGATATGGTCGAAAATATTTGCAAGCCCATACTACTGCAAGTAATTCCTTTTCTATTGCAGAGTATTTTTCTTCCGATTTGTTCAATGTTCGAGAGGCGAAAGCAATAGGCTTATCACTACCAATGGTACCTTGTGATAGAACAACGCCTATGGCAAAGTTTGAAGCGTCCGTGGTTAGTATAAAAGGTTTTGAGAAATCAGGGTATTGCAATATGTTACTCCCTATTAAGATTTCTTTGCATTTTTCGAAAGAGGCAATGAATTCTTTTGAGTGTACTATGTTTTCATTTTTACGAAGAGCGTTTGTTAGAGGTTTTGCGATTTTTGCAAAATCTTTAATAAATTTTCGATAATAACCTACGATACCTAGAAATCCTCGTAGTTCTTTTTCATTAGAAGGTAATGGCCATTTTTTTATAATTTCAATTTTATCTGGATTTGGTTTTACACCTGAGTTACAATGTGACCTAGAAAACCTACTTCTTTACGCAGGAACTCGCTTGTGTCCAAATCTTCAGATTGTGTTTTTGCAAAGTTGTGAAGATTTTATTGAGATTATCCAAATGTTCAGTAAGACTTGTCGAAAACACATAATTATATCGTCCATGTAAACTAAATAGATGACACCAATATGTTCTCTCAGAACATTATCCATAACACGTTGAAACGTAGATGGTGCATTTTTAAGTCCAAACGGCATTCTCAAGAATTCATAATGCCCGTTTTCAACACTAAAAGCAGTTCTAGGAATATCGGCTTTATCGATTTCTACTTGATGGAAGCCAGAAACAAGATCAAGAGTTGTAAAATACATACAACGTCCTAATTTTTCTAAAATATCTGTAATATTTGGAATGGGATAACGATCATCGATTGTTTTCTCATTCAATTTTCTATAATCAATAACAAGCCTCCATTTCTTTAATTCAGATGCATCCAATTTCTTAGGAACAATCCAGACAGGAGATGTCCATGGACTGCTTGAATGACGAATGATGCCTTGGTCTAACATTTTTGAAATCTGACGTTGCACTTCCTCACGATGACAGAAAGGATAACAATAAGATTTCACATGTACCGGTAATTCATCTTTCGTTTTGATTTGATGCTTGATAGCGCCAGTGAAGGTTTATTTTTCACCTTCAATGAAGAAAACATCCTGGTGGTTCGCTATCACATCTACAAGTTTTTTCTTTTCCTCATTATTCAAGTGATTGATTCTGATTTGATCGAAAAGAGATTTCTTAATGGCAGATGGTCCATATTCTGGGATTTGTAATTCGAAATTTATTAAGTTCTTCAATAGGAAAGATTGTTTTCAAACTAACATCGCAAGGTTCGTTTGCATGATTGGTCAATATCACATGAATGAAATTATCTTCTACTTTGTATAAACCTGAAGGAATGCTTACGTGAGCGGAAATGTAGAAATCATCGTCAAGCAAAAAGTCACCTTTTTTTTTGTTGGGAAATGAAAAAAATTAGATTCTTGTGAATTAAGGTGTACTGAAGTAATGTCGGGATATTTCCTGAGCATTTTAATTTATTCTTTTGGAAGTTTGAGTTCATTGCTCGCCGTTAAAATGTCTGCTTTTAAGTTTTTCAGGGATTCGTGACCAATAAGGCCATCGAAAAAAGGGTGGAAATCAAAAATAAGAAAAGTTTGATTTTCCGTTCCAGGGATATTAGGAAAAGGATTGAATTGAACATACTGATTAACTATATGTGAACCTGCAACATTTCGAACAGTTGTAGGGGTAGTGTACTTACAATTTTGTAAATTAACATGTTTTTTTTTATATGTAATTCCGATTACTTCCTGAATCTATTAATAATTTTAGAAATCCTTTATTTGTTTTAACTGTTATATACGGTATAAAATTATTCATGTGACTTGGTCCGATTCGCCGACCACTTGAAAATTTAGATCATCAACTGATTCAGATTCTGGTTTTTCTTGAGTTGCTTCAACAGGTGGTGCTTGATTATGTAATTCATTTGAATTCTCTTCTAAATTTTCTTGGTTTGTAATGTTATAGATGGACTCTGGAAACTGAAATGATGGATCGTCCTCCGGGAAAAGTATTTCATTTGGATCATATTCTTCCATATGGTAATTTGGACGGAAATTACGGTTCATATAATTGACTTGTCTTGATCGTATGGAAGGATCTATTTCCATGGGAACTGGTTTTGGCTGTGGTGTAGGCTTAGGTGCGAAAACGTTTTTGTTGGCAAATGGGTTTGGTTGGAAAGGTCGGAATGAGTTTTGTGGTCTTGGTAAGTTAAATGGATTAGGTTTATATGGGAATGGTTTATTTGGAAATTGTGGTCTAGGTTGATAGACATTTGCATTTGGTTTTGGTGTGAAAGGAATCATTTGTTTTTGTACTAACACAGTTTTCGAAGGGATTGGTGGTGGAACAGATGAATTGAATGACTTTGTACGTCCATAGTTATAATTATTTTCCTCTAAGCATAATCTCAATGCTTCCTGCATTGTTTTAGGAGATTGTGCTCTAATTATAGGGCCTAAAGGATCTTTCAATCCTGATAGGAATACTTTTAAACCCATGTCTTGATAAAATTGGGTTTTTGCTATTCGTACGGCTGCATTTGGCTCATTTATGTTTAATAAATTGACCAATAGAGAAAGTACATGCGATACTTTCGAGTAAAGTTCCTCAACAGTTGTTGTTTGATAGACTTTGAAAAGATCTCTAGTCAAACTAACCTCATCTCGTTTATCGCTATAATGAGTTATGAGGGTGTTTTTAATTTCTTTCCATTCAACAGGAGTACCGTAAATTTCTAAAATATTATCTGCATCGCCGATGATTGTTGATCGTATGCATTGGAGCCATACGCCATGTATAGGATAATTTTGAGCACGATTTATTAAAGGAATAAGTTTATCGATTGCTCTAATAAATGAATGCAATTTTACAGGATTACCATCAAAACAAGGTAAATCCCGAATGATCTGAGGAGTTTGTAACGATTTCAAAATTAAATTATGAACTTTTTGTAAAAAATAAAAACTTTATAAAATTTAAACACTGAAATTTTTCAACACTCTTAAATCGTATTATTTTATTTCACTTTTTCTTTTGATTTAGTTTTTGTTGGTTTTATGTTAATATTACTTAAGATTATGTGATATTTCAGCGTGTCGCTTACCACTGGTGGGGGCTAAACGCTCTGAATTAGTAAAGGTTTATTGTTTTGGCGTGACTTCTCTTCGATGTTAGAATCAAAGTCCGCGATTATTATTAATACTTAAACTATTTACTTACGCGTCCTTCCAATCTCGATGTCCGTTCGAGATTTTCCGTTAAGGGTCGATGGTTCCTCGCACTGTGTTCTTTGATGTTAAAAAAAAATCACTGCAACACAATATTCACTCGCGCTGGCACTTAGGCGGAAATTTTTTTAAACTTCGAACACTTAGACGGAAACCGATTCTACCGACTGCGCCAGATAAACTTTACGGGATTTCTTTCATCTTTTTAAAAAAAATACAACTTATTGCTGGAAGAGCTAAACTAGAACTAACTTTATTCTCATTCCTATGTTCGAGGGAAACCTATTCCTCACTTAGAATTATGCTGACCTAATCTGTGCTGCTAGATGGAGAACAATGGTTGTTTGTTCAGGACCGATCTGGATGTGCGATATGAGTGGTGTTTCTTTGTTAGTGACTGATGTTTCGGTTTTAACTTCCGTCGTCCATGCTATCCATATCGCGTGTAGATGTGGTTCGATTATGCGCGTGGCACATCCGTTCTGCTACCGTCATCGATTTGCTTTGAGCTCCTTCGAGCTATAACCTGTTGCTAAGGTGGGTTGCATCGGGATTCGCCATAACGCCTCCCCCCTAAGTGTCAAACGTCCTCGGTTGCCTTCTGATGCTTCGTCGGCAACACCAATCCTGTTACGGAGAAGAGTGACTTCGATAATAAATTTGGCTCGCCTGCCTGGACCTTGGTTGCTGTGGCTTTGGGTTGATCATTCGGAGAGCTTGGTCTATGGTTAGTAATCTGCAGGGTAACAGTCTCTTCTTTCTTGGCTAGATTTCGCTGAGTAACCTTGGATTTGTATCTGCGAATACAAAGTATGATAATTGCTGAAAGGGCGATACAGGCAATGGCTGTTCCCCCAATGGTCAGTGAACTATCATGTGGAGTTTCAGGTTTCTGATTTCTTCTAGGTATCCTGTTTGGTGAATCGAATTGGGCAGAGAGGGTTTCGGACAACACCAGACTCAACGCGTTTAAGGTTTTTACTAGACTCTTTTTATTTCCGTCGTTTTGTTTGCAAGAAAGTTCTTAGCCTAGTGTATATAATGAATAGTTCAATACTTCCAAAAGGGAGATAGCTATAGTTACGCTATGCTATGTGCCATTCGTTAATAGTGAACAGATGTGGGTCAGGTTGCAATGCGATGCGGAGAGCTGAGCATTGCACTTTGTGTGAATGGTAAACAGATGTGGGTTAGTGAGTCATGTCGCTTAGCGCTAGGGGCGCTTGGGACTTCTCACGTTACAAATAATGAGTATGGATTCGGGGAAGGAGAGTGTGTCACATTGGGTGGTTTATGACATGGAAATGGAAGAATGAATGGATTGGAGTTTTATTGGCAACATACGGTCTAGTGTGGGAATGAGGATATCGGCACAGCACACCTACCCCCTCTTGGGAAGAATGGTGTACGCAGGTAACCATTCGTTATTTATAATTATTCTATCTGTTTTTTTTTTGGCAGACTTATCTCACTTCTTAACTAGGCGAACCTAGCCAGAATTTTCACCTGCCCCCGAGCTTCTGAATGCCAAAGGGGGACTAGGCTCTGCGGAATGCACGTATCTGCATGCTCGTGCTGTTTCAGTCCTGACCGAGAAATTGTCGGACAATCGCGCAGGTGCTAAGGATGGCCGACTTTTGGATGCCGGCCAATTCCTTCTCCATATTCAACACCTTTAGCGCTTCCAGAAGTGTCTTCGGGACAATTCCAGTTCCAGAGAGAACGACTGGAACAATTCTTGGGACCTCCCTTAGCCCCCACAGTTCCTTGAGCTCCACGGCCAATGGTCGGTACTTGCAGATTTTGCGACCGTGGGTCTCCTCCAGATTCTGGTTCAGTGGAATAGCGACATCGATGATGGTGACTTTGCGGTCGCTCTTGTCGTAAACCATTATATCTGGCCGGTTGTGGTGGATCGAGAGGTCGGTCAGAACAGTGCGATCCCAGTACAGCTTGAAACGGTCATTTTTCAGGACAGGTGCAGGCAGGTACCGGTAGTTTGGTACGTTGTCTTCCAGTAGAGCACATTGGAGCGCCAGTTGTCAATGAACAATACGGGCCACGTTGTTGTGCCGCTCGGTGTAGGCTGCGTTGGCCAAAACGGGACAGCCTCCCATAATGTGCTCTATGTTTTCACCTGGTTGATGGCACATCCGGCAAATGTCATCAACGTCTTGATGCCAGACGTACCGCCTGCAGTTTCTCGTCGGCATTATCCTGTCCTGGATGGCTATCATGTCGGCTTCTACTACTGAAGAGAGTTCACCACGCGTTAGCCACAGATTAGATGCGGCCTTGTCGACGTGTGGCCGATCCAGTTGATGGGGGTGGGCACCATGCACTGCCTTCTGCTTCCAAGCTGCAATCTTCTCCTCCACTGTCTGCAGATTGCAGTTGAGTTGGTACTCCGCTTGCGCCAAGTGCAGAGCGCTGTATCCTCTGTCGGCGGCGCAGACAGCCCGGTATAGCGCGTTTTGGTTGGCGCGTTCTGCGAAGTACTCGCGCAGTTGTCGTACCTGGGCAACACACAGTGCAGATATGTCGACTATTCCAAGTCCCCCTTCTTTGCGTGGCAGTGAAACTCTCTCCAGTGCCGATTGAGGATGGTGCATTCCGGCCTCTTTAAATGCTTTCCTCATCCTCCTCTCAAGGTCCTCTAGGTCAGTTTTGCTCCATTTGACTACACCAAAACTGAAGGTCAGCAGGGGAACCGCGAATGTGTTGATCGCGCGTACCTTGTTCCCCGCGTTGAGGAAAGTCCTCAGGACACAGTTCACTCGACTCAAGAACTTGTCTCGCAGCTCCGTCTTGATGTCGGAGTGGCGAATCCCGGTGAGCTGTCGGAATCCAAGATATTTATAGGATTCGCCACGAACCATGTCTCTTATGAACTCGCCGTCATAGACCTCGTAACCTCCGGATTCGGTAAGCTGCCCTTTCAGCAGATGGACACAGCGGCACTTGTCAAGGCCGAACTCCATGCAGATGTCCCTGCTTATGTCTTCGACAACCCGGATAGCTACACCTAGACGCTGACGTGAATCAGCGTAGACCTTGAGATCATCCATGTAGAAGGTATGGGTCACTTCTTCGTGGGCGCCGTTGCCATACCTTATTTTATAGCCATGACCGTTTCTATTGAGCGTCCTACTGAGGGGGTTCAGTGCCAGACAAAACCAAAGCGGGCTGAAAGAGTCGCCTTGGAATATCCCCCTCTTTATCTGCAGCGTTCTAGACTGCAACACGTTTTCCCCATCACTGAGGTGCAGAGACGTACTCCACTGCCTCATCGCATGCTGCAGGAACCTAACGACGACGGGATCAATTTTGTAGAGCTCCAATACCCGGACGAGAAACGAGTGAGGTATGGAGTCATAAGCCTTCCTGTAATCGATGTAGGCCATACTTAGGTTCCGCTGGTTATATACCGCCTGGCCGACTATGGCTGCGTCGATGATGGCCTGGTCTTTGCAGCCATGCGTATTTTTCCTGAATCCTTTCTGCTCTTCTGCGATGATGTGATGCTGTTCGCAGTGAGCAGAAACTTTGGCGGTAATTATGCTGCTCAGTATTTTGTACAGACTCGATAGGCACGTTATCGGTCTGTACTTTGATGGGTTCAATGTGTTGCTGTCTTTCGGGAGGAGGAAGGTGACGCCACGGGTGGCGAATTCAGGAAGGTTGTGTGGGTCACGTAGCACCTTGTTGAAGCACTCAGCTATCTTTGGATGTGCGACGGTCAGCTTCTTGTGCCAAAAGTTCTGGACACCATCGGGGCCCGGTGCTGCCCAGTTCCTCAGGTACCGCGAGGCTTCGCGGACATCGTTCTCTCCGACGATGATAGCTGGCATCTCTCCAATTTCACCACAACTCTCCTCCTCCCGTCTTAACCACATTTGCCCGTCGCGATGTTCTACTGGGGTCTCCCAAATACCAGCCCAGAAGTTCGTCACATCGCTAATATCTGGAAAACCTTCGCGGTAGTCGGGCTTCTCGTCGCTAATGTGGTCGTAGAACGCTTTCTCGTTATCTCTGAACATCCGATTTTGTTCCTGGCGCTTTGCAGAGTCAGAGTAACGTTTCAGCCGTTTTGTAAGGACGCTCAATTGCTGTACCAGTGTGTCGAGTTTTTCCGTCAGCTGGTGAGCTCCCAGCTGGCGAAGTTCAGTAGGCCGCACGATCACAGCAACTTGGCGACATAATTTCACCGATCTGCTGCCTCTTTTGTACGCCATCAGTCTTCCAATTGCGGCGCGCTTGTTTAGGATCCGTTGCTCCAATCTCCTTCGCCATGGAGGCTCACGCCTTTCACGGAGATGTTGGAGCAGTCCGCCTCTTGGCCTAATACGGTATCCTAAACTTTTGGCGGTCGCCACAGCAGCACAGTAAACTTTCAGTTGCAGCTCCTCCATGTTCTCAGCATCAACCAAGTGCAGCGGAAGAACGTGCTCGTTCATGAGCTTTACTGCACTTGTCAGCCTGCGGGAATGCTGCAACTTCGGGATCCTGGGGCGCGACAAAGGGTCCGTGTCGCGGAACTGTGAGATCGCCTCGTCGTAATGGAAGACCAGATCGCGTAGTAGTTGTTGATCTGGCTGTGGATCTTCCGGCTCAGGGGGTTGTTGTACTGTGGCCTCCACTGGTGCTGATTCGCGTGCCCCACTCGCGAATGAATTGCTCAGCCGTACTGAACTTCGTCTCGACACATCGCTTGCTCTGCTTGTTCTGGAGCTTAGTTCTCTCTGCACCTGCTGCTTGATCTCGTCGACTTGCGTTTGGGAGAGCATATTGTTGCGTACAATCGCTCTACGCCTCGCGTTCATCGCGTTTTGGTCAAGCCTCCCGACGAACTCTGGATACGCTTCCTCGAACATTGTTAGTATTCGAGGGCGACCGCTCATGTCCGTCTCCAAAGCAGTGCAGATGTAATAGGCGCGGATCACGAATTCGTTCATTTCGTGTGTCCACATGATCCGTCGCCTAGTAGTACCCACAAGTGTGGACGACTGTCGTCTGACAGTCGCAACACGCCTCGTAGGCGCAGCGTTTCTTGGGTGATGTCGATGGCTGCTGTTTCCGTGTGGCGGTAGCTCTTCGGGTTGAACCCGGCTGGTGGCCCGCTCTTGCACATCGCCCTCCAGCCGCTGGCCGCTCGCTCTTACGCCCGTTCCAGGACCAGCTCCAGTTCGGGGACCCTCCTCGGGTGATCGCATTCTGAGTATTCTTCGTGAACGTAGCTCCATTTTCTGGGTGTATCTCCTTTGCCCGGGAGACAGCGGGTTGGCAAGGCCTCCATGACCCGGGAGGCCTTCCCCGGGAGAGATATAGCGCTCTGACTCGCTCGCACCCCCTCACTTAGCCACTTTCGACACCCGTTCTCGGAGCCAAGACCAGGTGTGTGTTTCCAGTTCACGCCCGATCTAAAAATGTCGTCATATGATCTTCGTGGAGGCGTGAGATAGGAACATTTGAGACCAACAGGTAGGCTCCTACCCTAGTGTTGATCCCCATTTGAGAACCAATCAAAGTTATAAGCCTCAGTCATCTCTAGTTTAAGATAGTTACCATTCACGTCCCTGAAACATAAAACTGAACCTGTAAGTAGGACCATCTCATACATCCCCATAGTCCGACAGTGTGTTTGTTCACATACTTCCCCGGTAGATGAAATGTATAGTGTGTTATCACATGCATATGTGGTGCCAAAGCCTATTGTTAACAGGCTAATATATAGCAACATAGTATGTGGACCAGAAAAGGTACTGTGGTGGTTGTAGTGATGGACTGGCTCTTTGGCTTCCTCAGACCTTTTCATCTCTTGGATTGCACTAGACAAGTCAGGGTAAAGTGGCTCGACCATCTCTTCTATTGTTGCTTGCTGATTTTGTGCCAACATTTTATTAACTTCGTCCCTCACCAGCATGTTTCTTTTCTCGACCTTAGTTGCTTTTCTTTGAATCCTTATATTCACTGTATGCTTCCTGAATTTATTCAGTGCTGGTTGAAATACTTTCACCCAAATTAGTCCTGTTATTAAGAAAAGTATGAACCCAATCAATGCATCAACAATGTAGGGCACAACACTTTTCTCGCAACCTTCTATTATTTCGTTTTGCAAACAGTAAACTCCACAGTCTTGGCATGTCATCCGTGCTGGTCTTTGCAGCCATGCGTATTTTTCCTGCATCCTTTCTGCTCTTCTGCGATGATGTGATGCTGTTCGCAGTGAGCAGAAACTTTGGCGGTAATTATGCTGCTCAGTATTTTGTACAGACTCGATAGGCACGTTATCGGTCTGTACTTTGATGGGTTCAATGTGTTGCTGTCTTTCGGGAGGAGGAAGGTGACGCCACGGGTGGCGAATTCAGGAAGGTTGTGTGGGTCACGTAGCACCTTGTTGAAGCACTCAGCTATCTTTGGATGTGCGACGGTCAGCTTCTTGTGCCAAAAGTTCTGGACACCATCGGGGCCCGGTGCTGCCCAGTTCCTCAGGTACCGCGAGGCTTCGCGGACATCGTTCTCTCCGACGATGATAGCTGGCATCTCTCCAATTTCACCACAACTCTCCTCCTCCCGTCTTAACCACATTTGCCCGTCGCGATGTTCTACTGGGGTCTCCCAAATACCAGCCCAGAAGTTCGTCACATCGCTAATGTCTGGCAAACCTTCGCGGTAGTCGGGCTTCTCGTCGCTAATGTGGTCGTAGAACGCTTTCTCGTTATCTCTGAACATCCGATTTTGTTCCTGGCGCTTTGCAGAGTCAGAGTAACGTTTCGAAATAATTTTTTTTTTTTTTTTTTATCTTATTATTCTGTTTTTATGCACCTTTTGCTGTTGTTTTGATATTTTATTTTCTATAATGACATTTGGATGTTCTAAACCTATGATTTGAAATGGTCCTGAATATACAGGATCCAGTTTTCTTCTATTCTCTATTTTTAGCCATACGTTATCACCTATCTTTACATCTAATGGGTTTGATTTTTCTAGGTGATTTTCTGTACTCTTTGATTTTGCCTTATCAAGTAGATTTTTAGCTTTCAGGCATGCAGTTTGAATTTTGTATTTTAGTTCTGTAATGTATGAATCTGTATTATATATAGGGTCAATTTTACTTGTAATATTTGTTGGAAATTGAAACTGTCTTCCATATACTAGTTCAAATGGTGAATATTTGTGTTCCGAATGTGGGGTTGTATTATAGAAAAATGTGTAATAAGCTAGCCATGAGTCCCAATCATCATGTTGCTCATTTATAAAATGTCTCAAATATTCGTTTAGACATCTGTGATTACGTTCCAAACATCCTATTGTTTCGGGATGATATGCGGTTGAAAAATTTTGGTTTATTTGAAGTAAACTGCACATATCCCATATCTGATTTAACGATAGATGGACAACCATATTTTAAAATTAGACTTTCTACAAATGCTTTAGCTAAAGTGTTTGCTTGTTTGTCGACTATTGGTGCTACTATAACGTATTTAGATAATTCACACTGGATTGTCAGTGCATATCGATTACCTTTATTGGTTCTCGTAAATGGACCGATTGTATCCATTGAGATTATTTGAAATGTTCTTTCCGGTGTTATTGTATGGGTAAATTGTTCTTTAGTTTTAATCGTGTGCTTATTCTGTTTACAGAAAAGACATGATTTTACGAATTTCATAATAGTGGACTTCATATTAATCCAATAAAAATTTCTTCTCAATTTCTGGATGAGTTTATTTATACCGACGTGTCCTCCTAAGGGTGTCACATGGTTTTCTTTAATGATTCTCATTATTTCGTTTTCGTCATTAATAATTTGTGCTGGTTGGTAGATTATAAGTTGAACGTTCGTTAGCACTTTATTGCATGAATCTTTAAAATGTTGCGCTTCAATCATTGAGAATATAATGTTTGTTTTTGCAATCGCTAATTGCGTGATTTGTAATTTCTTGGCCATATCGTTTATAGTATTAAGGTACCTTTCAATGTTTATTTGATTTAATGCATAAGAAAATTGCGCTTGAGCAATAACCTTTTTCACATTTTTGTTATAAATTGTTGCATATAGGTCGTTTTGATGCGTTGAAAAGATAAGTTTTGGTAGGTTGAACGCATCGATATTATTTATAGAATCATACGCCATAAGGTGATCAGTCTCATTAGCAATTTGAGTTCCATTAGTATTTTGTTGATGTGTTCGAGTCATAGATCGGGTTTGGACCAGTAATAATTTTAGATTTTTGAGTTCTTCAGAATCTATATTGATACGTGATAAAGCGTCAGGTCCGACATTTTCTTTTCCTTTCACGTATTCAACGTCGAAATTGAATTCTTCTCAAATATTTTTTTACCCATTCTCAACTCACGGTTGTCATCAACTGTTTTTAGTTCACAAACACGGTCAACATCAAATAACTTCTATACACTTTATTTCTCATTTTTTTTTTTTTTTACCAAAGACACGATACTCTTTATATTAAATTATCTGAAGAAAACTCAACACGACCTATCGCGTGGCGTGTGTCTCTAGAACTGCCTTAACACTGGTTACTAAAGTCCTAAGCTAGTAGTTACAACAATTTGTGTAGAGTTTCACTGGGAGGAGCCAAGTTGATTTCAAAGGGGAATAGCCAATCAATCGAATGCAGTGTTCGATGTGAATGAGGTCAAGAAATAATAATGCTTACTGCACTCGTAAGCGCGCATATCGATTTCATGGGAAATCGTAAAGTGTCACGACGACTTTGTATATGGTCGCGTATTTCATCAGAATAGAACTAGGTTTGTTTTGGCTACTGGTTTATTGCCTTTAGCTGCGCGCGATATGATGTAAGAGTACATTCATATCGTCAGCGCACGTTGGCTTGTTTCTATGGATGAATGTGGGGAAAAGCAATTAACTAAATAATGCAGTTGTGCTTGAGGAATGTTTCATGGGAATTGTAAATCGAAGTGACTACGCATGAGTCATTTATTAAGAAACAATCAACTGCTTATGAGGATGGGTTTTGGGGATGGATTTAAAAAATGGGTTATGGAATGATATATGGCCTATGAAATATGGGATTTGAAATGAGATTTGGAAATGGGATTTGAAATCATACTACACCATCCCTCTTCGGGAGAATGATGTAATAAAATGAAATCATTCTTAGTATTCTGGTTTTCAAATAATTGTTCCTTGGCTTCTCTCAATGTTACAAAGTTTGATACATATAGTTTTTATTTCATTGATATAAATTTTATTCGAAAGTTCATGTGAATATTTTTAAATATATATATTGGATTTGTAAGATACTTAATAAATAATGTAATTTTAAACAGTTACCAAGATATTAAGGATAATTAAAAGTTTAACTAACTACTATACTCTTGTAATTGAAATATTTTTGAAATTATAGGGGAAAAAAAAAATTTTTTTGTGTTAAAAAAAATTCGTTTGGAATGGAATACAAATTGTTTGTCATATTTCTTGTTTATGTTTTTATTAATCTATTTTTGTGTACAACTTTTTCATGGTTTGTTCTAGGGTTTAAAATTTTACAATTAGGATCTAATAGTTCCTGCACTATGTATGGTCCATCGTAGAAAGGATCTAATTTCCTTCTGTTTTCTATTTTCAAATAAACTTTATCGTTTATATTTAAATGAATTGGGTTACAATTGTTTTCAGTATTGGTTGCTCTTTGAACTTTCTGATTTATTAACTTATCTCTTGCAATTTCGTTAGAACGTTGTATTTTAAATTTCAATTCTTTGCTATATTGTTCAAAATTATATATTGGTTCTGTTCCATTTTTGAATAATTCCTGTGGTAGTTTAGCTTTATTTCCAAAAACGAGTTCATGTGGTGTAAAACCATGGTCTGAATGTGGGGTTGTATTATAGTTGAAAGCATAGAATTTTAACCATTCATCCCAATCAGTTTGATGTTCATTAACGAAAGATCTCAGGTATTCATTTAAACACCTGTGATTTCTCTCTAACGATCCAATCGTCTGAGGGTGATAAGCTGTACTGAATTTTTGTTCGATTTTAAGCATTTTACAGATCTGCTCAAAGACTTCGTTATTATACTCAGTTCCTTGATCAGAACGTAAAGTTAGAAATGTTCCATAAGTCAAAATAAAATTGTCTACTAATGCTTTAGCAATTACATTAGCTTCTTTTGTGGGCACAGGAATCAATACGACATATTTTGTCAAGTCGCATTGGACACTAACTGCATATCTATTGTTGTTGTGACTTCTAGGTAAAGGTCCAACTGTGTCTATGGAAATAATTTCGAATGGATAAGATGAAGTTGTAGTTACTACTTGTTTTTCCTTGGTATGCTTTATGATTTTGTTTCGTTTGCATAATTCACAGGCCTTAATGAATTCTGCAATCGATCTTTTCATATTGCTCCAATTGTACACCTCTCTTATTTGAAGGTATAATCTATGTTGTCCGATATGTCCTCCAGTAGGGGTATTATGATAATTGTATAATACTTTTTGAATAGTTTCCCTTTTTGTTAAAAATGTTGGTGGATTGTAAATAATAATTTCTATTAAATACACTCGTGCATTTGCTAACGTTTTAAAGTTTTCAATTGATAGCATTTTAAAAATTTCATCTTTAGTTGAGAGCGCTAATTTATTTTGGTTCATTTTAATCATTGATTCTTCCACTTTTAGAAGTGCAGATTCTAATGTCTGACTCCCATTTAAAATTCTTTGATGCACTTGCGCAATAATTTTATTGTTTTTCTTTAATATAAATTTTATTTCATTTTTGTCAACTTTTGTTTCAAGTTTAATTAATTTGTTGGTTTCTGATGGATTATTTGTCATGTACGTAGAGAAGTGATCAAGTTCTCTTGGTACAGAAATCTCTTTATCTGTTGATGTTACTATTCTGTCATCATTTTTTATGTTACGAGTCATTGCTCTCGTGCTTACTCCTAATATGTTTAAATTTTTTAGTTCGTCAGAAGTTGTTATTATTCTCGACAAAGCATCTGCTCCTACATTCGATTTTCCTGATATATATTCAATTGAAAAATCATATTCTTCTAAATCAAGACGCATTCTGGTTAATTTTGATGTTGGATTTTTCATTCCGAACAGATAAACTAATGGTCTATGGTCTGTTTGTACTAAAAATTTTCTACCGTATAGGTAAGGTTTGAAATAATTAATAGCCCAATGTATGGCTGTTAATTCCTTCAGAATAACTGGTTTATTTTTCTCGCCAGGTGTAAAAGTTTTACTTGCAAATGCTATTGGTAAATTTCCGTTTAGTGTTTGTTGTGACAATACAGCTCCACAGCCAATGTCTGAAGCATCTGTTGTTAATATAAATTGCTTCGTAAAATCTGGATATTGGAGTAATCTAGGTGACATTAATGAATTTCGTAATATGTTGAATGCGTTTTGGCAATTATCTGTCCATCTGAATTTTGAATCCTTTTTTAGAAGTTGGTTAAGTGGATTTGCAATCAATGCAAAATTTGGTACAAATTTTCGATAATAATTACAAAATGCAACGAATCTTCTGACTTCATCTGCATTTTTTGGGATTGGGTAATTTTGAATTACTGAAAATTTAGAATCATCTGGTAACATGCCATGCTCTGTTATTTTATGACCTAGAAAGGTAACTTCAGTGCTAAAAAATTTGCATTTCTGAGCATTAAGTTTCAAATTATAAAATCTTAATCGTTCAAAAACTTGAGTCAAATTTGAAATATGATGATTAACTGAACATCCCGTGACGATAATATCGTCAATATAAATAAAGGATATTTCTGGAGTTAAACCAGCCATTGCAATGGTCATCATGCGTTGAAAACTGTTTGGGCTTATATTTAATCCAAACGGTAATCTCGTAAACTGATAATGTCCATTTTGTGTTGAAAATGCTGTAAATTTTCTAGACTCATTGTCCAAAGGTATTTGATGAAAACCTGACATGAGATCTAAAGTTGAAAAATATTTTGCTCTTCCAAGTTGGTCTAAAATATCATCAATTCTTGGTAGAGGAAATTTGTCTGCTAAAATTTTCTTGTTCAGTTGTCTGAAATCGACAACTAAACGCCATTTCTTGTCATTGTCACAAGATTTTTTTGGTACAAGAAGAATTGGTGAATTATATGGTGAAACCGAGGGTTCGATTATATTACTCTCTAACATTTTATTCACTTGTCTATTTATTTCATTATGTTGAGCATGAATCGTCTTGTAATTAGGAATATATACAGGTACTTTGTCGTTAAGAACAATATTCTGTGAATAGAAATTGTTTCTAGTCACATCCTCCTCTGGGAGACAAAATATATCTTGATATCTAGCAATTAAATTTTTAAACTTGTCTTTAGCATATATGGGGATTTTTTCTGTATCTATGATTTTAAAAATTTCATCGAATCTCTTATTATTTTTGTTATTACTATTAAGTATTGTATAATTATTTAAAATACTTAATGTAGGTTTAAATTCTGAATAGTGTATATACAAAGGTTTGTTTGTGGTATTTACAAATTTTACATAGGGTTTTGCTGGTGAAATTATAGTATTTCCACAGAAAACTCCTGGATAAATTTCTTCCGAATGAACTACCATATCTTCTATAATATTTAAATATGGTATCCTTCTAACTACTTCACTACGGCTTGGTAACATGAAGCCTTCTTTTAAATTATCTTCTATTGGTATTGAAATCTGTACATTAGCTATATTAAAGGTAAGTAGCCAATATTCATAGTCTATTAAACACTTATAATTTATTAAAAAATCCCTTCCTAGTATACCGTCTGCTTGTATTGGTAGGTCTGCGGTAACTAGATGAAAATCATGATTTAAAGTTAAAGTATTATTAAAACACATAGCTGTATTTGTTATACCTAAAGTTTCTACACTGTTTTCCGTAATTCCGGTTAATTTAATTTTATTGTTACTATTTACAGGTTGAGTTGGGAGAATATTTCGTGCTTTAAACAACGAAATATCTGCACCGGTGTCAATGATTAGGTTGCATACTTTATTTCCAGTCATGTGCACTTTGACCTGAATAAAGTTTGATGCATTTAAATTTATTGTCAAAATCGGTGAGTCTGACCGTAACAATTGTCCAGTTAGTCGACATCTGCGTTCAATTGTTACTGGTTGACTAAAAAATAATCAGAATTGTAATTTCCTGATTGCGTCGTTTGATTGTTGGGGTTAGGTACTGTATTGTTGTTATTGAATGGTACCAAAGCTTGGCAATTATTATCCGATTCAATTTGTGGATAAAATTGATTATTGTTAGTATGTGCGTTCCGTCGAGGAATATTTTGATGATTTACAGCGTACATCCTAGCTGGAATGTTATTTCTATTGTAAGTTCCGTTAGGATTTCTATTGTTATTCTGGTAGAAATTTCTTTGAGTAGGATATTGTTGTGACCCTTGGTTGAAATTTCTGTTAATGGGATATTGTTGCCAATTCCGATTGAAATTTCTGTTGTTATTTGGGTATCTATTCTGATATCCGCATTGAGAATAATTTCTCTGGTTGAATCGATCGGTCATCATTGAATTTCTATGGTTAATATTGTGGTTTAAGTACTTGTTATTATTCTGTCCAGAATTGTTTGGTTGCCTGTTTTTTATCGAATGCAGTACTACTGCATTTGTGTCTCTATTTCCCGTCTTCTCGTTCTCCACCATGACATTGATGGCTTCTTGGAGATTATCAAATTTTCCAATTCTTAACATCATTTTCGTTTCTTTATTTGATGTCTCGTCGATAAGTGTTTGGATTGCTGCCTTTTGAGACATTTTCCTCGCTACATTGTCAGGAATTTGTTCTCTAATATAAGTGTCTTTCAATTTGTCTGCTAAAACATCGAGTTGTTTAATAAAATTCTCGATTTCATTGGCGTTTTTCAATTTTAAATTTTTCAAATTAGCTAATGCTAAATCTGAATTTCCTTTTTCTTCACAATTTGACTTTATCTTGGTTGTGATCTCGTCGTATTCGATGGGAGTTGTGGAAAATAAGTTTCTTGCTTTTCCACTCAACTTTGTCAATATTACTTGAATCGCTGCAGCTTTATTTACATCTGGTACTATTGTACTAGTCAGATTAACTGCATCAATAAAGGATTTTACTCCACCTGGACTTCCATCATAGGTGGGTATAAGTGTTGCTAGTTCAGCAGCTGTCTTAATACTTAACGCCATTATCTTTTTGTTGTTTGCTCTTAGATACCAAACTACAATTTTTGCTAGTATTTTGAGCTTAAATTTTCTCTTGACCAGATTTATTTCACTGCGCACTCTTAACAATGAGTCTTCAGTGTCTGGTTTCAAATATTGGAGTAAGCCAGGAGGTTTTTCGCTTGTTTCCGGCTCACTGTCATATTCTCGTTGTATAACTTGAGAATTGTCAAGTAATTTTATACACTTTTGGTATATTACCTTCAATGCTCCGTAGGTTTCTACTTCTTCATTCCACTTAGATGCATTGATTCTGAATTCGAATGTTTTTAAAACTATTCTATATTCCTCCAAGTTTTCTTGTATTTGCTGTCTTTTTATTTCAATATTTTGTAAGGTCCTAGGTCGAAGTTTATTTTTGGTTAGGTTTTGAAATTCTTTCTTTAAATGGAATTCGATTTCTCTAAGTCGATCCATTGAAGAGAACTTGTTCGTTTAATTTGTACACCCTACTTCTCATTTTGTTGGTGTAATCTCTTGCCAGTTTCATAATCTATCCAGGTAATTGGATCATCTCCAGGCAATTCACGTATTCGAGTTAACAATTCTTCCCAAGAATTGAATACTTCGCTCGTTTGTAATGGAGCAAATGGTCCCGTTCCTTTACCTTTTCCTACTTCATCTAGGAATTCTAGAAATTCTTTGAGCTCGACTTCCGAAATCATTTTGTATGTTATTTGTATTTAATTATTGATGAGAAAAAGATTAAATTTATTTTTAAATAGGAGGAGAGAGGAAGAGAAAAAAAAAAAAAAATGTATATACGCATATGTGTTTTTATGCTATCTCCTGTAGACCAGCGATAGTTCGAGCGGCTCTCAAAGCTTCTGTCCGCGTACAATTTTTATACAGTTTGTAAACTTTGTTTAATGCAAGCAATAGTGTGATGATTAAAATCACACACAATATAACTTCATTAGTTTCATGGAATCGAGAATGCTGCTCAAGGTAATTTAGAACTGTGACCTGTGGATCTCCAGTATTCGTTACCTTTTTAGAGCTAAACAATCCCATGTTAGTTCATATTCGAATTCCTTAAAGTTTCATTATTATTCGTGTTACATTTGTGATTCATTAATTTATTTCATTAATTTATTTCATTAATTCTTTGATGATATTTGAATGATAAAAATTATTTAATTGTATAATATCTACTTGCATTTCATTTATTTAGTCTTCTTTTTTTTTTTCAAATAACTCACTCTTGTTTCATCATATCATTTTGATTAAAAAAAAAATTTCTGAAGTGAACTTTCATCGTATATAATCTACAGACGTAATCGATAAAAAAAAACAGATTTAATCATTTACTTGAAAACTTCCTTTGGACCACCGTCTAGGTTGATTTGCTGCTCATCTGTTTGCTGCTCACGCTGCTGCTGCTAGTTGATGGCCTTCGCCGGGAATTTTCTTCTGCGCCTCTTTTGGTTTTCTATCTACCCGCCTGCCAGTTCCTTACTGCTGGCAGTGGTCTCGCCTTCCAAGGAGCACTTGCGAGCCAACTCTTAGGCAGCTTTTTTCCATGTTCATTGCACAGGTCGTTGTTCACTGGACACTTCGGTAATTGTTGTTACAGTCCGTTATCTGACTTTTTTTTTTTTTTTTTTTTACATGGCCCTTTCGCACTGCGATACAGTTAGTCTTTCTTCTGGCACTGTTTCTCTCACTACTCAGTTAGCTGCTTTTTTTTTTCTCTGGCACCGTTTCGCACTGCGATAAAAAAGTTCTGAAGTGATAATCAGTAATGTCCATGCTTTGTTCACTCCAATTTTTGGGTTCACATTTACTATCACAGTTTAGTACATTGTTGTCCTGTCACGGTCGCCATCAAATATTTTTTTACCCATTCTCAACTCACGGTTGTCATCAACTGTTTTTAGTTCACAAACACGGTCAACATCAAATAACTTCTATACACTTTATTTCTCATTTTTTTTTTTTTTACCAAAGACACGATACTCTTTATATTAAATTATCTGAAGAAAACTCAACACGACCTATCGCGTGGCGTGTGTCTCTAGAACTGCCTTAACACTGGTTACTAAAGTCCTAAGCTAGTAGTTACAACAATTTGTGTAGAGTTTCACTGGGAGGAGCCAAGTTGATTTCAAAGGGGAATAGCCAATCAATCGAATGCAGTGTTCGATGTGAATGAGGTCAAGAAATAATAATGCTTACTGCACTCGTAAGCGCGCATATCGATTTCATGGGAAATCGTAAAGTGTCACGACGACTTTGTATATGGTCGCGTATTTCATCAGAATAGAACTAGGTTTGTTTTGGCTACTGGTTTATTGCCTTTAGCTGCGCGCGATATGATGTAAGAGTACATTCATATCGTCAGCGCACGTTGGCTTGTTTCTATGGATGAATGTGGGGAAAAGCAATTAACTAAATAATGCAGTTGTGCTTGAGGAATGTTTCATGGGAATTGTAAATCGAAGTGACTACGCATGAGTCATTTATTAAGAAACAATCAACTGCTTATGAGGATGGGTTTTGGGGATGGATTTAAAAAATGGGTTATGGAATGATATATGGCCTATGAAATATGGGATTTGAAATGAGATTTGGAAATGGGATTTGAAATCATACTACACTTCCAAATCTATTCTCATTCTGGTCAACTTTGAGGAAGGGTTGGTCATTGAGAATAAGTAAACCAATGGGCGATGGTCAGTTCTTACTACGAATTTTCTACCATATAAGTATGGTCTAAAATACATAATAGCCCAATGTATAGCAGTTAATTCCTGCTCTATAGTAGATTTATTACTTTCGCCTTTCGTAAATGAACGGCTTGCATATGCAACTGGTAAATCTATATCGCCATGCTTTTGAGCCAATACAGCACCGCATGCTATTTTTGATGCGTCTGTGCTGAGGATAAATGTTCTACTGAAATCTGGAAACTTTAGGATTCTGGGCGATAAGAGGTTGTTTTGAAGTGATTTGAAAGCTTGTTTACAGTTTTCGCTCCAAACGAATTTAGCATTTTTCCGTAACAGTGCATTTAAAGATGCGGCTAAATCAGCGAAATAAGGAATGAAACGTCTGTAGTAATTGCAAAATGCTACAAACCTTCTTACTTCGTCTGCTGATTTTGGTTCAGGATAGTTTAGTATTGAAGAGTATTTGCTTTTATCTGGTTGAATTCCCTGCTCGGAAATATGATGTCCTAAATAGGTGACATCTGCACAGAGAAAATTACATTTTCCAGGGTTCAATTTTAAATTAAATTTTTGTATTTTTCCAAAAACTTTTTCAAGGTTAGCCAAATGATGATTAATTGAACATCCAATGACAATTATATCATCTATATATAAAAATGCGCTTTCTGGTGGTAATCCACTCAGGGCAATGGTCATCATTCTTTGGAAACTGTTCGGTGATATGTTCAAACCGAACGGTAATCTGTTAAATTCGAAATGACCAGTTGGTGTAGAGATAGCGGTGAATTGTTTAGAATGCTCATCAAGTTCAACCTGGTGGAAACCTGACATTAAGTCTAAGGTTGTAAAATATTTAGCTCTACCTAGCTGATCTAGAATATCATCAATTCTAGGCAGAGGGAATTTGTCGGCAACAATTTTTTTATTCAGTTGCCTGAAATCTACGACTAAACGCCATTTTTTGGAATCTGTTGTTGACTTCTTTGGTACCAAAAGTATGGGAGAGTTATACGGTGATACTGACGGTTGAATTATGTTGTCAGTCAACAGTTTGTTTACTTGTGAATTTATTTATTGTCGGTGAACTTCGGGTGAACGGTAATTTTTAATGTATACTGGTGTATTGTCAGACAAATTAATTTTCTGCTTATAAAAATTGTTACTTGATAATGTATCTCCTTTAGCAAAAAAGCAAATATATCATTGAACTTCGAACATAGGTCCAATAGTTTCTGTTTACATATTTCAGGTGTATCGGTTAAATTTAGTTCTTCAAAAAGTTTTTTGTTTCGGTTATTTTTGTTCGTTCTGTTAAAGTTGAAAACGTCGTAACTTTGAAGTGATATGTATTTTCTTTTAAAATTTTTGTTTATGCGAACTGGTTCAGTGTTCGTATTGATAATTTTTATTACATGATCTTTTGAGTTTACAACCGTGTTGGCACAGTAAACTCCGGGTATGATTTCTTGTGATAGTAATACGTAGTTATTGATTTCTTGTGTAAAAATTTGTTTGAAAACTTCACATCTAGGTGGTTTAATAAATTCTCCGTTAAGGTTATCTTCAATGGGTATTTCGATTATTTCTCCATTGTTAGCAATTGTTAAAAACCATGTATCGTAGCTTATCGAACATTTGAATTTCGACAAAAAATCTCTACCGAGAATTCCATCCGTCGGTATTGACAAATTTGCATCTACGATTTGGAATTTATGCTCGATTGTTGTTCTATTAGGAAGTAAAATTTTAGTCAGTGTTGTACCAATGGTTTCCGTTTGTATGTCATTTATGCCTGTAATACGACATTTTTCTGAAAAATTTATCTGTTGTGTAGATTTGACTGTGTTAATTTTAAAAATAGAAATTTCAGCACCGGAGTCAACGAGAAGGGTGGACTCTGATGTTGAAAATTCTAATTTCAGGTAAACGAAATTACTACATGAGGAGTTTATCTGAAAACATCGCTTAGTGATTAGTTCATTCGAGTGTAGGTCATTACTTGACCTTGCATTTGCCGTTGTGGTCGAATCTGTTGTTCCTGTATCACATTCTGGTACTGACATTGACTCTGTCTTGGATCTTGTCCAGTGCCTTGTCCAGTGACTTGTCCGGTGCCCCCAACAGTTATTTGCTGGGGGGTGAACGCGTTTCCCGATTGCGCTAAGAAAACGCGCGAGCCGTTGTTTCGTGTCGAATTGAATGGTGCCCTGTTCTGCGGGTGTCGATTATAGTTTTGATTATTTTGTTGTCTCTGATAGCCATTGTTAACATCGAGAGTATTTCTATATCTTAAGTATAACTTCGCCCGAATTAGAACATTGGACACTTTTATGTCCTCTGAATCTTCTCTTGTTAATAGATCTTGATACGCTTCCTTTCTGAAAACCCAGACCCGTTTGATTTCCGGACGCTCCTTATTAGCCACGGTAACGGAAAATGTCTCGTCTATCGGTATAGGCTCCTCCGAAACACTAATTATATTATTTGGAGTTCCGCGTGCAACAGGGAGATATTCTGTCTTAGGGAGCTTAACAGAAGGTAACTTCAACTCTGTTGCTCCTACCGCGGGGCCAGGTGGTTTGGGTTTGATAATTGGGAGAATTTGGCTATGCGTAGGTAATGTTGTTGTAGAAGTCTGAGCAGGTGTAACGGGCACTTGTTTGTCTATGCGGATACTTTCTACCATTTCGTTGTTTTGGACGTGGAAGATAATTGACTTGCCATCAGTGGTTATGAAGGTCACTCGATTGCTAGGATCTTGGTTTATGAATCGTAATTCCCTGTTTAAATACTTAAATAACCAGTTATCTCTAGTTTTGTCTTCTTCATCTGGGATGTCGGCCTGATGGAGGCGGGTTTTATTGGGAGTGTCCAGCCCTATATTCAATTCCTGCATCTCTGCATGAAGATCCCTATCTTTGTCCACAGGAGACACTTCCGTCCCACCTGATTCCTCAGATTCAGCACTGTATGTTATATCAACAGACTGATTTTCTTCATCTACCGATATGTCTAATTTAGCTCCTCCAAAGACAGGTGCTTTCTCAATTACAGTTTTGGTGAATTTGCTTGGTCCGGCCAAACTGTGACTGGACAAATCTGGAGTCTCTCCCTGTTTAACATCTACTCCTCCAAGAGACTTAATAACGGCTCCAAGTTTCTTTGAATCCAACCCTGGCCTTCCATCCGGCCCCACAGGAAGCTTCTTTCCAATTTTAAAATCAGATTTACGCGACATTTTGGATCAAAGAGTAGGTGAGTTTACCATATTCATTTGATGTATCTCCTCGATATTAGGATTCTGTCGTGTTTCTTCTATCTCTTTACCAAATATTGGTGTGAGATATTCGTATTGTTTCGTTGTCTTGAAGGTACTTTTGAATGTAAAATTGTGTATGGTGACTGTACAGTTACCTGTTTCGATGATGACGGGTGTCGAGACAATTCGGGAATCCCCGCATGAATCCAGTATATTAACTGCTTTGTGACTGTTAATCAATATAGTTCCTGTATTGATTTCTTTGATGATTGGGTGATCTGGTTCTTTGGACATCAGGCATTTGGCTTTTTGGTTTGTCAGTATGCTGAAGATGCACTCGTCGTTCACAGGGTAGGTGTTCTCACAGATGAAACATTTATCTTTCTGTTTGTAAAGCGTTTGTTGATGCTTGGTAACGTAGCGGATGTTCGTGTTGATTCGGCTTCCATTTATGTTGATGGGTTCCAGCTGCATCAGTGTGTATTCCTCCGGTTCGATTACAGGAATTTTGATGATTATTATGATATGATTGTTTTGCAGGGATACAATTGATTTTATGAATTTGTATATTTCTTCTTCGAACTTAATATTTATTTGCTGATTTGTTAAAAATTTCCAAATGTATTCTTTTTCTTGCGCATTTAAAATATTTTAGTTCAAGAGGTTAGATTTTGAGAATGCGATTTGTTCCTCTAAATCTTCTAAGGTTTTTATTAAAATATCGATATTGAAAATTAAATTGATGAATTCTAGGTCCTTTCGAAAAAGTGTGTCATTTGTGTTGATTTGTTCCTTAATTAGTTTCAATGTTTTTGATACCTTGTTTATAGTTGTCTGCAACAAGTTGTTAATCTTTATCGGTTTTGCTTGATTATCAATTATTTTGTTGCTATTGCTCTCTAAAATTTCCATGTTTTGATTAATGAGGTCTAAGTCCTCTTCATCGGGATTACCAGCAATGAATTTTATAGCTTTTCCTAATACATTAACAAGTCCTCTTTTAGATCTTTTCGGATAAAGTCCATCCAGTTTTTCATGAGCCTTCTTTAATTTGAACTGTAGTGTGTGTTCCAGGTGGTCTGTTACATTTAGAGCGATGGCAAGATTTTCGATGTAGTTGATGTTTTGTCTTATGTCCTCCAGGTTGATTTTGTGCATTAGTATTTCGTAACCTATCATTGTCCTGCCTGTGTCTAGTTTGATGGTCAAAAGTCCATTTTTTGTTGAAACGTCGTGATAGAGTGTTGTTTGCGTCAACGTTATTAGTCTGAAATAAAGGTAAAGGCGAAGAATTACATTTTCAATCTATTTTTATGTACTTTAATGCCATATGAATCTTTAAAAGTGAGCTCGTTGTTTTCTTTAACTTTAGAAACTTTGAAAGGCTCTCTGTCCTTAGTTATTCTTTGAGTAACTTTCACATAAACGTTCTTTCCTATTTCTACTTGTTTGGGTTTTTCTCTCGATTTGTTATCTTCCTCCACTTGTTTTTTATGTTTTCTCATCATTATTTTGATTGCTGACTGTATATTGTTGTACTTTTGTAAAATTTCTTCCGTATCTGTTTTGTTCTGGTAATTGAAGATGATTTGTCTTGGTTTATACCCTGTTGCTGAATGTATTATATTATTATGGATGTCTGTTATAATATTGATTCTGTCGGAGAAACTAAGTTCTTTATATTTTGCTTGTAGAGTTCTATATAACTCAATGAGGGTTGAGTGGAATCTTTCTACAATTCCATTAGAGTTACTAGAGCTCGTGTGGTGTATTTCAATGTTTAGATCTTGCAAAAATCCAATAAAGTCGATGGATGTTAATCCGGGTTCTTGGTCGCAAATTATTGTCTCTGGTCTGCCAAAGATTCTTATGTGTTCCGTGATTGCTCTTTTCAGATCTACGATAGTTCTGGTTTCAAGAGCGATCACGTTTGCGAATTTTGAAAAGGCGTCCACAACCGTTAGCATTTTCTCTCCTTTCATGAAGAAAACGTCGATGTGTACTTTCTGAAATGGTCTTTCCGCGGAGTTGGTTTTTTGAATCAATTTTGGTGGCTTTCTGTCGTACTCGCATTTTTTACAGGTAGGACAGTTGCTTATAAAAAATTTTAGCCTCTTGTCAATTTCTGGGAAGAAATAGTCTGCTAGTATTTGTGCCTTGTTTTCTTTTATGCCTCGGTGCGCGTATTCATGAGTCTTGCGAACGATCTAATCTTGATCTTCTGGCAATCTAACATCCTGTAAGAGTACCTGTGAAATAAAAATCCTAAAGATTCTGTTGTGAGAAAAGTGTTTTCTGTACGTTTCTTGGATTAGTTGTATTAATTATATGGGACAATATATACAATTTATACCTCTTGCATTCAGTTTTGTTTTAAAAATGTTAACTATGTCGATTTCTTTGTATTCCGGTTTTGATATCGTAAATCGGTGGTATTTCGGGAAAATCTGCTCATGAGCTTCGACGTCAATTGTAGAGATTTTGAGTACTATTTGAGTTCTAAATGTGTTAATAGGTTTTTCTGTAGTCCAAATGTAGTGGTCATCGCTTGTGTCAGCTGAGTGCACTGTCATTCCGTCGTTGTCGTCTTCTGTGTTTGTTTCGCATTCTGAATTGTTTTGGTCGTTTGGACTTTGATTGTTTGAATTAATTTCGTTCGGTTGTAGCCTAGATAGAGCATCCGCAACGACGTTCTCTTTTCCAGGCTTGTACACGGGTTCGAAATCGAATTCACTCAAATCCAGTTTCTACCTAATTATCTTTTGATTGGCACTTGTCATGGAGTAGATTAAAGGTTTATGGTCTGTAATGAGCTTGAATCGGCGCCCGTATAAATAAGGGCGGAAGTGTTTCACGGCCCATACAATGGCCAGTAACTCCTTTTCTGTTGTGCAGATATTTTCCTCTGACTTATTTAATGTTCTTGATGCGTAGGCTAAGGGACGATCTTTTCCGATTTGTCCTTGCGACAATACCGCACCAACAGCAAAGTTGCTTGCGTCTGTTGTGAGTATAAAATTCTTCGTGAAGTCCGGGTATGCAAGAATTGGATCCATTGTCAGTAAGGCTTTACATCTTTCGAAACATTGAATTCTGTCCGGGGTGAATTCGAAGAGTGTGTCTTTCCGCAACAATTGCGTCAATGGTTTGACCATCTTAGCGAAGTCTTTGATAAAACGACGATAATACCCGATTGTTCCAAGAAATTGTTTCAATTCTTTCTCGTTTTTTGGTACAGACCAGTTTCTTATTACGTCAATCTTGTCGGAGTTTGGTTTTACTCCATCTTTGGTCACGGTGTGCCCCAAAAATTGCACTTCGTGCCTGAAAAAATAGCATTTGTCTAATTGGATTTTTAGACAGGCTTCTTTTAATTTCCTGAATACTTTGCGTATGTCCTTGATATGCTCTTCAAATGAGCTAGAGAAGATAATTATGTCGTCCATGTAGACTAGGCAACATTTACCGACGAGGTCTCTAAGAACTGCATCCATAACTCTTTGAAGTGTAGCGGGTGCATTCTTGAGGCCGAAAGGCATACGAGTGAATTCGTATTTGCCTGAACTTACAGCAAAGGCCGTTTTTTCGAAATCTTCCTTATCTAGCTGGATTTGGTGAAATCCGGAGACTAGATCTAGTGTAGAGAAGTAAGTGGCTCTACCTAGTTTGTCCAAAATTTCGGTGATATCGGGAATAGGATATCTGTCTGAAATTATCTTTTCGTTAAGTTTCCGATAGTCTAATCGAAATTTCTTAACGCCTGATGGATCTGTTTTTTAGGCACTATCCATACAGGAGATGTGTAAGGAGATATGGATTCTTGAATGATCCCATCTCTTAGCATTTTTTTATTTGTTTTTGTACTTCTTCTTCAAAAACCTGTGGGTATTTGTATGACTTTGTGTGGATTGGAATATTATCCACGGTACGAATTTTATGTTTGATTTGATTAATAAAAGTGAGCTTTTGGTCATCAAAATAAAAAATTTCAGCATTTTCGTCGATTATTTTTTGCAATGCTTTTTTTCTAGAGTAGTGAGTGATTCATCGGTTACTTCGAACCGAATCTTTGAATCGTTCGGCGGTTTTTCTGAGACCGCGAATTCTTCTCCCTTCGTACTCAGTTCAGTGAAGTTAGTCTCAATGGCAGTTTGCTCATGGTTCCTGACTGCCACGTAAGCTTCATTATTGCAGCTATGGTACACCCCAGGAAGGATTGAGAATTTTCCGAATGCTTCCTCTTCGCTTACCACAAAGTCACCATTAGCTGCTATTTTAATTTTCAACAATTGGAACTCTTGTTCCGTTAGGTTAACTTTTTGTTCCTGCAGGAATTTCTTCCTTAGATTAAAGATTTTCCTTCCCACTTTCAATTGATTTCTGCCTATGTCGAGCTGAGTTTTAAGATCTCTCAGTGTCTCATAACCAATCAGGCCGTCAAAAAAGTCGTGAAATTCGAAGACGTAATATTTCACCTTTTTCTTGATTTCGAAAAGATCTAGAGAAACTGATTTAATGATTTTAAGGGTGCCGTTTATATTCTTTACCGTTATTTTGTTTTCGGTTTTAGCGTTTTCTAGATTAACATGACGCGGAGAGATGTAGTTTTTATTCGCGCCTGTGTCGACTAAAAATTTCATCTCTCCCTTCGTTGTGTTAACCGTTAGATATGGGATGAAGTTATTATTTATGTCGGTTCGTTTGGCATGTGTGCCAGCTGAAAATTCAATTCATCGCCTAAAGCTTCGTCGTCTTCAGAATCCATTAAATTCTCCAGTTGTTCCGGTGATTCTGTTTGTTCATAGTTTTCGGGTTCGTTTATTTCGTTGTTATTCACCTGCATTTTTGAAGTGTAGGTCCTCATGGATACGTCTTCGTCATTATTGTTTTTGTAGTTTTTCATTCTTCTAGAACCTGGCTTGAAATTTCCCGAGGGGGGGTTAGTATTTTGTCTAGTCTGTATTCTTTGTGATTGAATTTCGTTTAATTTTGTTCTATATGCTGCATTGGTGAACTGCATGGTTATGCTATATGCGTCCTCTAACGTTTCCGGTCGGCAGCTTCTTACGTGCATAGATACATTCTCATTAAGCCCATCTATGAATCGTGTAAGTGTTACTAAGCTGATTAAGCTGTTAATGGCCCTTGTTGAGTCTTTGTAATCATCCATAGTGGATGCTGTTGTTTTTATAGCTGTATCAATTGATTTAATTTTATTGTAGAACTCTGTCAGTGTTTTCTTCCCCTGTTTAATATAAAATAAGGATTGAATGTGCGAAGTTAAGTCGCGACGATCTCCGTATGAATTAAGGAGCGCGTCCTTGATTTCTGCCCATGTGTTTGGGTTACCTGAGGCGATTAAAATTTCTTTTGCCTCCCCTATTACTTTGGCTTTTACGGCCCTTATTAGCTGCGGATACATGGGTTTGTCCACATACCGTTGGAATAAATCAAGCGTACTTTCTACGTCTTGTATCCATGCTTTAGTTTCTTTTTTATTGCCGCTGAAATTTGGCAATAATTTGATGGGATCCGGCGTCCTGAATTGCAGGATAGGATCCTCTGTTTTTCCTCTTAGATTTTGAATTTGACCAATCAGTAAATTTTGGTTATCCGTTAGAGTTTTTATGTGTTGCAATAAGTTATCAACTGTTATTTGCTGTGGGGGGCCTGTTTGGGGCATTTGAGCTGCTCTTGGTCCCTCTATGTCGTCCAGCTCTGGTGCTGGCATCAGCTTAGGCTAAATCATTAGTTCCCGCTGATCCATTAAGCGTTAAAAAAAATTAATGGGAAAGAACCTTTTAGTTTGTTCTCCCGAAAGTGTTATGAAATGGACTTTTACTGTCTGTCACAGATAGTATTCCCGGGGAACTTCCCGTTTTATATAACAACTCACTAAATGTTGTTTTGTGTTGAAATTCTTTTAGTACTCACGCTGACAGGATGATGATTCTTTCCATCTCCCGGAGTCTTAGTTATAGCGTTGGTTCCGTGGGTGGTCCTTCCTCGCTCCTGTGCTACACAAACAAGATGATGTCCGCTCACTGGTGGCTTTCCCGGTAGCTCAGTCGTTTGCAGTAAACTGTGCTCGGTCGGTTTTCGATTTTATTTTTCTTATGCACCTAGGAAACTCTTGGTTCACAGCAATCCTTATGTTCACTAAGTTTGCTCACACTTTGCGCTTTTTTATTTTGCACTAAGTTTCAGGTCCCTCTGAAATCACATCTACTTCACTCCACTTCACACTTCACGTGAAGTTCATTACTTTAACAATGCAATCGTTCGCTTCGCCGATCGTTGGGGTATTGACTATTCTCGAATTATTGCATGAATCTGAAATTGTTACTTTTTGGTTTGTGTCTATGAGTATGATCCCTTTCTTGATCTCTTCTATACGAATAGGTTGTTTGGTGGCTTTGAAAGCACATTTTGGCGTTAGGTGATTTAGGAGATTATAGATACATTCGTCTTTGATAAGTGTTGTTGCTTCGCAAATATCTCAATTTTGCGTCTGCTTGTAGATAATGTCCCCATGCTTTGCCACTAACTTGACGTCTGTGTTGATCCGTGTGTTATTGATGTTCAGCGTCTGTACGTTGATTAGGTCGAAGTCGTCGTCCTCCAGTATTGGTATTTTGGCCAGGATAAAGATTTCGCTGTCTCTCACGATTACGCTTCCAGAAGTGTATTGAAATATTTGGTCTAGGTAGTTTAGCTTCAGTTTCTGTGCTCTGAGCCTACTTGAAATGTATGTTTTCTCCTCGAAGGAAAATAGGTTTCTATTCAGAATATCTAGCTTTGCGAATTCAATTTGTTCTTCTATGTTGCTAAGTATTTGAATTATAATGTCGAGGTTCACAATCAAATTAATGTATTCTAAATCTGTTTTTATATTTAGTGAATTATTATTCTGTGCTACTATCTGTCTGTTGATCTTTTTAAGAACGTGTGTAACATTATTGATTTTGTCTTGTAATTTTTCATTGATAATTATTTGCTTTGATAATGATTTCGAGAATGAGTTTTCCTGTCTTTCTAAGATGCCTAAGTTGTGTTGTGATTTACAATTTCCATATCGTCGCTGTCTGGGTTTCCAGCTATAAATTTAATTACTGTTCCTAGAGCGTTGACTAGTGCTCTTTTGTTTCTATGCGAATATAAGCTCATCATTTTTCCTCTGGCCTGTTGAATTTTGAAATCTGATGTATTTCTAAGGTGATCTATAACTCTGAGGTTTTCTGAGGTTTTTTGGATATAATCGATATTTTTTTTTTCCAAAATATATATTTTTATCAAGGCTCATATGGCGTTAGCCTCACGGGGCCGGGAGTTCAAAACTTTGACAATTTTTCTTATTATCTATGTTAGTAATATGTAACCGATTACTCGCGGTTGGCTCGAGGTTAGTATTACAAGTGTTTTCGTAATTCGGATGTTGCTGTCTCCAATGCTCTGTACGTGTGCCCGATACGGGATACTTCCTTTTGGGATGCAGCTGACCCTTAATCAGCAACGCCCCCCTAGTCTGTACCTCATATCTAGCGTGGTGCGTCTTTCTCGCCTCGAGGAATCCAGGATAGCATGGTCACTAGCCGGCGCAATCATCAGTTCGTGTAGAGTTGTCATAAGCGGTACAACCTTTGGCTCTTGTTGAATGATCAGTGGACTGCACAACCTTTGGCCCGTGTATCTGTAAAGAGTGTGTGTATGTATTGCCGCGACTAAGTAAAAGTTTATCGATCGGATAGGAGGGATATAAAACGGGGACACAACGAAGGAAACATCATTAAACGTTGACATCGGCGTTTCTGAGGAACAGGTATAGATGAAGCAGAAGATCAGAATCACGGCTACCTAAGATATCCCGGACGGGGATCTCCGATTGTCTGCCTTGTGCTCTCAGTGCTCTAGAGAGCTGAGAGCGAGCAGTATGGAACCGGATACACGACCAGACAACATGCTCGATGTCGTGGTAGCCATCGCCACAATCACAAAGATTATTTGCTGCGAGCCCAATGCGATAGAGATGCGCGTTTAGGTTGTAGTGATTGGACATGAGCCGAGATATCACGCGAATGAAATCACGACCTACATTCAATCCCTTGAACCATGCACTCGTCGAGACCTTAGGGATAATCGTGTGTAACCAACGACCGAACTCATCTCCACTCCACATGCGCTGCCAACTTACGAGCGTGTACTGACGAGGAATGTGGAAAAATTCATTATAAGCAATTTGCCTTTCAAAAAGTGTGCCTTCTAAAGCGCCCACCTTAGCTAGCGAGTCCGCTTTCTCATTCCCCGGAATCGAACAATGAGAGGGAACCCATGCTAAGGTAATCTTGAATAATTTTTCGACCAAAACACTCAATAGTTGTCTTATTCTAGTTAGGAAATAAGATGAGCGTTTATCAACCTTCATTGAACGAATTGCCACTATTGAGCTGAGACTGTCTGAAAAAATAAAATAGTGGTCGATGGGCAATGTTTCAATGATCCCCAGTGCGTAGTATATCGCACCCAGTTCAGCAACATACACGGAACAAGGATCTTTGAGTTTGAAAGAGGCACTGGAATTTTCATTGAAGATGCCAAAGCCAGTGGACCCGTTTATGCATGAACCGTCAGTAAAGAACATTTTATCAGATCTAACTTTCCCATATTCTGCCGAAAATATCGGCGGAATAGAATCTGAGCGTAGATGATCTGGGATTCCATGGATTTTTTGTCGCATGGACAGATCAAAAATGACAGAGGAATTGCAAAAGTATGGGAAGCAAACTTGGTTGGAGATGCCTGGTGAAGGGTGCACGTCGTGGGTAAGGTACTCATGGTATAAAGACATAAAACTTGACTGAGGAATCAGCTGGAGTAGATTTTCGAAGTTATCAATCACCAATGGATTCATGATCTTGCAACGGATGAGAAATCTGTAGGATAATTCTGTGAACCGAAGAGTAAGCGGGGGTACTCCTGCCAAGACTTCGAGACTCATCGTATGTGTCGAATGCAAACACCCCATGGCTATACGCAAGCAACGATATTGTATTCTCTCCAGCTTGAGAATATGAATCCTGGCAGCTGATCGGAAGCAAAAACTACCATATTCTAACACTGATAATATCGTTGTTTTGTACAACTGAATGAGGTCTCTTGGATGGGCGCCCCACCATGTTCCGGTTATTGTTTGGAGAAAATTGATTCTTTGCTGGCATTTCTGTTTCAAATACGCAATGTGTATTCCCCAGGTACATTTAGAGTCAAAATATACTCCAAGGTATTTGAAAAACATCGAGTGCTTGATCGTTTTGCCGGATAGGTGAAGCTGGAATTGGGCGGGTTCGTGCTTCCTAGAAAAAACAACCATTTCAGTTTTCACCGTAGAGAATTCGATACCCAGCTTTAGGGCCCACGTGAACAGATTGTTCAGGGTATCTTGCAACGACTTTTGCAGAACGACGGGATTAGTACCCGTGATGGAAATAACTCCATCGTCTGCAAGTTGTCTCAGCGTGCAATCTCTAGTTAGACAATCATCCATATCATTGACGTAAAAACTATACAAGAGGGGGCTTAGGCAGGAGCCTTGTGGTAGGCCCATAAAACTGTATCGAGAAGATTTCAAGCTGCCATGATTGAAAAACATGTGCTTTTCTGACAGTAAATTGTACAGGAAATTATTCAGAATTGGTGAAAGTCCACGATTATGAAGTTTCTCTGAGAGAATTTCCATGGAAACTGAATCAAATGCCCCTTTGATATCGAGGAAAACGGAAGCCATTTGTTCTTTGCGAGCAAATGCGATTTGGATTTCAGAAGATAGCAGCGCCAGACAATCGTTCGTCCCTTTACCTCGGCGGAAGCCAAACTGCGTATTTGACAGCAAATTGTTCGCTTCAACCCACTTGTCCAAACGAAGTAGAATCATTTTCTCTAACAATTTACGAATACAGGATAACATTGCAATCGGCCTATACGAGTTGTGATCGCAAGCCGGCTTGTTGGGTTTCCGTATGGCTATCACTCTCACTTGTCTCCAGTCATGCGGGACAATATTCAGCTCCAGAAACTTGTTGAACAAGTTCAGCAAACGCTGTTTCGCCAAGTTGGGAAGATTCTTCAACAAGTTGAATTTAATCTTGTCCGACCCAGGAGCTGAATTGTTACATGAGAGGAGGGCAATTGAGAATTCTACCATCGAAAAATTCTCATAGTCGCATTGGAGCGGAATGTCGCGTACGACGCTTTGTGCAGGAACGGAATCGGGACAAACCTTTCTTGCAAATTTGAAAATCCAACGGTCAGAGTATTCCTCACTTTCATTTGTATGGTTCCAGCCACGCATTCTCCTAGCCGTATTCCAAAGAGTGCTCATAGCGGTCTCCCTTGACAAACCATTGACGAACTTTCGCCAATATCCACGCTTTTTTGCTTTAATCAGACCTTTTAGTTTGGCTTCTAGAGCTTGGTACTTTCGAAACCATTCCACTGATCCAGTTTTCCTGAATTTTTTGAAAGCGGATGATTTTTCAAGGTAGACCTTTGAACACTCCTTGTCCTACCAAAGTGATGGAGGACGACGTCGGAAAGTGGTAGCAGGAACACGTTTCTTTTGAGCTTGAAGTGCGCTTTCATAAATCAAACTCGATATAAAGTTATACTCTTCGAGTGGAGGAAGTTCATGCATTGAAACAAGTGCTTCAGATATTGTTTCTGCAAATTTTCTCCAGTCAATATTTTTCGTGAGGTCATACGCAATATCGACTGTCTCACGAGAACCTGATTCATTGGCGATCGATAAAATTATTGGCAGGTGATCACTACCGTGGGGATCTTGGATTACCTTCCACGTGCAATCCAGGGATAACGAAGAAGAGCAAAGTGATATGTCTAGCATACTTGCCCGTGCAGGAGGGTTGGCTATTCTAGTTGCTTCCCCAGTATTCAAAACTGTCAATTTGAAGTTGTCGCACAAATCATAAATCAACGTGGCACGGTTGTCATCGTAGAGTGAACCCCATGCTGTTCCATGGGAGTTGAGGTCACCTAAGATTAGCCGTGGCTCCGGCAGTGCCTCGATGATATCAAAAAACTGATGGCGGCCAACCATAGTTCTTGGAGGAATATATATCGAGGCAATGCAGAGGTCTTTGCCATTGATTTGTGTCTGGCAAGCGACAACTTCAATGCCTGTCATCGATGGGAGAGTGACTCTATAGAAGGAGTGACATTTTTTGATCCCCAATAGTACGCCACCAAACGAGTCATTTCGATCGAGGCGAATAATGTTAAAATCGTGGAAATTCAGTTCGTCGGCTGAAGAAAGCCATGTTTCACAGAGGGAAAATACATCACAGTTAGAACTATGAATTAAAAATTTAAATTGATCTAGTTTAGGGATGATGCTTCTGCAATTCCACTGTATTACAGTGGTCAAATCCTTGACCTCTTGCACTGAATCAGGCATCGAGGGAAATGAACGCTGCTAAAAAACCACATTTTTCTTTCAAAAATGTTCTCACAATCGGGAGCAAACATAATACTATGCTTTTAAGAGGGTCATTTATATTTAAAGCATTTAAAATATTGTCCACAAGGTCAGAAAGCGCAAGCAAGCCAGATTGTGGCTGTTGCCTCGACCGCGAAAAAGGAACAGACGTGTTGGGCTCTGCTCCGGGAAGTGCTGAGGACCCCTGGTGCGTAGAAGAACCGCTTAAACCAGGAGGTACTTGCTTCGGTCTATTCTCAGCACGTTCGATACGAGGTTTCATTCCAACTTGGGAAGTTTCGGTCTTCTTTCTGGGGAGTGATGGAAAAGAAGTAATTTTTCTTTTCCTAATGGCACCCTGCGATGTACCGGAACTTCCTGCATTAGGAGCGTCAGCAACAGACTCGTCGTTCTGCAGAATGGAGTAGGGATTGTCCTGAGTCGTTGGAACGGAACTCTTAAGCATTTCTGCATAAGTCCGCTTGGAACGTTCCTTTAAGGAACGCTTGATTTTTTCCCCTCGTTGTATGTACACCGGGCATTGAGAAAGATCATGGGGGGCCCCGTCGCAATGAAGACACTTGCGCTCTTTTGCGCAAGAAGTCCCATCATGACTCTCTCCACAATCTGCGCAACGTTGTTTATTGCAACAATAGGCGGCCGTGTGACCGAGTTGCATACATTTGTTGCATTTCATTACCCGGGGTACAAACAACCGAACAGGTAAACGAAGTGCACCTATTGCAACGTAGTTTGGAAGAGCGGAACCCTCAAATGTCACACGAAAAGAGTTTGTCCGATTGAGAACTCGTTTTCGTTTCCCTTTTCGTTTATTACACCGTCTATTTCAACGTTGCAACAGGGTACGTATACGCGATACTCAATCGCAAAGAGATCACAGCGCGTTATTGCATTCGCTTGGGTCCTGCAAGAGACGACAACTCGTAATTTGTCTGGCCCCATCCGAGTAATTTCAGTAACTTTGGAAAATTTCTGCGTTAGTTCTTTTGAGATGCGAATGACATTAAGAGGTTTTGATTTTCGTCTAAAGTATACAATGAATGGACCTTTGAATCCCTCCGGGTATTCCTTTAGACGAAAATCATGTTTTTCATCAATTTCCTCATCTTCAGAACTTTCTACTTCATACACAGAATTTTCCTCCTCAATGTCTGCTTCATCCTCCTGCTCTTCAGGAGGTGGGTCAGCATCAGAAACATTCAATGACGTGGATGGGGGATCCTCCCCGCCCTCAGCCATAATAATAAATTAGTCACCTGTTCGATGTGAACAGTATAGAATAATAATAAAAAAATAGAAAAAAAAATAAATGAGTAAATAAATTATATTTGTATTAAAGGTATATATAAATTATATTTATTTCAATTTTTTATTGTATAAATTCAAAAATGAAAAAAAGTTTCAACAAAAGTTCAACGGTAATGTATGAAAAATGTACACCCCTAATGCCAACGCTTGCCGATTTGGTAAATACAATGTTGGACAATGGTGTAAATCGTACACAGGAGGTTGAAGGAATGATAAATGGAACAATAGAAAAATAAACTTCTACTTGCCGCTGCTGTGTAACGTGTGATGAATGTGTGTTGATCTGAACTGGATCCTCAGCGTCTCGATCGTGCACCACTTTTTATTGAGCTCGCTTCACTCGCAAGCGCTGATGAAAAAAGCACAATATAAATCTGCGTGAAAAAAAACACCGTTATCGGATCGATTCTCAAACTTGTCCGATCAGCTCGCGAGTTCCGATATCGGCCTCGTCACCATGATTCGTGGCAGTGCTGGTTCTCCAAGCTTTAACTGCAGTGGGATTTTTCTTAGTTAACTCCTATGCCGGCTACCGTGCATGCGAATGGAGGGAGTTAAAATACCCAGAAATCGAGTCATAGAGGTATATCATAGCGTATCGGCCTTCAGCTATGAGACGGCGATAACGTATTTGGTTATGCCGTACGGACTCATCAATTGACATGATAGGTTGGAACGGACCTTCATAATCAAAGCTACTATTTATGGTATCAATCCAGCCCTCAGGGACTTGGTCTGGATGATCACCTGCGGTCTTGTAGCAACAACCGGGTGACTCAGGTAATCTTAGGCGGCGGTATGTATTGATAACACTGGATGATATACTTCCTGGATCTAAATCCGCGGGGGAACACAAAGTGCCACTTTCAAAACGAAGGATATCGTCTAACTGGCCACTGTGTCGCATGAAGCCGTATAACGCCAGGGAGCCTTTGTCTATTGGAGGTAGACCTTCCATAAACTTCATCTTCTCACGTAGAGGTATGAAGGCGGCTTCCTGCTTGCTCCAGAGTATGGGATTGTACTGCAAGCGTGATCCAACTGCAGCTGTGGACCAATGTCGTTGAGCGTCCTGATAATCTTGAACGCATTCTGGATGCCAGGCTCTTGATTGTGGATAATATCCTAGGAAGTTATTAGTGGGCTGCATCCTGTGTGGTGTCAAAGCGGGGGGGAGTGGTTCGTAATCTACGATTCCTGGACCTACATGTAGTAGCTGAGCTTCAATAAGAGCTCGCGTTGTGTAGGGAGCGATCGCAACCTCATAAACGTTGTGATTTTCCGCGTCTGGTAATCCAAAATCCCCTCCTGCTAATTGGGTCCTGTTGTGGATGCGGCGAGGCTTAGGTATAAGTAGTTCTGGTACGTTTGCCGCATACTTGTACCCCTCTTTGTCGGTTATGTGACCGATGCCCTGAAGCCAGCTGTAGACCTCGATTGGGATGTGCACTGTTGTGGAGTTAACTAAACGTTCACAGTCAACACAACTTAGGCGACTATCCCATAACGACGAAACAACGATATTGTTCTCTATAGATTTGATGTTGATTTTATGTATAACTCTCTCGAATCCTACTCTTATTCTGGTCTGCTTCAGTTTTATGGCGATTCTGCCATTATTATGGGATATGTCTTTAAACTTTGTAGCGTTTGTTAGAGCGACGCATATTAATCTGCAACGAAATCGAATGGTTTATTTAGAAATTAGTTCTTTATTCGGTTTTTGTGTATTTTGATGTCGTAAGAGTCTTCGAATGTAAATTCATTGTTTTGTTTAACGGTTGCTGGTTTAAATGGGTCTTTGTCTTTTGTTAGTCGTTGTGAATTTTTAATGTATTTTGTCTCTCCAGGGTTGAGATTTTGAGGCTTTTGGTTATTTTTGTTTAATTGTTCATATTTATCTTTCCTTTAGCTCAATTTTTATCAATTTTTACTGTCGATTGTAAGTTTTGAAATTTATCTGAGATTTCCTCCATGTTTGTTGAACCCGAGTTGTTAAATATTAAGTTTCTTGGTTGATTTTTGGTTGTAGTATGGAAGGTGTTGTTATAAATGTCTATGGCGATATTTATTAGATTGTTTAATGTGACATCTTTAAATTTCGATTTGTTTGTTCGAAAAATTTCGATGAGGGTGGAATGAAATCGTTCTACGATGCCGTTTGAATTTGAGCTGCTTGCGAAGTGTATTTCAATTCCGAGATCGTTTAAAAATCCTATGAAGTCTATGGATCTGAAGGCCGGTTCTTGGTCACTTACTATAGTTTTGGGTCTTCCAAATTGACGGATGTGTTCTGTTAATGCTGTTTTGATGTCAACGATAGTTCTACTATTTAGTGGAATTGCGTTGGCAAATTTAGAGAATGAATCGACTATAGTAAGCCATTTTTGACTTTTTAGGAAAAATATATCGATGTGTACTCTATCAAAAGGCTTTTCTCCGAAAGTACTTTTTCGAATTAATTTAGGCGGCTTCCTGTCGTATTTGCCTTTTTTGCAAATGTCACAGGAGCTGATAAAAATTTTGAGCTTCCGATCTATCTGTGGAAAAAAGTGGGTTAATAATATTTGATTTTTGTTCTCTTTGATACCTCGGTGTCCGTGGTTGTGTGCTTTCCTTATTATTTCGTCCTGTTGATCTTCCATCCTCACATCTTCCAGCAGGGTTTATTTTATTTATTTTTATTTTACCATCTTTGGTCACAGACCACACAGACTATTTAGACATTCTTAATTCTATCTTTAAAAACTAGTCTACTTATGTTGAAATCAAAAATATCGTGCACATCGTTAAAAAGCCTACAGCATCTATCTAGCGGATTGTTATATCCGTATGTAGTACGGTGCCCTTGAACTCTGAGAAAGGAAGTGCTTCGGAGTTGGCGGTTCGGAACGTGAATATTAATATTTTGCAGTATGCTGCCGCAGTCGATGTTGTTGCTTAGTACGTCGTAGATGAACAGCCTTTGCAGAAAACTACGCCGGCTCGACAGAGTTTGGAGTCCGATGAGCGCGCATCGATGTTCGTAAGGCGGTAGATTGTCGGGATTTGTCCATGGGAGCCGCCGTAATGCACTTCTTATAAAACGTTTCTGGATTTTTTCGATACGTGTTACGTGCACACTGTAATACGGGGCCCAGATCTGCACTCCATACTCTAATACGCTGCGAACCAGAGAACAGTACAGTGACTTCATGGCATGTACGTCGTCAAATTGCGCTGTATTTCTTCACAGGAAGCCAAGCATGGAGTTTGCTTTAGTGACTGTCATCGATATGTGCTCGTTGAATCTCAATTTCCTGTCTAAAAGTAGCCCAAGGTCCTTGATAGAGCATACTCTCACAAGCGGTGACTCATTCATCGAATATTCGAACGTGACCGGTGTTCGACTTCGGCTGAAGGTGATGATTTTGCATTTGGCTGGGTTTGCCAACATTCCGTTCATCTTACACCACGATGACAAGCGTTCAATATCAGCTTGCAGAGCCAGGCAATCAACCGTCGTCTTGATAATGCGGTAGAGTTTTAGGTCATCTGCATACAAGAGCTTGCAGCAGCTTAGGTGGTCGCATACATCGTTTAAAAAAAGTATAAAGATGAGAGGACCAAGGTGACTACCCTGAGGAACCCCGGACGGTAGTTGAAACGCATTCGATGTGGCATCGTGAACCTTCACGAAAGCTTTCCTGGACGAAAGGTACGATTCTATCCAGCGAACAATCCACGAAGGAAGACCGAGGCGGCTCAGTTTTGTGATAGCGAGACCATGCGGAACTTTGTCGAACGCCTTGGAGAAATCGATATACACGGCATCAACTTGACGACGCTTCTCGATGGCACCAACCAGAGTGTTAGTGAAGGTCATCAGATTGGTAATGGTGGAGCGTTTCTTCATAAACCCGTGCTGAAATTCCGAGATTAACGATCGGACTGCCGTGTATAGCTTATCGTGTAGCAGTCTTTCCAGGACTTTCGCCAAACAGTCCAGTATCGAGATTGGACGGTAGTTTTCCACGCTGTGAATGTTTCCAGATTTGAAGATCGGGGTTATGGATGCTAGCTTCCATGACTCAGGAAAGACGCCGTCAAGAAGTGATCGATTGAAAATAAACTTCACAGGGATGGTCAATGATGCAGCACAATTCCTAATGAAGGAAGGTGGAATTCGATCCGGACCAGGACCTTTCGAGGCGTCAACAGAAGAGAGGGCTTTGAAAATATCGTCGTGGCTGAAGGTGATTTGCTGTAGACGAATATCAAAACTCGGCAAGTTATCGATGTATTCCTGCGGAGTCGGAGCCTGATCGACTTCGTAAACGGTTCGGAAGAATTCCGCAAAGAGATTAGCAGAGCTAGCAGCGTCAGAGGAGCTTTGACTACAGTATGTAACGTCCACTGGAATACGTGCAGAGCCTTTTCGGGAATTTACGAAATTCCAGAAAGATGATGGATTTATCTTGAAACTACTCTGCAAATTGTCAATGTACTGCCGAAAGCTAAGTTCATGTAAACCACTATACTCGGCTTCAGCCGACTGTACAGCAGTTTTATTAGCAGCTGTTTTGGAGCGGAAATAACGTTTCCGAGCTTTTCGCAGACGGTTACGCAGATTACGGAGTTCGGAATTCCACCATGGTTGTGTGAAATTTAGGGAAGGCTTACATCTTTTAACAGGAACGGTGTCTTGAATTATTTGATATATGTTGTCGTAGAAGGCAGAGACGGCTGCATCAATGTCAGAGAGGTCAAGAAGCTCTGTCCAATTCAACGAGCCGATTCGCTCGTTGATAGCGTTAAAGTCACACCGTGCAAAGTCATACTCACTGCGAGCTGCTGGAACACCGGGCGGGCGGATCTGGCCAGGCGAATGGACGTCAAGTTTTAAAAGTAACGGCTTATGATGATCGTCGATTTTTAAAATAGCAGATGGTGGATCAAACAGCTCAATACCGTCTGAATCGCTAACGAATACCAGGTCAAGTAACTTGCCATTCACATTGACTAGATCGTTGATTTGCTTGAGTCCAACGGACAAAATGGACTCGACAAGAGCAAGTTCTTGTTCAGACGATGCATTGAGTGGCAACAGGCCGTTGATGTCTTCTTCGAAATTCCACACTAGATTTGGTAGGTTATAATCACCCACGACGATAGTTGAATCATGAGGCTTTGCCATATCTATAAGTTGTTGCACAGACTCGGCGTGTTTGGTATAAATATCCAGATGGCTGTTGGGACGAATATAGATGCAGCATAGGAAGAGCGATCGATGTAGAAGAACAATTTGTACGGCAATTTGTTCAAGGTTCTCACTGTCTAACAGATGCACGGATTTGCAATTAAGTCTGGGATTGACAGCAATCAAAACGCCGCCGCCGCGTTGAAATGAGCTGGTGCGAGAGTTCCGATCACAACGATAGATTGTATAGTTAGCTGCCAACTCGGTATTCGCAATGTCGGAATGAAGCCACGTTTCGGTGAAAATTACCACGTCGAAATCACAGGAGAGCAACGAGTGAAGCAAAGCGTTCGTTTTAGTACGTAAACCACGGACGTTTTGATAATAAATGGTCAAGAAATCACGAGTGCTGATTGAGGTTGGCAGAATTGTTACGTCGACGTTGCTCCCGGGTCGGCTATTGGCACAGGTTTCCAAAAATGCCGTGTGGAGGTGCCATTGTCCACGAATTCGCGAAATTCAATTCCTTGCGGCCAAGTAGAGGGGTCCATTGCCTTCATCTTCAGGTTTTGGTTGATTCCCAACTTAAACGACACAAACGTCAACGTGGTTGACGGTCGGCCCCTTGGAATAAGCGATTTTGCCACTACATCATCCGTCTGCAGACATTCCTTGGCGAGGTTTTGGATCTCCACTTCAGAAACTTCGGGTGAAATTTTCGAAAGATACAACCAAAATCTGTTATCTGATCTTTCTGTGGCTGCGATAGTTGCTCCGTTCGCCATCAAACCTGTACCACGAAACATTTTCGTTGGCCGTTCAGGTCGTTCGGGATCTTCGTCGCGGGCTCTTTTCGGTGTTGATCGATTGCCAAATTGAAAACGGTGAGGCAGGGGCGACAATACCGCTGGAGAAATTTTATTGAAGCCTCCTTGTATCTCCACTCTCAGCTCGGCAATCAAGCTGTCTTTTATCTCCGTCTTCAGATTATCGACAACCTTTTGGTACACATCGTTCAGTTCCTTGGTGGCAGCATTCATCGATGTTATCGTGTTCTTAAAGCGTGCGTTTGCCATGATGTCGCGACATCCTTTACACATCCAGAAAATAGCGGGATTTCCAGAGATTTCCTTGTATAATGTATCCGTTATTCTGGCGCATTTAAAATGGAAAGACGCTTTACAGAAACCACCACAGACAACTTCAGCAGATGTCATGTTTGATGCGCAACTATTGCAGATTTCCATTTTACGGAAGAGCAAAAGAACTGGCAGCACTGTAATACTTCTCGAAAAACACCACCTGGGCGCACGTATAGATGTCAGATGGTAATCAAAACACACAATAGGCAACGGAACGGGACGACGAAATAGAAAGAAACTATTCGCTCTGAGCAATACGCACACTAACTCACGATTGGTATGTTTTTGTTTTGCTCTTGGATGACGATGAGGGTGATAACTGCCGCGATGCGGAAAAACTGATGATGATGGATGTATGTGCGAGCTGCTTGTGGGTCTGTTTCGGAATCCGGAGTGAGAAGATGAGCAGCAGCGGGATAAATATATTATCAGATTGATACAGATGAATTTTTATGACAGTGGAAATTGATGATGAGATGATGAACGAATGATGAGCTAATGTTTTTATTTCTATAATATTGTATTTCTCCCACAATATCACCACCGCTAACGGATATATCAGTTTTTTTAAATGTTTTAATTCAGGAATGTGAACTGTTCGAAAATGGACTATCCTTTGCGCCCAAGCTGGATCATCTAAATCAAATAATTCCAAATTACTTAGAAATACCATTGGTATTCTATCTAAGACTTGTAAATCGCTGTATTTTTCTCTAATTGCAGCTTGTCCTCCACCAGCAATATTCTTTATGTACTCACTCTCACTACTAGAAAATTTGATATCATTTGCTAAACCTATTCTTGCTCGCAAAAGACCCATTGTAGCGAATAAATCTTGCTTACTTAACGAGTTCATTTGGCCAACTACCAAACAAAAATTTAAAAACGGATCCATTATAAAATTTTTACCACTTCCCGGTGCTCCATTTATGTATAACGTATTGCACTTTTGATTTTTTCTATCAATTATTTCATAGACTGTTTGCAAAAATTTTTTGACGTCTTCGAATTGAACTTCAATAGCTTTCTCTAAATACTTAACAGATTTTCCTAATGAATAGTATATATCCGAACATTTGCTTGTTGCAATGAATAAAGGCCACCTGTTTAACATTTCATAGTAATGCACAAATTCAGCTACAGTGTAGTCAACAAATCTTTCTTTTACTGAACGAATTGCTTCTTCAAATATTTTATTTTTCGATTTATAATGAATCAACACAGGATTATTTTTCCATTTTCGAACCTTAGCACAATTTTGTAGAGGAGTACAGTTATATTTCAAAATTTCTTTCATTAAAATATTTTTCAATTGTATTTCCTTTAGTTGTTCTTTAGTACACAAATTTAAAATACTTTTATTTAGTTTTTCTTCTTCAGAGCTTCCGTCTCCAGTTGCTCCCAAAACTGTGTTGACTTCACTGCGTTGACCAGAAGATTGTTTGCGTCGGCTTCTAAAGGTGTCACCATTGTCGGAATTTTTCCTTTTTCCTTTGAAACCACTAATTTGTTGCTGGCTTTGTACTGCGCCAACATCTCTTTCGTCGATGTCACAATCGTTCCCCGACAACTTGCTGCCTCCAGCGATCCATTTTGTTGCAGCTCATGTAGGAATTTGCATTGTCGTAAATTTTGAACTCGATGATCCTGCTCCTGGAAGAGGGTTTGACCATCCCTTTGTATGAGTAGGATGTATCGCCACGTACCGCATAAATATTCGATGCAATTTTTCCAGTATTCGGCCGAGAGTTCCGACAGAGGAAGAAAAGGTCCTCGTCGTCGGAGTCGCTTTGTTCCACGTAGGAAGGTACAGCGGCACTGCGAGCTGGTGAAGGTGCACGAATGGTAGACATGTCCGTGGCCGCGCGCTTCGATGGTACATTGGTCTCTAATTCTTCGCTGTTGTCCGTGGCAATACTCACAGTTGACTCCACCGATGCACGTCGCTTCCTCGATGTGGAAGGCAATGACGAAAGATTTCCGTCCACTTCGCTCGTCTCTTGCCTTTTGAGCAACTGCAAGAAGTCCCTGAAGACTGACATCGATAACGACATCTCTAATCCAATAATAAACAGGTTCACTTGGGTCTCGAGATCTGCTTGGCCCTCGTTCGATTCCGTCAATTCCGAAACGTTGCGACAGCTGATGTTTAACTGGTACATGAACTGTCGCAATTTCGCTGCTTTTGGCTTCTTGATGGATTCGATCCATTGTTCAAGTTTTTTCACGAAATTATTCTCAATTATTGCTGCAGCGAATCCACGAATATCTAACACTTTGGCGATTGCCAACGGCGCAAGTATTTTAAATAATTCAAACATCCTTTTGGTTCACTAAGTTTTCAACTTTTTCAAACAAACAAGCACTTAAGTCTTCACTAGTGGTTCACCCGAAGAGAAGTCACTGACTGGTAGCTTGTCCATAATTCCGGAGGAATTATATCAGCCAGCAGCACGGCACAACATGGGTTTCTGAAATTACTACTTTATATGTTTTATTAGATGCGAAATGTTTCTTGAAGGTTTCCTGCACCAGTTGTGCTAAAGATATGGGCACTTTTAAACAGCTTACGCCTTTCGGGTTAAGGGTTCGTTTTAGTATTTCTACTACCTCCTCCTCGGTATAACCTTTTTTTACTATGATGTGTCTATGGAATTTGGGAAAGATTTGTTCGTATGCTGTAATTTCGATGTTTCCAATTTTGAATAGGATTTGGGTTCTAAAAGAATTAATTGGTTTTTCAGTATAGGGTATGAAATAGTCGTCGCTCGTATCGGCGGAGTGTACTGTCATACCGTCGTCGTTTGAAGTGTCGTCTTCTTGTTCAGAGGGTTCGGCTTGCAAGGAGTTTATGTTGATGTCGTGTTTCGGGTTTAATCGAGATAAAGCATCGGCAACTACATTTTGTTTACCAGGCTTATAAATCAACTCGTAGTCAAATTCTTCTAATGCAAGTTTTCCTCTTATGATACGGTTGTTTGCATTCGTAAATGAAAAAGTCAATGGTTGATGGTCGGTGAACATTTTGAATTTTCTACCATAGAGGTAGGGTCTAAAATGGTTCACTGCCCATACAATTCCGAGGAATTCTTTCTCTGTTGTAGAGTAACGTTCCTCTGTCTGATTCAGTGTTCTTGAAGCATAAGCAACAGGTCTATCGTTGCCTATCGGCCCTTGAGATAGTACCGCGCCTATTGCGTAATCGCTTGCATCTGTCGTCAATAGGAATTCCTTGCTGAAATCCGGATAGGTTAATACCGGGTCTAGCATTAGAAGTTGCTTGCACTTCTCAAAACATGCCTCGATGTCAGGTGTGATTTTGAATTCAGTATCTTTCCTTAGGAGTCCTGTTAATGGCTTTACTATTTTTGCGAAGTCTTTGATGAATCGCCTGTAATAGCCTAAAATTCCTAGAAACTGTCGAATTTCTTTTTCTGACTTTGGAATTGACCATCGTTTGATCGCTTCTATTTTGTCACTATTGGGTCGTACTCCCTCTTCCGAGACAGTATGACCTAGAAATTGTGTTTCCTTTCTGAAAAACTCGCATTTATCAAGCTGTATTTTCAGTCTGGCCTCTTTAAGTTTCTCAAGTACTTGAGCTAAGTTCTTAAGATGTTCTTGAAGAGAGCTGGAGAATATTATTATATCGTCCATATAGACGAAGCAACATACTCCTTCCAAATCTCTTAGAATACAGTCCATAACCCTTTGAAAGGTTGCGGGTGCATTCTTTAGCCCGAATGGCATACGTGTAAATTCGTATTTGCCACCGTTCACTGTAAATGCCGTCTTTTCCCTATCTTCATTAGCCAACTGGATCTGATGGAAGCCAGAAACTAAGTCGATAGTAGAAAAGTATTTTGCCTTTCCCAATTTGTCCAGGATATCCGTTATCTCTGGGATAGGGTACTTGTCATTAATGGTCTTCTCGTTTAGTTTCCTGTAATCGATAACTAAACGGAATTTTTTTTGACCTGAAGAGTCGGTTTTCTTAGGAACCACCCATACTGGAGAACAGTATGGTGAAATGGATTCTCTAATAATTCCGTCCGCAAGCATTTTCTTTACTTGCTCTTGTACTTCCTTTTCATACACATACGGATATTTGTATGATTTGGTATGAACGGGAATATTATCCACTGTGCGAATGTGATGCTTGATTTTATGGGTAAACGAGAGCTTATCTGTTTCCACATACAAAACATCCTTGTATTGTTTGATCACTTTTTCCAGAGCGTTTTTCTCCTCCACATTCATGTGATCGTCTCGAAATTTATACTTAGTGGGGTCGATTTGTTCTAATGATTCAGTCAAATCGAACGGGTCATTTTCTAACATTTGATTCGGTTTACAATGTGTATCAACCTTGTTGAATAAATCGTTATCAATTCCAAGTTCATTGGAATTGATTTCCATCTGAGTTTTTGAATGATTTTGTATTGCTACAAATGCTAAATTGTTCGAGCTCTTGTAAAGTCCAGGCAAAATCGTAAAATTTTTGTGAGGTTTTTCGTCCTCTATGAGAAATTCTCCATTCATTTTTGTTTTGATTTTAATAAATTGAAATTCTTGTTCGGTTATATTTACTTTATGATCTTCTGGAAATCTCTTCTGCATTTGAATAGTCTTTTTCCCAATTTTCAGTAGATTTTTACGAATGTCCATCTGAGCATTCAGGTCTCTGAGTGACTCGTAGCCAATCAGTCCATCAAAAAATTTGTGAAATTTAAATATGTAAAATTTCAACTTTTTCCTAATTTGAAATGGATCGAAAGATGCCGATTTGGTAATGTTATGTGTTCCGCTTATGTTCGTGACCTTGATGCCATTTTCCGTTTTGCAATTTTCAATGTTGACATGTTCGGGTGAAAGATAATTTTTGTTCGCTCCTGTGTCGATCAAAAATTTCATTTCTCCTTTGGATGTCTGTATAGCAATGTATGGAATAAAATTATTGCTCTTTATCTTTCGGTTTGTGGGGTTTCTTCCAGGAGAAAATTTAGTTCGTCGTCAACGAAATAATCATCATCATCTGACTCCATCGTTGAGTTGTTTTCATGAGTGGGGGTTTCATGTTCCCGCTCGCAGGCATTGCTGTTTTGGCATTGTGTAGCACAGCTGTTGTGGTTATTCACCTCCGCTCTGGACTTAGCTGTTTTCATAGAAACATCGTCATCCAGGTTGAGCTTCTGGTTTTTGAATTTTCCGGATCCATTAGATTTATTCTGATAATTATGTGAATTAAATTTACTTTGGAAATTTTGATTCTTAGGTGGGGCTAATGGCAGTGCCTGTGGTAATGATTTTTTGTTATCCGCATACAATTGCCGGTCTTGCGTTGGGTTTTTATCAAACTTCTGCCGGTAAGCGGCATTTGAGTATTCTCGTGTAATAGAATACGCTTCTTCTAAAGTTTCTGGACGGTAACTTCTAACGTGCATAGACAGTTGTTCGCCTAAGCCATCCATGTAACGGGTGAGCGTCATTAAGCTAATCAGTTTATTTATTGCTTTTGTTGCTCCCTTGTAGTCGTCAAGCGTTGAGGCTGTTGCTTTGATAGCAGTGTCTATCGCTTTTATTTTATTGTAATATTCGACTAAAGATTTATTTCCTTGCCGAATGTAGAATAATGATTGGATATGTGATGTTAAATCACGTTTGTCGCCGTAGGAATTTTGAATGACTATTTTGATATCGTCCCAATTACTTGGGTTACCGGCGGCAATAAGAATCTCCTTTGCCTCTCCGATAATTTTGTTTTTTATTGCTCTAACGAGCTGTACGTAAATTGGATCTCCTCTATAACAGTTAAATAAGTTTAGAGTAGTTTCGGCATCTTCCAGCCATGCCTGAGTCTCCTTTTTGTTGCCTGAAAATGTTGGCAGATTTTTGATGGGATCAGGTGTTCTGAACTGTAAGAACGGGTCGTCAGCTTTCGCTTTCAGCCTATTTATAGTACCTATCAGTTCATTCTGGTTTTCGGTAAAGTGTTTTATGTGGCTGAGCAGAGCCTCGATTGTCATAGGTTGCTCTTGTGTTTGGGTTAATTGCTGAACTGGTTGAGCAGTGTGTAGCTCATCTAGTTCGGGTGCGGCTGGCACGGATGGTGATATCGAAAAGTCACGATCCATATTCGCCAAGTTTGCTTTCTGAATTTCTATTCGTTAGTTTCTTCTGCGTTTCCCGCAGGTGTTTCGTTTATCGTTTGTGTGTTTTTAGCGTTAGTAATGCACACTTGTGATATTCAGGTGTTCGCTTACCTCGAGTAGGGGCTAGCACCTCTGAATTAGTAATGGGGTTTATGTGTTTTAGCAATACTTGCACTCTGGGTGTCTGATTGATTTTAAAAATGTTAGGTTAAATGTTGAAAGAAAAAAAATTCGATCACTTACAGGAGAATGGTTATCTGCATTTCCTGGAGTCCTCTAATCGTTTAGTCGTTGTGTGCGGGTTCTTTGTTGCGGATCCTTCTTCGTGACTACGTAGCATTAACTGACTGATATACACTCAACAGCGGTTTCCCGGCGTACGCAGCTGTTTTATTCTTAAACTTCACTCGGTTGGTATTCGCGCAACACTCCGTCGACTGCGCCAATTATGTCGGGTTTTTCACAAGCGATATAAAAAAAAACACTTAATTAACTTTCGACACTATTTAATTTCTTACACTACGAACATCGATTTGAGACTCTTAAAATCTATCCTGCACTCCTTTTTATAAATTACATTCTGCTGACTGGCGGTTCCTGTGGTGGCCTGATATTCCCGCGACCCTCGATCGCGTGGTCCGATTTATATTGCACGCGTCATCGATTTGTCGGTAGCGGTCGCACGTTGTTGGTTATATATTGGTTATACTAAAACTAACTAGATTTTATTCCCATTTCCAGTCTCCGGGATCGCTGAATCTGCACCTCGCGCGCTTATCTGTTGGCGGCAATTATGCCGTTCAAATTTGATACCGCCATGGGTGGTATCAAATTTGAACTCTCTATAATATAGTCCTCTAAGTCTATCATATGATAGATTTTGTGATCGCCGTCTTTTAAAAAGCTATTTCCTGTTACCAATATGAGCAATCCGGGATTGTTGCTAAGATCCGTGATAACCATCTTGGTTGCGCATAGTGGGCTACTACAAAATACAAGATATAAAATTAGCTTGATGTCCATGATTATCGTCGCCTATAAAATAAAAAAAACATTAGAATGTTGTTCGAGGAAGTAAGTTTGATATTATAATTGTTTTTATGATAGTTTTTTTTGAATGAGAAAAGGTTACTCTCGCTATTCTCTTACTCTTCGCATTTTTGCTTTGTGTAATTTTCTGTTATTTTCGTCTATGTAGGTTTGGTTCTTGTCTTCCGTTACAAGAGCAGCTTCGAACCAATTCTTGGTTTTAGCTTTAATGCCTTGAATTTTGGCTCTTATTGCTTGTATCCAGGCCCTATACACGGGGGTATTCCTAGCGGCTTCAAGTAGAGGAATAAGATTATCAATTGCTTTAATAAAGCTATGAAGTTTAACTGGGTTGCCATCAAAGCATCCTAATTATCTGTGGAGTCTGTAAGGATTTCAAAATCCTCTCCACTGGAGATAATTCTTGATTAATGTTAGGTACTGCTGCTGCTGCTGCTTGACCTACGCGAGCAGCTTGCACAGCGTGAGCGGCACCTGCTGCTTCTATTTCAAGCTGCTGGATGTGGTCATCCCGGTCCTGAACCGCGGCTTCTAATTCAGCTACACGTTGTTGGAGCTGGTAAGGATCCATTTTTTAAAATTGGAGTTTTGTTTATATCAGTAGTAATAATGCTTTGGAACGTTCGAGTGCGGAGAACAAAATTGATAAATTCCCACTATTCAATGCACTGGTGAGTAAAAGCAAACGAAAAAAAAACTTCGAGGAATCCACTGAATTTCTTTTATTGAATAACAACACAAAAAACAAACAGACCGTATGTGGTTTATTTCAGAATGAATAAAACTTTTTCACCAAGGGAAATTTAATTGAATTCACTTTTTTTTAAAAAAAAAGATAATGTTTCATTCAGCAACTAAAAAAAAAATTAATGCCATTCACGAAATTCACCGGAAAATTTGAATTGATTAATTATAATTCACGAAGTTCACAAAAAAATCGTTGAATAAAATAATTACAACTAATTACATTCACTGCAAAATTTTTCTTCGAAAATTGATTAAATTCACACAATTCGGTAATAATAACTAACACTCTAAATCAATCAATCAGTAATCAATTATTTCTGCACAAAAAAAATATACAACCAATTTTCACTCGGTTGGGAGAAAACTTAACACTAGCACTTTTACATTAGCTAATCTTAATAAATTACTTACAAATTACTGCTCACCTTGGCGATATGCTGTCGTCTCGGTGGCTGATAAAGCGTGGCTCGGGTGCCTCGTTGTTGTTCCACAACTTTTCGGTAATCCGCCGAAAATAGCTGCAACGCTGGAAACACAACTTTCAACACCAACTACCGACACGCGCCAGTTATAGTTGCTGGGCAACGTTCGGGTTTTTTAAAAAACTAACACTTGACTGCGCCAGGTCCTAACTAGAACTAACTAGATTTTATTTTCCAAAAGCTTTTATTAATCACAAAACACTTCGTCAGCATTCCATGCCGTTGTTGTAGTCCGTCCGTTGTTTATGGTTATCCGATGATGCGAACCGATGCTGTCGAGATATTTATGTTCCCATTTCCAGTCTCCGGGATCGCTGAATCTGCACCTCGCGCGCTTATCTGTTGGCGGCAATTATGCCGTTCAAATTTGATACCGCCATGGGTGGCAGCAATGCAGCTGCTGTTGATAATCTATTGTAGGGTTCTCTGACACACCCGTCCGTAACTTATATATAAATATATATATATATATATATATATATATATATATATTATATATATATATATATATATATATATATATATATATATATATATATATATATATATATATATATATATATATATATATATATAATAATAAGACTTACGGAAGGTAGGTCATAAAAAAAACTTTATTTCTTCGCTTAAACACTAATGTTACACTTTTGGGATCGTAATAATAACTGAACTGGCTAATTTGGTTACGGCCCTTATTTAAAACCTAATTCTGTTGAACTTGCAACTTCTGTCTGGCGTGGTCCGGCTTCTCCAATTATGCTGACTTGGCTGTGGTGGCGTGATTGGTGATATGGATGGTCGAACGTGTACTTTGATCCTCTGACTCAGCGTACACGTGGAGGTCTGTTGCATAACTCCTCCGGGGGTAGAATGAAGGGCGTCCTCGAACTTCTACTCAATCTCTTTGGGATGATTCTCGTTTTCCAATCTTAATGACTACTCGCTTCCTAAAAACGCAAGTCGCTGTTATGACGATTAGAATGATCATTGACGTTGATAGGCCTCCGATTAAATTTGCCTTCCCTCTTCTTGAGATTTCGTGGCAACCGGAAATGTTTTTGATTTGTTTATTCTTTATAGTTTTTAGGTTTTTTAAAACACCGGGTCGTATAACATTTTTATTCGCCCCTGTATCTATGAGTAGTCTAATTTTTGTTTTCGTTTGTGAGTCCGTGCATGTAATGTAAGGTAAGTAATTTAGGTTGTCGCTCGTTTTTGCTGTGCCAAGCAAAAATTTATGTCTACATTTTCGCTTTCGCTTTCTGTTTCTGTTTCCGATTCAGGGTTCTTATCTTCGACTTCGTTAATGTTCACTTGGCGCCTGTTGAGCGTCAGTTTACTTCTAATGGATCCTATGTCCATTGGCTGGGGAGTGTCATTGACCGGCTCCGACTTTTCAGTTTTATTTTTATCGAATTGGGGTTTCTTAAAATTTTTATCATGGGGTTTAAAATCTCTCTGTTTTTTATTGAAGGTGTCCATGTGCAAGGCTGTTGTCTCCTTACACTTAAATTTACATACGAAGGCATAAGCTGCCTCCATGTCATCGGGTCTAGCAGCTTGTGCATAGCCGAAATAGGGTTCTTTGAGACCGGCCAGGAAGGCTGCCAGAGCATCTTCCTCAATAAATGCATTTATTGCATCCCAGTGTTCTTTATATTTGGGTTTCTGTTTTGCAAGAGACTTGATATTCTGGCAAATCTCTTTGCACTTGTTATAATACTTGTGTATTGACATATTATCCATCCTAGTTTGCCAGAGTTGGCTTTTGTAGTACGTTAACTCCTGACGATCACCAAGAGCGTTAGTTAATATTTCTTTAATCTCGTCAAATTTTTGTGGGTTGCCCGCAAGACAAATAATGTCTTTGGCCTTTCCCTCGATTTTGTTGATAACTGCAGTTACAAATATTCCAAATTGTTCATCTGGTACAAGGTCTTTAAATACATTCAGCGTATTTTCCGCTGTCGTGAGCCATGCGGCGAGTTGCTTCCTATTCCCATCAAATTTGGGAATAGATTTGATTGGGTCTGGAATTTTGAATAATGCTTCTACTGTTATATTAGTAGGAATAAGTTGTGTGCGGGCTTGTGCAGTGCTCGTTTGCGCTTGCCCTTGTGATAATGCATTCAATGCATGTTGTTGCTGCTCCTGCTTATTTTTTATGTCTTCCAGCATTTGAGCCAGCGTACTGATTTGGGCCGTCAGCTGTTCCATATTGTTGGAATCTACACCGTCGTTTAATGATAGATTTTGCAAAGAAGGCACGTTTTTCAGGGGGACGTGCGAAAATTCTGTACTTTCGTCACTTTGTGCCTCCGATTCGGAGCTGCTTTCGGTTATTTTAATTTGCACCGAGTTAAGCAAGCGCCTTGTTTTCTTGAGGGCGATTACTTTGTCAGCTTTTGGCATTAGAAATTGCCTAAAGCCTAGTAATCAATGTTACCACAAAAGAAAAAATAGAAAGTATACTTTGTTTCACAAGCACACTAAATGGTGTTGATTCGCTTGTTTCTATGAGCACACTTAAGAGTGTTGAATTGCTCAATTGGAAGCACACCGTAATTGGTGTTGATTCGCTTCCTTATCGTGAATAATAAAAAAAAAATACTCACAGTTGTTTTGAGTCGTGTGCGTAGTCCCGGCCAAACGCTGCTGGTGCTCCAGGTGATGTTAGCGGGGGGATCCTCGAATCTTCGGCGACGTCGTTTAAATCACTCTGTCTGTTTGCCTTAGACGCCTTTTTCGGCGGAATCACTTTTGCTAAGTTGGTTTTTCTTAGCTACCACTTTTTGTCACTAACACTCACTTCAGCCGGTTTCCGTACGGCTGCGCCAATAATAAGACTTACGGAAGGTAGGTCATAAAAAAACTTTATTTCTTCGCTTAAACACTAATGTTACACTTTTGGGATCGTAATAATAACTGAACTGGCTAATTTGGTTACGGCCCTTATTTAAAACCTAATTCTGTTGAACTTGCAACTTCTGTCTGGCGTGGTCCGGCTTCTCCAATTATGCAGACTTGGCTGTGGTGGCGTGATTGGTGATGTGGATGGTCGAACGTGTACTTTGATCCTCTGACTCAGCATACACGTGGAGGTCTGTTGCATAACTAGATATATATATATATATATATATATATATATATATATATATATATATATATATATATATATATATATATATATATATATATATATATATATATATATATATATATATATATATATATATATATATATATATATATATATATATATATATATATATATATATATATATATATATATATATATATATATATATATATATATATATATATATATATATATATATATATATATATATATATATATATATATATAAATTATGCCGTGACTTAACTCGCGGTTTAAAAAAAAACTTTTATTTAATTTCTAATTACCCTTTTTATTCGTTTATAACACTTTACATTCGGTTCATAAACCTTTATGCCCGTATTCAACTCGGCTACGCTCAAGACTAAATTCTATAGTCGTATTACAAGGCTTAAATAGACTACATCTGCTGATCTCATTATTTCCGTCGGTGGTTCGAACCTGATCGAACCTTTGTTCGCGTCGTTCGATTGATTTCCGCGGCGTCGGCAAATGTTGGTTTACACGCGCGGTGTAACTTTGACGCCTCTGTCTGTTGCTATGGGTCTCGGCTGAGCTTTTGCTGACGTCTTGACTTCTGGGACGCCTTGGTCGGTCGGTTGTGGTGTAACGCCTCCCCCCTTAGATTCTCGTCCGTCCTCGGACGATCTTTCGAAAAGGACGAGACTCGGTAATGGTCCAAATTCTCCTTTTCCAATGGTTTGTTTAAGTTCCGTGGTGGTTCCAACATGGCTTCGAATTTCCAGAGTTGCTCTTTCCTTCGCTTTGAATCTTCTGTCGATGATATAAATGGTAAAAGAACAGATAATGATTAGCATGAGGAGGACTCCTCCTCCGATGGTTGTTGTCCTTTTTGAACGATGCAGGTCTAACTTTATGTCCTGCAGACTGTTAAGGTTTTCCAATTTGAGGTGGTTGATTTCATTATTCTCCTCTGTATAGTTTAATTGTATCAACTTATTTCCGTATATTGGGAGAAGGTATTCTTCACTATTTCCAAAAGTTACTTGGTTATTGAAGGTGATGTTCATCACTTTGATTGTACAGTTGTTTGTTTCGATGATTGTCGGGGTGTTGATCAGTCTGGAATTGTTGCATGAATCAGAGATCAATACATTTTTGTTTGTGTCAACAAGTATGACTCCTTTCTTAATTTCTTCGACACGGATGGGTTGTCTGACGGGTTTTATGATACATTTTGGTGTTTGGTGATTCAGAAGGTTATAGATGCAATCATCTTCGAGAAGGGTTGTAGCTTCGCAAATGTCGCAAAGTTCGCTTTGTCTGTAAATGATGTCTCCATGCTTTGCCACCAGTTTTACGTCTGTGCTGATTCGTGTACTGTTTATGTTGAGCGTCTGAATGTTGATCAGGTCGAACTCGTTGTCCCCGAGGATGGGTATTTTCACCAGTATTATAATTTCACCTTGGCTTACAATAACGCTTCCTGAGCTGTACTGGAATATTTGATCTAAATAGTCTAGCTTTAGCTTTTGAGCATTGAGTCTGTTGAAAATGTACTTCTTCTCTTCAAATGAAAATAAATTTCTGTTTAAAATGTTGAGTTTAGCAAACTCGATTTGTTCTTCAATATTTCCGAGAATCTGAATTATAGAGTCAAGGTTTACAATCATGTTGATATATTCCAAATCTGCTCTGGTTACCAAAGAATTGTTCCTCTGTTCCACAATCTGTTTATTGATCTTTTTGAGTACGTCTGTTATGTTATTAATTTTGTTTTGTATTTTTTCGTTAATGATTATTTGTCTTGATATAGATTTCGATAGTAAATTTTCCTGTTTCTCTAAAGTTCCCAAACTATGGTTTATAATTTCTAAATCGTCATTATCAGGGTTTCCTGCTATTAATTTTATTGCTGTTCCTAATGCGTTTACTAATGCTCTTTTACTTCTGTGGGAATACAAGCTCATCAATTTACCTTTTGAGTTTTGTATTTTGAAATCTAAAGTACTTCTTAAGTGGTCTATAACTTTAATATTTCCTGCGATTTTTTCAATGTAATTGATATTATGTTCGATAGAGTGGATATTAATCTTTTGGATAATTCTCTCGAATCCTATCCTAATCCTGACTTGTTTTAATTTTATGGCAATTATACCATTGTTGTGAGATAGATCTTTAAGTTTTGTGCAATTTATTATGACGATGCATGAAAATCTGCAACGAGAGTTAAATAATTGATTTATCGGTTATTTCTTTATTCTATTTTTGTGGATTTTAATATTATTGACGTCTTCAAATGTTAGTTCGTTGTTGTGTTTAATCGTTGTTATTTTAAACGGATCTTTGTCCTTTGTTAAACGTTGAGAGTTTTTTATGTATTTAATTTCGCCTGGTTGAAGATCTTCAGGTTTTTCGTTATTCATATTTTGTTGTTCGTATTTATCTTTTCGTCTATTTAGTTCGATTTTAACTGCAGATTGCAGGTTTTTAGATTTTTCAGATATTTCTTCCATATTCGTAGATCCAGAGTTATTAAAAATCAAATTTCGCGGTTGGGTTTTTATTACTGAGTGGAAACTATTATTGTAAATGTCGATGGCGATATTTACTTGCTCGTTTAATGTTAAATCTTTAAATTTTGCTTTGTTTGTGCGGAAGGTTTCAATTAAAGTGGAGTGGAAACGTTCCACGATACCATTTGAATTGGATCCACTTGCGAGGTGTATCTCTATATTGAGATCATTTAGGAATCCCATAAAGTCTATGGACCTGAAAGATGGCTCTTGCTCACTCACTATAGTTTGAGGTCTTCCAAAATTTCGAATGTGTTCGGTTATTGCGGTTTTGATATCAACTATTGTTCTTGTGCTTAATGGAATCGCGTTTGCAAATTTTGAAAATGAATCAACTATGGTGAGCCACTTTTGACCTTTTAGGAAGAAAATGTCAATGTGGACTCTGTCGAAAGGTTTCTGTCCAAATGTGCTTTTTCTAATTAGTTTGGGTGGATTTCTGTCATATTTGGCTTTTTTGCAAATATCACAGGAATCGACATAAATTTTGACCTTTCGATCGAGTTGCGGGAAAAAGTGTGTTTGTAGAATCTGGTTCCGGTTTTCTTTGATTCCTCTGTGTCCGTATTGGTGAATTCTTCTTATGATCTCGTCTTGCTCGACTTCCATTCTGATGTCCTCCAACATGGTCTCTGAAATAAATACTTTGTAAATAATATTTGAGGAAAAATGTTTTTTATACGTCTCCTGCACTAGTTGTGCTAATGAGATAGGTACTTTTATACAACTCAAACCCTTCGGATTCAGGGTCCGTTTCAACGTTTCAACTATGTCTTCTTCGGTGTATGTTCTTTTTACTATTGTGTGTCTGTGATATTTTGGAAAAATTTGTTCGTAGGCTGCAAGTTCTACATTTCCTATTTTGAATATGACTTGTGTCCGAAAAACGTTGATAGGTCTCTCAGTATACCGAATAAAGTAGTCATCACTCGTATCCGCTGAGTGTACTGTCGTTCCGTCACTTTCGTCGTCTGAAGGTTCGTTTCCTCGCTCAGAAGGTTCAACATTTAGGGAAAGCGATGATTGCGAGTGTGCGTTCAGGTGTTTTTCTATGTTTACGCGCGACAGCGCGTCGGCGACAACGTTTTGTTTTCCCGGTTTGTAGATTAGTTCGTAATCGAATTCCTCTAAAGCCAGCTTTCCTCTAATTATTCTGTGGTTAGCGTTCGTGAAAGAAAATGTTAGTGGTTGGTGGTCGGTGAACATTTTAAACTTTCTACCATAGAGGTATGGTCTGAAATGTTTCACTGCCCATACTATCGCGAGAAACTCCTTTTCGGTAGTGGAATATCGTTCTTCCGTTTTATTCAAAGTACGTGAGGCGTATGCGATGGGTCGGTCGTTACCTGCTGGCCCTTGTGACAACACTGCACCAATAGCGTGGTCACTCGCATCCGTTGTTAGTGAAAATTCTTTGCTAAAATCAGGGTAAATTAATACCGGGTCGATCGTCAGGAGTTGCTTACACTTTTCGAAGCATGTTACTACTTCTGGTGTAATTTCGAATTCAATATCCTTTCGGAGAAGTGCTGTTAACGGCTTTACAATTTTTGCGAAATCCTTAATAAATCGCCTGTAGTAGCCAAGCATTCCTAGGAATTGTCTCACTTCTTTTTCGCTTTTAGGTATTGGCCATTGCCTTATTGCATCAATTTTGTCGCTGTTTGGTCGTACTCCCTCTTCAGAGACTGTATGACCTAAAAATTGCGTTTCTTTCCTAAAGAACTCGCATTTGTCCAGCTGAATTTTTAGTCTTGCTTCTTTCAATTTTGCGAAGACTTGCGACAAATTTTTCAAGTGCTCTTGAAGCGAGCTGGAGAAGATGATGATATCGTCCATATAGACGAAACAACATACTCCTACTAAATCTCTCAGAATGCAATCCATGACTCTTTGAAAAGTCGCTGGGGCATTCTTCAAGCCAAATGGCATACGAGTAAACTCATATTTGCCACCGTTTACGGAAAAAGCAGTTTTTTCTGTATCTTCCTCCGCTAATTGAATTTGGTGGAAGCCAGAAACTAAATCGATTGTTGAAAAATATTTCGCCTTTCCTAATTTATCCAGAATATCCGTAATTTCTGGTATAGGGTATTTGTCATTAATTGTTTTCTCGTTTAGTTTTCGGTAATCGATCACTAAACGGAATTTTTTTCGTCCAGATGCATCGGACTTTTTAGGAACCACCCACACAGGTGACGTGTAAGGCGAGATTGACTCTTTTATGATTCCGTCTTTCAGCATCTTTTTAACTTGCTCCTGCACCTCGCTTTCGTACACGTAGGGGTACTTATACGATTTGGAGTGTATCGGAATACTGTCCACGGTGCGTATTTTATGTTTAATTTTATGGGTGAATGATAACTTATCACTTTCCACATATAAAACGTCGTTGTATTTCCTGATCAATTTCCTGAGGGTATATTTCTCCTCCTCATTCATATGATCGTCTCTTATGGTGTAATTTTCAGAGTCAACCTTTTTCGGTAGCTCTGTCAGCTCGAATGGGTCAACCTCTGTATCCAAGTCATTGCAAAGCTTGATCTCGTTCGAATTGATTTCCATCGATTTTTTTGTATAATTTTGCACTGCTACAAAGGCTGTGTTATTAGCACTTCTGTAGAGGCCTGGCAAGATAGAAAATTTTCCGTGAGGCTTTTCTTCCTCTATAAGAAAATCTCCATTTTTCTTGGTTTTCAATTTTATGAACTGATATTCTTGTTCATTTAAATTGATTTTATGTTTCTCGGGAAATCTCTTTTTCATTGCGAAAGTTTTTCTCCCGATCTTCAATGTATTTTTACTGACGTCGATTTTAGCATTTAAATTTCTCAATGACTCGTATCCGATGAGTCCATCGAAAAATTTATGAAATTTGAAAATGAAAAATTTCAGTTTTTTATTTATAAGAAATGGGTCGAAGGAAGCGGATTTATCGATTGTAAAGGTTCCCTTAATGTTGGTTACTTTTGAAATCGGTTCTGTTTTGCAGTTTTCTATGTTTACATGCTCGGGTGATATGTAATTTTTGTTCGCTCCTGTGTCGATCAAAAATTTCATCTCGCCTTTGGATGTTGCAATGGTGATGTAGGGAATAAAGTTATTATCGTTCATTTTTTTTCTTTTTGTAGCGCCTCGGCCACGTGAAAATTTAGTTCATCGTTGACGAAATAATCGTCATCTTCCGAATCGAGGACGGATTCGTCCAGCTGTTCCGAAGTGTCAGGTTCTGTTTGATGATTTTTGCTGTGTTCTGCTGTTTCGTGGCTGTTAACCTCTGCCCGTGATTTCGCTGTCCTCATCGAGACATCGTCATCTGGCGGTGGAGCTCTAGCTTTGAATTTCGCAGACCCGTATGGTTTTTGATTATGCAAGTTATTGTTAGAATTTGAGGTGGATGGCTTCGCGTTAAAGTGATTGCCATTACTATTGGGGTTGGGAGACGGTTTCGAATTATGTGAACCGTTACTATTGTTGGATCTGATATTTTTATTTGTGTCAGATGGTTTTTGGTTTAACTTCTGCCTATATGCAGCGTTGGCATATTGTATGGTGATTGCATACGCTTCCTCCAGACTTTTAGGTCTGTAGCTTCGCACGTGCATAGACAATTCCTCTGTGAGCCCATCTATGAATCTAGTGAGAGTCATAAGGCTCACTAGATTATTTATTGCTCTTGTAGAGTTGTTATAATCATCCATTGTCGCTGCTGTGGATTTAATAGCAGTGTCTATGGTTTTGATTCGGTTGTAGTATTCAGTGATGGATTTTTTTCCTTGGTTTATATAAAACAACGATTGGATATGAGATGTCAAATCTCTCCTATCGCCGTATGAATTTAGAATAATTTCTTTGATTTCTGCCCAACTGTTCGGGTTGCCGGCAGCAATCAAAATTTCTTTGGCCTCTCCCACGATTTTATTCTTTACCGCTCTGACCAATTGGCTGTAGACCGGATCATCTCTGTATCTTTCAAAAAGATGCAGGGTGTTTTCGGCGTCTTCAAGCCATGCGTTTGTTTCCCGTTTGTTTCCGGAGAATGTTGGTAAATTCTTAATAGGATCCGGAGTTCTAAACTGCATAAACGGATCCTCCGCTTTTGCTTTAAGTGTTCTCAATTGCCCAATCAGTTCGTTCTGATTGTGAGTTAGGCTCCTTATGTGTTGGAGTAACCCTTGAATTGTTATTTCTTGTTGCGGAATTGGTGCATGATCATCCAATTCCGGGGCCAGAAGTTCCGGAGAAATCATTTGCTCCCGCTCGGCCATTTTAATAAATTTGTTTTTTTCAAAAGAGTTTGTTCTTTTTTTTTCTTTTTTTTTTTTTTTTTTAAAAAATCTTACGTACTTTATACGCGCGAGAAAATGTGTTGTTCTACACTTCACTTGTTAATGAATTAGTTATTCACTTTGTGATATATCAAGTGTCCGCTTACCACTGGTGGGGGCTCGCACTTCTGAATTAGTATTTTGTTGTGTTAGGTTTAGATAATTGTTCGTGTTTACTTACAGGAAGATTACTGCTTTCATCTCCTGGAGTCTGGGTAGGTTGAATCGGTTTCCTCGTAGATCGTTCGTTCCAGGTGGCGGGATTAGTTTTCCTAACGGCAGCGAGTCCTTGATTTTCGCTCAGGGGGTCCTCTCGCTTGTTCGTTTGGTTTCTTCAGTAGATGTAAACTTCTCCTCTTTAACTCGGTGGCGGTGCTTCCAGATATCCGCTCTATAAACACTACTCACTTCGTTGTACCACTTGGCCAATGACTGCGCCAATAATGCCGTGACTTAACTCGCGGTTTAAAAAAAAACTTTTATTTAATTTCTAATTACCCTTTTTATTCGTTTATAACACTTTACATTCGGTTCATAAACCTTTATGCCCGTATTCAACTCGGCTACGCTCAAGACTAAATTCTATAGTCGTATTACAAGGCTTAAATAGACTACATCTGCTGATCTCATTATTTCCGTCGGTGGTTCGAACCTGATCGAACCTTTGTTCGCGTCGTTCGATTGATTTCCGCGGCGTCGGCAAATGTTGGTTTACACGCGCGGTGTAACTTTGACGCCTCTGTCTGTTGCTATGGGTCTCGGCTGAGCTTTTGCTGACGTCTTGACTTCTGGGACGCCTTGGTCGGTCGGTTGTGGTGTAACGTATATATATATATATATATAATAATAAGACTTACGGAAGGTAGGTCATAAAAAAAACTTTATTTCTTCGCTTAAACACTAATGTTACACTTTTGGGATCGTAATAATAACTGAACTGGCTAATTTGGTTACGGCCCTTATTTAAAACCTAATTCTGTTGAACTTGCAACTTCTGTCTGGCGTGGTCCGGCTTCTCCAATTATGCTGACTTGGCTGTGGTGGCGTGATTGGTGATATGGATGGTCGAACGTGTACTTTGATCCTCTGACTCAGCGTACACGTGGAGGTCTGTTGCATAACTCCTCCGGGGGTAGAATGAAGGGCGTCCTCGAACTTCTACTCAATCTCTTTGGGATGATTCTCGTTTTCCAATCTTAATGACTACTCGCTTCCTAAAAACGCAAGTCGCTGTTATGACGATTAGAATGATCATTGACGTTGATAGGCCTCCGAATACGGCAAATAGCAGGTTCTTGTGCTCGAATTGTTTCAACGCGACGTGTTGTCGCGTGGTCCGAAACTGTTGAAGTTGAAGCGAATGTTTCTGTTGTGATCTTGTCCTGTGGTTCGATAGGGATTGGCGTTATTGTTTCGAAGTTGTTAATTTTCAACTTGAAAATTTCGCCTATAGAAGGAGGGTCTTTTTTGTCTGTTATGATTCTGACTTTCGAGTGTTTATTCTTGGAGTTGTATAGGCCTGGTTCGATTATAACGGATTTATAGAGTTTCTGAAACGTTGGTACCAACCAATCGCCATTCTTTGTTGTGTTTATTTCAATTGTATGTGAATAGAGTTTGCTAGCCGGGAAGTATTTTTCGTAAGGGTGTTCAATATTTTTTACAGATAGAATTTCTTTTTCATAGTCGATTTTAGCTTTGGTTTTAGCGAAAAATTCGGAACCTAGAATTCCGTCAAAGAAATTGTGAAAGTTCAGTTCATAGTATGTTTGTGAAGGAACCCCGTGACCAATTAAATTTGCCTTCCCTCTTCTTGAGATTTCGTGGCAACCGGAAATGTTTTTGATTTGTTTATTCTTTATAGTTTTTAGGTTTTTTAAAACACCGGGTCGTATAACATTTTTATTCGCCCCTGTATCTATGAGTAGTCTAATTTTTGTTTTCGTTTGTGAGTCCGTGCATGTAATGTAAGGTAAGTAATTTAGGTTGTCGCTCGTTTTTGCTGTGCCAAGCAAAAATTTATGTCTACATTTTCGCTTTCGCTTTCTGTTTCTGTTTCCGATTCAGGGTTCTTATCTTCGACTTCGTTAATGTTCACTTGGCGCCTGTTGAGCGTCAGTTTACTTCTAATGGATCCTATGTCCATTGGCTGGGGAGTGTCATTGACCGGCTCCGACTTTTCAGTTTTATTTTTATCGAATTGGGGTTTCTTAAAATTTTTATCATGGGGTTTAAAATCTCTCTGTTTTTTTATTGAAGGTGTCCATGTGCAAGGCTGTTGTCTCCTTACACTTAAATTTACATACGAAGGCATAAGCTGCCTCCATGTCATCGGGTCTAGCAGCTTGTGCATAGCCGAAATAGGGTTCTTTGAGACCGGCCAGGAAGGCTGCCAGAGCATCTTCCTCAATAAATGCATTTATTGCATCCCAGTGTTCTTTATATTTGGGTTTCTGTTTTGCAAGAGACTTGATATTCTGGCAAATCTCTTTGCACTTGTTATAATACTTGTGTATTGACATATTATCCATCCTAGTTTGCCAGAGTTGGCTTTTGTAGTACGTTAACTCCTGACGATCACCAAGAGCGTTAGTTAATATTTCTTTAATCTCGTCAAATTTTTGTGGGTTGCCCGCAAGACAAATAATGTCTTTGGCCTTTCCCTCGATTTTGTTGATAACTGCAGTTACAAATATTCCAAATTGTTCATCTGGTACAAGGTCTTTAAATACATTCAGCGTATTTTCCGCTGTCGTGAGCCATGCGGCGAGTTGCTTCCTATTCCCATCAAATTTGGGAATAGATTTGATTGGGTCTGGAATTTTGAATAATGCTTCTACTGTTATATTAGTAGGAATAAGTTGTGTGCGGGCTTGTGCAGTGCTCGTTTGCGCTTGCCCTTGTGATAATGCATTCAATGCATGTTGTTGCTGCTCCTGCTTATTTTTTATGTCTTCCAGCATTTGAGCCAGCGTACTGATTTGGGCCGTCAGCTGTTCCATATTGTTGGAATCTACACCGTCGTTTAATGATAGATTTTGCAAAGAAGGCACGTTTTTCAGGGGGACGTGCGAAAATTCTGTACTTTCGTCACTTTGTGCCTCCGATTCGGAGCTGCTTTCGGTTATTTTAATTTGCACCGAGTTAAGCAAGCGCCTTGTTTTCTTGAGGGCGGTTACTTTGTCAGCTTTTGGCATTAGAAATTGCCTAAAGCCTAGTAATCAATGTTACCACAAAAGAAAAAATAGAAAGTATACTTTGTTTCACAAGCACACTAAATGGTGTTGATTCGCTTGTTTCTATGAGCACACTTAAGAGTGTTGAATTGCTCAATTGGAAGCACACCGTAATTGGTGTTGATTCGCTTCCTTATCGTGAATAATAAAAAAAAATACTCACAGTTGTTTTGAGTCGTGTGCGTAGTCCCGGCCAAACGCTGCTGGTGCTCCAGGTGATGTTAGCGGGGGGATCCTCGAATCTTCGGCGACGTCGTTTAAATCACTCTGTCTGTTTGCCTTAGACGCCTTTTTCGGCGGAATCACTTTTGCTAAGTTGGTTTTTCTTAGCTACCACTTTTTGTCACTAACACTCACTTCAGCCGGTTTCCGTACGGCTGCGCCAATAATAAGACTTACGGAAGGTAGGTCATAAAAAAACTTTATTTCTTCGCTTAAACACTAATGTTACACTTTTGGGATCGTAATAATAACTGAACTGGCTAATTTGGTTACGGCCCTTATTTAAAACCTAATTCTGTTGAACTTGCAACTTCTGTCTGGCGTGGTCCGGCTTCTCCAATTATGCTGACTTGGCTGTGGTGGCGTGATTGGTGATGTGGATGGTCGAACGTGTACTTTGATCCTCTGACTCAGCGTACACGTGGAGGTCTGTTGCATATATATATATATCTAGATATATATATATATATATATATAGATATATATATATATATATATATATATATATATATATATATATATATATATATATATATATATATATATATATATATATATATATGTATATATATATATATATATATATATATATATATATGTATATATATATATATATATATATATATATATATATATATATGTATATATATATATATATATATATATATATATATATATGTATATATATATATATATATATATATATATATATATATATATATATATATATATATATATATATATATATATATATATAACTTAACTTCCCATGTGAGGAAGTGGAGTTTTTAAAAAAAAAACTAACTAAACTAAGCTAAAGCTAAAAAGGAAAACGCGACTGTTCTCCTCGGCTCACTAATTTAATCTGAATCTTTATTCAATTTCTTTTTGGTACAATACGAGTTGGAAATCATTATTACTTGGAGAGATGTTGAATCGGTATAATTTGATGCCTCCGCGGTTGGTCTCTGCTGCGATCCGGTTCCGTTGTTTACAGTCACAGCACGTCTTATGCCGTGGGTATGGTTGCTGGTTTGATTATATGGGCCTGGCGATAACTTGTGGACCTGGCGATAACTTCTCCCTTTGGTAAGAATGAGACGTCCCGGCTCACTAAGGATGATTTAGCTTCTTCGGATGCTGTTATGGGATTTTCTGCTGGTTTTGGTAAACGATCTAAGAAAGATTCGTGTGGTTGAGGTTTTCCAAGAATTCTGATATTGATGCTTTTGGATTTTATTAAGTACAGCACGATCATTATTATAACTCCCAGGATACTGACAATAGATAAACTCATTGATGAGTAATGGTGAATTTTATAGCTTTCCACCAATGAATCCAGATGATTTCTGTTGATAATGTGTAGATCTTCAATAGCGGTCTGGATTTGGGTAATTTGTACTTCGATTTTCAAACCATCGAAAGGGAGTATTATTGGAATTTCGTTTCTGATTATTTCTGTGTTTGTAAATGTTGTTTTGTTCACCTCGATGCTGCAGTTATGAAACTCAATCAAAAATAATCCAGATAAATTTCTATCAGTAATTCCGCAGTTTGTTTTGATTTCCAGAGGAATCATAGATTTTAAAACGACATGGTGATCAGTTAGAAGCTTGATTTCATTTTTCCGTTCATATTTTTCAAACGTACAATTTCCAGTAAATCCTCGTAATATTTTTGAGAAGCATTTATCATCGCTGTAGTTTAGGAGCATGTCTTCGTTACAAATGTTGTTCTGCTCGATCTGCTGACATTCTCTCGTGATGAAGTAAGTTCCTATCTCGCTCGTCATAGCTTTGTTTGCTGGTATGTTCAATATCTTGTTTCCAACTGGTAAGGTTTCTAGTATCAAATTACTATATGTTACATTTTGAAGAGGAGGTATCTTGATTACAAATATCAGTTCAGATGAATTAAAAAATGCAGATATTTCAAGGAAGTCGTAAGCTTGCTCTATATTTTTGATTTCTATGCCTTTTTCTTCTAATCTTTCTATTGAAAACAAAAGTTCTTCTGGGTGGAGGATATGTTTCGAGATAATGTTAAGTTTTGCTAAATGAATCGACTCTGCTATGTCCTTGAAATGTGAGATTAAGTTATCTAGTAACATGTTGATTTTCATTACATCTTTGATTATTTGTATTTGTTTTGCTGTGTTATCCATACGAGCCTGATTGAAATTTTTGACAATGATTTCTTGCTGTTTATTAATTTGTTTTATAAATGTATCTATTCTGTTATTCAATTGATAATTTATCTTGGCTTGTTTGTTATTTTCATTGATAAGTTGATTGCCTTTAATTCTTAGCTCCTCCAAATCTTTAATAATTTCATTGTAATCTTCGTTATCCAAGTTTCCGGTGATAAATTTTATTCCGCTTCCCACAAAATTCAATAATCCTCTTTTGGGTCGTGGTTTATTCTGAAGGCTATGATAAAGATAGTTAAGATTATTAAATTTTGAAAGGATAATTTCGTTCAATTCCGATGTATTGCAAATATTCTTTATTCCGTCGATCATATTTTTTATCGTTATCAAAGTGGGGTGATAAATTTCGAAATCTATGATGTGGTAAATTTTGTGTTCCCCATCTTTGATGTAGTTTTTACCTGATGCTATTGCTAGCAGACCTGGATTGTGACTAAGTTCCATTATTTGTATGGTAGGTTGCCTGCCCATAGTTCCAGATACTAAAACGAGAAATAAGAGAGTTCGGACGGCGGTCCATATCCTAAAATAGAAAAATAGATTAGAGTTCATTTTATTACTTCCTTATTCTACGCATTTTTGCTTTATGTAGTTTCCTATTTTTATCGTCTTCATACGTTTGGTTCCTGTCTTCGACAACTTTAACAGGTTGAAACCATTCTTTAGTTTTTGCTTTAATACCCTGCCGTCTATTAAAAACTGTTTGATCGGCTTCAAGTAATGGTGGGTCTTCTCTAGATGCATTTTGTTGTTGATGTTGTTTCTGCTGTATATCAGTAGCTCTAGCCTCTGCTTCTTTATAAATTTTGTCACGGTATTCCAAAAGCTGGGCTCTATCTAAAGGTCGTTCTTCTTCGCTTTTTATTCTGTAGAATATTTCGCGAGGTCTCATATTGGTAGAGCTTTGAATTGTATTATTGTACAAGCTACACGATATTTGAAACATTTCCTTATTGGTGACATTCTCATATTTGTCTTTATTGCATCTGAAAATTTCTTCTATTGTTGAATGGAATCGTTCTACCGTTCCATTTTGTTCACTGTAGTTGGTTGGTGTAAAATACTGTTGAATATGAAGTTTGTCTAGCATGTCCCGCATTTCAATGGATTTGAATGCTGGTTCATTATCAGATATTATCATTTTAGGTGTTCCGTATAATGAAATAAATTTGACAATAGCTTTTCTAATGTCTACTGTGGTTCTTGATTTAATAGGAAGTAGAAATCCAAATTTAGACAGTTTGTCTATAATTGATAAAAATAAATTAGGTTGGGATATTAACACATCAATGTGGATAATATCCAATGGTTGCTTTGGGATAGGGGTTTCGCCTAGAAGAATCTTATACGGTTTTCTCTCATACTTCATTCGATTGCAGGTATTACATAATATGATAAACTTCCTTATCTTAATTTTCATTTTTGGAAAATAGAATCTTCTTCTCATTACTGCCAGATTTTCTTGAATTCCACGATGTGCAATTTCGTGAGTTTCTTCAATTAAAGTATCTTGCTCCTCATCGGATCTCACGTCTATTAGTAAGCGTTGTGATATTCTAACCTTGAAAGTACGACATCTACTGAAATAATTTTTATAAACTATTTGAATTTGGTTTATGAGATTTTCTGGACATATTATGCAATTTGTGCGTCGAGGGTCCATATATTCTTTAAACTTTTTAATTAGAAACGGTACGCCAAATATTACTTTGGTAATAGTCCGCCTGTAAACACTGGGAAACACTTCTTCGAAAGTAGTACTTTCTTCACCAATTTTGAGTATAATTTGATTATGGAAATAATTTATGGGAGCCTCTGTGCATTGTATGAATTCTGAATCATCAGTATTCGCTGAATGCACGGTGATATCGTCGGAAGATGAATCAGTTTCATTAATGTTAAGTTCGTGGAAAACTCTGGACAATCCATCGGCTACCACATTCTGTTTGCCAGGTTTGTATTGGATGTCAAAATCAAATTCTGATAAACTTAACCGCCAATGAATGAGCCTTTGATTTGGTTCTTTGAGGTTTAGGCTGTAGGTGAGCGGTTTGTGATCAGTATAAAGTGTAAATCTGTTGCCATAAAGGTATGGTCTGAAATGTTTGCAACCCCAAACTATTGCTAATAGCTCCTTTTCTATGGTGGAGTAGTTCTCCTCGGATTTATTAAGGGTACGAGAGGCATAGGCAATTGGCCTATCTTTACCTATTGGCCCTTGCGAAAGTACGGCACCTATTGCGTGATTAGACGCGTCAGTGGTCAAAATAAAAGGTTTTGTGAAGTCTGGGTACTGAAGGATGTCACTACTGGTCAAAATGTTTTTGCATTTGTCAAATGCCTTTACGAAGTCTTCATTGTGAACTATTTTTTCACCTTTTCTCAAAGAGTTAGTCAAAGATTTTGCAATTTTTGCAAAGTCCTTTATAAATTTTCTATAATAACCGAGTATTCCTAGAAATCCTCGAAGTTCTTTATCACTCTTAGGTAAAGGCCAATTTCGAATTGACTCGATTTTATCCGGGTTGGGTCTCACACCTTCGGATGTGACGACATGTCCCAGAAAGGCGACTTCTTTACTTAGAAATTCGCACTTATCCAGCTAAATTTTCATATTATATTTAGACAATGAATCAAAAATTTTCTTTAGATTGTCTTAATGTTCTTGCAAACTTGTAGAAAAAACGATGATATCATCCATATAGATGAAACATCGCAAACCAATATGCTCTCTAAGAATATTGTCCATCACTCTTTGAAATGTGGATGGCGCATTCTTGAGTCCAAATGGCATTCGTAAGAACTCATAGTGCCCATTTTCGACACTAAAAGCCGTCTTTGGAATGTCTGTTTTCTCGACTTCTATCTGGTGAAAACCAGACGCTAAATCAATAGTAGAAAAATAATTACATCTCCCAAGCTTATCGAGAATATCGGAAATGTTGGGGATTGGGTACCGATCGTTGATTGTTTTATCGTTCAGTTTACGATAGTCAATCACTAATCTCCATTTCTTTTTGCCAGAGGCGTCTAGCTTCTTGGGAACTATCCAAACTGGAGAGGTCCACGGGCTAACTGAGTGTCTTATAATACCCTGTTGTAACATCTGGGATATTTGTTTCTGCACTTCTTCTCGATGGCAAAAAGGGTACCTGTATGATTTGGCATAAATTGGTAAATCGTCTTTTGTTTGAATATTATGCTTAATAGCATTAGTGAATGATAAAGCTTCTCCTTCTAATAGAAAAACATCTTGGTTTTCCGCAATTATTTTCAGTAGCTTCGATTTTTCTTCTGAGTTGAGGTGATTCAATCTTAGTTGATCAAAAAGTTGTAAGGGGGGTGCTGTGCGAGCCTTTTAAAATCGCCGACTTTTGCGACTGGTCACCTACTCGTTTCAAAGTCTTCGGTTTATTGGAACTGGAGTTGTTGAGCGAATTTGTGTTTCAAAATTATTCAATTCGAATTCAAAGGGTTTCTCAATGTTAATTTTAGTAGGTTCCTTTGAGTAATTAGTAATTGTCATGAAAGCACGATTGTTTACGGCGTTGTATATTCCAGAGTGAATAAATGTGGTATCGGAAATATTCATGTCAGTGTTCACGAAGAAATCTCCTTCACTGATTGTTACTGGAAGGCTCACTACTTTCGTTTCTTCAGGATTCAATTGTATTTCAGTAGCAAACGGATATTTTCTTTTCATTTTTATTTTCCCAGTAGGAAATTGTAACTCATTTGTATTTGTGAGAATGTCGATTCGAAGCATTTGTAAAGATTCGTAACCAATCAGTCCATCAAAAAATGGATGAAAGTCAAAAACGTAAAATTGCAATTTTTGTGTTTGAGGCACTTGAATGAATGGATTGAATTCTACAAAACGATTAATTGTATGAGAACCGTTAATATTAGTGACAATGGCTGGATCGGTGTGTCTGCAATTTTCAAAGTTAACATGTCGGGTGCTTATGTAGTTTTTATTTGCCCCGGTATCTATTAAAAATTTTAAAACTCCTTTCGAAGTAGGAATTTCGATATAAGGTATGAAATCATTTACGTTGGATTGAATTCTGCATCCTGCTGTCGAAAATTTAGGTCATCGATTTCATTTGTGATTTTCTCTTCGTTATTGGTTTCAATTTGTTGGTCTGATGGCTGGGTTTCTGAGCAAATCTCATTGCTTTGGTTTTCGAAATTTTAATATGCGTAATAGTATTCGTCATTATTGGGGTAATAGTAATTTTCAGGATTTAATTCCTCAGGAATTTGGAAGTTGGGTCTATTCATATAATTGACTTGACGAGTTCTCATGGAGTGGTCAACCTCCATCGGTACCGGTCTCGGTTGTTGATCGTTGGGTCTTTGTACATACGCGTCCCTTTGGGGGTTCGGTAAGTTGAAGCGTGGTTGATTGAAAGATTGTGAGTGATGAGCTCTTGGAGGTGGATGGAAAGGTGGTTGCAATGCTCTAGGTTGTGGTTGAAATGCTCTATGTTGTGGTTGGAATGGTCTATGTTGTAATTGGAATGGCCTAGAATGTTGCTGTGATGATCTAGGGTATTGTTGGAATAAATTTGGGATCGAATTGTTGGGTCTTGGTGGAATTGGGGGTGCAGCTTTAAAAGGGTTTCTAACATAATTATAATTTCCTTCCTCGAGGCAGAGTCGTAACGCTTCCTTTAGTGTTTTTGGACATTGCGCTCTTATGATTGGTCCAAGTGGATCCTTTAATCCTGCCAAAAATACTTTTAGACCTAATTCTTGATAAAATGAATTTTTCGCTGCTTTCACGTCAGCATTATTTTCGTTCAAATTGAGAAGATTCACTAGCAGTGAAATTGAATGAGAAATCCGACTATAAAATTCTTCTACGGTAGTGCTCTGGTTCGATTTAAATAAATCCCGCGTGAGGGAAATTTCGTCACGCTTATCGCTATAATGTGTAATCAATGTGTTTTTAATATCGTCCCAATCTGTCGAGGTGCCGTAAATTTCCAGAACGGTATCGGCATCTCCTATTATTTTGCTACGGATGGCTTGCATCCAGACTTGAAATATAGGGGAATTTCTAGCTTCGGCCAGAAGTGGAATTAAATTGTCGATGCATTTGATGAAACTGTGCAGTTTCACTGGGTTTCCATCGAAACAAGCGATGTCCCTTATGATTTGTGGTGTTTGCAAAGATTTTATGATTGTTTCTGTTCTGGCAAAATTGTTGGCAACATCGTTTTGAACGTTCACAGGTTCAGGTTGATGTTGAATAATTTGTGCTGCTTGCGGAGCAACAATTTGTGGGGCGGCATGTTGAGCAGCGCGTACTGCTTCAACGGCCCCTTGTATCTCAAGCTGAAGCTGTTGAATTTGATCATCTCGGTCCATGATGGCTTGTTGCAATTCTGCAATATGCGCATCCATTTTTACTTTAATTAATTCCGCACTTGATAAAAGTAAATAATCAAATCACTATTTTACGGTGTACTTATTGTTCTTTTGAAAGTATTTTATTTCACTTATATCTCTTATTTATTTAATAGAATAAACTCTTTAATTATTTTGGCACTTGATAGATAGTTAAATCGTAATTGAGTGATTGGTATGTATTGTTTTATTTCACTTTTATTTTTCTTATTTATTTAGTAGAATACAATAAAATTCTTACCTTAGAAAAAGAAATGGTCCCATATCCTTTGGGTTCTTTTTATGTAGAAGCAGGTCGTTAGCTCCGTGATGTGTCAGCTGCTGCGTTTTGTATCTGATATGCACTCAGGGAACACTTTCACTAAACACTCAACACGGGGCGCTAACTAATCCTACCGACTGCGCCACTTAACTTCCCATGTGAGGAAGTGGAGTTTTTAAAAAAAGACTAACTAAACTAAGCTAAAGCTAAAAAGGAAAACGCGACTGTTCTCGTCGGCTCACTAATTTAATCTGAATCTTTATTCAATTTCTTTTTGGTACAATACGAGTTGGAAATCATTATTACTTTAAGAGATGTTGAATCGGCATAATTTGATGCCTCCGCGGTTGGTCTCTGCTGCGATCCGGTTCCGTTGTTTACAGTCACAGCACGTCTTATGCCGTGGGTATGGTTGCTGGTTTGATTATATGGGCCTGGCGATAACTTATATATATATATATATATATACACATATATATATATATACATACATATATATATATATATATATATATATATATATATATATATAACTTACGTTTTTAAATTAAAGGAGAGCGTTTTTAAAAAAGAACTACACTTGTTCACTGTAAGATTAAGACTAACTTTATTATCGCTTCCAGTTTACATGACTTATGATTTATGCCTACTCAATGAGCCGAAGGGAATTTGATACCTACATTCTCGAGTTGCGTACCGTTGCCTGTTATGCTGATTCGTGTTGTGGTGTCTACGTTGAATATGTTATTTCAGTGAAGATGGGACGTTTGGCCAAAAGTGATGATGCCGCTGTTTAGGTTGTTCGAGCTGGTGCATGGCTGGTGTTGCCGTTTGGAATTGACGGTAACTGCTCCCTCATGAAGTTCGAACCGTCCCGGTTCGATTTTAGCGGATGTTGGTTTCTCTGAATTTTCCTTCTTCTCTGGTAATGTTCTGCGGGGTTCTGGGAATGGATGCTGGCCAATTTTAAATACGTTACTAGTGCGTTTGTTGATTTTCGTTATGGCTATTACTATTCCAGAAATTATAATTATCGAAAATATTCCGATATTTGTTGAGATATGGATTGCAAATGATTCTTCTATTGAATCCATTCGTTCACGGTTGCGGATGTTTAATTCTTGTAGTTTTTCTATAGTTATATTCTCCTCGAGAGCGCCTTTTTCTATTTGTAGACCATCTAGCGATATTGCCAGTGGTGTTTGTTTGTTGTGTCTTTCTCGATTGTCAAACTTTGTGCCATTGATGATTACTGCACAGTTTGAGAAGTATATTAGAAAACTACCTGATAGTGTTCTGTTTGTCAGTTTGCAATCCGTTTGTATGAATACTTTTTGAACGTCCTTCAGCACGATATGGAAATCAGTTAGCCGCTTGACGCCTGAATTGGCATCGTGATCCACGAAGCTGCACTTTCCGGAAAATCCTCGTAGGATTTTGGAATAACATGCGTCGTTGGAAACGTCTATCAGATTGTTCTGATCGCACATGGTATTTTGTCCCACAGGTTGGCATCGCCCGTTGAGAAGATAAGTTGATTGGCTTCCTACTATTGCTGTCCTTGATGGTAGTTTTAGAGATGTTCCGTTGATTGGTAATGGTTCCAGCAGCAACTCGTTAAATATTTCCGTTTTAACAAATGGCACTGAGATAACAAAATATAATTTGCTGTTCTTAAAGACTATTTTTATACTTATAAATTCATAAGCCTGTTCTGAATTAAGCAATGTAATGTTCTGTTTTTCTAACTGATGCACTATGACTTTTAATTCCTCCGGTTCTAGGAAGTTCCTCGAAATCACATTTACGCGAGCTAATTGAATGGTTTCGAATACGGTGTCTAGGTGGTTTCGTATTTGGTCTAGGTGAAATGAAACTCTGATTACTTTGCTGAGGGCCGTGAAATTTTGGTTTACATTGTTGGGATCTAATATAGCTTGTCTATTTGAAATAATTTGTTTTATCTCGGCCCACGTTAGGTTGGTGCCGTATAGTTCGAGTACGTTGTCAGCGTCCCCAATTACTTTTGTGCGGATCGCTTGAATCCACACTCTATAGACGTTAGTATTCTGTGCCTCATTCAGCAGAGGGATTATATTATCAATCCCCTTTAAAAATGAGTTTAATTTTAACGGGTTTCCGTCGAAACACGGAAGATCCCGAATAATTTGGGGCGTCTGTAACGATTTTATTATCGATTCCGTTCTTTGCTCCGGCACTTGAATCACCTGCACGGGGTTCGCTTGCCTGTTGGCAGCCAGTTGGGCGGCAAGTGATTGAGCATTTCGCTCACCTTGCGCTGCTTGGATTTGTAATTGAGCGATCTGCTCATCCTTCTCGGCCAGACGGCTGGCCAGTTGTTCCAAACTCGCTTGGAGAAGTTCGAGCTGGTTCTCTGCCATGTCTCGGCCTCGATTGAAATTCCTAAATCGCTTAATTTTGGAAATTAAAATTTCCTTGTTTAAAAAAGTATTTTACTTGGTACCGGTTATAAAAATTCACCTTTTTATTCGTTATTAAATCACTAAATATTAAATCACTATACCTAGTCTCTTTTTGCTTACCTTAATTTTTGCGATATTCCTTCGCTGGTTCTGATCGCTTGGTTTTGTTAGTTGTCCTTGGGGTGCCACTACAATCGATAAGCCGTCGATTCGGTCACACACGCGAACTTCCAACTAAAACCGCAATCCGCACGACTGCGCCACTTACGTTTTTAAATTAAAGGAGAGCGTTTTTAAAAAAGGAACTACACTTGTTCACTGTAAGATTAAGACTAACTTTATTATCGCTTCCAGTTTACATGACTTATGATTTATGCCTACTCAATGAGCCGAAGGGAATTTGATACCTACATTCTCGAGTTGCGTACCGTTGCCTGTTATGCTGATTCGTGTTGTGGTGTCTACGTTGAATATGTTATTTCAGTGAAGATGGGACGTTTGGCCAAAAGTGATGATGCCGCTGTTTAGGTTGTTCGAGCTGGTGCATGGCTGGTGTTGCCGTTTGGAATTGACGGTAACTTATATATATATATATATATATATATATATATATATATATATATATATATATATATATATATATATATATATATATATATATATATATATATATATATATATATATATATATATATATATATATATATATATATATATATATATATATATATAACGTTCCTCGACGTTTACTACTATAATCATCTTTATTCAAGTTGTTGAAGCCTTTTTATAACTTCCCTAATCCTGTTTACTAAACTAAGCATACGACGGTCTCGCTGCGCATTCCATCGATAGTTGGGTAGCTGGCGGAATATGACACCTTGTTGACGGAATATCTGATTGTGCGTTATTCGTTGATAGTTGAACGGCTGGCTGGCTGGCTGGCCGCGTTGCTGACGGGATGTTTATTCGTGGGAGGTTTGATGCTGCTGATGAAGCGAGATACACGCTTGGGGCGGTTGGCGTTTGTTTCCAAGTTGGGTTTGCAGTTTCGTCGTTAACTTGTATATATATAACTTACATTTGTTAACACTAAGGAGGTCTTTTTAAAAAATTTTAAATACAACTGCACTACTTGACGATCAGAACTAGAGTGACAATGTTCTTACAGCTAAAGACCTAACTGTCCTGCCTTTTTCCCTAAAACTGCTAACCTAGCGCCTAGCGATGATCCGATTACATTCTCCGTGCTGGTGCTGTCATCGGATGCCGCCGCATTCCTGTGGTTGCAGATAGTGTCCAGGCTGGGTGCTGCTGACTCGGCTGTCTGGGTGTCATCGTGATGTTCTGCTGATGCGTGGGGGCCAACGGTTGACGGCATCGGGGTGGCTCCGTCTATAATTGATGTCGCTGGGGTGGTTCCATGTTTAACTCGTCCCCCCTTAGACATTGCTCGTCCCGAGCAATTTCCTGTTTTCGCAAAGCCATAGTGTTTGAGGATAAGCAAAGCCAGGAGAACGAATGCGAGGATAATAAAGCCGCTGAGCGATACAAATCCGATCTTGTTTTTTAGGTTCATCGTTTCAAGGTGTTCCCGATTTTTCAGGTGCAGTTCTTGGATTTCTGTCATGTTGACGTTCCTCTCGATGGTTGAGATTTTTATTTGTCCTGGTAGTATTGGATTGATGATTGGTTTATTAAACCAAAGTTCATAATTTTCGTGGAGTTCATTATTCACGAGCAAGGAGCAATTGTGAAACGTTACCATATGAATACCGGTTAACGTTCGGTTGCTGATACCGCAGGTGCTGTTGATGTTTACGTCTTGGTGAACGGCTACCACCAACAGTGTTCCTGGGGAGATTATTCGAATCTCGACTGCAGGTGATTTCTCTGACGAAGGACATTGTCCGGGTTGTCCTTTCAAGAGTGATGCTTCACAAAGATGATCGCTTATGTCGACTAGTTGTCTCTTCTCGCATATTGTGACCTTGTTGATCTCCTGACAAGCTGATGTGATGGCCAGAATTTGGTTTGTATTTTGGAAAACTACGTTGTGCATCAATTTGATTGACTGGTTGAATCGAGGTAAGGGTTCCAGGATTATCTTCTTGAAGGCGTTTGGGAGAAGTCGTGGAATGTTAACGCAGATGACTATCGATGATCTCCGATGCAGCACTGTTGTTGTAAGGTAACTACTGGCATCGTCCAAATTAGTGATTTCTATGTCCTGTTTGCTCATCTCCTGCATAATTGTTGTTTTCTCTCTAGTTGATAGAATCAATTGATTTATAATGTTCACCTTTGCCAACATGATGGCGTATTCTATAGATTTCAAATTTTCCAAAAAGGAGTCTAATTGTAATGTTAACAATATTTTTTGATTTTCTGCTATTACTGATCCGTCTTGTTCGACAATTCTTCTAATAAAGTTTTCTTGATCTCTGATTTGTTTATTGATTAAATTGATTCGGTTTTCATTAATTTTAATCTGCCGATTGTTTTGTTTTATAAAAATGTTTTCATTTTTCCTTAGTTTGTTTAAATCAGAATTGATTACTTTTAAATCTTCAGCGTCCAAGTTTCCAGTTATAAATTTGATTGCGCTCCCTAACATATCAATTGCTCTTCTTCTTCTGTTTCTCTTGGTATTTAGATTGTTATAGATGGATCTAATTTCGGTTACTTTTGTTTTGATAATATCAGAGAATTGGCTCGAGCTGTCCGGAATTTCGTTTACGATTTTTTCTATTATTGATAATGATAATTCAAATTGAGCAAAATCAATAACGTGCAACAGTCTATCATGTCCGTCAATAATCCTTCCCTCCCCCCTTTGTAAAAGCAACGCTCCTGCGTTGTTGGTGATATCATGTATTTGGATGGAGGATGGTGTGGATAATGGAATTATAAGGATGGTTAGGATGGATAGGATTGATGGGATCCAGTGGAGTGCATTCATTCTTTTCGTCCCGTCGTGTGATCTAAAAATAAAAAATTTAGTTTATTAATATGCTTGTTTTATTCCTAAGAGTTAGTAAAATTTTTAGGTGGTTAGAAGGTTAGAGGTGTTGTGTGTGTATTTTTTTTTTTTTTTTTTTAGATGGTCGCATATTTCATCCATCAGTTTTACTAAGGAATCTGTTGATTCTTTGGCCATGTTGCTCTCCACGGCGGCTGCAGATGCAAGAACGAATAAACTCTCGCATATTCTTCGCCATGCCGCGGCTGCTTCTTTTTGATGTTGATACTGATGCTGAAATATAACGTTTGTGATGTTGTTTAGTTGTGCATAACACAAGCTAAACGTTATTCGATCTTTGAGATGATGGTCCATCCTGGAAAGAGAAAGTTCATTAGATACGATTAATGTTATCTTTATGTAATTCCCTATTATTATTGTCGATAAGGGTTCTACCTCTATTTTCCGCGACAGTGATTGGGGAATACTTGGGTTTAGTTTTCTTTCTAATACCCTGAACTTTGTTGAAAGCTATCTGCTCTTCGGGGAGTTCTGGTGCAGGCTCTCTTTGTTTATTGTGATAGTTTAGGTTTTGCTGTTTTGACTTCTCATGAGCCAACATGACTTCGTCATATATTTTATCTCTTGCTTCAACCAAGAGTTCCATATTTAGAGGTCTTTCTTGATTACTTTTTAATCCATAGAAAGCTTCTCTGGGCTTCATTTTAATTGATGAATGAATAGTGTTGTTGTATTGTGTACAAGCGATGTTCAAAACTTCTTTCGTGCTCAAGTCCCTGTAATTGGGTTTGATGCACCTAAAAATTTCTCCGATAGTGGAGTGGAATCTTTCCACTAATCCATTGCTTTGGCTATGGTTTGGTGGAACGAAAAACATTTCCACGTTGAGGTCATGGAGGAGTCCTCGTACTTCAATTGCTCGTAGTGCCGGCTCATTGTCGCAAACTATGAGACGAGGGGTTCCGAATATTCTGAAGAATTTAGTCAGTCCCTTTCTTATATCGATAATATTTCGGGATTTAATATGAATGAGTGTGCCATAACGGGAAAATTTGTCAATGGCGGAAAGGAAGTACAGTTTTTCTGCTATGAAGATGTCGACATGCACTATATCCAGTGGTCTTTCCGGGTTTGGAGTAGACCCTAGAGCAATTTTGTATGGATGTCGATCGTACTTATTTTTATTGCATGTTTCGCAGAGTTTAACGTATTCCCTTATTTTCGCTTTCATTTTTGGAAAATAAAAACGCTCCATTATCTGTTTGTGGTTTTCCCACATGCCTCTGTGAGAGCGGTCATGTGTCTGTTCCACAACTAAATTTTGTTCCTCTACTGTTTTGAGGTCAATCAAAAGTTTTGGCGAGAGGCAAACTTTGAAAGGTTTCGCTCTGTTAAAATGGTTTTTGTAGGTTATTTGGATGGTATTCATGACATTTTCAGGACAGTAGATGCAGTTAATCCTTTTGGGATCCATGTATTCCTTGAAAATCCGAAAAATAATAGGCATACCGAAGATGAGTCTAGTGATCGTTCTTCGGTACACTCTAGGGAATATTTCTTCATAATTGTCTTGAGCATCTGGTCCAATTTTCATGACAATTTGATTATAGAATGAATTGACCGGTGATTCTGTGCATTTTATAAGATCCGAGTCGTCCGTGTCGGCCGAATGTACAGTTTGATAATCAGACGACGTATTTTCATCATCCGAGTCGGTAGCAGAAGATGCTTCGGTATCAGGTGATGTGTTTTCAATCATATTGAGTTCGTTACGAACTCTAGAGAGGCTATCCGCCACTACGTTCTGTTTCCCAGGACGATAGCGGATTTCATAGTCGAATTCTCCGAGTGATAGACGCCAATGCACAAGTCTATTATTGGAGTCTTTCAAATTAAGCCCGTAGGTAAGGGGTTTGTGGTCCGTGTATAGGACAAATTTCCTTCCGTAAAGATAGGGGCGGAAGTACTTACAAGCCCATACTACAGCTAATAGTTCTTTCTCTATTGCTGAGTATTTTTCTTCGGACTTATTCAAGGTTCTGGATGCGAAAGCTATCGGCTTATCACTTCCGATTGTTCCTTGTGACAGTACAGCGCCAACAGCAAAATTGGAGGCGTCTGTGGTCAAAATGAATTGTCTTGAGAAGTCAGGGTACTGCAAAATATTGCTACTAGAGATAATGCCTTTGCATTGTTTGAAAGCATCAATAAACTCTTTCGAGTGATTAATGCTTTCCCCTTTTCTTAAAGCATTTGTCAGTGGCTTAGCAATTTTCGCGAAGTCCCTTATGAATTTGCGGTAATATCCTAGGATTCCTAGGAAGCCGCGTAGTTCCTTTTCATTTGAGGGTAATGGCCATTCTTTGATAATTTGGATTTTATCCGGATTCGGTTTGACACCATCTGGAGTGACAATGTGGCCTAAGAAGGCAACTTCCTTTTGCAGGAATTCGCTCTTGTCCAATTGTATCTTCAGATTATGTCTTTCCAAAGTACTGAATATTTTCGTCAAATTATCAATATGTTCCGTCAGACTGGTTGAAAACACTATAATATCATCCATGTACACAAGACAGGTGATACCAATGTGTTCTCTCAACACATTGTCCATAACGCGCTGAAACGTTGATGGTGCATTCTTTAGCCCGAAAGGCATTCTCAAAAATTCATAGTGCCCGTTCTCGACACTAAAAGCAGTTTTGGGAATGTCCTTTTCGTCAACCTCGACCTGGTGAAATCCAGATGCGAGATCTAGCGTAGTGAAGTACATGCAACGTCCCAGTTTGTCAAGGATATCCGTAATGTTGGGAATGGGATAACGATCGTCTATCGTCTTCTCATTCAACTTACGGTAATCTATTACCAATCGCCACTTTCTCTTGCCGGTTGCGTCCAGTTTCTTTGGCACAATCCAGACAGGAGAAGTCCAAGGGCTATTGGATTGACGGATTATTCTTTGGTCCAGTAGTTCCGAAATCTGTCGCTTGACTTCCTCTCTGTGGCAGAAAGGGTAACGATATGATTTCGTATGAATGGGCATTTCATCCTTCGTTTTGATAGTGTGTTTGATAGCACTAGTAAACGAAAGCTTTTGCCCCTTTGTAAAAAATATCTCACTGTGTTTAGAGATAACCTTCAAGAGTTTCTCTCTTTCGTCAGCATTGAGGTGGTCAATCTTCAGCTGATCGTAAAGAGATCTCTTTAGGCTTTGATTATCATAGAGGAAATTATCGGGTGTACCGATTTCAAAGTTATTTACTTCTAGTTCGAGAATATTGGAGGGTAGATTGATTTTACATGACTTGTTGGAATTGTTAGTGACGTACACTTGGGTGTATCCGTTTTTCGCTGTGTACAGACCGGAATGAATAAAGACGTTCGAAGTAATTTTTATGTCTTCTTCTAAATAGAAATCTCCAGTTGCGTTCGAGAAAAGGTTCACTGGTTTATTTTCGTGTGCGTTCAAATACAACGGCTTTGAGTTCGGGTATTTGCGCTTCATAGGAATAACACCGTTTGGGAATTTTAACTCATTGTTGGAAGTGATTATGTCAGCGTTTAGGGTTTTTAAAGATTCATAGCCTATTAGGCCATCGAAAAAGGGATGGAAGTCGAAGATAAGAAACATTTGCTTTGAAGTGCCTGCGATTTGTGGAAATGAATTCAATTCTACAAATCTGTCAATGACATGAGAACCACTAACATTTCTCACGGTTGTTGGATTTGTTAACCTACAGTTTTCAAAATTTACATGCTGTTTAGCCAAATAGTTTCGATTACTTCCTGAATCAATGAGGAAATTCAACTCTCCTTTATTTGTTCGAAGAGTGATATAGGGTATGAAATTGTTTATGTCGTCGGCCGATGAGTTTCGGCTGTATGAAAATTTAAGTCATCGATCGTTAACTTATTTATCTGGTTTGTGACAGTATCTGTTGTAGGAACATTTTCGGTTGCTGGTGGTTCCAGCTCTTTCGCGTGATCATCCGACTCATTTGTCGTTTGATGTTCATAATAGTTATAGAAATCAGACTCATCGTAATAGTCATGATAGTCATAATACGGGTAGTAATAATCTTCCGGTGAGGGGTAAAAGTTCTGATTGTAGCCGCATGCTTCCTCTTGCATGTGGAAGTTGGGCCTATTAATGTAATTGATTCGATGCGATTTAACGGAGGGAGACTGGCGAGCGGTGTCATTTGGGTTTGCCATTTTCGGTGGAAAATTATTCCTACTTGTTACGAAAGGTGGAGGCTTAAATTGCTGGGAATATGGTCTTTGATTGGGATGGAACGGTGGTTTATGATTGGGGTAGAATTGGGGCCTTGGATTAGGGTTCGGTTGGAACGGCGGTCTGTTAAATTGTGGTTGTGTGTTAAATTGTGGCTGGTATCTATGGGTTGGTCTTGGCGGTGGAAATGGCGGTTTTATTGGAACTTGTGGTTTGGGGATGGCTCCAGTCAAGGGATTGTGGGTTTTAAAAGGATTTCTCGTATATTGGTAATTCTTTTCCTCAAGACAAAGTCTGAGGGCTTCTTTAAGAGTTTTTGGAGATTGTGCTCTTATTATCGGTCCTATGGGCTCCTTTAGCCCTGCCACAAACACTCTCAGGCCTATATCTTGATAGTATTGTTGTTTCGCGACTTTCACAGCCACGTTTGTTTCATTCAAATGCATTTGATTAACTAGGAGTGCAATGATATTCGAAACTTTGCCATAGAATTCCTCTATGTCATTCGTTTGAACAAGCTTGAATAGGTCTCTCGTCAGAGAAACTTCATCTCGCTTGTCGTTGAAATGCGTTATGAGACAGGTTTTTATTTCGTCCCACGCAAGTTCCGAGCCGTACAATTCTACTACGGTGTCGGCTTCCCCTATAATTTTAGTACGGATGACTTGCATCCATACTTTATAAATTGGTGAATGTTTGACAACATCCAGTAATGGTAGGATGCCATCCACAGTTTTGATAAACTGGTGTAGTTTGATGGGATTTCCATCAAAACTTTGTAAATCCCGCAGAACTGAAGGTGTCTGCAAATTTTTTAATACCTTTTCAATAGGGGTTTCCTGTGTTTGGGGCGTGCCCCTATTGTAGGATCTTTGCAACTGTGTTGCAATGTCCTGAATGTCATGTTGCAAGGCATTGATTTGCTCTTGCCAATGATTTCCTGAAAGATTATTTCTTCTTTCATTCCCAGCTCCGAGTTCCTCGATGGAATTCGAAGCTACTTCTGCAGATAACACGTCTTGCTCCTCCAGCAATGCGGAGAGCCGTTGACTGCGTGTTTCTGGCATTATATAAGCACTAATGTTTTAGATTGTTTTTTAAAAATTATTGTTTCACTTGTTAATACAAATAGTTGATACAAAATATTCTTTCTGTTTTTATTTTTTTTTTAAAAAGTGTAAAATTACTCACCTTTGAACTCGAGTACAGCTACAGTAATTCACTTCACGATTATGTCTAATTCGCTAATTTATTACGTCTGATTCACTTATCTATATTTTAGGTTACTATTTTTGTTGGTTGCGATATTCACTCGCGTTTTTGGTTCGCGGTTTTTAGGAGGATTACGCACTATTCCTACGATATTCACTCGCGGAAGCTATCAAAGCTGACGTTAAACACTTCTAAAAAATCCGCGCCGACTGCGCCACTTACATTTGTTAACACTAAGGAGGTCTTTTTAAAAAAATTTAAATACAACTGCACTACTTGACGATCAGAACTAGAGTGACAATGTTCTTACAGCTAAAGACCTAACTGTCCTGCCTTTTTCCCTAAAACTGCTAACCTAGCGCCTAGCGATGATCCGATTACATTCTCCGTGCTGGTGCTGTCATCGGATGCCGCCGCATTCCTGTGGTTGCAGATAGTGTCCAGGCTGGGTGCTGCTGACTCGGCTGTCTGGGTGTCATCGTGATGTTCTGCTGATGCGTGGGGGCCAACGGTTGACGGCATCGGGGTGGCTCCGTCTATAATTGATGTCGCTGGGGTGGTTCCATGTTTAACTTATATATATATATATTTTTATATATATATATATATATATATATATATATATATATATATATATATATATATATATATATATATATATATATATTTATATATATATATATATATTTATATATATATATATATATATATATATATATATATATATATATATATATATATAAATATATATATATATATATATATATATATATATATATATATATATATATTTATATATATATATATATATTTATATATATATATATATATATATATATATATATATATATATATATATATATATATATATATATATATATATATAAGTTAAGTTCCCTCCATGAACTTCGGAGTTTTTAAAAACTAAAAATGTCAAACCGTTTTCGATGGTCGCTAAATCTAGACTAACTTTATTTCATTTCCTTATACAGAGGCCTGCCGATTTCTTAGTTTATACAAAGATACTATTTTCTGGGAATCGAAAGCGTGCACTCGGTGTCCCGTTATCGTTGATGCTGATTCTGCATTCTCTTCTATCGCGTCCGCGCTGCGTGTGGAGTTGGGTTCGCGATAAAGCGAACGATGATGTGTCTTACTGGTGGGATGATGATCGCGCTGTTTGTTGATGTTCTGGTTCCAATGAAATGATTGTTTCCGCCAATTGCCGCTGATGTTGCTGCAATCGGTCGAGTTGGCGATTCAAGGTGGTCTCAAGAGGAATGTTAACTTCTCCCTCCTTTAGTTCGAGCCGTCTCGGATCGATGTTTGATTTTGATCTTCCAAGTTTTAATACTGGGCAAATGTTAATATTCTTTATACAAAGAATTACGGCTATGAAGCAAATCACTGTTGACAAAGAAATTCCTCCGAATGTTGTCCATAGACTGAAACGAAGACTATTCTGTCGTAAATGAATGTGATCTAATTTCTGTCTGTTGATAATCGCTGTGTCGCGTATTTCTGTAATGTCATGCTCTTTTTGTAATGTCCAGTGAATTAGAGTGTTATAAAGTGCTCCGTACAGAACTTCGGTTTCACCGATTATTTCTGAATTTTGAAACTTATGACCGTTGAACTTGACTGTACAATTTGCGAATTTGATTATGAAATTTCCGGTGATAGTTCTATCATCGGGTCCACAGTTGGATTTGAGTGTCTGGTTTCGGGCGTTTGAGATTAATATAGTGTTTTCGTTGATCAACTGCTGTATTGTGTCATTCTTGAAAATTGAGATGCAGCGAGACTCCTTTCCGAGTATGATTGGTTTGATACAGTCATCTTCGATTTCGTCAATGTAGGAAGATCTTTGTACAAAATCTTCAGGTTTACTGGTTTTGAAGAGTTTCGGCCCATGTCGTATTACGTGGCTTGGGTAGGTTTTGATAATTTGATCGTTTACGATGAGCGGAAAAATTCTTGTAATTGTAGATGTAGAGTTTTCCAATTCGGGAACGTGCAGAATGTACAGTAAGTCTCCATTATTGACGGCAATTATGGGTGTGACAAATTGTAGCGCTTCGTCCGGAAAGTTGATTTCTACTCCTTGGTCCTGAAGAGCAGATTTGATCACATTTATTTCACGTGTTGTTAGAATTTTGTTATTGATGACAGAAATTCTGGTGAGTGCGATTGCTTCTTGAATGTTATCTAAAAGTTCATTGACAATATCAACGTTCAACATCGTGGTAACTGCTTGTAAAATATCCAATTCTTTCGTACTGTTATTTATTGAACTAGCTATTTGATTAATCGCCTGTGTCAGTTGGGTAATTCGGTTGTTGATATTTTCGTTGATTTGATATTGTTGATTATTCTGATTGATGAGGTCATTCATGGATGAATTGATTATTCTCAGGTCCTGTGCATCAGGTGAACCGGCGATCCATTTCCACGCGGTGCCTATTGTATCCCATCTCTTTTGTCGGTGCGCTTTTTGTGGTTTTAATGCGTAGAGGGACGAGTACAGCTTTTTGATTCGGAATTTTATAACTTCGTGCAATGGGTTAGTTGATGTTAGTTGAGCATAAAATTTTGCTGTTACAAGTTCTGCGCTTTCCTCAATTTGATCTAAGTTGATTGGATGTATAATGTTTATTGTTCCAGTCTGTATTTTGCAATTAATTTGTTTGATTAACACTATTGGGTTATTTCCAAGATCCACGATATTTAAAATTGGATCACTGTGTATTTGGGTGAGAGCTGTCAGCCATGCTATCAGTATATTCCGTAACATTTTCCTATACATTTGATCAGATAGTAATATAAAGAGTTGTTTTTTTTTTTTTTTGTTTTGTTTTGATATGAGGAATTTGAAGAAATAAAATTACAATGTATTTTATTCACTTAAGATAAATGTTAGTAAATGTTATTATCAATATAGTTGTTGCTTTAGAAAAAGTATAATTGTGAAATTGCATGAATTCGAGATATTTTCTTGTTGACGAATTTCGTGAATTTTATATAAAATACTGTATCTGAGGAATATTACATACTTATTTTTTTTTATTACCTTTCTGTTTGAATTTATTATTATTTATTTACTTTATTTTCTCTCCCCTTTACACAATTTTTTCTGATGAATAAGAATACAATTTATTTATCGATGTCCCCTCGATAGTGTAGGTTCAACGCTGATTCCGGGTGCTTCTGTTGGAGGTCCTCAAATCATCAATATCCTCTTGATGATGCTTTTTCCTTCGATGTCCTTTCGATGTAATACGCCGGTTTTTTCTCACATTAATCACTTGCGGAACGCGTTTAACTAATCCTACCGACTGCGCCAGTTAAGTTCCCTCCATGAACTTCGGAGTTTTTAAAAACTAAAAATGTCAAACCGTTTTCGATGGTCGCTAAATCTAGACTAACTTTATTTCATTTCCTTATACAGAGGCCTGCCGATTTCTTAGTTTATACAAAGATACTATTTTCTGGGAATCGAAAGCGTGCACTCGGTGTCCCGTTATCGTTGATGCTGATTCTGCATTCTCTTCTATCGCGTCCGCGCTGCGTGTGGAGTTGGGTTCGCGATAAAGCGAACGATGATGTGTCTTACTGGTGGGATGATGATCGCGCTGTTTGTTGATGTTCTGGTTCCAATGAAATGATTGTTTCCGCCAATTGCCGCTGATGTTGCTGCAATCGGTCGAGTTGGCGATTCAAGGTGGTCTCAAGAGGAATGTTAACTTATATATATATATATATATATATATATATATATATATATATATATATATATATATATATATATATATATATATATATATATAACTTACGTTTTTAAATTAAAGGAGAGCGTTTTTAAAAAAGAACTACACTTGTTCACTGTAAGATTAAGACTAACTTTATTATCGCTTCCAGTTTACATGACTTATGATTTATGCCTACTCAATGAGCCGAAGGGAATTTGATACCTACATTCTCGAGTTGCGTACCGTTGCCTGTTATGCTGATTCGTGTTGTGGTGTCTACGTTGAATATGTTATTTCAGTGAAGATGGGACGTTTGGCCAAAAGTGATGATGCCGCTGTTTAGGTTGTTCGAGCTGGTGCATGGCTGGTGTTGCCGTTTGGAATTGACGGTAACTGCTCCCTCATGAAGTTCGAACCGTCCCGGTTCGATTTTAGCGGATGTTGGTTTCTCTGAATTTTCCTTCTTCTCTGGTAATGTTCTGCGGGGTTCTGGGAATGGATGCTGGCCAATTTTAAATACGTTACTAGTGCGTTTGTTGATTTTCGTTATGGCTATTACTATTCCAGAAATTATAATTATCGAAAATATTCCGATATTTGTTGAGATATGGATTGCAAATGATTCTTCTATTGAATCCATTCGTTCACGGTTGCGGATGTTTAATTCTTGTAGTTTTTCTATAGTTATATTCTCCTCGAGAGCGCCTTTTTCTATTTGTAGACCATCTAGCGATATTGCCAGTGGTGTTTGTTTGTTGTGTCTTTCTCGATTGTCAAACTTTGTGCCATTGATGATTACTGCACAGTTTGAGAAGTATATTAGAAAACTACCTGATAGTGTTCTGTTTGTCAGTTTGCAATCCGTTTGTATGAATACTTTTTGAACGTCCTGCAGCACGATATGGAAATCAGTTAGCCGCTTGACGCCTGAATTGGCATCGTGATCCACGAAGCTGCACTTTCCGGAAAATCCTCGTAGGATTTTGGAATAACATGCGTCGTTGGAAACGTCTATCAGATTGTTCTGATCGCACATGGTATTTTGTCCCACAGGTTGGCATCGCCCGTTGAGAAGATAAGTTGATTGGCTTCCTACTATTGCTGTCCTTGATGGTAGTTTTAGAGATGTTCCGTTGATTGGTAATGGTTCCAGCAGCAACTCGTTAAATATTTCCGTTTTAACAAATGGCACTGAGATAACAAAATATAATTTGCTGTTCTTAAAGACTATTTTTATACTTATAAATTCATAAGCCTGTTCTGAATTAAGCAATGTAATGTTCTGTTTTTCTAACTGATGCACTATGACTTTTAATTCCTCCGGTTCTAGGAAGTTCCTCGAAATCACATTTACGCGAGCTAATTGAATGGTTTCGAATACGGTGTCTAGGTGGTTTCGTATTTGGTCTAGGTGAAATGAAACTCTGATTACTTTGCTGAGGGCCGTGAAATTTTGGTTTACATTGTTGGGATCTAATATAGCTTGTCTATTTGAAATAATTTGTTTTACCAACTTACTTTGTTGGTCATTAATGGATTGGATTATTTTATTTATTCTATTTTGTAGTTTTTCATTGATTGTTGCTTGTAAATTGTTTTCATTAATTAACTGTCGATTTCCTGCCTTGAGATGTTCAATCTCCGTGTTAATTCTGTCTAAATCTTCTTGGTCTAGGTTTCCTGTAATTAATTTTATTGTAGACCCTAAAAAATTGAAGGCTCCTCTTCTGTGTCTCTCCTTAGGGGAAAGGATTCTGTATAAGTTTGTAATTTCATGCATTTTACTACGCAACATTCTTGTGATTTCTCTGATGTTAGGAAAGGTTTCTAATCCGGTGATTATGGTGTTGAGTTGGTTAAGTATAGGTTGGTATAGGTCGAGGTCTACTTCGTGATAAACGTGAATATGTCCGTTTTTGATGAATGTTGATTCCATTCGTATGGTCAATAGTCCGGGGTTTGTTGAAATGTCTTGAATTTGAATGATTTGTCCAAAATAAAGTTGCATTTGCAGAACAAGAAGGATCAACAGACAAAGTGCCATCTGAAAGAAAAAATATTATTAGTTATTATTTATTCTTTTTATATTATTTTTGTGTAATCTACGATTCGAGTCGTCAATAAAGCTTTTCAATCTGTCTTCGACAACTTGAACCGTTGAATATCGTTTTCTCGTTTTATTCCGAATTCCCTGCACTTTATGTAACACTTGCTGATCTGGGACCAATTTTGGTTCGTCTTCCAGATGCCGGTTGTGTTGTTTATGTGTGTTCCTTTGTGTTTTGGTCAGTGTTAATACGACTTCGTCATATAATTTATCTCTTTTTGCCAATATTTCTTCGGCGTCCAGAGGTCTTTCATCTTGGTCCTTGATACCTAAAAAGATTTCTCGGGGTTTCATGTTAGTTGCAGAATGTATGGTTTCATTATATAAAGTGCAAGAAATTCTGTATAATTCTTTGTTGGATAGTGATTCATACTTATGCCTATTACAACGATAAATCTCGGCGAGTGTACTGTGGAATCTTTCCACTATTCCGTTGGTCTCGCTATGATTTGTCGGTGTAAAATATATTTGTATGCCTAGGTCATCGAGGAGTCCTCGAACCTCAATAGATCTCATGGATGGCTCGTTATCGCATACAATAAGTTGAGGTTTCCCATGAGTGCTAAAGAACTTCAGAAGGGCTCTTCTTATATCTTGTATTGTTCTGGACTTGATACTTACTAAAACTCCGAACCTAGAGAATTTATCTACAATGGATAAGAACATATCCGGTTGAGATATGAATATGTCCACATGGATAATCTCTAGTGGCCGTTTTGGGATGGGGGTCTGTCCTAGTTTGATTTTGTAAGGTGCTCTATCATATTTGGCTTTATTGCATTGATCGCATAATCTTATGTACGTTCTGATTTTTCTTTTCATGCTAGGGAAATAGTATGTTCGAGAGATTTGCTGAAGATTTTCCTGAATACCTCTGTGGGCGAAATCGTGTTGTCCTCGTATGATTTCGTTCTGGCGTTCTTCGGTAGTGACGTCTTCTAAGGTGATTTGGGATATTCTCATTCTAAAAGTTTTATTTCGGCTAAAATAGTTTTTGTAGACTATTTGAAGAGAAGGTAGGACGGTCTCTGGACAATTGATGCAATTTAATTTTTTTGGATTTGTGTAATCACGTAGTATTCTTAGAAGGGTCGGAACTCCGAAATGTAATTTTGTTATCTATTTGATTTGAAAATGCATTCAGTGGTTTTAGTGTCATAGGTATGAATTCCGAGTCATCCGTGTCTGCCGAATGAACGGTTGCGTCGTCGGTATCGTTTTCGTCTTCGTTATTATCTGTGTCTTCGTTGAGATTGATCTCTAGGGGAATCCGAGATAGGGAGTCGGCAACAGTGTTTTGTTTGCCTGGTCGGTATTTAATGTCATAGTCGTATTCTTCAAGATCTAATCTCCAGCGGATCAATTTACTGTTGGGGGTTTTCAAATTTAAACCGTAAGTCAAGGGCTGGTGGTCAGTGTATAGTGTGAATTTGCGGCCAAATAAATATGGTCGAAAGTATTTACAGCCCCACCAAATGGCTAGTAATTCCTTTTCGATCGTTGAGAGATTTTCTTCGGATTTGGTTAGAGTTCTCGAGGCGAACGCTACTGGTTTGTCTCGACCTATTATGCCTTGGGATAATACGGCTCCAATCGCGTGGTTAGAGGCGTCTGTGGTTAAGATGAAGTCTCGTGTAAAGTCGGGGTATTGCAGTATGTCGCTACTTGTTAATATATTTTTACATTTGTGAAAAGCTTCAATAAATTCCTCTGAATGATGGACTTCCTCACCTTTCCTCAAACAGTTTGTTAGGGGCTTTGCGATTCTCGCAAAGTCTCTAATGAACTTCCTATAATATCCTAACACGCCGAGGAACCCACGGAGTTGTTTCTCATTCTTAGGTAAAGGCCACTCTTTTATTGTTTGTATTTTATTGGGATTAGGCTTAACGCCCTCTGGAGTCACAATATGACCCAGGAAAGCAACTTCTTTTTTCAAGAATTCGCTTTTGTCCAACTGAAGTTTCATGTTAAATCTTTTAAGTCTATCGAAAATTTTACAAAGGCTTTCAATGTGTTCTTGAAGACTGGTGGAGAAAATTATAATGTCATCCATATACACAAGGCATATGGTGCCAATATAATCTCTAAGGACATTATCCATCACGCGTTGAAACGTGGATGGAGCATTCCGAAGACCAAATGGCATCCTAAGGAATTCATAGTGCCCATGCTCCACGCTGAAGGCGGTTTTTGGTATGTCCCGATCTTGAATTTCAATTTGGTGAAACCCACTAGCTAAGTCCAATGTAGAGAAATAGTGACAACGTCCCAGTTTGTCCAATATTTCATTTATATTGGGTATAGGGTACTTGTCTTCGATAGTCTTTTGGTTCAATTTTCTATAGTCTATCACTAGACGCCATTTTCGCTTCCCTGATGCGTCCTCTTTCTTGGGGACAATCCACACCGGGGAAGACCAAGGGCTGCTCGAGTGACGAATAATACCCTGATCGAGCATTTTGCTTATTTGCTGTTGCACTTCAGCTTTATGGCAATAAGGGTATCTATAGGATTTCGAGTGTACCGGTATTTCATCTTTGGTGTTAATTTCGTGTTTAATAGCACTTGTGAAGGTCAAGTTTAGTCCTTCTTGATGAAATATATCGCTGTATTTCTTTATTATTTTGAACAGATTTTGGCGTTCTTCTGAGTTTAGGTGGTCTGAGCGGATTTGTTTCAGCAGTTCTTGAGGGTTATTATTCATTGAATCAGGAGGTGAGACTTCGTCAAAATTGTTTACTTCGGAAAAAATAGGTCTGTTTGAATTAACTTTCACCGGACAATGGCTAGTATTTCTAATCATGACAGTAGCTTTATTATCGGTTGATCGATAGAGTCCTGGAAGGATATTCACGTCGTTTGTTAAGGAGTAAAGTTCTGGAATATAGAAGTCACCGTTCTGTATGTCTATTGGAAGTTTTATAGGAACCTCTTCATTTGCATTCAAGTTGATGTCGTAGGAATTAGGATATTTCCTACTCATCTGGATGGTATAGTCTGGAAATTTAAGTGTGTTAGAAGAAGTGATTATGTCGGCTTCAAGTTCAGTCAATGTTTGATAGCCAATAAGTCCGTCAAAGTAGGGATGAAATTTGAACAAAAAGAATGTGATGGGAGGTTTTCCATCGAAGGGAGAAAATTCAACGGATTCGCTAATGGAATGGGTGCCGTTGATATTTCTGACGAAAGAATGATTTAGTTTGGAAATTTTTAGATTTGCAATTTTCGCAGGATTGATGTAATTTTTGTTAGCGCCACTGTCTATCAAAAATTTCATCTCTCCTATTTTCGTGTTTAATTTTACATATGGGATAAAATTTGTTATCTCCCGTTTGAACTGTCTGAATCCGGTTGAAAATTTAAATCATCTACATTTCCTTCTGTGTTCTCAGATGTCTCATTGGTTTCGATGTTTCCTCCGCTGGTTCTGATCGCTTGGTTTTGTTAGTTGTCCTTGGGGTGCCACTACAATCGATAAGCCGTCGATTCGGTCACACACGCGAACTTCTAACTAAAACCGCAATCCGCACGACTGCGCCACTTACGTTTTTAAATTAAAGGAGAGCGTTTTTAAAAAAGAACTACACTTGTTCACTGTAAGATTAAGACTAACTTTATTATCGCTTCCAGTTTACATGACTTATGATTTATGCCTACTCAATGAGCCGAAGGGAATTTGATACCTACATTCTCGAGTTGCGTACCGTTGCCTGTTATGCTGATTCGTGTTGTGGTGTCTACGTTGAATATGTTATTTCAGTGAAGATGGGACGTTTGGCCAAAAGTGATGATGCCGCTGTTTAGGTTGTTCGAGCTGGTGCATGGCTGGTGTTGCCGTTTGGAATTGACGGTAACTTATATATGTATATATATATATATATATATATATATATATATATATATATATATATATAAGTTAACAAGTTAAATGAATTTCGGAATAATAACGTAAGCCACTGAACGAATTGGAGGGTCGATGACGACTGAGAATTTACTTTATTGCCTATTTTCACAGAGGTCTGATTATTATGGTTTCCTAACTGCCTGTTAAGCTGTTTCTTATTGCGTGCATTCTGGGTGTCGTTGTTGGTGCGTGGTCAGCTTGTTAGAATGTGTGTCAACGTTCGTTCGTTCGATGACACTTTGGTTCACATCGTGTGGCGTGGAGCGATCGCTTGTTGTTGTTGTGTTGTTGATATCGGGATGCTCGATAAGTATTGTGGGTGATCCTTTTGTAACTGCTCCCTCTTCTACTTCCAAAAGTCCCTTTTCGGAATCTCGTTGAGTTTTTATACGACGTTTTCCTGTTCTCATCCAAAAACAAAGGTTGTAGGTCCTGAATACGATGACGCTGCTATAAGCAACAATGATCATGGAGACGGTTGACAATCCTCCGAAGATTCCCCAAAGTTTCAAGTCAAATTCGTTTTGCCTGAGGTAGACATGTTTCAATGTTTCTCTGTTGCTGATAGTTTGATTATTTACGTGTGCGATATCGTAAATTTTCTGAAGTTTCCAGTATACTTTGACATTATGCATTGCTCCCTGGATTATATCTAGCTTGGCAGTATATTCACTGCTGTAAAATTTTTCTTCATTGAAGAATATTGTGCAGTTGTCGAAGTTGATTAGAAAGTTTCCTTCCAATGTTCGATTATCTGGTCCACATGTTGATATTAAAGTTTGATTTTTTGCGTTGCGAATGAGAAGGTTGTTTTCAGAAATGAGGTTTTGTAGAGTTTTATTTTGTGTCTCGGAAACACATTCTGTTTTCCTACCGAAAATCAGTGAAACAACGCATTTATCTGTAAATTCCTTTAAATTCGATGACCTTTGTACATAATCTTCAGGATTCGTGGTGGTATAAAGGGTATTCTCGTTTTTTATAAGGTGCGTTGGAGTATTTCGTATCATCTGGTTTCTTTGTACCAATGGATAAATTCTAATGACAGTAGACGTTCTGTTTTGTAGCTGAGGTACACTCAAGATGTATAACAGCATCTCTTTGTTGACGACTATCTTGGGTGTTACAAATTGAAGAGCTTCGTCAGGTAACTGTATTTCTATGCCTTGATTTTGGAGCAGGGTTCTTATCACGGATATTTCATGGATAGAGAGCATTCGTCCGTTAATCGCTGATGTTTTTGATAAAATAATTGCTTCTTGAATGTCTTCCAACAGGGTGTTTATTATGTCGATGTTCAAAATAATAGTGATCACCTTCAATTCATCCAAAATGATCTTTACTGTGTGTAGATTAGATGTAATTTGATTTACTGCATTCGTTAGTGATTTGATTCGTTCATTGATCTGGACGTTAACTTGATATTGCTGGTTGTTTTGTTCAATAAGGTCGTTCATTGTTGAGTTAATTATTCGCAAATCCTGAGCGTCCGGTGATCCTGCGATCCAATTCCACCCATATCCTAAGCTGTCCCATCGTTTCTGTCTACTATGATTCTGCGGTTTGATGTGATAGAAATTTGTGTACAATTTTTTTATCCTATATTTTATAATGTTTGTTAATGGTTTTTTTTTCTTCAAACTTTGTGTAAGATAAGCTTGTTAATAAATTAACAGTTTGTTCTATTTCATACATATCAATCGGATGGATGATCTTAATATTCCCTGTCTGCACCCTACACAATTTCTCGCTGGTTATCAATAGGGGATTTTCGTACAGATTTTGTATGTGTAATTGGGATGAATTTGTTATACCCAATAGGCTGATGAACAAGAACCAACATATTTTGAATTTCTGAAATTAAAGGATAGTACCTCATGTTAGAAGTGCATAATAATTTGCAAAATGTTTAATTAAAAAAAAAATGTTTTACAATTTTCTTTTCCGTTTAATTTTTGATTTATGTAGTTTTATGTTCCTATGGTCAATAAATGTTTTTCTTCGATTATGTCTGACATTCTGCCTTTTGAACTTTGGTTTCTTCTTTTCTTTTATACCTTGATCCTTGCTATAAACAGTCTCGTTTTCTACTAAATATGGTTCTCCAACTCTCTTTTTGTTATGAGCTTCATTAGTTTTATTCTGATAAGCCTCTAATTTTTCAGTTATTTCATCAAATATTTGATTTCTATTCTCGAGAATTGTTTCAAGATTAAGGGGTCTCTTTTGTCCATCTTTTATTCCGTAGAAAATTTCTATTGGTTTTAATTTTGTTGCACTGTGAATTGTTGCGTTATATAGTGTCGTGGATATTTTGTAGATTTCTTTGCTAGTTAGATCAGGATATTTTGGTCGTACGCAGAGAAAAATCTCATTGAGCGTTGAATGAAAACATTCTACGATTCCGTTCATTTCACTGTGATTGGAGGGTGTGAAATACATTTCTACTTCGAGTCTTTGTAGTAATGCTCTAACTTCAATTGATTTAAAAGCGACTTCATTGTCGCAAACAATCATTCTTGGGGTACCGTATGTTGAAATTAGTTTAATGAGGCCACGTTTGACGTCTATAATCGATCTCGATTTTATAGGGATAAGCATAGCAAAGCGAGATAGTTTATCCACAGCGGACAAAAACAGATCGGGGGAGGAAATAAAAATGTCAAGATGAAGTATATCCAATGGTTTTTTAGGAATGGGAGTACTAGAAAGTTTTATTTTATATGGGTTTCTTTCGTACTTGTTCTCTAGACAAGTGGAGCAGAGATTTATGTATGTCTGAATCTTTTTTCGAATTTGTGGAAAATAATAATTTTTAAGGATTACCGCATAGTTCTCATCTGCCCCTCGATGTGCTCTCTGATGTGTCTCTTCTATGATCCTGTTTTGATCCTCGTTAGTTAGCACGTCCTGTAGAATAGATTTAGTTAATACAACTTTGAAAAGTTTATTACGTGAAAAATGATTTTTATATATCTCTTGTAAGGTACTAACAATACTTTCGGGACACAATATACCTGTTTTTTTTTATGGTGCATGTATTCATGAAAAATCGTGATAGCAGTTCTGGAATCGTAGTCCGGCCGTGAAATCGTTGTTCTATAGACTCCTGGAAAAATTAGCTCAGATACGTTATCCTCTTGTTGTCCAATTTTTAGAACTATCTGGTTTTTGAAATAATTTAGTGGAAGTTTTGTAATTTTGATAAGATCACTATCGTCAGCGTCTGTAGAATGGGTTGAATTGTCATCCGAGGATTCATCAAACTGTTCGTTGTAATTTATATCACTGTTTATCCGCGATAGTCCATCGGCAACTACATTTTGCTTTCCTGGTCTATGATGGATTTCATAGTCAAATTCTTCTAAACGAAGCTTCCAACGTAGTAATTTGTTATGGGGATCTTTTAGATTTAAAGCAAAAGTTAAAGGTTTGTGGTCAGTATAAAGAATGAATCTACGGCCAAACAAATATGGACGAAAATGTTTACATGCCCAATCGATAGCCAAAAGTTCCTTCTCAATAGTGGAATAATTTTCTTCGCTTTTTGACAAAGTTCTAGAAGCAAAGGCTATTGGATGATCTTTGCCCACAGGACCCTGTGAAAGTACAGCTCCTAAAGCGTATTTGGAGGCGTCTGTTGTTAATATAAAAGGCTTTTCAAACTCGGGATATTTTAGGATTTGACTACTACTGAGAATTTCTTTACATTTTTGAAATGCTGAAATAAAATCATTACTATGTTTTATAGTTTCGCCTTTTCTAAGCTGTTGAGTTAAGGGTTTCGCTATACGTGCGAAATCTTATGAATTTTCTGTAATATCCTAGTACTCCTAGGAAGGATTTGAGCTGTTTCTCATTTTTGGGCAGTGGCCATTCCTGAATTACCCTAATTTTATCCGGATTGGGTTTTACACCATCTGGAGTAACCACATGACCTAGAAAGGAAACCTCTTTACGGAGAAACTGACATTTGTTGAGTTGCACCTTCATATTGTGTTTTTGTAATGTTTGAAAAACGTTCGTGAGATTTATCAAATGTTCTTGAAGGCTTGTTGAGAACACGATAATGTCGTCCATATAAACGAGACAACATATACCGATATGTTTCCGAAGAATATTATCCATGACCCGCTGGAATGTCGAGGGTGCATTTTTTAGTCCAAAAGGCATACGTACAAATTCATAATGGCCATTTTCAACACTAAAAGCGGTTTTTTGAACATCTTTTCCATCAACTTCGATTTGATGGAAGCCAGATACCAGATCGATTGTTGAGAAGTACACAGATCTCCCTAATTTGTCTAGAATTTCTGTTATGTTGGGTATAGGGTATCGGTCGCTGATTGTTTTCTCGTTCAGTTTACGATAATCTATTACCAAACGCCACTTTCTTTCGCCAGAAAAGTCGAGTTTTTTTGGCACTATCCAAATAGGAGAAGACCATGGACTATTAGAGGGGCGGATAATTCCTTGGTCCAACATTTGTGAAATTTGTTTTCTTACTTCCTCCTTATGTACGTAAGGATATCTGTATGATTTTGTATAAACGGGTAGATCGTCTTTAGTGTTAATTTGATGCTTGATAGCGTTTGTAAATGTCAATTGTTCGCCATCTACAAAAAAAATATTCCGGTGCTTGTTTATAATGTTTAGAACTTTTCCTTTCTCCTCTTTGTTAAGATGATCACCCCGTATTTGATCTGCGACTATGAAATTTTTTGTGTTCTGCTGATGAGCTGCCTGGTTTTGCGTTTCGAAGTTATTAATCTCTACGCGCAATGGTCTGAGAAATTTGAACTTTATAGGTTTTAAATCACGATTACATACGACCACATTTGCACTATTATTTAGAGTTTCGTATAACCCGGATAGTATAAACAGTTTATGTGAAATTTCTAAATCATTTTCGATCAAAAATTCTCCTTTTTCGGTACTTGTTTTTAACGGAACAATTTTCATTTCATTGCTGTTTAACAAGATATTGGAAGTATCGGGGTATTTTCTTTCCATATTTATTTTTTCGCCTGATATTTCCAAGATATTTTCGAACGTGAAAATTTTAGCTTTAAGCTGCTGTAGGGTCTCATATCCTATGAGACCATCAAAAAAATGGTGGAATTCGAATACGTAAAAAGTGAATTTCGACGATGTAGAAAATTTAGGAAAAGGGTTTAGAGTGATAAACTTGTCAAGTGTATGTGAACCACTCAAATTTCTAACCCTCGTTGGCGCACAGGTACGGCATTTTTTCAAATTCACATTTTTTGGGCTGATATAGTTTTTATTCGCACCTGTGTCGATAAGAAATTTTAAGTTATTTCCATCAGTAGTTTTGATGTTAATGTAAGGGATGAAATTATTCACGTTGTTACTTGAGAATCTATTTCCACAAGAAAATTTAGGTCATCTTCCTGCTCGATTGTTTGATTGAATTCATTTTCAGCCGCTTCCATATTCTCCAAGGGTTTGTTTGTTTGTGGATCTGGGTCGTTGTATTGATTGGAATGAAATGGAATATGGGTAGATTGATCGTTAATGTCGTTGATGTTAAAGTTGAGATTTTGTGTGTTCGTAGGTACATAGTTTTGTCTTATTCTAATATGATCATTCGTTCTCGGCTCAGCAAATGCATTTGGTCTTAATGGTGTTTGATTTTTGTTTTGAGGATATAAGTTCGGGTTATATGGGCGTGTGTATTGAACATTGTTCTGGAAAGGAGCCTGTGATCGTGGAAGTGGTTGTATAAATCGGGGTTCATAATATTGTGCGTTTTGTGCGAGAAATGATTTATCCGAGAATCGAGGATATGAATACGATCTAGAATTTTGATTGGAAATGTTTGCTCGAGAGGGCGTTTGTGACGATACATGTTGAGTGTTTTTAAAGCTTTGTGCGTATGGGAAAGTTTTAGTAGAAACGATAGATTTATGCATGTTCACATCACAATCTCCTGTTTTCCTAGCCACCTTATTGGCCTTCTCGATAGCGTATTGGAAAGCTTGAGTTAGATTTTTGGGTTGAAGTACATCGACATGTGTGGAATAAGGTTCTTCCATGCCATCAATAAACTTTTCAAGACAAATTTTGTCCACGAATTTAATCAAATCTGTGGGGTTCTTATATTCTTTGTCCATCTGAATATGAGTGCTGATGCCGGTGAAAACATCCTGCACTTGAGCATAATAATCTGGCATAGATTTTTTATTTTGTTTAAGGGAGAAGAGTTTTTGTAATAATGTAGACATTTCTCTTTGATCTCCGTAATAAATTTTTAACTGGTTTTTCATTTCTTCCCAATTAAGCATTATGCCATTAGAAGCAAGTAAATCTCCTGCACTACCTTTTATCTTGTTTCTCACTTCTTGTAACCATAATGGGTAAAAGTCAAAGTGTTTTAGATGTTTGAAATACTCTAAAACTCTGTCTACTGAGGCAATCCAAAGGTTCAATTGCTTTGGATTACCATCGAATGAGGGAAGACCCTTTATCAGGTCTGGTATTCTCCCACTTGAAAAATCATCGTGAAAACTAATTCTATCAACGGGCGCCTGATGACGGCCGCTTAATTCAAGCGTTTCCGCAGCATATTGTGTTTCCCCCAATTGGGATGCGGTCTCATATTCCTCCTTTAAACCTATTGTTAAAGCGATTTTACTCACCTGTTCTGCCAGAGCGTCCAATTTCGTACACGGAGCCTGTAGCTGGCTGATTTGCTCCTCTCGTTGCTGGAGCTTTTCGTTTAATTCACGCACTTGTTGCATTAAATTTTCTGCTTCCATTTTTCCGACACAATTGTAATGTTATATATATTTTTGTCTACTTTACACTCAACCGAAGGTTCTCCGTCTCCAGGGTGGTAGTATCTGAAAGGTTTCGCGGTGATGATTATGATCGCGGCGTTAACTGAAAAATTGAATTCCGCTAATTTATTTTTCACGTACCACCAACTTGATTTTAATAACACTTTGAAAACTTCGAAATAACACACCCTGGGACTACCGACTGCGCCAGTTAACAAGTTAAATGAATTTCGGAATAATAACGTAAGCCACTGAACGAATTGGAGGGTCGATGACGACTGAGAATTTACTTTATTGCCTATTTTCACAGAGGTCTGATTATTATGGTTTCCTAACTGCCTGTTAAGCTGTTTCTTATTGCGTGCATTCTGGGTGTCGTTGTTGGTGCGTGGTCAGCTTGTTAGAATGTGTGTCAACGTTCGTTCGTTCGATGACACTTTGGTTCACATCGTGTGGCGTGGAGCGATCGCTTGTTGTTGTTGTGTTGTTGATATCGGGATGCTCGATAAGTATTGTGGGTGATCCTTTTGTTTTCTGGGATTCCTAGGTGTTATGTTCGGGCTCGCCGTCGCTCGTGTATGTCGAGTCTGCATTCTTGGTGCCGGTGCTGGTTCTGGCGTCGGGTTACGGAGTGCAAAATTGTGTGTCTGTTGACTTGTTGACTGATTCTAACGATGCCAATGATGTAGCTATCTGTTGTTGTTGTTGTTGTATTTGCTCGATCCTTTGCGATAGGTGTTGTTCCTGGGATTTAGGGTTGAAGTCGGTTGCCTCGGTAACTGGTCTCTCCCTAAGTGAGGATCGTCCCGATCCGTTTGCTCTATTCTTGAAGTGAATTTTGATGATCATGGGAACAATGAAAAGAGATGTAATGCTGGTTAATGAGAATCCACCGAATAAGGTCCAAACTTTCAGATTCAAGCTATTTTGTTGTAAGTAGACATGTTCCAATTCCTTCCGGTTTTTTGCACTCGGATTTCTTACCAAAAATCAGTGGGTAAATGCAAGCGTCGTTTATTGCTTTCAAATATGCTGCTTTCTGAACGAACTGCTGCGGATTGCTAGTAGCGTAAAGGGTGTTTCCGATTTTGACGACATGCTCCGGATAGTTGTTGATGATTTGGTTCCTGTGTACTAAGGGGTGCAGCTGAATTACGGAGGATGTCTTGCATTTTTCAAAGGCCGAAATGAATTCCTTTGTATGCTTTATAGTTGTTTCCTTCCGTAGCTGTTGAGTTAGGGGTTTGTCAATTTTTGCAAAATCCTTAATAAACTTCCTGTAGTAGCCAATAACTCCCAAAACCCCTCTCAGCTCTTTCTCTTTTTTAGGCAATGGCCATTTTCTTATAGCATCTATCTTTTCCGGGTTAGGTTTTACTCCTTCGGGTGTAACTACATGCCCTAGGAAACTTCCTTCCGTAAAAAACCCGCACTTGTCGAGCTGTACCTTCATATTATAATTTTTTAACGTTTCTAAAATCAATTTTAAATTAATTATATGCTCTTGAAGGCTAGTCGAAAATATGTTAATATCATCCATATAGACTAGACATCTCACTCCAATATGTTCCCTGAGAATGTTATCCATTACTCTCTGGAACGTGGCTGGAGCATTCTTGAGGCCGAGAGGCATTCTGATAAACTCGTAGTGTCCCCCGTCGACACTGAACGCAGTTTTCTGGATGTCTTTCTTTTGGACCTCTATCTGGTGAAACCCTGAAGCAAGGTCAAGGGTTGAAAAATATTGGCATTTTCCTAATTTATCGAGTATATCCGTTATATTAGGAATAGGGTATCGATCATCTGCGGTCTTATGATTTAATTTGCGATAATCAATAACGAGCCGCCATTTCTTCGTGCCGGAAGCATCAATCTTCTTCGGTACGATCCAGATTGGTGATGACCAAGGACTCTGGGACGGTCGAATAATGCCTTGATTGAGCATTTTAGTTATTTGTCGCTGGACCTCTTCTCTATGACAGAAGGGGTAGCGGCAATTTTTGGAGTAAATAGGTACATCGTCCTTTGTATTAATTTTGTGTCACACAGCATTTGTGAATGTTAGTTCCTCATCGTCGCTATAAAAAACTTCAGGAAATAGTTTTAAAACACTAAGAAGTTTCTCTTTTTCTTCCGTGTTTAGATGATCGGTTCTAATGCACCGTCTTAATTCAATTTTGGCTTTATTCCGTTTCTCATTTGTGAGAAAAGATTCGGGAGAAACCTCTTCAAAATTATGAAGCTCTGTGAATAAGGCTTCTTTGTCTATGCAGACCGTTACTGGTTTATCGCCAGTGTTTATTAACAGAAAAGTGGTCACACCATCTCGAGCACTGTATACACCGCTAGGTATGACGACATCTTGTCCGATCACAATATCGTGTTCTATTAGGAAGTCTCCCTCCTGAAGCCGTACTGGAAACTGCTTCACAAGGGTTTCATTTTGGTGGAAATTCAATTGCTCCTTATCGGGGAATTTTTTCTTCAGCGGTATTCTAGCACCATTGATGGTGATTGTTTTGAATACCGTATCAATTATGGCCCCTATCCCTATAGATCTCAATGATTCAAAACCAATGAGTCCATCAAAGTAATCATGAAATCGGAATAGGAAGAATTTTTGACTTGGCACACCTTTGGTAATATTAAGGAAAGGATTCAAATATGTGAATTGATTAATAAAATGGGCGCCACTCATATTTTTTATTTTGTGTTGTGGCCCTGATGCAATGCCCTTTGTGGGGACTAACTCAGGGGTTATATAATTTTTGTTGGCCCCCGTGTCTACTAAAAATTTCAATGGTCTACCTGATTTTCTCGGGACCTCTAAATACGGGAGGAAATTGTTCCCTACTCCATTATATGTTGGTCTGGGACCATACAAAAATTTAACTCTTCGTGAGTTTCTTCTACTTCGGGTGGCTATATTATTTCTTCATGATTTTGTTCCGGGGCACAGGCGTCCTGTGTTTGCTCCCAAAACTGTTCATAATTTTCGTCTGATGTTGCCCCACAATTATTCACTTGTGCTTCTCGTCTCTGAAAAGGCACCATTTGTTTCAAATGACCTGAGGGGTCGGGTTTAATGTAGGGTGCTGTCGGTTTTTGGGGGTTTTGATGGAGAGGTTTTTGGTAATAGGTGCTTTGGAAAGGTGGTCTTTGGTATGGGGGATTTTGTGTAGGTTGTCTTAGGAGTGGAGGATTTTGCGGCTGAATAGGCTGAGATGTGCCTGGGGGAACTGTGATATCACATGGAAGTGAGATGCGTTCGCGTTGGTGGTCGAATTAGAACTCTTTATTCATATTTTATATTCGTCATATCTCGCTTACTGACTATGCACGCGGCGGGTGCCTACTGTGTAACTTGATTCCGCCGCTGAGAATCACCCATTGCACCCGGATCCCGAATGCACGTCTTACCTTGTTGGCTGTTTGACTCTCTCTGACGAGAGCTGCGGTTGTGATAATTGATCGAGCTCAAGACGGCATATAATATATGGTGGAATATGAGACGGCACGTCTTGCCTCACACACCTACGTGACACTTTCCGCTGCTGTCAGCATAAGCTGCAATCGTCCGTTCTCGGATATCGGATTGCGCTTTATGCTGATAGTGCGTCTTCAAAGTATCAATAAGGCCACCACAAGGCCTAGGGTAGGAGAACGATGGTTTGAAACTTGTGTGCACAATTGGTTTTTGTGGAGGCGTTAAAATTTTTGGGAATTTTTCCCGTCTACGCTGGGTAGCGTTATACTGATCCAATGCCCATTGAAATGCCATCAATAGCGTATTTTGGCGGGATGTTCTTGTTAAAGTGGAGTAAGGCTCATTTAGCCCATCCGCAAAAGAGTTCAATATCATGTCCTCGTAACTCTTAGAGAGAACTTTTAAACATGATTTAGTTTCGTCGTCCAATAATAATTTTGCCACGATATCGGACAGTAGTTCCCTACACTCATTGTAGAAATCTGCTATACTTTTCGTACCCTGTCGTAGGTACGATATTCGAGTGACGAGAGTGCCTAAGTCTCTCTTGTCACCAAAGTATTCTATTAATACTAGTTTCATTTCTTCTCATGTCGTGGGATTGTTTCTTGAGGCCAATGCGTCACTAGCCTCATCAATAATTTTATCTCGGATTATGCCCACCCATAGTGCCATAATCTGAGCAGCGATTTTTTTTCTTTACTATCCCCTCTATAGGGGACAATCATTTTGATTGCGTCTGGTATCCGAGACGCATCAAACTTAGCCGCCGTTGTTCCCGCTGCGCTTGGCGGGGCGGGTTGATGTTATTGCTGCTCTCCTCTGAGGCTCTTGCTTCCTCTAGGGTTGCAATCTTGAGGCGTTGGGCCTCTAGTTGAGCGCTTAGCTCTTCGATTAAGTTTTCTAATGTTTCTAATGTCATGCTTCTGGTTTTTATGCACAATAATCTTATTCTTACTATTAATTCACTTAATAATTCACTTAGTAATTCACTTATTAATTAATTAGTTTGGGGGAAGGGTGTTAGAAGAAGCAGTTGGCGTACCTATGCCGGGTAGCCAGATAGTAGGAGGGCGAAAGTTTTAAATAATGAAAAAAGGGGTTACTCACCTGATATCAACTAGTAAGCCGCTAGCGATTCCGATGATGGAAACGTCGGATCTTTCCAAGGCGCCAACGAGTTTCACTCACTTGTTTTGGTATCCCATCAAAATGGACACCGGACGAACACGCACACAATATTCTTCTCAAACCGCTTGATATTCACTCAAGGATGGTATCTGGACGAACACGCGCACAATATTCTTCACGAATCGCTTGATATACCGTCAAGGATGGTATCCAGAGTTCACTCGCGACAGCCCTGTACTTGATCCGCGCCGACTGCGCCAATTACGTCCCGAGGGTTTTCGAAGGGTTTTTTAAAAAAGGAACACGCGATGTAATCACTACTTGGTTGGAACAAGAACTGACTCTAATTTATTTTTCACACGTTTATATAGGGTCGCTAATCTAAATGGAACTTATTGATAAAGCACTTTCTGGGATTCCTAGGTGTTATGTTCGGGCTCGCCGTCGCTCGTGTATGTCGAGTCTGCATTCTTGGTGCCGGTGCTGGTTCTGGCGTCGGGTTACGGAGTGCAAAATTGTGTGTCTGTTGACTTGTTGACTGATTCTAACGATGCCAATCTTCTTTATGCTGATATATCCTCCTGCCACTTGGGTATAACGTACTCTAGCTAACATTTCTTCCCACGATTTCAATTTTTCGTTGGGTCCCAATGGAGCTAAAGATTCTGATTCTTTGCCTTTTCCAACTTCATACAGCAATTCTTTAAGTTCGTCTTCCGTTATCATCTTGGAAGCTGTAATTTCAATTTAACTGTTGATAAAAAAAAATTGTTTCTTATTAAAAAAGAAGACTGTTTTTAGGCTGTTTCCTGTAGACCAGCGACAGTTCTTGCAGCCCTCAAAGCCTCTGTTCGCGTACACTTTCTACAAGTTTTATAAATTTTAGTTAACGCAAGCAATAGTGTTATGACTAGAATCACACACAATATGACAGTTAATTTTCTTTCTCTAGGATAAAAGATAAAAAAATTATTTTTACTTTAGAGCTGTGCTCTACTTTTTACTTAAACTAAACTTAAACTTGAACTAACTAGAACTGACTCTACAATCATGGCCCTGCTCTATTTATATTGATTTGGTGATGCGTCGTTGTGAAATAGCATGATGAAATCATGCTATCGATTTCCTGGGAAAGTTCCGTTCTCGATAATCCGTCTGGTCAATGTTTATGTCTCGATCGCCCGCCTGTCCGCTGGGTGGCTAATTTATGATCTTCTGCACTTTGTCTGGGATGATGTTTATGGGTATGCTGACGCTGCGCGATAATGAAGTCATCTCGGTGTTAACTCTTCCCCTCTTGATCGCTTTGTCCTCAAAGTTGATTAACGGTCCGGAATGGTGATGGCATATTAATAAAATTCTCGATTTCTTTCTTCCGCTCGTCCGATAATTCGATCGTTGGTTCTGCTGACTTCAGCTTATTCAATGCGATGTTTTGTGTCGATTCTTCTGGAAGTTGAACTTGAATTTTCGTGGTTGATCTTCTGGAGAGAAAGAAAAATATCGCTATTGCGGTTATGATGAGGATTATTGTCGTAGTTCCCAATGAATTGAATAAATTCAATGACCACTGTAATGACTCATTCTTTAATTTTAGAGTATCTAATGTATCTCTATGCTCGAGTGTTAAGTTTTGAAGATAATCATTTGAAGGTGAATCAATGATATGCGCTTCATGAACAATTAGACCTGTTGTGGGATGATAAGGTCGTCCTGGAATGTTGACATCGAGATTGGCGTAAAGTTCTCCGTTGATATAGATGTTACAATCTTCAAATTGTAATAAAAAACTTCCTTCGAGTACTTGTGTTGAATTGCTGCAATTGGAGGTCACTTCAACCTTGGCGTCATTGATGAGAATAACTGCTTCGCTGATTCTTTTTACTAATCCTGTGGAGTAGACTTTTTCGAAAGTACAATTTGAATGTTCGCCTTGGATTAGTTTGTGAATACATTCTGATGTCGGTTTAAGAAAATAGCTTTCACAGAGATATAGATTTTCTGGATTTTCGCATGGTTTTTCTAATTCGTAAATATGAGTTCGATTTTGCAAAAGGTAATTTTGTTTTATCCAAATGCGTTTGCTATTTTTGATAGTGGAATCAATATAGTTGTACTCATACGTATTTGTTGATACTTGGGGCACTTTCAACATGTATACTATATGTGTGTTGTTCAAGGTAACTTGAGGTGTTGACATTGAAAGTAATTCTTCATATGATGCGACATAAATATTGTGATTGTCCAGAAAAGTGGTAATTGTTTGAAAATCTCTCATCGATAATATTCTGCTGCTAGGAATGCCATGTTTTGCCATGAGTATGGCTTCTTCTAATGTTTCAACTTGATTTTGTAGTGAATCGAGGTTTGATAGGAGGACTAGCTGATTTATTTCCATGGAGTGGTTTTTGAGTCTTTCGCTTTCGACGGTTAATATTTGGTTAGCGACGTCTGTTATCTCTTGGATGCGTTAACTGATGGCTTCATTAATCATCACCTGTTTGTTGTTCTGGAGTATTAGGGCGTTCATCGAGCTGTTGATTATTCGTAGATCCTCTGCGTCGGGGCTTCCAGCTATCCATTTCCATACGGTTCCGATCGTGTTCCATCTTTTGGTCCTTCTTGTTTTGGGTCTTAATTTTAAATATGTTTCATACAATTTATAATTTTTTATCTGAATCAATTCATACAATGTGTTTGGATAAGGGTGATTCTGAATTTCTCTGTTTATGCCTGCTATTGTATTTCCAGTAAACTGATTGGGTGTATTATTCTGATGTAACCTATCTTGATTTTAGCTTCTCCTAACGGTATAATTGCTAGTGGGTTGTTTGTGAGGTCATGTACTTGCAGTATCGGTTTAACGATAGACACGCAGATGGCGAGTCTGAAAAGATGGAAAAGAATTTACAATTAGGGTTTTCTTAAATTTGCTTTGTGAATTTTCCTTCCATATATGTCTATTACATGTGTGTTATGGTCTTCTTTGATTTTGATTATTCTTTCGTGTAATTTTTCTCTTTGTTTGTTAAATTCTTCTAATGGCAAATTATTTATATTTCTTCCCTGGTATATATTATATGGAGTATCATTTGTGACTGAATGAACCGAATTGTTATATTTATGGGCTGCCTGTTGTATTAATTCGTTTATAGTTATTTCTGGATTTAGTGCTTTTATACACCTAGCTATTTCTCTTATTGTTGAATGGCATCTTTCTATTTGTCCATTTGTTTCAGATCTATGTACTGGTGTTTTAAATATTTCTATTCCTAATCCTTTAATCTGTTGTTCCATTACATTTGATACAAAAGCGCTTTCATTATCCATTACAATTTGTGCGGGTACATCCCAATCATATATTAATTGCATTAATACATCTTTGATATGTGCAATAGATTTTGATTTGATTGGTCTAATTTTTAGAAATTTGGAAAATTTGTCAATGGATGATATAAATAATGCATTTTGATTGTAAACGAAAATATCTATATGTATAATTTCTGCTGGATAATTTGGAATTGGAGTTTTAACTGGGATATACTTTTGTGGATTTCTATCATATTTTTCAGTTTTACAAATTTCACATGTTTTTACATAGTCTTGAGTTAATTTATTCATTTTTGGAAAATAGAAGTGCTTTATTAATTGTAGTACGTTTTCCTTTGCATTTCTGTGAGCGAAATTATGGACATTTTTTATTTCTTCTAATTGTTGTTCTTCTTCATTTATATCTGTAACCTGTGTTTGTGAATATCGTGCCTTTACAATTTGTGAATTGAAATTTTCTTTGTATATTTCTTGTATTGTTGCCATTATCGGTTCATCTGTTAGAATTCCATTTATTATTCCTGGTATTAAAAATCTTTTCAATTTGTCTTTTAAAAATTCTACTGTAAAACGTGGTTCACAAAATATATGTCTCTTGAATTTTTCGAATGGAATATTCATTTCGTAACTAGATCTTGGATTGATTTTGAAAATTAATTGATTTCTGAATACGTTAATAGGTGTTTCTGTAGATGGGATATAGGAGTTGTCATCATTATCAGAGGAATGCTGTGTAGCGGTTAATGAATTAATTTGGATTCGAGATAATGCATCAGCTACAATGTTGGATTTTCCTGGTTTATAGTGTAACTCATAATCATGCTCTTCCAGATATGCTTTCCAACGTTTTAGCTTTGCATTACTATTTTTTGGGGATAACGTAAAAGTAAGTGGCATATGGTCAGTATAAATTTTGATTTTTGTTCCGTAAATGAAATTTCTTAATGTGTTAAGGGACCAAACAACTGCCAACATTTCTTTTTCGTTAGTCGCATAATTTTCTTCGGTTCTTGAAAGAGTTCTGGAAATGAAAGTAATGGGTCTTTCTCCTTCTGGAAATTGTTGTGATAATACTGCACCAATTGCTTTATCTGATGCATCGGTCGTGAGTATAAATGATTTTTCAAAGTCTGGGAATGTGAGTACGTCTTCTGAAGATAGAATTTCTTTGAGAGTTTTGAAAGATTGTCGCGCTTCTTCGTCTAATTTGATCAAAAAGTTTTTTGACTGAGTTTTAGGAATTTGGCGACGGCCATCTTCCCCTCTTAAAAGTTTTGTCAACGGTTTAGCAAGTGTTGCGTAGTTGTTGACAAAACGCCTGTAGTATCCTGATAGTCCTAGGAATGCTCGTAATTCCTTCAAATTTGTTGGTTCTGGGTATTTTTGAATACATTCGACCTTTTTCATATTTGGTCTAAGTCCATTTTCTGAGACAATGAATCCAAGAAATTCAACCTCAGTTTTCAAAAATTCGGATTTGTCTGGTTGTATTTTGAAGTTTGCTTTTCGTAATGTTTCGAAGATTGTCTTAATGTTTTTTAGGTGTTCGCCAAAAGTCTTACCGAAGATTATTATGTCATCTATGTAGACATAACAAATTTTACCAATGTGTTCACGTAAAACGTCATCCATTACTCTTTGGAATATTCTGGGAGCGTTTTTTAAACCAAATGGCATACGAATGAATTCGTATTTACCATTATTAACAGAAAAGGCTGTTTTTTCAATGTCTTTTTTTGCCATTCGGATTTGATGAAATCCGGATGCTAAATCCAAAGTTGTAAAATACTTGTTTGCACCTAGGTTTGCAAGAACTACAGATGTCTCTGGAATTGGGTAAGTGTCGCTGATTGTTTTTGCGTTGAGTCGTCGATAGTCTATTACCATTCTATACTTTCTTTCTCCAGATGCGTCTATTTCTTTGGGTACTATCCATATTGGTGAGTTGTATGGGGACCGTGATTGCCTGATAATTCCATCCTTGAGAAGTTTGTCTATTTGTTTGCACACTTCGGATTTTAATGCCTGTGGATATGGATATGATTTGCTGTAGGTAGGATTCTCGTCTGTTGTTCTGATCTCAGCTTCAACTCTAGTGGTGAACGGTAGTTTTTCATCAGGTGGCTGAAATAAGTCTTGAAATTGTCCTAAAAATATATCTAATTTTGATTTCTTTTCTGCTGTCAGGTGTTCATTCCTGATTTGAATTTTGTTTATAGCTTGAAATTTATGCTGTAACAAAGGTATTTCATGATTTCCTGGAAGTATCAATTTCTCTTTGAGGGTATTGATTATAGCTTTGAGTTCCTTTAATGTATCATGTCCTATTACTGCATCAAATGTTTTTAACTCGTTCATATGGTAGAATTTAATCATTAGATTAGAATATGGTAAAAAGAACTTACCTTGTGAGTATTTGTTGATTAGAATGTCTCCTCCGACTGATGAAACTGTAAAGGGTTTTTTTTACGGTATGTGCAATTTGGGTAAAACGAGGGTGAATAAAGTTTTTATTTGATCCAGTATCGACTAAAATTTTCAAAGGTTTGTTTGGATTACCATAATATAAGAAATATGGTAATGTTGACTTTAGCCTAAAAAATTGAATTCAACATTTTCTTCAATGAAATCTTCCGAATTTTTATTTTGTTCCCATTGTTGCATATAGCGTTCAAAAGTAGAATCATTAGACATCATTTCTTCGATTTGCTGTTCATGCTCCATTTCTTCGGGTATTTCTGTATTATGTTCTTCTATTATTTGTTCAAGTTCAGGTTGGTTCACAGAATTAATGTTATACATTCGGGGTCTTTTTTAGTGGTGGTTTAAATTGATTAATTTTTGAAATTTGGGGTCTATTTCTGTAATTGACTTGTTTTGTTCTAATGGAAGGGTCTACTTCCATAGGTTCAGGTTTATTGACTTGATTGAAAGGATTTCTGGGGGGTTGAGGAGGTTGGTTGAAATTATTTCTTTGAGGTACCATTGGTTGATTATTAGGATATCGTTGAGGTCCTAGTGGATAATTGTTTTGGAAAGGTCTATTATATTGAAGCGGTCGCTGTGGAGGTATAAAGGGTAATCTGAAATTAGTAATTTCAGGTCTTCTTTTTGGAGGAATAGGAGGTGGTAATTTATGGAGACAAAAATTACAAATGTTTGCAAAACCAAATGGTCATATAATTCGCGAATGATCAAAATAGTTGAATTGAATTATGCACCTATCAATTTCCAAATGGATTATTTTGCTTGAAATCATGATTTTTATTTTGATGTTGAAAGTTTGAATGATTTGGAAGTTGATTGGTTTACGCGAGTTGAATTTATCCGGACGTGAAATACTTTTCTTAAAATATCCGTCTTCGTTCGTGGTTTGACATAAACTGATTTATTTAATAAATTAAACCCTAGCTACAGTTCTAACTGCTGATTGTGCACTCCTAGCGGTGTGGTCATCGAACGAATTCCATCAATCTCCGTCCTCAATAAATACGTCGATCGATGTCCGTCTCCACGTGCGAGGCTTGCGTTAGATTGTTAGCAGTGAGCCTCAGTAGCTAACTCGCGCTTTCCAAACTAACTAACATTAATGAAAGCCGCTAGACATTCTTGGTCTAGGAATTCACTTATTGCCTCCCAATGTATGCTGTAACTTTCTTTTTGTTTTGCTAGGGATTTCATGTTCTGAATAATCTCCTTTGTTCGTTTGTAATACGTGTGGAGGGATTCCTCCATTTTTAGTGACCATAACTGCGTCTGATATGTTGCCATATCGTTTCTGTCACCGTAAATTGATCGTTAAATTTCCGCAATCTCGGCGAAAGTTGTAGGGTTGCCGTTGACACAAATAGTGTCCCTGGCTTTACCCTTTACACCGCGCTGAAGAACTTTGGCCGGATGGTGGACGGTAGACGTCTCAAGTTCCCCTCGTGTTGAGGGATGGCTCGTTGATTCACGATGAATAATCTGGCGGGCGTTTCACACTCACTTCACTGCACTTATCACAACACTTTGTTCTTCTTAACGTAGACTGGGCCTATCCGACTGCTCCAGTTAAGTGTTGTTGTGTTATTCTTTCACTTTTTGATTAATTTTGAATTACAATGCACTTGAGAATAACATTAGGACTAACTGATTCCTACAGTTCTTACTACCTAGCTGGCTAACAGGGCACATTCGTCCAATTGCTGCGTCAGGGATTCCGTCCGTCGCCGTTGGTCGGTTTGCGGTGTCAACTGTCCTGCTGGATCAGGGAAACCGCATCCGTTTCGCTGTCAGCAAGATTGTCCACGCTGTTGCTAGGATTGCCACGTCGGCTTCTTCGTCGGGTTTAAACAGGAGAAGAGCCCACGTGTTTTAAATGTTGCATTCCTAGGGTGATGGTGATGTCCATAACTCTCTATCCCGGTTTTCCTTATTATTCTGCAAAATGTAGGAGCAATTCAGGCTACATCTGTCGTATCTTTTGGATATGTGTTCTAAACAAAAAACTAGTGCTGGATCAATTTCAACCTTGAGAACAACTAATTCTGCTCTTAGACGTCTCATCTGATCGATAGAAGTCTGTCACTGTTGGATACGAAAATTATCCTTCCGCGGTCATGCCAGTTATTTACAGCTGCATTTTAACCACGCACATTCGCCTTCAAACTAAAGCAATCATTTAATCATCTTAAACTTCCAGGATATTCTTTTGCTTTCACTCCCCAACTTTCACAATGCGATCTACTCCTTCATGTACAATTTGCTTTCCATTCTCTTGATTGTGATTTTTTTAAACTCTCGATTGTATTTACCAACCATCCGGTTGTATTGATCAACTTCCGGATATGAATCTCCTTCCACCACCTCATTACATTTACTTACTTCTTTCTGCTATGATCTCCTGGTGGAATTCACTTCAAACTCTGCTAGATTCACTTTAACCTGCCGGTTGGATTTCATTCAATCTCTCGGTTGGAATCACAGATCGGAATGGTTGAACTCTTTTCAACCTCTCGATTGAATTCTCTTCAATCTCCCGGTTGATTTTTTTCGACTTCAACCTGCCGGTTTCAATTCCTCCACTTCAATCTCTCGGTTGAAATTTTTCCATTTCTCGCGGTTGTATACTGCTGACTCATTTTCTGGTACCGGTCGATGGATTTCGCTCGCTGGAGTATACGCTAAGTGTTGATACTCCAATGTGATCAATCGATTCTATATATCGCCATAAGGACATTGAGTATTGGGGTGTATGTGGTTTAGCGATCCGATTACACTTTCTCAGGCATCGATGGATTGTCTCAAATCCTTATACCTGGCTCCACACTACTAACATATCCGCTGTAGTCATCCATTCGTGTCCTTGATGGATGGACTACGACGTTCTACCCTCAGTGAACCAGTCAATGGGAATACTTGCTTAGATAGTTGAGAATCCCAAGCCTTAACAATCACCACCTTCATCGCTGTGATTTCTATTATTGAAGCGGCTCTATTAGGGCCTTGCGGTATCGCATTGCATACACAGTCTGCTAGTTTACTATTTTGTTCCACCTGGGACCCATTTACTATTTTGTCATTTACCATTAGGTCACTTTTCTCTCTACTATTGAAAACACTTCTCTTTTCTTTTTCGAAAAACACTTCCGTTTATTTAAGTAGAAAAAAGACTTAGCCCTTTAATAGTTAAAACTCCACGAGACCGTTCGCGCGAAGTGTGTCTCTAGAACTAACTTAATATTAAACATGAAAGTCTTAAGCTAACCTTTTTTCCAATAATTGTGTAGAGTTCTTTAATTTGTTGGGAGGAGCCAAGGCGCAGAGAAATAGCCAATCAATCGAATGCAGTGTTCGATGTGATTGGGGTCAAGAATAAAAAATGCTTACTGCGCGTAAGCGCGCATATCGCATAGTGCATATCGATTTCATGGGAAATCGTAAAGTGTTACGACTTTGTAAACTGTCGCATATTTCATCGGAACAGAACTAGGTCTGTTTTGGTTTTAAGTTTATCGCCATCAACTGCGCGCGATATGATGTAAGAATGCATTCATACCGCTAGCGCATGTGGCTAGTTTTTATGGGTGATGGATATTTGTGGGAGAAAAGTAATTAACGAAGTTATGCAGTTATGCTTGTGGGAATGGTAAACATTGAAGTGCTTGCGCATGAGTCATTTGTTAGAAAACAATTAACTGCTTATGGGAATGAGTTGACAATGGAATTTGGTATGGGATTTAGAATGGGTTAGGAATCGGATTTGAAATCATGCTACAAATAGAAGATGCTGTACATAGTTGTTACAACTGGGCTCTCAACTACGTTGGCCCGCTCGACACACGCTACAAAGACGGAAAATGAGTAGAACTCTTCTCTCTGATGCTACCTCATGCTCCACTCAACGGTGGAATGTTGTAGAAAATATTTGGAAACAGATTCTCCCATACTTTTATGGATGAACGCCAATCGGTTGTGGAAACAGCGATTAAAATTTGCTGTTTTCACAACAAACTGGCGTTGGTAACATAGCTTAAATAAATGTTTGCAATGTTGCAATGCAATGTTTTTCCATCAATTGTACACAATTTGTACAGATCAGATTTTCGTAATGTACGCGTGTGCTGATTATACATGCAATTTTGCGAAAAGTCTCGTACTGAAAATTTCTCCCTCTGGCGCTTGCGTCACTTCGCGAGATTACGGCAGTGTAGTCGAATAATACTTATGCTTGCGTTGCTCGGCGCCTTCGTGGGGGATTTATTGCCTTAGGGGCATTGAACAATTTTGAATTTTGTTTACTATCGCGCGGGTGGTCTAGTAGTCATATTACAACATGTTGGTTATCATCATATAAAACTTATAATTAAAAATCACTTTTTCACTCAAGGTTTAACAACTCGTTTTTTGAAGATTAAGTTTTTACATTTTCCTTAATACATTACTTACGTTTCTAAATTAAATGAGAGCGTTTTTAAAAAGAACTACACTTGTTCACTGTGAGATTAAGACTAACTTTATTGTCGCTTCCAGTTTACATGATTTATGATTTATGCCTACTCTATGAGCCGAAGGGAATTTGATACCCACACTCTCGAGTTGCATACCTTTGCCTGTTATGCTGATTCGTGTTGTGGTGTCTACGTTGAATATGTTATTTCAGTGAAGATGGGACGCTTGGCCAAAAGTGATGACGCCGCTGTTTAGGTTGTTCGAGCTGGTGCATGGCTGGTGTTGCCGTTTGGAATTGACGGTAACTCATTTATAATTCTTAATCTCCTTAACTTTCTAAATAATTGTGTATAGTTCTTTTGGAATTCATTGGGAGGAGCCAAGTTGAATTCATAGGGAAAATAGCCAATCAATCGAATGCAGTGTTCGATGTGAATGGGGTCAACAAATAAAAATGCTGACTGCGCCCGTAAGCGCGCATATTGGTTTCGTGGGAAACCGTATCGCGTAATTCATTAGAATAGAATTAGCTTTTGTTTTGGTTTCGGTTTATTGCCTCTAGCTGCGCGCAACATGATGTAAGAGTGCATTCATACCGCTAGCGCATGTTGCTAGTTTTCATGGGTGAACGTAGGGAAAAGCAATTAACGAAATTATGCAGTTGTACTTGAGGAATGTTTCATGGGAATCGTAAATCGAAGTGCATGCGCATGAGTCATTTGTTATGAAATAATCAACTGCTTATGAGGAGAAGGATAATTTGTATATTGTGAGTTTTAGAATGGATTTTGGAATGGGTTTTGAAATCATACTACACGTGTGCTCAATGTAGCTGCTCCGCGGAGTCTATCCTGCTTGAAATGGGGTCAAGCACAGGCAGGTTGTTGCACTAGCTCAAACTGCACAAAACTACCGGCCGATGAAATGTCTGCAGTAGACTTTCCGAGATCTCACACAGCACGCAAAAGAGGCAGTGTGCTTTGCGTTCTCCAGTCTCGCATCTCACAAAGTCATTGGGAGCTGTCTGCAATAAATGAGCGAGGTAGAAGGCAGCCGAGCGAGCAGGCTTCCTGTGCACGCTGAAATTCCGAGAGACGAGTATCGATTTTCTCTTCCTCATAGCCTTTCCATGTGCAAGCGATGAGACCGGGCTTTAGTACGCGAGCTTAGGATTGGCTCTTTCTCTTCTCTTACTTAAATTTTTGTGATGTGTTCAAGAAATGCCTCTTCGCGTTTCGATGCGAACGATGCACATGTGTTGTGTACACGAAAAGATGCTCGTACATTAGTGCTCGCGAGACTTTCTCGTGTACCTGCCTCAAAGTGACATTTGGTTAGGCCTTCTGAGATTTCGCACAGCACGTAGAAGAGACAATGTGCTTTGCCCTATTCAGCCTCGTATCTCACACAATCATTGCGAGCTGTGCGCAACAAATGAATGAATTGATTGGATGACTTTAGCTGTGATATTTATGTGAAACAGTTCTTCATCACTGATTGTTCTACGTGCCATATTACGAAAATTAAAATTTTAACACCAGAAGCACAACTTCCCCCGCCAGCACCAAATGTCACTTTGAGGCAGGCACACGAGAAAGTCTCGCGAGCACCAACACATGTGCATCACTCATGTTGATGTGCAACGGAGTATTCTTGAGCACATCTCAATATTTTACGAAAGAGAAGAGAAGGAGCCGAACCCAGGCTCGTGTGCTAAAGCCCGGTCTCTTCACTTGCACATGAAGAGGTTGTGAGGAGGAGAAAATCAATACTCGTCTCTCGAAATTTAGCCGCGCGCGCACAGGAAGTCTGAAAACCTCTCAATATTTTACGAAAGAAACGAGAAAGAGCCAATCCCAAGCTCGCGTGCTAAAGCCCGATCTCATCGCTTGCACATGGAAGGGTTGTGAGAAATCAATGTTGACACTATTTATTGGGGAGATTAGCACTTGTTTTATGTATTTCACATACGCTACATATACGCATTGCATCGGAGAGTATCCAATCATCGTCCACATTGCAAAATTCGATCCACTTAGCTTGCAGCAATAAATCAACCGAGAACCGGTGAGATATGATACGTTGGGGTGAGATGTTTTCCTCTTGCCACATCGCCTCACCTGGCACCTCATTTTCGCTGTAACGAGTCAGATCATATTGCACCGGATCGCAAAAGGCAAACACCAATCTAAACTATCCGATCAAACCACGAAAAACCAAATCCTGGATTAACACATTACGGACCGCAAGTTTTGGGGCAAACTTAAACGCTTCATTTGTTCAGATTCCACTAATGAGATCGTTTCCTTCGATGTGGATGAGACGAAGGCGAGCCATCGGTAGGCCTTGTTAGATTCTTGGCAAACCGAGGATTTGACCTTCAAGTGTAGAATATACGGATTATTTCGTAATCCATCCGTGACAGACGGAACGCGAAACACGAGAAATCTCGTGAGCGGTCCGCAATATGTTAAGACGCACAAATGATCTCACAAACGTAGCTTCACATCAAGGTTAAACACTTTTCCCGAAAATGAATGACAACAAACCGAATGAGAATCCGGACTGCTATCTCGATTGAAATTGCTCAATTTGAATTTTCCTTATAAAAGAAGAACGTAAGAAGAACTAGAAAAAAACAAACTATCTGTCATACAGCTGTTTTCTCTCCTCCAGGTCCACATGATACTGTTACGATATTTGTATTTCCATTTTTTTTCCAAAAAAGCACATGAATGAAATTTGTAAGCTCTGTATCTACCCAAAAGTCATTTTCATCTTCAAATCATAAACACGTTCAATTCAGAGGTGTACTTAATCGAAGACGAAAACGAAGGAATGAAAAGATCCAGATGAAAATTTGAGCGGATGAAGTATCTTCGGTATTCTGTATACATTTAATCAATCACTGACTCAAATTATTTATCTATGTGTCTATTTAGTAGTCTTGTGATTGCTGTGGCTTCTTTAAATCTTCTGTAAACTTGTGTTGACTAATACGAATGTTATAAATATATATATATATATATAAATATATATTAGAACATGAGGTGACCATCATAAAAAAAGAGTGTAGAAAGTGTATGATAATTTACAACTTAACTCAACTAAATAAATGTTAATGTGTACTCTTTGTATGTGCTATACCTGTATTTTATCGGTGTTTTCATTTTTCCGAAATGTCCTTTTCCCCCTTCTTCTTCACGAATCGCAACGTTATAGTGAATTCCTCTCTCGCATATTTTTCGACTTGGTGGTTGAGAAAGCAAAGCTTTCATCATAAAATGTGCGGCAACCATCCTTCGAAAAAATAACAAATTCTAGCAGGAAAGTATTGTCATTTGTGGGAGTAATTGTCCAAAGGTGGGTAGAATGATTTAAAAAATATAAGAACATCAATTGAGGGGCTCAGAAGGAAAGGGGTGTAAGTGACTTGATCGATTTCTCTTCATCAACTTTTTTCTATAGTTAATAACTCAACTGCAAAAACGTTCCAATTTGAGTCTGATATAGAATCCGATAGATAAGGCTCTGACCTATCTTGAAACGGTAAGTATTAGTAAGTAGTGTGATAACACATCACTATGAACATTCGCATACGTATAAGTTGGAATGTCGACTTCCAGCATTTGACTTGAAACCAGCTGTGCCGAAAGTTATGTTAACATCCCGATAGAACGCCATAAAGAGCCGGTAAAGATAGTGGAAGCTCGCATAAGAAATCACCACCATAGAAATAAATTCAAATCACTTTGCGAAACAAACAAACAAAATTGACAGTTCGACTGAAGTGACAGCTTGAGCCCTGAGCGTGAGCCATTTCTATGCTAGGTCCATGTTAGATATGGGTGAGTCATGAGTAGCGGGACCAAATGTAAAGCAATTCTTTATTGAAAGTTGTCAAGTGCATACGACGTGCGTTTGAGGTGTGAAATAATTATACAGTTGCCCTTCAACTACAATGTTCCTCAAGATCCCCGGAAACCTCGCCATCATGGAATGGAGTACCTTGGAGGCCATATTTGGCACATCTACTGATACGGAATTTGAGTTGTTGAGCTGTGGTGGCTCCCCGACTATTTTGATACACCGACTGGGATATTGGCCACGCCTAGGGTACATTTACGAGATTGTCTTCTCTCTTTCTCTCTCTCTTTCTCTCTTTCTCTCTCTCTTTCTCTCTTTCTCTCTCTCTCTTCTCTCTTCTCTCTCTCTCTCTCTTCTCTCTTTCTCTCTCTCTCTTTCTCTCTTTCTCTCTCTCTCTCTCTCTCTCTCTCTCTCTTTCTTTCTGTTTCTCTCTTTCTCTCTCTCTCTTTCTTTCTGTTTCTCTCTTTCTCTCTCTCTCATGGATTTAGTTCCGCTACTAACGACTCACCCGTTTATCTATTTTGCTAGCTGGATTGCTGACTAATATGTGATGATGCATCGCCATTGACGATTTCGTCAGATTCCGGTGTGCACAAAAGTCGCCATTACTTACATGTAACGATAGCTTATCTTCTTCTTTTATTTTGTTCACGGAGACTTTTAATTTTACGATTCGTTCGTCTTCGGTATTCTATTTGTTTCTATTTTGATTATTTAGAGTTTTCTTGTAAAGTTCAGTTTCTTTTAAAAATTCTATTAAATTATTTTCCTGCGGTTCATAGTTTCTTAGAATAACGTTAGTTACACTGCTGGATTTAGGAGGAGGGAGAGAAGCACATTCCGAGATAATATTACACCACACTAGCTGACCCGGCGAACTTCGTCCCGTCCGAAATTATGGATTCTTTAGAATGGGCAGAATACAACAAATACAACAGAATGAAGACGGCTCAAATGGGAAATTTCATTCTTCGGATTTTGCGATCAGCAACACATTTGGCCTTTCTTTGTTATTCATATAGATAGGAATGCGATTCCTTCTTCGGGTTTTGCGCTTAGCAACACATTTGGCCTTACATTTTTGCTATATATTATACAAATACTGTACTAGTATGGGAGATTAGCACATTTTCTATTATTTTTTAGCTCATTTAATGTAATAAATCAGGATGACAAAATATGTGCCAAATATTAATTTTGGGTAGGGTCGAAAACGAGAACTGCTTTTTTTTATCCCATTCATTTATTTAAGGCTGATTAGCATTTCAGCTGTAACAGAGCCGAATTTTAATCGTGTACACAGTTGCCATTCGCCAGTATTCCTTCTATACCATTACATATGGTACATTCACACAGTAGCCTTTTAGGCGTAAGAGTATTCTGTCTGTTCTTCCATTATCCAGTTGGACCACCGGACAGCGGAGACAGTTGATTGATCATTGTTGAGTTATTTATAGAACAGCAGCCCGATGTGTCTTGCAGAGCAGAGCAGTTGTATGGATGAATCGATCTTATTTCGACCGTGGATCAATCTCCATCGCTGATGATTGTTGCGTGGACGAAGCTATTCTGTAACAACACAAAGATGGTCAATGAGGGCCCAGAGTTTTGAACTCACGATCGATGAGAACTGCTTGTTGGGGACTGTTTCGAGAGATATCGAATAAAGGCGAGTTATAAAATATAACTAGGGATGTGAATATAATGTGCATATGAATACAGTGAATATAGTAAAACAGTTTACAATTTGACGACTAAAATGGGTAAGGTAAATGATGTTGGTTTGTCCAGCCGAAAATATGAACATGATTTGTTCACTATTTTGAATGCTTTAGTTCAACGCACCTCTTTTTCTTCATCTTACATGACACTAACGTTCCGAGAGGAACTTCGCCGTCTCAACGTAGTATTACTTGCGTCATTTTTATTAGTACTTAGTTGAGATTTCTATGCCAAATAACACGCCTCGAAGCAAGGCGTGTGGCACGCTCTAGAATACGCGTTTTCACAGTGCAAGTCGGAGGAATTTTTTGTTTTTTTTTGGTGAAAAATTCCCCCGGCCAGAACGGGAATCGAACCCGAAACCCCCGGCTCGTTAGGTGTGACGCTAACCACTCGACCACAGGAGCACATTGTGGTTGCATGGTTGAGTAAAATTTTTTATTTTTTTATGTTGTAACAACAATCCTAGATGTGTTTGGTTGTTTTGTATATTGTATCATTGTTTGAGCTCGATCGGTTCCAAACTTTTCGAGTTTTTGACGCGTACACAAACGAACAGAACATTTTTATATGTATAAGAATATATGAGGAAAATCGATAAATTTTAAATCATTTTGAAACATAAATTCAGTTCACGATTTTGTCAAACACGTGGAAAAAAGATGTTTCCATCACATAGAACTCATATTTAATCGGAATGGTCATTGGTTCATTAGAAGCATAATTTCAGAAACGCACTATACCATATAATAAATAATTTTTCTCCGAATTTTAAATTTTTTAAGCCGTAACAACATTTCTTGAAGTGAATTATATATTGTGTCCAACTTTAGGCTCAATCGGTTCCGTACTTTTCGAGTTTTTGACGCGTACACAAACGAACAGACATTTTTATATTAGGCTGTCAAAAAAGTCCTGCGGTATTTTTTTTTTTAATTTTCATTTGTTCATAAAATTAGTTACAATCATCTGTTTTAAGTCAAATATGCGACGTTTTGTTCGATGACTTGTTCCCAATGAGATGCCAACTTCATAATACCCCTGTTATAGAAGCTCGCTTCCTTATTGGCAAAAAACTCGGATAGCCAATTTTCACAGGCCTCTTTTGTGGCTAACTTCTGACTACCTAGCTCGTTCACCATGGACAAAAACAGGTGGTAGTCACTTGGTGCAAGGTCCGGACTATACGGCGGATGCAAAAGAACCTCCCATCCGAGCTCCCGGAGCTTCTGGCGCGTCGCCAAAGAAGTGAGTGGCCTGGCGTTGTCCTGATGGAAGACAATGCGGCCTCTGTTTATCAAAGATGGCCTCTTCTTCATGAGTGCTACCTTCAAGCGGTCCAGTTGTTGGCAGTACAGGTCCGAATTGAGCGTTTGGCCATAGGGAAGCAGCTCATAATAGATTATTCCTTGACAATCCCACCAAACACAGAACCTTCCTGGCCGTTAATGAGGGCTTGGCCACCGTCTGAGCCGCTTCGACCACGACCGTTTGCGCTTCACGTTGTCGTAAGTGACCCACTTTTCATTGCCAGTCACCATTCGCTTCAGAAACGGGTCGATTTTGTTGCGATTCAGCAGGGATTCACATGCGTCGATACGGTCAAAGATGTTTTTTTGCGTTAACGTGTGTGGCACCATACATCAAGCTTCTTTGTGAATCCAAGCTTCTTCAAATGGTTAATAACGGTTTGATGATTTATCCCCAGCTCTTGGCCGATGCTACGGCTGCTACTATGCCGGTCTTTCTCGACTAACTCAGCGATTTTGTCGCAATTTTCGACGACAGGCCTTCCGGAGCGTGGCGCATCTTCGACGACCTCTACACCAGAACGAAAACGTTGAAACCATCGTTGTGCGGTGGAAATGGAAACTGTATCCATAAACTCCATAACTGCACAAATTTTATTGGCAGCTTGAGATGCATTTTTGCCTTTGTCATAGTAGTACTGTAAAATATGTCGGCTTTTCTCTTTATTTTGCTCCATATTTGCGACACTATAACTCACGAACGACTTAACCAAACAAAACACTGTCAAGGACTATATTATAGCGTATATATAAATACCTTTCCAACAAGCTATAGTATGACTCGATACAATGAATACAACTAGAACTACGCGCTTACAACGACACCTCGCGGAAATACCGCAGGACTTTTTTGACAGCCTAATATAAATCAAAGATGTAGTCTAATAATTCTTTCGAATCTCCATTGTCCTTCGCCAGCTTCTGTACGTATCCCTGGGTACATACCTTTCATTTTTTATAAATGTTATGGACATTTCGGATGAATAAAAACATTGAACCATCAATGTCAATATAAAGAAAGCACTTTCACTTATATTTATCTAAAACACACAACTAATAACAGTTTTAACTCATTCAAACTATAATTTATCATTCATTACTTTAAAGGCTTCTATCCAATATTGTTTCATTTCCTGATTGGTATTGGTAGATTCATCTAATTAAAATAATAGTTTTTTTTTCCAAAGAGGAGCTCTAAAATCCTAGATTGATGAATCTACGTTTGAACAAAATTTTCCCTACTCTGATTTGTGTCAGTAAATGGTGATTTGATAGAATTTTACAACAGAAGAAAAACTTCACCTTTATCCACTACTCATCGAGATGCACCGTTATTAGCTATGACTATACATCTTATATTCGTAATTAAAAAAAAACACTACTGACCAATTTAGTGCCCCAGAAAGCAGGAAAACAAACCAACAGCAGAATTCTCCAGAATCTTTTTGTTTTGTTTTGCATATTGTCATCCATGTAGCAATCCAACGAATTGTGACATATACCGTTCAGAATCATATTTCGGACACTTGGTTCTATTATCTTGAAATACTTAATGCACTGATGATATAACTATAAAATTATTATCACAATTGCTTCTTTAGGGTAATCCCTTGGTTTAACTATCATTTCATATGAGAACTACATAATTTATTAAAAATATCAACCAAATAATACCTGTGCATAAAATTTAGATCTGTTTTCTGCATCATATGTCTTAACCCTTTCGTTACGAGCGTCGTCTATAGACGACATCCGCGCGACGAGCTGTGTGTACGAGTGTCGTCTTTAGACGACATGAAATTCATACTGCTCTTCGATTACACCAGCGCGATGTGCATACTTTTCGACGCAGTGATCCGTAAAGGGGTAGCATTTTGGCGGAGCACACTGCCGTAATGAAAGGGTTAAGCGTCCGAAATATTATTCAGAACCTTACTTAGTGGCGTCGAGTGAAGCTTTCGCACCCTGGGCGTAAGAGTCGTTTTCACCCCCATTCCCGCCAGAAAAGGAGAATCAATCATATTTATTCAATTTATTCATATTTAATCGACTCATTCTGCATTGTCGCCGCTAGCTGAAATCAGCTGTTAGCGTTCGTTCAATTTTCCTTCCACCAGCTGTAAAGCGACAATATGAGCGCGCTGCCGTGCCACTGACCGAGCGGGGGATCAGATTACAAAGAGCTGATTCATTACGCGCACGCGTTCGCGAGTATGGATATAGGTCAGTTGTGCTAGGATCAGCAATTAGATTTCGTCGCGGTTTAACCTAACCAGCGACTGGAAGAGAACATACTGTATAAAAAGTATAGCATGGACACATATTCCCGATTCGAAAAGGATACCGAATTCGAACGCCCTTTGCTTCCCGGGTGTCAAAATATTATTGAATGAAATTGTAACTCCTTTCACACTGGGAAGCAAGGGGCATCAAAATTGCTGACAATCCATTATCTTAGTATTTAAGAACCCACAAAGCATGTAAATAATCAGTATCAATAAAGTATTCAAAGAATATTCAAGTAGTACGTTCGGGTCCTCTACATCCGAAAAAGGTTTTCTTCCGGCGTGAGGAAGTTTACTAAGTTGCATCTTTCACTTCGCTACAAATCCTGAGTTACTCTGTTTCACTTGTGCTGCAAGTGGAACATAGAAACTTACAAACAAACTTGGAATTAGAATTGGCCTGTACTGCAGGACGGTTCTAACCAAACCTCTCCCTTGCAAGGAAGTTATCATTGGAGTTCTCGTTACGCGGGATTTTCATTGTCTAACTTCTGGTTAAGTCTTGGACGGTCTGTTCAGCAGAACGTCGAATACTGACCGGCAACCCAACTCGCGTCGTAAGGTCGGCGTGTATCGATCGCCGACATATGGTGGCTCCAGAGAGGACTCGTTCGAATTAAAACGCGACGCGAAGTTAAAACTCGTAAACCGAATCACTAAAGTGAAGATACTCCGGGACCGGTAACAGTCTCGTTAACGCGAAGTGAAAGAACAGAACCACGTAATCCGAAGAAGCATGACGGAATACGTGAACAATCCAAATGGACACTGCCGTTTGTGTACGGCAGAGGACACTTCGGACCGGACTATGGCCGAGTGCTCCAAGTGTAAACACTGGTTCCACATCACTTGTGTGGGACTGGAACTTAAGCCCTCCAAGAGGGAAGCATGGAACTGTCCGCAATGCGTCAAAGAGATCAACGAGCTCCAGCAACTGAGAAAGGAGATCGAAGATTTAAAGGCGAAGCAACGCAGTCGTACAACGGAGCAACCAACAGTAGCAGATCCGCTCGAGATAATTCGTCGCCAATTTGAGTCTCAAATGGAGAGTCAAAAGAAGAGGGACGAAGCCTACCAAAAGGCAATGCAGGATCTGGTATCGAGCCTGGGATCTGGAAGATCCAGGACAAAAACAGAGGTACCATCGGGCACGTTAGCCCCAACGTCGGTAACCCTACCGACAGAGTTAACCAACTTGCTGCGGAAACAAGCAGCAACATCTTTACCCATGTTTCATGGGTCATACAAGGAGTGGCCGAACTTCAAACGTTTGTATGACGAAAGCAAACAAACAGGAAACTTCAGCGATGCTGACAACGTGAGCCGTCTGATGGCTCAATTAGGAAAAAGGCCAAAATCATACGTCAGCGCCCTAATGATGGACCCTGGCAACGAAAGGCAGATCATCGAAACACTATCAAGTATATACGGCCAACCAATGGCGATATACAACGAACTGTAGGCAGACTTAACCAGGTTGAGGAACCCAAGAATGGAAAACCCACAAACAATGATCGAGTTTGTGGTCACACTAGGGAATTTAGTGTGCAACATGAGGATGATAAACCAAAGATCATACCTCAACAACCCACTCCATCTGGCAGAAATAGTAGGAAAGCTTCCCTTGAACATCAGAGAGCAGTGAGCCGATAAAGAAACTAACTGTCTTATGCCCATGGAAGGGCAAGAACCAATCAGATTAACATTGGAGGATCTGTACAACTTTTTGGTGCCACAACAAAGAAAGGCGACGCTACTTTTGGCCCAAAGAGTGAATTATGAAAAACCTTTGCTGAGAAACGAAAATCAAGGCAGAACGAATGTCCACAATGAAGGCATCAAGCAAAATTGCTCCCACTGCTCCCAACAGCATAGGATAAACATGTGTGAAGCTTTCAAAAAGCTCGATAGCAAGAAGAAACAGCAAATAGTCCAAGATAAACGGTTATGTTTCAACTGTCTTGGTAAAAACCATCAAAGTAAGGACTGCAAGTCCACCCGAACATGTGCAGTGGCGGGATGTAAACGTCGACATCACACGTTGCTGCATGAACGATCTACTTTGAAGGAGGAACCGGAAGCTAAGAAGGTTCAGAATCCAGCGGAAAGGGAAACATCAGCCAAAAACACAAGACAAGAAGGAAAACCATCAACGTCAAAGGACATCGAAGTGGAAGAGGAAAGGACAAACCTGCATGCCGCGAGGAAGAACAAAATATACTTCCAAGTCATTCCAGTAACATTATCAGCAAGAGGGAAATCCCTCGATACTTTCGCCTTTCTCGACCACGGTTCCTCGAACAGTTTGATTCTAAAAGATGCAGCTGAGGAACTTGAGTTACATGGACCATCCTCACCCCTTAAAATGTTGTGGACCAACGAATCGGAATATTCTGACCCAGAGAGTCAGCTGGTGTCGTTTGGTATCAAAGGTACTAATAATATAACCCATTCGATGAGAAACGTCCGCACAATCAGAAAACTCTCCTTGCCGAGACAAACACTGGATTACGATGAATTAAAGGAAAAATACCGTCATCTAAGAGGACTTCCAATCCACGGATATCAAAACGCTAAACCGACCTTGTTAATTGGGCTAGATCATCCCTTATTATTGACACCAACGAATCAGCGTGTCAGCAAAAAAGGTCCAGTAGCGGCTAAAACACCACTGGGATGGACCATATACGGGAACGATAAATTGGAAACAGACTCAATCTTCACGTATATTCAAATGGAGACAGAAACTCTAAGAGAAGAAATTCAAAAATTCTTCTCTACGGAAGAATTTGGCGTGAAAGTAACGACGATAGACGAACGTAGTACCGAAGAAAAACGAGCAGCACAAATAATGGAACAAACGACAACATATCTTGGAGATCAATATGAGATGGGACTGCTATGGAAACAACCGAGAGTAATAATGCCTTCCACCGAAAGTTACAAGGCTGCCCACAAACGACTAGAGACAATGGAGACAAAAATGAAGAAGTCACCAGAATTCGCCAAATGGTACAAAGATAAAATACAAGATTACCTAAAAAAGGGATATGCCAGGAAACTAACATACAAGGAAATAACACAAACTTCCGATAAAACGTATTATCTACCACACTTTGCCGTAGAAAATCCAAACAAATCTCCCCGTCTAGTCTTCGATGCCAAATCCAAAGTCCAAGGAGTTTCCTTAAATACAGAACTTTTTTTTTTTTAGGACCAGAAGAATTACCCACGATTCTCGGCGTTCTCATAAGATTCCGTGAAGGGATGTACGCAGTAGCAGGAGACATACGAGAAATGTTCTATCAAGTGAGAACAAGAGAAGAGGACCATGATGCCCTAAGATTCCTATTTAGAGACGAGAATCAAACAATGGGACACTACGTCATGCAAGTTATGATATTTGGAGCTACATGCTCCCCCGCCTGTGCACAGTACATAAAAAACAAGAACGCCGATCTATACCATGATAAATATCCACAAGCCGTTGAAGCAATCAAGGCTATGTATGTGGACGATCTTCTAGATAGCTACCACTCAATAGAGGAAGCAATGAAAACAGTAAACCAGATAATCAAAATCAACGATAATGCCCACTTTGAATTACGCAACTTCATCTCTAATAATCATGAGATATTGAAAGCGTTACCAGAAAATCGCATATCACCCTCCTGTGAAAGAAAGGAGTTTGAAGAAAAAAAACGGCAAAATCAGAACGAGTTCTAGGAGTCTTTTGGGATATAAAATCAGACTTAGTCCAATATAAGATTAACGAGATCAACTGCGAGCATATACCTACCAAACGAGAAGCATTATCACAAGTAGCAGTATTCGACCCACTTGGGCTAATAGCCCATCTAACCATAGGAGGAACTCGCTATAAAATCTGGAAAGTACACATCTTTCGACTCTTTAGAGCTCTTGCATAATCACATGATTGCAAAAGCTCGCGACGTCGTCCCTGCATGAATCAGAATAGGCAGAAGGACGGATTACGTGCAAAGACCTTATGATAAGTGGACTTTTCGGTAGAATTATGGGGAGACGACGTTATCCTATTATGTATATTCCGCCCGCCAACGGAACCACGACTCTTTGCGCGCGACATCCCGAACTTTTTGTTGACGTTTTAACTCTCCTCAATCTATCTTTTGAACAATTTTTACGTCTATCTCCTTCACAACGCACTACCTTAACTGAGGAGGCCCTCGATGATTTTTATCGAGCTTCATCATTACGAGTGCTCTTGTCCCCAGTACCTTTACTTCCCAGACGTCTTGACAATTTGGGAAATTTCTGCCTTAATGACTCAAGCCTTATCCGACCCGACGCACGACCAATAACGGAATTCGCTACAAATCCTGAGTTACTCTGTTTCACTTGTGCTGCAAGTGGAACATAGAAACTTACAAACCAACTTGGAATTAGAATTGGCCTGTACTGCAGGACGGTTCTAACCAAACCCCTCCCTTGCAAAGAAGTTATCATTGGAGTTCTCGTTACGCGGGATTTTCATTGTCTAACTTCTGGTTAAGTCTTGGACGGTCTGTTCAGCAGAACGTCGAATACTGACCGGCAACCCAACTCGCGTCGTAAGGTCGGCGTGTATCGATCGCCGACATGCATCCTTAAAATCGTGTACCCGGGGGCGGTCCGCACCCCCGCACCACCAAGTAAACGCCACTGCCTATACTCCAGGTGAGCTAGATTTATTTGTATCGTACACGAAAATTACTCACACAGATAAAATACTGTGCAGAACCATGGTATGGTGTTGAGAAAATTCGATAGGCTTCAACTCTCATGATAAAGGGTGTGTCACATCAAATTGCATCACGGAAAAAACGCTGTAGAAATTTAATTTTTAGGAATTATATCTTCAGCTTTCGCTTATAATCAGATAAGAGTGTATAGATCACGTTGGCCATGCTTCGCTGTCAATTTTTCGTAAATTTGGAAAAATGTCGTCGAACGAAAAAGAGCGTCGTGAATTAATCCTGTGCATTCATTTCGAGAATCCGGAGTTGTCACATCGGGACATCGGAAAGATGCTGGGAATCGTCCAATCCACGGTCAGCAGAGTACTAAAATGATACTTCGAGAACCTAACCATCGACCGGAAGGTGAAGAACGGCAAAAATGGATGCTCCGTCAGTGAAAAAGGTCACAAGCGCGTAGTTAAGCAGTTTAGACGTGATCCGAGAAGTTCGGTCCGGGATGTCGCCAATAAGCTGAATTTGTCAAGTTCATTCGTCTAGCGGACCAAGCAGCGGGAGGGCCTGCGTACATACAAGGTTCAGAAGGCTCCTAACCGCGACGAAAGGCAAAACATGGTGGGGAAGACGCGAGCCCGGAAGCTGTACACCGAAATGCTGACGAAGCCGCATTGCCTGGTAATGGACGACGAAACCTACGTCAAAGCGGACTTTCGTCAGCTGCCGGGCCTGTTGTTCTTCTCCGCAGAGGACAAATTCAGCGTTCCGGAGGAGATTCGTAAGCAGAAACTATCCAAGTTTGCCAAAAAGTACATGGTGTGGCAAGCGATCTGCTCTTGCGGAAAGCGGAGCGCCCCCTTCGTGATGACCGGCACGGTAAACGGGCAGAGTTATGGACAGCTGAGGCTTATCGCGGGTCGAGTGACAGATCCATAAGATAAGCAATATTTGAAATTATATTTAGAAAAGACCCCAGCGAAGTTGAGGGCAAACTATAAGTTACGGATCTAACTCGGCTCAAACGGCTGGAGCAGCAGCTTAAAGAGTCCAATACTGCGCTCGCTGCTTTGGACCGCGCGTAATGCGACACCCCTACTCGACAATACCGGAGCGTGGGACAGTAGCATTCCCATTTTATGCTGACTTGCCGCAGGCGCGACAAACGGCGACAACAGAACACCGGTCGATATTATATTTCCCCCCACCCCAACAGCAGTTTTAGCGTGAGAGTTAGGGGTTAGGATAGGTTTAGATTATACTTTGAATCAAAAATAAAAGTTAGTTCGATGTTAGCGCTCGAAGAAAAACGTGTGTTTAGTTTTTAAAAACTCCTTTTACAATCAAAAAACTCTAACTGGCGCAGTCGGTAGGATTGCGCGCAGGATCAGCTCCGCGAGTGTAGTGTTGTGCTTTTTTACAGCGTTGTTGAGGGAACATCAACAACTTACCAACACACCCGGCAGAAGTTAGTCCTCGCGCAAAGGACAATTGTAAGTAATCTTTAATTTTTAAATAAGTGAAAAGCGTGTAAAACGGTAACGATTTTTGAAATTTATTTTTCCAAGAACAAGCAAACACGAGAGAAAATCGTGAGGAACGATCACGACCAGTGAAATTAAAAAAAAAAAAACAAAAACAGTGAAATTAAAAAAAAAAAAACAAAAACAGTGACTTTGATCAAAAACAAAATTGTGACTCTGATCGAAATAAAAATTGTGATTTTAATCGAAGATAAAAAAAAAATTTTGACTTTTACCAAAAATTGTGCAATTCTCTGATTAACTGAATTTCTCAACGCATGCTAACGAGGAAAATGGCGGAAGAACTTGCCAGAAAAATTGAAGAGCTAGAATCGTTCCTGGAACAGCAACGAATTTAGCTCGAAAGGCTCCAAGCGGAACCACGCTTGGAACAGAGGCCTACGACGCCCATTAGTTTGTTCGACCCCACTAAAATCCCACACATCATCAAATTGATCCCGGGATATAGTGGAGCGGAAAGAGAGCTTCCTGCGTGGATTGAATCCGTAGAGAGGAAGGTCGTATGCGCAAAAAAATCGTCCCTGTATACAAATTAGAGCTAGTGACGCCAATTTGGGACTCGATAATCCGCGACAAAATAACAGGCAAGGCGAACGAGGCGTTGCTAATAAGCAACACAGAATGTAAATGGGAAAATATCAAAGGAAAACTTAAAGAAAGATTTGGCGACAAGCGTGACTTGTTCACACTTCTCAGCAAAATTCCCTACCTTAGACAGAGCAACGACACTGTAGAGGAATTTTATATAAAGTGTGATGGGTTGTTATCAGATGTTAACGCCAAAATTATGTTAGACGACAGCATGCGATTGTGCGCGCAAGCTGTCATGGCTTCATACGAAGCCATGATAACCAATGCATACATTGATGGGCTGCACGAGCCCATATCCTCTTTAACCCGCACAAGCAGACCAGATAGCTTGCTGTCAGCTTACCAGCACGCCCTGGACCAGTCAAACGCGGCTAAGAGAAAAAAAGAAGGAGCAAGGGCCGAAATGAAATCAACGCCCGAACCGCTCAAATACCCAAGACCCATTCCATCACGGACTGGAGGGAATTATCACAATATGCGTGCGCCATACCCCCCAGGTGGTTAAAGCCACAATCAAAATACCGGATTTTTCGGAAGTAATCCGAATAACCGACCAAATATTGCCAATGGAAATAATAATTATACCCGTACACCGCAACCAACCGGAGGATACAATAATCAACCTAGACAGAATCAGACTCAAACGCTAGGAAACAGGCAACCCCCGGCAATCAACCAGGAGGTACCATCCGCTTCTAATTTCAGGAGATACCCCCAGATTAATAACCACGACGAATATGTCGATTCATCCAGATTAGTGAAGAACCTGAGAACGATAACGAATTTCCAGAAGAAGAAGCAAATTTTCCTCCGGATTTGGAACAAAGCGAGATGGACTGAGTTTTCTCCCATATTTAGAAATTTTATCAAAATACGGCCCACCACTCAAGCTCTTGATTGATACCGGAGCCAATCAAAATTATATTTCTCCTGAAGCCATACCCTTGACTTCAGTAAGAGAAGGTGATTCGCACACCGTCAAAAACATAAATGGATCTTTCAAAGTACAGCAATTCACATTCCTTAATCCCTTTTCTAAATATTGCAAGGACATTCCATTCCAAAAATTCTATTTATTAAAATTTCACAGTTTCTTTGATGGTTTAATAGGAATGCAAACCCTGCATGAATTGAGATGCGTCATAGATGCATCGCCTATATGGATTGTACCGAAAAAGGCAGACGCTTCGGGCAAGCAAAAATGGCGACTAGTTGTCGATTATCGAAAACTGAATGCCAAAACCGTTGATGATAAGTACCCTCTACCTAATATTACCGAAATACTGGATAAATTAGGCAAATGCCAATATTTTAGTACGTTAGACTTAGCCTCCGGGTTTCACCAAATCGAGGTTGCTCCCAAAGACGTATCAAAAACCGCTTTTCAAGTCGAACACGGCTTATACGAGTATTTACGTATGCCATTCGGTCTAAAGAATGCGCCGGCTGCTTTCCAGCGTGTTATGGACCATGTGCTCAGAGAGCTAATTGGAAAATGTTGTCTCATTTATATGGACGACATTATTGTTTTTTCAACTTCACTTCGAGAGCATATAGAAAATTTGGAAAAAATTTTAAAAGCCCTTGAAAAGGTAAATCTCAAACTACAGCTTGACAAATGCGAGTTTCTCAAGAAAGAGGTAGCCTTCTTAGGTCACATAGTCACCGACCAAGGTGTAAAGCCAAACCCTGACAAAATTGAAAGTATAAAAAATTGGCCGTTGCCAAGAAGTCAGAAAGAACTTAAGGGGTTCTTAGGAATTATCGGTTATTATCGAAAATTTATTCGCGACTTCGCGAAGATTACTAAACCCCTTACAGCTTAATTGCGCAAAGGAGAAGTAATCGAACACAATCCAATCCATTTGTAAAAACCTTCAATAAATGCAAGGAATTGCTCACCCAGAGCGATATCCTCCAATACCCCGATTTCAATCAGCCTTTTATCCTAACTACAGACGCGAGTAATTACGCTCTTGGAGCAGTCTTATCTCAAGGATGTATAGGAAAGGATAGACCGGTTGCGTTTGCGTCCAGAACGCTGACCCAAACTGAAGAACGTTATTCAGCAGTAGAAAAAGAACTTTTAGCCATTGTTTGGGCAACCCAGTACTTCCGGCCCTACCTGTTCGGAAGGAAATTCACTTTATTTACTGATCATCAACCACTAACCTATGCATTGAATCTGAAGTCACCAAACACTAGATTGGTAAAATGGAGACTAAAATTATTAGAGTACGACTTCGAAATCAAGCATCGTCCAGGAAAACAAAACGTGGTAGCAGATGCACTTTCTAGAATAACCCACGAAGTCAATGTTAATGAAGAAAGCTCTACAGACGACAATTCCGTACACTCCGCTGATTCAGACTCTTCCGATCTAGTAGAATTCACCGAAAAATCGATAAATTTCTTCCATAATCAGATTATTCTGAAAATCGGAGAAAATGATTCAGAAACGTTCGAGACAGTCTTCCCGGGAATCCATCGCCGAACCATCACCAAAATAAACTTTGGTGTCCCTGTGTTAATAAGAATCTTTAGAGATTACATGGATGTCAAAAAGCAAAATTGCATTTTGTGCCCGGAAAGCGTGTTGCCGTCAATTCAGATAGTCTACAAAAATTATTTTAGTAGATGCAGAACCTTCCGAGTGAAAATCTCTCAAAACATTCTAATTGATGTGCCTGATGAAAGCGAACAAGACGTGCTAATAGAACAGACTCACGAAACATCCCACAGAGGAATCAAGGAAAATCACGCAGAAATACTTAGGAGATACTATTTCCCTAACATGAAAGCCAAAATCAGAAAATTTATTATTCTTTGCAACATATGTAATAAAGCCAAGTATGAGAGGAATCCCTACAAGGTCAAGCATGGAGAAACCCCTATTCCAAAGAAACCTTTAGACATAATCCATGTTGATATCTTTATTTCCCATCCCTATTTATTCCTGTCAGTAGTAGACAAATTAACTCGATTCGGGACCCTCATTGCTATCATATCTAGAAGCATTCCGGATGTCAGGAAAGCCATACTTAAATATTTTGCTCTGTATGGAACCCCTCAATTGATAGTCTCCGACAATGAGCCGGCGATAAAGTCTATTGAAATAAGAGGAATGCTAGCTGATCTAAATTTCCAGCAATACTTCACCCCTGTTGACAGAAGCGAAACCAATGGACACGTAAAGCGGTTTCATTCTACAATCGCTGAAATTTTCGAATGCAACAAACATAAATATTCAAATGTTACTGTTAAAGAAATGTTTCTAATTTCCTGTACCCTATATAACAACACCATACATTCGTCCACAAACCTAAAACCACGCGAAGCTTTTTACGGTATCAAAGATGGAGAAGAGAGACCTCTAAACCACGAAAGGATGTTGGAGGCACGCAACAAAATTTATGATGAAGTTGTCCTTCAGATCACACAAACCCAACTAAAGCAAAACACACAAAGGAATCCGTATCGAGAAGATCCTCCTGTTCTTGAACCTAGGCAATTAGTCTTTACCAAATGACAAGGAATGAAAAGTAAAAGACAAGATAACTTTAATCCGGTTGTTGTTGGCCAAAACAGACAACAAACTTTCCTCGATAATAATTCCAGAAAGCTACATAAAAATAGACTCCGACGAGTCAGAACCAGGGATGGTAAAAAATCACATTCAACGATCAATGAATAAGTATATCCCTCTAGTCGGATGTTTTTAAATCACCCCCAGCAGGCGATGCTCTTTTATTCTTCATATGTACACAGAGAGAATACTTGGAACGGTGAGCTACCAAGATCTCAAAAAAGCAATATGAAAGCGGAATCCCCACTGCTTGCACTCTCGAAGCATTACTTCTACTACTCAAGTTTTATCGTGAGTGCAAGCCACAAACGATTAATCCCATTCCATAGAGCGGATGATGAGTTCTTGATCGGAAAGTGTAACAAGAGACGATCAACTGAAATCTTACGACACTCATCGAGGGATTTTTAATTCTCTATTGCACTAACCGCAGTGAGTGGCTGACTCAGTCTCGTGTCGATTTTATTTTGCTGTCGTCTCCCGCCCGATAAACAGCAGACGGGTAATGGATGCAATTGATTAATTTTATTACCAGCAGATTTGGGCGAATATCATCCCGCTCAAAATCGTTTTTTAGATTCCAATCATTCTGAACATTCATATTTCTCTCCAAATAATTTTTCCAATAGTAATTCAATTAGTGACTTCACAAAACACCTTTCGAATTCGATTGAATTTCAGACCCTTTTTTATTTTGTAGGTAAAACGGATCACATATTTGATTAATTCAATTCTGTGTGGTTACGTTCTTCGCTGCGAATAAATGTAATGAATTAGTATGGACGTATGTTAGTCATATATCGTGGACTTCCGACATATGTGGCAGTAGATTTATCGAATGACTAATGTTTTTTTATATCCCTTCAAAATTGTTGCATCTCTCAAGTGTACATACATAGATTTGCATGGTTGAATCTGGTTAATTTCAGGTATTCAGTCTTCATATTGTCGAATGAATACTGTTGGAACAATAGGTATCGCAGCAAATGATTATCAACATCCTACCTTATCATCAAACGGTATGCGAAGAATTTCAGTGAACTGACGGCATTGGAATATATGCTTTGTGAGGACCACACAATTATTATCAGAGCGAATAAACGTTCGACTGGAAGTCATGAACATCAATTCAATGTGCCCAAGATAAATTTATCCTTTGAAGGTCATTAACCTTTCTAAAGATGATCAGATGGAATATATTCCAATGTCGTCTGGAATAACGTGTCCAACAACTTATGATCGTAATATTGTTTTTGCTATTATTCTGATGTTTCATGACACGGCTCTCTATTGATTATTCGCCGAAAATGAGTTAAACATCCTTGAAGTTAGCCTACGGTTTTAGTAGCAGTGCAATATGGTGAGCCAGTCTCAGGATAAGAAAACATTTAAAAATAAAGCTTTTTTTTTGAATGAATCAATAATAAAACAAAACGTCAAAAAATTTCTCAGCTTTGTGATAGCAGAGAATCATTATCCATTTGAGTTGTAATCCTCTGTGAAACATGAAACATTAGAGTCGTCCTATCTGCTGTAGCGCATTTTTTTATTTTACCCAGTTTCATCGAAGTAAACGCGCTCGGAAAGGAAAATTGAACGCCCGGACGAGAGAGCGAGAATCGTAAAGCGTACGTCATAGAGACACTCATTCCCATGGAGCAAATTCTTGTTAGGAGTTGAAAACAAAACGAGGAAGGAGAGTAACTCAATTATTCGAACTAGTTTCAGTCTAGCAATGCTTTGGTCAACTCAGAGTTACCAAGAGAAAGTCATTTGGTTATGATGGGTGAGGATTAATAGTTAGTCGCAGTTTGAACAGATTGCGATCCGTGCAGTTTGCGATTAATCGTAAATCACATCATGCTCCCTTGTTTTCCATCCTTGGTCAGAACATAGATAATAATTATCACGTGTATTATTTTGAAAAAAAAATAATACCTCACTACGCAACTTCACAAAAATCGAGCTCCTCGGTGACCACCAGAATGTCACCAGTCGATGCTCATTGTAAGCATTAATCATTATAAATTTAATAATTTCCCCTTATCTAAGACAATTATTCACTAAAGATTATAAACTCTTTCGATATTTTAAGGAACCCGTAGCGCTGTACGCTGGTAAAATGAAACTGCAATAAAATCACTTAGCACTATGCTCGAATCACCTCACTAATGGACTTTTTCTGATTTTAGGACAACATCATGGACCCCAAGGTACTCGCATGGTTAATCACTCTTGGTATAATCCTCTCGGCACCCTCAACAAGCAATCCATCCACAATCCAGATAACTGACCTTCACCAAAATCCCGGCCTACTAACTCTAGACGTAGGAAAAACCTTAGTAAAAATTGGAAAACACCAAATCTACTATATTATCGATTTACAACGATGTGAACCAATTTTTGCTAAGCTAGAAGTCATCCTACAAGGACTACAAACCTTCCAAAACTTCACGGATTTAAATAAAATACTAGAGTCAAAGTTTAGCAATACTCGGAAGATGTTTCTCAATCTAATGCCAAAACATAGGAACAAAAGAGGGTTGCTCAACTTTCTCGGTACAACCATTAAGCAAATTACCGGAAATTTGGACAATAATGATTTAATCGAAATTTCGGAAAATATAAGGAAACTCGAACTCAATAATGAAATATTAATCAATGAAAACAACGAACAAGCGAGAATAAATCGTCAAATTCAAGACAGAATGAATCGAATAATCAAGCAATTAGAAGAAGATCACGATCAAGTAAAGAAAGGTATAATTCAATCAAGGGCAAGCTCAGGGATAACGAAAGCTTTTAGTGTGCTACAAGACTTCTTAAAGGTCAATATGCTGCTTGATAACATAGGAAATCACTTAAAAACTATATTTGAGACGATACAGTTAGCAAAATTACGTATAATTTCAAAAGATATCCTGTCTCCTGAGGAGCTGAAAATTATATTCAAACAATTTGAAATGCAAAAACTTGTTGTCGGAAGCACAGATCAATTGTACCAATACCTTGAAATTAGCGCGTTCTATAATCAAACTAAAATTATTTTTGTGGTAGAAGTCCCCATATTTGACATACCCGTCTATAGAACCCTTTTAGTAGAACCCCTTATAAGCAGAAATAGAACACTTAAAACACCGTATCTGTCGCCTGGAAAACCTTTTCAATTCAACCCACGATGGCTGCTTTTCACACCTTTTAAATGGAACCTCAGCAACCTGCTCATTCAAAGAAGTACGTCGCTCGTCGGAAATCAAATCCTTAACCCCCAATCACCTGGTTGTAAAGCAAATAAGCAATCAAAAAATTATCACCTCCTGTGGAATCCAGAATCGAACGCTAACAGGCACCTTTTTGATTGAGTATCATAATTGTACCATCAACATTGATGGGTTGGAATTTACCAACAAGGAGTGGTACAGAACCGATCAACTATTCATCGTTCCACTAGACGGCTTGGATATCCAAGTTGAAGATATAGAGCCAGAAATGAGCTTCGAACAAATCCACCTCGATACCAGACACCATTTGGATACTCTGAGGAGGAGCGCTAATTCTACCATTGCCACGTCGATAACCTTATCAGGCGTTAGCCTGCTAATCGGGATAATCGCCTTTATTTTCTTCCTAAGCAGCAAAATCAACAATGTCAAATCCAACAGGAGAACTGAATGCGAACCTGAGCACATCAAAATTCAGGTGGGCCCACTTACAGAAATTGGACAACCCCCCACATTAGCCGTGAACGAGGACGTCTCGGACTTCAAGGAGGGGCCAGATACGGATCTAACTCGGCTCAAACGGCTGGAGCAGCAGCTTAAAGAGTCCAATACTGCGCTCGCTGCTTTGGACCGCGCGTAATGCGACACCCCTACTCGACAATACCGGAGCGTGGGACAGTAGCATTCCCATTTTATGCTGACTTGCTGCAGGCGCCGCAAACGGCGACAACAGAACACCGGTCGAACACCCCTGAACGTAGAGCGGAAGGTCGAAAGTGGTCGTCCGGTGACGATAATGACGAAGCAGAGGAAGACATCGTTAAAGAAGCTGTTTGACAACAAGGACGCAACCAGCCTGCGTGACGCCAGTCGGAAATATGGCTGCTCCCACCTATTGATCCATCGGATCCTCAAGATGGAAGGAATCGTCTGCAGAAGAAGGCTAGGTCGCCGGAGTACACGGAGGAGCAGATTGAGACGGTAAAATCACAGTGTCGGTGGATGACCAAAAAAAACTGCGGGACGACGAAAGCTATTTTCCGCTGTCCAAAACGCATATTCCAGGAAATGATAAGTACTACTCCTGCGACAAGTCATCCACACCGCCTGAAGTGAAATACAAGTTCAAGCACAAGTTTGAAAAAAAGGTTATGTTGTACAGCGCCATTTCCGACCGGGGCATTTCAAAGCCTTGGTTTAAGCCGAGCGGTCTGGCAATCAACCAACAAATCTATCGAGAAGAGTGCCTCGATAAAATACTGCTGCCGTTCCTGAACGAGCATCACGCGGATGCGAAGTACGTCTTTTGGCCGGACAAGGCGTCTTCCCATTACGCCAAGAAGACGCTGGCGTATCTTGAGGAGAAAAAGATGCCGTTCGTGCCGAAAGATCGTAACCCAACAAACTTGCCCCAGTGCCGCCCAATAGAGGATTTCTTTGGCTCACTCAGTGCCCTAGTGTATAAAAACAATTGGAGGGCCAAGGACACGAAGCAACTGACTACAAGAATCCGGAATTGTATCCGGAAAATGGATGTAAGTGCCGTTCAACGTTCTTGTGAGAGCATCGCGACAAAGTTGCGTCGAACAGCAAACCACGGCCCTTACTCAAACATTGACTGACATTTTTTTGAAGAAAATACATTATGTTATTAATAAAAAATACTGAAATCGTTGAAAAAAAAAAAATTTTATATGTGATTGGAAAAATTCTCATTTTTTATTTAACATCCGTTATTTACGGTGTCCTTTTGGACACTTGCAACGACTGGACAACGTTGGACAACGAAGCAACGACTTCGTACGTTCTCGTCCGAAATCCCTTGGGAACACAAAAAGCTTTAGCAAGATTCGTACAATCCAAGTAGTCTTCAGGTCTACGATAGACGCGTCTAGTCTAAAGCTCTTTCTCTTCGGACTCAGAAGGTTCCCGTTTCGTCCCCCCTTCGCCCCTCAATATTTTGGACGCTACAGCTCTAGCAAGATTCGTACAATCCAAGTATTTCTCAAGTCTACGATTGATGCGTCTAGTCTACAGTTCTTTCTCTCTTCGGTCTTAACAAGTTCTTTTTCGTCGACCTTCGCCTCTCGATCTGGAGGCCACAAACGTTTTAGGCATCAGTTGTTACGAACCCAGCTTAGATAGCAGGACCGGATAGAAACATTTGAAGCGTAACAAGCGTAAAGAGGACTGATTAAGCCGGCGGGAAGAACCCAAGTTGTTTTTTACGATATGTTTGTATAGTTTCAGACAGGCGGCGCAGAACTATGACACACGCGAAAGTAGGATCAAAGGAATAAACTGAAGTTATCAAATAGAAATTTACGGCACAACGCGCATGAAAAAAAAAATCACCAATGCCAGATGCGGCCACGTGATTCATCTCTTTTCCTTCCTTTCTTTGTTCTGTATAGATTCCAAAAGATAAGCACGCCGGATGTTTCCCATTGTAGTAATACGATACACTATCATATTTCTCTAGCATGTACCCATTCCTCTTATTTCCATTAAACGCAACCCATATGCTTGATTTTACTTGAGCCATAAGTTAAACACTCAGTGTGTCACCTAAATTCTCGACCTACAAAGAAGCAACATAGTCAGCCCCAAAACCTTTTCCTTTTCCTTGTTGTCCATTCCATTTTTATTGATGTCAGATGGGCATAACAAATTCTGTTGCTTATAATTATAACCAGATGTGAACAACAAACTCCGTTACTTACTTTCCGTTGTTTGTCAAACATGCTTCGCGTGTCGCATCCCTTAAGTTAGTTTACTTCTGTAAGAATTTGGTAAAATAAAGCACATTCAATAACTAACAGTCTTCGAGTCGAGAACCTGCATCCGAAGTCCAATCGCACTGCACCGCACAATCCATCGATTGATCAGATCGCAATGTCAACACTTTGTGTGCCCCAGCGAGCGGAGACCAAGCGGAGATCAGTACCAGAAAAGAAATCAGCAGTTTACAACCGCGTGCCCCGTTAGGAAAAAATCCAGGGATTTAGTTTCCCAATACGTTTGATAAATAATAAATAATAGAATGTTGTGGTACGAGCGATTATTATCGTCTCGACATTGTTCATCTAGGATTTAGCCTCATGGGAGGTAAATCCATAAACATGGCGAGACGTCTCTATGACTTGTTCGTCTCATGGCATCATGAGTTAGTTGGTAACGATAAACCAAAGAGTGAGGATGTGCATCCGAAAGGCCCTCGACAAATAAAGCCTGTCCACGTTAAATTTCGGACACTTTTCTTTCAGTGCGGTTTATGAAATATTTCACTAATCAATGAAATATTTCACTTACATGACAGATGAAACCCCTCCCCTTTATTTCGATGTCCAACATGTTTACATTCTTCTTGAGTTTGGTAAAATGGCGTCGAATCAAGTGGAAGAACGCAAACGCATTTTGCGCGAACGGCAGCAAAATCCAACACTGTCGGTACGCCAAATGATCTCGCCAAAAAGCTAAAACTGCCGAAGAGTACCGTGTTTAGTGTGTGCAAATCGATTGACCAGTGCTTAACTGTGGATCGACAGGTTGGAAGCGGAACAAATCGAAAAGTATGCTCTCGACAGATGGACCGAAAGGTGGTTGCCATTATTGATAAACATCCCAACCTTTCAGTTAGAAATGTAGTTTGAAAGGTTGGAAAATCAAATTCATATGTACAAAAAGTGAAGCAGAGGCATGGACTGAAGGCGTACAAAGCGAAAAAGGTGCCCAATCGTGATGATAAGCAAAATTTCACTGCAAAAAGCCGTGCTAATGTGCTCTACACCAAGTTTTTGCAAAAATGTTCATGCACCATAATGGACGATGAAACTTATGTTCTCGAAAACTTCAAATAGCTTCCGGGTCTCGCTTTTTATACTGCAATGCGAAGGATTGCCGTACCCGAGTGTTTGCGGACCAAGAAGCAGTCTAAATTCCCCAAAAAGTACTTGGTTTGGCAGGCCATATGCAGTTGTGGCCGAAAATCCAAATCTTTTGTCTCTACCGGCACTATCAACAAAGAAATCCACGAGAAGGAATGTCTCCAGAAGCGGTTGCTACCATTCATAAGAAGCCACGACTCTCCAGCGTTGTTTTGGCCAGATTTGGCCTCTTGTCACTATGCAAAATCCATCCTGGTATGGTATAATGCACATGAGGACAAATATGTGCCAAAAACAGTAAATCCACCGAACTGTCCAGAACTTCGCCCAATGGAAAAGTACTGGCTCTGATTAAGCGAAAACTATTCGAAACTAAGAAGAAAGCGAATTGCATGAATGATTTTAAGAGGAGATGGAAAAGCGCCGCCGCCAGCATATCTGAGGATATTGTACGTAACCTAATGGCAGATGTTCGCAAGAAAGTTCGTGAATTTTACAGACAACGTAATTAACATCGAAGTAAGCTTTCCTTGTTTTAGATATACAGTTGTGTTCAAAATAATAGCAGCGCCTAATGCTATTTATATATTATTATTACTATCCATGTATGGATGGTTGATGTTATCAACTAATCATATGAATATATAAAGGTGTCATCACTCGTTCAAAACCCATATTGTTTATAGCAATACAATTTCGTTCAGTGTATATTTCATTTGACACTTCCGGCTGAGTCCGTTTCGCGTTGTTCAAAATGATAGCAGCGAAAAACGATTTCAAACAAAGTTTGTTTCCATTCGGAGTTTTATACAAGTTTTGCTATTTTGTTGGTCGGTAAGTATATAAAAACTAAGATATGTACAAAAAAATATGTTTGTTTTGTTTGTATTGCAGAAAATGGGTCGCGGAAAACATTGCTCTGAGGAGCAGCGCAATTTAATCAGAACGTTGATAAATCAAGGCACAACATACAGACAAGTACAGCAAACAGTGGGGTGTTTGGCCAAAATGATAAGCAATTCTTTGAAATGGAAAGACAAGTTGGAAACTCGATGCCGGAAACGTTGCACTTCTGAAAGAATTGATCGAAGAATCATCAAGATGTCACGGACTGATCCAACTTTGTTTTCTAATAAGATCAAAGATGAACTAGACTTAACTGTGAGCACTGTTACAGTCAGACGACGATTGACGGAAGCCAAACTATACGCACGTAGTCCTCGGAAAGTACCATTGTTGACAAAACGTCATGTTTCGAATCGCCTCAAATTTGCTAAAATGCATATCGATTGGCCGAAAGAAAAATGGTGTAATGTTTTGTGGGCGGATGAGTCCAAAATAGTTTTGTTCGGGTCAAAAGGTCGTCGTCAGTATGTGAGACGTCCACGCAATACGGAATATCAACCGCAGTACACGGTTAAGACAGTAAAGCACGGCGGAGCAAAAAATTATGATATGGGGAAGTTTTTCGTACAACGGTGTCGGGCCAGTTGTGACATGTGCATCTCACATGTCATTCTCCTCATTCTTTTAATAATGCACTTCTAGCAGACCACACCAGTGGGAACATGCTGAACAGGATAGTTATGGACAACACCATCACCCTACAAATGTAACATCAACAACACGTGGGCTCTTCTCCTGTTTTAACGTGACAACAGCACCGACGAAGAAGCCGACGTGGCATTCCTGGCAGCAGCGTGGACAATCTTGCTGACAGCGAAACGGATGCAGTTTCCCTGACCCAGCCGGACAGTTGAAACCGCACACCGACCAACGGCGACGAACGGAAACCCTGACGCAGCAATTGGACGGATGTGCCCTGCTAGCCAGCTAGGTAGTAGGTACGGCAGGGATAGTTTAGTCTGATTTTGATTCTCAAGCTGACAAGACGTCAGTAGTACATTGTAAATTAGTGAAAAGTGAAATAAAGTTTTTTTTTATATCTCCCTTCAGTTCAATGCCTGGCATTTATGGCGACAAACAGAAGTGTCGCATTACTGATTTAATGAACCATGACGGTTACCAAGAGTACAGTCATGGATTTTTAGGGATATGCTATCTCTCTCTCTTTCGCATGTACAACGATCGCTGATTGGTGATCGGGTACATAGAAATTTATATATCGGTGCTTCAAGTGTCTCCAGTAGGAGACTGTAACTTTTAAAAGAATGCAAGTGTTCACAACTAGAGGCGTACAAAATTAACAACTACAATGTGCCGTGAAAAGTGAAACAAGCAAATACAATATGGGTAACAAAAAATCCACAGCCGCCGCAGAAGTGGATGGTGATCACGATTTAACCATAATAAATAATCAAGATCTACACAGCGACTTCCATGAATATCATGCAATAAAATCAAATATCATTCTTATGATTGTTATTCTCCAACTAATTCTGTTTGTGTACAAAATCTGCCACAAGAAAGTGCAACGGAAAGCGATACGAAAAAGTCACAGGAGGGTTGTGTCCGAGGCACGACCGCATAGTTGACGTAGGATTCCGTTAGGCTATCTGTTGATTTTGGATATGTTTGAAGAATTACATCGTTAAACTCTTTGATAATGATTTGGTGACCAAACGACCCGTTCTCGAGCGGGAACACACCATTCAGTCATTGATATGCAATTCCACGAAGCAACATTTCGGTGGGAGCAAAAGCTCCTCCTACTATCATGTATTTGCAAAGCCGATTTCGCCCAGGCAGCTTGGTTTTGATGTTTCTGTTAGGGACCCGCCACACGTGTCGTAAATTTCGACCAATCAGATGTGGTTATTTCCGTTAGGATAGGGGTTGGAATTTTTCAATAGTTCGATAGTTAGTTTCATGACATATATTATTATCTTCAATATAAAAAATTGTTTTGGAGTGGCGAAATCGATTGACGCAAAAATTTCATCAATTCATCATTAAATGACTGAGCAATATGTGTTTGAAATTGGACAATTTTCACGATGTGCTCGATTTTCGATTTCCAATTTATACCCCAACATGTTCCCGAAAGGCGTAATCCTACGTCAAAAAAAATCTTATATAAAAATTGCGCATGAAAAAAAATGTGTTTGAATGATGTGTTTTGGTAGAAACATCAGGCAATGTATATAAAAATTTATATAATTGTTTTGAACAATCAAAAATAAAAATAAAAAAAATACATTTAAATTTTATCAATTCAAAACTGCCTTCGGGCCTGCTAGTTCGATGGGAGATCAATCTGCCTCCCTAAATGAATATTGCTCATGGCGTCGCTTGGTGCCGCCGAAAGCAGACTCGTTTGCTGAGGAGTGCTGAGCGACAATGAAAATGTCTTTCTAAAGGTAGGTCGAGAAAGAGTATGAACTAGTTTTCTTCGCAAGGGTCCTTCTCAGGGCTACAGACGAATGAACGTAAAGTTTAAAGTCTCTATTATTCAAAAGAAGAAAAATATTGCTACCAGATGTCACGAACTTTGACATTTTTTGCTACTGGTGCTATTCGCCCGTGTAGCTGGCGCAAAGGCACCGCAAAAATATTATTTTATAGAATTCCTTCATGCATTTGTCTGATACGGGCTGTGTATCGTTCGTTCTTGTTTTTGAAGGGACTTTAACCCAAAGGTCATTCGTCCCTAACGGGCTGTGTATGACTGGAGCGTTCCGTTATATACATACATGCATATGTCCTTCGCTTCTTTTGCCAAATCCAGTAAAAGGTGGTTGATGAAACGTATGTTTTTGACGTGATACGTTCCATGTTAGTTATTAGTAGAAAATGTAAAAATAAACAGTATTTTTGATCGGTTTTATATAGTTTTTGTGGTAAGTGGAAAACAGTAAAATAAACTCTTTTGTTTTAAACAAATTGATAGTCCTGAGAAGGACTGGAATGGTTAATGGGTTGTACGGAATCTGCTGCGTTTTAGTCGGATGTAGCAGTTCAGTTTTGGGAGCGGTAGCTTTTACGGATTCGCTGATGCTTTCCTTGACTTTGGCGCCATCGGCTTCTGTGCGTCGATTTGCGTGGGTTTGATTGGCACCACCACGACGAGCTAAACGACGGATAGCGGGTGTGATACGATGCGGTGCAATGCACTTCGCTCCTCTGCCTCCTTTGCCGCATCAAATTGTCGATGTGAAGAGAAGCGCACCAGCAATGCACACTAGATTTAATTTGATGCTCTCCGCTGCTTCCTCTTCTTTGCTCCCTTTGCCGCGCCGCATCCATCGTTGGTTGCCGATGGCTTCCTCTCCTTTGCCGCACCGTATGGTGTTGGTTGATTTGTAGAGCACTGCACACTAGAAGCCCAGATGTTTGCCGATCTGAGCGTTGAACGAGAATGAGAAATCCAAAAATGCTACCGTCCTTTTATATCAGTTGGTATGTGAGAAATAGGCGCCCCCCACTCGCTCGCCATGCAAACATTTGACTTATCGGGGAACGAAAGAAGCGAAGCAGGCGAAAAAGAAATGAAGTCAATTTCGACCAATCAGTACCGTTTGGATAGGGGTTGAGATGTTTCAATTGTTCGATAGATAATTACATGATATCAATTATTTTATTCAAGGTGAAAAATTGTTATAGAGTGCCGCAATGTTTTGATGTAAAAATCTCATCAATCCGTCATGAAATGACTGAGCAATAAGCGTTTGAAATTGGACATTTTTCACGATGCGATCGATATTCGTTTTTCAATTTGTACCCCAATATGTTCCCGAAAGACGTAATCCTACGTCAAAATTCAATCTATTGCGGACTTGGAAAAAGTTTAGTGTAGAAAGTTAATAACATAAAAGACACTACGTGAAGTAACATACGGCATACCGCAATCGCAACAAGTGACACATCACTCTTTCGCATGTACAACGATCGCTGATTGGTGATTGAGTACATAGAAATTTATATATCGGTGCTTCAAGTGTCTCCAGTGGGAGACTGTAACTTTTAAAAGAATGCAATAAAGACAGAATGTTTTCAACCTTTATTGAGTATAGACTTGTGATTACGAAGTCCGAATATAACACAGTTTATCGCATACCAGGCATCATGGATCAACATGGCTACATCAAGATACTCGGTGAGGTTATGTTACCTTATGCTGAGGAGGAAATGCCACTAAAATGGGTGATGCAACAGGACAACGATCCTAAACACACGAGCAAACGTGCTAAGGCGTGGTTTAAAGAGAAGAATATTTAGGTTATGGAGTGGCCAGCACAGTCTCCAGACTTAAACCCTATTGAAAATCTATGGGGAGATGTCAAATACGCTGTTTCTGAAGCCAGACCAAGAAATGTGGAAGAATTATGGTCTGTAATTCGTGATTGATTCTGCAATACCTGATTCTCGCTGCCAAGCACTTGTGGACTCTATGCCGAAACGGTGCGCTGCTGTTATGAAGAATAAGGGCTACGCTACAAAGTACTAAAGTGGATAATCATGTTACCGAACAACTTCGAAATCTTTCATCATTTTAATCATGTTTTCATGGTGTTAACTGAAGTACTGCTATTTTTTTGAACACTAACTTTTTTTAACAAATGATTATTTTATTGAATAATAAAATGGAATCTTGCAACCAATACCATACACTTGTTCTATTGAAACTCTGTTCAAAATACACTGTGAAGAAAATTCGGAGCAAAGCGCTAATTACAAATTATTATCTTATTTCAGATTTTAAATCAGCACTGCTATTATTTTGAACACAACTGTAAGTCTATTTTACTGAAATAAACAATCGGTTTTGTTGTATTACGTGAATTTTTGTTTTACTGGCATCATCTTGGTGATCGAAATTTAATGTGGACAGGTTTTATATAGAACACTCTCGGTTACTTTCTAAGATTTTTCGATGTGGAAGTATACAAAATCGGAATGGGTAACGACCCTGTGAATCAATGGCCTACGTAGGCATTTTGCTGACAACTAAGAAATAATGTTCACACGATGGAGACCTGCATCAGCGATTATCGGCCCTCCGAGGCGTAAATTAAATTTAAGAAATAAAATAGAGCAGTCTAGATTCAACCTCGGAAGTATAAACTTCATTTATCCGAAATCCATGTTGGGCACTTGCCCGACATTAGTGATTCAACAACATTTAGTTTTAATCAAAATCACGATGAAAAGTACATTCGTTCAATAATAGAAATTATAGTCGGTCCAGTTAATTTCACAGGGTTTCCTTCTCAGGATATCTAAAGATAATTTCTGCCGCGTGTCGTAACACTAGACTAGGATTTTCGTTTCATCGGAGTGGTCGATAGTTCGCTTTCACATAATCACATCACTTATTTCCGTCCTAGTGATTGGAGTTCAATAAAGAGTACGAGCAATTTTAGAGATTTTCTCTCAGTTACCTTCTCAGGTTTCTCAAAAGTTAACTCTTCGCATCAGTGCCACAAATTATCAAAATTTGTTCACGAATGAAGGAATTAGATTTTTCCCAGTATCGGATGAATTCTCTTCTGTTGAAACTCAACACCATATCTGTCATAATGAGTATAACACAAGAGTCGAGACGCATGAGCTTTGTCTGGTATATTGATCGAAAACAGCATGAACGAATTTCGAAAAGCCTGCATTCAGGCACTTCCATTACTGTCAATAATTTCAGGTGATTATCACGAACGTTAAGTTGATCTTCATCGCTTGCAGTGAATTTTTATTGAAAACGTGTCATCCACTGCACATATAAATGGTGGTATATGTCATTTCCGGGCAATCGTGAGTAGATTCATAAAACGTAGCAAGAGTCATTCTATACATTCTATTGCCGAACTCGCCAAAAACAAGAATTGTGTGTGATGGATTGCCATCCTTTACCATTAATCGATTTTACTCTCAGTTGGTGACATTGAATTTTATGCTTTGATTTTCACTAACACGCAATGATCTTCTTTTTCGACCTTACGAATACCATGACGAAAAGGAAGGTGCAAATGAAAAATGAACTTCATGGCAAGCTGATGTTGATGTTCATTCCACTGGGGTTCATTGACAGTGTTGTTCCATATTTATCGACTCTCGCTTGAGCAGTAGGTTATCAATACAAGGAAGGCAGCAATTCGCTGAATTTGAATGTCGTGAACGTGAATATTTTCAGCACTGCTTCGCATTCGATAAAAAGTAAGTGCAATATATAATAGAATATATAGATTTTTCTCGGTTATATCTCAGGTTTTCCAAAAATAACGCGGAAAATTTATCTTGATGAAAGTACGTGCAATAAATAATCGTAACACTAGACTTTAGGGTTTTCGTTTCGTCAAGTGGTCGATAGTTTGCGTTCACATAATCATATCAGTGCGTTCATTGACGATTTCGTTGGCTCAGGTCAATCACGGCGAGCAACTACGAAGTGAACAGACTACTCAAGCTCAAGCTCCATAAATAACAGTGATCATTTGGTTAATGATGTAATCCCGCTGTGGGTTACCATAATCAGAGACAAAATTATAGATAAAGCGTATGACGCACTTGTAAACAGTCATATGGTTAGGTCTACCATAGTTAGGCTGGTCTGCAATTATAAATCTGATAAAAACTCTGTTTATCAAGACCATAATTAACAGTGATCATTCGGGAGTAACGGTATATCAGCCAGGGTTTGCTTTTATAATAACTAGCATATAAAAAGAGATAGAAGATAGAATGAAGTTAATTCATATTAGAATCTGTTAAATAAAGTGTCTCTCTTTGTTCAGTCCCTTAAGACAGACAGCTAGCATAGCGACCTAGCAGCGATGAGGAAACCAGTATTTTTCCAACCGCAAAGTAGCAAACAACGAAAGAGAAAAATTTCATAGCGTCAGTGAGGCAGAACATGAACGTGTTGAAACGTGTTTTTTTTTCAACCAAATATCTAAAGTGATAACTAAGAATCCTGACAAAGGTGAAATAAAGTAGTTAAGTCACCAACCATCTGGCCAGCAACGGACCACCCGCGAAGCGATAATTCATTATCAACAAACTCCAGACATCGGACCACTCAGCCACATCACATCATAAACAATCTCACGACCCAAGATCCAAATAAACAAACATTTCCATTATTTGCCATAATGCAGTATTTAGCGATAGGACTAGAATCAGGGCACAGCGAGATTATATATAGCAGTATCCTAAAATTCTATGTTCAGTTATTTAGCAAGAGTGAATAAAGACACGTTGGTGTCAAAAAAATATTTTTTTAAAATAAACCTTCTGTAAAAGTATTAACTGGCGCCCGAATAGGGACCCAGAGTGATTAGTGTTATCAGTGGAAAATTAGTGAAGTGAACGGAAGTAAGACTCGGTGCGTGAAAGCAACCGACAGCCCGTTTAATTTTCCACCGCGTTTCGAACAACGACTTGGTGCGATAAAGCAACCATCGGTTCGAATTGATAACTCGCGCAACACCAACCTCGTTTAAAGCGGACGTGCGGATAGGTGCCCCAGTAGGACGAAAACACAGAGAAATACTAGTGCTTCATCTAAAAAGGAAAACACCACCGCACCGGGAAGTGTGTGCTTCACCTGGGTTCCACGGATCCTCATCACTTCGAGCTCACCCGACGCTTGGATCCGGAGATAATAGGACTCGGTAACAACCAAACACGCGCTCGAAAGGCTTCCAGATTTCCACTTCAAGAGGATTGGGAACGGAGCCACGTGTCCCGCAGTTCTGTGGCATACCCACAGAATGTTTGGAATTATTGTGTAAGTAAATTTTTTATTTCAATTAAGTGAATTAATCAAAATCAAAGTGAAAAATTTTTACTAAAATTATTAATAAAAAGTGAAGAAAAGCGAAACAATATTCAAATCAAAATATAAGAAATACAATTATAATAAAAAAAGTGAATTAACTAAACTAGTTGTGTTTTAATATAATTTTTGAAAAAAATACATACTTAATCAGATTCAATAAAATGGCAGAACAAATGCAAGATATTTTAAACAGGTTAAGCATTTTAGAAAGTTTAAATGCTCCATTACCAGACTTGGATTATAAAGATCCAGTTCTTTTTTATTCAAACCCAGATGGATCACCTGCAGATCCATCCTCTATTGAAAAATTACCAGATTTAATTAAGGAAATACCTGTTTTTGATGGTAAATCCGATGAATTAAGCAGCTGGATACGTGATGTTGATGTTCTCGTAAGAGCATACACACCCAATATTAATAGCACAACCGATCAACGGAATAAATTTTATGCCATCTGCACAGCAATAAGAAGGAAAATAAAAGGAGAAGCCAACAGTGCATTAGTAAATTCCGATGTAAATATAAACTGGAATTTAATAAAGAAAACTCTTTTGACATATTATGGTGAAAAGAGAGATCTGACAACTCTCGATTATCAATTGATGAACACAACACAATCTGGTAAAAGTTTGGAATGTTTCTACGATGAAATTAATAAACTCCTTTCTCTTATTGCTGGACAAATTAAAACTAACCCAGCCTATAGACACCCAGAAGCATCAAAGGCCATGATTGACATATACAATAGAAAAGCAATAGATGCTTTCACTCGCGGATTAAATGGAGATGTCGGCAAATTTTTGAAAAATCACGAACCGGAATCATTAGCAAATGCATACGCATATTGTATTACTTACCAAAACATTGAATACAGGAAAACAATGACAAAAACAAGACACGGAATTGAAGATTATCCTAGAATACCACCTAGAATTCCTCCCAAATTCAACAACAACCTTTTATTTCAAGACCGATGTATATTCAGCATACTGCTCGTCAACAGCCAATGTTTAATCCTGTTCACAATTTTAATCGACAACATCAACAACAAAATATGTTTAGACCAATGATTTCAAACCAATTTCAACCACAAAAATTTCAACCTCAAAATCCTCAACCTCAACCAAGATTTCAAGCTCAACAAAACAACCCATTTGTTCCAAAACCCAATAATAAAGTCGAACCAATGGAAGTAGACCCTTCGATTCGATCTCGACAAGTGAATTATACAAACCGGCCACAAATTCCGAATAAACGACCCAGATATTTTAATATAGAAACTAATGAATATACAGAAAATGATCCTGATGTATCCCAATATTTTGAACAAGTCCCATACCTCGCAGAAGAAAGTTGCCCACAAGGAACATCTTTTGAACGATACAGTGACAACATTGAAATAGAAGAACAAGACGAATCAAATAATAATGATGAACCTACCGAACTTAATTTTTTTAGAATAAAATCCACGTTACCATATTTCCTTTTCTATGGTAAAACAGATACTCCTTTGAAATTTTTAGTCGACACTGGATCAAACAAAAACTACATACATCCAAAACATGCAAAAATCTCTCACGATGTTGAAAAACCCTTTCCTGTATCTTCTGTAGCCGGTGACATTGAAATTACCAAATTTTCTCAAGCACGATTATTTAGACCATATTCCAACATCAATGTTAAACTTTATCACATGAAAAATCTAAAAACATTCGATGCCATCATTGGACATGATACCCTAAAAGAATTAGGTGCCATAATAAATACATCAAATGAACAACTTATTATTAATCAAAATATTATTCCTTTACTACAGCATCAGTTTCAAGCAGTAAATAAAATCCAGGTACGAGACGATCACCTGTCATCAACGCAAAAGGAAAAATTATCAAATTTACTAACAAATTTTAAAGATCTCTTCCAGCCTCCAGACAGTAAACTATCATTTATCACAGAGGTAAAAGCAGAAATTCGAACAATCAATGAAAATCCAGTTTACAGCAAATCCTATCCTTATCCGCAAGCCCTTAAAACAGAAATTATTAAACAGCTAGATCAACTTTTACGATATGGTATAATTCAACCATCCCGATCACCATATAATTCACCAGTTTGGATAGTACCCAAAAAAATTGATGCATCAGGCGAAAAAAAATATCGCATGGTCATTGATTACAGAAAAATTAATACCAAAACTATCAGTGATAAATATCCAATTCCAGACACATCGACTGTTCTAGCAAACTTAGGAAATAACAAATATTTCACAACATTAGACTTAGCATCTGGCTTTCATCAAATTCCAATGGCACATAAAGACATAGAAAAGACCGCATTCTCTGTTAATAATGGTAAATACGAATTTCTCCGTATGCCATTTGGTCTCAAAAACGCTCCAAGTATTTTCCAACGAGTAATGGATGACATACTACGCGAACACATTGGAAAAATTTGTCATGTATATATAGATGATATCATTGTTTTTGGAAAAACTATTAATGAACATTTGGAAAATTTAAAAACTATTCTAGAAACGCTCAGGAAAACCAATTTCAAAATTCAATCAGACAAATGTGAATTTCTAAAATCCGAAGTTGAGTTTCTTGGATTTATTGTTTCTGCGGACGGATTAAAACCAAACATGAAAAAAGTTGATTGCATCCGAAAATACCCCGAACCTACTAATTTAAAAGAATTACGTGCCTTCCTTGGACTTTCTGGATATTACAGACGTTTTATCAAAGATTATGCAAAACTTGCAAAACCTTTAACAAAACTTTTAAGAGGGGAGGATGGCCATCGCCAAATATCAAAATCACAATCAAAAAATTTTCCTATCAAGTTCAACGAAGAGGCCAAGCAAGCTTTTATACTTTTGAAGGAAGTCTTATCATCTGAAGACGTCCTAGTATTCCCTGATTTTGGAAAACCTTTTATTCTAACAACCGACGCTTCTGATAAAGCAATCGGTGCAGTTCTCTCACAACAATTTTCAAACGGTGAACGACCAATTACATTCATATCACGTACACTTTCACAAACAGAGGAAAACTATGCCACAAATGAAAAAGAAATGTTAGCCGTCGTATGGGCATTAAATGCATTACGAAATTTCATTTATGGTACCAAAATAAAAATTTACACTGATCATATGCCACTAACCTTCACCTTATCACCAAAAAATAATAACGCAAAGCTAAAACGTTGGAAAGCATATTTAGAAGAACATGATTATGAGATACAATATAAACCAGGCAAATCCAATGTTGTAGCTGACGCTCTTTCTAGAATTCAAATTAACTCTCTTACACCAACTCAACATTCTTCTGACAACGACGATTCATCTTACATTCCATCCACTGAAGCCCCTATTAATGTTTTCCGTAATCAAATAATATTTCAAATCGGTCAAAACTCTGCCTACGAACAAAACATTCCATTCGAAGGATACAAAAGACACATTTTTACTGAACCACAATTCACTATTGACTTTCTAAAAGACAAAATGAAAAGATACCTCATTCCAGGACTTTTAAATGGAATAATGACCGACGAACCTATCATGGCTACTATTCAAGAAATCTACAAAAAAAAACTATAATCCAAAATTAGTGCGTGCACGATTCTCACAATCGTAAGTTGAAGACATTAATGATCAAGAACAACAATTAGAAGAAATTAAAACGATACATAATTTTGCACATAGAAATGCTAAGGAAAATTCACTTCAACTTTTGAGAAAATGCTACTTTCCGAAAATGACAAAAATAACACAGGAATACGTTAAGACTTGTAAAATTTGTAAAACAGAGAAATATGAACGCAACCCCCAGAAATTCATCCCCGTCAAAACACCTGTCCCATGTTATCCTGCAAATATCATCCACATAGACATCTTTGTCTATAATCAAAATAATCTTTTTCTAACATCCCTTGATAAATTCTCCAAATTCCTTAAAATCCGACCTATCAAATCGAAATCAATCCTACATATCAAAGATGCCTTGATACAACTATTATATGATTGGGATGTGCCTGCGCAAATAGTAATAGACAACGAAAGCAGTTTTATATCAAATGTCATAGAACAGGAAATCAAGAGTATCGGTATTAAAATTTTCAAAACACCTGTACACCGATCAGAAACAAATGGCCAAGTAGAACGTTGTCATTCTACTATTAGAGAAATCTCAAGATGCTTGAAATTCTTAAACCCAGACTGGTCAATAATAGATTTGATTCAACAATCAGTTCATAGGTACAATAATACTTTCCATTCCTTTATCAAAGACACACCTCGCAATGTATATATTGGAACAAATTATAACAACTTACCATTTGAAGATTTTGCCAAACAAAGAGAAAAAACTTTTGAAAAAATATATAATTTACATCAGGCCAAAAACGAAAATATTATTGAAAAAACATACCCAATCTTTCAACCAGGCTCATATGCTTTCGAAAAAACCAATGATATATCAAAAAGAAAAAGCAGGTACAAACACATTAAAATCAAAGAAGATCATAACACTTTTATAATAGACACTACAGGCAGGAAAATACATAAGGTCAATCTACGGAAATCTAATTAATTCTTCAATCCTTTCATTCCAGACTCGCCTTCTGCGTGTCGGCCATACACTCCAGTATTCACGTACATGACCTCACAAATAATCCACTAGCTATCATACCATTAGGGAAAGCTAGGATAAAAACAGGCTACGTAAGGATAATACATCCCATAGATTTGATTCAAATAGGAAACACCATATCCAACGTGAATGATGAAATACAATCAAACCCTTCAGTTAATCCTTTATACGAATTGATGCAAATTAAGAATTATAAATTGTATGAAACCTTTCTCAAATTGAAACCTTTTATAAAAAGACAAAAAAGATGGGATACTATAGGCACTGTATGGAAGTGGGTAGCAGGCAACCCTGATGCAGACGACCTTCGTATCATCAACGCTACACTTAACTCCCTCATCACCCAAAACAACAAGCAAGTAATGATAAACCAAGCTATAAGCAATAGAATACAAGAAGTAACCGATTTGGCTAATCAAATGCTGTTAATGGAAAAACAAAAAGCTAAAAATCATTCGATTGAAATTAATCATTTAATGATACTGTCCAACTTAGACTCACTTCAGGACCAGATAGAAACACTTGAGGAAGCAATTCTAATGGCAAAACATGGTATACCGAGTAGCAAGCTGTTATCAATGCGCGACTTCAATACGATCGCAACCTTCCTGGGAGACCACGACATATTCGTCACATCATTTGAGGAACTATTATCACAATCAACGGCACAAGTAACATTGAACAACACGCACATTGCGTATATTTTAAAAGTACCACAATTTTCAAAAGACATTTATGAATATGAATACATTGATTCCATTATAAAGAACAACAAACGCATCTCACTGCAACGCAATTATCTAATGCGTAATTTGACACACATTTACGAGTCAAACCAACCATGTGAGGATCAAGGAAATTATTTTCTTTGCGAAACTTCAACTTTAACCCCAAGCAATGACTGCATAGAAAAACTAATACGTGGACAACATTCCAATTGCATCTTCGAAAAAATATATTCAAGAGGTTTAGTCAAACGAATAGACGACGCCTCCATACTTATCAACAACGCACTTGTGCAAGTCTCATCCAACTGCAGCAACTCGAATCAACAACTCAATGGTTCATTTCTAATCCAATTTGAAGGATGCACTCTACGAATCAACGGAGAATTCTTCTCTAACTTTGAAACTATTCTACCTGGACGACCGTATCACCCTACAACCGGCCTAATAGTTACCGAGCTCGATACACTGGACTCACCACCTGTTGAATATCTACAGAACCTGACATTAGAACATCGAGACGAATTGGAAATATTGAAACTTCAAAGTAACTCTCTCACCTGGAAGCTACACCTGTTTGGATCCATTGGAGGATTCACGGTAGTATCAATAATTGCCACAATTGGAGTTTTCCTATATCTTTCTAGAAAAACAATCATCAACGCCAAATTCAGCATTCCAAGTATTAATAAAGACGACATCATTCTCACGGAAACTGTTTCCGTCAGCAAAAACGAAATCATCACAAACTCCAAGACACAGTCATCAGAACTATCAGCAGAACGCGAAAACGAAATCCAATCTTTCATCGACATGCCATCACCCTTTCGAACCATTAAACTTTGAGGACAAAGTCATTTAAGAGGGGAAGAGTTAAGTCACCAACCATCTGGCCAGCAACGGACCACCCGCGAAGCGATAATTCATTATCAACAAACTCCTCCAGACATCGGACCACTCAGCCACATCACATCATAAACAATCTCACGACCCAAGATCCAAATAAACCAACATTTCCATTATTTGCCATAATGCAGTATTTAGCGATAGGACTAGAATCAGGGCACAGCGAGATTATATATAGCAGTATCCTAAAATTCTAAGTTCAGTTATTTAGCAAGAGTGAATAAAGACACGTTGGTGTCAAAAAAATATTTTTTTTAAATAAACCTTCTGTAAAAGTATTAACTAAGTACATCGTATGTTTTAATGCTGTAAACGTGTCGCATAGTTTTTTTTTCTGTGTTCAAGCTAATTCCCAATGGTGTTTCCACTGTGGACTTTATGTTCAAACGTCCATTGGCGCGTTTCCCCAAGTGAAACGGTGCATCATCCGACCAGAGTCTCCGCTCTCGAACTATCGAATTAACTCTTTTTCAGGTTTCCCAAGAATAACGCGGAGAGTTATTTCGATGAAAAGTACGTATGATAAATAATAGAATATATTCTTGGTTACTTTCTCAGATTTCCCAAAGATAACCCTCTGCCGTCGCGATTGGATTTCGATAAAAGCTACATTCGTTTAATAATAGAATTTATAGTCGGTCCAGTTGATTTTACAGGTTTTCCTTCTCAGGATACATAATTTCTGCCGCGTGTCGTAACACTAGACTTAAGGGAGTAGTGGTTTATAGTTATGAGTGCATTAAAAATCATAAACGAGGAAACATAAATAAAGAACATAAGTACACCGAGCATGCAGTGAACGGACCACATCCAACTGAAGGATAAACAGATGCCAGTTAATGCCAGTTTCCAAAACCGCATTTAGGGAACAACAGATTAGTTTTTTTTCAATTTCAGTTTGAACCAATCCTTCGTAGTGTTGAGACAAGAAGAACAAAGAATTGTGAATCAATAAAGTTAATGTTTAGAATAAATTAACCGGACTCATTATTATATATCGCCTGTTCAAGTTTCTTGTACGGAGAATTCTTTCGGTTACCTTTCGGTTCAGATCACCGAAAAAAAAATCCTGAACTCTGAAGTTCACCCAAAGAAATCCTCGGTCGCCGTGATTGGAGTTCGACGAAGAGTGTTGTGGTACGAACGATCATTATCGTCTCGGCGTGTTTGTTTAGAATTTAGCCTCGTGGGAGGTAAATCCGTAAACATGGCGAGACATGGTTTATGATCGTCTCTTTCCCACGCCATCCTATCCTAACAAACTGAGTATATATGTAGATAAGAAGAACGAAAGAACAGATGTGTGGACAGACGATATGTACGTTATATCGAAGAACACCCTCGCACATCGCAGATCAGCAGAACCACCCAACATCCGTTAGAAGTTAACGATCGAACCATATAAACAACGATCGTACCATGGCAACGCATCGTCAGCATAAAACAGCATATCGCATTCGGAACAATCGTACCATACCATTACATCGTCAGCATAATATCGCATATCGCATGTGGAGCGAGATCGAACGAAAATCGATGGATAAACATTGTCTCTGCTGAGTGGACCACCGCCGCGGAATTGTCATCAGTTCGTAGGTTTCATCTAGCTTCGAGAGCAGAAGTAAAGTCAGTCTTCGTTTTGAAACAAGAGTGAATATTTAGTTTGTAAATGTCAGCGAAATCATTCAATGAATGTTTTTATTTTCTCAAACTCAAAAATGTGAACTATATAAATTGTATATATGTATACGATTAGAATGTGCGAAAAAGGAATGAGGTAATAAAAAAGCAGTGTTAGTTGCAGTGTTTGGATTTCGATCAAAATCGAATGATACACAATGTGTCATGCAAGTAAACTCTCACGAACATATAACCAAATATGAGAGGATCATTCAGATACTTGTATGAATGTCAGTAATCACTTGTGTAATATTTAGTGATTAAACTAAGAGAGGAACGAAGACTGTTGATTGCATATCCGATCTGTATTAAACATCGCATACCATTTTCGAAGCCTGCATACAAGTTTGAACCACATATAGTTATAACTGTACCCAAACACACCACCATAGAACCACAGACGCGCAGCATAAGCATACAACGACGATAACGATGCAGACGTAAATAAACAACAGATGTTTACGAAGGACCAACGGATCGTCGAACATAGAGAAAAGGAGAGAAGACCACCCGCGCCGCAGATCATTCTTCCAGCTTCACGTTTAGGGAATTAGGATTCAGTTTAGTTTTAGACTCACTAGAAGGAAGACACGTTCTTTCAACATAAAGAATAAAGGTTAATTTCTAAATGTATTAACCGTCTTTATTATTATATATCGTCCCATTTTACTATAGTGAAACCCACTGCACAGAAAAGTGCAAAGCAATAAATGATACAAGAAAAATTACGTCATCATTCAGTCACCATTTGCGGAGAGCAGCGAATGGGAAAAGAGATAAAGAGAGAGTTTTTGCTTCTCACTGGAGCGGTGTTGCTAGTAAAACTATGCGGTCTATATGAATATACATATTTCAAGGGATAGCGGCGTTAAAAATGGAAAATATAATCTGACTACCCTCCCTTAGCCTCTATCGAGCTAAATAATAATATAGTTTGCACTCTCTGAGACTTAAAAATCAGGATCTGCTACATTAGCTGAATATGAATCTTTCGCTTTGCGTGGTCCGTACGATCCTGCTGTTTCATGATGCATGGAGAGGTCGATATGCATATAATTATGCGACGGTCCAAGCCACGAGATCACAAACTTAGGCAACAAGTAACAATCAACCGTCATCGATAACCAGCCATCATCAAAGCCGGTGTACCATCACGAGAGGAACGGCACAAAGCAGATGGGATTTGTTTACTTTTCTAGATAGACCAACGCAAAGCGATAACGTTACATAAGTAGAATTAGTAAGGATAAACAAGGATGAGAAAGAGAATGATGATTATGAAAACTCCGATCGCCTATCGGTCGAGCCTCAGTCTTGTTTCATTAGCTGTTAAGTGAAGAAGGAAATAAAGTTCAGGGTTTCAACCCATAATTGGCGCTGTAGCAGTCGGTCACAGTTCGGTAGTGACAGTGTTAAAAACAGTGGAACAGTGAAGAAATAAGAAATCATCAGTAAGTGGTACCCGCAGCAGCATCCGCAACTGAAGGATTAAATCCGTTGTTGGATTTGAGGACCCCCCGGCACGACAACTTACCACACTGGAACCAAGGACCCCACGTAAGTGAATTATTCGTTCTTACTATATTTAGTTAGTGATAATTTACGAAAATACTGATTCGGCACTACCAGATAGACCGATCAGAGTGTCATTTTTTTTAATCACTTTTGCCTCCCGCTCAACGAGCCAGAAGCAGAAGCGAATAATTAATTTTTGCACATTCCCCCTCTTGAGAACGACGCGCTCCAAGTAGACGTCAATTCTCACCTCTCCACAAACGAAACGATTCGAACAGCAGGTGCGCTTTAGGTCTCGTTTGCATAAGGCTAAACGCCGCAACGACAGCCAAGTACCTCTGACCATTCGATTTCACGCCTAAAGCGGTCAGTAACCCAGCGCTTAAAAAGGCACGGAAGCTATTGAACATTGCTTTCAAAAATACTGATATATCAGAGACAGAGGAAAGTTCCGATTCGGATTCATCTGGAGATTTTTCGCACGTCCCATTAAGGGATTCTAAACAAATTCCCCAATTATCAAATTTGTCCATTAACCGATTCGAAGGAATGGAGGAAATTGCCGCACAACTTCGTGCGATTAACGAAAAAATGTCACTCTTTAACGAGCGACAGCAACAGCAGGAAAATGCTTTACAGTCGCTGAGTCAACAAGACGAACAGACTCAAATTCCCGAACAAACACGAACACCAGAAGTGCCAACTCAAATTCAACGTCAAATACAAGATTATAGAGTTGAGGATTTTTTTCGCATACCGGATCCAATAAAATCTCTCCCATCATTCGATGGAAGTCGTAAACAATTGACGGCGTGGTTAACCACTGCCGAGGAGACTTTAGATTTATTTAAAGGAAGAATAAGCGATCAACTTTTCAGGATGTATGTTACAGCTGTAACAAACAGAATTGAAGGAAGAGCCAAAGACATTCTCTGCTTAGCAGGGAATCCCAAAGATTTTGATTCTATTAAGGATATTCTTACGAATGCTTTAGGCGATCATAGCTTCGCCAACTCGCAAGCAGATCGGTCGAACCTATATTTGATCCGACACAGGTGTTTTTTTTACATCCGTTTCTAGTGTGTATTTTTTCATCTGGTGCGCTGCGAGCAAGTAAAGCTCATAAAAAGTGGTGCGCTATCGAGACAATCCGGCACACGCTACACAGCAGCGGGGCAAGTAGAAGTTTATTTTCCTCTTAACTCTTCCATCATTCTGTATAGCTTCTGTGCTCGATTTATACCATTGTTTATCTTTGTGTTTATCATATCGGCAAGCGTTGGCATTAGGGGTGTTCATTTCTTACATCACCGTTGAACTTTTATTGGAACTTTTTTCATTTTCAAATTACACATAATAACAAAAATTGAAATAAATAAAATTTTCAACAATAACTAATATAGAAATATAATTTCTTTTACTAATTTATATTTTCCAAATTATTATATTCTGTTCATATCGAACAGTTGTCTACTTCTTCGTTTTTATTAATATGGCAGAGGGCGGGGAGGATCCCCCACCCACGCCAAAGAATATCTCAGATAATGAACCTCCTCCTGAAGAGCAGGAGGATGAAACAGAAGATGAGGAGGAAAATTCTGTGTACGAAATAGAAAGCTCTGAAGATGAGGAAAAAGACGAGAAGCAGGATTTTCGTCTAAAAGAATACCCTGATGGCGCCAAAGGCCCATTTATCGTATACTTTAGACGAAAATCCAAACCTCTTAACGTCATTCGCATCTCAAAAGAGTTGACACAGAAATTTTCCGAAGTTACCGAGATTACTCGGATGGGGCCAGACAAATTACGAGTTGTCGTCTCCAGCAGAACCCAAGCGAATGAAATAACGCGCTGTGATCTCTTTGCGATCGAGTATCGCGTATACGAGTTACCAACGGATCCACCAGCATGACCCCAGTTGGCAACGATACCGAGCCATCGTCAAACATCATACATTCATTATTTGGACCCCGTCAGCAGTTAGCACTTTATTGACACCGGAACAACGGGCATTACCCTCAAGCAGCATCAGCAGAATTCCACCGATGGACAACAACGTTAACTAGGTCACGCAATTCAGCAATAAACATCCGGGCAACGACAACGACGGCGAACGACCCTTGGACTGGCATCGACAGGTATCATATTGATAGGTCAGCAGATTCATTTAGGAAGTGTAGAGTAGAATTAAGTATCGGAAAATAAAGACGATCATTATTGGTCTGAAAGTTGAACAGTGAATTTCGTTTTCATTTTTTTTAAAACTCGGCCGTAGTCCGCGATTCGTTAACTTACGTACCCTGTGTTGAAATAGACGGTGTAATAAACGAAAAGGGTTTGACTCGAAAAGAGATACTCGATGGTGTCGGTCGCTTCAAGAACTCTTCACTTAAAAGTGTGAAGATTCTTGCATGCGATCGACTGAAATCTGTGTCACTTAAAAATGACAAAAGACAAATTCCGCCCTTCCAAACTACGTTGCAATAGATGCACTTCGTTTACCTGTTCGGTTGTTTGTACCCCGGGTAATGAAATGCAACAAATGTATGCAACTCGGTCACACGGCCGCCTATTGTTGCAACAAAAAACATTGCGCAGATTGTGGAGAGAGCCATGATGAGAATCCTTGCCCGAAAGAGCGCAAGTGTCTTCATTGCGGCGGGACTCCTCATGATCTTATCCAATGCCCGGTGTACAAACAACGAGGGGAGAAAATCAAGCGTTCCTTAAAGGAACGTTCCAAGCGGACTTATGCAGAAATGCTAAAGAGTTCCGTACCAACGAATCAGGACAATCCCTACTCCATTCTGCAGAACGACGAGCCTGTTGCTGACGCTCCCAATGCAGGAAGTTCCGGTACATCGCAGGGTGCCATCAGGAAAAGAAAAATTACTTCTTTTCCATCACTCCCCAGAAAGAAAACCGAAACTTCCCAAGTTGGAATGAAAACTCGAATCGAACGTGCTGAGAATAGACCGAAGCAAGTACTTCCTGGTTTAAGCGGTTCTTCTACGCACCAGGGGTCCTCAGCACTTCCCGGAGCAGCACCCACCCGGTCTGTTCCATTTTCGCGGTCGAGGCAACAGCCACAATCTGGCTTGCTTGCGCTTTCTGACCTGGTGGACAACATTTTAAATGCTTTAAATATAAACGACCCTCTTAAAAGCATAGTATTATGTTTGCTTCCGATTGTGAGAACATTTTTGAAAGAAAAATGTGGTTTTTTAGCAGCGTTCATTTCCCTCGATGCCTGATTCAGGGCAAGAGGTCAAGGATTTGACCACTGTAATACAGTGGAATTGCAGAAGCATCATTCCTAAACTAGATCAGTTTAAATTTTTAGTTCACAGCTCTAACTGTGATGTATTTTCTCTCTGTGAAACATGGCTTTCTTCAGCCGATGAGCTGAATTTCCACGATTTCAACATTATTCGCCTCGATCGAAATGACTCGTTTGGTGGCGTACTATTGGGGATTAAAAAATGTCACTCCTTCTATAGAGTCACTCTCCCATCGATGACAGGCATTGAAGTTATTGCTTGCCAGACACAAATCAATGGCAAAGACCTCTGCATTGCTTCGATATATATCCCTCCCAGAACTACGGTAGGCCGCCATCAGTTCTTTGATACTATCGGGCAATGCCGGAGCCGCGGTTAATCTTAGGTGATTTCAACTCCCATGGAACAGCATGGGGATCACTGACGCCATATGAGCCTTAATAAAAATATATATTTTGGAAAAAAAAAAAAGAACTATCCACATATAAGTGCCAATTGTGGCAACATAAAATGAATGATGGCATGAGCATCCATAAATATTATCAACGAAGTAAGGAGTTGATACAGAACATTAAAACCCTTGCCAAACAAAAAGAAGTTTTTAAAAATAATTGGAGTGCTATTAATCTCTTCATCGACGAGGATGGCCTCGCTGCATTTATTTCAGGATTAAAGGGCACGTACTTTGGCCATGTTCAAGCGGCCCGACCCAAAGACATAGAGGACGCGTATGCATTCTTATGCAAATTTAAATCTCAAGAAATAGTTGCAAACAGTATCAGTGAAAAAACACATCACAAAGCATTAAATAAATTTGAAGGTCCTTTTAAAGGAAGACAGCCAAATATTCAAAAGCCCACATTTACACCAAAAAACGAAGGTGAAATGTCAAAACCATTTCAAACACAAAATAATTACGTTACACCAATGGATGTTGACCCATCTCTGAGAAGTAGACTTACTCTAAACAAAAAGTTGATTAATAACACAGAATTGGATTCGAGAAATAACTATTCATCCGATGAAGAAGAGACTGTGGAAGGAAACTTAAATTTTCACGGGACTCTTCCGGAAACAGACGAAACATAGCAAAAGATCAAAATTTCCTACCCTATCTTTTGATCGAAGATATTTCCAGCAACAGGAAAATACGCCTGCTTATTGACACAGGCGCAAACAAGAATATTATCAGAGATGGAATAATACCAACAGTAGAAAATACTTGCACAACAAAAATAAAAAACATTTTTGGAACACATACTATAAACAAAAAATGCAAACTTGAGCTTTTAGGGCCAAACATACCAGCACAAACCTATTTCGTATTAACATTTCACGAGTTCTTTGATGGAATCATCGGCTCTGAATTTATGTCCAAAACGAATACATTTATAGATTATAAAACCGGTACAATATGCATTAAGGGAATTGAAACTCGTTTCAAAAAATATTTCCCGTCAAACAAATACTATTACCATACAGTCACAGTGGAAACCGATAGGGACGGTGACTGGTTTGTCCCAACGTATCAAAATTTTTCCCAAAATACACTGATTCAACCAGGTTTGTATTCATCACGAAACAACAAAACCACTATCAGAGTACTTTCAAAAAACAAAGAAATACTTGTCATGCCGAAATTAAAATTAACAGTGAATAACTTTGAAACCCTTTGTCCAATCCCCAATAATTCAGAAGAAATGCCTAACAAAGAGGTGATAGGTGAATTAATAAGAACACAACATTTATCGGACTATGAGAAAACTAGACTGATCGACACAATCATTGATAACCATCAAGTTCTACATAAGAACGACGAAAAACTCACCTCCACGACTGCGATAAAACATAAAATACTGATGAAAGATGAAGATCCAGTCTATACAAAAACATACCGTTACCCACATCATTACAAAGAAGATGTATAATCACAGATTCGAGAAATGTTAGAAAGTGGGATAATTACACCGTCAACAAGCCCGTATTCCTCACCAATATGGGTCGTACCAAAAAAAATGGACGCTTCGGACAAACGAAAAATAAGAGTAGTCATTGATTACACGAAGTTGAATGACAAAACCATCAATGACAAATTTCCAATGCCAGAAATTGAGGATATCCTCGTTAACTTGGGAAAATCTCAATATTTTACAACATTAGATCTAAAATCAGGATTCCATCAGATCGAAATGGATCCTAACCACCAGGCAAAAACAGCTTCCTCTACTAACCAAGGGCACTTCGAACTCACGAGAATGCCATTTGGGCTTAAAAACGCTCCCGCCACATTTCAACGGACAATGAACAATATTCTATCCGATTATATTGGCTCAATTTGTTATGTTTATCTCGATGATATTATTATCATCGGACACAGCCTAGAAAACCACCTGGAAAACATTTCTAAAATACTCCAACGACTTTCAAAATTCAACCTCAAAATTCAACTCGATAAATGTGAATTTTTACGCAGAGAAACGAACTTCCTTGGACACATAATCACACCCGACGGAATACGTCCAAATCCAGACAAAGTCCAACAAATTTTAGATTGGCCTTTGCCAAAGAACGAAAAACAAATAAAACAGTTTCTTGGACTGTCGGAGTACTACCGACGCTTCATCAGAGACTATTCAAAAATCACAAAACCTATGACTAAATATCTGAAAAAAGACCAGACCATAAATATCAAAGACTCAGAGTATGTTGAATCATTCTCAAAACTTAAGCAAACCATAGCCTCCGATCAAATCCTGGCATATCCAGACTTTGATCTTCCATTTATTTTCACAACAGATGCTAGTGATTACGCTGTGGGTGCAGTCCTATCACAAGTGCAAAACGAAGTAGAACGACCTATTGCATTCGCGAGTAGAACTCTTAACAAGGCCGAAACAAACTACTCAACAATAGAAAAAGAGGCCCTGGCAATAATATGGGCTATACGTAAATACAAGCCATACTTATTTGGTAACCAGTTTAAGTTATTTACAGATCACAAGCCTCTTACATTTATAAAAACCTCCATGAAAAATAATAGAATATTACACTGGAGACTAGGACTCGAGAATTATCAATACACAGTTGAATATAAACAGGGTAAGGCATATGTCGTAGCAGACGCCCTTAGCAGAAAAATCGAGAATACAACTGAAACATACACACACTCTACAGATAACATAAACACGAAACAAACAAATATTACTGAAATTAATGCCCATACTGACAGCCCAGACATTGTATCAGATGACCTAGAGACAGTACACTCAGCACACACCTCCGACGATTATTTTATTAAATCGACAGAGAGACCGATTAATTACTATCGAAACCAATTAATATTTCGACATTCCAGACTCAACATAGAAGCAACAGAATCACCATTCCTGAAATGTAGACGAGCAACAGTAAGCATGAATGACTATAACGAAAATTCAATCACAGAATACATACAAAGACACCACAACGGAAAGCAAACTGCAATTTTAGCTCCAGAAAACCTAATCAATCTCATTCAACAATCTTACAAGAATCATTTTAGCAAAACAGGATACTTCGTAATAACGCACTATCAAGTCGAAGACGTTAGAAGCGAAGAGAAGCAAAACCTACTGATCACACAAGAACACGGACGAGCACATCGCGGAATATTAGAAGTGGAAAACCAGCTAAAACGAGCATACTTCTTCCCAAAGATGCATAACAAGATCAAGGCGGCAATCAACGCATGTGTAATCTGTAACACACATAAATACGAAAGAAGGCCGTACAATATCAAAATCTCCCCAAGACCCTCAACCGAAAAACCAATGGAGAGAGTTCATATGGACATTTTTTCTATTAATTCTTACAATTTTCTATCAATGGTTGATTCTTTTTCCAAATTTGCACAAATGATTCCAATTCAAACCAAGAACCTGATTGACGTCAAAAACGCACTTGCAAATTTATTTAGTAATTTTGGTGGCCCATTACAGATTGTAACGGATCATGAAACAACCTTCAGACCTATTCAATTAAAAAACTTTCTAAATAATCTAGGAACCTCCCTAACTTACGCTTCATCATCAGAAAGCAATGGACAAGTAGAGAAGACGCATTCAACCATTATAGAAATTTACAATACAAATAAACATAAATTTCAGGATATGAGTACACCGACACTAATAGCACTCTCTATTTCTTTATATAATTCCAGCGTACATTCAACAACTAATTATAAGCCGAACGAAATTTTATTCAATCAAAGGAATGTAACAGATCCACAAGAAATTTCAAGTAAAGCCCAGGAGATATTTACACAAACTAAAATTAATATAGAAAAGGCCAGTCAAAAACAAACAAAAGATAATTACAGAAAAGAGGAACCACCTACAATCAATGAAGGTCAAATAGTGTTTGTCCAACCAAATATAAGAAAAAAGTTAGATCCAAGAGCAGTTCCAACTAATGCATATCAAGTCGAAGAAAAAACATTTGAAAATTCTCGGAGAATCAAGAGACACAAAAACAAAATAAAGAGGCAAAAAAAAGAGTAACCATGCCTAAACTAATCCTATTACTACTATTTTCTTTGTTTCAACAAAAACATTGTCAGCACTTAGAAATTAAGTGTCTTAATCAAGATCCAATATTATTAATGCATTTAAACAATTGTTATATTCGAACTGGCACTATCAAAATTATACACCCTATAAATTTAACAACCCTAGAAGAAAATGTTAATACTTTCTTAGAGATCTCAAGAAAAATTGATAGAACTCTACCAATATCAGATCTAATTATACGCAGAAGTAGACGAATAGCAAATAATTTGATTCAACTTAAACCAATTGAAACCAAACGACAAAAACGATGGGACAGTATCGGCACTGGAAATGGATAGCAGGTAGCCCCGACGCGGAGGACCTACGTATCATCCATAGTACTTTAAACGACCTAATCGATCAATCAAACGAGCAAATTAAAATCAACCACGCAATCAACGACAGACTTGCGACAATAACCGATAACATCAATCAACTGATCGATCACCATACCTCACTCAACACTATACTACTGAAAGAGATGGACGCAATCTCCCTACTCCTCTACCTGGATGCAACCAACAATATCCTTGAGGACATCGAAGATGCCATACTGAGAGCGCGAGTATCCCTACCAAATAGTAAATTACTAACACTCAGGGAAATATTTCTGGTTCAATCAATACTGAACGAACAAGGCATTACAACCGACTACCCAGAAGATGCACTGAACTACGTCAAACCCAAAGTAGCCAGTAGAAACGACACACTACTTTATATTTTGGAAATCCCTAAAACAAATGGGAACTGCCAAATAATCAAAGTCATACCACTGATCGTGAACAATACAGTAATAATAGATGCCCCAAATTACATTATAAAATCAAATAACAAACTTTTCACAACGAACGAGCTCCAAAAACGGTTCAGCAGTCACACGAAACCCATCCATTTTCTGATCAATGTATTTTCCCTATAGTAATGGGACTAGAAAGTCATTGCTACGCATCGGAATCGAACCAAACAATTATACAAACCCTACCAGGAAGTAAAATTCTCATAATCAACGTGAAGAATCAATTCATCAGCTCGAATTGTGGGCCACATAACAGAACATTGTCAGGGAACTTCCTACATTTTGAAAATTGTACCATCAACATTGGAAACGAAACCTTTATTTCCGAAGAAATTATCAGCAATACAAATCAATTAATTGGAGTATTTCCAGGATTATCAATTAACAAAAATATAATCAACAAACACAATTTATCAACTTTAACCTGACAAACGTTGAGTAATCGCCATCGAATTGATCACGTTATACTACAACAATTCGAGCATAGAAAATTTGGTTTTACGGAATACTTGGAAGCTTCTCAATCACCACTTTTACAATTATAACGGTAGCGATTATCTGTTTCCGCAGGAAGAAAATCGTGCTCACAGTTCGTTACCCCCGTTCAAACAGTAAGGCAAAAACAAAGAAACAAGGAAACACACAGCAATTGACCGAGGACGTCCAATCTAACCCCCCGGAGGAATTATGCGACGGTCCAAGCCACGAGATCACAAACTTAGGCAACAAGTAACAATCAACCGTCATCGATAACCAGCCATCATCAAAGCCGGTACTGTACCATCACGAGAGGAACGGCACAAAGCAGATGGGATTTGTTTACTTTTCTAGATAGACCAACGCAAAGCGATAACGTTACATAAGTAGAATTAGTAAGGATAAACAAGGATGAGAAAGAGAATGATGATTATGAAAACTCCGATCGCCTGTCGCTCGAGGCTCAGTCTTGTTTCATTAGCTGTGAAGTGAAGAAGGAAATAAAGTTCAGGATTTCAACCCATAATTATATATATATATATATATATATATATATATATATATATATATATATATATATATATATATATATATATATATAATCACGTTATGATATGCACACCAAAGGACCACGATCAGCACATTCCAAACATCGTACGATCGCGGCCAGCCAATAGCCATCGTTCCGCTGCATCAGCATTACTCATCGATATATACCAGCAGCAGAACCCACGACGCTGTTCAGTTCTCATTCAAATTCTTTCCGTGACCGTCCACGTTTGCTTAATAAATGATATTTAGATAATAAACTGTATGTTGATTATAATAAACGTTTTTTAAAAGCTGAACGTCGAAGGCCACAACAAGATTGGCGCAGCCGTGCGGTTTCAGTGAGTGGAATAGTAACGAGTGTGAAAAAACAGTGTTATAATCAGGATTGGTAAATCCGATTAGAGTGAATCCGCGAAACATTAATACGAACTGTAGAAAGTGCTAGCATCTGACGCCGCTATCAAAGTGACGAAAGAGTTGAGGTTCCACCGCACACCGCACCCCACCACTGGAAGAACCGAAGAACCCCGCACACACGATTGCAAACGGTAAGTTTTTTTTCTCTCTTCTTTCTACGCCCCCACATTCTAAGTGAAATAAAACTCGCCCCGGTCAGTGATTTTTTTTGTTGTGCATCGAAGTCCGTTCTAAGAGAGAGACTCGGACGCAATTTTAATTATTACTTACCGCGTGGAGTAAAAGTGTTCTAAGAGAAGTTTTACTCCACCTGGAATTGTGAATTCTAAACGAAGCACACTTCCAGAAGCCACACGAGTTCTAAGCGAACGTGTGTGCTTAAAAATTAACAAATTTGTGTAAACGGTGCAAGGCTTCATTAATGCCAAAAACACCAAAAAGTGCTCTGAAGAAAACTCGCAGCTTGTGGAAAAGCATTAATCACAGCAATTGCGACTCTTCGGACTCAGAAGAAACCATTTCATCCGTTGACTCAGGAGACTTGGCACACATCCCAATTGAGAATCCCCCCTCATTGGAAAATTTATTAATTGAAGAAAGCTCAGATATGGAGCAAATCGGCGCGCAACTCCAGAAAATGATGGAGATGATGGACGCATTTTCCACCAAACAAAAGGAACATGACGCCATGTTCCTGCAAATTGAATCGCATTTAAATGGAACAACGCCAGCAGAACAACCTACTGCACAACCGGTAATATACGAATATCACCAACCAACAACCAGTTTTGAGATGCTATGCAGAATTCCGGATCCAATCAAAATGATTCCAACATTCGACGGCAATTCGAAACAATTGAATGCGTGGCTAACAACTGCTCAGGAAACACTCAATGCTTTCAAAGAGCACGTTACGCCAGTGCAATTTAAAATGTATACCACTGCAGTAATACATAAAATCCAAGGGAAAGCAAAAGACATAATATGTCTTGCCGGTAACCCAGACAATTTTGAGCAAATTTCGGAAGTTCTGACAAATGCTCTCGGCGATCGTCAAGAACTTTCCACGTATAAATGCCAGTTATGGCAATGTAAAATGACTGAAAATATGAGTATTTCGAGATACTACAATAAATCAAAAAATATTATTCAAAATATTAAGACCTTGGCGAAACAAACAGAAAAATACCGTAACAACTGGGAAGTCATAAACGATTTTATAGAAGAAGACGCCTTGGCTGCTTTCATCGCCGGACTAATCGAACCATATTTTGGCTATGCTCAAGCCGCAAGGCCGAAAGATATAGAAGATGCCTATGCATTTCTATGTAAATTCAAATCAAAAGAAATAACAGCACAAAACATGACTTTTGATTATTCTCCAAAAAAGTATCAGAAGAACAATAATTTCGATAACAAATCAAGCAGTAAAAATCCTCAATTGAATAAAAATCAGAAACCCTTCAAATTGGATCAAAAAAGAGAGCGAAATGAAATTGAACCGATGGACGCTACTACTACACAGAGCCGTCTGACAATAAATAGGAAAACAATAAATAACCATGAGACAGTCAAAGATGATCCTGAGGATGATATTGCAAAATCAGACACTGAATCTGAAGATGATCTTGATCTAAATTTTCACTTGGGATACACAAATCTAAATCCAACTTAAATTACTTACCCTATCTCAAAATTAAACATCCTAAAAATAATCAAACCCTAAATATTTTGATAGATTCTGGAGCAAACAAAAATATTATTGCACCAGGAATCTTGGGAAAAACTAGCACCGTACCAAATACGAAAATAAAAAACGTGTGTGGAACCAACAGTGTAACCGAAAAAGGAAAAATTGCTTTGTTTAACGGCGCTTTCAAACCCTTCACGTTTTACGTCTTGAAATTTCACAACTTTTTCGACGGCTTAATAGGATCGGAAACATTGGCAGAACTCAAAGCACGCATCAATTACGAAGACGAAACACTAACACTATTAGACAAACAATTTTCATATGCCAAATTTTACCCCACCAAACAACTTTACAATCATTTTGTAACAATTGAGACCACAAATAACGGTGATTGGCTTGTCCCCTCTTATCAAAAACTTTACAAAAATATCTTTATTAATCCTGGACTCTATAGAGCAGAAAATAATAAAACAACCGTCAATGTAATTTCCACATGTAGAAACCCCATAAATATCCCGAAAATTGGATTAACAGTTAACAATTTTGAAACCATTTCTCCCTTCCTAATAAAACACTCAGAATGTATTTCTGAAAATGAAATTAATGACATCATTAGAACAAATCATCTTTCATCATTAGAAAAAACCAAATTAATTCAAATTCTTCACCAACATCAAGCAGTTGTATCTAAAAAGGGGGAAAAACTCACATCCACATCAGCCACTAAACATAAAATTTTAACCACTAACGATATGCCAATTTACACAAAAAATTATCGGTACCCACATCATTTCAAACTAGATGTTCATGAACAAATACAAGAAATGTTAGATAATGGAATAATTCGACCTTCCAAAAGTCCGTACTCCTCACCCATATGGGTGGTCCCAAAAAAAACAGACGCATCTGGAAAGAAAAAAGTACGAGTCGTAATCGATTATAGGAAGCTTAACGAACATACTATAGACGATAAATATCCTATGCCTCAAATTGAAGAAATTTTGGATTCCCTAGGAAAATCTGAATATTTCACAACTCTTGATTTAAAATCGGGATTCCACCAAATTCCAATGGACCCGAAACATATCGAGAAAACAGCTTTTTCTACAGACAAAGGGCATTTTGAATTCACTAGAATGCCTTTTGGGCTTAAAAATGCTCCCGCAACCTTTCAGAGAGCAATGAATGATATCCTCGGTGATTATATTGGAACGAAGTGCTACGTGTATCTTGACGATATAATTATTATTGGATATAATCTAGAGAACCACTTAGAAAACCTTCAATTAATTTTAAAGCGTTTATCCGATTTCAATTTAAAAATTCAATTAGATAAATGCGAGTTTTTGAAAAGGCAAACAGAATTTTTAGGACACATCATAACATCCGAAGGAGTAAAACCAAATCCCGAAAAAATTGAAAAAATTCTTCAATGGCCTTTACCGAAAAATCAAAAAGAAATTAAACAATTTCTAGGTTTAATCGGTTATTACAGAAGATTTATTAAGGATTTTTCAAAAATCACACGACCCATGTCGAAGTATTTAAAGAAAGACTCGACAATTGAATTACAAGACACTTCATACATAAATTCCTTTAATACTCTTAAAAAAATACTATCCACAGACCAAGTACTGGCATATCCGCAATTTGATCATCCCTTCATTTTAACTACGGATGCATCTGGCTTTGCATTAGGAGCTGTCCTATCACAGATACAGGACAATGTCGAAAGGCCAATCGCATTTGCATCACGAACACTTTCGGATACCGAGTCACGATACGCCACAAATGAGAAAGAAGCATTAGCCATAATATGGGCGGTAAATAAATTTAAACCTTACCTGTATGGTCAAAAATTCACTCTTGTTACGGACCATAAGCCTCTAACGTTTATCAAAACTTCTGATAAGAATTCTAAAATCTTACGATGGCGCCTAGACCTAGAGAATTACGACTACGAGATTAAATACAAGGAAGGAAAATCCAATGTTGTAGCAGACGCCTTAAGCAGAATGCCAATTGAAGCAAATGTTTGTATCACAAATAATAACACATCTTCTAATATTTCAGATCCTAGAGACCAAGAGGACGGTGAAGCATCTGTCACCAATAATCCCCCACAATCGGACAATCCCGAGAACCATCCAAACCTTTCCGATTCCCAAACAATTCACTCTGCCGACGACTCCTCCAACTATTTCATCCATTTCTCCGAACGCCCGTTAAATTATTTCCGTAACCAAATGATTTTCAGAATTTCTCGACTGGATACCATAATACAAGAAACCCTATTCCAAAATTATCACAGAACTATAGTATCTCAAAATTCTTTCGATAAAGATCAAGTTACACACTTTCTCAAACTCTTTCATAACGGTAGACAAACTGCTCTCATGGCTCCAGAAAACCTCATCCAAACTATCCAGGAATCTTACAAGGAAAACTTTAGTCAGAAAGGCCATTTTGTTTTCACAGACCGAATGGTAGAAGATGTTCAAAATGAAAATAGACAGGACCAATTAATTGCAAAAGAACATGAAAGGGCACATCGCGGTATTACCGAAGTTGAAGCTCAAATTAAAAGATCTTATTTTTTCCCCAACATGTGCATAAAAGTGAGAAAATTTATAAACTCTTGTGAAATATGTAATACCCATAAATATGAGAGGAAACCATTCAACATAAAAATTTCTCCTAGGCCCATTACCGAAAAACCATTAGAAAGAATACACATGGATATATTCATAATAGATAAACATTCCTTTTTGTCACTTATTGATTCATTTTCAAAACATCTTCAAATGATATTTATAAAATCAAAGAATTTAGTACATGTTCAAAAAGCACTAGGAAAATACATAAGTACATTTGGAGTGCCCAGACAAATCATAACAGATCATGAAACAACATTCAGATCTATTCATCTTAAAGACTTTCTCAGCCAACTAGGAACACAGATAGACTACGCAGCATCTTCCGAATCCAACGGACAAATAGAACGTGCACATTCTACCATTATTGAAATATTTAATACAAACAAGCATAAATTCAGAACTATGGGCACAAAATCAATTGTTAAATTATCTGTAGCATTATATAATAACACTGTACATTCTTCAACACAATACACACCAAACGAAATTCTCTTTAACCAAAATAATATTGTTAACCCTCAAGAAATAATTAAAGACGCACAAGAATTATTCCTCAAAGCTAAGTTAAATATGGAAAAATCACAAAAACAAATTGTAAAACAAAATTCAAAGAAAGAGGAACCTCCAATTATTAATGATAAACAGGAAGTTTTTGTTATTCCCAACATCCGTACCAAAAAACAAGCTAGAGCCAACAAAACCAATGCTAACGAAGTAACAGATCGCACATTCAAAAATAACTGCGAAATAAAAAGACACAAAAATAAAATTAAAAGACCAAAAAAAAGATAACTTTTCTCTTTCTATCTCACATTGTATTACAGATGCTCATCTCATACATAGGAATCATCATCGTCATCTCAAGAATTTCATGTCAGGAGCTCACCATAAGAAATCTTCATAACGATCTTATATTAATGCAGAAGATTGGTTCTTGCAAAATCCAAACGGGAAATATTAGGATAATACATCCAATTAATCTTACAGACCTAGAGTCAACAATCAACCAACTTACAAGTTTGGTATACAATAATCAAAAGAATAATAATGTACTTAATCAGATTAGCAAGCATAAAATACGCGAATTGTATTCTAATTTTCTACAAATTAAACCAACTATTCATAAGAGGACCAGAAGATGGGACATCATAGGCACAGCATGGAAATGGATCGCCGGCAGCCCCGACGCCCAAGACCTACGAATCATCAACAGGAGCTTGAACCAACTAGTCAGCGAGAACAATCATCAAATCAAAATCAACGAACAGATTGGCAACAGTATCTCTGAATTAACAACCGCAATTAATCAAATAATTGAGAAACAGCATATCAATCAAATCATCCTCGACGATATCGACATAATTACAACAATTCTGAACATCGACACTATCAACAAAATTCTAATCAACATTCAAGAAGCAGTACTCTTCTCTAAAATGCGAGTTACCAATAGCAGAATATTATCCAGCAAAGAAATTAACCTGATAAAAACCATCCTCAACAATCAAGGAATTCAAATGGACATACCTGAAGAAGCACTCAATCTAGTGACCCCAAAAATAGCCACTAGCGAAAATACTTTACTGTACATTATCCACGTCCCAGAAATGGAACCGGAAGAATCAACAATTATCCGTATATACCCAATAAATCAGAACGGTATTGTTATAAAAGAATATCCCCAATTCGTAATCAAACAAGGTAGACAACTCCTTACCACAACGGAACCAGAAAACTACGTCCAATTAAACATTTACACAAAAGAGTTCAAAGACTCATGCATTTACCCACTTATAATGGGCAACGATCCGCATTGTGTGATGGAAAAAAGTGAAGAAACATCTGCAAAATTAATAGCTAATAACAAGGTCCTGATCACTAATGCAAAAGACCAGGAGTTACGTTCCGATTGCGGACCTAGTAACAGACATCTTTCCGGAAGTTTCATAATATCTTTCTCGAACTGCACGGTTACCTACATGGAACGCAACTTTACTTCAATCGACAAAATTAGCGAAGTTGAAACATTCCAAGGAGCTCTTCATGACCTTTCCATTAAAAAGCAAATCATAAACGATCACGATGTGGCAAAAATAGAAGAAGTAGCACTCTCGAACAGGAAACATTTAGACAAAGTATTCCTTCAACAAGAATCCGACCAAAAATGGAAATGGAGTCTAGTAGGAGGGACATCCCTGTCCTCAACTCTATTGATTATTATTCTATTTTTAATCTATTATCATCTGAAAGCTACTCAACAAAGGAAATCAAGGAAACGCCAGAAGTTGATAAACCTCGAACTCAACAACATCCTGCCAGGAATTCAGAATAACCAACCAAGTGCCGAGGACGACACTTTTTCACCCCCCCGATGAATCACGTTATGATATGCACACCAAAGGACCACGATCAGCACATTCCAAACATCGTACGATCGCGGCCAGCCAATAGCCATCGTTCCGCTGCATCAGCATTACTCATCGATATATACCAGCAGCAGAACCCACGACGCTGTTCAGTTCTCATTCAAATTCTTTCCGTGACCGTCCACGTTTGCTTAATAAATGATATTTAGATAATAAACTGTATGTTGATTATAATAAACGTTTTTTAAAAGCTGAACGTCGAAGGCCACAACAAGATTATATATATATATATTTATATATATATATTATATATATATATATATATATATATATATATATATATATATATATATATATATATATATATATATATATATATTTATATATATATATATATATATATATATATATATATATATTTATATATATATATATATATATATATATATATATATATATTTATATATATATATATATATATATATATATATATATATATATATATATATATATATATATATATATATTTATATATATATATATAGTTTAGCATTCGAAACTTGAAATAAAAACTAAGAGGCAGTCTGATTCTAGTTCTTATGCTGTACGGTTGAGTTTCTGTTTTTTTTTTAAAAAAAAACCCCTTCGAAATCCGTGAGTGGTTAAATGGCGCAGTCGGTAGAATCCGACAGTTTTTTCCCTACGCGAAGCGAAATGAAAATTTAAGTGTTTCTAAGTGTTATAAAATCTATTCAACCAGAAGTATTAAAAAAAGGTTAGCTTATAAACTCCAATCAATTATAGCAAAACGGACTAGTGTTTTTTTACGCGTTTGTGATTATAATTAAACTTGAGATGTGGATTAATTTTGTGAATGAACTAAAAGACAATACTTGTGCTTTGAGCACATAGAAAATACTCGAAGTCGTGATACTCGAACGTTAAAAGTGTTTTTTAGAGGAGAAAACTTACCAGGACCAATTAATGGAGGTGATATCGAGAAGAATCATTCTGCGAACATTGGTTTTATTTTTCATGTAAGTAACACACTATTTTTCTACATTGTGTGCACATGAAAGATATTTAAAATAACACAAAATTGTAAATATTAAAAATTATCATAAATTAATATAAATTAAAACCCATCGATTCGTGCGGCAGAAGGCATATCTGCTTAGTGCGAGTCGACGCAGAAAAAACTCTAGATTGCGCAGCAGAAGGAATATCTGTTGGAAATCGTCATCGACACAGAAGGAATATCTGTGGAAAAAGAGTTTAAGACACTGTGGATTTTATTAATCATTACAGAAGGAATATCTGTAATTAACAGTGCACGCCCCCACGCGTAAATCTGTGCGTATTTCTGCGATTTAAATTCAAAAAACAAATTAATAATAATGAATAAAAAAAATAAAATTAAAAATACTTATTTAGAAGTTTATATTCAGTTTATATCGTTTTAAATATTATTTCAAAATTAAATTATTGCAGAAGGTATATCTGCAAAATATCTTCTCACAGAGTGAAAATCTGTGATCATTTGAAAAACTTAAAATTAAATAATATAATAAAATAATATATTAAACATTTTTCGAGAGTCTCGTTAGAGGTTTATATATGGAAAACATAACCCATATAATTTAAGAAACATGAACAAATCAAATACTATTCCCATTCCACCTCCTCCACCCACTACTTCACCTACTCCACCACCCATTCCGAATCATAATGGTAATGAACAGAACAGTGAAACTGAAAGAATTAACGAAACGAACAGAATTTTTGAAAAAGCTGACAAAATTCTTAGATCTCTTCAAACCCCACAAGCAGTACGAGAACTGCAACCATTTGATGGAAACCCCATTAAACTACACAGTTTTATCAGATCGGTAGAGAACCTTATGCCATTTATATTGCCATTGAAGAATACACCTTTTGAAAGGCTATTAGAGCAAGAATTATTAAAAATGCTGATCAAGTATTAGAGTCTTATGTCTTATGGTACCACTCTTGATTGGAATATTATCAAAGCTAACTTGATCGCTTACTACAACGATAAGCGTGACCCTGTTACCCTTACGCGGGAATTGTTCCAAATCCAGCAAACTGACTCGATAGTACAATTTTTTGGTCAAGTGCACAATTTATTATCATTACTCATTAATAACACACAAATTTCCACAAGCGATGAAAACGCAAAACAAGACAGAATTCATACCCATCAGGAAAATGCATTACAGGTATTTCTCGCTGGTTTTAAGGAACCAATTGGAGGTAATGTTCGTGCACGACAACCAAGGGATATTAAACAAGCATTTGATGCTGACATAGAAGAAAGAAATTTTCAAAGCCGAACCGGCTTAGGAAAATTGAATCTGCCTCCACCCGCACGATTTCCTCCATGAATATTACGATACCCATGATGCAATGCCGGATTCGACTTTTGGAAACTGTCAAATGCCAGAATGGGTTGAACCAGAAACTAATAATGAATCCACTGTTAACGATGTTCAACAAAATGTTGAACACGAATCTAGTGATAATTTGAATTTTCAAATGTCCCCAGATAGAAACAAGGAATTTCATTCCATATGTGAAACTTCCTACACGACAAGGATTTGAATTGAAATTGCTTATAGATACAGGAGCAAATAAAAACTATTTGTGTCCAAGACTTGTAAAAACATCATTAAAACTTCCAACCCCTACTGTGGTATCGAACATATCAGGGAAGCACATTATCAATGAATACGTTAATTTCAACCCTTTTAGTGACCTTAATGACGAATTGTTCAAATTTCATATTTTCGACTTTCATAAATTTTTCCATGGCCTAATAGGCTATGAAACACTTCAAAAACTGAAAGCAAAAATTGATGCATCTGATAATTCCATACACATTAACGGAACAAAAATAAAAATGTACAGGGAATATCCTGAAATATTTTTGAAAACACTAACGGAAACATCGCTCGCGAATATAGAAATTCCTGTCACTGGAGAAGACGGTGATTTTTTAATTGAAAAAGATATAGAAATAGCACCTGATATATTTATATGCGCAGGACTTTACCATGCAGAAAGAAATACAACTATTGCCGTTGTAAGAAACAATAATAATTTCGAACTGGGTTCAAGTCACGAACTAAATAATACGGACAATTTTCTCCATATGAAACGATATAAAAATTTAGTTGATCAGCTTCGGCTGAATATAGAAGAAAAAACCAAATTGCTCGAGGTTATAAATAAAAATCAATCCGTTCTCCACTTAGAAAAAGAATCACTTACGGTAACTAACATATTAAAACATAAGATACTAACGCAGAACGATTTACCAAAACCAGTTTACCAAAAAAGTTACAGATATCCTCACTGCCATAAGGAAGAAGTCCGTAAACAAATACACAAGATGCTAGAAGAAAATATTATTAGACATTCGACATCTCCGTGGAATTCTCCAATATGGGTCGTCCCCAAAAAGATAGATTCGACTGGAGTTCAGAAATGGAGAATTGTTGTTGACTATCGGAAGTTAAATAACAAAACTTTAGATGATAAATTCCCCATTCCTAATATATCAGATATACTTGACCAACTTGGCAAAAGTAAATATTTTACAACACTAGATTTAGCCTCAGGTTTCCATCAATTAACGATGGATGAACGTGATATTCAAAAAACAGCGTTTCCAACTGAGGACGGGCATTATGAATATTTAAGAATGCCATTTGGTTTGAAGAATGCCCCAGCAACCTTCCAAAGAACAATGAATGCTGTTCTTGCTGGTTTGGTCGGAAAAATGTGCCTTGTATACATGGATGACATTATCATATTTGGTCCTAGTCTGCAAGAACACTGTTTGAATTTGAAGCAAGTATTCACTGCCCTAAAGACAGCAAACTTAAAGGTACAATTGGGTAAAAGCGAATTCTTACAGAAACAAGTGTCCTTCCTTGGACACATTGTCACTGAGGAAGGCGTTCACCCGAACCCAGAAAAAGTGGAGGCTATAAAGAAATGGCCTATCCCGAAAACCGAAAAAGAAATCAAATCTTTTCTTGGAACGTTGGGTTATTACAGAAAATTCATTATAGACTTCAGTCGTATCACAAAACCGTTAACACATTGCCATAGAAAAGACGAAAAAATAGAACATACACCAGAATTTTTAAAAGCCTTTCAAACATGTAAAGAAATCCTTAGTGGAAGTGCCATATTGGTGCACCCTGATTTCACTAAGCAATTCATTCTTACAACTGATGCCTCAAAATATGCATTAGGTGCGGTCCTATCTCAAGGTTCGATTGGAAAAGATAAACCCATTGCCTTCGCATCCAGAACATTAAATCAAACTGAAGAAAAATACTCTACCATTGAAAAGGAACTACTGGCAATATACTGGGCTACGAAATACTTCAGGCCATACCTCTTCGGGAATAAGTTTATTCTTTACACAGACCATAAACCGCTAACTTGTGCTATAAATTTGAAAGATCCTTCCAGCAAATAGCTCGATGGATGATTGCCCTTTTAGATTATTCTTATGGTATTCAGTTTCGTGCAGGAAAACAAAATGTCGTAGCAGATGGATTGTCTAGGATTCCGCATGAAATGAATGTTAATGAAGACGAAAGCGACACATCATCTACCGATGCAACGCAACATTCAGCTAATACAGATGATTCTGAGTTCATAAATTGTACGGAAAGGCCAATAAATTCATTCTCGAACCAAATTATTCTAAATATTGGCCCTGAAGAAAACCAGAATACAGGAGAACAAATTTTTCCCAAAGTGTTGAGACATACATTCACTAGAATTCATTACGGTGTGCCTTTATTGTTGAGAATTTACAAGGAACATATGGATCCTAAAAGGATAAATTGCATAATAAATTCCATTCAAATTGTTTACAAAAATTTCTTTTTCACGAATAAAAACATTCAAAGTTCTAATCTCACAAAAATTGCTTATTGATTTAAAAACAGAAGAAGAGCAGAATGAAATCATTGCAGACACGCATATGAGAGTACACAGAGGAATAGAAGAAAACGTTGCAAATATAAGCAGACAATATTATTTTCCAAAAATCAAACAGAAAGTACGCAAGTACATTGTATTATGTGAAACATGCAAAAATGCTAAATACGAAAGACATCCCTATAAAATCGGTTTGGCGAAAACACCAATCCCATGCAAACCTCTAGATATCCTCCACGTGGACATTTTCATATGTCAACCTAACATATTTTTATCAGTCGTAGATAAACTATCAAAATTCGGTATTCTGATATCAATTAAATCCAGAGCGTTTCCTGATGTACGTTCAGGATTGAGAAAGCTAATCAGTACATACGGGACTCCTAAATTGATTGTCAGTGATAATGAACCAGCACTTAAATCAATAGAAGTCAGAGGTGTGTTAGCTGAACTGGGAATCGAAACTTACTACACCCCTTCTAATAAGAGCGAAGTGAATGGCACTGTTGAAAGGTTCCACTCGACGATTAGCGAAATATATCGATGCATAAAAAGTAAACATGAAAACCTATCTAAAAAAAGAGCTATTTAAAATTGTGTGGCTCTGTACAATGACACTATACACTCCTCCTCTAACCTGTGTCCCAAAGAAATATTCTTTGGAATCAAAGAAGGGGAAGAGAGACCCACTGACTTACAAAAAATAATGGAAACAAGAAACAAAGTTTATGATGAAGCTATTTTAGCCTTAAGGAAAACTCAAAATAGGAATCTAGCTTACCATAAAAAAAGATGAAGAAGAAGACCCTACGATGGAACCAGGAGAACAGGCCTACATTTCTTATCAAGGAATAAAAAACAAGACGAAGGAACGGTACAAGCCCTACCAGGTGGTAAGAAATAATAGAAAAACATTCGTTGATCATATAGGACGAACAATACATAAAACAAAAATCAAACGGAGAAGATGTTAGTCTAAAAATAAAAAAAATAAAAATCATTATTTTATTTTATTATAAATCCGACATTCATAACAATTTTCATTACAGATTAGCCAAAGGGGTCAAGGCGGACGTAAGCATCGTGGATTTAGACCGAAGCAAAGGACTCATAGCATTTAGCGGAAGGGAAGCTAAAATCATTACCTCACATCATTTTCATCTTCACGTCGTGGACTTGAAATTGTTCGAGACCAGCTTTAGAGATCTCCAGACCACGTTGGTTCAATTGGAATGTAAAAACGCAACAAAACCATTCCATAAAATACTGGACATTAGAATGAAACGACTCTCAGACAATTACTTTCGACTCAAACCTGTAATCCGGAACCTAATAAATAAAGAAAACTAAAAACGCGACTGGAAATCGCACAAAAATTATAATTGAAATATTGAGTGACTTAGAATCAGTGAATTCGAGCCAGAATTAAGAGGTGAGTTTTACCCTATCATTTAAACCCCAAAATCAATTCAAGCAAAATAAGCAAAATAAATTTAAGCAAGTGTTAGTGTGTGTTAAATACATTTGTCAAATAAAAAAGTGTTAAATATATTTTGTAACAATGAATCAATATAATATACAAATAGGGGAAATTTCTGATCGAGATGAGATCATTCATCAGTTAAGATTAGAAGCGGAAGGTGCCGCAGAGGCTGTCCGCGCAGCTCGAATTATTTCAAAGCTCCTTTCCCTAACCAAAATGCTTTCGCTCCGCGAAACATACAGCAACCAAAACCAGTTCCCATGGAAGTAGACGCATCCATTAGGCCTAGAAAGATGAACTACATGAACAGGCCAAATTTCCATATGGAACATGAACCGTTCGTTGATAGTAATTATTGCTTCCCAGAGCAATACCACCAAAATTATGAATTTCGGTACGACGAAACACCACAAGCAGAGTGCGGCACAAACCCACCTACGGTAGAACCAGAGCAAACAGTAAATAGCAACGAAATTGAACTCGAACAAAAGGTCGATGATTTAAATTTTCAGATAGCGAACTATCCAATGGACAAAACGTAAATAACTTCATCTCATACATAACAATTGAAACAGATAAAGGCGAATTAAAATTTTTAATCGATTCCGGGAGTAATCGTAACTATCTTTCAGAAAAACATGTGAATTTACAAAACTGTAGGTTTACAACTCCAACAACCGTGAGAAACGTGAGCGGCACACACTCCATAAACAGATTTGTCGAATTCAATCCCTTTCCACAAATCCCCAACACTTCAAAACAAGTTTTCCTAATTTTTGATTTCCATCCCTTTTTTGATGGCCTTATAGGCTACGAATCGTTGAAAAATCTTCATGCTAACATAATAACTTCGAAAAATGAACTATCATTTCCTGCAGGTACAATTTCAATGAAGCGCAAGTATCCCGACGTCAAGTCACTTTATTTAAATGCGCATGAAACACAACAAGTAAACATTCCAACCAAAGCAAAAGGAGATTTTTTCCTAGATAACGATTTGAATGTTGGTTCAAATGTATTCATTCATTCTGGGTTGTACGCAGCTCGAGACGGTTATACTCAAATGTTAATCATAAATTACTCTAACGAATTTAATAATTTTGAAACCGGCATACCAGAGTCATCAGATGTTGAATTAAGCTCTAGCAGGAATTTACTTGATCAACTCAGAATCGATCATCTCAATTCTGAAGAGAGATCAAAAATTCTCAAAGTGATATCCCAATATAGCGACATATTTTTCATGGAAGGCAACAAACTTTCGTTTACAAGCGCAATAAAACATACGATTAAAACGAAAGATGAGATGCCTATACATTCCAAGTCTTACCGATACCCTTTTTGCCACAGGGAAGAGGTAAAACGCCAAATTACGAAACTTTTAGATCAAGGAATTATTCGCCATTCGAATAGTCCTTGGGTGTCTCCTGTCTGGACTGTACACAAAAAAATTGGATGCATCTTGCAAGAAGAAGTGGCGACTAGTCATTGACTATCGCAAGTTGAATGAGATGACGATAGACGATCGGTATCCCATTCCAAATATCACAGACATCCTAGATGAACTAGGAAGATGCATGTATTTTACTACTTTAGATCTCGCATCTGGATTTCACCAGGTCGAGGTGGATGAGAAAGACATTCAAAAAACAGCTTTTAGTGTCGAAAACGGACACTACGAGTTTTTAAGGATGCCTTTCGGATCAAAGAACGTCCCGTCAACCTTTCAACGTGTGATGGACAACGTTCTTCGTGAACATATCGGTACCAGCTGTTTGGTTTATATGGACGATATCATAGTATACTCCACAAGCCTCACAGAACACATTTATAACCTTTCAAAAAATTTCAGGACTCTACAGAAACATAACCTGAAAGTACAATTGGATAAGAGCGAGTTCCTACAAAAGGAAGTTGCCTTCTTAGGCCACATTGTAACTCCGGATGGTGTGAAACCTAATCGTGAAAAAATAAAAATTATTCGAGATTGGCCTTTGCCCACCAATGAAAAGCAGTTGCGTGGTTTCCTGGGAATCCTAGGATACTATCGCATGTTTATAAGAGATTTTGCAAAAATCGCCTAACCGCTTACTAATGCTCTGAGGAAAGGGGAAGAAATTTCTCATTCCAAAGATTTCATTGAAGCGATTGAAAGATGCAAGAACATTTTATCAGGGAGCAACATTCTTCAGTATCACGATTTTTCCAAGCAGTTTGCTCTAACCACGGACACATCAAATTTGGCAATTGGCGCCGTGCTATCACAAGGAGTGATTGGAAGCGATAAGCCAATAGCTTTCGCACACTCAACAAGTCAGAAGAGAAATACTCAGCTATTGAAAAGGACTTATTAGCTGTAGTATGGGCTTGCAAGTACTTCCGCCCTCATTTATACGGAAGGAAATTCGTTTTATACACGGATCACAAGCCACTGACTTATGGACTCAATCTGAAAGATACCAATAATCGTCTTGTGCATTGGCGTCTTTCGTTAAGCGAATTCGACTATGAAATACGTTGCCGCCCCGGTAAACAAAACGTAGTCGCCGATAGTTTATCAAGAGTTCGAAATGAACTCAATCTTCAAGAAAACGAATCGTTTGATGATATAAGCGCCCATTCGGCAGACACAGATGATTCTGAATTTATAAAATGCTCCGAACTCCCTTTAAACACCTTTACTAATCAAATAGTTCTAAAAATAGGTTCGGATGAAGCAGACACTTACGAACAAATATACCCTAGAGTATTTCGAAGGACAATCACTAGACTTATCTTCAAAACACCTGTCATCTACAACATGTTTAAAAAATTTTTGGATTTGAAAAGAGTGAAACAAAACATTCAAAGTATTCCTAACACAAAAATTGATGATAGACTTGAGAACCCCAGAGGAACAAAATCTCATAATAGAACAAACGCATGATAGTTCTCACAGAGGAATCTGGGAGAATCGTCAGCAAATTTCGAACTGATTCTATTTTCCCAAAATGAAATTAAAAATCAGAAGGTACATCAAACAGTGTGAGATCTGTCACAAAAACAAATACGATCGCCATCCCTTTAAAATAACCCTTGGCTCTACCCCTAATCCCGAAAGACCCTTGGATATTGTACATATTGATATTTTTATCACTAACCAAACATACTTCTTATCAGCTATCGATAAATTTTCTCGTTTTGGATCGTTGACACATATTAAATCCAGAAGTATAACAGACGTAAGGAAAGGATTAACAAAATTCTTCAGAACTTATGGAACACCAAGGAAAATAGTATGTGACAATGAACCATCGCTGCGATCGGTAGAAGTCCGAGGACTTTTACATGATTTGAATATAACTATAGCAGAAATCTTTCGCTGCATAAAACCACACTATGAAGACCTAACTTTAAAGGAAATCTTTGATATTGCTTGCACGCAATATAATAACACCATACATTCGGCATTAAAAATGAAACCAAGAGCGGCCTTTTTCGGATTAAAAGATGATCAGGAGACACCTCTCGATATGGATGCTATGATAGAAAATAGAAATAAAGTATACGACGAGGTAATGTCAGCTCACAACAAATCAAAGCAACAAAATCTCGCCTATCATAACAAAAATAGAGAAGTCGAACCAAATTTTGAGCCAAATGAAACCGCTTACAAGAAAGTGCAAGGAATAAAAAAGAAGACCAAACCAAAGTATTCACCAGTCATAATCGCGGAAAACAAGAGAAAAACACTTGTAGATGATTCTGGCCGGGAAATACACAAAAAAAATTGAAAAGAATTTAATGAACTCTCTATATTTCAGAAGGACGGAATGAACAACCCAACAAGGATAACCTCAATACTCCTCATGCTTACAATATTATTGTTACGAACCCAGTTATTTGAAGCGCAAATAAGCGCATAGGAAATTTATGACACTATGTGCACTTGAAAAATAATTATCTTCTTTCGAATTCATTGTCTCGATCATAAAAAGCAATAAACCCTCCGGGGGAAAACACAATCAAGTGGCTTAGGTCTTCCTTCCACGGCACAGATGCCGATGCGAATGAAAGAATCATAAATAAATAAAAAGGGTCTCAAGATAACATAAGGACCACCAAGGGGTGATATTTTATGACAGGCGTAAACATGCGCAAAGCGCACTAATTTGTTCAGGTCCCGTCCTCTTCGGCGCACCAGAGATAAGCGCGAATGACGGGAGAAGCATAGGACCGTAAACAAGTGGAAAAGTTCCATGCGGTAAATACAGATAACCGATATGTTTTGGTTATCTGAAAAGGAAACAACTGGGAAAAATCCCACGCTGAGAACAGGGAGCAGATAACCACGTGGTTGGTTATCTGAATGAGTAGGAAAGGGAGATTGATTCTCTCTTTTTAGCTAGGCTTAGAAATGTATTATAAGCTCTAAGTTTTGTAGAATTAAGTTAGTTCAAGTGTGTAATCGAAGAAATAAAGTTCAATGTAAAAGTTCAACGAAAAAGGTTTTCGGTTTCGGTTGTTTTCAAACGTGCTAAGTGTCTCAGTAGTAATAGTAGTGCAGCGTTGGTTTTGTTCGGGTTACATTTTCACGTGTTAACGTGGCAATATACCACCGGAGCAACTCACGCCAGCGATCGGGTCAGCATATGGTGAGCCGAATTCCCCTCTTCTATCACATTAACAGGTGCGTGAAAGAAGTCTTGCTTGAAGCAAGCTTCTAGGGAAATATTTCCCTAGAATTAACAATTATCCTCAAAAGAGGTGAAGGAAAGATAATTGCCGGATATGATAGGTTATTACATGTCATCGATTTACCACAATTTGAAATTTCGATCTCCATAATAGAAAATGTCATTAGCCAAATGAAAAATTCAACAAACGAATTGTCACAAATAATTAAAATGAAGCTAAGAGAAATAAAATTTATTTTCAATACCTTGTACTCAAAAGCAACTAGAAGCAGAAGATCTATTGACATATTAGGAAGCCCAATCAAATATATAACAGAAAATTTAGATGCAGAAGATTTGAAAGTAATAAACAACAACCTAGATGAAATCAGAAAAACAGGAAACACTTTTGTAAAACAAAATAACCGGCAAATAAAAATTAACTCCAAGTTCGAAAACAGGCTAAATCTAATAAACAAGGAGATCATAATCTCGATCTCGACATTCTTCCAAAAATGTAAGTAAAGTGACGAACCAGCAAAATTGTTTTGAAAGTCACTATAATACAGTATAAAAAATGAACGAAACGCTCAACGCCGTTCAACGCTAAACCTCACTCAGCCCTTGATATAAAACATATCAAGGGTTATACTATACATTCCATTGCCGAAGTCGCCAAAACAAGAATTTTGTGTTATCGATTTTACTCTCAATGGGTTGACTCTGAATTTTATGCTTTGATTTTCACTAACACGCAACGATCTTCAATTTCGACGTTACGAATATCATGAACAAAATGAAGATGCAAATGAAAAATGAACTTCATGGCAAGCTGATGTTTGCTGTTCATTTCACTGGTGTTCATTGATATTGTTGTTCCATATTTATCGACTCTTGCTTGACCAGTAGGTTATCAATACAAGGCAGACTGAAATTCGCCGTATTTGAATGTTGTGAACGTGAATATTTTCGGCACTGATCATTAGTAAATTTATACTTACAACAAGAGAAATTGAAATTATAATACAAGAAATATCAGATCAGGGAATAGAAATCAGCACCTAGACGATTCCAGCAACTTCTTGACGACCACAACACTCTACAGCGGATCATCAATCATCATATGCGTTAACATCCCACGGTTCCGATTTACGAAAAATTCATCATCGAACCCTTGCCACTATTCAACCACTCAGTGAAACTGGCGTACAATATAGTTTTCATCAACAAAGAACAGATCCTCGCCATCACCTCCAAATGCAGAGAAACCAACAAAGTTACAATATGTGAGAGAAGACAACTGGTTGAAATCAGCGATAATCTTTGCGAAGCTCCACTTTTGAAACGACAACACGGCCAATGCCCTCAACTGGAAAAGCCACCATCAGCAGAATTAAGAACCATTGCCCCGGGAACCCTACTGGTGCTAACCGTCCAAAAAAACGTAAGCATCAACGGTACCTGCGGCATGACACCCAGAACGTTAACCAGAATTCATTTCATAACATTCCAAAATTGCTCACTGTACATAAAAAACGAGCTTTTCGAGAACTATGAGATAAAATTTGACCACCCATCGATTTAACCAATGCAACTGACAAATATAAAAACTTTGCATATAGAACGACACGTAAACCTGTCGGAGTTGCACGATTTAAACTTGCAAAATAGACAACATTTGAAAACAGTGGACTTCAAGTATCAGATCGGATTCGGATCGCTCAGCACCGCCATCATTCTCATAATTGTACTACTAACCGTTGGCATCATAAAATATTGGAAGGAACTACAAATAGGAAATTGTTCGGGACGAACAACACTTAAGGGGGGAGAAGTTGAACACGGAACCACCCTAGCGGACTCAACCGGAACCACTCCAACATCACCCAGGGAGTTTAACAGCGGAACAGCGTGGTCAGCGATATCGGACACGCGTGTACTGCCAACGAGATTTACTGGAACCAGCAAGAATGCAGCCGCGGTATTTGACACCGCCAACGTGCCATCGTTGTCTGGCGCTAAGTAATCAGTTTTGGCAGGGCAGTTAGGCTTCGGAAACAATAAAGATTAACATTACAGTTTAGACCTCCAATCAGTGTAGTTGTTTTAATCCGCTCTCTTCTATCTTAAGTATTAGTTAGTTTTTTTAAAACCCCTTTCGAGTTCATGTAAAACTTAAGTTATATAAGTTAAGAACGACATTATCAAATCGCCTACCATGAGAAACATCGATATAAACAAAGCATGAATCAATCAACACCGTTATCATCCCGCACAACAGAAAGCATAAACACCAAACTGGACCTCCCGGCTCAATAGGACACATCAGCATAAAGTGGCGCGCGCATCATATTTCACTTTTGACGACATCGCATCGCGATAAGTGGTAGGACGAAAAATGCAGCGTAAGATAATTTTAAGTTTCGAACCAATGTAAGAAACCAGAAATATAGTTTAGTTTTATGTGAGCTCTCAATCAAAGTACATCGTTTTATTTTTAAAAATTCGAAAATCTCCATAGGGAACATAACTTATATACGTTACGACGGGATCCCGCTCCCGCAGCATAGCAGCATAATCAAGAAATGCAACCCGAAACCAGCGAGACGCGCATGCAGCATAATTGAAGATGAACCGCACGCGCGAGAGGTGCAATCCGAAACCCGCGAGCCACCACACACGGATGCTGACGCTGTAGTTCGTTCCAATAAAATAGGTTACTCTGGCTTGCCTGGGCCAGTCCCTAATTGAAATCCAAAGTGTTAACATATAAGAAGACGTGTCGTGTATTAAATGAGAGAATAAATTTTTTTTATCCCTTTCGATACCACGATCTTATCTGGCGCAGTCAAGTGAAAGTGTGTGGTAATTAAGTGATAATAGTGATAGCGAAAACCGAACTAGCTAAGTTCCAACAGAGCAACAACTCATCCACCGGGAAACCGCTGCAGGACGAATACCAAGCAGTTTGTGTGTTTGAGGAGCGAAATCGTATCCACGCACAGAACCCTCCCAAAGAACCCGCACGAAAGGAACAATTTGAGGACTCCAGGAGATGAGAATACTCATTTTCCTGTAAGTAACCAAGTTTTTACTTTTAACACAAAAGCAATCAGACACATTGAGTGAATGGATTGCAACGATATATAAACGATACTAATTCAGAGGTGCTAGCCCCTACCCGAGGTAAGCGAACACCTGGAATATCACAAGTGAATAAATAAATACTAACATAAAACACACAAATGATAAACCTGCAAGAAACGCAGAATAAACTAGCGAATAAAAAGTGAAAGTGAAACCACAAAGCACAAATATGGATAGAAATTCGGCTTCACCGGATATGCCTTTGATTCCGGATTTTAATGAGTCTGTGCCAATAGTTGCACAGCAAAGTACAATTGCGGACGAATTAATACAACACATTCAACACTTAACAGAAAAACTTTATATTTGGAATTTTCTAACTAAGCAAAACATAAGATTGACGTATGAAGACGAAATATTTGTTCACATCAATAGTATTTTCTCAATAAAAAGAAATCATTGTATTGTCATGGTAAAAATTCCGATAGTAGAAAATAGGGACTACGAACTACTGCAGTTAGAGCCAGTCGGCGGAAACAGCACGAAGATCAGCACGAACATAAAATACGTAGCAAAATATAAGGAAAAGCTCTTCCAACAATCCGGTAAATGCACGATATGTGAAAGAACAAAGGCAATCACCGACGAATGCATCTCCAATATTCTAAATAACTTCAAAGCAAAATGCAAGTTACACGCAGATACACATGGCACCAAAGTACACATTTAGTGCTGAGTTAGGCAAGCGCAATCGATCGTCCGATCGACTTGTCGCCAGGTGTAGGTTTTTGTAGAATAAGCATTTTATTGTAAATTCATTTCGAGCAACAAATAAAGTCAGTTCTGATTTAGACTCCCTTGACAGCAGGTGTGATTCCCTTTTTTAAAAAGAAACTCCACCAGCTGAAATTGTAACTGGCGCCCTCACACGGGACCTTTATATTTGGTAAAAGTATAAGTTCGAGCTGAACGAAGCCACGCTGAGCATCCTGAGGAAGGAACCTTTCATTCCGGACCAAGAGCCGTCCACTGTCAACCAGAGGATTTGAGGGCGAAGGCGCGAAGCAGTGCACCAATTTAAGGAACCTACCCGGAGCAACAAAATAGGACCAAGGACCAAGGCGTTGTCCCGCGACGTTCAATGAGACGTTTCCTGATATTATTGTGAGTACAATAAAAAGAACAGAAAGAAATTAATTTTAAGAAGTGTGAAATCCCAATCATTTAAAAACTAAACTTTAAACGCGACTCGCTTTACTAATTACGAGCGTCTAGACCGGAGCACCTGGGTGCACCCGTAATCGAAACGCTGAATATCACAAAAGTGCTCAACTAACACTAATTAATCAAACTTTAAAAATAGACGAATTGATTAATTCATTAAATTCCCTCCATTTAACAACCACAATGGCAAACCCGATCCCGGATCCCGAACCAATTCCCTCAACCTCAAATTTTTCTCCACGGTTCGTGGTCGATACCTCCTTGTCATTCCACGAGAGAGGCAAAATTCCTGCTATCGTGTCCGATCTGCCAGATTTTGTGGGAAACCCCAGAAATCTATCCCAGTTCATTCTTGATGTGGAAGAAATCTTGGAACTTTTCCAAGACAAACAAGATTCCTTCCAATATTATCTCATTTTAAAAACTATTCGACGAAAAATTAAAGGTGAAGCTAGTGATATTTTGATCACGATCAACACCCCAAATGGTTGGAGGAGTATAAAGGAAGTTCTTCGCCTTTATTACTCTGATAAACGTGATCTGATGACATTAGATCACCAACTAAAATCTACTTCCAGATCTCGAGGTGAATCAATCGAATCTAACTACAGCAAGATCACCGAAATTGTAACGCTGATCAGTTCAGCAATTGTCATGGACGAAGCATGGAAAGACCACGAGTCAACTCTAATAAAACTGTACAATATGATCGCCCTAGACACGTTTATAAGAGGTCTAGGGGAACCTCTTTCGATGTTCTGCAAAAATTTTAAACCAGAAAGCCTCGCAAGAGCATATCACTATTGTATAGACTATCAAAATTTAGACGCAAGAAATGTTCCTTTCAAAGGACATAATTACGCACCGGCTCCTGCTCCCAGATCTAATATTCCGCAACCGCTTCCACCACCACGGCCTTCAAAGCCATTCCAAATAATAAACCAAAGAAACTTTCAACAACCTATGAACCAAAGGAATTTCCAACATCCCACTAATCAAGGAAACTTTCAACAAAAGCCAAATCTTCCTCCCAAGTTAAACTTTCCCAACAAATACAACACCCAACAGCAGAAAGTAGAACCGATGGACGTTGATCAGTCCATACGCTCTAGAATGGTTGATTACGGTAATCGGCAAAAATTTTCTAGGCCCTCATCGGCCTCGATACAATATCAGTTACCGGAACCAAAACGAGTAGCGCATCAATTAGAAGAATTACCAACAGAAGAAGAATATCTTCTTCAAACTGAAGATGTGAAAACTGATTATGATCAAGAAGAAGTTTCCAACGAATCAGAAGATGAAAACACTGTCAATTTTTTAGAAAGAGACATGAAATGGATGAGCAAATGGTGCGATTAAGAACACAAGTTTCTCCGCTACCTTACAAAAAGTGCCCACGACAAGAGGTGAAATTAAACTTCTCGTCGATAGTGGCGCTAACATAAATTTAATCTCTAGAAAATGGGCTTACAATTCTGGAAAAATCGTACATAAAATTCCAAATGAACCAGTAAAGGGTGTAACAGGTAAAGATTACGTTTCCGAAGTAGTTAAATTAGACATTTTTCAACCTATCGTAGACAACAAATTTGAATTTCTAGTCTTCGATTTTCATCCCTTCTTCGATGGTTTAATCGGAACCGAAATAATCTTCAATGAGAGTTTTAACCTCATGACAAATAAAAAAAATTTATATGTTTCAGGAGAAAAACAAAATTTGAAAATTCCTCTATACTTTTATTCCCCAACTCCTTCACAAAGAAGATTAAACAATGTCAACAATTTGAGTACAGTTGTTAGAACATCACATCTAACACCGACTGAAAAACAATCATTGTTTTCCATCATTAATTCATGTCCAGAGGTATTTCACTGCCCTGATAATTCTCTAACATGTACTACGAATGTCGAATGCACTATAAGAACACAAGATGATATACCCGTATATCAGAAATCCTATCTCTATCCAGCAGCTTATAGAGAAGAGGTTGATAAACAGATTTCAAAATTATTAGCTGATGGAATAATAAGACCTTCGAGATCCCCTTGGAACTCTCCTGTATGGATTGTGCCGAAAAAAATGGACGCATCTGGACAGAAGAAATTTCGACTGGTAATCGATTATCGCAATTTGAACCAGAAAACAATTTCAGATCGTTACCCCATGCCGGAAATTTCGAATATTTTAGATCAGCTAGGTGGAAATGGTTATTTTACCACTTTAGATCTAGCTTCTGGCTTTCATCAAATAAAGATGAAACGCTCTGACATAGAAAAAACCGCATTTTCGGTTATCAATGGCAAGTATGAATTTGTGCGTATGCCATTCGGGCTCAAAAATGCACCGGCTATTTTTCAAAGAGCTATGGACGATGTACTTCGTGAGCACATCGGAAAAAGGTGTTATGTTTATATTGACGATTGTGTCATCTTTGGTAAGACGCTAGATGAACACAACAACAACTTGAAAATTATTTTGAAAGCTCTTTACGAGGCAAATCTCAAGGTTCAACTAGATAAATCTGAGTTCCTCAGGAAATCAGTTGAATTCTTAGGCTATGTTATCACAGAAAATGGGATCCAACCGAATAATAAGAAAATTGAAGTAATTCAGAAATGGCCAGAACCAAAAAGTATTAAAGAAATTAGAAGCTTTTTAGGCTTAATTGGCTATTATAGGAGATTTGTAAAAGATTTTGCCAAAATAGCAAAACCTCTTACAAACCTTTTGAGAGGGGAGAGGAATATAGATTCGAAAAAAGCAATCAAACTTGATATCAATGCCAAAGGAAGTTTTGAAAATTTGAAGTCGATTCTTACTGGTGCCGACATTTTAATTTACCCCGATTTCAAAAAACCATTCCTAATTACTACAGATGCATCGAATTACGCGATTGGCGCTGTTCTAAGCCAAGGTGAGATGGGTAAAGACAAACCTATTCACTTTGCATCTCGCACTCTTAATCGTACGGAAGAGAACTTTTCCGCTACGGAAAAAGAGATGCTTGCAATTCACTGGGCACTGAAAGTTTTCAGGAATTATATTTACGGCCAAAAATTTGTCATACTGACTGACCACCAACCGTTAACTTTCTCGTTATCCGCGAAAAATTTTAATGCAAAGCTCAAACGCTAGAAATCTTACCTGGAAGAGCACGACTATGAAATAGTTTACAAGCCCGGTAAATCCAATGTTGTTGCTGATGCATTGAGTCGTTTGCAGGTCAACTCATTAACACCGACGCAACACTCTGCCGATGATGATGATAATAATTATATCATCTCAACAGAAGCCCCTTTGAATGCCTTTCGCCTACAAATAATTTTAGAAACAACAGACACAGCACCCGACGTAATAACCACTAACCCCTTTCCCGGTTTCACAAGAATAACGATAAAAAGGACTAGATACGACGAACCAATTTTAACAGCTTTAATGAAAGAATTTTTTGCACCTTCAAAACTGATTGGTTTACACACAACCGAAGCAATCTTAGGCCAACTACAAGAAATTTACAAAAAGTTTTTCAGCCGATCCGGCCTTTTGAAAATTCGATTCACGCAAAACAGTCTTCAAGACATAACCGACCCGGACGTACAACAGAGAATAATACAGGAGACACATGAGAGAGCACACCGTGGTATCGACGAAAATAAACAACAAATTTTGAGGAAATATTATTTTCCGAAATTAACTGATAAAATTCGTCAGTATGTGCGTGTTTGCGATCTCTGCAATGAAACCAAATATGACAGACAGCCTCTTGTGATTCCACTTCAAGAAACACCAACACCTAATCTTCCATATGAAATTCTTCACATAGACGTTTTCCAAATCGAATCCAACTACTTTTTATCAAGCCTTGATAAATTTAGTAAGTTTGGACGAATGATCCCCATCAAATCCCGACACGCTGTCCATATTGGTCAAGCAATATGGGAAACAGTAACAACCTTCATAGTCCCAAATGCAATCGTTGTTGACAACGAACGTGCTTTTCAATCACCCGATATTCGTGGAAAATTGATAGATTTAAATGTAAGGGTATACCTAACTCCCAATAGTAAATCCGAAGTAAACGGACCGGTAGAAAGATTTCATTCTACCATCATCGAACTTTACAGAATCCAAAAACAACTAACCCCCCGTCTACCTCCCCGTAACATAATTCCTAAAGAAACCTAAAGAAATTCTATTTGGAAAAAGACAAGACTCAGACGTACCAATCGACCCAGATCGACTAGAACAAATTAGACAGAAAATGTACGACGAAACTATAGTAAAAATCAAAGAAGCCCAAACAAAACAATTAGAAAAGTTCAATAAAAATAGAAAATCCGCCCCACAGTTAGAAGTAGGTCAAATGGTTTACACTAAGGATAAAATTATAAAGCCGAAACATAAAAAATTGTTTAAAAAAACCCATGTGCAAGAAAATAACGAAGTCACCTTCAAAAATGAGAGAAACTCCAAATTACACAAAACGAATGTAAAAAATATTAGTTTGAAATCTTAATCTTTCAGGGTTCAAGCTGCGCTTGGAAATATTATTATCAGGAATGTAAATCAAGACCATGTAGCTGTTGTCCATCTAGAAAATTGCAAGATTATAGAGGGCTATAAGAAGATAGTTCATGAGATAAATACCACTTTCATACAACAAACACTACTGGACATAAAAGACCAAGTACTTATTCGACAAGACAATGATAACGAGATAACAACCATACTAAGACGAAAAATCCTCGAACTCGAGAACAACCTGAAACAAATCAAACCCGGACGAATGAAACGCTGGGATGCACTTGGCAGAGCCTGGAAATGGATGTCCGGCTCCCCAGACGCTGACGACCTCAAAATTATAAATAAAGATTTAAGTGATATCTCGGACAACAACAACAAACAAATCAATATAAATGACGAACTGTACCAAGGGGTAGATAATATAACGGATAGCATCAACAAATTGATTATTTCTAACGAAAAAACGAATACAGCAATAGATCTTTTGAACATTATAATGAATTTAGACATTCTAAATGAAGAAATCAGTAACATTCACGATGCAATACTACTAGCAAGACTAGAAATAATAAACAGAAAACTGCTCAACTCTAAAGAGATCGATTTGATAGGTCAGATTCTTAGCAAGCAGGGAATCTCCCCAGTACTTTTGGATGAGGCACTCGGCTTTGCGACCACCACCATTGGAACCAACGGAGAGATCATCTTGTACATCATCAACATCCCCCACTTTGGAAACCTAACGTACCAACATCTTAAAATTGAACCCGTAATATCCAACTCGAAACGCATAAAACTGGATGGCAACGAATACCTCTACGGTGACGATAAACTCTACATTAAAACTGATATTTGTCGTAAATTAGGCAATTGGAGCCTATGTAATCTGTCTGATCTTGAAGACGTCCCAGAAAACAGTTGCATTTTTAACATAATATCTGGCAAAAACAGCAGATGCAATTACGAACAAATTTTACATCATCCAATAGTAACCGAAATGAGTCAAACAACTCTGTTATTGAATGAGGTGAATGACACATTACGAAACACTTGTGGAATATCGAACAGAAACCTAACAGGATCATTTTTGATCACTTATCAGAATTGTTCGGTATCAATAAGAAACTATTCGTTCACAAACCAAGTGATCGAAACAATAAACCAACCGATCTACCTACCCTCTATAGGTTTAGAAATCTCTCAGCACCACATCGATTATCCCATGGATATTCATACATTGAACAAGTTGCACCACAAGAATTTGGAACGTTTGGAAAAGCTGCAATTGACATCGGAGACACATCATTGGACACTCATTGGAGGATTAACCTCCTCATCAACAATAATGCTTCTGTTTACTTTTTATGTCTTATTCAGGATCAGACGTCAGTCAGCTACAGTTATCATAACAGAAACCAGAGCAGACGAACCGGAGATGGCTAGCAACAATAAACCTACTTTTTTATTCCAACCCCAGTCGTTAGGAGCCTGACCATTGACCCTTCGGACCGTTGAACCAGGAGGATCAACACTTAGGAGGAGGGCAGTTACACGCAGATACACATGGCACCAAAGTACACATTTAGTGCTGAGTTAGGCAAGCGCAATCGATCGTCCGATCGACTTGTCGCCAGGTGTAGGTTTTTGTAGAATAAGCATTTTATTGTAAATTCATTTCGAGCAACAAATAAAGTCAGTTCTGATTTAGACTCCCTTGACAGCAGGTGTGATTCCCTTTTTTAAAAAGAAACTCCACCAGCTGAAATTGTAACTTGCATTTTTTCAAAACAAAAGGAAAACCCCGAAATCAGAGAAATAATTCCAGGGACCATAATAGTGGATACCACAGTAAGAATTCACATTTCGGACTCATGTGGCGACTCGAGAAAAATAACAACACCAACCATCATAGAAACTGAAAACTGTACAGTTAAAATAGGAAACAGTACATTCCACAACGTAAACAAAGTTATCGAACAGTTACAATTCATGACACCAATCTTTGGGAAAATTATAGAAGCCAAAGAACATATCCCCGATGCGGAAACACTTCATACCATCACCATAGAAAACCTCGAAGAGCTGAACAAAATCAAAGTCCATTTGTCCAAAACACAAACCGTTGGAGGATCACTGTTGACCTCCTTACTCGTCCTTGCAATTCTCCTTTTCTTTATTCACAGATACTTGAAGAATAGGAAGACAAAACCCAATACCACTATTCCCTGCCAGACGCATGAAGCCGCATCAGATCCTAACCCAAAGCCCACGTAAAAGGACGAATCACCATCCACCCCGCAACACCCCGTCAAACGAGGACGCTCGACACCTGGGGGGGAGGCGTTACGACGGGATCCCGCCCCCGCAGCATAGCAGCATTATCAAGAAATGCAACCCGAAATTAGCGAGACGCGCATGCAGCATAATTGAAGATGAAGAGAGGTGCAATCTGAAACCCGCGAGCCACCACACACGGATGCTGACGCAATAAAATAGGTTACTCTGGCTTGCCTGAGCCAGTCCCTAATTGAAATCCAAAGTGTTAACATATAAGATGACGTATATATATATATATATATATATATATATATATATATATATATATATATATATATATATATATATATATATATATATATATATATATATATATATATATATATATATATATATATATATATATATAATATATATATATAATATATATTTATATATATATATATATATATATATATATATATATATATATATATATATATATATATATATATATATATATATATATATATATATATATATATATATATATATATAATATATATATATATATATATATATATATATATATATATATATATATATATATATATATATATATATATATATATATATATATAAGTTACCAACGGATCCACCAGCATGACCCCAGTTGGCAACGATACCGAGCCATCGTCAAACATCATACATTCATTATTTGGACCCCGTCAGCAGTTAGCACTTTATTGACACCGGAACAACGGGCATTACCCTCAAGCAGCATCAGCAGAATTCCACCGATGGACAACAACGTTAACTAGGTCACGCAATTCAGCAATAAACATCCGGGCAACGACAACGACGGCGAACGACCCTTGGACTGGCATCGACAGGTATCATATTGATAGGTCAGCAGATTCATTTAGGAAGTGTAGGGTAGAATTAAGTATCGGAAAATAATGACGATCATTATTGGTCTGAAAGTTGAACAGTGAAGTTCGTTTTCATTTTTTTTTAAAACTCGGCCGTAGTCCGCGATTCGTTAACTGGCGCAGTCGTGTAGTGCTGGAGTGAAGTAAAGTGTAATTTCAACGGCGGCTTACCGGAGAAGTGCAACATCTCATAAACTTCACCTCATCCAGCAGGAAAACCGAGGGAATATCGGTATCATTTTCTTCAGAGTCAACGGATTATTGACTCCAAGAGAAATTAGGTAAACGTTCTTTTTTATTATTTTTACCAAAAAAAGTGAATTATTTATAAGAGATAAGGTGAATTACCAATAGAAAACAGAGTGAATTATTAACAAAACACAAAGTGAACTATCAACAGAAAAAAGTGAATTATCAACAGAAAAAATAAGTGAACCATTAATAAGGAATAAAGTATACTTAGTGTTACCACAATTTTAACCAAAAAAAATAAACGTTACGATATGGCTCGCAACATGCAAGAGCAACATATCGAGGATTTGAGAATTCAAATTAGAGACTTAGCTCAACATGTGGCTAACCGGGATGCAGAACTTGCTCAGGTTAGAGCCCAAGCTGCGCAAGCGGAACAGCTTGCACAAGCAGCACAACATTTGGCTAATGTGCCTCAGGCACCAGCTAACAACGTTGGGAGAACGGAGATGATTTTAAAATCACTCCAGACCCCACAAATCATAAGGGATATACCTTGTTTCGACGGAAATCCCGTTAAGCTGAACTCTTTTATAAGAGCAATAGACAACATAATGCCATTGCTCAATGAAGTTGAGGGGACGTGTGTGTACAATGTGTGGATTCAGGCTGTTCGCACAAAGATCACAGGCGAAGCCGACAATATATTGGAGCTTTATGGCACCAATTTGAATTGGGCAGAGATAAAACAAAATCTCATCACCCACTATAGCGACCGACGAGACGAAGTGTCTCTCACTCGCGATCTCTTTAAAAGTACACAAACCCACAATGTAGAAGACTTCTACAGTAAAGTCTCACACACAATTTCATTACTGATCAATAATCTCAACATTACTGAGAACAACGAGGCAGTAATATCCTCTAAAAAAGAATTTTACCAACAAATGGGGCTGAAAGTATTCCTAGCCGGATTGAAGGAACCTTTGGGGCCAATAATCAGAGCTCGCGGACCAGATACTATGAAAGACGCTCTCAGATTATGCCTTGAAGAGCAAAATTATGGTTACGCAAAAGAAGGATTTAGAACTTCAACACCAGTTTCATATCAAAAACCTTATTCCAGTTTCAAAAACTCTCCATTTAGATCTCCACCTCTTCCATTAACACCGTTCCGTAATCCTCCTCCTTTTAAATTTAATCAGAATCAAAATCCAAGGCAATTTTCCAATAATTCACAGTCCTCACAGAGAGTTCCCGTAAGAAACTTTTTACCACTTCAACCTTTCCTAAACCACTACCTAAACCAATACCGATGGAAGTAGACCCGTCTATAAGAAGTAGACAGGTTGACTACATAAATAGGAGACCTCATCAAGTCCCCTTTCCATCCAGGACCCCATTTTCACCAGGTTCCAGTAGAATGAACTCAAACGAACTACGAAATATGGAACAAGCAAGCGAATACCATCAAGAATTTTACGATGCGAACTACGGAACAAACCCCTTTTGTCCAGATCAGTCATATAATGACCCTGAACCAGAACCAGAAATTGAAATGCAAAATACACCAGCAGTAAATGAAGAAATAGATGATATAAATTTTCAAGTTTCCCCAGAATCACCACCAGAAACATAATAAACAATAATTATTTACCCTATGTCCAATTAAACACAAAATTTGGCAATTTGAAGCTCCTTGTTGATACAGGGGCAAACAAAAATTATATTGATCCTTCTTTAATTGACCCAGCTTCCATAGAGTACACTACTCCATCTATCGTCAAAAGTGTACATGGAACTAATAAAGTTGATCAATTTGTAAAATTCTCGCCTTTCAAAGGAAGATTACCATTAACTTTTTATCTCTACAAATTTCATCCATTCTTTGATGGACTTATCGGGTACGAATCCCTGAGCGATTTGAAAATTGATATAATGACTTCATCAAACAAACTACAATTTCCTAACTGTACGATACCCATGAGGAAAAAATATCCAGATTCATACACAGTAAGCGTTAATGCTGGAGAACAAATTGGTTTAACATTTCCTACTAATATTGCGAATGGAGATTTCTTTGTAGAACGAGAATTACCGTTAACTGAAGAGATAGCTGTAATTCCCGGAATTTACCATGCTGAAAATAATATAGCAACTGTAATGGTCGAAAATAAAAGCCAAGATGTCGCAAAAATTAACCCAAACAGACCTGTGTTCGGAGAGATAAATAATTTTGAAATACAATCAAAATACGAAAAACCAACTGAGAATTATTCAAAAGGAAAATTACAGGCTCAACTACGACTTGACCACCTGAATCAAGAAGAACGTAATAGGCTCTGTAAAATTATTTCACAATTTGAAAATATATTTCATCAAGAAGACAAGATTTTAACCTTCACCAACGGAATAAAGCACACTATCAAAACAAAAGATGATGTACCAGTTCATTCAAAATCATACCGGTATCCTTTCTGTCACAAGGAAGAGGTACAACGGCAGATTTCAAAAATGCTGGATCAGGGCATCATCAGGCATTCAAACAGTCCTTGGTCATCCCCAGTGTGGGTTGTACCGAAAAAGGAAGATGCCTCAAGACAAAGAAAATGGCGTTTAGTTATCGATTATCGGAAACTAAACCAAAAAACCATTGAAGACAGGTATCCTATACCAAACATAAGTGATATATTAGACAAGTTAGGTAGATGTCTGTATTTCACCACGCTTGATCTCGCTCCAAACTCCAAACAGCAAACTTATTAGATGGAGACTCGATCTAGAGGAATATGATTACGAAATCAAATATAGACCAGGTAAACAAAACACGGTACCAGACGCTCTATCACGTATCATTCCTGAAGAAATAAATATTAATGAGAACGACGACAATAATTCTGACGCCGCAACCGCTCATTCTGCTGACAGATGATAGCGAATTTGTACCAATGACCCTTCGACCTTTAAACGTTTTTTCGAACCAGATCATTCTTCAGATAAGTGAGCAAGAAGAGGAAAAATTGGAAGAAATTTTTCCAAGAGTTTTCAGGCGAACCATTTCAAAATGGATGTTTGGTGTACCAGCCTTAATTAAAATTTTTAAAGAATACATGAACCCAAAACAAATCAACTGTATTATGTGTCCAGAATCTTTAATCCCATCAATCCAGGTAGTATACAAAAATAATTTTAGCAGGAATAAAATATTAAAAGTTAAAATTTCACAATTATTACTAAAAGACGTCAAAACCCCAGAAGAACAAAATGACCTCATAAGAGAGACCCATGAACTATCCCACCGAGGAATTCAAGAAAATTTCAAGGAAATGACAAGGAAATATTACTTTCCAAAAATGAAACAAAAACTTAGACGATTCATCATACTTTGCGAAGTATGCAATAAAAATAAATACGAACGTGCACCATATAAAATCAAACAAGGAGAAACCCCAATACCAAAGGCACCTTTAGAAATTATTCATCTCGATATATTCATATCCCAACCAGATATGTTCATGTCAGTAGTCGATAAATTCTCAAGATTTGCCGTTATTTTACCACTAAAGAGTAGGAATATACAAGACATCAGGGGAACACTTTTGAAATATTTTAGCACTCACGGTAAACCTCAACTCATCGTCTCAGACAATGAGCCAGCCATGAAGTCAATCGAAGTGAGAGGACTTCTAGAAGACCTAAGAATACAAACATATTTTACACCAGTCAATCATAGCGAGACGAATGGGATTGTGGAAAGATTCCATAGTACTCTCGCCGAGATTTTCAGATGTATCAAGGATAAGTATAATTACCTAAGTAGTAAAGAAGTTTACAAAATTGCTTGCACTTTATACAACGGTACAATACATAGCGCAACCAACTTGAAACCAAGAGAAATCTTTTTCGGTATAAAAGATGGCGAAGAAAGGCCACTTGAAATGGAGAAAATTATTGAAAATCGTAACAAAATTTACGATGACGTTATTTTAGAACTTGATAAAACTCAGAAAAGAAACATAAATCAACATAACAAAAACCGCGAAAATGCCCCCGTGTTGCGAGAAAACGACAAAATTCATCATAAAGTGCAAGGAATTAAATGTAAAACGAAAAATAAATTCGATGCGGTTCAAGTTGTTGAGGATAGAATCAAGACATTCATAGATGATTCGAACCGTAGATTACATAAATCAAATCTAAAGAGAATTAGAAAGTAACATAATCTTCTTACTCATTTCAGAATCATGCAGCCGATTCCATATGTCATCATCTCATTTACCCTCACGTCGATGATCCTATCCCAATCCATACAAATACAGGACCTTTCGACTAACCCTGGACTTTTGACAATACGGACTAAATCCACTCTTATAAAAAACGGACACTATCATGTTTATCATGAAATAGACCTTAGACAATACCAACCACTACTTGACCGACTACAGACTATCATAACTGGACTAAAATCATTTTCAAACATTCAAGATATTGCCCAAATGTTGGTCGTTAAGTACGATGAAATTACAAACATTTATGAAAATCTTTTTCCAAAAAATAGAAATAGAAGAGGAGCTTTTAATTTCTTAGGTTCTACTTTAAAATTGATAACAGGAAATTTAGATCAGGATGATTTAGATAGGATTCATTCAGAAATTGAGCAACTCAAATCAGGTAATAGAGCATTAAACAATGAAAACAACCTACAAGCCACAATAAATGAAAAACTTCAAAATAGACTCAACAGAATTATCCAGTCAATAAACGACCAACAAACAAAAATTATGAAACAAATAATTTCAAACAGACAAACAATGTTAGACATACAAAATCATAATCAAAACTTCACATCAATTGTAAAAATTTTAAAAATATCATTCCACTTAGATCAAATTCATTACCACCTAGACAGTATTTTCGAAACTATACAACTCGCAAAACTCAACACAATATCAAGAAGATTCCTAGAACCAGAAGAACTGAAGTTTATTGTAAAACAGTTAGAAAAACAAAACATAACTCTTTTAAATTCAGAACAAGCTTACGAATTTTTAAGCATCAGGACTCTATTCAGAAATTCTAAACTATATTTTGTAATCTTGATACCGATTGTCGAACCAGAGCTTTTCAACGAGTTACTCTTGGAGGCACTTCCAATCAACAACACATCACTGAAACTTCAATCAAACACGGCGATAGTAGGTGTCAACTCCACATTTCTTCTCAAAGGTACATGTCAACTTGTAGAGCAGAACACCCTTTGTGATCGTAGAGACCTCATTGACGTATCCAAAGATGAATGTTACTCCCGAATCTTAAGAGGATTTTCTGGCAAATGCGTTTTTACGAACTATTCAGATACAGATGTCAAACGTATAACTGACTACCACATCATTCTCAAAGATGTTAAAGCAGCAATCATGCATACAGATTGTCAACTCTCAGACAGAGTACTTCAAGGAACTTTCCTAATTTACTTCTCTAATTGCACAGTTACCATAAATGATGTGAGCTACAGCAGTAGAGAATCATACAGCAAACAAACCCCACTTATATTACCCCTAGATGGATTAAATATTGAGAAGACCGCCTTCGAGTCTAACATAACTTTGGAGAAGTTACAAGAACTTCACCTCCGAAACCGTCAACGAATGGAATCCATGGAAGATACAACTAAAATCCAGATATCATCAAATATTGGACTGTTTTTGATAATTATCGTTTCAGCGATAGCTGTGGGTGTTTCGAAATACTGTAAACGAACCGAAAGCACTTTCCAACGGAAATGGTACCCTAGTATCAACATAAGTAGTATCCTGGAGGATTCATCAGCCGAAAGAATCGAACCGGGACGGCTCGATCTTCAGGGGGGAGCAGTTACCAACGGATCCACCAGCATGACCCCAGTTGGCAACGATACCGAGCCATCGTCAAACATCATACATTCATTATTTGGACCCCGTCAGCAGTTAGCACTTTATTGACACCGGAACAACGGGCATTACCCTCAAGCAGCATCAGCAGAATTCCACCGATGGACAACAACGTTAACTAGGTCACGCAATTCAGCAATAAACATCCGGGCAACGACAACGACGGCGAACGACCCTTGGACTGGCATCGACAGGTATCATATTGATAGGTCAGCAGATTCATTTAGGAAGTGTAGGGTAGAATTAAGTATCGGAAAATAAAGACGATCATTATTGGTCTGAAAGTTGAACAGTGAAGTTCGTTTTCATTTTTTTAAAAACTCGGCCGTAGTCCGCGATTCGTTAACTTATATATATAGTTACGGCAGACCAGCAGGAGTAAAAGTGCAACGTCAACATTATGCTGCGTGGCATTCGCGGACCACCATGCAGACAAAACATCATCTCAAGTTCCTCGCATCAGCATCTTAGAATGCATAAATGCGACCACGAGACGTTAACCAAGAGAGTTCAGCTCAGTTTTAGTTCAGTCTAGTGTTAGCATTAAGACTGTAAACACCGTAAAAGAAAAGTAATACATGTTTTTTTTTAATAAATCGTTTTAAGAACTCATAATTATATTAAAAAAGCCTACTTTGGCAAACAAAAATGACAGATAATATGTCTGTCCATAAATATTACAATAGATGCAAAGAAATAATTCAAAACATCAACACTCTAACTAGACAAAAAGAGAAATATAGAAACCATTGGGAGGTAATCAATGCATTCATTGAAGAAGACGCATTGGCAGCGTTTATAGCAGGATTAAAATAACCATATTTTGGATATGCACAGGCTGCCAGACCCGAGGATATGGAATCGGCATACGCTTTTGGGTGCAAATTCAGATCAAAAGAAGCCATCATCCCTTGTCCTGGAGCAATCCATAAAATGAACACAAACTTCAAATCTTACAACTATCCTGTACAAAATAGTTCAAATACTGAACAAAATAATCGCAATAACGTGTTATTCAACAATAAACCACCATTTAATAATAACCACAAAGATAAACGTACAACCCATGGAAATAGGTTCAACGAATTCGAGATTGACGTTGAACCGTAAACAGCTCTACAATACGGAAATAAACGACAAAACCCCCGACTCAGAAAACGAAGAAGATCTAGACTTAAATTTTTGCTGGGATCCAACAAATCAGAACGAGACCTAAATTTGTTACCCTACATTATGTGCAAAAACTTTCAAACTAAGAAAATTATTAGACTTCTAATTGACACAGGAGCAAACAAAAATATAATTCGCCCGGGAGTCTTAACAAATACGGTCTTAACAAAAAACCACAAAAATTAAAAACATAGCTGGTAATTACCACATTAACAAAAAAGAGAAAGCCAATTTATTAAGCGTGGACGTTCCACCACAAGATTATTACGAATTGAAATTCCACGTTTTTTTCGATGGCATCCTGGGATCAGAATACTTCGCGCGAAGCAAAGCCAAAATAGATTACGAAAATGAAGTCGTTATTTTGAGCAACGCCCCAATACCCTTCAAGAAATGTTTCCCTTCCAAGAAATTATCATGTCATGCTATTGAAATTCATACATTAACAGATGGATATTGGCTCGTACCAACCTATCAAAAAATATGTAAATCTATCATTATTTAACCCGGTTTATATAATTCAAAAAATAAAAAATCTACCATTAAAGTCATAACCAATAAAAACATACCTCCACTTTTAGAAGGACAATTGAAACTAAAAGTCAATAATTTCGAGACGATCAACCCTATCCCCATAAAATCGAATTCCCCGATAGACAAAGAAGAGTTATCGAAAATCATTCGCACGGACCACTTGTCTAAAATGGAAAAAGATCGTCTCTTCGATATAATTCCAGACAACCAAAGTGTACTTCTGAAACTGGAAGAAGAATTGACCACTACCGTCATAAAACACAAAATCACGACAACAGACAACGTACCCGTCTATACTAAATCATACAGATATCCCCACGCATTTAAACAAGATGTAGAGGAACAAATAAGGGAATTACTGGAGAACGGAATAATACATCCGTCTGCCAGCCCATATTCATCCCCCATCTGGGTGGGGCCCAAAAAACCCGATGCATCAGATAAACGTAAAATCCGAGTTGTTATAGACTACAGAAAGCTAAATGACAAAACCATCAGCGATAAATTCCCGACTCCCCAAATCGAGGAAATCCTAGAAAACCCAGACAAATCCGTCTATTTCACTACAATCGACCTCAAATCTGGATTTCATCAAATCAAAATGGATCCCGAAGGCCAACAGAAAACAGCCTTTACCAGAAACCCCAAACAAATTGAACAATTTTTAGGCTTATTAGGATACTACAGATGATTCATAAAAGACTATTCCAAACTCGTAAAGTCAATGACAAATTAAAAAAAAAGAACAGAAAAAAAGAAGCAGCTTTTCAAAAATTGAAAAACATAATCGCGTCAGACCAAATTCTTGCTTATCCTAATTTTCAACTCCCATTCTTACTAACAACAGACGCTAGCATTAGGTCAGGAAGAGAGCGATGGCGAAACCATCCACTCGGCAGATACTTCGGACAACTACTTCATCCATTTCACGGAACGACCAATTGACTATTACCGAAACCAAATCATTCTCAAGGTTTCCAACATTAACACAGACGTAAGCGAAACACCGTTTCCAAATTTTCAACGAACAGTAATATACAGAAACAAATACGATGTTGGAAACATTACAGAATTATTGAAACAGTACCACAATAATGAACAGACAGCCATTATGGCACCAGAAAATGTAATACCAATGATTCATGAATCATACCAAAAACACGAAAATGGTCATTTTGTATTGACACAATTCCAAGTGGAAGAAGTAACGCGTGAAGAAAGACAAGACGCTATAATAAACAAAGAACACGAATGCGCACATCGTGAGATCACAGAAGTAGAAAACCAATTGAAAAGAAACTATTATTTGCCCAGAATGGCAGCAAAAATCAGAATACTCATCAAAACATTCAAAATCTGTAATATGCATAAGCATGAAAGAAAGCCATATAACATAAAACTTTCCCCAAGACCCACTACAGATAAACCATTCGATAGAGTCCACATGGACATTTTTCAAATCCACAAACAGAACTTCCTGTCATTAGTCGATGCATTTTCAAAGCACGCCCAGCTGATACCTATGGAGACTAAAAATCTCGTTGATGTTAGAGATGCATTGGGCAAGTACTTTACCAACTTCGGCATACCGAAACAAATAGTAACAGATCACGAGACCACCTTTAGGTCTATACAACTGAAAAATTATTTAAATAATCTAGACATCGAATTGAGCTATGCTTCTTGCTCTGAGTCTAACGGCCAAGTAGAAAAAAAACCCACTCTACAATAATAGAAACATTAAATACGAATAAACATAAATTCCACGACTTAGAAATCAAAGCACTTGTCTTATTAGCAGTGTCCCTGTATAACACCTCTGTACATTCACCCCAAATGAAATTGTATTTAACAATAGTCATATTATTTTCCCAAACCAAAAAAAATCGAATCCGACAAATTATTTACAAAAATTAATGCAAACTTAGAAATAGCTAAAAATGTTCAAGGAAAAAGAAACGAAAATGAGGAAAGCGCACCAATATTACAAGAAAACCAAGTTGTATACATTCTTCCAAATATAAGGAAAAAACTATATCCAAGGGCTAAGCCCGCACAAATTCAAAACGTTACAGAGAAAACATTCGAAAACAGTAGAAAAAATTAAAGACATAAACGAAAAATCAAACGTTTAGAAAAACAGTCGGCATATCTAATATACCCTTTTGTAATTCCAGATACATCAACCAACATCAATCCTTGCAATCATACTGCTCACAGCACTGGTGAAGTCACAACATTTAGAGATAAGGAACCTGTTAGACCCAATCTTATTACTAAAAACAAGAAATTGTAGACTACAGACAGTTTAATGTGTAATAAATTATACATCCAATAAACATTACCACTTTAGAAAACAATGTTCTCCAATTCACCACGTTAGCCAGGCAAATAAATAAAGAGCTTCCAATTTCTGAACTCGTTCGGAAAAGTAGTAGAAAAGTAGAGATTTAGTCAACAACCTACGTCAAACAAAACCAATGACACCCAGGAGAACTAAGCGATGGGACGCGATTGGCACCGCATGGAAATGGATTGTGGTGGATACCCGCCTGATCGATAAATTGTATGCGCGCTATCAGCATAAAGCGCAATCCGATACTCGAAGAATGAGCGATTGTTGCTTATGCTGACCTGATGACCTGATCGATCAAAACAACCGACAGGTCCAGGTCAACAACGCGATCAACACTAGAAACGACGAGATACTAGCCACCGTTAATAAGATTATCGAAAATTAATCCTTTGCGAATAAAAACCTATCGGAGGAAATGGATGCCATAACACTCTTGCTGTACATGAGTACGATAAACGACATTCTAGAGGAGATAGATAACACAATCCTGAGGACTCGAATAGAACTCGTCAGCAATAAGATACTCTAACTGAAAGAAATTCTCACTATAGAAACCCTGGTAAACGAACAAGGCATTCATACACAATCTCCCGAAGAAGAATTTTGGCACACCGAAAATTGCCACCAGAGGCGACCTAATGCTCTACATTCTACAAATCCACAAAATAGGAAGGAATTGTGATACTCTCGAACTAATACCTTTAACAGTCAATGACACGATTATAAGCAACCTTCCTTCTCACATTATACGAAGCGGAAACGACTTATTCGAAGCATAATCCAGAGAGAATCATTCCTAAAACCACTGAAAAATAACTGCTCTACACAGATTATATACTAGGCAGAGAGAGCCACTGCGATGCACATTTCGACAATAGCACGGCAATTATACTTCTAGACAACAATAAAATCAACGCCAAAAGGATCGCAAATGAATTCAAATTGCGGACCACATAACCGTTCACTTTATGGAAACTTCGTCATCACCTTCATCAACTGTAACGTAGAGATAAATGATAAAACCTACACGTCAGCGGAGCTCATCAGCGAGATCAAAGAGATTTGAGGCGCCTTCTCAAACCTCGTGATAAGACGGAAAATCAAGAAACAACACGACATCCCCCTTATTCATAATCAGACAATTCTGAACAGAATGGAATTAGAGCACATAAAATTAAAACAGTTCGAACATCAGAAAATGTTACTACTAACAATCGGAGGATTTTCGTCAACAACGGTAATTGCAATAATCATGGTAGCAATCTGTCTTTCTAGAAAGAAAGTTATCATAAAAATGGGAAAGAAAAACCCCACTCGAAGTAATAACGAAAGTACGAGGACGTCCTCGTCCTCTACGCACCAGTCCCATCTAATTCGCGCCAACATCAAACCAAGTCAAGCCAAGCCAAGCTACCCTTAGGAGACGCCACCATCAAACCACACCATCGTCATGGCGCGCATCGACCAAGCCACGCCATCATAATCAATACCAAGCCGTATCATCACCCACGCATCCACCAAGCCACGCCGTCAACATCGTCACACCACCACCAACCCGCCCCGAGTAAAAAGAACAAGGAAAGCAAGCTTAGGAAAAGAAGTAAGGATAAAGCTAGTGTAGCGGGATAACCTATTACCATTATCCTTTCTCACTTGTCATAAAATCCCAACGATCCTATTCCCATAAACTCATTCCCACGCCATAAATTATCGTCATACATGTTTGTAGGCCAAATGCATTTTTATGTCACTAGCTCACAGCTGCATACGATAATATTAAATAACAACCACTCACCCTTGCAGCGTAACATTATGCAGAACTAACCCACTTCAACCAAGTGTGAAATGACAACACACAGAAACAACCACTACCCTTTTGTTCTCCGTTTTGACCCGTTCGAACCAATCGAACGCGCTCACATGTTTCCTTGCTGGCTCCTCCTCCTCTAGAATAGAAGCTATCTTGTGTAGAGTTTTAGTTTAAGCATTATAAAAAGTACATGTCGAATGCAAGCGAGGAGTCTTGCAATTAACTAGTTAAGCCAACGAAGCACGCGAGGAACTAAGAATATAGTGTTGATATATAGATGGAAAGTGTCTGAGTTTCAACAATATCACAAGTGCCCAAAAAGGGATCTCCTTTGAGCCCCTACACTAGGATCAGTCTTAATTGCAAACGCGATCGGACAAGTCGAATAAAGGATAGTTATCCTAAACGAGTGTTTTATTTCCTTTTTATTTCTTTTCGAGGATTCACCTTAAGTGAATCTTGTAATTATAAGCATAAGAATGTACGAAAAAGAAATGAGGTAATAAAAAAAGCAGTGTTAGTTGTAACGTTAACGAGGATGGACGTCTCCTCATCATTTTTCAAGAAAGAAATTCCCCTACAAGAGTACGTGCAATTTTAGAGAATTTTTCTCGGTTACCTTGTCAGGTCTCCCAAAGATAACTCTTTGCCATCGCGATTGGATTCAGATACGACGTACGTACAATAAATAATAGAATATGTAGATTTCTCTGAATTACCTTCTCAGGTTTCCCAAGGATAACGCGGAGATAAAGGGTCGAACCCGAATAAACTTACATTTCCCACGCACGATACTTGTTTACGGATTGTGTAATCTATAGTTCGGTTTGTTTTAGATAAGTTTACGATAGGATCGAGACGTTCCCACGCATGATCCTTGTGTGTGGATCGTGTGGTTTATACTTTGTTTTGCTTATCATATATAGAAAAAAAGGTCCAGTTTTACGATAAGGTTTTTATTTACTTTGTGGCTTTGTGGTAGAAGTGAACTTTTTGAGAGTTCGCTTTCTAAGTCTATTCCAAGGAGGTAATAAATGAGAGAAACATAATGGGTTGCAGGCGATTAACCAGAAGCGGCCAGAAATGATCAATAGGAGTGGTGATGTTTTCCACCAGGACAACGCTCGGCCTCACACATGTTCTTGGTGATACTAAGTTGGCCTCAAAAGAGGCTTGCGAAAACTGGCTGTCTGAGTTTTTTGCAAATAAGGAGAGGGGGTTTTATAAGGGGGAAGATAATGAAGTAGGCGTCTAAATGGCAACAAGTTTGCGAAGAAAGTGGCGCATATTTGACTTAAATTGGATAATTTTAAGTATGTTAAATAAAGCGTCAAATTTCGATCAGAAATACGACATTTCTTTTTCCCCAACCTTATATATATATATAAGTTAAAACAGAAACATCATTCACCAACAAAGAAACACCATTCACATCGCACATCCAGCCTGACCCGATACCAAGGAAAACAGAGACGTCATCACTTTCAAGAGCATCGACCGTTCCCATAGCATCAGCACTTCCAGCCGTGCCAGCATCGAACTATAAACACCAAGAAGTGTACGAGCATAAACACATAAATCAACCTATAGCTCGATCGCCCGATCGATCGTGAACAAACAACCATTGTTCCCCGTCCAACAGCGCAGTTTAGCAGTCAGCATAATTCTAAGCGAGGATAGGTTTCTCCCAATCACAGAAATGAACATAAAGACAGTTCTAAGTTAACTCCCGATGTATTAAGTCTTATTTTTTTAAAAACCTACCGAACAACTCTCCGAGTTTAACTTATATGTTAGATTGAAAAATAATGTAGTCAGTCAGTTGTAAAGAGATCGTCGGCGTGTTGTATTCATCCGAAAACCGCTCGGCAGTGCATTTCGAAGAAAAGTACAGTGACGGACAAAACAATAAAACCGCAGTCTAATGAAATCTTCAATGAAGCCTTGTAACCGCCAAATTTGAATTATGTTCATGCGACACCTCGTGGCGAGCACGTGTACCACTACGACAAAATGTTACACACACTTCAAGCCACCGGAAACAATCATTTCGATTACGACGCGTCGAAAGCTGCGCAAGCATCAATAACCGCACGACAAAAAAATAAGACCAATCTTGAATTCTACCGGGTTTTGCAATTTTATTCCTAAAGTAAGTCCTTTTTCGAAGTGTTTTAATAATATCAGTGATGTTAATAGTCAAAAACGTGTGCTTGATCATAAATTCCAGATATAGTTTGAAACAAAATGGGCCGGAGCTATCACTGCACGGATATTCAGCGAGCAGTAATCAGACAAATGTCCAAGCAAGGTAAAAGTCAATGAGAGATTGCAGCCTTTCTTGGTAGATCAAGAATATTTGTTCTTAATGCTCTTCGCGACCCAAAATCTCGTATTGCAACTGGACGTCCCCGGAAAACCACAAATAAGGATGAAAGTCATATCAAACAGTTGTCAAATATTGACCCGTTCAAGGCAGCGTCGAAGATCAGGGATGAACTGAGCTTGCCAGTGAGTTCCAGAACAATTCAGAGACGGCTTGTTGAGAAGCAGCTCGTCGGTAGGAGTTCAAGAAAAGTTCAGATGCTCACACGTAAGCATCTCCAAACTCGACTGAAATTCGCCAAAGAACATCTAGACTGGATTAGACCCGAGAATGGTAAGAAATGGCGGAATATACTATGGTCTGATAAAACAAAAGTGAATTTGATTGGATCCGATGGAAAACGCTGGGTTCGCCGTCCTATGGACTCTGGTTTCAAGCCTCAGTGCACAATAAGAACAATCAAACATGGGGGAGGAAATAGTATGGTCTGGGGATGTTTTTCGTGGTACGGGGTTGGTCCAATATTCTGGATAAAATCGATAATGGATCAGTACCTCTATGCTGAGATATTGAGAACTGTAATGCTGCCACGTGTGGAATGGGAAATGCCGCTGAAGTGGCAGTTTATGCAAGATAATAACCCAAAGCATACTGCCCGATCGGTCAAAAAATGGTTTGCAGATAACAAAATTGACGTTATGCCGTGGCCGGCACAGTCACCTGATCTCAATCCAATCGAGAACCTATGACAGATCGTTAAGGAGTCATCAGTCCTGCGAAATCGAAGAATAAGGAAGAACTGTGGGCCAAAATCCAGGAAGCATGGTACCCTATTCCTGTCACCACATGTCGAAGCCTTGATGAGTCTATGCCGCGGAGAGTACGTGAAGTTATCCGGAACAATGGTTATACCACCAAATACTAACGATTGGGGTCAAAAGGAACACTTTGCCAAAGAAAGCGATAGTTGGTCCTATTTTTTTGTCACTTATTTTCGTTTGTCCTTTTGTTTGCTAAAAGTGCAATTTTTTTAAAACGTTCTAAACACTTTTAAACAGAGATCGAAATTCTCGCTCGGCTGCGCGATGAATATTCATTCAATCAATCTAGTTTTCTAGGAAGAAGTAAGTTAGTCCAATTCTAAAAATCAAACCAAACGGTTCATAGTTCAATTTCATTTTAGTTCAATTCGTTAATTCAAAGTCCAAAAAATAAAGGTTAAGTTCATTTTCAAAATAGCAGATTGGTGATTCCTTAAATCCGAAACCATTCACCAGCGTTGGCAACCAGGCGCCACGCATCCAAGGCCAGAGCTCCTAACAAGGAAGGAGCTCAACCAAAAAGGTAAAACACCAAGAAACCAGGAAATATCCCATCCGAAAGTAGTTACGAGTTTCACTCGGACGACCCAATCTGGAGTCGTCTGATTCTGAAACATATTCGTGATTACGGGATATTTTCCGCCGGGCCTAGCCCTTAGGCGGCTCGCACACCGGAGCAACAAGCAACTAGCAAGCTGCAATACGCAATATGCAACAAGCAACATATTTGTTGCTCTTCGCATACCAGAGCAATAATAACGCCTGACATTATGCAAACAATCTACTTAACGTACGAAACTTGTCGAATTATGAGCGATAAGTTGCTCTTCAACCGAGACGTCGTGTTGCTAGCGATATGTGTTGCTCTGTAAAGACGAAAGCGATATCGTATTGCGTCGGTGTGCGAGATCACCAAAAATCAAATGGAAAAATCCATTAACGATAATATTGCTTATTGCATGTTGATAGTTGCTAGTTGTTTATTGCTCCGGTGTGCGAGCCGCCTTAAGAGACAAAAAACAAGTCCAGGGAAATAGGTTCCCTGGCTTAGCAAAGATTTGGACCCGTGATTCTTAGGCCTCAATTGCCTACATCTAGGGAAATAAGTTCCCTAGATTAATCATGAAGCGCTCGAGAGAGGACGAGCGAAAAGTCTTGCCTTCATAGCAAGCATCTAGAGAATTTCGATTCCTTAGATTATAGAGTTTATTTGAATGTTGTGCTATTAACAGATGGTTATCGAGTTAGCATTAACCACTGGTGGGCTTCCAGTATCGAGGAAAATGCGGAAATATCTAATCGTTACTGAAAATAATCTGCCAGTTCCTCTGGGAATTTAAAAATACATTCATGTGAAAGAGTTTATTTTAATGTTTTCTATCCACAAAATATCCATATAATACATTTGGGTTTGTGATTTGTCAATCAAGTGCAGTTAGCCGGAAAGCTTCTGAAGATTATTCATCAGAACAAGGTTTTTCGTATCCTATATTGGATGCATAAAACCTTGTGCCTCCAACGTAACGCTCTCGTTTTCGAAGTCCCCTAAATATTCATTTATTCATTCATTCAGAATGGATTTAGATTTAACTTCAAACAAATTATCTCTAAATCAACGATAGTCCTACGTCACCCTTGCGGTTATACCATAGATATAACCCACTTCCTGTTTTTTAAACAATTTTTTGTTTTTATCGTTTTTCAATAAGTGGAATGAATTCTAACATGCTTTCAATTATACATAAGTTAATACACATTTCAGCAATCGGAACTGTCCCATTCCACCAACTACGAACACCAACACTCATCCCGAAAAGACTAATCTTCATAAAAGCCGGACCCTAGAATTTCCCTGCCATAAAACCCATAAGCAGAATTTCCCCGCCATAAAATCATAAACAGGTATGAACATCATAAACGGATAAGGATAATACAGAATAAGATACTGCTGGAGCCAGGTAAACTTTGTATGATTCTAGCATGAACATAAATAGCGCAGTAAGCTAAAATATACAATCAGTACCTTTTTAGTCCTCAATAAACAAGGAGCATCGCTCCTAAAGCAATAAAACTTAGTTTTATTTTTTAACTCATATGCATAAGGGAATGTTCTACCATAAAACGAAATAAATATAACATTTCTGTTGATTGATTAAATATGTGTTTAAGCTTATTGACGTAGGACTACGTCTTTACGTTTTACGAACCATTCCTTAAAACACGGCGCTGCTCAGGGCCATTAAACCTTCCAAAAAAGAGTTTACGAAATACAGTTCAATGCTTTCTAAAACAATATCCAAAATAATAATAAAACACAAATTAATTTTTTTAATAATTTGTTTGCCAGGATATGATGAGTATGAGAATTTGGCAGTTGTTCTGAGCTTATTGATGGTTGGGGACTTTCCCGATTATTTAATTTTCACCAATTCTTAACTTGCTTCTAGATTGAAAGTACAGTCGACATTTAGCTAATTGGACGGACCTGTAATGCGACATATTTATTTGGACATTTTTGTTAACATATAGTTCGGGGTCCAAATTATGACCCCACATTAAAAGTCGACACTGTACCACTGTCATCGCAAATGTTCAATTACAGGTTCAAATCGCCTCCAATGTGACACTGAGTGGTGCCTCGGCACGTCGCATTAAATATAATTTACTGTACAACATGTCACAAGCTGGATGGGAAGAAATTTTCCAACTGTGAAAGCTGTGGCTAGTGATCCCCGATAATCGTTCGATTAATCGATCAATCGAATACTTCCTACAGAAATCGATTATTAATCGAACGAATACTGCACAACCAATAATCGAAGCGAACGAATAATTACCGTCGATTAATCGATCCAAACTCAGAGAGAAAAAAACGTACGGCCGCTGCAGTTTTATCCTGAAAACAAATCATTATCTTTGAGGCTCCCCTAAGTTCGTAAACAAAGCTCAATGCCGTCAACGTGACTTGAGCTTCGTTTACGAATTTAGGGATGAGCAAAAGATAATAATTGATTTTCAGGCGGAATGAACACTTTTTTGATTCCATATAGCTTTCTAGCAAATGAGAAATATTAATCTAACCAATTTTTTTTTCTCAGTGTGGCGATTAATCGATTAATCGATTATTTGGGCCGATTAATCGTATCGAATACTGCTGAAACTGCTGAAAACTATTCGATTAGCCGATGAACGATTAGCATTAGCATTAGCATTAGCATTGAGCAAGTTGCACAATATCGTAGGTGGTACAAATTCAGAACTGTTACTTCAATAGCTCACCTCCATCCGTTACTGACGATTGGTAGTATTTCTTAGATGAAGGCTTGCTTTCTCCAACAGTTAAGAATTGTCCTGGCCACGTCCTTGCAACTGCTGAGGAAAGGAAAGGAATGTTAGTTCGATATTTACTTAAGAGAGATGCAGAGAACTCTACGACCTCTCATAAATATCTCGGGAATTTTGGAAATATGTTAGTAGGGAAGGTTAGCCATAGGATACACTCAGTCAGTGTTAGTGGCACAGCTTGTGATTACTATTACTATTACTATTACTATTACTATTACTATTACTATTACTATTACTATTACTATTACTATTACTATTACTATTACTATTACTATTACTATTACTATTACTATTACTATTACTATTACTATTACTATTACTATTACTATTACTATTACTATTACTATTACTATTACTATTACTATTACTATTACTATTACTATTACTATTACTATTACTATTACTATTACTATTACTATTACTATTACTATTACTATTATGAAAATTGCTCCAGCCTTCCGTTGTTGTCACCTTATTAGCTGAGTTAAAAGATTTGTTAAATGTTATTATGATTTTTATTGATAAAGGAGTAAATCTGTGGGAGCGAAAATGCTTGTGCTTTAGTTATCTCTTCTCCCATAGATACAAACCATCTTATCAATTAGAGAATTAAAAAAAAGAACTAAAGAATTAAAGAACTGAAGAATTGAAGAATTAAATAATTGAATAATTAAAGGATAAAAGATTTAGAGTATCAGTCATTAAATAATTATAGAATACAGAATACAGAATAATTGAACAATTGAAGAATGTTTATAATACGCATCTGAAAAAAAATTAAAACAAAACTTATCTGACGCCACTGCACGCTCGTCCCATCCTATGCTGATTCGATGATTCCTTTGATTGTGATACATTCGCTACGATTATTTACGCTTTCCACTTGGCAACACTTATAGGTTCTCTCACGCTCTGTCCAGAGTTTCTCGTAGATTGTTTTTATCTGTGTGGGTTTTATCATGTTTGCATGGCATACCCACACAGCAACACCGAACAGTCGCTATGTACACACGGATTCTTCGAAACAAACTGTCGCTTCTTGTTTCCACATATTCTTCCAAATCCCAACCCTCCTCGAAATGTGACGAGAGGCTGTACGTATTTACTTTATTCGCACCGGGGAACTCTGTGATTCGCACATGCGCGTATGACAGTGATGAGGGAGCTCTCTTGTTTTTCGATACACACACACATATATCTCCTACGAAATGCGTTTCTGCTACACATTACACCATAAAGTCAACAGAAATAATTATAGCTCATAAAACTACTTTCACGTAAAAACAACGGTTAAACGAAACCCATGTCTGCAACGCTTCTACGTAAAACACACAGCTGAGCTATTGCGCTCCTGAAAATCACACATGCAGGACAAAACACCAATAATCAGCAAAATAGTTTCATTCTGAATTCTATTTCAATTCTGTTCACGAAAACATATTGTTTGAATTTTCTTCATTAAATCAAACACTTTGGCATCTCAAGCGGAGAGCCTTTCATTTTATTTTGACCCACACACGCTCAACGAAGAAATAATTTCAACATGTCGCGACACGAAAACGAGCGAAAGATCATCGCGAGTATATTGTGCCGTAAAAATAAATAAACCGCACTAAACATGCGAAGAAAAACTGCTTCACCGAATAACTTCACTTATTGAAATTGTTCATATGCATCCACTAAACCAGTAACAGCACTATTTCTCATGAAATTATTACACCTCCTTTAAACGTATAAGGAAAAAAAGATTCGAACGCGGAGCGAAGCTAAAATACGTCCGCACCCGACGGCTGCCCGATCGGCACTCGTGATTTTGAAGACTAAATCTAGTAAGCTTGAAATCTTATCTAGGGCTCCGGTTTTTAAGACATCAAGGGATGAAATTAAAACCTCTGAAGAGGCTTCCGGAGCAATTCTTGAACGAGACTTATCGGATGCAGGGTCTACCGGCTCGGGAGCAACAGAAACTACAATTTCAGATGACATCGAGACTCAACGTGAAATTGATGAACTCAATATAAATCCTGTTCTGATTAACAAGAAAACCATGACACAAAGAGTCGCCAGAAACATAAAGGAGGAGGCTAAGGGTTCAAATGATTGGTTGATGAAACAACTGAACATTATCTTTGCAGATGTTAATCGAGATCCGGCAAACAGAATTACATACGTCAGTTTTGATGAGAATTATATTACGGTCAAGTTTGAGAACAACGAGATGCATGAGGCTCTTAGGGTTGACAGGAATAAACCCAAGATCTTAACTCTTCCGGTAGAGTCACCGGTCGCTCCATAACCCACTCCTGTGAGAACAATTGTTCCAACCCCAGAAATGATGGCAGCTACTCAGGAGATTCGATTAGCCGATGAACGATTAACGATTAACGATGGACGAGATTCGATTAGCCGATGAACGATTAAAACGCGCGGATCCGCTGAAAAATATATCATTCTCTTTCAAACCGTAAATCAGTGTAGTTGTATGGCATCGTTTCACATCACATCGCATCAACGGATTGGTGCCGGAGCACTAGTATACCTAATAGCGGTTATAGAATTTCGGCCGCCGGAGTGCTCGAGATGGCTTACAAAGCTGCTCACGACAATAAGAAAACCCGCCTACAGAACAGAGCACATTCGGTTCGGTGGCAACAACTAGTTTCAGCGAGTGGCAAACGCAATCGCAAAACGGCAGCAGGTAGAAGAAGAAAAAAGTTTGTTTATACAGACTGCTTTGGTGGCAAAACCAGCCACCGTAAAACACGGCGCTTTTCAGGGCCATTAAACCTTTCAAAGAAGAGTTCTTAAAAGTTATTCACAATACCAATGCATTCTAAAGTGACATAATATGACATATAATATAAACTGATTTATTTTGTTTATGCTTGTTCTTGAACTTATTGGTGGTTGGGGTCTTTTAAATTGATCATTCAGTTTTCACAAACCCATGCATGGTTTCCGAATTGAAAGTGGCTTCAAATTACCACAAATTGTATGCAGGATGACATTAAGGAATTTTCTCGGTAGCAAGAACTGCTTTCTTTGGTTGATAACTGATGTTGAAAATTGACTGACGTTACATCTGCATTGTATAGAAAAATAACTAAGGAGCAACATGATGAGCTATGTATTTCCTGCTGCTCTGTTCTTATTTTGAAGGACTTCAATCCGAAGGTCATCCGTCCCTGTATTTACTGTTGGTTTTTCAGAACGCTTATAGCTCGTTTATTTCTCGACAGATCGTAGAGTTCGTCTCCAAAACCTCAGTTCTTTTTCATTTTTATTTACTTTGTTTGCGGGGACTACAAATTCTACAATTCATTCGTCTCCGAAACCACAGTTTAAGGTACGGTAATGTGCTCAATAGTGAAATATATGATAGTGAATGAGCTGATGACCACCTATGCATTCCCTATCACAACCATCATTTTGATTGTACGATATGTGCATACGCCAAAAGATGCCCGGCGTTTAACATTTAATAAGTACAAAGCCTTCAGAAAAAAAATAATCAAGAATCAAGTTTGTAAAAAAAAGGCAAAAACACAACACCAAAGGTTCTTTTCAGAACCCCCAACATGTTCATAAAGAGTAAACAGTAAACTAATCCATTTTTCAGGTAGATAGGTAGGTATTCACGTAGGTGAAGAAAATAAAACAATATTTTTAAAATATATATTTAGCAAAAGCTGTCCCCTTTGTATAGTCCTACGTCACTCCGGTTATGTCCCCGACATTACCCACCCGTCTTTTTTTTTTATTAGAACAGCAACTGTACGTGCAATTTTTTGATTCACTGTAGTCCTTCAAAACTGTGAGGAAACTAGCGAGAAGTAGGATCAGGCCAAGAGAACTTGCTGTAAGTAACCAGTGCGCTAAGTCAGAGCGAATCTCTTTTCTCCCTTCCAGTAGCATAGGCCTTCTTAATAGCAAGGCAACTAGTTGGAAGCGTCGAGTCAGACGTATAAATTTCATTTTCTCTAAATTATATCACTCCCCCGCAGAGTGTGACATGTGCATTCCACATGTCATTTTCATGCTTCTAAATTTTACATCTACAGCAAAGCACACCAGTGGGCATTGAACCTTCAGTTCAATTGCCTGCACAAAAATTGTCAGCGTTTACAGCGACGAACGAAAGTGTCGCATTTCATCTTTACTGAACCTCGCTGTTACCATGTGTACATTCATGGTTTTTTCGAGGTTCCTATCTTTGTCTCTTTCGCATGCACATCGATCCCGATTGGTGATCGTGTACATAGCATTTACATAAATCGGTGCTTCAGGCGTCTCAATCGGGACTCTTGTAAAAAACTTCCAGGAACAATAAAGGGATTCCAGTTTAACCGAGCAACGGACGTAGTCGTGATTCGCTATAAGATATCACAGCACTAAAACCGTAATCGACGCGATTTGTTACATGGCGACCCGCGAACAGGGTCTTACCTGCAAATAATCGTGAAAAGTATCTCAAGTGATTTCGAATAGTAATCGTTCAGCTCTAACCCCATAGTGAAATCTAAGTTCTTCGGTCAAGTGAAAAGTGGAAAAATGGGCAAAACAAGCTCGAAACATGCACAAAATACGGGTGACCCTCAGGTCAACATCCTCAACCGGTTAGATGAGCATGAAGAATTATACCAAGACCATGACTTTAAATTGATAGTGATTCTGTGCATCGTGGGGTTGAATCTAGCAATCACCCTATACGAAATGTATAAGAAACATACTCGCAATCAGGCGCTGAAAGTTGCCAAGTCCATTGCCAACCTACAAAGTGCGTAATGTGTGATACCGATATTCAACACTATACCAACAAGTGTTATCACAGTCCAAACAAAAAGACTAAAGTAAAGTGACGTGAAGAAGACTAAACAAACATTAATGCGCCCTGCATCGCAAATAAAATAATGCAAACAGTGTTATACGAGAAAATAAAATCGAAAAAAACGGTGACAGAAGGAGAGCACATCCACCGTTCAAAGAGCTACCGGCAACAAGGAGCGGCTCCAACAAAGGGCTACCAACAACTTGGAGCGGCCCCACCAAAGAGACAACCCTCATTTTGTTTCATGCAACCGCAACCCGCAACCTGGATCGTCCCTAACGACGATCACCGCAGCTCATACTTAAGCGCCCTGCGAAGGAAAAACAGTGAAGCGGCAACCAATACGACAACGATGTAAGTTAAAACAAACGAATAATAATAATAAAATAGTGTTAAGTCGCTAGACAAAAATTTTAAATTTATGGACCTAGTAGATGCACTGCTAGCAAGCCTAAAGAAAACCTTAGTAAATTGAAAGAAAAGCCCAAACAGACGATATAGGAGATTAACATTATTAAAAAAGTTAAATAACAGCAGACAAGTTTATGACGAGATATTAAATATAATTGAACTGTTTGAGGAAAGTAGACAAATTTTTCTCGTAAAGGCAGCACGAATATTATTCGGCGAAATAAAGACTTTTATAGATGCTAGACTCGACCAAAATCATTTAATTTCGTTCAAAACATTAGGGAAAGTTGTGTTGTGGTTCATAAAATTATATAAAAACAATATGACCACAAACACGGAAATTATAAAAATAGCATCGACCCTGATCCCACAATACAATGGGTCAGTCGACAAACTACCGGCGGTACTTTCCGCACTAGCTGCGTTAAAAACACTTGTTTCAGATACGAACAAAGTTGCGGCAATCCAAGTTGTGCTTTCACGCCTTGAAGGCAAAGCTCGAGTGGCGGTGGGAGACAATCCCGCCACTGTAGATGTTATAATAAATAAATTAAAAGAAAAATGTGAAAAACGACCGCACCCAGAAACAATAGTGGCGAAATTAGATGCTACGAAGCAAACTGGCAGCATTGGGCAATTCGCTCAACAAATCGAGACACTCACTCTCGAGTTGAAGAGATGCTACCTTGCAGAAAACATCCCCGTTGAAGCGGCGGCAAGTTTAGCTACAAGAGCTGGCGTAAAAGCTCTCACTGCCGGTATACGTAGCACAGAATCAAAAATGATTCTAAAAGCGGGGCAATTTAACTCGTTGGATGCAGCAGTCGCAAAGGCGATTGAAAACGAACCAACGAGCAATAATCAAAACACCCAAGTGTTGTTCGCTAGAAGAGGTAATTTCCAAAACCAACATGGAAATTTTCAAGCTTACCGTGGAAATGGAAAAGGCCGCGGAAGAGGAAATTTCAACGGTAGACCTAACTACCGAAATTTCCAAAACCATCATGGAAATTTCCAAAACTATCATGGAAATTCCCAAAATCAACATGGAAATTTCCAAGCTTACCGTGGAAACGGAAGAGGCCGTGGAAGAGGCATGAACCATTCCACTTATTATGCACACACACAACAGAACTCTCAAGAAGTGGATTCGCGGCATCAACAAATGCCCATGCATCAAGTACCGTCAACACAACAATATGTACAGCAACCACCAGTATCAAACAATGGAAATATCCACCCTTTAGGGGTACCTCTCAGGCAACATATACCATAAATGTGTCTGCCACTAATTATATCAAACTCATGCTCGAAATGACAGATACGCCAAATCAATGAAACAGAAACAATGAAAAGTAGATTGCGGATCTGACATATCGGTCATGAAATCAAATAAAATAAAAAGCTCGCAAATTTATTATCCCTCTGAAAATTGCAGTATTACTGGAATAGGCCATGGTAATATTAGTACCATAGGAACTACAAGTACTGACATACTACTAAATGGTTTAAAAATTCCACATAAATTTCACATAGTAGAGGAAAATTTCCCTATCCCTACCGATGGAATTATTGGTAGAGATTTTCTAGTTAATTACAAATGTAAAAACGATTACGAGTCTTGGTTACTCAAAATAAACATTGACTTTGAAACACTCGAAATTCCTATAATAAATAATTGCGAAGGACAAATTGTAATACCAGCACGGTGTGAAACCATCAAAAAACTTATAAATACAAACGTAACAGAAGACAGTGTCGTCTTTTCAAAAGAAGTTGCACCAGGAATTTTCTGTGCAAACTCAATTGTGAGCAAAGATAATGTTTTTGTCAAATTTATAAATACCACTGACAATGATTTTAAATTATCTAAAACATTCAAACCAAACCATGCTTCACTAAATACGTATGGTTGTTATCCAATCAACGGAAACTCAGATAACCCCGAACGAAAACAAAAGTTAAAAGAGGAAATAAATACACAAGGCTTAGAACCTCACGTTAAAGGTCGGTTTTAATCTTTCTCTAGAATTTAACGACATCTTCTCTTTACAAAACGATGTTTTAACTCATAATAATTTTTATGAGCAAAATATACAACTAGATAATCAAAAACCTGTATATATAAAAAATTATAGAACACCCGAATCTCAAAAACCAGAAATAGATGCACAAGTCAGTAAAATGCTAAATGAAGGTATCGTTAACCACTCGACATCTCCATTCAACTCACCTATCCTACTAGTGCCCAAGAAATCCTCAACAGACGAAAAGAAATGGCGTTTAGTAGTTGATTTTAGGCAATTAAATAAACAAATTATCCCTGACAAATTTCCACTTCCCCGCATAGATGAAATCTTAGACCATTTAGGTCGAGCGAAGTATTTTACAACACTCGACCTTATGTCAGGATTTCATCAAATTCCATTAGATGAAACATCAAAGCGATATACAGCCTTCTCCACCGAAAAGGGTCATTTTGAATTCAATAGACTCCCTTTCGGATTAAACATTAGCCCAAATTCATTCCAACGAATGACGTCAATCGCGTTAAGTGGCTTACCGCCACATTGCGCATTTCTTTACATAGACAACATCATCGTTGTAGGATGTTCCATAACCCACCACATCGAAAACTTACGCAAAGTGTTTTTACAGTTACGAAAATTCAATTTAAAATTGAACCCATCAAAATGCCATTTCTTCAAGAATGAAGTGACCTATGTGGGTCATCACATCTCGGAAGATGGCATACAACCTGACAAAAATAAGTACTCGGCAATAGCAAATTATCCAGTGCCGAAAAATGCTGATAAAGTTAGACGATTTGTTGCTTTTTGCAATTATTATCGTCGCTTTATTCGAAATTTTGCTGACATAACTAGCCCATTGAATAAACTACTCCGCAAGGAAACAGTATTCAATTGGGATAGTGAATGTCAAAAACCATTCGAACATTTGAAAAACAAATTACTATCCCCGCAAATTTTACAATTCCCTGACTACCAAAAAGATTTCATCATAATCACGGACGTATCAAAAGTAGCCTGTGGAGCAGTCCTAGCTCAGCTTCATCTTGGTGTCGAACTACCAGTCGCATTTGCCAGCAAAGCATTTACGAAAGGTGAATCGAATAAATCAACAATAGAGCAAGAGCTAACTGCGATACACTGGGCGATCAATTATTTTCGACCATACATATACGGTCGTAAATTCATTATACGTACGGACCACCGACCATTGATTTACTTATTTTCATTAAAAAATCCTTCCTCTAAATTAACCCGTATGAGATGGGATTTAGAAGAATACAATTTCGAAGTGGAATATATCAAAGGCAAGTCAAACGTGTTGTCAGATGCTTTGTCGAGAATACAAGTGACATCTGAAACACTGAGACAAATGTATATAGTAACTAGATCTATGGCAAAGAAAAATCCTTCTACACCAACTGCCAGCCAGACACAGAAGCCTGATCAACTTCACGTGTACGAAGCTGTCAGTGGTTTAGAGGCATTCGACTTACCAAAATTAACATTTTCATATAGTAATAATAAAATAAATATGATAATATACGACAAAAAATTCCGTAAGAGACTAACCCCAACGTTAGCACTCGCAATAGAAAATCCGGAAAATTTTAAATTTGAATTAGAAAAATTCTTTAAAATAATCGATGGCAGGCCTGCCGATAATACAACTATGGAAGGAAAATTTCCAAGAAAGCTAGCAATAAAAACAAATGACATTTTATTCAAACACATTGATTTAAATTCATTCAAAAATTTCGGTAATGCTGTTCTTAGGAACGCTACCATAATAATTTACCAGAAACCCGTGGAAATAAAAACAGCGGCAGAGATTAAAAACATTTTGCAACACCATCATGACTCTCCGACGGGAGGTCATCCGGGTATAAATAGATTATATAAAAAACTAAAGTCACGTATAGTCTTGGCCAAACATGAAACAAACTGTTTCAGACTATATCAAGGTATGTGAACTTTGTAAAATAAACAAACATGCGATATCAGCAAAAACGCCAGTTATCGTTACTACTACACCCAATAAAACCTTCGATGTTGTGTCAATTGACACCATCGGACCGTTTCCTCTCACTGAAAAATGAAACCGCTATGCAGTAACATTGCAATGCGATCTTTCCAAGTATGTGATTGCAGTCCCCATTCCGGACAAATCTGCTGTTACATTAGCAAAAGCAGTCGTAGAAAAATGCATCCTTACATACGGCCCAATGAGATGTATCAAAACAGATCAAGGAACAGAATACAAAGGAGTTTTTGATGAAATCTGCAGTTTACTACAACTAAACCACACTTGTTCGACAGCGTACCATCCACAAACGATTGGCGCTTTAGACCACAAACGTAACCACAAATGCTTGAATGAATATACAAATGAACGAAAAAACGATTGGGACGACTGGCTACCATTTTACTGTTTCTGTTACAATACAACACCTAACATACAACACGACTTCACGCCATTCGAATTAATTTTTGGAAAAACATGTAATACCTTTGATTTTTGTAACAACAACGTAGATCCTTTATATAACTTAGACTCTTACCAGAAAGAACTCAAATTTAGACTAAAAGTCACTCACAACAATGTCAGGCAAACTCTAGTCAAAGAAAAATTCAAAAGAACAAACACAACCAATATACAACAAACAACAACCAATAACATAAATATAACTGATATAAAAATCGGCGATAGAGTGTTTTTAAAAAACGAAAATAGACACAAATTAGATCCCGTTTACAATGGACCTTTCGTAATTTCAAAATTAAACACACCAAACGTAACGATATCAGATGCATATAATAAGCAGCAGGAAGTTCACATTTCAAGACTAATCAAATAGGCAGATAAACCGCCTCCTTTTCCATTAGGGGTGTTACGGACCCAGTAAAATTGAATGATAGGAGCGCTTCCAGGCGCAATGTAAATTTTATTTAGTAGCGCATTTGGCGTAATTAAAAGAACAAATTTATTTGTAAACAGATTCAGGCGAGCATATGTTTTGACTCAGCCTGGGTCTGTATGAGATAAGCGCAACAGGCGCAAATAAAATCAATACCAGCGAAAAGGGACTGTTTCTCTTTCCATCTTTAGCTTCCAACAAGATTACCGTGCCAGATGTTTTTACATCCCAGCCTTATGAGTTTAGATAAGACCCAAGCGAGAGCACCGGGCCACCCAAGGGGTGCTAGTTTGATCAAGTGCAGCCCAGATAGGGAGCCAGACAAAAATAAATATTTAATGACGGCAATTAGCCAAGTTCGTTCCTTATCGCATGAGGACGAAGAAACCAAAAGAGCGTGCAAGATGATGTTTGTTTAGGTTTCCGTACGGAAGGCAAAGTCTATTTGCTAACCGCATGGTCTCGCGCCTTATCGCATGAGAGCGAAGGGCCGAAGACCAAATAGGACGCTAAACGCATGCGTTTAAGCGATAAACGGCGTAAATTTATGACGCACGCAAATTAGGGCATATGTTTGGGACTCTACGCGGTGGCGTAGTGGAGGAAGAGAAACAGAAATTCTCACGCTAGTAGATTAGATTAGGACCGCACGAAATAGGCGGGTAAACTATTATCAGGATGTTTGTTGACATCCTAATTATGAACAAGGGCGTACACGCCAATAAGCTAGAACAACTTAGGGAAAAAAATCAGGCATATGTTTTACGACAGGCGTAAACATGCGCAAAGCGCACTAATTTGTTTAGGTCCCGTCCTCTTCGGCGCACCAAAGATAAGCGCGAATGACGGGAGAAGCATAGGACCGCAAACAAGTGGAAAAGGTTCCATGCGGTAAATACAGATAACCGATATGTTTCGGTTATCTGAATAGGAAACAGCTGGGAAAAATCCCACGCTGAGAAATTCGGAGGCAGATAACCACGTGGTTGGTTATCTGTGAGAATAGGAAAGGGAGATTGTTCTCTCCTTAAAAAACATGTATATATAGTTTAAGTGAGGAAGAAGTAAGTCAGTTCGATTTCATATTCCAAACCTTAAAGGTTCAGTTCAGTTCAGTTCAGACAAGGTTCAGTTCACAAATTCACACGAAAAGTTCAAATTCATGTTAAGAAGCCAAATCAAGTTCAAAATTTAAGTTCAAATCGAAAAGTTCGATTTCAAGTTAAAACTCAATTATAAAGTTTGTTTTGTAAAGTCTTTATAAGTTGTTAAAATAAAGTTAGTAAAACCTTAAACACGTGAGATCATTCCAACCAACGAGACGAGCGCCCGGCGGTAATCGTGATCAGAGTTCCTAACAGGGAAGGAACTCAAAAAAGGGCAGATTGGTGATACCTTAAATCCGAAACCATTCACCAGCGTTGGCAACTAGGCGCCACGCATCCAAGGCCAGAGCTCCTAACAAGGAAGGAGCTCAAAATTAAAGGTATAAAAAACATTCCCAATTTTCCCATCCGAAAGTAGTTACGAGTTTCACTCGGACGGACCAATCTGGAGCCGTCTGATTCTGAAACGTATTCGTGATTACGGGAACTTTGGAAGGGGCTTAGCCCGTAAGAGACAAAAACAAGTCCAGGGAAATAGGTTCCCTGGCTTAGGAAAGATTTGACTCCCGTGATTCTTAGGCCTCAATTGCCGACATCTAGGGAAATAAGTTCCCTAGATTAATCACGAAGCGCTCGAGAGAGGACGAGCGAAAAGTCTTGCCTTCATAGCAAGCATCTAGGGAATTTCGATTCCTTAGATTATAAGGACAATGGCGATAAACGTTAATGAGAGTAAACTTTCTGCCGACTTAGCAATATTTTGGTAAATCAATGTGTATAGATTTACGAGGGCCGAAATGATGCGGCAGAAAATTATAGCAAGAGAGCTATGAACGCCATAGTTTAAACAATATGCGACACTCGGTAAGCAGTGTCATCTATTAGATAGAGATTTTATAGCCGCCGGTAGAACAGCGACATCTAGGTGTAAATCTAGATGATGAATTAACGTAGATGCTATGTAGCTGTTAGGTTTAGTCTTAAGTTTTGACTGAATAAAGCACTTACTCACTCGCTCACTCACGCACTCTCTAAAAATTGACAATACGACTTGTCATTTTTAATCCGAAACCGCCAGAAGGAGGACCATTCACCACCAGACGATCAGCACAGGCCGGGAAATTTTCAACGAGGAATCACATTCTGTGATTTCAGGTAAGTATTCAAGCAATCCCATTTCCGAACGTAGATTACTTGCTTCTCTTCACCGGACCGCACTGGAGCCGGACGAAGTTGAAGTTTTGTAACTACCCTAGCTGGGATTCACTTGTTACAAAGGGGACTTGTCCCATTGTTGAAAAAGTCTTGCAAGCATCTAGGGAAATATTTTCCCTAGATTTAACAATTTGGTTTTGTGATTTTTCAATCAAGTGCAATCAACAGGTAGTTTTCACGTTAGCATTAATCACTGGTAGGCATCGAGTATCGTGGAGAATTTGGAAAGACATTATCGTTGCTGAAAAATAATCTGCCAGTTCCCCTTGGAATTGAAAATTACACTCAAGCGATCGAGTTTATTTTAATATTTTCTATCCATATAATACTGCGACGGGAATGTAAACGATATGGTGTAGTGACCCTTTTCACGCGTCCCATAAGAAATATTTTAATAAAAATTCTAATGGTTAAGATTCCCACTAGAGGGAAAATCCAACCAAGGATCTTCCAATAGGATAGTTGGAATTTTCCATACTAATGGAAAATTCCATATATGCAGGAGGTAGCAAATAACATAATTTTAGTTTTGAGAGATGTACGTCCTCAGCGAAGGATTAGGATAAGAGTGGAAAATAAAGGGAGTCGATGGTCTGCCACGGAGGAGGACGCTCGTGTCTCTTCGGAGAACAGTTTAAAGTCTTTTATTGAGTATCATTCATAATGGGTAAGGCCGAAGTACTATTGGTTGCCGCAGTAGGAGTTGCCGCTGCCTGTGCTTACCTGATCAACCTCCTGGATCACATTACCCGGTTTAGTAATGGGTGTGTTTCCCTCATCCATGCAATATCCATATCAATGGATAGAGAAATTGTATTCTGCCCCCAATATTGGTCAGAAATATTAACACGAATAATGACAGGGGTCTTGTTCTTAACATGTTTACTCCTATATTGGATGTACCATCAATATGTGAAAAGAAATATGTACATGGCGACCGTCCGAGATGCGAAGCCGGCCTAAAGTGAAAAAAAAAATAAATAAATGAAGTGAAGTGCGATAATGACGATTACTAAAATAAATGAAACATTAAGAAGACTAAAACCCGCGAGTGAAGTGAATTTACCAATCCTTATAGACACAAATATAAAAAGCATTTCTAGCCTGTTGAAAGCGCTAGAGGAAAAACAATATGTGGAAGTGATAAAAAAGTTCAAAAATTCGTGTGCAGTAAAAATTACCGAGAAATTCAACATGGTAAATGTACTGAAACATCCCATACCCACCAAAGCAAAAAACATTCGAGCACACGCAAAAAAGTTAATGCCCATTGAACATGGACAACTAATATTAACTACGAGTAGAGGCGTAATGTTACAACGACGAGCAATGTCAGAACACGTCGGTGGTCAAATCATCGCGTTCATATGTTAAGTGCATTTTGAATACAATAGTCTCTTCGTCGACGACGGAAAAGTGAACTATTTTGGTGCCACAATTATTAGCAAGTGGTACTAAACGGTGCAGCGACCTATACAGTGAGACAGTGAGATAAATCAAAAGTGAGCAATGGGGCTAATAAGTTCAAAAAAGAAACAAGACAATACTGGCGACGCCCAGGTAACCATTTTAAACAGTTTGGAACAGCCCACGCTGTTCCATGAAAATAGCGAATTTCTCCTATGGATAATACTGGCCATACTATTGGTATCGGCTGGTTTGAAAATATATGAACAGTACAAAAAGTGCACGCGCGCCGAGGCCCTCAAAGCTGCGAGGTCAGTTGCAGCATTACAAGTGTGAAAAAACATCGTTTTATGTGAGAAACGAAGATACTGTGAAGTCATCGAAGTGGCTAAGCCAATGGCTTATACGAAAAGCCTCTCGCACCGAGGGAGGCCCAGCAGACACCACGAATAACCCACTGCTTGATCGCACCGATAAGCAGGTCACAACCGGTAAGGAAGGATATCAACACACCAATGTGACAACTCTAAACGCATCAAGCAACAAGGTAAAAGAAATGAAAGACAAATGTTTATAACTACATAAATTTAAGAGATATGTTTTAATGGAAGCACAAATACTAGAACTAGAGGACAAAATATTAGTGCTAAAAAATTTGCAATCGCACTTAAAGAAAAATCCTAATAGGAAATTCCTACAAACTACATTATTATCAAAACAAAGCCTACTAAAAATAACCTACAACGAAGTGATTGTAAAATTAGCTAAAATTGAAGAGCAATTATCATTAACACAGCTCACATACTATACGAAATTAGCAAGGTCATTATACGACGAAATTTATGTAATTATTACCCAAAAACTAACCTACTCCCCAGAGAGGAGAATTAAGTTTAAATCGCTAGTAAACGCAGTGATATTTTGTAATCGTACAAAATTATTATACGAATCTAAAATGGCTAGCGTAGTAGAAATAATAAAGGTAATCACGTCATGCGGTGCTGCCGTGCTGCTGGCTGATATAATTCCTCCGGAATTATGGACAAGCTACCAGTCAGTGTCTATTCTTCTTGTGAGACAGAAGTGAGGGTTTTAAGTGCTTGTTTCAAACAGTGAAATACTTTGTGAAATTATAAGGATGTTTGACTTGTTCAAATTACTTGCTCCGCTAGCTATTGCAAAAGTGTTAGACATTCGTGCGTTTGCTTTAGCGATTATCGAAAATAACTTTGTGAAAAAGTTAGAGCAATGGATTCAAGGAGTAAAGAAACCGAAAGCTGTGAAGTTGAAACAGTTTCTGATACAATTGAACATAAGTTGTCAGAACGTTTTGGAATTAGTGGATGCGAACGAGGGCCAAGCGGATCTGGAAATGCAACTGAACCTATTTACTACTGGCTTTAGAGATGTCATTGTCGATGTCAGTCTTTCGGGACTTTTTACAATTGCTAAAAAAGCCCGAGACGAGCGAAGTGGACGCAAGTCTTTTATCATTGCCTTCCACGTCGAGAAAGCGACGTGCGTCAATGGAATCGGTTGTCAGTGTTGCAACGGACAACAGTGGCGAATTGGAGACGGATGTACCGTCGAAGCGACAGGCCATGGACATATCTACCACTCCTGCACCTTCACCAGTTCGCAGTGCCGATGTACGTTCTTACGCGGAACAAAGCGACTCCGACGAAGAGGACCTTTTCTTCCATTGTCGGAACTCTCGTCCGAACACTGGCAAAATATCTTACTCGTACAAAGGGATGGTCACACCATCTTCGAGGAGTCGGATAATAGAATTCAAGATATACGACAACGCAAATACTTATATGAGTTGCAACAAGATGGATCGTTGGAGACAAGCAAGTTGTCGGGGCACAATTGTGACCTCAACGAAAGAAATGTTGGCCCAGTACAAAGCGAACAACAAGTTGGTAGTTTCCAAAGAAAGAGGAAAACTTCCAACGATGGTAACCCCGCTAGAAGCAGACGCAAACAATCTGTTAATAAACGCAGTGAAATCGACTCAGTTCTGGGAGCAACTGGAGACGGAAGCTCTGAAGAGGAAAAATTGAACAAATCTATATTGAGTTTATGCACAAAAGAGCAATTGAAAGAAATTCAATTGAAAAATATCTTGATGAAGGAGATTTTAAAATATAATTGCACTCCATTACAAAATTGTTCAAAAGTCCGAAAATGGAAGAATAATCCTGTGCTCATTCACTATAAATCAAAGAATAAAATTTTTGAAGATGCAATTCGTTCGGTAAAAGAAAAATTTGTAGATTATACTGTTGCTGAATTTGTTCTTTATTACGAGATGTTAAATAGATGGCCTTTATTTATTGCTACTAGTAAATGCTCTGATATATATTATTCGTTAGGAAAATCAGTTAAATTTCTTGAAAAAGCAATTGAAATTCAATTTGAAGATGTTAGAAATTTTTTGCAAACAGTTTATGATATAATAGACAGAAAAAATCTAAAGTGTAATACATTATATATAAATGGGGCACCAGGAAGTGGTAAAAATTTTATAATGGATCCTTTTTTAAATTTTTGTTTAGTAGTTGGCCAAATGAACTCTTTGAGTAAACAGGATTTATTTGCTACAATGGGTCTTTTACGAGCACGAATTGGTTTAGCTAATGACATAAAATTTTCAAGTAGTGAAAGTGAATATATAAAAAATATTGCTGGTGGAGGTCAAGCTGCTATTAGGGAAAAGTACAGTGATTTACAAGTACTGGACAGAATACCAATGGTATTCCTTAGTAATTTAGAACTGTTTGATTTAGACGATCCAGCTTGGAGTCAAAGAATATTTCATTTCCGAACATATCATATTCCTTACGATGGAAAACCAGATAAACTTAATAACGTAATATCGTCGTTGCAGGCGTGTAAGCCACTGATCAACAACGATAATAATGCAGCAGCAATACAAACAATCCTTTCACGTATGGAAGGAAAAGCACGAGCTGCAATAACAGAAACTCCAAACAGTATCGACACCATCATAACAAAACTGAAAGAAAAATGCCAAATTTCAGTCGAGCCGAACACGTTAATCGCGAAACTAAATGCAACTAAGCAGAGCGACAGTTTCGTTAGATTCTCAGAGGAAATTGAAAAACTAACTCTCAATTTGGAACGTGCGTATTTAAACGAAAACGTTCCACTAGAAACGGCTACAAAACTTGCCACGAATGCTGGATTAAAAGCATTATCAACTGGCGCTAGAAACAACGAAATAAAACAACTACTTAAATACAGAGAATTCAACTCTCTAACCAAAGCAATAGAAAAGGCTTCAGAGATAGAATCTGAAAAATTACTAAGTGATTCAGCAAAAGTATTCGCTTACAATAAACGAAACAATAACAGAAGACCGGGAAATCAGTCTCAAAATAGATATACGTATCAAAATAATAAATATGGCAACCAAAATCACCAAAATCAAAATCGTGGATATCGAAATCCACAATTTAACAATCCAAATCTGCGCCAACAAAACAGAAATAACCAAACACAACAAAACAACTGGCGGCAAAATTCATTTACCAATCAACAAATTAATTCAAGATCGCCAAGAAACCAAAATTTTAATACAAATTTCAGACCTCCTGCTGGTCGAAACTTTAATCCAAATGTTTATTATATGACCCCGGAAAACCAACTGGCCCCCCAACAGATACCAGTTGGGGGTCAGCATATTATTCAAGACCAACAAACTATGTCTGGCCAGCATCACATTATGCAACAGCCACAACAGCCACGACAACAACTAATGGTAACCAATTTGCAAAACCATCGACAACAAATGGAACTTTCAACATAAACACAACTTTTTCAAATTTTGTGGTTTAGAAAACAGAAGTCGCGAATTCTGAATGTACCTTTCTAGTAGATTCAGGAGCCGAGATTTCAGTAATTAAGCCTACAAAATTAAACTATAATGCAATAATAGACAAAAATCAAACATGTTTAATAACAGGTATACAACAGCAACCAGTAAAAACTATTGGTACCATTGATATACCACTGCAATTAACTGACAACTTTATCATAAACCACAAATTTCAAATTATCCCCGAATGCTTACCCATACCTACAGACGGAATTTTAGGACGAGACTATTTAGCAAAATTTAGATGTATAATTGACTATGACACATGGACTCTAACTAACTCAATAAGCTCACAACATATACAAATCCCAATTCAAGATAAATTAAACGAAGACATAATTATACCCCCACGATGTGAAGTTTATAGGATGATAAAATTAAACGTCCCAAACCAAGATTATGTTTTACTATCTACAGAATTACAATCAGGTGTATTTTGCGCAAATTCCATAATAAATCCACAAAATCCACTCATAAGAATTATCAACACAACAGACAATACAGTAAAAATTAAAGAAAACTTTACAAATTTTGTCCAACCTTTATTTAATTACGATATTCTACAATTTAATCAAGTTACTCAAAACAACAGAAACGAAAAATGTTTAGCTGAATTAGACTTGACAAATTCCCCTACTTTTGCGAAAGATAAACTTAACGAATTATGCAAGAAATACAACGATTTGTTTGCCCTTCAAAATGACACTTTAACTTGCAACAATTTCTATAAACAAAAAATTAACTTGAATGACTCGACACCAGTTTACATAAAAAATTATAGAATACCAGAAGTTCACAGAACAGAAATAGACATACATGTACAAACAATGCTCGACGAACAAATTATTCAACCATCTAACTCACCATATAATTCCCCAGTATTGCTAGTACCCAAGAAATCTACTAATAATGACAAAAAATGGCGTCTTGTCGTAGATTTTAGGCAATTGAATAAGAAAGTAATTTCAGATAAATTTCCCCTACCCCGAATTGATGATATACTTGATCAATTGGGTAGAGCTAAGTATTTCTCTACGCTTGATCTGATGGCAGGTTTTCACCAAGTTGAGCTAGAGGAAAAATCAAAACAATATACAGCTTTTTCGACAAATTCAGGCCATTATGAATTCAATAGACTACCTTTCGGACTTAATATCTCACCCAATAGTTTCCAGCGTATGATGACGATAGCTCTCAGTGGACTACCGCCAGAATGCGCATTCCTATACATCGACGATATCATAGTCATCGGATGTTCCATAAATCATCATTTAAAAAATCTAGAAAAAGTTTTTCAAAAATTAAGACAATATAACCTCAAATTAAACCCAGCTAAATGCAAATTCTTTTGTGCAGACGTTACATATTTAGGACACCATATTTCAGCTGAAGGTATACAACCTGATAAAACAAAATTTTCAGCCATTCAAAAATACCCACAACCACAAAATGCTGACGACGTCAGAAGATTTGTCGCATTTTGTAATTATTACAGAAGATTCATCGCACATTTTTCAGACAAAGCAGCTCCACTAAATGCCTTGTTGAAAAAGAAAGCAATTTTTAATTGGACTGAAGAATGCCAAAATTCATTTGAGATATTGAAACAGGAACTTTTGAGCCCTAAAATACTACAATTCCCAGATTTTTCAAAACCTTTTATCCTAAGTACAGATGCTTCTAAAATTGCATGTGGCGCTGTACTTGAGCAAGAACATAATGGAATTAGATTACCAATAGCCTATGCCAGCCGTAAATTTACAAAAGGCGAAAGTAACAAATCAACAATAGAACAAGAACTTACAGCGATACATTGGGCAATTACATACTTCAGACCATATCTTTACGAACGGAAATTTACAGTAAAGACTGACCACAATCCATTAGTACATTTATTTAGTATGAAAAATCCATCATCTAAGCTGACACGAATGAGACTTGATTTAGAGGAATTTAATTTCGATATCGAACACGTAAAAGGGAAACAAAATGTCGGGCCTGACGCTCTTTCGCGTGTCGAAATCAATCTTGAAGATCTTAAAACAATGTCGATCTTGCCAGTACAAACCAGATCTATAACCAAAGATAAACCACAAGCTCAAGTTAATGAACAAATAGATAATAAGACTGATCACCTCAGAGCCTATGATTCTATTAACAATATTGATGCTTTTGATATACCTAAAGTAACATTTGAACTAAATAACACTGAAATTAATATTTACATCAAAAATAAAAACCTGAAAAGAATTCTTGCTCGAGCGCAACTATTCTATTACAAAGGTATGATAAATTTTATAGAATGCATACAACTTATAAACGATATGGCCAAAACAATGAACTTAAAGAAAATTGCAATCAGTGTAAAGGATCCAATATTTAACATCCTTCCCGGGAATGGAACATTGAATGAAGCAAATAATACTACATTGAATGGAATAGAAACGTTTAAAAAAATATGCAATGATAATTTAAGTGACGTCACGATAATTTTATACGTCCCAGCTAAAGTGCTGAAGGATGAAAACGAAATACAACGATTAATAAAAGAAAACCACGATACCCTTTTAGGAGGCCACGTCGGTATTAACAAACTATTACAAAAACTAAGAAGAAATTACTTTTGGAAAAATATGAAAGACACAATCACCACTTACGTTAAAAATTGTGTTCGATGTAAATTAAACAAACACACAATTAAAACAAAAGAAGTATTCGAGAAAACTTCAACACCAATTAAAGCATTTGACCTTGTCTCAATGGATACAGTAGGTCCATTAACAAGATCAAATAGAGGAAATCGTTACGCATTAACAATACAATGCGATCTAACGAAATATATTATAACATTACCAATAATAGATAAGCAAGCAAAAACCTTAGCTAAAGCAGTAGTCGAAAACCTTATCTTAAAACATGGTTGCCCAAAAGCAATAAAAACTGATATGGGCACCGAGTATAAAAATGAAGTATTCAAAGAAATATGTACAATGCTTTCAATAGACCAAAAATTCTCAACAGCATATCACCCAGAAACTATAGGAGCCTTGGAACGAAGCCATCGTTGTTTGAATGAATATCTTAGACAATTCATTAACGAACAACAGGATGACTGGGATTCATGGCTACCATTTTTTACCTTTTTCTACAACACTACGCCACATACAGAACATACTTTTTCACCATTTGAACTAGTTTTCGGAAATCAAGCAAATTACCCCACAGACCTAAAAAATACAACAATCGTAGATCCAGTTTATAACCATGACTCATATCATAAAGAACTAAAATTTAAATTACAATTAGCTGCTCAAAAGGCCAAATTTCTATTAGATAAATCAAAGCTTCAAAGAATAACAAAACAGTCAGAACAGGCAAACCGAATTAACATACAATTAGGAGACAAAGTTTGGTTAAAAAGAGAAAATCGTAGAAAACTTGATTCGGTGTATACAGGGCCTTTTGAGATTGTTAAAATTAAGCATCCTAACGTGACTATCAAAAACCAAATATCAAATGATGAACAAATTGTACATAAAAATCGTATAATTAAACAGTGATTAGAATAAGTAGAACCGAGCCTAACCTCGAAAAAAAAAAGAGAAAAAAAAATAATAATAATAAAGAGGTAGGCCCTGTGCTAGATGTAAGAAATTCGGTAATTAAGTTTAATTAGAAAAAATATTCAAAACACTCAATTTACAACAACAAAAGATGAAAGCAAGTTTATAAAAGTAGAAATTTACACTATTACTTTTAAACACACAATTTATAGAGGCAACTGGAGAATCCTTTTTAGAATGATTTCATTTCATTTCACTCCATTACACCATTCTTCCAAAGAGGGAAGGTGTCATGGGCTAAAAACCCCTGTAATACAACACATCAATAAATTATCCAAAATGCCATCCGCCCTGTAAAATATAAACAAATATTGCATAAGCAAATTAAATTACGTCCATATGCGTCAGCAACAAGTGCAGTCCTCGACCTATGTTAAATTATCTCTTTCCCCTTACTTCCAGCCGCGTGGTCCCGACCGAGTGGCAATGAAACGAAGGGTTTCAAATTGCACTATCGGTTGAGGGCCATTGCCAACTGAATATTTGACAATGCATTTTTACAAAACCAAAGTGTGATTCTCCCGCTGTCTCATTCACTTACATGATTATTATAGAATAAGAGTAGGATAGAATTAAGCTGAACAAACTGTGTAAATCCATATAAATATCCGACATCAATAAACGAGAGACAATTGCTTTTGAGACCTTCTACAAGCTTAACTCGCGAGTTTGAGGTCCTACTAGTGGATACCGTTTGGTGCTACCTTTCTGGTCCACTGTAGGATACCTTATAAGTCAAAAGAAAGCCTCTACAAGATTCTCAAGCTAACAGTAAACTTTTTGAACAGTACAGGCTGAACAAATATTAAAAAGTACTATGAAATACAAGGATGGTAGATACGAAGTTGGACTGCTATGGAAAGATGAGGAAACGAAATTTCCAAACAGCTACAACAATACAGCAAAGAGGCTGACAACGAGTGAGAGAATGTTAAAGAAAGACCCTATTGCAGATGAAAACACCAGTTGAAAAAATGGGCAATAGAAACATTTGCGGATTACAAGAAGAAAGGCTACATCCGCAAACTGTCAGAGGAAGAAATTATGAAGCCGATATCAAGAGTGTATTATCTTCCACACTTTATTGTGCACAATAAAAACCAGTTGCCACCTAAGCCAAGGTTGGTTTTTGATGCGGCGGCAAAGATACAAGGTGTATCATTCAACACGGAACTGTTATCAGGGCCGGATGCTACTACGTCATTGTTCGGCGTTTTAGTAAGATTCCGAGAAGGAGCAATTGCTACATGTGGAGACATCAAAGAGATGTTCCATCAAATACGAATCCGAGCTGAAGATCAACACGCTCAGAGATTCTTGTGGAGAGATTGTGATAGCAGCAAGAAACCTGATATATACGTTATGCAGGTGATGACATTCGGATCAACCTGTTCACCGTCATGTGCACAAGCGGTTAAAAACCACAACGCAGAAAAATTCAGGACGAATTATCCAGTGGCAGCTGAAGCAATAGTAAAGCAACATTACGTCGACGATTATTTGGATAGTTTTGATGAGCTCGATAAAGCAACAAAAATAGTGCAACAAGTTATGAAGATTCACGATCATGCAGGCTTCCACATCAGGAATTTCACATCGAATAGTAGAGAACTTCTTCAAAGTCTACCCTCGGAACGTGTACAAGCATTGACTGTCAAAATGTTCGAAGAAAAGGATTCAATGACCGAAAAGGTACTTGGTGTATATTGGAACACCACGTCTGACACACTCGGCTATCAAATCAAATTAGACAAGCTAGGAAGTGATGTCACACAAATGCTACGTTTACCCACAAAGAGAGAGGTACTAGCTTTCGTGATGAGTGTCTACGATCCACTGGGACTCATCTCGAACATAACGGTGCATGGAAGAATTCTCATGCAAAAACTGTACATAGAAAATATAGATTGGGATGACGAAATTCCCGAGAATTTGCAGTCAGATTGGCAACACTGGTTAGAGGTGATTGAGTCTGCCGAGAGCGTAACGATACCGAGATACATTCTTGAAGAAAGAACTGGTGAAGTGGAACTACACACCTTTGTAGATGCTTCAGAGCAAGCATTTTGTGCATGTGTGTACATAAGAAATGTATCTGGAAACACACCACATGTAAGACTTCTATCAGCAAAGTCGAGAGTAGCACCAGTAAAACCATTGAGCATACCACGCCTAGAGCTACAAGCGGCCGTGTTAGGAAGCCGATTGACAAAGTCGATAATAGACGAAACGAGGTTGAACATCGTCAGCAAAACGTTTTGGAGTGATTCACAGACCGTATTGTCATGGATCAAGAGTCCAAAACGAAGAAGCACATTTGTAATGCATCGAGTAGGTGAAATCCTGGAAGACAACAGGAAAAATGAATGGCGATGGGTGCCAACAGATGAAAATTCAGCCGATGAAGGCACAAAGGAAAAGCTAGGAAAATCACAATGGTTTGAAGGACCTGATTTCCTAAAGCTCTCAGAACCGTCATGGCCTTCCACTGAAGAGAAGGAAACAGACGAAGAGTTGAGAGAAACAGTGTTAGTTCACGAAGAACTATGCAAACTTAGTTTCATCGATAAGTACAAGGAGTACTCAGATTAGTGGAAGTTGGTGAAGAACCTTTGTGTATTAAACAGGACAAAGGAAAGATTACGTCGTGGATATATTCCAGACATTGAGTACAAAGACTACCAAAGAGCTGAGAACGTGCTCTATAGAAAGATGCAATGGGAAGCATTTCCAATAGAGATGGAAACTTTATTCAATGGCGGAACAATAGCGTCAGGACCATTGGTTAGTTACGCACCCTTCCTAGACGAGGCAGGGGTAATGAGAAGTGGTGGACGTTTGAAGAAAGCCATGTCAGTACCATGGACTACAAGAACACCAATATTGCTCCCACAAAAGCATCCATATACGTTGTGGTGGATACGTCCCTTAAATGGAAGCGCGCAGCGCGATAAGTTAACATAAACACTATACTCAGCATAATCGTAGTCACGCCACCCGAGCGATGACCGGGCGACGGCGATTATGCTGAGTACCTCAAAAAGGGTCACGTAGCCACCGCCCAAGCGTAGGGTACAAATGTAAATATTGAATTCAATAAAAGAGTTGAAGTTTAACCAACAACGGGAAGAGACGTAGCATTCTAACAAGATATATCACGGGCCCCCCAGTGTAGGGAGGACTTTGCATGGCGATCCTGCCAAAATTCCCGTTTTTATGTAGAAAAGTGAATAGTGCTACGGGGCCAACACCACAATTGAGAAAAATTATACTGCACAAACAGTTGCTTTGTGTGCAATGGCAGTGTTGTTTTTCGGTTATTTCGCATGGAAGGCGGTTGCAAAAATACACCGTCAGCAAACGGAACGCGTTGCTGAACGGGTTGTGCGAAGTGCCAGTATGGCAACTTTAAGCAATGTATGAGAAGAAACTGGTGATATAAGAGTGAACTATACATAAAAGCCGAATTTAAAATGGCTCAAGCTAGAAACATTCACGAAGAAAGAATAAAACAGTGCAACGACCATTTTATTCGCGAACGTAAATATTGGGAGCGAATGGCAGAAAAGAGGAAAAGTGTAACTGTGGAAGAAAAAGAAGCCAAACGGAAAATAATCGAAGCTGTATTCAAAGTCGCATGTGTTGCAGCCATCCAACAAAACACTAGGAGCATACGCGAGGAGCTCCTGTGGGACTACAACGAGCTGCAACTGGCAATGGAACATTATGATCAATTAGATCTTTAAGTACTGAAAGTACTGAAAAGTAGTGAATTTAGAAACATATTTAATAAATAAATTATGTGTCCATTGGAATGGATACATTTTTCATCGCAGGGGATAACCTAGCGAAATTATTAAGCAATTTAAAGAAGAATAGAAAATTATCAAAAACTACAAAAACCAGGAAAATTCAAACAATCCAAAATTATCTTACAGAACTGAAAAGAATCGTACTGACCACTAAAGAGTCACAGCTACGATTGCAGTATAAACAACGCTACTTGCATCTGAAAGGACTAGCAAGGCAGTGTTGTAAGATATTAAGTGAAACTCCAGAAGAATTGGAGAAAACACTAGCGTCAGAAGACGTAAGAGAAGAAGGAAACGAACAAGAAGAAGAAAAAGGAATTGAACAGGAAGAAGAAGAAGAAATCGAACAAGAAGAAGCAGAAACCGTACAAGAGGAAGAATCCACAATATTTGACAGTGACGAAGAATCCACAAATTTTGACAGTGACGAAGAACGAAACGGTAAGATGACAGCAGTATTAGATCTAACTTTAGCTATGAAGCTAATAGATAAATACGATGGCGAGCCATCCAAATTGTCATTATTCATTGAAACAGTGGAACTGCTCGTGGAATATTCGGAGGATGTTCCACCTGCATGCATTTTAAAGTTCTTGAAGACAAGATTAGTGGGTGCAGCCCACGGGGCAATCGAGAGTGCCCAAACAATAGATCAAGCTTTTGATGCGCTCAAAAGAAAATTTTCAATTAAAGTAACACCAAAGGCAGTGGAAAAGGAGATGCTAAGCAAAAAGCAAAACTCCAAACAAATATCCGATTATGGAGCGGAAATTGAAAATTTATCAGCAAAATTAGCAGCTGCACATGTCTCTATGGGAACATTTCCTAATGAGGCTGCAGCACTAAACATTGTCGAACCAGTAGCAGTACAGGCTTTTATTGAAGGACTGAAAGATCCTGCTACAAAATTTTTCTTAAAGGCTAGAAATCCATCATCGTTGAATAAGGCGATATCGGATGCGCTGGAGTGCCAAAGTACTCCAAACGCTGAAAATAGTCTAGAAGGCATGATGGCCCTATGGTGCAGCACTGGAAGAATGCAACATAGAGGTTACGGACGAAACAACTGGAGAGGCCGGGGAAACCCCAGAGGGCGTGGTTTCTCCAGGGGAAACAGTAGTTACCGCGGCAGAGGTAATCACTATAATAATCATTATAACCACAATTATGATAACTGCCCAACCAACCAGACTTTTAGAGGTAATAACCGTCGTGGTCGAAACAACGTTCACACGGCAAACATTGCCGAGGGGCAACGACCACATCATCAACTACAACAACAAGGACAACAACGGGAAGAGGCTAATCTGATTGATCTTTTTCGTTAATTTTAATACGAAAAAAGCTCTCAGAGCCAAATTTAAACTATTTGGTCAAAATATAGAACTTATAATTGACAGTGGAGCATCTTGTTGTATTCTTGACAAACGATGTCTTCCTGAAACTGTAAATATAGATAATACACATACATTAGAAATTAGTGGTGTGAATGGAATTACAAGTACGCTGGGATATGTTGACACTTTCATGGGATTCAATTCTACAGAATACCCCATTAGATTTAATGTAATGGAGAGTTTACCAGATACAGTAAATGGTTTAATTGGTACAAATTTCCTGAAGGAATTCGGAGCTAAGATTGATTTTACAAACATGAAAATGACATTGCATACTAATGATGAGATGAATTACACAATACCTGCTAGGACAGAGGTGATAAAATTTATTAATACAAATTTTGAAGAAACATGTGTTGTAATGAACCAAGAGATACAACCACATGTATATATTGCGAACTCAATCGTTCAACCTTCAAACGGAAGGATACCCATTCGTATAGTAAATGTAAAAAACAAACCAGTGAATATTTCAAATCTACAACCAATTATCAAACCTGCGAGTGATTATCTGGTAGTGGAAACGAAGCATGCAAAAGATGCGAAAGACAGAGTAATACAACTTCTAACAGAGTTGGACTTATGTCATTTATCACAGACAGAAAAGCGGCATATAATTCAAATATGTTCAAAGTATGCCGACATTTTTTGTTTGGAATCGGACGAATTGACAGTGACCAATATCTACAGTCCTGTTATTAAAGTGAAAACAGAAGTTCAGCCAATCTATAGCAAACCTTATAGATTGCCCAATACGCAAAAATCAGAAGTAGAGGCACAAATAAACAAAATGTTAAAGGAACAAATAATAGAAAAAACGACTTCTGCATGGAACAGTCCCATTTTACTAGTACCAAAGAAAAGTTCTGGGGATATGAAAAAATGGAAACTAGTCATAGATTACCGAAAAGTGAACACAGCGGTGGAGGATGATAAATTCCCTCTACCAAATATTGATGAGATTATAGACGCTCTTGCTGGGGCGAAATATTTCTCGCATTTAGACCTATCACAGGGATACTATCAGTGTCAGTTAAGACCCGAGGATAGACCCGTGACTGCATTTTCAACACCATCAGGGCAGTATCAAATGACGAGACTGCCCATGGGTTTGAAAATGAGCCCATCAACATTCTCACGACTTATGACAATAGCTATGTCAGGATTGGATATGACGAAATGTTTAGTCTATCTCGATGACATTATTGTTTTCGGAAAAACTATAGAAGGACATAATAAAAACTTAATGTCTGTTTTCGAAAAACTTCGAAGTGTAAACCTAAAGCTAAACCCAAAAAAGTGCAATTTTTTCCAAACAGAATTGCTCTATTTAGGCCATTTGATTTCTGCGGAGGGTGTAAAACCTGATCCAGCAAAAATAGAAGCGGTCAAAAATTGGCCAACACCGAAAAATGCCGACGAAGTAAAACGATTTGTAGCTTTCGCTAACTACTATCGAAAACACATACAAAATTTTGCTAGTTTATGCTCACCATTAAATTATTTAACAAGAAAAAATATGTCTTTCCAATGGAGTAATGAATGTGAACGTGCATTCAGAACGCTTCGGGAAAATTTTTCGAATCCACCAATACTCGACTTTCCTGATTTCACAGAAAGTAACAAATTTACTCTACATACAGACGCATCTGGCTACGCAATCGGTGCTGTTCTTTCTAATAAGAATGGTAAACCAGTTGCTTATGCTAGTAAAACTCTTAATAAAGCAGAGAAAAATTACCCAACCATTGAAACGGAGCTTTTAGCCATAGTTTGGGGTATACGCCATTTCAAACCATACCTATATGGAAGAAAATTCGATGTGTACACAGATCACCGACCGTTAGTGTACCTTTTCTCGATGACAGATCCATCCAGTCGTCTAACAAAGTTTAGGTTAGCACTAGAAGAATACGATTTTGATGTAATCTATAAGCGAGGTACGGAAAACGTTATAGCGGACGCGTTATCACGTATTTCTACATCCGATCTTAAAGATATACACAAAAAACTAACTCATGAGACATTCGTAACAACACGAATGCAAACACGCAATGAAAAGAAACCTGAATTTCTCGAACACAATGAAGCGGCGACTGGCCATCGCACTTCAGGTAAGAAAATGGTAAATTAAAATAAAAAATGATAATCACGAAGAAAATGCAATATGGATACCAGAAAAAGAAGAGATAATAGTCAAACCAACAAAAACATTAGTCTTGTTACGACAGACAATGAGTACGATTGGTTTGATATGTAAAAGAAACAACGTCGACGAACTATATATAAAAATAAATGAAAAAGGTGCGCACCAATTCTATAAAGATATAGTAGAAAATGATTTAATGAAAGGTATACCAGAAATAATTCCAATTTCAAATAAAGTCACATTTATAGAAGATGACATGACTAAAAAATTGATTCTTAATGACTATCATTTATTACCTACTGCAGGACATGCAGGTGCTAAAAGAACAATGAACACAATCAAGCAAAAATACTATTGGAAAGGCATGAAACAAGATGTAGAGAAATTTATAAAATCTTGCGAAACATGCCAGAAATATAAATCTACTAACTTCTCGAAACCACAAATGACGGTAACCACAACAGCCGGAGCCGCATTTGAAAAAATCTACTTAGACCTTGTAGGACCATTGATTCCTTCCGACGGATACGAATATATTTTGACGACACAATGTGAACTCACGAAATTTATTACCGCAACTCCGATAAAGAATAAAGCAACTGAAACTGTAGCCAAAGCATTTGTAAAAAGCGTCATACTAAAATATGGCGTTCCCGAAAGAATTGCAACTGACAGAGGAACAGAATTTATGTCAGAACTTTTTACCTCAGTAGCAAAAATTTTGAACATCAAAAAACTCAATAGTACCGCATATTATCAAACAATAGGATCTTTAGAAAATACTCATAAAAATTTTGGGAAACTTCTTGAGAATACGATGTGATAATAAATTTTTTTCATGGTCCCAATGGGTACCATATTACGAATTCGCGTACAATAATACAGTTCATACAACAACAAATTACACTCCTTTCTACTTAGTATTTGGAAGATTGTCAAAGATGCCTTCAAATTTAACAGAAAATGATCCAAGACTTATTATAACTACGATGATTATTGCAAACAAATGAAAGCAAAATTACAAATCTGTCACAAGGAAGTAAAAGATCGATTGATACAAGACAAAATAAAAAGAACATCAGAGACTAATAAAACCAAACAATCAAAATTGTACAATAAAGGAGATTTAGTTTGGATTAAAAATGAGACAGCAAAGAAATTAGAACCAAGGTTCAACGGGCCGTATAAAGTATTAGAAGACTTAGACCCGAATCTCAAAGTCCTTATAAACAAGAAGGAAGACTATATTCACAAAAGCAGAGTGAAAACGTACATAGAGCGTGTGGTGGATACACCAGAGCAAACCCAAACATGAAACAAAACAAAAACGAAAGAGAAAATAATTGTAAATGATCAAAACTGCACTAGCCGACGTTGGGTCAGTGTCATGTTACGTTCAAGTGCTCATGTGCGGTGGAATGTTTATGCTGGGTAAGCATTACTCTATAAACATTTTATATCGTTCGATGGGTGACGAACTGCATGTGCTGACTATGCGTATGCTATGCGATGATCACATAAATAAAAATCCAAAATCAATTGTAAAGCATTTTCCATACAAAATTATACAACCAATTATAATAACTTTATATTAGATTTAAAAATCAAAACTATAGCATAATTTTTAAATATTATTAAATAGGGCGTGTGGTGGATACGTCCCTTAAATGGAAGCGCGCAGCGCGATAAGTTAACATAAACACTATACTCAGCATAATCGTAGTCACGCCACCCGAGCGATGACCGGGCGACGGCGATTATGCTGAGTACCGCAAAAAGGGTCACGTAGCCACCGCCCAAGCGTAGGGTACAAATGTAAAGATTGAATTCAATAAAAGAGTTGAAGTTTAACCAACAACGGGAAGAGACGTAGCATTCTAACAAGATATATCACGGGCCCCCCAGTGTAGGGAGGACTTTGCATACGTATTTGATCGTGAAAGCAACACACGAAAGATATTTCCACCACGGCGAGAACACCATCATAGCAGCATTACGGCAGAAGTATTGGATACTGCATATAAGAACAGTATTAGCAAACGTCAAGAAGAATTGCAATAGGTGCAAAATACGACGTGCAACTCCGGTAGAGCCGATGATGGCAGATTTACCACATTTCCGCACAGAAGCGCATATACCTCCATTCACAAACTGCGGAGTAGATTACTTCGGACCTTTCGAAGTAGCGGTAAAGAGATCGCTCGAGAAGAGATGGGGCGTCATATTCACCTGTCTCTCAACAAGAGCAGTACATATTGAGATGGCAGAAAATCTCAGTACTGATGCGTTCATGGTCGTGTTAAGGAACTTCCAGAGCCGAAGAGGAAAGGTCACCAGTATCTACAGCGACAACGGAACGAACTTCGTTGGAGCAGAGCGAGAGTTAAAGTCGCTAGTCAATGAAATCAACGAGAAGATGGGCAAAAGTGAAGCAGCAAAAATGGAAATCCAGTGGAGATTCAACCCACCTTCAGCACCACATTTTGGAGGCGCTTGGGAGAGATTAATAAGAAACGTCAAAGTGGCACTATCAGAGATCCTGAAAGTTTGGGGTAGGAGCAAACCATCAGCAGCAACGTTGCAAGCTGCATTCATCCAAGCGGAATTTTTAGTCAACTCTCGACCGTTGACACACATACCAGTCTCCTGCATCGACGATGAAGTGTTGACGCCATTCCACGCGTTAATAGGAAGAGCAGGAGAATATACACCACCGTATGCACCAACGACCAGTCAATACGACACAGCGCAATGGAGACGCGTTCAACATTATTCCAAGTTGTTTTGGAACCGATGGAAGAAAGAGTACCTACCAACTCTGTTAAAGCGTAATAAGAATACGCAGAAAGTAGAACCGATCAAAGTCAACGACATCGTCTTAATCACGGACGACGACGCACCACCAGGAAAATGGCTCAAAGGAAGAATCATCGAAACGTTTGTGGCGAAAGATGGTCAAGTTCGCCAAGTGAAGATACAAACCACTAAGGGGATCCTCAAACGACCAGCAGTCAAAGTAGCAGTGCTGGACATAGTCAAAGGAAATGATCCAGTCAACTAATCAGGAAGAAGACGTCAGTGCTCGCTACCAGAGCACCAATATCCGAAAGAATAGCAGCCAACTGATGTAAGCTCGCGCCAGAGCTAAGATGTATGAATCAAGGACCAAGCATTGAGAAGGACAAGCTGCGTCATATCCGAAAGAAGCAGCCAATAGATGAAAGCTCGCGCTAGAGCCAATATACCAAGATGAACCATCAACCCAAGCATAGAAGAGACATCCATTGGAGTTGGGCAACATGCCGAAGAAATAAATAAAGTGATTTAAAACTCTGTTAGGTTATAAGGATCAATGTAAAATAAATGAAACTCCGAAACAATGTAACGAATACACATAAGTAACAAGATAGCATAGGGTCCGTTCCAGAATTTATAAATCTAGTTGATTTATCAGGGCCGGAATGTTACGGACCCAGTAAAATTGAATGATAGGAGCGCTTCCAGGCGCAATGTAAATTTTATTTAGTAGCGCATTTGGCGTAATTAAAAGAACAAATTTATTTGTAAACAGATTCAGGCGAGCATATGTTTTGACTCAGCCTGGGTCTGTATGAGATAAGCGCAACAGGCGCAAATAAAATCAATACCAGCGAAAAGGGACTGTTTCTCTTTCCATCTTCAGCTTTCAACAAGATTATCGTGCCAGATGTTTTTACATCCTAGCCTTATGAGTTTAGATAAGACCCAAGCGAGAGCACCGGGCCACCCAAGGGGTGCTAGTTTGATCAAGTGCAGCCCAGATAGGGAGCCAGACAAAAATAAATATTTAATGACGGCAATTAGCCAAGTTCGTTCCTTATCGCATGAGGACGAAGAAACCAAAAGAGCGTGCAAGATGATGTTTGTTTAGGTTTCCGTACGGAAGGCAAAGTCTAATTGCTAACCGCATGGTCTCGCGCCTTATCGCATGAGAGCGAAGGGCCGAAGACCAAATAGGACGCTAAACGCATGCGTTTAAGCGATAAGCGGCGTAAATTTATGACGCACGCAAATTAGGGCATATGTTTGGGACTCTACGCGGTGGCGTAGTGGAGGAAGAGAAACAGAAATTCTCACGCTGGTAGATTAGATTAGGACCGCACGAAATAGGCGGGTAAACTATTATCAGGATGTTTGTTGACATCCTAATTATGAACAAGGGCGTACACGCCAATAAGCTAGAACAACTTAGGGAAAAAAAAATCAGGCATATGTTTTACGACAGGCGTAAACATGCGCAAAGCGCACTAATTTGTTTAGGTCCCGTCCTCTTCGGCGCACCAAAGATAAGCGCGAATGACGGGAGAAGCATAGGACCGCAAACAAGTGGAAAAGGTTCCATGCGGTAAATACAGATAACCGATATGTTTCGGTTATCTGAATAGGAAACAGTTGGGAAAAATCCCACGCTGAGAAATTCGGAGGCAGATAACCACGTGGTTGGTTATCTGTGAGAATAGGAAAGGGAGATTGTTCTCTTCCTTAAAAAACATGTATATATAGTTTAAGTGAGGAAGAAGTAAGTCAGTTCGATTTCATATTCCAAATTTTAAAGATCAATATTCGTTTAAGGTTCAATTCCAAATTGTAAAAAAGTACAAGTAAACTGTGCTCTCGTGAATCAAAATCCGAAACCACCCACCAGCGTTGGCAACTAGGCGCCACGCATCCAAGGCCAGAGCTCCTAACAAGGAAGGAGCTCAAAATTAAAGGTATAAAAACATTCCCAATTTTCCCATCCGAAAGTAGTTACGAGTTTCACTCGGACGGACCAATCTGGAGCCGTCTGATTCTGAAACGTATTCGTGATTACGGGAACTTTGGAAGGGGCTTAGCCCGTAAGAGACAAAAAACAAGTCAAGGGAATAGGTTCCCTGGCTTAGCAAAGATTTGACTCCCGTGATTCTTAGGCCTCAATTGCCGACATCTAGGGAAATAAGTTCCCTAGATTAATCACGAAGCGCTCGAGAGAGGACGAGCGAAAAGTCTTGCCTTCATAGCAAGCATCTAGGGAATTTCGATTCCTTAGATTATAAGGGGGAAGGGGTGCATGATACAGAAAAATAAAATAATAATTAAGTAATTACTATTATACAAACATCAAATCGAATACAAAACATTAGATGAAATCAATTAAAATTGTAAGAGGCACTTGAAGCAAATCCGAATAAGCTACCTTTCAATTTTGGCCCGTAGGGGGATGGTGTGACATGTGCATTCCACATGTCATTTTTTATGCTTCTAAATTTTACATCTACAGCAAAGCACACCAGTGGGCATTGAACCTTCAGTTCAATTGCCTGCACAAAAATTGTCAGCGTTTACAGCGACGAACGAAAGTGTCGCATTTCATCTTTACTGAACCTCGCTGTTACCATGTGTACATTCATGGTTTTTTCGAGGTTCCTATCTTTGTCTCTTTCGCATGCACATCGATCCCGATTGGTGATCGTGTACATAGCATTTACATAAATCGGTGCTTCAGGCGTCTCAATCGGGACTCTTGTAAAAAACTTCCAGGAACAATAAAGGGATTCCAGTTTAACCGAGCAACAAACGTAGTCGTGATTCGCTATAAGATATCACAGCACTAAAACCAGTCGACGCGATTTGTTACACAAGTCAACAGCCTGTGATGAAACACACCGCTGTTTGCTATTTAACTAGAACCTTTGTTTACACCCTTCTGCATTCCTGCTTCCAGCCTACCCGCTATGTGAGGTCCAGGCATAAGCGCGACTGCAAATGAGGTGTCAAATTACACGTGGCGAACACAAAGGCGTTCGACCCGCCAAATTGCTAGTAATGCATTTACTGATTTTTGTCACTCCAATCGTTTCCAATATCTGTCTCTTTCTTTCTTTCTTTTAGCGAATTCGTTTTTAAAACTGAGTCAGTGCCAAACTGACTCTGTAATAAAAAAAACGTTTTCAGTTTCACGAATGCGCAGTTTTGTTGGTGTGCGTTATATAGTCTGATTTGTTTATATTCGCGACGATAAATGTACAGTGTCGACGTCTAATGGCGATATTAATGCTTGGGAGGTAAATTATTCTCTATCAGATCAGCAGGGCCAAGTGCAGTGTAAAAATATAAAAGTTTGAATGAATGTTTTCACTTCATATTGTTTTATTACTTAAAACATGTAGTTCTGACACTTACTTAACCATTTGTCGATGCATTTCCTGGTTTTTCCACAAATAATTACTATTATAATATAAAATCATCATTAGCCACAGTTTTCGTTCAATATGTTTCTGTGATATCGAAAAAAAAACTCTTATTTCATCACATGAAATAAATATTCGATACGTTAAAGTAAATTTTCATTCATAATTTTGATTTTGAAAGCAGGTTTATTCCACCTGAATATCCATCATTATTTTCGCCTCCCAATGAAAGCACACGTAGCTTAATGCCGTCTGCTCGAATATACTCTTCAAAATCAGAATCCGAATTGGATTACGCTTCCAATAATACAAAAGCAAAAGCAGCAGGTTTTCCATTTTCATAGTCTTTATTTTTAGATTTTCCAAAATAATATTCGGAACTTGACAGTTCAGTATAGTTGTATTGGTGAACCCGAGTGCCAACCCGTGAAACATCTCAGTGCGAAACTAACAGTTTTCGGGGCGAACTAGTGCGACACTGAATGCGAAACTGAGTGAATAAAAAAACGTTTTGACAGCAGTTAGTGCGGCACTGGGGTTGAAACTGAACAAAAACGAATTCGCTATTTCTTTCTTTCATATTTTCGGTAAGCACAAATTAAGCAAAGGTTATGTAGAGTTCATATATGCAGACAATTGTAAGCGATATAAAAAGAAACGAGTCAATAAATCCACACAGAATAATTCTGAGTCTGAATCCGACGCAACTTGTCTTTTCTAGTTGCAGCACCGGATAATCAAATAAATGGTGTATTTAATAAGCTGTGGTTTGGTGTAATTAATAAGTTGTATTGTAGCAGAGAAGGTGTATTGTAAATGGCGACCGCATGATTAGCCTGTAATCTTCGGGCTCGAAGAAAATAAAGAAAATAAAAAGTGCAAAGTGCAGTAAAATGGGGTTAACAAAATCAAAACCCAGTGCTACAGTGACGGGAGACAAAGATCTCACCATCATCAGCACGCAAGAGGTGCATAGTGACTATCATGAGGAACACCAATTAAAATTGAACATAATACGTGGACTAGGCATCGTTCAATTGATAATAGTGATGTATAAGGTGTGGCACAAGAAAGTGGAAAAGAAAACAATGGAGCGAATGAAGTCCATCGCTGAACCTGACAAAGTGTAGTGCCAGAAGAACAAATTAAACGCAAAAACAAATAGCGACTGCATCGCTTTACATGCAATAACCAAAGTGCAATAACAAAAAAAAACTTTTTGTGTCAAGGAGGGGAGACCAAATCCACCCTAGCCTAACCAGTTTACATAGGAAGATGCATAACAAATGACCAAAAGTGAAGAGGAGAATGGAGAATAACCTAACAGAGAAGGTAATCAACGCAGATACAACAAAAAAAAGCAAGAATATAGGAGCGATTAATGCAATACGTGCAGATTTCTAGACTATGGAGTGCCTATTTTTAGAAATTATAATCAAATCTTATATAATCCTTGTAATTTTATGGTTTATATATTTTATATTCATTTTTGTTTAACTATGTAATAACAAATTGAAATTTTTGAATATATGTCGGTAACGGTTTCAAACAACTAGAACACAAATATTTGAGCTGATTTTTTTAAAATAACAAAAATAATGACGTAAATGTCTAGCGAATACATCAAAAACATTTTTTTGTATGTACATGTTAAATCACTTAAATAACGAACAATTATTTTTTTTGTAAAATAAAATATGAAAGCCAATAATGTCTTTTAAAATATCATAATTAAAAAGTGTGAAGCTCTAATGACGAAAAAAAGTTTGGAGGAATTAGCATTTTCCATTAATAAAATACATGACTCAATCAAGAAGCATAGAACAAGACCTAGATCTCTTGAAAACACACTCTCGACGAAACAAATATTAACAGAACAAATAAAAGAGTACAAACAAATTCTGTTAACTTTCGAACACAGATTAAAAATAACTGATTGGAATTCAGAAGTGGAGTTGTACCAAAATCTGAAACAAATTTGTGAAAAGTCTAACAAAATATTAGACGAAACACCTGTTTTAGAAACTTTAAAAGCAAGATTAAGATTAAAAACCTTAGGCAAAACAATTATTTAGTGTAAACGATTATCTGCATCGTTTAACACCACAATTAAGAAAAGACCAGTGATTACACTAAAACACGACTCATTATTTTATGCAAAAGACTTTCAATAAAAACCAAAATTCCAAAAGTTGACATCAAATTGGGGACATCCCTCGTAGCAGTCTACGATGGTACGTCCGACAACCTAAACGCATTCCTAGACGCTGTCGCATTGTTTTCCGACACCGTCGATGGAGAATTTGCCGATGCTACCCCTGCACAAATAACGAGCGCTAAAGACACTCTCTTTAAGTTTATAAAAGCAAGACTGACAGGAATTGCACGTCAAGCCATTGCCGGGGCAACAAGCCTAGAAGACACATTAAATAAATTAAAAGAACTCTGTGCTTCTAAGTTCAACTCAGATAACATAATTACTAAATTAGGAACCATAAAAAAGAAGGGCTCCTTGGATGAATTCTGTGAGCAGGTAGAGAAATTAACTCTGCAACTTGCGTTAACATATGTTGAGGAATCTATACCAGCTGACAAAGCAAATAAAATGGCAACAAAAACGGGGTTTGAAACTTTAATAAAAGGTATCAACAACACCGCAGTCACAACTGTACTTGTAGCATCAAAATTCAATAAAATAGGTGAAGTTACACAAACAGTACTGGAATGCGACCAGAATAAAATAGTGCTAAACACTACGACTTTATGGCCAGAAGAAACCACCCTCAATGTGGTCGGGGACGTGGAAGACAAAATTTTAACCGTGGATACAACAATTCACTAAATTATTCAAATAGGGAAAACTATGGATGGCAAAATAACCGCCAACCGCAAAATTTTCAACCAAATAATAGGTTCCAGCGAGGTAGACAAAACCAGAACAGAGGGAGATTTGGTTCCCCAAAGTACTACAAGGTGTATTGTAAATAGCATACTGGTAGGTGACGCTAAAACCATCCATTAAACATAAGCCCATTGACGAATTATGCAAAGTTGTCGAGGAACTCACAGAGCAACTCATCGACCTCCACATAACGGAAGAAACTTCGCCTCAGCGCGCAGAAAAACTTGCTTGCTAAGCGGGCGTTGATGCCCTCATTGACGGCATTGAAAACCGCGAAATAAAAACAATTTTTCGAGCGGGAACCTTCAAAACAGTCGCGGACGCGATCGAGAAGGTCAACAAATATAAGGAATTAACACCGCACGCAACGCCAAATTATAATCATCAATTTTACCAACCTACATTCAATAATCTTGGCAGACAACAAAACAACTCGTACCGTGAACGGGGAACATACCACAATAATAATAATGCAGGTCGGACTCGATTATATATAATCGCCATTTCACTTTCAACGTTAATTTTTGAATCCAATACATAATCGAATCACAAAAAAGCTATTTTTCTATTAATGTTTGACATTCATACATTAATGAAAAAATTGTTTTCTTGAGATTTGATTATGTATAGGATTTGAAAGTAATTGTTGAAAAAAAAGGTCGACTATATATAATCGAGTCCGACCTGTAATTTTCGAAACCGTTCCTACCCGCGGACAAATTTTTATACCAACAACCAATACAGAGGTAATGGCAGAAACTCTAACCACTATCAACAGCGTTATCTCAGATTGGTGGAAAACTTAAATGCCCCACCGGCGATTCTCCACGCCGAAGCGGAGTTAAACATGGAGGCAAACGTAAATTGAATATCTTCACCTATAACATAACTTGTTCAATGTTTATAACCCTCAAATTAGGCATGTGTAAGGGTGGGTTTAGACTAGGGATATATTCATGTGAAGAAATATGATGAGATTTATAGAAATCGCATCAACCGTTTACACTAGCGCGAACTTATATAATGAATATATTCATATTTTCGGTGAATTTATTCACCTCAAGTAGAACTGCATCCTACTTTAGTGATTTCTCACCAGTGAGAAATTCACCAGCGTTTACATATGCCTGAATTTATTCCATTCAAAGTGGTTATATATACCTCGAAGAAATGTATCATATATATTCTCACCCGTTTACATCTATTTTGACGTAGGACTACGTCTTTCATTTCTATACCGGGGTGTAAAATCAAAGTTTTGAAAACGAAAGCGTTACGCCGGAGACCGAGATTTTGAGCGTTAATAGCTCCTAAACAACTGAACGAAATGGTATGATAAACACTTCATTCGAAGGATAAAATGTCTACGCGTTATATACTTGTTACTTTTTGATCCAAAAACTTGTTTCAATAGTCTTAAAATTGCTTTCAAAACAGGCTATTGAAATCACCAATCGGTATATAAGCGAGCGGCGCTCGGAAATCCACTCAGTTCTAATTGAACAGCGATTGGAGCATGTTGTCGCTGTTGCGGTGAAGCTCTTTATTTATCATGAAAGCGCGGATGAACGGTGTCACCAAGAGCCTGTTTGTGCACCCTAGGCCAGAAGGGAATCTATCAGGAGGGGAGTGATGCCACAAACGGTTCCCTGGGAAGACATCGCTACACACACATACACGCGCGGCTATTAACAGGTGGTTATCGAGTTGGCATTAACCACTGGTGGGCTTCCAGTATCGAGGAAAATGTGGAAATAACTAATCGTTACTGAAAATAATCTGCCAGTTCCTCTGGGAATTTTCAAAATATATTCATGTGAAAGAGTTTAATTGAATGTTTTCTATCCATGTAACACTGTGACCAAATATGTTTCTATCAAGTGCTATTAACAGGTGGTTATCGAGTTAGCATTAACCACTGATGGGCTTCCAGTATCGAGGAAAATGTGGAAATATCTAATCGTTTCTGAAAATAATCTGCCAGTTCCTTTGGGAATTTTCAAAATATATTCATGTTAAAGAGTTTATTTGAATGTTTTCTTTCCATGTAACACTGTGATCAAATACATTTAGTTTTGTGGTTTTTCAATCAATCGCAATTAACAGGATAGCTTCAGAAGATTATTCTTCCCCATCAGTAGGATATTTCGGTATCCAATATTGTATGCGCCCGCAATCGATTATTGCTCAGTCGCCGAAAGTTCCGAGCTCAGAGAGTTCATTCCCCTCTAGTTTGCCTTCCAAATTGCCATCGTAAACCACACCTTCTCTCGATTCAATCACACACAAAAAGCATACTTAAGCGATATTCTGGTGGTGAGACACATTCATTTTTCGTGAGGACATCGACAAGACAACATCGTTGCCTAACGTGCTGGAGGAGGTGGACGGCGAAGGATCGACACATACACGCGCAGAACTCTTTCCGTTAGGATGCCATTCAGCATCGAGAAAGTTCCGGAAAGATCTAATCATTGCTGGAAAATAATCTGCCAGTTCCTTTGGGAATTTTCAAAATATATTCATGTGAAAGAGTTTAATTGAATGTTTTCTATCCATGTAACACTGTGACCAAATATGTTTCAATCAAGTGCTATTAACAGGTGGTTATCGAGTTGGCATTAACCACTGGTGGGCTTCCAGTATCGAGGAAAATGTGGAAATATCTAATCGTTACTGAAAATAATCTGCCAGTTCCTTTGGGAATTTTCAAAATATATTCATGTTAAAGAGTTTATTTGAATGTTTTCTTTCCATGTAACACTGTGATCAAATACATTTGGGTTTGTGATTTGTCAATCAAGTACAGTTAGCATGTTAGCTTCTGAAGATTATTCTTCAGAACAAGGTTTTTCGTATCCTATATTGGATGCATAAAACCTTGTGCCTCCAACGTAACGCTCTCGTTTTCGAAGTCTCCCAAATATTCATTCATTCATTCATTCAGAATGGATTTAGATTCAACTTCACATAATGATCTCTAAATCAACGATAGTCCTACGTCACCCTTGCGATTATACCATAGATATAACCCACTTCCTGTTTTTGCGTGAATAAATCCATCTATAGCTATAATCTCCCTAATGTAAACCCGCCATAAGAAACCATGCACCTTATTCGTGGATACGAGAGCTGTCATATCAATCCTAAAGAAAAATACAATAAATGATGACCAACTGATAGACATCAATAACAAATGCATAATAAACGGCGTCAATACCAAAAACGGCTGCGATAACCGGATACGAAGACGTGGAAAAAAAATCACTGTACATACGTGTTGGCTCTATCCTTCCATTTGCCGATTGATGCTTTGATTCTACGAAACTGCGAGTCCCCTTCCCGATTTCATTCATGAAGTGATAGGAAGCCAATAAGGTTCATATTGTTCAGACTTACGCCTAATCGAAAGGTTTTGGACTCTAATGAAGCGGACACTCTGGGAAGAAGGTTAAAAATGCCAAATATCTTCAACGAATCTGAACCAAAGCTGCTCTTATGGCTGGAGTGAAGTGCGAAATTCGAGATCTTTATATGAATACAGAATGATGATGCTCTGAATGAGTGAATTTGTAAACGATATCCCGTACTCATGGAATAAATAGTTACACTAGTTTTGTACGAATGTTTGCTTCATCGGATTTGTACGTTGGGATGTTTTTCTTCTTTAAAAGGGCAACTTTCTTATATGTACACACTTCTACAGCTATCAAGAAACTATTTGGGCACTAATTCAAAGTTTCTGCTCTTTTTACTCACCACTGTGATGGCTTTAATTCTATCTGTCGACAAAAATCGGTTCAGAGAAAGCTGAATATTGCATACAAAACATTTGATTCTAGGCAATCAAAGAAAATATTTTTGAATTTAGTGAATTATCGAAAATCATTATTAAATAGAATGAATCTTGAATTGTGAACTGCAGAAAGTGACATTTTTCTTTTTAACCGAATTTTCACCCTGTGAGCGTTGATTGCTGCGAACTGTATTTGATTCGAAATGGGTAGTGCGCGGAGAATCGACTAAGACCTAAATTTACCCGTGAGTAAAAATAATACTGTCTGAGTTTTCAACTGAGCTAATCTGTAACTTTTCAAACTAAATTCCCTAGCTATACTTTTTGTTTTTTCCTATCAAATAGTCTCTCCTATAAAATGTTGCTCCAAAATACATAGCTATAACTGAACATGGTTGGATCCAAATACTATCTTAACTTTAATGCTAAGAGCTAAATACTTGCACGAGTAGTCCATTCCAGCTGGTCACATATTTTCTTTTTCTATGAAAGAGGCTTTAAACTTCGCAGTTCATTTTTCTCAAACATTCACACCGAATGTCGTCGTCACTACATCTGCTACTTGTAAAGGACACCTGCCATGAAAAAAAATCCATAGTGAAATTTTCATTTCCGCTCATGATTGAAAGATTGATCTCACCTCTGCAGTTACGGCGTCCCAATCAGCCATCATCGGCAGGATGACATCGCTCATCTCTTCCTATGGGCTCGGATGTTGCCAACACCTCAGCCTTAAATGGGGGGGGGGGGGGGGGGTTGAGGGCACATCAAAGTGTCTACATCTTCGGCAGGTTGGTGCTCGAGATGCTGGCCTCCAAAATATGGCTGCTTATCAGAGGGCTAGTCTCAATTTAGGAGGAAATATTCTCGTTGTTCCCCCTTTTTGGTTTTCTGCTATTTTCGCCACTCCATTTTCTTGTGCGAAGATGCAACCATCGCCTACTACAACCGCCGAAAGTAGTGACAAATTGGGACACAGCATGATTCTTTCGCGCTGACTACAGATGTCACAATCTTTGTACATTGTTTACAATCATCGAAGTTGTAAACGAAACATGTAAACGGAAATCAATTTGATGAGGTTGCACTTTACCGTTGGATGTTCCATCTTGCTTTTAAGTTACAATAAAGAGCTCTGCTGCATTCCTGCACATAAGACCGGAAGGCGTTATTCAATCGACTTATTCCAGCCAACCAAATACTCATCACACAAAGGTAACATATGTTCACCATGATACGGACTGAGGTCCGTCATAAGCATCTAAAAGTAAAAACGCGAAGACGATAAAAAATTGTTTGAGAAAATAAATGACGGATATGATGACATTTTCTACACGAGTCGCAACAAAACATGATTACTATAACGAAAACCGAACAAACATTTAACAATTCAAATGACGAATAAAACATGAGCCCATAAATCTGAATTGAATACTGTTTTAAATTCAAAGAAAATTCGAAACAAAAACATACCGAGCCAAACTTCGAAGTTTGAAAATCTCATTCAAATTGCTAATATGCAAAACATGGAAAAAAATATTTCAAATGTATATAATATGCTCCGTTATGATCTTGCAGCAATTAAAATAAAATTCATAATAGTACTCACCGAATACCGATGCTTACGGTGCTATTTGAAAACATCAAATGGAGGCCATTTTCTCCCCGTTCAAACCAATCGACAGCGCGTAGACATGGGAGCGTATCTATAACCGAAGAAAATTATAGCATCAGGAGAGGAAACGAATAATTTTCAATATACATCAACTATATCAATATATATGTCAACTAATTTCAATATGAAAATTTTGAACTTACACATTGTCGCTGCCACTCAAGAGTCTACGGAAGAAATAACAATTATTTGTTTGTTTCTTTGTTTTTAAGAGGCTTTAAACTTTGCAGTTCATTCGCCTCTAGAGGAACAATTATTTGCTGTAACGTGAAGTTTATATGACAAGGATATTTGCCGGTTTGTTTACCCGCGTTTACTGACACGCATCAACTGCGTATTGAAGAATAGAAGGTGGGGAGATTCACGGTTTTTGGTTGTGTTAAACCAAGGTGTATATACATAATATACCAGGTGAAGCAATCATACGATATATCCTTTCAGCCATATTGGAATTGCTGTCGGTATTGTTTACAAACAGACTGCCGCCGACTATGTTATCAGATATACAGATTCGCGATGCTTTACAATCGAGTTCGGAGCCTAAGCTTGCTTCTAGTTTGTGAATTATCGGTTTTGCGGTCTTCAAAGAAAAGCGTTATTTTGAAAACCATACCGAGAATAGTAGCAAAGTATCGTTGTGATTCGATTAATGGAACCAGAAATATCTACTGTGATTGGTTCGATATCAATCTTAGCGGTGAGAGTGAACTGTTCAATTAAATGAAACATGCAATGTAATTTTCTTTATTTCAAATCTATTAGGAAAAGCGGAAGACCTAGCTGTCGGCAAAGCTATTTGAAAAACCTTCATTCGGATAAATAAAATTCCACTGGAAGAGGGAGATGGCGTTTATCAGCCACAACATGTAAGTTTATTGGGAAAGCGTATTATTGCAAGTCGCACTTGTTATTCGTATGCATACTCCAGTGATCAGTGCAGTTTTTACTCTAACACATAGAACGGGAAATTACACGAACTGGTTCCATCTTACTATCGAGAGAAGAAACTATTCTGAAGAAATTCAGTAGTTTCACTCTCCAGTTAAGCAATTATCCTTCGTGCGAGAAATAACGCCAAGAGTACACAACCGTCAACAACATTCCCGAGAGAAGCTTCCTGATTTTGCACAGCGCTGAAGCAATTGCTATCAAGATGGAGCCACAGTTAATGATGACCATCAGCTGTCGAATAATGACAATATTTTCGAGACGGGCTCAATCGAACAAGAAGCCGAAACGGTAATCAGGAGAAAATGGGAAGCTCTTTTGCAAAATAGACGAAAAAGTAAACAACACATTTATAATTCCGATTGCCATAAAAGGTTATTTGGATGCTCCGTAAGAAAATCCTCGCGGACGGAGGTGTGATGAAGGACCATATACGACTACACACGGATGAGTGTCCGAATACGTTTAATTGTTCTACAACGCTTTAAGGAAACATTCGAACTCATGCGGGTTGGTAAAACATGTTTTTTTAAAATGAATAATTCAGCAGAGAATCAGTTTGGTTGAAGGTAAACGTTCCAATTCTTCTGCCCAAAAGAGTTTATCAGTTTTTCATCGCTCCAAAGCATAATCGCTTTCATACGGGTTGGTAAAATAGGTTTTACTACGATGGATAGGTTTCAGCAGAGTTATTGATTTGCAGGTAATTGTCCCTATTCTTGTTCGCAGTGTCCAAAAGAGTTTCAGCCATCCAAAAGTATATTCAAACTCATACTGGTTAGTAAAATATGTTTTTGTTTTACAATGAACCATTCAACAGTCATTCTTTTGCAGGTGAATGTCATTGCATAACATCTGTTGATCCGCGCTAGGATCGCCTTGAACTCCATTTTGATCTGGTCAAACAGACATTCCTATTGAGAAAATTTGCCGCTTGAATGAATTTCAAAAGGGTGGATTAAATGTCGCAAAATATGATACAGGTTTTTATTTGGCGTTGTAACTTTGATGTACCACCAACGAACATGAATTCGGATCATGCTTTTATTATTTATATGATTATGCTTTTATATGAATATAGAGAATATTTGACAGAAAATTATATTTTGATATTATATTTTCCAGCTACTGTTGAAGTTTGATCCGGATGGCCTTAGGAAATAGAAACTACTGAGAAGAGAACGTAAATAACAACAAAACATATAAATCTAATAAGCCATACCCTTCACTTCAAACAATATATGAATAAGAGTTTGGATCTCAATAATGAATCGCCATGTTAATCAATTGGTATAAAGTTTCCAGATTCATGCATCAACAGTCTAGACACACGCACACATACCATGCAGTGACAATATACTGCCATCAACATTTCATCTGAATTTACCATAAATGGAATCAAACCGGTTTAATTTAGATTATGAACTAATAAAGCGAACTTTCCGAATTGTGTAGCTAGTAAGTCCTATTCTTGTAAAAGCTTATACCCTTATTCCAGTTCTATTTTTCGTATATATTCTGTATATCGCAAGCAGGAAAGATAATGAATACGTGTCAGATACCCGATGTATAGTCTCAGGAAACTTTCTCCTCAGAATGAATTCTCGAGAGTATGAGGGAACTCAATATTATTCTGGTTCATAAGTCCGGACTCGGTTGGTAATGCTAAAATATAAATTAATTAATATCAGTCGCTAATTTGAGTTTGTTACCTTGCCATTTTACAAAAATTGTCTACGTTATTTAGCCCCCGATCTTCACAATTCGCTCCTCATTGCTCTCAGCACTAAAATGATTCAATTTTTGGTCTGAACACTAGAATTTGTTATTCCCACAGAAAATAATCCATATTCTTTTCCTCTGCTCGTTATTGTGGGAACCTGTGGGCAGCTGTAAAAAATTACCATGAAACAATAATCAAATACTTAGCAGACTTACTTGGTCTCGAATTTGAAAAGTGCGCCTCAAATTATTTTTCCTGGTTCAATTTAACTTTTTCAACACAGACTATTCGCGCATTTGAAAATGCAAAAGTGACGTTTCATACAATAACAAAACAAACAACCCCCGATGTACAAACCGTATTCCCCTTCCTATTGAAGTGGCGATGATGCTTCACCTGTTATTAATATTTATACGCACCTTGTGTTAAACTATTTTTGTTTTAAGGTGGCCGTTCACTGTTTAACCGGAAGTCAAATATTTGACACTTTTTGACAGAAAAAATTTGGTCAAAATTTAGTACAAATTTCATGTTTGACAAAAATATTTTATTGTATAAGCTACTGAATATGAAATGAGACTTTATAAGTTTGACTTCTGACACATGAAAAATGTGGGCCCTCAATTATATTGTATTTAATATTGAACTCCGGCCCCGTCAGGCTAACGCCATATGAGCCTTGATAAAAATATATATTTTGGAAAAAAATATATATATTTTAAAACCATAATTACACCTATTTGTTTTTGTCAAAAATTTGACATAAAACTATTTGGCGAAATACAGCTATTTGGAATAAATGACAAACACGGTTATCACATAGTACACTGTTTGTCGAGTCGGATACTATCTTGTATGCGTGCGCTGTCATTTTTCAAAGTAAACAATATTTGTAGATGAAAATGGCTACTGTCACTGAAGACGTCATATGGTGCTATAGAAGTTGTCCTGACCGCTGCACCTATGATAATCGAAGAGATAGATCTGACGAACAAAAACGGTTCCTTTACCGCAGCTTGCAGCAGCAGATATTGACCGTGATCGTGCGATTCATCATTTGGCCATGCAAGCAGCAGAAAAGTGGCTGTTTGAATGAAATAGAGCCATTTAAGCCTTCCAACATGGCAAGTGATCCGTGGTGGAACAGAATCGGTATATTGCCACACCGGTTCCGACAGGGCCTATTACCTATGTTTCATGTGGACGGTGATGCTCATGCAAGTCCTGCTAATCGAAAAACAGTAACGCGGCAACTGTCTCGGTCGGTAGCTGAATCCGATACTGAGACCGTTTCGTCCTAAGAGTGTTAAGCGCAAACCTAAGATTTCATGTGGCAGGCATTGTACCAGAGAAATGTTGATACGTAGCAACCAGCACAACCAAAGAGAATTTGGAGAGCAAACCATTGAACAAATTATCGCAATAGTTGCGAAGAAAAAAGGGAGAGAACTAAATAAATAGTATACTACTTATCAACAGGCACATACATAATTGTGATGACTGATTATCTGATGACTGAGCTATCCTTAAGATTTTTTATAAACACGCGTAACATTTTTTTATAAACACACATTTTTTTCTTCTTCTTCTTGATCGCATCCACTAACATAGTGTTGTACCAGCACATCATTGATTGCCTGGGATGCGTTGATCCAGGTCTGTAGCGATTTATCCGAAGCATTCTCGATAGCCTGGAGGATCTTTTCTTCGTACTTCTCGAAGCTGCCATCCTCTCCGACCCTTATTGGCCATAAAAATATCCTGACAACCAAGGTACGCTGTAATTTCGAATTCTTCGCCCGAGTCGTCCATTAAGCGGGATTCCACAAACCTATAAATTAGCCATAAATGAGAAAATATTCGTATATAGAAAATATAACTTACCTTCCTGCCATAATGCAAAATGTAGAAATGTTTACCGGGTATGAATGCCAGGTGTACTGATTAATATGTGCTCTATTTGAGCATCCAGAAATGTCTAACCGTAATGATCTGAAATATAAATGAATCTCAAATTACATAATAATCTAATATAGAAAATATCAAACTTACCTTCCTGCCACATTACGGAATGTTCACTAATGTTTCCTTTAGGGCATGAATGCCAGGTGCACGGATTGATTCGTTTTGCTCTTTTTTCTTTAATGTGTCTCAGACCTAAAATTCATTGAATCATTTCGTTGGGGTTAATAAAATAAAAAGAGCGACAAACTCACCTCAACAATTTAGATAGAAAATACATATCACACCGATTTCCACTGATTTGAAAATGAATCAATAAAAATTAGAATAAAAAAGATCTGGCATCCCTTTTTGAAGTTTTATTTGCCACTTGCCACTTTGTTTGTCATTCTTCAATTATCAACAGTGGCAAACACTGCCAAACATCAAAAATACAAAAAATTTGACTGAAATAAAACGTTAACGTTGAAAGGGGATAAACAGAACATATTTGCAAAAAATATTTTTCGCATTATAAAAAAACAGAACATTTCACGAACTAAAATGTTTAATTTTTTCATTGACTTCTTCTTACATCAGAAATAATGTTCTAATGTCTACTATGTTTGGATTTTAGATCAACTTCATGGAAGTTTATCTCTTGTCAGCAATTGTAATTGCTTTTTTCACATTTACTGGTACTGAGCACTTCATTTGTCTAAAACTAAGACGCAAGAGGAAAACTTTTCATCTCAATCTAGGGGTGCTCATACACTGTTTGACCGAAGCCAAATATTTGACTCTTTTTGACAGATAAAATTTGGTCTACGAGTACTGATCAAATATATTCTACACAAAACACGACAAGCAAATATTCAATTATTGGATGCCTAAAATATTTTTTCAGTCTGTTCTTCGAACCTGTCGGTTCATGGTTAGGTTACCTTGAATATTTCAGTTGATTTTTTCCATGTTCGGTGTTTGATATTGTTTACTACTGTTGAAAATTGAAGAGTGGCAAACAAAATAGTGTTTGTGCAAATATCAAATCAAACCTTATCTGTCAAAAAATAACAAATATTTGACCTCCGGGCAAACAGTGTACGGCCACCTTAGGTCATACGAATACAATTAAATTTATTTTTCAAGTGTATTTCACATGAAAAAAAAACTTGCAACCTTTTTCCCCATGCAATGTCAAAAGTTTCTCCGGCAAAGGAACAAAAGATTCTGTGACTTTGACTCTGTTTATTTACGTTTCTGCTAAAATTTCCTTATGATTTTTAACGATAGCACTGATTTAAGAAAAAAAAAATAGCTCGTTCATTTCATCTGCTTATTTTTACTTTTAATAACAACACTTTTCCTATGTAGTGGACTATTATGAGAAAAGTAACATAAACAAAATCTGTGACGTCACAGATTTAAAAATCTTCCCACCTTTCATTTTCCATCTCGACTCAGCTGTGCTGGCGCCGTAATAGCAGACAAACATACCGGCAGATACCTAGTGATCCCCGATTTTTGAAAATAATCGTTCATCAACTAATCGAATACTTTTCAGCAGTTTGTTATTCGATACGATTAATCGCCCCAAATAATCGATTAATCGATTAATCGTCATACTGAAAGCAATAATAAGTTAGACTAATATTTCAAATTTGTTAGAAAGCCATCTGGAATCAAAACCGTATTCATTCCGCCTGAAAAACAATTATTATCTTTTACGCTCCCCTAAACTCGTAAAGGAAGGTCAATTCGCGTTGACGGCATTGAGCTTCATTTACGAGTTAAGGGGAGCGCCGTCATTGGTTGATTTTCAGGATGAAACTGCAACGGCCGTACGTTTTTTTCTCTCAACGTTTGGATCGATTAATCGACGTAAATTATTCGTTCGCTTCGATTATTGGTTGTGCAGTATTCGTTCGATTAATAATCGATTTCTGTAGGAAGTATTCGATTAATCGATTAATCGAACGATTATCGGGGATCACTAGCAGATACCTTCGGCATGTAAGCTTCACACAATAAAAAGTCATCATTTCCATCGAAGTTGCGACTGGCACAGAGAGCGTAAGTTATAAGAAATTATAAAATTTAGTAGATTAGATTGCTCATTCAACGTTTTATTTTTTCGGTTACAGATATGCTTCCGTTTCAACATGTGTGGTTCATGGTTATGGAACGTAATGGCCTTTGAATTCGAACGAGAAAAATGGCTGCCGTTTTATTTTTTCATGGTCTTCTGAAGAACATCAGCAGTTGGTAAGTAATATTATATTATTTCCTATAGTGATGCACATGAAAGATGATTTAGAGCATTAAGTGCGCTACACATTATTAGAAAATTAGTATTAAATTATAATAAATTTGATTTGTTGTAAAACCATAAACCAATCCATCGAAGGCAGAATCCTGTGTTACAGCGAGATGAGAGGCACAAAAACTAAAAGGAGGGTTATATCTGTGGTATAACCGCGAGGTCCACGTAGGACTATCATTGGTTCAGCGAACATTTATTTGAAGTTGCATCTGAATCAATTCTCAATAAATGGTTGAATGAATATTGTTTGTAGGGGTTTCAAAAACGAGAGCGCTACGATGGAGGCATAAGGTTTGAGCCTCATTACTTAGTCGAGTGAACATGATTATCACTTCGTTCGAAAGATAGAATAAAATGTCTACGAGTTATATGCCTTGAAAGCCGCAGCGTAGTGTGCGAGTGGCGAATCCGGCATTTGCCGGGGCTCTAATCATTTGCTCATTCCAATTCAGTCCAAGAATTTCCAATAGAAAATTTTCAAATATTTAGTGAAAGAAACAATCACGCAAAATCGATGTAAATTTTACTCTCCGCTGTCACATGTTTGTCCTGTACATAATAAATTGCTTGTTCCTAATTCTCAAACTCTTCCCTCCTGTGTGTGATAAAATTTGTATACCATTTTCAATAGACAACATATTTGTCGCTTTCAATAAGTCTACATGAGTATTGTCTTGTCCTTGTTCGATGCTTTCTTAGCGGTACCATTCTTCTCTCCAGTGGATTCTCTTTTGGCCTTAGAGGGTACTTCAACGAATCCGAAGCACCAATACCGTTTGTTTGAACAAACAGACTCTTGGTGCACCTTTCATCCGCGCTTTCTTGATGAACGAAGTTAGCTTCGCCACAGCAGCGATAACATGCTCCACCACTGTAAAGTTATGACTAAGTGGATTTCCGAGCGGGGACCAGTTTTAATACTGATTTGTGTAATTTCAATAGCTTGTTTTCAAAGCAATTTTTAACCTATTGAAACAAGTTTTTGGATCAATAAGTAACAAGCATATCATCACTACAAACAGCTACGATAGACGATTCTCACCGTTATTCTCTCCCAGGACCAGCATGTAAATACTTATCAGCCAAACAAATTCGGAAAATACCACGAAGCTGACGAAACTCAGGCAGCATTAAGTGAGACCAGCTCTATGCCCCGTTACAACAATGAGTTGGAGCGCAGCGTCAGTGGAATCGAAATCTTCGTCTTGACGATTCCGAAAACATCCAATTGATCAAACCACCAATCGTCGGCAAATCGTTTCTGAAGTTGCCCTTGACCTAATTCGACAGCATAGCGGTGGAATAAGGACTCAGCGGAGCTCGTTTCTGTGTCTCGAAGTACCCAGATTCCTCATTATTGAAGTAATGTCTTCGCATTCTCCTGCATCAGGCGGGCACGGATCATTGTTTGACTGTCCAATATGTATCAATGTTGATTAAAGAACATAAATTGAATTGGTTTTCAAGTCACTCACCTGTCCTGAATGTGGGTTAATTCGACCTTCTTCTGTGGAGAAATCAATATCGAAAAGTAGTTTCGCTCAACTCAATTATTAGCTCGGTAATTGGGTTAATAATGTTATGTTTACATTTTTTTTTGCGGTTTCCAGTCATGACAATCGTCAAAGTTACCGATACCTCGTAGTGAAATATACCAATCGTTAGTAGGGATGTATATTGCATCAGACATTCATTTTACATACAGTTGGCAATATTTACGGAAAATATGTATATTCAGTCCCTGAAGCGAACAGAAACATTGCATCACAAATTCATCTCCTCCACCTTTTGTGATTTTCCTGTCATCTAGCATAGCGGCCCAGCAACGAGAAGAAGAGAGTATTTTTCCATTCGTGAAACAGTTCATATCAAAGTAAAAGCAAAAATCCTCCACCAAATGACAGTGAAGAGTCGAGAGTTTGTCAAACGTGAATAAAGCACCTCGTGTGTTTTAATGCTTTATTCTTATCGCATCGATTTTTTTTGTGTAATCAAGCAAAATTTTTCCCAAAAGTGTATCCGCTATAAACTGTGCAAGTTCAAGCGTCCATTGGCGCGTTTTCTCCAGTGAATTGGTGCACCATCCGACCAGAGCCTCCGCTCTCGACAGTGTTGTAAACGGTCGACATTTCTCTCAACCATCACATACTGCCCTTGCTCAAGAGTTACGGCTCAATATGTATTGCGAATGTAACCAAGAATGCATTGCTCGGTTCTAACAGTCACATCAGAAATAAACGCACAGCCGCAAACACGACTATCAATTGAACGTTTATATGTTTTCTCTTTCTGTCGACCGTACCCAGAAGAGCGATGAAAATATGCTATTTCCATTCTACCATTCGTGCTCATAACCATCCCTCAATTCCGGCTAATATGACTGTAGTTTTAATGTCATTTGACATTAAAACTGCAGTGGTGTGGTGTGCATTCTTTTTCTCCCTTTATTCTGCATTCAGCTGCACATATACATCCACCTGCTCACTCACACATCCATACACGATGGATGGTATTCAGACGGATTGCTATATCAAAGCAACCGTCGAACTCTCCCCTATCAAGTGCGAATGTGTTGAATGAACGTTTTCAGCGGTGAGCGTTCCCCGTGAACACTGTTGTTTAATTACGGGGCGATGGATATCTAATGTATAGGACGAAAAAAAGCCGAAATGTCATATGACATTTTTAGTTCGACGGTTGTTTGACTGTTCATTTTATGATGTTCATTAATGACACAGCACATACGTCTCCGTGAACAGTCATACGATGGTGACCATTAGCAACACTGGCTCTCGAGCTTATCGAACTAACAATGTACATTCTACTAATGTTTACATTACCAATGATTTGGCAGCTTTTTTAGTAACCCATTTCCTGGGTGCATCTATCAATTTTTAAGTTCAACGTGGTTTGACATATACTACAGGCGAGCCAGATACACGAAAGTTACAGGTATAAAATAGCGTGCAATGTTGTGCCCAAACTGCACGCTATTTACTAATACTAACGCGAGGACCTTTATAGCGTACCTAATAACTGTCTAAGTTCGTTTGTTTGAGTTCATGGTGGGTAGACAATTGGCGATCTAAAGGCTGATTTAGACGATGCCAGTCAGCGCTCTAGTTAAAGTATCCAGTGAACAGAGAACAGACACTCTGTTCAAGTTACTTGTACCAGTATCGAACAAGTAATTGGTCTCTAACTTGAACAGCGTGTCTGTTCTCTATTCACTGGATACTTCAACTAGAGCGCTGACTGGCATCGTCTAAATCAGCCTTAACGCAAAACGTAAACGATCGGTGAGACATCTGGATTCTGTTTTTGAACTAAGAAAATGATGATAAGGTATCCTAAAATTGAAAAACAAAACACGTATGTTTTACTTCCGGACGTTTCAAGATAGTTCTCACATGCAAGAACCATGCATTTTTCTACTTGTTTTTGATGGTGCTCTCGAATTTCCGTCTTTGATTGTCAATTGTTATTGTTGACCATTGTCAATATTTATACAATTGTTGACCATTGTCAATATTTATACAATTTTCACTACTGAAAGAGATAAGAAAATAAGATGTTATATATAAAAATGCGCAGAATTAAATTTCTTAAAAACTCATCGCAATCAAATAATCTTTAATGATTATAACATTGTAATTTATGGAAAGAACTATAAACCTTCCATAAGCTCACATGGCAAAATTTATAACCATCATCACTTTCACCGCAGCGCCGCCTAGATGTAGATTTGTACGTTAGATCGCCAATAAACCGTCTATTTATGGTGTAGCTACTTTTTTGTATCACAAAACAAGTTTTCGTTTCACTGCATATGGACGTAAAAATAAGAGAGAGTGTACGCGGGTAAGAGATCAGTGTCAGGGGGAAATAGAAGTGTGGATTGAAATCAGTTGAATGAAAGTTGATGGGTCTGAGCCTAGGAGCACGGACGGGATCTTGACATAGGACTGTGATTGTGTGCAGTAATTGCATTTAAATTGAGTTTTTCAAAATCAATTCATTGTTCAAAATCTGTGTTTTTTTGACGTAGAACTACGTCTTACATTAACCCTCCTGTACTCGCGTGCAAAATCATAACACGTATACTCGCGCACGGTGTCACAGACCGAAAATTGAACTTCTCTGTAATGTTGACATTGTGTATTTTTCAGGCTTTATTGGCATTTATTTGAAGAAGAGGGTATGATTGAATGAAAAAACTTAAAAAAATATGTTTCCTTCGTCTTTATTATGTTTTAATAGTCATCTAACTCAGCCTCCTTAAAATAAAGTAATTTTTATTACTTCAACACAAATAACGAAATTCGTATTTTTCACTGATATTAATTAAAAGTAAGCAACTCAATATAATTCATGGAAGTATAAAGAGCTATAAAACAACATAAAAACGTATTAATCGATTGTGGTTCCATTGGAGTAAGAATCAGAACATAGCATAACTGCATGCTCGAAACAAACATGTTTTTTACATTTCATGCAGTTGTTGCGTATTTTTCGGGTCTTTTATCGAAGAGAAGAATGTATAACGACCTTTTAGATAATTACCAGATGATAAAAGTTTTGGAATATAAAGTTTGCATATTTCTAATATTCTTTGTATCTGTTTCCTTGGTAAACTAAGAATTAATGCCTTTTTTGGATGGGGCTTAAAAATATGATGTAAAAGGATTTCTAGGAACTATCTTTTCTTTTTCTTGTTTTCTTGTCGCTATTGTCCATCATAAAAAAATATCCCCGAAACTGTAACTGTTAAAAATTACCATAAGCTACCGATTAGTTTATAGTTCAGTGTTAACAGTTCTTTCACAAGTGTGTATATGTATGACCATTATATTTAGCGAATAACTATACGAAAGTAAAACATTTATATTTTTTTTTTGAACGTGTGAATCTAACGACGAATAGTTAATATATGGATCCGTTCAATCCAGTTACAAAAGGGACTGAAATCAAATAAGAATAGTCCGGTGATGATCTTATGCATTATATTCAATAAATATTCCATGCCACTAACATTAATTTATATATTTCATTCAACAATATTCTAGGATAAGAAAAAAGGCACTTGTCCAAAAAAGTTACTCCTATACTCGCGTCGGTGTGTCAGACCGAAAGTGTTAAAAAAGTGGCACACGTCCTCTTTGTACCAACACATGCTATACGCTAAACGATGACGAGCAACGAATAACCAAGCTAGAGAGAATCGCAAAGTCGTAGTGTTGATATCTTCTGAGAAATGAACGAATTATTGATTTCTCGGTCTGACAGACCAAGAAAAAGAAAAGGAAGTTCCTAGAAATTCTTTTATATAATTTTTCATGCCCCATCTAAAAAAAAGGCATTAATTCTTAGTTTACCAAGAATACAGAGACAAACAATATTAGAAATATGCAAACTTTATATTCCAGAACGTTTATCATCTGGTAATTATATAGTATATAATTATATATAGGTAATTATGTACATTCTTCTCTTTGATAAAAGACCCGAAAAATACGCAACAACTGCATGAAATGTAAAAAACATGTTTGTTTCGAGCATGCAGTTATGCTATGTTCTGATTCTTACTCCATTGAAACCACAATCGATTAATACGTTTTTATGTTGTTTTATAGCTCTTTATACCTCCATGAATTATATTCAGTTACTTACTTTTAATTTATAACAGTGAAAAATTCGAATTTTGTTATTTGTGTTGGAGTATCAAAAATTACTCTGTTTTGAGGAGGTTGAATTAGATGACTATTAAAACATAATAAAGATGAAGAAAACATATTTTTTGGAGTTTTTTCATTCAATCATACCCTCTCCTTCAAATAAATACCAATAAAGCCTGAAAAATACCCAATGGCAACATTACAGCGAAGTTCAATTTTCGGTCTGTGACACCGTGCGCGAGTATACGTGTTATGATTTTGCACGCGAGTACAGGAGGGTTAATCAGTACGGAGAGGTATGCATGTGCGCACATTAGGCGGCGGTGACACTGGATGCAGAAAAGTGGTCGTATGAATTGTATGCAATAGTGAAAGTAAACAACCATTTTGAGTGTTATTGGTGTGGTTACATTACTTCCCCCTTGCTTCGTTCGAATTCGTCAGCTTCTATCGAACAAAATTGTTTGTTTCTCTTCGTACAATAAAATTTTCGTGCGTACTCCGAGCCAATGTCACCTTACCCTTAGTCACGTCAGTTAAAATAAGTATTGACTAGAATAATTCATTAGTCATCCTCGCTCTCAACGTAATTCATTTTCTAGTCAATTCAAATCATGTTGACGGCGAATGCACGATTTGAATTTTGCCATTGCCATTCGTATTTCCTCTCGTGCGCATCGGCTCTCTTCTGATGCAACAAGCTTCTAGCTGTGTTGACGGTTTTGACCGAGAGTCGAGAAACGATTTTTCATAAACGGTCATTCTCGCGATGTTTCATTTTTATCGCTGCAACTGTGTCCATCAGTTAGACGCGTGTTTGACGCTTGTTGAATGACGATGCACGAAAGATGCCTCTAGTTAAATACACAGTGCAGTGCGTGCATTTTTTACGACATATGACCAATTAGTGTATTGTTCTAGCAAAGGCAAGAAAGAATCGTTGCTTTTCGAACTTATTCTACAAAACCACGCAAGCCATTAAACTTTTTCAGTGTCGCCGGAACTTTCTACTAAAGAGTTATTTATGAAATTTCGACGCATTCGCAAATAATATCCGAAATGATAAACCAACAAATTTAAAAAAAAAAGATTACATCGGTTGTGTCTCGGATATAAGGATATAACCCCTCGAATTTTTTCCATCTTCGAATATTTCGGGCGCTGAATGTGCATATTAAATCATATCACGTGCAAAGTTGTTTTTTTGCTCACTCTTCTATAATCTATTCTTTATTCCCTTATCCGTTTGTTTACTTCCAGTCGAGCCCTTGTGATAGCCCTCGTTCCAGATAGAGCTGATGATGAGCTTTTGTTTCAACATAATAAGTTACCTGTTAGTATCTGTCCTTCTATGCAGTAAGGTTCTATATTTGTTCCTACCGATGGAGTTGTTGCTGGTTAGAGACGAATGAACTGCAAAGTTTGGAGCCTCTTAAAAACAAAGAAGCAAGCAAGTTGTTGCTGCCAACGATGTTAATCGGTAGGAACGGAACGAGCGTCTGCTGTGTGCTCCTGTGGTCGAGCGGTCAGTTATCACAGCGGAGATTCGGGCTAATCTCCGTTCTGGCCGGGAGATTGTTGGTCAAGGTGATTTCCCCCCTTGTCATCCACAGACTACATTCAAGGCGCATAGAAAAAAAAACTCAACTTAAGTACTAACGAAAATGGCGCAATTAATACTGCGCTGAGACGGCGAAGCGAAGTTCCTCTGGGGACGTTAGTGCCATCGAAAAAGGATACCTTATGTCAGTATGAATCAACTCGATTCTTGGAACGTCTGCTCGCAGAGGTAGATTCGCATCGACGACGTCGCCTACGATGATTTCCGGCCGGTGATGATAGTTTCCTGGTCACCCATCGTACTGGATAGAAGTGAAGCCGTTGCTTGATGGTAAATATCGACAAAGAATAGGGTAAAAACAGGAACGCTATCCTCCTATAAGGACACCGTAACCGCACAAGTAAGATTTATCTCTCTGAGTCGGAAATAGCAAAATGATTGTTTTTTTCTTTATTCCAGATGGGTGTCCTTTCCAAGTAGAAGATTACAGTACCGATGGTTTCTGATCTGAACGCGCTGTGAAGGATTCTTCGTGCAAGTATTTAGTTGTAATTATACAATTTAAGGTGAAAGTTAGTGTAGATTTATCCGTGCTTAGCCCTGATTGTGTACTTTGAAGGCACAATTTTGGACAAGAAATCGAATCTATAGTAGGCACAGTTATAGAAAAAATAAGGTTAACTATAATAAGCTACATCCAAAATTGATTTTTAGCTCATGTTTTGTCATCCCAGATTCATGACATTAAATGAGACATAACATAACAGAAAATGTCATGACTCACAAATACTGGTAAGCATTTGTATAATATACATGGTACAGCAATATAGGATTAATACGAGCGAGCGAAACAAAAGACAAATAAGCTTTCCGCATATCTTGACACATACACGGCCTAGACCGAGCTAGATATTGTTCTCCTTCATGCGCACCTTTTTTACTCTTAGGGTGGGTTTAGACTAGTGATATATTCATGTGATGAAATATGATGAGATTTATAGAAATCGCTTCAACCGTTTACACTAGCGTGAACTTCTATAATGAATATATTCATATTTTCGGTGAATTTATTCACCTGAAGTAGAACTGCATCCAACTTTAGTGATTTCTCACCAGTGAGAAATTCACAAGCGTTTACATATGGTGAATTTATTCAAGTTATATATACCTCGAATAAGTGTATCATATTTGTTCTCACCCGTTTACACATATTTTCACGTGAATAAATCCATCTATAGCTATATATCTCCCTAATGTAAACCCGCCATTGGAAAACACTTTCCAACTTCTTTATATAATCAGGTGCAATATCATTACGTATTTGCTGAACAACTGCTGAAGCATCATTAGCCATGTGGTTAGCGTGGTCGTGTGAAATAGCTTTGCATTCCAGCCGGCCTTGGTTCGATCCCCATTGACGTCGTATGGACTTTTTTGGCACAATCCCAAATGAAATGAGAAAAGAAATCAGAAAGAGTTGTCTGCACGCATACATACAAACCATTTTTAAGCTTTTCAAATAGCTCATTATTTGCGCATTTGACTCTCTAGCACACGGAATGGCATCATTTCTGCCTAAGATGAAATTTTTTCTGCGAACGCTAGTTTGGGTGTAGTGTAGACAAGTCAGAAGTCTGACAGTGAGATTGTAACTATTCTACACGTTTAACTCGAGTGAAGCCTGATTTGCTTCTACTCTCGATTTACGATTCATAATCAACCCGCTAAATACCAGGGAGCTGTGATAGTTTCTATTGAAGAGATGCACGTCTGCGCTCAACGTTGGTACGAAGTCGACTGTATATTCCTTACATATCCTTACATTCTCTAGGCAACGTGACACTTTTCGCGATGCTCAGCCTAATTGTCGTCGCCCGCTCATCGCTCAGTCATTTTCAGTTAATATTTTTATGTTCGGACCCATGTTTAATTTAGTTCCTGTTTTCCAGTTACGCTTTTAGAAAACTATTCGCTTCTGTATTCTGATTAAATTTTGCAATTTTGATCGCCTTCATCTTAAGTAGGTTTTCTTTAGCCATCTTTTGAGATGTTTGTAATTTAAACTTCAAAATGTTTGCATAATATTCAATGTTGTAGACTGGGTCTATTTCATCTTGTCCAGTCAGGTTTGAGGGAAGCGCGCAAAGTGTTCCGAAAAGTAACTCAAACGGGGTTTTGTCTGTTGCACTGTGTACCGTTGTGTTATAAGCAAATTTGTAAAATGAGTTACAAATTTCTTTCCTAATAAATGGAAATAAAATATAATTCAAGAGCTATGCTCCTCTTTTATTTCGAGTTCACTTGAATACATACAAATTCGAGCTTATGCTATGATGAAACCTCGCTCGCTGGGTGGCTGATGTTTATAAACGGCTATCTCCGCTGAGCGCGCATCCGCGGGAACGGATGATATTTATGCTGACCGATCGTCCGTTAGCAATATCGATGTTTTGATTGACTCACATAATTTTATCACTACGTCTGGTGGTAACTTTTCCCCATTTGAATTACTTTGTCCTCGAAGTTTTTCAACGTAATGACCGAAATTGTGTTGGTGTATTGATGAATGTCTCGATTCCTCGTTTCCTGTCTTCTGATAATTCCTCGGGTTACTTTATTTCTGACAAAATAATTTCGTCTTCGACTTTTTCAGATCTCGTTATACTTTGCTGAATATTGGTGTTCGTTTTTCTGAAAGCAGCAATGGCAATGACAAACATAATTACCGATGTTATTCCAAACGATCCAAAAATATGAAGTTTCCATTTCAAAGAGTTGTTTTGTAGATGAAAAGTTTCTAATTTATCTCAAAGTTGGTGTAAAGCTATCCGTTGATATGATGGTTGCAGTTATCGAATTGTACCAAAAATGATCCATTAAGAAATTGATTTGAGTTGCTACAGTTTGAAGAAATTTCGACTAACGCGTCATTGATAAAGATAATTTCGTTGTTGATTCGTTTGATGAGTCCTTTTGAATAAACCTTTTCATACATACAGGTAGAATGTCTTCCTCTGATGAGCTGATTAATGCAGGGTGTAGTAGTTTCCAAGGTGTGTATATATAAGGTTGGGGAAAAAGAAATGTCGTAATTCTGATCGAAATTTGACGCTTTATTTAACATACTTAAAACGATCCAATTCAAGTCAAATATGCACCGTTTATTTCGCAAACTTGTTGCCATTTAGAAGGCAACTTCATTATTCCCCCCTTCTTATTTGCAAAAAACTCAGACAGCCAGTTTTCGCAAGCCTCGTTTGAGGCCAACTTAGTATCACCAAGAGCGTTTTGCATGGACCGGAAGATATGATAATCACTTGAAGCCAGGTCCGGACTATAAGGTGGGTAGAATAGGACTTCCCATCTGAGCTCCCGTAGCTCCTGGCGGGTCATCAAAGATGTGTGAGGCCGAGCGTTGTCCTGGTGGAAAACAACACCATTCCTATTGATCATTTCTGGCCGTTTCTGGGTCTGGCCATAGTTGAGCAGCTCATAGTGGATAATTCCCTTTCAATCCCACCAAACACACAGCAAAACCTTCCTGGCCGTCAATCCAACCTTGGCGATGGTTTGGGCCGGCTCACCGCGCTTCGATCACGACTTTTTTCGCTTTAGGTTGTCGTACGTGATCCACTTTTCATCACCAGACCATCTTCTTCAAAAATGGGTCGAGTTCGTTCCGTTTCAGCAGTGCATCGCAGGCGTTGATTCGATCTAAAAGATATTTTTGCGTCAACTCGTATGGCACTTATACATCCAGCTTTTTTTGAAATCCAATCTTCTGCAAATGGTTCCAAACGGTTTTATGGTCTATACCCAGTTCCTGGCCAATCGAGCGAGTGCTCACATGCCGGTCTACTTGGATGATTTCAACGATTTTATCGGTTTCCACGATGATTGGCCTACCAGTACGGGGTGTATCTTCGACAGCTACTACACCAGAACGAAATCGATCAAACCAACGCTGTGCTGTGCGAATCGTTACAGTATCGGGTCCATAAACTACACGATTTTTTTCGGCCGCCTTCGTTGCAGTTTTACCTCACAGGTACTGAAAACGTAAAATATGGCGAATTTCTTGCTTGGTGGACTCCATCTTTGACGCGCTATAACTTCAGGCTGAAAAGAACAAACACAACACTGCCACATGTAGCACAGATTGTCGTCTTTAAATAGCCGTATAGTATGACCCAATGCGATAAGTACAACACAATATATGTTTAAGTGTAGCTATATATTGACAATATACGACATTTCTTTTTCCCCAACCCAATATATACTAAAGTATATATACTAAAGGTGTGACCGTGTCGTCAATAAGTGCGCGAGGGGAAACAGTATTAAAGTTTAAGACCCAATCTGGGCTTTCGGATTTAAACAACAATACCTTAACTCCTTCTTTCTTCGAGTATGAAACGTCCCGTTTCAATGTGTTATTCATTGCATTTCTATTATGGTTTGAGTTTTGCTTGGTTTTATAATTTATCTGACGGTTTTTTGTTTGCAGTAGCCGTATCACGACTTCTAGTATGTTTGAGATACTTGTGAAATACGTGTGAATTTTTGTCGTTTAACGAGAGTTTCAGACACCATGTTGCTTAAACTCGGTTCCTCCATTAAATGGTATGATTTATCATGGTTCTAATTTCGTTACTTCTTTATTGGTAAAACACATCCGTTTACAGTGACGAAACAATTGTGAACATCATGAGGTATGTCCTCAGCAATTTCCATCGGTAGTTTCACAGTTTCTAGTGATGTTCGAACTTATTGATTCTATTCTTCGATTCTATTTTTGTATTGATTTCAACCTGCTCATTGTTTTCATTTTTCAGACTCTTTTCTAATCGAGGTCAATCAGACATCTCGAAATCTTTAGAAACTTTTATCTGTGATATTATTTATTTAATGCTTGATACTATAGAGTACAATAGCCCTTTCTACGTCTATTTTTTTTTGCGCTAAGCCGAAAAAAATGTGAATAAATATCGCAGCTTAATTCAAGTATTTAGAAAATTTCGGTGAAATTTTCATAAGTCTTGGGGTCTTTAGTCCGTTTAGTCTGCTTTTTATTATATAGAATGTGGGTTCATAATTTTCGAAGTGCTTATTTTGGTCAATTCTGTTTCTTCAAATGCTTTCAACTAGATTGTGGTTGAGGATTTTTAATTTAAATCGTAGAGATGTGTAAATTCGATTAAAAGGGTGAAAGGATAAGAATAGGATAGGGTGGAATATTTGAAAGGGAAGAAATACTTTCATAGTAAAATTCATGTTTTGATGCTGTTTGTTTTACATTTGTGCATGTTGTCTCGATTGATAAATTGTGGTGAACTTTTTTTCACCATAGCCCCGAACAATAACTTGTATCGATATTTGAGTGAGTTCGACAAGTATGAAGGACTTTCTCCAACATCTTTAATGTCATATGACGCCTCTAGACATATCAAATCTGTGGAAGAGAGTAAAGTGTTATTAAATTGTGAACATGATATTAGAAACATTTTCTTAGATGTCAAATTTCCAAACTTGTGCCTATTAGAAAGGAAAATTCGGTTGCACGTTGTGCGAAACCTTTCGATAATTTTATTTATTCCGTGTTTGTTTCGAGTGGGTACACGAAGATATGAATGTTTTCGAACGTTGGTTTTTTTGCTAGGAAAATGAAGCCTTTTCAAACAAGTTTCATGATTTTCTGTTATTCCTCTATCTAGTTGGATTTGTACATCTGTTAGAATTTCCGATAAACCATCGGTTACTATATTTGTTTCATGTAGACTATACTTCATGTTGAAGTCATATTCTAATATAATTGCGTTACTACTTACGTTTCTTAAAGAAGCTAATATTTTGAAATTTTTAGAGGAACCCAAATTTGAAGAAATGAAAATGCTTGGAATTATTTGTTCATTCTGGTCAATACAACGGTTTTCAGTTCCATTTGTCTTTCCGATTGTGATTTTATTGATTTGGAAATTTATTTCGGCACAGCCGAGATTTTTCTTCATCATAGGAATTCCCTATCCATAGCTCATTGGATGTGATATTGATTATAGCACCTAATGATCTTAATGATTCATATCCTATTAGACCATCAAAAAATTTGTGAAATCTGAATAATAGGAATTTTTGTCTTGGTAGTGATTTGTAGTTAAAGAAAATGTTGAGCTCACTGAATTTGTCTATTTTATGCGATCCAGAAACGTTTTCAATTAGGTGCGGTGCGCAATTTATTTTCATTGTGGGGTGGATAAGCTCTGGTGCAATGTAATTTTTATCAGAGCCAGTGTCAACAAGAAATTTTAGATTTCCGATTCGTGTTTTTATATTCACATATGGCAGAAAGCTGCTTTCTGTATTATGTAACTGAGTTCTGATTCCGTCTGAAAATGAGAGTTATGTTTGAGGCCAGATGAAATATATTCGAGGTTACTTTTGACTTGCTTCATGCATCATGAATTGGATTCATTGAATGAACGTGAAATTGGTTTATAATTTGTTCTGACTGAATTTGTAAGACGCTTTTGAAAATGCGATTTTGATGTTCGCATAGTATCGTTTTCTACAAAATTGGTTTATCTTTGAGGGAATTTGCCGCGTCGTCTTTCTATAGCGCTCTGTTGATCTAGAGCATTTTGATAGGCTTTCAGAAGACTATCTGGTTTGTAAATACGAGCTAATGACAATAAGTTTCCATTAAGGCCATCTATAAGAACTTCACGCATACTTTAGTCTCGTCATTGAACAAAATTTTTGCTTTTATATCAGCTAATAAGCCTCGGCACTCCTCATAATATGAAGTTTAATCTTTTGTTCCGATTCTAGCCATGAAACTAGCATTTTCGGCTCTCCTGCGTAATTTGGGATCATTTTACTAGGATCAGGGATCCTTAATTTATCAAAGTTATTGACCGCATTCTGGGAGTGATTATTCACTGAAGGTATTTCTAAATTCGAAAGTCGCGTATGCTCCAAAACTTTTCCAAAACACCTTATCGATCAACATTGTTGAGCTTTTACAGCTAAATCAAAATTATTTTTCTTTTTTTTTTAATTTCTTCGTATAGTACGTTATTAATATCCGCTTGTTTACTCTTTTATTTCATTCATCATATATTTGAAGGGTGTGTATGCCTCTTCCATTAATTTTCTTCGCGTTTTTAGCGCTATTCAGTTTCATTTATATGTTTGATAATATTATTTTAACCCACATTTTTAGTTTCTCATGAACTTTAATGCTAATGTTGCATTTTTATAAAAACTCCCACTTCGAAAATGTGTTTGTAAAAATTTGAATCTCACATTTAAAATTCGATAAGTGCATTTCCCCATATTGCCCTGTTCATACTATTAAAGTATGGGAGACAAGAATATTTTTTTCAAACAAAATAAGCAGTTTTTAAAGAATTGGTGGAATTGCCTTTCGCTGTTGGGTCGAATAACAATCTAAATCATTTAGCCTTGCTAAATGATAGCGATGCAAACTAATTCAAACATGCATTGTAATATTTGTTGCTTTGGTGTTTATTAACATAAACTGTTTTCAACGCTAGCCAGATTCCCTACGTTCACCGTGGTATATTGCTAGGATCGTTCTCTTTGTTTATTGATAATTTTGTTCGAAGAAGGAAATATGACATGACAACATTCACTCATTCACTTTTTTAAATAATTTTTTTTCATTTCTATTTTATATCATTTATTCTCAAAATACCCTAATTAATTTAAAATTTGATTCTGCCTCTAACAGTTGATGTGAATTGATTTGGAAAGGCTTTTTCGTTTCACTTTTTTAAATTTGGTTGTCTTAAGAAAAAAAATTAATTGGTCCTATTCATTTTCTCATTGCTGTCCTAATTTTTGACATTGAAATAGAGTTTGCAGTCATCCACCAAATTTTAGTGTTTAGTGTTTTTTCGTTTACATTAGTCTAACTTTTATGTATGTTTTTTTCACTTTCAACCAACGATTTGCAAGGTTTAAGTAGGTCTCACATTATTTATCATACATAATTTACTACAATTGTTTATCCGGCTTCCACATATGGTTGGTACTACCTTTTTCCGTTCTTCCGCTTTTTCCTGCGTTCATTGTACAGTGTGCTCACCTTCGTTGATATTGTTCATAAATGCAAACAGGAATCCCTGAAACAGCAATTGTTCAGCTGTTGTTGCTACTTGCTTAACGACGTTTAGTGCATCAATGAAGTTGTTTAATTTACTCGGCGTGCCGTCATAGGTCGGCAGAAGTGCCATTACTGTTGTAATTACGTCAATCAGCGAAACCATCTTCGAAGTTTTTGTTAGCCTGATACTTATTATTGCCAATCGGGGTAAATTTCTGAGTGTTAACTCTGGTTTGTCATTCAGTCGTTCCAATCTAGCATTAATTGTTGTTATAATTTCGCCGGCAACCATTTTTTCCTCCCGGAAGATACGATTGAATAATTCTGCAGTTATCGAATTTTCTAAAACATTTAACACGCTGGTAATGTTATTTCTAATTGTGTTCGCTTGATCAAGTTTGTTTTTTGGCGTTAACTTTCTGTAGTTTCTATTTGATGCCTTTTTCAGGTTGACCAATATTTTTTGTAGTGATTCTAGGTTGGTTTGAATAGTGTCCATTCGTGGACTTTACATACGTGTTAGATTTGATGGTGTACTGCTGCTGCCGATTGAAGTAAAGTTGAGCTCCTGTCGCGAAATTAACTTCTGCGCACCACTTTTTTTTCTTCATTTCTACACTGTTTATCTTCTATGGGTGAGATAGAGAGAACCTGTTCTATCCTGAATCGGACGCAGGATAGTTGGACCAGTGGACTGTAACTTTGGAATTTGGTTTCAATAGACCTTAGGTTGCATGTAGGTGTCCACACAGAATTACCACGGGTGGGGTTCTTATGTGGATCTACACACTTGGTCTAAATAGATACACACTGTTCGGATAGGTTTTTCTTTATTTTCTATGGTTGGAATGAAACTGACACTCTCTTAGCTGTCGATGCGGCTTTTTATACCCGTCATTGGGCGAACATACATGTTCATGTTTTCTTCCTTTTTCTGTTGCGCTTCGGTGGCATACCGAACATACTCCCCCCGATCGGTACGACTTACGATCTGCTTGGATGAGATGTACTTCGAATAGAATGGTTGTCTTCGATAGGCAGAATTGAAATTTTGTTGATAGGTCTCCGGAAAATCGAACCATCCACGGATACATCAACTGCTCGGATCAGACCGTCACTTCCTGGATACACTGCGGAGATTCGACCCAATTTCCAGTGGAGAGGGGGCTGGGTCCGGTTGTGTAGAAGAACAATCATACCTTCACGAACGTTGGGCATCACCTGTAAATTTTTCTTCCGCGGGTGCAGCGTGTTGAGATAGTCCTGGTTCCAAGCACGCCAGAAGTGCTCGCGCATTAGCCTAAGATGTTGCCAACGATCCAAGCGGTTTGCCTTGATATCTTCAAGCGATGGTTCGGCTGGAGCGATGAGAGGACGTCCAATCAAATAATGAGCAGGTGTAATAACTAGCGGATCGGCAGGATCGTTCGAAATACTATAAAGTGGGCGAGAGTTCAACACTGCTTCAATCTCAGTCAGGACTGTTACAAATTCTTCGTAGGTTAGCTTCACAGGTCCAACAATACGCTGCAAGTGGGTTTTAGCGGATTTGACTGCTGCTTCCCATAACCCTCCAAACTCTGGGGCATCTGGTGGAATGAAGTGCCATTCGATTTCTTTAGTCTGGCAGTACTGCTGAATACGTTGAACTGCTTGTTGATTCCGGAATTGACGATATAACTCATGTAATTCATGCTGGGCACCGCGAAAATTGGTCCCGTTGTCCGAATGTAGTTGTTGAACCAATCCTCTTCGACTCACAAAACGTTTAAGGGATGCCAAAAAGGCATCGGTGCTTAGGTCGGAGACAGCTTCCAAATGAATGGCTTTAGTAGCCATGCACACATAAACTGCTATATAGGCCTTCGTTAATGTCGGACGGCGAGTTCCATGCTTGATCCAACATGGACCAGCATAGTCTACTCCAGTCACTGCGAATGGAGGCGATGGTACAACTCTTGCTGGCGGCAAACTTCCCATTAGCTGCGTCGTCTTAGATGGATTCGTACGGAAACATTTAACACAACATCGAGTGACTTGTCGAATAGTAGATCGGGCATTCAACAACCAATATCGCTGACGCATTGCGTTCATCAGGCCAGTCTGTCCGATATGAAGCAATTCGATGTGCATTTCTTGAATCATCAGTCGAACTATGGGGTCTTTGTCAGGTAAAATTATTTGGTGTCGATTGTTGAACGGCAATTTGGAATGACTAAGGCGACCACCAACTCGCAGTAAACCGTTACTGTACATCGGCCGGAGATTACCGACTCTTCTGCAGGGCTCATTAGCAATAACTCGTTCAATTTCGTCTCCTAAGTGAGTTAGTTGTATTATGCGGATGACAGCTTCTGACGATTGATACAGCTCACGAATCGTCAAGTGGGATCGTTCTCGTTTAGACGCAATCTTTTTGCAGTTCGCAACAAACCGCAGGATGTATCCCATTATTCTTTGTATTTTACGGAAGCTGCTGAATTTATACAAAAATGCGAAATGAGGACTACTCACGGCTGCTGTAGCTATAGCGGATTTCATTTCTGGTAACATATCATTGGGAACATCTTCAACATTTTCTGTTTTGTATTGTGACTTTGTGAGGAATTCGGGGCCGTCCCACCAAAGCATGTTTTCTTCCAGAAGTTCTGATAGCAGACCACGTGATGTAAGGTCGGCAGGATTCTGCTGAGAACGAATATAATGCCATCGGTACTCACTCGTATGTTCTTGGATGACGGCGATACGATTCCGTACGAACAATTGAAGTAGGTTTAGAGGTTTCTTTATCCATGCTAAAACAATCGTGCTATCACTCCATAAAACTATGTCCTGGAACGTTATTCCAAGGGCTGGTATCACCTTCTGGAGAAGTCGCGTAAGTAATAGAGCTGCACAAAGCTCTTTTCTGGGTATGGAAAGGTCGTGTAAGGGAGCAAGTTTGGACTTGCTGCATAACATTCGAAGTTTGGCTGTTCCGTCGTTGAATATGCTTCGTAGATAAATACATGCTCCGTAGGCTACAGTTGAGGCGTCGGCAAATCCATGTAACTCGAAGGCAATTGCATTGTTAAAAGTCACACATCTCGGAACCTTTATTCGGTTGAGTTGTGACAACGAACACAGTAATAGATTCCACTTCTGGGTCAGTTCGGTGTCAACTGACTCGTCCCATCCTGCCTTAGTTCTCCAAATTTGTTGCACAAGTAATTTTGCCAGAACTATTACCGGCGAGAACAAACCAAGTGGATCGTAAAACTTAGCCACTTCAGCATAGATAATCCTCTTTGTAATTATTTGTTGTTGTATCGTTGGTTGCTTAGGTTGATTGGCGATATAAAGGGCATCTTCGTGGGAATCCCACAGCAATCCCAAAATTTTGATTACCTGGTTTGCTTCACAATAATCCATTGGTATTTGTTTCTCACACTCTTGCGGCGGTATGTGTTCCAGTAGCTCTTTCGAATTCGAACACCACTTATGTATGGGAAAACCGCCTCGACCAAGAAGCTGCCTTAATTGACGATAAACTTTGATAGCATCAGTCACACTTTCAGCTCCAGTGAGTATGTCATCCACATATATATCCTCCTTTACTATGCGCGCGGCAACGGGGAAATCACGTCCTTCTTCTTCTGCCAGCTGCACTAAACATCGTGTGGCCTGGTAAGGGGCGGAAGCTGTTCCATACGTTACGGTTTTCAATTCCAGTATTCGCAGCGGATGTGCCGGATGTTCTCTCCAGAATATTCGTTGGTAGTTCTGATCTTCAGCTGCCATTGATACCTGGCGGTACATTTTTGCTATGTCCGCCGATATTGCAATTTGGTGTTTCCGGAATCTTAGTACAATGGAGAATAATTCGCTTTGTACTACAGGCCCGACGTGGAGAACATCGATTAATGATAAACTATCAGGAGTGGGCTTCGCACTGGCATCGAAGACTACACGACATTTTGTGCTGGAACTCGAGGGCCGCAGAACAGCATGATGCGGCATGTAAAAATTGCGTTGATTAGGCAGGTCATTGGCTTCGTTAATTTCGTGACAGTGACCAAGAGTCTCATACTCTCGGATGAACTGAATATACTGCATCTGTAACTCAGGGTTGCGCACCAACTTCTTTTCCAACATCAGGAATCGCTTCAGTGCCAGGGCTCGACAATCATTCATCTTGTCAACATTCTTCTTTAGAGGTAGTTTTACAATGAATCGTCCGTTTGGGTCTCGCTTATACGTGGACAGGAAATGCGCCTCGCAAGCCAATTCGTCGGCAGAAAATTTGGGAACATCTGACACTTCTTCAATTTTCCAGAATTGTTGCATCATGGTTTCAACTTCTTCAATTGAAGCTATATTGGAGTGTTGGAGGTTTACTGTTGGAGAGTACGGTTCGTGAATAACTCCAGATACGATCCATCCAAGGTAGGTATCGCGCAAATGAGGAAGGCCATCCTCTAGAAGAAGCTGACTTGGTTTGAAGATGTCAAAGAATATTTCTGCTCCTATTAGCATATCGATCTTTGCAGGCGTGTGGAACTGGGGATCTGCTAGTATCAGACCAGTTGGGATATTCCACGAGCCAATATCCAGTTTCGATGTAGGGATAGTTCCAGTGACTTGTGTTGTGACTAAACAATCGAGGTTCGCATGAAAGCTAGATACACGGGATCGAAAACTAATGTTGATCTTCTCACGAGCTAAGGATCGCAGAGCATTGATGCCGGTGATTGGAACATTCGCACGTTTCTTCGGTACTCCAAGTCGATTGGCCATTTCCTCTGTCACAAAATTCACCTGAGAGCCGCTATCCAATAGTACTCAGCATGGATGAGGTCGGTTGTTCTGGTCAAGAGCATGCACCACCGCAGTAAGTAGTAGTACGGTTTTGGTTGGTTCCCCAACGTAACAGGAACATGGTGTGGAAATCGAAAAATCTTGTAAGACTGAGCTATTTTGTTTTGCAGTCATTGGATTGTACATCTGAGGAATTCGCAATGGCTGCTCAATTTCTGCTTTGATGGGAACAGAGACATTAGGTGTTACATTCGGCCGCGCATAAGATACTTCTACTTCATGTAGCAAAGTATGATGTCGTCGCTGACATTTACGACAAGTTTTATCAGAAGGACAGTCCTTGGAACGATGTCCCTTCCGCAGGCAATTGAAGCACAATCCAGCCGTTCGAATCATATTATTCTTCTGGACTGCAGTGAGGTTGTTCAGAGCTGTACACTGGAAGTTACGATGTGCACCGCTGCAAATTTCGCACACGTTTTCAGATGGGCTGGTGGAAGCCGCATGACATTTCTGCAATGGGTACTTTGGAGGTGATGAAAACTGCTTCGCCTTAGGTACAACTGGCACTTGACGCTGGAATGCACTCTCGCAGCTTTCTAGTATTTGACATCTCGATTTCAGAAAATTTATGGTATGCTCATACTTTGGGAGCTCTCCTTTCCGCTGCGTCGATTCCCAAGCCTTTCGTGTGGACTTATCGAGGGCGATGTTAATCAAATATACAATGAAGTGTTCAGAAACACCGGTGATATCCTGATCCAAGAAGCGTAAACTTTCTACATGATGGCTGACCTCATTCAGAAGTGCACGTAATTCTTTGTGGGATTCAAGACGCACAGGCTTGAGTGACAGTAATCCGTGGAGGTGAGACTCGACTATCACCCGTTTGTTTTCGAATCGCTCAGATAATACATTCCAAGCTTGCTGATAGTTTCCCTCGCTCAATATTCTGGCATCCAAAACTCCTGCTGCGTCACCGACAAGGGCTTTATCGAGATGATACAGCTTCAAAGCTTCTGAATCGCCAGAGTTCGTCATTAGGTCTTGGAACACCGCTTTAAATTTTGGCCAGTTGGAGTAACTGCCATCAAATGTCGGGATCGGCGCCTTCAAAGGCTTCTGTTGCACAATAACTTGCGGTGCTGATTTGGTTTGGGGGACGGTGTTGTTCATTGTCAGAATTAACTCTTCTACAGTTGTGGAAACGTAATTGTGAAGTTCTTCAAATTCAGCATACACTTCCTCTTGCTGATCAATCGCTTCATTCGGAATGAGTGGCATCGCTTTGCTATGGAACGTACTAAACTCAGCATAGGTCGCGGATAAATTTTTCGACATCACATTCAATTGTGCCAAACTGAGTTGCTGCTGGGACTGGAGTGTATTGCGGATTCGCATTACTTTATTTTGCACCTGGGCTCGTTGACGAAAAATTCCTGTCAATTCTTTGACGGTTGTTGTATCCAATTCGACTTCCCAGTCCTGGAACCCGTGAAATGATTCGCTATTTTCAGAAGAGCCACGCTGAGGATCTGTTGGGACTGGTTGCTGTTCATCTGGAGGGGTTTGTTTTCCCGGAGGCGGCGATCTATCAAGCGGCATTTTTCTTTATGTGTTTCCGCGCACTATCACCTCGCGAATGGTTTTTACGTTTTGTCCGATTTACACAACAAACGGAATCAACTCGCGCAAAAGCGTTTTCGAATGTACTCGAACAAACTTGTTACAACGCGTTTGCGCACACAACGACACGCATTTTATAAAAACAACCCACGCGACAATTCGAATGATCGTCTAAACACGCAACAACGCGTAGTAACCACAGCAAAACAAAAATTTCGGCACTTCTTCTTCGAAACACAGGTATCTCGGAAATCTCGTATCAGGTTTCTGGTATACTGGTTCTCCAAATCCGGTTCGTTTGGACCATATGTTCTATCCTGAATCGGACGCAGGATAGTTGGACCAGTGGACTGTAACTTTGGAATTTGGTTTCAATAGACCTTAGGTTGCATGTAGGTGTCCACACAGAATTACCACGGGTGGGGTTCTTATGTGGATCTACACACTTGGTCTAAATAGATACACACTGTTCGGATAGGTTTTTCTTTATTTCTTCGATGTTACTTATACAATGGTTGGAATGAAACTGACACTCTCTTAGCTGTCGATGCGGCTTTTTATACCCGTCATTGGGCGAACATACATGTTCATGTTTTCTTCCTTTTTCTGTTGCGCTTCGGTGGCATACCGAACAGAACCCATCACTTAATTTTTTTTGTCTATTGAACACTAATGTTATTTAAACGTACTTCGCGCTGCGCCAGTTGTTTCATTGACGCTTTTTGATATTTCGAGTGTACTCGAATACACAAGTAGCATAGCACTGCTACTACAAAAATCACTATAGCACCGGCTATTATTTGGACTTTGGTGGTGTTCACCTGGGAGTTGTTTATGTCTGCAAACCAACCCATTTTTTCTCGTTTATTTTATCAGCTTTTTTTCACTTTTTTAGCATTTTTGTAGCTCGAACACTGGCTCTTAGCACATGACCAAATGCTGGCTCTTTGTTACGGTCGCCAAATCACGTTCGATAGCCAAGGAAATGTGGGCTGCATATGAAGAAGAATAATTCGAAATCGAACCGAAAACACGGACGGAAGCGGGGTCTCTCTTCTTCACAACTGGCAGCGATCAAAACACGATCCGGTCTAGCGAACGGTTCACTTCGGTCTCTCTTTATTGACTGTCACAATCTTGTCTTTTCACTTACCAGCTAACTTAACTTAGGTATTCATTTTCCATGTTCCCATTCTTAGTTTCAAACTCAAGCCACCAACGATGTTTTGGAAACCGGTTAATGTCAACCATATGGTTGACAAAACAAATGCGCTGCAGCGTGAGCAAAGCCAGGCCCATACCGAGGGTAGAAAGTGGGTCATAAATATTAAATGTGTTCTGCAGCGTAAGCAATTTTGTGCCCATGCCGAAAATATGGAGTGGGTCATAAACGTAACACGCACGCTGTTTGCGTAAATTACGTAAATACGGAAAAAAGTATCGGAAAGGTTTTGAGACCTTGTATTTCATGGCCTAGTGAAGAATGTCGGTTAGGCAGAATTTTGGGTGTGCATAAATTAAATGAGAGCACCTAATTCTAGGAAAGATGAAGTGTGAGTAGTACAACACTACACTACAACACTTAAAAACACATAAACGTTTCGCGGCCGAAACTACCGACCGACTTAAAGACCCAATCTGGGCTTTTGGATTTAAACAACAATACTCTACGACATCAGGACTAAGACTAATGTATATACAAATTTGCTACAACGCTCGACCTTTCCTTCTCTTGCCACGCCAACATGCTTATCTCCGTCTCCTCCATTGTTGTGGTATTGCGCTTCTGTTTGTGTTCCTCCAGTTTCCATTTTCATCGGTTTGTTTAAGATTCCAGCATTCCCGCTTCCGTCGTCGGGGTCCTTATCGCTATCGTTTTTGTTGTTGATGATAATTTGCACTACCATCGGATTATTGCGTGCATGTTGTCAGGCGAGCGTTGAATGTTCTTTGCTGCTCGTTAATAGGAGTCAGTTAAACAGATGTTTCCTTAACTTATATACTGAAGTATATATGCTAAAGGTGTGACCGTGTCGTCAATAAGTGCGCGAGGGGAAACGGTATAAATATACAGAGGACTGTGGGAAGGGATTTGATTGCAAATAGAGATGTCTAAATTTTTTGTTTATTCGATTGTCGATTAATCGTGCAGTAATTTTTAAATATTCGATTCATTCGAATAATTGGCTTTCAGTATTCGATTAATATGTATTTCTTGTAATCAAAACGAACAAACATTTATAATAAAAAAATATGATGTTATAATTTTAAAAGTTACATTAATTATAATTTTGAAATAAACATGGTGCAGAATAATGGTTTTTGAATGAAATGGTATTACAGTATATTGATAAATTTACCATTTCATTATTTTTTGAGGACGATTAAAAAAAGACACCATGAAAATGATGCACAAAATTTTTATTGTTCTTCGAAAGTTGTTGAAATAGCTGATTTGTTTGAATACTTCTGCTTGGTCCCTATAGCTACTAGTTCAAAAGAAGAATATTTATAGAATCATTGACCACTAGGTTGGTATATTTTCCTTGGCACTCTGAATTTGAATACTACTATTTTAGAATGGGAGCTGAAACCACCTTCTTCAAGTCCGTATTTTACTGCTGTAGACCCTGAATTCTTCATCCCAGTCTCCTCCACCACCAGGGAATAATTTTTATGCTTCAACCGTAAATGGTTTAGCATATTCGATGAATTTCGACGAAACACCATGACGGTTAAACAAATTTTGCACTGTATTTAAAAAAAAATCCCTTTTTTATTAATCGCGATTACTTTTATTTTTTGTTCGATGTATTCATATTTAGATTTTTCATTATTTGATATAAAATTACTCGATTAAAATTTCAGATATTCGATTATTTGAATTAATCGAACAATTAACCGACGTCTCTAACTGCAAAACGCGGAAAAAATATCTCCATCACCGACCGACACCGAGAGTCGATTTATTCTCTTGAGCTGAAACATAAAATAAGATAGAGTATATTACAAACCTAGCATTAACCGTAAAAGACTTACCTTTCAATTTTTCAATGCTCTTATTTCCCCCAAAACAATTCCACACACAAGAAGCAAAAAATATATTGCAAAATATTGCAGATTTTTTACATACAAATTCCAAGATGGCTGTTTTTTGAATAATGCTAATCACTAATGTTGGGCAAAGGCCCAACATGGATTTCGGATAAATGTACGGACACTTCAGCGGTTAGATTCAGACTGGTTATTTTATTTCTTACTTTTACAGAGTTTGATGTGGTTCGAATGTTCTTGCCTTCGTGTGCATTTGATACTTGGTGCTTGGTAAGCACAAAATGTGCTCCTCCGCATGTGTGTCCTGCGCCGTCTGCTCAAACAGCGCTCGCATGGTCCAGGCGGTTTCTCCGCTGCGCCCCTTCCAGTTGTTGTAGTCGCTTGGCGTTCCTCCGCCAGTGGTAAATGATGATGGCGATTATTATCGCCACGATAAATGCGCCGTCCACGGAATAGGACGCAACATCGTGCATGGTGATTGAATTCTCCACTTTGTCACTGCCGAACATTGTGTGTTTAGATTACGGACGATTTCTTGGAACTCGCTTTGTTCCATACATTGTAGTGCGTTTTATTACGCCGCGGAGGCCGATAATCGCTGATGTAGGTCTCCATCGTGTGAACATTATTTCTTAGTCGTCAGCAGATGCCTACGTAGGCCATTGATTTATAGGGTCGTTTCCTATTCTGATTTTGTACACTTCCAATGGCTGAAAGACCTTTTTCATAAGTTGCGGTACCGTATTGTATCTATCGTGGTTTAAACGTAACGTATATTTAAACGTAACGTATATTTAAACGTATATCACTTTTTCACCACCTTCGGTCTGAGACACCGACGCGCGTACAGGAGTAACTTTTATGGACAAGTGACTTTTTTTCCTATTTTAGAATATTGTTCAATGAAATGTATAAGTTAATGTCAGTGGCGTGGAATATTTTTTTTTTATTTTTTTTATTTTTATTTCACCATCTTCGACAACGTCGTACAGACTGAAACCTTAAGATCTAAATTATTCTAAGTTTCTTATTCTAGTACTAAACACATTCTTGGACAGAGTAAAATCAAACACATCACTAACATTGTTAAAAGAACGTAAATACAAATTTGAACTATTGTTGAAACCATAATTCGTTCTATGGAATGGTATAAGAAATAACGATGAATTACGAAAACGACGGGGAGGAATATTCCACGGAACTTGACGTAACAGTTCGGGACAGTCCACATTGCCGGTTATTAAATTATAAATAAATATTCTTTGTAGTTTGGTACGCCTGGCTGATAGTGTTTCCAAGTCAATCAGTTTACAACGATCAGCATAACTCGGAAGATTTATCGGATCATTCCAAGGGAGCTGTCGCAAAGCAAACCGCATGAAACTTCTCTGGATTCGCTCCAACGCAACGATTTGTGTAACGAGGAATGGGGACCAAACCGGTGCAGCATATTCCATGATGCTCCGAACTAGCGCGCAGTATAACTTTTTGAGGCAATACACGTCAGAAAATCCAGAAGCATGGCGACGAATGAAACCGAGCACAGTGTATGCTTTAGCGGTTGTGATTACTATGTGCTCATTGAACTTCAGTTTAGAGTCGATCATTACTCCTAGATAACAGATCGAGTTTGCGCGTTCTATGGGCTCCAGCCCCATGTGGTATTGGTGGCGAATGACATTATTGCAGCGACTGTAGGATATGGCTTTACACTTTTTACTATTCACACGCATACCGTTATCATTGCACCAGATTAGCAAACAATTAATATCATCTTGAAGTTTGATGCAGTCAATGGATGATGCAATCCCACTGTAAATTTTGAGATCATCGGCGAACAAAAGCTTGGATGTGGAAAGTAGCTCACATAGGTCGTTAACATAAATAATAAATAGAAGCGGGCCGAGAACACTTCCTTGTGGCACACCAGATGGAATGGTGAATATTCTAGAGCGCACGGAATTAACAATAACGAAAGCTTTACGATCCGATAAGTACGAGTATATCCATTTGGTAATCCATGAGGGAAAACCAATGTGATTCATTTTCTGAATGATGAGATTGTGCGGTACTGTATCGAATGCTTTCGCGAAGTCAACATAAACTGAATCCATTTGTCGCTTTGATTCAAAAGAACGTGATATTGCTGACACATAGCACATAAGGTTTGTTGTTGTTGAACGCCGTTTCACGAATCCGTGCTGGCTGTCAGTGATGATCGGTGCACTCACTCTGTACAATACTGCGTGAACCAGCTTCTCAAACACTTTACCGAGACAGCAGAGAATGGATACACCACGATAATTGGAAACACAATTGGAATTTCCGGATTTAAAGATCGGAACTATACATGCCATTTTCCACGCGAGTGGGAATACTCCGTCTTCTATGGAGCTGCAGCTACAGTACTCCACCACCCCGCGAATGCTGGCTGGTCAGTTCGTTGCGATCACAGCGGAATAGAACATAATCCGACGATATTTCACAGCTTTCGATATCATCCTTAAGCCATGTTTCAGTGAACACGATTACGTCGTAGTCACAGCTTGACAGCACTATACGCAGCCGAGCAATTTTTGTACGCAAACCTCTAACGTTCTGGTAATATACTGAGAACGGCTCACGTGCCGTAACGACGGGAAATGACCGACTATTTGACGGTATGTAGGGTGAGGTGATTTCAGTCGCTGCATTTTCACTTATTTGGACCATTTCGGTATCACCAAATTCCGAGTGAAGTGTGTAGTGGCTAGAAGCGACAGGCATTACTGGACAACAATTGTTCCTAACATGTGGATACTCGCCTGTTATATCATTTTGGAAGTCCCCTTCACCGTTCTCAACCTCAGGACCGGGATGACTGATGATCGCTGACAGGTGCGGCTCGACTGAGGTGAGGGCTCTAGGGGCTTCCATGGGGCTGGCAGGCATGCATCCCGGTGGTGGAACGACTGATTCGGGTGACGATTGATTGTATGTCGGTGTGCAAAATGAGATGTGACTGGAAACGATAGACTGTACTGGACAAGAAGTGTTCCAAAAATATGGATACTTGCCTGTGATGACAGTTCGGAAGTCCCCTTTACCATACTCAAACTCAGGACCGGGATGACTGTTGGTCGCTGGCTGCAAAGTCTCGACTGAGATGAGGTGGTTAGGGGCTTCCATAAGACTAAAGTGTGTGCACCCCGGGAACGAAACAGTGACCGATTCAGATGAAGAACTGCATAACAAAATGTGAGAATTCGACTTTTCCGAAATCCTTACGCTGGAGTAGGATTGACAGGAGAGGAGATTTGAGTTGAGCGTAGTGGCGTTGATGCTTTCCTTTGTTTTAACGGAGCGCGAAATTTTTGTGATCCGAAGTCTTCAAACTCCCTGAATAAAACTCCTTCAGGCCAAGTTTCTGGATCCAAAGCCTTCGTTTTCAACGATGGGTCTAGCCCAACTTTAAAGGACACAAATGAGAGGGTGCTTATGTCCTTGTCTTTCGCGATAAGTTTAAACACAGAGAGTTCGTCATCGGTGTTAAGATTTGCTTTTACCATAGCCGATACCGCTTCAGGTGTTACGTCTGGTCGAATTCTCGAAATATATAACCAGAACATTTGATCCTCCTTCTTGCACACTGGCACTGACACGACATTTTCTAACGGCTGCTTTCTACCAACATTACAGTTTTCAGTACCTTGTACAACCACGTTTACATCAAGAGGTCTTTTATTGGTCCTTCGTTGAGTTGTTGTGGGCCAATTAGCAGCTGGAGAGTAATCAGCGTTGGGTTTCGAATGAATCTGTTTAATCTCAGCACGCAGTTCCGTTATCGCAGTGGTGAGCGAATTCAATGGTGAGGATTGATCAGCATGAGCCGTGATAGAGCGTAAATGGGAATTCTCAAACAGTTCAGCACATTTGTCACACATCCAAAATAAATTCTTGTTTGCCGCAAAATAGGATTACAGTGCACGTGTCACACCTGAGCATATATTCATGTGGAAGAATGCACCACAATATCCACGACAAACAACATAGTCGATGCCGTTTATAGCAACAGAACATTTTGAACATTGCTTAGCCATCGTGATACGCCTTCAGTTATGCAAGTTAAAGTCGCTGGTTTTGCTTCTAGATAGTGCAAGGCTCAGCTCAATGCGAATGAAGCTTGAGTGTGGAACAATGAGGTCTGGGATGATTGTCTTGATATTGATACACAATCACCGATCAATCTAAACACTTTCTTCTCGCAATTCCGCGTACTTCTGCGCAACGAACATACAAAACTTCACAGGTGCGTTGAGGAGAATCGCGAAACGGTAAAATTGATACAAAATTTGCCAAACAAATCATCGACTAACAATCGTAAAATGACAAAAAGTAACACAGTACTCAGATCGAATATTCAGTTACGTGATCCAAAAGATCCGATGATCCGATTAAATATAATGCATAATATCATTTTCGGACTATTCTTATTTGATTTTAGTCCTTTTGTCATATAATATATATATATATATATATATATCCGGAACGGATTCATATATTATTCGTCGATATACTCGTCGTTAGATTCATACGTGCAAAAGTAAAGTACAAATGTTTGACATTCGTATAGTTGTTCACTAAATATAATGGTCACGCATATGCACACTTGTGAAATAAATGCACTTGCGGAAGAATTGTAAACTGTAAATTATAAATTAATCGGTGGCTTATGGTTATTTTTACAGTTACAGCTTCGGGTTTTTTCTATATGAGCTGAACAATATCGACGATAAAACATGTCGCAGGAAGTTTCTAGAAATCCTTTTATATCATCTTTTTATGCCCCATCAAAAACAGGCATTACGTTTTTGTTAACCAAGAACACAGAAACAAAGAATATTAGATATAGGAAAACTTGAAATTCCAGAAACCTTACAAACGAATAATTAACCGACGTCTCTAACTGCAAAACGCGGGAAAAATACCTCCATCACCGACCGACACCGAAAGTCGATTTTTTCTCTTGAGCTGAAACATATAAGATAGAGTATATTACAAACCTAACTTTAACCGTAAAAGACTTACCTTTCAACTTTTCAATGCTCTTATTCCCACCAAAACAATACCACACACAAAGAGCAAAAAAAAAAGATATTGCAAAATATTGCAGATTGTTTACATACAAAATCCAAGATGGCTGAAAGGCATTTCTCATAAGTCGCGCTACCGTATTGTATCTATCGTGGTTTAAACATGATTTCAAATATTGTTTATGGATCCGTCACTCGATCTGCGATGAGCCTCATCTGCCTGTAACAGGTGTAGAAACGGCCTTTCGTTTTTGTATTAACCGCATTTCCGAATGCGGAATTGATCAATTTTTCTTGAAACTTATCTTTTTTCAGTTAAGATTTTCGGTTCACTGAAGACTAAAAAATATATTTTTCCACGCTTGCTTAAAAACTAAAATACAATTTGTTCTTAAGCTCTAGAGTCAGGTTCATACACGTCTTTATGATGAATCAAAGATTTATTCATGATATCAATCGCTCTTTCCTTAACGTTAGACATCAATACCACCATAGGTGCTTTCACTCCAAAATCTTCTGACGAGTCAATTTCATCATTTGCGAGTAGATGCCGATTCAGTGTTCCACATTCATTTGCTTGTCCGAATAAAACCCATCTGTGGAATTCCGAATGCCACTCAGGAATCAGCCAGGCAGCCATTGTTGCCCCGTGCACGAATGCACGTCTTACCTTGTCGAACGCCGGATATCGAAAGAGGCCGAGTAATGGTTGTTCTCGCAGTTAACGGATACACCGTGTAGAGTCTGCCTAGAACACTTTTGGCATCCACTGCCGAAAAGAGTGCATTCACTTGAATGGCATCCACTGCCTGGCACACTTTATAACTTCATAACTCCCCCGAAACTTTGGGCATTTACTGCCTAGAAACTTTAGTTCACTACACTAAACACTTGCTCTTCTCTGGAGCTACCATGAAAATTTCTTTCCTTGATTTAAAGAAATTTTACGCTTCCAGGTGAGTTCAAATCTAAGACTACTTTACTTCTATTTTGTTACAATATATAAGTTAAAGACCCAATCTGGGCTTTTAGATTTAAACAACAATACTCTACGACATCAGGACTAAGACTAATTTATTTACAGATTTGCTACCACGTTCAACCTTTCCTTCTCCTGCCACGCCAACATGCTTATCTCCGTCTCCTTCGTTGTTGTGGTTTGTGTTCCTCCAGTTCCCATCTTATTTAGGATTCCAGCATTCCCGCTTTCGTTGTCGGGGTCCTTATCGCTATCGGTTTTGTTGTTGATGGTAATCTACACTATCATCGGATTATTGCGTGCATGTTGTCAGGCGAGCGTTGAATGTTCTTTGCTGCTCGTTAATAGGAGTCAGTTAAACAGATGTTTCCTTAACTTGTATATGGCAAATTAGCAACACAAAAGACAATTAATTTGAAAAGTAAACACGAACCTGTAGCAATCATTGTCAACCTCCTCGTGCTCTAGCATATATGCAAAACCAATTACTTGTAACAGTGTTACATGGCGGGTTTTGGGTCTCACGGATTTCGGATCTCAAAGAACAACAGTTAAAGTTTTTTCTTTCGAGTAAACTAAAAAATATATATTTTCTGGAGCTTATGCTCCTTTATTGATGATCACTTAAAGACTAAAGTACAATTTGATCTTAAGCTCTAAAGTCAGCTCGCGTGCTGTGTTTATCTTTTCGGGTGGCCTGATTTCAGTCCTTTAAATAATGCTGACCGGCGGCTAGCTCATATCGTTGTTTTGATGAATTATTATGTTTATGCTGGCGAGCTCCGTTCTCGCGATATCGGTTCTGGCTGCCGCTAACTCCTTGTTTATGTTTACGTTTGGACTGTCGCTAACTCAACACATACTGGGAAATGTTGGGACAGCTGGCGCATCGTAATTTGCGTTCAGCCGGGGTTAGTCTGAGGGTCGCCAGAAGAAATTCTATAAGGTGGACATCCCCTGAAGGTTATTGTTACGACACAAGCGGAAGCGTTTTAGCTTACCTGTGTTGTGATGAGGGTTGCAAATAAAGAAAGCGGATTTGTGTTAGATGCTGATGTTAATGTAGAATGCGGAAAGTGACTATGATTATACGGGAAATAATTAAGAATGCGGAATTGAGATTGGGTCAGGATGTTTTTAGTTGGAGAAAGAAATTTGCGACAGTTAGTGATGGGAATTGAATTTGAGTTATCTTGTGATGCTACAAAAGCTCTTTCCGCTTCTTCTGGATCTGGTAATCTCCTTTCCGGTATATGCACAGCATTCTCCTCATCCCTCAGCGAAATCAGTGGAGCCACAATCAGCGTTGTTTCTTGTCACCATAGCTGTAAGCTGATAGTACTCTTTTTTTCCCGCCGATGGGAGCCAAACAGACGTACATCTTTCTTGATTGTGCTGCTAGGAGCGACAAGATATACTAAAAACATCCTTCTGCACTGTTATTGAACATTTATTTCCTAAAACAAAAAGAAATTTTACGCTTTCGCGTGAGTTAGAGATTTAGGACTAACTTTAATTTCAAAACGTACAATATTTATATACACCATCTCTCTCTTTCTTGAAACCGATAACACATCGGTTTCATTTTTATATCTCCCACGTGGGCAATCTTCCTATCCATGGACCTTATCTTATTTTCGAGTTGGTCCTTTCCATCCTCCGTCTAAGCGATAGGCTGTCGATAAGCCTCATCTGTCCGTAACAGTTATGATTCGACCGCTAATTGTAGATATCTGAAAAAATAGAAGCAATTATGAGAAACTGTTATAATAGACATCCAGAAAATTACCTAGCTACAGTAAAGTGCGAGCAGCTATTTTGCTAACGAATGCATTTGTCGCCAATAGATACAATTTGTTTTGTAAACAAATTTGTTTGTTCACGAGCAATGGCCGAACAGCAATTTTGACTCTGATATTCAGCATAACATTTTGATGTTTTGAATTTGTCTTGAACAGATGGACAGGATTTTGAATGGCTTTCAGATGCTTTCGGAATTCCACAATAAGATTCTACGATGTTGTCCCGAATGAAATCCGTCTCATTATGATCCGCTAGTGCTGGTGATGAATGTAACGGTAAAGCAATCTACGCTCCGTGTTGATGGACGTAATCTTCTGAGTCAACTGCCGGCTTAATTGTTGGGAAGGCATTACGGTTTCTCACGAGGTTTTCTTTCCGGTTGAAATTTTTTTTTTTATCCCATTTATTTATTTAAGGCTCATTAGCATTTTAGCTGTAACAGAGCCGAATTTTAATCGTGTACATGTCACATGGTTATCATATCTATAATTAGCACATTACACAGTTGCCATTCGCCAGTATTCCTTCTATACCATTACATATGGTACATTCACACAGTAGCCATTTAGGCGTAAGGGTATTCTTTCTGTTCTTCCATTATCCAGTTGGACCACCGGACAGCGGAGACAGTTGATTGATCATTGTTGAGTTATTTATAGAACAGTAGCCCGATGTGTCTGGCAGAGCAGAGCAGTTGTATGGATGAATCGATCTTATTTCGACCGTGGATCGATCTCCATCGCTGATGATTGTTGCGTGGACGTAGCTATTCTGTAACAACACAAAGATGGTCAATGAGGGCCCTGAGTTTTGAACTCACGATCGATCGCTTACTAAGCGAACGCGCAACCAATGTGGCTACGGAGACCCCCCTTCCGGTTGAAATGAAACGATGTATTTCTATCAAAATGATACTGAAAAAAAATTATGTGTGAAATGTTTGCTACACTTTTGGTTTTCAATAATTCAAACATCGCACTTATTCCACCGATACGGAAACCTTTATTCGGAACTAGTCGGTCGTCTCCGCAAAAATCGACCCAGCCCGTCTGTAAAAACGTTTCCGATGGTATACGATAAAAACTTATGCGAACATTTTCACTCGTATTCGGGCAGCCTTTCACTGAGCAACGCATTTTTAATGTCCACTTTCTTTGATATAATATTTTTCCGAACGAAATGATATATATTCTCACTTTGGATCTGAAACTCAAACTTATGTGTTTACAACCTTTATTGATTTAATGTAGCTCCACGCGGCCGTCCGCGTCGAGTGTAATACAAGAACTCTCTTAATGCTAGTTACAAAAGTCTTAAGCTAACTTATCCAACAGTTTGTGGAGAGTTTCACTGGGAGGAGCCAAGTCGATTTCAAAGGGGAATAGCCAATCAATCGAATGCGGTGTTCGATGTGAATGGTATCAAGAAATAAAATTGCTTACTGCGCTCATAAGCGCACATATCGATTTCATGGGAAATCGTAAGTGTCACGACGACTTTGTGTACGGTCGCGTATTTAATCAGAATAGAACTGGGTTTGTTTTGGTTTCAGGTTTATTGCCTTTAGCTGCGCGCGACATGATGTAAGGGTGCATTCATATCGCCCGCGCATGTTGGCTTGTTTACATGGACGAATGTGGGAGAAAAACAATTAACGAAATAATGCAGTTGCGCTTGAGGAATGTTTCGTGGGAATCGTAAATTGAAGTGACCACGCATGAGTCATTTATTTTGAAACAATCAACTGCTTATGAGGAGAAGGATAATTTGTATATTGGGGGTTTTAAGATGGATTTTGGAATGGGATTTGAAATGGGGTTTGAAATCAACTACAACAAACGAATCAGACTCACGTGAATGTTTGCTCCTACATTTTTAATGTCCACTTTCTTTGATATTATATAGAAATGCAGAAATGTCTTTGAACGTCACAGATTCATTAATACTTTGTACATCGCGATGTACGTAATATTGTCTCTTGTATATATAAATATATAAAATAAAAGTCACGTGGTTATTTTCGAGTTTTTAAAAAAGTTTAGGTCGACTACACTTCTCTACTGTTCGATTTAGAATGATGATTGCTTTCCTTGTATGCTTCAACCTGTTCTCTCTGATCAGCCTGTGTGTAGCTTCTAAAGCCTCTTCCGATAACTGGCCAATAGGCAGATCAAATGCTTCCATAATATCTGAACTGTGTACCAATAAATTATGCACAGTTACAGGTATAAAATGCCATCCGTACAGGCTTATATAGAGATCTCTTGTATCCGACAATAGTTTCTGGTATCGAGATATGTTAGCCGTGACGAAGTTCGGATTTGATCGACGTGAACGTTTTAAGGTTCAGAACTTGAATGATTTTATTCAACTTTCTTTACACACAGGAAAGGTCTTAACCTAGTGTACATGATAAACGGTTCAATGCTGATTAGAGAGGGACAGATATATTTACGCTATGCTATGTGCCATTCGTTATAAGTAAACAGATGTGGGTCTGGACGCAATGCGATGCGGAGAGTTGAGCATTGCACTTTTTGTTAATGGCAAACAGATAGAGCTTAGTGAGTCATGTCGCTTCGCGCTAGAGGCGCTCGGGACTTCTCACGTTCAGGGCTTGGGAATATTGAGCTTGTTAAGTAATATTGAAAATATATTTTTATCAGTGTAACGCGTTTATTTTGCTTGTCGATGCTGCTGTCATTCATTCGACGGCAAACAAATTTACAACTGTGTCCATTCATATTCATTCTGTGCTATCTGATCTTTCCTTAAATCTCGAGTCATGAGAATTCATTCGCATTTATTCATTACCATTGAATTGTCAGGAATGTTGTGACTGTTCATTTTCAATATCCCGATATGTGTGTGATTTTCTCATTGAGTCAATGCCTTGCTCATTCCGTTATTTTTGGACTCCGTTAGTTACTCCGAAAGGGCAACGCAAATCGGTGGCGCAAGCGGAAATGCCAACAAAAGAGGAAAATCTGCATGCACACTCACAGCTAAGGATGCATAGGCTTGGTCGGCGAAGAGGCATTCTACAGAATCGATCCGAGTAGCGAATGCAAACTTTGTCAGCCAAAGCTGGATGTTGGCAATTTCATCCGCTAATCCTATAGCACAGTCTTATCCGTTTGCAAAAGGAAGCCCGAAATATTCCCACTGCGGTCGTGTCTTGGACACCACCATTTTATGTTCGTCTGTTCGAAATTTGACTCAAAAACTAAATGTTTGAAATTTGAGTCAAAACGATTTTTTTTACATCGGAATTGGAGTCTTTTGAAGCATTTCTGACAAATGGAATTGGAATTGCATATGCACTATGTAAAATGAAAGCATTTTAACTGAGACGGAAACCTTGCATGCTTGAACAATTTAATTTCTTGTCACTATTATGAGCATTCTGTACTTCGTTATCTTCCTCAACGAATTTCTCCGTTTCGTCAGTGTCCGAGAACGGTGCTGATAGTGAATGAACTGGTATATTAATATCAATGAATGACAAAACTAGGGATATTTTCTTTTGTTCACATTCCGTGAACGCAGAACAGAACGAAAAAGAGAATGAGCAAAACTGGATGAATCAACTGTGAGGGGCTTGCTGTGATTGTGAGGTTCGGCGTTGGTTCATTTTCGGTATCCCGAATGCAATGGTATAATGATCGAATGTGGTCGGAAATTCAGATATTTCCAAGCACTGCTCACGTTACATATAATATAAAGTGGCATATGCTGATTCGGATGTTAACTTGGATGAATCGGTGTTTTATAGGAAACATATGGTCTAGTCTGGATAGTGAGGATATCGGCACAGCACACTGGTATTTGGAAATTTCGATTTTTCGCCTCGACGATATTATACGGAGAATTGTAGCGAAATTCGTTGTCAGCTCCACACTTACTCCTGTTATTTCCGAGGTGGTTTGTGGATCCGAGAAAAAATTTCGTGCAGTGTTGCCGTCATTGCTTGAACCACACCCTGGTTTCGACTTGTCGACAACTAGACCCATCCTTGACTTGAACGCCTCTTGAATTTCTCGCTTCCTGCTTTCACACTCTTGCTTATGTTCAGCAGTTTTCACTTGTCAGGTTTTAAATGACAATCTGTTGAAATGAATGATCGTTATTAGTTATACACTATTGAACATTCTATAATGCTAACCTGTAACCGATGTGAATTACGCATTCAAAACATTTTATCTTGCAATGCAGTGGTGACAGGCCTAGCTTGTAAGTTTCGATATTTGGTACTGTCTCAACAGCCTGCGATGTATTCATCTCTTTCGGAAAAGATCCACAAATTAAGCATTTTACAGAAGCTTTGTTTCCGGAAAGCACATTTGCCACCTTTCCATCTATCATAGTAAGATGGAATTCAAAACTTACAACGATCTGAGCGCTATCGTTGTTGATGATGAAAATCTGTAACGCTTTAATTTTCTTCTCCATTTCTGACTGAATGACAAGAATAGCTTGTGAACACAAATTTAAGCGGTCTACAGTACGATGTTGAACTGGTTTGGATTTACAATTTGATAACTTGAACTGAGTAAATTGCATGCTGTTTAAATTGAACTTAAAATTGAACTTAGATCTTGAATGAATCGAATTGAACTTCTTCCGCTACTTCGAACGGTCCAAAACAGTTAATTTCTTACTAATCGAACGAACGAAGCTGATGTTCGTTTTTAATTGGTGTCACAATTTCTTGACGATCTCTTTTTATGTTGATGAACATTGATTTGAGATTCGGAATCCGATATTTTTTGTAGCTCTATTTATTATCGTTGCTTTTTCATCGGATTGATGATGCTCGTATATTGCCTATACGATCGGGTTTTTGTTATCCTTGCTTCTGCTTCTTATTATTCTGGTCTTGTCTAAAAAAGGTTTATAACTGGCTAGTGCTCCTGATTCAATAGTCTCTGCTTTACGGAGTACTTCCAATTCCGTCGAAAAAGATGCTGATTGAATCCTCTTATATAAATCATTTCCAGTTTCTGGATGGTCTTGTGCTTGTAATGCCAGACAGGATCATAAAACTTTCCATGAATCCTTATTCGTCTCTGCTTCTGTGACTTCTTGATGTATCATTATGTGTCCGTAATCCTCTGATGTTGAAATATTACCGAACATATACCAACCCAATTTCGAAAGGAACTAAGAGATGACTGTGACTTAGTCCTACTAATATTGTGGGGCGGACGTCTTTGTAGCTGCTCAATGGCAGAGTATCGAGATATGGGTATCTATTTTCGATAATTTCCTTTACAAATGTCTGTTTGAGTAGTGGAATATTTTTTTATGGTCCTCACCCTCTTCAGAACATACTTGCTTTGATTAACGCCGTTTATTCGTATCTGAACTCTTCGGCTATTTGCTTCATCTCTTGTGACGTTCTGTGTCTGCTTGAGTTTTAACGGATCAACTCTTTTAAGCTCCAACTTACTTGCTGTCTCCTCGTCTATCAGGGAGAGCGAAGATCCTGCATCTAGGAAAGCGAAAGTTTCCACCTTTTTATCTCCTTTTTATCTTTCATGATCTGAATCATCTGAATCTTAACTACTTCGCACTTAATGAATTCACTCGTCAGACCCGTTTCGGTTATCATACCCTCAATTTGAACATCGTGGAAGTGTATTTCACGACAACTCGCAGATTGTTCGGTCCCTCTTTTAAGAAATCTCATCTACGGAAGTATCTCTTGCCAGATCTTTCATGATCTGAATAATCTGAATCTTAACTACTTCGCGCTTAATGAATTCACTCGTCAGATCCGTTTCGGTTATCATACTCTCAATTTGAACATCGTGGAAGTGTATTTCACGACAACTCGCAGATTGTTCGGCCTCTCTTTAGAAATCTCATCTACGGAAGTATATCTTGCCAGATCTTTGATGATCTGAATAATCCGAATCTTATCTCCTTCGCTCTTAATGAATTCGTTAGTCAGACCCGTTTCGGTTATCATACCCTCAATTTGAACATCGTGGAAGTGTATTTCACGACAACTCGCAGATTGTTTGGTCTCTTTTTTAAGAAATCTCTACGGAAGTATATCTTGAACCGACCGTCTTCGGCACTGGCTTGATACAAAATCATGGACCTTTCGGAGGAAAAATTGAACGCGCCCGGCGCGGTAGAAATTCTGAGTACTAATTTCCGAGCTTGACTGCCTCGAATGCTTTTATTATTCGTCATGTTTACAATTCTTGTTTTCTTATTTACTAATACAAAATTTGGCGCGCGCTTCCTCGTGCTGACTCTGCACGCGATTGTGTAAAGAGCAACACAATTAAACTGGGGCAAATTTAGCATACGCGGAAACAAAAATTAACAACAGGGCCGTTCATCTCCAAGGTGGATGTACTTTTGTAAATTGACAACAACGCGCGTGTTAAAATGAAATATGGAAAAATGGAGCGAAGCATTCTCCAAGCGTCTCTATAATGATGTCTGAAGCGATTAGGGCCGCTTCAATCTTGCCAGATCTTCCATGATCTAAATAATCTGAATCTAATCTCCTTCGCTCTTAACGAATTCGCTCGTCAGACCCGTTTCGGTTATCATACTCTCTATTTTAACATCGTGGAAATGTATTTCACGACAACTCGCAGATTGTTCGGTCTCTTTTTTAAGAAATTTCATCTACGGAAGAATATCTTGCCAGATCTTTCATGATCTGAATAATCTGAATCTAAACTCCTTCGCTCTTAACGAATTCGCTCGTCAGACCCGTTTCGGTTATCATGCTCTGTATTTTAACACCGAGGAAATGTATTTCACGACAACTCGCAGATTGTTCGGTCTCTTTTTTAAGAAATCTCATCTACGGAAGAATATCTTGCCAGATCTTTCATGATCTGAATAATCTGAATCTAAACTCCTTCTGAAAATTTCTTTCCTGACAAATAAAAAAATTTTACGCTTTTTCGCGTGAGTTCGTGGTTTTAGACTAACTTTATTTTCCAAATATGTACAATATATATACAGACATTCTTAACCTAAAGATGAGGAATATCTCCTCTCTCTTTCATGAAACCGATACACATCGGTTCCAATTTTCTTAGATCACCCACATGGACAATCTTCTACATTATCTCCACGCGACGACCACGTGGTCGTCACCGTGGGCCTATCTTATTTTCGAGTTGGTAATAGTTTCGAGCTACAAGCGTTTTCTAGCCTGATCAAACACTTGAGCTCTTACATTTGTTAATTGCCTTACATTGGTCCTATCTAAATATTGCGTTTCGTCCTAACTAAACGACTATTTCCCATTTGGGATTTAGGATAAGCAAATACTTGAGTTTGCCTTGCTCTTACACATTTTCCTTCGCTCAGCTGGGGTCTTGTTTAAAATGTATATTTTGTCTTTCTTATTTCGTAGCCTATCTGTCCGCGACACATAGGGTAACTTGGCTCATTTTTATCTCCAGATAAATATCTCTGAATACTTTCAGCACAGGCCGCCTCAGTCACGCGAAAGAACTCTTCCTTCCTCGCCGTATCAATCCCTCCAAAAATCCTTTTGAACATCTAGTTGAGAGTCTCAGACCTTCACAAATTCAACACGAAGACAGATAATCCTTATGTAACGATGGTAGATAGCCTGTAATCGCTGTGGCGTTTTCTAGTATAGGTACTGTGGGGTTGTAGTGACAGTTAATCACACTCGGGTTTAGGGGAGACCATTGAATTTTATCACTAACTGGGTAAGAGAGATCTACATTGTGTGAACTTTGAGAATCCACACCAATAGTCATCCCAGCAACTAAGGTAAATACAATTATCTCAATCATTTTATCTTAAGTTTAACTTAATTGTGTTGTACCAGCATGTGTAACATCTTTTCACTGAAACGCGGTGCTTAAACTGTCCAATGAAGATTTCTTTATTTAGCTAAAGCGCAGGACCCCGGTCCAGCACGAACCGTGGTCTGCCTTCGACTTTAAAACTATGACCACTTCTGATGAGACTCTGTCTCTTACAAAATATGTTCTTATATACTAGTTTACAAAATAAACTTAAACTCTACACAAACATTTTCATAATTTACTGGGCGGAGCATCGCACAGGGAAATGATACAAGTAGAAAGTGAAAGAGATAGAACGAGGACGGAGAAATGTTCTTGTGCTTGCAATTGGGTTTCCGCCTTGCACGCACAAGCATGTCTCAAGTGGGTCATTGAAATAAAACACTGACGCTTGCGTCGTGCGACGAATTGTACACACGGTTCAAGTATCATGTTTACTTCTTTGGTGGGAATGTTGTTTCTGCGGTCATAAATTGTTTGGTGGGTGATAAACAATTTATGACCTGTGGTTAAAGAGGGTTTGGGATCTCGGGTTCATTTAGTGTGAATTGAGAAGGACTATTTATGGATAGGGATAATGGGATGAAGATGTGAGAAAGAATATGGAAAAGGGAAATACTGCCACACATGCAAGCAAAGCTATCATATACGCTTTTGGTCATAAAGCTTATTTTCTTCTTTGCCTCTAACATATGCATATCGACCTCTCCATGCATCATGAAACAGTAGGATCGTACGGACCACGCAAAGCGAAAGATTCATATTCAGCTAATGTAGCAGATCCTGATTTTTAAGTCTCAGAGAGTGCAAACTATATTATTATTTAGCTCGATAGAGGCTAAGAGAGGGTAGTCAGATTATATTTTCCATTTTTAACGCCGCTATCCCTTGAAATATGTATATTCATATAGACCGCATAGTTTTACTAGCAACACCGCTCCAGTGAGAAGCAAAAACTCTCGCGTCTTATCTTTTTTCCCATTCGCTGCTCTCCGCAAATGGTGACTGAATGATGACGTAATTTTTCTTGTATCATTTATTGCTTTGCACTTTTCTGTGCAGTGGGTTCCGCTATAGTAAAATGGGACGATATATAGTTATGCTTTCGTAAACGAGAGCGGAGTTTCTTTCTTAGATGAACAGTTAAGACTGTATCTTCTGATGGTGGTGAAAGAACTCATTTATTTTCATTCCGTTTACAATGATGAAACCTAACTTAGAAGGCACAGCAGGAGGCAGGTAACTGCTTATGCTGGTTTTGCTTACCTGTTTATGCTGGTTTTGCTTATCTAAGAATATGTATAGAATGGAAGATAATAATGTTTACGCAGTAAACATTCTGTGGGGAAAACCAATACAATGTTTGTGTCTATCTAAGCTATGTTTTTATCTAATCTATATTAACCTGCAAGCCATATGATGTAACTCCTCCGGGGTGAAAAAAAGGCGCGTGTCCTCATGCGTTTACATTTGATGCATCTGAAGATGGTGGATTTTTAGTTTTTCTTTTCCGTGAAACTCTTGACAAAATAGTGGTTGATAGCTTTTTGTAATGTAGGAGAGCTAGGACAATGCTGGTAATAGTTATTATCGTTGAGAGTGATATTCCTCCTAGTAGGCTCCAGTTCCAAATTTCATTATTGTATTGTTTCAGGTACACATGGTCATTCTTCTTTCTATTGGATAGGGCTATGCTGTCTACTTCGTGTAAGTCATTTTCTTCTGGTTGTTGGTCGATGAGGAGGTTATGCATTGCTCCTTGAACGATTGTGCTTTAGATGTTTCTCTCTCCAGTTGTGAAAGATTCGTTTTCGAACTGGATGGTGCAGTTTGAGAATGTGATCAGAAAGTTGAGTGTGCGGTTATCCGGACCACAGTTCGAATTTAGAGATCCATTCTTTGCGTTGTTAATGAGAATAAGATCGTCTGATATTGCCAGAATTTTTGTTTCAGTTGTTCGTTTTGTTTTGCATTGACTTTTTTTGCCGGCCAATATAGGATTTATACAGGTGTCGGTATACTTGTTAAGGAACGAGCTTTGTTGTATGTACTCGTCTGGTTTAGATGTCGTGTAAACATTTTTCCCTAGATTTATTACGAAGTCTGGATGATTTGTAATAATTTTACCTCCTTGGTTCAGTGGGATTATGCGAATAACTGTCCCTTCTTCTTGCTCTAGCTGCGGAATGCGGGTGATGTACAGAAGTGTATTCTCGCTGGTAGCTATTTTTGGCTTAACTAATCTCAACGTTTCTTCAGGGAGATCAATAGTTACTCCTTGCTCTTCCAGTAGAGATTTAATAGTATTGATTTCGTTTAGAGAAAGAATCTTGCTGCTTGTTAATGAAATTTTGGATAGCATTATGGCTTCTTGTATGTCTTCCAGGATCTTGTTGATGGTATCAATTTTAATTATTGTGCTTAGCGTCTCCATTTCGTCGAGAATTATTCTGTTATTGTTTTTACTTTCAATTATTTCATTAATTGCATTTGTTAACAATTGAAGCCTCTTGCATATTTGGTCATTTACTTGATACTGCTTGTTATTACTTTCGATCAATTCGTTCATAGTTTGGTTGATGATACGTAAATCTTCAGCATCAGGTGTTCCACCGATCCATTTCCAAACCGTACCAATTATTTCGATGATTCGTTGATGGCGGGGTCTCTGTGGCTTAATTTGCATTAAATTAGCGTATAATTCCTTAACTTTATGTTTAGCAATTTGTACAAAAGGATCATCTGACTTCTAATAAACTACTGTGGTTAACAGATTGATTGTGGTGTCTATTTCCGTTATATTGATTGGATGTATAATATTTATATTTCCTACTTGTAATTTACATTTTCCTATCTTAACTGTAAGAATTGGTTGATTATTCACATTGGTAATTTCTAGTTCTTGGCAGTAACAATTAATATTGATCAATGTTGTGAGTATTAGAAATGTTAAATACATTTTGTATGAGGAAATTTTATGATCGTGGTTGGGTTTCGTATTTTTTCTGGGTTATTAGGTTCGCGTTTTTTTTGGCAGACTTATCTCACTTCTTAACTAGGCGAACCTAGCCAGAATTTTCACCTGCCCCCGGGCTTCTGAATGCCAAAGGGGGACTAGGCTCTGCGGAATACACGCATCTGCATGCTCGTTCTGTTTTAGTCCTGACCGAGAAATTGTCGGACAATCGCGCAGGTGCTAAGGATGACCGACTTTTGGATGCCGGCCAATTCCTTCTCGATGTTCAACACCTTTAGCGCTTCCAGAAGTGTCTTCGGGATAATTCCAGTTCCAGAGGGAACGACTGGAACAATTCTTGGGACCTCCTCTAGCCCCCACAGTTCCTTGAGCTCCACGGCCAATGGTCGGTACTTGCAGATTTTGCGACCGTGGGTCTCCTCCAGATTCTGGTTCAGTGGAATAGCGACATCGATGATGGTGACTTTGCGGTCGCTCTTGTCGTAAACCATTATATCTGGGCGGTTGTGGTGGATCGAGAGGTCGGTCAGAACAGTGCGATCCCAGTACAGCTGGATACGGTCATTTTCCAGGACAGGTGCAGGCAGGTACCGGTAGTTTGGTACGTTGTCTTCCAGTAGAGCACATTGGAGCGCCAGTTGTCGATGAACAATACGGGCCACGTTGTTGTGGCGCTCGGTGTAGGCTGCGTTGGCCAAAACGGGACAGCCTTTGATTTATCTATTAGGAGCGCACTTATTAACCTCAGTGCATCTCCTTTTAGATGCTTTTGAAGGCGATTTATATTTTCTAATTTAGAAAATTTTCCTTGAAGGGTGGTTTCCTCAAAAGTTATTTTAAATCTAGGCCACACTCTGTGTGAGCCGTCAAATATTGGAAGATCTGAAAGAGATTGTCTTACCATTAATCTAGATAGATCGAGATCTTCTTCTTTGTTTTCCGTTTTAACGTTTTGGGAAGATTCTACCAGAGTTTGTATCGATTCTCTGTGAATTCTCATAAGATCCTCTAGTGAAGTTGCAGACTTTGATTGGAGCCTAAGCAACTCACTTTCTATGCGTTTACATTTGATACATAACCATCTTTCATTTTTGGCAGGTTTTTGTTTTAGACCTACGCATGTCAAATGAAACCATCGGTCGCATTCGTCACACGCTACTAGGTCATCCCTAGAGTCGGGTTCATTGCACAATCGGCAATTTCCATTCTTATTATTAGTGAATTTGTACAGACATTTTCCTTACTTACTTATATGTGTGAATTTTATACCTGTTTCCGCTGAAGTCGTTTTGTACTAAGTCACTCTGGTTTCGCTCCTACTGCGATGGTTTTCTACTGCTGCTGCTACTGCTGATGCTGCTACCGTTGCTGCTGTTGATGCTGACTGGTTGTCAGCTCTCCCCTGCTGGTGTGGTGCCTGGTTCGACCGCCCGTCGCTCCCAGGTCTTTGTTCAACAGCTATTTCGCTGCTGCAGTTGGTTCGTTTTCAACTGTTTGTGACACCGGACACTAGTAAATTGAAACTCTTTTAGAGTTTTCACTGGCTATCACCGCCAATTTTTTTTTGTTCGCAATCGACAAGCACTGTTAATTTTTTTTTTAAATTACTTGGCAATCACTGCCGTTTTGTTTTTGTTCGCAATCGACAAGCACTGTCATTTTTTTTTTAAATTACTTGGCAATCACTGCCGTTTTAGCTTTTGTTCACAATCGACAATCACTGTCAATTTTTTTGAAAAATCACTTGGCAATCACTGCCTTTTTAGCTTTTGTTCACAATCGACAATCACTGTCATTTTTTTTTTAAATCACTTGGCAATCACTGCCGTTTTAGCTTTTGTTCACAATCGACAATCACTTTAAATTTTTTTGAAAAATCACTTGGCAATCACTGCCGTTTTAGATTTTGTTCACAATCGACAATCACTGTCGATTTTTTGAAAAATTACTTGGCAATCACTGCCGTTTTAGCTTTTGTTCACAATCGACAATCACTTTAAATTTTTTTGAAAAATCACTTGGCAATCACTGCCGTTTTAGCTTTTGTTCACAGGTCGCTTATGGATGAGTCAGGAATTCGCACTGAAACTTTCACACTCCTCTCTGGAGCCACCATGAAGATTTCTTTCCTGACAAATAAAAAAATTTTACGCTTTTTCGCGTGAGTTCGTGATTTTAGACTAACGGATTTTTCATTGAAAACAGATAAACCAATGGTCTGTGATCTGTTTTCACAGTGAATTTTCTGCCGTATAAGTATGGCCTGAAAAAAGTAATGGCCCAGTGAATTGCTGTCAATTCCTGTTCTATTGTCGATTTGTTATCATACTCTCGGTTATCATACTCTCAATTTCGGTTATCATACTCTCAATTTGAACATCGTGGAAGTGTATTTCACGACAACTCGCATATTGTTCGGTCTCTTTTTTTCATCTACGGAAGAATATCTTGCCAGATCTTTCATGATCTGAATAATCTGAATCTAAACTCCTTCACTCGTCAGACCCGTTTCGGTTATCATACTCTCAATTTGAACATCGTGGTAATGTATTTCACGACAACTCGCAGATTGTACGGTCTCTTTTTTAAGAAATCTCATCTACGGAAGAATATCTTCACGACAACTCGCATATTGTTCGGTCTCTTTTTTAAGAAATCTCATCTACGGAAGAATATCTTGCCGGATCTTTCATGATCTGAATAATCTGAATCTAAACTCCTTCGCTCGTCAGACCCGTTTCGGTTATCATACTCTCAATTTGAACATCGTGGTAATGTATTTCACGACAACTCGCAGATTGTACGGTCTCTTTTTTAAGAAATCTCATCTACGGAAGAATATCTTGCCAGATCTTTCATGATCTGAATAATCTGAATCTAAACTCCTTCGCTCTTAACGAATTCGCTCGTCAGACCCGTTTCGGTTATCATACTCTCAATTTGAACATCGTGGAAGTGTATTTCACGACAACTCGCATATTGTTCGGTCTCTTTTTTAAGAAATCTCATCTACGGAAGAATATCTTGCCAGATCTTTCATGATCTGAATAATCTGAATCTAAACTCCTTCACTCGTCAGACCCGTTTCGGTTATCATAAAGTCTTGTCCAGTTAGAATCCGTACGGAAGAAATCATTTATATCTCGGAGATAGAATGACATACAAAAAAGAGTGATCAACCAAAAGAAAGATATATTCTTGCACTTTTACAAAAAAATGTCCTTAAAATTATTTTTCTTCATTTCTGATGAAACTTCTCACTTTTCTGGTGATTCCTCCCATCAAACGTTGCACAGCGGCAGTGTCGACCTCTGTGGCCAGTTTTTTCCAGAATCTGGTCATCCCTGCAGCGTCCCGAGCCATTTTTCCGGTCTTCTTTAGCTTCCGCTTCATAATCGCCCAATATTTTTCAATTGGGCGGAATTGGGGGCAGTTTGGTGGGTTGAACTCCTTCTCGATAAAATCCACCCCGTTGTCGCGGTACCACTGGAGAACCTCCCGGCTATAGTGGCAACTCGCTAAGTCAGGCCAAAACTTAACGGGACCATTGTGTGCCTTTATGAAAGGCAACACACGCTCCTTCAGGCACTCTTCCTTGTACAATTTCGAATCCATGGTCTTTGTAGTGATGAAAACCGGCGTCTTCGCACCACAGGTGCATATACCCTGCCAGATCATCATCTTCTTGGCAAATTTGTCCATGAACATGAACTTGAATTTGGCGGGGACATCGCCTCGTGCCGTGGAAAGATAAAATTTTTGTCCCGGAAGTTGGCCGAAGTCCATTTTTACATAAGTTTCGTCATCCTGGAGCAGGCATCCATGGTACTTCGTTAGTACCTGATAATACAACTTACGAGCGCGAGTTTTCGTCACTAGACTCTGCTTCATCGTCCTATTTGGTTGCTTGATTGCTTTGTAGGAATGAAGTCCAGCTCGGTGAATGATTCGTCGAACGGTACTACGAGCGGCACCGTATTTCTGAGCGATATCATGTTCGGACAGTCCAGGGTTTGCTCTGACGGTTCTCAACACCTTCCAATTCAGCTGACGATCGTAGGTTCCGCTTCGACGCTTCTTTTGAACCGCCCGGTCCACGCTGTTCCGCTCGCGGAATCGTCTGAGCACATCACATACGGTAGTTTTAGCGATATCCAACTGTTTCGCGATCTTCGCACCCGACCACGTTGGATTGTCAACGTGGGTGTGCAAGATTAATTTTCTTCTTCTGTCTTCCATGTGGAATAACTCCGGACTTACGGCACGAAAAAATTTGAAACTTTTACCACCAGAAGAGGAAACATTTGTAAACAAACCGCTGTAAAAACTTTCTTGCAGCGGCCACTGACTGTGCCGCTGTAAAATGTGCAACGCGTACGGATTCTAACTGGACAAGACTTTACTCTCAATTTGAACATCGTGGTAATGTATTTCACGACAACTCGCAGATTGTACGGTCTCTTTTTTAAGAAATCTCATCTACGGAAGAATATCTTCACGACAACTCGCATATTGTTCGGTCTCTTTTTTAAGAAATCTCATCTACGGAAGAATATCTTGCCGGATCTTTCATGATCTGAATAATCTGAATCTAAACTCCTTCGCTCGTCAGACCCGTTTCGGTTATCATACTCTCAATTTGAACATCGTGGTAATGTATTTCACGACAACTCGCAGATTGTACGGTCTCTTTTTTAAGAAATCTCATCTACGGAAGAATATCTTGCCAGATCTTTCATGATCTGAATAATCTGAATCTAAACTCCTTCGCTCTTAACGAATTCGCTCGTCAGACCCGTTTCGGTTATTATACTCTCTATTTTAACATCGTGGAAATGTATTTCACGACAACTCGCAGATTGTTCGGTCTCTTTTTTAAGAAATCTCATCTACGGAAGAATATCTTGCCAGATCTTTCATGATCTGAATAATCTGAATCTAAACTCCTTCACTCGTCAGACCCGTTTCGGTTATCATACTCTCAATTTGAACATCGTGGTAATGTATTTCACGACAACTCGCAGATTGTACGGTCTCTTTTTTAAGAAATCTCATCTGCGGAAGAATATCTTGCCAGATCTTTCATGATCTGAATAATCTGAATCTAAACTCCTTCGCTCTTAACGAATTCGCTCGTCAGACCCGTTTCGGTTATCATACTCTCAATTTGAACATCGTGGAAGTGTATTTCACGACAACTCGCATATTGTTCGGTCTCTTTTTTAAGAAATCTCATCTACGGAAGAATATCTTGCCAGATCTTTCATGATCTGAATAATCTGAATCTAAACTCCTTCACTCGTCAGACCCGTTTCGGTTATCATACTCTCAATTTGAACATCGTGGTAATGTATTTCACGACAACTCGCAGATTGTACGGTCTCTTTTTTAAGAAATCTCATCTACGGAAGAATATCTTCACGACAACTCGCATATTGTTCGGTCTCTTTTTTAAGAAATCTCATCTACGGAAGAATATCTTGCCGGATCTTTCATGATCTGAATAATCTGAATCTAAACTCCTTCGCTCGTCAGACCCGTTTCGGTTATCATACTCTCAATTTGAACATCGTGGTAATGTATTTCACGACAACTCGCAGATTGTACGGTCTCTTTTTTAAGAAATCTCATCTACGGAAGAATATCTTGCCAGATCTTTCATGATCTGAATAATCTGAATCTAAACTCCTTCGCTCTTAACGAATTCGCTCGTCAGACCCGTTTCGGTTATCATACTCTCAATTTGAACATCGTGGATGTGTATTTCACGACAACTCGCATATTGTTCGGTCTCTTTTTTAAGAAATCTCATCTACGGAAGAATATCTTGCCAGATCTTTCATGATCGGAATAATCTGAATCTAAACTCCTTCGCTCTTAACGAATTCGCACGTCAGACCCGTTTCGGTTATCATACTCTCAATTTGAACATCGTGGAAGTGTATTTCACGACAACTCGCATATTGTTCGGTCTCTCTTTCAAAAAATCTCATCTACGGAAGAATATCTTGCCAGATCTTTCATGATCTGAATAATCTGAATCTAAACTCCTTCGCTCTTAACGAATTCGCTTGTCAGACCCGTTTCGGTTATCATACTCTCTATTTTAACATCGTGGTAATGTATTTCACGACAACTCGCAGATTGTTCGGTCTCTTTTTTAAGAAATCTCATCTACGGAAGAATATCTTGCCAGATCTTTCATGATCTGAATAATCTGAATCTAAACTCCTTCGCTCTTAACGAATTCGCTCGTCAGACCCGTTTCGGTTATCATACTCTCTATTTTAACATCGTGGTAATGTATTTCACGACAACTCGCAGATTGTTCGGTCTCTTTTTTAAGAAATCTCATCTACGGAAGAATATCTTGCCAGATCTTTCATGATCTGAATAATCTGAATCTAAACTCCTTCACTCGTCAGACCCGTTTCGGTTATCATACTCTCAATTTGAACATCGTGGTAATGTATTTCACGACAACTCGCAGATTGTACGGTCTCTTTTTTAAGAAATCTCATCTACGGAAGAATATCTTCACGACAACTCGCATATTGTTCGGTCTCTTTTTTAAGAAATCTCATCTACGGAAGAATATCTTGCCGGATCTTTCATGATCTGAATAATCTGAATCTAAACTCCTTCGCTCGTCAGACCCGTTTCGGTTATCATACTCTCAATTTGAACATCGTGGTAATGTATTTCACGACAACTCGCAGATTGTACGGTCTCTTTTTTAAGAAATCTCATCTACGGAAGAATATCTTGCCAGATCTTTCATGATCTGAATAATCTGAATCTAAACTCCTTCGCTCTTAACGAATTCGCTCGTCAGACCCGTTTCGGTTATCATACTCTCAATTTGAACATCGTGGAAGTGTATTTCACGACAACTCGCATATTGTTCGGTCTCTTTTTTAAGAAATCTCATCTACGGAAGAATATCTTGCCAGATCTTTCATGATCTGAATAATCTGAATCTAAACTCCTTCACTCGTCAGACCCGTTTCGGTTATCATACTCTCAATTTGAACATCGTGGTAATGTATTTCACGACAACTCGCAGATTGTACGGTCTCTTTTTTAAGAAATCTCATCTACGGAAGAATATCTTCACGACAACTCGCATATTGTTCGGTCTCTTTTTTAAGAAATCTCATCTACGGAAGAATATCTTGCCGGATCTTTCATGATCTGAATAATCTGAATCTAAACTCCTTCACTCGTCAGACCCGTTTCGGTTATCATACTCTCAATTTGAACATCGTGGTAATGTATTTCACGACAACTCGCAGATTGTACGGTCTCTTTTTTAAGAAATCTCATCTACGGAAGAATATCTTGCCAGATCTTTCATGATCTGAATAATCTGAATCTAAACTCCTTCGCTCTTAACGAATTCGCTCGTCAGACCCGTTTCGGTTATCATACTCTCAATTTGAACATCGTGGATGTGTATTTCACGACAACTCGCATATTGTTCGGTCTCTTTTTTAAGAAATCTCATCTACGGAAGAATATCTTGCCAGATCTTTCATGATCGGAATAATCTGAATCTAAACTCCTTCGCTCTTAACGAATTCGCACGTCAGACCCGTTTCGGTTATCATACTCTCAATTTGAACATCGTGGAAGTGTATTTCACGACAACTCGCAGATTGTTCGGTCTCTTTTTTAAGAAATCTCATCTACGGAAGAATATCTTGCCAGATCTTTCATGATCTGAATAATCTGAATCTAAACTCCTTCGCTCTTAACGAATTCGCTCGTCAGACCCGTTTCGGTTATCATACTCTCTATTTTAACATCGTGGAAATGTATTTCACGACAACTCGCAGATTGTTCGGTCTCTTTTTTAAGAAATCTCATCTACGGAAGAATATCTTGCCAGATCTTTCATGATCTGAATAATCTGAATCTAAACTCCTTCGCTCTTAACGAATTCGCTCGTCAGACCCGTTTCGGTTATCATACTCTTTATTTTAACATCGTGGTAATGTATTTCACGACAATTCGCAGATTGTTCGGTCTCTTTTTTTAAGAAATCTCATCTACGGAAGAATATCTTGCCAGATCTTTCATGATCTGAATAATCTGAATCTAAACTCCTTCGCTCTTAACGAATTCGCTCGTCAGACCCGTTTCGGTTATCATACTCTCAATTTGAACATCGTGGTAATGTATTTCACGACAACTCGCAGATTGTTCGGTCTCTTTTTTAAGAAATCTCATCTACGGAAGAATATCTTGCCAGATCTTTCATGATCTGAATAATCTGAATCTAAACTCCTTCGCTCTTAACGAATTCGCTCGTCAGACACGTTTCGGTTATCATACTCTCAATTTGAACATCGTGGTAATGTATTTCACGACAACTCGCAGATTGTTCGGTCTCTTTTTTAAGAAATCTCATCTACGGAAGAATATCTTGCCAGATCTTTCATGATCTGAATAATCTGAATCTAAACTCCTTCGCTCTTAACGAATTCGCTCGTCAGACCCGTTTCGGTTATCATACTTGTTTTTTGAATAATGCTAATCACTAATGTTGGGCAAAGGCCCAACATGGATTTCGGATAAATGTACGGACACTTCGGCGGTTAGATTGAGACTGGTTATTTTATTTCTTACTTTTACAGAGTTTGATGTGGTTCGAATGTTCTTGCCTTCGTGTGTATTTGATACTTGGTGCTTGGTAAGCACAAAATGTGCTCCTCCGCATGTGTGTCCTGCGCCGTCTGCTCAAACAGCGCTCGCATGGTCCAGGCGGTTTCTCCGCTGTGCCCCTTCCAGTTGTTGTAGTCGCTTGGCGTTCCTCCGCCAGTGGTAAATGATGATGGCGATTATTATCGCCACGATAAATGCGCCGTCCACGGAATAGGACGCGACATCGTGCATGGTGATTGAATTCTCCACTTTGTTACTGCCGAACATTGTGTGTTTAGATTACGGACGATTTCTTGGAACTCGATTTGTTCCATACATTGTAGTGCGTTTTATTACGCCGCGGAGTCCGGTAATCGCTGATGTAGGTCTCCATCTTGTGAACATTATTTCTTAGTCGTCAGCAGATGCCTACGTAGGCCATTGATTTATAGGGTCGTTTCCTATTCTGATTTTGTACACTTCCAATACTCTCTATTTTAACATCGTGGTAATGTATTTCACGACAACTCGCAGATTGTTCGGTCTCTTTTTTGAGAAATCTCATCTACGGAAGAATATCTTGCCAGATCTTTCATGATCTGAATAATCTGAATCTAATATCCTTCGCTCTTAACGAATTCGCTCGTCAGACCAGTTTCGGTTATCATATTCTCTATTTTAACATCGTGGTAATGTATTTCACGACAACTCGCAGATTGTTCGGTCTCTTTTTTAAGAAATCTCATCTACGGAAGAATATCTTGCCAGATCTTTCATGATCTGAATAATCTGAATCTAATATCCTTCGCTCTTAACGAATTCGCTCGTCAGACCCGTTTCGGTTATCATACTCTCTATTTTAACATCGTGGTAATGTATTTCACGACAACTCGCAGATTGTTCGGTCTCTTTTTTAAGCAATCTCATCTACGGAAGACTATCTTGCCAGATTGTAAGCAAGTCACTTTTTAGTCTTTCGGATCGAGATAACTAACTGCTACGTTTGGTGTAGCTTTCTCGACTGTGCGGCCCAAGTGCCGCACGTTTGGTTTTATTCAATTGTCTTATTTTCTATGTACCTAGCTATTTTACATATAATAATTTCTAGGCGTGGTCAGACGCACTCTAAAGAAAACCATGTGCGGAACATCTCTTCCGTATGCCAGAATTAATAACAAGGAAGACCGGCACCCAGCGGGGTTCTTGCACATGTATTTACTATTCGTGGCCTTGCCGAGGCTAGCGGCAAAGCGGAAAGAAAGCAAATGTACAATCACGCTTGGTTCGCATCGAGTTACGCAACCATAAATAATAAACAGACCCTTGGCCCAGTAAAGAGGCTTGTAGTCGAATAATACTTATGCTTGCGTTGCTCGGCGTCTTCGTGGGGGATTTATTGCCTTAGGGGCATTGAACAATTTAGAATTTTGTTTATTATCGCGCGGGTGGTCTAGTAGTCATATTACAAGATCTTTCATGATCTGAATAATCTGAATCTAAACTCCTTCGCTCTTAACGAATTCGCTCGTCAGACCCGTTCTAACCTTCTTGGGACTGGATGATAAAGAGCTGTGATATTCAATGAATTTAACTCCGGTTCGTGTCGTGGTTGTTAAAGAACTTCGTTTATTATATTTCTTATCGATAAGGAAACCTCCTAATTCTAGTACTACATTATACATTACACTTTCTATATCTATGGTGGGAGAAGCTTGAGACAACCTTTTTCCAATTCACCAATCAGAAAAGTATAGCTCGTATAGACAATTACCAATACGTACACACAGTCACACTGAAGGCGTGTTCATATTGCTTACGTTAGAATGGATCGACTGTATGAAAGAAAGAACATAATTGCTCAGCGTGCTGTTCAAATTACAAGCACTTGTTTGGCATGGGAATCGATGGGTTCAAAGTACTTGTGTGGCCTGGGAACCGATGGGTGTAAAATGACGTGACCTAGATTGGTTCTAAGAAATGCTGTATGTCAGCTAAAGGAATTTATTAGCTATGGAACGCTATGTTCCACATGAGTTCATGGAATTGTTATTTGACACTTGAACGAATGTGATGCAAGCGTATCTAACATGCGCGTAAGAACATTTCGAAATTGAGCTGCATGTTTGCTCTTTTGGAAAACGTCAAGATTCTCTAATTTATGATCTTTGGAAATGATATAGAAATCTAGTATGCTACACCACCCCCCTTTGGGTGAATGATGCAATGAAATGGAGCATTCAACTATTGTCAACATAATTCAAAAAAATGTTAAAAGGAATTTGTTGTCCCAAAACTTCGTTATAATGTTTATTCATAAATTTTTTTTGTGGTTTTTCTTACTCGTGTGGGAAAGATATAGTAACAATATTAAACTTAAATTAATTCTAACCGATTTTCTCACTTTTTAGCTAATGCTAAACATTTTAACCTATCTCATTTTTAATTTTTTTTTTTTGAGATTAGGCTCGGTATTTGTAACACATCTTAAACTCTAATTAATCTATTTTTATGTACTAATAATGGTTGATTGGTTTGCAAATTAATTATTTCACAATTTGGTTCATGAATGTTTTTGATTTTGAATGGTCCTCTATAAAGGGAATCTAGTTTTTTTTCTATTTTCGTTTTTTAGATACACCAAATCTCCTATACTTAAGTTTATTGGATTTGCTGATCTATCAGCTAATTCTTTTCGTAACTGTTTTTGTTCTGATAATTTTTGTTTAACTATTTCGTGAGCTTTCTGTAATTTATACTTTATTTCATTACTATACAGATCAAAATTGTAAACAGGTTCAATGCCATTAGTAAATGTTTCTTGAGGTAATTTAGCTTTGACACCAAATACAAGTTCATAGGGAGTGTACCCATGATCTGTATGCGGTGTAGTGTTATACGTAAATGCATAATATTGTAACCAATCATCCCAATCAGACTGATGGTTGCTTATGAAAGATCTGAGGTATTCATTCAAACACCGGTGATTTCTATCCAAAGAACCTATTGTCTGGGGATGATGGCTGTTGAAAAAGTTTGTTTAGTTTGTAATAGTTTGCATATTTGATCAAGAACCTCATTCTTGTACTCGGTTCCTTGATCTGATTTTAATTCTAAAAATATACCGTATATTAGAATGAAATTATCAACTAAAGCTTTCGCTATTACTTTAGCCTCTTTAGTTGGAATTGAGCTTGGGTAGACTGTACGTAGTTGCTCTCCGTGATTGACCTGAACCAACCAAATTGCACAAAGAACACACAGAATGACGCTTGGGACTAGCAAATCATTCTCGTTGTGCAATTTTCGGTGATTCGAGCTTTCAATGATCAATAACGACGCCGGCCACGTCCTTACAGTCACCAGGGGAAGGGTAGGAATGTTAGTATGATATTCGCCGCCCGAAGGCCAGAAGGGTCGCCTCTATAGCGTGGTTCCCTAGCGTTTATCATGGAAGGGATAGTTTGTTAGTGGGAAGGGGTAATAATCAGGATTCACTGTGGTAAGTGATGTGATTATGCTAACGCAAACTAGAGATCACTTGACGAAACGAAAACTTGAAAACCAAATGCATTTCGTAGCCGTGAAGATGTTAAAGGGTGACCTGAAAAGGTCTCTGCAAAAGGATCATAACTCTGGTAAGTGAATTAATTTTGTGAGCGTGGACCCAATTACTCGTTGAAACGAAAACTCGAACATCAAATGCATTTCGTAGCAGCTGAACGGTAACCTGAAACGTCTCCTCTGTTCAACGGAGCAAAAACTCGAAAATCAAATGCATTTGAAGATTGAATATATTGAAGGGTCACCTGATAAGGTCTTATCAGACTCGGATCGGACTTAATACTTGTGCCTAGTCGCACGTCATGCTCTTCCATTGTAATACACGGAAATCACGGAAGTTTTCCGAATTGGGACTCTAGCATCTTGAACCTAGTCTTGCAATTTATATTTGAACCTCGAAAAGGAAAACTTGATACCTGCGATTTGGATTTGTAATAAAAACTAACAATTTCTCAAGTAATCAGTCGAGCAATTATTAATGAAATCATTGTTCTTGTAGTAAGGGTTAGAATGACATAATTGAAGGAAAAGCAACGTCAATCCTCTATTCAAAAAAAACCGAAAAGGAGATACATACAAGAAGAACTCACTGACATTCAAGGTGAACTACTAATCCCAAGAAAAAACATGGGTGAGCAAAAGAGACAAATGTAAGTTAATTCAAACTTTTCTCTCGACCTCCGTAACATTCTCATGGTCGAAACGCACACTACATTGAATATTCTTGCATGGAAATCTTATGGCCGCTTGTACATACACATCAAAGTCAACGTCTAGCTAGATTTAAAAGAAAAGAAAATCGATGTTACGTTGACGTCAATGCGCTCTTTACCACGAAGACAATATTAGATATATAAAAACCTCTAAAACTATTGGATCTTCTAAAACTCTAGAATGTCGTTTAGATTGAATGCAACTTCGCGCGAAAATGCGGCTGCACAAATCTCACGCAACTGCGAGAAGTAAACAACGACATAGAACTGCACCGGCGTGGCTACACCGTCCGCTCCGCCATGCCGTGACCGAAATCGTCTGCCTCGAACAAACAAAACAGCCTGCCTCCATCCGTCAGCTATCGCACAATCAAAATATGCTCTCCGATCCAATCCTCTCACAAAAACTCGACTGTACGTCAACCGACGAAAAGAATCAAACTACCTTGGTCTTCCGAAGCAAACGAGTCCGTTCTGGGAAGCAAGGCAACCACACCAATACAATCACATGTTTGCTGGTCATCCTCCACGATCGCGCACTCGTAATGCCACACTCTCACACGCAGCCGCACCCGCCATCACCGCAGTCTTCTACTGACTGACACTTTCTCTCTCTCGCACACAACACCGAGAGACTTGAAGCGGATTGCATTTCGGATCGGTTATAAAAATAACAAATTGTTAATAGTACTTAGCTGGGATGTTGATGTTTCTCGATACAGTTGGATCATTTTGCTGGCAGAATTAGTGGTTAGTGGATTCCATTCTTAATATCACTGCTGTAAAAAACATGCTCTAAAAAGCAAGCTACCACGCATACACACTTAACCACGGTACACGAGAGAGTTGAAAAAAACAACAACGCCATAATCCAGTAAAATAACCACAAAACTGATTAACTGAATTTGAACTTTTTTTTTTCATTACAACACCATTAACACAACGAAACCAGAAACCATTTTCACGATAACTTCCACCAACAAACTATTCCTAGCAGCGAATAGAGCCGAAACAGGTTGAAACGCGCTAAACAAAGAAGAAAAAAAAATCAGACGCGGAGCAAAGAAAAACTCATCCGCACCCGACGAGTGTTCGGTCGAGACTCTCTTTAGCCTCTTTAGTTGGAATTGGTACTAAAGTTATATATTTAGTCAGTTCACACTGTATGGTGATTGCATACCTATTGTTATAATTAGACTTTGGAAGTGGACCTATCGTATCAATGGACACCACTTCAAAAGGTTTTGACGGTGTGTTTGTAATCATTAATTTCTCTTTTGTGTGTTTTCTAACTTTGTTCAATTTGCACAATTCACAGGCCCTGATGAACTGAGCTATTGAACCTTTCATGTCCCTCCAATTATATATTTCTCGTAACATAAGGTACAGTCTGTGCTGTCCTATGTGTCCTCCGGTTGGCGTAAAATGATGTTGATTCAGAACATTTTGTATCTCGCAAAGATCACTAATCAACTTTGGTGGATTATATATAATTATCTGCAGATCTTTCATTGTTTTAATAGCTAACTCTTTAAACATTTCCTTGGGTACCCTTTCAAATATTATATCATGACTTGATAACGCGATTTTATTTATTTGCATAAATTCCATTTCTTTTTCTAACACTGAAAGTGCAAACACTAATGTTTGTCTTATACTTCGCAATTGTGTTGTAATTCGTATAATAATTTTATTTTTCTGCGCTTTTGGGCTATTTGTCGCGGGATTTCGGATTATGTACATGTACACACGATCGTAGTATGAACAAGACTCCTTTATTCATTCTTACTTAGTTTACACGTTAGTTCTTAAATCTAGTACTGCGCTAGCTAATTGCGCATGGTGGGAGAAACCTGGAACAATCAATAGCCAATCAGAACGATGCAGAAAGCAAAGACAAATACCAATATGCTTACGCCAACGCGCTGCTGGTAGGTCTTGCTGTGCGCTATCGTGTGTGGTAAGGAAAGGGGCAAGAAGGAAAAATAACTGCAGGACGCATTGTATACGTCCTATGAAATTCGATACCATGGGAGTGTAGCGATTTATGACTTGGGACTAGATGCATTGGGACACTAGTGTTCTCATTATGTTGCAACACTTGCGAGGTATAGAAATGTTCAGCTGCAATCGATTAGCTGTGAAATGACATGAGCCAACGCGGATATGCCATGTAATGAAATTTGAATAAGCGCATCAAGTGCATGTATGGGAATCAGCAGAAACTAAGTCAACTCTGTTTCTAGCGAAACATTAAGATCAGTTATTTATGATCTTTGGAAAATCTGTTACAGTACATCATCCCCCTTTGGATGAATGATGTAACGCAGTGAAATTTTTAATCCCATGATTGCTATGTGGGGTTGTATTGTATGAAAATGCATACTATTGAAGCCAGTCGTCCCAGTCTGATTGATGTTCATTGACGAAAATTCGCAGGTATTCGTTTAGACACCTGTGATTTCTCTCCAATGACCCAATTGTCTGTGGATGATAGGCTGTTGCAAATGTTTGTTTAATTTGTAATAACTTACATATTTGATCAAGCACCTCGTTTTTGTACTCGGTTCCTTGATCTGATTTTAATTCTAGAAATTTTCCATAGATTAATATAAAATTTTCAACTAAGGCCTTAGCAATAACCTTTGCTTCTTTAGTTGGAATCGGAATTAAAGTTACATATTTCGTTAATTCACACTGTATCGTTACGGCGTATCTGTTATTATAGTTCGTTCTCGGAAGGGGTCCAACTGTATCAATTGATACCACTTCAAAAGGTTTCGAAGGTGTGTTTGTTATTTTCAGTTTTTCCTTTGTATGTCTAATTATTTTGTTCATTTTACACAATTCGCAAGTCTTTATGAATTGAGCAATTGAACTTTTCATATTAGACCATGTATAAATTTCTCTTAGTTTGAGGTATAACCTATGTTGCCCAATATGTCCACCAGTAGGTGTCATATGGTAATTATTTAACATTTCTTTTCTTTCATTTTCGTTATTCAAAAACTTTGGTGGTTTGAATAGTACCAGCTGGTAGCTAGGAATGGCTCTGTTTGCGATTTCCTTTATTGTTTCAATTGAACATAATTTGAATAGCTCATCTTCCAAAGAGATGGCAACCATGGTTCTTTTATATCTTTTAAGTACTTTTTCCATTTCCAGAAGTGTAAACTCTAGTGTTTGACTTCCATTTGTATTCATTTTGCGCGCGCTTATTAGGTTTGTTTTAATTTCTCCTAGGATTTTTCTATAATTATGGTTAAACAATGTCATCTTCAATTGGTTGTGGTGCACTTCACATCCTAATTTAAGATATTTTAACTTCTGAAGGATTCTCTGTTTGCCAAGCAGTGAGGTGATCAGTCTCATAGTTTGACATCGTTAGATCTTCTGGTTTTTTGGAATTACTTGTTTTGAGTTCTCTAGTCATGACTCTAGTGTTGACCATGAGTACAGATAGTGTTTTTAAATCTTCTGACTTTGTGGGTATGCGAGACAATGTATCAGCGCATACGTTGGTTTTACCTGCTAAAAATTCAATATCAAAGTCGAACTCTTCAAGGTCTAGCCTCATTCTAGTCAACTTTGACGTCGGGTTCTTCATGTTGAATAAATAGACTAATGGTCTGTGATCCGTTTTAACAGTGAATCTTCGACCATATAAATATGACTTGAAATAATCAACAGCCCAATGTATTGCTGCTGATTCTTTTTCAATTATTGGTTTGTTTCTTTCGCCTTGTGTAAAGCTTTTACTTGCGAAGGCAACTGGAAGTTCACCTTCTGGATATCGTTGTGAAAGTACTGCTCCACAGGCGGCATCAGAGGCGTCCGTTGTTAAAATGAAATTTTTAGAAAAGTCGGGGTAACGCAATATATGCGGTTCCATTAAAAGGTTTTTCAATTTTTGGAAACTATATTCTTGAGCCTCTGTCCATGTGAATGGTGTTCCTTTTTTCAAAAGTATATTTAGGGGTCTTGCTACGTCTGCAAAATTTGGTATGAATTTTCTGTAGTAGTTACAGAAAGCTACAAATCTACGTACTTCATCGATATTAGTAGGTTTGGGGAAATTTTTCAACACTTCATATTTTGACTCGTCCGGGAGAATTCCTTTGTCGGTAATTTTGTGACCAAGATATGTCACTTCGTTTTGTATTTTGCAGGGTTAAGTTTAAGATTATAATGTCTCAAACGCTGAAAAACTTTGGCTAAGTTATTAATATGATGGTTTTCTGAACACCCGATGACAATAATGTCATCAATGTAAATAAATGCACATTCAGGATTCAATCCAGCCATAGCGATAGTCATCATTCGCTGGAAGCTGTTAGGACTGATATTTAAACCGAATGGTAACCTTTTAAAATGAAAATGGCCATTTGAGGCTGAAAAAGCTGTGTACTTTCGTGACTCTTGATCTAATGGTATCTGGTGGAAACCAGACATCAGATCAAGTGTACTAAAGTATTTAGCTCTTCCTAATTGGTCTAGTATCACATCTATACGTGGCAATGGAAATTTATCTGTCACGACTTTTTTGTTTAATTGTCGAAAATCAACTACCAATCTCCATTTTTTATCATTATTGTTAGTTTTCTTAGGCACTAAAAGAATTGGCGAATTATACAACGAAACTGATGGTTCAATGATATCATCATCTAAAAGTTTTTGAATTTGGTTAGCAATCTCATTTCCTTGTGAATGGATTGTCTTATAATTGGGTATATAAACTTATACTTGGTCATTTCACACTATGTTTTGTGAATAAAAATTGTTATGAGTCAATTTTTCATTCTCAACGTGAAATATATCTTAATATTCTTCAATCAATCCTTTTAAAGATGTATGTACATAGGAAGGAATTTCGTTAAAATTTAAGTGTGAAAGAATGTTTTTAATTCTCTTCTGTTGATTGTTTAGAATTTCCTTAGGTTTATCAATTTTAACATAAGCATGTAAAGGTTCACACTTAGGACTAAAATTGGATATTGCTACCTGTGTTGTATGTGTTGTATTCACCAATTTAATGTATGGTGAGTCGGCTGACACAATAGTGTTTCCACAAAAAACACCTGGTAGTATTTCCTGTGAGAGCACTACTGTGTCCTCATTTACGTTGAAGTTTGGTATCTTTCTAATTATTTCACATCTTGGTGGTAATATCATGCTATTATTAATGTTTTCTTCTATTGGTATGTTTTGAATGATTTTGAAAATTAAAATTCAATAACCAATTATCATAATCGATGGTGCACCTGTATTTGACAAGAAAGTCGCGTCCAAGTATTCCATCTGTAGGTATAGGGAAATTACCATTTACTAGTTGGAAAGAGTGGCTTAATTTCAAGCTATTGTCGAATGTGAGATAAGTTTGGGTTTCGGCTATTGTTTCCGTCACTCCGTCTGTCACACCTGTTATCTTAAGTTTTCTATTAAAATTTACTATTTGTTTTTCTGGAACCTTTGTTACTTTAAAAAGAGATACGTCGGCACCGCTATCTACAATGAATGTACATTTGCAGTTAGTCATTTGGACATATAAAGTCACAAAGTTAACTGCATTTAGGTTTATCGTAAAAATTGTTGCGGGGTTACTGGTGCTTGTCCCGCTCTGTCTAAAAAATGTAAATTTTGTGGTGAATTTGTTACAACAGGAAATTGTTGGAAATTTTGTAGAGTAGAATTCAGGTATGGGCCGAAAGGTGTATCTTGACCCACCTGTTGTGTTTCCGCATTGAGTGTGTATATTTGACGCGGACGATTGTCTCGACGTCTTCTGTTGTTGTTGTGGTTGTTGTTATTATTACTGTAATTATTTCGGTTCTGATATCGTCCCTGATATCTGTTTTGATGAAAATTTCTACCCCGTGGGGCACTTGAATTTCCTGCGCGGTTGTTCCATCCGCGTCCACGATTATTTTGCCCATGGTTATTATGTCTTTGGGTGTTATAATTCATGACCTGGGCAGTGCTGGTTTCTATAGGTGCAATGTTCTCTCGCACCTTTTGCACTGCTTGATGAATATCTGTGAAGGTCCCCGCCTTCAGAATAATTTTTGTCTCGAAATTGCTAGTGCCGTTAATTAAAGCTTCTACTCCGGCTTGCCATGCTTTTGGCTACTCCATCTGGAATGCCTTGTCCCACATAAACGCTTTTAAGTTTCTGTGTTAATGCATCTACTTCCTCACAGAGACTGTTTGCATCAGTCTTTTGCTTTGTGTTTTTTAGCTTAGCTAAGATGTTCTCTGGGTATATTTGTTCTGAACATCTTGCTTTAACATCGGTGATAATATCATCGATGCTATTCAGATTCTCGGCTAATCCTACCCTGGCTTTACCAGTTAAACGTGTTTTTATGAATCTTACAGCTGTAGTTGAATTTCCAGACTGTATAAAATCTTTCAGCAAATTTGCCGCGTCGACAAACGCGTCTAAATTTTCAGCTGTTCCGTCATAAATTTGTACTACAGCAGTTGCTGTGCGTACGTCGAAGTTTGCTGCCGAATTAGTTGTTGGAGTCGTCATTTCTTTGTTATATAGGATTGATAATGCAACAGTTTGTTGGGATAATAGTTTCTCGTATTCGAAAAAATATTTATTGTATTCTGTCGATCGCTTATCTAGTCCTAGATTATTAATAATATTTTTATATTTGGTAATTATTTCATTTAATTTATTTTTGTGTCTCGACCAATTCCTTAGTATTGATGTTGTTTTTTGATTTTTTTATATTTTTATACAGGATATTAAATTGCTCTATTAACAATGTAAGTTCAGATTTTTCTGACATTAAAATCAATTCTTTACTGATCAATAATTAACATATTTGTTGAGGAAAAAAAAACTAATTCTAAACGGCTCACCCATGTGTTTCCATTGGTTTGCCTCAGCGGGAACTGATGACATCATCCGGTCAACGCCACTGACCTATATTCATTGAGCGGTACGTATTGGATTACGTCCTTGCGACGCCAGCGGGAACTGTCGCTGACCCATATATGTCGATCGGCCCGTGTTATATTACCTTCTGCTGTTTACTCTGCTTGTCCTTTGTTTGATTTAATTTCTGCCTCGACGGTTGCGAGGAATTCGTCGATCATGTCCCACAGATTCTGCGATATTGGATCTTCCATGTTGGTGGTCACTAATGTTCAATGTTCATTAAGAATCGTTTGAAATGTCTTATTGCACTTAAGGGAAAGTGTTTCAATTGTTCGCTTATGCTTGGCGAATGGTGCTTAATTGCACCTCGCGTCTAGCAGCTTCACTAATGTTATGTTTAATGTACTTAGTGTACATTTTTGCACACATGTATGCAATTATCATTACTACAATCACTATCATCGTCACTGCCACAACTGGATTTTCTACAGGAGTTGAATTAGCAACGATTTCATCGCTACTGAAAAAACCCATTGTCACTTTTTTTTCAGTGCGCAGTTTTTTTTTCAGATTTATCTCACTTCTTAACTAGGCGAACCTAGCCAGAATTTTCACCTGCCCCCGGGCTTCTGAATGCCAAAGGGGGACTAGGCTCTGCGGAATGCACGTATCTGCATGCTCATGCTGTTTCAGTCCTGACCGAGAAATTGTCGGACAATCGCGCAGGTGCTAAGGATGACCGACTTTTGGATGCCGGCCAATTCCTTCTCCATATTCAACACCTTTAGCGCTTCCAGAAGTATCTTCGGGACAATTCCAGTTCCAGAGTGAACGACTGGAACAATTCTTGGGACCTCCTCTAGCCCCCACAGTTCCTTGAGCTCCACGGCCAATGGTCGGTACTTGCAGATTTTGCGACCGTGGGTCTCCTCCAGATTCTGGTTCAGTGGAATAGGAATTTTTTTTTTTTTTTTTTTTTTTTTTTTTTTCATGTTTGAGACTCCACCGTCAAACTATTCGTGGATGGTTAGTGATCCGTTATTAACGTCGAGTGTGTTTCTGTACCGCAAGTACAATTTTGCCCGGATTAAGATGTTAGACACCTTTATGTCTTCGGAGTCTTCTCTTGACAGGAGGTCTTGATACGCTTTCTTTTTGAAGACCCAGACTCTCTTGACTTCTGGATGATCTCTATTGGCCACTGTGACTGAAAAAGTTTCAGCTGTAGATATGGGTTCGTCCGAGATGCTAATCACATTATTTGAGGTCCCTCTTACAACCGGAAGGTACTCTGATTTTGGGAGCTTAACGGAGGGTAGTTTCAATTCTGCTGCTCCTACTGGAGTGTTAACTGGTTTAGGTTTGACGATGGGGAGTATCTGGCTATGAGTGGGAGTGTTGTAGTAGAGGTCTGGGCCGGCTGATTAGGCCCTTTCTTATCTATACGAATGCTCTCCACCATCTCATTATTTTGTACATGAAATATAATCGACTTACCATCTGTTGTTATGAAAGTAACCCGATTACTCGGATCTTCGTTTATAAACCTCAACTCTCTGTTTAGATATTTAAACAACCAGTTTTCCCTGGTTCTGTCCTCGTCATCCGGGATCTCAGTACAATGTAGGCGAGTTTTATTAGGGGTGTCTGATTCGATATTTAACTCCTGCATCTCGGCTAAAAGATCTCTATCGCGAGCGACAGGAGAAACTTCAGTTTCACCAGACGCCTCTGACCCTGCACTGTATGATATGTCTACTGATTTATGCTCCATATCTACAGATATATCCAATTGTGTGTCTCCAAATACGGGTGCCTTCTCCATAATATTCGTCACAAACTTACTCGGTCCAGGCTGGCTCAAGGTGGATAAATCCGGTGTTTCCCCGGGATTGACGTCCAACCCCCCAAGGGATTTGATGACTGCTCCTAGCTTTTTCGAATCGAGCCCAGGTTTCCCGTCGGAACCTACAGGGAGCTTCTTTCCCATCTTCAACTCTGGTTTGTGTGACATTGTGGATTTAAGTTTGATTGAGTTCTGTTCCACTAATTCTCCACATAATTCCACATAATTCCACATAATAATAATATAATGTTCTAATATATGTGGAACGCTATGTTCCACATGAGTTCATGGAATTGTTATTTGACACTTGAACGAATGTGATGCAAGCCTATCTAACATGCGCGTAAGAACATTTCGAAATTGAGCTGCATGTTTGCTCTTTTGGAAAACGTCAAGATTCTCTAAATTATGATCTTTGGAAATGATATAGAAATCTAGTATGCTACACCGTTTCGGTTATCATACTCTCAATTTGAATATCGTGGAAGTGTATTTCATGACATCTCGCATATTGTTCGGTCTCTCTTTCAAAAAATCTCATCCACGGAAGTATATCTTGCCAGATCTTTCATGATCTGAAAAATCTGAATCTTAGCTACTTCGTTCTTAATGAATTCGCACGTCAGACCCGTTTCGGTTATCATACTCTCAATTTGAACATCGTGGAAATGTATTTCACGACAACTCGCAGATTGTTCGGTCTCTTTTTTAAGAAATCTCATCTACGGAAGAATATCTTGCCAGATCTTTCATGATCTGAATAATCTGAATCTAAACTCCTTCGCTCTTAACGAATTCGCTCGTCAGACCCGTTTCGGTTATCATACTCTCAATTTGAACATCGTGGAAGTGTATTTCACGACAACTCGTATAATGTTCGGTCTCTCTTTCAAAAAATCTCATCTACGGAAGTATATCTTGCCAGATCTTTCATGACCTGAATAATCCGAATCTTAGCTTTTTTTTTTTTTTTTTTTTTTTTTTCATGTTTGAGACTCCACCGTCAAACTATTCGTGGATGGTTAGTGATCCGTTATTAACGTCGAGTGTGTTTCTGTACCGCAAGTACAATTTTGCCCGGATTAAGATGTTAGACACCTTTATGTCTTCTGAGTCTTCTCTTGACAGGAGGTCTTGATACGCTTTCTTTTTGAAGACCCAGACTCTCTTGACTTCTGGATGATCTCTATTGGCCACTGTGACTGAAAAAGTTTCAGCTGTAGATATGGGTCGGTCTGATTAGGCCCTTTCTTATCTATACGAATGCTCTCCACCATCTCATTATTTTGTACATGAAATATAATCGACTTACCATCTGTTGTTATGAAAGTAACCCGATTACTCGGATCTTCGTTTATAAACCTCAACTCTCTGTTTAGATATTTAAACAACCAGTTTTCCCTGGTTTTGTCCTCGTCATCCGGGATCTCAGTACAATGTAGGCGAGTTTTATTAGGGGTGTCTGATTCGATATTTAACTCCTGCATCTCGGCTAAAAGATCTCTATCACAAGCGACAGGAGAAACTTCAGTTTCACCAGACGCCTCTGACCCTGCACTGTATGATATGTCTACTGATTTATGCTCCATATCTACAGATATATCCAATTGTGTGTCTCCAAATACGGGTGCCTTCTCCATAATATTCGTCACAAACTTACTCGGTCCAGGCTGGCTCAAGGTGGATAAATCCGGTGTTTCCCCGGGATTGACGTCCAACCCCCCAAGGGATTTGATGACTGCTCCTAGCTTTTTCGAATCGAGCCCAGGTTTCCCGTCGGAACCTACAGGGAGCTTCTTTCCCATCTTCAACTCTGGTTTGCGTGACATTGTGGATTTAAGTTTGATTGAGTTCTGTTCCACTAATTCTCCACATAATTCCACATAATTCCACATAATAATAATATAATGTTCTAATATATGTGGAACGCTATGTTCCACATGAGTTCATGGAATTGTTATTTGACACTTGAACGAATGTGATGCAAGCCTATCTAACATGCGCGTAAGAACATTTCGAAATTGAGCTGCATGTTTGCTCTTTTGGAAAACGTCAAGATTCTCTAAATTATGATCTTTGGAAATGATATAGAAATCTAGTATGCTACACCGTTTCGGTTATCATACTCTCAATTTGAATATCGTGGAAGTGTATTTCATGACATCTCGCATATTGTTCGGTCTCTCTTTCAAAAAATCTCATCCACGGAAGTATATCTTGCCAGATCTTTCATGATCTGAAAAATCTGAATCTTAGCTACTTCGTTCTTAATGAATTCGCACGTCAGACCCGTTTCGGTTATCATACTCTCAATTTGAACATCGTGGAAATGTATTTCACGACAACTCGCAGATTGTTCGGTCTCTTTTTTAAGAAATCTCATCTACGGAAGAATATCTTGCCAGATCTTTCATGATCTGAATAATCTGAATCTAAACTCCTTCGCTCTTAACGAATTCGCTCGTCAGACCCGTTTCGGTTATCATACTCTCAATTTGAACATCGTGGAAGTGTATTTCACGACAACTCGTATAATGTTCGGTCTCTCTTTCAAAAAATCTCATCTATGGAAGTATATCTTGCCAGATCTTTCATGACCTGAATAATCCGAATCTTAGCTTTTTTTTTTTTTTTTTTTTCATGTTTGAGACTCCACCGTCAAACTATTCGTGGATGGTTAGTGATCCGTTATTAACGTCGAGTGTGTTTCTGTACCGCAAGTACAATTTTGCCCGGATTAAGATGTTAGACACCTTTATGTCTTCTGAGTCTTCTCTTGACAGGAGGTCTTGATACGCTTTCTTTTTGAAGACCCAGACTCTCTTGACTTCTGGATGATCTCTATTGGCCACTGTGACTGAAAAAGTTTCAGCTGTAGATATGGGTCGGTCTGATTAGGCCCTTTCTTATCTATACGAATGCTCTCCACCATCTCATTATTTTGTACATGAAATATAATCGACTTACCATCTGTTGTTATGAAAGTAACCCGATTACTCGGATCTTCGTTTATAAACCTCAACTCTCTGTTTAGATATTTAAACAACCAGTTTTCCCTGGTTTTGTCCTCGTCATCCGGGATCTCAGTACAATGTAGGCGAGTTTTATTAGGGGTGTCTGATTCGATATTTAACTCCTGCATCTCGGCTAAAAGATCTCTATCACAAGCGACAGGAGAAACTTCAGTTTCACCAGACGCCTCTGACCCTGCACTGTATGATATGTCTACTGATTTATGCTCCATATCTACAGATATATCCAATTGTGTGTCTCCAAATACGGGTGCCTTCTCCATAATATTCGTCACAAACTTACTCGGTCCAGGCTGGCTCAAGGTGGATAAATCCGGTGTTTCCCCGGGATTGACGTCCAACCCCCCAAGGGATTTGATGACTGCTCCTAGCTTTTTCGAATCGAGCCCAGGTTTCCCGTCGGAACCTACAGGGAGCTTCTTTCCCATCTTCAACTCTGGTTTGCGTGACATTGTGGATTTAAGTTTGATTGAGTTCTGTTCCACTAATTCTCCACATAATTCCACATAATTCCACATAATAATAATATAATGTTCTAATATATGTGGAACGCTATGTTCCACATGAGTTCATGGAATTGTTATTTGACACTTGAACGAATGTGATGCAAGCCTATCTAACATGCGCGTAAGAACATTTCGAAATTGAGCTGCATGTTTGCTCTTTTGGAAAACGTCAAGATTCTCTAAATTATGATCTTTGGAAATGATATAGAAATCTAGTATGCTACACCGTTTCGGTTATCATACTCTCAATTTGAATATCGTGGAAGTGTATTTCATGACATCTCGCATATTGTTCGGTCTCTCTTTCAAAAAATCTCATCCACGGAAGTATATCTTGCCAGATCTTTCATGATCTGAAAAATCTGAATCTTAGCTACTTCGTTCTTAATGAATTCGCACGTCAGACCCGTTTCGGTTATCATACTCTCAATTTGAACATCGTGGAAATGTATTTCACGACAACTCGCAGATTGTTCGGTCTCTTTTTTAAGAAATCTCATCTACGGAAGAATATCTTGCCAGATCTTTCATGATCTGAATAATCTGAATCTAAACTCCTTCGCTCTTAACGAATTCGCTCGTCAGACCCGTTTCGGTTATCATACTCTCAATTTGAACATCGTGGAAGTGTATTTCACGACAACTCGTATAATGTTCGGTCTCTCTTTCAAAAAATCTCATCTACGGAAGTATATCTTGCCAGATCTTTCATGACCTGAATAATCCGAATCTTAGCTCCTTCGTTCTTAATGAATTCGCACGTCAGACCCGTTTCGGTTATCATACTCTCAATTTGAACATCGTGGAAATGTATTTCACGACAACTCGCAGATTGTTCGGTCTCTTTTTTAAGAAATCTCATCTACGGAAGAATATCTTGCCAGATCTTTCATGATCTGAATAATCTGAATCTAAACTCCTTCGCTCTTAACGAATTCGCTCGTCAGACCCGTTTCGGTTATCATACTCTCAATTTGAACATCGTGGAAATGTATTTCACGACAACTCGCAGGTTATTCGGTCTCTTTTTTAAGAAATCTCATCTACGGAAGAATATCTTGCCAGATCTTTCATGATCTGAATAATCTGAATCTAAACTCCTTCGCTCTTAACGATTTCGCTCGTCAGACCCGTTTCGGTTATCATACTCTCAATTTGAACATCGTGGAAGTGTATTTCACGACAACTCGTATATTGTTCGGTCTCTTTTTAAGAAATCTCATCTACGGAAGAATATCTTGCCAGATCTTTCATGATCTGAATAATCTGAATATTACCCCTTCGCTCCTAATGAATTCGCACGTCAGACCCGTTTCGGTTACATTCAATTAAACTCTTTCACATGAATATATTTTGAAAATTCCCAAAGGAACTGGCAGATTATTTTCCAGCAATGATTAGATCTTTCCGGAACTTTCTCGATGCTGAATGGCATCCTAACGGAAAGAGTTCTGCGCGTGTATGTGTCGATCCTTCGCCGTCCACCTCCTCCAGCACGTTAGGCAACGATGTTGTCTTGTCGATGTCCTCACGAAAAATGAATGTGTCTCACCACCAGAATATCGCTTAAGTATGCTTTTTGTGTGTGATTGAATCGAGAGAAGGTGTGGTTTACGATGGCAATTTGGAAGGCAAACTAGAGGGGAATGAACTCTCTGAGCTCGGAACTTTCGGCGACTGAGCAATAATCGATTGCGGGCGCATACAATATTGGATACGGAAATATCCTACTGATGGGGAAGAATAATCTTCTGAAGCTATCCTGTTAATTGCGATTGATTGAAAAACCACATTAGAACTGAGTGTTTACATGAATGACTGTTTACATGATGACTGCGCGGCTCGATGATTCTCTAACCTTGATGTGTAGTGTGGATTGTTGTGCTGCTGGGCTGGTTTCCGTACATAACTGTATATCTTGCCAGATCTTTCATGATCTCTTAACGAATTCGCTCGTCAGACCCGTTTCGATTATCCTACCGTCAATTTGAACATCGTGGAAGTGTATTTCACGACAACTCGAAGGTTGTTCGGTCTCTTTTTTAAGAAATCTCATCTACGGAAGAATATCTTGCCAGATCTTTCATGACCTGAATAATCCGAATCTTAGCTCCTTCGTTCTTAATGAATTCGCACGTCAGACCCGTTTCGGTTATCATACTCTCAATTTGAACATCGTGGGAATGTATTTCACGACAACTCGCAGATTGTTCGGTCTCTTTTTTAAGAAATCTCATCTACGGAAGAATATCTTGCCAGATCTTTCATGATCTGAATAATCTGAATCTAAACTCCTCCGCTCGTCAGACCCGTTTCGGTTATCATACTCTCAATTTGAACATCGTGGAAATGTATTTCACGACAACTCGCAGGTTGTTCGATCTATTTTTTAAGGAATCTCATCTACGGAAGTATAGTTATTATTTATACACCATAGGTGGTGTAAAAAAAACAAACTTTTATTTATCGAACTTTTGATTATAAAGTCAACTTAGATACTAACTCTAGTTCCCTGTCGCTAAGCCTTTTATAACTATAAATTTCTAAGTCAGCATAATTCAATCTTGGTTGGTTCCCGTTCATGATGTGTCGTGTTGCATCTGGTTCTCCGGATTCTGCTGACGATGTCTTCTATGTCTTCTATGGCGATAGCGCTGGAATTTGTTTTGGCATCGTACGGTTCGTTGGAAATGTTTACATGATGACTGCGCGGCTCGATGATTCTCTGACCTTGATGTGTAGAGTGGATTGTTGTGCTGCTGGGCTGGTTTCCGTACATAACTGTATATCTTGCCAGATCTTTCATGATCTCTTAACAAATTCGCTCGTCAGACCCGTTTCGATTATCCTACCGTCAATTTGAACATCGTGGAAGTGTATTTCACGACAACTCGAAGGTTGTTCGGTCTCTTTTTTAAGAAATCTCATCTACGGAAGAATATCTTGCCAGATCTTTCATGATCTGAATAATCTGAATCTAAACTCCTTCGCTCTTAACGAATTCGCTCGTCAGACCCGTTTCGGTTATCATACTCTCAATTTGAACAAAGTGGAAGTGTATTTCACGACAACTCGCATATTGTTCGGTCTCTCTTTCAAAAAATCTCATCTACGGAAGTATATCTTGCCAGATCTTTCATGACCTGAATAATCCGAATCTTAGCTCCTTCGTTCTTAATGAATTCGCACGTCAGACCCGTTTCGGTTATCATACTCTCAATTTGAACATCGTGGAAATGTATTTCACGACAACTCGCAGATTGTTCGGTCTCTTTTTTAAGAAATCTCATCTACGGAAGAATATCTTGCCAGATCTTTCATGATCTGATTAATCTGAATCTAAACTCCTTCGCTCTTAACGATTTCGCTCGTCAGACTCGTTTCGGTTATCATACTCTCAATTTGAACATCGTGGAAATGTATTTCACGACAACTCGCAGGTTGTTCGGTCTCTTTTTTAAGAAATCTCATCTACGGAAGAATATCTTGCCAGATCTTTCATGATCTGATTAATCTGAATCTAAACTCCTTCGCTCTTAACGAATTCGCTCGTCAGACCTGTTTCGGTTATCATACTCTCAATTTGAACATCGTGGAAATGTATTTCACGACAACTCGCAGGTTGTTCGGTCTCTTTTTTAAGAAATCTCATCTACGGAAGAATATCTTGCCAGATCTTTCATGATCTGAATAATCTGAATCTAAACTCCTTCGCTCTTAACGAATTCGCTCGTCAGACCCGTTTCGGTTATTTTCGTGGTATTTTCCGGATAAAATAATAACGCAGCTGTATCGATTACCGTTCCAACTAGACTGACTTTATTCTTCTCTCAAATTATCATGTAACTTAAACTCTACACAAGATTACACATACTTATTTAAATGGGAGGTGCCTGGAGTTACTTCGGTAATTTCTAATAACCAATCGCTATCGGTGTGGCTATGTAAAAAGGTTAATGTATGTTTGTTGCTGAACAATCATAACATAGAATGTGGGTCAAAAGAATATTGAACTGCGCGCAACGCAGCGGGTTGAAATCCGAGCTATTGTATTTCACACTTGCTCTTCGAGCGGTGTGGAAACATGTGTAAGCAATAAAATGTAAATTAAGCAATGCAATGAATTTCTATGGGGTGGATGTACTTGAGTGGCTTGACAAAAGTCACAAGTGTCCGGTTGCGATGATAAATTGTTTCCGGAATGGGATAATTTTATTCCTTTTGCTTATACTGAATGAAGTGGGTTTTATCTTTCCCAGATGTTGAGATTGAGTATGTTACAGCACGTCAGACCCGTTTCGGTTATCATACTCTCAATTTGAACATCGTGGAAATGTATTTCACGACAACTCGCAGATTGTTCGGTCTCTCTTTTATGAAATCTCATCTAAGGAAGTATATCTTGCCAGATCTTTCATGATCTGAATAATCTGAATCTAAACTCCTTCGCTCTTAACGAATTCGCTCGTCAGACCCGTTTCGGTTATCATACTCTCAATTTGAACATCGTGGAAATGTATTTCACGACAAATCGCAGATTGTTCGGTCTCTCTTTTATGAATTCTCATCTACGGAAGTATATCTTGCCAGATCTTTCATGATCTGAATAATCTGAATCTAAACTCCTTCGCTCTTAACGAATTCGCTCGTCAGACCCGTTTCGGTTATCATACTCTCTATTTTAACATCGTGGAAATGTATTTCACGACAACTCGCAGATTGTTCGGTCTCTTTTTAAAGAAATCTCATCTACGGAAGAATATCTTGCCAGATCTTTCATGATCTGAATAATCTGAATCTAAACTCCTTCGCTCTTAACGAATTCGCTCGTCAGACCCGTTTCGGTTATCATACTCTCAATTTGAACATCGTGGAAATGTATTTCACGACAACTCGCAGATTGTTCGGTCTCTCTTTTATGAAATCTCATCTAAGGAAGTTGTGGATGTTCAACCCGATGTAGTATACAATTTCTATCTCTTTGGGGCACTTGTGATATATTTCGGAATGAAAGAACTCAGGCACATTCCACTAATATAAATATCACTATATTCTTAGTTCCGTCTTCGCGTGCATTCGACACTTGTTAACTTGATTGGTTGGAAATGTAAAAGACCTCTTGCTTGCATTCGACATGTACTTTTTTATAATGCTTAAACTAAAACTCTACACAAGGTAGCTTCTATTCTAGAGGAGGAGGAGCCAGCAAGGAAATATGTGAGCGCGTTCGATTGGTTCGAACGGGTCAATACGGAGAACAAAAGGGTAGTGGTTGTTTCTGTGTGTTGTCATTTCACACTTGGTTGAAGTGGGTTAGTTCTGCATAATGTTACGCTGCAAGGGTGAGTGGTTGTTATTTAATATTATCGTATGCAGCTGTGAGCTAGTGACATAAAAATGCATTTGGCCTACAAACATGTATGACGATAATTTATGGCGTGGGAATGAATTTGTGGGAATAGGATCGTTGGGATTTTATGACAAGTGGGAAAGGATAATGGTAATAGGTTATCCCGCTACACCATCCCTCTTTGGGAGAATGATGTAACCGGGTGGAATCATTTATTATTATTATATTCATTATTATTGGGTGTTATAGCTTCTCCTCTTACATATGGTTATCTAACTATATTTACAGGTTGTGATAAATTCGTAAATTTAATTATATAGTGTATTTAATTTATAATAGTTTTAATTTGTTCTGTGATGCTTATTGTATAATATTTGTATTTAATGATTGTCGATAATTATGATGATAATAACAGTGATGATTTTAATAATAATTATAATTGGGAAATAATTGAGTAAAAATGAACTTAATCTCTGATACGTACCAAATTTCTAATACCCCCTTCCCCCTAACGGAGGAGGGAATTATAAGTAATTAATCTATTTTTATGTACAGTATGAGTGTTTTGGGTTTTCTCATCTAATAATGTCGCGTTTGGGTGATTTATTGATATGACCTTGTATGGTCCTTGATATACCTTGTCTAGTTTTCTTCTGTTTTCGTTAGTCATCATAACTAAATCATTCTCATGTATTTGTATTGGGTTTGTATCTTTCTGCTGATCTTCACGACGCTTTTGTTTGATTCTGTCAATTATTTCTTTTGCTGATTTTGTTGCCGTTTTGAGTTTGAATTGTAATTCTTTATGATATTGCTCGATATTGTATACGGGTTCAATGTGTGATTTTAGGTTGTATGGCAGTGTTGCGTTTCTGCCGAAAACTAATTCAAAAGGTGTGTATGAAAAATCTGTATGCGGAGTGGTGTTGTAACAGAATGCGTAGTAAGGCAACCAATCATCCCAGTCGCTCTGCGATGGGTTGATGAATTGTCTCACGTATTCATTAAGACAACGATGGTTTCTTTCTAAACTTCCGATTGATTGCGGGTGATAGGGGGTAGAAAATTTTTGTTGAATTTGGAGTAATTTTGAAATATTGTCAAATAATTCATTCTTGTATTCGGTTCCTTGATCAGTTTGAACAATTGACGGAGTACCGTATACGAGAATGCAATTTTCTATAAATGCTCTCGCTATTGTGGATGCTTGTTTGTCTGGGGTTGGTTTTATTATTACGTATTTGGAGAGGTTACATTGGATAGTTAATGCATATCTATTTCCTGAATTAGATTTGTTAAAAGGTCCGATAGTGTCAATAGATACACAATCAAAAGGTTTTTCTGGGGTGGGTATTTTTATAAAGTTTTCCTTGGTCGGGGTTTTGTGTTTATTTTGTTTGCATTGTATACAATTTCTAACATATTCATAAATTTCTGATTTCATTTTGCTCCAGGAATAGAGTCTACTGAGCTTTTTATATAATCGATTGGCACCTATATGTCCTCCAATTGGTGCATCATGATAATTTTTCAGGATTTTTAATTTTTCTTCTTGGCTTTCTATCACACGCTTGGGTGTGTAGAGCACTATTTGCAAGTCTTTTAGCGAGTCGTTACAAGTCTTCTTGAAGAATTGAACGCTGCATAATTGGAATATCACGCTTGATAACGCTAGAGCTATCGCGCTTATTCTTAATTTTTTGGCCATATTTTCAACTTTCTGTAATAGATTCCCTAAGGTCTCTTTCGAGTTGCTTGCAATTTTTGTATTTGTCGACATTAATTCTTTGAATCCTGTTTTATTTTTAATTGCGCATTTCATATTATTAAATTCATTCTCGCTAGCGTTTTCATTATCTTCGAGTGCGCGTCCGCATTGAAGTTTGGGTAGTTTTTCCCATTCGGTTGGTTCAACTGCCTCGTATACTTTGAGTTGATCAGGCTCATTGACATCGAGTACAGTGTTATTATTCAAATGTTCGTATTCCGTCTGATTCATATTTTGTTCTTTTCTTGTCATTGCTCTCGTTTGAACGGCTAGGACGTTTATTGTTTTCAAAGTTTCAGAATCAATTGCTATTCGTGATAATGCGTCGGCAGTTACGTTTAGTTTTCCTTGTACATATTGTACGTCAAAATTAAATTCCTCTAAATCTAGTCTCATTCGTGTTAATTTGGAAGATGGATTCTTCATTGAAAAAAGGTAAACAAGCGGTCTGTGGTCTGTTTTTACCGTGAATTTTCTTCCGTATAAGTATGGTCTAAAGAATGTTATTGCCCAATGAATGGCAGTAAGTTCCTGTTCAATTGTTGATTTATTTGCTTCACCTTTGGTGAAGGCTTTACTTGCGTAAGCGATCGGTAATTCGATTCCATCGCAATCTTGGGCCAATACTGCGCCACAGGCAGTCTTTGATGCATCGGTTATTAGTGTGAATTCTTTTTTAAAATCGGGAAATTGTAAAATTGTGGGAGAAATCAGTGCTGATTTTAAAGAATTGAATGCTTGCTGACATTCAGAGCTCCAATCGAAGACTGCATTTTTTCGAAGGAGTTTGTTTAAGGGATGCGCAATTTGGGCAAAATTTTTAATAAATCTTCTATAATAGTTGCAAAAAGCAACGAATCGACGGACTTCATCCGATGTGTTTGGTGTAGGGTAATTTAATATGACTGAAAATTTTGATTTATCTGGTTGGATGCCAGATGCGGATATATTATGACCTAGGTATGTGACATCTGGTCTAAAGAATGAGCATTTTGCGGGGTTAAGTTTCAAATTATATTTTTGGAGTTGTTTAAAAACTTTTTCCAAATTACTTAAATGATGATTTATGGAACATCCGACTACTATAATGTCGTCAATGTAAAGGAAAGCACACTCTGGTGGTAAGCCGCTGAGTGCAATTGTCATCATTCTTTGGAAGCTGTTTGGGGAAATATTTAATCCGAAAGGTAGTCTATTGAATTCGAAATGACCGTTTGAAGTAGAGAATGCTGTTAGTTTTTTGGAATTTTCGTCAAGTTCTATTTGGTGGAAACCTGACATTAGGTCTAGAGTAGTAAAGTATTTGGCTCTTCCTAAATGATCGAGTATTTCATCTATTCTTGGAAGGGGAAATTTATCTGGTGTAATTTTTTTGTTGAGCTGGCGAAAGTCTACCACTAATCGCCACTTTTTATCTTGTGTATTAGATTTTTTTGGCACTAAAAGTATAGGGGAATTATATGGAGAGGTTGATGGTTGGATGATTCTATTTTCTAACATATTTGATATTTGTTTATTTATTTCTGTTATTTGGGCCTCTGGAGTTCGATAATTTTTTATGTAGACGGGGTTTTTGTCGTTGAGTTGAATGTTTTGTTTATAAAAGTTGTTGGTAGTTAAGAAGTCATCTTTTAAAGCGAATATTTCGTTATAGTTTCTGCAGAGATTTATCAGTTTGTGTTGGGCTTCACGGGGAGTGTTAGTTAGATTTAATTCTTCAGTTAATTTTGGTATACGATTAGGGTTGTTAGTTGTGTTGTGGTTGATTGTAAAATGTGTTAACGGTTGGGTTAGTGGCTTGAAATTTTTGGGTAGAAGTATTTCAGACGTATTGGTATTAATGATTTTAACGAATTGTGTTTTAGAGTTAACTATGGAATTTGCGCAAAATACTCCAGGTTTGATTTCTTGAGAAATTATGACAGTGTCTTCTTTTATATGTGGAATTTTTATTTCTTTGATAATCTGGCATCTGGGGGGGATGACTAGATGATCGTCCCATGTGTCATGGATCGGTACTTCTAGATTAGTCTCATTGAAGAAAAAGGATAGTAACCATGTCTTCAAACACAGATTACATTCATATTTTGTTAAAAAGTCTTTTCCTAGAATGCCGTCAGCTGTAATTGGGAATTGTTTATTCACCAAATGGAATTGGTGTGGAATTTTATTATTTTCTATAAGTAGACTAGTGTTGGTACTACCTATTGTTTCAAGTTTGCCTTCGGTCACGCCGTTTATTATGCATGTATTATTTTTGTTAATTTTCTGGGTACGTTTGATCAAATTTTCCTTTAGGATTGATATATCTGCCCCTGTATCAAGAATAAGAACGCATGGTTGTTCGCACATGCTTAATTTAACTATAATAAACATTGAACAAGTAATATTTAGGTTGAAAATATTTGATGTTGATTTCGGTTTTCCTCCTGTTCTTCGTCCGACAACGCGCGGAGGTTCGCAGCCGGGTTTTCGGAGTTTTCCGCAATTCTAATGAAATGTTGCGGTCTGTTGTAATAGTTTTGGCTGCCATTGCCCCTAAAGTTTCTGTTTTGGTTAGGGAAATTCTGTTGATGATATTGGCGATTTTGGTTAAAATTTTGGTTTTGTTGAGGTTGATTATTGAATCTACCACCTCTTCCTCTATAGTTATTAAAATTTCTACCACGATTGTTCTGGTTGAAACGGTTAGGATGCGGGTAGGGCGGTTGTCGCTGCCCGCGATTGTAAATAAGCACATTTGCTGATTTGGTTGTCAGCGATTTATATTTATTGACCTTCTCCACTGCGTCAGCTATGCTGGTGAAGGCTCCCGCACGTAATATAGTTTTTAATTCAGGGTTATCAATGCCTTCGATGAGGGCATCGATTCCTGCTTGGCAAGCGAGTTTTGCTGCTCGTTGCGGTGGTGTCTCTTCCTTGATGTGTAAGTCGATGAGTTGTTCGGTCAGCTCTTCAACTTCCTTACATAATTCGTCTGCTGACTGTTTTTTTATAGACTTCAACTTCGCTAATATGCTGTCGGCGCTAGTCTTTGATATACATGTAGTTTTTAAATTTGTTAGCAGTGAAGGTATATCCACGCTATTATTAATTGCTCTTCGGGCCTTTTTGTCGAGTCTGGTCAGTAGGAATTGATATACCAACGCTTTGTTTGCGCTGGGGGAGATCTCATTTAGTAGTGTGGCTGCACTGATGAACATATCGAGTCCATCAGGTGAGCCGTCGTAGATTGGCACCATTGCGGCTGCCTCTTTGTAATCGAATTTGGACATTTTCGGTTTTTGTATTCCAACAACGAACAATATCGCAAGAGCTACTTCTTTGAAAGATTTTTGTTTAATGATAATGTTTATTTTATTTCTAATATCTTGATATATTAGATTAGCATTTTCGGCAAGCAATAACAATTCTTCAGCCTCTTTATTGTGTACGAGAGGGTCTACTATTGTTTTAATATCTTCAGCTAATTTTTCAGCTTCTGCGAGCTTGGTTCTCAATGTAGCTTTTCTTAACTTTTTAGTTTGCTCGGATCGCAGTGATTTTGCAATTACTTGTAATTTCTGTATTTTGTTTTCTATTAAACTTGCCATTAAATTAAAGGCGAAATTTTTTTATTTCTGTTTTTGTTGATGTCTACAACAAGTAGTCTTACAGCTTAGCACATATTTTACATGAACATTTTGTGTTTTTTTTTTTTTTTTCATTAACAATTTTTACTTCAAAAATTTTTTTTTCATATTTTACATCTTATAATTGACTTACCATCTCTGTCGGCGGTATCCTACTACAGTATCAGTAAGGCTGAGCTTTGTGAAAGGTGTCACATAGATGGTTGCTCCATGGATGTCTTCAATTTTGATATTGAAACCTCTTTTCGGCTGCTTCGGGTGTTGCTTCCTATATTGCCGCCATCCGATTTTTTCCACTAATGCGATGTGTTCCGCTTGGGCCTCCGCCTGGGCCAAGATGTCCTTGATGTTCTCGTTCCACATGTTTAGTTTTTCCAATGGTCACTAGTTCGTGTAATGAGTTTCTATTGGTTCGTTCGCATGGGTGGTTAGCACAGTTCCGTTTATTAGTTTACTTTGGTCTAGTTGGCACGTCTTCGTTGATTAGTTCACTTTGTTCAAATTTTGAAAAAAAAAATAGTTCACTTCTGCCCTTTATACCTGGTTGAGCTGTGCCGCTCTCACTGCTCGGGAGGCTACTCTCTCCGAGTGATTCTTATAAAACGTGTGCATTAACCGCACAACACCGTAACCTAACGCAGCACCAGCAAGGATGCATAAAGCAATCGTTTGCGGTGAACTCGACACTGGGGCGCTCGACACTATCTCGTCTGCCGAGAAAAAGCCCATTTTTGAACGTTCACTGTTTCGTCAAAACAAAAAAATTGTTTGGTTTCACTCATAGCCGAAGATTCAGGCTAAAGTCTCGGTCGCCATGTGGATGTTCAACCCGATGTAGTATACAATTTCTATCTCTTTGGGGCACTTGTGATATATTTCGGAATGAAAGAACTCAGGCACATTCCACTAATATAAATATCACTATATTCTTAGTTCCGTCTTCGCGTGCATTCGACACTTGTTAACTTGATTGGTTGGAAATGTAAAAGACCTCTTGCTTGCATTCGACATGTACTTTTTTATAATGCTTAAACTAAAACTCTACACAAGGTAGCTTCTATTCTAGAGGAGGAGGAGCCAGCAAGGAAATATGTGAGCGCGTTCGATTGGTTCGAACGGGTCAATACGGAGAACAAAAGGGTAGTGGTTGTTTCTGTGTGTTGTCATTTCACACTTGGTTGAAGTGGGTTAGTTCTGCATAATGTTACGCTGCAAGGGTGAGTGGTTGTTATTTAATATTATCGTATGCAGCTGTGAGCTAGTGACATAAAAATGCATTTGGCCTACAAACATGTATGACGATAATTTATGGCGTGGGAATGAATTTGTGGGAATAGGATCGTTGGGATTTTATGACAAGTGGGAAAGGATAATGGTAATAGGTTATCCCGCTACAAAGTATATCTTGCCAGATCTTTCATGATCTGAATAATCTGAATCTAAACTCCTTCGCTCTTAACGAATTCGCTCGTCAGACCCGTTTCGGTTATCATACTCTCAATTTGAACATCGTGGTAATGTATTTCACGACAACTCGCAGATTGTACGGTCTCTCTTTTATGAAATCTCATCTACGGAAGAATATCTTGCTAGATCTTTCATGATCTGATTAATCTGAATCTAAACTCCTTCGCTCTTAACGAATTCGCTCGTCAGACCCGTTTCGGTTATCATACTCTCTATTTTAACATCGTGGAAATGTATTTCACGACAACTCGCAGATTGTTCGGTCTCTTTTTAAAGAAATCTCATCTACGGAAGAATATCTTGCCAGATCTTTCATGATCTGAATAATCTGAATCTAAACTCCTTCGCTCGTCAGACCCGTTTCGGTTATTACATTCTCTATTTTAACATCGTGGAAATGTATTTCACGACAACTCGCAGATTGTTCGGTCTCTTTTTTAAGAAATCTCATCTACGGAAGAATATCTTGCCAGATCTTTCATGATCTGAATAATCTGAATATTAGCTCCTTCGTTCTTAATGAATTCGCACGTCAGACCCGTTTCGGTTATCATACTCTCAATTTGAACATCGTGGAAATGTATTTCACGACAACTCGCAGATTGTTCGGTCTCTTTTTAAAGAAATCTCATCTACGGAAGAATATCTTGCCAGATCTTTCATGATCTGAATAATCTGAATCTAAACTCCTTCGCTCTTAACGAATTCGCTCGTCAGACCCGTTTCGGTTATCATACTCTCACTTTGAACATCGTGGAAATGTATTTCACGACAACTCGCAGATTGTTCGGTCTCTTTTTTATGAAATCTCATCTAAGGAAGTATATCTTGCCAGATCTTTCATGATCTGAATAATCTGAATCTAAACTCCTTCGCTCTTAACGAATTCGCTCGTCAGACCCGTTTCGGTTATCATACTCTCAATTTGAACATCGTGGAAATGTATTTCACGACAAATCGCAGATTGTTCGGTCTCTCTTTTATGAATTCTCATCTACGGAAGTATATCTTGCCAGATCTTTCATGATCTGAATAATCTGAATCTAAACTCCTTCGCTCTTAACGAATTCGCTCGTCAGACCCGTTTCGGTTATCATACTCTCTATTTTAACATCGTGGAAATGTATTTCACGACAACTCGCAGATTGTTCGGTCTCTTTTTAAAGAAATCTCATCTACGGAAGAATATCTTGCCAGATCTTTCATGATCTGAATAATCTGAATCTAAACTCCTTCGCTCTTAACGAATTCGCTCGTCAGACCCGTTTCGGTTATCATACTCTCAATTTGAACATCGTGGAAATGTATTTCACGACAACTCGCAGATTGTTCGGTCTCTCTTTTATGAAATCTCATCTAAGGAAGTATATCTTGCCAGATCTTTCATGATCTGAATAATCTGAATCTAAACTCCTTCGCTCTTAACGAATTCGCTCGTCAGACCCGTTTCGGTTATCATACTCTCAATTTGAACATCGTGGAAATTTATTTCACGACAACTCGCAGATTGTTCGGTCTCTCTTTTATGAAATCTCATCTAAGGAAGTATATCTTGCCAGATCTTTCATGATCTGAATAATCTGAATCTAAACTCCTTCGCTCTTAACGAATTCGTTCGTCAGACCCGTTTCGGTTATCATACTCTCAATTTGAACATCGTGGAAATGTATTTCACGACAACTCGCAGATTTTTCGGTCTCTCTTTTATGAATTCTCATCTACGGAAGTATATCTTGCCAGATCTTTCATGATCTGAATAATCTGAATCTAAACTCCTTCGCTCTTAACGAATTCGCTCGTCAGACCCGTTTCGGTTATCATACTCTCTATTTTAACATCGTGGAAATGTATTTCACGACAACTCGCAGATTGTTCGGTCTCTTTTTAAAGAAATCTCATCTACGGAAGAATATCTTGCCAGATCTTTCATGATCTGAATAATCTGAATCTAAACTCCTTCGCTCTTAACGAATTCGCTCGTCAGACCCGTTTCGGTTATCATACTCTCAATTTGAACATCGTGGAAATGTATTTCACGACAACTCGCAGATTGTTCGGTCTCTCTTTTATGAATTCTCATCTACGGAAGTATATCTTGCCAGATCTTTCATGATCTGAATAATCTGAATCTAAACTCCTTCGCTCTTAACGAATTCGCTCGTCAGACCCGTTTCGGTTATCATACTCTCTATTTTAACATCGTGGAAATGTATTTCACGACAATTCGCAGATTGTTCGGTCTCTTTTTAAAGAAATCTCATCTACGGAAGAATATCTTGCCAGATCTTTCATGATCTGAATAATCTGAATCTAAACTCCTTCGCTTTTATCGAATTCGCTCGTCAGACCCGTTTTGGTTATCATACTCTCTATTTTAACATCGTGGAAATGTATTTCACGACAACTCGCAGATTGTTCGGTCTCTTTTTAAAGAAATCTCATCTACGGAAGAATATCTTGCAAGATCTTTCATGATCTGAATAATCTGAATCTAAACTCCTTCGCTCTTAACGAATTCGCTCGTCAGACCCGTTTCGGTTATCATACTCTCAATTTGAACATCGTGGAAATGTATTTCACGACAACTCGCAGATTGTTCGGTCTCTCTTTTATGAAATCTCATCTAAGAAAGTATATCTTGCCAGATCTTTCATGATCTGAATAATCTGAATCTAAACTCCTTCGCTCTTAACGAATTCGCTCGTCAGACCCGTTTCGGTTATCATACTCTCAATTTGAACATCGTGGAAATGTATTTCACGACAACTCGCAGATTTTTCGGTCTCTCTTTTATGAATTCTCATCTACGGAAGTATATCTTGCCAGATCTTTCATGATCTGAATAATCTGAATCTAAACTCCTTCGCTCTTAACGAATTCGCTCGTCAGACCCGTTTCGGTTATCATACTCTCTATTTTAACATCGTGGAAATGTATTTCACGACAACTCGCAGATTGTTCGGTCTCTTTTTAAAGAAATCTCATCTACGGAAGAATATCTTGCCAGATCTTTCATGATCTGAATAATCTGAATCTAAACTCCTTCGCTCTTAACGAATTCGCTCGTCAGACCCGTTTCGGTTATCATACTCTCAATTTGAACATCGTGGAAATGTATTTCACGACAACTCGCAGATTGTTCGGTCTCTCTTTTATGAATTCTCATCTACGGAAGTATATCTTGTCAGATCTTTCATGATCTGAATAATCTGAATCTAAACTCCTTCGCTCTTAACGAATTCGCTCGTCAGACCCGTTTCGGTTATCATACTCTCTATTTTAACATCGTGGAAATGTATTTCACGACAACTCGCAGATTGTTCGGTCTCTTTTTAAAGAAATCTCATCTACGGAAGAATATCTTGCCAGATCTTTCATGATCTGAATAATCTGAATCTAAACTCCTTCGCTCTTATCGAATTCGCTCGTCAGACCCGTTTTGGTTATCATACTCTCTATTTTAACATCGTGGAAATGTATTTCACGACAACTCGCAGATTGTTCGGTCTCTTTTTAAAGAAATCTCATCTACGGAAGAATATCTTGCAAGATCTTTCATGATCTGAATAATCTGAATCTAAACTCCTTCGCTCTTAACGAATTCGCTCGTCAGACCCGTTTCGGTTATCATACTCTCAATTTGAACATCGTGGAAATGTATTTCACGACAACTCGCAGATTGTTCGGTCTCTCTTTTATGAAATCTCATCTAAGAAAGTATATCTTGCCAGATCTTTCATGATCTGAATAATCTGAATCTAAACTCCTTCGCTCTTAACGAATTCGCTCGTCAGACCCGTTTCGGTCTCTCTTTTATGAAATCTCATCTAAGAAAGTATATCTTGCCAGATCTTTCATGATCTGAATAATCTGAATCTAAACTCCTTCGCTCTTAACGAATTCGCTCGTCAGACCCGTTTCGGTTATCATACTCTCAATTTGAACATCGTGGAAATGTATTTCACGACAACTCGCAGATTTTTCGGTCTCTCTTTTATGAATTCTCATCTACGGAAGTATATCTTGCCAGATCTTTCATGATCTGAATAATCTGAATCTAAACTCCTTCGCTCTTAACGAATTCGCTCGTCAGACCCGTTTCGGTTATCATACTCTCTATTTTAACATCGTGGAAATGTATTTCCCGACAACTCGCAGATTGTTCGGTCTCTTTTTAAAGAAATCTCATCTACGGAAGAATATCTTGCCAGATCTTTCATGATCTGAATAATCTGAATCTAAACTCCTTCGCTCTTAACGAATTCGCTCGTCAGACCCGTTTCGGTTATCATACTCTCAATTTGAACATCGTGGAAATGTATTTCACGACAACTCGCAGATTGTTCGGTCTCTCTTTTATGAATTCTCATCTACGGAAGTATATCTTGTCAGATCTTTCATGATCTGAATAATCTGAATCTAAACTCCTTCGCTCTTAACGAATTCGCTCGTCAGACCCGTTTCGGTTATCATACTCTCTATTTTAACATCGTGGAAATGTATTTCACGACAACTCGCAGATTGTTCGGTCTCTTTTTAAAGAAATCTCATCTACGGAAGAATATCTTGCCAGATCTTTCATGATCTGAATAATCTGAATCTAAACTCCTTCGCTCTTAACGAATTCGCTCGTCAGACCCGTTTTGGTTATCATACTCTCTATTTTAACATCGTGGAAATGTATTTCACGACAACTCGCAGATTGTTCGGTCTCTCTTTTATGAAATCTCATCTACGGAAGTATATCTTGCCAGATCTTTCATGATCTGAATAATCTGAATCTAAACTCCTTCGCTCTTAACGAATTCGCTCGTCAGACCCGTTTCGGTTATCATACTCTCTATTTTAACATCGTGGAAATGTATTTCACGACAACTCGCAGATTGTTCGGTCTCTTTTTCAAAAAATCTCATCTACGGAAGAATATTGTAAACGAGAAGAAGGATCTTACGCCATTCAGTGGCGTCGACTTTCGGATTTGGTAAATTAATAAACACAAACGCTATTCGTACAAGCGTCGCCTCTCTACTGTATATTGTCAACTGGCATCTGTCTCCAAAGAAAAGACTCTCGGGGCTTAAATACTAGTTTACAAAAATAGGCTTAAACTCTACACAGAATATTTACAAATTATGCTGGGCGGAGCATCGCACCAGCAGTTAGAGTGGGCTGTGATGGCCTTGGTCAGACGCGTTCTTCGGAGAGAGAGAGAAAGCACTTCTTTGTGGGTCAAAGTAAATAGGAAAAGAAAGTGCTGAAACATGTGTGCCGGATGCGCGCCACATGTTTGGTTAAATTTCTGCTGCTAGCTAAACTCGCAGCGGGGCGGAAGGAAGACAAACTCGCCGCTGCCGTTGGTGCGCGTCGAGTTATACAATCATAAATAGTAAACGAACCCTTGGGCCAGATTGCTGGCTCGGGTATCGTATCACATTTTATGTTTATATCGCCCAGCGCCCTCGGGGGTGGTTTATTGCCTTAGAGGTCTTGAATATTGATGAGTTGGGTTTAAGCGTGATCATATTACACCTTTCCCCTTTCGGAGAATGACGTAACATTGAGAAGTCATTCAAGTTAAATTAGGTGGAAAGATTCGTCTGACCTTACAATTTTAGTGTTTATTCAATGTTTGTGATATGTACATTTTTCGTGTATTCAGGTAAAAATTAAGTTTGTTTATAAAGATTATCCTTATAATATGATTATACGGATTGTCTTCGTTGGGTGTTCTATTTGCTTATAAATATATTTATTTTTAATATTTGTTTAATATATACATTTTACATTTGATAATAACTGTCGGAAGGATTAACTGCTAACTAGGTATCCCTTTCCCCTTAGGGTGGGGTTGCTCATATGGTATTATTCTGTTTTTATGTACAGTCTGGACTTTATTGGTTTGATCATCTCTTATTGTTACGTTAGGGTGTTTAATGTCAATTATTATATATGGTCCTACGTATACTTTGTCTAATTTGGATCTGTTTTCGTTTGATAGAAATACTAGATCATTAATGGCTACTTTTGATGGTCTAGCCATGGTTTTCTGTGTCTCATTTCTGGCTTTTCTTACCTTATCAATTATTTCCCTAGCGGTATTTGATGCTATTTGTAGTTTATATTTAAGTTCTTTGTAATATAAATCCATGTTGTAAATTGGTTCTACATATGTGCTTGTTGTGAGGTTTTGTGGTAATTTAGCATTCGTTCCAAAAACTAACTCGAATGGAGTGTATGAGAAATCTGTGTGTGGTGTTGTGTTGTAGCAGAATGTGTAGTAAGGCAACCATTCATCCCAGTCACTCTGTGCTTGGTTGACGAATTGCCTTACGTACTCGTTAAGACAACGATGGTTCCTTTCCAGGCTTCCTATTGATTGAGGGTGATATGGAGTGGAAAAATTTTGTTTAAGCTTCAGTAATGAAGCTATGTTTTCGAATAACTCGTTCTTATATTCAGTTCCTTGGTCTGTTTGGATGAGTTTTGGAATTCCATAGACCAGAATTAAGTTTTCTATGAAGGCTTTGGCTATGGTGGATGCTTGTTTGTCTATTGTGGGTTTAATAATGATGTATTTTGTTAAGTTGCATTGAATGGTCAGTGCGTATCGGTTTCCATTATTGGATCTGTTAAATGGTCCAATTGTGTCAATCGATACGCAGTCGAATGCTTTTTGGGGTGTTTTAATTTCGACGAAATTTTCGTTTGTTCGTATTGTGTGTTTATTTTGCTGGCATTTTATGCACTTCTTGATGTAGCTACTGATATCTTTTTTCATGCCACTCCAAGAATAGAGTCTGCTTAACTTTTTGTATAGTCTGGTGACTCCTGTATGTCCACCAGTGGGTGTATCGTGATTGTTTTTTATAATTTCGAACCTTTCGTTTTGGCTTTCTATCACACGCTTGGGTGTGTAGAGCACTATTTGCAAGTCTTTGAGCGTGTCATTACAAATCTTCTTAAAGGTTTGCACGCTGCATATTTGGAAAATTACGCTTGATAACGCTAGAGCTATCATGCTAATTTTCAAGTTTTTGGCCATATTTTCAACTTTCTTTACTAGTTTTCCCAGGGATTCTTTTGTGTTGCTTGCATTTTCAATTATTGTCGACGACTTTTCTTCGGTTCTTTTTTTATTCATTATTGCGCATTTCAAATTTTTGTTTCCGCTAGCGTTTGTTTCTTTATTCATTTCTAATGCGCGTCCGCATAGAAGTTTAGGTAGGTTTTGCCATTCTCGGGGTTCAATAGCCTCGTACGCTCTGAGCTGATCAGACTCAGTATCGTCGGGGTTTGAATTATTGTCTGTAATTTCTGTGTCGTTATTCGTTTCGTTTAGTTTTCTAGTCATTGCTCTGGTTTGTATACCCAGGACTTTTATAGTTTTAAGTGCCTCGGAATTAATTGCTATTCGTGATAGCGCATCTGCAGTCACATTTAGCTTACCTTGAACGTATTTTACATCAAAATGGAATTCTTCAAGATCCAACCTCATTCTTGTGAGTTTTGATGAGGGATCTTTCATTGAAAATAAATATACTAACGGTCTGTGATCCGTTTTTACTGTGAATTTCCTCCCGTAGAGGTATGGTCTAAAGTACGTAATTGCCCAGTGAATTGCTGTCAATTCCTGTTCAATTGTCGATTTATTGGCTTCACCTTTTGTGAAGGCTTTGCTTGCGTATGCAATGGGTAGTTCTATACCGTCGTTTTCTTGGGCTAAGACGGCGCCGCATGCTATTTTTGAAGCATCGGTTATTAGGGTGAATTCTTGTGTGAAATCGGGGAATTTGAGAACTTTTGGTGAGATAAGTTCGTTTTTCAATTTATTGAATGCATTTTGGCATTCGGGAGACCAATCAAATTTTGCGTTTTTTCTGAGCAATTTGTTTAATGGGTACGCTATTTCTGCGAAATTTTGTATGAACCTCCGGTAATAGTTGCAAAAGGCAACAAAACGCCTCACTTCATCTGCTGATGATGGTGTGGGGTAGTTTGTTACCGCTGAAAACTTTGATTGGTCGGGCTGTATACCTGCCGCTGAAATGTTGTGACCTAGATATGTTACGTCTGGTCTGAAGAAGGAGCATTTTTTGGGATTTAATTTTAAGTTGTAGTTTTGTAATTGTTTGAAAACGTTTTCCAAGTTAATAAGGTGATGGTTTATTGAGCAGCCGACGACGATGATGTCGTCGATGTAAAGGAATGCACATTCAGGTGGGAGTCCGCTAAGTGCTATGGACATCATTCTCTGAAAGCTATTTGGTGATATATTTAGACCGAATGGTAACCTATTGAATTCGTAGTGACCGTTAGAGGTCGAAAATGCTGTGTACTTTTTTGATTTTTCGTCAAGTTCGATTTGGTGGAAACCTGACATTAAGTCTAGGGTTGTAAAATATTTGGCTCTGCCCAAATGATCGAGGATTTCGTCGATTCTTGGTAGGGGGAATTTATCTGGGGTTATCTTTTTATTTAGTTGTCGAAAGTCAACCACTAATCGCCATTTTTTATCTTGAGTATTTGATTTCTTTGGGACTAAGAGGATGGGAGAATTGTATGGTGAGGTGGAATTTTGGATTATTTTGTTATTTAGCATGTGGCTGATTTGGTTATTTATTTCTGAAATTTGTGCTTCCGGGGTTCGATAATTCTTTATGTAAACGGGTGTCTTGTCTTGAAGGTGAATGGTTTGCTTGTAGAAGTTGTTGGTTGTCAATATGTCGTCTTCTAGTGCAAAAATGTCGTTGTATTTAGTGCATAATTCTGTTAATTTCTCCTGGGCATGTTGGGGTGTATGATTCAAATTGAGTTCCTTAATCAGTTTCTCGTGTCTACCTTTTGGGTTTTCTCCTAATTCCGTTGTAATGTGATTTATGGTGTATTCTTTAAGGGGGATAGTGGTGGGGGCGAAGGTTTTTGGGATTGATGTTGGTGTGGTATTTGTGTTAATTATTGTAATGAATTGTGAGTTTGGGTTTATTATTGTGTTTGCGCAAAAAATGCCTGGTTTGATTTCTTGTGCGATCACAAGGGCATCATCGTTTAGGTTGAGTGACGGGAAGTGTTTTATAATTTGGCATCTAGGGGGAATAATGTAATTGTTTTCCCAGCTATCTTGAATCGGAATTTCAATTTTGGTGTTTTCATAGTTGAAGGTCATTAGCCATGTTTTGAGGCATAGGTTACATTCATATTTGGTGAGGAAATCTCTGCCTAAAATGCCATCTGCAATTATAGGAAACTTGTTGTTGACGATTTGAAATTGGTGTGGAATTTGGATATCGTCAAAAATGATATTTGTATTTGTGCTCGCTATGGATTCGGTCTTTCCCTCCGTAACTCCATTAATAATGCATCTATTTCCGGGGTGTATTAATTGTTTTCCGTTAATTTTTTCTTCTTTTACTATTGAGATGTCAGCGCCTGTATCAATTATTAATATACATGGTTTGCTTGACATTTGTAAGTATAGTGTAACGAACATTGAACAATTCACGTCGCATTTAAAAATATTTAATGTTGGTCTCCGTAATGTTTGTTTTCCTCCAATGTCAATGCCGGTTCGGACTGGAGGGCATCCGTCGGTTGTGACTCGTTTCCCGTTAGGCGGATGTATTGCTGAGGGCGGTTAAAATTTGTATTCCGCCTATTGTTGTTGTTGTTATTTCGCTGTGGGTTTATGTTTGAGAATTGGTCTCGAACTTGGTTTTGCTGGCCAAAACGGTTATAGTTATTACGCGGTTGGTTTTGGAAATTATTTTGGTTGAAATTGTTGCGGTTGAAATTGTTTTGGTTTCTACCGCGGTTATGGAAGTCGTGTGGCCTGCGCCTGTAATTATTATAATGTGTGTCAACGTTGTTGTTGAAACGGTTGGCGTTTCTGTTGGTTTGCGAGTATGCAAATACTGATGCGCTCGCATTATTTAAGTTTTCCTCCAACGCTTTAGTCATCGCGTCGGAGTATGAATTGAAATTCCCTGCTCTTATGATGAGCGAGGTTTTTTCGTTTTTTAACCCTCCGGCTAAATGTTTGACGCCTTCTTTGTTTGCCATAGATTTGGCAACTTGGGGCGGAATTTCTTTAGCGGTGTACGCTGTTTCCAAACTGAACACCAATTTTTCTAAATCCAGGCAAAATTGTTCGATTCCACCGTTTTGTTTCAAGTTAGCCATTTTAGCTAGAACTTGTTCCGGTGGGCTGGTCGTTATTTTAGCTTTTAAAATTTTGCTTATCTCGCTCACCGATGTCGGTGTTTCAGTGAATGCATTTCTCGCCCGTCCCTCTAGTTTGGCTAGTATGACGTTAATTATGGTTGCTTTGTTTTCCGGTGTTTCAAATGTTTTCACCAAGTTTAAAGCGTCAGCGAAGGCTTTCAGTTTGTCTATGTTTCCGTCGAATTGCGGAACTATAGACGATGTAGTCTTGATTATTTCGAGTATGCTAGCCATTTTCGGTTTTCTTTGTAACCTGAGGCAAAATAGGACGGCTAGCGCAATTTCCTTGAGTGTTCTTGGTCTACCCTTTTCGATTGACGCCTTAATTGCGTTCAAAAGTTGGTCCGCCTTTTCGGTTATTTTTATGATTTCTGAGCCGTGGGTTGTGTCTAGTAACGTAGACGACAATTTTTTAATCTGTTTCACAAGCGCTTCCGCTTCCGTGAGGCGTTTGGCTAAGGTACTTTTCCTTAGTTTTCTGACCAGTTCCTGTTGTATAGTCAGGTGTATATGTTTTAGTTTTTGTATATTCAATTGGATGAGCTTTGTTACTTCGTCCATTCAAGGAGACAAGGAAAAATGGTTATCGGTAAAGAATTTATTATGCTGAGGCTGCGTTCGAACGCATGTTTTAAAATTTTCGAATTCTTTTAGACGGTGTCGACTACGGCTGCGTGAGCTTTTGCCGCTTGCATAGCATGTGCATTCATGCATGCCTTATATGCTTTGTATATTTTCGAAATTAGTAGTATGGATATGAGGGCAAGTGTGACGCAGATAATCGCTCCTTGAGCTTCGTGCATTACACTGTGGTTCTCTAGGTGATTTAAAATTTGGATTTGAGCGTCGCCCGTGTTACTAACGGGTTTGGTATTAAATAACCCCATTTTCAACGGTACATATGTAAAACCAATTTTTGGGTATTGTAATTGCTTCTTTTTTTTTTTTTTTTATTCCTACTACCTATTCCTACTGCCGCGTGGGTATTACGATAAAAAATATTTTGTGCCTCGACTATAAATTTATTACATGATATCCGTATATAAAAGGATTAGACTAACTCGAGTCTGACTTACGCCACGTTTTCTCCGCAAGTGTCCTCTTCTCGGTCCTCTTGCCAGATCTTTCATGATCTGAATAATCTGAATCTAAACTCCTTCGCTCTTAACGAATTCGTTCGTCAGACCCGTTTTGGTTATCATACTCTCAATTTGAACATCGTGGAAGTATATTTCACGACAACTCGCAGATTGTTCGGTCTCTCTTTTAAGAAATCTCATCTAAGGAAGTATATCTTGCCAGATCTTTCATGATCTGAATAATCTGAATCTAAACTCCTTCGCTTTTAACGAATTCGCTCGTCAGACCCGTTTCGGTTATCATACTCTCAATTTGAACATCGTGGAAATGTATTTCACGACAACTCGCAGATTTTTCGGTCTCTCTTTTATGAATTCTCATCTACGGAAGTATATCTTGCCAGATCTTTCATGATCTGAATAATCTGAATCTAAACTCCTTCGCTCTTAACGAATTCGCTCGCCAGACTCGTTTCGGTTATCATACTCTCAATTTGAACATCGTTGAAATGTATTTCACGACAACTCGCAGATTGTTCGGTCTCTTTTTCAAAAAGTCTCTTCTACAGAAGCATATCTTGCCAGATCTTTCATGGTTTGAATAATCCGAAACATAGCTCCTTCGCTCGTCAGACCAGTTTCGGTTATCATACTCTCAATTTGAACATCGTTTACTATTTTGTTCCACCTGGGACCCATTTACTATTTTGTCATTTACCATTAGGTCACTTTTCTCTCTACTATTGAAAACACTTCTCTTTTCTTTTTCGAAAAACATTTCCGTTTATTTAAGTAGAAAAAAGACTTAGCCCTTTAATAGTTAAAACTCCACGTGACCGTTCGCGCGGGGTGTGTCTCTAGAACTAACTTAATATTAAACATGAAAGTCTTAAGCTAACCTTTTTTCCAATAATTGTGTAGAGTTCTTTAATTTGTTGGGAGGAGCCAAGGCGCAGAGAAATAGCCAATCAATCGAATGCAGTGTTCGATGTGATTGGGGTCAAGAATAAAAAATGCTTACTGCGCGTAAGCGCGCATATCGCATAGTGCATATCGATTTCATGGGAAATCGTAAAGTGTTACGACTTTGTAAACTGTCGCATATTTCATCGGAACAGAACTAGGTCTGTTTTGGTTTTAAGTTTATCGCCATCAACTGCGCGCGATATGATGTAAGAATGTATTCATACCGCTAGCGCATGTGGCTAGTTTTTATGGGTGATGGATATTTGTGGGAGAAAAGTAATTAACGAAGTTATGCAGTTATGCTTGTGGGAATGGTAAACATTGAAGTGCAGTTATGCTTGTGGGAATGGTAAACGTTGAAGTGCTTGTTCATGACTCATTTGTTAGAAAACAATTAACTGCTTATGGGAATGAGTTGACAATGTAATTTGGTATGGGATTTAGAATGGGTTTTGAAATGGATTAGGAATCGGATTTGAAATCATGCTACAATCGTGGAAATGTGTTTCACGACAAATCGCAGATTGTTCGGTCTCTTTCTTAAGAAGTCTCATCTACGGAAGTATATCTTGCCAGATCTTTCATGATCTGAATAATCTTAATCTAAACTCCTTCGCTCTTAACGAATTCGCTCGCCAGCCCCGTTTCGGTTATCATACCCTCAATTTGAACATCGTGGAAGTGTATTTCACGACAACTCGCAGATTGTTCGGTCTCTTTTCCAAAAAGTCTCTTCTACGGAAGTATATCTTGCCAGATCTTTCATGATCTGAATAATCCGAATCTTATCTCCTTCGCTCTTAATGAATTCGCACGTCAGACCCGTTTCGGTTATCATACCCTCAATTTGAACATCGTGGAAGTGTATTTCACGACAACTCGCAGATTGTTCTGTAAAAAATCTAAGGGAATTACTCCCCTAGATGCTTGCCTGGCAAGACTTTTTAGCTTTAATGGGACAAGTCCCCTTTTTAACAAGCGAATCCCGGCTAGGGTAGTTACAAAACTTCAACTTCGTTCGGCTCCAGTGCGGTCCGGTGAAGAGAAGCAAGTAATCTACGTTCGGAAATGGGATTGCTTGAATGCTTACCTGGAATCACAAAATGTGATTCCTCGTTAAAAATTTCCCGGCCTGTGCTGATCGTCTGGTGGTGGTTTCGGATCAGAAATTGAACTTGCTTAATTGGATTGTTGAATTAAACTAACTTTATTTAACAAAACTTAGACTATATATACACAATTCTAAGCCTAGCTAAATTCTAAAAGAGAGAAAAAACGATCTCTCTTTCCTACTCTTTCAGATAACCAACCACGTGGTTATCTGCCTCCTACTCTCAGCGTGGGATTTTTCCCAGCTGTTTCCTATTCAGATAACCAAAACATATCGGTTATCTGTTATTCTATCTTGCCGCGCGAAACCTTTTTCCACTTGTTTACGGCCCTAATCTGTTTCTGCCCCTCGCGCTCTTTCCACACGCTTCGTAAGGGGCAGAACTAAATATTCATTTTTATCACCTCTTCGGGTGGTCTATACGGCGTTCTCGCCTTATCGCCTTAACATTCTTTTTGTTGTTTCCATCTTTCTTACCGGCATCTGTATTTGCCGTAGAAAGAGGACCTAGACCTTTCGAGCATTTTTCTCATACAGACCCAGACTGAGTCAACGTATGCTCGCCTGAATCTGTTTACAAACAAATTTATTTTCGTTCTTAATTGCCCTAGTTTGGGTCTCGTTATCTTCATATGCGCCTATCAGTCTAAGCTAAAATACATATCAAGTACCCGAGACAATGAATTCGAAAGAAGTTAATTATTTTTCAAATGCACATAGTGTCATAAATTTCCTATGGGCTTATTTGCGCTTCAAATAACATTTTATTGCCGGCCCTGCTATCAGGGTCCGTAACAGTTCGGTCTCATACTCTCAATTTGAACATCGTGGAAATGTATTTCACGACAACTCGCAGATTGTTAGGTCTCTTTTTTAAGAAATCTCATCAACGGAAGTATATCTTGCCAGATTTTTCATGATCTGAATAATCTGAATCTTAGCTCCTTCGCTCTTAATGAATTCGCACGTCAGACCCGTTTCGGTTATCATACCCTCAATTTGAACATCGTGGAAGTGTATTTCACGACAACTCGCAGATTGTTCGGTCTCTCTTTCTTTATATAGTATATCTTGCCAGATCTTTCATGATCTGAATAATCTGAATCTAAACTCCTTCGCTCTTAACGAATTCGCTCGTCAGACCCGTTTCGGTTATCATACCCTAAATTTGAACATCGTGGAAGTGTATTTCACGAAAACTCGCAGATTGTTCGGTCTCTCATCTACTGAGGTATATCTTGCCAGGTCTTTCATGAGCCTCATCGCTGAATATGAGTTAACTTCTTACACGCTAATGAACTTGTGCGTTTATTCACTTCTGAGGTTTTACTAATAATAATCTGAACAAAGATTATCCCTGTGAAGCACTGGTTCTTTCTTTCTTTTCCTTTCCAGTCAGAAACGACGGAACGCGAACTACCATCCGCGCAGCAAACGTTTCGGGGAAAGACTCCTCGAACCTCACCGGCTCGAATACTTTTATTCAACCTTCTATTTTTACAATATCTACCTTATTTACTAACTTAAAACCTAGGGCGCGCGGTCGTCGCGCTGAGCTTCCGCGAGTTAAACTTTTCGGTTACCGGAGTTCTTTTTAAAAAAGATACAACTTCGTTCCCTGCTAAGCTAAGACTACCTTTATTCATCAAACTAAACCTAAGCTAAACCGATGTGGTGATCGATGCTGTCGAGTCAGCATCTCGTTTCCGTTCCGTATCGGATGATCGTCTCGCTGAGCTTGCTGTTCCCAGGAATGGTAAATTCTGCTGACGTTTGTTTACTTTACTGGACTTTATCGCTCGCTGCCGGATAGCGATGTTGCTAACTCGTCCCCCTTTAGAATCGAGGCTCCGTCCGAATAATTTCTTCCAAGTTCGAGGGTTTGAAATCAATTATGGTGTCGTTAGAGGTTGGCATTTCCTTCAATTCATGATTCAGCTGAATTTTCATGGTCCGCCTGCGATTGAGAAAAAGGAAAAATATGGCTAGGCCGATAATGGTTGGGGTGAAAGTAAATGTCCCGAAAATTGACCAAGGGGTCCAATGTAGGCTGTCGTTTTTTAGTTGTAGTGACTCCAAATCCTTTCTTGTTTCGATTTGCAGATAATGTAGATGCTCTAAACTTAGGTTCAGAACTTTTCGATCTTTGGTTATTACAATTCCGTCCAGTGATAAACGAATGGGTTTTCCGGTTAAATATCGAATGGTGTTACTAAACATGAGATTACTCACATTGACTGAGCAATTTTCATATGATACCAGATAGGATCCTGAAAGATTTCTTTCAGATAATCCACAGTCTGTTTTTATGGTAAAATTTCGTGCTGTGTTAATCAACAGGTGTTGATCATCTATGGATAAGATTTCTTCTGGTGCAGGATTTATCTTATAATTGCAGACAGCTGGTTTCCCTTCTAATAATCTTGGTAGACATGTCGAATTATCTGGTCTTACCTCGGTGAGCTGGAAGATGGATGACCTCAAGGACTTCACGAGGTATACTTCTTTGTTGTGGATAATACAGTTTCGATCTGTTAGGTGAACTTGCTGATTATTGTGGATGATCGGGTGAATATGAACTTTTCGAAATGTTCTGGCGTCGAGCTTTGGTAATTTTATCAGGAGTACGATTTCGTTTCGGTTGGAGACAATTGATGTGGTTACATAGGAGATGGCCTCTGCTGTTGTTGACACGATCACCTTTTCCCTAGCTAGATCTTCGATCAACAAATGTATTTCTTCATCGCTTAGAATGACAATATTCAATATTCCTATCTTAGCTAATGCAATAGTTTCAAGAATTTGTTCAAGTTTCTGTGACATGTATTTGAGGTTTTCTAAAATGGTTATAGAATGAAATACTGATGATTCAGAATTGAAAAGTTTAATTGCTTCTTTTGTTTTAAATGCTACCTCCTTTAATTGAAGAGTTATTTCTCTATTGATTTTGACTTGTTGATTATTATTCGCAATTAGGTTATTCATAGAGGAGTTTATCATTTTCAAATCGTCAGCGTCTGGGGTTCCTGCTAGAAATTTCCAAATAGTCCCTAACTTGTCCCAGCGCTTCTGTCTTTTTGTAGGATTTAATCTTTGTAGGATCGAATCTATGTCTTCAAATTGTTGTAGTATGAGAGATGTAAATTGATTAGTTGTTAGATCCTTGAACTGGTTCCTTATTATTTCTACATGTGTTCCGATTGAAATTATATTAAAATGATGTATGTAATAATACGATCCGTTTTGTATCCTAGCTTGACCATGATCGAGAGCAATTATTGGTTGTTCGTCAACTTTATGTAAGTCTATCGTCTGGGCTGCGGTCAGCCGAATGGTCCAGAGTCTGGAAAAAAGTGAGAAATTCTAAATCATGTTACGTGTCGAATCTTTAAGTCGTTCTTATGAATTCGTCTGCCGTCTTGGGTCGTCACAGTACTTTTGTTCACCTTGTCGATTTCAATTTTCTTATAACGTGGCTTATGTTTAAGTCTTTGTCTCGTTTTTTCGTATGTCATGTCATTTTTGGATATGTCCGTATGTTTATTATTTTTGTTGTGTAATTTCAAGTCGTTACGTTGTTTTGTTTTCAAATTTTTGTAAACTTTTTCTGTAATGTCAGGTGTTCTTGGTGAGGGTAATATAGTCTCATATGGTGTATGTTTAGTTGAGGAATGGATAGTGGCATTATATTTATGGAGGGAAAGGTTAACTAGTTCATTTAAAGGTTTATCAGGATTTTCAGCTTTAGTGATACGATAGAGCTCTAAGAGGGTTGAATGAAGTCTCTCTATTTGCCCGTTCATTTCACTTCGGCCAGTGGCGGTTATATAAGTGGATATGTTGTGGGTGTTGTAGAAATTTGACAATTCTCCAGTCATGAAAGATTTTTCGCCATCCATCACAAGAATTTGTGGTGTGCGATATCTTAATAAGATTTCTTTAACAGCTGGTACTACGTCAATGGCTGCTCGGGATTCTACAAACTTTATTTGAGCAAATTTCGAAAACTTATCGATGTACGTCAAAAAATGTTTATTCTCTAAGAACATTATATCAATGTGAGCTATTTCGAAAGGTGCTTTAGGGATAGGTGTTTTCTGGATAGGATATTTGATGGGGTTTCTATCATATTTGGATTCATGACAAATTTTGCAATTTGCTACAAAATCCTTGATTTTCTGTGGAAGCTTCGGAAAATAATATTTGCGCAAAAGCTGCAATTTATTTTCTTCTGCTCCTCTGTGAGCTCTGTGGTGTTCATCTCGAATTGCGTTCCATTGATCCTCTTCTTCCTCGATATCCTGTACTTGAAATTGTGTAAATCTAATTTTTAAAGATTTTTGTTGGCCGAAATGTTTTTTGTACACCTCTTGCAGTTTTCCCATGATTTCCTCGGTTGTTAACAGTCCGTTTGTTTTTGTCAAATCGAAATGATTCTTCAGAACCTGTAAGAGTGAATTTTCATTAATATCATATATAGAAACATTTATCCTTGTAAATAACTGAAATGGTCGTTCAACGGTGACTTTATCTGAACCCTTTTTTAGAATCACTTGGTGCCTGAAAACATTGATAGGTGATTCAGTGGAAATTATATAAAAATGATCGCTATCATCAGCTGAATGTTGGGTGCCTGTCATTGAACATACTATACGACTGAGGGCATCAGCCACAACATTGCTTTTACCTGGTTTGTACTCGATAGTATAATCGTGCTCTTCCAGATACGCTTTCCAGCGCTTTAGCTTCGCGTTGGTGTTTCTAGCTGATAATGAAAAAGTTAATGGCTGATGATCGGTGAGAATTTTAAATTTAGTACCGTACAAATAGTTGCGAAAAGTTTGCAATGCCCAAAATATTGCTAACATTTCCTTTTCAGGCACTGAATACTTTTCCTCTGATTTTGATAGAGTTCTTGATGCGAAATGGATGGGTTTATCATTACCTGTTTCTCCCTGTGATAGGACTGCTCCGATAGCAAAATCAGATGCGTCCGTTGTAAGTGTAAAAGGTTTGTTGTAATCTGGGTATATCAAAATATCTGAAGACGATAATAAACATTTCATTCTATCAAAACATTTTGTTTCGTTATCATCAAAGTGTACCTTTTTATTGGAGTGACATCCCTCCCCTCTTAGAAGGTTAGTAAGGGGTTTTGCGATTTTCGCAAAATCTTTTACAAACCGTCTGTAATAGCCGACCATTCCTAAGAATGATCTGAGTTGTTTAATTGTTGTGGGTATGGGATAATTATCTATTGCTGCTATTTTCTTTACATTTGGCTTTATACCATCAGAAGTGATAACATAGCCAAGAAATTCGATTTCCTTGTGGAGAAATTCGGACTTGTCTAATTGAATTTTTAAATTAGCATCGTTCAATGCTTTCAGAATAATTCCTAAATTTTGAAGGGCTTCATCGAGTGTCTTGCCAAATATTATAACGTCGTCAATATATACGTAACATATTTTACCGATATATTGTCGCAATACGTCGTCAATGGCTCGTTGAAAAATTGCCATTTTTCAAGCCGAACGGCATACGAGTGAATTCGTATTTGCCGTTATTAATTGAAAATGCAGTTTTCTCGATATCGGATTCTTTCATTTTTATCTGGTGGAATCCAGACGCTAGATCAAGAGTGGTGAAGTAATTCTGGCCTTTGAGTTGATCAATGACGTAACCTATTTCAGGCATTGGATACCTATCTGAAATGGTTTTCTCATTGAATTTTCGGTAGTCTACTACCATTCGAAACTTTTTTTCTCCGGAGGCATCAGATTTCTTCGGGACGATCCAAACTGGGGACGTCCAAGCTGACCGTGATGGTTTTATGATTCTTTCTTGAAGCAGTTTTTCTATTTGCTTATTCACCTCTGCTGTATAGGCAGCTGGGTATGGGTAAACTTTTTGATGAATGGGAATATTGTCAACGGTGTTTATGCTACATTCAACGACTGTGCTACAAGTCAGTTTTGTATCGGGTTCATGGAATGCTTCTTTGTGCTGATTTAACAATTCTAATAATTTGTTTTTTTCGTCTGATGAAAGATGAGATGTTCTGTATACATTTTCAGATTGGTTTGACTGTGGTACAGACCGAGATAGATTATTTGAAGTTTTTGCATTTTTCTGATCGGGATAATATTGCTGAAGTGGAATTTTGAGAATTTCGTTCCCCTTGCTTATGTGCAGCATGTTGGTACTGAAATCAATTTTTGCATTCAAAGAGTTCAATATTCCAGTTCCGATGATCCCATGAAAGAATGGATGAAAGTCATGTAGTAGGAATTGGGCATTGTGATCAATAATCGGACTGAAAAAATTAATGTCAATTGCTGATTTAGCATTAAACTTTCCATTAGCACTCCCTATATCGTTTGCTACGAAATTATATGGCTTTGAAACTGAATAAGATTTAGCTAACAGCGGATGAATCAAATTAATATTGGCACCTGTGTCAATAAGGAAAGGGAATTCACCTATGTTAGTGATTAAATTTATGTATGGCATTGTGGCCATTTGGGGCTCCACTCTAAAAAATTGGCTTCTGGTGGTGTGGGTTGTTCGTTCTGGTCAGTGTCAAGTTTTTCCTCTTGGTTGGTAACCTCTCGCTCTGTTTCGTAAGCTGTTAATCACACAGGATGATACGCTTCCTGGATCCAACTCAGCTGGGGAGCACAAAGTGCCACTCTGTAAACGAAGGGTATCGTCCAGATGGCCACTGTGCCGCACAAAGCCATATAGCGCAAGAGAGCCCTTATCGATGGGAGGTAATCCTTCCACAAACTTCATCTTCTCCCGAAGCGGGATGAAGGCGGCTTCTTGTTTACTCCAGAGAATCGGGTTGTACTGTAGGCGAGAGCCCACCGCGGCGGTGGACCAATGTCTCTGCGCATCTTGGTAGTCAAGTGCGCACTCTGGGTGCCAGGCACGTGACTGTGGATAGTATCCGAGAAAGTTGTTGGTCGGTCTCATTCTGTGTGGCGTCAGCGCAGGAGGGAGCGGTTCATAATCAATAAATCCAGCACCTACATGTGACAGTTGAGCCTCAATGAGTGCTCGAGTTGTGTAGGGTGCGATTGCTACTTCGTAGATATTATGGTTATCCGCATCCGGCAATCCGAAGTCTCCTCCTGGTAGTTGGGTTCTATTGTGTATTCGACGGGGTTTAGGTATCAAGATTTCCGGCACATTGGCCGCGTACTTATATCCTTCCTTGTCCGTGATGCTTCCAATTCCTTGAAGCCAACTGTAGATTTCAATGGGGACGTGTACTGTCGTGGAATTTACTAGCCTTTCGCAATCCACGCAGCTTAAACGACTGTCCCACTGACCCGTTTGGCCAGTTGCCTCTGCAATACGTAAGAGTTGTGTGATATATAGTTGGGTCATGTTGTGTATGAACACCTCACGTGGCAGGCTGCGAGATACGCCCGCCTGTATCCTCAACATCTTAGCATGGCACTGTTCTACTACGTTCAAGCCGTGTGCGAGATGAAGGCCTTCTCGCTGTTCGGCACTAGATTGCCAACCGTCGGAATGTCATACTTGAGCTCGTTTGAAGGAGGGCTAGCTTCCTTACTAGCGTAGCTAGTTGATGGTGGCTGTCGTATGTCTTCCTGCCGTTTTACAGTATCGGCGATACTCTTCCCAGCCTGTCCCCTCTTAGGCCGGGGTCCTCTAACGCCTCTGCCACTGGCGTTAGTTCGGGGAGGGTTGTCGTATCTCTCCTCTCCCCACCGGGGATCTCCCCAGTCTCGGCGATGAGCGTCTTCCGCAGAATGTCCAGCGCCGGAAAGCCGTGCGCGATTGTCTGCCGCTCGATCGCGGTCCCTGATGAACTGTTTTTCACGTCGACTCATGGATGTATCCGAGTGCGTACAGTACAGTTAAAACTTGAAAAAGCTTTTAAATCACCAAAGATTTAGTCTCTATTTGTTTCCTCATAGAGGGTTTCGTAAGCTGGTTGGTAGTAATATGAGTCATCATACTGTGCAATGTCATGATAGTTGTCATCATAATTATATTCATCATAGTATTCAAATTTTTCATTATTTGGATTTGGATCTTCCAGTGGGTGTGCTTGACGTTTGAAATTTTGATATTGCTGAGAAGGAGGGAATGGCCGTTTTAAGTTGATCGGGGGGCGATTGCCGTAGTTTACGTTCCTTGTTCGAAGACTAGGATCGACTTCCATTGGCTCTGGTGGAGGCAGTGGTTTCGGCAATTGATTTACTGTTCTGAACGGGTTTGTTTGAAATGGATTTTGTCTAAATGTGTTTGTTTGAAATGGATTTTGCCTAAATGGGTTTGGTTGGGAATTATATTGATTGAACGGATTTGTTTGGAACGGATTTTGTCTGAATGGATTTGAAGGAAGTCTTGGGGGAAGCGGTGGTAAAACTGTTCGATTATAAGGGACTTGCATTCTGGGTTGCAATCTTGGTTTTGGTTTTGGTGTTATGTGAGTGCCAAATTCATTTCTGAAAGGAGCAGATCGAATATCCATATTGTAATAGTCAACGCAAAATTGATATGCCTGACCTAAAGATGTGGGATTTGTGCTTTTAAGCAAAATGTTCAAAGGTCTCTCTAAACCTCTGATAAATGCATCGAGGGATTTATCTCGAAAATAATTAATATGAATGGGAGCATTTTGTTTCATTTTGTCGTCGGTTTGAATTTGCACAATAATATATGACAACAGCTCATTCACTCTACTATAGTATGAGCTAATGTTTTCATTAGCTAATTTTTTAATGGATGTCAGTTCATAGTCAAGAGTCTTGATGTCTCGTTTGTCCCTATAATATAGTACAAGTGTCTTTTTAATTTCAGTCCAATCACATTGGACATTGTTTGCGTTTAAAATGTCTGCTGCTTCTCCACCAATTTTCCTGCGAATCGTTCTTTCAAGAACGCTCAGCTGACCGGTGGTTGCATTTTGTTCTCTGTATACTCGAAAAATTGAGTCTACATCTGATAACCAGTCTATCAGTTCGGTGGGATTACCATTGAAGGGTTTTACATCCCTGACAAAGTCGGGTATTTTTCCCAGATCAATAAATTGCTGGGTGGTCAAGTACGGCAGAGAAGCCGGTGATCTTCCTTCGTCCATTGACATGATATTTTCGAAATAAAAATTTATTCGTGATTTTTTTGGAGGAATGTTTGAAAATATGGGAAATTAAATATTTTTAATTGAAAATATTCACGATTCTTTCACTCTAAATTCAAAACTCAAACACGTATCTTTCACAATTTAGCTTTCACTCACTCTTCCTAGCTTATCTCACACTTAAATTTTGATTAAAGAGGATTATTTTACTTACATGTCAGCATGTCACAGCGGCTGGACTTCTTGGATAAAACCTCGGGATGTTTTCCGTTTTCGGGGGAGACAAGAGCAGGTACTTCAAGGGATCCCGTTTGCAATTGCTACTAGGGGCTTTGGTACCGATTGGGGATGTAAAATCCCACGGTGTCTCTATGTCTCGCTTCGTTGAATTAACAGTGGTGGCTCTTTGAACCACTTCAAACACACTTCACACACAGCTCGGCTCTTTCAACCGATTTCGTGAATTTGGTTAGGTTCACTTCAAAAGATTTTCACTTCACACAATTAAATGTCTATTTTTTTAAGATTTTTCACCGCACTTCAACTTATACTGTTCCCGTCACGAAAAAACTCCGAGGTCCCTATTCGGGCGCCAGTTAAACTTTTCGGTTACCGGAGTTCTTTTTAAAAAAGATACAACTTCGTTCCCTGCTAAGCTAAGACTACCGATGTGGTGATCGATGCTGTCGAGTCAGCATCTCGTTTCCGTTCCGTATCGGATGATCGTCTCGCTGAGCTTGCTGTTCCCAGGAATGGTAAATTCTGCTGATGTTTGTTTACTTTACTGGACTTTATCGCTCGCTGCCGGATAGCGATGTTGCTAACTCGCGCACGCAAGCGACCACACAATAAACAAACAAAAACTAGCTGTAGCGCGACAAATTACTTCACAATCCCCAAAAGTGTGTGGGTTTTCAAATTAACTAAATACATCCGCTTCGGACACATCCGGGTCGCTGCATCTTTTTATATTCATATAGATGTTTACAATTTGTGCTTATCTTCATATTTCACATATTTTATATTTCTGGGAACGATGTGGGTGGCGAGTTATGTTCATGTTTTCGGGAACGGTCCGGATGGCATGATGTGAGAATGTTTACGGGCTGATTGATATTATGCTGATTGTTATTTCGTGTGTTGTTCATTTGGCTCGGCTGGTGTTGTGCTAACTGATGATTTTTCAATGAAAATCCGGATCATTTTCAAGTTGTTGCTCAGCCCAATTCACGAACATTTATTCACACGTCAGACCCGTTTCGATTATTGTTATACGAGGGTCACTATTTATATTTCGGGAATAGGAACAAAAACAAATAGTTAAGTTGCGAATATATTTTTATTGTTTTTCAAAGTACTCGCCACGATGATCGATACACTTAAACCTGCGCTTAAACCAATTTTCAAAGCATTTATTCCAATCGACACGAGCCTTTTTTTGAGCGATTGTCAAATTATGTGGGATCCAACGTGAACATAATTTTCGCACAACTAAGTGTTCATGTAAAATCACATATATGCTGGTGGAACTAATGCTTAGGGATGCCTCAATCTCACAATAGGTTACATGACGATCTTGCTTAATCATTTCGTGCACAGCATCGATGTTTTCTGGCACTACAGTCGCTTTTGGACGACCTTCACGAAACTCGTCGGACAGCGAACTACGACCACGATTGAATTCACTATACCAGCGATACACAGTGGTTTTTGATAGAGTTTCTTCGCCAAAAGTCAAATTAAGTTGATTGACGCACTCTTGTTGTGATAATCCACGTCGAAAGTCGTAAAAAATCATCGCACGAAAATGTTCACGATTCAGTTCCATTTTTTTGCCGAGACCAAACTTTCAACTTTCAAATATAAAATAAACAAATAGCGTCCGTATGACAAAATGTTCTGAGTACGTATATCGTCAAAAATGTCAAACTTTACGATGGAACCGTCAGATGGACTCACATGACATCAGTGTTGCCAATTCCCGAAATATAAATAGTAACCCTCGTATTACTTTTTGGAGTACATCTTCCCTGTGATACTTCAACCTTTCTGCTCGATAGAGACAGTGTTAAACAGATAAATCTTTAACTACATTAATTTTATCAATTGTTATGTTACTTTATTCAATGCATTGAACTTTACAGGATGGTGCTCCACGCGACCGTTCGCGTGCAGAGTTCTTTTCGATTTCATTGGGAGGAGCTAAGTTGATTTCATAGGGATCGAATGCAGTGTTCGATGTGAATGGGGTCAAGAAATGAAGATGCTTACTGTGCTCGTAAGCGCGCATATCGATTTCATGGGAAATCGTAACGTGTTACGAATTTGTATATGGTCGCGTATTTCATTGGAATAGAATTAGGTTTGTTCTGGTTTCGGGTTTATTGCCTTCAGTTGCGCGCGACATGATGTAAGAGTGCATTCATACCGCCAGCGCATGTTGGCTTGTTTCTATGGATAATGAATAATTTGTGGGGGAAAAACAATTAATGAAGTTATGCATTTATGCTTGAGGAACTAACAATTAACTGCTTATGGGAATGAAGGATAATTCATATATTGTGAGTTTTAAAATAGCATTTGGAATCATGCTACTAATGTAGCATTTATTTTGTTAAATAAATTTAATCCTGTATCCTGTTTCTCATTCGAGGGAAGTAGAAATTTCTCGCAATTGCTGTAAACAGAAGCAATTGGATTAATTTTTCTGATTCACTCATTTAGAATTTAAATTTAGTTGGACATAATAAATCTTTTTTTAATTTATTCAAATTAACATAAATAAATGTTAAAATCTTATCTTCATGTGGTCTCCAGTTTTTCCTTATTTTTCTGATTTTCTGTAATTGGCGGTCTCTTCGGCGTTATATGGCTGCTGTCTGGAGCTGGTATAGTCGTGCAGCGTTTACGGCTGCCCTCTCCGTATTATTCATATTGTACTTAGCGAAAAGCCTGAGCAAACAATCGCCCACGGCTACTGTGGCTATTAAACACAACGCCACTGCTTGCGCCGTCGTTTGCTGTTCACTATTGTTGGCTGAAGACGAAATTATTTCGTCTGCTCTAAACAGGCCCATTTTCTTTTAAACTGATAGAGTTCGTCACTACACTGGGCACGATTTTTCAGCTTCGCACCAAAAAACTGATAGCGTTCAACACTTAGTACTTTGGGTTGCTCACACAATTTTTTGTGTTTTAATTAACTTATTTACACCACGTAGTGTAGTTTCCATTTATTATTTCACTCACTTCCACAGTTCAATTAGTACATCAAGCGGACGTGTCGCCGGCAGCAGAGTTCGCGTTCACGTGTCCGGTCACGGTCGCCATGTGCGATGTGAGATGTTAATCAATTTGATGTGATACCGAATGAATTGACATGTTCGGTCACTTCCTGTGACTTTTGAAGTTCTTATCTGTCCGTAACAGGTACGTTGAGCCACCATTCACTGTAGTTTTCTATTGTTAAAAAAGATCGATACACTTACCTCCGAATTGCTTCGTGCCCAGGGATCCCAACAGTATAGCCTTCTTGCTACAGTTGTCGTGTTCCTGTTTCGGCATCTTGCTAAAATTCAGCGACCGTTACTTTTTACTTTACTCGAGAGCATGACGTTTCATCGAACGAGTGACATGCAATTTATGTGATACACATTTATATGCTTTTTTCTACAATAATTTGGTCGCCATCTGCAAGATCTTCACTGTTTATCGTCTCAATCACGAAGGTTAACTCTGAGAAACCTTAAATCTACACTTTGCTCGTTGTGTGCCCATGAGCGTCCGCGGGATAATCGGTGACCGCTCGAAGCCGAGCGGTGACTGCCTGCTGATAAGATGGCGGAATATGTTCCGAATGGCCAGCCCACTTAATCATTAAACTAACGATGCCCGTGTTGCCAGAACTGGGCACGCCACACACTATCTTCGATATCCTTTGAATTCAGTCGTCTTATTACTTCGCATCGTGGTGGGATAAAACATATTCCTTTCGGCTGATTTGTAATAGGTATCCACTCTAAAAAATTGGCTTCTGGTGGTGTGGGTTGTTCGTTCTGGTCAGTGTCAAGTTTTTCCTCTTGGTTGGTAACCTCTCGCTCTGTTTCGTAAGCTGTTAATCACACAGGATGATACGCTTCCTGGATCCAACTCAGCTGGGGAGCACAAAGTGCCACTCTGTAAACGAAGGGTATCGTCCAGATGGCCACTGTGCCGCACAAAGCCATATAGCGCAAGAGAGCCCTTATCGATGGGAGGTAATCCTTCCACAAACTTCATCTTCTCCCGAAGCGGGATGAAGGCGGCTTCTTGTTTACTCCAGAGAATCGGGTTGTACTGTAGGCGAGAGCCCACCGCGGCGGTGGACCAATGTCTCTGCGCATCTTGGTAGTCAAGTGCGCACTCTGGGTGCCAGGCACGTGACTGTGGATAGTATCCGAGAAAGTTGTTGGTCGGTCTCATTCTGTGTGGCGTCAGCGCAGGAGGGAGCGGTTCATAATCAATAAATCCAGCACCTACATGTGACAGTTGAGCCTCAATGAGTGCTCGAGTTGTGTAGGGTGCGATTGCTACTTCGTAGATATTATGGTTATCCGCATCCGGCAATCCGAAGTCTCCTCCTGGTAGTTGGGTTCTATTGTGTATTCGACGGGGTTTAGGTATCAAGATTTCCGGCACATTGGCCGCGTACTTATATCCTTCCTTGTCCGTGATGCTTCCAATTCCTTGAAGCCAACTGTAGATTTCAATGGGGACGTGTACTGTCGTGGAATTTACTAGCCTTTCGCAATCCACGCAGCTTAAACGACTGTCCCACTGACCCGTTTGGCCAGTTGCCTCTGCAATACGTAAGAGTTGTGTGATATATAGTTGGGTCATGTTGTGTATGAACACCTCACGTGGCAGGCTGCGAGATACGCCCGCCTGTATCCTCAACATCTTAGCATGGCACTGTTCTACTACGTTCAAGCCGTGTGCGAGATGAAGGCCTTCTCGCTGTTCGGCACTAGATTGCCAACCGTCGGAATGTCATACTTGAGCTCGTTTGAAGGAGGGCTAGCTTCCTTACTAGCGTAGCTAGTTGATGGTGGCTGTCGTATGTCTTCCTGCCGTTTTACAGTATCGGCGATACTCTTCCCAGCCTGTCCCCTCTTAGGCCGGGGTCCTCTAACGCCTCTGCCACTGGCGTTAGTTCGGGGAGGGTTGTCGTATCTCTCCTCTCCCCACCGGGGATCTCCCCAGTCTCGGCGATGAGCGTCTTCCGCAGAATGTCCAGCGCCGGAAAGCCGTGCGCGATTGTCTGCCGCTCGATCGCGGTCCCTGATGAACTGTTTTTCACGTCGACTCATGGATGTATCCGAGTGCGTACAGTACAGTTAAAACTTGAAAAAGCTTTTAAATCACCAAAGATTTAGTCTCTATTTGTTTCCTCATAGAGGGTTTCGTAAGCTGGTTGGTAGTAATATGAGTCATCATACTGTGCAATGTCATGATAGTTGTCATCATAATTATATTCATCATAGTATTCAAATTTTTCATTATTTGGATTTGGATCTTCCAGTGGGTGTGCTTGACGTTTGAAATTTTGATATTGCTGAGAAGGAGGGAATGGCCGTTTTAAGTTGATCGGGGGGCGATTGCCGTAGTTTACGTTCCTTGTTCGAAGACTAGGATCGACTTCCATTGGCTCTGGTGGAGGCAGTGGTTTCGGCAATTGATTTACTGTTCTGAACGGGTTTGTTTGAAATGGATTTTGTCTAAATGTGTTTGTTTGAAATGGATTTTGCCTAAATGGGTTTGGTTGGGAATTATATTGATTGAACGGATTTGTTTGGAACGGATTTTGTCTGAATGGATTTGAAGGAAGTCTTGGGGGAAGCGGTGGTAAAACTGTTCGATTATAAGGGACTTGCATTCTGGGTTGCAATCTTGGTGGTTCTCTAGGTTTTGGTGTTATGTGAGTGCCAAATTCATTTCTGAAAGGAGCAGATCGAATATCCATATTGTAATAGTCAACGCAAAATTGATATGCCTGACCTAAATATGTGGGATTTGTGCTTTTAAGCAAAATGTTCAAAGGTCTCTCTAAACCTCTGATAAATGCATCGAGGGATTTATCTCGAAAATAATTAATATGAATGGGAGCATTTTGTTTCATTTTGTCGTCGGTTTGAATTTGCACAATAATATATGACAACAGCTCATTCACTCTACTATAGTATGAGCTAATGTTTTCATTAGCTAATTTTTTAATGGATGTCAGTTCATAGTCAAGAGTCTTGATGTCTCGTTTGTCCCTATAATATAGTACAAGTGTCTTTTTAATTTCAGTCCAATCACATTGGACATTGTTTGCGTTTAAAATGTCTGCTGCTTCTCCACCAATTTTCCTGCGAATCGTTCTTTCAAGAACGCTCAGCTGACCGGTGGTTGCATTTTGTTCTCTGTATACTCGAAAAATTGAGTCTACATCTGATAACCAGTCTATCAGTTCGGTGGGATTACCATTGAAGGGTTTTACATCCCTGACAAAGTCGGGTATTTTTCCCAGATCAATAAATTGCTGGGTGGTCAAGTACGGCAGAGAAGCCGGCGATCTTCCTTCGTCCATTGACATGATATTTTCGAAATAAAAATTTATTCGTGATTTTTTTGGAGGAATGTTTGAAAATATGGGAAATTAAATATTTTTAATTGAAAATATTCACGATTCTTTCACTCTAAATTCAAAACTCAAACACGTATCTTTCACAATTTAGCTTACACTCACTCTTCCTAGCTTATCTCACACTTAAATTTTGATTAAAGAGGATTATTTTACTTACATGTCAGCATGTCACAGCGGCTGGACTTCTTGGATAAAACCTCGGGATGTTTTCCGTTTTCGGGGGAGACAAGAGCAGGTACTTCAAGGGATCCCGTTTGCAATTGCTACTAGGGGCTTTGGTACCGATTGGGGATGTAAAATCCCACGGTGTCTCTATGTCTCGCTTCGTTGAATTAACAGTGGTGGCTCTTTGAACCACTTCAAACACACTTCACACACAGCTCGGCTCTTTCAACCGATTTCGTGAATTTGGTTAGGTTCACTTCAAAAGATTTTCACTGCATTTAATTGTGTCTATTTTTTTAAGATTTTTCACCGCACTTCAACTTATACTGTTCCCGTCACGAAAAAACTCCGAGGTCCCTATTCGGGCGCCAGTTAAACTTTTCGGTTACCGGAGTTCTTTTTAAAAAAGATACAACTTCGTTCCCTGCTAAGCTAAGACTACCGATGTGGTGATCGATGCTGTCGAGTCAGCATCTCGTTTCCGTTCCGTATCGGATGATCGTCTCGCTGAGCTTGCTGTTCCCAGGAATGGTAAATTCTGCTGACGTTTGTTTACTTTACTGGACTTTATCGCTCGCTGCCGGATAGCGATGTTGCTAACTCGCGCACGCAAGCGACCACACAATAAACAAACAAAAACTAGCTGTAGCGCGACAAATTACTTCACAATCCCCAAAAGTGTGTGGGTTTTCAAATTAACTAAATACATCCGCTTCGGACACATCCGGGTCGCTGCATCTTTTTATATTCATATAGATGTTTACAATTTGTGCTTATCTTCATATTTCACATATTTTATATTTCTGGGAACGATGTGGGTGGCGAGTTATGTTCATGTTTTCGGGAACGGTCCGGATGGCATGATGTGAGAATGTTTACGGGCTGATTGATATTATGCTGATTGTTATTTCGTGTGTTGTTCATTTGGCTCGGCTGGTGTTGTGCTAACTGATGATTTTTCAATGAAAATCCGGATCATTTTCAAGTTGTTGCTCAGCCCAATTCACGAACATTTATTCACACGTCAGACCCGTTTCGATTATTGTTATACGAGGGTCACTATTTATATTTCGGGAATAGGAACAAAAACAAATAGTTAAGTTGCGAATATATTTTTATTGTTTTTCAAAGTACTCGCCACGATGATCGATACACTTTTGCATGCGCTTAAACCAATTTTCAAAGCATTTATTCCAATCGACACGAGCCTTTTTTTGAGCGATTGTCAAATTATGTGGGATCCAACGTGAACATAATTTTCGCACAACTAAGTGTTCATGTAAAGGTGTCTATTCTGTATTTCAATCGATTCGAAATATTTCGAACGACTTGGTAAATTCCATTCCCTGTTTCGTTCGAGGTGTTTTCAAATTCGAATACCTTTCGTTCGGACTGTTTTGTTTTCGAACATCTTTCATTCGAATCAAACCAAACGTCAAACCCACTTTGTTTATGAAGGAGTGAATAATTTCCGCAGCGGATGAGCGGTGAACTGCAAAAATGTAAGCTAATTTTTAATCATTTTTTTCTTTAAATTAATTTTAACGTTCAACAGGGAAAAAAACAAAAACAAAACAACCACTAAAAATCAGTTCGAGCGGATTGTGCTGCTTCTGGAGCAAGAGCCGGACATAGCAAAGGGTTTCTCCCGAGGAAATTCCGGACCCTACTGGGATGATCTGGCGGCAGAAGTCAATAGTTTGGGACCGCCTATTCGCGATGGAAGTGGATGGAAAAAGGTATATACTAAAACAAATCCGAAACATATGTTTATAGTCTTATTTTTGCCCTGGTTTTCTGTGTAGGTTTGGGCGGACTATAAGTCCGGATTAAAGCGAAAACTCGCTCACAACAAACGGGAGCAGAGGGCGACAGGTGGAGGACCCAATAAAATTATCAATTTGTCCGAGCTGGAGGAGCAGGCAGTTCTACTAACTGGGTTACTTGCGACCGTGGAAGGAATCCCGGGTACCTCATCTCATGGAACACAGTTGGGTTCGCCTTCGGGTGAACCTCAAGCTGCAGACCAGGAAAATTTTATATATTATGGTACTTCCGACGAGTGTGACGGTATCAATAATACCATTCACTTCCAGCCCTCTCAGCCGAAAAAATCCAGACCTTCTACCACGAGGCTATTAGAGCTGCAAGTCGAGCAACAAAACAAATTTCACACCAATGTGAAATCCCTGTTAAAAAACACAAACAAGAATTTGAGTGATCTGGTTCATTATCAGCGCCAATCAGCTCGAGCGATTCTTTCCGTGGATGCCACACTCAAAGAACATCTGAGTGAACAAAAACGACATAACCACGAGATGGAGAAGATCGCGCTGGAGAAATCAATAGCGACAAATCCTTGAAACGCAGATTGCGTATATTTCAGAACATTAGAATAATGTTTCAAAATATCAGTGATCTGATTTTTTATCTTTATATTGTAACTCAAGTATAAAAAAATGAAAAAAAGTTCTAATCGTATTTTTATATCTTTCCATGGAAGAAAAATCTTACTTAATTTTTTCTTTGAAGTTTGTTTGGAATAGCATCAAAATTATATAAACTTTTTTAAAATTCACGAATTTCGCCTATAGTTTATGGAACTTCCTTAACCCCTTCACGTACAACATTGAACTTCACTCGTTGTTTCTCGATGTGAAATAATTACATAGCTTCAGGCATATGATGAGGATACCGACAACTGAAGATTATAAAATTTCCGTTATTTAAAAAAAAATTGAATGAGCTAAAAATATAAAATATAATTTGAATATTATAATTAAAATAAAAACGAACGAGTTAGTACGTAGTAATAACTCCTTCGTTTTTATTTTAAACACAACATGTATTTGCTCATCATAGGGCACCCATGTTAGATACCCACACTCAGCAGAGTAGCGGAACGACTCGAAGTGCTCGTTTTGGGCCGTGCTGTTGGAAATTAAATCGTACAGCAAGGGGTTAAAACAACGCAAAAAGTATTAATAATGGTTATTTGAATACTTGGCCTGCTTACGAGAAATCGATAATGACATGTTCTCAAAGTGTTGGCAGGAATAAGAGTAAATAATTCTGCCGAAACCATAGTTAAGTAAGGAAGACACTTCCTTTTCCGGTGGTTGTTATTTATTTGAGCATTTGCAAACAAGTTAGATGAAATTTAACAGTCATAAATATTAATTTAAACAAAAGTTTATTATGTAAACAGCTGCATAACATATTATAACTACTGAGAACGACCAAATTCTAAGCATATATTGTGAAGTGCACAGCATACATTTATAATTTGAGCGCATTTAGTAGGATTGTAGTGAAGTTGTCTCGCGCCAAGGATGCATCTAAACCGATTTTTTAGTAAACCGATTGTCCGCTCGACGATAGCACGACCCAAGGCATGCCTGCGATTAAAATCGCTCTCCAAACTCCCTTCCTCCGCTGCTCTGAATGGCGTTACTAACCAAGGTTCCGATGGATAACCAGCATCACCTGAAAATATTTTATCACACAGTACATACAAGTATACTAAAATATTGTAGTTGAACATTACCTAGAATCTTAGTATTAACTTCACCATTTTGGTGAAGCTGCTCAAAGTGAGTTCTTGCAGGGCTTACACGCCATATATGAGAGTCATGATTAGATCCCTGGAAGGTAGGATCAACGAAACGAATCCTTTGCTGATCGTCACAAACCTATGTTGATAAAAAAGAGTATTTGTTCATTGATTTGTTAATTCAAATACTAATAATACTTACAATCAGAACGTTGAGACTATAAAATCCCTTCCGATTAAAAAACAAATTTCGATTCAGCTTAGGTGGAATAATTTTTACGTGGGTTCCATCCAAACACATAATAACACCCGGAATTGATGTTTTCTGATAGAAGTGTAGTTTAGCACGCCGCTGTTCGTCTTCCGTCATATTTAGGGAAATCCATTTCTTACACAGTGTCCGCTCCAGAATGTTAAGCATTTCAGTCAGCACCTTGGAAAATGTGGGCTGTGCTATGGCAATGTGATAATCTTGCCCTGCTCCATGTTGATAATTTCCTTCAGCAAAGAATCGCAAACATGCTGCGAGTTTCACCTCCGTGGATAGACCACCTTTCCTTGTGGTAAGGCAGTTCTCAATTTCCTCTAAAACGTACCGAAAAGCTTCCTTACTTAGACGAAAACTTTTGATGAATCTGAATAAGGGCAAAATTAATCAATAAGAGAAACAAACATGGGATTTTTGAGACGGATACTTACGCTTCATCAGAAAGTTTCATGAAGTCGGTTGATTTTCGGTGGTTTCGCCGATGGTAGCAAGGCATTCCAATTTCTTCTTGCTCCGCCAAAATCGGTAACAAAACGGAATCCATTGAACGAGAAAATTTTCTCACAAATTTCTCTTAGGATCAAAAATTAACTGAAATTCAACTCGCACTCGCCGCTATTTAATACGGTGTTTCTTTTTGTTTATCGGTTTTTGACAGATCGATGCATATTCGAAATTTTCTAACACTTTCGTTCGAAACGAGCAAAACGATTGGAATAGGGAATGGTAAATTCGAAAACGATCGAAATATCACTTTCGAACGAAATAGAAATCCGTCGGAATACAGAATAGGCACCAAAATCACATATATGCTGGTGGAACTAATGCTTAGGGATGCCTCAATCTCACAATAGGTTACATGACGATCTTGCTTAATCATTTCGTGCACAGCATCGATGTTTTCTGGCACTACAGTCGCTTTTGAACGACCTTCACGAAACTCGTCGGACAGCGAACTACGACCACGATTGAATTCACTATACCAGCGATACACAGTGGTTTTTGATAGAGTTTCTTCGCCAAAAGTCAAATTAAGTTGATTGACGCACTCTTGTTGTGATAATCCACGTCGAAAGTCGTAAAAAATCATCGCACGAAAATGTTCACGATTCAGTTCCATTTTTTTGCCGAGACCAAACTTTCAACTTTCAAATATAAAATAAACAAATAGCGTCCGTATGACAAAATGTTCTGAGTACGTATATCGTCAAAAATGTCAAACTTTACGATGGAACCGTCAGATGGACTCACATGACATCAGTGTTGCCAATTCCCGAAATATAAATAGTAACCCTCGTATTACTTTTTGGAGTACATCTTCCCTGTGATACTTCAACCTTTCTGCTCGATAGAGACAGTGTTAAACAGATAAATCTTTAACTACATTAATTTTATCAATTGTTATGTTACTTTATTCAATGCATTGAACTTTACAGGATGGTGCTCCACGCGACCGTTCGCGTGCAGAGTTCTTTTCGATTTCATTGGGAGGAGCTAAGTTGATTTCATAGGGATCGAATGCAGTGTTCGATGTGAATGGGGTCAAGAAATGAAGATGCTTACTGTGCTCGTAAGCGCGCATATCGATTTCATGGGAAATCGTAACGTGTTACGAATTTGTATATGGTCGCGTATTTCATTGGAATAGAATTAGGTTTGTTCTGGTTTCGGGTTTATTGCCTTCAGTTGCGCGCGACATGATGTAAGAGTGCATTCATACCGCCAGCGCATGTTGGCTTGTTTCTATGGATAATGAATAATTTGTGGGGGAAAAACAATTAATGAAGTTATGCATTTATGCTTGAGGAACTAACAATTAACTGCTTATGGGAATGAAGGATAATTCATATATTGTGAGTTTTAAAATAGCATTTGGAATCATGCTACTAATGTAGCATTTATTTTGTTAAATAAATTTAATCCTGTATCCTGTTTCTCATTCGAGGGAAGTAGAAATTTCTCGCAATTGCTGTAAACAGAAGCAATTGGATTAATTTTTCTGATTCACTCATTTAGAATTTAAATTTAGTTGGACATAATAAATCTTTTTTTAATTTATTCAAATTAACATAAATAAATGTTAAAATCTTATCTTCATGTGGTCTCCAGTTTTTCCTTATTTTTCTGATTTTCTGTAATTGGCGGTCTCTTCGGCGTTATATGGCTGCTGTCTGGAGCTGGTATAGTCGTGCAGCGTTTACGGCTGCCCTCTCCGTATTATTCATATTGTACTTAGCGAAAAGCCTGAGCAAACAATCGCCCACGGCTACTGTGGCTATTAAACACAACGCCACTGCTTGCGCCGTCGTTTGCTGTTCACTATTGTTGGCTGAAGACGAAATTATTTCGTCTGCTCTAAACAGGCCCATTTTCTTTTAAACTGATAGAGTTCGTCACTACACTGGGCACGATTTTTCAGCTTCGCACCAAAAAACTGATAGCGTTCAACACTTAGTACTTTGGGTTGCTCACACAATTTTTTGTGTTTTAATTAACTTATTTACACCACGTAGTGTAGTTTCCATTTATTATTTCACTCACTTCCACAGTTCAATTAGTACATCAAGCGGACGTGTCGCCGGCAGCAGAGTTCGCGTTCACGTGTCCGGTCACGGTCGCCATGTGCGATGTGAGATGTTAATCAATTTGATGTGATACCGAATGAATTGACATGTTCGGTCACTTCCTGTGACTTTTGAAGTTCTTATCTGTCCGTAACAGGTACGTTGAGCCACCATTCACTGTAGTTTTCTATTGTTAAAAAAGATCGATACACTTACCTCCGAATTGCTTCGTGCCCAGGGATCCCAACAGTATAGCCTTCTTGCTACAGTTGTCGTGTTCCTGTTTCGGCATCTTGCTAAAATTCAGCGACCGTTACTTTTTACTTTACTCGAGAGCATGACGTTTCATCGAACGAGTGACATGCAATTTATGTGATACACATTTATATGCTTTTTTCTACAATAATTTGGTCGCCATCTGCAAGATCTTCACTGTTTATCGTCTCAATCACGAAGGTTAACTCTGAGAAACCTTAAATCTACACTTTGCTCGTTGTGTGCCCATGAGCGTCCGCGGGATAATCGGTGACCGCTCGAAGCCGAGCGGTGACTGCCTGCTGATAAGATGGCGGAATATGTTCCGAATGGCCAGCCCACTTAATCATTAAACTAACGATGCCCGTGTTGCCAGAACTGGGCACGCCACACACTATCTTCGATATCCTTTGAATTCAGTCGTCTTATTACTTCGCATCGTGGTGGGATAAAACATATTCCTTTCGGCTGATTTGTAATAGGTATTTCTGAATAATTATCTTTTGTTTTCGAAGACAGCGTCCATGTATCATAGATTTATAAATTAGATTTTCATTTCATGAAAAAATCTCTACCGAGAATTCCATCTGTAGGGTAATGCTTATTAAGTTTATATTCTTGGCATGACATAACGTAATTTGAAATTCTTTCCTTCATTTTTTGCCATTTATACATGGATTCCACTTCGGGTATTGACTGGTTATACCGCAAAGTTCTGTCACGGTCGCTATTATACGTACTCAAGGAAGTATGTCATGGACTATTGATTTCAAATGCTTGAAAGGGTGTAATTCTACACTTCTGCTTTCGGTCGTAAAATGCTTATGGTATCAACTGCAGTTCGTCGAACCCATTCATGCATTGGTTTGCTAGTTAGGTTCAACGACTGACAAAGGTTTGAAAATAACCAGACCCATCACGGCATGGTTCCACTAGTGAGGTCAGCAGAAAAATATCAGAATAGAATAACGTGTGCGATGCACATGCGATTATCAGCGGATTATCAGCCAAGTTTAGTCTAATCACGACAAAAAAGAATCTTTATTCTCGAACAATGTTCACACGTTGAATACTGAAACACGAAGGAAAAATTGTGCCTATCAATCTTTCACAGAGGATGTGCAGTGCTAAAAAAATATAAACTATCTTATTCGCTATCTGCCACGTGTAAAGAGCTGCATTGGTATTGGAGAATCGTTGGTTGGATTTTCGAATATGTATAGGGGTCTTCTCCATTAGAATTAATTATTCTTGTTAAAACTATTTCTTAAGAGACGCGTTATTCGTGAAAATGATCACTGCATATGCAAAATAATCAACCTGCATAAAAGAAGATTGTAATTCTTCGGATTTGTCATGGATCGCCGCTACCATTGGAAATTCATAAGCAGCCTAGTTCTGCATTGTCAAATTTGCTGCCGAATGTGTTTTAATTTTAATTCTAAAATTGGGGTATTTAGCTTTTCGTCACTCACAGATGTATATTTTCAGTTGGGCAAGATGTTTGAATGATAGGAGTTATACAATATTTTTAAACATTCTTTTACTTGAAATTGAATTGCAATCAGATCGTTTGATAGATCACTTCAGGTTTCTTCTTTCTTCCTTTGTTCTAAATTTTTGGAAAAGGATTCGAAAAGTATTGATTGTTCCTTTAGATTATTTGATTTTTCCAAAGTTCCTTCTATAGATCTAGGTCTTCCTTTACTCTTACACAAATTAACAAATTCCCTATTCCTCAATTTTTCGCATTCGTCCCACAAGTTAGCCATTTAATTTTGCAATTTGAGATCCATCTTCACGAACAAAAAAAAACACGATCAAGATATCCAATATATCGTTTGATGGTGTCGTATCCGTTACCCGCGTCCATCTTATTTGCGATGCCCGTCTCGATGCCGCCCAACGTTCCTGCCTCGATTCTGTCCGATGTTCTCCGATGCTGTCCGTTGTTCTCCGAAGCTGTCCGTTGTTCTTCGATGTCGTTCGTTGTTCTCTGATGCTGTCCGTTCTAAAGTTGATCCGAAAAAGACAGAATATTTTCCCACGTTGCTTTATATATGCCCACCTTTCATAAATTTTTTTTAATGGTAATTACCTCTCTTTCTTCGTTTCCAGAGCTTTACTGCATTTCCTTTCGAAAGCTTTCGGTACGCTTTGACAGATTGCATCATTATTATTTTAGTACCGAATAAGAAAGTCGACCACGTATATGCATCGCTAGTCTTTACACACTCGAAATTATCTAAGCATTTTTACTGTCATATTATTATACCCCAGCTCAATATATGGGTCAGTTGATAAAAAAGGAAAAGAGTACTCACCACATTATCCTCATGTTGTCCGCTGTTTTGAATGCTGTAGTTGTTCAGCGAGCGTTTTTTTTTCTTTTAAGCAATCACCAGAAATTCTATTGCACCAGAGCCAATACAAAATAGCGTCCTGTGCCCACCGGAGCACTTTTCCGCTGTCACCACTTGCACAGCCGCCCGACCAGTCTGAGGCATTTTCGTTTAAATTATTAATTGCAAAAGGAACTACACTTTGCCTTGAATGGATTTTCCAATATCTCCGGCAGGAGTCTTCACCATTAAAATTAATAATTCTTTTTAAAACTATTTTTAAGCGACGCGCCATTCGTGAAAGTGGTCACCACTACTTCTCGACGACTTCAGTTAAATCCTTGGGTTCTCCTGTCTTGGATGCTTCTTCTAGCGGGATCGCTTCAGCCAAGTTGGTTGTGCTCGGTTTGCCACTTTTAAACTTACACTCACTTCAGCGGTTCCGTACGGCTGCGCCAATAACAAGATTCACTTGAGGTGAATCAGGAATAAAAAACACTCATTTAAAATCACTATCGTTTCTTTATCCTTTGCGTTCACAATCAAGACTGATCTTTTTTCTGCCCCTTAGCTTAGTTTACTCATTAACCATTTCGCCATGGAACACCTGGATCATACTTTGCCACTTGTCGCATTCTCTGCCACATACACGGCGCCCGTCGCGAAAAGGTTAAAGGTTAACGTTGCTTACGCTCTCCGTTTTACTCTCAGAAAGCACTATTCGTGCATAAGTTGGATCATACTTCATCTTCTGATGTGGTGTAATATTATCGCACATTAGTATAACAGCACCAATGAATAGCGGGGCCGTGTGGACTAGCCTTACATTCCACCCGGCTTTGGTTTTTCGGGTACAAAATTCCAAGCTGACATTCAGTCTCAGAGAATGAGACCTCAGAAACATTTTAACTCTCTTGAAAACGGTTCTTTTATTTGTGCATCCTTTAACACACGACAAAGCCTGTTCCCTACCAAAACTGATATCTTTTCTGCCAACGCTAGTTTTGGGTGTAACAGAAAGCGGCGTAACCAGACCATTTTCTCCGAGTATACAGTCTTAGAATCGCCGTGTCGTAGATATCCAACTACTAAAACTAATTCACTCACTGTAGTTTCTATATTATAAAACTGACAATAAGCGTTTGTGAATAACCGAGCTCCATGGAGTATGCTATTTTGCCCCGGGACTCGGAAATACGTCTTACCTCTGCTGCGGCTGGAACAAGGAAACGCCCGATTTTCGGTGTGACGGACTCAGGTGAGTTGTCAGACCGAGCTCGAGGTTCTCTCGTTGGATTGCTACAAACGAGATATATAATATTGAGTCTAGTTAATTTATTCTAAACATAATAACTTTATTCATTCACAATCTTTGTGAAACTTGCTTTTGTGCCTTGTGAATCTGTGAATCAACTAAGCGGGAGGATCAACGAGTACAAGATCTTCACGAGCTCCGAGCGCAAATTTTACAACTATTGCTGCGAACGTTGGAAGACTTGAATCTGAAGAACTCTCGTCAGTCGATTCAATAGGGGTTTCGGAAGTATCCGTAACGACACGATTCCAAAAACTACTATTTTATTCAAACTACCTTGGGGGTTTATACAATTTCATTCAATCCTGAATCTACCCTAAATTTAAATCGCTGGCGCCGATGCGAAGGGCATTGTCGTGCCGAAAGAAATATTACCACTTCAAATTCCATGTCAGAGTGCAATTGCTTCACTATCAGCACGATTTTTTTCTTCTCACAGTTTCACGATTCAGTGATTCGTGACATGATTTTTTCGTACCTGTTTGAAAATGTGACATGTTTGTATTCGTAGTATGTTTGGACATACGATGTTTAATCCTAATGTTTCACATGATGTTCGAACATGGTGTACAGTTTCTCTTGCATTTTCACCCCAAGCACCGCCAGTGCGTAGAATCGGACACCACATCACCACCACTCAACACGTGGTGTGTTGGTATGTTGACAGGGAAAAAATGCTTTCCTATCATGACAATGGGTGCTTCGTCTAAATTTTGGACAAATAAAACAAACCTCTTTATTTGTTCTGAAGAAAATAAACATCGATTGATATCAGAGTTCTTCAAAATTGATATCATTATTTAGTGCACGCATTAGTTTATATATTGAATTCATGTAACATTCGCTATTATTAGCTATTTGAACAAGTACTAAAATTGAATACAGCGTGGCGGAGATGTTTAGTTATCCACATCAGATTTTGATTACAATATTTCTATAATTTTAATCGAATATAAAGTACCATAATTATTCAACATAAACATCGTGTTTGTTTACACATGTTTATGTTTGTGTATCATTGTTCGTGTTTGGGATAGACATTCAACACTAGCGATAATGATGTTCGAGTTCAAAGAAAAGCCACAGGAGGGTTGTGTCCGAGGCACGACCGCATAGTTGACGTAGGATTCCGTTAGGCTATCTGTTGATTTTGGATATGTTTGAAGAATTACATCGTTAAACTCTTTGATAATAATTTGGTGACCAAACGACCCGTTCTCGAGTGGGAACATACCTTGGTTTTTATTTATGAAAATTGAAATAAATCGTTTCATATATCAAGTAATTTTCAACACAACTGCTACCATATATTTTACACTTACAATTGTGATAAATTTTTCACAATTCACGATCAGTCATTGATAATTGATATGCAATTCCACGAAGCAACATTTCGGTGGGAGCAAAAGCTCCCTCTACTATCATGTATTTGCAAAGCCGATTTCGCCCAGGCAGCTTTGTTTTGATGTCTCTGTTAGGGACCCGCCACACGTGTCGTAAATTTCGACCAATCAGATGTGGTTATTTCCGTTAGGATAGGGGTTGAAATTTTTCAATAGTTAGTTTCATGACATATATTATTATCTTCAATATAAAAAATTGTTTTGGAGTGGCGAAATCGATTGACGCAAAAATTTCATCAATCCATCATGAAATGACTGAGCAATATGCGTTTGAAATTGGACAATTTTCACGATGTGCTCGATTCTCATTTCAAAATCTTTATCAATTCAAAACTGCCTTCGGGCCTGCTAGTTCGATGGGAGATTAATCTGCCTCCCTAAATGAATATTGCTCATGGCGTCGCTTGGTGCCGCCGAAAGCAGACTCGTTTGCTGAGGAGTGCTGATCGACAATGAAAATGTCTTTCTAAAGGTAGGTCGAGAAAGAGTATGAACTAGTTTTCTTCGCAAGGGCCCTTCTCAGGGCTAGAGATGAATGAACGTAAAGTTTAAAGTCTCTATAATTCAAAAGAAGAAAAATATTGCTACCAGATGTCACGAACTTCAACATTTTTTGCTCCTATGGTGCTACTCGCCCGAGTAGTTGGCGCAAAGGCACGGCAAAAATATTCTTTTTGACGTAGGATTACGTCTTTCGGGAACATATTGGGGTACAAATTGAATGTCGACAATCGAGCACATCGTGAAAATTGTCCAATTTCAAACGCTTATTGCTCAGTCATTTCATGATGGATTGATTAAATTTTCGCGTCAATCGATTTCGGCACTCCATAAAATTTTTTTATATTGAAGAAAAATATATATGTCATGAAACTAATCATCGAACAATTGAAAAATCTCAATCCCTATCCTAACGGAAATATCCACTTCTGATTAGTCGAAATTGACGACACATGCGACGGGTCCCTAACAGAGACATCTAAACCAAGCTGCCTGGGGGAAATCGTCATTGCAAATACATGAAAGTAGGGGGAACTTTTGTTCCTACCGAAATGTATTCCATAACAGAGACATTAAAACAAATCTGCCTGGGGGAAATCGACATTGCAAGTATATGCAAGTCGGGGGCATTTTTATATTTTATATTAAGTAAGGTGAGTGATACGATTAATTCTAGCAAATAAAATTTAAATTTGGAACTTTAATGTTGGTCGCATCGTGAAATTTCATAACAATGACCGATCGTGTACTGTGAAAAATTAAGCACAAGTGTAAGCGTAAAATTGTATATGGTAGCAGTTGTGTTAAAAATGACTTGATATATGAAACGATTTATTCCAATTTTCATAAGTAAAAACCAAGGTGTGTTTCGGCTCGAGAACGAGTCGTTTGTTTTGAGCCGTCTGTTTTGTTGTGTTCATTTTCACCCAAGGAAAGTTTATACGGCGAGAAATAATGGAAAAGTGAAGAAAATTAGAGGAGGGTAGTGATTTCCCATATACTCTACATATAGTATTAAGTGTTGTTAGTCCCATTAAAATTCGCATTGAGTTGAATAAACACTCAGATAGTTAAAATTATAAAATAAAATTACCTTTTCTATTTCAAATAGTTTTTTCTCTATATATAAAGTATTATGTTTTTAATGATGAGAAAAAATGATTATTGTGTTCGGTATTGGTGATTATTTCATATTACATTGGTGAATTTTTTTTTCTTTATTTCATCCATACATATCACAGGAGGCATCTCGTCTAGGATCACAGAGGGCGATTTTCATCATATCTCGTTCCACTTCGGTATCTTTTATCTGATACGCGACATCCAACGACTATTTACCATCCTTTTGTCATCATCACTCGGTAAACACTGGTGGAGTGAACAAACAATACCCAACAACCAAACAAAAAGGCTCTTTTCAGGACCACCAAATCATTATCAAAGGGTTTAACGATGTAATTCTTCAAACATATCCAAAACCAACAGATAGCCTAACGGAATCCTACGTCAACTATGCGGTCGTGTCTCGGACATAACCCTCCTGTGACTTTTATTTTATAGAATTCCTTCATGCATTTGTCTGATACGGGCTGTGTATCGTTCGTTCTTGTTTTTGAAGGGACTTTAACCCAAAGGTCATTCGTCCCTAACGGGCTGTGTATGACTGGAGCGTTCCGTTATATACATGCATGCATATGTCCTTCGCTTCTTTTGCCAAATCCAGTAAAAGGTGGTTGATGAAACGTATGTTTTTGACGTGATATTATGGTTCCCTGTTAGTTGTTAGTAGAAAATGTAATAATAAACAGTATTTTTGATCATAGTTTTATATAGTTTTTGTGGTAAGTGGAAAACAGTAAAATAAACTCTTTTGTTTCAAAACAAATTGATAGTCCTGAGAAGGACTGGAATGGTTTAATGGGTTGTACGGAATCTGCTGATTTTTTATTGATTTTTTTGTTAAGTCGTCTTTGACGCTGGACCATACTTCCCACTAATTCCGAACATTGCGCGAGTTAAATAACCACGGATGGTTCGGAGTTTTTAAAACTACGCTTTTAGCTACGCTGATCAAATCAGACTAACTTTTTTGATTCTAATATTTTCTCCCACACTCTATTCGACTGCCGTTATCGTGAAAACGTTCCGCTGACTCCGCATCGCGCGATGATAGCTCTGCTCGCTGCGTTCGTTGTTGATATTATCGACGATGGTGATGTTTGGGATGTCAGCAAATTCCAGCGATAGCTCGTTTGCTAACTCCTCCCGGCTTAGTGATGAGGCTCCAGGCAAACGTCAATCTTCTGATGGATTTGTCATCCAATATCGTTGGGGCGTCCTTCAATGAATCTTCATGTTGAATTTCGATTTTTGTCGATCTGTTGGATACCAGAATATAAAGTATAGCTATACTGATGATGGTGAAGGGAAAAGTGATTCCTCCGAAAATGGTTATCTTTGGCCAGTGTAAACTATTTGTTTGTAATTTGATATTTTCCAGATCCTTTCTTGTTTCGAGATGCAATTCGTGTAAATGTTCAAGGCTCAAATTGATGATGAGGTGTTTCTGTTCCACAGAAATGCCTTCTAGCGGTATTTGTAAAGGAGTTTCTTCTAAATTTTGGATACTGCTGCTGTATGTGTTGTTGTCGATTGAAACATCACAATTTTCAAATGAAATGAAAAATGGACCTGATAAGTTTCTGTTGATGATCCCACTATTGGTTGTTAGTGAGAAATTTCTGTTGTTGTTTATGATGAGGTTTTTGTTGTCTATAATAATGATTTCTTCTTGTATGGGGTCGAGAGTAAAGTTACAACTGGCTGGTTTTCCATTCAAAAGTTCTGAGATGCATGTTGATTTTTCTGGTATTATTTCGTCTATATTGAAGATTGTTGGATTCAAAGAATTGACGGCGTAGATCTCATTGCCGTGTGTCAGATAGTTTAGTTTCGTAATGTGGATTTGCCTTTGGTGATGATTGATTGGATAGATGTGAATTTTTTTAAATACTCTTCCGTCTAGCTTCGGAATTTTGATGAGCAGAGCTATTTCCTTGTTGTTGGTTGCCACTGATGATTCTGCATACGATAGTGCTTCGGTAATAGAATGGGTTTTTACATTTTCATCGTGTAATTTGCTTGTATTTCTCCTGGACTTAGAATTTTTCTGTTTAGAATACCTATCTTTGCAAAACTTATGCTATCGATAATTTGTTCTAATTTATCATGTAGATATTTCAAATTTAGGAATATATTGACTGACTGACTTTCAAGAGATATCGAGTTAGACAATGATATGGCATGAGAGGTTTTAAGTACAAATTCTTTCATCTGTAGGTTTAGTTCTTTGTTGATTTTTACCTGTGCGTTGTTATTCTGGATGAGACTATTGAGTGAGGAGTTAATTATTCTTAAATCGTCAGCATCTGGGCTGCCTGCTACAAATTTCCATGCTGATCTTAAGCTATCCCATCGTTTGGCTCTTTTAGTTGAAATAAGTGTTTTCAGCACATGATAAATCTGTTCAAATTCTTCTATGATTAATGTGGAAAATTGATTGATTTCTATTTGATCAAACATGTTCCTCAAATTTTTTATGTGGTACTGATATGAACTGATATTGAAATGGTGAATATAGAGATGTGAATCAATTTTTACTCTTCCGGTTCCATAATCGAATGCCAGAATAGGTTGGTTTCTCAAGCTCCTGAGGGATATAGTTTGTTCGGTAGCCCATCCTAACTGAAGTATCAAAAGTCCTAATCTGTGATGGAAATACAATGAATTAGATTTCTCTTATCTTGATATCGTTCTTATGAATTTTTCTTCCATCATCGGTTGTGACTGTGCTGTTATTAATTTTTGATATTTTTATTTTTTTGTATCTAGCTTTATGTTTCAACCTCTGTCTCGTTTTTTCAAAAGCTTCATTATTTTCTTTGATTTATTGTGATAGTCGAGGTCTTGTTTCTGTTTCTTTTTCAGGTTTTCAAAGACTTTTTCAATAATTTCAGGTGTGTGGGAGGATGGAAGGATTGTTTCATATGGAGTGAATTTGGTTGTTGTGTGTATGGTAGAATTGTATTTATGGACGGACATGTGAAGGAGTTCAATGACAGGTTTAGTAGGATTTTCTGCTTTGGTGATTCGATACAATTCTAGAAGTGTTGAATGGAGCCGTTCAACTGTTCCATTCATCTCACTTCTACCAGTCGCTGTAATATAGGTGCTAATTCCATTACTGTTATAATAATTTACCAGGTCTCCGGTCATAAATGACTTCTCGCCGTCATGACCAAAATTTCTGGTGTTTTATATTTTGAAAGGAGTTCTTTAAGAGCTGGAACTATATCAACTGCTGCTCGTGATTCAACGAACATAATTTGGGCGAATTTGGAGAATTTATCTATATAGGTGAGAAAATGTAGATTTTGGAGGAATAGTATGTCTACATGAGCAATCTGGAAAGGAGCGTTAGGTATTGGAGTTTTTTGAAGGGGGTATTTTATTGGATTCCTGTCGTATTTATTTTCATTGCAGATACGACAGTTGACGATAAAATCTCTCAATTTTTGATGAAGTTTTGGAAAGTAGAATTTCCGCATAATTTGTAGTTTATTTTCTTGAACACATCTATGAGCTCTCATGTGTTCGTTCCTTACAACGTCCCACTGCTTATCCTCATCCTGCATGTCTTCGAGCTGCTTTTGAGTAAATCGAATTTTTAACAGTCGTTGTTGGCCGAAGTGTTTTCTGTATGCCCATTATGGTTTCATCTGTTAATAATCCATTTACCAAGCTAACGTTAAAATGATTTTTCAGAACCTGCAAGATAGAAGCTTCGTTAATGTCATTCATACTAATAGAAACTCTTGTATATGATTCGAAAGGATGTTCGACTCTTACTGAATTTGGACCTTTTTTAATAATTACTTGATGACGGAAAGCGTTAATTGGTACCTCTGTTGATATAATGTAGAAATCGTCACTGGTATTAGCAGAATGTTGAGTAACGGTCATAGAGCTTACCATTCTACTCAATGCATCAGCAACAACATTAGTTTTTCCTGGTTTATATACTATTTCGTAATCGTGCTCTTCTAAGTACGATTTCCATCTTTTGAGTTTGGCGTTCGTATTCTTTGGTGAGAGTGCGAATGTGAGGGGCTGATGATCAGTAAGAATTTTAAATTTGGTTCCATAAAGATAATTTCGAAACGTCTGTAAGGCCCAATGAATTGCTAACATCTCCTTTTCAGGAACAGAGAATCTTTCTTCTGTCGCTGATAATGTTCTTGAAGCAAAATGTATCGGTTTGTCTTTACCCATCTCGCCTTGAGATAGTACCGCTCCGATAGCAAAGTCTGAGGCGTCTGTTGTTAGTAGAAATGGTTTTTCGTAATCAGGATATATTAATATGTCAGATGATGAAAGTAAGTTTTTCATTTTATTAAAGCATTGTTTTTCAATATCGGAAAGATAGATTTTTTTGCTCGACATAGGGTTTCTCTCCCCTCGTAGAAGATTTGTTAGGGGTTTTGCGATTTTCGCAAAGTCCTTTACAAATCGACGGTAATAACCCATCATTCCAAGGAATGATCTCAGGTCTTTTATCGTCTTGGGTTCTGGAAATTTTTGAATCACTTAAATTTTTTTATTATTTGGTTTGATGCCTTCTGAACAGATTATGTATCCTAAGAATTCTACATCAGAATGTAAGAATTCGGATTTGTCCAATTGAATTGTGAGGTTCGCTTCATTTAATGTTTTTAGAATAATATTCAAATTCTTCAAATGTTCTTCGAGAGTTTTTTCGAAAACTATCACGTCATTAATGTAAACGTAACAGATCTTTCCTATGTGCTCTCGCAAGGCGTCGTCAATTGCCCTTTGAAAAGTTGCAGGGGCGTTTTTAAGCCCAAATGGCATTCTAGTGAACTCGTACTTGCCATTGTTTATAGAGAATGCTGTCTTTTGTATGTCATCCTCTTTCATCCTGATCTGATGAAAGCCAGAGGCCAGATCAAGCGTGGAAAAATATTTTTGGCCTTTAAGTTGATCGATTACGTAGCCAATTTCCGGCATAGGGTATCGATCTGATATTGTTTTTTCATTAATTTTCCTGTAATCAATGACCATTCTGAATTTTTTCTCTCCGGATGCATCTGTTTTTTTTGGGAACCACCCAAACGGGGCTGTCCAAGCTGAACGGGAAGGACGGATAATATCGTCATCAAGAAGCTTTTTTATTTGTTTGTTTACCTCTTCTGTATATGCTGCTGGGTAAGGGTAAACTCTTTGGTGCACTGGAATATCGTCTGTAGTATTAATTGTGCATTCAATTTTTGTTGCATATGTAAGTTTTGAATTCGGCTCATGAAACACCGTTTTGTTGGCATTCAAAACTTCTTCCAATTTTTCCTTTTCTCCGAAGGTGAGATGAGAAATTCTAAATTTTTCTAAATTGTTCGTAGTTTGCTTCTGGGGGATGTATTCCTGTAGAGGGATTACTAAATTTTCAGAATTTCTAGTTAAAGTGAGAGTCATCCTATTCATGTCGATATTTGCATTGAGGGCTTTTAATATTTCCGTACCAATAATTCCATAGAAGAACGGATGGAATTTGTGAAGTAGGAATTGCGATTTAAAATTTATTTTTGGATAAAAGAAGTTTATGTCAATTGCCGATGTGGCATTGAAATTTCCATTAGCGCTCGAAATTTGATTTGCTGAAAAATCGTATGGTTTTGAAATGTTGTAACTCCAAGCCAATTTAGGGTTGATTAAATTTATATTCGCTCCAGTGTCAATAAGGAAGGGAAAATTTCCGATAGTTGTTTTCAAATAGATAAATGGTAGAGCTGGTTTTACCAGCTTGGGTTCCATCCTAAAAAATTCGTTTCTTGGGCTGTATCGGGTTGTTCAATGTTCTCAGAGAATTCGATACTGTCATCGGGTATGTAGGAATCCTGATTAGTTTCGTATTCTTCAAACTGATATTCTGGATATTGTTCAACATTAGTCACATCATTGATATTTGCTTCGTTATCGGATGCTGTTCCTTCCATAGGATGTGCTTGCCTTTTGAAATTTTGTACTTGTAATGATGGGGGGTGCTGTCGTTTTATAGGGAATGATGGTCGGTTTCCGTAATTTAGCATTCGTGACCGAATACTTTGGTCTACTTCCATCGGCTCAGATCTCGGGAGAGGTCTCGGTGGATGATTGAAGGGATTTGGATTTTGTTGAAATCTGTTTTGGTACTGCAAAAATGGATTGGGATTTTGTTGGAATCGTGGTTGAGGTTGTAAAAATGGATTTGGATTACTTTTTTGGATAGGAAGAAAGGGATTTAAATTCTGTTGAGGATAAAGTGGTTGTTGGAATTTTCTCGGTGGCGGAGGAGGTATGTTTTGATTACGAGGTGGAATTTTTGGTGGGAACCTTGGCATATCTAGCTCTCTGGGTTTTGGAACCTGATAATTAGAGAACTCATTTCTGAATGGGGCGCTTCTCGCATCCATATTGTAGTAATCAATACAGAATTGATATGCTTTTGCCAAATTTGTTGGTGTTGCAGTTTTCAACAATACATTAAGAGGCTTTTCCAGACCCCTAATAAAGGAATCCAATGCCTTTTCTCGAAAATATGTAATATGCGAGATGGCATTCCGGCTCATTTTCTCGTCTGTTTGAATTTGAATGATTATAGAAGAGAGTAATTCATTCACCCGACTATAATAACTGCTGAGACTTTCGGTCGGATTTTTTCACACTGTAGTAAGCTCAAAGTCTAAAGTTTTAATATCACTTTTATCTCTGTAATAGAGTAACAGAGTTTCTTTGATATCATGCCAATCGTACGTGATGTTGTTCGCATTGAGGATATCTGCAGCCTCGCCGCGAATTTTACGTCTAACAGATTTTTCAGTTATTGCTATCTGATCTGGTGTAGCAAATTTTGTACGATAATAATTTATGATTTCTTCAACATCAGTGAGCCACGCCAATAGCTCCTGGGCTCTACCGTCAAAAGGCTGAAGATCTCTAAGAAGATCTGGCACCTTTCCTATTTCGTAGAATTGCTGATTTGTTAAATGGTTAGCTGCTGCTAGAGCAGCTGCAAATTCTGCAGGATTCATAATCTTGCCGAAATAAAAATCTAATCTACTCTTTTTAATTTTGATTTTTTTTACTCTTTGTACCTCTTTTTACACTTATACACTTTTTCAATTATATTTTTTCAATGCACTCTATACACTTATTCTTGTTGAATTTTCACATGCAGAATAATAATAAAAATAACTTACGTAAAGGACCGTGTCCTAATTTCGGCCAGCATTGGTGACTGGACTTCTTTTTTTTTGTCCTTCGCTCTTGCGGGGGAGGTGAAAGCAGGCACTTCAAGCTGATCCGGTTTGCCGTTGGCTACTTAGGGCTTTTGTGCCGATCGGAGATGATATCCCACGGTGTCTTTCACTTCGCTTCGTTAATCCTTTGGCTCCTTGGACCAATTTTCACCACACTACACTACTTTTCAGGAATTTTAGAAAGCAATTATACAGTTCCCGCCGCGAAGGTTCGAAGGTTCGGGCACCAGTTAAATAACCACGGATGGTTCGGAGTTTTTAAAAAAGATATTATTCTCTATTCGACTGCCGTTATCGTGAAAACGTTCCGCTGACTCCGCATCGCGCGATGATAGCTCTGCTCGCTGCGTTCGTTGTTGATATTATCGACGATGGTGATGTTTGGGATGTCAGCAAATTCCAGCGATAGCTCGTTTGCTAACTCGCGTTCAAACTGTCACGTGTTATTGAGAGTGCGGCTGGCGAAAGCAATAGGTTTTTCGGTTTTTTTCGAGTACTTCTGAAAGGACAGCGCCGAGTGCGTAGTTACTCGCATCGGTTGTTAATATAAAAGGGAGTGCAAAGTTAGGATGTGCCAGAATTTGGTCAGAAATAAGAATGTTTTTTAATCTTTGAAAAGCCTCTTGATACCCCTGGTCATCTAAGTTTTTTTTTTTTTATCCACAATATATATTTTTATTAAGGCTCATATGGCGTCAGCCTAACGGGGCCGGGAGTTCAATATTTTGACAATGTTTGCTTAGACTGTGTTAGTAATATGTAACCGATTACTCGCGGTTGACTCGAGGTTAGTATTACAAGTGTTCTCATAATTGGTATGTCGCAGTCTTCGATGCTCTGTACGTGTGCTCGACACGGGATACTTCCTATTGGGATGCAGCTGACCATTAATCAGCAACGCCCCCCTAGTCTGTACCTCATATCTAGCGTGGTGCGTCTTTCTCGACTCGTGGAATCCAGGATAGAATGGTCACTAGCCGGCGCAATCATCAGCTCGTGTAGAGTTGTCATGAGCGGTACAACCTTTGGCTCTTGTTGAATAATCAGTGGACTGCACAACCTTCGGCCCGTGCATCTGTAAAGAGTGTGTGTATGTATTGCCGCGACTAAGTAAAAGTTTATCGATCGGATAGGAGAGATATGAAACGGGGACACAACGAAGGAAACATCATTAAACGTTGACATCGGCGTTTCTGAGGAACAGGTATAGATGAAGCAGAAGATCAGGATCCCGGCTACCTAAGTTATCCCGGACGGGGATATCCGATTGTCTGCATTGATTGTCTGCACAAAAACCATTCCAAATGAGTCGTCCAAGGAATTTTACAGCAAAAAGCGGAGACCCAGTCAGGCGGTTGAGAGTACTACGCCCTATGTCTGAAAAGGATGTAGTAAAACGAACCCAAAGTGAGCTCGGCTGGATCGTGTCGGTGATATTTATGGCAACATTACGAGCGGTGTTGCCAAAGTTACGAATATTTTCATGGACGCAATCTAAGTTTATGTTTTTGACCTTTTTCAGGTATATAGTTAGGGGTTTAGTAATTTTTGAATAGTCTTTAATAAATCTTCTATAATAACCAGTTAAACCCAAGAATTGTTTGATTTCTTTTTGGTTCTTCGGTAACTGCCATTCTAGTATTTTGTTAATTTTACAGGGGTTTGGTTTGATCCCTTCTTGTGTAATAATGTGTCCCAAAAATCCAGTTACACGTTTCAGAAACTCGCACTTGTCCAATTGTATTTTCAAGTTGAAATCAGCTAATCTCTTTAATACCTTTGAAATATTTTGCAAATGGTTTTCTAGGTTATATCCAACAATGATAATGTCATCGAGATATACGTAACAGATGGTTCCTATGTTCCTATGTGGTTCCTATATTCATGGCACGCTGGAACGTTGCCGGCGCGTTTTTTAGTCCGAAGGGCATTCGGGTAAACTTAAAGTGCCCTTGTGCTGTCGAAAAGGCTGTTTTTTCTTTGTGTTGTGGGTCCTCTTAATTTGATGGAATCCTGATTTAAGATCGATTGTCGTGAAATATGTAGATTGCCCTGGGTTATCCAAAATTTCCTCTATTTGTGGTATAAGGTATTTGTCGTATATCGTTTTTTCGTTAACTTTTCGATAGTCGACAACTACTCTAATTTTCCTGAAGCATTCATCTTTTTGGGGACCACCCACATTGGGGAAGAATATGGAATGATTGAATGTTGTATAATTCCATGGTTAAGCATCTCTTGAATCAGCTCTTCCACATCTTTTTTTAAAATGATGCGGGTATCTATATGATTTTGTGTATACTGGTGCGTTATCCTTTGTGTTAATCCTGTGTTTTATTACTGACGTTGCTGTCAGCTTCTCGTCTGATTTCAATAGAGTTTGTTGGTTTTCCAAAATGATATCTATCAGTCTTTCTTTTCCCAGTTCCGATAAATGTTCAGTCCGAATAAGTTTTGAAACTGTAGCCTTATCTAATGTTGTTTTAGTGTCCATTGGTATTGGTGACAATGTCTCAAAATTATTTACGTTCAGCAACAGTTTTCTAATGTTTTCTGTATTTGGTGGCTTACGATTTTCGGTTCGGATTAGAAAAGTAATTTTAAAATTTTGAGCTTGATAAAGTCCAAGCTCAACAACAATTCCTTCTGTAAGTTTTGGTGGTTTTTCTACGAACCAATCTCCATTTATATCGCATGGTACAGTGATTGGGTGGTTGAATTGATCCAACTCGTTGGTTATGTAATGTTTGGAAAATTTAACTGTTTTGCCGTTTATTTCCAGTGTACCAAATTTGTAATTAATTTTCCCATCGTATTTTGATAATGTTCTTGAACCAATTAGTCCGTCAAAAATGAGTGAAATTCAAGCTCATAGAATAATAAGGGAGGAATTCCATCTAATATTCGTGCTTTTCCTTTAGAAGAAATAATGTTATCATTTTTCATGCATTTTACTACAAAGGCTTTCGTTTGGACTGAATTTTGCAGAATTCCGGGTCTTATCAAATTTTTATTTGCTCCTGAATCGATGAGAACTTTAAGATTTTTGTTTTTGTGTTGTATTTTAAGATATGGTAGATAGTAGGTCCGGGTCTGTAGCAGGACTTTCTAAAAAAAATTACATCGACTGTCATCATCGTCTTCGTTATCTAGTAGTTCATGATTGTTGACTCTTTCGTTTAAGGTCAATTTCGATCTAACCGAACCGTATGTATCTGATTTAAGAAAAAAAAGAACTCACTCAGAAAAAATAGAACTCACCTATTTTTACAATCGTGTCCTATGATTCGTGGTGAACGATGTCGGTTTTCCGGATGCCTGCGAGCGGGGGGACTCCTCAACTCCGAACGGCGGATTTAATCCTTCGGCCGTAGATGCTTTCGCGGAACCACATTTAATACGGTTTTTAATACGTATTACTTCCACTATTATCACTCACACGATTCCAGACTGCGCCAATTATACCGTCATTCGCGGAATGGATTTTCTTTTGCTAAGAGACAAGACTGTCGCTTTCAAATGATCGTATAATACTGGTTTATTTCTATTCCTCTTACATTGGTGCACCCTGACTCTGAAGGCACAGTAGTCGATAACTGCTCGTGCTGGTTTTGTTTATCTCAGAATGTGTAGGCGAAGAGAGATAATAATGTTTACGAAGTAAACATTCCAAGTAGAAGGCAATACAATGTTTATATCTATCTATGCTATGTTTATACTCTAATCTATCTTATCCTACAAGCCACGTGGTATATATATATATCTATATATCTTGAGTACACTTTAGTTTTAAGGGCTCTTCCTTCCCGTATAACTCATCAGTTTCGTCTCAGGTTTTGACCAGTTAGAATGAAATTTATCGTTTTTCAGCTCATGGGAGCTGGAGCCACACTCGTAGTCGGCTTTTCTTGTTAAACAGCTCGAATTTGAACTTGACTGACCAAATAACGCGCTTACAGAACTCCAGTGGCTTGTTCAGATGGTCCCTCGCCAATTGAAGTCGTTTTTTATTGGTGTTGCTGATCATCGATCGCTTTTTGACGAAATAGCTATTCAGGTCCCATTCCATCAAGCCTCGTAAAATTGGAAAGATGCAGATTCAACCTTGTCGTTCGTGGGTTTTTCGTTAAATATGTATAATATTTATATACACCATCTAAAATATGGGGAATATCTCCTCTCTCTCTTTCTTGAAACCGATAACACATCGTTTTCATTTTTAAATCACCCACGTGGGCAATCTTCCTATCGTCACCATGGATCTTATCTTATTTTCGAGTTGGTCCTTTCCATCCTCCGCCTAAGCGATAGGCTGTGTAAACCCAAACAAACATGCACTATGTTTCATTTCACCCTCGTTGGTAGATGTTTGCGCGCGCAGCGAAGGATGGAAAGGGCAATAAATTGCATCCTCTGGAAATTTTTTAATCTGGAAATAAAACACCTTTTTGCTTTGCGAACTTCATGAAACCTTAATCTATTTTATTTTTTGTCGATTGAACTCTCATATTTTCCTCCCTTTTTATATGTTTCCACATATCTCGTGTGTGGAATTATCCATTAGAATTCTTATTGGAAAATTCATCGTTGGAATCTCGCCTATTTTCTAGTAGGAACCACTCCTATTGAGGGCAAATGATACTTAATAAACATATTTATGAAGGGCACACTACATCCTGTCCCAATTATGTGTCCCTCATAAAATATGCGTTTGCACATATCGCTTCATGGTGATTATATATCAATGTTACTGTATTTCTGATAGCTAGAGAATCAAATCACATTTCACTGAATCGAACAGAACTAGGAAAAGTTGTGTATACTCACAAACCAGCCAAGTGTTTTGACTTCTATGACATTAATCAATTAACAAGTTGAAATTAAAGTAACCTTTTTAATTATAAGTGTTGAAATGTAACAATGATGGTAAACCTTTTTTGGAATAATAAATGAGAAAATGAGGAAATATGAGATAACATTATCGAAATAAGCTGAACATTATATAAAATCATAAATAAATGTATGTGTGCATGCTGTATAATAAGTGTTTTCGTACTTCCGAAATGTCCTTAATATCCGATGAATGCAATATTTCACGTAGGGAGGCTATGAGCATAACAGGTGTATAAATATTAACCCTCCTGTACTCGCGTGCAAAATTATAACACGTATACTCGCGCACGGTGTCACAGACCGAAAATTGAACTTCTCTGTAATGTTGCCATTGTGTATTTTTCAGGTTTTTTTGCATTTATTTGAAGAAGAGGGTATAATTGGATGGAAAAGCTCCTAAAAATATGTTTTCTTCGTCTTTATTATGTTTTAATAGTCATCTAATTCAGCCTCCTCAAAACAGAGTAATTTTTGATACTCCAACACAAATATCGAAATTCGAATTTTTCACTGTTATTAATTAAAAGTAAGCAACTGAATATAATTCATGGAAGTATAAAGAGCTATAAAATAACATAAAAATGTATAAATCGATTGTGGTTTCATTGGAGTAAGAATCAGAACATAGCAGAATTGCATGCTCTAAACAAACATATTTTCCACATTTCATGCAGTTGTTGTGTGTATTTCGGGTCTTTTATCGAAGAGAAGAATATATAAGGACCTTCTAGATAATTACTAGATGATAATGGTTCTGGAATATAAAGTTTGAATATTTCTAATATTCTTTGTCTCTTATTCTTGGTAAATTAAGAATTAAAACCTTTTTTAGATGGGGCATAAAAAGATAATATAAAAGGATTTCTAGTAACTTCCTTTTATTTGTCATGTTTTCTTGTCGATATTGTTCATTTAAAAAAAAAATATCCCCAAAACTGTAATTGTTAAAAATTACCATAAACCACCGATTCGTTCATAGTTTACTGTTTACAATTCTTCCACAATTGAAATTATTTCACAAGTGTGTATATGTATGACCATTATATTTAACGAATAACTATAGAAAGTCAAACATTTATATTTTGATTTTGAACGGATGAATCTAACGACGAATAGTTAATATATGGATCCGTTTAATCCAGTTACAAAAGGGACTGAAATCAAATAAGAATAGTCCGGTAATGATCTTATGCACTATATTCTATAAATATTCCACGCCACTAACATTAATTTATACATTTCATTTAACAATATTCTAGAATATGAAAAAAGACACTTGTCCAAAAAAGTTACTCCTATACTCGCGTCGTTGTGTCAGACCGAAAATGTTAAAAAAGTGGCACACGTCCCCTTGGTACCAACACATGCGACACGCTAAACGATGACAAACGACGAATAACGAAGCTAGAGGGAATCGCAAAGTCGTAGTGCTGATATTTTCTGAGAAATTAACGAATTATTGATTTCTCGGTCTGACAGACCAATGCGCGAGTATAGGAGTGTTAAACCATAATTCATAAATTAGAATAGTAATAAGTACTAATGTAAAAAGAACATACAGCATAGAATGTTTTAATTTTCGAACAAGCTGACCAAAATCAATTGCTTCGATGGGTTACGTATCGAGTAATTTCGGTCTTCTACTGAGCGCCCTAGCGCCCTATGATATGTAAATGCAGACCAAATGTTGTAGGTAAAAGGGTTAAAAACATGAGAAAAAGAGGAACGTGAATGGAGCCGCACTCTGTTCCAAAAACGACCGGAATATCAGAAAAGGTAACACAAAGTGATTTTTATTGATGACAATGCCCCGTCACACCGAGCATGATCGGACAGGGAAAGAGTTGAGCTACTTAATTAGGATCAACTACCATATGCGACTCATTCACCAGATTGAACGCCTTTTGATTACCATTCGTTTTTACCGATAGGATACGCACTCACTGAGCAGCACTTGCTTGATGACTGGTTTGGCTCAAAGAACCTTTTCACATTTTTCTTTCTTGCAGTTCTGCTATTGTTCCGGCATTCCGGGACGCTGCACTTCAACATTTTACTGAAGTAAACAAAAAACGATCACAATAAAATCGATGAAACGTCAAATAAAATCGCACATTTCATGAAAATCCGATACGCTATCTTGTTTGTCGCAGTAGCAGCTTGAAACCTGATCACTTTTTCGAAGCTTTGAAGCTAGTAATAACGAGAAATATTGAATAAACTCCACGACTTCGAAAGTATCACACAGGCAGTATACATACCTGTTATTTTGTTTTCTTAGAGCAGAACAGAAATGAGTTATGATAGTGTCAGTGGCAGCTTGTTGAATGTCGAGATGGAGGATAGAAAGTGGGAAGATTCATGGGTTTTTGCTGTGTCAAGCTTTGATTGTATTAGTAGTCAGGAAGATATGAAGTTTACTTATCAGGCATATCATTCAGTTACTCAAATGGTACAAAATTTAATGTGTCAACAAAAAACGTTGAAAGAGGATATACAGAAACTAACCACGTATTTGCAAAAAATATTTAGCGCATTACATTCATTATTTGAAAAAAAACAGACATGTCACAAACTGAAATGTTTAATTTTTTTTTGGATGTATTCTTGTATCAGAATTGGTATTCTAATGTCTTATTATTTTTGGATTTTAGAGGAGCTTTATGGAATTTTATCTATTCTCCGCAATTGTAAGAAATGTTTACACAATTAGGGGGCTGAACACTTCATCCTTCTAAAATTTGAACGCAAGAGGAAAACTTTTCGTCTCAATATAGGTCACACAGAGTCAATCAAATTTATTTTTCAAGTGCATGTTACATTAAAATTTTTCATGAATTTGTACTTTTGGCTGGTTTCAATGAGAAAAATAATATAAAACTAATATTAATAATATATTTCTAGCGTTGAGAATCATAAAAACTTGACATTTGACGAAAAGTAAAATTGACTTGTAATTAACACTAGAACTACCAACCGATCAAAATGACCAGTTCTATAATTTGATCGCAGGATTTTGTATTGAAATATATTTTTATATTTTTTAGTGATGTTATGACTTTTTCTAAATTCATGTATTGATCAATATTATAAATTATTTTGGTCTCTCACTTCCAATTTTTCTGATATACATATGTGCTATACCTATTTATACCGACCGGTCAAAATGACTCTTCGCGATTTTTAATGTTTCTAATTCCAAAACTGCAATCTGCCACTACGGTGTCAGCCAATAAAAATTTCCGGAACAATTACCGATTCTAAGCCACAAAATTTGGGAATTTTTTATAATTTTGTAGTATATTGTGATGCAATTTTGTTTTCTCATTAACAATTGTTGTATACGGTAGAAATAGGTAATGTTGAAATTAGTGCAGTTGAAATACTCACAATATTGTGGACAATTGGGTTGATTTAAAAAAAAATGGGTTGGTTATATCTATGATATAACCGCAAGGTTGACGTGGGACTACCTTAGCGTAACAATCATTCGCTTTTTTTTATTTAAATCGTTTATTTTTACAGGCTCAGTTACATAGGTTTAAAGGAGCCGAACTCCTTACTGTATTGTTACTAGTATATATACATTTTTCCTTAATTCTAATGTTAATAATATAGGAAACCGATTACTCGCGGTCGACTCGAGTTTAGAAGGGTGACATATTTTCTTCAGGAAAAGGAGGGGATATGAGGATAGGTTGACAATGATCACACTTACACTCTCAATCACACTCATCACACTCAATTCTTAAACCTATCTTATATCTAATATGTATTTACATTTCACCTTATTCTATTGTTAGTAAGAAGGGATTTGATTTCTCGCGAAGGAAAAGGAAAAGGAAAAACTAAGGGTATAAGGACAATCACACACGAAGATCGATAGCTTTAAGGAATACATATATTTGGGACATGTAACATGTAAGGTCTAACCGAGCCAACACGTCTCTCACCGGCACCATGGGCTGCCTTCCTCGGGCCCGAAGGGTGACTACTAAATTCGATCTGGCGACAAGATACAGCTCGCACGACCAAACAACGTGCTCGATGTCGTGGTAACCTTGGCCACAAACACAAAGATTGTTGTCGGCAAGATTAATACGAAAGAGTAGCGCGTCTAACGAACAGTGATTGGACATGAGTCGAGAGAAGGTGCGAATAAAGTCCCGACTCAATTCTAGACTTTTGAACCATGGTTTGAGGCTAACCTTAGGGATAACCGAGTGGAGCCACCGGCCCAATTCATCTTCGTTCCATTTGCGTTGCCAGTTAACTATGGTATTTTTGCGGACTAAAGATAAAATTCATTGAAGGCGATTTGACGCTGATAAATATCGCCTTCAATTGCACCTACCTTTGCTAATGAGTCAGCCCTCTCATTACCCGGAATTGAGCAATGTGAAGAGACCCAGACAAAGGTAATGACATAACAGCGTCTGGATAAAGCACTCAAAATTTCTCGTATTCTCTCAAGGAAGTACGGCGAGTGCTTTTCCGGCCTCACTGAACGGATAGCTTCGACAGAGCTAAGACTATCCGTTACAATGTAATAGTGTTCAACAGGTCGTGAGGCGACACTGTCCAGCGCCCAGTGTATCGCTGCCAATTCAGCAATATACACTGAGCAAGGATTCTGAAGACTGTGGGAGGTGCTAAAAAATTCGTTGAACACTCCAAATCCTGTAGACTCTTTCATAGAGGACCCATCAGTAAAGTACATATTATCACAATTGATATCCCCATACTTTGCATCGAAGATCGTTGGAACGATCGTCGATCGAAGATAATCTGATGTTCCATGGATATCCTGCTTCATGGACAGATCAAAATGCACAGAGGAATTGATGTAGTCAGGAAAACAAACACGGTTGGGAATATACGAAGAAGGATCAACCTGCATGAAGATGAATTCATGATATGGACTCATGAACCCAGATTGAAAATTTAGCTCGATCAGCTGTTCAAAATTTCCGATCACCAATGGATTCATAACCTTACACCGGATGAGGAACCGAAGAGATAATAAATTGAAGCGATCTTTTAGTGGGAGTACGCCTGCCAAAACCTCGAGACTCATGGTATGCGTTGAGGGCATACATCCCAACGCAATACGGAGACAAAGATACTGAATTCGCTCGAGTTTAATGAGGTGTGTTTTGGCAGCTGATTGAAAACAGAAACTGCCATACTCCATCACTGAGAGAATAGTTGTTCGATACAACATTATAAGATCTTCGGGATGGGCTCCCCACCAGGTGCCGGTAATTGTACGGAGAAAGTTTATTCTTTGTTGACATTTTGACGTAGGACTACGTCTAACCGGAAGATATAGGGGGTGAAATGGAAATCTAGGCACTGAACAAGTAGGAAAAAATGCAAGATTTGGAACGCTTATAATTCGAGCATTTCTCAATAGATCGCAATGGGTTTGGCATCAATTGATAGGAAATATATCTACGCATCTATCATAATGAATAACATTTCATTTTTCTTGAGATAAATAATTGAATAATTGTGAAATATCAAGCATTGTCAAAATGCACTATGTGCCCATTTTTGATTGGTCCATTTTGTGCTCCTCAAATCGTACCGACCAAAACGGGCAACCAGAGCAGCAGCGAAATAGAATGAAGCACCATTGGAAAGGAAAAAGAAAAAAATGAACGAAACATTGGTCGTTGTCTCACACATGCGTAATTCTCGAGCCAGCCAGTCAGCTTAAAAATCCCCACTCCGCTGCCGTAACGATCATTCTCATTCAAACCGTACACCACATCGGTTCGCATCAAAACACTTCAACAAACCAACCCAAGGAAAAGGAGGAAAAGTGAAGGGAAAGGCAAAATCCCGCACGAACCGTGTTGATCTGGAGTTCCCCGCAAGGGTAGCTAGGCCGAGCGCGTTAGTACCAGTGCACCAGTCCACCTAGCCGGCGTTATATAGTTTCGGCCGTCGAAGTGATCGAGTTGGCTGGTAAAGCTGCTCGCGACGATAAGAAAACCCGCATTCAGAACAGAACACATTCGGTTCGGTGGACATCAAGACAACAACAGGCAGTTGCAGCGAGTGGCAAACGCAATCGCAAAACGGCAGCTGGTAGCAGAAGAAAAAAGTTTGTTCTTTATACAATCTGCTTTGGTGGCAAATCCAGAATAAGGCGGCATCGACGGCGTTCGAAATGGTTTTTTTTTCAAAACCACGAGTACTAAGTTTTCTAAAATTCCATAAAACACGGCGCTTATAAGGGCCATTAAATCTTTCAAAAAAGGGTTTACGAAATACAGTTCAATGCTTTCTAAAAAAATATCCAAAATAATAATAAAACACAAATTGATTTTTTCATAATTTGTTTGCCAGTATATGATGAGTATGTGAATTTGGCAGTTGTTCTGAGCTTATTTATGGTTGGGAACTTTCCCGATTATTCAATATTCATTAATTTTTAAATTGCTTCTAGATTGAAAGTACAGTAATTTACATTTAGCTCGACATTCGACATAATTGGACGGACCTGTAATGCGACATATTTAGTTGGACATTTTTGTAAACATAAAGTTCGAGGTCCAAATTATGACCCCACATCGAAAGTCGACACTGTACCACTGTCATCGCAAATGTTCAATTACAGGTTAAAATCGCCTCCAATGCGACACTGAGTGGTGTTTCGGCACGTCGCATTAAATGTAATTTACTGTACAACATGTCACAAGCTGGATGGGAAGAAATTTTCCAACTGTGAAAGCTGTGGCGAGTGGCAAACGCAATCGCTAAACAGGAAGGTTTAGCCGAACAAGATGGGGATATCGAGTGATAACAAAACAATAAACTCTTTAGATTAAAGATAATTTTGTGATCCTGAAAAGGACCCTCTTTAGCCTGCATGTGAATCCAACGAGCGAACAAATCGTAATGAATGTATTTTTTTTGCCATCGCTGCCTTTTAACGCTCTTTCGTTCGTCTCGTTGGACTCGCCCCTTTGGCTTAGTCTGCTGATTTGTCTCTATCCTGTGAGTGTGTACCGCTAGAGTACAAAAGGCGCGGATCCGCTGAAAAATGTATCATTCTCTTTCAAACCGTAAATCAGTGTGGTTGTGTGGCATCGTTTCACATCACATCGCATCAACGGATTGGTGCCGGAGCACCAGTATACCTAATAGCGGTTATAGAATTTCGGCCGCCGGAGTGCTCGAGTTGGCTTGCAAAGCTGCTCACAACAATAAAAAACCCGCAAAACCGAACAGAACAGAGCACATTCGGTTCGGTGGCAACAACTAGTTTCAGCGAGTGGCAAACGCAATCGCAAAACGGAAGCAGGTAGAAGAAGGAAAAAGTTTGTTTATACAGACTGCTTTGGTGGCAAAACCAGCCACCGTAAAACACGGCACTTTTCAGGGCCATTAAACCGTTCAAAGAAGAGTTATTGAAAGTTTTTCACAATACCAATGCATTCTAAAGAGACATAATATGACATATAATATAAACTGATTTATTTTGTTTATCTTGTTCTTGAACTTATTGGTGGTTGGGATCTTTTAAATTGATCATTCAGTTCTCACAAACCCATGCATGGTTTCCGAATTAAAAATGGCTTCAAATTACAACACATTGTATGCAGGATGGCATTAACGAATTTTCTCGGTAGCAAGAACTGCTTTCTTTGGTTGATAACTAATGTTGAAAAATGAATGACGTTACATCTGCATTGTATAGAAAAATAACTAAGGAGCAACATGATGAGCTATGTATTTCCTTATTCTTCTTTCTTTGTTTTTAAGAGGCATTGAACTTTGCAGTTCATTCGCCTCTATGTATTTCCTGCTGCTCTGTTCTTATTTTAAAGGGCTTTAATCCGAAGGTCATTCGTCCATGTATTTACTGTTGGTTTTTCAGAACGCTTATAGCTCGTTTATTTCTCGACAGATCGTAGAGTTCGTCTCCAAAACCTCAGTTCATTTTTATTTACTTTGTTTGCGGAAACTACAAATCTTACAATTCATTCGTCTCCGAAACACGGAAACAGTTTAAGGTACGGTAATGTGCTCAATAGTGAAATATATGATAGTGAATGAGCTGATGACCACCTATGCATCCCCTATCACAGCCATCATTTTGATTGTACGATATGTGCATACGCCGAAAGATGCCCGGCGTTGAACATTTAATAAGTACAAAGCCTTCGGAAAAAAATCAAGAATTAACTACAAGACAGCGAGAAAAAAATGAGAAAGTTTGTAAAAAAAAACGCAAAAACACAACACCAAAGATGCTTTGCAGAACCCCCAACATATTCATGAAGAGTAAACAGTAAACTAATCCATTTTTCAGGTAGATAGGTAGGTATTCACGTAGCAGAAGAAAATAAAACAATATATTTAAAATATATATTTAGCAAAAGCTGTCCCCTTTGTATAGTCCTACGTCACTCCGGTTATGTCCCCGACATTACCCACCCGTCTTTTTTACTCAGATACCTATCATTCGCTTGTATTGATTAATTTTTTGATTGAATGAAACAATTCCCGAAATCAATTGAATTCAATATATTTGCTTTGTGAGTAAAAATATTGTATAATTTCATATAAGGTCAATTCATGCATTGTGCTAGATTATGTTCTTCGCTACAAGTAAATTTAATGACAGTTCTTTTACGTTTGGTATGATGCCTAGGACAAAATACGTGAACGGAAGAATTATCAAACGATTATTTTATTTTACGTTTCCGTCTGAGCATCTCTCAAGTGTACGTATTTATCGAACCGCGAATTTGCTTGATTTGATGAACTTCAGGCACTCAGTTTCGCTTTCGACATGTACGTCGAACGCATAATGTTTAATCAATAGGCGTCATCGGAACAATTGGTTATCAACATCTTGCCTTATTATCAAATGGTATGCGTAGGAATTCAGTGAAGATATGAAAGCATATCCTTCAATGCAATCTTGAATAATCGAGCCAAAGTGTGGTGTTCGTACCCACTTTTGTAATCCGTGTTACAAAAACACTTTTCGTAGTGCAAAAGACGGGTGGGTAATGTCGGGGACATAACCGGAGTGACGTAGGACTATACAAAGGGAACGGATTTTGCTAAATATATATTTCGAATATATTTTTTTATTTTCTTCTCCTACGTGTATACCTACCTATCTACCTGAAAAATGGATTAGTTTACTGTTTACTTTTATGATTCTTTCGGTTCTGAAGAGAACCTTTGGTGTTGTGTTTTTGCATTTTTTTTACAAACTTGATTCTTGTTTTTTTTCTGAAGGCTTTGTACTTATTAAATGTTCAACGCCTGTCATCTTTCGGCGTATGCACATATCGTACAATCAAAATGATGGCTGTGATAGGGAATGCATAGGTGGTTATCAGCTCATTCACTATCATATATTTCACTATTGAGCACATTACCGTACCTTAAACTGTGGTTTCGGAGACGAATGAATTGTAAGAATTGTAGTCTCCGCAAACAAAGTAAATAAAAATTAAAAAGAACTGAGGTTTTGGAGACGAACTCTACGATCTGTCGAGAAATAAACGAGCTAGAAGCGTTCTGAAAAACCAACAGTAAATACAGGGACGGATGACCTTCGGATTAAAGTCCTTTAAAATAAGAACAGAGCAGCAGGAAATACATAGCTCATCATGTTGCTCCTTAGTTAATTTTCTATACAATGCAGATGTAACGTCAGTTAATTTTAAACATCAGTTATCAACCAAAGAAAGCAGTTATTGCTACCGAGAAAATTCGTTAATGCCATCCTGCATATAATGTGTTGTAATTTGTAGCCACTTTTAATTCGAAAACCAAGCATGGGTTTGTGAAAACTGAATGATCAATTTAGAAGACCCCAACAACCAATAAGTTCAAGAACAAGCATAAACAAAATAAATCAGTTTATATTATATGTCATATTATGTCACTTTAGAATGCATTGGTATTGTGAATAACTTTTAATAACTCTTCTTTGAATGGTTTAATGGCCCTGAAAAGCGCGGTGTTTTACGGTGGCTGGTTTTGCCACCAAAGCAGTCTTTATAAACAAACTTTTTCCATCATCTACCTGCTGCCGTTTTGCGATTGCGTTTGCCACTCGCTGAAACTAGTTGTTGCTTCTGAACCGAATGTGCTCTGTTCTGTAGGCGGGTTTCCTTATTGTCGTGAGCAGCTTTGCAAGCCAACTCGAGCACTCCGGCGGCCGAAATTCTATAACCGCTATTAGGTATACTGGTGCTCCGGCACCAATCCGTTGATGCGATGTGATGTGAAACGATGCCATACAACCACACTGATTTACGGTTTGAAAGAGAATGATATATTTTTCAGCGGATCCGCGCGTTTTGTACTTTAGCGGTACACGCTCAAAGGATAGAGACAAATCGGCAGACTCAGCCAAAGGGGCGAGTCCAACGAGACGAACGAATGAGCGTTAAAAGGCAGCGATGGCAAAAAAATACATTCATTACGATTTGTTCGCTCGTTGGATTCACATGCAGGCTAAAAATGGTCCTTTTCAGGATCACAAAATTATCTTCAATCTAAAGAGTTTATTGTTTTGTTATCACTCGATATCCCCATCTTGTTTGGCTAAACCTTTCTGTTTAGCGATTGCGTTTGCCACTCGCCACAGCTTTCACAGTTGGAAAATTTCATCCCATCCAGCTTGTGACATATTGTACAGTAAATTACATTCAATGGCACGTCGCATTACCACCACTCAGTGTCGGATTGGAGGTAATTTTAACCTGTAATTGACCATTTGCGATGACAGTGGTACAGTGTCGACTTTCAATGTGGGGTCATAATTTGGAACCCGAACTCTATGTTTACAAAAATGTCCAACTAAATATGTCGCGTTACATGACCGTCCAATCAGCTAAATGTCGAGATAAGTGTAAATTACTGTACTTTCAATCTAGAAGCAATTTAAGAATTGGTGAAAATCAATAAGCTCAGAACAACTGCCAAATTCACATACTCATCATATCCTGCCAAACAAATTATGAAAAAATCAATTTGTGTTTTATTATTATTTTGGATATTGTTTTAGAATGCATTGAACTGTATTTCCTAAACTCTTTTTTGGAAGGTTTAATGGCCCTGAAAAGCGCCTTGTTTGATGGAATGGTTCCAATTTAGAAAACTTTGTACTCGTGGTTATGAAAAAAACCATTTCGAACGCCCTCGCTGCCGCCTTGTTCTGGATCTGTCACTAAAGCAGATTGTAAAAAGAACAAACTTTTTCTTCTGCTACCAGCTGCCGTTTTGTGATTGCGTTTGCCACTCGCCACTCGCCACTTGCTGCAACTGCCTGTTGTCTTGATGTCCACCGAACCGAATGTGTTCTGTTCCGAATGCGGGTTTTCTTATCGTCGCGAGCAGCCTTGCCAGCTAACTCGATCACTTCGGCGGCCGAAACTATATAACGCCGGCTAGGTAGACTGGTGCACTGGTTCTAACGCGCTCGGCCTAGCTACCCTTGCGGGGAACTCCAGACCAACACGGTTCGAGCGATATGTTGCCTTTCCCTTCACTTCTCCTCCTTTGCCATGTCCAGATATGGCTGCTTGGGTTGGTTTATTGATGTGTTGTGATGCGAACTGATGTGGTGTGCGGTTTGAATGAGAATGATCGTTACGGAAGGAAGGAAGGAAGGTCTTGTATTATAGAGACTTTAAACTTTTGCAGTTCATTCGTCTCTAGCCTTGAGAAAGGCCCTTTGAAAACTCTACTCTACTCTATTAAAGGGTGTGTCACATCAAATTGCATCACGGAAAAAACGCTGTAGAAATTCGCCCAGTAGACCGATCCTTTTGAAAATTTTAGACAGTAAAATAAAAACTATTAAACAACTTTTGGCATTTTCTTTTTATTCATACTTCGAGCCCAAGCCCGTATGCTCGCACCTTCCTCTTTACCCCGTCCATAAGGTTCTGTACAACGTCAGGTTGTAGTTTTTTTTTAACAGAAATCCATTTTCTCTTGAAGTCCGCCTCCGATTTGACAACTTTTGGGTTATTCCGGAGGGCCTGCTTCATAATCGCCCAATATTTCTCTATTGGGCGAAGCTCCGGCGCGTTCATTTCCTTTGGCACGAAAGTGACCCCGTTGGCTTCGTACCATTCCAACACGTCCTTTGAATAGTGGCACGAAGCGAGATCCGGCCAGAAGATGGTCGGGCCCTCTTGCTGCTTCAATAGTGGTAGTAAGCGCTTCTGTAGGCACTCCTTAAGGTAAACCTGCCCGTTTACCGTGCCGGTCATCACAAAGGGGGCGCTCCGCTTTCCGCAAGAGCAGATCGCTTGCCACACCATGTACTTTTTGGCAAACTTGGATAGTTTCTGCTTGCGAATCTCCTCCGGAACGCTGAATTTGTCCTCTGCGGAGAAGAACAACAGGCCCGGCAGCTGACGAAAGTCCGCTTTGACGTAGGTTTCGTCGTCCATTACCAGGCAATGCGGCTTCGTCAGCATTTCGGTGTACAGCTTCCGGGCTCGCGTCTTCCCCACCATGTTTTGCCTTTCGTCGCGGTTAGGAGCCTTCTGAACCTTGTATGTACGCAGGCCCTCCCGCTGCTTGGTCCGCTGGACGAATGAACTTGACAAATTCAGCTTATTGGCGACATCCCGGACCGAACATCTTGGATCACGTCTAAACTGCTTAACTACGCGCTTGTGATCTTTTTCACTGACGGAGCATCCATTTTTGCCGTTTTTCACCTTCCGGTCGATGGTTAGGTTCTCGGAGTATCGTTTTAGTACTCTGCTGACCGTGGATTGGACGATTCCCAGCATCTTACCGATGTCCCGATGTGACAACTCCGGATTCTCGAAATGAGTGCACAGGATTAATTCACGACGCTCTTTTTCGTTCGACGACATTTTTCCAAATTGACGAAAAATTGACAGTGAAGCATGGCCAATGTGATCTATACACTCTTGTCTGATTATAAGCGAAAGCTGAAGATATAATTCCTAAAAATTAAATTTCTACAGTGTTTTTTCCGTGATGCAATTTGATGTGACACACCCTTTAGTCTACTCCAGCGCTACCACCTCCGCCCTCTTGCCTTGAGAATGGCACTCGATCCCTCGCCGTCCAGCTCGTCCAGCAACGATGTTGTCCAGTCGGTGTCCACACAAAGAATGATCGTTACGGCAGCGGAGCGGGGATTTTTAAGCTGACTGGCTGGCTCGAGAATTACGCATGTGTGACCAATGTTTCGTTCATTTTTTTTTCTTTTTCCTTTCCAATCGTGCTTCATTCTATTTCGCTGCTGCTCTGGTTGCCCGTTTTGGTCGGTACGATTTGAGGAGCACAAAATAGACCAATCAAAAATGGGCACATAGTGCATTTGGACAATGCTTGATATTTCACAATTATTCAATTATTTATCTCAAGAAAAATGAATGTTATTCGTTATGATAGATACGTAGATATATTTCCTATCAATTGATGCAAAAACCTTTGCGATCTATTGAGAAATGCTCGAGTTATAAGCGTTCCAAATCTTGCATTTTTTCTTACTTGTTCAGTGCCTAGATTTTCATTTCACCCCCTATATCTTCCGGTTAGACGTAGTCCAACGTCAAAATACAGTCATAGTAGTTTGCAGTGTAAGTAAGTTATGAATATTTGTATTAAATTGAGGGCAAAACTAACAATATTCTAAATATATATTTTTATCTAGTTATAAAACTTAAACCAAAAATTCCGAGACGCCCGAACATATCTAGAGTTTTTGAGGACGTAACAGATTCAAGAGAAGATTTTTCTGATATCGATCAAGATGTTTATGAAATTAAACTCTAAAATTTTACCAGTATCTGGAATATAGATGATCAATCCTAAGAAAAAATGTTTGTTTCCTCAGAAAGCAATAATAAAGAGAATCAATTTACGTAGACCAAGAAGAATGTTGATACTGTCGTCATATTCGGATAAGAATGACCGTTAACATAACTATAATTGATGATGGAACTACCTGCAAAAAAAAAGACAGGTGGGTAATGTCGGGGACATAACCGGAGTGACGTAGGACTATACAAAGGGGACAGCTTTTGCTAAATATATTTTTTAAATATATTGTTTTATTTTCTTCTCCTACGTGAATACCTACCTATCTATCTGAAAAATGGATTAGTCTACTGTTTACTCTTTATGAACCTGTTGGAGGTTCTGAAAAGAACCTTTGATGTTGTGTTTTTGCATTTTTTTTTTTTACAAACTTTCTCAATTTTTTCTCACTATCTTATAGTTGCTTCTTGATATTTTTCTGAAGGCTTTGTACTTATTAATTGTTCAACACCGGTCATCTTTTGGCGTACGCACATATCGTACAATCAAAATGATGGCTATAATAGGGAATGCATAGTGGTCCTCAGCTCATTCACTACCATATATTTTACTATTGAGCACATTACCGTACCTTAAACTGTGGTTTCGGAAACGGATGAATTGTTTGATTCGTAGTCTCCGCAAACAATGTTAATAAAAATGAAAAAGAACTGAGGTTTTGGAGACGAACTCTACGATCTGTCGAGAAATAGACGAGCTATAAGCGTTCTGAAAAACCAACAGTGAAAACAGGGACGGATGACTTTCGGATTGTTAGCGCATAAACCGGGCTAACTGCGGTTGGAATGGTTCTGGCTAAGCACACTGTGGAAGTTAAAAACACAAGAGGTTATAGTCCAAATTTTCTCTTTATTTCACTAATTACGCATCACTTGGTAAGTCACTTCCACGTTGATGGTAAGGAAAAAACTGGCAAAGATGGATGATCTGTTCTGCGTTCCCTTTGCATTTGTCAGAAAGTTGGTGGGGTTTTTGTCCTGTCGGCTTCGCTCGGCTCGATCGGGTGCTGTTCGTTGTTATGTTGCTGCTACATTCATCTCGCTCTCGCACGTGACTAGGTGATGCGATGGAATGGAATGGAGAGCAATTGCTTCGGGTAGTGAATGGAAAATTTGTGTTGCTGACAAAATGGAGGATTTCAATTTATTTGTCCTGACATGTCAGAACACGTAAGCGCTCGCTACACGTGGCGCGAACATTCTCCCGGGGCGAAATGTGACTATTCCTTCGCTTCAATTATTCTTAACTGTTCGTTGTCTTGAATAGGAAGAGGAACCAATTTGCTTGTGGCACGACGATACACTCCAGAAGCAGTTTTTACATCTGCTACTCTAACTATTGTGTCGTTACCTGGGTGTACAGCTACGATTTTTCCCAGCTTCCATGTTTGGGCAGGTGTGTTGTCTTCAGCCATGATGACTATCATGTTCGGCTGTATGTTCGGACGTTTCTTTGACCATTTTACACGAGTTTGTAGCGTGGACAAATATTCCTTGGACCATCGTTTCCAAAACTGGTCCCGTAACAGGTTGAGATACTGCCAACGAGATAAACGATTTGATTGGACGTCTAAATAAGAAGGTCTTGGTGCTGGTTCTAACGATTTTCCTAGCTGAAGATGAGCTGGAGTTATCGGCAGCGGGTCATTTGGATCATCTGAATGTGCATATAATGGACGAGAATTCAGTATAGCTTCAATATGAGTTAGCACAGTGTAAAACTCTTCAAATGTTAAAACAGCGGTCTGAAGAGTTCGTTTCAGGTGATTTTTCACACTTTTTATTCCGGCTTCCCATAGTCCGCCGAAATTCGGTGCTCTTGGCGGAATAAAACTCCATTCGATTTCCTTTGGATGAAGAAATTCGACAATTCTTGATTGCGTTGATTCGTCCTTGAGAAATGAATACAAGAGATGCAATTCACGAGCGGCTCCTGTGAAATTCGTTGCATTATCGGAAAAAATAGTTTTCACCAAACCTCTTCGATTTACGAAACGATCCAAGGAGGCTAAGAACGCATCAGTGCTCAGATCTGTCACCAGTTCTAGATGGATATTCTTTGTTGTAAGACATACGAATAGCGCGATGTAAGCCTTCACGTGTTTTGGCTTATGTTTCCCTTCCTTCACAGTGATTGGACCAGCGTAGTCAACACCAGTTAATTCAAAAGGCAAAGCTGGAACCACACGATTTTTCGGCAAACTGCCCATCAATTGCTGAACGCCTTTCGGATTTATTTTAAAACAGGATACACAGCTGCGGACGATCCCTTTAACTACTGACCTTGCCTTTGTCAACCAAAATTTCTGGCGAACCGTAGCTAGAAGTCCTGATGACCCGATGTGGAGATTTTCGATATGTAATGCGCGAAGTAGTGATTCGGTAACTGGATGACCATGCGGTAAAAGTAATTGATGCTTTGCATCATAAGGTAGAGTCGAGTTTTGAAGACGACCACCAACTCGTAACAATCCTTTTTCATCTATGATCGGACATAGTGAAGATAATTTGTTTGGTGTCTCGCCATTGATTATACTATTCACCTCAAATGAAAATTCGATTCCTTGAATCACCTTCACGATGCATTCCAAGGACTGTCTCATTTCGGAAACCATAACAAACGGGGTTTTGATTCTTTCCGATGGTTTTGATCGTAAATTTCGAATAAAACGTTGAACATAAGCGATGACTCTTTGTAATTTCCGGAAATTGCTGAATTTTTCAAACACTGGTAAATATTGAGTGGAGATAGATGTAACAACTATAACATGTTCTTTAATTCCAGGAAGACCTTCATCAGGAATGTCAGGCACTGCTTCAACATCATAGTTCCTAAGGTGCAAGAAGTCTGGTCCTTCCCACCACAATTGATTCTTCTTTAGATCAACAGGATACTGACCTCGCGAAACAATATCAGCTGGGTTGAATTCAGTGCGAACGTATCTCCATTCGCAATTATTTGATGAGCGATTAATTTCGATAACTCTGTTGCGTTGGAAAACCTCTAATTTATGAGTCGACTTCTTCAGCCAGCACAACACAATTTGACTATCTGACCACAGATAGATATCGTCAATGGATAATTTCATTGCGGCAGAAACCTTCTCTACCAATCGAGCCAGAAGTAATGCAGCACATAATTCTTTCCTGGGAATAGTCATCTCGGTTATCGGAGCAATTTTCGATTTGCTGCACAGTAAATTAACTGTTATGGATCCATCCTTCTTAAAACATCGCAGGTAGATACACGCCCCATATGCCTTATTGGAAGCATCGGCAAATCCATGTATTTCTATACGAGTGGAGTTTGGCTCAACCACGCATCTAGGCATGCGCAGTTCAGCAATCTCAGGCAATGAGTCTCTAAAGATAATCCATTCTCGGAGCAAGTCAGAATCCAACGTGTCGTCCCAATCAATTTTGGAGATCCAAATACGCTGCATCAGTATTTTAGCAAGTACCAGTACAGGAGAAACCAGTCCTAAAGGATCAAACAATCTAGCGATTTCTGAGAAAACATACCTCTTAGTGACAAGTTTGTCAAGTACGGCATCACGGACTTCAAATCGGAAGCTATCAGGAATTGGATCCCACAATATTCCAAGCGTTTTTACTGATCCGTACACAGAAGGTTCCTCGAATGTAGTGCAGATTTCTCGATCTTCCATTGGAACATTTTTCAAAACTTCAGGTGAATTGGAACACCACTTGCGCAAAGGAAAACCACCTTTCGCCAACAATTTCTGCAGTTCTCCTTGTAAACGGACTGCTTCTTCGATAGTTTCAGCTCCAGATAACACGTCATCAACATAAAAGTCGTTTATCACTATCTCGGAAGCGAATGGAAAAGCATCTATCTCACATTGTGCCAATTGCTTCAAAGATCGAGTCGCCAAGTATGCAGCTGATGCGGTCCCATAAGTAACGGTAGTGAGCTCTAATACCTTTAATGGTTCTGAAGGAGATTTTCGCCAGAATATGCGTTGAAAGCGAGATTGATTTTCATCGATGTTAATTTGTCGATACATTTTGCTGATGTCAGCGATAAATGCATAACGATGTTTTCGGAATCTCAGTATTATAGAAAAAATATCACTCTGTACCGTGGGGCCTTCCTTCAGTACATCGTTTAAAGAATATTGAGATGACTTTGCTGTTCCATCAAACACAACTCGCAGCTTAGTTGTTGTACTAGAAGGTTTAAGAACAGCATGATGAGGAAGATAATAGGCTTGAGTATTCGGTGGATCCTTCATTTCATCGATTTCCTTGCAATGACCAAGATTGAGATATTCATCAATGAAACGGCAGTACTGATGCTTAATTTCTGGTTGGCGAATAAGTCTTTTTTCTAGTAACATAAACCTCCTTAAGGCTAGAGCTCGGTTGCTGCTCAGATCACTTACGGTCTCTCTAAATGGAAGCTGCACAATGAATCTCCCGGTTTCATCACGACGGTGCGTTCGCTGGAAGTGCTCTTCAACTTCTTCCTTTTCGGTTGTGCATAATGGGTTGAATCCGACATCCTCTATCTCCCAGAAACGTTGAATGCTTTGCACAAGATCTTCAGTTGTTGCCACATTCGAATGTATTCCATGTTGTTGTTGCTCGTAGGTACCTGTGACCACTCATCCAAATACAGTCTCTTGTAGTAATGGTAGGTCATCGCGAAGACGAAGTTTGCCCTTCATTAATATATCGAAGAAGAGTTCAGCTCCGATTAATAAATCTATTCTATCAGGAGTATGAAAGCTTGGATCAGCTAGTTGTAATCCAGATGGAATGCGCCAGTTGGTAACATTGATCTTTGTAGATGGCACCGATCCAGTCACGCGAGTTGCAATAATACATTCCATTTCTGTATTGAAGTTGCTGTAATTAGATTTAACTATCACGCACGTCCTTTTGTTAATGACCGTTTTAGATCCCCCAATACCAACAACAGGAATATTAGTAGGATACACAGTTAGATCCAGAGTTCTCGCTACAGATTCGGTCAAGAAATTGACCTGCGAACCAGAACCCAATAGAGCTCTATACGCATGCGGGTTGCCATATCTGTCGAGAATGTTTACAGTAGCCGTCAAAAGTAAAACTTGCTTTGTCACCTTCGAGATACTGGAACAGGAAGTATTCACTGAGTTTTCGAGAAACTGTGATCGCGGTTCTGATGATACGTCATTATATTCATTATATGAGATTGATTGCTCGGCACTGCACACAGTTAGGTTCGGAGAAATGGGCTGGTCCAGGTGAAGTAAGGTATGGTGTTTTTTAGAACATTTGCTGCACGTTCGTTCGGATGGACATGTATTAACGCGATGGCCTTTGCGCAGGCAATTGTAGCAAGCATTTGTCGATTTTACTTTTGCACTCCTCTCATGGATGCTCATATTTCTAAACACTGGGCATATATGGTTGAGATGCCTTTCAGAGCAAAAATCACATACGACTTCAAATGACGATGTAATTGCATTAGACGATCTTATGCTCGATAATTTTGTTAATTTCTGCTGCATTGGCTTACCAATGGACACGACAGATGTTGCTTCACATCTTTCCAATATTAAATGATGGTTCTGTAAGAAATCAATGGTATTTTTATAGGTAGGCAGATCCTCTTTGGTTAATGTTTTCTCCCAGCTTTCACGCGTATCTCTATCAAGAGCGGAGGTCAGAATATTAACAACAAGAAGTTCTGAGACACCGAGAAGTTCCTGACCCATGAAGCGCAGACCTTCGACATGACGTGTACATTGGTCGATGAGATCTCGCAATTCCTTGGATGATTTCCTCGTCATCTGTTTCAGATTTTTGATACCCTGGATGTGTGCATCTATTATAAGACGTTTATTATCGAACCTATTTTCTAGAATGCGCCACGCATGCTCATAATTATTATTTCTGATGGTGAACGCATCGATGACACCACTGGCATCACCAATCAGAGCCTTTTCCAGGTGGTACAGCTTTATAGCGTTAGAGTCTGTGGAGGTGCTCATAAGGTCCTGAAACATAGCCTTGAATTTAGGCCAATTTCGGTATTGGCCATCAAATGTTGGCAAGGGCACACGGAGTGCTTGTTGATGAACTATGATTGGAAATTGATTCCTACCTGCTGGATTGCTATGGGCACCACCTGCATCTGTGACATGAACTTGCAGTAGTTCCTCGATAGTGGTTGACACTGAATTGTAGCGGTTTTCAAAATCACTGTAGATTTCCTCTTGAAATTGAATTGCTTCATCGGGAATAATCGCCATCACCTCGCTGTGGAAACCGCTGAACTCCGAGTATGCCGCATCAATATTTTTAGTGAACGTATTCAACTGCGCCATACTGACTTGATTCCTTGCAGCTATAAGCGCATTCTGCACACGAACAATCTTTTGATTCACTTGCTCACGTTGCCGAAATACAGACGCCAATTGCTTTTGGCTGCCAGAATCGATAGCAAGCTCCCATTCAGCAAAACCTTAAAACTTGCAGATTCATCTGCGCGCTGTGTACCTGACGGAACTATTTTAGAGCCTTCAGCACTGGTGGTTTTAACAGGGCTATGTTGTGTCGTCATTTTTCTCGAATATCTATACTCCTCACGTTAATAAACCACAACTGTTCTTTTTCGCAAAAAACTCACGTTGTCTAAGCCACGAGAGACGCTTATTGGTATGATGCTTATCACAAATTCACAAAAAACTGATTGCAGAAGGATATCGATCAATTGCTACGCAATGTTCTTTCGACACCTTTGTTTCCAAATGAAGAGATTTATCGACGTTTGGCAGTTTCACGCAGAAACACTACCACAAGATATTTCCACATAAGTTGATCAATTGCTACTCAATGTTTTTTCAACTTATTCACTTCACTTGAAACGCTTGTTCATGAAATTTATTTCAATTCCACAGGATAGCAGAACCCAATCCGGTTCGAAGGACCAAATGTTAGCGCATAAACCGGGCTAACTGCGGTTGGAATGGTTCTGGCTAAGCACACTGTGGAAGTTAAAAACACAAGAGGTTATAGTCCAAATTTTCTCTTTATTTCACTAATTACGCATCACTTGGTAAGTCACTTCCACGTTGATGGTAAGGAAAAAACTGGCAAAGATGGATGATCTGTTCTGCGTTCCCTTTGCATTTGTCAGAAAGTTGGTGGGGTTTTTGTCCTGTCGGCTTCGCTCGGCTCGATCGGGTGCTGTTCGTTGTTATGTTGCTGCTACATTCATCTCGCTCTCGCACGTGACTAGGTGATGCGATGGAATGGAATGGAGAGCAATTGCTTTGGGTAGTGAATGGAAAATTTGTGTTGCTGACAAAATGGAGGATTTCAATTTATTTGTCCTGACATGTCAGAACACGTAAGCGCTCGCTACACGTGGCGCGAACACGGATTAAAGTCCTTTAAAATAAGAACAGAGCAGCAGGAAATACATAGCTCATCATGTTGCTCCTTAGTTATGTTTCTATACAATGCAGATGTAACCTCAGTCAATTTTCAACATCAGATATGAACCAAAAAAAGCAGTTCTTGCTACCGAGAAAATTCGTGAATGCCATCCTGCATACAATGTATTGTAATTTGAAGCCACTTTCAATTCGGGAACCATGCATGGGTTTGTGAAAACTGAATGATCAATTTAAAAGACCCCAACCACCAATAAGTTCAAAAACAAGCATAAACAAAATAAATCAGTTCATAACGGGTGTTAAATAAAAAATGAGAATTTTTTCAATACGTTTCAGTAACTCAAATAAAGAGCGTAAAATTTTCTTTTTCCAAGAAAATTGCTCTTTGGGCTCCCTAGAAACAGTAGGCGTGTTTGGTTTTGCTAGTTTGAATTTAGTCAAAGCAAAGATGGCGTCGAAACAGCACGTGTGCCGCGAACGCATTATACGGTTCTACGAAACGCATTTCCAGCAAGAAAAAAAGTTCACGGTGGCACATTTTAAGGAAGAAAATGTACCTGTCAGTACGGTATATCGTATCCTGGGTTTCCTGAACGTAGAGCGGAAGGTCGGAAGTGGTCGTCCGGTGACGATAATGACGAAGCAGAGGAAGACATCGTTAAAGAAGCTGTTTAACAACAAGGACGCAACCAGCCTGCGTAACGCCGGTCGGAAATATGGCTGCTCCCACGTATTGATCCATCGGATCCTCAAGATGGAAGGAATCGTCTGCAGGAAGAAGACGAGGTCGCCGGAGTACACGGAGGAGCAGATTGAGACGATTAAATCACAGTGTCGGTGGATGACCAAAAAATACCGCGGGACGTCTTTCGTTCTGGACGACGAAAGCTATTTTCCGCTGTCCAAAACGCATATTCCAAGAAATGATAATTACTACTCCAGCGACAAGTTATCCACACCGCCTGAAGTGAAATACAAGTTCAAGCACAAGTTTGAAAAAAAAGGTTATGTTGTACATCGCCATTTCCGACCGGGGCATTTCAAAGCCTTGGTTTAAGCCGAGCGGTCTGGCAATCAACCAACAAATCTATCGAGAAGTGTGCCTCGATAAAATCCTGCTGCCGTTCCTGAACGAGCATCACGCGGATGGGAAGTACGTCTTCTGGCCGGACAAGGCGTCTTCCCATTACGCAAAGAAGACGCGTATCTTGAGGAGAAAAAAATACCGTTCGTGTCGAAAGATCGTAACCCAACAAACTTGCCCCATTGCCGCCCAATAGAGGATTTCTTTGGCTCACTCAGTGCCTTAGTGTATAAAAACAATTGGAGGGCCAAGGACACGAAGCAACTGACTACAAGAATCCGGAATTGTATCCGGAAAAAGGACGTAAGTGCCGTACAACGTTCTTGTGAGAGCATCGCGACAAAGTTGCGTCGAACAGCAGACCACGGCCCTTACTCAAACATTCACTGACATTTTGACGTGGGACAATTAGATAAACAATTGAATAACTGTAAAATGTTAAGCGTTATCTAAACGCCCTAACTACCTCGTTTTGATTGGTCCGATTTACGGTTTCCCCAACACAACCATCAAAACCAAGCAGCCTTGGGGAAATCAGCATTGCAAATACATGAAAATATGGGGACCTTTGTTCTCACCGAAATATGTTCCCTAACACAGACTTCAAAATCAAGCAGCGTTAGAGAAATCGGCATTGCAAATACATGAAGGTCGGGGGTATTTTTGTTCCGACTGAAATGTGTTTCACTAACACAGACTTCAAATCCATGAAGCGTAAGGAAATTGGCATTGCAAATTCATGCAAAATCGGGGGCATTTTTGTTCCGATTGAATTACACAATCTTTTTACTCACAAAGCAAATATATTGAATTCAATTGAATTCGAAAATTGTTTCATTCAAACAAAAATTTAATCAATACAAACAAATGATTGCTAAGCTAAGGTAGTCCCACGCCAACCTTGCGGTTATATCATAGATATAACCCACCCATTTTTTTTTAAAGAAAATACAATATGTTATTAATAAAAATACTGAAATCGATGAAAAAAAAATTTTTTTTTATATGTGATTGAAACAATTCTCATTTTTTATGTAACACCCGTTATTATATGTCATATTATGTCACTTTAGAATGCATTGGTATTGTGAAAAACTTTTAATAACTCTTCTTTGAATGGTTTAATGGCCCTGAAAAGCGCCGTGTTTTACGGTGGCTGGTTTTGCCACCAAAGCAGTTTGTATAAAGAACAAACGTTTCTCTTCTGCTACCTGCTGATGTTTTGCGATTGCGTTTGCCACTGGCCACTCACGGCAACTGCCTGTTGTTGTCTTGATGTCCACCGAACCGAATGTGGTCTGTTCTGAATGCGGGTTTTCTTATCGTTGCGAGCAGCTTTGCCAGCCAACTCGATCACTTCGGCGGCCGAAACTATATAACGCCGGCTAGGTGGACTGGTGCACTGGTACTAACGCGCTCGGCCTAGCTACCCTTGCGGAGCAATTGGCGGATACACCTACGGGGAATTGCAGACCAACACAGTTCGAGCGGGATTTCGCCTTTCCCTTCCCTTTTCCTTCTTTGTCATGTCCAGACATGGCTGCTTGTGTTGGTTTGTTGATGTGTTGTGATGCGAAACGATGTGGTGTACGGTTTGGATGAGAATGATCGTTACGGTAGCGGAGCGGGGATTTTTAAGTTGACTGGCTGGCTCGAGAATTACGCATGAGTGAGACTGCGAGCAATGTTTCGTTCATTTTTTTTCTTTTTCCTTTCCAATCGTGTTTCATTCTACTTCGCTGCTGCTCTGGTTGCCCGTTTTGGTCGGTACGGTTTGAGGAGCACAAAATGGACCAATCAAAAATGAGCACATATTGTATTTGGACAATGCTTGATATTTCACAATTATTCAATTATTTATCTCAAGAAAAATGAAATGTTATTCGTTATGATAGATGCGTAGATATATTTCCTATCAATTGATGCAAAAACCTTTGCGATCTATTGAAAAATGCTCGAGTTATAAGCGTTCCAAATCTTGCATTTTTTCCTACTTGTTCAGTGCCTAGATTTTCATTTCACCCCCTATATCTTCCGGTTAGACGTAGTCCTACGTCAAAAGTTGAATGCAGTCCAGGAAGGATATAAATAAACAGCATTTTCAAAGTAATAATTGGAGGGTAGAGTGTGTGTGTGTGTGTGTATGCGTGTATATGTGAAAATACGTAAGTATATGTGTGAGTATCATCACTCCTTACAATCGTCATACCCACAAACGCATGAAAACGGAAGTTACGAGTCGTTCATTTGGAGGGTACGCATAGCATTTTGTAATTTCGGTACAGTGTGCGATAAAGTGTTGCTCTAATTTACTCCAAACTTTGATCGATTGGCTAGAAAAAACGGCTGAACGTATCAAAATTAAATGTACACAGGAGTTTTGGGGATACACTATGCTAAAAATTTACCTACTAACAAAACTACAGAATATTTTTTAATACACTATAAAAAACGTGATTTTGACCCTTTTTAAAATTGATTCAAATTATTTTTTTCGTCAATGCAACAAATTAACTTTATACAAAGTTTATTGGAGTTTTCAAAACTACCTCTCCGTTTGCGATGCGATAATCATTTATTGAATTATTTATGATCAAAGATTAAGGGGTAACTTTTCATTCAAACAAAAATATCTTTGTATGTAAAGGTCCTACATGAATGTTATAGAAATCAAATGAAAGCTGTTTAATAAGGTTAATTGGATTTGTTATTGAGTAGGTTTGCTAAGAGGAGTTAGTCCTCTTAGTACATTGTGTTAGTCTACAAAAAGTTTGAAAAAACAGAAAAAAATCGATTTTTTATTACTTTCTGATATTTTTTGTCCACTATATCTACATACACCCAGATAAAAATATGTTCATAACATACTTCTAAACAAGAAAGTTTGAGCTTCAAAATGATATGCATCTCATCTTCATACGTTGATTTGTCAAGAAGTTACAGCATTTCAAAAATCATTTTGCACTTTGCACTGTGTTTCTCTAACTTTTTTGTCCAATGTATATCTAAATCAAAATACTATATTTTATTCAAATAGATATATTTATCATGTTTTTTAGAATTTTTGATATTTTGACAACTAAACATCATACCGGTCAAAATGACCGGTTTGGTAGAAATAGGTATATAACAACTGTCGGTAGTTCTAGTGTTAAGTTTAGAACACCTCAATACCACCCCAACTTTAGTTTCTGTTAAAATGTCAGTTGGGCCCTTGTGATTTTAAACAATAGGATTATTTTCTGAAAAAAAATTCAATTATTTTTACCAAATAAAACAATACTTTTCTTATGTAGTGGATATTATATGAAAAGTAACATAACCAAATCGAAATCTGTGACGTCACATATTTTGTTTATACTAAAAATCTTCCCACCTTACATAGTACATCTTGGTTGATTGCTACCCAGCTAGCAACATAAATAGAATAACAGGTATATTATTCCCCGCTCTGTGCATGTGTGGTAGGCAAAAAAATTATAGGAGGTTGTGTCCAAGATACGACCGCATTGTTGACGTAGAACTACGCTGTTATTTTATATAAGTCGCTTGTTTATACCTTCGGATATTATTCTATAATGCTGTGAAATTTTAGAAACAACTGCTTGGTAGAATAATCTCTGAAATGATTTTTTCATTGTAGAATCAGTTGACGATAATTGATTGATGATTCATTCTTGCCCTCGCAAAACAATCGTATGTCGCAATTTATTTCATGTCAATGCATTGAAAATTTACCTAGAAGGCTATTCCGGTGGCCTTTTTCGAAATTGACATAGACTCGGCTACAGTCGATTATATACATGTTGCACCAGCACCATTATTCCACATCTCATAACTACATCAATATATCTTTGGCACCGCATGGAAACAACAACAATGACAACACTTGCAAGTATCAAATATCATGCTACATATTATTTAGTATTGCCTCAAAGGAATCGCACCTCTAGACATCGTTCGTACAAACTGAGCGTAAACCAAGCGCCAAACAAGTGTTCACCATAGCATGCATACAGAGCCATACATTGGCTTGAAACTACTAGCAATATAAACATTTCTCATCATTTTGCTCTATTCTCAAAAGAAACGCTTCTGTTAATATTACTGGCCTCGAAAAGAGTTGCATTACTTTCTCATGCTCGAGAGAAGCGCAGCTGTCACCCTTAGTGGAGGATGTTTTGCTACTGGCAAGCAAAACCTAATCACATACAAAATTCCAGAACATTTACTTTCTTTATGACTAAACAAGAGAAATAAACTCTTTTTGTTAATAACAACCTCGGAAACAGTAGCAATGCTTCATTATGATCAATATTAGCGCAAATGCAATCCTAGTTGATAGCAGTTTTGCGAATGGCACGCGAACCCAAATAACTTATAACATTCCAGTAAGACATTCAAGATGCTTGGTATTCCCAAATAATTTTTTGGTGCACAACCTTAACGTCTGCTTCGCCATAACGTCAGTTTAATGCATTGATGCACCAACGAAGCCCTTATGAAGACGGAAAATAAACAATGTTAACTGCATGGAAAAAGACTGAATTATGCCACACGCTCGAGCCTGCCTTCCTCTTCTTCTTGTTCATCACACACTACGCGAAGCGTCCAATTTATGACGCGGAAAGAAAAACACACGATACGAATAACGCGACAAACGAACAGAAAAACCAAACGACGATATCCAAGTTGGATTACCACTGGTGGGGTCCAATCTTAGATCGAAGCGCAGCGAAAGCAAAGTGAACTGGATTACTCAACAGTCCGATGCCGAATGAAAGTTTGCCTCAGCGAGATCCACTGTTTATACTCTAGGCAAGTATTCCCCTTCATTTTTCTTCTTTTCCTTTGTTCACGGAGACTTTAAATCCTACGATTTCCCCTCCGTTGGTCGTCGATAAGTTGCTCGTTATTGATAGTTCTGTTCGGGAAAGCACTCAAATGGACAGAACAAGTGTATGGGAAAATAGAAACACTTAAAGTTTTCATGAATTTTAACCATTTACTAACCAGGGGATTCTATTGTATGGCATGTTAAACAAATCTTACGTAATTTCCGATTCGTTTAGTATGTAGATCGCCAGAATCCGTTCGCGGCAAAAATAGTTATTAACGTTAACTTTATTTCATAAAAACGTGACCTGTTTTCTGATTTGACACCCTTAATGAAAGACGTAGTTCTACGTCAAAAAACAGGAAGTGGGTTATATCTATGGTATAACCGCAAGGGTGACGTAGGACTATCGTTGATTTAGAGATCATTTGTTTGAAGTTGAATCTAAATCCATTCTGAATGAATGAATAAATGAATATTTGGGGGACTTCGAAAACGAGAGCGTTACGTTGGAGGCACAAGGTTTTATGCATCCAATATAGGATACGAAAAACCTTGTTCTGAAGAATAATCTTCAGAAGCTTTCCTGCTAACTGTACTTGATTGACAAATCACAAACCCAAATGTATTATATGGATATTTTATGGATAGAAAACATTGAAATAAACTCTTCCGCTTGAATGTAACTTTCAATTTCAAGGTGAACTGGCAGATTATTTTCCAGCAACGATTAGATATTTCCACATTTTCCTCGATACTGGAAGCCCACCAGTGGTTAATGCTAATTCGGTAACCGCCGTGTTAATACTTGATTGAAACAAATTTGGTCACAGTGTTACATGGATAGAAAACATTCAAATAAACTCTTTCACATGAATGTATTTTTAAATTCCCAGAGGAACTGGCAGATTATTTTCCGGATCTTTCTCGATGCTGAATGGCATCCAAACGGAAAGAATTCCGTGCGTGTATGTGTGTGTATAGCGGCTGCTTCGATGGTCACCTTCTCTTCTGAAGGATCGGCTTCTCTGTGCTCCCTCACAGTTTCAAACAAACTGCTTGCGTTTCAGGGCAGATCTCGATCCTTCGCCGTCCAGCACCCTCAGGAACGATGTTGTCTTGTCGATGTCCTCACGAAAAATGAATGCATCTCACCGCCATATATCGCTTAAGTATGCTTTTTGTGCGTGATTGAATCGAGAGAAGGCGTGGTTTACGATGGCAATTTGGAAGGCAAACTAGAGGGGAATGAACTCCCTGAGCTCGGAACTTTCGGCGACTGAGCAATAATCGATTGCGGGCGCATACAATATTGGATACGGAAATATCCTACTGATGGGAAAGAATAATCTTCAGAAGCTATCCTGTTAATTGCGATTGATTGAAAAATCACAAAACCAAATGTATTTGGTCACAGTGTTACATGGATAGACAACATTAAAATAAACTCTTTCACATGAATGTATTTTTAAATTCCCAGAGGAACTGGCAGATTATTTTCCAGCATTGATTAGATATTTCCGGAACTTTCTCGATGCTGAATGGCATCCAAACGGAAAGAATTCTGCGCGTGTATGTGTCGTTCCTTCGCCGTCCACCTCCTCCAGCACGTTAGGCAACGATGTTGTCTTGTCGATGTCCTCACGAAAAATGAATGCATCTCACCACCAGAATATCGCTTAAGTATGCTTTTTGTGCGTGATTGAATCGAGGTGTGGTTTACGATGGCAATTTGGAAGGCAAACTAAAGGGGAATGAACTCTCTGAGCTCGAAGCTTTCGGCGACTGAGCAATAATCGATTGCGTACGCATACAATATTGGATACGGAAATATCCTACTGATGGGGAAGAATAATCTTCAGAAGCTTTTCTGCTAATTACACTTGGTTGAAAAATTACAAAGTCAAATGTATTTGATCGCTGTGTTATATGGTTAGAAAACATTAAAATAAACTCTTTCACATGAATGTATTTTTAAATTTCCAGAGAAACTGGCAGATTATTTTCCAGAAATGATTAGATCTTTCTGGAACTTTCTCGATGCTGAATGGCATCCAAACGGAAAGAATTCCGCGCGTGTATGTGTTATAGCGATGTCTTCCCTGGGAACCGTTTGTGGCATCACTCTCCTCCTGATGGGTTCCCTTCTGGCCTAGGGTGCACAAACAGGCTCTTGGTGACACCGTTCATCCGCGCATTCATGATAAACGAAGTTAGCTTCACCACAACAGCGACAACATGCTCCAATCGCTGTTCAATTAGAACTGAGTGGATTTCCGAGCGGCGCTCGCTTATATACCGATTGGTGATTTCAATACTCTGTTTTGAAAGCAATTTTAAGACTATTGAAACACGTTTTTGGATAAAAAAGTAACAAGTATAGAACGCGTAGACATTTTATCTTTCGACTGAGGTGTTTATCATACCATTTCGTTTAGTTGTTTAGGAGCTATTAACGCTCAAAATCTCGGTCTCCGGCGTAACGCTTTCGTTTTCGAAACTTTTATTTTACACCCCGGTATAGAAATGAAAGACGTAGTCCTACGTCAAAAAATTTTGAAACCAAACCATCAATTGAATGCATGTTTTTCTTCACGTTGTAACGCAAAAATGTTCCTAAATATGCTAAAAATCGATAAAACGACAGTTTACCTAATCATTCTAAAGTTATAAGCACTATAATTATCTAATGGATAAAAAAAACGTCTGTATCCAATAAACTTTTGCCATTTACATCTCAACGACTTATCTGTCGGAAAGCGATGGAAAGATATCCTGTTCTCTTTGTCACTTTCAGTTGTATAATCGTTCCGGCATCGCTTGACTGTACACCACGATATTATGCTGAAGTAAACAGTCAGGGATCACAATACTATTGTGGAACGATCAAATCAAACTTTACCTACAATAAAAATACAATGCACTATCGTATCTCTCATCGGATTGATTTCAAGTGTGGTCACTTTTCCTTAGTTTTGTTACTGAACATTTTTGTCCATGGATTACAATGAGATCTAGCTCATAGATTCAGGGTCGTTTCGGATGTGAGGCGTTCTAAATCACGACAACTAGTTTTTAGACTAAACTAACCTTAACATTTATTGTTCACATACATTTTCTTTGTCTCCGGATCCACCCAAGCCACCACGCCACGTCTCCTGCTGCTGCTGCTGTTGCTGGTTCCCGATGTCCTGGATGACTCCTCTTCAAGAACTGCCGGTATTCCGGCGGGAAAATCTCTGCTGTCACGCAATGCTGCGCGTGATGACGTAACAAGGTGTACGCTCTCTCGAATAACTCCAAAATTCTTGGGCGTAGGCCGTGGCACTTTGAAAACTGTCACACGGCTTTCCGTTCACTTGCACGAACGTTTTCTGGGATTTTTCCACAGGAGTTCCGATCCCTACTTTCTCACTCGAGTTACACCGTTGATGCGTGATATAATCACCGGCGAATAACTTCCACAGAACGTGTGGTTTAACTACGTGTTGCCTCTTAGACTCTCGAGGGCCGAATCGTCCTCTTACACTTCATTCGACGTCCTTTTATTATCTCTCCCATTCCTATTGACCGGACATGGCGGGAACCGGATCCTTGGCTGTGTTGAATATGGCATGGTAGCTTGGGTGACTGGTGACAGGCTTGGGCGGCGGTTGGTTGAAGTTTTACATTATATAAATGATATTTCGAGCTTACAATTATATTTAGTATACAATCGATACGTATTTTTACTACAAATAAAACAGAAATTCTATTTCAAACGAAAAACATTAGTTTGTTTCAAGCGTTACGAGTGGTGAATACAATAATGAGCCGACTTCATACACAGTAAATACATATGTTACCGCACACTGGTAACAGTTTTGAAACAAGTAATAACGCACAATATTTAAAAACAACTTCACGGCGTTGAACAAATCGAGAATTTTTTGAAATAGGCTTCTTCTTCTTCTTCAACAGAAGCAATGTAATATACCTGTTATTCTGTATACGTTGTCTAGCTACAACGTGGTTTTTAATTACCTTCAGGTGACCTAGATTTCTTGTATCGTACAGGAAAATAACACACAGATAAAAGAGCGTGTGGAATTGCGATATTTTGCTCAAAAACTTTACCAAATTTACGAATCATGAATCCACATACCGCTACAATTCCCGTTTTCCGAAGAATATTATAGCCTAACTAAGTGTTTGTTTAAAATATCGAACGATTTTTACTATAAAAAATAAAATAGTACATTTTTCATTAAAAGATTAAACAGGAAGTGGGTTATTTCTTTGCTATAACCTCAAGGGTGACGTAGGACTATCGTTGATTTAGTGATCGTTTGTTTGAAGTTGCATCTGAATCAATTCTCAATAAATGGATGAATCAATAAATTGCAAGATTGGTGAAAGTTCTTCTTTTAAATCTGGGAGCGGGTGGGTATATGTATGAAATTATCATATATATTTAGAAAACTTCAATTGAACTATTTCAAAGTTGGTAAGTGGCCCTGAATAGAACCGGTTTGGTGTTATGTGAAGTTGAAATGAGCGATTGCCGGATGGTTTGATTGATGAGCCCATGTGCGGATCTGAAAATAAACAATTGGTATAAATAAAATTATAACAAGATCTATGTAAAATGTGTGTGTATGTGTGGCGGCTGCTCCGATGCATCAAATGGAACCAATTTTCGATGCTGATACTCTCTTGGTCGCCTTCTCTTCTCCTTCTCCTTCTCCTCTATCGGCTCTTCTGCGCTTCCTCACAGTTCGAAACATACTGAATGCGTTTCAGGTCAGGTCAGGTAATGACCTGAATCGCCCGATTAATCGAATATTGAAAGACAATTATTCGAATGAATCGAATACTGAAAAATGTCCCAACGATTAATCTATAATCTAATAAATGAAAATTCTAGACATCACTAGGCGTCCACACAAAGAATGAGAATGCGTTTCACCACCAGAATATCGCTTAAGTATGCTTTTTGTCGGTGATTGAATCGAGAGAAGGTGTGGGTTACGATGGCAATTTGGAAGGCAAACTAGAGGTGAATGAACTCTCTGAGTTTGAAACTTTCAGCGACTGAGCAAAAATCGATTAATTTTATGTGATTTTCGCGATGTGAAACATTTTCCATTGCGCGCGCATCCAATATTGGATACGAATATATCCTACTGATGGGAAAGAATAATCTATATATATATATATATATATATATATATATATATATATATATATATATATAATTCCGCGCGTGTATGTGTATGTGGCGGCTGCTCCGATGCCTCAGCGCTTCCCTGATGATCGAAGCTTCACCATTACAGCGACAACATGCTCCAATCGCTGTTCAATTACGACTGAGTGGATTTCCGAGCGGTGCTCGCTTATATAACGATTGGTGACTTCAATAGTCTGTTTTGAAAGCAATTTCCAAGCTTTTGAAACAAGTTTTTGGATTAAAAAGTAAGAAGTATATATCGCGTAGACATTTTATCTTTCGGATGAAGTGTTTATCATACCATTTCGTCAGTTGCAATGCAATACATGCATCGAGCTGTGTTTCCTTAACACGGACTTCGAAATCACTGTGCCTGGGGGAATACGCTTTGCAAATATATGCAAGCCGTGAGTATTTTTGTACTCACTTGTCCGGAATATGTTTCCGTAAAACGTACTTCTAATCTAAGAAGCCTGAGAAAATCGTAATTCGGGTACTAGAGGTTCAAAAACTACGTAAACATGAGAGATGCAATAATTTTTAGAAAGAAATGTGAAATACAATGATCGTTTGACAATTCTTCCGTTCACATATTTTGGTCATCAAATTTACTTGTAACGAAGAACATAATCTATCACAATGCATGAATTGATCTTACATGGCATTTGTTCAAAACTGTTACTTACAAAGCAAATATGTTGAGTTCGATTGTATTCGGAAATTGTTTCATTCAATTGAAATCTAATCAAAACAATTCAACTAAGAAAACGGTAGTCCCACGACTACCTTGCGGTTGTATCATAGATATAACCCATCTTTTTTTTCTCTCACAGAATTAAAAGAGATATCCCTTTTCAGGGCCCTCATTGACCATCTTTGTTTTGTTACAGAATAACTTCGTCCACGCAACAATCATCAGCGATGGAGATCGATCTACGGTCGAAATAAGATGGATTCATTTGTAAGAAACATCGGGCTGCTGTTCTATTAATAACTCAAATATGATCATATCAACTGTCTCCGCTGTCCGGTGGTCTAACTGGATAATGGAGGAACAGAAGGAATACTCTTACGCCGAAAAGTGGCAACTGTGTAATGTTCTATATATAGATATGATAAATATGTGACATGTACACGATTAAAATTCGGCTCTGTTACAGCTAAGAATGCTAATGAACTTAAAATAAACAAATAAAATAAAATAAATTATAGGAGGTTGTGTCCAAGATACGACCGCATTGTTGACGTAGAACTACGCTCTTATTTTATATAAGTCGCTTGTTTATACCTTCGGATATTATTCTATAATGCTGTGCAATTTTCGAAACAACTGCTAGGTAGAATAATCTTTGAAATGATTTTTCATTGTAGAATCAATTGACGATAATTGATTGATGATTCATTCTTGCCCTCGCAAGACAATAAACTAGCTGATCGTATGCATCAATGCATCAATGCATTGAAAATTTACCTTGAACGCTATTCCGGTGGCCTTTTTCGCAATTGACATAGACTCGGCTACCGTCGATTATATACATGTTACACCAGCACCATTATTCCACATCTCATAACTACATCAATATAGCTTTGACACCGAATGGAAACAACAACAATGACAACCGTTGCAAGTATCAAATATCATGCTACAATTTATTTAGTATTGCCTCAAAGCAATCGCACCTCTAGGCATCGTTCGTACAACGTAAACCAAGCGCCAAACAAGCGTTCGCCATAGCATGCATACAGAACCATACATTGGTGGCATGACGCTACTAGGAATACAAATACTTCTCATCATTTTGCGCTATTCTCAAAATAAACGCTTTTGTTTATATTACTGGCCTCAAAAAAAGTTGCAGTGGTGGAAGAATTTTTGCTACTGGTAAGCGAAACCTAATCATATACAAAACTCCAGAACGACATTAACTTTCTTGGTGACTAAACAGGCGAAATAAACTCTTTTTGTTAATATCAACAAACTCGAAAACAGTAGCAATGCTTCATTATGATCAATATTAGCGCAAATGCAATCCTAGTTGAAGGCAGTTTTGCGACTGGCACGCGAACCTAAATAACTTATAACATTCCAGTAAGACATTCAAGATGCTTGGTATTCCCCAAATATTTTTTTGGAGCATAACCTTAACGCCTGCTTCGCCATAACGTCAGTTTAATGCATTGATGCATTCTCAAAGGCATCAAAGAAGCCGTTTACATTTTAGACCGACGCGCCGAAATCGCCTACTTCGCTGTCGTTCGATGCGGTGTCACACTCGCGAAGGCTCGGGTCAGTGCGAGCGCTTTTCACTGCACCAACACCTTCCTCTTCTTCTTGCCCATCACGCACTACGCGAAGCGTTCAATGTGATGGGGTGCAATCTTAGATCGGAGCGCAGCGAAAGCAAAGTGAACTGGATTGCTCAACAGTCCGATGCCGAATGAAAGTTTGCCTCAGCGAGATCCACTGTTTATACTCAAGGCAAATATTCCCCTTCATTCTTCTACTTTTCCTTTGTTCACGGCGGCTTCAAATCCTACGATTTCCCCTTCATTGGTCGTCGATAAGTTGCTCGTTATTGACAGCTCTGTTCGGGAAAGCACACAAGTGGACAGAACAAATGTATGGAAAAATGAAAACGCCTAAAGTTTTCATGAATTTTAACCATTTACAAACCAGGGGATTCTAATGTATGGCATATTAAACAAATCTTAGGTAATTTCCGATTCATTTAATATGTAAATCGCTAAAATCCGTTCGCGGCAAAAATAGTTATTAACGTTAACTTTATTTCATAAAAACGTGACCTGTTTTCTGATTTGGCTCCCTTAATGAAAGACGTAGTTCTACGTCAAAAAATTGAAAGAGGAGAAAAAGCAAACTAGAAAGTGATCTACTATTATTGGAATGGTAGCCCAAAAATGTGGTAATTTGGGCCATCAAAATTTTGAACAATTAGATGCTCCTACAGGGAATCAATGCACATAAAGCTAGGAGGTGATCTGGCGTAGTGGTAACATCCATACCTCTCATGCAGAGTACGAGTTCAATTCTCGCTCCCGACATTCTTCCAAAAATGGAGGTAAAAGTGACAAACCAGCCGAAATGTGTTGAAAGTCACTTTTATAAAGAAAAGAAAATTTTATGAACGATTCAAGTTTATCAATCGATACTTATGATTATCTCTATAATTGCGAAAAGTTATTTTGGAATTTAAACAAAATCATGTCGAATTTGCTGTTAGGTGCTAAACAGTAAGGTAAATGTAATTTTGAGGAGTTGTGAAGTATGCCAATATGATCGAAAGCACGATGATGCATTGAGTCGTCATGGTTACGTACAGTTAATTCATACTTTTCGTTGAGATTGGTCAGTGCTGCGCTTTAAAGAATATTAAAACATTTTTTTTAGATCGTGGTAGTTAAGGGCCTTTTTGGAGATATGTATTGCCGCGACTAAGTAAAAGTTTATCGATCGGATAGGAGGGATATGAAACAGGGACACAACGAAGGAAACATCATTAAACGTTGACATCGGCGTTTCTGAGGAACAGGTATAGATGAAGCAGAAGATCAGGATCACGGCTACCTAAGATATCCCGGACGGGGATATCCGATTGTCTGCCTTGTGCTCTTAGTGCTCTAGAGAGCTGAGAGCGAGCAGCATGGAACCGGATATACGACCAGACAACATGCTCGATGTCGTGGTAACCATCGCCACAATCACAAAGATTGTTTGCTGCGAGCCCAATGCGATAGAGATGCGCGTTTAGGTTGTAGTGATTGGACATAAGCCGAGATATCACGCGAATGAAATCACGACCTACATTCAATCCCTTGAACCATGCCCTCGTCGAGACCTTAGGGATAATCGTGTGTAACCAACGACCGAACTCATCTCCACTCCACATGCGCTGCCAACTTACGAGCGTATACTGACGAGGAATGTGGAAAAATTCATTATAAGCAATTTGCCTTTCAAAAAGAGTGCCTTCTAAAGCGCCCACCTTAGCTAGCGAGTCCGCTTTCTCATTCCCCGGAATCGAGCAATGAGAGGGAACCCATGCTAAGGTAATCTTGAATAATTTTTCGACCAAAATACTCAATAGTTGTCTTATTCTTGTTAGGAAATAAGATGAGCGTTTATCAACCTTCATTGAGCGGATTGCCTCTAATGAGCTGAGACTGTCTGAAAAAATAAAATAGTGGTCGATGGGCAATGTTTCAATGATCCCCAGTGCGTAGTATATCGCACCCAGTTCAGCAACATACACGGAACAAGGATCTTTGAGTTTGAAAGAGGCACTGGAATTTTCATTGAAGATGCCAAAGCCAGTGGACCCGTTTATGAATGAACCGTCAGTAAAGAACATTTTATCAGATCTAACTATGCCCCCATATTCTGCCGAAAATATCGGCGGAATAGAATCTGAGCGTAGATGATCTGGGATTCCATGGATTTTTTGTGAAAATATGTTTTTTAAACTAATAAATAACTCACTCGTATTATCATAATAGGTAGTATTGCGATGATAGGTACTTCTACCCTATTGTAACTGTGAATACTGGTTTGATTTATTATTAACGCTGACAATGTTTCTCCTCGACAGTGTAATTTGGAATGACCGTACAATAGAGTGTCACGCTATTTATCTAAGCTCTCGATCTAATTTGGCCTTTCTTGCATCTCCTTCCTATCTACTCTATACGTGTTACTCTCACAGCATCCACAGTATACTAATATACTGTGGTGTGTGGGTATACTATGATCGGGTAAAGCGGATTTATATCTATCCTTCAACATCCCGCCCCCTTTGAAATACGCAGCAATTTCAAAATTTCCACCGTTATTCAATGTCGTTTTTCCCATCTGTGCAGAGGATGTCCAATGGTCCATGGGTGTCACTGTTGGCGTGGAAATGGCATGGGTATCAGAGTTGTTGTTTGTTAGGCTTCCTTCTCTGCCATCTCGATCCTTTGCATGAGTTCTGTAAAAAATGAGAGGCGGCTTTTTATCTGGAAATAAACACTGAAACAAACACTTCCCTGGTGAGGAGGCCCACGGCCTCCGCTTTCACCCTAAGTGATGCGGGTGAACTAAACAATACGATTGGAATCCGACATGTTGTTCAAGTTGACTTCTTGTAGGATCCCTTCATCGTTAAACTGGTGGAACTAGCTCGGCTATCTCGGTGATGTGGACGTCAATAATGCTGGAGGACAGTACATAGGTTTTTTTTTGAGATCATTTAATGAAACAGGACTTAACTGGAGTGCGGGGACTAACTCGTCCCCGCAGGCACCCTTGTGGTGCAAATGTGGAAGCTGGATCAGGGTGTAGAAGTTGGATGTGATTGCATGTTATCCCTTATAGAAAGTATACATATTTTGGATATGCCTCTCCGGAAGGACCCATCTCTCGTTCTCACGGTGACTACTCTTATGTTACCATCTGCTCCAGGATGTATATCTGTTACTCGCCCTATATGCCACTTTAGAGGAGGAGCATTGTCTTCCCTTACAAGAACCATTGTGCCCTTGAATAGGTTATCTCTTCGGCGTGTCCATTTGGTTCGGTTGTGGAGTTCAGAAAGATATTGTGTGGACCACTTCCGCCACAGCAGCTGCAAAAAATGTTGTACTCTTTGCCATCTGGAGAGACGGTTCTCAGGAATATCGCTCAATTCCGGTTCTGGAATGGCAACAAGCGGACGATGTATCAAAAAATGACCAGGTGTAAGTACATCTAGGTCAGCTGGATCACTACTTATTGGAGTTAATGGCCTGGAATTGAGGCATGCTTCAATTTGAGCAATGATTGTGTTGAACTCATCGGGTAGCATAATATGGAGACCGATGACCTTCTTCATATGACCCTTCAATGCCTTAACACCGGCCTCCCATAGCCCACCGAAGTTAGGAGAATTAGCAGGAATGAGCTTAAAATCAATTCCATCGTTGGATGCTTCCCGAAGTGTGGCTCGTTGGAATTGTTGATCTCGAAATAGATTTTTCAAATCTTGAAGTTCTCTCCGCGCTCCGACGAAACATGTGCCGTTATCGCACATTATTGTGATTGGTCGACCTCTTCTTGCTGTGAAGCGTTTCAGTGCCGCTATGAAGGCTTCGGATGTCAGATCAGCCACCATTTCAACATGTACTGCCTTAGTTGCAAGGCATATGAAAATTGCGACCCAACATTTTACTGGAGTTGTTCTTCTATTAGGATATCGTATTTGAAAAGGGCCACAGTAATCAACCCCGACATTAAGAAATGGCGAAGCTGGAGTTACTCTCTCGCTAGGTAGATCAGCCATCAACTGTTCATGAACCCTCGGTTTGACTCTGAAGCAAGTTAAGCATTCGTGAATCACAGTGCGTACTAATCGGCGAATACTTAGAATCCAAAATAGTTCTCGAATTCCGGCAACAGTCAACTGTTGACCAGCATGGAGCAGTTTGAGATGGTAGAACACAGCAATCATTTTTGTAAATGGATGATGAGAATCCAGAATCATTGGATGCTTTCTGTTTGATGAGATTTGAGCTCTTTCGAGCCGTCCTCCAACGCATATTGCACCGTTAATCATACGAGGTACCAAAGATTTGAGTCTCGACGTTGGTTTCACCTCCCTTCCTGCAGATAAAGCGACCAATTCACTAGGAAAGCTTTCTGCTTGAGCTAAACGAACTAGTACGTATAAAGCTTGATTTAGCTCAGCATATGTCAAGAAATCCATCTTCCTTCTACTATTCCGATTCAAAATTTTGCAATTATAACTAAATCGACAAATCCAGGCTACTAGTCGTATTAAATTCAAATATGACGATTTTAAAGTGAAAATTTCATTCACATTGGAGATTTGGATAGCGTATGAAACCTTATGTTCTTCAATCAGGGTGGGGTCTAAATCGTCTAACTTAGTTGCATCCGCCTTGGGCCAACTGTGTGATTCTCCCGTCAACCATGTAGGTCCGGTCCACCATAAGCTATTGTCCTTCAATTGAGAAGGAGTTAATCCTCTGGAGATCAAGTCCGCAGGATTTTCCACACCAGAAATATGATACCATTTACCGGTCCGAGTGATGTGTTGTATTTCTGAAACTCGGTGTCCGACAAAGGCATCCCATCGAGAAGGCGGAGAGGACAACCAACATCTCACGATGGTTGAATCTGTCCAAAAGTAAGCATGTACTCTGATTCTGAGACCTTCAATTACGGTCTGGTATAAGTGGCTAAGTAATTTAATGCTGCCGACAATTCTAAGCGAGGAACTGTCTGCTTTTTCCGTTTACGAGTATCATCGTGTATTGGGGTGACTCTCGACTTTGCCGTCAAAAGTCGTACCGAAACGTTTCCCTCGGATGTAGTGCACCGCAAATAAATGCAGGCCCCATAAGCCTTTTCTGAGGAATCTCCAAAACCATGCAAATCAACTGAAATAACGTCGGTTCCGTAAGATATCCACCGTGGCACAGGAATATCATTCAGTTCTGAAAGATTACTTCGAAACTCTAACCAATTCGATTGTAGTTCTTTGCAAAGGGGTTCATCCCAGGAAACCTGCATCATCCATAAGGTCTGAAGAAAAATTTTCGCTTGGACGACTACGGGGCCTATCAATCCCAACGGATCGAATAAACGCGCGGCATCTGAAAGCACAGTTCTTTTTGTTATTGACGTTGATGAATGCCATGTTGGAATTTTAAATTTTAGATTATCGGTATAAGTCTCCCAGATCAGTCCGAGTGTTTTCACTTTGTGGGTTGGTGAATTCAAATCGACAAGCGTGCTTTCATCCCATAGTTTCCTTGGGATTGATTGGAGGAGTTCCGGGCAATTAGGGTTCCATTTTCTGAGATTGAAACAGGCAGATTCAAGAAGGTTGCGCAACTCCACGCAAAGGCTCTGTCCTTCTGATATTTCGTGCGCTCCAGACAACAGATCATCGACAAAAAAATCCCTTTTCAGACATCTTGACGCAGAAGGATATTTATCCTTGCCCTCATCGGCCAACCGTTGCAAACATTTTGTTGCCAAATATGGAGCAGAAGATGTTCCAAATGTCACAGTGGATAGTTCGAAAATCTTCAGTGGCTGTTCGCTGGTTTCTCTCCAAAGAATACGTTGTAAGGGTCGATCTTGGGGGTCAACGTCGATCATTCTGTACATTTTTTCGATGTCTGCAGTAACAGCATAACGAAAAAGACGGAATCGTAGCATGATGGAGAACAAATCTTCCTGTACTACAGGGCCCACCATCAGCGCATCGTTCAAAGAAATTCCTGTATTCGACTTGCACGAGGCATCAAAAACGACTCTTAATTTTGTCGTAGTTGAGTCTAATTTGATTACCGCATGATGCGGCATATAATAACTGATGGGTAGATCTGATTGATCCTTTGGTATTTCTTGCATATGGTTCATAAGCAAATATTCGTTCATAACTGCTACATACGCAGTTTTAAATTCATGATTGTAATTCAGCCTTTTCTCTAATGCCAGAAATCGTTTTAAAGCCGTTTCCTTCGAGTCTCCCAGGTTTTTCAGCACAGATTTTTTTTTTGGAAGAGTAACCAAGAATCGTCCATTCGTGTTTCTAGTCGTTGTTTCTCCGAAGAATTCTTCGCAAGCCGTTTCTTCGATTGAATATTTATTGGTACGGTCACACGATTCTATCTCCCACAATTTAGTGAGAAGATCATGTACTTCTTCAGTGGAGAATGAATGAGCTGCAATCGTTGCATGGAAAAATGGTTCCTGTGGAACTCGTCCTGAAGCAATCCATCCCAGTTTGGTGTTTTGGAGTGTGGGACCATTTGGCGACAGCCTCATTTGATCATGTAGCAACAAATCAAAGAAAATTTCAGCACCGACTATCAAGTCTATTGGTGAAGACTCGTTGAATCTAGGATCAGCTAGAATGACATTGTCAGGCAGCCTCCAATTACTACAATCAATGTTTGTTCTGGGCATATCTACAGTTATTCGTGGCAGGACATGAAATTTTAATTCTACTGAAAATTGTGCAACACGAGAACTAATTGTAGCAAGCACAGATTGCGTTGAGTGAACCAATGAATCCGCTCCAATACCCTTTATTGGTAGATTTTCTCGAAAACGTTGAAATTTCAGTCTTTGGGATAACGATTCCGTCATGAAGCTCAGTTGAGAGCCAGAATCCAGTAAAGCTCTCGCAAGTGTACAGCCTCCGAAACGGTCACTAATTTTCACAAGTGCGGTAGACAGAAGAATTGTGTTTATGGCTCGTGGTTTTGCTGAGAGGCATGTAGTAGTGTGACTAGTACTGGGTGTGTCTGATTGTGAAGGAAAATTGGCGGATTGTGAATGGGTCTCAAATGCTCTCATTTGTTGCGCAGGATTTCGATTCAATGAGCGAGAAAATTCTAGGGAGTTCTGGTTGCGATTATTTGACGGAATTGAATGCATTCGCGGTTCATTTATTTGCGATTGTGGGCTGGGTTGTACTGATTCTATCGATGGTCCTCTCTGATTTACGGAACCAAAATGTAGCATCGAATGATTTCGCAATCCACAATGGCGACAAGAACTTCTTGTACAAAATTTTGCTATGTGATCAGGATATAAGCAATTAATACACAAATCCTAATTCCTCACAATTTCCATACGTTCAGCTATTGTCATTTGTTGAAACCTGCTACATTTGAATGGAGAATGAAGTAATTCTGCACAAAAAGGACATGTGTTCATGAAACTCACAGTGTGACTAAACCCAGTCCTACGATTGCTGGGCAGTTCTTGACCTCGGACCTGAACATTAGCATTCGATTGTAATACTAAGCAATGATTTCTTAAGAAGGTTATAACTTCTTCATACTTCGGAACATCGCTTGATGAAAAATTTGTTTCCCATTCACGGAGTGTGTGTTTATCCAATTTAGAACACAGCTTGTGACCCATGGGAGTGCTCCATCCTCGGGTGTTCTCTCCAGCCTTATTTGGAGATGTTTTTCAAACTCATTTATCAATCTGCTAAGGGCCTCATAACTTTCGTTCTTCATGGGCTCCAAAACATCCAACGCGTCCAAGTGGGTCTTAACAATTAACTTTTTATTGTTGAATCTTCTTTCCAAAAGACTCCACGCAATTTCATAATTCGCAGCTGTTACATCAATACCGTGTACTTCTTGAAGAGCATCACCGCTCAGAGATGTTCGCAAATAGTTAAATTTGTCAACACAATCTAGACCATCGTTTGCATGTATGAGACTAGTAAAGGTATCCCGAAAATTAATCCATTCTTGGAACCTGCCCGAAAATGAAGGCAATTTCAATTCTGGAAGCTTAACACGAGTTGTTGATAATGAATTCGTATTAGCTTGATGGTTCCTACGGGGCGTACCCTGAAATGTTTGCAATGTTTGCTTCAAGTTGATGTATTCATCTTGAAAGGATTTAAATTTCTTGTCGTTTTCTGCTTGTCGAAATGCTGCGTTTGTTTTCCGTTTTCTTTCTAACTGCTCTTCGTCTTCACCTGGTTCTGCAAATTCATCACTGTTTTCTTCCTCTAACGAATCGATGTGCATTCTCACACTGCAATATTTTTCGTAAGAGTCATCCAACAACTTCATGCGTATTCCCAGAGCTCCTTTGTCTCGACACTCCTCATATTCTTGTATGAACACCCTTGTATTTTTCAACGTATTCCACAACAAACGTTCTTGCTTCAGTAAATCCCTAAGCTCTCCTGGCATGATTTTTTCTCACGATTTGTACAAATTTAATAACTCGAAATTGCACCAATTCCCTTCAACCGAAAGTTTCCACGACTCTTTTTTTTTAAATACTGATGGTTATGGTTAATATCACAAAGGCGGGGAATAATTCCAAAATGGTTCCTTTCTTTTCAGTAGGTTCTTTGTTAGACGACCTTTATTGTTAGATATGAACACAATAGACAACACCGTACTCACGTGCTAGTCACCTACATAACCTGTCCCGTGGTGTCCGTACCGTCCGATATGATTCCGAAAGTACGCCAAATCCGTTTGCTTACACCTCGTCCTTCTCAACCGTAGAAGCCGCAATCGAGAATGTTCCGTCTATACCGTTCAATATTCCTTGATCCAACCAGTTGTACTCCGTTAAACTGCAACTCCGTTATTCCTTATCTCCGTATCCTCTGATAATGATCGTCTGCTGCTCTGCTCTGCTCGGCGATGTACACCGGAAATAATCACCAGCGGAATTTTTCCGGCACTCCTGAAGCATCCGGTTCGAAGGACCAGAAAAAAATGTAACTGTGAATACTGGTTTGATTTATTCTTAACGCTGACAATGTTTCTCCTCGACAGTGTAATTTGGAATGACCGTACAATAGAGTGTCACGCTATTTATCTAAGCTCTCGATCTAATTTGGCCTTTCTTGCATCTCCTTCCTATCTACTCTATACGTGTTACTCTCACAGTTACTGTGGTGTGTGGGTATACTATGATCGGGTAAAGCGGATTTATATCTATCCTTCAAAATATCCTTCAACACCTATGTTTACATCAAATATGAGATTTTTGGGAAGAAATAATCACCCTTTTTCCATTAATTCACAAAATAATTATAGGAGGTTGTGTCCAAGACACGAGCACTTTTGTGACGTAGAACTACGCTGTTATTTTTTTCAAGTCGCTTGTTAATAACTTCGAATACTATTTTACACATACACCCTTATCTCCGTTTTGCGCTCTTCTCAATAGAAGCAATATTTCTGGTCTTGAATAGCTTAGCTGTCATCATTGGTGGGGATAGTTTTGCTTCTGTTATGCGAAACCAAATCACACACTAAATGCATGAACAATTATTTTATTGGTGAGCCGATGATAGCCTAGTTTGATGATTCCCCACGCAATTGTGTAGTTCACAACCTTAATGGAATGGCGTCAGTTTGATGTGATAATCACAAGGTCAGAGACATCAGAAAGTTTGCCTCAGCGAGATCCAATATTTATGCTCAAGGTAAATATTCCCCTTCGTTCTTCTTGTTTTCTTTGTTCACGGAGACTTTGAATATCTCCCCTTCGTTGATCGCCGATAAGTTGCTCGTTATTGATGGCATGGGTAGGGAAGCTCACAAACGACCAATGTATGGGAAAATGGAAATGCTTGTAATTTTAATCATTTTAAACCGTTTACACATCAGGGGATTGCAAAATATAGCATAAAAAACAAATCTTAGAAAATTTCCGATTCGTTTGGTATGCAAACCGTCAAAATCCGTTCGCGGCAAAAATAGTATAACTTCATTTCATTAAAACGTGACCTGTTTTCTGATCTGGCACGCTTAATGAAAGACGTAGTTCTACGTCAAAAAAATCATGTTACTAACACTAACGCGAGGACCCCAATAGCATACCTGGTAACTGTCTGGGTACTTTGGTAAAATGCTACCCATCTGTGTTCGAGACGCTACCCATGCACCGGAAGAGCGGGTAGACATACCGGTACAGTAAACATTCACTTACTGGGCGAAAAGAGAAGACCACTTATCGACATTCGCATTTTAACTGGTCCGGCATGTTAAACGTCAAATAAAATCGAGGGAAACTTCAATGAATTGTTTGATTCGCTTAGTTCCTGTAATTGGATAAATAAAAGGATTCCAATGGAAGTTTCGCATTGAGTGCGACAACAGGTATGACATATGATTTGAGAAAATTGTTTTTCTGTAGTTTAATCAATGTTTTTGTCGTGCGAAAATAATGTCAACTTTCATAACATTTAAAATTACATTCGAATGCCCCTCACAGCAAATCTTCCATTTGAATATGGCGTCGATTGTTTACGAAATTGTGCTTTTTAACTGGTCCAAGGACCAGTTAACGTTCGCCCAGTTAAATAGCAGACCAGTTAAACCAGGACCAGTTAGCGAACGATTACTGTCAGCCTGAGGGCATCCGTATACTAGCACATAGGATTTGACAGCGTCAAACATGTCCGGGTCGCAAATGCAATTTGCGACCACTGTCACTCGCGAGAACTGCCAAACTCTCAAGCTGGTGTAAAACAAGGCACTTAACATACTACCAGGTGGGTCAAAACGTGAAGTGGTTTTCTGCAGCCATTTAAAAAATACACAAAAGTAAATTAAGACGATTGAGCACAATTTGTGGAATATACTGATACTTTATGAAATACTCATTGCTATATTCATTATATTCATTACGTTTTACGCTGCAAGCGGTTCATTTATTGTCTTTGCGTTGAAGGCACCATAATGATTTGCGCCATTTGGAAAACGAAATTAAGGACGAAATTAACACACTTCTAGAACAAAAAATTATGAATGAAAATTTACTTTTCTGTATTCAATATGTATTCTATGTAATAGAGTAATACGTTTCCTCGAAAATTGTGAAATAATATGAAACTGAAATTGTGTTTGATGCTGATTTTATATTATAATGGTGAGTTTTTGTGATTATTGTGTTGTAAAATATTTGGAAATATACAACCAAATGATCATTACATTTCACATAAATTTTTTTTTCAAAAAACAATTCTTTTTTTAGTTAGCGAATGGGCGCACCTTGTTCCATAGATTTGCCTTGAGTTCGCCGAGTAATTTGATAGGTTTGGCAGTGACAGCTAAATTTGTGGCACATCTTGACTCGCGGATCATATCCCCTTGCCCGGGGCTTGATTACTGTATATACCAGCCGCATATAAACTCGAGAACAACAAATTATCAATTAGAGGCGAATGAACTGCAAAGTTTAAAGCCTCTTAAAAGCAAAGAAATAAAGAAAGAATTATCATTCATTTCCATTGGACACTAGTGAGGTGCAGTGCGTGAGGTAATATTCAATCTAATATTATTTTCTAGTGAAGAGACGTTTCGTGTGTTTTCCTCAATTGAAGTTATTCGTTTCTGTTATAGATGTTTCATTTTGGACTTATTGGTCTTGAAACTGAGTGGATGATAAATTCGAATGAGAAAAATGGCCTCCGCTTGAGGTTTGTTTTTATTGGGAATATATAAGTAGTCGGTGAGTTACAATATTCAACAAATAGTGTTTGTACATCCTGTTTCCAGAATTTCCTTGTGATCTTATATAATATCATAACCTAACCTATGCTTGTGTTGTGCTGTGAAATCTGAGTAAAGCAGAAGTATTTCAGTCCGGAATACCTTCACGAGTTTCGTTGCTGCGTTTCTCGAAAACGGATCCTACCATCTCGAAGGTAACGACAAATCCTGCATCCAAAAGGCGGCTGAATGTACTCTGGAGCATTCGACGAGTATATGACTAACGCATTCTGTCCCTGGTTGGTCAAGAAAAATGTTGAACCTACGGTCGATGGGCATCGCTCCCTTGCGGCTTTCGACACGATTCAATTCTGTAAAGATCGCGACATTATTTTGGACTGTATGCTTCCAAATCTCATTCATTTCGTTCAGTCAGTAGACGTTTCCTTTTTTCAAACCAATGAAAGCTGCCTGGGATCCTACACTCGTTATGTGGCGTTTTGAAAATAATGGAGGTACAATGAATTCAGAATTCCCAAAATTCCCAAAAATACACTGCAAAACTCCCACAGAGCCTGTGGATAAGACTCTCCCTGTCACAATATTGCTCAGTGACAAAAGTGATGTTCGAAATTTGACTTTAGGCTGATTTAGACGATGCCAGTCAGCGCTCTAGTTGAAGTATACAGTGAATAGAGAATAGACACTCTGTTAAAGTTAGAGGCCAATTACTTGTTCGATTCTGGTACAAGTAACTTGGACAGAGTGTCTGTCCTCTGTTCACTGGATACCTCAACTAGAGCGCTGACTGGCATCGTCTAAATCAGCCTTTTGTTTCTAATCTAACTTTGTTTCTCGTTTGTTTACTTACAGACTTGTGCTTATGACGGCCTATGTCCTGTATTAAGTTGGATATACGTGGGCTGTCCGATAAGTACTTAGCCTTATCGTCCGATGGTGTCAGTGTCGCAAGAGATTACTACCGTGTAGTACATCCTCGTATACGGCTACTGTCAAAACTTCAGCCGCATCGGACTCTTAGTTTTGATTTGACCGTGTGTGGAAGCGGGCGTGTCCGCGGATTTTAGAAAAACGGAAAAGAGCAATATCAGTCGGTGATTCTATTCTTGTTTTTGGAAGGGAAATCGCGCAGCGAAATCAAAGAGCGTTCGGATGCTGTGTACGGTGCCTCTTCTCCTTCGATGGCGACCATCAAACATTGGTTTAACGAGTTTCAACGTGTTCGCACGGCGGTTTTTGATAAGCCACGCCCAGGTGCCCCGAAAACGGCTACCACGGAGGATAACGTGACAAAAATCCACGGTTTGATGTCAGCGGGACGGAAAAATAGCACTCGAAAACATCATAGGAGAAAACACGATTTTTTTTCTTCCCGGAACTCCGTAACCGCGAAGGTAAGGTCCATATCTCCTGGTACTCGGAAATGGAAATATATTTCAATATAATTTATTCTCTTTCCAGACGAGCGTTTTTTTTTCGAGAAGAAGACTGCAGTGACGCTAACTTCCAATGTGAATACGCTGGAACGGGTTCTTCGTGCAAGTATTTAGTTTTAATTATGGAAATTTAGATAGCAGTTTGAGTAGGTTTTGTCGCGAATTATCATAACTTTCGATTTTGAGGACAGTCATTTCAATAATTAGAGTATATTGTTACTAGAATCTATAAGTAAGAAGACAGAGATTGTAATCATTTTATTCACAAGTTAGGTTAGGTCTGATTTGCTTCTCAGCCTCATACTGTATTCGATTGATGGAACGAACCACATTTAGTGTTCGGTTCGGTCTGAACACCGCCGGATATTCGGTTATATCAGAATATTGTCATTTACTGCACATCAAAATTTACAATTTGTTCATCTTAACATTTCCTTGTAGCAATTATATCAGCGAAATTGATACATCTGGGCTTCCTATTGAATCCATTAATTTATAACATCCATTGAAGTTTGTGAAACATCGACGACTATTAGAATACGTTCCTGGGTGTAATTGAACTAATCCGTAATAAAGTTACGTTTCAGGTTCGTGATATAATTTTACAATGATCAATGACCATCTACTTGACACCGTCTAGGTCAAGTGATTTTATATGAAACAAAAGCAAAAGCTTAAAATTTGAAAACGCAGAAAAAGCGCTTTTTTAATTGGTCTTATAAAAAAACAACTCTGGTTCGTTTGGTTCGTTCTGGCAAAGGGGAGAGATCTGTGCCTTATAGTTGCATGCAATGTTCATTAAACATGTTACTACACGTCTCCAAAGTCTAGTGTTACGACACGCGGCTTAAATTATCTTCAGGTATCCAGAAAAGGAAAACCTGTAAAACCTGGTTCGATTATAAATTCTATTGTCGATCGTACACTTGGTGGGAAAACTTCGTTTCCCAAACAAGAACATTTTATTGCCAGCCATCTGTTCACATATGCGCCGGTCGATAAGCAATTGTATCTGTGAAATGCCGCCGAGCGGTCTACGGAATTTTATTTACTCTTCGTTAATAGAAACAAAAACACTTTTAGTTTAGGAGGCGCTTGACCGTCTTCCAAAACGTATGAACTCCGACTCACTTTATTTCTTTTCTTTCCTCCTGATCCTTCACAGAGGATGTACAGTTCTCTAGAAATCTAATCTTATTCACTACCTGCCGCGAGTAACGATCTTTTTCGCAATCTGTTCCCTACTCTCTATTTCTTGTTCTACGCCTCCATAATACATGGAATTTTAATCTTGTTTTTGGGAATTTTATTGCTGTCGGAATATGTGCTGCTTCAGTCACGCCACGCCTACTATCGCAGCGAAAACTAGCGCACACGCGTTTATTCGTATTTCAATCGTAGCTATACTAGTATTGTTTATAGTTACGTCGCTAAATCAGCCCTTGTCGGATATTAAATTTTGCTAAGTTCTGGCGCACTTTGGTTATAGTAGCTAACACTTATCCTGGGGCTATTCGGTTCCCTTCTGCGATTTATTTACGTGTTTACAGTGCCTCACTTTTGCTTTCGTTCATTTGCACGGTTACTGCACATCACTTCTGCGATTCATTTTTACTTATTTGCGGGTTCACTATCGCGGATTTACTTTCGCGATTCACGGTCGCCATATAACAGCTTCACTGCTGTTAGGTTTTTCGGACGAGTAAATCGACGTACGCGTAGCGCGTTCTGGTTTAGACTAAGTTGTTGGGCGTTGGGCGGATTGTTTTGAGGTGCGGCGTAACCTCGCGGTCTTAGGCACTCAAACCGCTTCTACTCACTCGCGATATAGCACAAACTTCCGCGCTTCTAACAGCGGTCAAACACGGAAACTGTAGCAGTAGCCCACGGGGGAATGCTGATCTTCTACTATCGTATTTTTTCACCACAGATGACGGAATTTGCTCTCTCTATCCAGTCAGAAAATGGGCCTGTACTTAGAAGCACTTTTTTCAGCTGTCACCAGATGCGGCGTAACCTCGCGGTCTTAGGCACTTAAACCGCTTCTACTCACTCGTGATATAGCACAAAATTCCGCGCTTCTAACAGTGGTCAAACACGGAAACTGTAGCAGTATCCCACGGGGGAAATGTATACCGATTAGCACACAATGCTTTACCTTACAGCAGGACAGCAATACCGACGACGACGAAACACTTGCCCTGGATTTATTTCTAACAGAGTGTATCGAACGAAAATCTTTGGGGGGCCGTGATATTTTTGTTATTATTAAAGACACGCGTGCGTTCATCTGGATGGTTTCAGTTCGATTCATTTATTAAATCTTATTCAAAGTTATTACAACTATGCGCGCGCGGGGCTACGTGGCACTTTGAGCTTATTCAGCATACAAGCGTTCATCGCCCGGGTGGCGCGATCGCTTTTATGCTGATCTGATGTTTTATGTTTATTTATCGCGCTGCGTGCGCGTTATTCATTTATCGCGCTTCGTGCTGGTATGCTAAGGGTCGTATCCACCACAACCTCTTCACTTTTCACTGTGTCATTCAAACTAGTTTCTGTGGCCATTATCACATTATAAGCATTTTATTGTTTTTATTTCACTTCCACACAGTGTCACACTTAATTCCTTGCGGTTAATTCACTGCATTTAAACTGGCTTTTCATTTTTCAGAACATTTCGGTTCGCGCTCTGCCTGTTCCGTCAGGCAGAGTGTCAACGTTCGCCAAGTGGCAGAAAGGCATCGGTTGCCACTGCGAGGAATGTGTCATCGAGAATCGAAACTCTCCGCGTCTCCGGTTAGAACTTAACTTTGTCTGTTTATTAAAAATCACAAAGTTTTATCAATTCTCGTGGTTTACATTGTCAGTTGCTTATCCTATGTTAGTAAAGGAAATAAACATAAACATAGAACGTAGAAGTTTGGTTTGTTTGACGCGCGCTGTTGTGTTTATTCGAGTATACGCACACGGTCGTAAAGTGGGTCAGTTTATTATGCTGCGCGAGTTAACTTATTCTACCGGGTGATATCTTTTTAAAAAATTTAACCACTTGGTTCGGACGTTAATTTCAGACTGATCTTTATTTCGAATAATATTAAATGGTAAACCTAAGTCCCTTTCTCTGCACAGTCCCTAGCCAAAACAATATATTTAATTACGATCTCGCGGTGGTCGCCGATCTCGCTGCTTGTTGATGTAATCCGAAGCCTGCTACGTGCCATAATTGCATCGTTGCTATCTTCGGGTAAATGCGTCCGTTAACTCGCGCTGCGCTGCAATTATGCGTCGGTTTAAAATGATGCTTGAAAATAATCAAAATTACTCAAAGTCATTGTTCCGCCTTAATCAGTGTGTCGATTGAAGCAGAAAAATGTTAGTAAGCACATGAACTGATTTCGTTGTATAGCGTTAAGGATTTGTACAGAAATTATATGAGCATTAAAAGTCCAATAAAATCTAATGATAGTCGGATGACTAATGCGTATGCTACACAAGCATCCATGAACTTTTTTAAATATTTCATTCATTTTCGCAGCTCTACGCATTCTATCGAAATTTTGACAATAAATTAATAACTCAAACGAATCATTATGAACCGAAACTTCATCCGAAGAATGCGTCAATGCTGGTGATAACTCGAGCCACCATTATTGGCCACACAGCAGCATGACATATACACTGGTGGGGCGATGGGTTTATCTGCGAAATTTCCGAAGGTTGGTGGTCTACTCGATATGGATTCAGGATTTCGCCTCTTTGGAAATTGATCCTTATAGGACCGCTTTCGGGAGGCCTGGGGAACTGTTGTTTTGCTGCTGTTAGAAGTACTCTACCAGGAGGTAGAAGCCCGATGTTGCTTCTCGTGTTGTAGTTGTTGTTATGGAATCGATTAGTGTTGCTGCTGGAGTCGCTACGATGGTAGTAATTATTCTTGTTATTGTATTCATGAGTATGATAGCTATTATATCAATTACGGCTATAATTGCGATTATTACGGTCGGTATTGTAGTTGTTGTTATCATTATTATTAATACGATGGGTAAGCTCCGTATGCAAACTTGGGCGCGAACCCGATGGCCCGATGTGGTCATCGTACAGCTAGTAGCAATTTTGAGCTATTCATCAAACGCATGTCATTGGCCATATCAAATATAGTTGGTTGTAGTGATGTAGATAAGCTGTGGCTGCCCGTTGCCAGCATAGCAGTATTCAGTAGCGATGTTATATGGTTCTTTATGGTAGCAATGTTGTCTTCAGAACCGATGCTTCTGTTCGCCTTCAGCCCATTTTTAGTTTCCAGTAGCAGAACCTCAGCGCGATCTATTCCCTCGTGCAAAATATCAATGTTGTTTTGCTGAGCTGCGCGATGAATTACTTCTGTGTTCTGTTTAGTTATTCCAGCCAATTGCGTTTGCTGATTTTCCAACGATTTCAATTCGAAGTTTAGTGTCACAAGAGATTGACACGAACTACAGCAAGGAAGTACATATGATTGTACGACGGAAAAGTCCAGTGAGCAGATTTTGCAGCTTATTGTTGGAAAATAGCGAGGTCTATACTCTATACTCAGTACGTTACTCATTGAATTCGAACATGATTTTCGCTAGTGTTGAATGTCTATCCCAAACATAAACATGTGAAAACAAACACGATGTTTATAATTCAAGAACACCATGTACAAACATATCACCCGATGTCGCAGTATTCATTGCTTTCGTTTCGTTTCTTTTCATACACGGAAAGAAATTATTCATCCCAAAACATTTCTCCTTAGAATACTTTTTCACAGAAACGAACTTGAAATTTAGTTCGCAATTCAAAAATTGCACGAACTAAGAGGCTAAGTTCATGCACCAAAATATATATTTTTATTAAGGCTCATATAGCGTCAGCCTAACGGGACCGGGAGTTCAATATTTTGACAATGTTTGCTTACAACTATGTTAGTAATATGTAACCGATTACTCGCGGTTGACTCGAGGTTAGTATTACAAGTGTTCTCATAATTGGGATGTTGCAGTCTTCAGTGATCTGTACGTGTGCCCGACATGGGATACTTCCTATTGGGATGCAGCTGACCATTAAGGCCGTTTTATATTATCCAGCACGTAGCGTAAACGACACGTACCGACACCGGCAGACAAATACATGATGTATTCATATCATCAGGCATAGCAACTTCTCTGTACGGACCGGCAGAGCACACGGAGCGGAGAAATGCTACTGGTGATTGAACCGATGTCGTACCGAAGAGCGACGAACGCACCCACACCACGAACTTCGACGTTTGATTTGTATGTATGGTGCTACTCGTCCGTGTAGTTCGTGCCCGGCACCGGCAGAATATTCTTTTCAAGAATTCCTTCATGCATTTGTCTGAAACGTGCTGTGTATGTCCGGAGCCGTTCCGCTATATATACGCATACACATTTGAAACACACGCAATAATATTTGTCTTGCATGAAACGTGCCGTGCCGGTTACGCTACGTGCCTGATAATATAATATTACCTTTAATCAGCAACGCCCCCCTAGTCTGCACCCCATATCTAGCGTGGTGCGTCTTTTTCGACTCGAGGAATCCAGGATAGAATGATCACTAGCCGGCGCAATCATCAGCTCGTGTAGAGTTGTCATGAGCGGTACAACCTATGGCTCTTGTTGAATCATCAGTGGACTGCACAACCTTCGGCCCGTGCATCTGTAATAAGTGTGTGTATGTATTGCCGCGACTAAGTAAAAGTTTATAGATCGTTCATGCACATTTTGCAAGTCTGATTAAATGATCCTTGGTTTCGTTCAAAGAAAACATTCTCTGAAAGAAAGAAGCTTTCTATTTTTTTTGCGTGCATGTTGGCAATTAAAGTCTGGGGAGCCGACTGCATAGCGGGCGACGTCGTACAAATGCTGACCAAAAAAATAAATGCCCAAAAATTAGTTTTAGATGCAACCTTCAGCGGCACACAGCAGAACCTGCAGAGAAATTAAAGCTAAAACACACCATTAATTTCTCGATGTTATCACAAACTGAATGAAGGAAAAAAACTAAAAAACTAAAACCTTTCTTCTCCTCTTCTCCGCTCGTTTTATAGCTCGGGTCTCGATCGTCGCGAACAAGCAGTATTAGCCATTTGTATTCAAATATCCAGCCAAAATTGTTGCTCCCGTGGTGGAGTGGTTAGCGTCACGCCTAACATGGCACTGCTGAATAATTCAATTTTAGTACTTGTTCAAATAGCTAATAATAGCGAATGTTACATGAATTCAATATATAAATTGATTGACTAGATAATGATATCAAATGTGAAAAACTCTCATATCAATCGATGTTTATTTTGTTCAGAACAGAAAAAGAGGTTTATTTTATTTGCCCAATATTTTAGACGAAGCACCCATTGTCATGAAAGGAAAGCATTTTTTCCATGTCAACATACCTGAAAATTTCTTTCTGACAAATAAAGAAATTTTACGCTTTTTCGCGTGAGTTCGTGTTTAAGACTAACTTTATTTTTCAAATATGTACAATATATATACAGACATTCTTAACCTAAAGATGAGGAATATCTCCTCTCTCTTTCATGAAACCGATACACATCGGTTCCATTATCTCCACGCGACGACCACGTGGTCGTCACCGTGGGCCTATCTTATTTTCGAGTTGGCCCTTTCCATCCTTCGCCCTAAAAATAAACCTGAATAAACATCATCTTATATTTTATTACACTTTGCTGGTGTATCTAGCCGAGCGCGCCGCTAGGGATGGAAAGGGTAATAAATGCATCCTAAGCGATGCGTGCATTAAATTGTTTACCGGACGCAATCTAAATATTCGTCTGTTTTGAATTTATGACCAGCAATAATTTCGAGCTACAAGCGTTTTCTAGCCTGATCAAACACTTGAGCTCTTACATTTGTTAATTGCCTTACATTGGTCCTATCTAAATATTGCGTTTCGTCCTAACTAAACGACTATTTCCCATTTGGGATTTAGGATAAGCAAATACTTGAGTTTGTCTTGCTCTTACATATTTTCCTTCGCTCAGCTGGGGTCTTGTTTTAAATGTATATTTTGTCTTACTTATTTCGTAGCCTATCTGTCCGCGACAATACCAACACACCACGCGTTGAGTGGTGGTGGTGTGGTGTCCGATTCGCTTCTTCTACTCTACGCACTGCCGGTGCTTGGGGTGAAAATTGTAGCATCATTAGCCAAATATGATGCGATACAAATGTCACACGCAAAAGTACATATGCTCTCCCATGCAACAAACCGCACCACGCTTGCGAGAGAGCGAAGCAGAAAGGCAAACTGCCAACACCGATGCAGGCAACACAGCGAAAACGAAAGCATTCGCTCACAAACACAATCACCCAGCAAAAGTAGCAGCGGCACGAAGCTTGTACTGTCGGGAAGAAATGGGCGAAGTGCTGAAATCCTCCACATTCTCCGCAGGTGCTAACGACAAACTGAAATGGTGTTTGCGCGTCAATCCAAAGGGCAAAGGGACGAGGAAAGTAAAGACTACCTCTCGCTCTACCTGCTACTAGTGTCCTGCAATAAATCCGAGGTGCGGGCAAAGTTCAAATTCTCGATACTGAACGCAAAACGGGAGGAAACGAAAGCGAGTGAATCCCAGCGGGCGTACCGATTCGTGCAGGGGAAGGACTGGGGCTTCAAGAAGTTCATCCGGCGGGACTTTCTGCTGGACGAAGCGAACGGTCCGCTGCCCGAGGACAAACTCACGATATTCTGCGAGGTCAGCGTGGTCGCGGATAGCGTCAACATCTCCGGTCAGAGCAACATCATACAATTCAAAGTGCCAGAATGTAAACTATCAGAGGATCTGGGGATCCTGTTCGACAATGAGAAATTCAGCGACGTCACGTTAGCGGTCGGTGGTCGGGAATTCCAAGCACACAAAGCAATCCTAGCTGCACGCAGTCCGGTGTTTGCGGCAATGTTCGAGCACGAGATGGAGGAGCGTAAGCAGAATCGCGTGGCAATCACCGACGTCGACCACGAAGTATTAAAGGAAATGCTCCGGTTTATCTACACCGGCAAGGCACCCAACCTGGACAAAATGGCGGATGATCTGCTGGCGGCGGCGGACAAATACGCCCTCGAGAAGCCACTAATTCATCGTAGCAGACACCCTCTCTAGTTTTTATTGGGATGACATCAACAGGCTGACATTTGGAGACATGAACAGCCTCTCCCCTTGTGACAGCTGTATATCCTGCCTCATGGAAATACTGGAAGGCGAAGTCCCTAGGAGACAGCATAGCCAGTGTTACGCGCGTTCTAAAAGTCTCCTCGTGCGAAGGTTCGAGTTAGCGAGACTTTCTTAACCGACGAAACTAAAAATACCGACGCAGACCAACTGTTCTTTGGCGGACTATTTTTGCGCTTAGAATAAGCTATTACTCGGCCTTTCCCGCTTCCTCAGCAGGCCTATGACACTGGAAGGGAGAAAAGAGTTTTCGCTTGAGCTAAGTGCGCTGGTGAATCCAATAGAGACTCTTGGCCTGGTTCGTTTTCTAGATAGTTTCCTCACTATGTTGAAGGACTATGCACCTTGAAATGGAACCAAAAGATTCTCTACTGGATTACCAGAAGGATTTCGGACCTCACGAATAGAGGTTAATAGAACAGTCCCGGTTGAACTGTAGAATAGAACTAACTTTATTTTACAAATTTTGAGGTTTATATACAGAGGTTCTTAATCTAAGTTAAAACTAAGAAAGGGAGAAAATATCTATCTGTCATATTCAAACAACCGAAACTGCATCGTTATCGGCCTAGGGTAAAGAATATTTTTCCCGTTTGCTTACATTTCTATCCTTTGCTGATAATGCTTGCTTATGCGGTTAATGCGTGAGACAACATAAACAAGTGACTCATGTTTATGTTTCGATTCCTTTCTTATCTTTTCCTTCAGGGTCATAACATTCTATGCCTAAACAAACAAGGCGAAGGAGAGAAATGACATTTGATTCCATTCAGATACTAATTTAATATTACAGCTGTTATTTTCCTATGTTTTTGGTTCTGTCATGTGGGGTGATTGAACTCCTTTTATCACGGCGGTAACATCAGGCATATAAATATGCTCCGTTTTACGTTCCGAACTCGACTGTTCTCCTGTTTATTCACTTCACCAAGTTTTATCAATTCTTACATTTCGTTTCCTTATTCTAAGTTAGTAAGAAAAATGAACATAAACATAAACATAGAAGTTTGTTTGGCGCGCTTGTTATGTTTCATCGAGTATACGCGCACGGTCGTAAAGTGGGTCAGTTTATTACGCTCGCTTATGGTCGTAAAGTATGTGTTGCGCGCTGCGCTGCAATTATGCGTCAGCTTTACTATGATGATTGAAAAATAATCAACATGACTCACAGTCATTGTTCCGCCTTAATCAGTAAGTCGATTGAAACAGAATAATGTTAGTAAGCACATGTCTAGGAAATGAACTGATTTCGTTGTATAGTGTTTAAGATTCGTTCCAAAATTATATGGGTGTAAAAGTCCAACAAAGTCATAAAGTCATAAATGATAGTCGGATGATTCATGCGTATGCTACAACTTCTATGAATAGCAATACAATCTTTTTGAGGATGCAAGAATTTCACATAACATTGATCATTTCCTAGACCTTCAATGAATGTAATCTTGTATGCTACCACAATTTCTTCTCCAAACATGAGCTTGGTTGTGAACAATTCTGGCATTAACCCGACTAAATATTTGTCTATCATCGGTACGTATGCAGCTTCATTCCATGCCATCATTTATACTGTGTGAGTTAGCACTTGTCTGATTCTGGTGCGCAATCCTGCTATGGTACGAAGGATTGGAAAGATTTGACGGCGGAACAAGAATGCGCTGCTCATGGATTGTTTCAGAGCAGTCAGGGTTGTCACCGATAGAATTGAGAGCACTGCAATACTTGTTCCTATACCAGACTTGATATCCTGCTTCTTGAGGGTGTTTTGATATCGTCTGTAACATCACTGAAATAATTGCTGGGAATTATTCCATAGTCTTCACTCCTGCCATATAGACTCGGCTTAGAAACCCACTGATGCCTGGGTACAGGCGTTCTAATGCCATGTTTAATTCAATTGGCTTCGTACTTCTTCAAGACGGATATCACTGGTCCGGGTGTACTGACTCCATGTTTGTTCCTCTGTTCTCAGCATATAGAAAGTGACGAAAGTTGAGGAGAATGGTCTTCTACATTCTAACGAATTCGGCTTCCGATATAAGAGAGCCTAGCCAGGACTTTCGCCTGCCCCTGGGCTTCTTAATGCCAAAGGGGGACTAGGCTCTGCGGGATGCACGTATCTGCAAGCTCGTGCTGTTTAATACTTGCCGAAGAATTGTCAGACAATCACGCAGGTGCTGAAGATGACCGACTTTTGGATGCCGACCAATTTCTTCTCCATGTTCAACACCTTAAGCGCTTCCACAAGCGTCTTCAGGACAATTCCAGCTCCGGAGAGAGCGACTGGAACATTTCTTGGGATCTCCCTTAGTCCCCACAGTTTCCTGAGTTCCACGGTCAACGAAAAGGGGAAACTCCAGATTTTGGTTCAGACATCGATGATGGTGACTTGTCGTTCGATCTTGTCATATACCTGGACACTACAACGGTGAATCGTGAGATAATCTCTTCGAGTGAGTCGAAATACGATCCTATTGGATGTATGTTATCAGCTCGACGGTGTTTCTCTAACTCGTACACATCTTGTACGCGTTTGAGGAGAATGGTCTTCCACATTGTAACGAATTCGTCTTCCGATAAGGGAGAGTCAACGAATGTCAACCGGTGGGGCTGTCCACTACGAATTTGTGGGTTTATGGTGATGTTTTGGGTACATTTATAACTACATATAGCAAAGTAATATATCTGTGCAGTACAATATATTCGTTACCGTGTGATACAAATTCAAACTCTATGCACTGTTTCACCAAAATCGATCAGGTACCCGGAAAACATTGGCTGTCTTGAAAGTTTGTTGCATGCCAGTAAGCAAAGTTGTATTTGATGTTGAAGGGTTAATAAGTGTCGTGGACTTGTTGCTTCAATGACATCTGGAGCAAATTTGTTCAACTGCCTTCTCGCAAGTAATTTTATCTGGAATAGTGGGAGCACTAAAGAAATATGTTAATAAATGCGGTTTTTTGCTAATTGTGTCCTGGCTCTGGTTGACGATGCTGGTGCTCCAGATAATCGGTGCCGGAGGATCCTCAACTCGTACGGTACCATTTCACTTTCGCGTCGTCGATGCTTACGCGGAGTCGTTTTCCAAAACTACCACTACCAGCTTCAGGACCGGCCAACGAAGACAGATTAAATCAGATCTTGTCTCCGGTTGGTGTCAGGCTTTAACCTAAGTTACAAATGTCCTGCTTATCCGCCAAGTAAGGATGGCGCTGTTCTTTTTTCTGCATGCTAAGAACTGTGGCTGTCAACAGTTCTACCATAGCATGCTGGTAGATGGGAAATAAACACAGCTGTGACAAACGCTGTTCCTTATTCTGTATTGTGGCGTAAGTAGCCCTGAGAAGTTGGGTAAATCCTGCGAAAGCACTATTCTGCTTTCGTTCAGCTTTCTGTGACCGTCTTGCAAGTGGTGGTTTCCATTTTCGAGCTCTAGTAGCTTCGAACTTCTCCTCTCCCTCGCTTTCTTCCTTTCACCAGTTTTCTCCACGTCTACGGAACTCGTCGATTTTCCGTTCTTGGAATGTATTCACGTGATGGATGATCCCTTCGAGTGGGACGAAATATGATCCTATTGAATATAGGAGGTCAGCAAGTGGGCCGGGACTGTGATTTGATAAAGTGATCGGCCCGACGGTGTTTCTCTAACACGTACACGTCTTCCACGTGTTTGAGGAGAATGGAATTCTAACGAATTCGTCTTCCGATATGGGAATGTCAACGAACGTCAACTGGTGAAGCTGTCTCCATTTTTTTGTAGAGTTATCACACATCTTCTTCTGTATCTACATGTTCGTGCTCTTTAATTCTGACCAAGGAATTGTCGGACAATCGCGCAAGTGGCAAAGTTTTTTTAAAATTTAATTGTTATCATATGGAAACTCAATGATGATATGTCGTATTGTTTTAATAATAATATGATATGCATTATAATATAATAATATAATATGCATTATATTACAATCTCAGTTCGGAGTCTAATAAGTAAGAGTTAATGTATTAATTTTATCGAATGTATTATCGTCTATTGTTATACTCTCTAATTTTTGGATGGCAGGCTTCTTCGCCATCTCACACATCCTAGCACATGAAAGATTCGGAAAAGAATTCGGGAAGATTCGTTGGGTCGATGGAGTTTCGCATCTCGAATTATTCGCCAATCAGTTGTGCTATTCGTTTGTAGAATGGGCTGTCCAAGTCCGACTCTTTTTGCAATCAAAGTCGCTGCTATGATATATCTATTTAAAACACTTCTATGAATAGCAATACAATCTTTTTGAGGATGCAAGAATTTCACATAACATTGATCATTTCCTAGACCTTCAATGAATGTAATCTTGTATGCTACCACAATTTCTTCTCCAAACATGAGCTTGGTTGTGAACAATTCTGGCATTAACCCGACTAAATATTTGTCTATCATCGGTACGTATGCAGCTTCATTCCATGCCATCATCTATAATGTGTGAGTTAGCACTTGTCTGATTCTGGTGCGCAATTCTGCTATGGTACGAAGGATTGGAAAGATTTGACGGCGGAACAAGAATGCGCTGCTCATGGATTGTTTCAGAGCAGTCAGGGTTGTCACCGATAGAATTGAGAGCACTGCAATACTTGTTCCTATACCAGACTTGATATCCTGCTTCTTGAGGGTGTTTTGATATCGTCTGTAACATCACTGAAATAATTGCTGGGAATTATTCCATAGTCTTCACTCCTGCCATATAGACTCGGCTTAGAAACCCACTGATGCCTGGGTACAGGCGTTCTAATGCCATGTTTAATTCAATTGGCTTCGTACTTCTTCAAGACGGATATCACTGGTCCGGGTGTACTGACTCCATGTTTGTTCCTCTGTTCTCAGCATATAGAAAGTGACGAAAGTTGAGGAGAATGGTCTTCTACATTCTAACGAATTCGGCTTCCGATATAAGAGAGCCTAGCCAGGACTTTCGCCTGCCCCTGGGCTTCTTAATGCCAAAGGGGGACTAGGCTCTGCGGGATGCACGTATCTGCAAGCTCGTGCTGTTTAATACTTGCCGAAGAATTGTCAGACAATCACGCAGGTGCTGAAGATGACCGACTTTTGGATGCCGACCAATTTCTTCTCCATGTTCAACACCTTAAGCGCTTCCACAAGCGTCTTCAGGACAATTCCAGCTCCGGAGAGAGCGACTGGAACATTTCTTGGGATCTCCCTTAGTCCCCACAGTTTCCTGAGTTCCACGGTCAACGAAAAGGGGAAACTCCAGATTTTGGTTCAGACATCGATGATGGTGACTTGTCGTTCGATCTTGTCATATACCTGGACACTACAACGGTGAATCGTGAGATAATCTCTTCGAGTGAGTCGAAATACGATCCTATTGGATGTATGTTATCAGCTCGACGGTGTTTCTCTAACTCGTACACATCTTGTACGCGTTTGAGGAGAATGGTCTTCCACATTGTAACGAATTCGTCTTCCGATAAGGGAGAGTCAACGAATGTCAACCGGTGGGGCTGTCCACTACGAATTTGTGGGTTTATGGTGATGTTTTGGGTACATTTATAACTACATATCACAAAGTAATTTATCTGTGCAGTACAATATATTCGTTACCGTGTGATACAAATTCAAACTCTATGCACTGTTTCACCAAAATCGATCAGGTACCCGGAAAACATTGGCTGTCTTGAAAGTTTGTTGCATGCCAGTAAGCAAAGTTGTATTTGATGTTGAAGGGTTAATAATTGTCGTGGACTTGTTGCTTCAATGACATCAGGAGCAAATTTGTCCAACTGCCTATGGTAGTTACAAATACCAATTCACTAGAATATAAATTGAAGCGCGGTTTGTTTACAATAACACAAATGACAGAAAGCAGTCAGATCAGCTCCTGGTCTTATCGAAGTTGTACGGAGTGTATAGAAGTCTGAAACTAATTATTTTTCTAATTAAAGCCGGAAATCACACGGTTTTTTTGTAATACTTTTTCTTACTAGTTTTACTGAAACTGCTGATTGTTCTCATTTCAAGTCGCCATCCTGTGGAGAGATTCAGTAAATTGCGAACGCGGTAGCTCAGAGCCTGAACAACGATATCGGCCACTGTAGTTTCTATAAACTCATAAAGACCCCCACTTGCGTCCAAATGTATCAAACATGTCGTATTCTCCATTATCAAATCCATAGTCAAGGGCATAAAATAAACTCTTTCGTATCAATGTAATAATTGATTCTAGAAAGAACTGTCATTCGAAACGTTTTATTGATGCGTTGCCGTTCTTTATCATTATCACTTATCACTAATTAATGGGTGGGCGCCACTGTCCCCACTTGGACAGTGGACACCGCTGTCACCACATGCGTTGCCGGCCTTCGGCCACTGGTTTTAACTAACTTAAACGACTAACACTATCGCCCAAGGGGGGTTTCGGAGCGGAAACGAAATAAATTAACGCGACCGGCGCGGTAGAATTTCTGTTCAGTACCCTCCCAAGCCTGACCGGCTCGAATGTTTTTATTATTCGTTAATGTTTACATTTTTTGTATTCTTTCTATTTACTAACTTAAATTTAGGGTGCGCTCGAATCGTACACACACGTTTCCGTGGTGCTGACTTTGCGCGAGCCCCTTTATGGAATCAAACAGAACAAAATTAAACACCGCGTTGTTAAACTTGTCCCCCGGAAATTTGACGAATAAACAAAAATGTAAAGTGGGCCAAGTTCACCATACGCGGAACTAATTAAATTAAATATTGGGCGCTTCATTGATATTGTGAAATATTCACTACACCAATCAAACATGTCTTATTCTTCACTATCAAATCCATAGCAAAGGGCACATAATAAACTCTTTCGTTTCAAAGTAATACTTGGTTCTAAAAAGAACTGTCGAAACGATTTATTGATATGGTGAAATGTTCACTACACCAATCAAACATGTCGTATTCTTCACTATCAAATCCATAGCAAATGACACAAAATAAACTCTTTCGTTTCAAAGTAATATTTAGCTCTAAGATGAACTGACTTTCAAAACGGTTTATTGATATGGTGAAATGTTCACTACACCAATTAAACATGTCGTATTCTTCACCATAATCGTGGCTTCTCCTTCTCCGGAGCGGGATGTTTCGGAAAACTGAATAATCATTCCGGGTTGATGGTTAAAATTGAACTGCCGTGTATTCTTTGCTTACCAACTAGCTTATATAATAACCTAAATTATCGTTGACCCGAACTCAAGCCACCATCGGTGTTTGGAAAACAACCAGATGGTTCTTTATGGTAACCATGTGTTAGCCCATGCGGAAGACGAATCGCTGTTTGTACGCAAAGCGTACATGCGGCGAGAGACAGAAAAATAAACAAGGAAATGTGTCGAATAGCAATAATATTTTATGACTCGTTTTCAAAACGTTGACCTCTAAATTCGAATGAAAGTAGCCATGTTTTTAGGCAAATGTTACATTCATATTTAGCTAAAAAGTCTCTCCCAAGTATTCCGTCGGTTTGGATTGGGAAACCTTTTGTTACTGCTTGAAAACTGTGTGGGATTAGAGTGTCATTAATTATTATATTGGAAAAGGTACGGCCGATAGTTTTTATTTTACCATCAGTCACTCCGTTTATAAAGCATTTCTGATTGGTGTATATTTCCTGGAATTCTTTCAGGGTATTTTCCTTAATTATTGAGACGTCCGCCCCTGTATCAATGATAAGGTTGACGGGTTTCTCGCACATATCTATTCTAAGTGTGACAAAATTCGTATAGGTCAAATTGCATGTATAAACATTTATTCCCGATTCGGGTACGTCATTTCCCCGTTGCGTTGTTGTGCCTCGGATTGGGGATTTTCCAAAGGCAATTCTTCGTTTTCCGTCACATACACATTCCGTTGTGTTAAGTTGCTAGGTCGGCCTCTGTTGCCACGAGGTTGATTATTTTCCCATCGTCTTCCGTTGTTCAGGTTTCTGTTTCGATTGTCGTGATTTTCATGGTCAAAATCGTTGCCTCTATTTTGGTAATATTGTCTGTTTACGCCTCTGTAATTATTATTACCTCCTCGGTAGTGTTGGTTATTTGATCGGTTATTATAGTAATTTCTGGGAGTCTGCCATCTCGGTTGTTGCTGTCGATAATTAGTTCTGGTATATTGTATGGTGGCTTCATTAATTGTTTGCGGGGTCTCTTCTAAGACCTTATTTATGGCCTCTGTTATTGATTTGAATTGTCCCGCTTTTACAATGATTGAGGTTTTTTCATCCCTCAGCCCAGCGGACATGTGTCTTATTCCTTCTTTAGTGGCCATAGCCTGGGCCACATTTGCTGGTATTTCTTTCGAAATATATGCAGCCTCAAGTTGCATAGCCAGCTCTTCTACTTCTTTAACGTAACCAGCTATATTGGTTCGCTGTTTGGTGTTGGATAATTTTGCGATTATCGCTTCAGGAGGAGTGGGGATCGATATCTCCTTTAATTTTGCTATTATAGCATCGATAGATGCTGGTGTCGTGGGGAATGCATATCTAGCCCTACTTTCTAGTTTCGTTAATATTATATTTATTATGGTTGGTTTGTGCTCTTCGTTTGTAACAATTTGTTTGACGACGTTGAGTGCGTCGATAAAATTACTTAGTTTGTTTGGCGCGCCATCGTATGTGGGCACAAGCACCGACACTGTTTTAATTATATCGACTAAATTGGCCATTTTGGCAGATTTGTTTAGTCTAATGCAGATAATAATTAACTTTGATAAAGTTTTGAGGGTTAGGTCTGATTTATCCCCTATATTTGATAGTTTTTGGTTGATTATCAAAATTAGTTCCCCTGTCAATAATTTTTCATCTCGTGAGCACCGGGTCACCACCTCTGGGGTAATTGTATTTTCTAAAATAATTAAAAGATCGCCAATATCATTTCGAATTTGTTTTATTTCAGTTAATTTCCTCGTCAAAGTCCGACACATTCGGTTCGGAGCCTTTTTAAAATTAGACAGTAGAGCTTTCAATGTTACAAGTTTTGCTTCTACTAGGTCCATTAATTGTATGGTATTTTACTTTTTTAAATCTACACATTTTTTCTATATTATTTTTTTTTTGTATTTATAATTTCATTCCCTCTTTAAAAAAACGTAGTAGCCGTTTATATTTAAAAAAATATATATATATCTTAACTTACATATTACCACAGTAGCCGATCATATGGTGAATTTTGCCTTCTGGTCGTTGCTGCATGCTGGAGTGGTCCTGCTGCCTCGATGTGGTTGTTGTTGGCTTTCTCCGTTCGCTTCGCCGGCAGCATCCTGGCGATGTAGTCCTCTACTGGTAGTTCCGTTAATATTTGCCAAGTCCGAATGGCACACTATTTCACACCCCAAATGCATTCGTATGGTTTTGTATCGTTTTCTGGTAATGTCTACAATTATCATTACACATTATTACGCACTTTGTATAGTGTTCACGACTCCATTCCTTTCTTTTACTTAAGGGGGTAATGAAAAGTTTTGTGTTATTAGAGTTCACAGCACTTTACACTGTGGATACGTTACTTAAACGTATTTCCCTCCGCATATTTTCGCGTGAGGTTGCCTTAGCGTATTTCGTGTGCGCGCGAAGGCACAGGTATAGAATCACAATTGCTACTAGTGTCACCATTCCACCAGCGATGAGTCGAAACTCAGTGGTGCTTATTGTATTGTTTGTAATTTTCACGTATGAAAACCAACCCATTATGCTTGGTATGGTTTATATTTTTTGACGTAGGACTACGTCTAACCGGAAGATATAGGGGGTGAAATGGAAATCTAGGCACTGAACAAGTAGGAAAAAATGCAAGATTTGGAACGCTTATAACTCGAACGTTTCTCAATAGATCGCAAAGGTTTTTGCATCAATTGATAGGAAATATATCTACGCATCTATCATAACGAATAACATTTCATTTTTCTTGAGATAAATAATTGAATAATTGTGAAATATCAAGCATTGTCCAAATGCACTATGTGCTCATTTTTGATTGGTCCATTTTGTGCTCCTCAAATCGTACCGACCAAAACGGGCAACCAGAGCAGCAGCGAAATAGAATGAAGCACGATTGGAAAGGAAAAAGAAAAAAATTAACAAAACATTGGTCGCAGTCTCACACATGCGTAATTCTCGAGCCAGCCAGTCAGCTTAAAAATCCCCGCTCCGCTGCCGTAACGATCATTCTTTGTGTGGACACCGACTGGACAACATCGTTGCTGGACCGGCTGGACGGCGAGGGATCGAGTGCCTTTCTCAAGGCAAGAGGGCGGAGGTGGTAGCGCTGGAGTAAAGTAGAGTAGAGTTTTCAAAGGGCCTTTCTCAAGGCTAGAGACGAATGAACTGCAAAAGTTTAAAGTCTCTATAATACAATACCTTCCTTCCTTCCTTCCGTAACGATCATTCTCATTCAAACCGTACACCACATCGGTTCGCATCTCAACACATCAACAAACCAACCCAAGCAGACATGTCTGGACATGGCAAAGGAGGAAAAGTGAAGGGAAAGGCAAAATCCCGCTCGAACCGTGTTTAGTTTCGGCCGCCGAAGTGATCGAGTTAGCTGGCAAAGCTGCTCGCGACAATAAGAAAAACTGAATTCGGATCAGAACACATTCGGTGGACATCAAGACAACAGGCAGTTGCAGTGAGTGGCGAGTGGCAAACGCAATCGCAAAACGGCAGCTGGTAGCAGAATAAAAAAGTTTATTCTTTTTACTTTGGTGGCAAATCCAGAACAAGGCGGCATCGAGGGCGTTCGAAAAGGTTTTTTTCAAAACCACGAGTACAAAGTTTTCTAAATTGGAACCATTCCATAAAACAAGGCGCTTATCAGGGCCATTAAACCTTTCAAAAAAGAGTTTACGAAATACAGTTCAATGCTTTCTAAAATAATATCCAAAATAATAATAAAACATAAATTGATTTTTTCATAATTTGTTTGCCAGGATCTGATGAGTATGTGAATTTGGCAGTTGTTCTGAGCTTATTGATAGCTGGGGACTTTCCTGATTATTCAATTTTCACCAATTCTTAAATTGTTTCCAGATTGAAAGTACAGTAATTTACAATTAGTTCGACATTTAGCTAATTGGACGGACATGTAATGCGACATATTTAGTTGGACATTTTTGTAAACATAGAGTTCGGGGTCCAAATTATGACCCCACATTGAAAGTCGACATTGTACCACTGTCATCGCAAATGTTCAATTACAGGTTAAAATCGCCTCCAATGCGACAATGAGTGGTGCTTCGGCACGTCGCATTGAATGTAATTTACTGTAAAACATGTCACAAAGCTGGATGGGAAGAAATTTTCCAACTGTGAAAGCTGTGGCGAGTGGCAACAAATCGCTAAACAGGAAGGTTTAGCCGAACAAGATGGGGATATCGAGTGATAACAAAACAATAAACTCTTTAGATTGAAGATAATTTTGTGATCCTGAAAAGGACCCTTTTTAGCCTGTATGTGAATCCAACAAGCGAACAAATCGTAATGAATGTATTTTTTTGCCATCGCTGCCTTTTAACGCTCATTCGTTCGTCTCGTTGGACTCGCCCCTCTGGCTGAGTCTGCCGATTTTTCTCTATCCTGTGAGCGTGTACCGCTAAAGTACAAAACGTGCGGATCCGCTGAAAAATATATCATTCTCTTCCAAACCGTAAATCAGTGTGGTTGTATGGCATCGTTCCACATCACATCGCATCAACGGATTGGTGCCGGAGCACCAGTATACCTAATAGCGGTTATAGAATTTCGGCCGCCGGAGTGCTCGAGTTGGCTTGCAAAGCTGCTCACGACAACAAGAAAACTCGCCTACAGAACAGAGCACATTCGGTTCGATGGCAACAACTAGTTTCAGCGAGTGGCAAACGCAATCGCAGAACGGCAGCAGGTAGATGAAGGTAAAAGTTTGTTTATACAGACTGCTTTGGTGACAAAACCAGCCACCGTAAAACACCGCGCTTTTCAGGGCCATTAAACCATTCAAAGAAGAGTTATTAAAAGTTATTCAAAATACCAATGCATTCTAAAGTGACATAATATGACATATAATATAAACTGATTTATTTTGTTTATGCTTGTTCTTGAACTTATTGGTGGTTGGGGCCTTTTAAATTGATCATTCAGTTTTCACAAACCCATGCTTGGTTTCCGAATTAAAAGTGGCTTCAAATTACAACACATTGTATGCAGGATGGCATTGACGAATTTTCTCGGTAGCAAGAACTGCTTTCTTTGGTTGATAACTGGTGTTGAAAATTGACTGACGTTACATCTGCATTGCATAGAAAATTAACTAAGGAGCAACATGATGAGCTATGTATTTCCTGCTGCTCTGTTCTTTTTGTAAAAGGACTTTAATCCGAAGGTCATCCGTCGCTGTATTCACTGTTGGTTTTTCAGAACGCTTCTAGCTCGTTTATTTCTCGACAGATCGTAGAGTTCGTCTCCAAAACCTCAGTTCTTTTTCATTTGTATTTACTTTGTTTGCGGAGACTACAAATCTTACAATTCATTCGTCTCCGAAACCACAGTTTAAGGTACGGTAATGTGCTCAATAGTGAAATATATGATAGTGAATGAGCTGATAACCACCTATGCATTCCCTATCACAGCCATCATTTTGATTGTACGATATGTGTATACGCCGAAAGATGCCCGGCGTTGAACATTTAATAAGTACAAAGCCTTCAGAAAAAAACAATAATCAAGTTTGTAAAAAAAACGCAAAAAACACAACACCAAAGGTTCTTTTCAGAACCCCCAACATGTTCATGAAGAGTAAACAGTAAACTAATCCATTTTTCAGGTAGATAGGTAGGTATTCACGTAGCAGAAGAAAATAAAAAAAATATATTCGAAATATATACTTAGCAAAAGCTGTCCCCTTTGTATAGTCCTACGTCACTCCGGTTATGTCCCCGACATTACCCACCCGTCTTTTTTTCACTCAGTGTTCAATCACTTAGCCAAATCGTGGCTAACACTAAATCACTAGCCAATCGCGGTTTCACATTTACAGTTTCGATTTCGCGGTCAATCGCGGTTTCGCGCATGTATCACTAAGTATCGCGGTTCCGCGCTGACAGACACTGTCACGGTCGCCAAATAGTGGCTTCTCCTTCTCCGGAGCGGGATGTTTCGGAATAATTTAATGAATAATTAATTAATTTAATGAATAATTAATTAATGAATAATCATTCCGGGTTTATGGTTAAAATTGAACTGCTCTGTATTCTTTGCTTATCAACTAGCTTATATAATAGCCTAAATTATCGTTGACCCGAACTCAAGCCACCATCGGTGTTTGGAAAACAACCAGATGGTTCTTTATGGTAACCATGTGTTAGCCCATGCGGAAGACGAATCGCTGTTTGTACGCAAAGCGTACATGCGGCGAGAGACAGAAAAATAAACAAGGAAAAGTGTCGAATAGCAATAATATTTTATGACCCAGTGAGGAATGAGTGTGAAGCAATAATTTGCTTCTGGGTCGTTTGGAAACAATAAAAACATTGCTTTCTAGGCAATGTCGTTTTTGGGTTATTGAAAAATAATGCATGATGAAGATGCATAGGGATGCTACACAATTTTGAATTTTGTTTACTAACGCGCGGGTGGTCTAGTAGTCATATTACAACATTCTGATCTGAGGAAGCTGAATACCGTGAGCCGCGGCGATTTCTTTCATCTTGTTGGTATATCTGTCACTCCTTTCTTCGAGTTCGTCCAGTATACCAACTTCTTGAGCTTCTAATTCGGCTCTCTAATGATCGTCTTGGGCCGTCCACCCTCGATCATTCCGAGTCTCATACTCTTTGTCATAGAGTTTCCATCGGGCAAATAGCGCAACTCGCTCGGCATGACATTCTTTTTCTAGAAGTTTCAGCCGTTCAATGGCTAAACGGGCTATGAGAATCGATGACAGTTTCTCATATTCAATATACATGTTCATGTTCAATTTTCAATCCCTTCCACAAGGGATGCTCAATCGAACGCAAGCGACGTCCTAGCCTTCTTCTTTCGAACACTGACCGTGTTCTATTGCCGCTCTTGGCAGTTCCTTATTATCCGTCAAATCGGATTCTAATTTGAGCCGACTGCTCGACCCTTATCTACGGGTTTTGGTTCCGTAAAGCGGAGTCTTATTTGTTTGCTCTAGGTGCTGTCCTACGACAAGCCACCCAACAAGACGCAAAACGGATTTCTCCGCACGCTGACTGCGTCTTACGTTTGCTTGATCATTCCGAATAGGGATCGGGCTCCCTGACTTGCATTCGTCTACAAAGGGGTGCGTGAGTTCGAACAAATTCGCGGTTCCTCTCTGGAGCCACCAAATGTGGCTCAATTAATCGAGGGACGAAGGGGGTGAAAGAAGAAATCTTGCAAGTCCAAAGTGAGGAAGAGATCAAGACGGACACGTCGAGGTAGACTTGAGGACTACTACGTCGTACGTATCTTGCTCGAAACTCTTGTGCAAGATTTCTTAAGATTTCGGAAAAAATGGGTAACGCTGTGGTTAACTCTCGAAATTCAGGTGTTTTATTCAGTAAAAGTTCGGCTTATATATAGGGGTCTAAATCTAAGAACTAACCAACATCGCGTTGGTTATCGCCTACCCGGCTGGCGGTTTTCCCACCCGGCTGGAGGGATACTTTGTTTCACATACAAACATTTTATTGCCAGCCGGGTGTTTACACATGCCCCGTCGATAAGCGACCGGCTCCGCCTATACAACAAATATGTTTATCCCTAGTCGTAAATTATCCTATCTTCTACTGGAGGCATAAACATGCCAGACCTCCCGACTGTGGTCGATAAGCGACCGGCTCCTTATTCCGTATTTATATTTTGAGGTCATAAATCTTTACAAGTGTGCCATATGGGCATCACTGGGAAATGCCTACTACCGGCTCTGATTTGGCCCTTTCGTCCGTGACACTTTTAGCTCGTCCTCTTAAGGGCTAAGCCCGAGTCAAAAATACCCCGTAATCGCAAATATGTTTCAGAATCAGACGGCTCCAGATTGGTCCGTCCGAGTGAAACTTGCAATCACTTTTCGGAATTGGGGTTTTTTTGGATTTGGTTTTGTTATACCTTTTAAGTGGCCGGCGCCTGGTTGCCAACGCTTGAATGGTGTTTTTCAGATTAAGCACAAGCGCTTGTTGAGTTTCCCTTCTTCTGTGATCCTTTTATTTGAACTCGCAGCTTTAACTTTAACCTTGAATGAACTTAAAATCCAAAGGTTTAAACCTTTGGATTGAATGAATTTGAACTAACTTGCTAGGCATGAATCCTGAGTTTATATACTCGAGATTCTTACCCAGCCTAAATATGTAAGGGAGAGATATGATCTCCCTTTCCTGCTCAGATAACCGAAACCGCGTCTGGTTATCTGCCACCTATTCGCTAGCCTTAATTCTATACGCTTATCTGTGCGGTTTCTATTCCTATCTGCCAACGTGGCAATTTTCCTATTTCTTATCTTCCACTAAATAAACATTTTGGCTTATACGTCCTTTCTGTCTTCGGCCCTTCGCACATTCCATGCGATTAGGGACAAACCTAAACGCATCTGGCTTGGCGATTTTATTTTTCGAGTGCACATTGTGCCATAAATTTCCTATGCACTTGTTTGCGCTTCAATAACATTTAGTTTATTGACCGGCCCTGCTATCTAAGCCGGGTCCGTAACAGTGATACTAATTTCATTCCATAAAGTGATGCCAAATCCTTCCTCCAGGATTGTCGGAATTTTCGCATTCGACCGAAAGTTATTCGGTCTTTTTATACTCACTGCAGCTCCCGATGCCTGCTGGTGGATCTCGCTGGTGCTCTCTTGGCTCTCCGTGGCCTCTCTCTTTTTCATTTTTAGGTGACATTGCTTTTTTTAATCGGTTGATTGCGAGATTTAGAGTTTCTCCCACGACGCTTCTGCGTTCGTGGCCCGATTAAGAGTACTTTATTCAAAGAAGGAAGGTATTGTATTATAGAGACTTTAAACTTTTGCAGTTCATTTCGCCCATTTGCGCCTTGAGAAAGGCCCTTTGAAAACTCTACTCTATTCTACTCCAGCGCTACCACCTCCGCCCTCTTTCCTTGAGAAAGGCACTCGATCCCTCGCCGTCCAGCTCGTCCAGCAACGATGTTGTCCAGTCGGTGTCCACACAAAGAATGACTTTATTCAGTGAGCGTTGGTTCCTTATATACCTGATTTTTTCTATATTGCCTCCTTGTGAGGTCTTATCTACGCCAGAAGGGCGTAGCATAGAGAATTCGCGTCATCGAAGGTACGGTGTCGCCACCTTTGAAAGTTTCGCGTGTGAGTGAAAAATATGTAAACAAACCGTTGCATATTTTCTCTGTAATTAATATACTGATTTCTCGAAAACTTGTACCGTGTTTATCTTACAATTAGTGGAAATGGTTGAAAAATAGTTTTCCTTAGCTGTTTCGATGCTCCGAACCAAAATTTATTGTCATTTAGTAGTGAAAAAAAGCCGTTGAAGTACACCCTCTGTCAATCTACCTGCGAGAGAGGTAAACCGAATTAATGAAATTTGATATAAAAATATCCGCTTAGTGTTCATAAAATACCTAAAATACAAAGATCTGGCTTCTATTCAATCAGTGCTCTAATATTTTTCAAAATATTTTCCTTAGAACGTGTGAAATATGGACGTCAAAAGCTGCGCAAATTGCCCGGAGAACATGCAAGTCGGACGAAATTAGCTTGAAGCTGACTCCGAACAATCTGCAAAATTCAAAAGCCGTATTGTTTGTGTCGTCCCCGGATGTAAGCAGAGATATCGCCCCGGAATTTCTTTTCATGCCTTCCCTCCGAAAATGGACAAATCGCGGTATCAAGACTGGATCCAACGACTACGGCTAAAGATAGAACCTACAAAAACCTCCCGTATTTGTAGCCTCCATTTCACCGTGTCGAACTTCTACTCTCCAAGTATTCACATTCACATTTTCGCACTTTTGAAAAAGTGTGAAGCAGTCCAACTTGGTGCAAAATGTGCAATAATAAAGAAATAAAATAAAACATACTTAAGCAAATGACACAAAACAGCCATGACGTGTTTGCACTTCCCTTTGCCAGCTTTACAGGAACACGAAAACAACTATTTGGAGAAAGAGATTTTCGTACGAATTTTTATTGTATGGGGTTCCGAGCTTGGAGATGATGACTGGAGGCAGGACGAGAAAATACTGAAGCCTTCATCGTGAACTTCTTCAACACCAACTATTAAAATATGTCCAGCTTTGAATACTCTTTCGCCTTCGACGACTAAACGGCTTCCACCCGCAGCGTAATCGAACACATCCGCAAACTCCACAGCCACGTAGCAGGTTTCATTTTCTCCGACTGATGGCTCGTGATAATGCACGAAACAAGGTCACAGAAAAACACTTATAAGTTTTAATTCAGCTTAAGCTACGGCAAAGTTTTTTTCACTGCATAAGGAAAACTCATTTTCCAACCGTTTGGAAGATAAATTTTGCACACAATTATAAATTTTCATTAAAATTTAGTATCCTGAAAGTATGTTTACTTTTTCACAAGCAAAGACAGTGTCCTTTGGATGCGGTAAGAAAACGTTTTCCCCTGCAGTAAATTTATGTGATTTAACTAAATTAGCATCCTAGAGGATAGTTCTTTCGATACATACTCATCATTACGAAAATTTCTGCAAAAAACGTTAAAAACGGTGCGTTTAAAAATCACATTTTTTTTTGCAATTCTTTGTTGACATTTGCTTCACGCACACAAGCTGTCAAATTCAGCTTCGTAGTCGCGAATCGGAAAATCATTATTTATTCTTAACCTATCTCAGACGGGTGAACGAAGGGAAGATTATTTTATACGCACGCAGGCGTAATATTGCACTCTAAGCGAGATCTCCGGATTTCTCGCGACCTTCGGTATCAGTTTTATCGCTTTAGCGAGCTCTCTCTGGGATTTCTCCCGTCCTTCGGTATTTACGATCGGAGATAGGCTCCGATCCTAGAATTGTTTTGTTTATGTTTATTTTTCCTCCTGGTGGGTTATCGCTAGCCGGAGCAGATTTTATTGCATATTTATGATAGAACGCCTGCAAATCGTGAATCCCGGCTAGTGCAGCCAATAGCTCTTCGTGATCCGACGGCTCCAAAATGGTCCGTCCGATGCGAAGCAAGTGGTCTGCTTTTCGGTTTGGGATTTTGCTTTGTTATTTTTACACTGGATTGGAACTTATTCCGTGTTAGGAGTTCTAGCGTTGCGTCGCTTAGCATTCTATTTTATTTGCCCAATTTTCGTTCGGGTCTTGTTTGTTTCCCTTTCTGGATTCTAACGAGCTTATCTCGGCGAAGGAAGAAAACACGTGGTCCCTTTCGCTGGCATTAAATTAACTTGGTCGAACTAATTGAAATGCGCCTGTTGCGCTTTAATTAACATGATTTTATTATTGAATTTTATTTCCAGCCCTGCAACTGAACCCAACAGCCCTGACAATTAAGTTTTGTTTTTTATCCCAGAGAAGCTTGTTACATTTGTTCTTCTAAATTTGTTTGATAATACTGATACTCGAAATATAAATTATCACGTCCTGTGGCTTTTCAAGACTGTATCTTACTTATCATCTGTCCGTCACTGGTACGCTGAGTCCATCCACTGTAATTTTCTATTATTGAAACTTCAACCGTAGACTTGAGGACAATCAGATTGGCTGTTTCTTGCTAAAATTACTTCCAAATACCTCTCACTTTTCACTGTGTCATTCAAACTAGTTTCTGTGGCCATTATCACATTATAAGCATTTTATTGTTTTTATTTCACTTCCACACAGTGTCACACTTAATTCCGATCGATTATATTCACTGATTGATTACATCTGCTTTCTGTAAAGCTTCCTTTGTCACCGATTAATCGCCTTCTCCGATCGATTTTATTCACTGATTGATTACATCTGCTTTCTGTAAAGCTTCCTTTGTCACCGATTAATCGCCTTCTCCGATCGATTTTATTCACTGATTGATTACATCTGCTTTCTGTAAAGCTTCCTTTGTCACCGATTAATCGCCTTCTCCGATCGATTTTATTCACTGATTGATTACATGCTATGTTGGAGAGCGGGTTACACTTAGCGATGCTGTTGTTAGATAACACTACTGTGCTGAGGGTTGTCACTTGATGATTCTGGCATGTCTCTCACTGTTGTACGATTGTGAATTTTTCGATTGTCTCACTCGGGTAACACCATTTCACCAACCATGCCTTTTTAGAAAAGTTTTTCAATTGTCTCACACGGGTAACACCATTTCACCAATAATGTTTTTTTTTGGGAGAGAAAAATCTCAACACATCCACACATCTGCGTGGTCAATTTAATACTTTTGCCAACATGGGCCACAAACAGTGATTCTTGATTTGCACTAAATCTTTTACTTTTTCTTCTTCACTTATCGGCTCCATCGATTATGTTTGCACCGAAAAAAATCTTGATTTGCACTCAACTTCTCGCTTTTTCTTCTTCACTTATCGGCTCCATCGATTATGTTTGCACCGGGCAAAAAAAGCATAACTTGTTAACACTTTCACCGATTTTTGTATCTATTTTTGTCACGGTCGCCAAGTGGCGGATCTGAACGGTCGCCAAGTGGCGGATCTGAAGGCATCGGTCCCGCCAACGGACTTTGTCATCGGTAAGAACAACACGTTCCGTCTTCGTTCTGAACTCTACTGTTCGACTGCACTACTGCCTTCTCTTTATTCGACTCACAAGGTTTTTATCATTTCTTACATTTCCGTTTCCTTATTCTAAGTTAGTAAAAGAAATGAACATAAACATAAACATAGAAGTTTGGTTTGCTCGGCGCGTGTTTGTTATGTTTACATCGAGTATACGCGCACGGTCGTAAAGTGGGTCAGTTTATTACGCTCGCGTATGGTCGTAAAGTATGTGTCGCGCGCTGCGCTGCAATTATGCGTCAACTTTACTTATTTTTTTTATTTTTTTTTATTTTTTATCCAAAATATATATTTTTATTAAGGCTCATATGGCGTCAACCTGACGGGGCCGGGAGTCCAATATTTCGACAATGTTTGCCTTATAACTATGTTAGTAATATGTAACCGATTACTCGCGGTTGGCTCGAGGTTAGTATTACAAGTGTTTTCGTAATTGTGATGTTGCTGTCTCCAATGCTCTGTACCTGTGCCCGACACGGGATACTTCCTTTTGGGATGCAGCTGACCATTAATCAGCAACGCCCCCCTAGTCTGTACCCCATATCTAGCGTGGTGCGTCTTTCTCGACTCGAGGAATCCAGGATAGAATGGTCACTAGCCGGCGCAATCATCAGTTCGTGTAGAGTTGTCATAAGCGGTACAACCTTTGGCTCTTGTTGAATGATCAGTGGACTGCACAACCTTTGGCCCGTGCATCTGTAAAGAGTGTGTGTATGTATTGCCGCGACTAAGTAAAAGTTTATCGATCGGATAGGAGGGATATGAAACGGGGACACAACGAAGGAAACATCATTAAACGTTGACATCGGCGTTTCTGAGGAACAGGTATAGATGAAGCAGAAGATCAGGATCACGGCTACCTAAGATATCCCGGACCGGGATATCCGATTGTCTGCCTTTTGCTCTCAGTGCTCTAGAGAGCTGAGAGCGAGCAGCATGGAACCGGATACACGACCAGACAACATGCTCGATGTCGTGGTAGCCATCGCCACAATCACAAAGATTGTTTGCTGCGAGCCCAATGCGATAGAGATGCGCGTTTAGGTTGTAGTGATTGGACATAAGCCGAGATATCACGCGAATGAAATCACGACCTACATTCAATCCCTTAAACCAATCGTGTGTAACCAGCGACCGAACTCATCTTCACTCCACATGCGCTGCCAACTAACGAGTGTGTCCTGACGAGGAATGTGAAAAAATTCATTGTAGGCAATTTGCCTTTCAAAAAGTGTGCAATCTGAAGCGCCCACCTTAGCTAGCGAGTCCGCTTTCTCATTCCCCGGAATCGAGCAATGAGAGGGAACCCATGCTAAGGTAATCTTGAATAATTTTTCGACCAAAACACTCAATAGATGTCTTATTCTTGTTAGGAAATAAGATGAGCGTTTATCAACTTTCATTGAACGAATTGCCACTATTGAGCTGAGACTGTCTGAAAAAATAAAATAGTGGTCGATGGGCAGTGTTTCAATGATCCCTAGTGCGTAGTATATCGCACCCAGTTCAGCGACATACACGGAACAAGGATCTTTGAGTTTGAAAGAGGCACTGGAATTTTCATTGAAGATGCCGAAGCCAGTGAACCCGTTTATGAATGAACCGTCAGTAAAGAACATTTTATCAGATCTAACTTTCCCATATTCTGACGAAAATATCGGCGGAATAGAATCGGAGCGTAGATGATCTGGGATTCCATGGTATTTTTTTTTTTGCTCGAGCTTGGATAGGGGGTCAGGGGAGACGGCAACACTAGCGAACCGATACTGGATAGTTTCTACCGGGGCCAGCAGAAATCGCCCTTATCGCAAACAGAACAGATTCTCCATTATTTTTTTTTTCGCCTTGCACCTCCTGCCAAGGACTTAACGTCGCTATCCTGGTACTCCAAGAAAATTAAGTTAAAATTCAGTGGTACTCCTAATGAATCTTAACAAACTGTCTGCTATTCGATGATTTTTATTAACTGGGTCAATGGTTGATCTGAATATAGTATACGGACCGTCGGTGGTAACCTCTGGCGATATGGATCGTGCGGTCTCAGAGTTGGCCTGTACCTTTTCCGGAACGATATTCTCGTATTAAATTGTGCGACACTAGGCAAAATAGCTATGGGCCTAGTCGCTAGCCACAACAACTGTGGCTCTGATGTGAAGTAAACTCCACTTTTTGCATATGGAAGGTGTGTAAACCAGTCCAACGCCATCCTAGTTTCGAAAGCCGCTAAGCCAAGCTTTCTCATTAGGGAACAGGCCGTTGTCTTTCCACTAAAGTTTGGAGCGTATATCATGACTGGAAAAGTCTGACTCTCAACAAAATCTGAAGTGTTAGGGACATTCGCCTTTTGACTATGTAATTTCGCTTTATGGGCATCTACCACGCATTCAATGCAAGGGCACTCCGCTGCATTCTCATGTGGTAGGTCCATCGCGACTTTTACAGTTATGTAACTCCGGAACTGTGATTCCTCATCAGTTGCAAATACCCTAGGTCTATCCATTGGAGGCTTGTTAATGACAGTCTGGACCTCCGAGACGTCATCTCCATCAAAGGCTGAACTAGGGTATCTCTTCTTTGAGGCTCCCCCTGGCGCTACACACTCCTTAACTATATAATTAGATAGTGGCACGCCTCTATCTTCTTCAGTTATATGGAACTGTTTCATCGCAAGGTGGGGCATCTCAAAGGATGAACACACATCTGCTTGGGCATGAACGGCACGCCGGAACGAAGCCATGATATCAATGTTGCAAGGTGGTGTTTCAGTGGTGCTGCGAGTAAGTGCGGGATGAGTATAGACCATTGATGATTGACCAGGCCATGGTCTGATCTTTGACTCAGGTACTCCTTTTCTCAAGAGGAAAATCATCTCTTCCCCGCGTGGGATGAACTTATAGACGTCAGGATCGAATAACCTCTTTTCTAATGATAGTTTATCAAAGTAATCGTCTATTTGAACAGGGGTCCATCTTTCCTTCGCAATCCTTTCTTCATCGATCACACCATCAGGAGCATAGTTATGCAAGATCCTCTCCTGGTAATAACTCGTGGGTATGATCGGGATACCGTTTGGATAATGGTTAAGAAAATGTTGGAAGGATTTCCTACCCAACAAAGCTGGACCAATAGTTCTACGGTTTTTCTTTGGTTTTACCGGTGCTCCAGGTAATGTGTTCTTAACACTAAACTGATCTGGTACTCCAGCAGTAGTGTTTAATCCACTTGTTGACGCCATTATGACAATAGTCAGGCAAGGTAGTAGATTATAACTTATGATTTACTTATGATGATTGAAAAATAATCAACATGACTCACAGTCATTGTTCCACCTTAATCAGTATGTCGATTGAAACAGAATAATGTTAGTAAGCACATGTCTAGGAAATGAACTGATTTCGTTCCAAAATTATATGGGTGTGAAAGTCCAACTAAGTCATAAAGTCATAAATGATCGTCGGATGATTCATGCGTATGCTACACGGTTAATTCACTGCATTTAAACTGGTTTTTAATTTTTCAGAACACTTCGGTTCGCGCTCTGTCTGTTCCGTCAGGCAATTATGCGTCGGATTTAAAATGAGGCTTGAAAATAATCAAAATGACTCACAGTCATTGTTCCGCTTAAATCAGTGTGTCGATTGAAGCAGAAAAATGTTAGTAAGCACATGTCTAGGAAATGAACTGATTTCGTTGTATAGCGTTAAGAGTTTGTACAGAAATTATATGAGCATTTGTAAAAGTTGCCCAATACGCAAACTCGGTTGAGCGAAGGAATCAACCGTAATGAGTCTGGGTTGGCACTTTACAGATTTGAAGTAGAAAGCCTAACCTCGAACAAACTGAATTCACCGCCTTCGCACTAATTCCCTACGGAACCGGCCACGAACGGCAGCTAACCAGAATTATTCCTTTCAATAAATTGAACTGACTGCCTTCGCACTAATTCCGTACGTAGTTTGCACATCTCAGTCATAACCGAATTGTATACGTCGTCTAGTTTCTGACCGATGTAGTTTTCGACGAATGTTATTTTTGAGTTGAAATATGTAAATAGATCATTATTTGATCCTGACGTAAGTTTTCTAACAAATGGCGATCTCATGTTGTATAATTCCAAAACTAATATTCTTGGATGGTCAGTTTTTAAATCCAACATGTCCACATATAAGTTATGTAGCTTCCGTTAGGGAAAGCATAAAAAATAATTTTTTTCACGATTTCACTTTTTCGCTATAACATCATACTTAGAACTAACTTATATTTTAGCATCGAACCCATTATAAAGACTACAGACTGCTGAGTCTGCGTTCATCCCGGTGGCTTGGTACTTATGCAAGGTGATACCTTGTTTTCCTTTCTGGCGAATTCTCGCGCGCATCATCGTTAATCTGGCGCGCCAGGCTCGGTTTCATGTTGTTACTATGGGCTCAAATGAATGTGTGGGAGGGACTTTTCATAACATATATATGTCCTTGCTGAAGTTTTTATAGAAAACAAATGTCGTTCCGATATTGTGCTGTATACTACAACTTCTCCAATGGATTTTATTTGATTATTTCTTGTTTTGTTGACAACTCCTTCAAAAATAGCTTCAAATCTCTTGATGATGAATTTACATTGAAACACCTTTGTTTGAATTTTCGAATTTCTTTGTAGCATTTGTATCCTAAGTTCCGTTGTTGTCAAGTTAGTAGTTGGCGGTAAGCAAGATGCCACATCCAACAATGAATATGAAGTCATATTTACTTCTGCATTGGCACAATCGTATGCGATTAATCCATGAGATGTTGAGCCTAGTACACTGCATCCCAAGAACAACAATGCAACAATCAACAGTTGCATGAGCGTTAACGGGTTAACTGTATCTGCTTTCCATCTTATTTTCCTTCTAAATTCGCCTTTCTGAGAGTAATCCGATCGTACCATAACTTTTGAAGTTTCCGCTGTTAATACAGTTGTAGTGCAAGAATTTATTCGCCGTTTCTTTTTCTTGGGCTCATAATTTTCACAACTCACATTGCTGTTTGTTTCAATAACTTGATGGAGCCCGGTTAATGAGGTGTTCGTTTTGTTTGCTTCTTTAGACGTTATGTCTTTCAGAGTGGCTTCCTTGTGTATATTCAATACTGCTAGCTTAGCTGCTGCTCGCTTGAAGATTCCTTTGGGTGTTTTCACTATTGCTCTCAACCATGGACCCCAACGTATGGTACTGTCTGTTATCAATACTATTTCGTCCATTTCAATCGGTTGAACCTTATGCGTCCATTTTGGTCGCGATATCAATGTTGGTATATATTGTTTCTTGAATCGATCCCAAAACTGTTGACTGTAGTGGTTCACTAGTTCCCATTGAACTCGAGTGAGGTTGTTACCGTCCATATGCCCACCTGCCCGCCCAATTAGGAAATGGAACGGTGTTAGAACTTCTTCCGCGTCATTATTGCACGGTTTGTGCGTTAGTGGGCGACTGTTTAGAATAAACACTACTTGTATTAGAGCTGCTCGTAACGTTTCAGGATAAGGTACAAATCTACTCTAGCTGCCGGTAACGGTGCCATTTGAGTTGGCAAAGGTTTAGCTCTCATTATAATGCATTTAGAGCAGTCCGTTTTTACTTTGTTGAGAACTGTACGCATGTGTGGTATATAGTACCGTAACTGCAACGCTCCAAGTACTACGTTATCCGAACGATGAAAGTATTTTTGATGATATTCAGCAATGATCAAACGTGTTCCATGGTCTTCAGGAGGTAATATCACAGGATGTATTGTAGACCTGTGCAATTTAGTTGCGTTTCACAGACGACCTCTAACTCTCATTATATTATATTCATCTAGTATTGGAGTGACTACTGATAATTGTTTATTTTTTATATCAACATAGCCGTGTAATTCAATGTCATGAATTTCCTCTGAGAAATGTGTTATTTGTATCTTACGATACACGACTCTTTCCGCAATTTTTATATCTTCATATGTTATATTGCGATTAAATTTAGATTGTATGTTCAATCGCTGGTTTTTCTTGTATTGCAGCCAATCAATATATTTTTTTACAACACATACGTGGTGTATTAACAGTATTAACAGTCCAACTGGAGTATCGTTCAATTCCGATAAACATAGAATTCGCTTGGTGCAATCCCACTACTTGTTTTAACTCTTCTGTTGATCTTCCTGTTAGGATATTCGATCACTGGCTTTTTAAGGAATTGAGGTCCTTTTGAAATCCTTCGTAGCTTCGTCGGCGGGATTTAGTTCAGACGGTACATACCGCCATTGCTGTATGTTGGTTGTATCTAAAATCTCAGCAACTCGATGAGTGACAAATATTTTATATTTTCTATTCGGTTGTAACCATGACAAAACAATTTCCGAGTCTGTCCAGTAGGTAATACTATCTATTTTAATCCGTTGCTCGTTCTGAATTGTATTTGTCAACCTGGTTCCTAGTAAGGCTGCTTGTGGTTCCATTTTTGGAATAGACAACTGATGAATAGGTCCAACCTTTGCCTTTGCTGCTAATAGTCGTATATAAACTGAGCCGTTTGCTCTACAACGTAAGTATATAACTGCAGCGTATGCACGTTCAGATGCATCTACGAATGTATGTAACTCCAATTTTTCTGCTCCATCCGGAATTATACACCTGGGTATCTTTACGTTAGTAGCTTGATGAATTTTCGTAAGCCAATTTTGCCACTGCTTACTCATATGTTTGGGTACTTCATCATCCCAATCTAATTCCTCTTTGTGTAGTTCTTGAAGCAAAATCTTACCCATTATCGTATAATTCGATATCAATCCTAATCGATCACACAAACTCATAACGAATGCTAACACTTCTCTTTTTGTGGGTAATCGTAGCATTTGTCTCACTTCATTGCTCAACTTCTTCAACGAAAATCGGTATCCGATCAAATCCAGTTTCGTGTTCCAATAGACACCAAGAACTTTCTCAGCGCATGAATCCTTATCCTATCACTTTAATGTCGGTAGGTTGAATTCGATCGCTGGGAAGATTGTTCAGTAATTCCTTACTGTTCGATATAAAGTTCCGAATGAAGAATCCACCATGTTGGTGTATGTCGATGACGTCTTTGGTAATCGCGGTTGCCTCTCGTAGATTTGTAAAACTATCCAGATAGTCATCCACATAGTGTTGTTCTTCAATCGCCAGGGCTGCTTCCGGTTTTGATTTCATAAATGCTGCTGCGTTTTTATTTTTCACGGCTTGCGCACATGATGGTGAACATGTCGATCCAAAAATCATTACCTCCATAATGTATACATCAGGTTCTCGATTGTTTTCACAATCTCGCCATAAAAATCTTTGAGCATGTTGATCTTCTGCCTTTATTTTGACTTGGTGGAACATCTCTTGAATATCTCCACAAACTGCAATTCGTCCCTCTCTGAATCGCAGCAATACTCCAACTAGTGATGTCGTAGCATCGGGTCCAGACAAAAGATTGGAGTTGAACGATATACCATTTATCTTTGAAGCTGCATCAAATACCAATCTTGGTTTTGGCGGTATTTTATTCTGGTTGTGAACTATAAAATGCGGGAGATAGTATGTCCTCGGAACCACCTTAATTAACTCTAAAGGTGCCAGTTTTCTAGCATATCCCTTTTTCACATAATCAGCGAACGTATTGATAGCCCAATCCTTCAGTTTGTCATCTTGTTTCAATTTGTTCTCCATAATCACCAATCTCCGTAAGGCTGTGTTATAGGTATCCGGAAATTGTACATCTTTGGTCTTCCACAGTAGACCAACCTCGTAACGGTTGTTCTTTAACTTGATGGTGTTGTCGAGAATCTGTTGTGCTCGTTCTTCCTCTGGCGATCTTGGCAGTTTTTCCTCTAATTTCACTCCAAAATCGTCGATTGAGAAATATCGCTGCATCATTTTGCTCATCTCCTGTTCTTCCTGTATGACCATTGTGTAATTTTGATGGTTCATGTTATAATCTTTTCCGTATATTACCCATCCGAGTCGCGTTTTCATTGCCATTGGACCATTTCCTTTTAACGTTTTGATGGCACTCAGTAATTCGCTGTTGTCCAATCCAATTAACAATGTAGGCTGAGCTTCTTTATATTCTTGCAGCGGAATGTCTTTCAAATATGGATAATTCTCGGCAATGTTTCCCATCTCAACTGTTTGGAAAGGAAGATTTAGATCATGCATAGACCGGGCCATTATTGGTTTTCTTATGCCATTTATCCAGAACTTTACCCTCTTGCTGGTGCAGGATTTCGAACAATCCTGTGTCCATTTTAATGTAAGTGGTTCAACTCTTCCTTCTAACTCTAACATGTTGGCCATTCTCTCGTCCAGCAGTGTGACTGATGATCCCGTGTCCAGAAAGGCGTAGGTGTTTATCGTTCTTTCGCCATTTTGGACTGTTATAGGAACTATTTGGTAATAAAAGTGTTCCTTGCGATTTCGATGAATATACGTGGTCTCTTCGGGATCTCGTCGAACATCAGCAGCCGTATCCTGATTTCTTTTATACTCCGTTCTTTGATGAAGTAGATGATTGTGCTCCTTGTAGCATCCATCGATTCCGCATGTTCCTTTCATGCTACAATTCCTCATAATGTGGTCCTTGGAGTTTAGGCACTTGAAACATATTCTATTTTTTGCTAATAACTCCCTTCGTTCCAATGTTTTCATCTGTTTGAAATTCTTGCATTGGAATAGCTTATGACTAGCTGAACAAAGTGCACATTTCGTAGTTTGATGTACATTGACCCGTGGTTTTCTTTCCGTAGTTGATGCACTATTATTAGGTTTTTGCATTATACGGGCTATTCTCGCGTGTGACAATAACCACTTATTTAAATCATTGAGTGTTGGGATCGAAGTGTTGCTTTGAATCACTTCAACCCATTTCACCTGTATTGTAAGTTAATACTTTTACAGAAGGTTTATTTAAAAAAATATTTTTTTGACACCAACGTGTCTTTATTCACTCTTGCTAAATAACTGAACATAGAATTTTAGGATACTGCTATATATAATCTCGCTGTGCCCTGATTCTAGTCCTATCGCTAAATACTGCATTATGGCAAATAATGGAAATGTTTGTTTATTTGGATCTTGGGTCGTGAGATTGTTTATGATGTGATGTGGCTGAGTGGTCCGATGTCTGGAGTTTGTTGATAATGAATTATCGCTTCGCGGGTGGTCCGTTGCTGGCCAGATGGTTGGTGACTTAACTCTTCCCCTCTTAAATGACTTTGTCCTCAAAGTTTAATGGTTCGAAAGGGTGATGGCATGTCGATGAAAGATTGGATTTCGTTTTCGCGTTCTGCTGATAGTTCTGATGACTGTGTCTTGGAGTTTGTGATGATTTCGTTTTTGCTGACGGAAACAGTTTCCGTGAGAATCATGTCGTCCTTGTTAATACTTGGAATGCTGAATTTGGCGTTGATGATTGTTTTTCTAGAAAGATATAGGAAAACTCCAATTGTGGCAATTATTGATACTACCGTGAATCCTCCAATGGATCCAAACAGGTGTAGCTTCCAGGTGAGAGAGTTACTTTGAAGTTTCAATATTTCCAATTCGTCTCGATGTTCTAATGTCAGGTTCTGTAGATATTCAACAGGTGGTGAGTCCAGGGTATCGAGCTCGGTAACTATTAGGCCGGTTGTAGGGTGATACGGTCGTCCAGGTAGAATAGTTTCAAAGTTAGAGAAGAATTCTCCGTTGATTCGTAGAGTGCATCCTTCAAATTGGATTAGAAATGAACCATTGAGTTGTTGGTTCGAGTTGCTGCAGTTGGATGAGACTTGCACAAGTGCGTTGTTGATAAGTATGGAGGCGTCGTCTATTCGTTTGACTAAACCTCTTGAATATATTTTTTCGAAGATGCAATTGGAATGTTGTCCACGTATTAGTTTTTCTATGCAGTCATTGCTTGGGGTTAAAGTTGAAGTTTCGCAAAGAAAATAATTTCCTTGATCCTCACATGGTTGGTTTGACTCGTAAATGTGTGTCAAATTACGCATTAGATAATTGCGTTGCAGTGAGATGCGTTTGTTGTTCTTTATAATGGAATCAATGTATTCATATTCATAAATGTCTTTTGAAAATTGTGGTACTTTTAAAATATACGCAATGTGCGTGTTGTTCAATGTTACTTGTGCCGTTGATTGTGATAATAGTTCCTCAAATGATGTGACGAATATGTCGTGGTCTCCCAGGAAGGTTGCGATCGTATTGAAGTCGCGCATTGATAACAGCTTGCTACTCGGTATACCATGTTTTGCCATTAGAATTGCTTCCTCAAGTGTTTCTATCTGGTCCTGAAGTGAGTCTAAGTTGGACAGTATCATTAAATGATTAATTTCAATCGAATGATTTTTAGCTTTTTGTTTTTCCATTAACAGCATTTGATTAGCCAAATCGATTACTTCTTGTATTCTATTGCTTATAGCTTGGTTTATCATTACTTGCTTGTTGTTTTGGGTGATGAGGGAGTTAAGTGTAGCGTTGATGATACGAAGGTCGTCTGCATCAGGGTTGCCTGCTACCCACTTCCATACAGTGCCTATAGTATCCCATCTTTTTTGTCTTTTTATAAAAGGTTTCAATTTGAGAAAGGTTTCATACAATTTATAATTCTTAATTTGCATCAATTCGTATAAAGGATTAACTGAAGGGTTTGATTGTATTTCATCATTCACGTTGGATATGGTGTTTCCTATTTGAATCAAATCTATGGGATGTACTATCCTTACGTAGCCTGTTTTTATCCTAGCTTTCCCTAATGGTATGATAGCTAGTGGATTATTTGTGAGGTCATGTACGTGAATACTGGAGTGTATGGCCGACACGCAGAAGGCGAGTCTGGAATGAAAGGATTGAAGAATTAATTAGATTTCCGTAGATTGACCTTATGTATTTTCCTGCCTGTAGTGTCTATTATAAAAGTGTTATGATCTTCTTTGATTTTAATGTATTTGTACCTGCTTTTTCTTTTTGATATATCATTGGTTTTTTCGAAAGCATATGAGCCTGGTTGAAAGATTGGGTATGTTTTTTCAATAATATTTTCGTTTTTGGCCTGATGTAAATTATATATTTTTTCAAAAGTTTTTTCTCTTTGTTTGGCAAAATTTTCAAATGGTAAGTTGTTATAATTTGTTCCAATATATACATTGCGAGGTGTGTCTTTGATAAAGGAATGGAAAGTATTATTGTACCTATGAACTGATTGTTGAATCAAATCTATTATTGACCAGTCTGGGTTTAAGAATTTCAAGCATCTTGAGATTTCTCTAATAGTAGAATGACAACGTTCTACTTGGCCATTTGTTTCTGATCGGTGTACAGGTGTTTTGAAAATTTTAATACCGATACTCTTGATATCCTGTTCTATGACATTTGATATAAAACTGCTTTCGTTGTCTATTACTATTTGCGCAGGCACATCCCAATCATATAATAGTTGTATCAAGGCATCTTTGATATGTAGGATTGATTTCGATTTGATAGGTCGGATTTTAAGGAATTTGGAGAATTTATCAAGGGATGTTAGAAAAAGATTATTTTGATTATAGACAAAGATGTCTATGTGGATGATATCTGCAGGATAACATGGGACAGGTGTTTTGACGGGGATGAATTTCTGGGGGTTGCGTTCATATTTCTCTGTTTTACAAATTTCACAAGTCTTAACGTATTCCTGTGTTATTTTTGTCATTTTCGGAAAGTAGCATTTTCTCAAAAGTTGAAGTGAATTTTCCTTAGCATTTCTATGTGCAAAATTATGTATCGTTTTAATTTCTTCTAATTGTTGTTCTTGATCATTAATGTCTTCAACTTACGATTGTGAGAATCGTGCACGCACTAATTTTGGATTATAGTTTTTTTTGTAGATTTCTTGAATAGTAGCCATGATAGGTTCGTCGGTCATTATTCCATTTAAAAGTCCTGGAATGAGGTATCTTTTCATTTTGTCTTTTAGAAAGTCAATAGTGAATTGTGGTTCAGTAAAAATGTGTCTTTTGTATCCTTCGAATGGAATGTTTTGTTCGTAGGCAGAGTTTTGACCGATTTGAAATATTATTTGATTACGGAAAACATTAATAGGGGCTTCAGTGGATGGAATGTAAGATGAATCGTCGTTGTCAGAAGAATGTTGAGTTGGTGTAAGAGAGTTAATTTGAATTCTAGAAAGAGCGTCAGCTACAACATTGGATTTGTCTGGTTTATATTGTATCTCATAATCATGTTCTTCTAAATATGCTTTCCAACGTTTTAGCTTTGCGTTATTATTTTTTGGTGATAAGGTGAAGGTTAGTGGCATATGATCAGTGTAAATTTTTATTTTGGTACCATAAATGAAATTTCGTAATGCATTTAATGCCCATACGACGGCTAACATTTCTTTTTCATTTGTGGCATAGTTTTCCTCTGTTTGTGAAAGTGTACGTGATATGAATGTAATTGGTCGTTCACCGTTTGAAAATTGTTGTGAGAGAACTGCACCGATTGCTTTATCAGAAGCGTCGGTTGTTAGAATAAAAGGTTTTCCAAAATCAGGGAATACTAGGACGTCTTCAGATGATAAGACTTCCTTCAAAAGTATAAAAGCTTGCTTGGCCTCTTCGTTGAACTTGATAGGAACATTTTTTGATTGTGATTTTGATATTTGGCGATGGCCATCCTCCCCTCTTAAAAGTTTTGTTAAAGGTTTTGCAAGTTTTGCATAATCTTTGATAAAACGTCTGTAATATCCAGAAAGTCCAAGGAAGGCACGTAATTCTTTTAAATTAGTAGGTTCGGGGTATTTTCGGATGCAATCAACTTTTTTCATGTTTGGTTTTAATCCGTCCGCAGAAACAATAAATCCAAGAAACTCAACTTCGGATTTTAGAAATTCACATTTGTCTGATTGAATTTTGAAATTGGTTTTCCTGAGCGTTTCTAGAATAGTTTTTAAATTTTCCAAATGTTCATCAATAGTTTTTCCAAAAACAATGATATCATCTATATATACATGACAAATTTTTCCAATGTGTTCGCGTAGTATGTCATCCATTACTCGTTGGAAAATACTTGGAGCGTTTTTGAGACCAAATGGCATACGGAGAAATTCGTATTTACCATTATTAACAGAGAATGCAGTCTTTTCTATGTCTTTTTGTGCCATTGGAATTTGATGAAAGCCAGATGCTAAGTCTAATGTTGTGAAATATTTGTTATTTCCTAAGTTTGCTAGAACAGTCGATGTGTCTGGAATTGGATATTTATCACTGATAGTTTTGGTATTAATTTTTCTGTAATCAATGACCATGCGATATTTTTTTTCGCCTGATGCATCAATTTTTTTGGGTACTATCCAAACTGGTGAATTATATGGTGATCGGGATGGTTGAATTATACCATCTCGTAAAAGTTGATCTAGCTGTTTAGTAATTTCTGTTTTAAGGGCTTGCGGATAAGGATAGGATTTGCTGTAAACTGGATTTTCATTGATTGTTCGAATTTCGGCTTTTACCTCTGTGATAAATGATAGTTTACTGTCTGGAGGCTGGAAGAGATCTTTAAAATTTGTTAGTAAATTTGATAATTTTTCCTTTTGCGTTGATGACAGGTGATCGTCTCGTACCTGGATTTTATTTACTGCTTGAAACTGATGCTGTAGTAAAGGAATAATATTTTGATTAATAATAAGTTGTTCATTTGATGTATTTATTATGGCACCTAATTCTTTTAGGGTATCATGTCCAATGATGGCATCGAATGTTTTTAGATTTTTCATGTGATAAAGTTTAACATTGATGTTGGAATATGGTCTAAATAATCGTGCTTGAGAAAATTTGGTAATTTCAATGTCACCGGCTACAGAAGATACAGGAAAGGGTTTTTCAACATCGTGAGAGATTTTTGCATATTTTGGATGTATGTAGTTTTTGTTTGATCCAGTGTCGACTAAAAATTTCAAAGGAGTATCTGTTTTACCATAGAAAAGGAAATATGGTAACGTGGATTTTATTCTAAAAAAATTAAGTTCGGTAGGTTCATCATTATTATTTGATTCGTCTTGTTCTTCTATTTCAATGTTGTCACTGTATCGTTCAAAAGATGTTCCTTGTGGGCAACTTTCTTCTGCGAGGTATGGGACTTGTTCAAAATATTGGGATACATCAGGATCATTTTCTGTATATTCATTAGTTTCTATATTAAAATATCTGGGTCGTTTATTCGGAATTTGTGGCCGGTTTGTATAATTCACTTGTCGAGATCGAATCGAAGGGTCTACTTCCATTGGTTCGACTTTATTATTGGGTTTTGGAACAAATGGGTTGTTTTGCTGAGCTTGAAATCTTGGTTGAGGTTGAGGATTTTGAGGTTGAAATTTTTGTGGTTGAAATTGGTTTGAAATCATTGGTCTAAACATATTTTGTTGTTGATGTTGTCGATTAAAATTGTGAACAGGATTAAACATTGGCTGTTGACGAGCAGTATGCTGAATATACATCGGTCTTGAAATAAAAGGTTGTTGTTGAATTTGGGAGGAATTCTAGGTGGTATTCTAGGATAATCTTCAATTCCGTGTCTTGTTTTTGTCATTGTTTTCCTGTATTCAATGTTTTGGTAAGTAATACAATATGCGTATGCATTTGCTAATGATTCCGGTTCGTGATTTTTCAAAAATTTGCCGACATCTCCATTTAATCCGCGAGTGAAAGCATCTATTGCTTTTCTATTGTATATGTCAATCATGGCCTTTGATGCTTCTGGGTGTCTATAGGCTGGGTTAGTTTTAATTTGTCCAGCAATAAGAGAAAGGAGTTTATTAATTTCATCGTAGAAACATTCCAAACTTTTACCAGATTGTGTTGTGTTCATCAATTGATAATCGAGAGTTGTCAGATCTCTCTTTTCACCATAATATGTCAAAAGAGTTTTCTTTATTAAATTCCAGTTTATATTTACATCGGAATTTACTAAGGCACTGTTGGCTTCTCCTTTTATTTTCCTTCTTATTGCTGTGCAGATGGCATAAAATTTATTCCGTTGATCGGTTGTGCTATTAATATTGGGTGTGTATGCTCTTACGAGAACATCAACATCACGTATCCAGCTGCTTAATTCATCGGATTTACCATCAAAAACAGGTATTTCCTTAATTAAATCTGGTAATTTTTCAATAGAGGATGGATCTGCAGGTGATCCATCTGGGTTTGAATAAAAAAGAACTGGATCTTTATAATCCAAGTCTGGTAATGGAGCATTTAAACTTTCTAAAATGCTTAACCTGTTTAAAATATCTTGCATTTGTTCTGCCATTTTATTGAATCTGATTAAGTATGTATTTTTTTCAAAAATTATATTAAAACACAACTAGTTTAGTTAATTCACTTTTTTTATTATAATTGTATTTCTTATATTTTGATTTGAATATTGTTTCGCTTTTCTTCACTTTTTATTAATAATTTTAGTAAAAAATTTTCACTTTGATTTTGATTAATTCACTTAATTGAAATAAAAAATTTACTTACACAATAATTCCAAACATTCTGTGGGTATGCCACAGAACTGCGGGACACGTGGCTCCGTTCCCAATCCTCTTGCAGTGGAAATCTGGAAGCCTTTCGAGCGCGTGTTTGGTTGTTACCGAGTCCTATTATCTCCGGATCCAAGCGTCGGGTGAGCTCGAAGTGATGAGGATCCGTGGAACCCAGGTGAAGCACACACTTCCCGGTGCGGTGGTGTTTTCCTTTTTAGATGAAGCACTAGTATTTCTCTGTGTTTTCGTCCTACTGGGGCACCTATCCGCACGTCCGCTTTAAACGAGGTTGGTGTTGCGCGAGTTATCAATTCGAACCGATGGTTGCTTTATCGCACCAAGTCGTTGTTCGAAACGCGGTGGAAAATTAAACGGGCTGTCGGTTGCTTTCACGCACCGAGTCTTACTTCCGTTCACTTCACTAATTTTCCACTGATAACACTAATCACTCTGGGTCCCTATTCGGGCGCCAGTTAATACTTTTACAGAAGGTTTATTTTAAAAAAATATTTTTTTGACACCAACGTGTCTTTATTCACTCTTGCTAAATAACTGAACATAGAATTTTAGGATACTGCTATATATAATCTCGCTGTGCCCTGATTCTAGTCCTATCGCTAAATACTGCATTATGGCAAATAATGGAAATGTTTGTTTATTTGGATCTTGGGTCGTGAGATTGTTTATGATGTGATGTGGCTGAGTGGTCCGATGTCCGGAGTTTGTTGATAATGAATTATCGCTTCGCGGGTGGTCCGTTGCTGGCCAGATGGTTGGTGACTTAACTTGTATATGGCAGCTTCTCTATAATTTCCTCTATTAGCCGGTGATCATGTAGGTATTCCTTTTGGCCTAGTGCGTCCATATTCACCACCATATTATCCAGTGCGTCAGATACATCAGGAACTATGGTTCTCCTGTATTTTTTAATCCGCCTCAGGTCGTTCAGAAGTTCTTTATATACAAGATCCTTCCTTCCAAAACATTCTTCCAGCTTGTCGATGATTTTTTGTACATTATCTGAGTTTATCATCAACTGTTGGACGGGTTTATACGCGTCCCCTTTCAGAACTTGTGTCAGGCGGTTGAGGTTCTCTAAATTTGAGAAACCTCCCTCTGCCGTAGTATCATAAAACGTTTTCTTGAATTTTGGCCCTTTTAAATATATAGTCCAGTCGCTTGACGTACTCGCTGGTTGGCTTGTTGTTTGAACCGTGGGCTGACTTGAACATTGGCCTTTCATGGTTGACATTAACTTGTTAATTGTATCCAGTTGATGTTTTATCTGCTCATCTTTCTTCCGAGCAGACATTTCCAGTGTTTGAATCTTTGTTGGATTTAGGTGCGACCGTGAGGTTCACACAACCGAGGTGAAACCATCGGTCGCAATCGTCGCATTCGACCATATCCTGTTTATGGTCTGATTCCGAGCACAAACGGCAATTACCGTTTTGGTTATCTACGAAACGTATCATGGTGTTATGTTCAAGATACTCAGCCGTTGAAATGATATTATAATCCTCAGGATCCGATTCCAGTTATTTGGAACTGTTATCAAACACACGTTGCTCACTCTCAATGGTGGTTAGCACACTTTCACAAAGCCTTTAAACTTATAGTCCTGTTGGATTTCTTTACCACTTGCTCACTCTGATGGTGTGATTAGCACACTTTCACAAGGCTTTTAAGATTTTAGTCCTTTGGATCTCTTATAGTCCTGTTGTATTTTTTATCCAACTTGCTCACTCTGGTGTTTATTAGGACACTTTCACAAATCTATTAAGATTTTAGTCTTGTTGGGGTTTACTTCCAACTTGCTCACTCTTATGGCGTTGAGCACGTGTTTTACTGAGCTTTTTTTAAGCTCGTTATCTTGTGGGATTTATTTATTCAACGGATTTTTGCTCACTCTTATGGCGTTGAGCACGCGCTTATTTAAGCTTATTTAAGCTTGTAATTCTGTTGGATTCCTTTCTCCAACGGTCCTTTGCTGACTCTTATGGCGTTGAGCACGCGCTTTATTTAAACTTTTCAATTAAGTTTTCTTTTACTTTGCTCACGCACGCACTTAATAAAGTTTTTCAAATAAATTTTATTTTTCTTTGCTCACTCTTTTGGCGATGAGCACACCGTATTGAGTTCGTATTGAAGGTAAGGCTCCTCCTCTCTGGAGCCACCAAATGTAAAAGTTGCCCAATACGCAAACTCGGGGCATGCGAGCGAAGGAATCAACCGTAATGAGTCTGGGTTGACACTTGACAGATTTGAAGTAGAAGCGTCGCAAGAACCAGCCTAACCTCGAACAAACTGAATTCACCGCCTTCGCACTAATTCCCTACGGAACCGGCCACGAACGGAAGCTAACCAGAATTATTCCTTTCAATAAATTGAACTGCCTGCCTTCGCACTAATTCCGTACGGAACGAGTAACGAACGGGAGCTGGGCAATCTATCGAATATCAACTAAGCGGGAGGATTAACGAGTACAAGATCTTCACGAACTCCGAGCGCGAATTATACAATTATTGCTGCGAACGTTGGAAGACTTGTTGGAAGAACTCTCGTCAGTCGATTCAAAATAGGTGTTTCGGATGTATTTGTCACAACACAATTCCAAAGACTGCTTACTTTATTCAGAGAACCTTGGGTTTTTATATACAATTTCATTATATCCTAATTCTATCCTAAATTCAAATCTAACGTGCGAAAGAAAGAGAAAACTAAATACGTTCTTGCTCCTTTGCATATAACTCCTTTACCTATCGCTTATCTGTGCTTCACCACATGCAACTTCTGCCTAAAGCTTATCTTTGACTCATAACTGCATTCTAAGGTCGACGGAGCCAAGCGCGATAAGAAATGTGTACGATCTTTTTGGTTCCTTTCCTTTCCGTTATTTCTTGCATCAGGTTTTATTGCACCCGCTTCCGATAGGTGAGATTATTAGCTTAGGATCGTTCACACGTTTCGCTCCTATCGTATAGTATTTTGCTTCTGTCTGTCTTTCGATCGTTTACGATATTGAAATTCAATTGGCAAATTCTTTTGATTTCTTACAGCATTAAAAGTCGAATAAAATCTAATGGTAGTCGGATGACTAATGCGTATGCTACACAAGCATCCATGAACTTTTTTAAATATTTCATTCATTTTCGCAGCTCTACGCATTCTATTGAAATTTTGACAATAAATTAATAACTCAAACAAATCATTATGAACCGAAACTTCATCCGAAGAATGCGTCAATGCTGGTGATAACTCGAGCCACCATTATTGGCCACACAGCAGCATGACATATACACTGGTGGGGCGATGGGTTTATCTGCGAAATTTCCGAAGGTTGGTGGTCTACTCGATATGGATTCAGGATTTCGCCTCTTTGGAAATTGATCCTTATAGGACCGCTTTCGGGAGGCCTGGGGAACTGTTGTTTTGCTGCTGTTAGAAGTACTCTACCAGGAGGTAGAAGCCCGATGTTGCTTCTCGTGTTGTAGTTGTTGTTATGGAATCGATTAGTGTTGCTGCTGGAGTCGCTACGATGGTAGTAATTATTCTTGTTATTGTATTCATGAGTATGATAGCTATTATATCAATTACGGCTATAATTGCGATTATTACGGTCGGTATTGTAGTTGTTGTTATCATTATTATTAATACGATGGGTAAGCTCCGTATGCAAACTTGGGCGCGAACCCGATGGCCCGATGTGGTCATCGTACAGCTAGTAGCAATTTTGAGCTATTCATCAAACGCATGTCATTGGCCATATCAAATATAGTTGGTTGTAGTGATGTAGATAAGCTGTGGCTGCCCGTTGCCAGCATAGCAGTATCCAGTAGCGATGTTATATGGTTCTTTATGGTAGCAGATGTTGTCTTCAGAACCGATACTTCTGTACGCCTTCAACCCATTTTTAGTTTCCAGTAGCAGAACCTCAGCGCGATCTATTCCCTCGTGCAAAATATCAATGTTGTTTTGCTGAGCTGCGCGATGAATTACTCCTGTGTTCTGTTTAATTATTCCAGCCTATTGCGTTTGCTGATTTTCCATCGATTTCAATTCGAAGTTTAAGGGGGCTTTACACGCAACGATAACTCGTAACAATTCATTGAACGATTTATCGCTCCAACAAATCGAAAGAGTAGAGCACTGTTTACACGCTACGCTAAATTGTAACGATTTCTTGTCAAATGTCACCCTACATCGACCCCTTAGCCTTACTTACGTCTTGTTGTGTTACTGCATCCACATCACTCATTGTGTTCCTACTAGGTCTTGCAAAGTCCTGGTCGTTGAATGTTGAAGTCCTGGTCGTTGAAATGAAGAAGGTCGAAATACCACAAACTAGGTTTGTATATATCATCCGCACCAGCCCCAGATCTCTCCGAACTCTTAACTTTCGAAAGTTCTTTCTTGTAAACCGTACGCAACGCGTTAATTTTTTTTACGACAGTGTTCCTATCTGCCGACGGATCAAACTCCTTGAACTTTTTAACTAGCTCAATATAAGCTAAGTCTTTTTTGTTCCTGTCGGAGTATTCTTTGCTCTTAACGAGCCACAAACAGGTAAAACTTCTATAAAGTTCTATAAATTCAATTAAGAACTCACGAGGTGTTTGTTTACTTGCATTTTCTGCCATGATTACCTACAACACTCACGAAACAACCCCACAATACAAACACCTCAGCGCAAAAACAGAATGGACACTGAGTGAAATCGTAGCGATGAATTGGTGCAACTGTTTACACGTTCCACATGTCGTTACGATTCCCAGAAATTGATGCCGGCCGGCATCAACCATCCACTCCAACTCCAATCCCAATAAATCGCTACAATCTCCCGTTTACACACAACGATAAATTGTAACAATCTGATCGTTACGATAAATTGCTACAACGTATCGTTGCGTGTAAAGCCCCCTTTAGTGTCACAAGAGATTGACACGAACTACAGCAAGGAAGTACATATTGTACGTCAATTTTCCTCTCCTTCTTCCGGAGAGAGTCTCGTTGGACAGGAACTCCCACGCAGACAGCATGAAATGTGCGTATGCAACCGACGCATGCCCCAATTACCGTGTCGACGGCAGAGTCCAGTAAGCAGATTTCGCAGCTTATCGTTGGAAAATAGCGAGGTCTATACACAGAAATTAATAACCACAAACATGAAACGTACGTAACTGGGAGCGAATTAAAAACATGTCCGAGCCGATTGACGATTGACGATTTCTACATCAGTAGAATAACACCACTGAGCCAGCCCATATTTAATAGATTATCCTTCCGTTCTTTCCTTTAAATTCAAATCCTTTTTCTTCGCCGCGAGTTCATAATTTCATGGATTCAGTTCAATTGTCACAGGCATTGTAAACTCACAAATGTACAATTTCACTTCTACAAGCGCCACAGCACAATTTCGATTTACTTTCGCACTCTAACAGGGCATCGGCCACTGTCACGGTCGCCACATAACAGCTCGTCTGGCTGTTGGACTTTTTAGGATGGATAAAAGTATGTATAACATCACGCGTACGAGTTTGCTTGCTAATACTGATAAGCGAAATTGAATTTATCGCGTCCTGTTGCTTTTCTTACATCTTATCTGTCCGTCACTGGTACGCTGAGCCCATCCACTGTAATTTTCTACTATCGAAGCTTCAATCGTAGACTTGAGGACAATCGGATTGGCCGTTTCTTGCTTAAGGCCTTTAGTAGCTAGTGAGAAGTTATGTATAATCTAAGGAATCGAAATTCCCTAGATGCTTGCTATGAAGGCAAGACTTTTCGCTCGTCCTCTCTCGAGCGCTTTGTGATTAATCTAGGGAACTTATTTCCCTAGATGTCGGCAATTGAGGCCTAAGAATCACGGGAGTCAAATCTTTGCTAAGCCAGGGAACCTATTTCCCTGGACTTGTTTTTTGTCTCTTACGGGCTAAGCCCCTTCCAAAATTCCCGTAATCACGAATACGTTTCAGAATCAGACGGCTCCAGATTGGTCCGTCCGAGTGAAACTCGTAACTACTTTCGGATGGGAAAATTTGGGTATGTTTTGGTTATACCTTTAATTTTGAGCTCCTTCCTTGTTAGGAGCTCTGGCCTTGGATGCGTGGCGCCTAGTTGCCAACGCTGGTGGGTGGTTTCGGATTTTGATTCACGAGAGCACAGTTTACGTTGTTAATTAGTTTACTTGTACTTTACAATTTGGAATTGAACCTTAAACTTAACGGTTAAAATTAGAAAATGAACTATGAAATCGAATATTGATCTTGAACATTTGAAATTGAACTTTAAAGTTTGAAATATGAAATTGAACTGACTTACTTCTTCCTCACTTAAACTATATATACATGTTTTTTAAGGGAGAGAACAATCTCCCTTTCCTATTCTCACAGATAACCAACCACGTGGTTATCTGCCTCCGAATTTCTCAGCGTGGGATTTTTCCCAGCTGTTTCCTATTCAGATAACCGAAACATATCGGTTATCTGTATTTACCGCATGGAACCTTTTCCACTTGTTTGCGGTCCTATGCTTCTCCCGTCATTCGCGCTTATCTTTGGTCCGCCGAAGAGGACGGGACCTAAACAAATTAGTGCGCTTTGCGCATGTTTACGCCTGTCGTAAAACATATGCCTGATTATTTTTCCCTAAGGGCCGTTTTCTTCACCTGCCCCGCTTAACGCGTTAAACCTGGCTTACGGTAAGCCTCGCTTAACGTTAAGCCGCACATTTAAGCGAGGCTTAAAAAATTACATTTCTTCACCCCGGTTTAGCAATCTGAGAGGCTCGCTTACCGTAAGCCGCGCTTAGGTATATTTCCCGTTTGGTCGCCCTATTTTTCCATTTGACCTGTCACTTTAAGCCGACGATGATTGTTTTGATGTGATACGCAATCGAGAAATTCGACATTGATCATTAATGAGGGCCAATTTCGTAAATGTAATAAATGATTTTCATGGATTTTCCATGTTGTTATGTTTTTTTTTACTTTACTCATCAATTCTATGCAACAGCATGTGTTTTTCTTTTCACAGTAATGATGAATGTTTCCTTGAGAATTACATATTTCTCAACACATAACACCAGGAAACAGTCATTTTTATAAATAAGACTTTGGCTCTTATGAGATAGTGCCAGTAGTAGAAGAATTGAATCTATTTTTCTGTTTTTAACAACTCGTTGGGACTTTGAACAAAAAGGTAAAGTAAAATGACGCCGAAACTCGGAGACAAAAAGCGAGTCCGCTCGATTAATTTCACAGATGCGGAAGAAGAATTGCTGCTGAGATTAGCATTGAATAGAAAAGACGTAATTGAATGCAAGGTCAGCGACGTTAAAAGGAACGACGATAAAGTTCGCATGTGGGAGGAAATCACTAGAGAGTTCAATACGAGCTGCCTCAATACGGTAAGTATAATAGTACTTCGTGTGCTATTCACAAGTAAATTTGCGTTTCTTCGTTACGCACGATTTTAGTTTGAGCAATCTGTAAATTTTGAATATACTTCGAATGCGAGCCAGACCTTTTTAAGGCCCAAGCACAATGACAGCGACAGAGTGACACAGTGGTAGCGCGGCAAACCAGATTTTATTCATCGTTCAGTGGCGTAGCCAGAAATTCGGTCTAGGGAGGATTTGTGGCGAACAAATTTTAAAAAGAGGATGTAAATGAAAATTTTAGGCTCTGGGGGAGGTTTTGACCTTAAGCCCCTCCCCCTGGATACACTACTGATCAAATCAAAGTAGGATTGATGTTATCTAAAACTAATTCAACTTGATTCAACTCTCATTGATATTGGGCTGCCGAAACTGTCCCTGTTATTATGCGTGGGCATTCAAAGCATTATGATATTTATGATCGGGTTATGGCTCTATCAATACAAATATTTTTTTTTATCAATTTTATCAAACAGGTGAGAACGCTGACAGTACTCAAAAAGAAATATGAAAATATAAAAAAGAACATCCGTCAGGCGGTTTCAAAGGAGACATTATCGCGTAGAGCCACTGGTGGCGGTTGAGGCCCTGAAGAATGGCGGCCAAAATCAGAAGCGATGGCTGAGCTACGAGAAGTAATCGCGTTGTCTGTCGATGGACTTCAATCTCTTTGCGACGATGATGATGATGAAGAAACCGTTGCTGCTGCGCCAAAAGAATCCACAACATTGATTGAGCCCGAGATAGATTCTCAGATAGAGCCTCATGCTGAAGTGGAAGCAGCAACGAGCGATGGTTATGAGGTTGAATATCTAGATGACGATTCTAGATCTGCTATCAACAATGAGGTTGCATGTGATAAAGTGATCGAAAGTGATCACATTGAAGGATCAACCGGTGATGATCGAGATCAACTAGCGAGTCCCAGCAAAAGTACGAGTTCTGTCCCAAAATCTGGTGATACATGGGACAAATACAGCCCCGCTATGCTCAAACGGCCGAAAAGTAATCTCCTTCAGGCAAAATCGAAGCGCCAGAAGACCATTGAGCAGGACCTTAAAAAGAAAATTTTAGAACGCAATGAAGAGATGATGGAGGAGGTTCATCGTCTCGATGTCCAAAAACGAAGAACTGAATTGGAATCGGCTCACATCAATCTTCAAACCGACAAAATAAAGCTACAAATGGAGCAGCTTCGTTATCAGCATATGAGGGAGGAGCATGCGCTTCGGATTAAATTGTTGAACAATTCCATCGGAAATAATACGGAAACAACCACGAACAGTTCTGGTTCAATAAGTGACTGAATCAGGTATATACCTACTAATAATAAACGATGACAACAATTAATGTTTGATGTATATGAATATAAACACAAGTCTTTTATTTACGTAAGATCCTTTTACAGTTGAGCAAAATAGTTTTGAACCAAGTGATCGCGAACACAACCTGCATCATTTATCTCTGTGTTTGAAGCGTTCGGAACCACTGTTCAGCTAACATTTCTTCAAATCCTTCTATCTCTGGTGGTGGAACCTCCTCTTTGGCATCGATTGCTATATTATGTAACACTGCACATGCAACAATTATTAGCTGTACTGTAGAAATTATCACACGCATTCCCAAAGAAAGTACTGGAAATCGTCGCTTCCAAACACCATATGATCGCTCCACAACATTACGAGTACGGATTTGACTTTCGTTATACAAATTTTCGGCTGCGGTTTCACATCTAAGAAACGGTGTTGCCAGATATTTTGTATTACGATACCCGGAATCGTCTACGATTATAAAGTGTCCATAATCTCCTCGCTCAAGCTGCATCTTCAGTGAAGAGTTATTAAAGATGTGTTGGTCGTGGGATGCTCCAGGCCACCTTGCGACAATATTCAAAATTTTCAAATTTGCAGAGCTGACTGTTTGCACGTTTATCGAAAACCATGATTTTCGATTTCTGTAGTTTTCGGCATGATCACCACCAGGTGATTGTATTTTGACGTGCGTACAATCAATTGAAGCAATTGTTCGAGGAAATTTTGCGATTGAGTAAAACTCACGACTTGCTGCATGTAGTTCATGCTGCGTTTTCGGCATCTTGATAAACCGCGACCGTAATTGAGCTAACGCAAAAGATACACGACGAATGATACGACACACAGAAGAAATGCAAATACCAGCAAAATCAGCGACGGCTATCTGCACCGACCCTAGTGCGTAGAATCGAAGAGCCACCAATAATTGTACTAATGGCTGAATATAACGCGATCTGCAAAACATAGATACAAAGGATGTAAGAATTATATCTTTCAGATACGCTGCAATACAGGTTATATTTTCTACCTTGTCTCATCGATTTCTAAAGAAGGTTGTATGATATCCAGTATCATCATGACCGTACTCTTCTGAAGACGAAATCTCATAAAGAAATCCAGATCGTCCCAATTATCAATATTTATTCGAACACGCATTTTATATTGACGACGTGCTAATAGTAATTCGCCGTATTGTTCACTATTTTCTTCATCATCATCTAAAAATCTCCAATAATATGTATCCCAAACGGTTCCCGGAATAAATCGCCACAGAAAACGACTGCAACAGAAACCACCGCTTATAAAATGTGTAGTAGGCTATAAATATTGTGGCGCGGTATTGTATTTCAAAACAAGAATTAACCGGGCAAACGTATCGCCCCAGGCAAACGTAACGCCCCGGGCAGACGTATACCGTCCGACGCTCGCTAGAGCTCGGTCGGACATTGCTAAAGGATCGTATCCTATGTTTCAAACTAACCGGGCAATCAGTGGATCCCAGGTTTGCGTGCGAGACACCGCCGCTTCCGACGGCGGGTCGGCGGTGGACTCGGATTGCGTCATCTTGGCGGCATGGGCCGCCTCGATTCCTTATCCTCGCCAAATGGGGACTTCGTCCCCATTACATTGTCCTCAGAATAAATTTCGAAAAACGAGAACAAGAGAATAAATTTATAATAGAAATGTGAGGCACATGATGTTTTTCCCGCGCCAAATATTTCTAGCCTACTACACTTTTTCTAAGCGGTTGTTTCTGTTGCAGTTGTTTACTGTGGCGATTTATTCCGGTCACCATCCCAAACACAATTACGATAACAAGACATTTTGTATAAAATCGTTTTTAATACTAGTTGAATGGCTGAAAAAATATCTGCTACTACTACCAAAGCACAACAGTGAAGAAAAGCAAAAACTGAAAATCGACCGCTTAACGGCGTTAAGCGGTCATAGACCACCGCTTAAGATAAGCGACGCTTAGCCTAAGCCAGGCTTTATTAAACCCTGGCTTAGCCGTTAAGCGGAGGTGAAGAAATGGGAAAAAAGTTAAGCGAGGCTTAACTTGCCGTTAAGCCTCGCTTAAATCTTAAGCGGAGGTGAAGAAACCATCGCTAAATGGACTTTTGATTCTAACGTCCCATATGCTATGCGGGCTTTCCAGTCATCACCCATACGATAAGATCACTTTGCGCGCTCACTTGGGTCTTGAACATTCACTTTTCTTCGCACCATCGTAATATTTGCCCATAACTGATAGGTAATGTTTTTTTTTGAAACACCAATACACTGTTCACTGATGAATTTCTCACTGGCCGGGTACGCGCCGATGTGCGAAACACATGGTTCCCTCTTGCTGGTATTTATTTAAGAATTAAGATGATTATTCTATTATTTTATGTCCGTTAAGAAAATGAACAAGGAAAAGTGTCGAATAGCAATAATATGTTATTACACAGTGAGATTCTATTCTATCCGCTTATTTATGTTTTGCATACCGATGCCGTGAGACGGACAGATCATAGAAACGTCCCTCCATGTTTCTGGATTCACATCTCATTGGACCGAATCATAAATAAACAATGTCGAAACGGTAATCATCGTCCGTATCACAACAATTATAGTCGCGCCTGCGAGATGGAGCTCCTTTCTTGAATGAGACTGTCCTTTTCTGATACTCACATGAAACAGATGTATGTTACGTACTTTTACATGGATTAATTCTGACTAAGAATGCACAGGAATGAGGAGATAGTTACGTTTATTCTAGTTTTGCTTATCTGACTGACTGTTGGTCTGTGTTGATGATACACTCTAAAAATACACTCTAATTATGTTTACGCAGAAAGTTTTGCTTATCTCAAGAAAAGGCAATAAAAGGATTATGTCTATATCGGTGGTGTGTTGGTACCTAATCTACGCTAACTTACAGAATATGTGGTGTAACTACATATCAATTGTACTTTCTTACTAATGGCTTGAGAATCAAATCACATTTCGCTGAATCGAGTAAAACTAGGTTAAGTTTTGTATACTCACAATATCCAATTTGGCATCTTGACTTCTGTCACCTCATTGATTGACCATGTTAAAATCAAATGAAGTTTTGAACTTTGAATTATGAAATGTAGCAATGACGGAAAATAATTTCAGAGTAATAAATAACAAAAAAAAATCAAAATAGGCTAAACACAATTCAAAATCATAAATAAATTTTAGTATGTATTTTGTTTAATCTGTGTTTTTCTGCTTCCGAAATATCCTTAACATCCTGACAAATGATAGGAGGCTGCGAGCATACCAGATATAGGCGAACCGTGGCGGTAATATGGACAGGTGATTGTTTTGTATAGTTACATTTTGAATTTCAGATTTCTGTTAATGAGAACACCTTCTACATGTTATTCTATAATATTCCAACCACCCTATGGCAATGAATACTGATCAAAAGCGGAAAAGGGAAACAAAAACGTGTGGATGCAATTTTAGTGGTGGGATGAAACGGACAGTTGCCAGTGTTCCCACTGACTGATGGACTGTTAAATGGTCTGTTCAATCTATTCCTAAGAAATGCCCTGCGTCTATAAATGGAAATCAAATCGCCAAATGTGGACCGTTTAGAGTTGACTGGAACCAAAAGCAAAGTAGTTGAGAATCTGTCCGTTAACACTGCTGAAAAACACAATATCCCTTCTAGATGGATTAATGGATCTCACAAGCGATAAACCTCTACGCTTCGTATATTACAAACCTGTCCATATTACCCGCATCCAATAAAATGTTGTACTTTTCGGCCTGTTTTAAATTCAGTAAAAACATAGGAACACACTTTTTTGTAAAACATTTGGTCAATTAGGTAGAAAACAGTATATTGAATTGCAAGAAACTGCATTAAAGTTTTGGCAAACATGAGTTCCCAAAGATATAGAGGAAGTTCTTCATAACATGTCCGTATTACCCCCACCTCCACTACAGCCATTCCATGTCAAACCGATATAGTGGTTCTCAGATTTTCGTCAAGAGTGGTAATTTTGTTCTTTACGGCAAAACATTACACCTGTACTTTTTATTTTTTTTTATTTGGGTGCCCATTTCCACTTAAGGGTGAAAAATCATTTTTCCCCTTTTATCCAAATACGATTTTTTTCAAAAATTCATAGCATTTGAACTACTGAACCAGTTTAGATGATCGACATATTAAATTGAAACCAATAAGCTAACGTTCTTTGAAAAAATCCACTTGCGGGAAGATTGGATTCTAGTCGCAAAGGTCTAATCTAGTCACATAGGAATATTGAACGAAGACTTAAAACATGTTAAATTTTCAAAATAATAACTCAAAATCTAAAAATAACTCCTCTCTGATTATCGGATATATTATGTGAGAAAAAGACTAGCTTTCCAGAAAAAAATATAGAAAAATATAGCGCCCTCTATCTTTAACCGAGAAAACGGTGAAACACAAACTCAATCAATATTTACAAAAACAAAAATTTTCGCAAAAGTAATATTTTTTCAAATAAAACTAACTCATGAACTTCAGTTTGATATGTCGATCATCTAAATCAGTCCAGTAGTTCAAAAGTTATGAGTTTTTGTTGGTGGAAAAAGAGGGTAAAAATTGTTTTTTCGAACCATCGGTTAACTCTGAACAATCATATCTGAAAAACGAAAAAACGCCTCTCTGATATCGAAATATGTTGAGCTTGAGCTTGAGCTTGGGTAGACTGTACAATTCGTAGTTGCTGTCCGTGATTGACCTGAACCAACCAAATTGCACACAGAAACTCAGAATGACGCTTGGGACTAGCAAATCATTCTCGTTGTGCAATTTTCGGTGATTTGAGCTTTAAATGGTCACTAACGACGCCGGCCACGTCCTTACAGTCACCAGGGGAAGGGAAGGAATGTTAGTATGATATTCGCCGCCCGAAGGCCAGAAGGGCCGCCTCTATAGCGTGGTTCCCTAGCGTTTATCATGGAAGGGATAGTTGTTAGTGGGAAAAAGTAAGAATCAGGATTCACTGAGGTAAGTGATGTGATTATGTAAACACGAGCTATCAACTAAACGATGATAAACTATAATACAGATAAAAAAAAAAACTAAACGAAATTCCGAAAAGATTATCTCTTAACACGCGGCAGAAATCTTTAGGTAACCTGAGACGGAAAAATGTAAAATGAATTATTTTTGGGAAACCTGAGAAGGTAACCGAGAGAACTCTAGTCGGCCACAGTTATCTTTAACTCTTCTGTACTCGCGCGCAAAATCACAAATCACAAAATCACCCGTATACTCGGGCGTCACGGACCGAAAGTTGAACTTCTTTGTAATATTGCTATTGTGCATTTTTTAGACCTACTGGTATTTATTTGAAGAAGAGGGTATAATTGAATTTTTACAGGCCTTTCATCCGATGGAAAAAATCTTGAGGCTTTTTTCCATCACAAAATTCTACTGCGAAGGAGAAATGCATATCTTCCACGAAATTTGTTTCTTGTACACATCACTCACACACAGCACTACATCACACAATACATAGGACGTGTTCGAAACGAGAAAAAAACTAACACTTTTGCGTACATCTCATACACTCGCATGTGATGTATGATTAAATTAATGAAAAAAGAGCAATGATGTAGAAAATTATAACTTTATTCTCAATTATGCCTCTCTGATATCGAAATATGTTGGTGCAGGCCCTGCAAGCCATCCGTAAAAATAAATCGCACAGGAAAATTCACAAAGAAATTCGAGACAGGACAATCGAACTAGACCTACGCAAAGAACACGGACTAGAGATTGGAAACTCGGAACATGGAACTGCAAGTCTCTCAATTTTCTTGCGAGTACCCGAATTCTTTCGGAAATATTGAGAGCCCGCAATTTCAACATCGTAGCGCTGCAGGAGGTGTGCTGGAAAGGTTCGATGGTGCGATCGTTCCATGGTGGATATACCATCTATCAGAGCTGCGGCAACACACACGAGCTGGGTACAGCTTTCATCGTGATGGGGGAGATGCAAAAACGGGTGATTGGTTGGTGACCGATCAATGAACGAATGTGCAGATTGAGGATGAGAGGCCACTTCTTCAATATCAGCATTATCAACGTCCACAGCTCCCATCTAGCTAGCACCGATGACGATAAAGAAGAATTCTACGCGCAGCTAGAGCGTGAATACGATCGCTGCCCAAAACACGACATCAAAATCGTCATCGGTGATTTGAACGCTCAGGTCGGCCAGGAGGAGGAATTCAGACCGGTAATTGGTAGGTTCAGCGCCCATCAGCGAACCAACTTAAACGGCCTAAGACTTATCGACTTCGCTGCCTCCAAGAACATGGCCATACGTAGAACCTTCTTCCAGCACAGCCTCCAATACCGTTACACCTGGAGATCACCACAGCAAACAGAAACACAAATTGACCACGTTTTGATCGACGGTCGGCACTTCTCGGATATCATCGACGTCAGAACCTATCGTGGCGCTAACATCGATTCAGACCACTACCTGGTGATGGTCAAACTGCGTTCTAAACTGTCAGTCGTCAATAACATAAGACACCAGCGCTCACCACGGTACCACCTACGACGACTACAGGAGCCGAACGTTGCTGCAACATATTCGCAGCGTCTTGAAGCTGCGTTACCGGGGGTAGACGAACTGGATGCTGTTCCCCTCGATGAATGCTGGAACTCCTTATAATCAGCAATTAGCAGCACAGCAGAGACCGTCATCGGGTATGAACAACGAGGACAACGGAACGAATGGTTTGACGACGAGTGCCGAGCGCTCCTGAACGAGAAGGATGCAGCACGCGCAGCCATGCTGCAACGAGCGACTCGACAAAACGTGGAACGATACAGACTGAAACGAAGGCAGCAAACACATCTCTTTCGGGAAAAAAAAGCGCCGCCTGGAAGAGAAAGAGTGTGAGGAGATGGAGCTGCTTTATCGTTCTCGAGAATCGCGGAAGTTCTTCAAGAAACTAAACGCCTCGCACAAAGGCTTTGTGCCGCGGGCCGAAATGTGCAGAAACAAGGAAGGAGGCATCTTGACGAACGAACGCGAGGTGATCGAAAGGTGGAGGCAGCACTACGATGAACACCTGAACAGCGCGCAGACAGGAGACCTAGACGGCGTTAAGGAGGACTACACCGGTGCAATGAACAACGACGACGTACCACCCCCGACGATGGGTGAAGTTAAGGAGGCCATTAATCAGCTCAAGAACCACAAAGCAGCTGGTAAGGATGGCCTCGTAGCGGAGCTCTTCAAGGGAGGTCCGAGAAAACTTGTAGAGTGTATGCACCGGTTGATAGTCAGGATCTGGGACACAGAACAGCTACCGGAGGAGTGGAAGGACGGGGTAATCTGCCCCATCTATAAAAAAGGCGACAAGTTGGATTGTGGGAACTATCGTGCCATCACAATCCTGAATGGTGCCTACAAAATTTTGTCTCAGATCCTCTTCCGCCGCCTATCGCCAATAGTAAGTAGATTTGTGAGAAGTTATCAGGCCGGATTCATGCCTGGTTGCTCGACGACGGACCAGATTTTTACACTGCGGCAGATCCTCCAAAAGTGCCGCGAGTATCAGGTCCCTACACACCACATCTTCGTCGACTTCAAGGCCGCATATGATACAATCGACCGACGACAGCTATGGAGGATCATGGACGAACACGGCTTTCCCCGAAAGCTGACAAGACTGATTCAGGCAACGATGAACGGTGTGCGGTGCAGTGTGCGGATCTCAGGTGAGCTGTCGGAATCATTTGAGACTCACAGGGGACTTCGACAAGGCGATGGAATCTCCTGTCTGCTCTTCAACGTGGCGCTGGAAGGTGTTATGCGGAGAGCGGGCTTCAACATGCGGGGCACGATTTTCAACAAGTCTAGTCAGTTTATCTGCTTCGCCGACGACGTGGACATAATCGGAAGAACACATGCGACGGTAGCCGACTTGTATACCCGACTGAAACACGAAGCAGGGCTGATTGGGCTTGGGATCAATGCGTCTAAGTCTAAATACATGCTAGCTGGAGGGACTGATCGCAACAGAGTTCTTCTTGGTAGTAGTGTTGTGATCGACGGCGACGAGCTCGACGTGGTAGAGGAATTTGTCTACCTTGGCTCGTTGATAACAACTGACAACAACAACAGCCGTGAAATTCGAAGACGCATTGTCAATGGAAGTCGTGCCTACTATGGGCTCCGCAAGTCCTTGAGGTCCAACAAACTCCGACCCCGTACGAAGTGTACCATGTACAAATCCCTAATTCGACCGGTTGTTCTCTATGGGCACGAAGCATGGACGATGCTTGAAGAGGACTCACAAGCGCTTGGAGTTTTCGAACGCCGAGTGCTCAGAACAATATACGGTGGTGTACAGGAAAGCGAAGTATGGAGAAGGAGAATGAACCACGAACTGGCGCAACTCTACGGCGAACCCAGCATTCAGAAAGTCGCCAAGGCTGGACGAGTGCGATGGGCAGGGCATGTTGCAAGATTGCCGGACAGCAGCCCTGCAAAGATGGTGTTCGCATCGAATCCGGTAGGAACAAGAAGGAGAGGAGCCCAGCGAGCGAGGTGGTTGGACCAGGTGGAGCAGGATTTGGCAAGAATCGGTGCAGCCGGGAGTTGGAGAACTGCAGCCATGGATCGGGACTATTGGCGAAAAATTGTGAAGAAGATCTAATCTCTCAATGGGATGTAGTATCATTATAAATAAATAAATAATATCGAAATATGTTATGTAAAAAATCCTCAGGCCCTCTAGTCTAAAGCCACGAAAAACAATAAAAAACGACTACAATCAATAATTACGAAAATAAAATACATTTTTTTATAATAAAAGAACAGCTCATTGGCTTCAATTTGATATGTTGATCAGCTAAATCGTTTCAATGGTTCAAAAGTTATGAATTTTTGAAAAAAGTCATTTTTTGAAAAAGTGAGATTTTTCAAGATTTTTTCTTGAAAATTTTCTATTTTTTTTTGTACAGCTATAGAAAAAATCAATAACAGGTAGAAATGGATTGATGGTGACCCTTGGATGCTAAAGTACAGTTTTTAGCTTGTTTGTTTTTGTACTCAAATACAATATGTTTCAATTCAGAGAGCAACGACAGCTCTCAAACCATAGCCATCTGCCTAAAATCTCTTGATCATTGTATAGCAACATGAGTCAAGCCGTGATCTCCAGGATTTGTGAGGATTGCAAATGCAGTGCTGGTATCAACCCCCTCCCGTATTATTCAATACGTCACACATCAAGTGATTTCACTACTCTGCTGAGCGTTCTAACGCCCTATGCTATGCAAGTACACTACGAGTGAGACTCGATGTTGTACGGGAAAAGGTTAACAACCCCAAGTGTACCTGTAATAAACTACGTCGGTTAACATCGACAGTAATAGAGAAAATATCGGGATTTACCCATCCGTTGAATGATACAATACGAATTTGTGAAACTTGTTTGGCAGTGATTTAGAACGCTAGGTGTGTTCCAAAGAAAAAACGACGTATAGATGAGAATAAAACTAACCAAAATATTGAAGATTCACAAGCTAAAAAAAATCAAAACTAAAATATTCTCCGGACAATCCAGATAGTCGAGTCCGACCTGTACTTCTTAACAGAGGGAAATGTAAAATACAATAATCGTTTGGCAACTCTTCCGTTCACATACTTTGGTAGTATTATGCACTATATCAAACGTAAAAGGGCGGTAATCAAATTTACTTGTAATGAAGAACACAATCTATTACAATGCATGAATTGATTTTACATGGCAACTGTACAAACTCTTTACTTTCAAAGCAAATATGTTGAATTCAATTGAATTCGAAAATTGTTTCATTCAAACAATAATTTAATCAACACAAACAAATGCTACTAAGCCAACGGTAGTCCTACGTCAACCTTGCGATGATATCATAGATGGATTTCGCGCCAACTCGTATGTGGTATTGTATCTCTCTCTCTCTCTCAGAACCTAATGAAACTTTCTGGACGTGAAGACCTCACCTAATTAAGGCACCCCTAAATCATGTCCAATTGAGCTAAAACTTTTCACAGGTCAATAAACACACATATTTGGCACATTTGGCACATTTGACACATTGGCCAATAAACAAAATGTACGTAGTCGATTCTTTAGATTCGATAATTATTTTTTTCCATATCTTCATAGCCTCTCAGAATAAGTCCCAGAAGGTCGATTTTCGGTCAAAAATTATTTTTCGAAATGACATCAGATCTCGACGTTTTACGCATTTTTAAGTCATTTTGCATCAAAATAAATTTTTCAATTTTCCAAATTTCCTTTACGAGTAATTCCAAATGAAATCGACAAATGACAAAACATGAGTATTTTTGATTCGAATGAAAGTGTGTATTCTGTTCGGGTTAGAGGAAATATGAGTTTTCCACAGCAATTGGGAATTTTTTGACTCAGGCGTAACTTTTGAAAAGGGTGTATCCATTTGAGTAAGAGAAATCTTTGATAATTTATATCTCAAAAACTATGAGTCGTACCGAAATAGTGTCTTAGAAAGAGTTATAGATTATTGATGGTTGAATATGGAAAAAATGTACACTGAGAAAAAAAATTGGTACTCTTTTTTTTTATTTACGAAATAAAAATTCAATTTGCAATATCCAAAATACATATTTTTGACGTGGGACTACATCTAACCGGAGTATATGGGGGTGAAATGAAAACCTAAGCACAGAACATGCAGGAAAAAATGAAACATTCCGAATGCTTATAATACGGACATTTCTTGATAGATCGGAAAGATGTTTGCATCAATTGATAGGAAATATTTCTACGCGTCTATCATAAAATATTAAATGCAATTTTGCTTGAGATAAACAGTTGAATAACTGTAAAATGTCAAGCGTTATCTAAACGCCCTAACTGCCAAGTTTTGATTGGCTCAATTTACGATTTCCCCAACACAGAATTCAAAATCAACGTACCTGTGGGAATCCTCTTTACAAATTCATTGGTTCTCAACTCGCAAGCAGATCGGACAAGTTATTAATCGATCCAACAAAGGTGTTTTTTCACATCGAATAATAGTGTTCTTTTTCACCGGTTGCGCTTGCGAGTGTAGCGAAATTTAAAGTGGTGCGCGCTGAGGATCCAAATCAGACACATTCATCACACACGCCACACAGCCGCGGCAAGTAGAAATTTATTTTTCTTTTGTTTCCCTATCATTCCTTCTTCCTTCTGTGCACGATATACACCATTGTTCAACTTTGTGTTAACCAAATCGGCAAACGTTGGCATTAGGGGTGATCATTATTTCTTATATACCGTTGAATTTTTATTGGAACTTTTTTCATTTTAGCATTTTATTTGACATAAAATAAATCATAACCTTATAAAAAAATATTTTTTTTCACTCATTTATTTATTTTGAATCATTATATTCTGTTCATATCGAACAGTTGACCGGTTTTTTTTTATATGGCTGAGGGCGGGAAGGATCCCCCATCGACGCCATTGAATATTTCCGATACCGATCCTCCTCCTGAAGAGCAGGAAGATGAAGCAGAAGTTGAGGAAGAAACTTCTGTATATGAAGTTGGAAGTTCCGAAGATGAGAACATTGTCGAAAAACAGGATTTTCGTCCAAAAGAATACCATAAGGCTCCAAAGGCCCATTCATTGTATACTTTAGACGAAAATCTAAACCTCTCAATGTCATTCGTATCTCGAAGGAACTTACTCAGAAGTTTTCTGCAGTTACCGAGATTACACGGATGGGGCCAGACAAACTACGAGTTGTCGTCTCAAGCAGGACCCAAGCGAACGAAATCACGCGCTGCGACCTCTTTGCGATTGAGTATCGCGTATACGTGCCCTGTTGCAACGTCGAAATAGACGGCGTAATAACCGAAAAGGGTTTGACTCGAAAAGAGATTATCGATGGTGTCGGTCGCTTCAAGAACTCTTCACTAAAAACTGTGAAGATTCTTGCATGCGATCGACTGAAATCTGTGTCACAAAATGACAAAAATGACAAAAGGGTTCTCAATCGGACAAACTCTTTTCGTGTGACTTTTGAGGGTTCCGCCCTTCCAAACTACGTTGCAATAGGTGCACTTCGTTTACCTGTTCGGTTGTTTGTACCCCGGGTAATGAAATGCAACAAATGTATGCAACTCGGTCACACGGCCGCCTATTGTTGCAATAAAAAACGTTGCGCAGATTGTGGAGACAGCCATGATGAGAATCCTTGCGCGAAAGAGCACAAGTGTCTTCATTGCGGCGGGACTCCTCATGATCTTATCCAATGCCCGGTGTACAAACAACGAGGGGAGAAAATCAAGCGTTCCTTAAAGGAACGTTCCAAGCGGACTTATGCAGAAATGCTAAAGAGTTCCGTACCAACGAATCAGGACAATCCCTACTCCATTCTGCAGAACGACGAGCCTGTTGCTGACGCTCCGGAACGCAGGAAGTTCCGGTACATCGCAGGGTACCGTCAGGAAAAGAAAAAATACTTCTTTTCCATCACTCCCCAGAAAGACGACCGAAACTTCCCAAGTTGGAATGAAAACTCGAATTGAACGTGCTGAGAATAGACCGAAGCAAGTACCTCCTGGTTTAAGCGGTTCTTCTACGCACCAGGGGTCCTCAGCACTTCCCGGAGCAGCACCCACCCCGTCTGTTCCATTTTCGCGGTCGAGGCAACAGCCACAATCTGGCTTGCTTGCGCTTTCTGACCTGGTGGACAACATTTTAAATGCTTTAAATATAAATGACCCTCTTAAAAGCATAGTATTATGTTTGCTTCCGATTGTGAGAACATTTTTGAAAGAAAAATGTGGTTTTTTAGCAGCGTTCATTTCCCTCGATGCCTAATTCAGTGCAAGAGGTCAAGGATTTGACCACTGTAATACAGTGGAATTGCAGAAGCATCATCCCTAAACTAGATCAATTTAAATTTTTAGTTCATAGCTCTAACTGTGATGTATTTTCCCTCTGTGAAACATGGCTTTCTTCAGCCGACGAGCTGAATTTCCACGATTTCAACATTATTCGCCTCGATCGAAATGACTCGTTTGGTGGCGTACTATTGGGGATCAAAAAATGTCACTCCTTCTATAGAGTCACTCTCCCATCGATGACAGGCATTGAAGTTGTCGCTTGCCAGACACAAATCAATGGCAAAGACTTCTGCATTGCCACGATATATATTCCTCCAAGAACCATGGTCGGCCGCCATCAGTTTTTTGATATCATCGAGGCATTGCCGGAGCCGCGGCTAATCTTAGGTGACCTCAACTCCCATGGAACAGCATGGGAGTCACACTACGATGACAGCCGTGCCACGTTGATTTATGATCTGTGCGACAACTTCAACATGACAGTTTTAAATACAGGGGAAGCAACTAGGATAGCCAACCCTCCTGCACGGGCAAGTATGCTAGACATATCCCTTTGCTCTTCTTCGTTATCCCTGGATTGCACGTGGAAGGTAATCCAAGATCCCCACGGTAGTGATCACCTGCCAATAATTTTATCGATCGCCAATGAATCAGGTTCTCGTGAGACAGTCGATATTGCGTATGACCTCACGAAAAATATTGACTGGAGAAAATTTGCAGAAACAATATCTGAAGCACTTGTTTCAATGCATGAACTTCCTCCACTCGAAGAGTATACCTTTATATCGAGTTTGATTTACGAAAGCGCACTTCAAGCTCAAAAGAAACGTGTTCCTGCTACCACTTTTCGACGTCGTCCTCCATCACTTTGGTGGGACAAGGAGTGTTCAAAGGTCTACCTTGAAAAATCATCCGCTTCAAAAAATTCAGGAAAACTGGATTAGTGGAATGGTTTCGAAAGTACCAAGCTCTAGAAGCCAAACTAAAAGGTCTGATTAAAGCAAAAAAGCGTGGATATTGGCGGAAGTTCGTCAATGGTTTGTCAAGGGAGACCGCTATGAGCACTCTTTGGAATACGGCTAGGAGAATGCGTGGCTGGAACCATACAAATGAAAGTGAGGAATACTCTGACCGATGGATTTTCAAATTTGCAAGAAAGGTTTGTCCCGATTCCGTTCCTGCACAAAACGTCGTACGCGACATTCCGCTCCAAGGCGATTATGAGAATTTTTCGATGGTAAAATTCTCAATTGCACTTCTCTCATGTAACAATTCTGCTCCGAGGTCGGACAAGATTAAATTAAACTTATTGAAGAATCTTCCCGACTTCGCAAAACAGCGTTTGCTGAACTTGTTCAACAAGTTTCTGGAGCTGAATATAGTCCCGCATGACTGGAGACAAGTGATAGTGATAGCCATACGAAAACCCAACAAGCCGGCTTGCGATCACAATTCGTATAGGCCGATTGCAATGTTATCCTGTATTCGTAAATTGTTAGAGAAAATGATTCTACTTCGTTTGGACAAGTGGGTCGAAACAAACAATTTGCTGTCAAATACGCAGTTTGGCTTCCGCCGAGGTAAAGGGACGAACGATTGTCTCGCGCTGCTATCTTCTGAAATCCAAATCGCATTTGCTCGTAAAGAACAAATGGCTTCCGTTTTTCTCGATATCAAAGGGGCATTTGATTCAGTTTCCATGGAAATTCTCTCAGAGAAACTTCATAATCGTGGACTTTCGCCAATTCTGAATAATTTCCTGTACAATTTACTCTCAGAAAAGCACATGTTTTTCAATCATGGCAGCTTGAAATCTTCTCGATACAGTTTTATGGGCCTACCACAAGGCTCCTGCCTAAGCCCCCTCTTGTATAGTTTTTACGTCAATGATATAGATAATTGTCTAACTAGAAACTGCACGCTGAGACAACTTGCAGACGATGGAGTTATTTCCATCACCGGTACTAATCCCGCCGTTCTGCAAAAATCCTTGCAAGATACCCTGAACAACCTGTTCACGTGGGCTCTCAAGCTGGGTATCGAATTCTCTACGGAGAAAACCGAAATGGTCGTTTTTTCTAGGAAGCACGAACCCGCCCAATTCCAGCTTCACCTATCTGGCAAAGCGATCAGGCACTCGATGTTTTTCAAATACCTTGGAGTATATTTTGACTCTAAATGTACCTGGGGAATACACATTGCGTATTTGAAACAGAAATGCCAGCAAAGAATCAATTTTCTCCAAACAATTACCGGAACATGGTGGGGTGCTCATCCAGGAGACCTCATTCAGTTGTACAAAACAACGATATTGTCAGTGTTAGAATATGGCAGTTTTTGCTTCCGATCAGCTGCCAGGATTCATATTCTCAAGCTGGAGAGGATACAATATCGTTGCTTGCGTATAGCCATGGGGTGTTTGCATTCGACACATACGATGAGTCTCGAAGTTTTGGCAGGAGTACCCCCGCTTACTCTTCGGTTCACAGAATTATCCTACAGATTTCTCATCCGTTGCAAGATCATGAATCCATTGGTGATTGATAACTTCGAAAATCTACTCCAGCTGACTCCTCAGTCAAGTTTTATGTCTTTATACCATGAGTACCTTACCCACGACGTGCACCCTTCACCAGGCATCACCAACCAAGTTTGCTTCCCATACTTTTGCAATTCCTCTGTCATTTTTGATCTGTCCATGCGACAAAAAATCCATGGAATCCCAGATCACCTACGCTCCGATTCTATTCCGCCGATATTTTCGGCAGAATATGGGAATGTTGGATCTGATAAAATGTTCTTTACTGACGGTTCATTCATGAACGGGTCCACTGGCTTCGGCATCTTCAATGAAAATTCCAGTGCGTCTTTCAAACTCAAAGATCCTTGTTCCGTGTATGTCGCTGAACTGGGTGCGATATATTACGCATTAGGGATCATTGAAACATTGCCCATCGACCACTATTTTATTTTTTCAGACAGTCTCAGCTCAATAGAGGCAATCCGCTCAATGAAAGTTGATAAACGCTCATCTTATTTCCTAACAAGAATAAGACATCTATTGAGTGTTTTGGTCAAAAAATTATTCAAGATTACCTTAGCATGGGTTCCCTCTCATTGCTCGATTCCGGGGAATGAGAAAGCGGACTCGCTAGCTAAGGTGGGCGCTTCAGAAGGCACACTTTTTGAAAGGCAAATTGCCTATAATGAATTTTTTCACATTCCTCGTCAGGACACACTCGTTAGTTGGCAGCGCATGTGGAGTGAAGATGAGTTCGGTCGCTGGTTACACACGATTATTCCTAAGGTTTCGACGAAAGCTTGGTTTAAGGGATTGAATGTAGGTCGTGATTTCATTCGCGTGATATCTCGGCTTATGTCCAATCACTACAACCTAAACGCGCATCTCTATCGCATTGGGCTCGCAGCAAACAATCTTTGTGATTGTGGCGATGGCTACCACGACATCGAGCATGTTGTCTGATCGTGTATCCGGTTCCATGCTGCTCGCTCTCAGCTCTCTAGAGCACTGAGAGCAAAAGGCAGACAATCGGATATCCCGGTCCGGGATATCTTAGGTAGCCGTGATCCTGATCTTCTGCTTCATCTATACCTGTTCCTCAGAAACGCCGATGTCAACGTTTAATGATGTTTCCTTCGTTGTGTCCCTGTTTCATATCCCTCCTATCCGATCTATAAACTTTTACTTAGTCGCGGCAATACATACACACACTCTTTACAGACACACGGGCCAAAGGTTGTGCAGTCCACTGATCATTCAACAAGAGCCAAAGGTTGTATCGCTCATGACAACTCTACACGAGCTGATGTTTGCGCCGGCTAGTGACCATTCTTTTTTGGATTCCTCGAGTCGAGAAGACGCACCACGCTAGATATGGGGTACAGACTAGGGGGCGTTGCTGATTAATGGTCAGCTGCATCCCAAAAGGAAGTATCCCGTGTCGGGCACACGTACAGAGCATCGAAGACTGCGACATACCAATTATGAGAACACTTGTAATACTAACCTCGAGCCAACCGCGAGTAATCGGTTACATATTACTAACATAGTTATAAGGCAAACATTGTCGAAATATTGAACTCCCGGCCCCGTCAGGTTGACGCCATATGAGCCTTAATAAAAATATATATTTTGGATAAAAAAAAGGGGGTATTTTTGTTCTCACCGAGCTGTGTTTCCCTAACACGGACTACAAAATCAATGTACCTGGGAAATAGAAAAGAATATGTTGCATCGAGAGTAATAGATGCATACACTGTCCGTTCTGTGTTCTGTTTAATTTTTTAGTATCAATTACAATTCGACAGTCAGTCAGCTAGCAACCAGTTACCGGCGGCAGCGATAGTTTCCATTCAGCATTAAGATATTTCCGCCGAATGAAAAGTAGAGGAAGGAAGTGAGAAGGTCCCACGTCTCTCCGGTTATGTACACGACATTACCCACCTATCTTTTTAATTCATAAAATCTCATGAACATGATAGTATAACACGACAACCATATTTAAAGGGCCTATTAACTATTAAAAAGACAATAAATTACAAATATTTTTTTAAATATCTCGAGAATGGCTACATTTAGAAGGAGATTGATAATAACCTTTTTTTTGTTTTAAATAACATCAGGATTCATAATTTGTGATTTTTAATGCTAACATACAAAAACTCGAAGTTTCGAAAATTCCTAAAAATTCGATGTTCTACAAAGTTCGTCAAAAATAGTTTTACCATCTTGGGCCCATTTTTTAAATTTTCTACATGACTTCTATTTTATATGAAAAAATTTTAAAAAATATAAAAAAATACATATTTTTTGATATCGCAAATTAAAATTTTATTTTGTAAATAAAAAAAAAGAGTACTAATTTTTCTTCTCAGTGTATATTTTTTCAAATTAAGTCAACAATACTCTATAACTCTTCCTAACACACTATTTCGGTACGACTCATATTTTTTGAAATATAAAGTATCAAAGATTTCTCTTACTCAAATCTATACGCCCTTTTCAAAAGTTACGCCTGAGTCAAAAAATGAACCATGATGATGTATTTGGAAAAGTTGTTGGAAATTATGAGCAAATTCATAAAATTTCATGAACATGACGGTATAACACGACAAACATATTATTTACTATAAAAAAGACAATAAATTAGAAATATTTTGACGTAGGACTACGTCTAACCGGAAGATATAGGGGGTGAAATGGAAATCTAGGCACTGAACAAGTAGGAAAAAATGCAAGATTTGGAACGCTTATAACTCGAGCATTTCTCAATAGAACGCAAAGGTTTTTGCATCAATTGATGGGAAATATATCTACGCATCTATCATAACGAATAACATTTCATTTTTCTTTAGATAAATAATTGAATAATTGTGAAATATCAAGCATTGTCAAAATGCACTATGTGTCCATTTTTGATTGGTCCATTTTGTGCTCCTCAAATCGTACCGACCAAAACGGGCAACCAGAGCAGCAGCGAAATAGAATGAAGCACGATTGGAAAGGAAAAAGAAAAAAATGAACGAAACATTGGTCGCAGTCTCACACATGCGTAATTCTCGAGCCAGCCAGTCAGCTTAAAAATCCCCGCTCCGCTGACGTAACGATCATTCTCATTCAAACCGTACAACACATTGGTTCGCATCACACACATCAACAAACCAACAAAAAACATGGTAAAGGAGGAAAAGTGAAGGGAAAGGCAAAATCCCGCTCGAACCGTATTGATCTGGAGCTCCCCGCAAGGGTAGCTAGGCCGAGTGCGTTAGTACCAGTGCACCAGTCCACCTAGCCGGCGTTATATAGTTTCGAAGTGATCGAGTTAGCTGGTAAAGCTGCTCGCGACGATAAGAAAAACCGCATTCAGAACAAAACACATTCAGTTCGGTGGACATCAAGACAACAGCAGACAGTTGCAGCGAGTGGCGAATGGCAAACGCAATCGCAAAACGGCAGCAGGTAGCAGAAGAACAAAGTTTGTTCTTTATACAAACTGCTTTGGTGGCAAATCCAGAACAAGGCGGCATGGAGGGCGTTCGAAATGTTTTTCGCTCCCTTTTAACGCTTATTCGTTCGTCTCGTTGGACTCGCCCCTCTGGCTGAGTCTGCCGATATGTCTCTATCCTGTGAGTGTGTACCGCTAGAGTATAAAACACGCGGACCCCAAAAAAATATCTTATTTTCTTTCAAACCGTAAACCCGTGTGGTTGTACGGCATCGGCATCGTGGACGTAACAAAGGAGGACAAGTTAAGGGAAAGGCAAAGTGTCACTCGAACCGTGTAGGTCTCCAGTTCGCTGTTGGTCGCATTCACTGATTGCTCCGCAAGGGTAACTAGGCCGAACGGATTGGTGCCGGAGCACCAGTATACCTAACAGGGATTATAGAATTTCGGCCGTCGGAGTGCTCGAGTTGGCTTGACAAGCTGTTCACGACAATCAGAAAACCCGCATCAAGAACAGAGCAGCTTAGGTTCGGCGCTCATCAAGGCAACAATTAGTTTCAGTGAGTGGCAAAGTGCTTTTCCGGCACGTCGCATTAAATGTAATTTACTGAACAATATGTCACAAGCTGGATGGGAAGAAATTTTCCAACTGTGAAAGCTGTGGCGAGTGGCAAATACAATAGCTAAACAGGAAGGTTTAACCGAACAAGATGGGAATATCGAGTGATAACAAAAACACAACACCAAAGGTTCTTTTCAGAACCATCAACATATTCATAAAGAGTAAACAGTAAACTAGTCCATTTTTCAGGTAGATAGGTAGGTATTCACGTAGGAGAAAAAAATAAAACAATATATTTAAAATATAAATTTAACAAAAGCTGTCCCCTTTGTATAGTCCTACGTCACTCCGGTTATGTCCCCGACATTACCCACCCGTCTTTTTTTTAAATATTTCGAGAATGGCTACCTTTAGAAAGAGACGAATGAACTCTCAGAGTTTAAAGTCTCTCTAATTCAATACCTTCCTTCCTTCCTACCTTTAGAAGGAGATTGATAATAACCTTTTTTTGTTTTAAATCACATCAGGATTCATAATTTGTGGCTAAAAATGATTGTTAACATACAATAACTCGAAGTTTCGAAAATTCCTAAAAATTCGATGTTCCACAAAGTTCGTCAAAAATAGTTTTACCATCTTGGGCCCATTTTTTAAATTTTCTACATGACTTCTATTTTATATGAAAAAATTTTAAAAAATATAAAAAAATACATATTTTTTGATATCGCAAATTAAAATTTTATTTTGTAAATAAAAAAAAAGAGTACTAATTTTTCTTCTCAGTGTATATTTTTTTCAAATTAAGTCAACAATACTCTATAACTCTTTCTAACACACTATTTCGGTACGACTCATATTTTTTGAAATATAAAGTATCAAAGATTTCTCTTACTCAAATCTATACGCCCTTTTCAAAAGTTACGCCTGAGTCAAAAAATGAACCATGATGATGTATTTGGAAAAGTTGTTGGAAATTATGAGCAAATTCATAAAATTTCATGAACATGACGGTAGTATAACACGACAAACATATTATTTACTATAAAAAAGACAATAAATTAGAAATATTTTTTTTAAATATTTCGAGAATGGCTACCTTTAGAAGGAGATTGATAATAACCTTTTTTTGTTTTAAATAACATCAGGATTCATAATTTGTGATTTTTAATGCTAACATACAAAAACTCGAAGTTTCGAAAATTCCTAAAAATTCGATGTTCCACAAAGTTCGTCAAAAATAGTTTTACCATCTTGGGCCCATTTTTTAAATTTTCTGCATGACTTCTATTCTGTATGAAAAAAATTTAAAAAAATTAAATAATATGTATTTTGGACATTGCAAATTGAATTTTTATTTTGTAAATAAAAAAAGAGTACTAATTTTTTTCTCAGTGTACTTTTTTTTCATATTCAACCATCAATACTCTATAACTCTTTCTAAGACATTATTTCGGTACGACTCATAGTTTTTGAGATATAAATTATCAAAGATTTCTCTTACTAAAATCGATACACCCTTTTCAAAAGTTACGCTTGAGTCAAAAAATTCCCAATTGCTGTGAAAAACTCATATTTCCTCCAACCCAAACGGAATACACACTTTCATTGGAATCAAAAGATTTTTCGAAGAACAAAAAATCAAAACTTTGGGTGCTTTGAGGCACTCCTAAATCATGTCCGATACAACTGAGACTTTGCACAGGTCATTTTTTTTTTGGCCAATAGACAAATTGTACATGGTCGGTAATAAGCGTTGTTAGTCCATTCGATATTTGCGCTATCGACATTGATCTCTGTTAGTAAGTGAAAATGGATTTTCAGGCGAAATAACGCATTTTCATATCTTATATCTATAAATAAAAATGGAAGACCAAATGTGTTGGTAAGCGCAAAACTCGAGGAAGGAATGGTTCAATTTGAGTCATCTATATTTCGTTGTATTCGTCTCTTCCCGTAGATCAATACAGCGGAGAGAAAAATCGGAAAATTCGGAAAATTGAATTCCCATATGTTCTACAATTAGCTAAGCGTTGTTAGTCCATTTGATGTTGGCGCTAACGAAATTGATTTTTGTTCGAAAGTGGAAAAGGATTTTCAGACGGAATAACGCATTCCTATATAGTGTTCCCGTGGCCGAGTGGTTAGCGTCATAACTAACATGCCGGGTGTTCGGGTTCGATTCCCGTTCTGGTCGAATTTTTCGCCAAAGAAATTTCCTCCGACTTGCACTGTGATCACGCGTATTCTAGAGGTTGCCACTCAGAATGCATTCAAGGCGTGTTATTTGGCATAGAAATCTCAACTAAGTACTAATAAAAAATGACGCAAGTAATACTACGTTGAGACGGCGAAGTTCCTCTAGGAACGTTAGTGCCATTGAAGAAGAAGAAGAACGCATTCCTATATCTTCTATCTATATAAACAAAAATGGAAGGCCAAACATGTTGGCGTGCCCTAAACCCGAGGAAGGAATGGTCCGATTTGAGCTGTCTTTATTTTGTCTGCATACAACTGAGAAACATGTTATTTCCAAATGCCTGAATTCTTCTTGAACGAGAATTGTGTCTGAAAATAATGTTATATTATAAGGACGAATTTTTGTAGAAGTACTAGACAATTTATAGTAAAAGGAAATTGTAAAGGGTCAAAGGGTAATCAATCAATGAAGAGTTCAGTGATAAGACTCACTAACGTTCATTTAGTAAGAAAACGTGGATGTTTGAAAGTATTCAAATCAAAAAATCTATTTTAGGTGGGACGAAGTTCTTCGGGCCAGCTAGTCTTATATATTAAACAATGATAGTTAAAATAAAAAAAAATAAAAAAGAGGTACGCATTTGTATGCTTCGCAGTGAAAATAATGATTTAGAGCAATTTTACAGATCTGAACGATAACATACGAACTATCTTAAAATATACTCGTTATTTTTACCAACCAAAATATTCTCTAGAAATAAATTATATGGCAGAACAACGTTTGCCGGTCAGCTAGTACGCTATACAACATTTCAGCCTAATCTGACTTTATTTACTATTCTCGCAAAGACGCCAAAATTTGAGTCTTCCGAAAACCGTAAAATCATCTAAGAGGGGAGTGCATAAAATCGGAGTTTTGAAAAGAAAATATTGATGTCAAATTCCTTCCAATTGCATGAATCGTCAAGAGCCACTGTCATCTCGATTTTTTTTTGTCATCTAAATCTCGAAATTCGATTTTTGATAATATCCCTTGGGTGATTTTACGGTTTTGAAAAAAATCACAGGAGGGTTGAGTCCGAGACACGACCGCATAGTTGACGTAGGATTCCGTTAGGCTATCTGTTGATTTTGGATATACTTATTTGAAGAATTAAATCGTTAAACTCTTTGATAATGGTTTAGTGGCCCTGAAAAGGGCCGTTTTGTTTGGTTGTTTGTTCACTCCACCAGTGCTTATCGAGTGATGATGACAGGAAAATGGTAAACAGTCGTTGGATGGTGCGATTCAGATAAAAGATACCGAAGTGGAACGAGATATGATGAAAACCACCCTTTGTGATCCTAGACGAGATGCCTCCTATGTTATGTATGGATGAAATAAAGAAAAAGAATCTCACCAATGTAATATAAGATAATTACCAATACCGAACACAATTATCAATTTTTCTCATCAGTGAAAACATGTTACTTTAATAGAGAGAAAAACTATTTGAAATTGAAAAGTAATTTCCTTTTATAACTTTTACTTTCTGAGTGTTTATTCATTCCAATGCGAATTTTAATTGGACTAACAGCACCTAATACTGTATGTAAAGCATATGGGAAATCACTTGTTCTATTATTTCTTCACTTTTCCAATTTTTCTCGCCGTATAAACTTTCCTTGGGGGAAAATAAAAACAACAAAACAGGCAGCTCAAACCAAACGATCCGTTCTCGAGCGAGAACACACCTTGGTTTTTATTTATGAAAACTGAAATAAATCGTTTCATATATCAAGTCATTTTTAACACAACTACTACCATGTACAATTTTACACTTACATATAATTTTTCACGATTCACGATCGGTCACTGATATGAAATTTCACGAGGCAACCAACATTAAAGTTTCAAATTTAGATTTTATTTGCTAGAATTAATCGTATCACTCACCTTACTTGCAATATAAAAATGTCCCAACAATATTTGTAGTGCCGATTTCCCCTGGGCACCTGTTAGGGAATACATTTCGGTAGGAATAAAAACTCCCCCTACTTTCATGTATTTGCAATGTCGATTTCCCCCAGGCAGCTTGGTTTTGATGTCTCTGTTAGGGCATGTGTCGTCAATTTCGACCAATCATAAGTGGCTATTTCCGTTAGGATATGGGTTGATATTTTTCAATTGTTCGATAGTTAGTTTCATGACATATATTATTTTATTCAATATAAAAAATTGTTATCGAGTGCCGAAATCGATTGACGCAAAAATTTCATCAATCCATCATGAAATGACTGAGTAATGAGCATTTGAAATTGGACAATTTTCACGATGTGCTCGATTTTCGATTTTCAATTTGTACCCCAATATGTTCCCGAAAGACGTAATCCTACGTCAAAAACTGAAACCATGACGGCTTTGCGACACTAGTACAAAAAGTCCGATTGAGCTGGAGTTTTGCATAGGGAATTTTTTCGCGGGAATCAACATTTTGCAGGAAGTTACTTTCGAAAATTTGAAGGTCTCTTTTTTCCCATAAATTAATTGGCACTCTAATGTACATAATATCCAACAAAGCAAAAATAAAAAGTTAATATTTTTCTTTAAAATATTGTTATATAATTCGATTACCCGGAGGGAAAATAAAATCAACATTTCGGATAATCGAGTCCGTCCTGTACTTGTTAGGGAAACATGTTCCAATCCGTACAAAGCCAAGCGAGTACAAAAGTACTCGCAAATTGTATGTATTGGTAAAGCGAAATCCCCCAGGCACCTGGGTTTTGAAGTTCCTGTTAGAGAAACATATTTCGGGGGGAACAAAACAGACCCCAACTTACATGTACAGTGACGTCTCGATTATATCACGCTCAAAAAAAATTTATAAAAATAAAATGGAAACGTGATATATTCGAAACAGATATTTATATTGAGCTTGAGCTTGAGCTTGGGTAGACTGTACAATTCGTAGTTGCTCTCCGTGATTGACCTGAACCAACCAAATTGCACACAGAACACTCAGAATGACGCTTGAGACTAGCAAATCATTCTCGTTGTGCAATTTTCGGTGATTCGAGCTTTAAATGGTCAATAACGACGCCGGCCACGTCCTTACAGTCACCAGGTGAAGGGAAGGAATGTGAGTATGATATTCGCCGCCCGAAGGCCAGAAGGGTCGCCTCTATAGCGTGTATTCGAAACAGATATTTATATTAAACGAAAAGTCTTTTTCTCTCCAATATCAATTCAATATTTTAATATTTTATTGAATTTGTCCCTGATCCATCATTCTGTTGGCGTTGGACAATCTTTAATCAGTCCATCGCCAGAGGAAAATTCATCCCCACAAGCAATGGTGCGCAATGCAGTTATCTATTTTCGAAACGGCCCTAGGTTGTAGTCTTTTTTGGGAACACCCAGAACAAACTGATTTTAGAAGCATTCAAGAAATAGTTTCCGCTTAGAAACATCGAGGGTTCCTCGATTTTCCAATTATCATCAATGGATGTTTACGGGTATCAGAAAAATTGTCAACGTTTATCTGGTAATCATTTTTGAAAAATAAGGCAGATTCATTGCAATCATATAACTGGTCAGCGGGCAAATCATAAGTCTTCGAGTAATTGAAAAAATTGTTCTTTGGAATTATTCATTGCACAAACTTTAAAATTAAGACAAGAATCGTTGAACTTAAACGACGCAGATACTATCAACCGCCACAGCCGTATACAGCCGTTTCTAGCTTGCTGTATTTTCCATTAAAGTAAGTATAGAATATCTATCAGCAATTAATTTAAACATTAAAACAATTCTACCATCAGCAGCATATTTAAATTTTCTCATAGTGCTTATAGTCAAAACATACCATTGTGGTGTATAGGGCTGGGTTATAATATGATAGTAAAAATGCTTGAATAGTTTCGAGTGTGTAAAGACTAGCGAAGCATAGACTTGGCCGATATTCTTATTCGGTACTAAAATAATAATGAGCCAATCTGTCAAAGCGGAGCGAAAGCTTTCGAGAGGAAATTAAGTAAAGCTCTAGAAACGAAGAGAGAGAGAGAGGGAATTTACGATAAGAGCTTTAGATGAGAGGTGGACATATATAAAGCGATGCGAGGAAATATTCTGTCTTTTTCGGATCAATTATAGGACGGACAACATCGGAGAACAACGCAGGACAACATCGGAGAACAACGCAGGACAACGGACATCGCATCGTACATCGAACATCGGACATCAGCATCGCAAATAAAATGGATGTGGGTAACGGATACGACAATGGCGCAGTGGACGCTCCAAAGGAGTAAGTATAGTGTGTACGTTTTTGCATCGAGCTAAAAAATAAAAGCAAAAAGATTGAAAATGAAAATGGTGAAATATGTTCAACGGTTGACTTTGGAATATGTGATGAGTTTCTAACGAACGAAAGGTTTCGTGTAATAAAGGGTGTGTCACATCAAATTGCATCAGGGGAAAAACGCTGTAGAAATTTAATTTTTAGGAATTATATCTTCAGCTTTCGCTTATAATCAGATAAGAGTGTATAGATCACGTTGGCCATGCTTCACTGTCAATTTTTTGTAAATTTGGAAAAAAGTCGTCGAACGAAAAAGAGCGTCGTGAATTAATCCTGTGCACTCATTTCGAGAATCCGGAGTTGTCACATCGGGACATCGGTAAGATGCTGGGAATCGTCCAATCCACGGTCAGCAGAGTACTAAAACGATACTTCGAGAACCTAACCATCGACCGGAAGGTGAAGAACGGCAAAAATGGATGCTTCGTCAGTGAAAAAGATCACAAGCGCGTAGTTAAGCAGTTTAGACGTGATCCGAGAAGTTCGGACCGGAATGTCGCCAATAAGCTGAATTTGTCAAGTTCATTCGTCCAGCGGACCAAGCAGCGGGAGGGCCTGCGTACATACAAGGTTCAGAAGGCTCCTAACCGCGACGAAAGGCAAAACATGGTGGGGAAGACGCGAGCCCGGAAGCTGTACACCGAAATGCTGACGAAGCCGCATTGCAGGTTTACCTTAAGGAGTGCCTACAGAAGCGCGTACTACCACTATTGAAGCAGCACGAGGGCCCGACCATCTTCTGGCCGGATCTCGCTTCGTGCCACTATTCAAAGGACGTGTTGGAGTGGTACGAAGCCAACGGGGTCACCTTCGTGCCAAAGAAAATGAACCCGCCCAACGCGCCGGAGCTTCGCCCAATAGAGAAATATTGGGCAATTATGAAGCAGGCCCTCCGGAAGAACCCAAAAGTTGTCAAATCGGAGGCGAACTTCAAGAGAAAATGGATTTCTGTTCAAAAAAAAACTGCAACCTGACGTTGTACAGAACCTTATGGACGGGGTAAAGAGGAAGGTGCGAGCATACGGGCTTGGGCTCGAAGTATGAATAAAAAGAAAATGCCAAAAGTTGTTTAATAGTTTTTATTTTACTGTCTAAAATTTTCAAAAGGATCGGTCTACTGGGCGAATTTCTACAGCGTTTTTTCCGTGATGCAATTTGATGTGACACACCCTTTAATTTGAGACGAGCGAGAGGACTCGATCCACGTGGATAAAAAAAAATATTACGAACGATAGGTTTCGTGTGAATTATACGAGCAAGAGGCCTCGATTAATTGTCACGAATGGATAATTCGTGTGATCGCGATAATAAGCAAAAGGAATTAAATTCACACAAATTAAAGTAATTTATGAATGTTGTTGGAATGCGGTTTGAAAAGATTTTTTTGTGATGATTTTGAGTGGCTGTAAGGACTGACTAAAAAAAAATATATAACAAATGACCGCTGAGGAAATTGTTGGCATAAATAGAGTAATGAAATAAAAACAAATTGAAATATTTGATCATCTCCAGGAGTGATAATTAAGCAATGAAGCAAGTTCGGGAAAATATTGATTTCGTGTTTCCTTCTACTTTTCAGACCGGTTATTATAATCAAAAGGAAAAGAAAAGTAGGAAAATCACAAATCACGTGCGGAGAAAGTGAACAAGACTATGTTGCTCGCTTGCGATCTAGAGAAGGAGAGAACTCTCAATGCATCGTTGATGGAAGAACTCGAAAAACTACGAGCGGAGAAAACCGCACGGGAGGCGAGTTTAGAGGGGATAGAGATACCAGCTGATTCCGAAACAAATACTGACGTTTTTGAAAAAGGGCTCAGTGGTTGCAGCACACAGAATGAGAAACAACCTAGTTTTGAAGACTCGAGATTTATGTCTTCAGTAAATCAGCTATCAGTATCAACTATTAATATTCCCGAATGTAAACCGAGTGATGAAGACGAAGAAATCCATCGACAAATGTTTGAGATGTGGAAGGACCTGCTTGTTGATTCGATGAAGCTTGCTGGAATAAATGACGAGAGAACACAGTTCATGCTGTTTAAAGTAAAAGCTGGACCACGTCTACTGGAAATATTTCGTAATACTTGTTCAGACAATGAAACTCCTAACGAACAGCATTTTCCGTTCTCGAACGCTTTACATCGACTGAATACATATTTTGGTTCAGGATCAGATGTTATGCTCCAACGTAGGAAGCTAGCTCTGATGAGTCAAAAGCCAGGCGAATCCGATTTGGCATTTATCAATAGAGTAGGTGCAACTGCGCGTTTGTGTGATTTGTCTGGAGATAAAGAAATCGAAGAAATCGTCGGAATTGTGGCAGAACACGCTGCGGATAGAGAAGTACGCACTGCGGCACTCAAGTTGTTGAGCCGAAAACGAACTTTCACAGACTTGATTAACAAAGTGAGAGAAATACAAGCTATACGATTGAATGAGGAATTTTAATGAAGAAATATGGCAATCCCGGTCAAGCTGTACTAGCTCCAATCAGCGCAGATAGAAACCCACGAGTCGATTCGAGATCAAGATTTTTCACGCGACAAGATACCCGGAGAAGAGAACCTTACATGCGACCAAACGAAAGGTTAAGGGGAAGAGTCTTCCGAGGCAACACAAGACGATGGGAAACTAGTGCTCCCGTGCAGAGATGCTGGAAGTGTAACAGCGTATACCATCTTCCTTCAGAATGTTACGCAGTGGATAAGATTTGCAGAATATGCGGACGTATTGGATATATTCAAAGAGCATGTAGCCGCTCATCTGTTTCTTCAGTTTCCAAGCCGGCTATTGAGAACAATGAGACATCTACAGTATCCGACAAAGTTCCAGCTATCGCGAAAAACGAGTCCGAGCCTATTGAGGTAATGGAATCAAGTGCAGATTCAAATAATTAATTATTATAAAATATCAAATTAGAATTTCCTTATTTTATCTTGATTTGTTTGACTACTGAAGTGAATTCATTCTGATGTATTGTAAAAAGAAACTGATATGTTTTCAAAATAAATGAAATAAGTTAAACAATTTTTCTCTTCAATTCTGGAACAGACTCAGATCCGGTGTTGCGACAAACATATTGAACCGATTGCTACTATACAAGAATCAACAGCGGAATGGATTATTTCAGCAAAAATAGCAGGAATGTCATTCGATTTTTTAATAGATTCTGGAGCACAAGTCAATACTTTCACGGAGGATAAGTTTATCATCTTATTGAACAATGAGCTTTCAAAGACAAGTTTAGTCAACGTTCAATTTTCCACAGATCGCCCGTTGAAAGCTTATGCCACTTCTATCGATATTGATGTCATAGCAACATTTGAAGCATATTTGTTTATCTCGGAAAACAGACCGATGTTTTTGGAAAAATTTTATGTCGTAAAAGAAAAATGCTCTCTGTTGAGTAGGATTACAGCAATCAGGTACAACGTATTAATGCTGGGACTGAAAGTTCCAGTCGGCGGACATGATTTAAAAACTTGTTCAAAGTTTCATGAAATCGCATCCGTTTACGCAAGTGGTGTATTCCCCAAGTTCAACATACCTCCGGTGAAATTAAGCTATGATAAGTCGAAGCCCCCGTTTAGAAATATTTTCTTCAATATTCCGGAAGCTGTGAAACCACTAGTTAAACAAAGACTTAATCAACTGACTTCGGCAGAGATAATTGAGTCAGTATCAGAGGACATGGATCGATCCTTCTGTTCCTCAATGCTAGTTATTCCTAAAGCAAAGAATGATGTTCGTTTAGTGATTGACCTCAGAGGGCCCAATCAATACATTCATCGAACACCATTTTCGATGCCAACTCTCGAAACTATACTCACAGAACTGAACGGAGCATCATGGTTTTCTACCATCGTTTTATCAAATGCATTTTTCCATATTGAACTTGATGAAAATTCTCGGCATCTATATTCCAAGAGACTCTACAAAGGGTTGTTCTGAAAGAATGTGTTGGCGTTAGAAATTACTTGGATGATATTTTAGTGTATGGAAAAACAAAAGAAGATCACGAAGCAAATTTAGAAAACGTACTAGCACGTTTGAAAGAACACAATGTCAAACTGAACGATTCCAAGTGTGTTTTTAGTAGTCAAAGAGTGAAATTTTTGGGATTCATTTTAACTCCAGAAGGCTGGGAAGTGGAAGATGAGAAAATCGACGCCATTAAACAGTTTAGAACACCTTCATGTTGTGCAGAAGTTAAAAGTTTCTTAGGCTTGGTTACATTTGCGGACAAGTTCATAATAAATCGGGCTGATAAAACTATGCGACTGCGAGCTCTAGCCAGTGCAGACAAATTCTACTGGACGCATGAAGAGGACAATGAATTTTTGCGCCTAAAAACCGAAGCTCTGCAGAGCATTAAGCGACTTGGATATTATAACCTTGCAGACAGAATTGAGCTGTTCGTTGATGCATCGCCGTTGGGCCTTGGAGCAGTTCTAGTGCAATTTAACAAAAAAGATATGCCACGAATTATTGCTTGTGCATCTAAAGCACTCACTTCTACCGAACAGAGATATCCACACACTCAGAAAGAAGCACTTGCTGTTGTGTGGGGCGTTGAACGTTTTTCATACTATCTCCTTGGCAGATCATTCATAATTCGAACGGACGCGGAAGCCAATGAGTTCATTTTCGGCAACAATCACCGGTTGGGTAAAAGAGCAGTTTCACGAGCGGAAACATGGGCGCTCCGTCTGCAACCGTATACATTCCACATGAAAAGAATATCCGGAAAACAAAACGTGGCTGACGCTCTTTCTCGTTTAGTTAAAAAATCGCAAGAAGCGGTTCCATTCGAAGAAGATAATGAAAATCATTTTCTATATTCATTGGAAGCTGGCCGTATGGAACTCACTTGGACAGAAATCGAAACAGACTCGGAACAAGACGATGAGTTAAGAATGGTTCGTGAAGCTATACGGTCTAGTAAATGGCCAACTGAGCTACGTAATTATGAAGCACAGAGCAAATATTTACACCTTCTTGGCGACTTGATATTTAAGGACGACAGAATAGTTCTTCCTAAGGCGCTCCATTTAAAAGCTATAATTTCAGCACATAGTGGTCATGTAGGAGAAGTAGCAACTAAAAGAGTAATGCGTGATCATTTTTGGTGGCCAGGAATGTCAACAGAGATAGCATTGTTTATCAAAAACTGTGAGACATGTGCCCTCTTATCAAGGAAGAACCCACCGTTGTCTCTTTCAAGTCGAGAGCTTCCTAATCGACCATGGGAAATCATTCAAATTGATTTTCTTTCCATACCAAGTTTTGGTTCCGGAGAATTTCTTGTCGTGGTAGATATTTGTTCACGATATCTGTCGGTTGTCGAGATGCGTCAAACGGATGCGAGAAGCACAAACTCGGCTCTTTGCGAGATTTTCCAACTGTGGGGATGCCCACTAATCATTCAAAGCGATAACGGTCCTCCATTCCAAAGTGTTTCGTTCATCAATTTCTGGCAGGAAAAAGGAGTCAAAGTGAGCAAATCTATACCACTTAGCCCACAATCAAACGGGGCGGTTGAGCGACAGAATCAAGGAGTTATAAAAGCCATTTCTGCGTCTAGAATTGATGGTATTAACTGGCGTCATGCACTTCAACATTATGTTCATAGACATAATACGCTTATTCCTCACTCACGATTAGGAGTAACACCATTCGAACTATTAGTAGGATGGAAGTATCGTGGAACATTTCCCTGTCTCTGGGACAAGTCTGTAGAAAAAGAGTTAGATCGTACAGAATTGCGAGAACGGGATGCACAAACTAAATTAGCAAGCAAAAGATATGCTGACTCAGTGCGCGGAGCTAAGGATTCGAACATCCGAGTGGGTGATACGGTATTGATTTCACAATACAAGAAGAACAAAACCGATCCTACATTTTCAACGGAACGATTTCGAGTTGTCGCTAGAGAAGGAGCGAAAGTCATCATTGTGAACAAATCTGGTACACAAAACGTTCGGAATATGCAAGATATTAGGAAGGCTCCCAATGAAGAAGACAATACATATACTTGCCCAATTCCTGGAACATTAAACCCAGAAACGGATTCCAGAGAGCTACGCAACAGATCTGATATCACAAAGCCAGCAAGATACAATGATAACTTTGTTTATACAATATTTTCATAATCAAGAAGTAATAAAAAAAAGTAATCTTAAACTCTCTTTCATTTATTAAAATTGATATAATCTCCTTATAAAAAAAAAGGTAGAGTAGAGTAGAGAAGAAGGAGAATGTGGTGTATAGGGCTGGGTTATAATATGATAGTAAAAATGCTTGAATAATTTCGAGTGTGTAAAGACTAGCGAAGCATAGACTTGGCCGATATTCTTATTCGGTACTAAAATAATAATGAGCCAATCTGTCAAAGCGGAGCGAAAGCTTTCGAGAGGAAATTAAGTAAAGCTCTAGAAACGAAGAGAGAGAGGGAATTTACGATAAGAGCTTTAGATGAGAGGTGGACATATATAAAGCGATGCGAGGAAATATTCTGTATAAGAGACGAATGAACTCTCAGAGTTTAAAGTCTCTCTAATTCAATACCTTCCTTCCCATATTCTGTATAGAGACGAATGAACTCTCAGAGTTTAAAGTCTCTCTAATTCAATACCTTCCTTCCTTCCATATTCTGTACATGGTGCTACTGACACTCGACCGCAACGGTTATGTTTTTGGCGCCATTCTAAAAGAGAATCATAGAAATAAAAGTTTTCTCCTACAACCGGATGCAAAGCTTTTTTCAAAGCTGTGTTCGGTCCTTAATATAGCGTTTCTTTTAGCAACAGTTGTCCGGACATCAGGAAAGGAGGAAGCAGCCGAGAAGCCCCCAACGGCCATTCAGGAAGTTGGTTCGGTCGGATTGGCCACTTTGACCGGCAGTTTTCACTGCCCCTTGCGTGTCCCGCTGTTTGTGCCCGTCTCATCAGCAACGTTTTTCCTGCCAGTGACGCGCGATTTTGGCGCAATTTCTACTCATCAATCATCAGCAGCTCAGGAGGTGTGAAAAGAGGTTTTCTTCGCTTCGTCGCTTCGAACCGCTGCGGCGATTGCCCTGCCGTCGGCGGTATCCGGTCCCTTCCCCGCTACCCCACTACCATTTGGTGGTGTATTAGGAGTGGTTCTTCAACACGATCGGTGAGTGACCAAACCTTTCTTAATACCAGGAGTTAGTGAGAGATAGGACGCCCAAAGGGTATAGGTTTAAAAAAAACAATTTTTTTTTTACTACATATCCCAAATTGATTTTAATTTAACTGACATTTAAAAAGTGATTTTTTCCAAGTGTTTTTAAAAATAGTGTTTTTCCGCCAAGTGATTTCGGTGTTTGTTCTTGTAACTGCGTTGGCATTGTCCCCCGCCGTTACTGTCCTCCGCCGTTTTCGTCCCCCGTCGCACGTCGTATAGTCTACTTTGGTTCGTGAATATTTTTCCGCGCCTGGCTGTATTTCGATATAGCCAGGCCCCGATCATGGCTTCCAGCAGCTCCGGCGCCGGAAGGCCAACCAATATTTACAGAGGTGTTACCACCATTCGTACCTTGCCCAGATGGGCTGATCCTTTTGGTGGCAACTTGCAAATATTACTGTTGAGAGCCACTGAAGATAACATTCTTCCATCGAATCCTTTCACCGTTTCCAAATCAATCCAAGGAGTGATCGGTACGGAATTTAAAGACGCGAAACCTCAACGCGACGATAAAAATCGCCTGCAATATGCGCTACATCTACGAGATGAAAAACTCGTTCAATTGCTTCTGGGTACAAAGTCGCTGATCGACGAAACACCCATTGAAATTTTATACCATCCCACCTTGAACCAACGCAAATGCGTTGTGTCCTGTCGTGACGTAATGTTCTTAAACGAAGACGTCCTCCTAACTGAACTAGCCGACCAAAATGTGATCGGCGTTAAAAAAATCCTACGATTTGACCCAGTCTTGAAGGAAAGAGTTCCTACTTCAACAATGATCCTTACCATTAACGGAACAGTTATCCCTGAAGCAATTAACTTCGGATTCCTCCGTGCTTCAACCAGGAATTTTTATCCAAACCCGATGCAATGCTTCGGATGCTTCGCTTTCGGCCACACTTCCAAAAAATGCGCCAAAAAAATCCAACTTTGTCGTAACTGCGGTGTAGCCCACCCTGAACTTAACACAAATAATAATGATAAGGACAAAATTAAAAATTTTATCTGCAATGCACCTGCCTCTTGTGTGAACTGCAAGGGAAATCACGCCTCTACCAGTAGGAAGTGCCCAGCGTGGATCGCAGAGGATAACATCACCAGAGTCCGAATTGACCAAGGTGTGTCTTATAAGGAAGCTAAATCCATTTTTGAAAACAAAAATGGTCCTTCCTTTGCAAGTAAGCTGCAAGAGAGACTAGTCAAAATTCAAAATACAGGTTGTTCTCAATGCAAATGCAACTGCAATCAGGCTAAGCAAACTTCTTCAGAAAAAGCAGTTCCAATCCCGTCCAGTAATCCACATGAATCGGAACTCAGCACCTCCTCGTCAGATTCAGAATCCGACCCAGAAATTTCTATGGAAATTGAAACTACCCCCTCCAACAAGAGGAAAAATACAAACAAAAGGTCAACCTCAGATGAATTCAAATCATCAGAAGAGGAAATTTTTAGAGGAAAAGAATCCAATAGGAAGAAATCCAAAAACCAAAAATTCAACTCAACCCAACCAGCCAACGAATCCAAACCATCCACTTCCCTCCAACCATCCACTTCCCCCCAACCATCCACTTCATTCCAACCAACCACCGCATCCAAAACTAAAACCTCCAACCAATCCAACCATTCAAACAAACCCACCCCACCTGGCAACAAATCAATTGCCAACGTTTCCAAAAATGATCCTAGACTGAAGAACATATCCAGCAAATCTACCCATTCCTAATCTCATACCCTTCTCCCATCTTCGAACCCCTATTTACTTACCTCAGCCCACTTACCTTTTTCTCTTTTTTAAAATTCACTCCTATAGCTATTAACAGCAACCCTTCGTCCCGTAACCAAACACCCAACCGAAAACTTGCTATTCAATGGAACTTGCGTGGGCTATCCACTTCCATGAATGAAATTAAGCTAATGTTAGCTGAGGAACAACATCTCCCACTAACACTGGCTTTTCAAGAAGCTAAAAAAATCAATGTATCGCTCTTAGAGCGGTCATTTAGCGGCAAATTTTCTTGGTATTTTAAGGAAGGGCCATCCTCGGGGCTTTTTGGAGCCTGCCTCGCTGTCCTGAGTGACCTTCCTCATACCGTCATCCCCATAACATCATCATTACAAATATGTGCTATACAACTGAAGGGACCTCTACAGGTAACCCTTGCTTCCATTTATATTCCCCCATTGCACAGTAATGACATTGAAACTCAACTTACGGATGCCATCAAACAGTTACCGCACCCATTCGTCCTGATGGGTGACTTTAACGCCTCCCACTCTTCATGGGGAGGAAACAAATGTGACAAAAGAGGTAAAACAATTTTGGGAATCGTCCAAAAACTAAACCTCATCATACTTAACGATCACCGTCATACCAGGATAGATATCCATCACGGATCATCATCGGCCATTGACATCACGATTGCTTCCTGGGACCTCGCCCCCAGGTTGAGCTGGACAGTTGATAGTGACCTCAGAGGTAGTGATCATTTCCCCATCCACATCCGAACCCTGTCAAGAAACCCAAACATTCGTTTGCGCAGGAAGTGGATATACCAGTCGGCCGACTGGGAAGGCTTCGAATCCACAATCAACAGCTTACTTTCTGAACATGAAAGCTGCTCCGTGGAAGAATTTACCCACGCCATCTTTTTGGCGGCTGAACAAAATATCCACCGTACCAGTGGGAAACCCGGCCGAAAGGCTGTCCCATGGTGGAACGATGCAGTTGCACAGGCCATCAAAAGGAGAAGGAAATCCCTCCGTATCCTACGACTCCTTCCTGATGGAAGCGCTTGCAAAATGATTGCCCTAACCAACTTCCAAACGGCTAGAGCTCTAGCCAGGAAGGTAATAACCGAAGCCAAGCAAAACAGTTGGATGGAATTTCTCGACTGCATCAACCCTAATACTTCGACATCTGAACTTTGGAACAAGGTCAACTTACTTAGTGGCAAGAAAGCTTCAAATTGCTATTCCTTCGTGATTAATGGCACCTTCACCGAAGATCCAGGCATCATAGCCGACCACCTAGCCGAACACTTTGCCACTATTTCAGCCACCTCCAACTACACCAACGAATTCAAGGCTATTAAGGCGAAGGCGGAACTTAAAGTTTTTCCTCCTGCTTCGGAACAGGTCCACAAATACAACGATAAGTTCTCTTTGGACGAGTTGTTATGGGCAATAAAAATATCCAAAAGCAAATCAGCTGGCCCTGACGGAATCGAATATCCGATGATCAAGCATCTACCTCTTCATGCAAAAATTCTACTTCTTCAGATATACAACGAATGTTGGGCTAACAGCTATTTCCCAGATACATGGAAAACGGGCTTGGTAATACCTATCCCAAAGGTGAAGGAGAGTAAACGGACCGCGAACAACTTCCGTCCCATAACCCTTCTCAACTGCTTAGGGAAAGTCTTCGAAAGAATGATCAATCGAAGACTTAGGACGGCCCTTGAAGAATGCCAACTATTAGACCCAAGACAGCATGGCTTCCGCCGAGGTAAAGGTACGGGCACCTACTTCAGTCAACTCGATCATTTCCTTCAAGAAACTATCGAAAAGGGCCAACATAGCGAAATCGCTTCACTCGATCTAGCCAAAGCCTACGATACCACATGGCGTCATAACATTATCGATCAACTCCACCGATGGGGTTTTGAAGGCTCCCTCTTCAACATTCTTCGCTGTTTCCTCACCAATCGAGGTTTTCAAGTTTACTTCGGAGGAGTACTTTCGGATCACCGTTGCCTAGAAAACGGAGTACCACAAGGTTCGGTTCTATCAGTTTCCCACTTCCTCGTTGCTATGCAGTCGGTTCTAGAGGTTATCCCTAAAAACACCGAGGTACTGGCCTATGCAGACGATCTACTGCTGATGGCAAGAAATGCTTTCCCAGAAATGGCCCGCAGAAGACTGCAGGAAGGAATCTCGGCGGTTAGTAACTGGGCAAATTCCATCGGGTTTAAGTTTGCGGCAGAGAAGTCTAATATAATGCACTGCTGCAAACGTAAAGGTCATAGGAAAAGGTTTAGAACATGTCTAATCAATGGCAGGCCTATTAAGAGAGTCAGCTCTGTCCGAATTCTCGGAGTGCTAGTTGACAGTAAACTATCTTTCGGACAACACCTCAGAAATGCTAAAGCTAGTATGAAGTGCCGCCTGCGGCTGGTGAATGCTCTAGGTGGCCGATGCCGCTTGAGTTCTCGTAAAACCATCTACAACATAGGCAAAAGCATTATCTTCTCTAAAATTCGTTACGGCATCGAACTTTTCAGCCGTGCCTCTTGGGATCACTTGAATTACTTAAAGCCTGTCTACCATAATGTGATTAGATATGCATCAGGAGCCCTTCAGACCAGCCCAATAAACGCTCTGCTTGTGGAGGCCGGCGTAGTTCCTTTCGAACACTTCCTCACAAATATCCTAGCCACTAAAGCCATCCGGACGTCCGAGAAAGACCCGGATCTTCTATCCATTTACTCCAGAGCCAACATTTGGCTGCAAAATATTAGCCAAGTCACCCTCCCGACTATTGCCCCATTAAGCAGAGTCGGTCAACGCCCATGGCATGCACATCCGCCAAAGATCGACTGGTCAATCAAAAATGCTGTCAGGGCTGGGGAAGCCAGCAGCATTGTTACGGCCTGTTTTAATAACCACCTGCACAACAAGTATCACACCCACCACAAAATCTTCACAGATGGGTCTTTTGATGGAAACCTAACAGGGTTTGGAGTTTTTGCCAATAACACGGAGCTAAAATTCCAACTGCCTTCCATATGTTCGGTATACTCCGCGGAAATTGCCGCTCTCCTTGTCGCGACATCACTCTGTGATAACGACAGTAAAGTGGTGATCTTCTCGGATTCCTATAGTGCATTACGGGCGCTACAAAGCGACGATAGTAAACACCCTTGGATTCAAAGCATTGAGGAAAAAATTACAGGGAAGGACATCACTTTCTGCTGGGTCCCAGGGCACTGCGGAATCCAGGGTAATGAACAGGCTGATCGTCTCGCCAAGGAGGGTAGGCTCTCCGAACTATGGACCACCTCCCACCCAGCAAATGACACCATCAAATGGGTCATGCAATCCCTCAGATTGAGCTGGGAGAACAGTTGGTTTTTTTCCCGTGACCTCTTCTTAAGAAGGATCAAGAATACTACCCTTCCCTGGAAGGATAGTATTCTCCGATCTACTCAAGTATGTCTGACACGTTTACGTATCGGGCATACATCTTTAACACACAAATTTATCATGCGTAGATTGGAACCAACACTATGTGAGTCGTGCCATGTAAGACTCACGGTGGAACACATAAAGTCTGCTTCATTTAATATTGGAACACAAACAATTGCGTGTAGTTCAGTCATTTATTAACGAATTCATAATTTGTTTTTCATACAAATGTAGCATTTTCTTTACTCTTTCATAAAAAAAAAATTAAAAAAATATTCATTGCTGTTTCGAAGAAATTCTTGTACTTTTCCCGTAATACGGCACATTAGGCGGCGCACACCCTTTTCGTCCACCGTTTTGGCGATTTGATTCCACCAGTTCTTCATTTGAGTCATGTTCCTAACAAGTTTTCCCTTTGCTTTAAGCCTGCGCTTCGTGATTGCCCAGTATTTCTCTATCGGCCGGAACTGGGGGCAGTTTGGGGGGTTGAGGTCCTTCGGTATTACGCTGACCCCGTTCGTTGCGTACCATTCCATAACCGTTTTGCTGTAATGGCAGCTTGCGAGGTCCGGCCAAAACATTACTGGACGGTCGTGGGCACGAATAAACGGCAGAATCCGTTTCTGTAGGCACTCTTTTTTGTAGACTTCTGATGTCATTGTCTTGTCAGTGAGAAAGACTTTGGTTTTCTGTCCACAACTGCATATCCCCTGCCAAATCATGTACTTGCGGGCGAATTTATCCGCAAACACGAACTTGAATTTTGCAGGTACATCCCCCCGAGCCGTCGCCAAATAAAATTTTTGACCTGGGATTTGCCCAAAGTCCGCCTTCACGTAGGTCTCATCGTCCATCAGAATACATCCGTCGAACTTGGTCCGCACTTGGTCGTACAGCTTTCGAGCACGGATTCTGGCCACATTGTTCTGCTTCAGCGTCCGATTTGGCTGTTTGCTGGCTCGGAATGACCTTATTCCTTCCCGGAGACGAATTCGTCGCACCGTACTGTGAGCGGCCTGGAACTTATTGGCAAATCGCGGTCTGAAAGATTGGGATTCCTCTTGACGGCCTTGATGACTTTCCCACGCAGTTTCCGGTCGACAGTTCCACTCCGACGCTTCGAATGCGGCTTCCGAGCCGTCGTCAATGTTTCCTTGTACTGCTTGATAACACGCCATACGGTATTTCTGGGCATTTTAAGCTGTTTAGCTAGCTTAGATGCCGACAACAATGGATTTTCAAGAAAACTGTGCACAATTTTATCTCTCCGTTCGGCTTCCATGGCGGTTGTTTACAAAATGCTATCGTTTGGTGTTATGACATAAATACATGGTGAAAGGTAATGAATTTCCCGACACGTGGGTGAAAAAAGTTTCCAAATCCGTCCACTAGGAGCGCCACAATGAGCAAAAGAATTTGTTCCAATATTAAATGAAGCAGACTTTATTAATCACATGCCCTAAATTTAATGCTTCAAGAATAAAGTTTCAGGTTGCAGACACCATAAGTACAGCACTATCGGACGACGCCGTCGAGCAAAAAAGGACCATCGAGTTCCTAAAGGATACAGGTTTATTCGATCAGATCTAATGTCAAATTACTAAATCTACCTATACTGATAAAACTACGTTTGTTTTCTCTTCTAATTTCAGCAAAAGATGAGCAGGTTTTTTACGCCCTTTTTAGAAGCGAGCTCGTCAAGCACACTAAAAGGGGCTTTTTCCCTGCTCCATTTGTTTGGTTGTGTTTTTGGCCCCAGAGCCGTGTAGGGTGCGGCGATACGACATACATCCATAGCGGTTACTAGGACTGAGTCGAGCGAGAATAACGAATTTTGCAATAGTTTTTCTTAGTTTTCCTTCAGTTAAATTTCCCGCCCTCAAGGGCAAGAGACGAATGAACTCTCAGAGTTTAAAGTCTCTCTAATTCATTACCATTACCATATTCTGTAGCTAGAGACGAATGAACTCTCAGAGTTTAAAGTCTCTCTAATTCAATACCTTCCTTCCTTCCATATTCTGTCAAGGTGCTAATGACACTCGACCTGAACGGTTATGTTTTTAGCGCCATTCTAAAAGAGAATAATAACTATAGAAGTTTTCTCCTACTACCGGATGCAAAGCTTTTTTCAAGGCTAATTTCGGTCCTAAATAAAAGCGTTTCTTACAGCAACAGTTGCCCGGATACCAGGAAAGGAGGAAGCAGCCGAGAAGCCCCCAACGGCCATTCAGGAAGTTGGTCCGGTCGGATTGGCCACTTTGACCGGCAGTTTTCACTGCCCCTTGCGTGTCCCGCTGTTTGCGCCCGTCTCATCATCAACGTTTTCCTGCCAGTGATGCGCGATTTTGGCGCAATTTCTACTCATCAATCATCAGCAGCTCAGGAGGTGTAAGGTGTGAAAGGAGGTTATTTTCACTTCGTCGTTTCGAACCGCTGCGGCTGTTGCCTTGCCGTCGGCGGTATCCGGTCCCTTCCCCGCTACCCCACTACCATTAGGTGGTGATCTTCGAGGAGGTCCTTCAACACGATCGGTGAGTAACCAAACTTTTCATAATACCAGGAGTTAGTGAAAGATAGGACGCCCAAAGGGTATAGGTTAGGAAATTTTTGCGTTGGCATTGTCCCCCGCCGTTACTGTCCTCCGCCGTTTTCGTCCCCGCTGTTATTGTCCCCCGACGCACAACGTACATAGAATAAGAAAATTTAAAAACTTTTTACCTGGCTGTACCTAGGTATAGCCAGCCTTGAACATGGCTTCCAGCAGCTCCGGCGCCGGAAAACCAACAAATATATACAATGGTGTTCCCACCACCCGCACTTCCCCCAAATGGGCTGATCCCTTTGGCGGAAATTTGCAAATTTTATTGTTAAGAGCAACTGATGGTAATATTCTTCCACCCAACCCCTTCGTTGTATCGAAATCGATCCAAGGTGTGATCGGAGGTAAATTTAAGGATGCAAAACCTCAACGCGATGATAAAAATCGCCTTCAATATATTCTACAAATACGCGACGTCAAACAGGTTGAACCTTTAATGGGTATGAAGTCGCTAATTGACTCGACCCCAATTGAAATAATTTTTCATCCCACTCTTAATCAACGCAAGTGTGTTGTATCATGCTGGGATGTTGTTTTCATGCCAGAGGATGAACTTCTTACTGAACTCTCTGAGCAAAAAGTTATCGGTGTCAAAAGAATATTTAGATACGATACAATTAAAAAGGAAAAGGTAGCAACTTCTACCCTAATCCTAACCATCAACGGAACAGTCATTCCCGAAGCGATTAACTTCGGTTTCATTCGCGCACCAACCAGAAACTACTATCCAAGCCCGATGCAATGCTTCGGATGCTATAATTATGGACACACTTTCAAGAAGTGTATGAAGAAAATACAGTTTTGCCGTAACTGTGGTGTAGCACACCCAGAACTAAACCAAACCGATAAAGACAAGACGAAGAAGTTTCAATGCAATGCACCTGCCTCATGCGTGAACTGCAAGGAAAATCACTCCTCCACTAGCAGGAAGTGCCCAGCTTGGATCGCCGAGGACAAGATAACGCGAGTTAGGATTGATGAAGGAATCTCCTACAAGGAAGCTAAATCCATTTGTGAAAACAATAATGGTTCTTCCTTCGCTAGTAAATTAAAAGAGCGGCTCGACAATATCCAAAACACAGGATGCCAACAATGCAAGTGCAACTGTACACAAACAAAGTCAGCTCCTATTAAATCGAATAAGAATGTTTCTATGCAGGCCAATAAAAAATCTGAACAGGGATCCAGCATCATACCAATTGACTCTGAGGAAGATTCTGAATCTCCAATGGAGATCGAATCAACTTACTCAAACAAAAGAAAAATCATCTCGAAAACAACAACTTCAGATGAATTCAAATCATCGGAAGATGAACAACCAATTGAGAAGGAATCTTCTAGGAAGAAACCTAAAAGTAAGAAATCGACCCCAACCCTACAGAAGACCCAATCCCACCAGAACTACCTATCACAACCCAGCACTTCAACCCAACCAATTGGATCCAATCCACCTACTACCCAACACAAACCCAATCCTACTACCAACAAACCAATTGTTAATGTTTCCAAAAATGATCCGAGACTAAAACTCAAACATTCCAAGGGTGAAAAACCCAACCACAACTAATTTCAACTGATTCTACTCCACCAATCTCCAATTTATCCTCCACACCTCAGCCCACTTCCCTCCTTCCAATCTTAACATTCAATCCCCCACCTAATCATACACTATCGTCTCAAGACCCTATCCCTAATCGCAAACTTTCCATTCAATGGAACTTGCGTGGGCTTTACAGTTCAATGAACGAAATAAAATTAATGTTAGCGGAAGAGAAACATCTCCCACTAACCCTAGCCTTCCAAGAAACTAAAGTACCGACTGGTACAGACATGAATAGTGCCCTAGGAGGCAAATTCAAATGGTATTTTTGTGATGGAATATCTTCCCAACAAGGAGGGTCATGCCTCGCTGTCCTAAGTCACCTCCCTCATACTATGATCCCCATAACATCACCACTACAAATATGTGCAGTCCAACTCAAGGGACCTTTCCAGGTAACCCTTGCTTCAATATACATATCCCTTCAGCACAATATCAATGATTTTGAAGTTGATTTGGTAAATGCTTTCAAACAATTACCACACCCATTTATTATCATGGGTGACTTCAACGCACACCATATTTCCTGGGGAGGAAAAAAATGTGACGCAAGAGGTCATACGATTCTTAGAATCATCCAAAAACTGAACCTCATTATCATCAACGATCATCAACATACCAGACTCGATCCACGTCTTGGATCAACGTCTGCCCTCGATCTCACGATCGCATCTTGGGAACTGGCACCCAAGGGAAATTGGGAAATTGGTTTGTTGACAATGACCTCAGAGGAAGTGATCACTTCCCAATTCACATCAGAACATTAACAAGGAATCCCAATATTACTCTTCGCAGAAAATGGAAATACCAATCAGCCAACTGGGAAGGCTTCGAATCTACAATTGACAGCTTACTTCAAGCACACATAAGCTACTCTGTTGATGACTTTACTCAAGCCATTCTCTCCGCTGCAGAAGTAAATATCTACAGAACAAGTGGGAACCCCGGTCGTAAGGCTGTCCCCTGGTGGAATAACGAAGTAGCACTTGCCATCAAAAAAAGAAGAAAACTGCTTCGTCTTCTCAGACGTCTTCCAGATGGAAGCGACAGCAAAAGGATTGCTTTATCCAATTTTCAGGAAGCTAGAGCTAAAGCCAGAAAAGCAATAGCCGAAGCAAAAACCCAAAGCTGGACTGAATTTCTTGATGAATTTAATCCTTCAACATCTTCAAAAGAACTATGGAACAAGGTCAACGCTCTCAGTGGCAAGAAAGCTTCAAACTGCTATTCCATTGAGATCAACGGTATTACTACTGAAGACCCTGGTACCATAGCCGAACATCTGGCAGATCATTTCGCCAAATCTTCATCCACTTCGAATTACACCAATGCCTTTAAGACTATCAAAGCCAAAGCAGAACTAGAAGTGTTTCCCTCTGCTACAGGTCAACAGCACGAATACAACAAACCTTTCTCCATGGACGAGCTGCTCTGGGCCCTTAAAAGGTCCAAAGGTAAGTCAGCCGGCCCGGATAATATCGAATACCCGATGATAAGACACCTGCCCCACCATGCGAAAATCCTGCTTTTGCAAATTTTCAACGAGTGCTGGACAAACAGATACTTTCCAGATTCATGGAAAGCTGGCATGGTAATCCCGATCCCCAAAGCAAAGGAGGACAAACGTGATGTGAATAGCTATCGCCCTATCACGCTCCTCAGCTGCTTAGGGAAACTTTTTGAAAGGATGATTAACCGAAGACTGATAACAACCCTCGAAGAACAACAACTACTAGACCCCAGACAACATGCTTACCGTCGAGGAAAAGGCACAAGTACATATTTCTGCCATCTCAACCAATTTCTTCATGACTCCACACAGAAGAGACAACACAATGAACTTGCTTTGCTTGATCTTTCCAAAGCATTCGATACCACCTGGAAGCATAATATCATAGATCAACTCCACCAATGGGGATTCGAAGGTTACCTCTTCGAAATCATTCAAAGTTTCCTCCTCAACCGAAGTTTTCAAGTTTTCTTCGGAGGGTCAATATGTGAAAGCCGAGTTCAAGAAAACGGAGTACCACAGGGCTCTGTTCTTTCGGCAACTCTCTTCTTAATAGCAATGCAATCAGTTTTCGATGTTATTCCACCAAACATCGAAATACTGGCATATGCTGAAGATATACTGCTTATGGCCCGAGCATCATTCACTGAGCTTGCACGCAGAAGACTCCAGATAGGAATTTCTGCTATCAGCAGCTGGGCAGATTCAATTGGTTTCAAAATTTCAGCACAAAAATCCAATATACTTCATTGCTGCAGTCTAAAAGGTCACAAGAAAAAATTTAAACCATGCATAATTAATGGTGCACTTGTGAAACGAGTTAAATCAGCTCGAATTCTAGGTGTTATAATAGATAAAAATCTTTCATTCACAGACCACATCAAAAAGACAAAAGCAGATATCAAAAGCCGTATCCGGTTAACGATGGTAATAAGTGGTCGCAGCCGCTTAAGCGCGCGTAAAACCATTTATAAAATCGGTAGAAGTATCGTCTTCACAAAAATGCTATACGGGATTGAACTCTTCAGCAGTGCATCCTGGAAATCAATTGATCATTTAAAACCTTGCTACCATAGCGTAATCAGATATGCCTCAGGAGCCTGTAAGTCTAGCCCAATAAAAGCTTTGCTTGCGGAGGCTGGCCAAGTTCCCTTCGAAATGTTCATCACCAGAGCCTTGGCCAATCGAGCCATCCGAATCTCACAGAGATATCCAAATCTCACATCAACCACCACGAGAGCTAGCAAATGGCTTCAAGACATTTGCAATATCACTCTCCCGGAAGCCGCTCCTCTAACTAGAGAAGGCCCTCGACCATGGTACGACCAAGGACCAAAATTTGACTGGACTATTAAAAACTCTGTTAAAGCTGGTGAAGCCAACAGTATAGTCACAGCTATCTTCAACAATCACATACATAAACAGTTCCCCTTCCATCGCAAAATCTTCACAGATGGATCTGTTGATGGTGATAAAGTAGGATTTGGCATCTTTTCCGACAATGCTCAGATAAAATTCCAATTACCATCCATTTGTTCAATTTTCTCAGCAGAAACAGCTGCCCTCCTCGTTGCGATATCACTATGTGATGATAACACGAAAACGGTGATTTTCTCCGATTCCTACAGCTCCCTGCTTGCACTCCAGAGTGGCGAAAATAAGCACCCCTGGACCCAAAGCATTGAAGCTGGAATCAAGGGAAAGGACATCATTTTCTGTTGGATCCCGGGACACTGCGGAATTCAAGGAAATGAATTAGCTGATCGTCTTGCCAAAGAGGGAAGAAATTCTGAACTATGGACTGATATCCCCCCGTCCGAAGACATCATCAGATGGGTTGATAACAACCTACGATCATGTTGGAATATAAATTGGAACACCTCTAATGACTTCTTTCTAAGAAAGATAAAGAATACCACCCATCCTTGGATGGACAGTACTAAGCGCCCCATTCAAGTATGCCTGACACGCTTGCGTATCGGGCATACTCTCTTAACACATAATTACTCGATCGCAAATCAACCGCGCTGCACATGGTGCAATGTAAGGCTCACAGTAGAGCATTTGTTAATCAATTGCCCAGTTTTTAACATCTCTAGAACAAAATTTCAGGTTGGAGACAGCATCAGAACTGCATTAGCAAGAGACGACATCGAAGAGGACCGGACCATAAAATTCTTAAAGGATAAAGGTTTATTCGACAAAATTTAAATAATATAATATCGAGATGAATACACACTAAAAGTATTTTCCTTTTCTGTTCTTTTCTTTTCAGCAAAAGATGAGCAGGTTTTTACGCCCATTTTAGAAGCAAGCTCTTCAAGCACACTAAAATGGGCTTTTTCCCTGCTCCAATTGTTTGGTTGTGTTTTTGGCCCCAGAGCCGTGTAGGGTGCGGCGATACGACATACATCCATAGAGGATACTAAGACTGGGTCGAACGAGAGTAACGAATTTTGCAATAGCTTTCTTAGTTTCCCTTTTAGTTTAATTTCCCGCCCTCAAGGGCAAGAGACGAATGAACTCTCAGAGTTTAAAGTCTCTCTAATTCAATACCTTCCTTCCTTCCCATATTCTGTCTTTTTCGGATCAATTATAGGACGGACAACATCGGAGAACAACGCAGGACAACGGACATCGCATCGTACATCGAACATCGGACATAAGCATCGCAAATAAAATGGATGCGGGTAACGGATACGACAACCATCAGTTTCAGTTTCAGTTTCACAAATTAATCTTTCTACTTTAGCATTCTTGGGATTGTCGTACGGTGTATACCGAATTGTTGAGCGATTTGTGATTTGTATTTTATTTTTCATTCGCTTATATCGCCTTATTATCACTACACAAGAATAAATTTATTACACAAACTGGGAAACGGCACAGGTCGTCCATCTCATTTCACACAATCGAAGAGATTGCTTAGAATTATTCATAGTTTTTGATTTTGAGCTTATGGAAATAATATGCTTTTAAACTTTCAAAGAAATATGTGCTACAAATCCATCAGTAGGAAATTTTTCCATGAATACGGATAATCACGATAGGCGGCATGAATGCTCAAAAATATTTTTGCTGCTTAAATTTCATTTTTTGTTCAACAATTTAACGGCATTTGAACTTTCCATATAATTTCTCATTTTTCGAAAAACGTGATAAAAATGAAACATTTTCAGCGATAAATTCGAGAGTGATAAAAACGCCCAGTGTATAATCGAGACGTCACTGTATTTGCAAAGCAGATTCCCCCCAGGCACAACGATTTTGATGTCTGTGTTGGGAAAACCCGTAAATCGGGCCCATCAAAACCTGGTAGTTAGGGCGTTTAGATAACGTTTGAAATTTCACAGTTATTCAATTGTTTATCTCAGTGGTGACCATCCTGCGGCCCTCCAACGTTGTTTATGCGGCCCGCGGTCTGATTTAAAAAAAAATCATATGAGCGAAATTATGAATATAGTTGAAAATTCTTCCATACAATTGATTAGAAATAACTTTGCGAGTAATTCTTGTCAATCGTGTGTATCCAAACTATCAATTCACGGTAGTAAAACCGGGTTTATACGTTGTCAGTTACTAGCTGGCGAGTAAACGTCAATGATCCAAACAATTACGAATATACCCATACCATGAAATTTGACATTTGATTTGTGTAAGTCTAGTCGATTAATTTTTTTCACAGGTATTGGTGATTCGAAGCCCATGAAATAATTCTCCAATCTTCTCTACCCCATTCAGCATCTGCGTTGCGACAATTGTGCTTTGACACTTCATTTTAAATACGTGTGTTTCCATTTAGTCGAACACAATAATGCGTTGCGTCATTAGCATCGTTGTACTAAACGCTAACATTTGTTCTAAACTGTTTGCGCCGAATTCGCGATGACGATGGCATGGTGTCGACGTCTGGTGACAACTTCAAATTAGGGCCATAATTTGGGTCCCAAACTCATAAGTGTCTATCAGATTAGAAAACACGAAGCCGGTTTTTAAATTCTAAAATTTGAATAAAAACTTTCACATCATGTTATTTGATTACTTGAAACACGTGTTTCTGACTTTCATTCAACCATATGGCTGGAATGGTTATAAAACGAGACTGACAACAAACCTGGCAGACTTCATCTCCCCAAATTATGTGCCTGTGGATGTTCTCATTGGAATTACCAATCGTTAAATAATTCTATCGAGAAGCTGCAGCGATTGACGATTGGCCTTAGTGTTTCCGACTCTGCGTGAAGAAGCGAATAAATTTGCCAAAAATGTTAATTCTGGATACTTTTATACCTTCAATAAAAGTTTTGGGTTTTTATCTTATTTTGTTCTCGAGTTATGAGTTTCACAGGTATAGAATTGAATTCTTTCTAATTTAGAATAAAAATTATAGGAGGTTGTGTCCAAGATACGACCGCATGGTAGACGTAGAACTACGCTGTTATTTTATATAAGTCGCTTGTTTATACCTTCGGATATTATTCTATAATGCTGTGAAATTTTAGAAACAACTGCTTAGTAGAATAATCTCTGAAATGATTTTTTCATTGTAGAATCAGTTGACGATAATTGATTGATGATTCATTCTTGCCCTCGCAAAACAATCGTATGTCGCAATTTATTTCATGTCAATGCATTGAGAATTCACCTCGAAGGCTATTCCGGTGGCCTTTTTCGAAATTGACATAGACTCGGCTACAGTCGATTATATACATGTTGCACCATTATTCCATATCTCATAACTACATCAATATATCTTTGGCAGCGCATGTAAACAACAACAATGACAACACTTGCAAGTATCAAATATCATGCTACAAGTTATTTAGTATTGCCTCAAAGGAATCGCACCTCTAGATATCGTTCGTTCAAACTAAGCGTAAACCAAGCGCCAAATAAGCGTTCACCATAGCATGCGTACAGAGCCATACATTGGTGGCTTGAAACTACTAGCAATATAAACATTTCTCATCATTTTGCGCTATTCTCAAAAGAAACGCTTCTGTTAATATTACTGGCCTCGAAAAGAGTTGCATTATAGCTGATTTACACATTGACCAGTAATTGGCGCCAGTTACTTGAACGTCAACGGCACGCCATATTTAGATCACCAGTTGACTGGTGCTGTGCGTTCATACACATTTTCAGCAACTGGACACCTTGGCTGTCACTTTATCCTCGATGACGAATGACAGTGTCGACGTCTGGTGGCGGTAACCATTTTGGGAGGCAAATTAATCTTTATCGGTTTTGTAGGCCCGGAGGCAGTTTTAAATTGTCAAAATTTGAATGAAAAATTTTACTTCTTGTTAATTTACTAATTAAAACACGTCGTACTGAACCTTCATCAGCTGTTTTTATATAAATTTCCTAATATTTCCATGATTTCATTGTCTATTATCATTTTCGCTTCACAAATCGAACACATGAAGCACAATGCCGTCAACGCGAATAAAGATTCTTCCATGTATACGTTGAGGGAATTGAATTTGATGTTCCTTGTGCCATCGAACCATCCAGTGTTGGCAAATGTACAAATTTATCCGGAAAGGTATATTTTTTCAGTTTTGTTTGTTTTGTTCTGTACGGTAAGAACACAGATTTTTTTCATAAAGCACCGATAGGAACTGTATTTAAACGGTTTTATTTAGCTTACCCTGTAATTTGTATGTTTGTATGTTTGTACGTTTATATGTTTGCAACATGTTTGTCTGTAGCGCTTTACCACATGAATAGAAATTTGAGCCCCTTCCTGTTGACCGATTGATCTGAAATTTGGAACACACCTTTATCTCTGCATCTCTACGGCATTGTGCTCATCGAGTCATTATAAAACTGGGTATTTCATTATTTTAAAACTCCAAGATGGCTGCCGCTACAAAATGGTTGATTACATATTTTCCCAAACTCCTTCAATATGGGTATTAAATGAAAGGGTTTGGCTAGTATTTCGGGGGTTTTTGTTGTGTGCTTTTTGCATTCCATCGTGTATAATCTACAGACAAGGGCTTGGCTAGTAGAACACAATTATTCATGAGGAATGCAAATCCAAAATGCCATTTTCTAGCGGCGGCCAAATCAAATTTTCCATGAACATGGAATACGCAGTTTTATAATGACAGTAGAATTAAAGGTATGTTTCGATGTTTGTTGGGATTTTTCATGATCTACTGTGTTCTACCAGTCGAGCACCTTCATTTGATACCCATATTGATGGGCTTTGAAAAAACATGGCGCCATTTTATGATGGCGGTCATTTTGGATTTACATTTTTCATAATTTTCCATATATTTCTGAAAATATGTAATCCGCCATTTTGTAGTGGCCGCCATTTTCGATTTGTATTTTTCATAAATAACTGTATTCTACTAGTCAAGCCCTTTCATTTGATACCCATATTAAAAGGGTTTTGAGAAAATATGTGAACGACCGTTTTGTGGTGGCGGCCATTTTGGATTTGCATTTCTCTTGAATAACTGTGTTCTACTAGTCAAGCCCTTTCATTTGATACCAATATCGACCGGGTTTTGAGAAAATATGTGAACCACCGTTTTGTTGAGGCGATTTTGGATTTGCATTCCTCATGCATAACTGTGTTCTACTAGTCAAGCCCTTTGATTTGATACCCATGTTGATAGGGTTTTGAGAAAATATGTAATCCGCCATTTTGTAGCAGCCGCCATCTTGGATTTTTTAAATAATGAAATACCCAGTTTTATAATGACTGCAGAGATAAAAATGTGTTCCAAATTTCATACCAATCGGTCAACAGGAAGAGATAAATTTCTTTTAATGCGGTAAAGCGCTACAAACAAACATGCTACAAACATACAAACATACAAATTACAGAGCAAGCCAAATAACACCGTTTAATAATTGTCTTCACCATAGCCGAAAAAGATTTTTCCCCTTCCAGTACAAATAAATATGTGGCAACACTGAAACTACCTGGCATTTCGATTTCACACAAATGTCTAATATGACGCACTGTTTGGAAGCAATTGTCATTTATCTATTGGCGCCAGTATCTAGAAAATTTTCTATTCGCTGGCGTGGCCAATTACTTGTGCGATACTTGCGCAAGTAACTGGAGCCGGGTGTTTACATGGCTCTAATAACTAGACTCTAGTGATTGGATTCTTCTACTAGCGCGTTGACTGGCACCGTCTAAATCAGCCTTTACTTTCTCATGCTCGAGAGAAGCGCAGCTGTCACCCTTAGTGGAGGAAGTTTTGCTACTGGCAAGCAAAACCTAATCACATACAAAATTCCAGAACATTTACTTTCTTGAGAACTAAACAAGAGAAATAAACTCTTTTTGTTAATAACAACCTCGAAAACAGTAGCAATGCTTCATTATGATCAATATTAGCGCCAATGCAATCCTAGTTGAAGGCAGTTTTGCGACTGGCACGCGAACCCAAATAACTTATAACATTCCAGTAAGACATTCAAGATGCTTGGTATTCCCAAATAATTTTTTGGTGCACAACCTTAACGTCTGCTTCGCCATAACGTCAGTTTAATGCATTGATGCATTCTCAAAGGCACCAACGAAGCCCTTATGAAGACGAAAAATAAACAATGTTAACTGCTTGGAAAAAGACTGAATTATGCCACACAGCTTGTACTCTGCTGTAACACCCATCGATGCGAATTCGCTGATGAGTTCGTCAAGAGCGACCACCTTCACCACCAGCGGGGGGAGCTTGATTTTGGTTGCTGTCTGGGCGTTTACATTTTCGACCGACGCGCCGAAATCGCCTACTTCGCTGTTGTTCAATGCGGTGTCACATTCGCGAAGGCTCGGTTCAGTGCGAGCGCTTTTCACTTTTCACTTTTCACCAACACCGCGTGCATCATTAGATGACGCTTACCTCGAAATTTTATTGCACCTGGCAATGCGTTCGTTTTTTGCAGGGCTCGAGTCACCCTTCCTCTTCTTCTTGCTCATCGCACACTACGCGAAGCGTCCAATTTATGTCGCGGAAAGAAGAACACACGATACGAATAACGCGAAAAACGAACAGAAAAATCAAACAACGATTTCCAAGTTGGATTACCACTGGTGGGGTCCAATCTTAGATCGAAGCGCAGCGAAAGCAAAGTGAACTGGATTACTCAACAGTCCGATGCCGAATGAAAGTTTGCTTTTTTTTTTTGCATAAATTCATTTATATTTCTTATACGTTTTTGGTTAATACAAAGTTCTATACATTTTAATTGGCCAGCTAACGCTTCACATCTTTGTTCATCTTAATTTGCATAATAGAATGCTAGGTACTGTTTGTATTTACTATATCTAATTTTTTTTTTTAATGATAAACATTTGTTTTTTTTTAATTGTTATAATAAAACTACCTACTTAACCTAAGACCTTAAACTACTATATACAAATTCCGTACAATTTCATGCACGGAAGAGGAGCACCTCTCTCCAAATTTTTGTATGGACGTTGTCAAACTTTATTTCTAGGGTATCCAGACAGGCTCTTTCATGAACCTCCGTTGTTCTCGTCCAGGGTGACAAATTCAGTATGATTTTAAGAATCTTGTTTTGAACGCGTTGGAGTTTCAGTCTGTGTGTCCGGGCACAGCCCTTCCAAACAGGAACCGCATATTCAATGGCAGGATAGAATATCTGTTTATAGACAGCCATCTGATTCTCTAAACAATGTTTCGAGTTCCTGCAAATTAAAGGATACAAGAACCGAAGTAAAATGTTACATTTGTTGACGGTTTTATCAACGTGAGATTTGAAAATTAGATGACTGTCTAATGTGAGTCCTAAATAGGTGACTTCTTTGGACCATTCAATAAGGGAGTCTACGAACCGAATTCTGACGTTGTCAGTGGGAACAAGTTTAGGAGACCTTGAATGCGGGAAAAGGATAGTCTGGGTCTTCCCCGCATTGATTACAATTTTCCAACTTGTGTAATATTCTGTTAAAGCATCCAGACCGCACTGTAGTTTGCGAGTCAGAGCGCTGATTATACGACCCTTAAACATAATCGCGGTGTCATCAGCAAATTGAGACAGTGTTCCATCACCGGGAAGCGGTGGAATGTCTGCAGTGTATATGTTATATAAAATGGGCCCAAGGATACTTCCTAGGGGCACACCTGCATTTATGTTGAATTGCTCTGAACACACATTATACAGAGACACCCGGAATGATCTATCAGAGAGATAATTTTTAATTATCTTTATCAAATACATCGGAAAATTGTATTGATGTAGCTTGAACACCAGACCATCATGCCATACGTTGTCGAAGGCCTTTTCAATGTCCAAGAGCGCCATTGCTGTCGTCTTGGATACCGACTTGTTCCGCTGAATGATGTTAACAACTCTAGTGAGTTGATGTATGGTGGATCTTCCCTTACGGAACCCAAACTGTTCCTCAGGAAAAATACCATGTTTATCTGCGAAAGAAAGAATTCGGGATTGAATACACTTCTCGAAAAGCTTGGAGAGGGCAGAGAGTAAACTGATGGGTCGGTAACTCTTGGGGACAGAAGGATCTTTTCCCGGTTTCAGGACTGGGATGACTTTTGCTAACTTCCACACAGAAGGGAAGTAGCTAAGCTCCCAGCATCTATTTAAAATTTTTGCTACAAAAGCAAATGAGCCGTGGCTCAAATGCTTGAGCTCGATGTTAAAAGTGTTGTCAAAACCGGGGGCCTTCATGTTCTTTGATCCTCTGATAAGACCAATCAGCTCATCAGCAGTGACTTCTGACTCCTCCGGAATAAAACTTTCTGATCGTTCGACCACAGAGACTCCCTCAATGACGTCATGCTCGTGAGGACTGATGATGTTATGCCCGAGGTTGTGGGACGACACAAACTGTTGCCCCAACGCATTCGTTTTTTCTATGGGTGTTAATAAAATGTTACCTTCATGTGGACCTCCAGATGAGAAAAGCGGAGGCACAGGCTTTGGTTTCTTTTTTAGAACTTTAGTCAAAGACCAGAAGGGTTTCGAATGAGGAGGAATTTGACGGAGTTTATCACGAAATTCTCTATTTCGAAGCTCTCGAATCGTATCCTGGATTACCCTAGTCAGATTGGTATACGTTATCTTATTGTTCCGATCGCCAGTACGCTGGTACTGACGTCGATACATATTTCGTAAACGAATAATGTGTTTGGTTGTGCTATCTATTTGGAGAGAGGTACTCACCTGATGTTGTTGAAGCGGAACCGCCCTGTCACGAGCTGTGGTAATCGCTCGTTGAAAGGATTCCAGCGCCAGGTCAATATTCTCCGGAGAATCTAAAGGCTGATTGGGAGTGATGTTGTTATCAACAACATGTTGGAACTCGCCCCAATTTGCTCGGTGATAGTTTCGTCGGGAATGATTGGCCACCGTATCAGCAGAGGCACCCAACTTAAGCACCACCGGGAAGTGGTCGGATGACAGTTCCTCGAAGACGAGTGGATCCTCGGAAATGGCCATATTGATCAGGAAAATAGAGTGAACTCCCGATCTGGAAATTCTTGTTGGACTGTTCGGCGCCAAGATATTGTAATAACCACTCTCCAAGTCCTCCGCAAGGATGATCCCGTTCCGGTTTTGCCTTCGGTTACCCCAAATCGCATGCCGAGCATTCAGTTCTCCTGTGATGATGTATTTCGCCCGCCGCCGTGTAAGCTTGGCCAAGTCGTTCCGTAGCAGTGCGGCTGAACCGTCCCTGATGTTGACTTGCTTAGGACAGTATGCCGCAATGATGATGATTGGCCCAATCGATGTACGAGCCTCGATACCGATGGCTTCGATGGTTTTGAGCTGAATGTTCGGCAGCAGGCGGCAGTCGATGTTTCGTCTCACAGCAACGGCCACTCCCCCTTTATCTGCACTGGTTCTGTCGAGTCTTAGGAGCCGAAACTCCGGAAGAAAGATGTTGATTTCCGGTTGAAGGTGCGTCTCGGTGATGACAGCAACATCGATCTCCTTGTTATTGAGGAAATCTAGTAGCTCGATATGCTTGCTTCTCAGCGAGCAAGCGTTCCAATTTGCAATGCTGACAGCTTCACGGGACATATATAGTATAGGTATAGTTTTGCAGGTACGCATTATTGTGATGACTTCTGACACGAGAGTTAGCATCTCCTGTGTGGTGAATAGCGTACTGTCCGTGGTTGCACCAGCGGCCACATCAGCGTATGACATACGAGGGGTGGAGGAGTGCCCTTGATTCGGTTGAGTGGCAGCAGCTGCGAGGCGGGGCTGTGCTGAACGACGATTGCGGACTGCTTCATCGATTTGATTAGTAGCAGGAGATGTATTGGTGTTACGCTGACTGTTGAGGGGAAGCGGGTGTAAATTTGGGACCTGATGGCGTTGCTGGAAAGCTGGATACTCCGCATCCGAGGTAATCGGTGGGGGACGAACGTTACGCTTGCGTCTACCAGGCTGGTTGGATGTTGTCGCCTTTTGTCGGATGGTGATGAATTCAGCTCGCTTAGGGCAGGATCGGTTGGATGCTTGGTGTTCACCGTCACAATTAGCACACTTCGACTTTTGGTCATCAGCCAGACCACAGGACGCCGTGGAATGATTCCCAGCACATTTACCACAGCGAGCTTGCATGTAGCAATTTTTGGTACCGTGTCCGAACCTTTGGCAGTTCGTGCACAGTGTGACATCTCGGTGCTGGGGACGATACAGCTCCCATGATACAATGACGCGGAATAAATCACTGATGTTTTTGAGCGAGCTGATGTTGGTGGTGCCCTTGGCGAAGTGTACTAGGAAAAGCTGGTTCCACGTGTTGTTGTTTGGGCGACGAGTCATCGCGAAGACGTTCTCCGGTTTCAAACCAAGTTTGAACAGCTCAGTTTTAACTTCCTCCGGGCCGACAGGCGGTAGTCCACGTAAAACCACCTTCAGAGGTTTCGCCGCTTGCATATCGTGTGTGTAAAACTGCACGCCTTCGGTTTTCAGGTAGGCCCCGACTTGTTGATACTCCTTTAGGCTGGAGCATACGATTTTGATGCCCACGCTACACAGCTTGAATCGCGGCTTGAGATGTTGTTGGGAAAGCTCAGACTCGAGTTTCACTAAGTCCATCCTGGATGTGAACAGCGGAGGAACGCGCTCCTTTTTGATGACGGCATCGTTGCTCTGGGAGTCCTGGGTGTCCTCTGGGAGCACCGAATATTGGTTGGTCTGTAGCAGCTGATTTGTTTCTGCATCCGCTGGGGCAGCGGACTGAGTCCGGACCTTTTTCGAAGGGCCGTCTGTGGCTGAAGTACTGGAACGCTGACGCCCCATATTCCTTTTCTTGGCGATATCCACCAAGCACGCCAAAGCGTGTGACGACGATTCCACCTCCAATGCGGGTAAAAAAAAGAATGGAAAAAAAAAAACAAAAATTAAAACCTACCTGTCTTTAGCTATAAGCGAGAGTGGAAAAAATCACGTGTTGTCGAAACGAATGACATACACAGAATGAAAGTTTGCCTCAGCGAGATCCACTGTTTATACTCTAGGCAAGTATTCCCCTTCATTCTTCTTCTTTTCCTTTGTTCACGGAGACTTTAAATCTTACGATTTCCCCTCCGTTGGTCGTCGATAAGTTGCTCGTTATTGATAGCTCCGTTCGGGAAAGCACTCAAATGGACAGAACAAATGTATGGGAAAATAGAAACACTTAAAGTTTTCATGAATTTTAACCATTTACTAACCAGGGGATTCTAATGTATGGCATATTAAACAAATCTTACGGAATTTCCGATTCGTTTAGTATGTAAATCGCCAAAATCCGTTCGCGGCAAAAATAGTTATTAACGTTAACTTTATTTCATAAAAACGTGACCTGTTTTCTGATTTGACACCCTTAATGAAAGACGTAGTTCTACGTCAAAAAGTAAGTCATAAAAGTACCAGTTAAATACGTATATTTCACATTTCATTATGAAAAGTAGTAAGAAAAAAATCATTGCGGCCCGCGGCTATAATAAAAACTCTAATGCGGCCCGCACCGTGCCTATACCTGGCCACCACTGGTTTATCTCATGAAAAATAACATTTTATTCATTGTGTAGCGTAGAAATATTTCAATAAGCACCGAATTCGAGTTCGATTTTTAAGCATTAGGGGAAAAGGGAGGAATTTGGACCACCTAAGTAAATCGCCTAATATTTCCAAACCAATACGGTCTAAATCAAAAATGTCACATTGTATACTTGTATACTGAGCTTTTCTCTCAATCAATAATGTGTAATCATTATATCAAGCTTCAAACTACCAAATATATAATAAAATAAAAGAGATGATTTTTGAACATTGAAATTTGATGCGGGGTGATTTGGTCCAGTGTGTGTTTCCTTGAAAAAAACATACAGTAAAACCTGTTTTTGTGCGATTTTTTTTTGGTGCGATTTTTTTTTGGTGCGATTTTCTGTTCTTGTGCGGTTTTTTTTGTGCGGTGTATGAAAAGAAGCATATTTGACAAAGTTATCATCCATTCAGTTTTTTTTCGATGGTTTATATGCCTTTCAGTGCGAAAAAAGAATATTTGCGTCTCAATTATCCACTTCTGAAATAATTCCCTCATCAAATGCTCTAAGTTTTTCTAGGTTTTGGCATGACATGATTTCTAACAGCAACACGTTTCGACATGCAACTAAAAGCACAAAACAGAAAGCGCAACCGAAAGGGCAAAGTGTCCCATCGTAAAGCAGGGAAACAAAAGGAAATTGAACGGTGAATGGCGTGGATTTGAATTATTTTCTCGGGGGAAACTTTTTTTATGCTTTTTTCTACCACACAAAAAAAGTTTTTTTCAAAATGTGTACCTAACACGATTTTTTAAAGCTGCTGGTGAAGTTTTTGACGTAGAACTACGTCTTTCAGGAAGGGTGCCAAATCAGAAACGTTTTTATGAAATAAAGTTAACGTTAATAACTATTTTCACTGTGAACGAATTCTCATGATTTGTATACCAATCGAATCGGAAATTCTCTAAGATTTGTTTGATAAGCTATACATTACAATTCGCTAGTCTCTAAACGGTTTAAGTTCATGAAAACTGGAAGAATTGCCTTTTCCCCATACCTTTGTTCTGCCGATTTGTGGGCTAACCCTACCCGTATTTAGAATGCTTTTAACTCGAACATTTCTTAATAGATCGGAAAGATGTTTGCATCAACTGATAGGAAATATTTGTACGCGTCTATCAAAATTCATAAAATGTTATTTTTTATGACATGAACAATTGAATAACTGTAAAATGTCAAGCGTTATCCAAACGCCCTAACTACCAAGTTTTGATTGGCCCGATTTACGGTTTCCCCAACACAGACTTCTAAATCGATGTACCTGTGGAAATCCGCTTTGCAAATATACATGCATGTTGGGAGTATTTTTGTTCCCTCCGAGCTCTGTTTCCCTAACACGGACTTCAAAATTAATGTGACTGGGGGAATCCGTTTTGCAGATACATGCAAGTCGGGGGTATTTTTAGGTGTTGAGTACTTTTGTACTCGCTTGTCGTTGTGCAGACCGGAATATGTTTCCCTAAAACGTACTTTTAAACTGAGAAGTCTGAGAAAATCGACATTTCATATACTAGAGGTAGATGAACTTTCGTGATTCGAGAACTACGTAAACATGAGTGATGTAATAATTTCAGAGCGAAATGTAAAATACAATGATCGTTTGACAATTCTTCCGTTCGCATATTTTGGTAGTCCTAGGCATCATATCTAACGTAAAAGGACGTTTATCAAATTTATTTGTAACGAAGAACATAATCTATTTCAAAAATTTCGATGCATTCTATAATAATATTCGAAGTGGTAAACAAGTGCATTGCATAGTATAATTGCGTAGTTCTACGTCGAAAATATGCGGTCGTGTCCTAGATACAACCCCATGCTTTTTTTTTATATGCCACTTTTTTTGTGCGGTCCCTATCCCCGCACAAAAAAGGTTTGCCTGTACTTATGTTTATGTAAGTATTTTGGGATAATGTTAAAATCAGTAACAGTGTTTTAGGATCGATACCAGATCTCTTGGCCAGATTCCACACCAGAAAATTTGGATTGACATCATCTCGAATTCTGCATGAATCTTTTCACTGTTGTCCAAGCATTTTCAAACACAAAGAAAAACCGTTCTTGATGGCCTGAGTTGCTCTTTCATGCTCCTCCTTCTTCCAACGTTGTCTGCCCATCCTCTTTTTGTAATTTCGTCACATCTGTAATCAATTAGATCATAGGAAAGCTTCAGACATGCAGGACCAATTCCCCCCACAGAAAGGTGTCCATGTCACCCCACACAACATGCAAAAATTAAAATGCCATTAATTTCCCCCATTTATTTGAGTTAGACGTAGTACAACGTCAAAACAAAAATTCCATGCGTTTACCCAAAGTACGTAGAATAGAAGGTAAGTGATATTACCTGTGTGTACACACGGAGCGCGCACACAAAGAAGATAGTAATAAACAATTTGTTCGATGTTCGGAAGTTTTTGCAATATTTCTTGTTTTGAAAAGTTCAAAAAATCGTAAAAAGTGACCAAATCGTTGGTCGAGCCGACGATAATCACGATAGTGTACCGCATTTTCACTGCAGGTAAGGTTTGATGTGATTTTTTATCGATTCCATACTGAACAGTGTTTGTTTACTCCAGCAATATGTCGAAGTGCAACGTCCCGCGATGCCGGAGCTGAAAAATTTTGAAGAAAATCGGATAACTTTCCACCATTTTCCGACCAACAAATTGTTGAGACGGAAATGGTTAAACTTTTTCGAATACAAAAGCTCGTTCGATACGCGAAACATATTTGTTTGTTCGCTTCATTTTTCGCCGGATTCTTTTGGGGATACTGTTTTAACCTATAATCAGCAAAGAAGACGTCTTCGTACTGGAGGTAAGTGTGTTTTTTATATAAATTGTGATGAGATAAACTAATCGGAGATGTTTTCAGCTGTTCCATGCATTTGCTTCTTGGATCTTCCAAAACGTTCCGTTTCAATGGTTTCACACGAAATTCCAAATTTATACATTCACTTCTTGCGAAAGTGCAAAATATTTATTTGCAATCACTTCGGAAGATGATCCGGGATGGAGAAAATGTTTTTCTCGTTTTCCAGAAACGCCAATTTGGTCCCTTAAGTGGCCCCACTACGGCTGAACACTCCAAACTGAGACCAATGAAAGCGTCGCGATGATTCATGATGGATGCTTCAATGAAAGACAAAAAAATCAGCAGTGTTCATCTTTCATCATATTATCAAATTGCGGGAACGACACTGCTTCGATATAACCTCTCCACACATTTGTCCATCGTTTTTTGCGTTATTTTTATAATACAGATGCGATAATTTCACCGTTTTTAATTTTAAATTGATTAACTGTTGTTTCATCCCCTGGAAACATATTTTGAGACAGTTCTTTTGTTACAATTTTAAAAAATTCAAAAATGTTCGAATTTATATGAATTCAATCGATGGTTTATTACAATTTTTTGCTTTTTTTCTTTGCCTACCACTACTTGAACAAAGCAGGGAGGAGACTGTGGGAAATATGATGAATCTGTTTAAATTCTATGATTTTCAATAATTAGGTTCGACAATTCTGGTTCGACGGTTCTGGTTGGGGGAATTTTTCGTCAAAGAAATTTCCTCCGACTTGCACTGTGATCACGCGTATTCTAGAGCTTGCCACTCAGAATGCATTGCAAGGCGTGTCATTTGGCATAGAAATCTCAACTAAGTACTAATAAAAATGACGCAAGTAATACTACGTTGAGACGGTGAAGTTCCTCTAGGAACGTTAGTGCCTTTAAAAAAGAAGAAGAAAGAAGAAGGTTCGACAATTTCATTTCAAATTTCTTTCGGTTTTCTGTTGGGATGATTAAAGGTATGGATGAAATAACACTACAAATTTATAAAAATAAATGACAGTGTAGAGAAATGCAAAATCTTATGCGATTGACAAACACAAGTTGTCGCGTGTGCTGGCATGCAAGAGAGTGATGCATGCAAAAGAGAGAAAGAATCCGACAGGGGTTGCAAACAAAAGAGAGAGCAAATTTGAATGCGTTCCGCGAAGGATATTGATCTCTCGCATCATTCAGTATTCTATCTTCGGTGCAGTAACATGTGAAGCAAGGAAAAAATATTGGCAATGAGGAATACGACAGAGACTACCTTCTATTCTACGTACTTTGGCGTTTTTGCACGCTGCTTACTAAACTAACGCGTGAATCCGTTATAGCATACCTGATGACTGTCTAAGTACCTTGGTAAAATACTACCCAGCTAGTGATCCCCGATTTTTGAAATTAATCGTTCATCCACTAATCGAATACTTATCAGCAGTTTATTATTCGATACGATTAATTGCTCCAAATAATCGATTAATCGATTAATCGTCATACTGAGAGAAGTAATTAGTTAGACTAATATATCTCATTTGTTAGAAAGCCATCTGGAATCAAAAAAGTGTTCATTCCGCCTGAAAATTAATTATTATCTTTTACGCACCCCTAAACTCGCGAACGAAGGTCATTTCGCATCGACGGCTTGAGCTTCTTTTAGGAGTTTAGGAGAGCGTCAATGATAATAATTGATTTTCAGAATAAAACTGCTGCGGCCGTACGGTTTTTTTGCACTGGGTTTGGATTGATTAATCGACGTAAATTATTCGTTCGCTTCGATTATTGGTTGTGCAGTATTCGTTCGATTAATAATCGATTTCTATAGGAAGTATTCGATTAATCGATTAATCGAACGATTATCGGGGATCACTATACCCAGCTGTGTGATGGCGGGTTTAAATTAGGGAGATCTATAGCTATAGATGGATATATTCACGTGAAAATAGGTGTAAACGGGTGAGAATAAATATGATACACTTATTCGAGGTATATATAACTTGAATAAATTCAGCATATGTAAACGCTTGTGAATTTCTCACTGGTGAGAAATTCACAAGCGTTTACATATACTGAATTTATTCTAGTAGTGAATAAATCCATCTATAGCTATAGATCTCCCTAATGTAAACCCGCCATTAGAGACGCTACCCGTGTGTCGGTAAAGCCAGGGGTACGACTAAAACGTCAAATCCCTCATATTGCCAGTGTACCCAATATTGCTGCGGTTTACTGACATTTTGGTTCAATCAATTACTGTTGTTTACAACTCGGTCCGGTTATATAGTTGAATAGTGGCTAACTTTAAACTCCATGTTAAATGTGAACACCTCCATGTGAAACCGAAATATGAAAATCGCTCATGCAGTTAGAATAAAGCAGCGCATTTTTCGATTTCAATCCTCGTAAATGATATGTTGATAAACAAATGACGCCATATTGATTTTGATTTTGGGTAGCCTATATTCAATTGATGTCTAACCCCTGGGTAAAGCGGGTAGACATACCGGCAGATACCATCCACATACAAACTGATGAGAATAACAAATTATCATTCATTTCCATCGGATACTTGTGAAAGGCAGTGCGTGAGGTAATTATATTATTTTCTAGTGAAGAAATTTATTGTGTGGTTTCCTTAAATACGTTATTTTTGTTGTAGATATTCTATCTTGGACTTATGGGTTATGGAACTGAGTGGATGATGAATTCGAATGAGGAAAATGGTCTCCGTTGAGAGTGTTTTCGATTGGGAACATCAATAGTAGGTGAGTATTACTTATTACTTACTTCAATACGTACACTTTCAAAGATTTTATTCAATTCCTTAGCTTAGCCTATGCTTGGGTTGTGAACTATATTAATGACATCTGGGAAACACAGAAATATTTCAATCCAGAACACAATCATGAGTATGGCTGCTGCGTTTCTCACTCACTCGAAGTGATGACAAATTCTGTATCCAAACGTTGGACCAGGCCCAGTTCGCTGGATGAACTTTGGAGCATTCTACGAGTATATTACCGCCGTATTCTATCCTTGGTTGGTCAAGAAAAATGTTGAGCTTCTGTAAAGATCGCGGCATTAGTTTGGTTTGTCTGTCTCCAAACCTCACTCATTTCGTTTCATCAGTGGACGTTTCATCTTTTCAAATCCATGAAAGCTGCCTGAAATACTACAATCGTTAAGTGGCGTTTTAATAATGGAAAAATAAAAGTCCTTCGTTGGTTCTCGCAGAGCCTGTGGGTAATATTATCCCTGTCACAATATTCCTGCATATTTGTGCTGTCAGTGACAAAAATGGCGTTCGTAATTTGAGTCAAATATAAATCAACTATGTTAGTTTTCTGCCATGGATAGGGATCTTCAAATCAATTTTATTGTGTTTAAGTAAAGAGAAGACTCTATTGTAATCAACAATCGCATTATTCTCGCGAAACGGTGCCATTTTTATAGATGAGACACTATTTAATGGTCAACTAAGCTTAAGTCAATTTCGTTATGCTTTGGACATTTCGTTCAGTGTCTGGGGATGTAATTGTGTTTCGGAAATATCATATCGTGTGGAAAAATTATAAAAAAATGTCGTTTATATCGAGTTTCCGTGCACTATCATGTTAACGTTAACTAATTTTGTTTCTTATTCGTTTACTTACAGACCTGTGCCTATGACGGCCTATGTCCTATATCAAGTTGGATATATTAGAAAAAACTGAAAAAATGTTTCTTCTTTATGAGGAACTTTTGGTTCGATTGATTGGGTTACCTGCAAATACGTAGAAGAGTTTTATGTGGCTATCCACCGATGGAATTGTTACTGCGGACCTCTCGATTCCGTACATTTGAAGATGTATCATCGATTCACGCACTCGCTTTCCCTGTTCGCAGATGAAGTTTTGTATCGATATCATCTCGGGGGAGCCAATGTGGATCAACTAGGGCGATCGTAAGTCGCCTCCAAAAGTGAAACCGATAACGACGGTAGACTTTGATTACATATTTGCCGGAAAGAAATTATTTCATTAACTCCACCGTTTGATGTCAGCGGGACGGAAAAATAGCACTCGAAAACATCATAGGAGAAAACACGATTTTTTTTTCTTCCCGGAACTCCGTAACCGCGAAGGTAAGGTCCATATCTCCTGGTACTCGGAAATGGAAATATATTTCAATATAATTTATTCTCTTTCCAGACGAGCGTTTTTTTTCGAGTAGAAGACTGCAGTGACTCTGACTTCCGATGTGGACACGCTGGAATGGCTTCTTCGTGCAAGTATTTAATTTTAATTATTAAAATTTAGATAGCAGTTTGAGTACATTTTGTCGCGATTTATCATAACTTTCAATTTTGAGGAACAGCCAATTCAATAATTAGAGTATATTATTACTAGAATCGATAAGTTAGAAGACAGAGACTGTAATTATTTTACTCACAAGATAGGTTAGGCCTAATTTGCTTCTCAGCCTCATACTGTATTCGATTGATGGAATGAATCACATTTAGTGTTCGGTTCGGTATGGACACCGCCGGATATTCGGTTATATCAGAATATTGTCGTTTACTGCACATCAAAATTTACAATTTGTTTATCTTAACTTTTCCCTGTAGCAGTTATATCAGCGAAATTGATACGTCTGGGCTTCCTATTGAATCCATTAATTTATAACATCCATTGAAGTTCGTGAAACATCGACGACTGTTAGAATACGTTTCTGGATGTAATTGAACTAATCCGTAATTAAGTTACGTTTCAGGACAACACTGGTTCGTTCGGTTCGTTCCGGAAAAGGGGAAAGATCTGTGCTTTATTGTTGCATGCAATGTTCGTTAAACATGTTACTACACGTCTCTAAAGTCTAGTGTTACGACACGCGATACAAATTATCTTCGGGTATCCTGAGGAGGAAAACCTGTAAAATTAACTGGGTCGACTAAAAATTCTATTCTCGATCGTGACTTGAGGACTACGTATAGCACGTATCACGCTATAGCCCTTGTGGTGGTGCAAGATTTCCGTGGGTTTCGGATCGAGTGAACGAAGTCGTGTAATCTCGAAATGCAAGTGAGTTTATTCCTATAAAATTCGGCTTATACATGCCGTCTCAATCTAGAGACATCATGTTGGTTATCGCCTACCCGGCTGGTGATACATGCCTGCCCGTTAGGCATGTAACGTTCAAGGATTTCGGATTCAACGATATACACGAGTAGATGTCTGACACAGGAATATTCCCTCTGAGCTTGTCTGAGCTTATTAGTCTGTTTTTATGTACTATAAGTTGTAAGTAATCAGGTGTTTAATTGTGCAGTTTGTGTTTTCTATGCTTACTATACTGTATGATCCTATGTAGAATGGATATAAACCTATCATGTTTGTACTGGATCCTATTTCTTATTTTCGTTTAGCAATAATATATTGTTACCTATATTAATTTCTGATAAAAACAACATACTTTTCTCTACAGTCTTGCATTTCAATTTATTGGAATTTCATTATTCATAAAATAATTATTTACATTTTATGTTATATTTGGTATACTCTTGGAAATTTAAAAAGTGAAAGTTTAAACAGACATTCATTTTAAAGTTGAGTATTTATTTATGACTATAGTTAAGAAATAAAACTAAGTTTAAGCGTTGGGAGCGATGCTCCTTATTTATTGAGGACTAAAAAGGGACTGAACATTATATCTATGCTAGAGTTTCGCAAAGCCTATCCGACTCTAGCATTATCTTACTCTTACACATTTTCTCGTCTCGTTCTTATCGCCTCTCTTTCGTTATCTCATTCTGTATGTGCATACACATGGCAGGGATCTGGTTTTAATGACGGATCGTTATCCGTATCCTGCTGACGAAATGGTACTGTACTGTGTTAACTCTATGAAAGTTTGAAATTAGAATTTGTATTGACTCAACGCGTATGAACTTCTTCGTTATTCGTCTCATCTCTGTTTAGAAGAGTAGGCATGTGAGTACGGAATAAAATTTCTAAACTAATCGGTACAATGCGCTAGAGCAATTGCCTTTCGTTCTTTTAAAATGCCCATTTTATATTTATCATTTTCTTTTGTAGAAAATGATATCATATCTTCATATCTAGAAGAGCAAACTCGAATGCTTGACTTCCATTTTATTTATATTTATTATTTCATTTTTCTCTTTTCTTTTCTAGAAGAGCAAACTCTTATGTTTGACTTCCATTTTAATTAATGGATCACTTATACACATGGTTGTAGTCTGTTGAAGTTATTGTTTCCTTGGTTGAATCGGTTTTGGTTGTTTGTTCGTTCGTGATTATCGGGGTATTGTCGGTTTCCGTTATTGCGATAATTCGCACCATTGTTATTGTAATAATTTCGTGTTTGTGTGTTGGGGTTTGTATGTCTTCCTCTAAAATGTTGAAATTGCCGTCCTCTATATGATTGTCATTGGAAATGAAGTACCTGGGGATCATTAATCTCCTGGGTGTTATTTTCGTAAATTTTTTGGATGGCATCTTTCACGGACGTGAAAGTAGCTGTTTGCAAAATAATTTTTGTTTCAGTATTCCTAATTCCGCTAATCAGCGTATCAATTCCTGCTTTGGAGGCCATTGATTTTGCTACCTCCCCTGGTATTTTCTGGGAAATATACACATTCTGAAGTTGGTTTGTAAGGGTTTCTTCTTCAGAACAGAATTTCTCTATGTTACCTTTTTGGCTACAAACTTTTTATTTTGCTATTATATTTTGCGGTGAAATTATCTCCGCACATCGTTCTTTAACGTGGTTTATTAATTCTTCAATTGTGGCTATGTGTTCTGGTAGACATTGCATTGCTTTACCGTTTAATCTTGCTTTGAGGAATTTTATTGCTGTCGGAATATGTGCTACTTTAGTGTATTCTTTCAACAAATTTGCAGCATCAACGAATGCATCTAAATTTTCTGTACAACCATCGCACTGCTGTACGATCGCTGTGGCTGGTGTAAAAGTTGCCCAATACGCAAACTCGGTTGAGCGAAGGAATCAACCTTTCTGAGTCTGGATTGGCAATTTACAAAGTTGAAGTAGAAGAAAAGCGTCACGAGAAATAACCTATTCCTGGAATAAACTGAATTGTCTGCCTTCGCACTAATTCCCTACGGAACGAGCCACGAACGGAAGCTAATCAGACTTATTCCTTTCAATAAATTGAACTGACTGCCTTCGCACTAATTCCGTACGGAACGAGCAACGAACGGGAGCTGATCAAAATATCGAACATCAACTAAGCGGGAGGATCAACGAGTACAAGATCTTCACGAACTCCGAGCGCAAATTATACAACTATTGCTGCGAACGTTGGAAGACTTGAATCTGAAGAACTCTCGTCAGTCGATTCAATGGAGGTGGTTTCGGACTACTTAATCGTAAGACACGATTCCAAAGACTACTTGCTTTATTCAGAGAACCTTGGGTTTTTATACAATTTTAGTTTATCCTAAATCTACCCTAAATTTAAGTCTAACGTGCGAAAGAAAGAGAAGACTATAAACGTCCTTGCTTCTTTTCATACAAGTCCTTTACCTATCGCTATCTGTATTTCAAAACATACGATATCCATAACTGCATTCTAAGAGCAACGGAGCCTAACGCGATAAGAAATGTGTGCGATTGTTTTCGGTTCCTTTCCTTTCTACTAGGTTTTATTGCACCAGGTTTTATTGCACCCGCTCCCGATAGGATTGTTATTTTAGGATCTTACACACGGTTCGCTCTTATCGTATAGTGTTTTTCTTCTGTCCTTCTTTCGATCGTTTACGATATTGAAATTAAATTGCTAAATTCTTTCGATTTCTTACATTTCCCCTTCCGTAAATCTACCTGCTCGAATTTACACTTCAAAGAATTAGCAATTGTATAAGTATTCAGTTGTTTTTTTTTTTTTATAAATTTTTGTTAGCTATTATCTAATTCACTTTTAATTATTTTAATTCACTAATTCACATTATTTATACTCTTGGTAAAATTCGTCCACAAATGGGTTGTGTTGTCGTATCTTCCATAGGTATTGCCGTCTCCCTAGTCGTAGCAATATTGATGTCATCAGATGGTTCAGTCTTCCTTGAATTGATTGATGTTTCACGTAAATGTCGTACTGCATTCCGGTGAGAAAGAAACGTTGTGAGTGAATCCCAGCAAGATGCCATCAATTGCCAGCCGAATCCATATATGTCGTATAGAATTCTGCCGTGCATGATTGTATCGACGATAAACTTTATCATCCTGCCCATCATATATAGACCAATCGCCGTTGATGTGATGTTTCCGAGCCATGTAGACCAAGACATAAGCCGCATCCAATACCTTGTTATTGCATCGTCGATTACATCTCCAGATACTAAGGCTCCGAAGTTGAATCCTTGATCATTGGGTCGTTGTCCAATCAGCACCTTGTGTATTACATTCGTTGCCACTCTACGATCTCCTTGTTCATAAATCATATCCCTCATCTTTTTAAGATTGTCTGCATCATAGACACCACTTTGCATTAGATTTGGAAGAGGTGTGTAGGACCATGTTGTAACTATGTCCGACACTAATTTCTCTGGTGGAGTTGTTTCACGTAATCGTCCATCAGTTGTATACCATTTTCCTCCGAACATGAATTTTGCTGGTATTAAAGGTGTGCAATCTATTTCAATCCCGCGGTTCTGGAGTATTCTTGTCACAGGTGCCAAAAACATCGACCTGTTGTTAAATTCAACTGGAATTTCTTGGAAGCATCGCGCTTCGGATCTTGGCGTAACAAATACTGGTTTGCATTCAATAACATGAAGCACTTCCCCAGCAACAACTGCTGTATATCCTGACCTCTTCATTATGCTCGATACAAACTCCGTTGGATTGATTCTTGCTAATGTCAATTTAGTTTCCAGTAGAGCCTTATCTAGTTTGCACATCTCTGTCATAACCGAATTGTATACGTCGTCTAATTTCTGACCAATGTAGTTTTCGACGAATGTTATTTTCGAATTGAAGTAAGTAAATAGATCATTATTTGAACCTGACGTAGGTTTTCTAACAAATGGCGATCTCATGTTGGATAACTCCAAAACTAATATTCTGGGATGGTCTGTTTTAAACCCAACGTGTCCACATATATATGTCCTTGCTGTAGTTTTTATCGAAAATAAATGTCGTTCCGATATTGTGCTGTACACTACAACCTCTCCAATGGTTTTCATTTGGTTATTCGTTGTTTTGTTGACAACTCCTTCAAAAATAACTTCAAACTCGCTTTCTTCACATCTACGGTTCATGTCGATGTCCCAAGTTAGATAGCCTTCTTCAGCGTCCAAACAACGTCCATGTGTGTATGTACACGTTAAACCTCCTTTCAACATTATCTGGCTACTTTCAATGTCTACAGAGGCGACATAATCTTGAAGTGTAATCGTATATTCATAATATACTAAGGCGTTTGTCCACGTGTATAACGGCGTTTTGTACACTCCTCCACTGCAGGAACTGCCAGTTATTGATCCTACCACCAATACTTGACCTCTATTTGTGCTGTTGAGATTCAATTCCTGAATAACAGTGTTATCGGCTAGTGTAACTGCTCCACTATAGTGAGCTTTTCGACATTCCTCGGATGAAAACTCCTTCACGATGTAGGCAAAGCCGTGTTGATAATCAGAAGTGTGGGAGTGCATACCACAGTGTCGAATCGACCTCTTGATGATGACTTTACATTGAAATACCTTTGTTTGAATTTTCGAATTTCTTTGTAACATTTGTATCCGAAGTTCCGTTGTTGTCAGGTTAGTTGTTGGCGGTAAGCAAGATGCCACATCCAACAAAGAATATGAAGTCATATTTACATCTGCATTGGCACAGTCGTATGCGATCAATCCATGAGATGTTGAGCCTAGTACACTGCATCCCACGAATAACATTGCAGCAATCAACAGTTGCATGAGCGTTAACCGGTTAACTGTATCTGATTTCCATCTTATTTTCCTTCTAGATTCGCCTTTTTGAGAGTAATCCGATTGTACCAAAACTTTTGAAGTTTCCGCTGTTAATACAGTTGTAGTACAAGGATTGATTCGTCGTTTCTTTTTCTTCGGCTCAAATTTCTCACAATTCACACTGCTGTTTCTTTCAATAACTTGATGGAGTGCGGTAAATGAGGTGTTCATTTTGTTTACTTCCTTAGACGTTATGTCTTTCAGAGCGGCATCCTTGCGTATATTCAATACTGCTAGCTTATGTGCTGCTCGTTTAAAGGTCCCTTTGGGTGTTTTAACGAACGCTGTACGTACTTGGCCGTCTTTTCCTTTTATAACTCCAGTTACTCGTCCTCTCAACCATAGGCCCCAACGTATAGTACTGTCTGTTATCAATACTATGTCGTCTATTTCAATGGGCTGAACTTTATGCGTCCATTTTTGTCGCGATATTAATGTTGGTATATATTGTTTCTTGAATCGATCCCAAAACTGTTGACTGTAGTGGTTCACTAGTTCCCATTGAACTCGAGTGAGGTTGTTGCTGTCCAAATTTTGAGGTGGAACGTATTCACCTGCCCGTCCAATTAGAAAATGGAACGGTGTTAGAGCCTCTTCCACATCATTATTGCACGGTATGTGTGTTAGTGGGCGACAGTTTAAGATAAACTCTACTTGTATTAGAGCTGCTCGTAACGTTTCAGGATAAGGTGTCCGACTACAACCTATCATATAATATAAATTGTCTTTAATAGTTCTGATGAGTCGCTCCCAAACTCCTCCAAAGTGCGGTGATGCTGGTGGGTTAAAGGTCCATTCTATCTTCAGTTTTACAGCTTCAGATTTCGACATCCTTTCGTCGATTTCGTGGATTAGTTTGTTTAGTTGTTTTTCAGCTCCAACAAAATTTGTGCCATTATCGCTGTATACATGTTTGATCTTTCCACGGCGGTTTTGAAAGTTTTTAAAACACATTAGGAAGTGATCTGTATCTAACTTCTCAGCCATTTCAATATGCACGGCTCTCGTAGTCATGCATGTAAAGAGCACGCCCCATCTTTTCTCTATTGATCGTCTTACCAATACTTCAAAAGGACCGAAGTAGTCCACTCCAGTATTCGTGAATGGATGAGCATACAAATCTACTCTAGCTGCCGGTAATGGTGCCATTTGAGGTGGCAAAGGTTTAGCTTTCATTATAATGCATTTAGAGCAGTCCGTTTTTATTTTGTTGAGAACTGTACGCATGTGTGGTATATAATACCGTAATTGTAATGCTCCAAGTACTACGTTATCCGAACGATGAAAGTATTTTTGATGATATTCAGCAACGATCAAACGTGTTCCATGGTCTTCAGCAGGTAAAATCACAGGATGTATTGTATTCATTTGCAATTTAGTTGCATTTTCGAGACGACCTCCAACTCTCATTACGTTATATTCATCTAGTATTGGAGTAACCGCTGATAACTGTTTATTTCTAATATCAACATAACCGTTTAATTCAATGTCATGAATTTCCTTAGCGAAATGTGTCATTTGTATTTTACGAAACACAACTCTTTCTGCAATTTTTCGATCCTCATATGTTATATTGCGATTAAAATTAGATTGTATATTCAATCGTTGGTTTTTCTTGTATTGCAGCCAATCAACATATTTTTTCACAACACATACATGGTGTATCAACACATTCCAACTGGAGTATCGTTTGATTCCGATGAATATAGAACTTGTTTGGTGCAATCCCACTACTTGTCTCAACTCTTCCGTTGACTCCTTAATCTTCCTGTTAGGATATTCGATCACTGGCTTCTTAAGGAATTGAGGTCCTTTTGTCCATATAGATTGCCCTTTGAAATCTTTTGTAGCTTCGTCGGCGGGATTTAATTCAGACGGTATATAACGCCATTGCTGTATATTGGTTGTATCTAAAACCTCAGCAACTCGATGAGTGACGAATATTTTATATCTTCTATTCTTCGGTTGTAACCATGACAAAACATTTTCCGAGTCTGTCCAGTAGGTAATACTATCTATTTTAATTCGTTGCTCGTTCTGAATGGTATTTGTCAATCTGGTTCCTAGTAAGGCTGCTTGTAGTTCCATTTTTGGAATAGACAACTGATGAATAGGTCCGACTTTTGCCTTTGCTGCCAATAATCGTATATAAACCGAGCCGTTTGCAATACAACGTAAGTATATAACTGCAGCGTATGCTCGTTCAGATGCATCTACGAATGTATGTAGCTCCAATTTTCCTGCTCCATCCGGTATTATACACCTGGGTATTTTTACGTTAGAGGCTTGTTGAATTTTCGCAAGCCAATTTTGCCACTGTTTGCTCAAATGTTTGGGTACTTCATCATCCCAGTCTAACTCGTCTTTGTGCAGCTCTTGAAGCAAAATCTTTCCCATTATCGTATAATTTGATATCAATCCTAATGGATCATACAAACTCATAACAAATGCTAACACCTCTCTTTTCGTGGGTAATCGTAGCGTTTGTCTTACTTCATTGCTCAGCTTCTTCAACGATAATCGATACCCGATCAAATCCAGTTTCGTGTTCCAATAGACACCAAGAACTTTTTCAGCACATGAATCCTTATCCTCTATTACCTTAATGTCGGTAGATTGGATCCGATCGCTGGATAAATTGCTCAGTAATTCCTTACTGTTCGATATAAAGTTTCGAATGAAGAATCCGCCATGTTGGTGTATATCGATGACGTCTTTGGTAATAGCGGTTGCCTCTCGAATGTTTGTAAAACTATCCAGATAGTCATCCACATAGTGTTGTTTTTCAATTGCCAGGGCTGCTTTCGGTTTCGATTCCATAAATGCTGCAGCGTTTTTATTTTTCACTGCTTGCGCGCATGATGGTGAACATGTCGATCCAAAAATCATTACCTCCATAATGTATACATCAGGTTCTCGATTGTTTTCACAATCTCGCCATAAAAATCGTTGAGCATGCTGATCCTCCGGTTTTATTTTGACTTGGTGGAACATCTCTTGAATATCTCCACAAACTGCAATACGTCCCTCTCTGAATCGCAGCAATACTCCAACGAGTGATGTAGTAGCATCAGGTCCAGACAAAAGATTAGAGTTAAACGATACGCCATTTATTTTTGAAGCTGCATCAAATACCAATCTTGGTTTTGGAGGTATTTTATTCTGGTTGTGAACTATAAAATGCGGGAGATAGTATGTTCTCGGAACCGCGTTAATTAGCTCTGAATGTGCTAGTTTTCTAGCATATCCCTTTTTCACATAATCAGCGAAGGTATTGATAGCCCAATCCTTCAATTTTTCATCTTGTTTCAATTTATTCTCCATAATCACCAGTCTCCGTAAGGCTGTATGATAGCTGTCCGGAAATTGTACATCTTTGGTTTTCCATAGCAGACCGACCTCGTAACGGTTGTCTTTTAGCTTGATGGTGTTGTCGAGAATCTGTTGTGCTCTTTCTTCCTCTGGTGATCTTGGCAGTTTTTCCACTAATTTCACTCCAAAATCGTCGATTGAGAAGTATCGCTGCATCATTTTGCTCATCTCCTGTTCTTCCTGGATGACCATTGTATAATCTTGACGGTTTATGTTATACTCCTTTCCGTATATCACCCATCCGAGTCGCGTTTTTACTGCCATAGGACCATTTCCTTTTACCGTTTTGATGGCACTCAGTAATTCGCTGTTGTCCAATCCAATTAACAATGTAGGCTGAGCTTCCTTATAATCTTGAAGCGGAATGTCCTTCAAGTAGGGATAATTCTTGGCAATTTGTTCCATGTCAACTGTTTGGATAGGAAGATTTAGATCATGCATAGTCCGGGCCATCACTGGTTTTCCTATGCCCTTTATCCAGAATTTTACCCTCTTGCTTGAGCAGGATTTTAAACAATCCTGTGTCCATTTTAATGTAAGCGGGTCAACTTTTCCTTCCAACTCTAACATGTTAGCCATTCTCTCGTCCAATAGTGTTACTGATGATCCTGTGTCCAGGAAGGCGTAGGTGTCTATCATTCTTTCGCCGTTTTGGACTGTTATAGGAACTATTTGATAGTAAAGGTGTTCCTTGCGTTGTCGATGAATATTCGTGGTTTCTTCGGGACCTCGTCGTACGTCAGCAGCCGTATCCTGATTTCTTTTATACTCCGATCTTTGATGAAGTAAGCGATTGTGCTCCTTGTTGCACCCATCGATTCCACATATTCCTTTCATGCTACAATTTCTCATAATGTGGTCATTGGAGTTTAGGCACTTGAAACAAATTCCTTTTTTAGCCAAAAACTCTCTACGTTCCAATGTTTTCATTTGTTTGAAATTCTTACATTGGAATAGCCTATGACTGGCTGAACAAAGTGCACATTTCATAGTTTGATGAACATTAACTCGAGGTTTCCTTTCCGTAGTCGACACACTGTTATTAGACTTTTGCATCATACGGGCTATTCTTGAATGTGGCAATAACCACTTATTCAAATCGTTGAGTGTTGGGATCGAAGTGTTGCTTTGGATCACTTCAACCCATTTCACTTGTATCGTGTATGGCAGCTTCTCTATGATTTCCTCTATTAAACGATGATCACGTAGATATTCCTTTTGGCCCAGCGCCTCCATATTCACCACCATGTTATCTAGTGCGTCTGATATATCCGGAACTACGGTTCGGCTGTCCTTTTTGATACGTCTCAGGTCGTTCAGAAGTTCTTTATATACAAGATCCTTCCTTCCAAAGCATTCTTCCAGCTTTTCGATTATTTTCGGAACATTCTCTGAGTTAATCATCAATTGTTGGACGGTTTTATACGCGTCCCCTTTCAGAACTTGTTCCAGGCGGTTGAGGTTCTCTAAATTTGAGAAACCTCCCTCTGCCGTTGTATCATGGAATGTTTTCTTAAATTTTGGCCAATCCTTTGATGCGCCAGAAAATCTGGGTAGGGTCGTCAATGATTGCCTCTTTAAATATATAGTCCAGTCACTAGACATACTCACTGTTTGGGTAAATGATCGATCCGTGGGCTGATTTGTTACTTGGCCCGAGGATGACGTTGAGCATTGGCCTTTCATAGTCGCCATTAATTTGTCCATTGCATCCAGTTGTTGTTTTATCTGCTCATCTTTCTTCCGAGCAGATATTTCCAATGATGCTAATCTTTGTTGGATCTGCACGCATTTCGGGCAGATCCATTTTTCTTCCGCTGTCGGCGCGACCGTTAAGTTAACACAACCGATGTGGAACCATCGGTCACAATCGTCGCATTCAACCATATCCTGTTTATGGTCTGGTTCCGAGCACAAACGGCAATTTCCGTTTTGATTTTCCACGAAACGTATCATGGTGTTGCTTTCAAGATACTCAGCCGTTGAAATAATGTATAATTCTCAGGATCCGTTTCCAGTTGTTTGTAATTACACTTTGCTCACTTTTCAAGGCGTTGAGCCTTTTTAAGCTTTCTTAAGCTTGAGAGATTTATTTTCTCGCTTTCAGGTTAGCACACTTTCAGAAAGCTTTTTAAACTTTTAGTCCTGTTGGAATTCTTTATCCAACTTATTCACTTCAAGGTGATTTGCACTTTCACAAGGCCTTTTAAACTTTTAGTCCTGTTGGATTTGTTTATCCAACTTGCTCACTCTTATGGCGTTGAGCACGCGCATAAGCTTCTATTAAGCTTTTAATCCTGTTGGGTTCTCTATCCAACTGGCCCTTTGCTCATTCTTATGGCGATGAGCACGCACTTATGAGTTCGTTGGTAATGAAAGGCTCCTCCTCTCTGGAGCCACCAAATGTAAAAGTTGCCCAATACGCAAACTCGGTTGAGCGAAGGAATCAACCTTTCTGAGTCTGGATTGGCAATTTACAAAGTTGAAGTAGAAGAAAAGCGTCACGAGAAATAACCTATTCCTGGAATAAACTGAATTGTCTGCCTTCGCACTAATTCCCTACGGAACGAGCCACGAACGGAAGCTAATCAGACTTATTCCTTTCAATAAATTGAACTGACTGCCTTCGCACTAATTCCGTACGGAACGAGCAACGAACGGGAGCTGATCAAAATATCGAACATCAACTAAGCGGGAGGATCAACGAGTACAAGATCTTCACGAACTCCGAGCGCAAATTATACAACTATTGCTGCGAACGTTGGAAGACTTGAATCTGAAGAACTCTCGTCAGTCGATTCAATGGAGGTGGTTTCGGACTACTTAATCGTAAGACACGATTCCAAAGACTACTTGCTTTATTCAGAGAACCTTGGGTTTTTATACAATTTTAGTTTATCCTAAATCTACCCTAAATTTAAGTCTAACGTGCGAAAGAAAGAGAAGACTATAAACGTCCTTGCTTCTTTTCATACAAGTCCTTTACCTATCGCTATCTGTATTTCAAAACATACGATATCCATAACTGCATTCTAAGAGCAACGGAGCCTAACGCGATAAGAAATGTGTGCGATTGTTTTCGGTTCCTTTCCTTTCTACTAGGTTTTATTGCACCAGGTTTTATTGCACCCGCTCCCGATAGGATTGTTATTTTAGGATCTTACACACGGTTCGCTCTTATCGTATAGTGTTTTTCTTCTGTCCTTCTTTCGATCGTTTACGATATTGAAATTAAATTGCTAAATTCTTTCGATTTCTTACAGCTGGTTTTATGTCAAAAGTGTCTGCCATGATTAACCATTTGCAAATAATTGCCACTTTGGCTACGGTTTTAAATTTCGGTCCGTTTTTTGAGAACGGGATTTTATTCTCCAAGTAGTTAATAATTCAAATGGTAATCAACCTAGTTTCTGAATTTATTTTTTCGAAACTTTTACTGTCTATTTCATCTTCCAAGAGGACAAGTTCATTTATTATCTCCTCTCTTAATTTTAGAGTTTCTTCAAGTTTGTTCTGTAAAAATGTCTTGGAATATGATCTATTCGGAGCCTTTTTAAAGTTATTTTCAATTTTTCCTAATTTCTCGAGATTTATTTCGAAAATCATGGATACAATTTATTTGAATTTATTTTAGTAGTCGATCTATTATCTCTTATTACTATACGTAGCGTGTTCTGATTCTTACTGAGTGTTTATTCAACAAATGTCAAAAGCTTCTATTCTACTTAAAATTGTTTGTGACCTAGACACAGGCAAAACATCGTTGGTAGTAAACATCTGTGTAGGCAAAACATCTGGTGTTTTATTATGCTTGTTATGTTATGCAATGCAGAAGGCGGGTAGTTTATGCAAAGCATACGGAAGGAAGTAAACTTGGGAAATTTGTCGGAAAGACCTTGAATGTATGTTGTTTAATCTTTAATTGTTTTATGGCTCGCAGTGTTTGTGTTTTATGCCTTGAACATTTGGTTGGCATATGGAAGTTAAGTTTTGATGATACAGTAAATGCTATGAATGCTACAATATCTTCTTCCTTTTATCTCGCTTCTTTGGGGCTTCAAAATTATCGGATTCTTGCCTCTTGGGTCAAGTCCTTAAAAATTCGTTACTACGCTTCGTCAAAAAAAAAGTTAAATAGATTGAAGACATTCGTGCTATTTCGAATCTCTTGGAAATTTAAAAAGTGAAAGTTTAAACAGACATACATTTTAAAGTTGAGTATTTATTTATGACTATAGTTAAGAAATAAAACTAAGTTTAAGCGTTGGGAGCGATGCTCCTTATTTATTGAGGACTAAAAAGGGACTGAACATTATATCTATGCTAGAGTTTCGCAAAACCTATCCGACTCTAGCATTATCTTACTCTTACACATTTTCTCGTCTCGTTCTTATCGCCTCTCTTTCGTTATCTCATTCTGTATGTGCATACACATGGCAAGGATCTGGTTTTAATGACGGATCGTTATCCGTATCCTGCTGACGAAATGGTACTGTACTGTGTTCATGACATGAAGTTGATCAGACTTTCGCCACCAATTTTCTTATTTGCTCGAAGTTTATTAGGATTAGAAATTGGAAAAGATAGAAAAGAGTAAAAAGGAAAACATTTGCAATTTTTAAAGTTTCAAGAGTATAACCATTTTATTTATGTTGAGTGCATTTTGATTGAATGTGGCGATTTCCTTGAGTGTACGCATTATTATGTTCTTGAAAAACAGGAAGTGGGTTATATCTATGGTATAACCGCAAGGGTGACGTAGGACTATCGTTGATTTAGAGACCATTTGTTCGAAGTTGAATCTAAATCCATTCTGAATGAATGAATAAATGAATATTTGGGGGACTTCGAAAACGAGAGCGTTACGTTGGAGGCACAAGGTTTTATGCATCCAATATAGGATACGAAAAACCTTGTTCTGAAGAATAATCTTCAGAAGCTAACCTGCTAACTGTACTTGATTGACAAATCACAAACCCAAATGTAATATATATTTTATGGATAGAAAACATTAAGATAAACTCTTTCGCTTGAATGTAATTTTCAATTCCAAGGGGAACTGGCAGATTATTTTCCAGCAACGATTAGATATTTCCACATTTTCCTCGATACTGGAAGCCCACCAGTGGTTAATACTAACTCGATAACCACCTTTTAATAGTACTTGATTGAAAAATATTTGGTCACAGTGTAACATGGATAGAAAACATTCAATTAAACTCTTTCACATTAATATAATTTGAAAATTCCCAAAGGAACTGGCAGATTATTTTCAGTAACGATTAGATATTTCCACATTTTCCTCGATACTGGAAGCCCACCAGTGGTTAATGCCAACTCGATAACCACCTGTTAATAGCACTTGGTTGAAACATATTTGGTCACAGTGTAACATGGATAGAAAACATTCAATTAAACTCTTTCACATGAATATATTTTGAAAATTCCCAAAGGAACTGGCAGATTATTTTCCAGCAATGATTAGATCTTTCCGGAACTTTCTCGATGCTGAATGGCATCCTAACGGAAAGAGTTCTGCGCGTGTATGTGTCGATCCTTCGCCGTCCACCTCCTCCAGCACGTTAGGCAACGATGTTGTCTTGTCGATGTCCTCACGAAAAATGAATGTGTCTCACCACCAGAATATCGCTTAAGTATGCTTTTTGTGTGTGATTGAATCGAGAGAAGGTGTGGTTTACGATGGCAATTTGGAAGGCAAACTAGAGGGGAATGAACTCTCTGAGCTCGGAACTTTCGGCGACTGAGCAATAATCGATTGCGGGCGCATACAATATTGGGTACGGAAATATCCTACTGATGGGGAAGAATAATCTTCTGAAGCTATTCTGTTAATTGCGATTGATTGAAAAACCACAAAACCAAATGTATTTGGTTACAGTGTTACATGGATAGAAAACATTCAATTAAACTCTTTCACATGAATATATTTTGAAAATTCCCAAAGGAACTGGCAGATTATTTTCAGTAACGATTAGATATTTCCACATTTTCCTCGATACTGGAAGCCCATCAGTGGTTAATGCCAACTCGATCACCACCTGTTAATAGCCGCGCGTGTATGTGTGTGTAGCGATGTCTTCCCAGGGAACCGTTTGTGGCATCACTCTCCTCCTGATGGATTCCCTTCTGGCCTAGGGTGCACAAACAGGCTCTTGGTGACACCGTTCATCCGCGCTTTCATGATAAATAAAGAGCTTCACCGCAACAGCGACAACATGCTCCAATCGCTGTTCAATTAGAACTGAGTGGATTTCCGAGCGCCGCTCGCTTATATACCGATTGGTGATTTCAATAGCCTATTTTGAAAGCAATTTTAAGACTATTGAAACAAGTTTTTGGATCAAAAAGTAACAAGTATATAACGCGTAGACATTTTATCTTTCGAATGAAGTGTTTATCATACCATTTCGTTCAGTTGTTTAGGAGCTATTAACGCTCAAAATCTCGGTCTCCGGCGTAACGCTTTCGTTTTCGAAACTTTGATTTTACACCCCGGTATAGAAATGAAAGACGTAGTCCTACGTCAAAATGTTTTGATTTGTGAACAAAAAAAATTTTCGCCTATAAAAATATTCGTTCATTCGGGTTTTAATTCAGTTTCATTCAATTCTATCATTGTAAGAAATGTTGCTACCATGCCGATTACGTCTTTCCCGGTCCGCTGCTTTGCTGTTTCAATTATTCATTTATCTCCGCTGCCGCGCTGCTTCCTTTCTAACTTTGCCGTTGCATAGCACCGCCATTTTTCGACGAAAACACTAGTGTGGCATCCTGCCTGGTCACGAGGCCATCCCAGCTGTTCACCTAGTAGTTCTTCTTTGATTTCCGTTCGTCCCATTCACGCAAGTCAAGGAAACGGTATTGCCACTTGTTTTTTTTCTGTTTTTTATCACTGTTATTTGTCTTGTGTCGTTCACATGCGTTTCAACGCTCTTCACAAGACTCATTTCGAGGATGCCAAACTATCCTGTTACACACTGCAGTTTATCTTTCGCTTCGTTTCAGTTTGTGTTCTTTATTCCCGTAGGTCCTTTCGACGCAGCTTTTATTGCATGCGTGAACTATTTTCGATAACACTGCACTTAATTCTAGTTGTTTTTTTCTTGAGATTTACTCTTTGCTCATCGAGTCCATCAGTCACAGAACACTAGACAGGGTATCATGCCGTTCACAATTGTTTGGCCTAATTTTTCGATGTTCACAAGTTCATATTGTTGTTTCCTGTTCTCTCCGTGCGCATTTCGGTGGCGCGTCGTTTTTCGTTCACTTTATTGTTATTATTACTGCACATTTATCACCTTGATTGTTTTCCGTTCGACGTTGAGTTTTTCCACGAGTACACAAAAAAAACAGAGTCTCGAGCCGCTGTCAAACGGTCGCCATGATTCATCATGATACACGGTCGCCATGATATAGGATAACGTTACGGTCGCCATGATATATTGTCGCCACAGCACTATCTTGGAATTCGTTCGTCAGTTCAACGAACGAAATTTCCAACGAACGACGTGTCAAATAACCAACCGATGTCATGAGCAGCAGGCCAGTCGATGTGCTGATATTCAGTTTGTTTTTGTTTACTTTCTAAAAAAGCAAAATATTTCGAAGTAGTTTGCGATTAGAAGCATTTTCGGTTAGTTTTGCTCTACAATCTGTTCCAAAAGTCATTATTGAAGACGTAATTGAAGGTAAAATTTGTCTGCTTAGTTGAATGCTGAAATTATTGAACCATTCAAATTACACACATTTCAGATGGCCGATATAATCATTCATTCCGTTCGCCAACAACAGGCCAGTCCTGGAACCGTATACCACGCCCTTTATGGACACTACTTTTTGGGTATTTCCCAAAAGAATTTGGCGATCATTTACGGAAAAAGCCTGTCCACTATTTATGGTTGGATTCAAAAGTTTGAAAGCGAGGGACTTTACCGAAGGAAAAAACGAGCTCAGGTCTTCAAAAAGTTCCAGTCGGAAATGCGACAATGGTTGGTGGAGCTTTATTGCAAGCATCCTCTTTTATTTTTGGACGAAGCCAAGGAGATGTTCCAGGCACATTTCCAGATGACAATAAGTATTTCATCCGTCTGTACTATTCTGCACGAGGCAGGCCTGTCGTGGAAAACCATTGAGAGAAGAGCTATTCAAATTCGTATGGAAGAAATAGTGCGGTTTGTGAATGAGCTCCTCGCCATACCATGGGATATTTTCAATTTAGTTTTCCTCGATGAGGTGAGTATTGACAATAGGGGCACGTTACGTCAGAAGGGATATGGTGTCGTAGGAAAAAAGTTAATTTTCAGAGGAGAATTTTGTCGCCGTGCTCGTTAATCGTTCTTATGTTTCCTTGGCGCTGATGGAATCCTGGATAGTTTCTGGACTGAAGGCACTTTTAACAGGCTACAGTTTTTCGAATGCTGCCGAGAGTTTGCCTTGCGGAATCCTAAGGTTCAAAGATATCCAGGATTCCATTCAGTATGGATCATGGACGGTGCGAGGATTCATTGCGACGCTAATCTCATTCGTTATCTTCGATCCATTGGGATCATACCCATATTCCTTCCGGCGTACTGCCCCTTTTTCAATCCCATCGAGGTGATCTTTGGCCTCGTGAAAAAACGTCTTCAGAGAGTACACCGGGAAGGTGAACAAATTCTGGCTGAAGTATGTGAAGCTATGAACTACTTCAAAGTTTATCCTTGCCAGAAACTGTTTGAACACTGTGGATACTTCCCTGGAGGATTTTTCAGCCCTGAGAAAGGCTTAACGCAAGATCCAAATGAGGTCGATTTGAATATTGTTCCCAATTAATATAAGAGCAAGTTTTGAAACGTTTACTGTTAACAATAATGAACTATCTGAAACAAATAAATAAAACTCATGAAGACCGTGAAACTATTGCAAATAAAACTTATTTTATTTATTCAAAACCGTAAAATCAAAACAAGAAAAACACTTTAAGAGTGATCAACATCGGGACAATCAGTTACTTTCTCCGCCAACACTTGGCTCACTTCGGACTCTTCTGGTCGGATTGCTGATTGCACTGCGGTGATAAAATCTCCAGCGGCTAATCCTTTTGTTATCATTGCTTCGAGCTTGCGGGAAACGTTGTTAAGTATTCCAAGTGCTGCTGAAATTTCTTCCCTTATTTCAGCCGCTTCTTTCACCCAACCAACATTCACAGTATGAGCCACTGTGACACCCCGATGTACTGACTGCAGGCGGGCTGCTTCTGACACATTTGTCCATCGGAAGTATTTAGCGAGCTCCAAAGGCGGTGCGGGATCAATTTTCAATTGCTCTTGCTTGTGAGCAGGCGAAGAGTGGATGAAGTTGGCCCACAACATCCACGAGCTTTGATGTCCCTCTAAATCCAAGTGAGTTTCCTTAAGCTCTTTAGCCAAAGCAGCACAATCACGGGTCGAGTGGGCTCCGGCTCGGTCTGAGTTTGTTGGCGTAATGAGCGTCTTCAGTACCATTTGGTGCTGGGCATGCGTCTCCACGTTGGTCGCATATGGATGCACAAAAACTTTGATGTTTTTATCCTTCCATGTAGCAAGGATTCGTGGAGTGATGGCAGAAACATTGTAGGTCTTCCTTTTGGTCGTGTCATGCAGAATGATGAATCGTTCAATGTCTTCTTCATCTGGTATTTGCTTCTCAGACCATGTCGGAACGTCATTGTCAAAATCAACTTGCCGAGATACGTGTTTCTTTGCAAGTTTCCACATGAATCCGATCACTTCCGGCACTGTATCTCCACCGACATTCATGGTTCCGATTTCTCGAGGGCGCATTTGACTGCGAAAAAGTCGTCGAAGAAAGGTCCCTTTAAAGAAGAATTCCAAACTCTTCGCAGCATCATCTGGCAACAAAGTCACATCATTTTCCTCGGATGCACCACTTTCTTCGTTTTCAGCTTCCTCCGTCGTATTATCGGGCAACAATGAGAATTCGACATTCCTCGAGTTCCCATCGTCAGAGACCTGGGTCGTATCCAACAAGGATTTCGAGAATCTGAAAGTTCCCGACGATCCAGCCACCGGAGATCCCGCTGTTTCCTGCTCCAGGAACTCTATTCCGTCGTAGCTGCAAATAGTTCAATTCTGTTGAAGATCATCCTATTTTTTTAATAGTTTGTTACTTACTTGTCCTTGTTATTATCCATGTTAAACTGGAACTGGAGGATTAATGTTCTTCAAGCATTTTTTTTTTATTTACCACAACGAGGTGAAACAACGAAAATGTAAACAACAACAATAACGTTGAGGTAAACAACTAACCATGGTGCACCAATCCATGCAGGTTGTTTTGTTTGTGGTAATCGTCTTTTTATTGTACAAGATCAATAAATGTCAACAGATGAGCATTTCGCATAAACATTCATAGTGTAAAAAGAAGATTTTGCTACGTTTTTTTAGCTGCATGAGTTTTGATTAAAAAAATCTTAATTCCGTTGCTTAAAAGCAAAATTTGAGAGTAATCAAAAATAATTGCCGTTTTTCATGCTTGAAAGAAGGACTACCATGCATCTAGAAACTATGGAACTTCGTTAGTCAAACGAACGATGTTCGCTTCCAATTTTTCTCCGGATGGCCGATACTTTCGATACACTCATGGTCGCCATGATACGTCCTGTCACGGTCGCCATGATATATGCCTGCCCGTTAGACATGTAACGATCGAGGATATCGGATTCACCGATATACACGAGTTGACGTCTGACACAGGAATGTTTTGTGTTAAATTATAATTCGGGTTAATTAGTATGCTACACTGGTGGAAAACTTCGTTTCCCAAACAAGAACATTTTATTGCCAGCCATCTGTTCACATATGCTCCGGTCGATAAGCAAATGAATCTGTGAAACGCCGCCGAGCGGTCTACGGATTTTTTTTACTCTTCGTTTATTAAAACAAAAACATTTTAGTTTAGGAGGCGCTCGACTGTCTTTCAAAACGTATGAACTCCGACTCACTTTATTTCTTTTCTTTCCACCTGATTCTTCACAGAGGATGTACAGCTTTCTAGAAAACGAATGCTTTTAGAATTAGGATGGGAAATTCCGTTATTCTTATTTGAAAAGTTGTAATCGGATTTTTCCCTATATCCTCATTGAGTAAATATGAAACTGTTCATACTTATTCGTAGAGGGGCGCTTCATTCGAGAATATGGTCGCTGCATCTGTTTTAATTCGAGGTCATGGACCATCGCAGGTGAGCCATTTGGGCATCATTTGATAATGCCTGCTACGGACCCTAATTTAGGCCTTTCGCCCTATATTCTAGTTGTATGAAAGTGTGGGGTTTAACTGGGATGTATGAACGAGTTCCTCAATCTGGGGATGTGATACGGAGTGAAAGTAACAGAGAACTACGCAACGTTTTACGTCAAGCTTACGTCTCGGACTGGCTGTCGAGCAGAGTCCGGGTCGTCATTTTATTCCGATTTCTGTTTCCTGCTTTCTTCACTTATCTTACATAACTTACAGTCTAAAGTCAGACTCTCGAGGGAAAGAACTAAAACGCCTAACATGTGTCGCAAACGGAATTGTAAATAAGGAAAAAGACGTTACACAGCAGGGCGCTGCCGATGTTTAACATTTATGGCTAGCAGCCGTGCGGAAACATAAACACGTGATGTTACAGCATAATGTGTTTTGCGTTTATGGCTTAATGAATAACAAAACAGAACCGTCGGTCGCTAAAGCGTTCTCGTGAGAATTTAGTGCGTTTAGCGACCTTGAGCGTTTTACGATATTTTGGGTTTGATGCATTTAATGTTTACCGGATGGGTGGCCTGAAGGTCATATTACACCTTTCCCCTTTTGGAAGATTGATGTAATCAATCGTATGTGTTTGATTTGGGAGTTCGTCTGACCTTACGATTACAAATAATTTCTTATTTATTGGGTACTGTTTAATGTATAATAGATATAAAATGTGGTTACAAAGTGTATGGCCCTTTTTTTTCTTTTTTTTTTTTTTTTTGGATTTTATTATATTTACAATTATTATATTTATAAATCTTTTGTTCACATATTACGTATGGTGAGGTGTATATTTACATTGCTTGTGTTATGTTTAAATTATCTAAACTATATTTATATAATCTTAAATTTCAATATATATTTTTCAACTATTCGGTACCCCTTTCCTCTTTTAGGATGTAGGTTTGTAGGGTATTAATCTATTTTTATGTACAGTTTGGGTTTTTTGTGTTTTCTCGTTAGAAATAGTCACATTTGGGTGGCTTATGTTTGTGACCTTGAATGGTCCATCATATACTTTGTCTAACTTTCTTCTATTTTCGTTCGTGACCATTACTAGGTCGTCGATGTTTACTTCTAATTGATTCGCTTTCTTACTTTGTACTTCGTTTCGTTTTCTTCTGACTCTGTCTATTATCTCTCTGGCTGTATTGGATGCTTTTTGTAGCTTATATTGCAGTTCTTTATGATAGTCATCTATATTATATATTGGTTCAATGTATGATGCTGTATTTAAATTTTGAGGTACGGTTGCATTTGTTCCAAAGATTAATTCATAAGGTGTGTAAGCAAAGTCAGTATGGGGTGTTGTGTTGTAACAAAAAGCATAATAAGGCAACCATTCATCCCAGTCACTATGTGCTTGGTTGACAAATTGCCTTACGTACTCGTTGAGACAACGATGGTTTCGTTCTAGACCTCCTATAGTTTGAGGGTGGTATGGTGTAGAAAAATTGTGTTGCAGTTTCAATAGTGCAGACAGGTTTTCGAATAATTCATTCTTATATTCGGTTCCTTGATCAGTTTGAACTGTTTTGGGAATTCCGTAGATGAGAATACAATTTTCGACAAATGCTCGCGCTATTGTTGTTGCTTGTTTATCAACTATTGGTTTAATAATGACATATTTCGATAAGTTGCATTGTATAGTGAGTGCGTACCTGTTTCCAGAATTGGATCTATTAAAGGGGCCAATTGTGTCAATAGATACACAATCGAATGGTTTTTGGGGTGTTCTAATTTCGGTAAATTTTTCATTGGTGTGGATTGTATGTTTGATTTGTCTGCATTGTATACAGTTTCTTACATAGTTTCTCACGTCGTGTTTCATATTCTTCCATGTGTAGAGTCTACTTAGCTTTTTGTATAGTCTGTTAATTCCAATGTGTCCTCCGGTTGGAGTGTCATGATTATTTATCAGGATTTCTTTAAATTCATCTGAGTTCTGTATCACACGCTTGGGTGTGTACAATACTATTTGCAAGTCTTTTAGCACGTCGTTACAGCTTTTCTTGAAAATCTGTACATTGCATATTTGGAATATAATGCTTGATAGCGCTAGAGCTATCGCACTAATTCTCAATTTTTTGGCCATATTTTCTACTTGTTTCAATACTTTTCCTAGGTTTTCTTCATTATTGCTTGCAATTTTTATTCTTGTCGACATTAAAGGCCCATTTATACGTTGCTAGTAGCTGACTTGACAATGAGCAGCTACTGACCCGGTGGACTCGCTTGACAATTGGTTGACTCGCCTTGTCCGTTCACATAGTGTGAGCTGCTGGCGAGAAACTAGATACTACGGCACGGGTTTACCTGGGATGCCAGGCGATTTTTCAAATGTCCATCAAATAGTCAGAAACAGCAATCAGGTCCGAATTTGTCAAATGATTGGTCCGAAATCGACTTCTTTATTGGTAGTTTTCATCTTAGGTTTTCAGTTGAATGTATCATTACACAATTTTATAGAGATTACAGAGCAGTGTTGAGAATAACACCTGAACAAGTGGAAAAACTGTTGAATTTAATTGCTCCACAAATACAACGCCAAGATACACTCATGAAGGATGCTGTACCTGCAAGAGTGATAATATAAATGACATTGATATGCCTTTCTTCTGGAATATTGTTCAGATTGTTGTCGATATTTTTTAGAATCTCGAAAGCATCCATAGCTAAGATAATTCCGGAAGTATGTGATGCTTTAAATGATAGTCTAGAAGACTTTTTAAAATTTTATTCACACGCGTCAAAAATTAAAATAATGAATGAAAATGTACTTTTTTAAATCGAATATGTATTCTGTTTCTTAGAACCTTACTTTTTTTCGCAAGTTGTGAGTGAATTTTGAATGAAAATTGTGCCTGATAATGATTCTATATTAGACATTCTCCAGAAAACTATCTCAAAAAGAAAGCGTGCCCCGCCAGCGTGCAAAACAGAATAACAATGATTTCGTTAAGAAACTATGAGGGTTTTATTTGTTTTTCCAATAATTTTCAAGTCTATAAATATCTTCGCATATTTTCAAATATCTTAAAAATAGAGACATTTCTTTACATTTGGCATCCCTGATTCGAACGCTAAATTCTGTTTTTGACGTTTTGAAGCATGCGAGTGCGAGTAAATTCAAAAAACTTTGAAGTAGCTCGCACGCCGGATCACACATGACAATAACTGGCATGATGTGTTCACACGGTGTGAGTAGCTGCACTGCAGTAACTGACTAGACCGACTCGTATGCTTGCTCGCACCGTCTGAACCCGGCTTAATTCTTTTGTACCTGATTTCTTTGTTAGTGCGCACTTAATTTCATGACTTCCTTGATTATTTATGTTTTCGCTAGCATTTGTTCCGTTCGTCTCCAATACGCGTCCGAATTGGAGTTTTGGTAAGTTATACCATTCGTTTAATTCGACTGCTTCGTATGCTTTGAGTTGATCAGGCTCATTGCTTACGACAGCAGTGGTTCGTTTTTCTGTTTCATTTTTATTTTCGTTCAACTTTCTGGTCATTCCTCTTGTCTGTACCGCTAAAATGTTAATTGATTTCAGCGTTTCTGAATTTATATTAACCCTTGATAGTGCATCTGCTGCAACATTCAATTTACCCTGTACGTATTGTACCTCAAAATTGAACTCTTCCAGGTCGAGTCTCATTCTTGTTAGTTTTGATGACGGATTTTTCATTGAAAACAGGTAAACCAATGGTCTATGGTCTGTTTTCACAGTGAATTTTCTGCCGTATAAATATGGCCTGAAAAAGGTAATGGCCCAGTGAATTGCTGTTAATTCCTGTTCTATTGTCGATTTATTAGCTTCTCCTTTAGTAAAAGCTTTACTGGCATACGCGATTGGTAGTTCTACTCCATCGTGGGTTTGTGCTAGGACTGCACCACATGCAGTTTTTGATGCATCTGTAATTAGGATAAATTCCCGCGTGAAATCAGGAAATTGTAGAATATTTGGAGACACCAAAGCATTTTTTAGCTTTTCGAACGCATTTTGGCATTCGGGTGTCCATTCGAAAGTTGAGTTTTTACGTAGTAGTTTATTTAGAGGATGAGCAATATCTGCGAAGTTTTGAATAAATCTTCTGTAGTAATTACAGAATGCGACGAAACGTCTTACTTCGTCCGCGCTGGTGGGTGTGGGAAAATTTACTACTGCTGAGAATTTTGATTTATCTGGTTGTATTCCAGATGCGGATATATTGTGTCCGAGGTATGTTACGTCGGGTCTAAAAAATGAGCATTTTTGCGGGTTTAATTTTAAATTAAAATTTCGTAGTTGTTTGAAGACTTTTTCGAGGTTAGTTACATGATGATTAATAGAGCATCCAACTACGATGATATCATCAATATATAGGAATGCGCATTCTGGAGGTAGACCACTTAATGCTATGGTCATCATCCTTTGGAAGCTATTCGGTGAGATATTTAATCCAAATGGCAGTCTGTTGAACTCATAATGACCATTTGATGTTGAAAATGCTGTTAATTGTTTTGATTGCTCATCTAATTCAATTTGATGGAATCCAGACATTAAGTCTAGGGTTGTGAAATATTTAGCTCTACCAAGATGATCTAGGATTTCATCTATTCGTGGTAAGGGGAATTTATCGGGGGTAATCTTTTTGTTTAGTTGTCGGAAATCGACTACTAAACGCCACTTTTTGTCTTGGTTGTTAGACTTTTTGGGGACTAGTAGGATGGGTGAATTATAGGGTGATATTGAATGTTGGATAATTTTGTTATTTAGCATTTTATTAATTTGTTTATGTATTTCTGAAATTTGGGTCTCTGGGGTTCGGTAATTTTTAATGTAAACGGGTGTATTGTCTTGTAAGTGAATTGTTTGTTTGTAAAAGTTATTCGTCGTTAGTATGTCGTCTTGTAATGCGAAAATGTCGTTGTATTCAGTACATAATTTTGTTAATTTTTCTTGAGCTTGTTGTGGGGTTTGGCTTAAGTTGAGTTCTTCTAGTAGTTTTTCGTGTCTTTTTTGTGTATTTTCAAATTGTGTTGCCTTGATATTATTTATCGTGTATTTTTTTAAAGGGATAATGGTGGGGGTGAATGATTTAGGGATATGTATTTCTTTACTGTTAGTGTTAATTATCTTGATGAAAGGGAAGTTACGGTTTATTATAGAATTGGCGCAGAAAACGCCTGGCTTAATTTCTTGCGAAATGATAACGGAGTCTGTTTGGATTGAGGGTGTTTGGACAGTTTTGATGATTTGACATCGTGCTGGTATTATGTATTTATCGTCCCAGTTATCTTGTATAGGTATTTCAATATAGTTACTCTCAAATGTAAAGGATAACAACCAAGTTTTCAGACATAAGTTGCATTCGTGTTTTGTTAGAAAATCACGGCCTAAAATTCCGTCAGTATGAATAGGAAAATTTTGTGTTACTACTTGGAATTGATGAGGAATTTCTATATTGTTAATGTTTAGAGTTGTATTGGTACTAGCAAGCGTTTCGATTTTCCCATCTGTCACGCCGTTTATCACACATCTATTGTTACTATTCACCAGTTGGTCTCTGTTTAGTGTGTTTTCTTTTATTAGTGAGATATCTGCTCCTGTATCAATTATCAAAGTGCACGGCTTTCCGCACATGCGCAATCTTAAAGTGACAAACATAGAGCATGTTAAGTTTATGTTATAGATGTTTATTGATTGTTTTGGAACGTTAGTTCTCTTATCGTGTTTGCCTCCTGTTCTTGCTCCGGTACGGGCTGGAGGTTGCCCGCCGGGGGTCCTAAGTTTCCCGCGACGCGCACAAAATGTGTGGCCCGGTGCGGATTGTTGTTTCCGCGCTGTCCCCTAAAGTTTTGATTTCTTGAATAATTTGCTTGGTTATTTTGGTGGCTGGGTGTTTGGCGATTGAAATTCTGCCTTTGTTGCCCGAAATTTTGTCGATAATTTCCTGCTTGATTGAAATTATGTTGCCCATAATTCTGACGATAATTTCCTCTTTGGCTGAAATTATGCTGGTTTCGGCCTCTATTAGCGAAACTAGTATTCGGGTGACGATAATTATTACTGGGATTTCTGTTTTGATTTGACCCCGAATAGGTGAATATTGATGTGCTGGGGTTATTAAAATTTTCCTCCAACGCTTTGGTCATGGCGTCGGAGTAAGAGTTAAAAGATCCAGCCCTTATTATAAGGGAGGTTTTTTCGTTTCTTAACCCTGCAGCCAAAAATTTGATGCCTTCTTTTGTTGCCATTGCTGTAGCAACTTTAGACGGGATCTCTTTCGCAATGTAGGCAGTTTCGAGATTAAATACTAATTTTTCTAGTTCTAAACAGAATGATTCGATGTTACCGTTTTGCTTGAGGTTAGCCATTTTTGCTAACACTTGTTCTGGTGGACATGTGGTGATTTTACTTTTTATTGTTTTAATAATATCACTTACGGATTGAGGCGTCTCGGCGAAAGCATTTCTCGCCTTGCCCTCTAATTTGGTTAAAACGACATTAATTATTGTGGCCTTGTTTTCTGTCGTTTCTAACGTCTTAACTAGATTCAATGCGTCGGTGAAGGCCTTTAATTTATCCACGTTTCCATCGAATTGTGGTACAATCGAGGATGTGGTTTTGATTATTTCTAAAATATTTGCCATTTTTGCTCTCTTGGCTACTGTAATCGCGAATAATATGGCTAGGGACGCTTCCCTGAAAGATCGTGGTTTACCCCTTTCAATTGTAACTTTGATTGAGTTTAGTAAAGAATTTGCTTTTTCGACTTTTTTGACTATGTCGGTGTTATAGTTAGTGTCGAGAAAGTTTGATGCTAGTTTCCTTATGTATCTCACTAGCGTTTCGGCTTCGAAAAGACGCTTTTGTAAAGTGGACTTCCTCAAGTTTTTGACGTGTTCGTTATTAATTATCAAATAAATCTGCTCCAATTTATGCAAATTTGATTGGATGCGGCTAGTGATTTCCTCCATTCAAGAAAGGAAAGTGCTTGTTTGTGTTGTTAGGTTTTATTCGGTTTATCTATACATTGTCAGATACTGCTGCGTGAGCCTTAACTGCTTTCATGGCATGTTTATTCATGCATCCCTGGTAGGCTTTGTATGTTTTTGCTACTAGTAATAGTATAGTTATTGTCAATATGACGCAAATGATGGCTCCTTGGGCCTCGTGGACAGTGCTATGATTTTCAAGGTGATTAAGTATTTGGACTTGCGCGTCGCCCGTGTTAGCGACTGGTTTTGTACTAAATAGTCCCATTTGAATTACTACTAATGCACCAATTAAGCCAGAAAGAATGTATATACTTAAAAAAAATTTTTTTTTTTTTTTTTTTTCTTCTTGGTCCCTTACTACAACCTAAATCTGTTTCACTTTCACTTAATTTGTTTTTAATTATATTTTTAATCAGGTTTGACTTACGCTGCGTTATTCCGTCGTTGTCCTCTTCATGGTGCGGTTTTCCGGGGGAAGTCGATTACGGGGGAGGGTGGCTGCCAATCGCCACTAGCGCCTATATCCGGCTTGGTCACCGGATGGGATCCTCAATCGCTCGGGCTGCTATCACCGGTCTACGTCTTCTGCTGCTGCTTGGGGTCTCCTTTGTTTTTCCGTTTGTTATCGCTTTGCGATATTCACTGCACACACACAGTCTAGCATGTCTTTGCTATTATTATCACGACATCATTTTTCGCGACAATTCCTTGGTGTCTCTAGTGCACTTGAACTTGGCACCACTTTTTGCGGCAATTTAACTGATTGCTCGCTTCATTCACTTGCAAAATAATACTGTCATTTTTTTTTTTTTTTTTTGGTTTCTGGTTATGTGTAAAAGCCACACCGCTTGTTAGTCACTTCACTTGTTTCGAACAACACATTTATTTCCCCTTTTTTTTTTCTTCAGGCACGGATTTGTTCTTTTTGATTGCCACTTTGGTGCGTTATTTTCGGCGCTTCGGCTGGGGGAGCGCTTCCGTGTTGCCACTAAAACTCTGGTGTTTTTTTTTTTTTTTCACTGTATTCATATCAATAAACTCACTGTTGCAGCGTCCGATCGCTGATCTACGGTCGCCATATGAAAGTGTGGGGTTTAACTGGGATGTATGAACGAGTTCCTCAATCTGGGGATGTGATACGGAGTGAAAGTAACAGAGAACTACGCAACGTTTTACGTCAAGCTTACGTCTCGGACTGGCTGTCGAGCAGAGTCCGGGTCGTCATTTTATTCCGATTTCTGTTTCCTGCTTTCTTCACTTATCTTACATAACTTACAGTCTAAAGTCAGACTCTCGAGGGAAAGAACTAAAACGCCTAACATGTGTCGCAAACGGAATTGTAAATAAGGAAAAAGACGTTACACAGCAGGGCGCTGCCGATGTTTAACATTTATGGCTAGCAGCCGTGCGGAAACATAAACACGTGGTGTTACAGCATAATGTGTTTTGCGTTTATGGCTTAATGAATAACAAAACAGAACCGTCGGTCGCTAAAGCGTTCTCGTGAGAATTTAGTGCGTTTAGCGACCTTGAGCGTTTTACGATATTTTGGGTTTGATGCATTTAATGTTTACCGGATGGGTGGCCTAAAGGTCATATTACAGTTGGAAAAATATCCTACGAAATTTATTTATGGAGGAGCGCTACAATTTAATGAATTTACTTTTTATCGAAATCCAATCGCGACGGCGAAAAAGTTATCCTTGGGAAATCTAAGAAAGTGATCGGGAGAACTCTATATATTCTATTCGCGTTATTCTTGGGAAACCTGAGATGGTAATCTAGAGAAATCTACATGTTCTATTATTTAATGCACGGACTTCGTATCTTAATCCAATCGCGACGGAGAATATTTTCAGCTGCGTTTGAAGTCACATCTGAAAACGTAACGGATCTTTCCGCTACTTGATCATCTTTGGTTCGGAGCATTGTTTCCGATTTAGTTTTGAGAACGCCCGAGCGGTCTTAGGCTTTTTCTTTCAATTTATTAACGGAAAACACGACCGTTCTTCACTGTGTCTAGATACTAACTGCTTTATTTTCTATTTTAGAAATTTTATACAAGTTTTTCTTGTATCTATTACCCTTCGTTATACTTCGAAGTATAATAAAGTCTTGTCCAGTTAGAATCCGTACGGAAGAAATCATTTATATCTCGGAGATAGAATGACATACAAAAAAGAGTGATCAACCAAAAGAAAGATATATTCTTGCACTTTTACAAAAAAATGTCCTTAAAATTATTTTTCTTCATTTCTGATGAAACTTCTCACTTTTCTGGTGATTCCTCCCATCAAACGTTGCACAGCGGCAGTGTCGACCTCTGTGGCCAGTTTTTTCCAGAATCTGGTCATCCCTGCAGCGTCCCGAGCCATTTTTCCGGTCTTCTTTAGCTTCCGCTTCATAATCGCCCAATATTTTTCAATTGGGCGGAATTGGGGGCAGTTTGGTGGGTTGAACTCCTTCTCGATAAAATCCACCCCGTTGTCGCGGTACCACTGGAGAACCTCCCGGCTATAGTGGCAACTCGCTAAGTCAGGCCAAAACTTAACGGGACCATTGTGTGCCTTTATGAAAGGCAACACACGCTCCTTCAGGCACTCTTCCTTGTACAATTTCGAATCCATGGTCTTTGTAGTGATGAAAACCGGCGTCTTCGCACCACAGGTGCATATACCCTGCCAGATCATCATCTTCTTGGCAAATTTGTCCATGAACATGAACTTGAATTTGGCGGGGACATCGCCTCGTGCCGTGGAAAGATAAAATTTTTGTCCCGGAAGTTGGCCGAAGTCCATTTTTACATAAGTTTCGTCATCCTGGAGCAGGCATCCATGGTACTTCGTTAGTACCTGATAATACAACTTACGAGCGCGAGTTTTCGTCACTAGACTCTGCTTCATCGTCCTATTTGGTTGCTTGATTGCTTTGTAGGAATGAAGTCCAGCTCGGTGAATGATTCGTCGAACGGTACTACGAGCGGCACCGTATTTCTGAGCGATATAATGTTCGGACAGTCCAGGGTTTGCTCTGACGGTTCTCAACACCTTCCAATTCAGCTGACGATCGTAGGTTCCGCTTCGACGCTTCTTTTGAACCGCCCGGTCCACGCTGTTCCGCTCGCGGAATCGTCTGAGCACATCACATACGGTAGTTTTAGCGATATCCAACTGTTTCGCGATCTTCGCACCCGACCACGTTGGATTGTCAACGTGGGTGTGCAAGATTAATTTTCTTCTTCTGTCTTCCATGTGGAATAACTCCGGACTTACGGCACGAAAAAATTTGAAACTTTTACCACCAGAAGAGGAAACATTTGTAAACAAACCGCTGTAAAAACTTTCTTGCAGCGGCCACTGACTGTGCCGCTGTAAAATGTGCAACGCGTACGGATTCTAACTGGACAAGACTTTAAAAGAAAAACGAACTTGCGATAACTTCGCCACTATCGTAAAATCATACCCTATGTAAAATATCTAAGGGATTTATTTCCCCTAGATGCTTGGCTTGGCAAGACTTTTCTCTTATGGGCTAAGCCCCTTCCAAAATTCCCGTAATCGCGAATATGTTTCAGTATCAGACGGCTCCAGATTGGTCCGTCCGAGTGAAACTCGCAACTACTTTCGAGTGGAAAATTTTGGGTAGTTCTTACCCTGGTTTGAACTCCTTCCCTGTTAGGAGTTCTTGGCTTCCTGGTGGCTGGATCGTGCTGGTCGTCCTTCTGTGGTGGATTGTGATAGTCCTCCTTCTTGGTGGATTTTCGGATTGGAAATGACAAGTCAATTCCTAGTGAGTAGTTTATTCATTCAAAAACTTAAGACTAAGCCTAATAGCAACATCGCATGCTATCGATCGATACTTTCCGTTCGCACTCCGAACGGAAAATTCCTAAACATTCCTGTTGCATCGATCATGCGAAATTCTTATAGAATAACGCGGGTGGAATCACATTGGAGATCCTTATTGGAAATCCTCTTTATTCCTACTAAATACGTGTGGAATCCCATTGGGTTTCGCACCTAGCGTTAATTCATCATCTAGATTTAGATCTAGATGTCGCTGTTCTACCGGCGGCTATAAAATTTGTATTCAATAGATGACACTGCTTACCGAGTGTCGCATATTGCCCAAAGTATGGCGTTCTTAATTTTCTAGCTATAATTTCTGCCGCAACACCCTATCTCTTGTTTTTAGAATACAATAAACAAAACAAACTTGCGATAAGCTCGCCGCTATCGTAACACCAAAGCATAGACAAAAATTCCTATCTTAAAACTAGACCCTCTGAATCACACGATCCGCAAACAGGTTCGTGCAGGAGAAATGTATTTATTTATTTGGGATCGATCCGTCCCTATCATAAAACTATACCTATGATTCACACGGATAGTGCAATAAAATGTGTATAATCTAAGGAATCGAAATTCCCTAGATGCTTGCTATGAAGGCAAGACTTTTCGCTCGTCCTCTCTCGAGCGCTTCGTGAATAATCTAGGGAACTTATTTCCCTAGATGTAGGCAATTGAGGCCTAAGAATCACGGGTCCAAATCTTTGCTAAGCCAGGGAACCTATTTCCCTGGACTTGTTTTTTGTCTCTTACGGGCTAAGCCCCTTCCAAAGTTCCCGTAATCACGAATACGTTTCAGAATCAGACGGCTCCAGATTGGTCCGTCCGAGTGAAACTCGTAACTACTTTCGGATGGGAAAATTGGGAATGTTTTTTATACCTTTTTGGTTGAGCTCCTTCCTTGTTAGGAGCTCTGGCCTTGGGTGCGTGGCGCCTGGTTGCCAACGCTGGTGAAAGGTTTCGGATTTAAGGAATCACCAATCTGCTAATTTGAAAAATGAACTTAACCTTTATATTTTGGATGAACCGTTTGGTTTGATTTTTAGAATTGGACTTTGAATTAAACTAATTTGAATTGAAAGATGAACCGTTTGGTTTGATTTTTATAATTGGACTAACTTACTTCTTCCTCACTTAAACTATATATACATGTTTTTTAAGGGAGAGAACAATCTCCCTTTCCTATTCTCACAGATAACCAACCACGTGGTTATCTGCCTCCGAATTTCTCAGCGTGGGATTTTTCCCAGCTGTTTCCTATTCAGATAACCGAAATATATCGGTTATCTGTATTTACCGCATGGAACCTTTTCCACTTGTTTGCGGTCCTATGCGTCTCCCGTCATTCGCGCTTATCTCTGGTGCGCCGAAGAAGACGGGACCTAAACAAATTAGTGTGCTTTGCGCATGTTTACGCCTGTCGTAAACATATGCCTGATTATTTTTCCCTAAGTTGTTCTAGCGTATTGGCGTGTATGCCCTTGTTCATATTTAGGATGTCAACAAACATCCTGATAATAATTTACCCGCCTATTTCGTGCGGTCCTAATCTAATCTACCAGCGTGGAAATTTCTGTTTTCTCTTCCTCCACTACGCCACCGCGTAGGATCCCAAACAAACATATGCTCTAATTTGCGTGCGTCATAAATGCCGCTTATCGCTTAAACGCATTCGTTCAGCGTCCTATTTGGTCTTCGACTCTTCGCTCTCACGCGGTAAGGCGCGAGACCATGCGGTTAGCAATTAGGTTTTGACTCCCACATGGGAATCTAAATAAACGCTGTGGTTTTCACGCCTTTTCCTTTTTCGGCCCTTCGCACATTTCATGCGATAAGGCACAAACCTAACTTAGCTAATTGCCGTCAGTAAATATTTATTTTTGTCTGGCTCCCTATCTGGGCCGCACTTGATCAAACTAGCAACCCTTGGGTGGCCCGGTGCTCTCGCTTGGGTCTTATCTAAACATAACTCATAAGGCTCGGATGGAAACATCTGACACGCTTATCTTGTTGGAAGCTAAAGACGGAAAGAGAAACAGTCCCTTTTCGCTGGTATTGATTTTTATTTGCGCCTGTTGCGCTAGTTAAACATCTATACAGTTCGGGTCACAAAATAACTCTGATTCTTTATTTCTTGTCTGAGTTTAAAAAGGTACAGTTCGTTTTCAAATGTAGATTATTTATGCTAAACAAAGTGGCCTATTGTCCTGGATCGGTCTGAGAATGAAAAACAACACATGTTTGTAAACACATGCTGCCCAAAATCAGTAATGCTAACATCAGCATGTGGTGCGTCGCGTCGCTGGCTCGGTGGTGGTTGGTGACTCGGTGATTCGGTGATTCGGTTCCATCTGAATCACGTCTCTGATTGACAAAGTCCTGAACGTGGGTCGGATGTTGTCCAATGGTAGTTGTACTGCTTCCGGTTTCATTGATGTATTCTGGTCTTGAGATGAGTTGTTGGGATGAGAGTTGTTAAGATTGACTTGTATTCTGTTTCTGTAGATGAGAAAACATAAAAAAGGTAGGGAACCGATTATGAATGGCGAAATGGCCATTCCTCCGAAGATACTCCAATGTGGAAAATGCAGACTGGTGTTGTTTAGACGAAGCAATTCCAATTCCTTTCGAGTTTCTAACTGAAGCTTGTGAAGATGTTCCACACTAATGTTCAAGATTTCTTGTTGCATTTTGATTTAGACTCCATCCAAATGAAGTTGAACTGGATTACCTGGTAAGGTTTGTACTCTCGATGTGTATAAAACGTTGTTGACGTATAGTTGACAGTTGCTGAAGAATATAACAAATGATCCTGAAAGATTCCTTTGAGTTATTCCGCAGTTAGATGATAAAGTGAAATTTTTCATCGTGTTTATAAGTATATGTCGCTCGTCAAGGTAAAGGACTTCTTCTTCGATTGGGTTTGATGTGTAATTGCAAGTCGCAGGTTCTCCTTTTAACAATTTCGGTATACAAGTTGTATTATCCAGCTGAATTTCGTGTGTAGCGAATATGGTTGGTTCGATTGAACCTATTCGGTAAATTTCATCATCGTGGGTTAGATAAAGCTGATGGAGTGTATGTACTTTCTTATTGTTGTGTATGATGGGGTATAGACGTATCTTGTTGAAAATCCTTGGGTCTAGCTTTGGCATCTTGATGATAAGGGCAATCTCTAAGTTATTCGATGCTACCGACGTCGTCGCATAATTTGTTGCCTCCACAGCAGTGTGAACTGTAATATTTTCCCTAGCTAAGTCTGTAATTAAAATGTCAATTTCTCTTTGGCTTAAAATTTGTTCATTAACTAATCCTAATTTAGCTAGCATTATAGTATTAATAATTTGATTTAGTTTTTCAGACAAGAAATTCAAGTGAAATAAGAGTTTAGTACAGTACATTTCTATTGATCTAACGTTAAATAACTGTATTGCTTTTTTTGTTTGAAATATAGCCTCTTTTAGTTGTAAATTAACTTCGCGATTTATTTTTACTTGTTCATTATTATTAATGATGAGATTATTTATGGATGAATTTATAATTTTCAAATCGTTGGCGTCTGGGCTACCAGCTAAGAATTTCCAAATCGTACCTAAACTATCCCAGCGCTTATGTCTTCTAATTGGGTCTATGCTTTTTAAAGCGAAATCTATTTCGTTAAATTTTTCAACTATTAAATCCGTGAACTGGTTTTTGCTAAAGTTATCAAATTGATCTCTGAGGCCTTTGATTTGTGTTCTAATGATGGTGAGATTAAAATGGTGTATATAATATTTGTAGTCCAGTCTGAGTCGTCCTTCTCCTTGGTGAAATATCAGGATAGGTTGTCGTCCTAAGTTCTGTAGATGAATTTTCACGTCATGTTTTGTTTCCAGCACTACGGGTCGAATAATGAATAGTAGCAGGAGTCTGAAAAGTAGATGAAGAGGATAAAATTTAGGTATTCCTGATTTTGATATCATTTTTGTGAATACGTCGTCCGTCGTTAGTTTCAACTATACTTTTATTAACCTTTGAAATATTAATTTTCTTGTATCGGTTGCTGTGTTTGACTCTTCGTCGAGTCCTTTCAAAAGCGTCTATATCATTGTCAATTAATATGTTCTTTTTATTTTTGTTGTGAAAGGACAAATCCTTTGCTTGTTTTGTAGTAAGGTTTTTAAAGGTTCTCTCGACTATTGTCTGAGATCTGCTAGATGGGAGTATTACTTCATATGGGGTGAATTTTGTACTAGAGTGGACTGTCGAATTGTATTTGTGAACAGACATGTAAACAAGGTCAATTACTGTTTTTTCGGGGTTTTCCATTTTTTGTATTCGATAAATTTCCAAAAGTGTGGAATGTAATCTCTCGACGATTCCATTCATCTCGCTGCGACCGGTTGCTGTGATGTACGGTTCAATATTGTATGTATTATAAAATTTAATGAGTTCTCCTGTCATGAATGACTTTTCATTATCCATGACCAAGATTTTTGGTGGTTGATATTTTAGAAGAATATCTTTTATAGCTGGAGTTAAATCGATGGCAGCTCTTGATTCGATTAATTTAATTTGCGCAAATTTTGAAAATTTATCGATGTATGTCAGAAAATAAAGATTCTCTAGGAAAAAGATATCGATATGAGCAATTTGGAAAGGACCGGTGGGAATAGGGGTTTTTTGGAGGGGAAAATCAATCGGTTTCCTATCGTATTTGCATTCATGACATATACGACAGGATGCGATGAATTCTTTTAATTTTTGTTGAATTCTCGGGAAGTAGAATTTCCTGAGAATCTGTTGCTTGTTTTCCTCTGCTCCTCTGTGGGCTCGAAGATGTTCGTTTTTGATAACATCCCATTGCTGATTTTCCTCTACTACATCCTGTAAAAGGTTTTGTGTGAAACGGATTTTTAACGCTCTACTACTTCCAAATTTCTCCTTAAAGACTTCTTGAATCTTTCCCATGATATTTTCTGGCGTTAATAATCCGTTGACCTTTGTATGATTGAAATGAGTTTTTAAAATCTGAAATAGAGAAGAATCGTTAATCTCGTTTACTTGTATAGTTATTCTTGTGAAGCCTGGAAATGGTTTTTCCGTAATTATTTTGTCTGGTCCTCGTTTGATGACCACCTGGTGTTTGAACACATTAAGTGGTGCTTCTGTGGATATTATGCAAAAATCGTCACTAGTATCAGTAGAATGTTGTGTTCCTGTCATGGAGCATACGATTCTGCTAAGTGCAGTGCATTTGATTTTCCCGGTTTATATACAATCTTATAGTCATGTTCTTCTAAATATGCCTTCCATCGTTTTAGTTTGGCATTTGTGTTTTTAGGGGATAAGGCGAACGTAAGTGGTTGGTGATCGGTTAGAATTTGTAGTTTTGCTCCGTATAGGTAATTTCGAAAGGTTTGCAATGACCAGAAAATGGCAAGCATTTCCTTTTCCGGCACTGAATAACCTTCTTCAGTTTTTGAAAGTGTTCTGGAAGCAAAATGGATGGGTTTGTCTTTTCCTAGTTCTCCCTGAGACAGAACTGCACCGATTGCGAAATCAGAAGCATCTGTTGTCAAAATAAAAGGTTTATTGTAGTCGGGGTAAATGAGTATATCGGATGACGAAAGTAAGCTTTTCATTCTCAGAAAACATTGTTTTCCTACGTCGTTGAGTGAAAGTTTTCTGTTTGATTTGGGATTTCTCTCCCCCCTTAAGAGATTTGTTAATGGTTTTGCAATTTTTGCAAAATCTTTGACAAATCTACGATAATAACCCATCATTCCTAAAAATCCTCGCAGTTCTTTAATATTTTTGGGCTCTGGGTATTTGTTAATCGCCTCAATTTTCTTCTGGTTTGGTTTTATGCCATCAGCACAAATAATATAACCAAGGAATTCAATTTCGTTGTGTAAAAATTCTGATTTATCCAAATGAATTTTTAGGTTAGCATCGTCCAGTGCTTTTAGAATTGTTGAAAGATTTTGTAAAGCTTCTTCTGAAGTTTTTCCGAATATGATTACATCATCAATATAGACGTAACATATTTTTCCAATAAATACTCTTTAAACATCGTCAATCGCTCGCTGGAATATAGCAGGAGCGTTCTTAAGACCGAACGGCATACGTGTGAACTCGTATTTACCGCTGTTGATCGAAAAAGCAGTTTTTTCAATATCACATTCTTTCATTTTTATCTGGTGAAAACCAGATGCTAAATCGAGGGTGGTGAAAAAATGTTGACCTCGTAATTGATCAATTACATAATTAATTTCTGGCATCGGGTACCTGTCTGAAACAGTTTTTTCGTTTAATTTACGGTAATCCACTACCATGCGAAATTTCTTTTCGCCTGAAGCATCAGTTTTTTTCGGTACGATCCACACTGGTGAAGTCCAGGCAGAACGTGAAGGTCGTATGATTCCGTTTTGAAGCAGTTCGTTTATTTGTTTATTTACCTCCTCAGCATATGTTGCTGGATATGGGTACACTTTTTGATGAACGGGAATATTATCGGTCGTATTTATAGCACACTCTACTACGGTGCTGCAAGTTAATTTTGAGTCGGGTGTGTGAAATGCTTTTTCATGTTTGTTCAGCACTTCAAGTAACTGTTTTTTTACACTCGTTGAAAGATGAGACGTCCTAAATGTATGTTGTGGGTCATCGTTTGAGTTGTTTCCCTTTTCTTGAGGTAGGTCGGATCTGAATGTGTGGTGTGAATGGTTTTCGTTGTGTGTCATTCCTTGGGATAAATTATTGGATGCGTTTTGTCTTGGGCAATAATGTTCAAGTGGGATATTTAAAAATTCGTTTCTTTTTGAGAGGTAAAACATGCCGCTAGTGAGGTCTATTATTGCATTGAGTGCATTTAGGATTCCAGTTCCAATAATGCCTTTAAAGAAGGGATGGAAATTGTGTAATAAAAACTGTGCTTGATGATTTATTTTGGGACTGAAAAAATTCAAATCGATAGCTGAGGTTGCATTAAATTTCCCGTTGGCGCTAGCGATTTGGTCCGCTGAGAAGTTGTATGGTTTATTATTTTTGCAAGTCCATGCAAGTTTTGGGTTTATAAGATTGATATTTGCTCCCGTGTCGATTAAAAATGGGAAGTTTCCAATTGTTGTTTTCAGATTTATATATGGCAGAGTTGGCTTTACCAACTCATATTCCACTCTAAAAAATTAGCCTGGTTTGAACTAGATTCATTTGAGGTGGATGGCTGCTCGTTAGTTCCTAAATTTTCTTCTTCGGTTGGTAAAGAAAAATTATCTATTTGTTCATATGGTGTCTCTTGGTAAGAATAATGTATGTCGTCTTGTTCGTCGTGCTGATCGTAATAGTCATTATGAACTTCATAGTTTTGGGGTTCAGAACTGAACACTACAGGGTTTGCTGACCTCCTAACATTCTGAGATTGTTGTATGTTTAAAATTGGCCGATTACCATAATTCACCCTTCGAGATTTAATACTCTGATCGACCTCCATGGGTTCTGGGTTAGGAAATGGTCTCAGATTATTAGTTTGCTGTTGTTGGTGTATTGGGTTATAATTGTGACTGTTTTGGTAGCTTCTTTGTTGAAAAGTTGGCCGTGGTGGTGGTCTATAGAAAATTGTTTGAGGTGTTGAATAGTTTCTGGGAGGTGGGAAGGGAGTTTGATATGCCTTATTTGTTTGCGTAAATGTTGGAGCTGTGTGCGGTTTCCTTATCGGCGGTCTGGGTGGAGGGTTAGGTGTATTAAAATCCCTAGGTTTTGGAATTGGATGGTTGCTATGTTCGTTCCTGAATGGTGCTGAACGTAAATCCATATTGTGATATTCTAAGCAAAATTGATAAGCTTTGCTTAGGGTTTGCACATTGGCGGATTTAAGCAATATGTTCAAGGGTTTTTCTAATCCTCTAATAAATGAGTCTAGTGCTTTTTTCCTAAAATAGTCAATATGCGGCGCTGCATTTTTTTGCATAGTCTCATCCACTTGAATCTGAACAATTATGGATGAAAGAAGTTCGTTGACTCTGCTGAAATAAGAGCTTAGACTTTCATTATGCGTTTTTTTCACAGTGGTCAATTCGAAGTCCAATGTTTGAATATCTCTTTGGTCACGGTAATAAAGAAGTAAAGTGTTCTTTATTCCCTGCCAATCGTATAGAATATTGTTGGCGTTCAGCACATCTAATGCTTCGCCTACAATTTTTCGACGTATGCTGCGTATCAAAATTCCATACTCGACCGATGTTCTGGGAAGATCTCTATACAGATCAAATATTCCTTCAACATCTGCAATCCAACTTATCAATTCCGTTGGTTTACCGTCGAATTTCCCTAAGTCTTTCACAAAATCGGAAAGTTTACCGACTGTGGAAAAATTGTCAAGTGCGTATCTCTGAGCTGGTGTGGTTTCCTGCTCAGGAACATATTCATTCTGTTCGGCTGACTGAGCCATGATGTTTCAACCGTAAAACAAGAAAACTAAAATTTCTTATAAAAATATCAAAACTTCCACAATGTTAGAATCAACAATGGAAGGAAACGGCACTTTATTTCACTAAAGATTTTCACTAAATTATTCTACAAATGCCAGTGTGTGGACTTTTTGGGTTTTCAAAATCTTTTATGATTTTATTTTATTTTTTATTTAATTAGTTTTTTTTTTAAATTACTTTATTATTTGTTATTTTTTAAATTTTATTTATTCACTTTTGTTCACTTATTCACTTTGAAAGAAAGAGAAAAAAAATTTCACTTACATATAGGACCGTGTCCTTGATTCGGCCGGCATTGATGAATCCGGACTTTTTTGGCGGCGTCCACTATCGGGGGAGAAGCGGCAGATAGTCCGGGATGATCCTGTTTGCTCCGCTGCTGTTGCTGCTTCTGCTACTAAGGGCCCTCCTATCGATCGGGTGAAATCCACAGTGTCCGTCTCCTCGCTTGGTGATCTTCTTGGTTCCGTGGCTCCTTCCACCACAGTTACAATGCACTAAGCACTTTTTTAGAATTTTTGAAACACAAATCACTTATACTATTCCCGATGTGGAATCTCGCCGGAGCCTCCAGTTAAACATCTATACAGTTCGGGTCACAAAATAACTCTGATTCTTTATTTCTTGTCTGAGTTTAAAAAGGTACAGTTCGTTTTCAAATGTAGATTATTTATGCTAAACAAAGTGGCCTATTGTCCTGGATCGGTCTGAGAATGAAAAACAACACATGTTTGTAAACACATGCTGCCCAAAATCAGTAATGCTAACATCAGCATGTGGTGCGTCGCGTCGCTGGCTCGGTGGTGGTTGGTGACTCGGTGCATGTTGGTGGTCCGGGTTGTTGATGTTTTCAACATGTGGTACGTCATGCCGCTGGTGTAAGAATGTAGGTGATCGGGATCGTTGCTAACTCGCTTATCTCATACAGACCCAGGCTGAGTCAAAACATATGCTCGCCTGAATCTGTTTACAAATAAATTTGTTCTTTTAATTACGCCAAATGCGCTACTAAATTAAAATTTACATTGCGCCTGGAAGCGCTCCTATCATTCAATTTTATTGGGTCCGTAACAATGTTGAAAATTTCTTTCTGACAAATAAAGAAATTTTACGCTTTTTCGCGTGAGTTCGTGTTTAAGACTAACTTTATTTTTCAAATATGTACAATATATATACAGACATTCTTAACCTAAAGATGAGGAATATCTCCTCTCTCTTTCATGAAACCGATACACATCGGTTCCATTATCTCCACGCGACGACCACGTGGTCGTCACCGTGGGCCTATCTTATTTTCGAGTTGGCCCTTTCCATCCTTCGCCCTAAAAATAAACCTGAATAAACATCATCTTATATTTTATTACACTTTGCTGGTGTATCTAGCCGAGCGCGCCGCTAGGGACGGAAAGGGTAATAAATGCATCCTAAGCGATGCGTGCATTAAATTGTTTACCGGACGCAATCTAAATATTCGTCTGTTTTGAATTTATGACCAGCAATAATTTCGAGCTACAAGCGTTTTCTAGCCTGATCAAACACTTTAGCTCTTACATTTGTTAATTGCCTTACATTGGTCCTATCTAAATATTGCGTTTCGTCCTAACTAAACGACTATTTCCCATTTGGGATTTAGGATAAGCAAATACTTGAGTTTGTCTTGCTCTTACATATTTTCCTTCGCTCAGCTGGGGTCTTGTTTTAAATGTATATTTTGTCTTACTTATTTCGTAGCCTATCTGTCCACGACATTCCGGACCCCGTAAATATATCCCATAGATTTACAATTACAGACAACTATCGCGGTTTACAATCATAGGAGGATTTCTTGATGTTGATCCTTCTCGTAATCGATTTAGCCTTATCATTTCTAGAATAGAACGTGGAGGTTCGTTATTTTCATTATGTTGTCTGTTCCTTCTCGATTTTTTCTTTATAAACATGAAAATTCCTATTATCATAATTACCGATATGATGCTTATTGCACCGCCGAATGTAAAGACATGCTTCCTTTGAATTAGATCATTTTCAGGGATGCTTATGTCCTCTATGTTCAAATTTTTATATGGATTTTCATTCGAGATTGTTTTGTTTAGTTTTACATCTGCGTCTAATTTTGCAATATTATATGGAAGCTTTTCTATTGATTTGAAGAATATTTTTGATTTTGTATCATTTCCTGATATTTGGGCGTATAAAACGTTATTCTCAGTTAGAATTTTACAGTCTGGGGATAACTCTACAATCGCAACCTTATAGGGTGGTGATATCACTGTATTATCGCAATGAATTATAATTGTCTTAGAATGGCTGGTTATATACACTATTGAATTAACTTTGCTTAGTTGTATCAACGTTGCGTATGGCTCCTGTAGTGTTTTTGTTATACACATGTTTTTTGTAGATTTATGGAATACAGCGCCAGCTATACAATCCATTGTTCTAATAAATTCTGGTTGATTTATTATATAATGACTATTATTAAATTTTACTAAATTTTCGTTTGGGTAGAAAAATTCTTCGTTATCGTTTATTGCTATAGTAGGGTGGTCTATCTGTACAATACTTCCATTCTCAGGAATCGAGATTACTCTTAAGAGTTCGAAATTGTTCTTAAAGATAATAACATTTTCCATTATTATGTGTATAGTTCCATTTTCATTCTTAAATTCATATTTGACTGCTAGCGGGTCCCCAAGGATAGTGTATCCTCTCGGCAACTGCCGTCTGATTTTCTCAGTTGTTTTTTGCATTTCATCGTTAGTTAAGGGGTGGGTTCTTAATGTTCTATATTTTTGAGTTATTCCTTCAATCAGTCGTGAAGCTAATATTGTTGTTTCAAAAAACTTTTCTGTAAATTTATTATTTTTTTTTTCCGAGTACTTTTCCTTCAAGGCTGTCATTCCTAAATTAAGATTATAAATTCTCTTGCTTAATTCGTCTCCCATATTTTTGCTTTTCGCATTTAGGGTTCTCATCGTCTGTGAAATTTCATGAAGCTTCTGCTCTTCATGGATGCGTAAAGATTGTACTTCGTCTTCCACGTCATTACTTCCGAATAGTAAATCCTTCAGAAAACCAAGTATTCCTTTACTTCTTTTTAGTCGACGTAAAAGAGTTATTTCTTGTTTAGCGTTATTACATTGTCGTTCTATTGACCGTATTAACAACGGTTTTAATCACCTTGCCTTTATGCCATTTGCCTTTTTTCTCCTCATCGGCGAATACAACTATGTCGCCTTCCTTTATAGGTTTAACTTTCTCCAACCATTTGTTTCTTTTAGTTAATGTTGGAAGGTATTTCTTTACCCATCGATCCCAATATCCTTTGACAGTTAATTGCGCTCTTTTCCAGTGCTGCCGAGTGGCCTCCGCCCTTGAGACATCGTCGATAGAAGCTACCGCTTCGCCAGCGCATCCCAACAAAAAATGATTGGGAGTTAAAACTTCGTCATCTTCAATATCTAGTGGAATATGTGTTAATGGTCGATTGTTGATAAGAAATTCTATTTCGGTTAGAACCGTTCGGAGCTCATATTCTGGCATTGTTCCTTGCCCTTGCGGCAGCAAACTTTTTATTTCTTTTACCATTCTTTCCCACGCTCCGCCGAAATGTGGCGAAGCGGGAGGATTGAAGTGCCATTTAACTTCGTCATTCGATAATTTTCTAAGCATTCTGTCGAACTCGTTTTTCGCTCCAATGAAATTAGTTCCATTGTCGCTAAATAATTCTTGTACTTTACCTCTACGATATTGTAGATTTCGAAAGCATATAATGAAAGAGTCTGTGCTCATATCTTGTGCTAGTTCAAGATGCACTGCTCTAGTGGTCAGACAGGTGAATAGGCATCCCCAGCGTTTTTCTACTCGTCTGCCTATAGATACGCAATATGGCCCGAAATAGTCTGTTCCAGTAAACGTAAATGGTTTGCAATATGGCGTAACTCTACATGGTGGTAGGACTGACATTATTGGGGGAACAGGTTTCGCGGACATGTTTTTACAGTACTGACAGTTTCTTTTAACGGTTTTAATTGCGACTCTTATGTTTGTGATCCAAAACTTTTGTCGTACGGCTGCTATCACCGTTTCGCTTTTTCTATGCCGATATTTCTCATGGTAATGGCGTAATATTAATGTGCTTACGTAGTGTTTGTAAGACAGTATGATAGGCGTTCTAGCTGAAGTAGGTAGACAGTTAGCATTTTCAATGCGTCCTCTTGATCTTATCAGTCCGTGTGCGCAGAGCTCAGGATTGAGCGTTCTTATCTCGCTTTTTTGGTGGATTTTCTCTCCCTTCTGTAGTAGTTCCATTTCGCTGGGATATGACTCCCATTGCGCCTTTTGAATTAAGATGCGTTCGGCATAATCCAAATCAACTTTCTCGATGGTTTTGTTGAATTTTATTTTTCTCACTTTTGATTTTAACCAATCAATATATTTGAATACAATGGCTAGTGATCGCTTTAGCCTTGTAAATTCCGAACACCAATTTATGTGAATATTATCAAGACCATTGATTTTTTTCGATTTGATAGGGTACATGGGTCTAATTTCTTCGGAAGTATCAATTTTTTCATCATCCTTGGGCCAATTTTCCTCATTGGCATGTAAGAACTCGGGACCAGAGAACCAGATCGAGTTATATTTTGTATATTTCGTAGCTTCATCAGCTGGATTATTTTTGCTATTTACCCATTTCCATTGGTTTACATATGTTGTTTCTAAGATTTCTCCAATTCTTAAGGCAACAAACTGCTTATATTTGCGTGGTTCTGAGCGAATCCACGCTAATACTGTTCTTGAATCTGTCCAAAAAACTACTCTTTTTATTGATATGCGCAGTTGATCTTTCACCGTCTTTACCAACCTAGTCCCTAATACCGCGGCTTGTAATTCAAGCCGTGGTACAGAAATAATTTTAGTTGGTGCTACCCTTGCCTTCGCGGCTACGATATTGATGTCAGTGCATGATTCATATATATTTTTAAGGTACACTACAGATGCGAAGGCATTCTCTGATGCATCTACGAATACATGTAGCTCTCGTTCCTTAGGGTAAGAAAATTTACTATATGAGCGTGGTATTTTGGTCGATTTAGCTTCTTCGAGTCTTTGATGCCATTTTTCCCACTTAGCCTTCATGGTTGAGTTAATTGGTTCATCCCATGTAATTCCACTTTTCCAAAGCTCTTGCATTAAGATTCTAGATTGAATTGTTATATGCGAAAGTAATCCTAGCGGGTCATAAACACTCATGCTTTGTGAGAGCAATTGTCGTTTAGTAAATTCTTGAGTAATAGGGATTTCTACTTTGTAGCTTATACAATCTTCTTTTGTATCCCAGTATATTCCAAGTACTTTCTCGTATGATTCCTCGCGTTTTTCGAACAACACTTTTTTAATTTCAGTCCTATTTTCCATCGGAATTTTTTCTAGCAGCTTCTCCCTATTGGATGTAAAGTTCCTAATGTTAAAGTGGCCATGTTTATGTATCGCAATAACCTCGTTTACGATTTTTGACGCGTCTTTTAAGTCATTGAAACTATCTAGGTAGTCATCCACGTAATGGTTGTTTTGTATAGCTTCTACCGCTTGTGGGTGAGCCTCTCTAAATTTCTCTGCGTTTGAATTCTTCACGAATTGTGCACAAGCTGGTGAGCAAGTAGCTCCAAACGTCATTACTTGCATCACGTATACTTCGGGATCTGTATCAAAATTCTCCCTAAATAAGAACCTTTGAGCATTTTGATCCTCTTTTCTTATTTTTACTTGATGGAACATTTCTTGAATGTCCCCAGCAATTGCAAATTTTCCCTCTCTAAACCGTATTAAAACTCCTTGCAGCGACGTTGTCGCGTCTGGGCCTGATAATAGTGTTTAGAGATTCTCCTTTAACCTTTGCAGCAGCATCAAATACAAGTCGTGGTTTTATAGGGAATTTATTTGGGTTTACCACTGTAAAGTGTGGTAGATAGAAGTTTTTAGGATCGTGTTTCTGTTGCTCTTTAGAAGTGAGTTTTCTTGCGTATCCCTTGATTACATACTCTTTAATTTTGTCCACATACCATTTTTTCAAGGCTGGATTTTTACTCATCCTTGATTCCTGACCATGAAGTCTGTTCAAGGCTGATTGATAGCTATTTGGGAACTGTACATTATCATGTTTCCACAACAGTCCGATTTTCCACTTGTCAGAAATACTTCACAAATGGTAATCGCTGCCAAGAATCACTTTTGTTCGGAGAACTTGTTAACAAATGGCAATCGCTGCCAAGAATCACTTTTGTCCGGAAAAACTTGTTAACAAATGGCAATCACTGCCAAAAATTACTTTTGTCCGGAAAATTTGTTAACAAATGGCAATCGCTGCCAAGAATTACTTTTGTATGAGTCAGGAATCCGCACTGAAACTTTGGTGTTCCTCTCTGGAGCCACCATGAAAATTTCTTTCTGACAAATAAAGAAATTTTACGCTTTTTCGCGTGAGTTCGTGTTTAAGACTAACTTTATTTTTCAAATATGTACAATATATATACAGACATTCTTAACCTAAAGATGAGGAATATCTCCTCTCTCTTTCATGAAACCGATACACATCGGTTCCATTATCTCCACGCGACGACCACGTGGTCGTCACCGTGGGCCTATCTTATTTTCGAGTTGGCCCTTTCCATCCTTCGCCCTAAAAATAAACCTGAATAAACATCATCTTATATTTTATTACACTTTGCTGGTGTATCTAGCCGAGCGCGGTAATAAATGCATCCTAAGCGATGCGTGCATTAAATTGTTTACCGGACGCAATCTAAATATTCGTCTGTTTTGAATTTATGACCAGCAATAATTTCGAGCTACAAGCGTTTTCTAGCCTGATCAAACACTTGAGCTCTTACATTTGTTAATTGCCTTACATTGGTCCTATCTAAATATTGCGTTTCGTCCTAACTAAACGACTATTTCCCATTTGGGATTTAGGATAAGCAAATACTTGAGTTTGTCTTGCTCTTACATATTTTCCTTCGCTCAGCTGGGGTCTTGTTTTAAATGTATATTTTGTCTTACTTATTTCGTAGCCTATCTGTCCGCGACAAATGTGTATGTTTATTTGGGTTCGCCCCGACCTTATCTTTTAACCTTCACCTAAATAAACTATGAATCACACGATCTGCAGTACGGATTGTGTGATAAAGAAAGTTTATTTAGGCTCGGGCCTGTTGATAATTTTAGGATTTTGATTTGGTCGTTGCAGTTTCAATATCTTCCATTGTTTTGTTTATCTGCGTCTCGTTCTTCCGACATCTTATTAACTTTCTGCAAGATTACTTGCCGAAGGCTGTTGGTCTTAGAACATAACACGATTTTATTTCCATTTCTCTTACACATTTATACACGCTTCTGAAGTCCAGTAACGGATTTGTAAAGTTCAACATAAGCGTAATAGAAATTGTCACGTTTTGCGGCTTTTGAAGACTGTTTCTTACATCTTATCGGCCCGTAACTGGATCCTATCTACGCTAAGCCCACTCACACCATCCACTGTAGTTTTCTATTATCAAAATAGATTGGAATACTTACCTCCGTATTGCTTCGTCTCCACGGATCCCAACTGTGGCTGCAGCTCAGGCGAATTTGCAACCCGGAGGAGAGATCCTCTCTGGAGCCACCAAATGTGGCTGCAGGTTATGCTAACACGAAGGTTTCTGTATTAGCCACCGAATGTGGCTACCAACGAGCGTTGATTGTGCAATCGACCCAAAAGGGGAGGAGGAAGGCCCTTTATCGGACGCTTTCTGGTAGGCCAGATCATTATCGAGGTATAATTAAGACAAGAACAATATAGTCGTATGGTTAAAACAAGAATGAATCTTTATTTCAAGTTTTCCTTACACGAAAGTTCCTTACGGCTAGATTTACATAATTAAGATACATAATTAACATAAGGTCGAGCGAGAAAGAGTCAAATGTACTCTCGCTGTGCGCTGTGCCTTTGGGTTCATTTGCTGGCACTTGTTGCGCAGATATGTGTTACTAGTTTGGATGGAAAGCAGAAATCGAACCATAGCAAGGTCGATAATGGTTAACATATGGAGCTTAGTGAGTCATGTCGCTTTGCGCTAGAGGCGCTCGGGACTTCTCACGTTACAAATAATGTATATGGATTCGGGGAAGGAAAGTATGTCACATTGGGTGGTTTATGACATGGAAATGGGAGAATGGATGAATCGGTGTTTTATAGGAAAACATATGGTCTAATGTGGGAATGAGGATATCGGCACAGCACATCATGTAGAGCGTGTAAAAAATCTAAGGGAATTACTCCCCTAGATGCTTGCCTGGCAAGACTTTTTTGCTTTAATGAGACAAGCCCCTTGAATTGAACTTAAGAATTGAACTTGCTGGATTGAATTTAAGAGTTGAACTTAAGTATTGAACTTGCTGGATTGAATTTAAGAATTTAACTAACTTTATGTAACAAAACTTAGACTATATATACACAATTCTAAGCCTAGCTAAATTCTAAAAGAGAGAAAAAACGATCTCTTTCCTACTCTTTCAGATAACCAACCACGTGGTTATCTGCCTCCTACTCTCAGCGTGGGATTTTTCCCAGCTGTTTCATATTCAGATAACCGAAACATATCGGTTATCTGTATTTACCGCATGAAACTTTTCCACTTGTTTGCGGTCCTATGCTTCTCCCGTCATTCGCGCTTATCTTTGGTGCGCCGAAGAGGACGGGACCTAAACAAATTAGTGCGCTTTGCGCATGTTTACGCCTGTCATAAAACATCACCCCTTGGTGGTCCTTATGTTATCTTGAGACCCTTTTTATTTATTTATGATTCTTCCATTCGCATCGGCATCTTTATTGGAATCTGTGCCGTGGAAGGAAGACCTAAGCCACTTGATTGTTTTCCCCCGGAGGGTTTATTGCTTTTCATGATCTTTATGGCTTCTCTTGCCTGATTCTATTTTCGTGAGCGTCATAAATTATGCGCTTGCACTTATCTCATACAGACCCAGGCTGAGTCAAAACATATGCTCGCCTGAATCTGTTTACAAACAAATTTGTTTTTGTCTATAATTGCCCTAGCTTGCTTTGGTCTCGTTATCATGGTCCCTTTGGCTGGTATCAAGTAATTTTATTCTTTTAATTGCGCCAAATGCGCTACTATATCAAAATTTACATTGCGCCTGGAAGCGCTCCTATCATTTAATAATTTTCAATTTTACTGGGTCCGTAACAGAGCGCATAACGAGTATGCGCCTACTGATGCGATCCGGTGGTACCACGTCACTTAGGAATTTCTTGGCCGGGCGAAGCCAAAGTGGGGGGAAAGGGGATAGGGAGGATGGATGGCGGAATTTCGGATTCTTTTGCTGAAGCTGTTCGGCAAGTGATACTTACCAACGCCCGATGCGTTGGGTTGGTTCCTGTTTCCACAGCGTCCTTCCTGGTCTCGTCGATACCGGTGTCCTTCCTGCCTCTCCTATAGGCGTGTTGTGGATGTGATATTTGCTCGGTTTAGAAGAACGCGACTTCTTAACGCCACGATGCGTTGGCATTCGTGGTTTGGGATATGTCGTGTGGTGATTGATTAACCGCGCAAACAAACACCAATCCGATGTAACACGTAACACTAACTCACGGATTTCTTTCTATTCATTGCAAAAATAAGAGACGTTATCTCTCGTTGACGGTTAAAAACATAATCCTTTTATTCACGTTCTTTTACAATCAGGATAGTTCTTAATTCTAGTACCGCTAATACAATATGTTAAACTGGAGGGAGAAACCTGGAACAACTATTTACTGATTATCCAATCAGAAGTAAGTAAATTGAAATGACAAATACCAATATGCATACGTGAACGCATTGTCGCTATGTTCTAGGCGTGTGCGGATGGCTCAAAGATAGAGCGAAAGAATATAATTGCTTAGCGCGATGGGTGTTCCATGAAATACGATGCCATGAGACCGTTTCAAGTATGGTGCAACATGTATATCGATTATTGAGTCAACGCTTAATGCTTGGGAACACAAGTGCCCTAATTTAGTTGCAACACTTGTGTGAAATGGAAAAGGTTCAGCTATAATCGATTAGCTGTGAATAGACATGATCCAGTGAAGATATGTTATGCATGCAATTATGAATAAGCATAAATAACGTATGCGTGGGAACATCTAGAAAATAAACCAATTCTGGTTTCAAGGGTTGTAAATTTCTCTGGAAACATTAAGATCAATTATTTATGATCTTTGGGGAATCTGGTATAGCACAGTGGTCTGATTTAGAGACAAGGAAAGTGCCACACGGCTAGGTTGTGTGCGTGCTCGCCATTTATTAGGAATCACCCAACATGCAGCAATACGGCACACACGACTTGCCTCGTGAACGATACCTACTCGAGTAATGACTGCACTCGATCGTTGTCGCCCCGAGCCCGAGCGATATATAGCAACGAAGTGAACTCACTAAAATACGAGCAGTAAACCGACGGTTGAGTGCTGAGTGGATGGTGCGCTGTCACTCACACAGGTTGAAAGTGAGTTTGAGAGAGAGTGTTCGTTTATTTCAGGTTAAGCTCGCTTTTATATACAAAACATTGCCTCCTTGTGAAGTCTTATCTACCCCATAAGGGCGTAGCATAACAGATGGAAAACACAATCATTTGTTCTATCTATACCAGACGGGAGAGCGAGGGCTGATTATTTACACGCACACAGGCGAGTTATCTTTTCCTCTTCAAACATTTGTTTATTATTCTTAGAGATTTTATTGCCCTAACTCGGAGATAGGCTCCGTTAATCGCACTCATTGTGCTCTCTCTGGGATTTCTCCCGTCCTTTGGTATTTACGATCGGAGATAGGCTCCGACTGTAAACTCATTGCATCTATTTGTTCGTTTACCCGGCGGGTTATCGCTAGGCGGAGGGTTTTTATGCTATTTTCTGTGTATTTAGGATAGAGCGTGATCTAATCATCTGCTCTATCATTCTGCCCTGAATCATGCTCTAAAAGCGTGATCCGTGCGGCGACACCAACTGTACTGCAAACTTCTCGCTACAGTCGATATGAAAGTGAATCGGCTGTGATCTAGTGCAAGCGTAGCTTAGGCACTTGGTTTTTCTTTAAAAATAACAACACAACTTTTTCCTTTCTGCAGGAGACACGACTGTCCTCCTGCGTGGCAGACGATCGACTCCCTTTTATTTTCCTCTCTTATCCTCTGTAAAAGATCTAAGGGAATTATTCCCCTAGATGCTTGCCTGGCAAGACCTTTTGTGTTGTTAATGGGACAAGCCCCTTTGACCAACAAATCCCGGCTAGGGCAGCCACAAAACTTCGAATTCAGCCGGCTCCAGTGCGGTCCGTCGAATTGAAGCAAGTAGTCTGCTTTTGGATTTGGGAATTTGTTCGGGTTTTGTTTTATACCTTTTGTGGCGTGGCGCCTCGGTTGCCAACGCTGGTGGGTGGTTTCGGATTTAACGAATTGGACCTTTTTAAAAACGAATAGAAATATATTCGTTCACTTGAACGATTTGAATTTGAACCGTTTGATTTAATTTTTAGAATTGAGCTTGAGCTTGAGCTTGGGTAGACTGTACAATTCGTAGTTGCTCTCCGTGATTGACCTGAACCAACCAAATTGCACAAAGAACACACAGAATGACGCTTGGGACTAGCAAATCATTCTCGTTGTGCAATTTTCGGTGATTCGAGCTTTCAATGATCAATAACGACGCCGACCACGTCCTTACAGTCACCAGGGGAAGGGTAGGAATGTTAGTATGATATTCGCCGCCCGAAGGCCAGAAGGGTCGCCTCTATAGCGTGGTTCCCTAGCGTTTATCATGGAAGGGATAGTTTGTTAGTGGGAAGGGGTAATAATCAGGATTCACTGTGGTAAGTGATGTGATTATGCTAACGCAAACTAGAGATCACTTGACGAAACGAAAACTTGAAAACCAAATGCATTTCGTAGCCGTGAAGATATTAAAGGGTGACCTGAAAAGGTCTCTGCAAAAGGATCACAACTCTGGTAAGTGAATTAATTTTGTAAGCGTGGACCCAATTACTCGTTGAAACGAGAACTCGAACATCAAATGCATTTCGTAGCAGCTGAACGGTAACCTGAAAAGTCTCCTCTGTTCAACGGAGCAAAAACTCGAAAATCAAATGCATTTGAAGATTGAATATATTGAAGGGTCACCTGATAAGGTCTTATCAGACTCGGATCGGACTTAATACTTGTGCCTAGTCGCACGTCATGCTCTTCCATTGTAATACACGGAAATCACGGAAGTTTTCCGAATTGGGACTCTAGCATCTTGAACCTAGTCTTGCAATTTATATTTGAACCTCGAAAAGGAAAACTTGATACCTGCGATTTGGATTTGTAATAAAAACTAACAATTTCTCAAGTAATCAGTCGAGCAATTATTAACGAAATCATTGTTCTTGTAGTAAGGGTTAGAATGACATAATTGAAGGAAAAGCAACGTCAATCCTCTATTCAAAAAAAAAACCGATAAGGAGATACATACAAGAAGAACTCACTGACATTCAAGGTGAACTACTAATCCCAAGAAAAAACATGGGTGAGCAAAAGAGACAAATGTAAGTTAATTCAAACTTTTCTCTCGACCTCCGTAACATTCTCATGGTCGAAACGCACACTACATTGAATATTCTTGCATGGAAATCTTATGGCCGCTTGTACATACACATCAAAGTCAACGTCTAGCTAGATTTAAAAGAAAAGAAAATCGATGTTACGTTGACGTCAATGCGCTCTTTACCACGAAGACAATATTAGATATATAAAAACCTCTAAAACTATTGGATCTTCTAAAACTCTAGAATGTCGTTTAGATTGAATGCAACTTCGCGCGAAAATGCGGCTGCACAAATCTCACGCAACTGCGAGAAGTAAACAACGACATAGAACTGCACCGGCGTGGCTACACCGTCCGCTCCGCCATGCCGTGACCGAAATCGTCTGCCTCGAACAAACAAAACAGCCTGCCTCCATCCGTCAGCTATCGCACAATCAAAATATGCTCTCCGATCCAATCCTCTCACAAAAACTCGACTGTACGTCAACCGACGAAAAGAATCAAACTACCTTGGTCTTCCGAAGCAAACGAGTCCGTTCTGGGAAGCAAGGCAACCACACCAATACAATCACATGTTTGCTGGTCATCCTCCACGATCGCGCACTCGTAATGCCACACTCTCACACGCAGCCGCACCCGCCATCACCGCAGTCTTCTACTGACTGACACTTTCTCTCTCTCGCACACAACACCGAGAGACTTGAAGCGGATTGCATTTCGGATCGGTTATAAAAATAACAAATTGTTAATAGTACTTAGCTGGGATGTTGATGTTTCTCGATACAGTTGGATCATTTTGCTGGCAGAATTAGTGGTTAGTGGATTCCATTCTTAATATCACTGCTGTAAAAAACATGCTCTAAAAAGCAAGCTACCACGCATACACACTTAACCACGGTACACGAGAGAGTTGAAAAAAAAAAACAACGCCATAATCCAGTAAAATAACCACAAAACTGATTAACTGAATTTGAACTTTTTTTTTCATTACAACACCATTAACACAACGAAACCAGAAACCATTTTCACGATAACTTCCACCAACAAACTATTCCTAGCAGCGAATAGAGCCGAAACAGGTTGAAACGCGCTAAACAAAGAAGAAAAAAAAAATCAGACGAGGAGCAAAGAAAAACTCATCCGCACCCGACGAGTGTTCGGTCGAGACTCTTGATTTAATTTTTAGAACTGAACTGAACTAATTGATTTGAATTTTAGAATTGAACTGAACTGCTTGTCTCTTCCTGACTTAGGCTATATATAAGTTAAAGACCCGATCCGGGCTTTCGGATTTAAAGAGTACTCTACTCTACGACATTAGGACTAAGACTAATTTATTTACAGATTTGCTACAACGTTCAACCTTTTCTTCTCTTGCCACGCCAACATGCTTATCTCCGTCTCCTCCGTTGTTGTGGTATTGCGCTTCTGTTTGTGTTCCTCCAGTTTCCATCTTCATCGGTTTGTTTAGAATTCCTGCATTCTCGCTTTCGTCGTGGGAGTCCTTATCGCTGCTGCTTAGATTGTTGTTGGCTATTTGCAATCTTTGGCCTATCTCATGATCCTTGTCATGAATGCGTTGAGAGCATGCATCTTCTAATGTTCCCATTCTTTGTTAACAGCCAGTTGCACAGATGTTTCCTTAACTTCTCCCTTCTCCGAGTCTGAAACGTCCCGTTTCAGTAGGGTTTTGACTGCGTTTTCATCATTTTTTGACTGCGAAGTGTTATGCCTCTTTAATACAAACAAGTTCAAGTCGGACTCAATATAAATCCATGGCAGAATGTCCGGTACAATCATCGGCTCTAGTTGATGAGTTAGGGAAACACTCGTTCTTGGTGAAATCTTCAAGACGGTTCTTATCGGATATGCGGCTACACTTCTTAGTGGGAAAATTCGTCCGGTTTTGTTGATGATGGCGATGGTGGCGGGCATTTTTAGTGTTGTGTTTCTCACTTGTAAAGGTTTAACAAAAAATATATAATAACTCGTACTATCTAATTGTAGAATCGATACAATGCGAAAAATTTCCATATGATCGTGAAATGCTGATGGATTTAGATTTGAGAACTCATAGATTTGATCTAAATATGTTAGAAAAAAAAAATTTTTTTTTTACTTTACTTGTTACGAAATTCGGTTTTTTTTTGGGAAAAATTGTCAGGTAAATCGAAGTTTAACTAATTATATTTTTCTATTACTATTAATTAAGTTATCTTTTTATTCAAAAAAACTTCATTTATTTCTCGTCGCTCCACGCGGCCGTCCGCGTCGAGTGTCATACAAGAACTCTCTTAATGCTAGTTACAAAAGTCTTAAGCTAACTTAGCCAACAGTTTGTGGAGAGTTTCATTGGGAGGAGCCAAGTCGATTTCAAAGGGGAATAGCCAATCAATCGAATGCAGTGTTCGATGTGAATGGTGTCAAGAAATAGAATTGCTTACTGCGCTCATAAGCGCGCATATCGATTTCATGAGAAATCGTAAAGTGTCACGACGACTTTGTGTACGGTCGCGTATTTAATCAGAATAGAACTGGGTTTGTTTTGGTTTCTGGTTTATTGACTTTAGCTGCGCGCGACATGATGTAAGGGTGCATTCATATCGCCCGCGCATGTTGGCTTGTTTACATGGACGAATGTGGGAGAAAAACAATTAACGAAATAATGCAGTTGCGCTTGAGGAATGTTTCGTGGGAATCGTAAATTGAAGTGACCACGCATGAGTCATTTATTTTGAAACAATCAACTGCTTATGAGGAGAAGGATAATTTGTATATTGGGAGTTTTAAGATGGACTTTGGAACGGGGTTTGAAATCATACTACAATATGTTTGGAAGATATGCTGTACGACTCTAGGAATACTCAATTGAAAATAATTCAGTCAAATTTAATAATTCAAATTCGGCAAAAAAATCAGCCCTTTTTCTGCTTCTTTTTGTTTCATGCTTATAGGAATAATTTTAAACCTAACTTACTCATTGTTTTTCAGAAGACTACTTTCAGTCTGTTAGACTATTTATGATTTCGCTAAAATTATTGTTATCTAGATGTTTTATTATTTCTTCAGTTTATGATCTTATACAATTCGGTGATTTTGATCTTGTTCTATTTTTGGCAATAGAATGTGAATTGAAACATGAATGTTTTTTTTTAATTTGCCGTTCAATTTTTATTTTATAAGGTACTAGAAGAGTTTTTTTAGTCGATTTTAGGGCACATTTTATTGACTTATATCGCTGGGGCTTTTTTATGATTAGTAGACCAGAATTTCTACTAGAATCATTGGATTGTATGGATATAGTTGATAGAAGCGGGCAGAAAGAATTTTAGAATTTCCTGGAAAGGGAAAGAATATGATTATTGTTATGGTAGAAGTGATGTTTGGTTCATTTAACATTTTAGATGTGTTCGGTTCGCATTTATTGTGATGGTTGTTTTACTTTGAGATTTGTCTTATTTTACCACAACATTCATATCGCATTCGTTTCGATATCAAAATAATTTTGCCAAGTTGAATGATTTTTCTTCACTATCCTTGATATCGTAAGGAGCTTCTAAACGCTTGAAATCTGGGGGAGATAATATTGTATTATTATGTAATATAGATGATTTTAAAAACATTTCATTAGTTGTCAAGTTTCCGAATTTGTGTCTGTAGCAACGAGATATTTCGTTGCTTGTTGAGCGGAACCTTTCAACGGTTCCATCGCTTCCGTTGTTTTTATCAAGTTTATGTGAGGGTTGCTGAGTTCTGGATTTCGTATAAGTAAAATTTTCGATAATTTCTGCGTGATTTTGATTGATTCCCGTTTGTACTGTTCTATTTATTCGCTCTTTCCTATAATTATGCTCTTGTTTGTTTTGGAGATTTGTTCGATTGCTTGAATACATTTTGTTGTGTAAGACAGTTTCTAGAATAACTGGATTACTACTCGGGTTGAATAATGAAACATTTTTCGTATTAATTATGCTTGGATCGATTTGAACATTGTGATCAGTATAAGAATTTTGTGTTTTGTTCGATATTAGTGTTTTTCCGCCATGAATATTATTGATCTGAAAGTTCGTTTCAGTTCCGTTAAAAGTTTTTCTGTTCATAGGAATTCTCAAACTTCCTATTAGTAGCTCGTTGGATACGGTATCGATGATAGCGCCCAATGATTTTAAAGATTCGTATCCGATTAGACCATCAAAAAATTTATGAAATCGAAATAAAAGAAATTTCTGCCTTGGTAGTGATTTATAGTTGAAGAAAATATTGAGATCACTAAATTTGTCTCTATTATGCGATCCGGAAATGTTTTTAATTAGATGAGGTACGCAATTAATTTTCATTGTGGGGTGAATATGCTCTGGTGAAATATAATTTTTATTAGAGCCAGTGTCGACAAGAAATTTTAGATTTCCAATTTGTGTTTTAATATTCAGATATGGGAGAAAACTGTTTTCTTTATCATATGAAAGAGGTCTGAATCCCTCTGAAAATTTTAGATTTTGCTCTGAGAAATTATGGTTTTGTTTGAGGCCAGATGAAATATATTTGTGGTTGGGGTATGAATCCCACTGAAAATTTAGGTTATCCCTTAATTCAGGAGTGTTTTGAGTAATAGCGGATTTATTTAATGAATACTCGTTATAGTTAATGGCATTACTGTCAGGAGATACTTTACCTACGTGTTCCCTATTCTGGATCTCTTCTTGGTAATGAATTCGATTGTTTTGAAAAGGTTGGAAATTGGGGGTAGAACGTTGATTATAATTTGTTTTTGTGGGTTGTTTTTGATTAATGAATCGCGAAGAACCTAACTGATTAGTATTAATCAATGAAGGCCGATTTTGTTTGTAATCTGTTCTGAAAGGTTTTTTGTGCATGAAATATGATTGCTGCTGTGATTGTTCTCTAAATGAATTGTTTTTCGTAAAAGGGACCATTCTTTGTGGAAAACTTTCACGTCGTCTTTGTATGGCGTTGTATTGATCTAAAGCACTTTCGTAGGCTTTTAAAAGACTATCAGGTCGATAAATGCGAGTTAATGACGATAAATTCGCATGTAAGCCATCTATGAAAGCATTTGTAATCATGCTCTCGTATGTTTTTATAAGAACTACAGCGCATACTTTTGTCTCGTCGTTCAACAAAATTTTCGCCTTTATATCAGCTAATAAGTTTCGGCACTCTTCATAATACGAAGTTAAATCTTTTGAACCTTGTTTCAAGTAAGGGATACTTGTACAAAGTGTGGAAAGATCTCTTTTGTCGCCAAAAGAATCTTTTAAAGCAGATTTAATTGCCGACCAGTCTAATTTTGTATGACTATTTACAAGAGCGTCATTAGCTTCATCTATAATTTTGTCTCTGATGATGCTCACCCACAAAGGCATTACATCATTAATCAATTGTTCATTGTTAATTATGTTCTTGATGAATTGGATTTTTTGATCCACCGATTCTAGCCATGAAACTAGCATTTTCGGCTCTCCCGCGAAATTTGGGATCATTTTAATAGGATCAGGGATCCTTAATTTATCAAAGTTATTAACCGCGTTCTGGGAGTGATTACCCACTAATGGTAATTCCAAATTCGAAAGTCGCATATGCTGTTTTTCAAGCAAAAGGATTATTTCCTTTATTTGTTTTTGGATTGATTCCGCCATTTTGCGAGTAATCATCCGTTTATTAAGCTAGTTCTATTTGTATAAAAAAAAAAGCATAAAACTTTAAGACTGAATACGCAATAAATGCGGTAAATTGGATCACGTTTTTATTGGTCTTAGTAGTAAATAGTAGAAATATATAAAATATTACTTACTTGGTGCTCCGGCGAAGGCGAAAGATGTGTTTTCCTCACTATATCACACTCGTTTTACACGTTTAATGTTTAACACACACCACAGTTCAATCAGTTCTTAAAGTTCATCGGTATTCCCCCGATAAAAAAAAACACTTAAACGTTTCGCGGCCGGAACTACCGACTGCGCCAGTTAAAGACCCGATCCGGGCTTTCGGATTTAAAGAGTACTCTACTCTATGACATTAGGACTAAGACTAATTTATTTACAGATTTGCTACAACGTTCAACCTTTTCTTCTCTTGCCACGCCAACATGCTTATCTCCTTCTCCTCCGTTGTTGTGGTATTGCGCTTCTGTTTGTGTTCCTCCAGTTTCCATCTTCATCGGTTTGTTTAGGATTCCTGCATTCTCGCTTTCGTCGTGGGAGTCCTTATCGCTGCTGCTTAGATTGTTGTTGGCTATTTGCAATCTTTGGCCTATCTCATGATCCTTGTCATGAATGCGTTGAGAGCATGCATCTTCTAATGTTCCCATTCTTTGTTAACAGCCAGTTGCACAGATGTTTCCTTAACTTATATATATATATATAAATTTTGAAGGGAAAAACCATCTCCCTTTCCTCTTCTTACAGATTACCAGATTACTAGATTACCAACCACGTGGTTATCTGCCTTCGAATTTCTCAGCGTGGAATTTTTCCCAGCTGTTTCCTATTCAGATAGCCGAAACATATCGGATATCTGTATTCCCGCATGGAACCTTTTCCACTTGTTTGTGGCCCTATGCTTCTCCCGTCATTCGCGCTTATCTCTGGTGCGCCGAAGAGGACGGGACCTAAACAAATTAGTGCGCTTCGCGCATGTTTACGCCTGTCGTAAATCACCACCCTTTGGTGGTCCCTATCGAGAACTCTCGCCTCGTGTTTCATAGGTAAATATTAATGACACCCGAAAGGCGGGTTCAAGTAGATAAGATTGCCAGCCGAGGAATTTTTCAGTTGCGGCCTCCTATCCCTTCTATACAGTGGCTAATCTACGCTACCGCAAGAATCTAAAGTAAACAAGTGCGTCTACACACCGTCTAATATTAGCGTGAGACCTTTTTCTTCTTTATTTATGACTCTTCCATTCGCATCGTCATCTGTATTTGCCGTAGAAGGAAGACCTAAGCCACTTGAGTGTATTTTCCCCCGGAGGGTTTATTGCTTTTCATAATATTTATGGCTTCTCTTGCATGATTCTATTCTCGTGAGCGTCATAAATTATGCGCTTGCACTTATCTCATACAGACCCAGGCTGAGTCAAAGCATATGCTCGCCTGAATCTGTTTACAAACAAATTTTTTGTCTATAATTGCCCTAGCTCGCTTTGGTCTGGTTATCATGGTCCCTTTGGCTGGCATCAAATAATTTTATTCCTTTATTTTAATATAATTGCGCCAAATGCGCTACAATATCAAATTTACATTGCGCCTGGAAGCGCTCCTATCATTTTATAATTTTTAATTTTACTGGGTCCGTAACAACCATGATACACGGTCACCATGATACATCATGATACACGGTCGCCATGATACATCATAATACATGGTCGCCATGGTACAGGATCACGTCACGGCCGCCATGATATACTTTCGATACACTCACGGTCGCCATGATACGTCCTGTCACGGTCGCCATGATACATGCCTGCCCGTTAGGCATGTAACGTTCGAGGATATCGGATTCAACGATATACACGAGTTGATGTCTGACACAGGAATGTTTTGTGTTAAATTAGAATTCGGATTGATTAGTATGCTACACTGGTGGGAAAACTTCGTTTCCCAAACAAGAACATTATATTGCCAGCCATCTGTTCACATATGCTCCGGTCGATAACTCTCTATTTCTTGTTCTATCTGTTCTACGTCTCCATAATACATGGAATTTTCCATTAGGATGGAAAATTCCGATTTTCTTATTTGAAAATTCATAATCGGATTTTTCCCTATATCCTCATTGAATAAATATGAAACTGTTCATACTTACTCGTAGAGGGGCGTTTCATTCGAGAATATGGTCGCTGCATCTGTTTTAATTCGAGGTCCATCGCAGGTGAGCCATATGGGCATCATTTGAAAATGCCTCCTACCGCCCCTTATTTAGGCCTTTCGCCTGTGAAAATCCTTAATTCTAGTTACCTTACAAAATTTATTTAAGGAGGAGCGCTACAATTTAATGAATTTACTTTTTATCGAAATCCAATCGCGACGGCGAAAGAGTTATCTTTTGGAAATCTGAGAAAGTGACCGGGAGAATTCTATATATTCTATTCGCGTTATCCTTGGGAAACCTGAGATGGTTTGCACGGACTTCGTATATGAATCCAATCGCGACGGAGAATATTTGCTGCCGCGTTTGAAATCACATCTGCAAATGCAACGGATCTTTTTGCTACTTGATCATCTTTGGTTCGGAGCATTGTTGCCTTTTTATTTCCATTTCTCTTACACATTTATACACGCTTCTGAAGTCCAGTAACGGATTTGTAAAGTTCAACATAAGCATAATAGAAATTGTCACGTTTTGCGGCTTAAGATGTAAGATGTAAGATGTAAGAAACAGTCTTCAATGTTTCTTACATCTTATCGGTCCGTAACTGGATCCTATCTACGCTAAGCCCACTCACACTATCCACTGTAGTTTTCTATTATCAAAATAGATTGGAATACTTACCTCCGTATTGCTTCGTCTCCACGGATCCCAACTGTACTGCAAAGTTCTCGCTACAGTCGATATGAAATTGAATCGGCTGTGATCTAGTGCAAGCGCGGTTTAAGGACCGTATCGTTAATTATGGGTACGCTCAAAACACAGCTTTATTTCAAATATTGCATTTATTTTTCAGTTCTGATATCAAAATATTGTATCTTATGAATGAAAGAAAGGAGTAACAGTAAAAAATAATCAAGATTCTGATTTTCGCGCCAATGATCGCACCTGCTTCTTGATGTCCCTCATTAGGTTCTGGACAACCGTCTCATCGACTTGTTTGCTCACATTTATCCAATCCTTTTTGAACTGCTCAAGGTCATCGGCTGCCTTGTCCTTCTTCCGCAGTCGTCCCTTCATCAAAGCCCAAAATTTTTCAATAGGTCTTATTTGCGGACAATTTGGAGGATTCATCTCCTTTTCCACAAAATCGACATTATTCTCGCGATACCAATCCAAGGTCAAACGTGCATAGTGGCATGATGCCAAATCAGGCCAAAATAGTGTCGGACCAGTGTGCTTTCGGATGAGCGGTAACACACGCTTTTGGAGACATTCTTTCCGGTAAATTTCACCATTCATATTCCCGAGAGTGAAGAAAGGAGATGATTTCATGCCACATTGACAAACAGCTTGCCAAACCAGCACTTTCTTACCGAATTTTTCGCAAAAAATTGACTTCTCCGCGTTCGGGACATCTGTTCCTTGCTTTACAGTGTAAAACTGTGCCCCAGGAAGAGTTTTGTAGTCCAGTTTGACGTAGGTTTCATCATCCATGACGATGCACAGTTCGCGTTTGCTTAAAATCCCATCGTAAAGCTTACGGGCACGGGTTTTCACGGAACTTGCCTGAATTTGGCTGCGTTTGGGACATTTTTGCTTTCTATATGCCTTCAGTGAGTTACGTTCTTTGGCACGTTGAACCATACCGATTGATGTTCCACACTTTTTTGCGCAATCCCGTATCGATAATTCCTTTTTTCTTTCAAATTGCCTGCAAATCTTTTTATCCAAGTTTGGCTTGGATGGCCCAGGTTTTCTGCCGCGACCGGGTAGATCCTTCAATGTATTATACATACCAAATCGCTTGATAGCGTTTTGGACCGCATGGACGCTTACTCCTTCCGCCTTCGCCAATTTTCTCATTGATATTCCTGTTTCGGAGCAGTATCTGGTCACAATGGATTTTCGTTTTTCTTCTGTTAGCCCTCTCATGATTGCACTTTTAGGAAAAAACGATCTTTTAACAATGCTAACTGAACGCTAACTGTGTCAACAACAGGAGAAAAATAAACAGCTGTCAAAACAAGCTATAGTCTTTTTCAGACGGAGACTCTAAGGCGTACCCATAAATAACGATACGGTCCTTAGGTACTTGGTTTTTCTTTATAAATAATAACACAACTTTTTCCTTTCTGCAGGAGACACGACTGTCCTCCTGCGTGGTAGACGATCGACTCCCTTTTATTTTCCTCTTTTATCCTCTGTAAAAGATCTAAGGGAATTAACTCCCCTAGAAGCTTGCTTGGCAAGACTAATACTTGGTACTAATGGGACAAGCCCCTAATGAGTTAAAAATAAAAACAACTTTATTTTGATGAGAGCGAGGCTGTAATCTAGGGAACTCGAAATTCCCTAGATGCTTGCTATGAAGGCAAGACTTTTCGCTCGTCCTCTCTCGAGCGCTTTGTGATTAATCTAGGGAACTTATTTCCCTAGATGTCGTCAATTGAGGCCTAAGAATCACGGGAGTCAAGATGCGACGAAGCCAGGGAACCTATTTCCCTGGACTTGTTTGATCTCTTACGGGCTAAGCCCCTTCCAAAATTCTCGTAATCACGAATACGTTTCAGAATCAGACGGCTCCAGATTGGTCCGTCCGAGTGAAACTCGTAACTACTTTCGGATGGGAAAATTTGGGTCGTTTTGGTTATACCTTTATTTCGAGTTCCTTCCCTGTTAGGAACTCTGATAGTGATGGTTGCCGGTCTCCTCGGGCGCTTGTCTCGTAGAGTTAGAATAAAATGATCTTACGTTTGGATTTTTAAAGTTGAACTTAATTAACTTTATTTTAACAAGTTGGACTTTTGTAATTGAACTGAATTTGAACTTTAAATCCAAAATATTGAACTGATTTGTTGAAATAAGAAATTGAACTTCTTAGATTTGAATTTGAACTTGAACTGATTTTCTGGGCAAGAATCTTAAGTTTATATACCCGAGATTCCTACCCAGCCTAAAATTGTGAGGGAGAAAAAAGATCTCCCTCCCCTGCTCAGACAACCGAGCCGTGGTTTGTCTATCTCCTATTTCTATCCGCTTGTTTTGCGGTCCTTCGCCCTCACTTAGAGGGTTCAATAAAATTAGGCTGCCTGATAAATCTTACCCGCCTGTTCTGAGCGGTTCTAATCTTATCTACCAGCGTGGGAATTTCTGTTTCTCTTCCTCCACTACGCCACCGCGTAGGGTCTCAAACTAATAAATAAATGCTGCTTATCGCTTAAACGCATGCGTTTAGCGTCCTATTCTTTCTTCGGCCCTTCGCTCTCATGCGATAAGGGGCGAGACCATGCGGCTAGCAATTAGACTTTGCCTTCCGCACGGAAACCTAAACAAACATATCATCTTGCACGCTCTTTTTCCTTCTTCGCCCTCATGCGATAAGGAACGAACTTGGCTAATTGCCGTCAATAAAGATGTTCTAGTCTGACGCATCAGAACCTAAATAAACAAGTGCAAGATGTTATTTTTGTTTTTCGTCTTTCTTATCAACATCTGGTTGAAAAGAACCTAAACTTGTCGAACGTATTTATCGTTCGCCTAAGCTGAGTCAAAACATAATCCACTTGGGTTTTATTGAAATTGCTATGTGCCTCTTCGCATAGCATTGAAGTGGTGCAATAAATCACGCGTTATCTTCTAAGCTAAGGAAGAGAAACAGTCCGATTTCGCTGGTATTGATTGTTTACATCTGTTTTGAAAATGCGCCTATCGCGCTGCCTATGCGCTTATTTGTGTTTGAAATAACTTTTATTACCGGCCCTGCTATCTAGGTCCGTAACAGAGGCTCTTCGTTTATTGAACACTAAAAAGGGACTGGACATTATATCTATGCTAGAGTCTTACAAAGCCTGGCTCTAGCATTATCTCATTTTACACGTTATCTCGTCTCGTTCTTATCGCATCTCTTTCGTTATCTCCTTATGGTAACATGTGACAAGGGTCTGGTTTTTATAACGGGTCGTTATTCCAGGATGCGTGCTGACGGAATGGTACAGTACCGATTGCTGCACTGTGTGTTAACTAATGAACGAACAACCCTGGGTAGGGCAGCTACAAAACTTCAACCTCGTCCAGCTCCAGAGCGGTCCGGTGAAGCGAAGCAAGTAGTCTGCTTTTGGATTTGGGATTTGTTCGTTACTTACTAATTGGTTTGAACTCCTTCCTTTTTAGGAGTTCCGACGTGTCCTTGGTATTTCGAACTGACGAGATTTGATGACCTTTGAATCTGAACTGATGGTTTCTAGAATTGGACTTGAGAACTGGATTTTCGGAAGAATGAATCGAATTTTACGATTTGAAATCAGAATTTGAATCTTGTAATTGAACTAGTTTATTTCTACAAAACTTAGACTGTATAAAATATGAGTTCGGGAGCGGTGATAGAGTTTTAAAAAAAAGAACAACTGCTCACGTCGATGGTAAATACAAGACTGGCTTTATTTCTTAACTGTCCCTACAAGCTAAGCTCAATTCTAATTTACATTTCTTATGCTGCGAAAACTTCCCACACGTGTTCTTCTCTTCATTCACTCGTGTGTTGAACGAGATGATCTTCATGCTGGTGCACATGTTGAGTGTCCGGAGGTTCTATCGCTTCGTTGCTTATGTTGCTGTTCGGTTTATTGCGCATATAGTTTCTTACGCTTATCAATGGGTTCCTTGTTGATGCAATTTGATCTTGTGACGAGGCAGCGATTCGATTCTGTTCCGTCGTCCACCAGCTCCCAACATCTTCGATCTGCAACGGCCCAAGTGGTCTAAGGTCATAATTAATAACAACTTTTCACTTCAAGCTGTGAGTTGAGACTGTCTTTTTATTCATCAAATTCTCTTAACGAAACATTCTTAATCCTAATTCCTACACCCAAAATAAATAATTAGCACACTTTTAGGCTTCCCAAAAAAATACATTGGGGTGAAGGTGGAAGCTAGCCACAAATGGCTGCCACAATGGCGCTCATTTCTTTCATAAAAAAAAATCAATAATTTTGCGAAACAGTGTGGAGAAAATGATCATTTTCGCACACTTCCCATGAAGTAATATCAGCCAAACTCTAATCGATTACTCACAAGATATTAAATTTTCATCTGCTGTCGCACTGTATAGTGAACAACGTCGGAAAACTCGAGCAAGTGCTCTGAAAGTTAAATTTTCATTTTTCAATCTTCGACAATGGTTGTGTTTGTATTGGTGAAAGCATCGTTATTTTTTCGACACTGATGCCAGACAACATCATCGAAACATCTATCAAAACCACTCAATAAAATGTTATTCCTGAGTCATAGCGTTTCATATCATGAAAATCAATAGAATAAAATTGTGTTGATATCAATACAATCATTATTTTTACGTTTAATGGGTCTATAATGTAAGTTTTAGTAACTTCAACATTGGGTAAGAAAATTGTATTGCAGAGCTCGGAACACTGCCACGGCTGCCTATGCTTTCAAAAACAATAAACGGAAAAGTACTACATTCAATCAAAATGTCTCGGCCAACGAAGAGAAGAGTTAAGGCTCTCCAACGTGAATATGTGAAAACAATACGACCAACGAAGGAAAATATGAAGGAATTATCAGCATGCGGAAGAACTTGTTAATATCAAAAGAGGCCCAATTCGCATGTGTTATAAATTTGCTCATGTTACGCTCGCGTATAATCAGTATTGTCAGTGTCAATGAAGCGCCACACAGTCTGATAAGTGAATTGATCTATTTACATGTGCTTCGCTCTTCTCTCACAAACACTATTACCCCATTTTTACACGTGGGTTTACCTATACTACCACTATGGCTAGCTTCCACCTTCACCTTAAATGAACTTAAACATGTCATTAGAAGAGCTATCCGGGGAAGCCGTTCACACACTAGTACAAAATTTCCCCAATGGAGAGGCGAGTTTTTGTATAACATGTACGACAGAGCATCCAAAAATAGGGGAAACATTTTAACTTACGCATACATCAAAGAAGTTAACGTTAATATACTATTTTACGCTCTACGTTTTGCTCTCAGCAAATACTGTCCCTGTATATCTATAAGATTGGTTGCGTTTTATAATGTAGGGTAATATTCACGTGCATTGGTATTAGTGATCACGTAACATAGAGTGGAGGTATCTATAGGACGACTTAAGATGGACAGTTTGATTTCATGGCTGATGTGTTTATATGACGTGCAAAAACTAGAAAATTATAGCGCACGAAACGATAAACAGTGGGTTTTGTTTTTTATACAACTATTTTCATAGTTATATTCTGAAAGAACTAAGAGCGAGTCTCAAATGAAGTGTGATTTTGAATGTGAATGCGTGACAGCAGTGATAACGGGACTGTAAATTCCAATTAATAGTTCCGTTATCACTACTGCCACATATTCAGCGCAGCATTACCAGAAACAGCGGCTACGCGTGCAGGTTGCACTCACGCACACATATGCAAGTGACAATATTGATACCCATACATGTACAATTCTATGCTAACACTCTCACAACTAAAATGAAAGTTCAACTAATACACATGAGAAGCCTGCTCCATACATACAAGCATTTCACTCTCTCAAAAAGATCATATCTGGGATGATTTTTTTCTGCGCATTTGCCTCCTTAAGGCAGGAAAAAGCATGTTTTGTGCTAAGGATGACTTATTTTCTATCAATGCTAGTTTGGGTGTACCAACAAACTCTGTTATTCTAGGGAATTATTTCCCTAGAAGCTTGCTTCAAGCAAGACTTCTTTCACGCACCTGTTAATGTGGTAAAAAAGGGGAATTCGGCTTACCATATGCTGACCCGATCGCTGGCGTGAGTTGCTCCGGTGGTATATTGCCACGTTAACCTCTAGAGACGATGACCACTTGTTTTTACCCTCTTCCTTTTTGTCAGTCACTGAAAGCCAAATGACACCGCAGCGACAAGAACACGTGAAAATGTAACCCGAACAAACCAACCTGCACTACTGAGACACTTAGCGAAACCGAAAACCCTTTTTCGTTGAACTTTTACATCGAACTTTATTTCTTCGATTACACACTTGAACTAACTTAATTCTACAATTCTACTTAGAGCTTATAATACATTTCTAAGCCTAGCTAAAAAGAGAGAATCAATCTCCCTTTCCTACTCATTCAGATAACCAACCACGTGGTTATCTGCTCCCTGTTCTCAGCGTGGGATTTTTCCCAGCCTTTTCTATGCCTACTCATGCGTCATAAGAAGACGAGACCTAAACATACATTTTTATCACCTCTTGGGTGGCCCATATTGAGTGCTCTCGTCTAGGGTCTTATCTACAAACATTTTCATTCTTGTTTCCATCTTTCCCGCCGGTATCTGTGTTTACCGTAGAAGGAGGACCTAGACCAATCGAACGTATTACCGTTCGCCCAAGCTAACTCGAACACAGCCCGCTTGGGTTTGTTTATTGATAGTTGCTATGCTTCTCCTCGCATAGCATTCTGTTTCTACATGTTTCTAGCGCCATGAATCATGCGCGCTCTTATCGCTTGAACACATGCGTTCAGCGTCCTATTTAGTTGCCCAATCTTCATTCGGTTCTTGTTTGTTTTTCTTTTGCCTAGCGAGCTAATCTCGGCGAAGGGAGAAACATGTATTTTGCTGGCTGATTTTATTTGATTTGAATTTAATTAAAATGCGCCTATTGCGCTATAATTTTAATTTATACTTTGCGCCTGATTGTGCTTCTAATTCTACCATCTAAGCGGGTCCGTAACAAACTCAACTAACCTTTCTTGGAAAATTCAATTTTTTTATCCATCGAATCAAGTCACGAAAAAGAAAGAAAGAAAGGAGAAAGGGAATTATCTTACTGGCATTTGTTACGTTCGTTATTAAATCTTTTCGGTTCGATTTTATTATGCACTTGTTTGCGCTTTATGTCCGACCCTTCTGTCTAAGCTGGGTCCGTAACAACGCAATTGTTCGATATATAATTATGCTTCCATTCGCGAAAGCAGAGTTTCTTTCCAGAAAAACAGGCAAGACTGTTTCTTCTGATGGTGGTGTAAGAACTGATTTATTTTGGCTTAAACTTCTTTACTGTCCATATGATAGCCAAAGCCTCCTTTTCCATAGCAGAGTAATTTGATTCCGTTTTATTGAGAGTGCGGCTGGCGAAAGCGATAGGTTTTTCGTTTTTGTGAGAGGACAGCGCCGAGTGCGTAGTTACTCGCATCGGTCGTTAATATAAAAGGGAGTGAAAAGTTAGGATATGCCAGAATTTGGTGAGAAGAAAAAATGTTTTTTAATCTTTTAAAAGCCTCTTGATACTCCTGATCATTTAAGTTTACGTTTTGATCTTTTTTCAGGTATATAGTTAGGGGTTTAGCAATTTTTGAATAGTCTTTGATAAATCTTCTATAATAGCCAGTTAAACCCAAGAATTGTTTGATTTCTTTTTGGGTCTTCGGTAACTGCCATTCTAGTATTTTGTTAATTTTACGTGGGTTTGGTTTGATCCCTTCTTGTGTAATAATGTGTCCCAAAAATTCAGTTTCATGTTTCAGAAACTCGCACTTGTCTAATGTTGATTTAGAGTCCATTGGTATTGGTGACAATGTCTCAAAATTTTTTTTTTTTTTATCCAGTTCATTTATTTGTAAGGCTCAAACGCATAAGCTTTGCGGAGCCGCTAATTTCAAAATTATTTACGTTCAGAACCAGTTTCTGAATGTTTTCTGTATCTGGTGGTTCACGATTTTCGGTTCTTATTCGAAAAGTAAAAGTTTTAAAGTTTTGAGCTTGATAAAGTCCAGGCTCAACAATAATTTCTTCTATATGTTTTGATGGTTTTTCTACGAACCGATCTCCATTTTTATCGCATGGTATAGTGATTAGGTGGTTGAATTGTTCCAACTCGTTTGTAATGTTATGTTTGGAAAATTCAATTGTTTTGCCGTTTATTTCCAGTGTACCAAATTTGTAATTAATTTTCCCATTATATTTTGATAATGTTCTTGAACCGATTAGTCCATCAAAATAAGAGTGAAATTCAAGCTCATATACTAATAAGGGAGGAATTCCATGTAATATTGGTGCTTTTCCTTTTCACTTAGAGTAAAAGAGAGAGAAAAAAGAAGAACTCACCTTTTTTTTACAATCATGTCCTATGGTTCGCGGTGAACGATTCCGGTTTTCCGGATGCCTGCGAGCGGAGGGGTCCTCAACTCCGAACGGCGGATTTAATCCTTCGGCCGTAGATGCTTGCGCGGAACCACTTTTAATACGCTTTTCTTAACGTATTACTTCCACTATTAACACTCGCATGGTCACTTCACACGATTCCGGACGGCTGCGCCAATTATGCTTCCATTCGCGAAAGCAGAGTTTCTTTCCAGATAAACAGGCAAGATTGTTTCTTCTGATGGTGGTGTAAGAACAGATTTATTTTCATTCCGTTTACAATGATGAAACTTATCTTAGAAGGCAAAGCAGAAGGTTTATCCTTACTCATTCTACTTTGCAATTTGCTTTCCCTGTTGGTCTAGCTAGAAAGGTAAACTAATCTCATCTGCCTGCCAGTTTATATTTATATTCTATATTCTATGTACAAAGTTAGCTTACAATTTACCCTATCTGCCTATCTCTATGTTTTTCCTCTTTCCTGTTTCTCTGTAGCCGTTTTATGACCTCGACACAAGTCCTTATCTGTGGCCGCATTTATCGTTCGTCAGTTGCGTTTGCCGCATGGTGTTACTCATGTTTAAATGTTTAGTTAATGGCCAAACATGAATCCGTGGTATCCGCTTTGTCTCCTGGCGATAAATGGTTTTGATGACGTTGGTCGATGCTGGAGGTTCATCTGTGGTGGTGATAACTTGTGTGTGCTCTTGGTGGAGGCAATGATGCAGTGGTCGGTTTCATATAAAATCCTGCATTCTTTAATGGCGCATGAGCCGGCTCATAAACTTGTTTAACTTGATTGGGATTATATGTCACGCCATATCTTATACCTTTAATATATGTGTGCTCACCATCAGATACATAATCATCCTGCTTTGCTAGTCGTGCTTGATATCTGGTGTTTGTGTCAACGTACTCATGATAACTCTGTCGCTGCTGGTCTATTTGCACACGCCCTATAGCGGTTATTAGATCAGCTCGTTTATCTGATCGATCAGGCATTGAATCAGACATTTTGTTTAATGAATTCAGGGATCAGATATCCAGATAAACACCGATACAAGAGTCACTTCTTAATACGTTAATGTGAATTGTTTCAGAAACAATACAGTATAAAAGCAGGAATGACTTCAAGTGGTGATAACTTGTATACGCCAAATTCTTACCCAGTCCAAATCTGTAAGGGATAGAAAATATCTCTCCTTCCTACTCAGATAACCGAAACCGCGTCGGTTATCTGGCTCTTTGGTTGTGGTGTGGGAATTTCCCAACTCTATTCTTATCTCTACGCCACCGCGTAGAATTGCACTAAACATTTGTTTATTTCTTCTCTGCCCTTCGCGTTCATTCCATACGCGATAAGGGCAAGACCTAAGCATATTCACCTCTCGGTGGCCTAAATGGTCTTATCTAACTAAAAAAAAAATGTAATCATTCTTTCCTATGGGCTGTCCTCAACAGGATATTCAGATATTATGATGGAGAGTAATTGCATGAAACAGGAAGCAGGTTTGCGATGCGTTTCGAGTTTTTGTTTGCAGCACAATGGAATCATAAAATAAAATGAATCAATTTCCAGATTGCAGTTTTATTCCAGGTTTTATTCCTGTATATTTTTATCGGCCTTTCACTTAAATACTAGTTTACAATTCTTAACTTAACTCTACACATAATAATTGCTGCTTGTTACTGGGCGGAGCATCGCACAGGGAAATGATGAAAGTGGAAAATGAAAGAGATAGAAGGAGGACGGAGAAATGTTGTTGTGTTTGTAAACGGGTTTCCGCCTTGCTTACACAAACATGACTCAATTAGGTCGAGAAATGAAACTGGTGCTTGCGTCGTGTGACGATTTGTTCACATGACGGTGCAAGTGTCGTGTTTATTTCTTGTTTGGGAAAAGGTTGTTTCTTCGGTCATGAATTGTTTAGTGAGCGACTAATCATTTATGACCTGTGGTTAACGAGGATTTGGGATAATTGCATTTCACTAAGTGTGAAATAAAAGGAAACATTCGTGGTTGAGGGTGTTAAGAAAGGACTTTGAGAAAGGACATATCTGGAAGGCGTAATGCCACATGGGTTTCAAATTACGGTTATTCGTGGTAACACATGTCCTACACGGTTCCCGGACTAAATCGCAGAAGAAAACGACTGCAATAGAAACAACCACTCAGAAAAGTGTAGTAGGCTAGAATATTGTGGCTCAGTATTGTATTTCAAAACAAAAATCAACCGGGCAAACGTAATGCATCAGGCAAATGTATGTTGTCCGACGCTTGCTAAAGCTCGCTTGGACATTGCTAAAGGATTATATCCTATGTTTCAAACTAACCGAGCAATCAGTGGAACACAGGTTTGCGTGAGAGACAGCGCCGCTTCTAACGGCAGGCCGACGATGGAGTCGGATAGCGTCATCTTGGTGGCTTGGGGTGCCTCGATTCCTTATCCTCGTTAAATTACATTGACCTCAGAATAAATTTCGAAAAACGAAAACGAGAAAATAAATTTATAATAGAAATGTGAGGCATTTATACACATAATGTTTTTCCCCGAGCCACAATATTTCTAGCCTACTACACTTTTTGCTAAGCGGTTGTTTCTGTTGCAGTTGTTCACTTTGGCGATTTATTCCGGTCACGGTCCTACACTACACTCTGTCCAATTCCTAAAAGACCATCTCGAATATACTTCGTTGTAACACAAACAGTTAGAATTCAAACAAGATAATTTCACACATTGTCGAATACTTAGAATAAAGTATACTTAATGTCAATTTGGTAGTTTGTTTATTGGGCTTACATATGATAATTTCAGTTGTCCAGTTTTTATAAGACCATTTCAAAATTCATATGGATTATCAATGAAAAATTCAAAACAATCGGTAGATTTGCATGTCAATAATTGGTGAATAACCTAGAAATTCGTGTTGGCATACTTTTTACCAAATTCTACAGAACGGATTTCTCGATATTTTCCCATATCTCCGAAATTGTAACATTGAGTTCATCAAGCGTGGTTTACTGCTTTCCCTCAGCGTAGATTCTGCGCACTAGGAATCGCCAAAGATTTTCAACAGGATTCATGTCTGGAGAGCAAGTCGGCCAGGCAATAAGTCAAGTTTTTGGTCCTTAACACGTTAAGGACCGCACGTTTTGGGGCAAACTTGAACGCTTCATTTGTTCGGATTCCACGAATGAGATCGTTTCCTTCGATGTGGATGAGACGAAGGCGAGCCATCGGTAGGCCTTGTTAGATTGTTGGCAAACCTAGGCCAAACCTAAATTTAACCTTCAAGTGTAGAAAACACGGGTTATTTCGTGATCCATCCGTAACAGACGGAACGCGAAACACGAAAAATCTCGTGGGCGGTCCGCAATGGTTAATCCATTGCTTCATTTTCTTGCTGGTATGACTAGCGTCATTGCGGTAGGAAAGAAGATTCAAGAATTTGTATCTAATCCTTGCTATTCATTTTGAAGTATATGTGAAAGCTATTTTGAGTTTTCCGGTTGCACAGAATCCCGTCCAAACCATGCACGAGCTTCCACCAAAGTTCCTGGTTGGAAAATACTGTTCCTCCTTCCGTAAATCACGCCAGTACTCGTTGAAACCATCAGTACCATCCAAATTGAACTTTTTTTTGACACTGAATATAACCAAGCGTATTTAGAAGTAAAAAAAATGCCGTCTTACATTGAAGAACTTTTCGTTATAACATATAGTGAAATGTATTCTTTCGACAACATTCTTTGTCATGAGTCATGACATACCATGTCCCACTTTCGGTTCATGTGAGCTGTACACTTTCGGCACCCCGGGGTGCTGAAAGTCAAGGGAGTTTCTTTCTGAACAACGACTACATTGGTCAAGATTCGGAATATAACTAAACTTTATTTTAATTAAAATGAATGTTGTAGCTTGTTATGTCAGCACAAGCTTCTTGATTATTTTCGCAGTACTTCGCTGCGTTTGCACAAAATGTGCCCTCCGGCGTTGGTGCATGCGGCATCAGATCACGCTGCTGTTGGTCGAGCGCGCCCCACGCTGAGCCGCTTCCAATTGCTGAAGTCGTTTGGCGTTCCTACGCCAGTGGAAAATTATGATGGCGATAACGATCGCCACGATGAATGCGCCATCCAACGAATACGATGCCGCATCGTGCATCGATATGGTGTTTTCCAACTTATCGCTTCCAAACATTGTTGATTGAAGGTTTAACGTTACTTGATCCAGGACTCCGGGGATCATTACGTTTTATGACTTCTTGGGAAGTCCAAAATTGCTGACGCGTGTTCCCGTTGGTGGGAAATTGAATAATTGGCGAATTGCTTGCATGCGCATGGCTCAAATTATGATGGCGTGGACCGTGCTCCGATTTGGTCGCTTCCCATGGGAAATCGATTGATTATTTTATTACGCGTGTGGCTCCGATTACGGAGTCAATGACTACTCCTGTTCGTGAACACTTCCACCATTTATTTACTTATTACTTATTAAAATTTCTGTCATTTATTCACCTAACAATTCTTATTCCATTGTCAGACTTTGCGCATGTCATGACTCTTGTTTTTTATCTTGAACTACAAAATCGATAGAAGAATGTGACAATACGAGGGATTTTCAAATTCAACATTTTATAAGGTTTCACAATTCATCTGGGGTAGTCGCCCCTTCAGTAGAACTTCATCAGTAATGTTCCGGTTCCGGTGTTCTCTCCAAATTTTGTCGTTACTCAGTATCAGGTATACCAATGTTATACAAATCCTTGTTGCCATGTGGAAATCCTCCTTGATTCGCCATCGATGATACTGGTAGGGTTGGTGATGGAACTCATCCACATTTTCAAATGCGTATTTGAAGACCGAACATGAGTCTCCATTCTGCAGCACTCCAGATGTACTAGCTACTGTTCCGAGCATTTCTCCACTTTCCCATTTGCTTGGTTCATTTCTACATACATCAGAATTACTTTCCCTAGTCAAATTACAAATTTTCAATGTTCGGCATGTGATTGATTTGTCCATAAACTGTTCGATTTTCCATTTTCGCTTTTTAACCTGAGTTTCGTATCGCGAAGAGTCTGGGTAATCCATTTCCATTTCAATGTTTTCATCATCTGGGTGTCAACTGACTCACCCTTGCCCCAGTAGGTAAAATCACCATACACCTTGCGCAAGTATGATTTGGGTTGTTCCTTTACTTCCAATTTGGGTGATGTTTTACTTTTAGTTTTCTCGGTTTTCTCAGAGGACTTCTTCAATGTTTCTTCTTCGTCAACATATGTGGACTCGGGATCGGTCTTATCCTTGATATCGGTCTCCAATTGGTCCTGATTGGATTCCTCTCCATTGACAAACGGTGATCCTTTTCTCATGGATTCGGAGTTCTGTTCAGTGATTGTTGCTAAAACAGAGTTATCATTTTCTGAGTTCGCAGCCCATCCCTTCGGCAATGTCGCTGCAAAACTTATCTGTATTTCCCCTTTGCTGGATCGATTTATGTTCTGCTACTATATTTTCAGGAGTTGTTCTTTCAGAACATCTACTTTTTGTGTTTTCGATTAGCGCATCGATTGTGCTAATTTCATTCGGTAATCCTAAACGTGCTTTACCTGTTAGTCGCGTTCGTAAAAATTTGATAGCGACTGTAAGATGTTCCGGCTGCGTAAATTATTTTAAAAGGTAAGCCGAATCGACAAATGCATTTTAACTATCGGGCGATCCGTCGTATGTTTGGAGGATCGCCGTCACTGTTTTAAGATCAAATTGTGTAGCCATGATGGTGGGCTCTGCTCCTTTGCTCCTTTGGATGGCTGTTCGTGCTACGGTTTTAAATGTTAATTTTTGTTTATATAATGCAGGCGTTTGTTCAAGAATTTTTATACCTTCTTGGTGCCTTATTTGTAAAATTTCGTATTTTTCGACTTCTAAATTCCTATCCTTCAATGCTATTTTTGTTTTATATTTTCGTAAGGTTTCTTTATATTCTGATATGAAGTTATTCAGTATTTCCGTTTTTTCTACTATGCCGTTAAGCAGTCTTGGCCTTTTTTTAATTTTTCTTTAGGTTAGAATGTTCCTGTGTGATGGTCGCTTCTATCTCTCGAAGCCTATTCATTTACTTAGAATTAATTTCTTTCATAATCACTAATGCGAATAAAGTGAATAAATGGATCTATTTTTCATGTCATTTTCTCTTTGTAATTTTAATTATAAGTTAAAAAATCATTTTGTTACAGTTATTTATGTTCGAATTTCTCTCTGTAATTTCTTCCATGTTAGGGGATGGCTGCAATTGTTTGTGCCGCCTTCAAAGCCTCCGCGCGTGCACATGTTTTATACATTTTATACAATTTGATTAAACTAGCTACTATTGGGATCGCCAAAATCACCCATAGTATAATTTCCTGATTCGCTTGCATTTCTGTAGCGTAGCGTTTAGCTTACCTGTGTTATGATGAGAGTTGCTAGAGAAGAAAGCGGAAAAGTCTTAGACACGGATGTTAATGTGGTATGCGGAAAAGTGGTTATGCTTGTTGTCACGTTTTGCGGCTTTTGAAGACTGTTTCATACATCTTATCGGCCCGTAACTGGATCCTATCTACGCTAAGCCCACTCACACCATCCACTGTAGTTTTCTATTATCAAAACCGATTGGAATACTTACCTCCGTATTGCTTCGTATCCACGGATCCCAACTGTACTGCAAACTTCTCGCTACAGTCGATATGAAATTGAATCGGCAGCAAGGATGCAAAATTTCGAAAGAACATGTTGAAATCGAAAAGCAATTTTTATCAGTGCAAAATATCTCCACCGGCATTCTTCACTTCTTTCTATCGCGGTGCCGCTGTGCCTATGACCGCTGGCTCACCATCTCGTTTGTTTTGATATAGTTTTCGTTCCATCAACAGAAATATCAGTTCATTCTCGATGTCAGTGAATGCTCAAGCCGAAAATATCACCTTTCATTGCGTCCTGGTGAAATTTTCGTTGGTCATACACCCATAAACTCAGCACTCAAATGTGCCGTTGCCCATCGATGTGTGTGTGCAATAAGCGGCACAAAAATGGGACCGGGGCTAGAAACATACCAGTGTAACGGACCGAGCGGTCTGGGGCACTTTTCTTTTTTGTTCTATCGAGAGAAACAACTGTTCTCCTCGATGTTCAACTATCAACTGCTTTATTTTTCTTTTCTAATCCTCGATCCCTCTAACGCCCTATCTCAAGACCACATGCATGGTGCGTGGGAAACATTTTTATTTATGCTCGAACATCCTATCGTGAACTTATCTCTATCGTAAAACTAGACCACACGCAAGGATGGTGCGTGGGAAATGTATGTTTATTCTTTTCTCGGTAATAAACTTGAATCTGTTATTCTGGGGTCGCTGCATCTCCCCCTACTCAACGAGTTTTAGGGGAAACTAAAAGAGTTTCTCCTAAATTTGGTTCGTGAGGCTGGTTCTCCTAAATGTTTGCTAATATACTGACATATATATTTTTTTGTAAATGTTGTAAATGTTTTGCTTGTAAATATTTCCTTTCTATAAGTATGTATAATCGTAAAAAAAAAATATATTCTAGAGTGTCATAATGTCTATCTATATATTTATGTATCTTTTGACTTTTTTTTTTTATTATTATTATTATTATTAGATGTATAGAATTGAAAGAAAAGTGCAAAACCTCTTTGTTCACAAATGTTTTCGATATATTTTAGTTTCTTCCTCGAGATGAAATCTTTTCGTACTGCTGCTTACTTGAATCGTAATGTTGCTTCATTCTGTTGCGTTTTCGTCGTTCTTGGTTTTCTCTTCTTTGAGTGGTTGCACGTCTTCCGCTGTGACTTATCAATTGGTTAGTCTCTGATACCAGGTGTGGGTTGCTGTTTGCTTCCTTCCGCGTTGCGTTATCCGTCTCCTCCGTCTTGATCCACTGTTGCGTGTTTCTGGGTTCCATTCCTGAACAACGTTTTCCACGACCCTCGAATTGCTTATTGTTGTTTTTGCTCCGTCGTCTCACCGCACCCAACACCATTGACAATCGACCTTCCGCATGACTCGTCGTCCATCCATCCTGACCAATCCAGCTGGGATGCCGAATCATTCCTCTTGCCTTGCCTGGCCACGTCTCGCACCTTGTCCATTTCCGTCGTTCCAGTCTGATCATTTTGATTTGTATACTTATTCTTTATACACATTTTTTTTTTTGAATACATCGTTTTTTTTTAATACATTTTTGTTTTCGTTTTTCTTTTCTTTTGTTTGTTACACATTTTCAAATTTCATTATACTTCTTTTCATATTTGTAACTTTTTAGCAAAAATTCAATTAAATTTTCAAAAAGTGTTCAGCATATACATATTTTACTTTTTAATGCTTCCATTTTTTTTATTCTCTTAATGTCATTGTTTTTTTTTTTTTTGTTTATATAAGAGTGTTGCAATTGTTTTTCGTGCAATATCTTTCAACAATTTTTTTCTTTCACATCCATTCCGTCCCTACCATTACATTCTTACCATTCCTCTGTTGACCTCTCACACTCTTTCATGGAGGGATAGGGGACGTCACTCCTTTCCAGTCCTGAAAATAAACCGTGGTTGCGGTCTCTCCCCCCTCCTTTTGTAGGTCCTAGGTGGGATCTGTGAAAATACTTAGAACTTTATTTATTATGGGTATATAAAAATAATTTGTTTTTCCTAATATCTTATTTTAATCTTGTTTCGTATTTTTTTTTTCATTCACATTCCGGGGCGCGCCTCCCTTGTCCATTCATTCTGTATTTTCTTATTTATGCTCCTTACACAATGTACACCCTTTTATAAAAAGTGATTCAGAAAACAAGTGAAAGAAAAATTACACGCTTCACATACACACACACACAATCGATAATAACCTTTTCCTGAATATTATTTAATATTTCACTTCCTATATAGTATCAATGTAATTCACTCATGCATCATTCACTCATACTGGGACGTCTCCCTTGTTTTGAATTACTCAAACATCTCATTCATCATCTCATTGAAACAATTAAAATATTCTTGTGTGTATTATTATTATTACAATTTTTCAAATGTTCCTCAAAATATTTTCATTTGTATCTTGCTGCCTTGAAATTTTTTTCTAAGTTCGTTTTACTCATTTGTTTTATCGATTAATCCTACTTTATTTTTTTCTTTATCGTTTACTTTCCATACTTTCATGCATCATAAACTTTTTGATATATATATTTCTTTTCTCTACTTGTACATTTTTTTTTCTTTATGTTTAACCTTTGTTTCTCTCTCTATCTTCTTTTATTCTTTCTTCTTTATTTTCTTCATTTTCGTTCATATTTTATTTTCCCCATTTAATTTCCCGTGGATTTTTCTTCTTTAAAAAAAACTTCATTATTATCTTCTCATTTATCTATCTCTTCTTTTATTTCATTACTATCTTCCCATTTATCTATCTCTTCTTTGATTTTATTATCCTTATTTTATTCATTTATCTTTCACGCATATGTATATATATATATATATTTTTTTTTTTTTTTACGGTATCATTGAATCGTTGTAACCATGACAGACATAGGCAAACTATTCTGGTTTTCTAGCCCTTCGGTACGTCAAAAAACGATATGAGTTCCCTAATAATAAAAGTATGAAACGTCGCATTGACGGACTCATTAATTGTTATAAATTAGCTATCAGTACCACAACAATAATACGTTAATGCTCTTCTTCGTTTGAATTCCTTTCTGATTTTTTTTTCAGACACATTCTCTGTTCTATATTTTTTTCAGACTCCTGTATAACTTTATTCTTTATCCTCTTACTATTTTTTTTTTCAATCCCCATCAAATTACTTTTTCTTTCCTTATTCTTCGGCGTCTTTTTATTTCCAATATATATATAAATATTTTTAAAGTATGTTGTGAATCGTGGCTACCCTTACAGAATATAGCTATTCTGGTTTTCCAGCTCCTCGGTACATTCAAAGACGTTCTGCATAAAAAGTAATAAATTACTTAGGATGCTGTCTTGATGGACGCATTGATTGTTAGAAATTGGCTGTAAGTAACCCGATTTTACATTTTTTTTTCATTTGTTTTATTATTCTTTTTATCATATTTTCAAATTTGCATACATCCTTAAGTAGGGAAAAATAGTGCTATGAGCTTTAATATACCTTCGATCTTTCATTATATATTTTCGAATATCTCACTTTCATTTCCTTTTTCTTATTAATTTTGTTAACAATTTCGGGATTACTCTCTATTTCAATTTTTTCATCATCATTAATTTCATGGTTCTTCACAATTTCTCTATCGGATTTGTTTCTCCTGTTTAAACTTGCGTTATGTTCCTCCGTATTGCCCTTAGATTTTTTAATTTCATTCTTTGTATTCAGTTTCTTTCTTTGTTTATTAGACTGTTTGACATAGCGTGTCCTTGTTCTTGTTCTTGTTGTATTATTAAGATCTAACTTTCTTGCACAACATGAAATTTCTCCTCTAAAGCAACAGAAAAAAAATGCTAAAACACCTCCTATAATTGCTATGGTAGAAAATGTGAACCATGGTTTTTCCAAAGGAGCATAAATAATATTTTCTAATATAGTTTTTTGGCTTTTTACTTCGTTGACATCTATACCCATGTTGAACAGTTTCTTCTTACTAATAAATTGAAAGATTCCGTCACTGTTATTGAGTATCGGGACATTATTGAATTCATGTTTATTTATAGTGAAATTGATGAAATCTAATTCCATTTCATGTGCTATTATTATTTGATTTTCGGATTCTTCGTAAAAATAATATATCTCGACATTTTTAGTCGCTAATTTCATATGCGAGTTCAATTTGATTGTTCCCGATCCAGAAATCGTTACTACCGTGGTGTTAGAACCATGGGTTATATTTAATTTAATTGGTTGTGGTGCTATATACATCCACTCATTATGTGTCATAGTATTTAGCCAAATTTCGTGCGAAACTTTCAGCACTCTGGTTTCGCATCTTTTTGAGTTGTTTCTGAAGAATAATTGCGTAAGACAGTGCTCACTAGCTATCAAATTTTCCTGCGCTTCGTTAATGTCGCATAATTTAACATTTCCTAGATTTCTACAGGCTGTAAAATCGTTTTCTTTTATCACAAAACCCATTTTTGATTTTTCGTTCGTGATCATTACATTATTTTCGAAATGAATCAATGTCATGATTTGATCCTTTACTCCTGGTAATACCATCCCATAAAATGCTTCAAAAGCATCTTTCGATACTAAAGGAACTTGCAACCTAACGATTATTTCAAATTTATTGGTTAAAACGAAGTCGTAGTTCATTTTATTTAATATTTCCTCAAATATAGCTCCATTTTGTTTCCTTGGAAATCCTATATTTCTATGGAACAGGCTTTCATGTTCTTCGAGTTTAATGAAAAATTGCGAGGGTTCAATGATCTCTGCTAATTTATTCACACTCAGATCGTTCTTCATCAGAATGTCTAGTATAATTTCTTGCCTTTCTTTAATCGTGCTCAGTAGCTCCTCCATCCACATGCCCAGTTCTATTAATTCCGTTTCAATAGTTAACATTTGTTTAATTCCTTTGGTAAAATTCAGACCCTTTTCTATATCTAGCTGGGTAGTTTTAATATTTTTTTGTATCCATTTGAGTTTTCCATCCACCTGTGTGGAAGCATTGTTCAGTAACTCGTACATGGAATCTACTACCATCGTCTGTTTGTTCAAATTGTCTTTTAAATGCTCCTCATTTTTTCTTAACCGATCGAAATCCTCATCTACTCTAGATCTATCCTCTGAATCCATGACACCCAAATATTTCCAAATTCCTCTGTTTGTTCTGCGAGGAAAAAATCCCTTTATAAATTTTTGCTTCGAATTAAGTTTCTGTATGATTCTTTCCAAATTATGGCTCATACGATTACATTTTACTGTCGTCAACTGAGCCGATAATTCTTCGCAAGCATCTTTGTATAAATTCAAACCATTTTTAACAAAATTGGCCAAATTGTTTAAATCATTGACTTCTAACATTACAAGGAGTATTAAGGTAATGTTAGAAGTCAATGATTTAAACAATTTGGCCAATTTTGTTAAAAATGGTTTGAATTTATACAAAGATGCTTGCGAAGAATTATCAGCTCAGTTGACGACAGTAAAATGTAATCGTATGAGCCATAATTTGGAAAGAATCATAGAGAAACTTAATTCGAAGCAAAAATTTATAAAGGGATTTTTTCCTCGCAGAACAAACAGAGGAATTTGGAAATATTTGGGTGTCAATGATCCTTGTAAAACGAGAACGTCATTTAGTTTTTTTGTTATCAATTTTGGGTTTTCTTCTGCGCTGTACCCTATTCCGCTGAGGAAAACACATATAAAAAATACTCCGGATATCATCTTCTCTGCTTCGACCACTCGTGTAACCAATATAGACCTCTTTTAAAAAAATACTTGCAAACACACGCACCTTTCCGATAAGGAAACTTTTTTTTTATATCACTACCATATGCGGAACACAATAATTGTTCCTACTCGCTCAAATAATTGGCTGTCCACCGTGATTATTTCAAAAACTTTACAAAATAAACTCCACACTTCACCAGTCAGAAATGTCCTTTTTGCAGCTTTACCGCTGTCACCACTTGTAACGGACCGAGCGGTCTGGGGCACTTTTCTTTTTTGTTCTATCGAGAGAAACAACTGTTCTTCTCGATGTTCAACTATCAACTCCCTTATTTTTTCCTTCTCTAATCATCGATCCCTCTAACGCCCTATCTCTAGACCACATGCATGGTGCGTGGGAAACATTTTTATTTATGCTCGAACATCCTATCGTGAACTTATCTCTATCGTAAAACTAGACCACACGCAAGGATGGTGCGTGGGAAATGTATGTTTATTCTTTTCTCGGTAATAAACTTGAATCTGTTATTCTGGGGTCGCTGCAAGATCTCCCTCCCCTGCTCAGACAACCGAGCCGTGGTTTGTCTATCTCCAATTTCTATCCGCTTGTTTTGCGGTCCTTCGCCCTCACTTAGAGGGTTCAATAAAATTCGGCTGCCTGATAATTCTTACCCGCCTGTTCTGAGCGGTTCTAATCTTATCTACCAGCGTGAGAATTTCGGTTTCTCTTCCTCCACTACGCCACCGCGTAGAGTCCCAAACAAACATATGCCCTATTTTGCGTGCGTCATAAATTTACGCCGCTTATCGCTTAAACGCATGCGTTTAGCGTCCTATTTGGTCTTCGGCCCTTCGCTCTCATGCGATAAGGCGCGAGACCATGCGGTTAGCAATTAGACTTTGCCTTCCGCACGGAAACCTAAACAAACATCATCTTGCACGCTCTTTTGGTTTCTTCGTCCTCATGCGATAAGGAATGAACTTGGCTAATTGCCGTCATTAAATATTTATTTTTGTCTGGCTCCCTATCTGGGCTGCACTTGATCAAACTAGCACCCCTTGGGTGGCCCGGTGCTCTCGCTTGGGTCTTATCTAAACTCATAAAGCTCGGATGTAAAAACATCTGGCACGGTAATCTTGTTGGAAGCTAAAGATGGAAAGAGAAACAGTCCCTTTTCGCTGGTATTGATTTTTATTTGCGCCTGTGGCTGCAGGGTATCGTGCTGATTACGCTGGAGGAAAGATCCTCTCTGGAGCCACCAAATGTGGCTGCAGGGTATCGTGCTGATTACGCTGGAGGAAAGATCCTCTCTGGAGCCACCAAATGTGGCTGCAGTTCGAGATCGTGCTGATGACACGAAGGGAAAGCCCTTTACTGGACGCTATGTGGTAGGCCAGATCACGTAGAGCGCATAACGAGTATGCGCCTACTGGTGCGATCCGGTAGTACCGCGTCACTTGGGAGTTTGGCCGGGCGGAGCCAAGGGAAGGAAAAGGGAGAGGAAGGGTGGTTGGAATTTCGGATCTTTGGAGGAGGGGTGTTCAATACTTACCAGCGCTTGTTGCGCTGGGATCTGCCGGCGATGATGTCCAGGGTTGTGATACGTTTATGACAAAAAAGAGGGGTTCGGTACTTCGCCACGACGCTCCTACGTCCGTGGTATGGTTGAGAGTGTCCAGTTGAGAGTGCGTTTATTCTGTTCAAGTTTTCTCTTATATACAGACATTGCCTTCTTATCTACCCCAGAAGGGCGTAGCATAAGAGAGAGAAAATTACAATTATTTATTCTAAGCCAGACGGGCGAACGAGGGATGATTATTAACACGCTCGCAGGCGTGTTATCTTTTCCTCTCCGTTTTATTACTTAGTGTCCTAGCTCGGAGATAGGCTCCGTTTATAGCACCCATAGTGCTCTCTTTTTGGGATTTCTCCCGTCCTTCGGTATTTACGATCGGAGATAGGCTCTGATCGTAAACACATTACGTCGTTTTGCTTATTTTTGTTTTGTTCTCCTTCCCGGCGGGTTATCGCTGGCCGGAGGAGTTTTATGATATTTAGGTTTTCAGCTAGCAATAATCGCACTTCGGAAAAACCTCATTAGTTACGATAAAGCCACTGCGCAAGCTATTCTGTGTATTTAGGATAGAGCGCGATCTAAGCATCCGCTCTATCGTTCTCGCCATGAATCACGCTCTAAAGGCATGATCCGTGCGGCGACATACCGGCCCTCGTAAATCGCGTAAGGCAGATTTACCAATTGAGCTACGCCGCATCTGTTTCTAATAATTTTTTCTTCTATGCTTCTGATGCTGTATCTTTTATTACTGTATAATTCGCAATTGTTTCATCTTATATTCTCTTTTCAATATTATGTTTTTCTTACATTCAATTTCCTAACCTGAAGTTATACAATGCAATTCGTTTGCTATGAGCGGATGACTTCCGTTTATTCTTCATACATGGTGTGTTATAAATTCATTCTTTGCTTCGTTACAATTTATTAGCCACTTTGCCTTCAGATTCATTTACAATGCAAATCCTATTCATTTTAGCTTTGTGTTACACTTCATTTTACTCTCGCAGGAGTATTCAATTTTCAAATTCAATACTTCTTCTATCCATAGAAGAGTCTTCAACTTTATGTACTTTAATAGCCATACAACGGCGCCTAATTGCTTCTTTCACTGAACAAATTATATTTTTTTTTTTTACTATTACATTAGACGACATATCTTCTCGTCAGTTTATGCAACCCTTTGTTGCTTATATTTCTTATTCATTGTCAGATTCCTCATTTTGACTACAATTATTTCATATTCAATTATTTTCTTCTATTTTACATTTTGTGTACTTATGGTCTAACAGAGTTTTAAATCACTTTTTCTCTTCAATTCTTCGGCATGCCGCCTTGCTTCATTGAACGTCCCTCCAATGCTTGGTTTTAAAGCGCTGTGTCTTCTAATTGTTGCCGGTTCAATAGGTTGTCCATTCGGATATGGACATCGGGTCCTGCTGTGGCTCTGGATCTGGTGCAGCATCTTCGTCTGCAGCAACGTAGATAAATGATCCCGATTATAATCATTAGTATGCTTACGAAAAGGGCGGCGTTCCTCCAAAGATACTTCGATTTCGGATGGAAGGGATCCAAACTGTTGTACACGGTTATCATAGCGTTGTTATCGTAGGGATTATCGGGCTTCGGCTCCACCACATCTTTTACGGTGTCATTGAATTCGTCCAATAGGTGATCGGCCACCTGGTATTTAGATTTGAAGTATGTTGCAATCTTCTTGTTCATGCCATTTAAACTTGCATGTATCGTTTTGTTGTTGGATTGTATACGGCAATCTGGCTGGAGAGTTACTACTGCTGCCTCATAAGGTGGTGACATTACCACGTTGTCGCAATGTATAACTATTGCCTTTGTATCGGATGCATAGTATAAAACGGTATTAGGAGTGGACAGTGTCTCCATCATAGCGTAAGGCGTGGTTAACAGTTTTGTTGCACATTTGCGGGTACTTGCGATATGCAGTATGACAGCCGCTACGCAATCCACTTCCTTACTCAGTTCTGGTTGAACCGTAATTAAATGCGTATCATTCAGTTTTGTTAGTTCGATCGATGGGTAGAAGAAGTCTTGGTTGTGGCCTACCGCGATGCGATCATGTTCTGTTACAATAATTGAGCCATTCTCAGCCCGTGGGATCGGTATTATCTTAAATACCTCGAACTCAACTTTGTTGATGACAACACTCGTCATGGTAATTATGAGGGAGCCGTTGACTACACGCGTGTTGTATTTTACGGCTGATGGGTGATCCAGGACAATGTAACCAGTTGGCAACGCTTGTGAAATGTTTTTTCTGGTTTGGGCTAGTTCGTCGACGGACAAAGGAAACGTTCGAACTTTCCTATATCTATTCAATGTTCCATCGATAACTTCTCGTGCCAATATCGTGGTTTCTAACATCGTTGTTCGTAACCTTTGAACCTTATCCGCAGAATATAATTGTTTTAATTGAGTCATGTCTTTGTACAATTTATAGTATCTCTCGTTAAGCTGTTCTCCCATTTTGGACGCCTTGGTATTCATTTTTACCATTGACTCCGATATTTGGTGAATTTTTTCGTCTTCATGAACCCTCATTGCCTGTAGCTCGTTTTCCATATCGTCGCTACCAAATATTAAGTCCGCCAAAAAACCGAAGAACCCTCTGCTTCGTTTAGTTCTCGTTGTCTGCTTGATCTCATCAATCGCATCATCGCATAAACGTTCAACAGATGTTGCAATTTGCTCTAGGAGAGAGTCTTCGATGACAAACTCCATGTCTTTCATCGCTACTGTCACATTATTCCGTATCGAGTTAATTACTTCAATGTCTTCATCGGGCACTACGTTGGTTTGTATATTTGTTTGCCATATGCCTCTATGTAATAAGCACGTTCCTTCGTGGTCGAACATTAGACCGTCTTTGTCAACGGGTTTTATGGATATAGCGTTGATCAACGTGAACGACATTACGAACAACATCATTATTTTCAATATACGTGAGATGTTGAACCAAGATTTAGAAATGCCTTTTGTTGTAGTCTTATTTCTACGTCTTTTTTTTCGCGTTGATTTTTTTGATTTATCTTCGGTCGAGGTTATCAGCATTACGTTGTTAGAACTCGCGGTGGTATACTTGTTGACCGGTTCTAAGGGCAAGGGGTTGTCGTTGACTCTTATTGGTTGTCTGATGCTAAATTCATCGATTGAGAAGTGCGCAGCCATCATATCTCGTAGTTCTTTATCGTGTTGCAATAGTTCATGATCGTTTTGATAAATTGATCTGACATTACCGAAAATAAACCATCCAAGCTTACTTCGGACTGCTATTGGGTCATTGTCACTTCCCCTTCTTGTTTCCATGGCGGTAAGCAAATGGCTTTGATTCAGCCCTATGAGAATTGTTGGCCTTGCAAGCTCGTAGCTTTCGATCGGAAGGTTTTCCAAATGCGGATATTTTGTAGCCATTGCTTTGTAGTTCATTGTCTGAGTCGGAAGTTGTAAGTTTTTAATGGTTCTTACACCGTCAAGTCGGTACGACCTTCTGGACGACCCCTGAATGCGAACTTGTACTTTTCTACTGTTCAGCTCGTTTCGAGACACGTCCTGTGTCCATTTTAATTGTAGTGGTTCTTCTCTGCCGTATAGGTCCAAGGAGTTTGCCATTTCCTCATCTAGCAATGTCAGGGAAGACCCTGTGTCTAGGAAGGCATATGTATCGACTGAATGCCTTCCGTGTTGAAGTGTTACTGGAATCACCTGGTAGTATATCTCGTTTGCTGAGGACTTGTGAATATTGCAGTTGGCTTCAAGCGGAACTGTAGCGGACGTATTACGAGGTGTTGGTTCCATGTCTGGATTCGAGTGTAACATTCTGTGGTGGTGCTTGTTACATCCACTCAAGCCGCACCTCCTAGATCGTCTGCAATCTTTAACCATATGTCCGGTGCCTAGACATCCGAAACATATTTTACATTGTACTGCCAATCGACATCTTTTTTGGATGTTGGAGTTCTTAAATTCCGTGCAATCGAAGATTTTATGGTTATTCGAGCAAACCGGACATTTCATGCGTGGCATCTCTTGATGGACATGTATCTGGCTTCTAACTGTAGAAGGTAGAGGAGAAGCCATATTCCTCATTATTTTGGCGTGAGGTTTCAGCCAGTTACTCATTTCTTCTAAAGATGGGGCATCACCAGTCGTCGTTCTATGGCGTGTCCATTCTATTTGCAGGTTATAAGGTAGTCTCTTAACTAGGTCTTCTATTAACCTCGCATCTAGTAGGTAACCTCTTTGATTTATGATCGTCATGTTTGCCACCATATTTTCTAAAGCATCTGACATTTCGATTATTATTGATCTACTTTCTCTTTTAAGCTTCTGTAGATCGTGCAGTAGTTCCTCATATATGAATTTAGGGTTTCCGAAATTTTCCTCTAGTCTCTCTATTATACTCGGAACATTTTCCGAGTTTATAAATAGTTGCTGCACGCTTCTAGCTGCGCGTCCTTCAAGGGCAGCTTCAAGTCTGGAGAGATTTTCATGATTGGAAAACGCACATTCTCTCGTGCTGACTTCGTAGATCCTTTTGAATTTAGCCCAATCTTTGGGCGACCCGCAGAATTTTGGCAAGGGAGTCAAAGCTTGCCTCTTCATTAGAATCGTAAAATCTCCATGCTGTGGAGCTGGCATCATTGCACTCTGCTCCCAGCCAATTGATGGACCGGATCTCATTGGTAGTGGTGTTTGAATCGTTGCTCGGTCACGTTGTTGCCCGGAGATATTGATTAGGGGTTCAGTTGACTGCGCTTGCGCCGGAGAGCATGGTAATTCTGTTTGTCGCTGTGTTGCTATTGTCGTTGCGCCCACGACTAAAGCGTTGAGTGATGCCTGCATTGTTACTATTTCCTTTTTTAATGTGGTTATGTTGTTGCGTTCGCTAACATGCATCTCAGCTAGTTGTGTAACTAGATTCGTCAGCTCCTCTATCTGTTTTTGTTCCCTCGAATTAGTTGAGGGATGAGACGCTGCAGGTGCCTGTGCCTTTCCCTCACTTTCGTTTGTTTTGGTAGGGGAACAAAGCGAGCATACTAAATAGGTTTCCTCTTCAGTGGGTGTATGTCCTACACAGGAATGATGATAATTCCTTTTGCACTGTCTGCATTGGACCAGATTGTCTAGTTCAATTTTCTTGCCACATGCATCACAGCACGGGCGTGATGATCTCGTAAAGCTTGATATCATTATTCCTGAGTGAGGAGCCTGGTTGCCGTCACTCGATGTTTAAACTGTGTTATAATGCGCAAGTGGCGAGGCGCCTGGTTGCCTTCGCCTTGTCTTAAACCAAGCGTGGCGCCTAGTTGCCTACGCTGATTTCAAACGTTGCACAATATTCGTCTTCCGGCCCTCGTGACCGGATTACAGTTGATGTTGACGAGGCGCCTGGTTGCCTTCGTCCAACTATGCCTGACTGGCGATCGGTCTGTTTATAAAGCTGGACTTGTTTCAACAAGATGCCGATTTCTACGGCCTAATTTGTCCGTCTTTCAGGACCTAATTTCTGTTTCTTGAAATGCGCAATTTGCCTCTTGGCTAAATGGTGATGTCCACAGACAACCTCACCTTGTTCGTCTTTACAAGACCGAACCTCTCCGTTCAACGACGGGCGCAAATCAATTTAACAGGATTCTCAACTCAACCGAGCGTGTTGTGAGTTCGTACAGTGTCTTTAGGAAAAGACTCCTCTCTGGAGCCACCAAATGTGGCTGCAGGGTATCGTGCTGATTACGCTGGAGGAAAGATCCTCTCTGGAGCCACCAAATGTGGCTGCAGGGTATCGTGCTGATTACGCTGGAGGAAAGATCCTCTCTGGAGCCACCAAATGTGGCTGCAGTTCGAGATCGTGCTGATGACACGAAGGGAAAGCCCTTTACTGGACGCTATGTGGTAGGCCAGATCACGTAGAGCGCATAACGAGTATGCGCCTACTGGTGCGATCCGGTAGTACCGCGTCACTTGGGAGTTTGGCCGGGCGGAGCCAAGGGAAGGAAAAGGGAGAGGAAGGGTGGTTGGAATTTCGGATCTTTGGAGGAGGGGTGTTCAATACTTACCAGCGCTTGTTGCGCTGGGATCTGCCGGCGATGATGTCCAGGGTTGTGATACGTTTATGACAAAAAAGAGGGGTTCGGTACTTCGCCACGACGCTCCTACGTCCGTGGTATGGTTGAGAGTGTCCAGTTGAGAGTGCGTTTATTCTGTTCAAGTTTTCTCTTATATACAGACATTGCCTTCTTATCTACCCCAGAAGGGCGTAGCATAAGAGAGAGAAAATTACAATTATTTATTCTAAGCCAGACGGGCGAACGAGGGATGATTATTAACACGCTCGCAGGCGTGTTATCTTTTCCTCTCCGTTTTATTACTTAGTGTCCTAGCTCGGAGATAGGCTCCGTTTATAGCACCCATAGTGCTCTCTTTTTGGGATTTCTCCCGTCCTTCGGTATTTACGATCGGAGATAGGCTCTGATCGTAAACACATTACGTCGTTTTGCTTATTTTTGTTTTGTTCTCCTTCCCGGCGGGTTATCGCTGGCCGGAGGAGTTTTATGATATTTAGGTTTTCAGCTAGCAATAATCGCACTTCGGAAAAACCTCATTAGTTACGATAAAGCCACTGCGCAAGCTATTCTGTGTATTTAGGATAGAGCGCGATCTAAGCATCCGCTCTATCGTTCTCGCCATGAATCACGCTCTAAAGGCATGATCCGTGCGGCGACAGCGCCTGTTGCGCTTATCTCATACAGACCCAGGCTGAGTCAAAACATATGCTCGCCTGAATCTGTTTACAAATACAAAATTTACATTGCGCCTGGAAGCGCTCAATTTTACTGGGTCCGTAACACTAATGTTGGAGTTAACTCACGCAATGTGTACTCACAACCATATTAAATCCACTAATTAGAACTTTGAGTTTCAAAAAGAGCTCACTGAACTCTAGCACGAATCAACGAACTTTAATGGATAAGCCTCGGGCACTGAGCAGGAGATGTAGAAAGGCACAACTTGTTGTTTCTTGTTGAGATCATGTTGAGATAGTACTGACTGGCTAGTCAGGTGTTTATTCACAGATCACCTTCTATGCGTTGTCAAGCGTTCCATTATGTCATGCTTTTGATGACGTTTATCGTGAAGCGTTTGTACACGCTGTATACAAAGTGGACACAACAGCTCTTCCCCCTTTGAGAAGAGATTTCAAGGTTTACAAAATTCAAGGAATTGATTTCAATTCATGCTTTAAACTTTTGCCTTCCGGGCTAGTTTCGAACAGCATGGTACGGGGTCTACAGGTGCATCCTAGTCATCGGAGATGGCCTGGTGTTTCCGGGGTGCGGATTTCACCTTTCGGCTGTGGATGCTTCCGCGGAACCACTTTGCATACGGGGTTTCAGAACGTATCACTTTCACTGTTGTCTCTCACGAGATCACTCCACGCGTTTCCAGACGGTTGCGCCAATTATGGTCTCGTCGGGTTTCTTTCTTAAACAAGACTGTCCTTTTCAGATGCTTACTTAACACTGATGTATGTCACGTACATTTACAGTGATGAATTGTGACTAAGGCACAGTTATGTTTATGCTAGTTTTGCTTATCCGGTACTATATGGTGCTATATTACAGATAGCTTGAGAATCAAAACACATTTCGCTGAATCGAATAGAACTAGGTTATGTTTAGTATACTCACAAACCAGACAATTTAGTGCCTTCAATTCTATGGCCTCATTAAATTAGCAAGTTAAAATTAAATGATGAAATTGTAACAATGATATGATTTTATTTTCGAAATAATAAATGAGAAAACATAATCGAAATAAGCTAAAAACTATATAAAATCGTAAATAAATTTTAGTGTGTATTCTGTGTAATTAGTGTTTTCATGCTTCCGAAATATCCTTAACATCCAGCAAATACAAACTTCCCTACGTTAAGGTGAAGGTGGAAGCTAGCCACAAATGGCTGTCACAATGGCGCTCATTTCTTTCATCTCCCTCCTTCACCCCTCGCCCGAAAATCAACAATTCTGCGAAACAGTGTGAAAAAAATTATCATTTCCGTACACTTCCCATCAAGTAATATCAACAAAACTCTAATCGATTACTCACAATATATTACATTCTCATCTGTTGTCGCACTGTATAGTGAAAAACGTCGGAAAAGTATTACATTCAATCAAAATACCTCGACCAACTAAGAGAAGGGTTAAGGCTCTTAAACGTGAATATGTGAAAACAATACGATCAACGAAGGAAAATATTAAGGAATTATCAACATCGAGTTACGGAAGAACTTGTTAATACCAAAAGAGCCCCAATTCGCATGTGTTATAAATTTGCTCATGTTACGCTCGCGTATAATCAGAATTTTACTTCATATGCAAAAAAAGTTACAGGAGGGTTGTGTTCAAGACACGACCGCAGAGTTGACGTAGGATTCCGTTAGGCTATCTGCTGCATGCTGATTTTGGATATGTTTGAAGAATTACATTGTTAAACTCTTCGATAGTAATTTGGGTCTGTTTTGTCTGGTTGTTTGGTATTGTTTGTTCACTCCACCAGTGTCCATAACCGAGTGATAGTGATAGGAGGATGGTGAATAGTCATTAGATGGTGCGTATCACGTACCAAAGCCGCCCTCTGTTGTTCTGGACGAGATGGCTCCTGTGTTATGTATGGATGAAATAAAGGAAAAAAAGGCTCATCAATGTAATATAAGATAATTATCATTATCGAACACAAGTTTTCTCACCAGAAAAAAGGGTTACTTTAGTATAGAGAAAATATATTTGAAATGGGAAAGGTAATTTCATTTATATTTTTTTTTTCTGGATGTTTATTCAATCCATTTCCTTTTCGCTTTAAACCCAACGAAACATGATGCTACATGCCTCATATGCCATATGTAGAGCATATGTGAAATCATTTTTTCGAATACTTCTTCATTTTTCCAATTTTGCTCATCGCATGAATTATCCTTGGGGAAAAAATAGCGCTTCAAATTGCAAGTCATGTTAAAACAATAGCTACCATATACAATTTTAGACTTACAGTTGTGCTAAAAGTTTCACAATAAATGATCGGTCATTAATATGAAATTTCACGAAGCTACCAACATAAAAGTTCCAAATTTAAATTTTATTTATATTCTATCAAGCATAAGTTCTATTCAGTTCGTTGAAACATCATTCTTCAATCAACCCATAGAAAGATTCTTATTGGAACGAAAATGCAATCAGCAATGTGAACGCTAGTTACAATGAGCACTATTCATTTGTGCGCGTCGTTAGTTAAACTATCGACCACGAGGGTATTAACATGCGGATTTCCCCTCGACTCCTCGGATTTGAAAACTCTGTTAGGGAATACATGTAGGTGGGGAAAAAAATCCCCCTTCTTTCATGTATCTGCAATGTCGATTTCCCTCAGGCAGCTTGGTTTTGATGTCTCTGTTAGGGACCCGCCGCCTGTGTCGTCAATTTGACCAATCAGAAGCGGGTATTTCCGTTAGGATAGGGGTTGAGATTTTTCAATTGTTCGATAGTTAGTTTCATGACATATATTATTTTATTCAATGTGAAAAATTGTTATGAAGTGTCGAAAATGATTGACGCAAAAATCTCACTAATCTATCATGAAATGACTTAGCAATAAGCATTGAAATTGGACAATTTTCTCGGTGCGCTCGATTTTCGATTTCCAATTTGTACCTCAATATGTTCCCGAAAGACGTAATCCTACGTCAAAAAACATATCGTTCATACAATTTACTTTAGTATTGAGTTGTTATTTTTTCAAATGTATTCAAAGACTCGTGTCAATGTAGCGCCCCACAGTCTGGTAAGTGAATTGATCTATTTACGTGTGCTTTGCTCTTCCCTCACAAACACATTTTTACACGTGGTTTTACCTATACTACTACAATAGCTTCCTTCCACCTTCACCTTAATCCTCTAGATATACGAATATTAAAACAAAACAAATTATAATACAGTAGGTTACATTTAATACGACATTTTGCTTATTGGACAGACCTGTAATGGGACACGTTTAATTGGACATTTTTAACTCTGATAGGACAGGTCAAAATCGTCTCCAATGCGACACTGAGTGGTGCCTCGGCATGTCGCGTTAAATGTAAATTACTGTAGCTACAAATACTATAGTAACAAATGTAGAACATACAATGTTTACGGAAGCTTACGACGAGCATGCTCTTGGAAATTCGAAAAGTAATGTGGGGTTAAAAAAGTTGAAAAGTTATGGTTTTGACACTAAAAACGAGGAACATTAAATTAACTTTAAATTACTCCATAAATGACCCGAATATCAGGAAAGGAAATACAAAGTAGTTTTTCTTGATGACAATTCCCCGCCACAACGAGCGAAATCGGCCAGGAAAAGGGTTGGGTTTTTTAATTGGAATTAATAACCACATGTGGCTTATTCACCTTCAGGCTCCTTCCGAAGACCATTTGTTTTCATCGACGTACTCGTCGAGCAGCGCTTCAATTTTTATGAAAATGTGCGAAAATGGCTCGATTTTCTTTGGCACGGCATTCATGAATTGCCCTTAAAAATTGGGGAAATCCGCAGCTTCCAATGACCACTTCTTTGACTGCAATACTCTAAACCATTCGAGAACAATAAACAATAATCGGTGTTTCACTATATTGGCTGAATAATGAGATTCGAATGATATGACACGAAAATATTACATATTTTGCAATAAATGATAAATTTTGTGTTATTCATTGCCATCAAACCAAGTTAGAACATACGTACCGTAAGTAATTTAGTATATTGAATGGAGATATATTTTCATGTATTATTGTGAAAAGTATGTTTGTTTACAAAAAGCAACCAATCAGCAACTTAAATAGAATACCAGGTATATTACATCGCGGATGGTCTTGAAATTATTTCTTGCTCAGGGTACGTTTATGATAAAGAAACCTGGACTCGAAGTGTGTAGGACACGATTCATTTTTTAACCCTCAACTATGATATCTTAGCTTTGACGAAAAGCAGCGATCGCAAAGCAATTCAAAACAAGGTTTTTTTTTTGTTGCAAATATTACGTGTCTCGCTATATATATATATATATATATATATATATATATATATATATATATATATATATATATATATATATATATATATATATATATATATATATATATATATATATATATATAGCACTCGGCTCGAGTCCAACTCGAATTATGAAAACACAAATTATCATTTCATCGATTCCCGCTTCAATTCTCGGACAGGACCTAAACAGCAATACTAAAAACATGTACATTTGCTCGCTCCACTTCAGTCCAGATTGTTGGGTGCATACCGATGGCTTGGAAGAACAATATCATCGAAAACTGATACCAACAGGTATATTTAAACAAATCCTGATTGGCATCAAGCAAGAGTTGAATCCAGTAAAAACATCCGTAACATCCGCGGAATCGGCCTAGCTTTCTAATGGGACTAAACAAGACTATCCCGAGAGGGATATTCCGTCAAAGGAAATCGGGACCAGCATCATCAACATCTCTAATGAAAAACCTAGCGATTCGGTCGGTTCTAATGGCTTAATTCAAGCACTGCGGCAGAATATATCGAAGAGCTACAGAGAGCTTCAGGAAGCTAAAATCCGAGTTACCGATCCAAAACTTACTCTATGTTTTCATTAGGTTTTAGATCTAAATCTATACGCTGCAATGAATAAATATATACATTAAGCTAAAATACAATAGATATAAACTTATTTAGACAAATTTATTATACCGCTCCATGATACTTGCAAAGCTAACACCTCACAGGCACTCACTCACTATCATTGATGCACTAGTCAGTTCAGACTACCTTTCCATATACGTACCCTGTTTTTTTGCTTTTTTATTGATTACTACTACATGAAAAAAGCGGCAAGTAATATACCTGGTATTCTATTTACGTTGACGAATCAGCATCTCGTCCAGGGATGCCAGTTGATTTTTTCAAATGTCTTCACATGGTACGAAAAAAAATTATAGGAGGTTGTGTCCAAGATACGACCGCATTGTTGACGTAGAACTACGCTGTTATTTTATAAAAGTCGCTTGTTTATACCTTCGGATATTATTCAATACTGCTGTGAAATTTTAGAAACAACTGCTTAGTAGAATAATCTCTGGAATGTTTTTTCATTGTAGAATTGACGATAATTGATTGATGATTCATTCTTGCCCTCGCAGAACAATACACTAGCTGATCATATGTCGCAATTAATTTCATGTCAATGCATTGAAAATTTACGCCGTACGCTATTCCGGTGGCCTTTTTCGCAATTGACATAGACTCGACTACAGTCGATTATATACATGTTGCACCAGCACCATTATTCCACATCTCATAACTACATCAATATATCTTTGGCACCGCATGGAAACAATACAATGATAACACTTGCAAGTATCAAATATCATGCTACATGTTATTTAGTATTGCCTCAGTGGAATTGCACCTCTAGGCATCGTTCGTACAACGTAAACCAAGCGCCAAACAAGCGTTCGCCATAGCATGCATACATAGTCATACATTGGTGGCTTGAAACTACTAGGAATGTAAACACTTCTCATCATTTTGCGTTATTCTCAAAAGAAACGATTCTGTTTATATTACTGGTCTCGAAAAAAGATGCATTACTTTCTCATGCTCGAGTTAAGCGCAGCTGCCACCCTTAGTGGAGGAAGTTTTTCTACTGGCAAGCGAAACCTAATCACATACAACATTCCAGAACGACATTTACTTTCTTGGTGTCTAAACAAGCGGAATAAACTCTTTTTGTTGATATCAACAGTAGCATTGCTTTATTATGATCAAGATTAGCGCAATCCTAGTTGATCCAGTTTTGCGACTGGAACGCGAACCCAAATAACTTATAATATTCCAGTACGACATTCAAGATGCTTGGTATTCCCCAAATGATTTTTTGGCGCTCAACCTTCGCCATAACGTCAGTTCAATGCATTGATGCAATGTCAAAGGCACCAACGAAGCCCTTATGATGACGAAAAACAAACAATGTTAACTGCTTGGAAAAAGACTGAATTATGCCACACAGTTTGTACTCTGCTGTAACACCCATCGATGCGAATTTGCTGATGAGTTTGTCAAGAGCGACCGCCTTCACCACCAGCGGGGGGAGCTTGATTTTGGTTGCTGCCTGGGTAAAGGCGTTTACATTTTCGACCGACGCGCCGGAGTCGCCTACTTCGCTGTTGTTCGAAGCGGTGTCACACTCGTGAAGGATCGGTTCAGTGCGAGCGCTTTTCACTACACCAACATCGCGTGCATCATTAGATGACGCTTGCCTGTCTTCCTCTTCTTGTTCATCACACACTACGCGAAGCGTCCAAGTTATGACGCGGAAAGAAAAACACACGATACGAATAACGCCAAAAACGAACTGAAAAAACCACACGACGATATCCAAGTTGGATTACCACTGGTGGGGTCCAATCTTAGATCGAAGCGCAGCGAAGGCAAAGTGAACTGGATTGCTCAACAGTCCAATGCCGAATGAAAGTTTGCCTCAGCGAGATCCACTGTTTATATTCTAGGCAAGTATTCCCCTTCATTGTTCTTCTTTTCCTTTGTTCATGGAGACTTTAAATCCTACGATTTCCCCTTCGCTGCTCGTCGATAAGTTGCTCGTTATTGATAGCTCTGTTCGGGAAAGCACACAAATGGCCAGAACAAATGTATGGGAAAATGGAAACGCTTAAAGTTTTCATGTATTTTAACCATTTACAAACATTACAAACCAGGATTCTAATATATTGCATATTAAAAAAAATCTTAGGGAATTTCCTATTCGTTTGCTATGTAAATCGCTAAAATCCGTTCACGGCAAAAATAGTTATTAGCGTTAACTTTATTTCATAAAAACGTGACCTGTTTTCTGATTTGGCACCCTTAATGAAAAACGTAGTTCTACGTCAAAAATGTCTTCACCATTATATCGGAGGAAACTAAATTTAATGAATTACTTTTTAGCAAAGTTTGAAAGCTTATTCAATTTTTATTCTAATTGGTATTTTGACGTGGGACTACGTCTAACCGGAGTACATGGGGGTGAAATGAAAATCTAAACACAGAACATGCAGGAAAAATGAAAGATTTCGAATGCTTATAACTAGAACATTTCTTAACAGATCGGAAAGATGTTTGCATCAATTGATAGGAAATATTCCTACGCGTCTATCACAATTAATAAAATGTTATTTTTCATGAGATGAACAATTGAATAACTGTAAAATGTCAAGAGTTATCTAAACGCCCTAGCTACCAATATTTGATTGGCCCCATTCACGGTTTCCCGAACACAGACTTCAAAATCAATGTACTTGTGCGAATCCGCTTTGCAAACATACATGCAAGTTTTTTTTCAATGCAAGTTATTCAAGGGTTTTTTCATTCCCACCGAGCTGTGTTTCCCTAACTGAGAAGCTAATCTGGGAAAAGCGTCATTTAAGATACCAGAGATGAATGGACATTCGCGGTTCGAAAACTACATAAACATGAGAAATGCAATAATTTCGGAGAGAAAAGTACAAAATACAATGATCGTTTGACGATTCTTCCATTCACATATTTTGGTAGTCCTAGGCATCATATCAAATGTAAAAGGACGGTAATCAAGTTTACTTCTAACAAAGCACATAATCTTTTACAATGCATGGATTGATCTTACATGGCAACTGTTCAAACTTTTTACTTACAAAGCAAATATGTTCAATTGAATTCTATTTTTTTCATTCAATCGATAATTTAATCAATACAATACAAATGCTTACTTATACAACGGTAGTCCCATGTCAACATTGCGGTTATATCATAGCGGAGCGGAGCGGGGATTTTGAAGCTGACTGGCTGGCTCGAGAATTACGCATGTGTGAGACTGCGACCAATGTTTCGTTCATTTTTTGACGTAGGACTACGTCTAACCGGAAGATATAGGGGGTGAAATGGAAATCTAGGCACTGAACAAGTAGGAATAAATGCAAGATTTGGAACGCTTATAACTCGAGCATTTCTCAATAGATCGCAAAGGTTTTTGCATCAATTGATAGGAAATATATCTACGCATCTATCATAAAGAATAACATTTCATTTTTCTTGAGATAAATAATTGAATAATTGTGAAATATCAAGCATTGTCCAAATGCACTATGTGCCCATTTTTGATTGGTCCATTTTATGCTCCTCAAATCGTACCGACCAAAACGGGCAACCAGTGCAGCAGCGAAATAGAATGAAGCACGATTGGAAAGGAAAAAGAAAAAAAAATGAACGAAACATTGGTCGCAGTCTCACACATGCGTAATTCTCGAGCCAGCCAGTCAGCTTACAATTCCCCGCTTCGCTGCCGTAACGATCATTCTCATTCAAACCGTACACCACATCAGTTCGCATCACAACACATCAACAAACCAACCCAAGCAGCCATGTCTGGACATGGCAAAGGAGGAAAAGTGAAGGGAAAGGCAAAATCCCGCTCGAACCGTGTTGGTCTGGAGTTTCCCGCAAGAGTAGCTAGGCCGAGCCGGCGTTATATAGTTTCGGCCGCCGAAGTGATCGAGTTAGCTGGCAAAGCTGCTCGCGACGATAAGAAAACCCGCAATCGGAACAGAACACATTCGGTTCGGTGGACATCAAGACAACAGGCAGTTGCAGCGAGTGGCGAGTGGCAAACGCAATCGCAAAACGGCAGCAGGTAGCAGAAGAACAAAGTTTGTTCTTTATACAAACTGCTTTGGTGGCAAATCCAGAACAAGGCGGCATCGAGGGCGTTTGAAATGGTTTTTTTTCAAAACCACGAGTACTAAGTTTTATAAATTGGAACCATTCCATAAAACAAGGCGGGCCATTAAACCTTCCAAAAAAGAGTTTAGGAAATACAGTTCAATGCTTTCTAAAACATTATCCAAAATAATAATAAAACACAAATTGATGTTTTCATAATTTGTTTGCCAGGATCTGATGAGTATGTGAATTTGGCAGTTGTTCTGAGCTTATTGATAGTTGGGGACTTTCCTGATTATTCAATTTTCACCAATTCTTAAATTGTTTCCAGATTGAAAGTACATTAATTTACAATTAGTTCGACATTTAGCTAATTGGACGGACATGTAATGCGACTTATTTAGTTGGACATTTTTGTAAACATAGAGATCCAAATTATGACCCCACATTGAAAGTCGACACTGTACCACTGTCATCGCAAATGTTCAATTACAGGTTAAAATCGCCTCCAATGCGACTCTGAGTGGTGCTTCGGCACGTCGCGTTAAATGTAATTTACTGTACAACATGTCACAAGCAGGATGGGAAGAAATTTTCCAACTGTGAAAGCTGTGGCGAGTGGCAACAAATCGCTAAACAAGAAGGTTTAGCCGAACAAGATGGGGATACGAGTGATAACAAAACAATAAACTCTTTAGATTGAAGATAATTTTGTGATCCTGAAAAGGACCCTTTTTAGCCTGCATATGAATCCAACGAGCAAACAAATCGTAATAAATGTATTTTTTTGCCATCGCTCCCTTTTAACGCTCATTCGTTCGTCTCGTTGGACTCGCCCCTCTGGCTGAGTCTGCCGATTTGTCTCTATCCTGTGAGTGTGTACCGCTAGAGTATAAAACACGCGGACCCCAAAAAAATATCTTATTTTCTTTCAAACCGTAAACCCGTGTGGTTGTACGGCATCGGCATCGTGAACGTAACAAAGGAGGACAAGTTAAGGGAAAGGCAAAGTCCCACTCGAACCGTGCAGGTGTGCAGTTCCTCGTACGTGTATTCGCCAGTTGCTCAGCAAGGGTAGCTAGGCCGAGCGCGTTAGTACCAGTGCACCAGTCTACCTAGCCGGCGTTATATAGTTTCGGCCGCCGAAGTGATCGAGTTGGCTGGTAAAGCTGCTCGCGACGATAATAAAACCCGCATTCAGAACACAACAAATCAAGACAACAACAGGCAGTTGCGGTGAGTGGCGAGTGGCAAACGCAATCGCAAAACGGCAGCTGGTAGCAGAAGAAAAACGTTTATTCTTTATACAAACTGCTTTGGTGGCAAATCCAGAACAAGGCGGCATCGAGGGCGTTCGAAAATGGTTTTTTTCAAAGTCACTAAGTTTTCTAAATTGGAACCATTCCATAAAACAAGGCGCTTTTCAGGGCCATTAAACCTTCCAAAAAAGAGTTTAGGAAATACAGTTCAATGCTTTCTAAAACAAATGGTCGTGATGGACGTACATGGGGATCAAAGACAATGTAAAGATGTATTCCATGTACGGGGCTAGGTGGTGAGCCTTCATAAAAAAACGCAAAAACACAACGCCAAAGGTTCTTTTCAGAACCACCAACATGTTCATAAAGAGTAAACAGTAAACTAATCCATTTTTCAGGTAGATAGGTAGGTATTCACGTAGGAGAAGAAAATAAAACAATATATTTAAAATATATATTTAACAAAAGCTGTCCCCTTTGTATAGTCCTACGTCACTCCGGTTATGTCCCCGACATTACCCACCCGTCTTTTTCTTTTTCCTTTCCAATTGTGCTTCATTGTATTTCGCTGCTGCTCTGGTTGCCCGTTTTGGTCGGTACGATTTGAGGAGCACAAAATGGACCAATCAAAAATGGGCACATAGTGCATTTGGACAATGCTTGATATTTCACAATTATTCAATTGTTGATCTCAAGAAAAATGAAATGTTATTCGTTATGATAGATGCGTAGATATATTTTCTATCAATTGATGCAAACACCTTTGCGATCTATTAAGAAATGCTCGAGTTATAAGCGTTCCAAATCTTGCATTTTTTCCTACTTGTTCAGTGCCAAGATTTTCATTCAACCCCCTATATTTTCCGGTTAGACGAAGTCCTACGTCAAATTTTTTCGCGCATGCAGCAGGAATAACGAATAGCAATTGGTTTGAGTGCTCAATAAATACCCCTTATAGCATCAAACTTCAAGCTTGTTTCTCTCGAAATCATAAAAATGTCACATGGTCCGGTTTGATTTAACACCGACGATATATTCTACATTTGGTTGATACATTATTTTTTGTCATGAAAACAAATCCGAGAGTAGATACCATGATTATATTAGTAAGGTATTTTCAAATATCATTGGCACCTAGTGAACGCGATTTGCTTCCGAATCCGAGAGCGAATACACCCAGATGTTTTTCACATGGAGGATACAAACCTCGTAAAAAAAACCGCATAAAAAACCGCGTTTATTGGGAAATTCGCGTAAAAAAAACAGATCACCTAGAATCCACGTGAGAATCGTGATAGGGTGCGGCACCATTTTTCGTCATAACAACTAAGGTCTGTCCCAAGCACTAATTACTGTCATATGCTCTGAGGAAGCATAAGGGAGAAATGTGGGCTGAGGAAGAGATGTAATATTGCTCAGGTTTATTCCATTAAATGTGAACAAAGAATATATTGCTTAACTGCGAACTAAATTTCATGAGTTTAGAAATGATAATTGGCCGCTGATTGAGTGAATGTAGCCCCAGTTCATCCACGAAAACGGATCTTCAGTAACTCGATAGGTTAGTCTATTGTAAAGTATAGGCTCAAAATAATAGAAATACAATGTCACAATGTACAATGTCAATCATTCGAATTCTCGAGCGCAAAAGTACTAATGTCTTCTTGAGACAGTATGTATTCAGCTCGGTTGAAGCTCTCCAAATTTGAAGTAAAAGTTGCTTTGTTGTTGAATTCATTCCTTATGGATTTTCTGCTTGGTAAAAGTTTGAATAAAGCAAGTGAAAAAGCAAAACCCAGAGACAAAAATTTCAGTTGATTATTAAAAACAAAAGTAGAAAAGCGATATTGACAAAAAAGCGAGTGAATGACCATGAGGCAAAAGCCCTCCTTTTGACGATATTTTCAGTCAATAGTTAGAATGTCATAGAAATAATGTCTCTTAAACTATCCTACTGAAATGTCTTCACATATAGTTAATTAAATCACTTTACATTTATCTAAAATAAAAATTTTATTATTTATTTATTACTTTTTCCTACTGCACAATTTGAACTTAGAATTATAACTGTCCTGATGTACTGCTGCTCCCTGCTTTTATACAGTTAAGGCTGATTTAGACGATGCCAGTCAGCGCTCTAGTTGAAGTATCCAGTGAACAGAGAACAGACACTCTGTTCAAGTTACTTGTACCAGTATCGAACAAGTAATTGGCCTCTAACTTGAACAGAGTGTCTGTTCTCTATTCACTGGATACTTCAACTAGAGCGCTGACTGGCATCGTCTAAATCAGCCTTTAAATTGGAATGCGCCAGTTGGTTTCCCCGAAACGCAAGTGGCGCGCGTTGTCGCTCGTTGGTAGTGTTTTGTGTTTAATTTCTCCGGTATTGGCAGGTGTTTCTGGAACTGGTGCTGCATGTTTTGGCTGTCATCGCTGGGTGCACCGGTGAACTGGTGCTGACTCTTGTTAACTAATGTCTTCTAAAAGTCCTTACGAAATCGAATGTCTTCACAGTAAGTCAAATGTCTTCAAAATGAAGACATGTGAGCTGGGCAGAGACATGTCTTAGTTTTGAACTAAGTGGTGCGGACTCAATCCGCTTCATTTTCAAGCAAATTCATGCATGTTTTCAAGCGATTTCTTGCAATAAATTCTCAGACCACCAGGGATGCCAGATTTACAAATATGTTTGTAAATTTACAGACATATGTGTAAAACACTGTTTATTTTTGTTGTAGACTTTTTGGATATAACAATATTTCACAGGTTTTTGAAAAATAAGTGGCTTTATTCATACATCAAAGATATTCGACTCACCATATGACATTTTTCCATAGTTTTAATACAGAAAAGTTATAATATTTAGTTTATATCAATACACATGACGTTAGACCAGCGATACTCAACCTGCGGCCCGGCAGTCTTTCTGGTTGGCCCATCTGGTGTGTATGAAGTTTGGAACTCGTACTTTTGCCCTGACATTATTGCAGACGAGAGAGAGGATACGGTTATTCACAATTAATGAAAAATTGCATTCTCTGCAGGTAAGGAAAAATCTTGAACGAAAATTGTCTCTGATAATTATTTTCTGTTCTAGATAAGATTGTTTTGCTGAAATGCAAGGAGATTTATTGAAAAATTGATAAGTTAGGGTCAGGACTATGTCTTCTAAGTATTTAAACAACATCGAATAAAAATTTTCATTCTATTTTCAACAACTTACATTCGCTCTCGGGTCTGCTTATGACGAAATATGGGTTACTGTTCGATATTGTTACCACAGACATGGTTCATGGCCGTGTGGTGATCTAAAACTTGTATAGCCTTGCATGGCGGATGGAAAATATACACTGCATTTTCTTATAAATTTCATCAACGACAAGACCGCAAGCCTTGGTGGATATCCAATATATCAACGAAGAAATACTGATTTTTATAAAAATTAACAACGCGTATGTATGTGTATGTATGTATGTGTAGATCGTTGTAACATTTAAACACACTTACAACACATAAGTTATTAAGTGGTCCGAAAAATCATTTTTTTCCACTTATTCCCAAAAATGACAAATGAAAATTAATAACTTTTGAATCACTGAACTGATTTAGATGATCGACATATAAAATTGAAACTACCAAGCAAACATTAAATCGTATAACTTTGCACTTGATAAGTTACATATAAATTCGTATCAAATCACAATCGCATAAAATATCAATCAAAATATCTGTTGGGAATGATTCGAAAGTGGTCGGATAACTTCAACTTCACTTTTGGTTTTTAAATTCAAATCTTTACTCAGGAACAAATGCGCGAACAATACTTTTATTTAAACTCAATTCAATTTATTCTATTGGTCGGGATTCATCAACTTCAAAATCTATTCTGCTATATTTCAATAAGCTTTCATTCCTTTTATCAGCTTTTTCCCTATCTGTGTTATAAAGCTTAACTATGTGTGTGTGTATTCTATTTGCCTATATTTTATGGCATGTGAGCAGAAAGAGGGGAAACTGACAGCATCCTCGTTTCTGCCTCACTCTAACTATGCTGTGACAGAAAGATGTTCACAGTTGACTTATTTCATAGCACACAACAATATCGATTATGTATATCTAAACTCGCATAAAATACAAAAACACGATTTTCCATGTCATCGATGGATTGAGTGGTAAGATTGTTGGATCAAATCGCATATCAGTCCAAAAAGCATCGCGTATCGTTATGTACGGCTTTATATGCGTACAAAATATGGCATATACGTATATCGCCTCCACTTTTGCGTGTATATGCTAGTTATGTGCATCATATATCATACAAATGTGTCTTGGTTGTATGTATATCGCCTCCAATCATAGCTATTCATACGACTTAATGTTTGCTGGGTAATGACCTAGCCTTTTATTAAAAAATATTTAACTTGCGAAAAAAATAATTATATTTTTGTAATTATTGATTGTAGTCGTATTTTTATTTTTTTTATGACTTTGGACTAGAGGGCACTATATTTTTTCATATTTTTTCTTGAAAGCTGAGGATTTTTTACATAATATATATATATCGATATCAGAGATGCTATTTTTTTCGTTTTTTAGATATGATTTTTCAAAGTTAACCGGTGGTTCGAAAAATCATTTTTCCCCCTTTGTCCAAAAATAACATTCTTCAAAAAATCATAACAATTTAACTACTGAACCGATTTAGATGATCGATATATTAAATGGAAGCCAATAAGCAAAATTTGAAAAAATATCACACTTGCGGGAAGTTTGGATTCTAGTAGCATAGGTCTAGTTTAGTCACATATGAATATTGATCGAAGACTTAAAACATGTTAAATTTACAAAGTTATAACTTAAAAACGATAATTATAGCATCTCTGATATCTAGATATGTTAGGTAAATAATCCTCAGCTTTCCATGAAAAATATAAAAAAAAATATAGAGCTCCTATCTTTAACCGAGAAAACTATGAAAAACTAACTGAATCAATAATTACAAAAATAAAAAAAATAATTGTTTCGCAAAAGTAAAATTTATTCATAGAAAAATAACTTGTAAGCTTCAATTTGATATGTCGATGATAGGAATCGGTCCAATAGTTCAAAAGTTATGACTTTTTGTAGTGGGAAAAATGGGGAAAAATAGTTTTCGAACCATCGATTAGTTTTGAAAAATCATATTTCAAAAACGAAAAAAATAGCATTTTCGATATCGAGATATTTTATGTAAAAAATTTCAGCTTTCAAGAAAAAATATAGAAAAAAAGCGCCCTCAAAGCCATGAATACATTAAAAAACGACTACAATCAATAATTGCGAAAATAGGATCCATATTATCTGCAAGTTCAATATTTCTCAATTAAAGCTCATTGGCTTGAATTTGATATATCGATCATCTAAATCGGTTAAGTGGTTCGAAAGTTATAATTTAAAAAAAAAGTCATTTTGGGAAAAAGTGGAAAAAAAATTATTTTTTGGATCACCATAAAATGGAAATGGGCACCCTAATGAAAAAAAAAATACGAGTTTAATGTTTTGCGATAAAGAACAAAATTACCACTTTTGACGAAGATCTGAGAACCGCTATATTGGTTTGGCATGGAATGGCTGTATATATATATACAAAATACAATCTTACGTGCATCGCGATGTACAAAGTATTAATGAATATGTGAAAATTAACGTTAAAAGACATTTCTATAGATCTGCACACTTTTACAGACTTTTCCACATTTTTAACAGACATTCACATGTTTTTACAGACTTTTTTTTTCTAAAATCATCTGGCATCTCTTCCTTCCACATTTTATCGAATATTTTCAAATCGCAGGAGTAAACATTTACGTGACTCTGACTTCGTTTGTTTTTATTTGTTTTTATTATAAAGAGAGGGGACATTAAAAATGCGTTGCTCAGTGAAAGGCTGAGATGCTCTTTCAGAGATGCAATGGTTAATTAAACAATTGACGGAAAAATGTAGCTCGTTCATTTTATAATTTTAATTATTTTTGCCCTTGACATCAATACCTCTTTCATAGTGTTGATTATCATAAGAAAAATAACACTGCTGATCGTTGGATCTCTTTTGACATTTCAATTGGATCTTTTTTGACAGCCGTTTTGATTCAGTCCGCACTACCTAGGTTTTGAAGACATTTGACTTACTGTGAAGACATTTAATTTTGTGAAGACATTTTGAAGACATTATGAAATATGTGAAGACATTTCAGTATGATAGCATACGTGGTTTTTTTAGAGATATTTTTCCATGAAATTCTAACTATTGGCCGAAAATATCGTCAAAAGAAGTAGGACTTTTGACTTAGTGTCATTCGCTCGCTTTTTTATCTGTGTCACTTGTTCACTTCTGTTCTTAGTAATCAACGGAGACTTTTATCTCGGGGTTCTTCACTTGATTTTTTCAAACTTTTCCAAGCAGAAAATCCACAAGTATATAGAAAAATTTTAACAACAAAGCGACTAAACCTACTCAATACTTAACCTAGTACAATTTCGATTTTTCTCTTTAAAAAATACAGGACAATCCCTACTCCATTCTACAGAACGATGAGCCTGTTGCTGACGCTCCCAATGCCGGATGTTCCGGTACATCGCAGGGTGCCATCAGGAAAAGAAAAATTACTTCTTTTCCATCACTCCCCAGAAAGAATACCGAAACTTCCCAAGTTGGAATGAAGCCTCGAACTGAACGTGCTGAGAATAGGCCGAAGCAAGTACCTCCCGGTTTACGTGGTCATGCTACCAACCAGGGGTCCTCAGCACTTCCCGGAACAACAACAAACACGTCTGTTCCATTTTTGTGGTCGAAGCAACAGCCACTACCTGGCCTGCTTGCGCTTTCAGACCTTGTGGATAACATTTTAAATGCTATAAATATAAATGATCCTCTTAAAAGCATAGTATTATGTTTGCTTCCGGTTGTGAGAACATTTTTGAAAGAAAAATGTGGCTTTTTAGCAGCGTTCATTTCCCTCGATGCCTAATTTAGCACAAGAGGTCAAGGATTTGACCACTGTCATACAGTGGAATTGCAGAAGCATCATCTAGATCAATTTAAATTTTTAGTTCACAGTTCTAACTGTGATGTATTTTCTCTCTGTGAAACATGGCTTTGTTCAGCCGACGAGCTGAATTTTCACGATTTCAACATTATTCGCCTAGATCGTAACGACTCGTTTGGTGGCGTACTATTGGGGATCAAAAAACGTCACTCCTTCTATAGAGTCACTATCCCATCAGTTTTTTGATATCATCGAGGCATTGCCGGAGCCGCGGCTAATCTTAGGTGACCTCAACTCCCATGGAACAGCATGGGGGTCATACTACGATGACAGCCGTGCCACGTTGATTTATGATCTGTGCGACAACTTCAACATGACAGTTTTAAATACAGGGGAAGCAACTAGGATAGCCAACCCTCCTGCACGGGCAAGCATGCTAGACATATCTCTCTGCTCTTCTTCATTATCCCTGGATTGCACATGGAAGGTAATCCAAGATCCCCACGGTAGTGATCACCTACCAATAATTTTATCGATCGCCAATGAATCAAAATCTAGTGAGTCAGTCGATATTGCGTATGACCTCACGAAGAATATTGACTGGAGAAAATTTGCAGAATTAATATCTGAAGCAATCATTTCGATGCATGAACTTCCTCCCCTTGAAGAGTATAATTTTATATCAAGTTTGATTTACGATAGCGCACTTCAAGCTCAAAAGAAACGTGTACCGGCTACCACTTTCCGACGTCGTCCTCCATCACTTTGGTGGGACAAGGAATGTTCAAAGGTCTACCTTGAAAAATCATCCGCTTTCAAAAAATTCAGGAAAACTGGATTAGTGGAATGGTTTCGAAAGTACCAAGCTCTAGAAACCAAACTAAAAGGTCTGATTAAAGCAAAAAAGCGTGGATATTGGCGGAAATTCGTCAATGGTTTGTCAAGGGAGACCGCTATGAGTACTCTTTGGAACACGGCTAGGAGAATGCGTGGCTGGAACCATACAAATGAAAGTGAGGAATACTCTGACCGATGGATTTTCAAATTTGCAAAACTGGATTAGTGGAATGGTTTCGAAAGTACCAAGCTCTAGAAACCAAACTAAAAGGTCTGATTAAAGCAAAAAAGCGTGGATATTGGCGGAAATTCGTCAATGGTTTGTCAAGGGAGACCGCTATGAGTACTCTTTGGAACACGGCTAGGAGAATGCGTGGCTGGAACCATACAAATGAAAGTGAGGAATACTCTGACCGATGGATTTTCAAATTTGCAAGAAAGGTTTGTCCCGATTCCGTTCCTGCACAAAGCGTCGTACGCGACATTCCGCTCCAATGCGACTATGAGAATTTTTCGATGGTAGAATTCTCAATTGCCCTCCTCTCATGTAACAATTCAGCTCCGGGGTCGGACAAGATTAAATTCAACTTGTTGAAGAATCTTCCCGACTTGGCAAAACAGCGTTTGCTGAACTTGTTCAACAAGTTTCTGGAGCTGAATATTGTCCCGCATGACTGGAGACACGTGAGAGTGATAGCCATACGAAAACCCAACAAGCCGGCTTGCGATCACAACTCGTATAGACCGATTGCAATGTTATCCTGCATTCGCAAATTGTTAGAGAAAATGATTCTACTTCGTTTGGACAAGTGGGTTCAAACGAACAATTTGCTGTCAAATACGCAGTTTGGCTTCCGCCGAGGTAAAGGGACGAACGATTGTCTCGCGCTGCTATCTTCTGAAATCCAAATCGCATTTGCTCGCAAAGAACAAATGGCTCCCTTTTTTCTCGATATCAAAGGGGCATTTGATTCAGTTTCCATGGAAATTCTCTCAGAGAAGCTTCATAATCGTGGACTTTCACCAATTCTGAATAATTTCCTGTACAATTCACTGTCAGAAAAGCACATGAATTTCTCTCATGGCAACTCAAAATCTTCTCGTTACAGTTTTATGGGCCTACCGCAAGGCTCCTGCCTAAGCCCCCTCTTGTATAGTTTTTACGTCAATGATATGGATGATTGTCTAACTAGAGACTGCACGCTGAGACAACTTGCAGACGATGGAGTTATTTCCATCACGGGTACTAATCCCGTCGCTCTGCAATAGTCGTTGCAAGATACCATGAACAATCTGTTCACGTGGGCCCTCAAGCTGGGTATCGAATTCTCTACGGAGAAAACCGAAATGGTCGTTTTTTCTAGGAAGCACGAACCCGCCCAATTCCAGCTTTACCTATCCGGCAAAACGATCCAACACTCTATGTTTTTCAAATACCTGGGTGTATATTTTGATTCTAAGTGTACCTGGGGGAGACACATTGCGTATTTGAAACAGAAATGCCAGCAAAGAATCAATTTTCTCCAAACAATAACCGGAACATGGTGGGGTGCCCATCCAGGAGACCTCATTCAGTTGTACAAAACAACGATATTGTCAGTGTTAGAATATGGCAGTTTTTGCTTCCGATCAGCTGCCAGGATTCATATTCTCAAGCTGGAGAGGATACAATATCGTTGCTTGCGTATAGCCATGGGGTGTTTGCATTCGACACATACGATGAGTCTCGAAGTTTTGGCAGGAGTACCCCCGCTTACTCTTCGGTTCATAGAATTATCCTACAGATTTCTCATCCGTTGCAAGATCTTGAATCCATTGGTGATTGATAACTTCGAAAATCTACTACAACTGACTCCTCAGTCAAGTTTTATGTCTTTATACCATGAGTACCTTACCCACGACGTGCACCCTTCACCAGGCATCTCCAACCAAGTTTGCTTCCCATACTTTTGCAATTCCTCTGTCATTTTTGATCTGTCCATGCGACAAAAAATCCATGGAATACCAGATCACCTACGCTCCGATTCTATTCCGCCGATATTTTCGGAAAAATATGGGAAAGTTGGATCTGATAAAATGTTCTTTACTGACGGTTCATACATAAACGGGTCCACTGGCTTCGGCATCTTCAATGAAAATTCCAGTGCCTCTTTCAGACTCAAAGATCCTTGTTCCGTGTATGTCGCAGAAATGGGTGCGATATACTATGCTCTAGGGATCATTGAAACACTGCCCATCGACCATTATTTTATTTTTTCAGACAGTCTCAGCTCAATAGAGGCAATCCGCTCAATGAAAGTTGATAAACGCTCATCTTATTTCCTAACAAGAATAAGACATCTATTGAGTGTTTTGGTCGAAAAATTATTCAAGATTACCTTAGCATGGGTTCCCTCTCATTGCTCGATTCCGGGGAATGAGAAAGCGGACTCGCTAGCTAAGGTGGGCGCTTCAGAAAGCACACTTTTTGAAAGGCAAATTGCTTATAACGAATTTTTTCACATTCCTCGTCAGGACACACTCGTTAGTTGGCAGCGCATGTGGAGTGAAGATGAGTTCGGTCGTTGGTTACACACGATTATCCCTAAGGTCTCGACGAAAGCTTGGTTTAAGGGATTGAATGTAGGTCGTGATTTCATTCGCGTGATATCTCGACTTATGTCCAATCACTACAACCTAAACGCGCATCTCTATCGCATTGGGCTCGCAGCAAACAATCTTTGTGATTGTGGCGATGGCTACCACAACATCGAGCATATTGTCTGGTCGTGTATCCGGTTCCATGCTGCTCGCTCTCAGCTCTCTAGAGCACTGAGAGCAAAAGGCAGACAATCGGATATCCCCGTCCGGGATATCTTAGGTAGCCGTGATCCTGATCTTCTGCTTCATCTACACCTGTTCCTCAGAAACGCCGATGTCAACGTTTAATGATGTTTCCTTCGTTGTGTCCCCGTTTCATATCCCTCCTATCCGATCGATAAACTTTTACTTAGTCGCGGCAATACATACACACACTCTTTACAGACACACGGGCCAAAGGTTGTGCAGTCCACTGATCATTCAACAAGAGCCAAAGGTTGTACCGATCATGACAACTCTACACGAACTGATGATTGCGCCGGCTAGTGACCATTCTATCCTGGATTCCTCGAGTCGAGAAAGACGCACCACGCTAGATATGGGGCACAGACTAGGGAGCGTTGCTGATTAATGGTCAGCTGCATCCCAATAGGAAGTAGCCCGTGTCGGGCACACGTATAGAGCATCGAAGACTGCAATATACCAATTGTAATACTAACCTCGAGCCAACCGCGAGTAATCGGTTACATATTACTAACATAGTTGTAAGACAAAAATTGTCAAAATATTGGACTCCCGGACCCGTCAGGCTAACGCCACATGTGCCTTAATAAAAAATATATTTTGGGAAAAAAAAGCGACTTTTACTTCAAATTCTGGAGAACATCAAGCGGTCTGAATACATATTGTCTCTAGACGACATTATTTCATTTGCGCTCGAGAATTCGAATGATCGTGACATTGTGTTTTTAGAATTTTTGACCTATACTAAACAATAGATCAACCGAGATCTTTCCGGTCTTCCGTTTCAATAATTAGTTTTGTAGATATAGTTTGAGTTACAACCAAAACTTCAAAGCTTAAATAAACAAATTGAGTTCCGTTTTTGTGGAAGAACTAGTACATTCAATCAATCAAGCGGTTTATCATGCAAATTATCATTTCAAAACTGATAAAATTTAGTTCAAATATTCTTTGTTCACATTTATTGAAATAAACCTCAAGGTATGTTTTATGAAATGTGCTATATAACAATATCAATTAGAATAAACATTGAATAGGCTATCAAACTTTGCTCAAAAGTAAGTTATGAATTTTATTTTCCTCCGATATGATTGTGAAGACATTTGAAAACATTTTTTCGTGTCATGTGAAGACATTTGAAAAAATCACCTGGCATCCCTGGAGCTGGTCTAAGTTCGACAGATAAAGTACGCTACACACACCAAAGTACGTAAAATAAGAAGGTAGTCTCCTCCTTGAATTTTTCAAGTAGTGATAGGCAAAGGAAAAAAGCAAAAAATAGTAATAAACCATCGATCGAACCCATATAAATTCGAATACTTTTAATTTTTTTTAAATTGTAATACAAGAACTGTCTCCGAATATGTTTCGAAATGATGAAACAGCAGTTTAATCAATCATTTTAAAATTGAAAACAGTAAAATTATCACACCTGTATAATAAAAATAATGCAAAAACCGATGAGCAAATGTGTGGAGAGGTTATATCGAAACAGTGTCGTTCCCGCAAATTGGTAATATGATGAAAGATAAAGCGTAAGAACACAATAAAAGGCTTTCCCGCGAGGATTTTGCAATGACAGACCGCCGCGGTGGCTCGGTAATGGAATGTGAATGAGGTAAAACACACAACGCGGGGCGGGTGTGTACGGTCACAACCTATCACAACCAAAGCAAATTGAGCGTAGGCAGCATAAAACAGGGATCGCGCTTAGGGGGCTCATGTATTGTAGCACGTTCAAGCTAATTTGATAGAGATATCCATTTTTTTATCCAACTTCAAGTGTTAATAAATGTAGCCAATATACCTCCGATAATTCGAATCGCTTCGGAATTGATAATACAGATAATACATGAAAGACAGTGTGACTATTACACATTATACATGTAGGATGTTATGAAAGACTGTGGCAGAGATACAATTCCGGATATTTTCTATTCTGATGAAATGAAAAGTTCGAAAATCAGGAAAAATCAGGATCATTTCAGTAAAATCAGGCAAAATTGAGGGTTTGTCATGATGTCAGGGAACGTGCTTAAAAATTCTGGAAAATCATGAAAAATCAAGAAGGTTGGCATCTCTGGTTGTACGGTTCCTCATTCGCTGCGGTGACTTTAAGGAGATGAGTTTTGAGACGATTTTGTGAGAGTATTAGTGTTTATGCGCTTTTGAAAGGTGCACATAAAAGTCGAAAGCCGCTGAATGTGTTTTACATCAAGCTCCCGCTGCGGCTCATCAATCCAAAATCCGCGCGGGAGAGCCGTCTAGTGTGTGTGTGACCTAAGTCCCTCACTGCAGATTTTGTATCTTTTATTAATTATTTTATTAACACTCCTATACTGGACTGTGCGCGTCTCTCTGTTATTGCTATTATGTATTTTTAGGCGTTATTGGTATTTATTCAAAGGAAAAGATATAATTGAATGAAAAAACTCCAGAAAATATTTTTTCTTTAAGGTGAAGGTGGAAACTAGCCACATATGGCTGCCACAATGGCGTCATCTCCCTCCCTTACCCCTCGCCCGAAAATCAATAATTTTGCGAGACAGTGTGAAGAAAATGATCGTTTTCGCACACTTCCCATCAAGTAATATCAACCAAACTCTAATCGATTACTCACAAGATATTTAATTTTCGTCTGCTGTCGCACTGCATAGTGAAAAACGTCGGAAAACTCGAGCTAGTGCTCTGAAAGTTAATTTTTCATTATTAAATTTTCGGCAATGGTTTTGTTTGTATTGGCAAAAGCATTGTTATTTTTTCGACACTGATGCCAGACAACATCATCGAAACAGCTATAAAAACCACTCAATAAAATGTTATTCCTGAGTCATAGCGTTTCATATCATGACAATCAATAGAATAAAATTGTGTTGATATCAATACAATTATTATGTTTACGTTTAATGGGTCTATAATGTAAGTTTCAGCAACTTTAACATTGGGTGAGAAAATTGTATTGCAGAGCTCGGAACACTGCCACGGCTGCCTATGCTTTCAAAAACAGTAAACGGAAAAGTATTACATTCAATCAAAATGCCTCGGCCAACGAAGAGAAGGGTTAAGGCTCTCCAACGTGAATATGTGAAAACAATACGATCAACGAAGGAAAATATTAAGGAATTATCAACGTCGAGTTACTCTTCTCTCACAAACACTATTACCCCATTTTTACACGTGATTTTACCTATACTACTACAATGGCTAGCCTCCACCTTCACCTTAACATCATTTATTTTAATAGTCATTTAATTCAGCCACCTAGGTCTGTCAGACCTATACGCGAGTATAGGAAGGTTAAAGTCATTGCGAAGCTTTCATTGGTTTCGGTTTGGAGTATTACACGTAAATAGATCAATTCACTTATCAGACTGTGTGGCGCTTCATTGACACGAGTTTTTGAATACATTTGAAAAAAAAAATACAATTCAATACTAAAGTAAAATGTATGAATGATATGTTCCGATTAACAATTTCAAATATAAATATATATAAAAGTTGCATTTGCATATGAAGTAAAATTCTGATTATACGCGAGCGTAACATGAGCAAATTTATAACACATGCGAATTGGGGCTCTTTTGGTATTCACAAGTTCTTCCGCATAGTAACTCGATGTTGATAATTCCTTAATATTTTCCATCTTTGATCGTATTGTTTTCACATATCCACGTTGGAGAGCCTTAACACTTCGTTTCGTTGGCCGAGGCATTTAATTGAATGACTGTTTTTCAAAGCATAGGCAGTCGTTTACAGCCGTTTACTGTTTTTCAAAGCATAGGCAGCCGTGGCAGTGTTCCGAGCTCTGCAATACAATTTTCTTATCCAATGTTAAAGTTGCTAAAACTTACATTATAGACCCATTAAAAGTAAAAATAATAATTGTATTGATATCAACACAATTTCATTCTATTGATTTTCATGACATGAAACGCTATGACTCAGGAATAACATTTTATTGAGTGGTTTTTATAGCTGTTTCGATAATGTTGTCTGGCATCAGTGTCGAAAAAATAACGATGCTTTCACCAATACAATCAAAACCATTACCGAAGATTGAAAAATGAAAATTTAACTTTCAGAGCACTAGCTCGAGTTTTCCGACGTTTTTCACTATACAGTGCGACAGCAGATAAAAATTTAATATCTTGTGAGTAATCGATTAGAGCTTGGTTGATATTACTTGATGGGAAGTGTGCGAAAACTATCATTTTCTTCAAACTGTTTCGCAAAATTATTGATTTTCGGGCGAGGGGGGAGGGAGAGAGATGAAAGAAATGAGCGTCATTGTGGCAGCCATTTGTGGCTAGCTTCCACCTTTACCTTAAAGGGACCAAATTGGAGTTTAAGGAAAACGAGAAAAACTTTTCCTCCATCGCTGGTCATCATCCGAAGTGATTGCAAATTAATATTTTGCATTTCCGCAAGAAGAAGTGGATTGAAGTGAAAGTATAAAACTGGAGTTGCCTGTGAAATCATTGGAATTATGTGCTAAATTTTCTGTTACTATTCAAAATTATTCTGCTTCGGCATCGACTTTGACATTTTGCTGAAGTAAACAAAAACTTTTCAGTATGAAATCGATAAACATCACATAAAACCTTACCTGCAGCAAAAATGCGCAACACTGTCGTGTTTATCGTCGGCTCGACTTGCGATTTTGTCACTTTTTATGATTTTTAGAACTTTTAAAATTACGAAATATTGATAAAACTTAAGAACTTCGAACAAATTAAGGATTTTTCATTACTAACTTCTTTGTGTGTGCAACACATGCGCTCACCGCCATGGCAGGATTATTAGGTGGGGCAGATGGTAGAGTTTGCGAACGTAGTGTGCGTGATAGCATGCGCTACCATAGCTACTTCTCGAATAGTGACGTCTATATTTGTGTTTACATTCAATTACCTTCCACATTCATGTAAAAATGCTATTTTCAGTGAGCTTCTTATCAATTAAAAGCAGATAATTTTTTGGAGTTCCCGCAGAATATAAGTTTAATGTGATATTGTGCAGTGGATATTTGTAGAATCATGTCGAAGAAGATGAATAAAAGTGATATTTTTGTGTGTCCTGTTCACTCTGTCATCTTCATAGAAAAAAACAAATTTTCATTATTTTTGCGATAACTTGACGATATTTTCGAGGCTCACAGTGTCAGTGCATGTGATTTGAGAAAAATGTATAGTTAAGCAACATTTTATTGAAAATGCTGCTATTCTAGAGGACCAAGAATACGACTGTCCTCTAGACTTTTTCACTCCTTAAATAAAAGAAATAAGCCTCAATACAATTGTCATCTATTAAAAAACAACTAGTTATAAGATTTCATGAGCAACTTTGATCATATCATCATAAAATTGTGAGTTATTTAAACATTGTTTTGATCCTCCCATATACATTCCATATTGAATGCAAATAATGACGACACCATATTTTGTTTACCAATTCAAGTATACTGAACCTACTGCTCCACCTCATATATCAATCATTGCGCTCTCCGTGTGTATACCGTTTAGTTTCAAATTCCGAACACTTAGGCTTTGATGGCCATCAACAGAGTCTCATTACTCAGAACGGTACATTTTCACGAGAATTATTTGATTTTTGGATACGATGGAGTCTTCTTTTTCGTTTGAATACAATACATTTTTTCTACAAATATGTATTCATGGAGAAAAAGTAAAAATATGTTTAATCACATTTGTCCCAAATTTCGAACACCATTTCTATCACTATCTCATATTCCGAACACTTTTGTCTCAAATTCCGAACAGCGAAAATGCAATTAAAAAAAATGATAACTTTTGAACTGCTAAGCCGATTCAGGTGATCGATATATCAAATTAAAGTCAGTTGGCTATTCTTTCATGGAGAAATATCTTATTGCAAAACATTGGATTTTGTTTTCGTGATTATTGATTGTAGCTTTTTCTACATGGTTACATGGTTTCGGGACCAAGGGCGCTGTATTCTTTTAAATTTTCTTGAACGCTGAGGTTTTTTACATAAGACATTCAAAAATAAGAGATGTTATTTTTTCATGTTTGAGTAATGATTTTCCAAATTTAAGATGTTTGGTTGCGGTAGCTCATTGGACAGTAAACAGGAACATGGGAAAATCCAACATTATTTTCAAAAAAGACCTTATTGGTTTTAATTATTTTATTTTTTAAATATTTTAATAACGTGACTGAGAAAAACAATTTTATTCTCGTTAGTTTTCGTCCGCGACCTACGTTTTGCCAACAAATAGCCTACAAACATTTGTTAATAAACGGTTTTTTATATTGTTGCACCAGAATAGTATTGTTCTTGTACTCCAATCTGTGAAATATTGCTGTATTTGCCTGTAAATAGTATGTTCAAACACATTCTGTTCGGAATTAGAATCATGCGTCAAAATTTGAATAAAATTCCCAACACTACTTGAATACTAATTTTAACGAAGATTCCTGCATAAAAGAACTTCGTTTCTAACAATTTATAATAGATTATTACCTTTTTTAGCACTCAAAATAAAACAGCAAACAAAATAGTTAAAACAACTACAAAACCTGAAAAATTAACAATGCTAGTTTTTTACGGAACACTCACTTTCTTTGCAAACGCTTTTTATTATAAATTATAGGCTGTATCGATACCCGTAAATGAATTTAAAATGGAGCACATATCCGAAAGAATGTCAGTGTATTCATTATTCAATTATTTATAACATTAAAGCTAAGTAAATTTACATGAAATGAAGTGCTCGGAGTTTGAATCAGTGTAGAAACTTGATTTCAATTACGAACACTACTTCAATACTAATTTGAATGAAAATTTCTGCCTGAAATATAATTTTTTGTATCCATTTATTGTAGATTCTTACCTTTTCTAGTACTCAAAATTAAAACATCAGACAAAATGATCGAGACAACTACAAAAACAGTATCATTTTATCGTTTTGACTTCCACTTTTTTGCAAATGCATTATTAGAAATTATAGGCTATATCGATACCTGCAAATGATGTTAATAATCCAAAGATTCACTATTCAATTTTTTTTTAACATTAAATCAATTATTTTTAACATTAAATCTCAATGAATATACATTTAAAAATGAAGTGTGCGGAATTCAAGACAAAACGGTACACATGGAATTTCCTTTACCTTCTATTCTACTTACTTTGCACAGAAATGGCTTGCGATAGTGTTAGTGGCAACTTGCAAAATGTTACCCGGCTGTGGCAAAAGTGCTACCCGTGCGCCGGCAAAACGGGTAAACATACCGACAGATACCATACGCATATAAACTCACGTAACAACAAATGTTTATGTCATTTCCATCGAATACTTGTGATGTGTGGTGCGGGAGGTTAGGCGAATATTCAAACAGAGATAATTTCGTGTTCCTGCCTATTTTCCTGAATTTACCTTATGTTTTTTCGGCTATAGATGTTTCAACAATTGTGGTCAAGATTGTGGAACTGGATGGATGGTAAATTCGAACGAGAAAAAATGGCGGTGAGTATGGTTGCTTTTTTCAATACTTTCAAAACAGAAATTCCTTAGTGCTTCGTTGTTCGGTTCGGTTCTTGTTTTTAAGGGACCCAAAGGTAATTCGTCCCTGATTTCGTTGTGTAGCTTATGTTTGTGCCTTGGACATTATTTAATTTTCCAAGTGTCCAATCCAGTGTGTTTACTTTGCCATATGTGGATGTGAATAAAAATCAATTTCGTTGTTTTGGATATTTAGTTTTTAGCGTCTGAGGCTGTAATTGTGTTTCGTGATTATTGTCAAGAATGAATAATATCGGGTGAAAAAATTACAACAGTTTCATTTCTATAGAATGCTTTCTTCACTATCCTTTCAACGGTTCCCGGGATAAATCTTTGCAGAAAACGACTGCAACAGAAAAAACCATTCAGAAAAAGTGTAGTAGGCTAGGAATATTGTGGCGCGGTGATGTTTTTAAAACAAAAAATACCGGGCAAACGTAATGCCCGGGCAGACGCATGCCATCCGACGCTCGCTGGAACCTAGGTTTGCGTGCGAGACACCACCGTTTCCGACTAATTTTGTTTTTTTTTGTTTGTTCACTTCCAGACCTCTGCTTATGACGGCCTTTGTCCTATATCAAGTTGGATATATTGGGAATAACTGAATACTTGTTACCTTTTCATGGTGAACTTTCGATTCGATCGATTGGGAGGAGGAGGTTAAAAATGCAATTAGTGAGCTGAAAAACGGCAAGGCCGCTAGGAAGGATGGTATCCCGGCCGAACTTTTAAAAGCGACTGTACGTTGCGATACAACAAATCATATTGAGGATCTGGGCGGATGAACAAATGCCGGATGACTGGTTGGAAGGCCTCATATGCCCAATCTACAAGAAGGGATATCGACTCGATTGTAGCAACATCACGAAATCTCACATGTTTCTTGGCTCTGCGGACGACATTGATAGTTGTACCAGGTATACAAACATGCTGATATAGTGAAGTCTAATACAGCAAGCAAGCTGCACATGTAGCCAGAATGCATGACGAGAGAGCCGCCAAAACTATTTTCAGCAGAGAACCAGGAAGAGGCCGTCGACTTCGTGGTAGGTCTCGCACTCGGTGGATGTGCGCGGTGGAAGAGGATGCACGATCTGCTGGTGTACGAGGTGACTGGAGATGTCCAAGGCAGACGAAGCAGAACATCTCTAATTCGTTAGGCCATAGACTGGTGAACGGTCCGTCGACCAACGAAGAAAAAAGAAGTCATCGATTCTCGCACTCGCCTCTCCTGCTCGCAGAGGAAGTTTTGTATCGACATTATCTTGGGGACATTAAATGCACCAATAAAAATCAACTACGGCCAACGTAAGTCGCTTGCAAAAGTAATGACATAGGACTCTGATTACATCTTAGCTAGGGAGAAATGATTCTGTTGATTCCATGCTTCGATGTCAACGGGGTGGAGAGATAGCTATCGAATACAACATAGAAGAAAATTTAAAAAAAAGTTTTCTTTTCGGAACGCCGTAAACGCGAAGGTGAGGTCCATGTCTCCTGCTACTCGGAAATGGAAATATATTACAATATGATCATTTTTCTTTCCAGACGAGCGTTCTTTCCAAGTAGAAGATTGCAGTGACGCTAACCTACGATGTGAACACGCTGGAATGGATTGATCGTGCAAGTATTTAGCTATAATTAAGACAATTTAGTTTGAGTAGGTTTTGTCGCGAATTATCATAACATTCGATTTTGAGGGAAATTCATTTCAATGATTAGAATATATTGTTGCTAGAATCGATAAGTTAGAAGACTGTAACAGAGACTGTAATTATTTTACTCACAAGTGAAGGTCTGATTTGCTTGTCAGCCTCATACTGAATTCGATTGATGGAATGAACCACATTTAGTGTTCGGTTAGGTCTGAACACCGCCTGATATTCGGTTATATCAGAATATTGTCATTTACTGTAGATCACAATTTACAATTTGTTCATCTTAATGTTTCCCAGTAGCAGTTTTATCAGCGAAATTGATACGTCTGGGCTTCCTGTTGAATCCATTTATTCATAACATCCATTGAAGCTCGTGGAACATTAACGACTGTTAGAATACATTTCTGGATGTGATTGAACGTAATTGAGTTACGCTTCGGATTCGTGATATAATTTTACAATGGGTCAAGTGATATATTTTCGATTTATGGCGCTATATATATATATATATATATATTTTTTTTTGAAACAAATGGAACTTTTCGCGTCGCCGTTGTATTCCTAATTTCTTTTTTGAGGGTATCAAATATTGGTTTAAATTTTTTTCTCCGCTATTGCAATCGTATTCCAAATGCAGAAGAACCACATTTATGCGATACGGATTATCTGCGAAAGCGAGTTCGATAGTAATTCTATAGTTCTATAGAACTTTCCGAAATTTTTCAGTGAGTGGTCAGTGGTTCTCGCACTTTTGTTCTGGTCATGGCTTTCAAATTATCTAAACACTGGCGTACACGATGAATAGTTTAACGATTTTTGTATTGATATAATTTGAATATTGAAATATCTTGTTTACGTGTCTGGATATCTGTTGAAGGCACTATCATTCTCTACTGTGCTATCCGTGGTGATGTTACCACACGATTCCGCTGATAATACGGCATGATGAAATAATCGTATTCACTGTATTTTCTATTACGTATTACGTATGAAAATTTCTTTTATAAAAATTGAAAGAAATTTAAACGCTTACGCGTGAGTTCAACTTAAGATTCCGAGGGTATACGATAAAAGCTTACGCGAACATTCCCACTCGTTATTCGGGCAGCCTTCTACTGATAACGCATTTTTAATGTCCATTTTCTTTGATATAATATAGTTGAGAAAGGCCAACGGTATCACATCCTATGTTAGTAAAGAAAATGAACATGAATGAACATTTCTTTCCTTGACTTAAAAAAATTTTACGCTTCTGCGAGAGTTCAAATCTATGTTGTTACAATATATAATTATGGAATCACATCACAAAACAAGAATTAAACATGGGCATTTATTTCTATTCGTGATCCTTACAAAAGGGTTGAAAAATTTCTCTATTGAAAGAAAAATTTTAACGCTTTCGCGTGAGTTCTGTTACAATACTAAAAAATTTATTCAAAAGTTTCACAATATATACATGGTTCCTTAAACTAAGATTGACGAGGAACATCTCCTCTCTCTCTCTTGAAAACCGATAACATATCGGTTTCGTTTAGATCATCTACCTTCCTTGTCCCTTCTTCTAGCGTATGGTAACGTGCAGTCTGAGACGGCTGCACTACCCTAAGAAAATACCTTAAGTTTATAGCACCTCGTCGGTGCGCCTATCTTATTCTTGGATTTCCCCTTTCCATCCTTCGCTCTAAATAACATCCTTTTATTTTATTACACCCTGCTGGTGTATCTGGCTGAGCGCAGCTAGGGATGGAAAAGGGTAATAAAAATGCATCCTAAATGATGCATGCATTAAATTGTTTACCGGACGCTATTTAAATATTCGTCCATTCTGAATTTATGACCGGCAATAATTTCGAACTACAAGCGTTTTCTAGCCTAACAAAACACTTGAGCTCTTACATCTTTTAATTGCCTTACATTGGTCCTTTCTAAACGTTTCTATACCTCGCTTGGAGGTCTTTTCTAAATATAATCTCAAATATTGCTTATCTTATGGATCTGTAACTCGATCCGCGATAAGCCTCAGCTGTCCGTAACATTCCGGACTCCGTAAATCTACTACATAGATTTACTCAATTATAGACAACTATCACGGTTTAAAATAATAGGAATATTTCTTGATTCTTCCTGAACTCTATTTAGCCGTATCATGTCTAATAACGAAGGCGGATCATCATTTCTTCTATTATTTTGTCTATTACTTCTTCTCTTTAATTTTATGTATACGTAAATTCCTACTATTATAATCATTGAAATAACAGTTATGGTACCTCCAAATGTATATACGTGTTTCTTTTTTATAAAATCGTCTTCAGGTATTACTGTATCCTTTATATCTACCTTTTCATATGGATTTCTACTCGAGATAGTTGTATTCAAATTTTCATTTATGTTTGGTTTTTCTAGTACATATGGTAGTTTCTGAATAGGTTTAAAAAATATTCTAGCTTCCCCGTTATGTCCAGATATTTGGGCATAGCGAATAGTTTTTTTTTTGTTAGGATCTTACAATCTGGGAACAGTTCTATGATCGCGTTCTTATAAGGCGGTGACATGGCTACATTATTACAATGGATTATTATCTTGCTAGGGTCGCTCGTTGTGTACAATATAGAGTTGATCTTATTCAATTTTGTTAACATGGTGTATGGTTCTTCCATCATCTTTGTTGAGCATTTTTGTTTTATCGTTTCATGAAGTAATGCTCCAGCTATGCAATCTGGAACTCTGGTTAATTCTGGCTGATTTACCACATAATGACTTTCATTAAGCTTTATTAAATTTCCATCTGGGTAAAAAAATTCATGTTTATTATTAATTGCTATTACATGGTGATCTATTTTTATAACACTTCCATTTTCAGGAATAGGGATTACATTGAATACTTCGAAGTTTTCCTTATTAATAATTACATTTTCCATTATTATATTTACTGTTCCATTTTCAATTTTAATGTTGTATTTAACTGCAAGTGGGTCTCTAAGGATTGAGTATCCTTCTGGTAATTGCTTCTTTATATTTTGAATTGCCTTTTGCATTTCATTTTCGGCTAAAGGGTGAGTCTTAATTATCCTGTATTTTCGAGTTATGCCATCAATCAATTGCAAAGCTAACGTTGTGGTCTCAAAACATTTTCTTGCGAATATATTAGTTCTTTCTTCGGAATACTTTCCCTTCAAAGATAACATTCCTTCATTTAGTCTACGAATTCTTACGCTTAATTCATCTCCCATATTTTTGCTTCTTTGATTCAATAGTCTCATGGTTTGTGAGATATCATGAAGTTTTTGCTCTTCGTGAATACGCAAAGACTGTACTTCGTCTTCCACATCATTACTCCCAAATAACAGGTCTTTCAAAAACCCAAGTATTCCACGACTCCTTTTTGATCGTGATAAAAAATTTATTTCTTGTTTTGCATTGTTACATTGTCGTTCTATCGACATTACAAGTTCTGTCAAAGCGCTGTCTTGAGTTACATTCCCCATGAACTTCAAGGTTCTTTCTAAGTTCGAATGAATAGAGTCTAGCATAGAAATATCGTCGTTAGGAATTAAGTTGGATACAATATTTGTCCTCCAAATTCCTCGCTTTACTATACATGACCCAACATGATCAAACATTAAACCCCCTTCCTCAATAGGCTGGATGTTGACGGCATTTGTCAAATTTACCAGTACTAGAATTGCCATTGCGGTTACGATAGCCTTTTGTATCGTGCCGGTATATGGTCTTATTTTACCTATGACTTTCTTTTTTGTTTGTGGCTTCGGTTTCAATTTTGACGCCAGCTCTTTTACATGCTCGATGTTAACCGTTTTTCTTACTCCCCATTCTTGAGGATTTCGCGGTCCCTTAATTTCCTCTTTACTCCCTGGGGCACTTTTAATTACTCCAACAAAGTTAAGAGGTGGTGAGGAAATAGTGGTATCTTTTGAGCTCTCGATTTCATTGTTCTTACTTACATCTAATACTGCTAATTTTACAGCTGGTCTAGTAATTTCACCTTTAATTGTTTCCACGGTAGCGGATCTAACTTGCCCATCCATATTAGTTGTTGTTCTTATCACCTTGCCCTTATGCCATTTACCTTTCTTTTCTTCATCGGCAAAAACCACGATATCCCCTACCTTTATAGGTTTAGTCTTCTCCAACCATTTATTTCTTTTAGTTAGGGTTGGGAGGTATTCTTTTATCCACCGATTCCAATATCCCTTAACAATTGATTGCGCTCTTTTCCAGTGTTGACGAGTTGCTTCTGCTTTGGAAACGTCGTCGATCGTAATGACAGCTTCACCAGCGCAACCTAACAGAAAGTGATTAGGAGTTAAAACCTCATCGTCTTCTGTATCTAAAGGAATATGCGTTAACGGGCGATTGTTAATGAGGAATTCAACTTCGGTTAGTATGGTTCTAAGTTCATACTCTGGTATGGTTTCTTGTTTTTGAGGTAAAAGGCTTTTAACTTCTCTCACCATTCTTTCCCATACTCCACCGAAATGCGGTGAAGCGGGAGGATTAAAATGCCATTTGACTCCGTCGTCTGATAGCCTTCTAAGAATTTTCTCAAATTCGTTTCTTGCTCCAATGAAATTAGTTCCATTGTCGCTGAACAACTCTTGCACTTTACCTCTACGATATTGTAAATTTCGGAAACATATAATAAAAGAGTCTGAGCTCATATCTTGTGCTAATTCGAGATGTACTGCTCTTGTTGTCATACAAGTAAACAAACATCCCCAACGTTTTTCAGTGCGTCTTCCAATAGACACGCCATAAGGGCCGAAATAATCTGTGCCTGTATACGTGAATGGCTTACAATATGGTGTAGTTCTAGAACGTGGTAGGGCTGCCATCATTGGAGGAATTGGCTCCGCAGACATATTTTTACAAAATTGGCACTTCCTTCTAACTGTCTTAATAGCAACTCTGATGTTTGTTATCCAGAATTTTTGTCGCACTGCCGCTATGGCAGTCTCCAGGTTTTTATGTCGATATTTTTCGTGATAATGACGTAATATCAAAGTGCTCACATAATGCTTGTAGGACAGAATGATAGGTGTTCTGGCTGAAGTTGGTAAACAGTTAGCGTTCTCAATACGTCCCTTTGATCTCATTATTCCATCCGTGCAAATTTCCGGGCTAAGTGCTCGAATTTCACTTCCCTTATGAATTTTCATTTTATTTTGTAAGAGTTCCATTTCTTTGGGATATGACTCCCATTGAGCCTTATATATTAAAACGAGCTCAGCATAATCCAGGTCCTCCTTGTCAATATTTTTATTGAAGCTTTGGTTCCTGCATTTTGATTTCAGCCAATCGATATATTTGAATGCAATTGCAACAGAACGCTTCAATCTCACAAAATCCGAACACCAATTTATGTGAATGCTTTTCAGACCACTAAACTCTTTCGATTGAATAGTGTGCAGTGGTCTTAATTCTTCGTCAGTGTCGCTTCTCTGAACTTCATTTGGCCAGTTTTCTTCATTATCATATAAGAACTGTGGGCCTGTAAACCAGATTGAATTACTATTTGATAATTTCGTAGCTTCATCCGCTGGATTATTCCTACTATTCACCCATTTCCACTGGTTTACGTATGTGGTTTCTAATATTTCTCCTATCCGTAAGGCAACAAACTGTTTGTACTTGCGTGGTTCTGAACGAATCCATGCTAATACAGTTTTGGAATCTGACCAAAATACTACTCTATCTATTGATAGACGTAGCTCGTTTTTTACTGTCTTAGCCAATCTGCTTCCTAATACAGCGGCTTGTAATTCGAGTCGTGGTATGGAAAGCATTTTAGTTGGTGCGACTCTTGCCTTGGCAGCCACGATATTGACATCAATGTGTGACTCATATACACTCCTTAAGTATACTGCTGCTGCATAAGCATTCTCAGATGCATCAACGAAGACATGTAGTTCTCGTTCTTTTGGGTGAGAAGAATTGGCATATGAACGTGGTATTCTTATTGCTCTTGCTTCTTCCAGTTTTGTGTGCCAGTTCTCCCATTTTTTCTTTAGTGCTGGGTTTAATTGTTCATCCCATGTTATTCCACTTTTCCAGAGCTCCTGCATTAGAATTCGAGATTGAATTGTTATATGTGATAATAAACCAAGTGGATCGTAAACACTCATGCTTTGTGAAAGCAGTTTTCGTTTCGTAAACTCCTGTGTAACAGGAATATCCACCTTGTAGCGAATAAAATCCTTTTTTGTCTCCCAATACACTCCGAGTACTTTTTCATATGATTCCTCAAATTTTCCTAATAAGTCTTCTTTAACTTCCGTTCTATTTTCTTCCGGGATTTGTCCCAATAGCTCATTACTGTTGGATATAAAATTTCTGATATTGAAGTGCCCATATTTGTGAATGGTAATAACTTCGTTCACAATTTTTGAGGCATTTTCTAAATCGTCGAAACTATCTAGGTAGTCATCCACGTAATGGTTGTTTTGAATGGCCTCTACTGCCTGAAGATGACTTTCTCTGAATTTCTCAGCATTTGTGTTTTTAACAAACTGTGCGCATGCGGGCGAGCAGGTAGCTCCAAAGGTCATCACTTGCATCACATACACGTCGGGATCTTCGTCAAAGTTTTCCCTAAATAAAAACCTTTGGGCATTTTGATCTTCCTTTCTTATTTTAACTTGATGAAACATTTCTTTGATGTCTCCAGTTATCGCAAATTTTCCTTCTCTAAATCGTATTAACACTCCAAATAGCGACGTCGTTGCATCCGGGCCTTGTAATAAATTCGTGTTTAGGGACTCTCCCTTAACCTTAGCAGCGGCATCAAAAACAAGCCGTGGCTTTATGGGCTGTTTATTTAGGTTCACAACTGTAAAGTGCGGTAAGTAAAATATTTTTGGATCACGTTGCTGCTGTTCTGTGGGAGTGAGTTTTCTAGCGTATCCCTTGGTTTCATATTCCTTTATTTTCTCAACATACCATTTACGTAGACATTGATTTTTACGCATTTTTGATTCTTGACCACGTAGTCTGTTCATGGCTGATTGATAGCTATGCGGAAATTGTACATCCTCCTGTTTCCAAAGCAGCCCAATTTCATAACTTCCTTCTTCATATTTCAAAGTGGAATTCATGATATCAATCGATCTTTTTTCATCGTTAGACATCAAGGTTTTTACAGGTACTTTTATCCCGAAATCTTCTAGGCTAAAATAATTTTCCATCATTTTATTGAAATAATCTGATGAATCAATTTCGTCGTTCATCAGCACGTGTCCTTTCAATTTTTTATGTTCGTTAGTTTGCCCGAACAAAACCCATCCGAGTTTAGTGTTCTGTGCGACTGGTTCATTAAATTTACCTGATCGCGTCTCCCTACCGCTTATCAAAAACGAATGCGGTAAACCTAACAGTATTTTTGGCATAGCATTTTCATATCCTTCGAGAGTTATATCTTCTAAGTGATTGTATTCTCGTCGTAATTCATGAATATTCATTGACTGTGAGGGAAGAGATAATTCCGACACAGTCCTCAAATTATGTATGTTATAACGTTGATTATTGCATCCTTGTATACTTAGGGAAATTTCTTCACTATCTAGTTCTTGCTGAGTTTCGCCATTAGTCCAAACCAGCGTTAAGGGGTTGTTACGCCCTTGTGTTCCAAGTTTATTTTTAATATCAGCGTGAATCAAACTTACTGATGACCCAGGGTCTAAAAATGCGAAAGTTTTAATTTCCTTTTTTCCGCAGCCCAATGTAACTGGAAGGATTTGATACAGTATTTTGTTCTCTTTATTTACATGACAATTAACGCTTTCTGTATTATTAAGGTTAGCATCTCTCTGAGTTGCTCTATGCAGTAATGCGTGGTGTCTAAGTTTGCATCCATCGATTCCACAAGGCTTTGCGATCCTGCAATCTTTTGCCATGTGGTTTGTATAATTACAACATGCTAAACATAGCCTGTGTTTAAAAATAAAATCACTCCTTTGTTGAACGTTCATATTTTTAAAAATTGAACATTCTGATGTCTTATGCTCGTTTCGGCATGCGAAACACTTTGGTAGGCGCTTCGGCCTATATTTTTGTTCCTTTACAGCATGTGTATTCAAATATCCGCTCTTATGAGGTTTTTCTTTCCTCTCCGACTGTAGCATCGTGGCCAACTCTTCTTGAGGTTTTAACCAATTATAAAGGTCCTCTAGCGTCGGTATAAATGGATCAATTATATCTCTTGTTTTCTTTGTATCAGCTACAAACTTGATCCATTGATGATGCAAGTCGTTTGGAAGTTTTAAAACTAAATCACGAATCAATCTAGGATCATTGAGATATTCATCGTGTTTTAGTATTTTTATATTTGTCACGAAACAATCAAGCGATGTTACAAAATCAATCATTGTTTGGGGTGATCCAAAATGTGGATTCCTCGCATTTAGCATTTCCTTCAATAAATTCGAATAAATGGTTTCGGGATTTCCGAACCGTAGATTTAGTTTTTCCATTATTTTTGGAACATTAGCTTTATCGATTAAAAGAGCGCTCACTAATTTCAGCGCGTCTCCTTTGAGATATTTCTGTAAACGATTTATATTTTCTAAATCGGAAAAGTTTCCTTGAAGGGTAGTTTCTTCGAACGTTATTTTAAATCTAGGCCATATCTTATATGACCCATCAAAATAGGGGAGGTCTAAGAGAGATTGCCGGTGTAACAGTCTATTTGAATCAGGGGTTTCTTCTCTACCCTCGTTCTTAATTTTAAGAGTTTCTACTAGAGCCCGCATAGATTCTCTATGGATATTCATCATCTCTTCTATTGGTGTTGGTTGTGTTTTTTGAAGTCTTAACAATTCGTTCTCTATGGTCTTGCATTTGGGGCATATCCATCTTTCTGTTTGTTTAGGTTTTTTATTTAGGCCTGCGCATGTCAAATGGAACCATCGGTCACATTCATCGCACGCGACTAAATCGTCCCTAGAATCAGGCTCATTGCACAAGCGGCAATTGCCATTCTTATTCCTAATGAATTGATAAGACATGACTAAACTAAAATGGAAAAATCACACCTTTTTTGTTGATCCGGTCCTATCTCCGTCTTTCCGTGTTGGTGCTTGGGCGATTCTCTCCTTGTCCTGGGAGGCCTTCTGGCTCGGATGTTGTTGTCACCTCTGGTGGTGCTACTGCTGGTGCTGCTGCGTCTACTGCTGCTTAAGGTTTTTGCTGGTTAATTCACTTATATTTGTCTCCGTTTGAAAGGAACACTTTTGGCATCCACTGCCGGTTTCTTAATCAATTCACAATGTTTATTTCGGTTGAAAGAAACACTTTTGGCATCCACTGCCGATTGAAGAGTTCGCAAATTATCTTTGAAAAAGACTTTTTATTCGCGATTAACACTGTTGGCATCCACTGCCGATAAATTTTCGCGAATTATCACTTCTCGCATCCACTGCTGAGAAGAGTTCGCGAGTTAACTTTGAAAAAGACTTTTTATTCGCGATTAACACTGTTGGCATCCACTGCCGATAAATTTTCGCGAATTATCACTTCTCGCATCCACTGCCGAGAAGAGTTTCACTTTTGGCATCCACTGCTATTTGAAGAGTTCGCGAATTAACTTTGAAAAAGACTTTTTATTCGCGATTAACACTGTTGGCATCCACTGCCGATAAATTTTCGCGAATTATCACTTCTCGCATCCACTGCCGAGAAGAGTTTCACTTTTGGCATCCACTGCTATTTGAAGAGTTCGCGAATTAACTTTGAAAAAGACTTTTTATTCGCGATTAACACTGTTGGCATCCACTGCCGATGAATAGTTCGCGAATTAACTTTGAAAAAGACTTTTTATTCGCGATTAACACTGTTGGCATCCACTGCCGATAAATTTTCGCGAATTATCACTTCTCGCATCCACTGTCGAGAAGAGTTCGCGAGTTTCACTTTTTTCCACTTTGGAAATCTTCACTGCTCCTCTCTGGAGCCACCATGAAAAATTTCTCTATTGAAAGAAAAATTTTAACGCTTTCGCGTGAGTTCTGTTACAATACTAAAAAATTTATTCAAAAGTTTCACAATATATACATGGTTCCTTAAACTAAGATTGACGAGGAACATCTCCTCTCTCTCTCTTGAAAACCGATAACATATCGGTTTCGTTTAGATCATCTACCTTCCTTGTCCCTTCTTCTAGCGTATGGTAACGTGCAGTCTGAGACGGCTGCACTACCCTAAGAAAATACCTTAAGTTTATAGCACCTCGTCGGTGCGCCTATCTTATTCTTGGATTTCCCCTTTCCATCCTTCGCTCTAAATAACATCCTTTTATTTTATTACACCCTGCTGGTGTATCTGGCTGAGCGCAGCTAGGGATGGAAAAGGGTAATAAAAATGCATCCTAAATGATGCATGCATTAAATTGTTTACCGGACGCTATTTAAATATTCGTCCATTCTGAATTTATGACCGGCAATAATTTCGAACTACAAGCGTTTTCTAGCCTAACAAAACACTTGAGCTCTTACATCTTTTAATTGCCTTACATTGGTCCTTTCTAAACGTTTCTATACCTCGCTTGGAGGTCTTTTCTAAATATAATCTCAAATATTGCTTATCTTATGGATCTGTAACTCGATCCGCGATAAGCCTCAGCTGTCCGTAACAAGGGTCTTAAACAACTAGTGCCTTAAACGTGACTGATCCTCGTTACAACTTGCTGATGCTGTCCAGTTGTTCTTCTACCTGGTCTACTTTCTACCGGTTCTAGCGGTTCTTTGGTAATGGTGTCATAAGCGGCTTGGTGCGATCCTTAGTAATGAAGGTGTGGCTTGATGATGTCATGGATCGGTGATAGCGTGGCGAGAAAGTGATGTTGGCGTTTGTTGGCTATAGAGGTGGGCAAAACGGTTCACTTTAATGAACCGTTCAGTGACCAACCGTTCACTTAAGTGAACTAGTTCTTTTGAGCAGTTCACTCACTCTTTTGTACATTGGCGGGATATGTCGAGATATGTTTGTTAGAAATAACTTAGCACATTAGAAAATCAAACTTTGATTTTGAAATTTTAATTTTGTTTGAGTCGTTATTCATTATTTTCAGCATAAACTAGCATTGTGCTGCTTTGCTTACGATGTATTGCAATAAATGCTATAGCAAAACTGTACCCAATCCGCGAACGTCCATCTCAAAATTATCGAGCACAATATGATATAATATAAAACATATTTCATATTAGCGACGCGAATTTTACTGTTTAACAAGACTGTTTAAATCAACTTTCAGCTTTCAACTATATTTTATAAGTGAGGTAGATTTGCAAAACAACTTACTGAAATATTTACCCTGATCTCCAAAGTATGAAATTTGATAAATAATTTAACAATCCAATTTAAAACCATCGTATCCTGAACGCAACATAAAAAAACGCAACAAGCGTTTTTTATGAAGCGACAATACCGACATATTTTTGTTGTTTCATGGGGCTATCGTTTGTTTTCATTCGTTAATTTGAGAACTATTTACCTTGCAGCACCATTCATCTATCACTAGTTCGTTTTCTTTCCTCTTACGCACCGCTTACCGTACACAGTTCGTTCTGAACTGCATGCACAGTTCTGCCAGCGGTCAGTTCGTTCTGAACTGTATTATCAGTTCATCATTCACCGTACACAGTTCGTTCTGAACTGGGTATACAGTTCATATGAACTGTTGCCCAGCAAAAAAAGAACGGCAGTTCGTTCACTCTTTTGGGTGAACTCGTTCTTTTGATCAGTTCATGAACGGTTTGCCCATCTCTAGTTGGCTAAGCGTTATCATACGGGTCTGGTGCATAACTATATATACACGATTCTCTTAATCTAAAATGAGGAATATCTCCTCTCTTTTTCTCGAATCCGAGTGCATATCGGTTTTGGGCCACAAGCATTCTCTAACCTAATCTATGCAATGAAAACAAATACTTGTGTTTGCTTGCCCTTACATATAGTTTGCCCTCGTTCTGTCGGGTCTTGTTTAAACATGATTTCAAATTTACTTATCTGATGGATCATCTGTCCGTAACACGTATTATGTTACTCGCATCAAAAAGTCCCCCCGCGCGAAGGTTCGGGTTCGTGAGACTTTGTTAACCGACGAAACTGAATTTACCGACGCGGAAACAAATGTTCTATGGCGGACCACTAAAACGCACTTAGATGAGCTGATACTCGGCCTTTTCCGCTTCCTACTAGTTGCCTTGCTATTAAGAAGGTCTATGTCATTGGAAGGGAGAAAAGAATTTCGCTCTGACTTAGCGCACTGGTTAGTTACAGCAGATTCTCTTGGCCTGATCCGACTTCTAGCTAGATTCCTTACAATTTTGAAGGATTATGCAGCTAGAAATGGGATCAAAGATGAACTTCTGTATAACCAGAGAAGTTTCGGAGTTTATCAAACAGCAGTTGATATTGAACTGAACTTCATTCTAGAATTTTCGCCGGACACTTCTGATCCCGTGCCATGTGCATCGATGGCATTTGACTTGCGTTGATTCCGTTGAGCGATTTTTGTTATCGTAGGATGATTTCACTTGAATTCTGTTAACTTCATTAGTCTGGAGCTTTATAGCTTCTCTGGCGAACGATTTTTCTTGAACGGCCACTGTCTCGAAAATTTTCGCTATTCTTAAAACTTCCTGCATCACCCCGTTTAAGTAGCTCCCGATGCAGAGCAACCGATTGGCAATTCTCAATTATTTGATCCTTAACGTTTTCCTCGATTCTATCGCCAAAATCACATATGATATGTGCTAGTAGTGTGTAAAAAATCTAAGGGAATTATTCCCCTAGATGCTTGCCTGGCAAGATTTTTTTAATTTCGTTAATGGGACGAGCCCCTTTGATTAACAAATCCCGGCTAGGGCAGCCACAAAACTTCGAATTCAGCCGGCTCCAGTGCGGTCCGTCGAATCGAAGCAAGTAGCCTACTTTTGGATTTGGGATTTGTTTATACCTTTTTGTGGCGTGGCGCCCGGTTGCCAACGCTGGTGGGTGGTTTCGGATTTAACTTGAACCTTGGAACTGAACCTTGTTGGTTCGATACTCAAATTGAACTTGTTGAATTGAACTAATTTATTTCTTCCAGACTTAGACTATATATACAAATTTTTAAGGAGAATGTAAGTTGTTAACTCTCGATGAGATGAGTGTTCCGGAGTTGGATGAAATCTATTGATTTCATCTAACCGGTCACTCCGAAGACGGCGTGCTCTGGACAAGGCTTGCTTTCGAAAGAAGTTTACTCTAGGAATGCTTGATGAATAATAATATATTTCAGGAATTTTACAAGTATTTATATGCTTTTGAAACTGCTCCGCCCGTTGTTGCTGGCCGTACCTCTGGCCCCTAACCCTCGTTGATAGATGTGAGTGTACTGTTGTTGATGCGTTCGCTTGCTCGATGATATGATGGTGCGTTGCTTTGGAACAGGGTTAATTTAACTTACTCCATTTTCTCCCCCCCTTGGGGCGCAGTCTGTCGCCCCAAATTGTATCTGCAGCTCTAGGGGGCGGATCTTCTTCGACTTCTTCTCCCAAGGAATCTTTAGACTGCAATGATACTTCAGATATTGGCTGTGATGAGTTATTCTCGCTGATACTGCCGGCTTGGAGATTTGATTCATTATCGTAGTCTATTGGTAATGGGGCCAGCAGCCGAACATTTCTCTTGTATGTACCAGAGCTGGTCTTAACTGTGGCTACCCTGATGATGTTATCGGGACCCGCGAAAACTTCTCTTACAATTCCGATGGGCCACTTTGACACCGGAATATTGTCATCGCCCATTAGAACTATTTGTCCCACCTGGATGCTCGGATTGGCCTTGATCCACTTGGCATAATTGCGGAGAGTGTGAAGGTACTCGGTCCTCCATCGGGTCCAGAATTGCTCCGTTTGATTTTGTATCCTCTTCCATCTGACTTGAAAGTTTGGGTCAGCCTCTTCTTGTATTGAAATGGGAATTGCTGTCATTGGTCTTCCTATGAGGAAGTGCCCGGGTGTTAACGCCTCGGGCGTTCCTGGTTCTGTCACAACTGCTGTTAGTGGGCGCGAATTCATGATCGCTGCTATCTGGTAGAATACGGTTTGTAATTCTAGTATGTTGAATTGAGCGCCTCTAGCTGCGCCCTTAAAAAGTCGCTTAGCAATTTTTATATTTGACTCCCACAGTCCACCAAAATTCGGACTCCTGGGAGGTATAAAGGAGAAGTTGATTCCTTTTTCTCCAGCCATAGTTGTAATTTTATCCTGCTCTATTTTCTTGTTGTACTTTCTTCTGAGTTGCGTAAGCTCTTTGCTGGCTCCTATAAAGTTTCTTCCGTTATCTGAATATATAACGTCTGGTGTGCCTCTCATCGACACGAACCGCAATAGAGCAACAATGAACGCGCTTGTGGATTGGTTTTCTACCACTTCCAAGTGCACCGCCTTTGTTGAGAAGCACACAAAGATGCAAACGTAGGCTAAAGTTTTGATACGAGATTTGCTGTTCAATAAAACTTCGAATGGACCACAGAGGTCCACTCCTGTGTGTGTGAAAGCGGGTGAGGGATTCACTCTGGCTGATGGTAGTTGGCCCATTCTTTGGGTCAGTTGCTTAGGTCTGTTTTTGGCACAGATTACGCATCTACTTAGAACTCCTTGTGTGATTCTCCGTAGGTTCCGCATCCAAAAACTTTGTTTGAACTCCGCTACAACAGCTTCAATCCCAGTATGAAATCTCCTCTCGTGTATGTGCTGGATCAATGTTCTAGTGAACGGATGTCTACTTGGTAAAAGCATTGGTTCTTTACATGTGGGAAGTACATTTGCCTGACTCAAACGTCCCGATACGTGAATAACTCCTTCTTTCATTGTCAATATAACGTGTTGAAAATGTCCCCTTTGATCCAGTGATCCACCCTTTTCTAGTGTATTCCATTCGTCAGGGTATATCGATCGTTGCATGGTCGTTACAATTAATTGTGTGCCTCGTTCAAGATCTTCGGATGTGAGAGGACCCGTGTGTGCTTGCCTTATTATCCCTCTTTCTTTGAGAGTTCTAGATCTGCTTGTGAAGTTGAGAGCAGCTCGGCCTAACCATGCGAAGTGTCGTTGCGTCTTCATGAATGAATTATGATGCTTGTACTGAAACAAGTAATCCTCGGTTGCTATCACCTGTACGATATTTATGATTCTTTCTCTGTTGACTTCTTCGTCAGTCTGGAAATTGTGCTCCTCGTTGGGCCATGCATATCTATCTTTTAGGTATTTTGGACCGTACATCCAAAACTTTTGCTTTGAGGTAATAAATGTTTTCACAGATATACCTCGTGATATTATGTCTGCCGGATTATTTTCCGAAGAAACATGTTGCCATTGTTCAGGCTTAGAATGTTCGTGGATTTTGTTCACTCGGTTTCTCACATATTGTTTCCAACGATCTGTTGGACCTTTAATCCAAGCTAATGTTACTGTAGAATCACTCCAATAGTACTCTGAATGGATCCTGCTTTCAAACACGTTTCTGATTCTGTGAGCTAGTTCTGAGAGAAGCACTGCGGCTTTAAGTTCGAGTCGTGGTAGTGAAGTTTCTTTTATGGGCGTAACTCTAGATTTAGAGCACAAAAGATTTGTGCTTATATTGCCTTCCTTGTCAAGTATATGCACGCTCCGAACGCTTTAGTTGACGCGTCACAAAACCCATGCAGTTCTAACTGGTGAGGCTTGCTTGGAAGTACTTGTCTGGGAAATTCGACTGTAGTTAGTGCTGGCAAGTCGGCTTTCAGTTTGAACCATGTTGATGCCATTTCTTCGGGAATGAGGTCGTCCCAATTCAGTTTGTATCTCCACAACTGTTGAAACAGAATTTTTGCTGTTATTATAATCGGTTGGATGAGACCCAATGGATCATAAAGCCTTAGTATCTCAGAAGCCAATTGCCTTTTAGTAAGAGAAACAGTCGAAAACGTTTGATTTTCCTCGGGCTTGAACGAAAATGTATCGTTTCTAGGTGCCCAGTTGATACCTAGCGTTTTTATCGTTTCTCTGTCGCCTATTTGAACGGTTTGCTCCAGATCATCAGATGGTATACCTTCTAGAAGCTCCTCTTTGTTCGATGCCCATTTTCGAAGTGGGAAGCCACGTTTCGCAAGAGCGTTTGTAACACTTTCTTTGATTTCCTTCAGCTCTTCTACGGTTGCAGCCCCAACCATCAAGTTGTCTACGTAGAAACATTTCCTTATTACTTCTGCAATTTTCGGGTGCTTATCCTTGATTTCTTCACCGACTTCATGTAGAGCCCTACAGGCCAGATAAGAAGAGGATGCTTCACCGTAAGTCACGGTGAGCAGTCTATATGTGCGAATTTCATCATTCTCGCTGAATCGGTACAATATACATTGTGCCCAAGTTTGGGTCTCTTCAATCATTACCTGTCGATACATCTTCGTTACATCCGCGCTCAGAACTACATCGGCTCCGCGAAACTCGATGGCTAGGTCAAATTGATCCCTCTGGATTACAGGACCAACCGCTTGAAGATCGTTGAGCGATTTTCCCGTTGAGGTTTTAGCACTGGCGTCAAAAACAACCCTGAGTTTGGTTGTACTTGAGTCTGGTTTAATTACGCACGAGTGTGGTATGTAATAAACTACGTTCTTTTCTTCATGTTTGCTCACCAAAACCATGTGTTCCAAATCAATGTATTCTTGCATGAATTTATTGTATTCGACTCGCAGGCTCTTATTGAAATGTAATCGTTTCTCTAGTGTAATTAGTCTTCTATATGTATAATCTAAGGAACTGGAGTTCCCTAGATGCTTGCTATGAAGGCAAGACTTTTCGCTCGTCCTCTCTCGAGCGCTTCGTGATTAATCTAGGGAACTTATTTCCCTAGATGTCGGCAATTGAGGCCTGAGAATCACGGTTTAAATTTATTAAAGCCAGGGATCTATTTCCCTGGACTTGGTTGGTCTCTTATGGGCTAAGCCCCTTTGCGTGAACAAATCCCGGCTAGGGCAGCCACAAAACTTCAACCTCTTCCGGCTCCAGTGCGGTCCGGTGAAGCGAAGCAAATGGTCTGCTTTTCGGATTGGGATTTGTTCCTTTTGGTTATACCTTTTATAGCGTGGCGCCTGGTTGCCAACGCTTGGGTGTATCCGGATTCTGATGCGTGACGCCTGGTTGTCAACGCTTGGTGGATTTTCGGATCACGAATTGAACTTTGAACTACGAACTTTGATTTTGAACTAACGAATTAGACTTCTGATTTGAACTGTTTGATTTGAACTGTTTGATTTGAATTTTGAAATGGACTCAACAATTGGACTGACTTCATTCCGTCCTGACTTAGACTATATATACAATTTTTAAGGGAGAGAACAATCTCCCTTTCCTATTCTCACAGATAACCAACCACGTGGTTATCTGCCCTCGAATTTCTCAGCGTGGGATTTTTCCCAGCTGTTTCCTACTCAGATAGCCGAAACACATCGGTTATCTGTATTTACCACATGGAACCTTTTCCACTTGTTTGTGGCCCTATGCTTCTCCCGTCATTCGCGCTTATCTCTGGTGCGCCGAAGAGGACGGGTCCTAAACAAATTAGTGCGCTTCGCGCATGTTTACGCCTATCGTAAAACATATGCCTGATTATTTTTCCCGCCTGTTCTGTGCGGTCCTAATCTAATCTACCAGCGTGAGAATTTCTGTTTCTCTTCCTCCACTACGCCACCGCGTAGAGTCCCAAACAAACTTGTTGGAAGCTAAAGACGGAAGAGAAACAGTCCCTTTTCGCTGGTATTGATTTTTATTTGCGCCTGTTGCGCTTATCTCATACAGACCCAGGCTGAGTCAAAACAGATGCTCGCCTGAATCTGTTTACAAATAAATTTGTTCTTCTCTATAATTGCCAAATGCGCTACAATATCAAAATTTACATTGCGCCTGGAAGCGCTCCTATCTTTTTATTATTTTCAATTTTACTGGGTCCGTAACAATATGCTTGTTCATAAGAATTACCAAGCATGCTGAATTCCTTAGTAAAAGGAATCTTGACAACATATTTTCCGTTTGAGTTTATCGTTGTGTTCACTTGAAATTCCATTTCCAGGTCATCTAAAAGTGGCTCGGTAATCTCCACATCATTTTTATTCGTGTCTTCGATTTGCCAAAACCTTTCGAACAGATTTACTAACTCTTCATTCGTCACATGTTTGCCGATAGCTGGTACTGTCACTGTCTGCATCCACGAATTGGATGTGATGCTTGTTTCTTCTAATAATCCCACTGCCAGCCAGCCTAATTTTGAATTTTGAAAGGTTGGCCCTCTCCCAACTCTTTTGCGTTCGGATTTTATTACTTCGTAAAATATTCGTGCTCCCAGGAGTAACTCTGTGGCTGCAGGGTATCGTGCTGATTACGCTGGAGGAAAGATCCTCTCTGGAGCCACCAAATGTGGCTGCAGGGTATCGTGCTGATTACGCTGGAGGAAAGATCCTCTCTGGAGCCACCAAATGTGGCTGCAGTTCGAGATCGTGCTGATGACACGAAGGGAAAGCCCTTTACTGGACGCTATGTGGTAGGCCAGATCACGTAGAGCGCATAACGAGTATGCGCCTACTGGTGCGATCCGGTAGTACCGCGTCACTTGGGAGTTTGGCCGGGCGGAGCCAAGGGAAGGAAAAGGGAGAGGAAGGGTGGTTGGAATTTCGGATCTTTGGAGGAGGGGTGTTCAATACTTACCAGCGCTTGTTGCGCTGGGATCTGCCGGCGATGATGTCCAGGGTGCTCCCGATGGTGTCCAGGATGCTCGGGCGATGTCCAGGGTTGTGATACGTTTATGACAAAAAAGAGGGGTTCGGTACTTCGCCACGACGCTCCTACGTCCGTGGTATGGTTGAGAGTGTCCAGTTGAGAGTGCGTTTATTCTGTTCAAGTTTTCTCTTATATACAGACATTGCCTTCTTATCTACCCCAGAAGGGCGTAGCATAAGAGAGAGAAAATTACAATTATTTATTCTAAGCCAGACGGGCGAACGAGGGATGATTATTAACACGCTCGCAGGCGTGTTATCTTTTCCTCTCCGTTTTATTACTTATTGTCCTAGCTCGGAGATAGGCTCCGTTTATAGCACCCATAGTGCTCTCTTTTTGGGATTTCTCCCGTCCTTCGGTATTTACGATCGGAGATAGGCTCTGATCGTAAACACATTACGTCGTTTTGCTTATTTTTGTTTTGTTCTCCTTCCCGGCGGGTTATCGCTGGCCGGAGGAGTTTTATGATATTTAGGTTTTCAGCTAGCAATAATCGCACTTCGGAAAAACCTCATTAGTTACGATAAAGCCACTGCGCAAGCTATTCTGTGTATTTAGGATAGAGCGCGATCTAAGCATCCGCTCTATCGTTCTCGCCATGAATCACGCTCTAAAGGCATGATCCGTGCGGCGACATACCGGCCCTCGTAAATCGCGTAAGGCAGATTTACCAATTGAGCTACGCCGCATCTGTTTCTAATAATTTTTTCTTCTATGCTTCTGATGCTGTATCTTTTATTACTGTATAATTCGCAATTGTTTCATCTTATATTCTCTTTTCAATATTATGTTTTTCTTACATTCAATTTCCTAACCTGAAGTTATACAATGCAATTCGTTTGCTATGAGCGGATGACTTCCGTTTATTCTTCATACATGGTGTGTTATAAATTCATTCTTTGCTTCGTTACAATTTATTAGCCACTTTGCCTTCAGATTCATTTACAATGCAAATCCTATTCATTTTAGCTTTGTGTTACACTTCATTTTACTCTCGCAGGAGTATTCAATTTTCAAATTCAATACTTCTTCTATCCATAGAAGAGTCTTCAACTTTATGTACTTTAATAGCCATACAACGGCGCCTAATTGCTTCTTTCACTGAACAAATTATATTTTTTTTTTACTATTACATTAGACGACATATCTTCTCGTCAGTTTATGCAACCCTTTGTTGCTTATATTTCTTATTCATTGTCAGATTCCTCATTTTGACTACAATTATTTCATATTCAATTATTTTCTTCTATTTTACATTTTGTGTACTTATGGTCTAACAGAGTTTTAAATCACTTTTTCTCTTCAATTCTTCGGCATGCCGCCTTGCTTCATTGAACGTCCCTCCAATGCTTGGTTTTAAAGCGCTGTGTCTTCTAATTGTTGCCGGTTCAATAGGTTGTCCATTCGGATATGGACATCGGGTCCTGCTGTGGCTCTGGATCTGGTGCAGCATCTTCGTCTGCAGCAACGTAGATAAATGATCCCGATTATAATCATTAGTATGCTTACGAAAAGGGCGGCGTTCCTCCAAAGATACTTCGATTTCGGATGGAAGGGATCCAAACTGTTGTACACGGTTATCATAGCGTTGTTATCGTAGGGATTATCGGGCTTCGGCTCCACCACATCTTTTACGGTGTCATTGAATTCGTCCAATAGGTGATCGGCCACCTGGTATTTAGATTTGAAGTATGTTGCAATCTTCTTGTTCATGCCATTTAAACTTGCATGTATCGTTTTGTTGTTGGATTGTATACGGCAATCTGGCTGGAGAGTTACTACTGCTGCCTCATAAGGTGGTGACATTACCACGTTGTCGCAATGTATAACTATTGCCTTTGTATCGGATGCATAGTATAAAACGGTATTAGGAGTGGACAGTGTCTCCATCATAGCGTAAGGCGTGGTTAACAGTTTTGTTGCACATTTGCGGGTACTTGCGATATGCAGTATGACAGCCGCTACGCAATCCACTTCCTTACTCAGTTCTGGTTGAACCGTAATTAAATGCGTATCATTCAGTTTTGTTAGTTCGATCGATGGGTAGAAGAAGTCTTGGTTGTGGCCTACCGCGATGCGATCATGTTCTGTTACAATAATTGAGCCATTCTCAGCCCGTGGGATCGGTATTATCTTAAATACCTCGAACTCAACTTTGTTGATGACAACACTCGTCATGGTAATTATGAGGGAGCCGTTGACTACACGCGTGTTGTATTTTACGGCTGATGGGTGATCCAGGACAATGTAACCAGTTGGCAACGCTTGTGAAATGTTTTTTCTGGTTTGGGCTAGTTCGTCGACGGACAAAGGAAACGTTCGAACCTTCCTATATCTATTCAATGTTCCATCGATAACTTCTCGTGCCAATATCGTGGTTTCTAACATCGTTGTTCGTAACCTTTGAACCTTATCCGCAGAATATAATTGTTTTAATTGAGTCATGTCTTTGTACAATTTATAGTATCTCTCGTTAAGCTGTTCTCCCATTTTGGACGCCTTGGTATTCATTTTTACCATTGACTCCGATATTTGGTGAATTTTTTCGTCTTCATGAACCCTCATTGCCTGTAGCTCGTTTTCCATATCGTCGCTACCAAATATTAAGTCCGCCAAAAAACCGAAGAACCCTTTGCTTCGTTTAGTTCTCGTTGTCTGCTTGATCTCATCAATCGCATCATCGCATAAACGTTCAACAGATGTTGCAATTTGCTCGATGACAAACTCCATGTCTTTCATCGCTACTGTCACATTATTCCGTATCGAGTTAATTACTTCAATGTCTTCATCGGGCACTACGTTGGTTTGTATATTCGTTTGCCATATGCCTCTATGTAATAAGCACGTTCCTTCGTGGTCGAACATTAGACCGTCTTTGTCAACGGGTTTTATGGATATAGCGTTGATCAACGTGAACGACATTACGAACAACATCATTATTTTCAATATACGTGAGATGTTGAACCAAGATTTAGAAATGCCTTTTGTTGTAGTCTTATTTCTACGTCTTTTTTTTCGCGTTGATTTTTTTGATTTATCTTCGGTCGAGGTTATCAGCATTACGTTGTTAGAACTCGCGGTGGTATACTTGTTGACCGGTTCTAAGGGCAAGGGGTTGTCGTTGACTCTTATTGGTTGTCTGATGCTAAATTCATCGATGGAGAAGTGCGCAGCCATCATATCTCGTAGTTCTTTATCGTGTTGCAATAGTTCATGATCGTTTTGATAAATTGATCTGACATTACCGAAAATAAACCATCCAAGCTTACTTCGGACTGCTATTGGGTCATTGTCACTTCCCCTTCTTGTTTCCATGGCGGTAAGCAAATGGCTTTGATTCAGCCCTATGAGAATTGTTGGCCTTGCAAGCTCGTAGCTTTCGATCGGAAGGTTTTCCAAATGCGGATATTTTGTAGCCATTGCTTTGTAGTTCATTGTCTGAGTCGGAAGTTGTAAGTTTTTAATGGTTCTTACACCGTCAAGTCGGTACGACCTTCTGGACGACCCCTGAATGCGAACTTGTACTTTTCTACTGTTCAGCTCGTTTCGAGACACGTCCTGTGTCCATTTTAATTGTAGTGGTTCTTCTCTGCCGTATAGGTCCAAGGAGTTTGCCATTTCCTCATCTAGCAATGTCAGGGAAGACCCTGTGTCTAGGAAGGCATATGTATCGACTGAATGCCTTCCGTGTTGAAGTGTTACTGGAATCACCTGGTAGTATATCTCGTTTGCTGAGGACTTGTGAATATTGCAGTTGGCTTCAAGCGGAACTGTAGCGGACGTATTAAGAGGTGTTGGTTCCATGTCTGGATTCGAGTGTAACATTCTGTGGTGGTGCTTGTTACATCCACTCAAGCCGCACCTCCTAGATCGTCTGCAATCTTTAACCATATGTCCGGTGCCTAGACATCCGAAACATATTTTACATTGTACTGCCAATCGACATCTTTTTTGGATGTTGGAGTTCTTAAATTCCGTGCAATCGAAGATTTTATGGTTATTCGAGCAAACCGGACATTTCATGCGTGGCATCTCTTGATGGACATGTATCTGGCTTCTAACTGTAGAAGGTAGAGGAGAAGCCATATTCCTCATTATTTTGGCGTGAGGTTTCAGCCAGTTACTCATTTCTTCTAAAGATGGGGCATCACCAGTCGTCGTTCTATGGCGTGTCCATTCTATTTGCAGGTTATAAGGTAGTCTCTTAACTAGGTCTTCTATTAACCTCGCATCTAGTAGGTAACCTCTTTGATTTATGATCGTCATGTTTGCCACCATATTTTCTAAAGCATCTGACATTTCGATTATTATTGATCTACTTTCTCTTTTAAGCTTCTGTAGATCGTGCAGTAGTTCCTCATATATGAATTTAGGGTTTCCGAAATTTTCCTCTAGTCTCTCTATTATACTCGGAACATTTTCCGAGTTTATAAATAGTTGCTGCACGCTTCTAGCTGCGCGTCCTTCAAGGGCAGCTTCAAGTCTGGAGAGATTTTCATGATTGGAAAACGCACATTCTCTCGTGCTGACTTCGTAGATCCTTTTGAATTTAGCCCAATCTTTGGGCGACCCGCTGAATTTTGGCAAGGGAGTCAAAGCTTGCCTCTTCATTAGAATCGTAAAATCTCCATGCTGTGGAGCTGGCATCATTGCACTCTGCTCCCAGCCAATTGATGGACCGGATCTCATTGGTAGTGGTGTTTGAATCGTTGCTCGGTCACGTTGTTGCCCGGAGATATTGATTAGGGGTTCAGTTGACTGCGCTTGCGCCGGAGAGCATGGTAATTCTGTTTGTCGCTGTGTTGCTATTGTCGTTGCGCCCACGACTAAAGCGTTGAGTGATGCCTGCATTGTTACTATTTCCTTTTTTAATGTGGTTATGTTGTTGCGTTCGCTAACATGCATCTCAGCTAGTTGTGTAACTAGATTCGTCAGCTCCTCTATCTGTTTTTGTTCCCTCGAATTAGTTGAGGGATGAGACGCTGCAGGTGCCTGTGCCTTTCCCTCACTTTCGTTTGTTTTGGTAGGGGAACAAAGCGAGCATACTAAATAGGTTTCTTCTTCGGTGGGTGTATGACCCGCACAGGAATAATGATAATTCCTTTTGCACTTTCTGCATTGGACCAGATTGTCTGGTTCAATTTTCTTGCCACATGCCTCACAGCATGGGCGTGATGATTTCGTGAAGCTTGATGTCATTTTGTTTGTGAGGCGCCTGGTTGCCGTCTCTCGATGTTTAAACTGTCTTATGATGCGCAAGTGGCGAGGCGCCTGGTTGCCTTAGCCTTGTCTCAAACCAAGCGTGGCGCCTAGTTGCCTACGCTGATTTAGTACTTCAAACGTTGATCAATGTTCGTCTTCCGGCCCTCGTGACCGGATTACAGTTGATGTTGACGAGGCGCCTGGTTGCCTTCGTCCAACTATGCCTGACTGGCGATCGGTTTGCTTATAAAGCTGGACTTGTTTCAACAAGATGCCGATTTCTACGGCCTAATTTGTCCGTCTTTCAGGACCCAATTTCTGTTTCTTGAAATGCGCAATTTGCCTCTTGGCTAAATGGTGATGTCCACAGACAACCTCACCTTGTTCGTCTTTACAAGACCGAACCTCTCCGTTCAACGACGGGCGCAAATCAATTTAACAGGATTCTCAACTCAACCGAGCGTGTTGTGAGTTCGTACAGTGTCTTTAGGAAAAGACTCCTCTCTGGAGCCACCAAATGTGGCTGCAGGGTATCGTGCTGATTACGCTGGAGGAAAGATCCTCTCTGGAGCCACCAAATGTGGCTGCAGGGTATCGTGCTGATTACGCTGGAGGAAAGATCCTCTCTGGAGCCACCAAATGTGGCTGCAGTTCGAGATCGTGCTGATGACACGAAGGGAAAGCCCTTTACTGGACGCTATGTGGTAGGCCAGATCACGTAGAGCGCATAACGAGTATGCGCCTACTGGTGCGATCCGGTAGTACCGCGTCACTTGGGAGTTTGGCCGGGCGGAGCCAAGGGAAGGAAAAGGGAGAGGAAGGGTGGTTGGAATTTCGGATCTTTGGAGGAGGGGTGTTCAATACTTACCAGCGCTTGTTGCGCTGGGATCTGCCGGCGATGATGTCCAGGGTGCTCCCGATGGTGTCCAGGATGCTCGGGCGATGTCCAGGGTTGTGATACGTTTATGACAAAAAAGAGGGGTTCGGTACTTCGCCACGACGCTCCTACGTCCGTGGTATGGTTGAGAGTGTCCAGTTGAGAGTGCGTTTATTCTGTTCAAGTTTTCTCTTATATACAGACATTGCCTTCTTATCTACCCCAGAAGGGCGTAGCATAAGAGAGAGAAAATTACAATTATTTATTCTAAGCCAGACGGGCGAACGAGGGATGATTATTAACACGCTCGCAGGCGTGTTATCTTTTCCTCTCCGTTTTATTACTTATTGTCCTAGCTCGGAGATAGGCTCCGTTTATAGCACCCATAGTGCTCTCTTTTTGGGATTTCTCCCGTCCTTCGGTATTTACGATCGGAGATAGGCTCTGATCGTAAACACATTACGTCGTTTTGCTTATTTTTGTTTTGTTCTCCTTCCCGGCGGGTTATCGCTGGCCGGAGGAGTTTTATGATATTTAGGTTTTCAGCTAGCAATAATCGCACTTCGGAAAAACCTCATTAGTTACGATAAAGCCACTGCGCAAGCTATTCTGTGTATTTAGGATAGAGCGCGATCTAAGCATCCGCTCTATCGTTCTCGCCATGAATCACGCTCTAAAGGCATGATCCGTGCGGCGACAAACTCAATAGGTCTTTTAGTGTAGAAATGTGGGTCTGCTAATTTTATACCATTTGGAATATCCACTTCATCGTTTCCAAAGTTTTGAATTGGTTGATCATTTAGTATTTCTGGTATAATGGTCAATTCCATCTTCACTTTGAAGTTACTATTATTTGAGGTGAGCTCCACCGTGGCCTTTTTATCGGATCTTATTACCGCTCCAATTCCTAATATCAATGTCGGTTCATGTATATAAGATAATTTCAATTTTGCGAATGCTTTTTCTGTGATTACTTCTAGTTGACTGCCCGAGTCAAGCAGGCATCTGAATTGGTGAGAAAGTCCATTTGTCGCACGAATTTGAACAACAGCGGTGGCTAGAAATATGTATTTATCATCCAGTCATTTAGCGAAGCTAGTGGATGGAACTGGATCGGCCTCTTCGCTGTCCTCGTGCAGCATCGTGTGATGTTTACCATTACATTTGTAGCATCTGTTTAGTGATGAGCATATGGTCACCGAGTGTCCTTTTTTTAGACAATTGTAGCACATGCCGTTCTTCCGGGCGGACTCACGTCTTTGTTTTTGATTAAGTTCCTTGAATTCGAGACAATAGTATATATTGTGTCCTGATTTATCACATGCAGTACACTTCGATTCTGATTGGGACTTTGTATTTTGCCATGTGTTAACGTCAGTAATTGCTGCTAGGGTTCTCTGCGGTAACATGGCCTTGTTGAATTCAGTCTTGTAACTGCACGTCAGTTGGTTGGCGTATTTCTCCAATTGGGCCTTAAACTGATCCCAACTGTAAATGGTACTCAAGTCCTGTTTCTCCTCCATTTTTGCAAGAGTTACGTCATCAAGTCTTTCTTTAGCGATACATATCAAGAGACCGTTGGCAATGCAAGAGAGCGAATTATTATTTTCGCCCGCAATTTGTCTGGTGGTGGTGATCATCATATCTATAGAATCGATCAAGGCTAGTAGATTTTTGCCTGATGGTCTGACACCGTTCTTCATCTTCAACGTTTTGAAGAAGTGTCCCTCGAATGCAAGTCGCTTTTTGTAGAAACGTTCTTCCAATTTTTCCCATGCTTCATCGAAGGATACACCGGAATTCTCTAGCGCGTCGCACATTTTATGTGCTGGCTCAAATTTATCCATACATTTTATCAAGAATGCGTACTTTTCAGCGTCCTCTGTGAGAAATGCAATCCTGCGCTCGAATCTTGTCTTAAAGGAGATCCATTCTGTGACTGCACCATTGAAGCGGGGCAGCTCGAGACGGGGCAAGTGGTCTGCTCTTGCTACTTGATTCATCGTTTGGTCGAAGTTGCCTCCAATACTAGGCATTGGAGTGGGTTTTCCATTAGCATTGTTCAGTAGGTGTTCCAATCTGAGAAGTTTTGTTTGTGATTCTACTATTTTGTTTATCAGCGGCCGCCGTCGATCGGACGGACCAACTTCTCCCTCTATTTTCAACAGCACCGCCGTGGCTTGATCGAAAAGGACTTTAATTGTTTCTCTCTGGATAATGATTTCCTCCAGTGTAGGAGGGGTCTCCTCATGAATGCCATCCACATATATGGCTATCTCATGGATGGAACCTTCTAGAGCCGTGAGCTGACGTCTCCAGCGCTGTACTGATTCGCTATCTGTTTCACTTCTTGCCATATTGAATTATTTCGTAATCTATTCGCACTATGAAATCACTGTAGTATGAGGTAAACGATAATGCGTTATGGACCGAACACTAAATCAAAGCTCTAAATTGCACAAAATCACCCTGGGGTTTACTTAGTCTCGTCTTTTTTATAACACTGTATAATTTTTATTCACACTTCTTGGGATCTTTTCTATAATTTTTGCTTTCTAAGCTTCGTATGGCCACCACACTACAATTACTTCAGCTTGGAAATAACAACGATAGTTCCGAAATCTCACGATAGTTTGTCACTTCTATTTCTGTTTGGAAACTACAATTTATTTTGAAAAACTCTTCTGCTTCTGCTCGGAAGCCACACTTCTTCAATTCTGTTTTGGTTCGGGGTTCACACTATTATTTTAAAGTTTCTTCAGCTCGGAAGACACACTGTGTTGTTTTTTCATGTTCGGTTTCACCACAAATCTAAAATCTGCTTCAGCTCGGAAGCGATAGTGCAATTCGGCGATTCTGCTTCAGCTCGGAAGCGATGATTAGGTTTTAGAATCTCCTTACCCTGTCCCGCTGTGGATTTTTTTTTTTTTTAATTTTTTGAAAACTCTTTTGAAAGTCTTGAGAAAGACTATTTTACTCTTTCGATATAACAAAGGATTTATTATTCCTTTGTTATCTACTGCTGCTGATCGACTATCGATGGTCCAACACTGCTGCTCTGCATAGGCTACTCGGAAGCTTGTGTTCCACTCGATGGTCGGTTGAAGAAAGAGGCTGATTGCGAGATGCGCAGTGCTTTTATAGCAATCGTTGATGCTATCATCTCCTCTATTGTGTACGAAACAAAGCCTTGTTTTCCGATTGCTCGCATCGCACGCGGGACGAGCAATCACGTCGGGGTCACCAATGTTTTGCAGTCTTCTTTGTTTACACGGAGTAACTGTACATCTATAGCTGATGGAGAATCTCTGCCCCCCCAGGACCCACACCTGTAAATCATATGAGTTGCCTTTATCAAACATCTCAGATATTTAATTTCTTTTGATCCGGAGGTTTGGGTTACCATAAGGCGCACTTTATCAACCTTAGGAGTTGTGTCAGTTTGATTACAGTCAGGAGTCTGGACTAGAGATATAGTGGCTTTAGATATCTTGGATCCATTGCAGTCATAGGCCACGAGGCACCAAGCACTAGCGATGGTAACTAAAAAGACAAGTGTCATAAAATTATTCATCGTATTTATTGTGAATAATACTATATTTCAGGAATTTTACAAGTATTTATATGCTTTTGAAACTGCTCCGCCCGTTGTTGCTGGCCGTACCTCTGGCCCCTAACCCTCGTTGATAGATGTGAGTGTACTGTTGTTGATGCGTTCGCTTGCTCGATGATATGATGGTGCGTTGCTTTGGAACAGGGTTAATTTAACTTACTCCAGAGAAAAACAATTTCCCTTTCCTATTCTTACAGATAACCAACCACGTGGTTATCTGCCTTCGAATTTCTCAGCGTGGGATTTTTCCCAGTTGTCGGGGTCACCAATGTTTTGCAGTCTTCTTTGTTTACACGGAGTAACTGTACATCTATAGCTGATGGAGAATCTCTGCCCCCCCAGGACCCACACCTGTAAATCATATGAGTTGCCTTTATCAAACATCTCAGATATTTAATTTCTTTTGATCCGGAGGTTTGGGTTACCATAAGGCGCACTTTATCAACCTTAGGAGTTGTGTCAGTTTGATTACAGTCAGGAGTCTGGACTAGAGATATAGTGGCTTTAGATATCTTGGATCCATTGCAGTCATAGGCCACGAGGCACCAAGCACTAGCGATGGTAACTAAAAAGACAAGTGTCATAAAATTATTCATCGTATTTATTGTGAATAATACTATATTTCAGGAATTTTACAAGTATTTATATGCTTTTGAAACTGCTCCGCCCGTTGTTGCTGGCCGTACCTCTGGCCCCTAACCCTCGTTGATAGATGTGAGTGTACTGTTGTTGATGCGTTCGCTTGCTCGATGATATGATGGTGCGTTGCTTTGGAACAGGGTTAATTTAACTTACTCCAGAGAAAAACAATTTCCCTTTCCTATTCTTACAGATAACCAACCACGTGGTTATCTGCCTTCGAATTTCTCAGCGTGGGATTTTTCCCAGTTGTTTCCTATTCAGATAGCCGAAACATATCGGTTATCTGTATTCCCGCATGGAACCTTTTCCACTTGTTTGTGGCCCTATGCTTCTCCCGTCATTCGCGCTTATCTCTGGTGCGCCGAAGAGGACGGGACCTAAACAAATTAGTGAGCTTCGCGCATGTTTACGCCTGTCGTAAATCACCACCCTTTGGTGGTCCATATCGAGTACTCTCGCCTCGTGTTTCACATGTAAATATTAATGACACCCGAAAGGCGGGTTCAAGTAGATAAGGTTGCCAGCCGGGAAATTTTTCAGTTGAGGCCTCCTATCGGCATCTGTGGTTGTCTTTTTATAATTTTTAATTTTACTGGGTCCGTTACATTCCGGCCCTGATAAATCAACTAGATTTATAAATTCTGGAACGGACCCTATGCTATCTTTATCTCTTATAGATATAAATTTTACATTTTATCGTAATTTTTCATTTATTTTACATGAAGCGATACTTATGTCCTAACAAAGTTTAAAAACACTTTTAAAATTTCTTCGGCTTATGCCAGATCCTAATGGATGTCCATTTCAATGCTTGGTCCTTGGAAACTTTCTTCATGTTGACTTTGGTACGAGTTATCTTCATTGACTGCAACTTTCGGATATTAGACAGCTTGTCCTCCTCAATGCTTAGTCCTAGGCTCTGGCACGAGCTTACTCTGGTTGACCTCTACGAATGTCGGATGACATGTCGTTGTTTAACGCTCTGGCTTCTAGCTCCGACATCCTCATGGGAATACTTGATAGGCGTACCTTCTTCAGGTTACGGTACGCGAAAAGGATCAATGTTACCGTGATTAATCCTGCATTTGACGATACTCCGATCCAGATATGGTGATGCTTGATTTTCGGAGAGTCGTTCATCTCCGTGTTCTCTTGTAGATTTTTATAAGGGTTGATGGACCATGGCGTGGTTGTTTTTACTGTTGTTTTAGCTTCTATTTCTAAGCTGACGTCGATATGGCTCCGAGGTTTAAAATATGTCAGCACTCTTTTGCTGTTTCCGTTTAAGGTTGCGTATATTGTTCCGTTCATTGTCTGCATTCTGCAATCTGGTGTCATTTCTACGATTGCTGCTTCGTACGGTGGAGATATTATGGAGTTTTCGCAGTTTATGATTATTGTACTTGGTTTACTTGTATAATAAATCACTGAGTTTGGCGTTGGCAATCTTTTCAAGATCGTGTAGTTATCGGGCATCTGATGAACTGCGCATTTTGGCCTTGTATTTTTATTCGTTAGTGTCGCAGATACACAATCCGGAACTTTGAAGATTTGCGGTTGACTTATTATCGTATGACTTTGATTCAGTGGTGCCATGTCGTTCGTGGGATAGAAATATTCTCCTTGATCGTTGATAGTTACGTACGGTTTCTCCACCATAATTTGAGTTCTATTGATAGGATCAGGAATGGCCGTTACTTCAAACACTTCGAAATTTTCCCTGCTTATTAGGATTGTTGTCATGACCACTAATAGTAATAGTATCATTAACTGTTTGATACTGGTACTTAATCGCTAATGGGTGATCTAGTATTGCGTATCCAGCTGGTAGTTGATTGGTAATATTTACGTGTATTTCGTGTAACTCGTGTAACTGCTTGCTTAACGGATTCGAGCGCAATGTTCTATACTTCGTAAGTATTTCGTCTATAGGTTCGCGGGCTAACAAAGCTACCTCCATTGCTTTCCGTAGGGATATTTGTACTCGATCTTCTGCATAGTTTTTTTTCGCGTATTCTAGACCTTCATGAAGTGCTGAGATCTTGGTTGAAAATGTGTTTCCCATTTGTAACGCCCTGTTGTTCATGAAGTCGATGGAATGGGTAATTTTGTGTATTCTCTCGTCCTCATTAACACGCATGGCTTTGATATTATCATCAACATCGCTGCTTCCAAATAGAATATCTTTCAGGAACCCAAATATTCCTTTACTTCGGCATACGCTCATGGATCGTTGCACTTCATTACGTGCGTTGATGGCTTGGCGTTGCAATGATTCAAATAGTTGGTGCAAATTTTCATCCTGCCTTATTCTTTTCATTTTTTGGAAAGTTATGAATAAGCTGTCATGTATGTTGTTTATGGTCTTGACGTCTTCTGAGGGACGCACCTTGGTATTTAATTTGGTTTCCCATGTTCCTTTTTTCATTATGCAGGTACTTAAATGGCTGAATATCAGTCCACTCTCTTCTATGGGCTTTATTTGCAGGGTATTGCCAAGTGACAGTATGGCTGCGGCAGTAAGTATTGTTGTTGAGATACTGGAAGCTGGTCTTATTTTCTTTTTTGTTTTCGTTGTAGGTTTAGAAGTTTTTGATTCTTCTGTGCACACGTTGCCTAGCGGTCTAGGCAGCAGGAATTTCGGACGATCAAAAACGCGACGATGTTCTTCCTCTAACAGCCAAAAACGAACTCCTCTACTTTATTCTATTTCTGTCTAACTCTCTATACCCAAGTTTGGTATATCTATTTCGTCTTCCTTTATAATAAACAAAACGAACTTGCGATTAGTTTTGTCCCTATCATAAAACTCTTTTAGAATAAATATAACGAACTATGAATCACACGATCCGCAAATAAGGATCGTGCGAGGAGAGATGTATTTATTTATTTGGGATCGATCCGTCCCTATCATAAACCTATACCTATGATTCACACGATCCGGAAAAAGGATCATGCGATAATGATGTGTTTATTTTGCCTCGATCGAGCCCTATCGTAAACTTGGGTAAATAAACCCGTCTGTTATTATGGGGTCGCTGCATCTGCTAATCTCTTTACTTCGTCTTCTTCGACCTTAGACCTCTTTCCCCAATTCGGGAAATTCAAATTTACATTTTTCCTTTTTGTGGTTATAATCTAAGGAATCGAAATTCCCTAGATGCTTGCTATGAAGGCAAGACTTTTCGCTCGTCCTCTCTCGAGCGCTTCGTGATTAATCTAGGGAACTTATTTCCCTAGATGTCGGCAATTGAAGCCTAAGAATCACGGGAGTCAAATCTTTCCTAAGCCAGGGAACCTATTTCCCTGGACTTGTTTTTGTCTCTTACAAGCTAAGCCCCTTCCAAAGTTCCCGTAATCACGAATTCGTTTCAGAATCAGACGGCTCCAGATTGGTCCGTCCGAGTGAAACTCGTAACTACTTTCGGATGGGAAAATTGGGAATGTTTTTTATACCTTTAATTTTGAGCTCCTTCCTTGTGTAATATGATCACGCTTAAACCCAACTCATCAATATTCAAGACCTCTAAGGCAATAAACCACCCCCGAGGGCGCTGGGCGATATAAACATAAAATGTGATACGATACCCGAGCCAGCAATCTGGCCCAAGGGTTCGTTTACTATTTATGATTGTATAACTCGACGCGCACCAACGGCAGCGGCGAGTTTGTCTTCCTTCCGCCCCGCTGCGAGTTTAGCTAGCAGCAGAAATTTAACCAAACATGTGGCGCGCATCCGGCACACATGTTTCAGCACTTTCTTTTCCTATTTACTTTGACCCACAAAGAAGTGCTTTCTCTCTCTCTCCGAAGAACGCGTCTGACCAAGGCCATCACAGCCCACTCTAACTGCTGGTGCGATGCTCCGCCCAGCATAATTTGTAAATATTCTGTGTAGAGTTTAAGCCTATTTTTGTAAACTAGTATTTAAGCCCCGAGAGTCTTTTCTTTGGACCACAGATGCCAGTTGACAGTATACAGTAGAGAGGCGACGCTTGTACGAATAGCGTTTGTGTTTATTAATTTACCAAATCCGAAAGTCGACGCCACTGAATGGCGTAAGATCCTTCTTCTCGTTTACATGGCGACCGTGACAGGACACGAACCTGCAATCTTCGGATCATTTGGTAGTGCCACTCGTGTTGGCTGCGCCACCTTCTGTCTGATTAATTGCACTGTTTCCGATAACAGTCCGTCCTTGCTTACTGTTACACGCACCTGTGTTATAGACGGATCAACAGCAACCTTCGGGTCATTTGGTAGTGCCACTCGTTAATTTTTTCTTCTTTTACTATTGAGATGTCAGCGCCTGTATCAATTATTAATATACATGGTTTGCTTGACATTTGTAAGTATAGTGTAACGAACATTGAACAATTCACGTCGCATTTAAAAATATTTAATGTTGGTCTCCGTAATGTTTGTTTTCCTCCAATGTCAATGCCGGTTCGGACTGGAGGGCATCCGTCGGTTGTGACTCGTTTCCCGTTAGGCGGATGTATTGCTGAGGGCGGTTAAAATTTGTATTCCGCCTATTGTTGTTGTTGTTATTTCGCTGTGGGTTTATGTTTGAGAATTGGTCTCGAACTTGGTTTTGCTGGCCAAAACGGTTATAGTTATTACGCGGTTGGTTTTGGAAATTATTTTGGTTGAAATTGTTGCGGTTGAAATTGTTTTGGTTTCTACCGCGGTTATGGAAGTCGTTTGGCCTGCGCCTGTAATTATTATAATGTGTGTCAACGTTGTTGTTGAAACGGTTGGCGTTTCTGTTGGTTTGCGAGTATGCAAATACTGATGCGCTCGCATTATTTAAGTTTTCCTCCAACGCTTTAGTCATCGCGTCGGAGTATGAATTGAAATTCCCTGCTCTTATGATGAGCGAGGTTTTTTCGTTTTTTAACCCTCCGGCTAAATGTTTGACGCCTTCTTTGTTTGCCATAGATTTGGCAACTTGGGGCGGAATTTCTTTAGCGGTGTACGCTGTTTCCAAACTGAACACCAATTTTTCTAAATCCAGGCAAAATTGTTCGATTCCACCGTTTTGTTTCAAGTTAGCCATTTTAGCTAGAACTTGTTCCGGTGGGCTGGTCGTTATTTTAGCTTTTAAAATTTTGCTTATCTCGCTCACCGATGTCGGTGTTTCAGTGAATGCATTTCTCGCCCGTCCCTCTAGTTTGGTTAGTATGACGTTAATTATGGTTGCTTTGTTTTCCGGTGTTTCAAATGTTTTCACCAAGTTTAAAGCGTCAGCGAAGGCTTTCAGTTTGTCTATGTTTCCGTCGAATTGCGGAACTATAGACGATGTAGTCTTGATTATTTCGAGTATGCTAGCCATTTTCGGTTTTCTTTGTAACCTGAGGCAAAATAGGACGGCTAGCGCAATTTCCTTGAGTGTTCTTGGTCTACCCTTTTCGATTGACGCCTTAATTGCGTTCAAAAGTTGGTCCGCCTTTTCGGTTATTTTTATGATTTCTGAGCCGTGGGTTGTGTCTAGTAACGTAGACGACAATTTTTTAATCTGTTTCACAAGCGCTTCCGCTTCCGTGAGGCGTTTGGCTAAGGTACTTTTCCTTAGTTTTCTGACCAGTTCCTGTTGTATAGTCAGGTGTATATGTTTTAGTTTTTGTATATTCAATTGGATGAGCTTTGTTACTTCGTCCATTCAAGGAGACAAGGAAAAATGGTTATCGGTAAAGAATTTATTATGCTGAGGCTGCGTTCGAACGCATGTTTTAAAATTTTCGAATTCTTTTAGACGGTGTCGACTACGGCTGCGTGAGCTTTTGCCGCTTGCATAGCATGTGCATTCATGCATGCCTTATATGCTTTGTATATTTTCGAAATTAGTAGTATGGATATGAGGGCAAGTGTGACGCAGATAATCGCTCCTTGAGCTTCGTGCATTACACTGTGGTTCTCTAGGTGATTTAAAATTTGGATTTGAGCGTCGCCCGTGTTACTAACGGGTTTGGTATTAAATAACCCCATTTTCAACGGTACATATGTAAAACCAATTTTGTGGGTATTGTAATTGCTTTTTTTTTTTTTTCTAATTCCTACTACCTATTCCTACTGCCGCGTGGGTATTACGATAAAAAATATTTTGTGCCTCGACTATAAATTTATTACATGATATCCGTATATAAAAGGATTAGACTAACTCGAGTCTGACTTACGCCACGTTTTCTCCGCAAGTGTCCTCTTCTCGGGGGTGGGGGGGGCGTGGGTGCCTCTGCGTCCGTCAGATCTCAGGGGTGTCCAGTTGGATCCAAATCGATGTTCATTTTTTTTTTTGAAATACTGCTTGGCTTGTAACTGCTATTTATTCTGTTCCACTACTTCACTGTCCGCTGTACGATTGTGGTTCCACTTATGTTTTATGCTCGTACACTGGTCATTCGTCCTTCACTTCAACGTGGTTACAACCACTTTACACTAACGGTTTTTCGTGGGGTTCAATTTCTTCGCCTTCTTGGCGATTTTCACCGAATTTTTCTTTATTCAAATTACCCGCACTCACACTGCACCCGGGACGGTTCAAAAGTTCGTTTAACTTCTTTTTTTTTTTTTTGTAGAGAATTTTTCAGTAATAACCAGTCGGGTCCAAGGTCCGCATTTTAGGCTGACTTCAACACGCGATCACGGAATCGGTTCACTGATCGTAGAACTTGGTTAACTGATCGTGGAGCGCGGCTATTGGTTTCTGTAACGATAGCGATAACTGGCCATTTGCCACTTTGCCATCACGCGGGCCATTTGCACTTTTTCACTAGTTCCGAAGTGACTCGGTGTCACTGGTCGCCATGTAAACGAGAAGAAGGATCTTACGCCATTCAGTGGCGTATTTTTGTAAACTAGTATTTAAGCCCCGAGAGTCTTTTCTTTGGACCACAGATGCCAGTTGACAGTATACAGTAGAGAGGCGACGCTTGTACGAATAGCGTTTGTGTTTATTAATTTACCAAATCCGAAAGTCGACGCCACTGAATGGCGTAAGATCCTTCTTCTCGTTTACACTTGTTAGGAGCTCTGGCATTGGATGCGTGGCGCCTAGTTGCCAATGCTGGTGAATGGTTTCGGATTTAAGGTATCACCAATCTGCCCTTTTTTGAGTTCCTTCCCTGTTAGGAACTCTGATCACGATTACCGCCGGGCGCTCGTCTCGTTGGTTGGAATGATCTCACGTGTTTAAGGTTTTACTAACTTTATTTTAACAACTTATAAAGACTTTACAAAACAAACTTTATAATTGAATTTTAACTTGAAATCGAACTTTTCGATTTGAACTTAAATTTTGAACTTGATTTGGCTTCTTAACATGAATTTGAACTTTTCGTGTGAATTTGTGAATTGAACCTTGTCTGAACTGAACTGAACTGAACTGAACCTTTAAGGTTTGGAATATGAAATCGAACTGACTTACTTCTTCCTCACTTAAACTATATATACATGTTTTTTAAGGAGAGAACAATCTCCCTTTCCTATTCTCACAGATAACCAACCACGTGTTATCTGCCTCCGAATTTCTCAGCGTGGGATTTTTCCCAGCTGTTTCCTATTCAGATAACCGAAACATATCGGTTATCTGTATTTCCACTTGTTTGCGGTCCTATGCTTCTCCCGTCATTCGCGCTTATCTTTGGTGCGCCGAAGAGGACGGGACCTAAACAAATTAGTGCGCTTTTCGCATGTTTACGCCTGTCGTAAAACATATGCCTGATTATTTTTCCCTAAGTTGTTCTAGCTTATTGGCGTGTACGCCCTTGTTCATAATTAGAATGTCAACAAACATCCTGATAATAGTTTACCCGCCTATTTCTACCAGCGTGAGAATTTCTGTTTCTCTTCCTCCACTACGCCACCGCGTAGAGTCCCAAACAAACATATGCCCTAATTTGCGTGCGTCATAAATTTACGCCGCTTATCGCTTAAACGCATGCGTTTAGCGTCCTATTTGGTCTTCGGCCCTTTGCTCTCATGCGGTAAGGCGCGAGACCATGCGGTTAGCAATTAGACTTTGCCTTCCGTACGGAAACCTAAACAAACATCATCTTGCACGCTCTTTTGGTTTCTTCGTCCTCATGCGATGAGGAACGAACTTGGCTAATTGCCGTCATTAAATATTTATTTTTGTCTGGCTCCCTATCTGGGCTGCACTTGATCAAACTAGCACCCCTTGGGTGGCCCGGTGCTCTCGCTTGGGTCTTATCTAAACTTCTCGGCTCGGATGTAAAAACATCTGGCACGGTAATCTTGTTGGAAGCTAAAGATGGAAAGAGAAACAGTCCCTTTTCGCTGGTATTGATTTTGATTTGCGCCTGTTGCGCTTATCTCATATAGACCCAGGCTGAGTCAAAACATATGCTCGCCTGAATCTGTTTACAAATAAATTTGTTCTTTTAATTACGCCAAATGGGCTACTAAATTAAAATTTACATTGCGCCTGGAAGCGCTCCTATCATTCAATTTTACTGGGTCCGTAACAGTGGTCTTAGGGATATTCGCGTTGCTAGTTGATGATAAAACTGCGGTTGTTGGATTTGCCTTTTTGATATTTATTTTCACCACGTTATTTATTTGCCTCTTTTTTATACCTCTCGGAGTATCCATTTCCACCTGACGTAGCTGTTCATTAGTTATAGCAATTACTTTCCCCTTTAGCGATTTGCCTGGAGGGGCTTTGTCGTCGGTAGTTAAGACGAAGTCGTCGATTTTTAGTGGATCGGCCTTTCGTGTGAGCTTGTCACGCTTTACCAGGGTAAGCAAATATTTCTTTTTCCACTGGCACCAAAACATGTCGAAAAAATGTTGAATTTGCTTTCGGTGTTTTATCTCACTATCGTTGAATGTTGGGTAGTCTCCCGCGCGACCTATATATATATATATGCTATACATTACAATCCCATTGTCGATATATGGTTTAAATTGATGAAAATTTGAAGCATTTCCATTTCCTCATACATTTGTTCTGTCCATTTGTGTACTTTCCCGAACAGAGCTGTCAATAACGAGCAATTTATCGACGAGCAACGAAGAGGAAATCATAAGATATAACGTCTCCGTGAACAAAGGAAAAGAAGAAGAACGAAGGGGAATATTTGCCTAGAGTATAAACAGTGGATCTCACTGAGGCAAACTTTCATTCTTCGGGAGGAAATCGACTGAACAACATCGTTGTTGGGCGAGCTGGACGGCGAGGGATCAAATGCCTTTCTCAAGGCAATGCGGTAGAGGAGTAATATTATGGAAAAAGTAAAGCTCTCCAAGGGCCTCTTTGGAGATTAGAGATGAATGAACTGAAGATGTTTGGAGTCTCAAGCAAGGAAGGAAGGCAAACTTTCAGTATCTTTCGATGTCTCTGGCATTACAATCATTGCATCAAACTGACGCTATTGTATTAAGGTTCTGAGCTACACAATTGTGTAGGGAATCATCAAGCTAGGCTATCATCAGCTCACCAAGACAATAAATGTTTGTCAGTGATTTTGTTTCGCATGACGGTAGGAAAACTCTCTCTACAAAGGATGACAGCTAAGCCAATCTAAACTGGTAATATTAACAGAAAGGGCTTCTGTTGAGAAGATCGCAAAACGGGGATAAGTGTGTGTACGCACGCTGTTGATTATTTAATTTTTATTTTGTTTTGCTGGCCTTAACCATCGCTGAAGGTCGCGATTTGGTTGGCCCTCATAAAAAAAGATATTACGTTTCGTCTTCGGACGATAGGTCTATATTGCAATTTCCTACATGATAGCTATTTTTAGCATCTTTAATGAAACACCGTGTTTGATTGTCAAAATAAAGATCTCTTTATTTATATAAAGCGCAGGACCCCGGTCCAACACGAACTGTGTTCTGCCTTCCACTTCCAACTATGACTACTTCTGATGAGAGCCTGTCTCTTACAAAATATGTTCTTATATACTAGTTTACAAAATAAACTTAAACTCTACACAAACATTATCAGCTGGGCGGAGCATCGCATTTGGTGAATTACGTATAAGAGAAAAAGTGAGGATGAGGAAAAGTAGGTCTTCAGGTTTCCGCTTTGCCTAGCGCAAACGTAGCCTCAATGGAATGTAAATAATACAACCGGTACTTGCGTAACATGTTGATACAAGTGCGGTGTTTATTTACAGCATGGGAATGTTGCATCGCAGTCATAAATCGTATAGCGGATGACTAATACTTTATGGCCTGCGCTTAAAGAGGGTTTGGGAGATTGGGTTCATTTAGTGTGAAATGAGAAGGACTATTTATGGATAGGGATAATGGGATGATGATGTGAGAAAGAATATGGAAAAGGGAAATACTGCCACATTTAGTTACTTCAAGCCATCGATATATGGATATTTGTATGCATAAGTGCGTGCTTCAGAACCCGTGCGTAAAAATAGTGCATCTCCGCTACGCTGAAACCCATTTGTATCTGCTCCCATGTGCATGGACCCTGTAACGATGCAACAATCGCCTAATTTTTTATGCTATGATTGACGATTGTTTGGTGTTGCAAATTATGCAGTCGTAATGATAAATATAAACAAGGAGGGAAGATAGCGGGAGGGAAATATTTACGCTAGGGTATTGGTAATGAATCTCTGCCGAGGCAAATATTCAGCCTTTTTCCCAGCAGTTAACATTGTTTGTTTTATGTCATCAATGCATTGAACTAACGCTGTGGTGAAGCAGGTGTTAAGGTTGTGCACCAAAAAATTATTTGGGGAATTTAATTAATTTATTTGAGCTCACGTGCCAATCACAAAACTGCTTTCAACTATGATTGCATTTGCGCTAATCTTGATTATAATGAAGCAGTGCTACTCTTTTCGAGGTTGTTGAGAATAACAGATAGAAATTATTTCGTTTATTTAGTCACCAAGAAAATAAATGTCGTTCTGAAAATTTGTATGTGATTTGGTTTCGCTTGTCAGTAGCTTTCTCCACTAAGGATAACAGCTGCACTTATCTCGAGCATGTATTGTTCTGCGAGCACAAGAATGAATCATTAAACAATTATCGTCAAATGATTTTACAATAAAAAAAACATTTCAGAGCCACCAAACTGGTAGAATGGTTATTTCAAAATTTTCGTAGTATTATAAAATAATATCCGCAGTTATAAACAAGCGGCTTGAATTAAACTACAGCGTAGTTCTACGTCAACAATGCGGTCGTGTCTTGGACACAACCTCCTATAATTTTTTTTTCAGGGACGTTTTCACTATCTCACTTAGTTTATCGTACTCAAGTGTAGAGGATGGATTCATCTTCCAAAAGATTTCCAATCTTCTGGCTTCTCCATTGTTCATATTTTTATCAACATCAACTAACAATGTTTTCAGTTCCTTTTCTGTGTCAGTAAAGGACGATTCATTCGGACTTTGCAAACTGCATATCCTTCCCCTTTGATATCGTAATTTTTTTATGATTTCCATGAATTCTGTGAAGCTAAAATTCGTAGCCATCTCAATTTGAATGGCAGAAGTTTTGACGCAAAATATAATTGCGCACCAACTATTTTCAGTACTTGGACTTCCTCTTCCCTCTGTTTCAGTTGGACCATTTGAATGTCTCTCTTGAGATTTATGAAGCAATGGATGATGTTTGTAGTTACATCTATTGATTCCACATTTTTTAGCTTTTTTGCAATCTCGCATCATGTGGTTGGTAAATGCGAGACAGCTCAAGCATACCTTTGCCTTGAAAGCCAGTTCGTTTCTTTTGTCTGGCTTCATAGTCTTAAATCTTGTGCATTCGAGGATAACCGCAAGGGTTACGTAGGAATATCGTTGATTTAGTGATCATTTGTTTTTAGTTGCGTCTGAATCAATTCTCAATCAATGGATGAATGGATAAATTGCAAGATTGGTGAAAGTTCTTCTTGTAAATCTGTGAGCGGATGAGTATATGTATGAAATTATCATATACATTTAGAAAACTTCAATTGAACTCTTTCAAAGTTGTGAATTGGTCCTGAAAAGAACCGGTTTGGTGTTTTGTGGACCTGAAATGAGTGATTGCCGGATGGTTTGATTGGTGAGCCCATGTGAGGATCTGAAAGGTGCTTCAGGTGCTTCGATTGCGAGCATAGACAATATAGGTCTGTGATACGAAGTATGCACAATTGAAACGGACCGAGCGGTCTACGGCATTTCTTTTAATTATTCACAATGAAAGACTTTAAACTGTTCTCCGAAGAGACACGAGCGTCCTCCTCCGTGGCAGACCATCGACTCCCTTTATTTTCCACTCTTATCCTAATCCTTCGCTGAGGACGTACATCTCTCAAAACTAAAATTATGTTATTTGCTACCTCCTGCATATATGGAATTTTCCATTAGTATGGAAAATTCCAACTATCCTATTGGAAGATCCTTGGTTGGATTTTCCCTCTAGTGGGAATCTTAACCATTAGAATTTTTATTAAAATATTTCTTATGGGACGCGTGAAAAGGGTCACTACACCATATCGTTTACATTCCCGTCGCAGTATTATATGGATAGAAAATATTAAAATAAACTCTTTCGCTTGAGTGTAATTTTCAATTCCAAGGGGAACTTGCAGATTATTTTTCAGCAACGATAATGTCTTTCCAGATTCTCCTCGATACTCGAAGCCTACCAGTGGTTAATGCTAACGCGATAACTACCTGTTAATTGCACTTGATTGAAAAATCACAAAACCAAATTGTTAAATCTAGGGAAAATATTTCCCTAGATGCTTGCAAGACTTTTTCAACAATGGGACAAGTCCCCTTTGTAACAAGTGAATCCCAGCTAGGGTAGTTACAAAACTTCAACTTCGTCCGGCTCCAGTGCGGTCCGGTGAAGAGAAGCAAGTAATCTACGTTTGGAAATTGGATTGCTTGAATACTTACCTGGAATCACAGAATGTGATTCCTCGTTGAAAATTTCTCGGCCTGTGCTGATCGTCTGGTGGTGAATGGTCCTCCTTCTGGCGGTTTCGGATTAAAAATGACAAGTCGTATTGTCAATTTTTAGAGAGTGCGTGAGTGAGCGAGTGAGTAAGTGCTTTATTCAGTCAAAACTTAAGACTAAACCTAACAGCTACATAGCATCTACGTTAATTCATCATCTAGATTTACACCTAGATGTCGCTGTTCTACCGGCGGCTATAAAATCTCTATCTAATAGATGACACTGCTTACCGAGTGTCGCATATTGTTTAAACTATGGCGTTCATAGCTCTCTTGCTATAATTTTCTGCCGCATCATTTCGGCCCTCGTAAATCTATACACATTGATTTACCAAAATATTGCTAAGTCGGCAGAAAGTTTACTCTCATTAACGTTTATCGCCATTGTCCTTATAATCTAAAGAATCGAAATTCCCTAGATGCTTGCTATGAAGGCAAGACTTTTCGCTCGTCCTCTCTCGAGCGCTTCGTGATTAATCTAGGGAACTTATTTCCCTAGATGTCGGCAATTGAGGCCTAAGAATCACGGGAGTCAAATCTTTCCTAAGCCAGGGAACCTATTTCCCTGGACTTGTTTTTGTCTCTTACGGGCTAAGCCCCTTCCAAAGTTCCCGTAATCACGAATACGTTTCAGAATCAGACGGCTCCAGATTGGTCCGTCCGAGTGAAACTCGTAACTACTTTCGGATGGGAAAATTGGGAATGTTTTTTATACCTTTAATTTTGAGAATTAACAAGGAAGAATCCTTGTTAGGAGCTCTGGCCTTGGATGCGTGGCGCCTAGTTGCCAACGCTGGTGAATGGTTTCGGATTTAAGGTATCACCAATCTGCCCTTTTTTGAGTTCCTTCCCTGTTAGGAACTCTGATCACGATTACCGCCGGGCGCTCGTCTCGTTGGTTGGAATGATCTCACGTGTTTAAGGTTTTACTAACTTTATTTTAACAACTTATAAAGACTTTACAAAACAAACTTTATAATTGAGTTTTAACTTGAAATCGAACTTTTCGATTTGAACTTGATTTGGCTTCTTAACATGAATTTGAACTTTTCGTGTGAATTTGTGAACTGAACCTTGTCTGAACTGAACTGAACTGAACCTTTAAGGTTTGGAATATGAAATCGAACTGACTTACTTCTTCCTCACTTAAACTATATATACATGTTTTTTAAGGAGAGAACAATCTCCCTTTCCTATTCTCACAGATAACCAACCACGTGGTTATCTGCCTCCGAATTTCTCAGCGTGGGATTTTTCCCAGCTGTTTCCTATTCAGATAACCGAAACATATCGGGTATCTGTATTTACCGCATGGAACCTTTTCCACTTGTTTGCGGTCCTATGCTTCTCCCGTCATTCGCGCTTATCTTTGGTGCGCCGAAGAGGACGGGACCTAAACAAATTAGTGCGCTTTGCGCATGTTTGCGCCTGTCGTAAAACATAGGCCTGATTATTTTTCCCTAAGTTGTTCTAGCTTATTGGCGTGTACGCCCTTGTTCATAATTAGAATGTCAACAAACATCCTGATAATAGTTTACCCGCCTATTTCGTGCGGTCCTAATCTAATCTACCAGCGTGAGAATTTCTGTTTCTCTTCCTCCACTACGCCACCGCGTAGAGTCCCAAACAAACATATGCCCTAATTTGCGTGCGTCATAAATTTACGCAGCTTATCGCTTAAACGCATGCGTTTATCGTCCTATTTGGTCTTCGGCCCTTTGCTCTCATGCGGTAAGGCGCGAGACCATGCGGTTAGCAATTAGACTTTGCCTTCCGTACGGAAACCTAAACAAACATCATCTTGCACGCTCTTTTGGTTTCTTCGTCCTCATGCGATAAGGAACGAACTTGGCTAATTGCCGTCATTAAATATTTATTTTTGTCTGGCTCCCTATCTGGGCTGCACTTGATCAAACTAGCACCCCTTTGGTGGCCCGGTGTTCTCGCTTGGGTCTTATCTAAATTTCTCGGCTCGGATGTAAAAACATCTGGCACGGTAATCTTGTTGGAAGCTAAAGACGGAAAGAGAAACAGTCCCTTTTCGCTGGTATTGATTTTTATTTGCGCCTGTTGCGCTTATCTCATACAGACCCAGGCTGAGTCAAAACATATGCTCGCCTGAATCTGTTTACAAATAAATTTGTTCTTTCAATTACGCCAAATGCGCTACTAAATTAAAATTTACATTGCGCCTGGAAGCGCTCAATTTTACTGGGTCCGTAACAGTCCTGATATCCTACTGATTCCACTTACAGATCATAAGTTGTAAATTTTATTTCATCATCGTATGTGTTGGCGACCTAGCCAACTGTTATGGGAAGCGCCACCAACTTTTATAGCAAAAGGCCGGAACTGTATTCGTCGCCACCACGGATGTAGTAGCTAAATCTAGCACTGGGAGATCCGGAACTGGACACGTCGCCACCACGGGATGTGGTAGCTAACCTGCACTGGGAGGGCCGGATCTGGACAATCACCACCACAGATGTAGAGGGAGGGCTGTCACCACCACGGATGCCGCTGGGAGGGTTGGAACTGGGTTCGTCGCCACCACGGATGTAGTAGCTAAACCTAGCACTGGGAGGGCCGGAACTGGACACGTCACCACCACGGGATGTAGTAGTTAACTGGTACTAGGAGGGCCGGATCTGGACAGTCACCACCACAGATGTAGTAGCTAACCTGGCACTTGCAATGCCGCTGGGAGGGCTGGAACTGGATTCTTTGCCACCACGGAATGTAGTAGCAAACCTGGCACTGGGATGGCCGGAACTGGATTCTTTGCCACCACGGAATGTAGTAGCAAACCTGGCACTGGGAGGGCTGGAACTGGAACTCGTCACCACCACGGAATGTAGTAGCTAACTTGGCACTGGGATGACCCGAACTGGAACTCGTCACCACCACGGAATGTGGTAGCTAACTTGACAATGGCACTGGGAGGGCCCGAACTGGAACTCGTCGCCACCACGGAATGTAGTAGCTAACTTGGCACTGGGATGGCCCGAACTGGAACTCGTCACCACCACGGAATGTGGTAGCTAACTTGGCAATGGCACTGGGAGGGCCCGAACTGGAACTCGTCGCCACCACGGAATGTGGTAGCTAACTTGGCAATGGCACTGGGAGGGCCCGAACTGGAACTCGTCACCACCACGGAATGTGGTAGCTAACTTGGCAATGGCACTGGGAGGGCCCGAACTGGAACTCGTCGCCACCACGGAATGTAGTAGCTAACTTGGCACTGGCACTGGGAGGGCCGAACTGGAACTTTCACTTGGAAGGTTTGATCACTAATAATCCAAATCCTAGATTGGTTTTCATTTTATACCCTTCGAACAATTTGAGGTGGCCAATCGTATTCGCTGTTATATTTGTTTTAACGGTTGCTTGGTATGATTTGTTTGGTTACCATAAGAACAAACATTACTGATATGTTGTTTTAACGGTTGCGTAGCATTGGTTGTTTGGTTGGCATGGAGGCGAAATTCTAATTTGACATTCAACGTAGTTTGCTTAGATAATTTATTTCGTGCGCGAACAGTATGTGTAAAAAATCTAAGGGAATTACTCCCCTAGATGCTTGCCTGGCAAGACTTTTTTGCTTTAATGGGACAAGCCCCTTGAGCGAACAAGTCCCGGCAGCCACAAAACTTCGAATTCAGCCGGCTCCAGTGCGGTCCGTCGAATTGAAGCAAGTAGTCTGCTTTCGGATTTGGGACCTGTTCGTTTATATTTACCTTGAACTCCTTCCATGTTAGAAGTTCGACTTAGAACATATCGGTTATCTGTATTTACCGCATGGAACTTTTCCACTTGTTTGCGGTCCTATGCTTCTCCCGTCATTCGCGCTTATCTCTGGTGCGCCGAAGAGGACGGGACCTAAACAAATTAGTGCGCTTTGTGCATGTTGACCCTTTTTGACGTGGGACTACGTCTAACCGGAGTATATGGGGGTGAAATAAAAATCTAAACACACAACATGTAGGAAAAAAAGAAAGATTTGGAATGCTTATAACTCAAATATTTCATAACAGAACGGAAAGATGTTTGCATCAATTGATAGGAAATATTTCTACGCGTCAATCACAATTAATAAAATGTTATTTTTCATCAGATAAACAATCGGATAACTGTAAAACGTCAAGCGTTATCTAAACGCCCTTACTGCCATGGTTTGATTGGCCCGTTTTGCGGGTTCCCCAACATAGACATCAAAATCAATGTACCTGTGGGAATCCGCTTTGCAAATATACATGCGAGTAGGGGGTATTTTTGTTACCACAGAGTTGTGTTTCCCTAACACGGACTTCAAAATTAATGTGCCTGGGGGAATCCGCTTTGCCAATTTATGCAAGTCGGAGGTATTTTTGTTTCCAGTGAAATGTATTTCAATATAATACATATGCTTACTGAGACAAAGGTAGTTCCACGTAAAGCTTGCGGTAATATCAAAGATATAACCCACCCATTTTTATTTATTTATGATTCTTCCATGCGCACCGGTATCTGTATTGGAATCTGTGCCGTGGAAGGAAGACCTAAGCCACTTGATTGTGTTTTCCCCCGGAGGGTTTATTGCTTTTCATGATCTTTATGGCTTCTCTTGCCTGATTCTATTTTTGTGAGCGTCATAAATTATGCGCTTGCACTTATCTCATACAGACCCAGGCTGAGTCAAAACATATGCTCGCCTGAATCTGTTTACAAGCAAATTTGTTTTCGTCTATAATTGCCCTAGCTGGCTTTGGTCATCGTTATCAAGTAATTTTATTCTTTTAATTGCGCCAAATGCGCTACTAAATCAAAATTTACATTGCGCCTGGAAGCGCTCCTATCATTCAATTTTACTGGGTCCGTAACAGTATGTTTCATATAATTTTTTTTTTTAATTTTTATTGAATGATGAAACACCGTGCCCGCGCGGTCGCGGCGACTGGGATTTCTTTTACGTTCTAACACGAGAGACAACGACCGTCCTCTTCCGTGTCTCAAAACTCACTTCTCATTTATTTTCTGTCCATATAATTTATACATGCATTTCCTAAAATCTATTACCTCCTCCTCGAGGTAAAACAAAAATTCAAAAAGGAATTCGAGATAAGATAACAATCTATCCTAAACCTAGACCCTATCTCTTTTAACATGCACAAAACAAACTATGAGTCACACGATCCGCAAAGAAGGATCGCGCAAGAGAGAGATGTATTTATTTAGGTTCGGGATCGACTCGAGCTTATCGTAAACTAGACCTCACACGGGTCGTGCAATAAAATGTTTCCCTATCTGAAAAAACTATGAATCATATGATCGTAAAAGAAACGGATTTATTTATTTATTCTGGATCGTTCCGACCTTATCTCTTTTACCCCAGCACAAAAATAAACTATGAATCATACTATCTGGAAAAAGAAATGTATGAAGTTTATTTAGGCACGAGCTTATTGATAGTTTTGGTTCTAGGTCGTCGCATATCCCCCTACTCAATGAGTTTTAGGGGAAACTAGAACAATTTCTCCTAAAATGGATTGTAAGGCTTGTTTTCTGTAAGTGTAATAAATGTTTTGATATCTTTGCTTCCACTTATATAAATGTGTATAATTTTGTCATAATATATAATCTTGTTGTGGCCTTCGACGTTCAGCTTTTAAAAAACGTTTATTATAATCAACATACAGTTTATTATCTAAATATCATTTATTAAGCAAACGTGGACGGTCACGGAAAGAATTTGAATGAGAACTGAACCGCGTCGTGGGTTCTGCTGCTGGTATATATCGATGAGTAATGCTGATGCAGCGGAACGATGGCTATTGGCTGGCCGCGATCGTACGATGTTTGGAATGTGCTGATCGTGGTCCTTTGGTGTGCATATCATAACGTGATTCATCGGGGGGGTGAAAAAGTGTCGTCCTCGGCACTTGGTTGGTTATTCTGAATTCCTGGCAGGATGTTGTTGAGTTCGAGGTTTATCAACTTCTGGCGTTTCCTTGATTTCCTTTGTTGAGTAGCTTTCAGATGATAATAGATTAAAAATAGAATAATAATCAATAGAGTTGAGGACAGGTCCCTCCTACTAGACTCCATTTCCATTTTTGGTCGGATTCTTGTTGAAGGAATACTTTGTCTAAATGTTTCCTGTTCGAGAGTGCTACTTCTTCTATTTTTGCCACATCGTGATCGTTTATGATTTGCTTTTTAATGGAAAGGTCATGAAGAGCTCCTTGGAATGTTTCAACTTCGCTAATTTTGTCGATTGAAGTAAAGTTGCGTTCCATGTAGGTAACCGTGCAGTTCGAGAAAGATATTATGAAACTTCCGGAAAGATGTCTGTTACTAGGTCCGCAATCGGAACGTAACTCCTGGTCTTTTGCATTAGTGATCAGGACCTTGTTATTAGCTATTAATTTTGCAGATGTTTCTTCACTTTTTTCCATCACACAATGCGGATCGTTGCCCATTATAAGTGGGTAAATGCATGAGTCTTTGAACTCTTTTGTGTAAATGTTTAATTGGACGTAGTTTTCTGGTTCCGTTGTGGTAAGGAGTTGTCTACCTTGTTTGATTACGAATTGGGGATATTCTTTTATAACAATACCGTTCTGATTTATTGGGTATATACGGATAATTGTTGATTCTTCCGGTTCCATTTCTGGGACGTGGATAATGTACAGTAAAGTATTTTCGCTAGTGGCTATTTTTGGGGTCACTAGATTGAGTGCTTCTTCAGGTATGTCCATTTGAATTCCTTGATTGTTGAGGATGGTTTTTATCAGGTTAATTTCTTTGCTGGATAATATTCTGCTATTGGTAACTCGCATTTTAGAGAAGAGTACTGCTTCTTGAATGTTGATTAGAATTTTGTTGATAGTGTCGATGTTCAGAATTGTTGTAATTATGTCGATATCGTCGAGGATGATTTGATTGATATGCTGTTTCTCAATTATTTGATTAATTGCGGTTGTTAATTCAGAGATACTGTTGCCAATCTGTTCGTTGATTTTGATTTGATGATTGTTCTCGCTGACTAGTTGGTTCAAGCTCCTGTTGATGATTCGTAGGTCTTGGGCGTCGGGGCTGCCGGCGATCCATTTCCATGCTGTGCCTATGATGTCCCATCTTCTGGTCCTCTTATGAATAGTTGGTTTAATTTGTAGAAAATTAGAATACAATTCGCGTATTTTATGCTTGCTAATCTGATTAAGTACATTATTATTCTTTTGATTATTGTATACCAAACTTGTAAGTTGGTTGATTGTTGACTCTAGGTCTGTAAGATTAATTGGATGTATTATCCTAATATTTCCCGTTTGGATTTTGCAAGAACCAATCTTCTGCATTAATATAAGATCGTTATGAAGATTTCTTATGGTGAGCTCCTGACATGAAATTCTTGAGATGACGATGATGATTCCTATGTATGAGATGAGCATCTGTAATACAATGTGAGATAGAAAGAGAAAAGTTATCTTTTTTTTGGTCTTTTAATTTTATTTTTGTGTCTTTTTATTTCGCAGTTATTTTTGAATGTGCGATCTGTTACTTCGTTAGCATTGGTTTTGTTGGCTCTAGCTTGTTTTTTGGTACGGATGTTGGGAATAACAAAAACTTCCTGTTTATCATTAATAATTGGAGGTTCCTCTTTCTTTGAATTTTGTTTTACAATTTGTTTTTGTGATTTTTCCATATTTAACTTAGCTTTGAGGAATAATTCTTGTGCGTCTTTAATTATTTCTTGAGGGTTAACAATATTATTTTGGTTAAAGAGAATTTCGTTTGGTGTGTATTGTGTTGAAGAATGTACAGTGTTATTATATAATGCTACAGATAATTTAACAATTGATTTTGTGCCCATAGTTCTGAATTTATGCTTGTTTGTATTAAATATTTCAATAATGGTAGAATGTGCACGTTCTATTTGTCCGTTGGATTCGGAAGATGCTGCGTAGTCTATCTGTGTTCCTAGTTGGCTGAGAAAGTCTTTAAGATGAATAGATCTGAATGTTGTTTCATGATCTGTTATGATTTGTCTGGGCACTCCAAATGTACTTATGTATTTTCCTAGTGCTTTTTGAACATGTACTAAATTCTTTGATTTTATAAATATCATTTGAAGATGTTTTGAAAATGAATCAATAAGTGACAAAAAGGAATGTTTATCTATTATGAATATATCCATGTGTATTCTTTCTAATGGTTTTTCGGTAATGGGCCTAGGAGAAATTTTTATGTTGAATGGTTTCCTCTCATATTTATGGGTATTACATATTTCACAAGAGTTTATAAATTTTCTCACTTTTATGCACATGTTGGGGAAAAAATAAGATCTTTTAATTTGAGCTTCAACTTCGGTAATACCGCGATGTGCCCTTTCATGTTCTTTTGCAATTAATTGGTCCTGTCTATTTTCATTTTGAACATCTTCTACCATTCGGTCTGTGAAAACAAAATGGCCTTTCTGACTAAAGTTTTCCTTGTAAGATTCCTGGATAGTTTGGATGAGGTTTTCTGGAGCCATGAGAGCAGTTTGTCTACCGTTATGAAAGAGTTTGAGAAAGTGTGTAACTTGATCTTTATCGAAAGAATTTTGAGATACTATAGTTCTGTGATAATTTTGGAATAGGGTTTCTTGTATTATGGTATCCAGTCGAGAAATTCTGAAAATCATTTGGTTACGGAAATAATTTAACGGGCGTTCGGAGAAATGGATGAAATAGTTGGAGGAGTCGTCGGCAGAGTGAATTGTTTGGGAATCGGAAAGGTTTGGATGGTTCTCGGGATTGTCCGATTGTGGGGGATTATTGGTGACAGATGCTTCACCGTCCTCTTGGTCTCTAGGATCTGAAATATTAGAAGATGTGTTATTATTTGTGATACAAACATTTGCTTCAATTGGCATTCTGCTTAAGGCGTCTGCTACAACATTGGATTTTCCTTCCTTGTATTTAATCTCGTAGTCGTAATTCTCTAGGTCTAGGCGCCATCGTAAGATTTTAGAATTCTTATCAGAAGTTTTGATAAACGTTAGAGGCTTATGGTCCGTAACAAGAGTGAATTTTTGACCATACAGGTAAGGTTTAAATTTATTTACCGCCCATATTATGGCTAATGCTTCTTTCTCATTTGTGGCGTATCGTGACTCGGTATCCGAAAGTGTTCGTGATGCAAATGCGATTGGCCTTTCGACATTGTCCTGTATCTGTGATAGGACAGCTCCTAATGCAAAGCCAGATGCATCCGTAGTTAAAATGAAGGGATGATCAAATTGCGGATATGCCAGTACTTGGTCTGTGGATAGTATTTTTTTAAGAGTATTAAAGGAATTTATGTATGAAGTGTCTTGTAATTCAATTGTCGAGTCTTTCTTTAAATACTTCGACATGGGTCGTGTGATTTTTGAAAAATCCTTAATAAATCTTCTGTAATAACCGATTAAACCTAGAAATTGTTTAATTTCTTTTTGATTTTTCGGTAAAGGCCATTGAAGAATTTTTTCAATTTTTTCGGGATTTGGTTTTACTCCTTCGGATGTTATGATGTGTCCTAAAAATTCTGTTTGCCTTTTCAAAAACTCGCATTTATCTAATTGAATTTTTAAATTGAAATCGGATAAACGCTTTAAAATTAATTGAAGGTTTTCTAAGTGGTTCTCTAGATTATATCCAATAATAATTATATCGTCAAGATACACGTAGCACTTCGTTCCAATATAATCACCGAGGATATCATTCATTGCTCTCTGAAAGGTTGCGGGAGCATTTTTAAGCCCAAAAGGCATTCTAGTGAATTCAAAATGCCCTTTGTCTGTAGAAAAAGCTGTTTTCTCGATATGTTTCGGGTCCATTGGAATTTGGTGGAATCCCGATTTTAAATCAAGAGTTGTGAAATATTCAGATTTTCCTAGGGAATCCAAAATTTCTTCAATTTGAGGCATAGGATATTTATCGTCTATAGTATGTTCGTTAAGCTTCCTATAATCGATTACGACTCGTACTTTTTTCTTTCCAGATGCGTCTGTTTTTTTTGGGACCACCCATATGGGTGAGGAGTACGGACTTTTGGAAGGTCGAATTATTCCATTATCTAACATTTCTTGTATTTGTTCATGAACATCTAGTTTGAAATGATGTGGGTACCGATAATTTTTTGTGTAAATTGGCATATCGTTAGTGGTTAAAATTTTATGTTTAGTGGCTGATGTGGATGTGAGTTTTTCCCCCTTTTTAGATACAACTGCTTGATGTTGGTGAAGAATTTGAATTAATTTGGTTTTTTCTAATGATGAAAGATGATTTGTTCTAATGATGTCATTAATTTCATTTTCAGAAATACATTCTGAGTGTTTTATTAGGAAGGGAGAAATGGTTTCAAAATTGTTAACTGTTAATCCAATTTTCGGGATATTTATGGGGTTTCTACATGTGGAAATTACATTGACGGTTGTTTTATTATTTTCTGCTCTATAGAGTCCAGGATTAATAAAGATATTTTTGTAAAGTTTTTGATAAGAGGGGACAAGCCAATCACCGTTATTTGTGGTCTCAATTGTTACAAAATGATTGTAAAGTTGTTTGGTGGGGTAAAATTTGGCATATGAAAATTGTTTGTCTAATAGTGTTAGTGTTTCGTCTTCGTAATTGATGCGTGCTTTGAGTTCTGCCAATGTTTCCGATCCTATTAAGCCGTCGAAAAAGTTGTGAAATTTCAAGACGTAAAACGTGAAGGGTTTGAAAGCGCCGTTAAACAAAGCAATTTTTCCTTTTTCGGTTACACTGTTGGTTCCACACACGTTTTTTATTTTCGTATTTGGTACGGTGCTAGTTTTTCCCAAGATTCCTGGTGCAATAATATTTTTGTTTGCTCCAGAATCTATCAAAATATTTAGGGTTTGATTATTTTTAGGATGTTTAATTTTGAGATAGGGTAAGTAATTTAAGTTGGATTTAGATTTGTGTATCCCAAGTGAAAATTTAGATCAAGATCATCTTCAGATTCAGTGTCTGATTTTGCAATATCATCCTCAGGATCATCTTTGACTGTCTCATGGTTATTTATTGTTTTCCTATTTATTGTCAGACGGCTCTGTGTAGTAGTAGCGTCCATCGGTTCAATTTCATTTCGCTCTCTTTTTTGATCCAATTTGAAGGGTTTCTGATTTTTATTCAATTGAGGATTTTTACTGCTTGATTTGTTATCGAAATCTTTGTTCTTCTGATACTTTTTTGGAGAATAATCAAAAGTCATGTTTTGTGCTGTTATTTCTTTTGATTTGAATTTACATAGAAATGCATAGGCATCTTCTATATCTTTCGGCCTTGCGGCTTGAGCATAGCCAAAATATGGTTCGATTAGTCCGGCGATGAAAGCAGCCAAGGCGTCTTCTTCTATAAAATCGTTTATGACTTCCCAGTTGTTACGGTATTTTTCTGTTTGTTTCGCCAAGGTCTTAATATTTTGAATAATATTTTTTGATTTATTGTAGTATCTCGAAATACTCATATTTTCAGTCATTTTACATTGCCATAACTGGCATTTATACGTGGAAAGTTCTTGACGATCGCCGAGAGCATTTGTCAGAACTTCCGAAATTTGCTCAAAATTGTCTGGGTTACCGGCAAGACATATTATGTCTTTTGCTTTCCCTTGGATTTTATGTATTACTGCAGTGGTATACATTTTAAATTGCACTGGCGTAACGTGCTCTTTGAAAGCATTGAGTGTTTCCTGAGCAGTTGTTAGCCACGCATTCAATTGTTTCGAATTGCCGTCGAATGTTGGAATCATTTTGATTGGATCCGGAATTCTGCATAGCATCTCAAAACTGGTTGTTGGTTGGTGATATTCGTATATTACCGGTTGTGCAGTAGGTTGTTCTGCTGGCGTTGTTCCATTTAAATGCGATTCAATTTGCAGGAACATGGCGTCATGTTCCTTTTGTTTGGTGGAAAATGCGTCCATCATCTCCATCATTTTCTGGAGTTGCGCGCCGATTTGCTCCATATCTGAGCTTTCTTCAATTAATAAATTTTCCAATGAGGGGGGATTCTCAATTGGGATGTGTGCCAAGTCTCCTGAGTCAACGGATGAAATGGTTTCTTCTGAGTCCGAAGAGTCGCAATTGCTGTGATTAATGCTTTTCCACAAGCTGCGAGTTTTCTTCAGAGCACTTTTTGGTGTTTTTGGCATTAATGAAGCCTTGCACCGTTTACACAAATTTGTTAATTTTTAAGCACACACGTTCGCTTAGAACTCGTGTGGCTTCTGGAAGTGTGCTTCGCTTAGAATTCACAATTCCAGGTGGAGTAAAACTTCTCTTAGAACACTTTTACTCCACGCGGTAAGTAATAATTAAAATTGCGTCCGAGTCTCTCTCTTAGAACGGACTTCGATGCACAACAAAAAAAATCACTGACCGGGGCGAGTTTTATTTCACTTAGAATGTGGGGGCGTAGAAAGAAGAGAGAAAAAAAACTTACCGTTTGCAATCGTGTGTGCGGGGTTCTTCGGTTCTTCCAGTGGTGGGGTGCGGTGTGCGGTGGAACCTCAACTCTTTCGTCACTTTGATAGCGGCGTCAGATGCTAGCACTTTCTACAGTTCGTATTAATGTTTCGCGGATTCACTCTAATCGGATTTACCAATCCTGATTATAACACTGTTTTTTCACACTCGTTACTATTCCACTCACTGAAACCGCACGGCTGCGCCAATCTTGTTGTGGCCTTCGACGTTCAGCTTTTAAAAAACGTTTATTATAATCAACATACAGTTTATTATCTAAATATCATTTATTAAGCAAACGTGGACGGTCACGGAAAGAATTTGAATGAGAACTGAACCGCGTCGTGGGTTCTGCTGCTGGTATATATCGATGAGTAATGCTGATGCAGCGGAACGATGGCTATTGGCTGGCCGCGATCGTACGATGTTTGGAATGTGCTGATCGTGGTCCTTTGGTGTGCATATCATAACGTGATTATATTCTTAATTGCTATATTATTTGTACAGTTTGTCGTGTAAATATTAGATTCACATATTGTTATTATTATTATTATTAAAAAAAACTAATCTACTTTTTCATTTGCATTCCCTTTTTTTTTTTCAAACATTCGCATAAACTCTTATCACTGTTCACCGGCTACTCCTCTTCCGCTCCGTATATCCGTCGACTGGTGACTCGTCAATTGGTTGGTCTCTGGTACTAGGTGTGGGCTACTGCTTGCCTCTTTCCGCATTGCGCTGTCTCATCCGTCTTTCTCCACTGTTGCATGTTCCTGGATCCTATTCCTGTACAACCTTTTGAACGGTCCATATGTTCACCACGCCATCGTTGGAATGAGATTCGACGTCAAGAACTTGTTTTTGTTTACTAGCTGTAGCAATTATAGCAATTTGGCAATTGTTCAGTCATTAAATGCCATTTCCTTTAGTTCATCTGGATCGGAGTTATTCTCTTTAACATCATCATCATTCACGTCAATGTAGTGCGTCAAGGCACTCCCTCAATTACGGAATCCAGTTCCATCACGAATTGAACTGCTTTTACTTCCGTTTCCTTAGGATCAATTCTCGATTAACTCCACGTTTTCCACGAATCTCGAATTGCTGCTTGTTGTCTTGGCTCCATCGTCTCACAACACCCAACACCGTTGACCATCGACCTTCCGCATGACTCGTCGTCCATCCATCCTGACCAATCCAGCTGGGATGCCGAATCATTCCTCTTCCCTTCAGCGGTATGCTGAGATCTGTCCTTGCCTCGCCTAGCCACGTCTCGCACCTCGTTGGAAGTCCATATTCGCCGTTCCAGTCCGATCAACTTGCTTTGTATATATTTCTACATTATACATTTGTTTTGTTTTTTTCTTTCATTTTTTCATTTTTACGAATTCTGTTTTACTTCTTTTCTAGCTTTTACGCAATAACAATGTTCAGCATTTACATACTTCTCTTTTTTACTGTTGAACGCAATCAATTACTTCTTTGTCATTGTTTTCTTTTTTTTAACTGATTTATAGATATGAGTGTTGTACTATTTTTTTTTCTCTTCTACAATCTCTTCCAACTAACTTTTTCTTTCACGTCCATTCCTTCCTTACCATACCTTCTTACTTTCTCCTTTCCGATGATGTGGGGCGTCACTCCGGTTCCGATTTTGAAAATAAACCGTGGATGCGGACTCTCCCCCCTCTTTTTGTAGGTCCTAAGTGGGATCTGTGAATATACTTAGAACTTTATTTATTATGGGTATAAAAACAAAAACAAAATTACTCCAAAATATAATAGTTCATTTGTATTTATAGACATATTTGTATTTATAGACTTGTGCATTTATTCCGTATCTACTAATTTATGCTTTTCATACAATTTGGATGATGATGTATTAAGTTCTTTTGTTCTATGCCATCCCATTTTTTTATTACTTCTATCCTTTTGATATCTTTCCGTTTATATTTCATTTTGAGAGTGTGCAATTATTCTCTTTTTACTTTCAATACTCATTAATTTTTTTTTGTCTCATTACCATTCATTTATATTTTTCAATATTTCGAGGATGTTGATATCACTTTCATAAACGTGACTGAGGAAAGACATCACGCACACAAAAAGCACATACGCATACACATAATCATTAATTACTTTTTCCTATATATTGTTAATATATTAAATGTTTTATTCATAAATCGTTCATTCACACTGGGACGTCGCCCTTGTCTTCTCACTCTCATTCATTTCATACTAACAACTGAAATATAGGCATATATTCCTTACTCGTGAACCATCCAATATTATTATTATTGCGAACATATATATTTCTTCAAATGTTTCCAAAATGTTTCCATTCGTACCTTGACCCCTTTTGAAATTTTCAGTGGATTGTTTTACTGATTTGCTTCCTCGATTTTCCTTGATTTATTCTACCCGTTCTTTCAGGTCATCAAACTTATTTGCCAACACTATAGTTTCCTCAGAAGTGGTTAGTAAATTCTCGATTATGTGGTACATTCAACTGCTTCGATCTAATAAAAAAAATATTGATTACGAGTATTTTCGTGTCCAATTTTTGTATAAGTATTCTCGTGTATTTTTTTTTCTCTAAGGATTAGTCAACTTTCGATTATAACTTGACATCGAAGTTTGGGCTGAATGGCCTCAATTCGCTGTGCTCGTCATGAAACATCTTAAAATAATTGTGATCCGTGGAAGATAAAATTGTATAATTATAAGATGTTGATGGTACTGGAAACAAACTCTTTAATTTTTTTCTTTTGTAACAATGTAAATACATTGTCGCTTATTGTGCGAAACTTTTCATCGCTGCTGATACTTTCGTTATTATTTTTTTCATGTTCAGAAATATGAGAGTGCCTTCTAGTTCTAGACCTCGAATTGGATTTATTTTTAATGCATTTTTGAACTCTTAATAATTCGTTGACTGTTGCGATTTGTTTCCATAAATTGTGTTTCTTTTGTAAGTCTGTTTTTCGAATAACTGGCTTACTATTCAAGTTGGTTAAGGGGACTGAAATTCTGCAATCAGACGCAGTACTTTTTTTTGATTTAAAAAGAATGTTTGGATCGACTTGAGCAACATGATCGATGAAAAAAGCTTCATTTTTATCTTATTGCGGTATTTATTATAGAGCCTAAGGATCTCAAAGATTCGTATCCTATAAGGCCATCGAAAAATTCATGAAATTTGAACAGATAGAATTTTTGTTTCGGAAGTGACTTGAAATTAAAGAAAATATTCAGTTCAGTAAATTGATCGATACGATGCGATCCGGAAATGTTTGTCATATGATGCGGTTTTACATTTTTGTGCATTTTAGAGTGTACATGTTCATGCGAAATGTAATTTTTATTAGCGCCTGTGTCCACAAGAAATTTCAGATTTCCAAATAGTGTTTCGATTTCAATATAAGGCAGAAAGTTATTTTCTAAATTATGGGGTCTCAATTCCTCTGAAAAATTTAGCTCAACTCTTCCTCCTGGCGGACAATAATTCTTGTTGGGGCCAGATAAAATATTGTTTTCATTGTGTCTTGTTTCTTGAAGATTGATTAGATTGTTGCCCTCTTCAGGTCCTCGTGTAAAATTTATATTCCTCTCTTGATTATATTCGTTCCGGTTATCGTTGTTTCTCCTGTAATTATTGTTGTTATTGTTGTAATAACCCCGGTTACTATTACTTTCGCTGTAGTTTCCGTTGGGATTGATATTGTTATTTCTACTAAAACGGTTGTTATTATCCATATTTCGGATTCCTTGAAAATTGTTATAATTTCCTCTAAAGTTGTTATTATTTCTTTGGTAATTGTTGCTTTGCTCTCTATAATCGTTATTATTTCCTCTTCTATTGTTGTTGTTGTTGCGATTATAGTTGGAGTTATTAGTTTGTTCATTCCTGTAGAAATTATTCTGATTATTATTTCCTCGATAATTTTGAGATGTTCCCATCCTTGTTGGCTCCAGTCTGTTGTGGATATCGCGTAATTCTTCCTCTTCGTCGCACTCTCTTTGAAGCCAATCAAGCAATTCGGGGAATGTTTTATCCCGTTGCGACTTTCCTGTTAAGGCTAAAGCGTTACTTTTGAGACCTCCCAAGAAATGCTTCCTTAAAGCGGAGTTAGCATACAAATCATTTCCGTGTTCCGGGAGAGCGCTTACGAACCTAAACAATTCTTTCGCACGAATTTTGTATTCGTTATATGATTCCTGATTACCTTGTTTAAGTGTTTCGATCTCTTTGATAATTGTTTCAATACTTTTTTGTATTTGAAAAGCATTATTCAAATGTTGTTTAACATTAGCCCATGTGTCGCCTTGTATCTCTTGAAGACGCATGAAGGCCTCATCTCTTAATTTTGTGTACACTACATTTAGTAGTGCTTTTTGATCGGCATTTTCAGGGAAGTCATCCGCAAAATAGTCAACCTGCATTTAAAAAGGTTGTAATTCTTCCGATTTGCCGTGGAATTCCGGGATACATTGTATCGCCGCTACCATCGGGAATACATAGGCAGGTAGGTTCTGCATTTTTTCTGCCGAATGTAACATACTCAACCATTTCGAAACGCCGTTTTAATCTCTTCGGCTGGATGCGGCTGCTGCTGCTCGATCTTCTGCTTCGCTGCACGCTTCATCATCAATATTATATTGTCTATGAGGATTGCGTTGTTTGAAGATTGGCAATGGATTTTGCCATCTTCATCGTTTGTGTGCGGTTGGACCTTTTGTAGGTTTGGTATAATGTTACAAGTAACTGCACTGTCACTATGCACATTATTATTATTAGCTTAAATTCGTGCGCATCATGTAGTTCGCTGTGCACCTCGAGTTTGTTTAAAATGTTCACCTGTGGGTCACCGCTGTTCTGTACATGCTTAGAACTGGTTTTTCCCATCTCTTTCACTTGTTTCGTGTCGTTATGGTTATCAACGAACGCGAACACTGGTTTGATTAGAACGAACACTTTTCGATTGCACGGCACTAAATTGCGTTCGGTATAAGTTCAACGCTTGTTCCGTTTGTTGAGTCACAAAACTTTGCCATACCTTTTTCTTCTACATATCGAAAGGTGGCGTTTTTACCTTTTCAATAAGCTGTTTTAGTTTATTCACGTAAACTTCACTTATTTTAGTGGTTATCACTACGATCAGTGTTATAAATAACACAAGTGCGAGAACTAATATAGTCTCTTTTGTCATTTTAGTACTCAAGAAAAACCTTTTAACAGTCGCGAGGTTCCGAGTCGGTTGTCACTGTCGCCATTTCGTGGTTTTTTCCGGATAAAATAATAACGCAGCTGTATCGATTACCGTTCCAACTAGACTGACTTTATTCTTCTCTCAAATTATCATCTAACTTAAACTCTACACAAGATTACACATACTTATTTAAATGGGAGGTGCCTGGAGTTACTTCGGTAATTTCTAATAACCAATCGCTATCGGTGTGGCTATGTAAAAAGGTTAATGTATGTTTGTTGCTGAACAATCATAACATAGAATGTGGGTCAAAAGAATATTGAACTGCGCGCAACGCAGCGGGTTGAAATCCGAGCTATTGTATTTCACACTTGCTCTTCGAGCGGTGTGGAAACATGTGTAAGCAATAAAATGTAAATTAAGCAATGCAATGAATTTCTATGGGGTGGATGTACTTGAGTGGCTTGACAAAAGTCACAAGTGTCCGGTTGCGATGATAAATTGTTTCCGGAATGGGATAATTTTATTCCTTTTGCTTATACTGAATGAAGTGGGTTTTATCTTTCCCAGATGTTGAGATTGAGTATGTTACACGAATTTGTTTTAAATTCTAATTTTTTAATTGGGGTATGTAATCTTTCGTCACTCACAGACATTTTTCTTGTTTTAAATTTTGACATATGTTTCCTACTTTGATAAGATGCTTCTATCATAGGAGTCTCGTCTAATATTTTTAAACATTCCTTTACTTGGAATTGAATGGTTAAAAGATCATTCGATAGATCACTCCAAGTTTCGTCGTTTCCCCTAGGTTCCAATTTTTTTTGTAAAGGCTTCGAAAAGTATCGATTGTTCCTTTAATTTATTTGATTTTTCTAAAATACCTTCTAAAGATCTAGGCCTTCCTTTGCTCTTACATAAATTAGCAAACCCTCTATTCTCTATCTCTATTAGTCATTTATTTATATGTTGTCCATCTTCATGCAAAAGAGTAAAAGGATGAAGTGCATATGTACAGGGTGGGCCATTTAAAGTGGAAGCATCTGGCAACCCCATAACTTTTGACAGAGATGTCAGATTAACAAATGTCATACCGCGTTGGAAGCGTCATTTCAGTACAATTTTAACCATGGAACAATACACGCCTAAACAACGCGCTGAAATTGTTCAGCTGTACATTCAAAATAACTTCTCAATTGTGTTAACTAAACTTGCGTGGAAAAATAAAAATAAAGTTAAAACATCGCCTGGAGACAACACTATACGTCGATTATATGCCAAATTTATATCGTCTGGTAGTGTTGGTAATGCCAGTCATCTGTCCAGACAACGACCAAGACGTTTCGACGAGAATATTGATGCCGTTCGAGCCAGTGTTGCAGAGACTCCATCGACATCAGGTCGCCATCGTTCGCAAGAGTTAGGCATCGCTCGAACCACTCTCCGACGCATAATTCGTGTTGATTTGAAAATGTTTCCGTATAAAATTCAAATGGCTCAACAACTTAACCCATACAGCGGCTGCCACGACCAAATTATTGCGCGAAATGTTCCCCGGAAGATTAATATCGAAAAACGGCGATTATGACTGGCCACCGAGATTACCTGATTTGACGCCTCCTGATTTTTTTTTATGGGGATATTTAAAATCCAAGGTATACACTGGTAAACCAAGGATCCTGGCTGCGCTGAAAGACAATATCCGACAAAAAATTGCTGCCATATCGGCCGAAACATTGGGCAAAGTGATGGAAAATGCCGAAAAAAAGGGCACATTTTGCGGTCAAGGCCAGAGGCGGTCATTTACGAGATATCATAATCAAAAATTAGTTAGAACAAATCTCCTTGGACCAAAATAAATGAATTTCAAAAAAAAAAATTTAAAATTCCACTTCTTTACTTTGCTATTGCAAAAACAAATCCTTCCACTTTAAATGGCCCAACCTGTATTAAAATATTCTAATCATGTTGAACTAGGGCAATACGCATTCTGAGATAACACGCTTTTTTTTATAAAAAGGTTAAGAAAAATGGTTTACAAATAAAATCGAACCAATAAAAAGTCTAGCAGTAGTTAGCCTGCTCTTTTTCATATATTCTTAACGAATGATTTTTGTTATGAGGCACTTTTCTTAGTTTTGTAGGAAATTACGCCTCTACCACAATCCTAGGTCAAAATATACAGTAATTATTCTCTCGATCAATGTCAAATCTCAATTAATGTATCCTTCAATATTATCGTCCGGAACGGGTGTGTTGTGCTGTTTTTTTTTTTATTAATTCGTTTATTTTTGCAGGCTCAGTAACTTAAGTTTAAAGGAGCCGAATTCTTAAATATAATTTTAAAACTATATATATAAACAATTTTCTTACATCTATGGTTAGTAAGGTGGAAAACCGATTACTCGCGGTGTACTCGAGTTTAGAAGGGTGACATATTTTTAGGAGAAGGATGGGGTATAAGAAAACTGTAACAATGTTGATGAACACTCAATTCTTAAATCTGTTTGTATATCTATAGTGTTTTTACATTTCAACTTATTATACTATTTATAGCAAGGGGACGAATTACCCGCAAAGGAAGGAAAGGAGGGTATAAGGACATAGGGACAATCACACACGAAGATCTATAGCTTTAAGGAAAACATATATATGGGACATGTAATCAAGGTCTAACCGAGCCAACACATCTCTCACCGGCACATTGGGCTGTCTTCCTCGGGCCCGAAGGGAGTTTTCTAAATTCGATCTGGCGACCAGATACACCTCGCACGACCAAACAACGTGCTCGATGTCGCGATAACCTTGGCCACAAACACAGAGATTGCTGCTGGCAAGATTGAAACGAAAGAGTAGTGCATCTAAAGAACAGTGATTGGACATGAGTCGGGAGAAGGTGCGAATAAAGTCCCGACTCAAGTCCAGACTTTTGAACCACGGTTTGAGGCTAACCTTAGGGATAATCGAGTGAAACCAACGGCCCAATTCATCTTCATTCCACTTGCGTTGCCAGTTAGCGATGGTATTTTTGCGGACTAAAGAATAAAATTCATTGAAGGCGATTTGACGCTGATAAATATCGCCTTCAATTGCACCTACCTTTGCTAATGAGTCAGCCCTCTCATTACCCGGAATTGAGCAATGAGAAGGGACCCACACAAAGGTAATGACGTAACAGCGTCTGGATAAAGCACTCAAAATTTTTCGTATTCTCTCAAGGAAGTACGGCGAGTGCTTTTCCGGCCTCACTGAACGGATAGCTTCGACAGAACTAAGACTATCCGTTACAATGTAATAGTGTTCAACAAGTCGTGAGGCGACGCTGTCCAGCGCCCAATGAATTGCTGCCAATTCAGCAATATACACTGAGCAAGGATTCTGAAGACTGTGTGAGGTGCTAAAAAATTCGTTGAACACTCCAAATCCTGTGGACTCATTTATAGTGGACCCATCAGTAAAGTACATATTATCACAATTGATACCCCTATATTTTTCATCGAAGATCGTTGGAGCGATCCTCGATCGTTGGTAATCTGAATATCCATGGATATCTTGCTTCATGGACAGATCAAAATTCACAGAGGAATTGATGTAGTCAGGGAAACAAACACGGTTGGGAATATACGAAGAAGGATCGACCTGCATGGAGATGAATTCATGATATGAACTCATGAATCCGGAGTGAAAATTTAGCTCGATCAGCTGCTCAAAATTTCCGATCACCAATGGGTTCATGACCTTACACCGGATGAAGAACCGAAGAGATAATAATTTGAAGCGATCTTTTAGTGGGAGTAGGCCTGCCAAAACCTCGAGACTCATGGTATGCGTTGAGGGCATACATCCCAGAGCAATACGGAGACAAAGATACTGAATTCGCTCGAGTTTAATGAGGTGTGTTTTGGCAGCTGATTGAAAACAGAAACTGCCATACTCCATCACTGAGAGAATAGTTGTTCGATACAACATTATAAGATCTTCAGGATGGGCTCCCCACCAGGTGCCGGTAATTGTACGGAGAAAGTTTATTCTTTGTTGGCATTTTTTACTCAGATACCTAATATGGGCCCCCCAAGTACATTTGGAGTCGAACCAGACCCCAAGATACTTGAATGACATAGCATGAGTGATCGGTTTACCCAAAAGTTGAAGTTTTGGTTTTGCTGGTCTATGCTTCCTAGAAAAAACCACCATCTCTGTTTTCTCCGTGGAGAATTCGATCCCTAGCCCAATGGCCCAGGTTGAAAAATTGTTCAAAGTATCTTGTAAGGGTCCTTGCAGGTCGGATTCGTTTGATCCTACGACAGACACCACTCCATCATCTGCAAGTTGTCTTAGGCTGCAATTTTGTGTAAGGCAATTGTCGATGTCGCTTACATAGAAGTTGTACAAAAGGGGGCTTAAACATGAGCCCTGGGGGAGGCCCATGTAAGAGAACCGACTTACTGCCGAATCTCCGTGAGAAAAGTTCAAATGTTTCTCACAAAGCAAGTTATATAACATATTATTCAATAGAGGCGGCAGACCCCGAGAGTGTAATTTGTCTGACAAAACCTCTATTGAAACAGAATCAAAGGCCCCCTTTATGTCCAAGAATACTGAAGCCATTTGTTTTTTTTCGGCGTAAGCCATTTGAATTTCTGAAGAAAGCAACGCAAGACAATCATTCGTCCCCTTGCCCCTGCGGAACCCATATTGTGTATCTGAGAGTAGGCCATTCGTTTCAACCCAACGATCAAGGCGAAACAAGATTATTTTCTCCAACAATTTCCGTATACAAGACAGCATTGCTATTGGGCGGTACGAATTGAAGTCGGACGCGGGTTTTCCGGGTTTTTTAATAGCTATAACTCGCACTTGTCTCCAATCATCTGGAACAATATTATGCTCCAGAAACTGATTGAATAAATTCAACAAGCGATGTTTCGCCACATCAGGGAGGTTTTTCAGCAAGTTGAACTTAATTCTATCCGATCCCGGAGCAGAATTGTTACAAGAAAAGAGAGCAAGAGAGAATTCTACCATCGAAAACTCGGAATCAAGATCGTACCTATCTTGTGGTATACCTCGAACAATTTTTTGCACAGGTGCGGAATCAGGACAAACCTTCCGTGCAAAATTAAAAATCCATCGATGTGAATATTCCTCGCTTTCATTCGATGAAGAGCGATTTCTCATGTTTCGAGCCACTTTCCATAATTTTTTCATTGACGTTTCTCGTGATAAACCTCCCACGAAATTTCGCCAATAAGCACGTTTTTTCCCTTTGATCAAATTTTTGAACTGATTCTCAAGGGCTAAATACGTTTGAAAATTTTCAGGGGTTCCACGTTTCCGAAAAGCTTTAAATGCATTCGATTTATCCTGATAAAGCTTGGAACATTGGCTATCCCACCATGGATTGGGAGGCCTTCGACGAATAGTGGAGCCTGGGATGGGTTTCGTTTGAGCGCGAACCGCGCTGTCATAGATCAAACGAGAAATGAAGTTATACTCCTCCAATGGAGGCAAACCATCTCTGGAATTGATGGCTAGAGCAATCGCGTCCGCATATTTTTTCCAGTCAATGTGTCTTGTGAGGTCATATGCCATGTTTATAGATTCTGAAGAATTCGACCCAATGGTGATGGAAATTTTGATTGGCAAGTGATCACTACCGTTGGGGTCCTGGATTACATTCCACTTGCAATCTAACGATAGTGAATTCGAGCAAAGCGAGAGGTCAAGAGCACTTGGTTTAGCAGGAGGTTTAGGAACACGTGTTGTTTCCCCAGTATTCAAAACGGTTATATTGAAGCTGTTACAAAGGTCATATATCAACGATGAACGATTGTCGTCGTACTGTTCCCCCCAGGCAGTTCCGTGAGAGTTGAAGTCTCCCAAGATCAATCGTGGCTCAGGAAGAAGTGAGCACATGTCAACAAGTTGCTTGCGGCTAACCGCAGCTCTCGGAGGCCAATACAAGCTGACAATACAGAGGTCTTTGCCTCTGATGTTTGCATGACAAGCAACAGCTTCGATCCCTCCAATAGGTGGAAGGTCAATTCGAAAAAATGAGTGGCACTTATTGATCCCCAATAGCACCCCTCCGTATCTGTCATCACGGTCCAAGCGTATAATATTAAAATCGTGGAAAGAGAGATCATTTTGAGAAGAGAGGCAAGTTTCGGAAAGAGCAAAAACATCACAGTTGAAGTTATGAATTAAAAATTTGAACGTATCCAATTTAGGTATAAGACTACGACAATTCCACTGTAAAACAGTGATATCTCCGACCTCTCTATTTGAATTAGACATCAAGAGAGATAATCATTGCAAGGAGGGGCCATGTTTGCATCAATTGTTGCAGAATTGTCTTTAATACTGGAAGCATTGAGATGACAATGGTTCTGATGGAGTCGGAAACATTAAAACACGTGAAGATTTGATCCACAAGGACAGTCAACTTTATAAATCCCGATTGGGAAGTTGAGCTGGACGCAAAAAAAGGGACATTTGGGGTTTTTGATGTCCCCTCGGGTGCTGGGTCGTTCGAAGGTGAACTATTCCCACGGAAGCCAGGAGGAACCTGATTTGGCTTGTCCGCTGCACTCGATTTTTTAGGCAAGCTAACAGGGGTTTTCACCGGGGGGACTTGTTCTTGAAATTTGGGAGTGGTCACATTTTTGCGCCGGGGATTCCCTTTGAAAATACACGGTGTGCCCCCGCTAGCTGTGTCCGCTTCCATTTCGTCAACTGGCAACGTGGAAAAGGTATTGTGTGTCGATATTGATTGTTGTTGTTGTTGGGCCAGTGGAGAAGCGCCCTTCAAAATTTCCGCAAAAGTGCGCTTCGAGCGTTCCTTTAAAGAGCGCTTCTGTTTCTCCCAGCGACTCTTGTAAGTTTCACAAGCTGAGAGCACATGTGGGGTCCCCCCACAATATGGACACTTATGCTCAGTCGCACTGCAAGATTCGCCCACATGTTGCTCTCCGCAAGTTGCACAGCGCTCCTTGTTGCCACAATAAGCTGAAGTGTGGCCGACTGACTTGCATTTTTGGCAAGTCATGGGCTTTGGCACGAAGAGTCGCACCGGTAGCCTCAATTTGTCCACCATAACGTAGTCCGGGAGAGCGGAACCAGCAAAAGTTACTCTAAACGAGTCGGACGGCGTGAATTTTGTTATTTCCTTTTCTTGGGAGACTTTACCGAGTTGGCGACAGTCCAAGATTATGACTTCCGCCGAAGGGAGCTTCTTGAACTTGCCAACTCCTTCACTTCTAATTTTTTCGCACGTCAGACCCGTTTCAGTTATCACCCCCCCGATTTCTACGTCATTGGAGGGAATCCATACGCGATATTCGAGTGTCTTATATTTGCTTTATACTTTTATTCAAAAAGGGTTTTATTCATTTCTCGTCACTCCACGCGTGCATCCGCGTCGAGTGTCATACAAGAACTGTCTTAATGCTAGTTACATGTGTCTTAAGCTAACTTAGCCAACAGTTTGTGGAGAGTTTCATTGGGAGGAGCCAAGTCGATTTCAAAGGGGAATAGCCAATCAATCGAATGCAGTGTTCGATGTGAATGGTGTCAAGAAATAAAATTGCTTACTGCGCTCATAAGCGCGCATATCGATTTCATGGGAAATCGTAAAGTGTCACGACGACTTTGTGTACGGTCGCGTATTTAATCAGAATAGAACTGGGTTTGTTTTGGTTTCTGGTTTATTGCCTTTAGCTGCGCGCGACATGATGTAAGGGTGCATTCATATCGCCCGCGCATGTTGGCATGGACGAATGTGGGAGAAAAACAATTAACGAAATAATGCAGTTGCGCTTGAGGAATGTTTCGTGGGAATCGTAAATTGAAGTGACCACGCATGAGTCATTTATTTTGAAACAATCAACTGCTTATGAGGAGAAGGATAATTTGTATATTGGGAGTTTTAAGATGGACTTTGGAACGGGGTTTGAAATCATACTACACCATCCCTCTTTAAGAGAATGATGTAATGCCATGGAATCATTCTTAGTATTCAGATTATGGATTAATTATTCCTTGGCTTCTCTCAATGTTACAAATATTTTATAGACTTTTTATAGGTTTCTAAACTTTTATTTTCCAAAGCTGTTGGTATATTGTAAACAATGGTATGTGGTTTTGTATAATATTGGTAATTTGATATATTTCTAAAGATTTCTATAAATAATTGTAATATAATTGGTTTTTGCGAATGAAGTAACTTCTCTAAAAATGAATGTTGTTTGATTTTATATTTTTATCAATCTGTTTTTGTGTACTGTCTGTGTATGTTCTGTTTTGGGGTTCTGAATCCTGCAGTTTGTATCTAGTATTTCTTGAACTATATATGGTCCGTCATAGAATGGATCAAGTTTTCTTCTGTTTTCTATTTTTAGATAAACTTTGTCGTTTACTGTTAAATGAATTGGATTAATGACATTTTCTGAGTTTTTTGCTCTTTGAATTTTCTGCTCAATTAATTTGGTTCTTGCTATTTCATTAGATCGTTGTAATTTAAATTTTAGTTCTTTACTATATTGTTCAAAATTATATATTGGTTCAGTTCCTTTTTCAAATAATTCTTGTGGTAATTTAGCTTTAGTTCCAAAAATTAATTCATGAGGGGTAAATTCATGGTGTGAATGTGGGGTTGTGTTATAATTGAAAGCATAGAATTTTAACCATTCATCCCAATCCGATTGATGTTCGTTAACGAAAAATCTTAGGTATTCATTTAAACATCTGTGATTTCTCTCCAAAGAACCAATCGTCTGAGGGTGATAGGCTGTACTAAATTTTTGTTCAATTTTAAGCATTTCACAGATCTGTTCAAAGACTTCGTTATTATACTCAGTTCCTTGATCAGAACGTAAAGTTAAAAATGTTCCGTAAGTTAAAATAAAATTGTCTACTAATGCTTTAGCAATTACGTTTGCTTCTTTAGTAGGTACTGGAATTAATACGACATATTTCGTTAAATCGCATTGAATACTAACTGCATATCTATTGTTGTTGTTACTTTTTGGTAATGGTCCAACTGTATCTATTGAAATACTTTCGAATGGGTGATTTGGTGTTGTAGTAACTACTTGTTTTTCTTTTGTATGCTTTATGACTTTGTTTCGTTTGCATAATTCACAGGCCTTGATGAATTCTGCAATCGATCTTTTCATATTGCTCCAATTATACACTTCTCTAATTTGAAGGTACAACTTATGTTGACCAATGTGACCTCCTGTAGGGGTGTTATGGTAATCATTCAATACTTTTTGGATGTCTTTTATTTTTGTTAAAAACATTGGTGGATTGTAAATAATAATTTCTATTGAATACACTTGAGTATTCGCTAATATTTTAAAGTTTTCAATTGATATCATTTTAAATATTTCGTCTTTTGTCGACAGCGCTAATTTCTTTTGGTTCATTTTAATCATTGTTCCTTCTATTTTCAGAAGTGCAGATTCTAATGTCTGACTTCCATGTAAAATTTGTTGATGCACTTGGGCAATAATTTTATTGTTTTTCTTTAAATAAAATATCATTCCATATTTGTCGACGCGTGTTTCGAGTTTAATTAATTTCTTCGTTTCTGATGGATTATTTGTCATGTACGTAGAGAAGTGATCAGTTTCTCGTGGTACAGAAATTTGATTATCAGATGTTTTCATATTTGAATTATTTTTCGAATTACGAGTCATCGCTCTTGTGCTTACTCCTAATATATTTAAATTTTTTAATTCATCAGAGGAGGTTACTATTCTTGATAAAGCATCTGCTCCTACATTTGATTTTCCTGCTATGTATTCAATTGTAAAGTCATATTCTTCTAAATCAAGACGCATTCTAGTTAATTTTGAAGTTGGATTTTTCATACCGAATAAGAAAACTAACGGTCTATGATCCGTTTGTACTAAAAATTTTCTACCGTACAGGTAAGGTTTGAAGTAATTAATAGCCCAATGTATGGCTGTTAATTCTTTTAGAATCACTGGTTTATTCTTTTCACCAGGTGTAAAAGTTTTGCTTGCAAAAGCTATTGGTAAATTTCCATGTTGTGTTTGTTGAGACAATACAGCTCCACAACCTATATCTGAAGCATCTGTTGTTAATATAAATTGCTTCGTAAAATCTGGATATTGTAATAATCTTGGTGACATTAATGAATTTCTTAGGGTGTTGAATGCATTTTGACAACTATTGGTCCATATAAATTGTGAATTTTTCTTCAATAGTTGATTAAGGGGATTTGCTATTAATGCAAAATTTGGTACGAATTTACGATAATAATTACAAAATGCAACGAATCTTCTAACTTCGTCTGCATTTTTAGGAACTGGATAATTTTGAATAGTTGAAAATTTGGAATCATCTGGTAACATGCCATATTCTGTTATTTTATGACCTAGAAAGGTAACTTCAGTGCTAAAAAATTTGCATTTCTGCGCATTTAGCTTCAAATTGTAATATCTTAATCTTTCAAAAACTTGATTTAGATTTGAAATATGATGGTTTACAGAACATCCTACGACTATAATATCGTCGATGTAAATGAAAGCTAATTCTGGGGTTAAACCAGCCATTGCAATTGTCATCATACGTTGAAAACTGTTTGGACTTATATTCAATCCAAACGGTAATCTTGTATATTGATAATGTCCGTTTTGTGTTGAAAATGCCGTAAATTTTCTAGACTCATTGTCCAAAGGTATTTGATGAAAACCTGACATGAGATCTAATGTTGAAAAATATTTTGCTCTGCCAAGTTGATCTAAAATATCGTCAATTCTTGGTAGAGGAAATTTGTCTGCTAAAATTTTTTTATTTAGTTGTCTAAAATCAACGACTAAACGCCATTTTTTGTCATTATTTTGGGATTTTTTCGGTACTAGAAGTATAGGGGAGTTGTATGGTGAAACTGAAGGTTCCACTATATTACTCTCTAACATTTTGTTTACCTGTTGATTAATTTCGGTTTGTTGCGCATGAATCGTCTTGTAATTAGGAATATATACAGGAACTTTATCACTTAGAACAATGTTCTGTGAATAGAAATTGTTTTGAGTAACATCCTCCTCTGGAAGACAAAATATGTCTTGATAATCATTAATTAATTTTTTAAATTTATCTTTAGCATATGGAGGAATTTTGTCCGTGTTTATGCTTTTAAAAATCTCTTCGGATCTCTTATTATTAATATTTTTGGTATTTACATTAAGAATAGAATAATCGTTTAAAATACTTAATGTAGGCTTAAATTTAGAATAATGTATGTACAAAGGTTTATTCGTAGTATTTACAAATTTTACATAAGGCTTTAAAGGTGAAATTATAGTGTTACCACAGAAAACTCCTGGGTAAATTTCTTCTGAATGGACTACCATATCCTCTCTAATGTTTAAATATGGTATCCTTCTGATAACTTCACTACGACTTGGTAGCATGAAGCCTTCATTTAAGTTGTCTTCTATTGGTACTGAAATTTGTATATTGGCTATATTAAATGTAAGTAGCCAATGTTCATAATCTATTAAACATTTATAATTTATTAAAAAATCTCGACCTAGAATACCATCAGCCGTAATTGGTAAGTCTGCGGTAACTAGGTGAAAATCGTGATTTAAAGTTAATGTATTATTAAAGCATAAAGATGTATTTGTTAAACCTAATGTTTCTACACTATTTTCCGTAATGCCGGTTAATTTAATCTTATTGTTAGTATTTACATGTTGATTTGGGAGAATATTTCGTGCTTTGAACAACGAAATATCTGCACCGGTGTCAATGATCAAGTTGCATATTTTATTTCCAGTCATGTGCACTTTGACTTGGATAAAATTTGATGCATTTAAATTTAATGTCAAAATCGGTATGCCTGTCCGTAACAATTGTTCAGTTAGTCGACATCTGTTAGCAATTGTTACTGGTTGGCTAAAAAATAATCGGTATTTGGTTGATTGTTCCCATTATTTGCAATATTGTTGTTGAACGGTACCATAGCTTGGCAAGTATTATCTGATTCGTTTTGTAGGTGAAATCCATTATTGTTTGCATGATTATTCAGTCGAGGAATGTCTTGCTGATTTACTACGTACATTCTCGCTGGTACATTATTTCTATTGAAATTTCTGTTAATGTTTCTGTTTTGATTTTGATTGAAATTTCGTTGAAAAGGGTATTGTTGTAAATTTTGATTGAAATTTGGTTGTTGTCGGGAATTTTGGATTGAATTTCTATTAGTAGGATACTGATGGTTAATGGGATATTGTCGGTTGAGGTTTCTATTGAGGTTATTTGGATATCTTGCTTGATATCTTCCATGGAAATAATTTCTTTGATTATTTCTTTCATAAACCATAGGGTTTCTGTAATTGAAATTTCGGTTTGTGTTATAATGATTTGGTTGTCTAGCCTTAATCGACTGCAGTACGACTGCGTTTGAATCAGTATTGTCCTTTTCATTTTCTACCATTACGTTGATGGCCTCTTGTAAATTGTCGAATTTGCCAATTTTCAGCATCATTTTGGTCTCTCTGTTGGGTGTTTCTTTGATAAGTGTTTTGATCGCTACCTTTTGAGACATTTTCCTTGCGACTGTGTCGGGAATTTGTTCTCTTATATAGGTATCTTTGAGCTTATCTGTCAATTCATCGAGTTGTTTAGTGAATTTCTCGATTTCATTTGTCGATTTGAGTCTCAAATTCATCAGATTAGCTAAGGCTATGTCTGAATTTGATTTCTCTTCGCAATTTGTTTGGATTTTTGCGACTATTTCGTCATAATCCGTTGGAGATATTGAGAATAAATTTCTCGCTTTTCCAGTTAATTTTGTTAGTATAATTTGAATTGCGGCTGCTTTGCTTTCGATTGGAACTATGGTCTTTGCCAAGTTCACCGCGTCTATAAATGATTTAACACCACTTGCGTTTCCGTCATAAGTGGGTATCAGCGTTGCTAATTCAGCGGCTGTTTTAATATTAAGAGCCATGTTGGATACTTTGTGTATTTTAATATACCAAATTAAAATTTTTGTCAATATTTTAAATTTAATTTTTCTTTGTTTTAAATTAATTTCACTTTTCACTCTCAATAGTGAATCGTCAGTGCTTAATTTATAGGGTTTTAGTAAACCACTTGATTTACCAAGTGTCTCTGGTTCACTATCGTATTCCCTTTGTATTACTTCTGATTCATCTAAAATTTTGATGGCCTTCTGATATATTTGTTTCAGTGCACCATAAGTTTCAACTTCGTCATTCCAGACTGAAGCTCCAAGTCTATACTCGAAAGATTTTAGTATTGTTCGATATTTGGCTAAGTTTTCTTGTAACTGTTGCCTTTTGACTTCAATATTATGTAAAGTTCTTGGTCTGTTTTTATTTTTGTTCAAATTCTGATATCCCTTTTTCAGATATGATTCAATTTCTTTGAGTTGTTCCATTTAGGAAGACTCATTTTTATTCATAAATTCTCAGAATTTTATCTTTTCGGACTAATGATAAGAACAAATTTGCGAAAAAATATATATATTATTTTATTGATTATTTTTCATTTGCCTTCTATTCCTTTTTGCTTCGGCCAATCTTTGTCGTCTTCTCTCTTTCTGGCCGGGAAGTTTTAGCCACGTAATCGGATCACATCCGGGTAATTCATCTATTCTGTCTAGTAATTCTTCATACGATTCGAGTTTAGTATTTTCTCCAAATACTACTATATCAGGTGCGAAAGCTCCTTCGCCCTTTCCTTTGCTTACATCGGCTAATAATTTCAGAAAATCTTCAAAATCGTCTTTAATCATTTTTATAAGATTTTTGAAGTAGAGGTAAAAAAAAATAATATATAATTTTCGTTATATTATTTTCTTATGATATTATTTCTTTGCTGTAATTTTTGTATATTAAGTTATTCTATTAGCGGCCATTCATATATAGTCTAAAGCTTTAGGCAATTGATGCCATAGTTTGTGCCGACTGTGCAGCTTTCAGTGCTTCTTTACGTACACACTGCTTATAATTCTTGTATAGTTTAATGAAAGCAAATATTAATAAAATCGCAAGTATAATCCATAATAATAACTCTTGCGTTTCGTGGAATAAAGTGTGTTGTTCCACGTGGTTTAGGATATTTACTTGTGGGTCTCCTGTATTTTGAATAGTTTTCTTGTCAAACAGGCCCATTTCTACTTTCTCGAAGCATATTCAATTAATTACATGCATTGTTTTTCATTATGCATTATACATTATAGTCATTGGTAAATGTATCGAAATTTATTGTTTCTATACCGAATATATTATTATCAAAACTCATTATTTGGAAATAATTTTTATAAATACTTTGTAACCGAGGGTATGTAATTCGAACACTTCATAAAGAAACATATAATCATTCTAGCCTATGCGTTCAGTTCGATAAGTGCTGTACGTTTTATTTTGATATACATCAGTTTCAATTGCTTACTTCATATCGTCGGTTTCATTCCAGATTTAGCTCCTTCTGCTCTCTGTTGGTCCCGCCTGTCAGTTCCTTATTGCTGACAATGGTCTCGCCTTCCGATGTTCCTGCTTCTGTTCATTTATCTTCGCGTTACACTTTCCGCTGCTGCTCTTGCTGTTTCTCCTTATTAAGGTTAACTTTTCATTTTATTCACATGGGAAAATAAGTTGTCTCTGTTGATTTTCTCCCAGCACTTTTGGTTTGATCTTCATTGAAATTATTTTCGTAAGGAGTTTTTTTTTTTTTATTTTGTTTCCCTCCTATTCAGTGTCAGTATTTATATTACACCGCTTTTCTGGCACTTTTCCGATCACATTGTTTGTAACACTTTTTGAATTTCTCCCAGCACTATTTGTTTAGATTTCGCTATTGTTCCAATGTTTGCTGTTCGAATTATCACTCGCCTGTTGGCACGACACTTAATATTCACTATTTAAGCTTGTCCAGTTGTCCATAATAAATATATATTTCATATATATTTTTTTTTTCAGTCTGCGCTAAAGTTGATTACACAAACTTCGGGGATTTTTCTCCCTTTCCTTAACTTTTCTTCTCATACTTTTATTTTGGCTTTTCCATTGAGCTGTGGCGGTAATTGCACTCAAGTTTACCACTCGCCATGTAATTATATAGTTTATATTGTAATGCCAATAATATTGTTCACATCACCAATATTGTTCATCACACGCGGCCTTGTACTTATTTTCAATATTCTTCACATAAATCACTTCCGAAGATTGCAGGTTTAATTTCACGGTCGCCATGTCTTATATTTGCTTTATACTTTTATTCAAAAAGGGTTTTATTCATTTCTCGTCACTCCACGCGTGCATCCGCGTCGAGTGTCATACAAGAACTGTCTTAATGCTAGTTACATGTGTCTTAAGCTAACTTAGCCAACAGTTTGTGGAGAGTTTCATTGGGAGGAGCCAAGTCGATTTCAAAGGGGAATAGCCAATCAATCGAATGCAGTGTTCGATGTGAATGGTGTCAAGAAATAAAATTGCTTACTGCGCTCATAAGCGCGCATATCGATTTCATGGGAAATCGTAAAGTGTCACGACGACTTTGTGTACGGTCGCGTATTTAATCAGAATAGAACTGGGTTTGTTTTGGTTTCTGGTTTATTGCCTTTAGCTGCGCGCGACATGATGTAAGGGTGCATTCATATCGCCCGCGCATGTTGGCATGGACGAATGTGGGAGAAAAACAATTAACGAAATAATGCAGTTGCGCTTGAGGAATGTTTCGTGGGAATCGTAAATTGAAGTGACCACGCATGAGTCATTTATTTTGAAACAATCAACTGCTTATGAGGAGAAGGATAATTTGTATATTGGGAGTTTTAAGATGGACTTTGGAACGGGGTTTGAAATCATACTACACGAGGATGAAATGCTTATCAGCAACAATCTCGTTTGCATCCTTCCGTTCAGACACGACAACTCGTAATTTGTTCGGTCTGACCTTGAAAATTTCTTCTACGGAAGTGTATCTGGTCAGATCTTTCATGATCTGAATCACGTTAAGGCCTTTTCCATTTGGTTTTGGCCGGAAGAAAACAACCCACGGGCCAGTTCCAGGTGCATCTTCTGGATAGACTCTGATACGTGGAGCGGAGACAACAGAGGGAGAAGACGAGGACGAGGATTGAGTTGTAACGGTAATATCAGAAGGAGGAAGCGAAACCGAAGAAGGGGGAGGGAGAGTGGGAGTATTGGAGGGCTGAGGAGGGAGAGTGGGAGAATCGGAAAGTTGGGGAGGGAGACTTGCGAGTTTTTTCGAGGGGGGCTTAGTAGGGTGAGTTGACTCGTCCCCGGAAGAGTTATCGCGTTTGAGTGCTCTTCCTGTTTCCTTTTTCATACATAAGGGGGAGTCACTTGTTTCCATGTCGGAGATCTCCATATAAGGAGACTCCCCACCACCCTCTGCCATTACGTGGAACTTTAATTCTAAATTTGCACACAGTGCGTATGATTCAATGACTGCTTCCGCTGACCACGCTCTCCACACTATCGTCAGTGTATTGGTGTCGAACGGGCAATCAATGCCGATGCACGAACAAAAGATTACAGCGCTCGCTGTGGAATAATTTCTCCTCTCGTTGACTGAGATTTGCTAGCGCACTCCACTTATTCACGTATGTGGTCCGGTGCACGCAGTCGGGGCGCGTTTTCGCTTTCGTGTACGGAACGCACCACTGGCTAACTCAATTCACCAACTCAATTGTTCTAACACAGTCTGATGCGAAAGAAAAGAAACCACAACAAAAGAAACCACTTCGACTTAAGAAAGAACGATGATGGACGTTTTCGTTCTAACCACCGCAGGAGCTATCAATAAATACATCCGATACGAATGACTACCGATTACCGAATGTGTTGTGCTGTTGTGTGTATTCGTTATCTGTTTTGTATAATTTGTGTGCAATCTCGTACACTCGCGTTTTTTTTTCTTCTCGTTTGATGTTCGCGGTGTTGCTCCCCGGAAGATGATTTTCACTATCGAGTATCTTTTTTTTTCGTGGAGAGTTCGTTCACCGGCACTAGATCAGTCCTTAACACTCTGTTGCACTTTGTGTATTCTTTCAATCAAGTCCACTTAGACACTAAGTTGACCAAGAATTGTACTTCTGCCCTTGTGTGTTGACTTCCTTCTAAACCAATTAGTTGGGTCCGATTTTCGTTATTTGCCGGATGTTTATTATTTTGAAAACAACTTTCTTTTTCTTCACTAACACGGTAGTCCCATTATAATACCAAATGTAAGTTTCACTGTCAGATTGATTCACTTATATATTGTACTCGATCATGTGGCTCTCTTTTATTTTTCACTAGTCAGAAATGACACCACTTGCCGTATGCTTTACCGCTGTCACCAGATGAAACACCGTGCCCACGTGGTCGCGGCGACTGGGATTTCTTTTACGTTCTAACACAAGAGACAACGACCATCCTCTTCCGTGTCTCAAAACTCACTTCTCATTTATTTTCTGTCCATATAATTTATACATGCATTTCCTAAAATCTATTACCTCCTCCTCGAGGTAAAACAAAAATTCAAAAAGGAATTCGAGATAAGATAAAAATCTATCCTAAACCTAGACCCTATCTCTTTTAACATGCACAAAACAAACTATGAGTCACACGATCCACAAAGAAGGATCGCGCAAGAGAGAGATGTATTTATTTAGGTTCGGGATCGACTCGAGCTTATCGTAAACTAGACCTCACACGGGTCGTGCAATAAAATGTTTCCCTATCTGAAAAAACTATGAATCATATGATCGTAAAAGAAACGGATTTATTTATTTATTCTGGATCGTTCCGACCTTATCTCTTTTACCCCAGCACAAAAATAAACTATGAATCATACTATCTGGAAAGAGAATTGTATGAAGTTTATTTAGGCACGAGCTTATTGATAAATCTGGTTCTAGGTCGTCGCAGCTGTGAAGCTAAAATTCGTAGCCATCTCAATTTGAATGGCAGAAGTTTCGACGCAAAATATAATTGCGCACCATCTATTTTCAGTATTTGGACTTCCTCGTCCCTCTGTTTCAGTTGGACCACTTGAATGTCTCCCATGAGATTTATGAAGCAATGGATGATGTTTGTAGTTACATCCATTGATTCCACATTTTTTAGCTTTTTTGCAAACTCGCATTATCTCTCGAGGCTGCGGTCTGCTTATTTCTCGCGGCTGCGGTCTGCTTGTTCCATTCAGCAGCCTACTGGTTCTTGAATGAGGCTTCAGCCATTCATTGAGATCTGCTAGAGTCTTAGCCCCTTCATACATTTCTTCGGTCCACTTCACCTGTAGACCGTAGGGCATTTTCCTGATGATCTCTTCCACTAATCGGTGGTCTATCAGGTTCTCGTCTCTATCTATGAGAGAAACTTTGCATACGAGATTATTCAGTGCTTCGGATATCTCGGTTATCATGGTCCGACTCGCCTTCCTAATGCTGATGAGTTCGAACAATAATTCTTTATACTGCCATTATTTTGTGCTGAACTTGTACCTGGTTCATCTTCTAATTTTGCTGTCCTCATGGACTTTACCAGACTCTGTTTTCTTGCAAGCTGTCTCCTGAAACTGATTGTCTGACCTTGACTTTCAGTTCCATCATTTGTTTTCCCGTGCTCATGCACTTAGGACATATCCACCTTTCTTCTTTCTTTGGTAGGTATGTGAGTCCCACACATGAAATGTGGACCACCGATCGCATTCATCGCATGCGACCATGTCCTCTTTACTATTTTTCTCCGTACACAGACGGCAGTGCCCATTTGGGTTGGCTTTATACGAATATGTAGCCATTTTAATTAACGTGATTCCTTCTTGAATTCACGTGAGTTCAATTCAATTTCTATGAGTGCTTGAATTCCAAGTCTTATCTCCTTCTTAAAAACGTGATTCCCTTTTGAATACACGAGTGCTCAAATCAATTCGAGTTCTCTAACGCAAAGGTGCGTGAGTTTTTTTTAATCCTCTTCTACGAGGGCTCGTGCTGATATCACCAAGGTGTGAGTTTTGGACTCCTCTCTAGAGCCACCAATGTAAAAAATCTAAGGGAATTATTCCCCTAGATGCTTGCCTGGCAAGACTTTTTTAATTTCGTTAATAGGACAAACCCCTTTGATTAACAAATCCCGGCTAGGGCAGCCACAAAACTTCGAATTCAGTCGGCTCCAGTGCGGTCCGTCGAATCGAAGCAAGTAGTCTGCTTTTGGATTTGGGATTTATTTATACCTTTTTGTGGCGTGGCGCCCGGTTGCCAACGCTGGTGGGTGGTTTCGGATTTAACTTGAACCTTGGAACTGAACCTTGTTGGTTCGATACTCAAATTGAACTTGTTGAATTGAATTGTTGAATTGAACTAATTTATTTCTTCCAGACTTAGACTATATATACAAAATTTAAGGAGAAAAACAACTTCCCTTTCCTATTCTTACAGATAACCAACCACGTGGTTATCTGCCTTCGAATTTCTCAGCGTGGGATTTTTCCCAGTTGTTTCCTATTCAGATAGCCGAAACATATCGGTTATCTGTATTCCCGCATGGAACCTTTTCCACTTGTTTGTGGCCCTATGCTTCTCCCGTCATTCGCGCTTATCTCTGGTGCGCCGAAGAGGACGGGACCTAAACAAATTAGTGAGCTTCGCGCATGTTTACGCCTGTCGTAAATCACCACCCTTTGGTGGTCCATATCGAGTACTCTCGCCTCGTGTTTCACATGTAAATATTAATGACACCCGAAAGGCGGGTTCAAGTAGATAAGATTGCCAGCCGAGGAATTTTTCAGTTGCAGCCTCCTATCGGCATCTGTGGTTGCCGTGGCCACTAAGCCACTTGAGTATATTTTCCCCCGGAGGGTTTATTGCTTGTCATAATATTTATGGCTTCTCTTGCCTGATTCTATTTTCGCGAGCGTCATACATTATGCGCTTGCACTTATCTCATACAGACCCAGGCTGAGTCAAAACATATGCTCGCCTGAATCTGTTTACAAACAAATTTTTGTCTATAATCGCCCTAGCTCGCTTTGGTCTCGTTATCATGGTTCCTTTTGGCTGGCAACATGTAATTTAATTCATTTGATTTAATTTTATTGCGCCAAATGCGCTGCAATATCAAAATTTACATTGCGCCTTGAAGCGCTCCTATTTTTTTATAATTTTTAATTTTACTGGGTCCGTAACATAGTGAGTATTCTCAAAGAGACGTTTAAAAAATACTTTTGGCAATCACTATCGTAATCATTGTTGTTTAAAAAAACTCTGTCCAATTTGGCAATCACTGCAGTTTTAAAAGACACTCCTGCTAGGCAATCACTGCCGAAGAGATGCTCTTCAAATTTGGCAATCACTGCCTTATAACTCTTTTAGAGTCCACTGCCAGAAGAGTTCTAAGTAATGTTTTGGAAATCACTGCCATGTTTTAACCCTTTTATTCAGCAATCACTGCTGGTCACTTCACGGACATCATTTCCGGTCACTTTTTTTTATTATTAAAACTGTTCGGATTGTTGCCCTTGCCGTTCCAGGGGACGATTTTGCTTTGATCGTCCGATTACCATTGCTATTCATTCACAGGGGCGTGAAAATAAACAAGGAGCTGGCAACACGTTATCGAAGGCCATTTGCATCCTTGCGCTAAAATGCTTTCTGGGAAAGACAGTTTTTGCTTTCGACAGGATTCAGCACCAGCGCATAAGGCATTGATCGTTCAGAAATGGTGTAAACAGAATTTGCTTTGTTTCATCAGTTCATCTGAATGGCCTGCATCGTCACCGGATTTGAACCCGCTGAACTTCGGCATCTGGGAATACATGCTAGGAAGGTTGGGCGACGTTAGGCATCTGAGTTTGGACATATTTTAAAAAAACAGGAAGTGAGTTATATCTGTATATCTGTGGTATAACCGCAAGGGTTACGTAGGAATATCGTTGATTTAGTGATCATTTGTTTTTAGTTGCGTCTGAATCAATTCTCAATCAATGGATGAATGGATAAATTGCAAGATTGGTGAAAGTTCTTCTTGTAAATCTGTGAGCGGATGAGTATATGTATGAAATTATCATATACATTTAGAAAACTTCAATTGAACTCTTTCAAAGTTGTGAAGTGGTCCTGAAAAGAACCGGTTTGGTGTTTTGTGGACCTGAAATGAGTGATTGCCGGATGGTTTGATTGGTGAGCCCATGTGAGGATCTGAAAGGTGCTTCAGGTGCTTCGATTGCGAGCATAGACAATATAGGTCTGTGATACGAAGTATGCACAATTGAAACGGACCGAGCGGTCTACGGCATTTCTTTTAATTATTCACAATAAAATACTTTAAACTGTTCTCCGAAGAGACACGAGCGTCCTCCTCCGTGGCAGACCATCGACTCCCTTTATTTTCCACTCTTATCCTAATCCTTCGCTGAGGACATACATCTCTCAAAACTAAAATTATGTTATTTGCTACCTCCTGCATATATGGAATTTTCCATTAGTATGGAAAATTCCCACTATCCTATTGGAAAAGCCTTGGTTGGATTCTCTAATAGGAATCTTAACCATTAGAATTTTTATTAAAATATTGCATTCCCGTCGCAGTATTATATGGATAGAAAATATTAAAATAAACTCTTTCACTTGAGTGTAATTTTCAATTCCAAGGGGAACTTGCAGATTATTTTTCAGCAACGATAATGTCTTTCCAGATTCTCCTCGATACTCGAAGCCTACCAGTGGTTAATGCTAACGCGATAACTACCTGTTAATTGCACTTGATTGAAAAATCACAAAACCAAATTGTTAAATCTAGGGAAAATATTTCCCTAGATGCTTGCAAGACTTTTTCAACAATGGGACAAGTCCCCTTTGTAACAAGTGAATCCCAGCTAGGGTAGTTACAAAACTTCAACTTCGTCCGGCTCCAGTGCGGTCCGGTGAAGAGAAGCAAGTAATCTACGTTTGGAAATTGGATTGCTTGAATACTTACCTGGAATCACAGAATGTGATTACTCGTTGAAAATTTCCCGGCCTGTGCTGATCGTCTGGTGGTGAATGGTCCTCCTTCTGGCAGTTTCGGATTAAAAATGACAAGTCGTATTGTCAATTTTTAGAGAGTGCGTGAGTGAGCGAGTGAGTAAGTGCTTTATTCAGTCAAAACTTAAGACTAAACCTAACAGCTACATAGCATGCTATCGATCGATGCTTTCCGTTCGCGCTCCGAACGGAAAATTCCTAAACATTCCTGTTGCATCGATCATGCGAAATTCTTATAGAATAACGCTGCGCCGGACCGAGCGGACTAAGGCTTTCTTTCTTCTCTATCGAGAGACACCACTGCTCTTCTCGACGTTCAACTTCCGACTCCCTTTTATTTTTCTGATTCATCTTAACGAAACCTACTTTGTTTATAATGAACAAAACGAACTTACGATCGCATATTGCTTAAACTATGGCGTTCTTAGCTCTCTTGCTATGATTTTCTGCCGCAACACAAATGTATTTGGTCGCAGTGTTATATGGATAGAACCTTTCACTTGAGCTTGAGCTTGGGTAGATTGTACAATTCGTAGTTGCTCTCCGTGATTGACCTGAACCAACCAAATTGCACAAAGAACACACAGAATGACACTTGAGACTAGCAAATCATTCTCGTTGTGCAATTTTCGGTGATTCGAGCTTTCAATGATCAATAACGACGCCGGCCACGTCCTTACAGTCACCAGGGGAAGGGTAGGAATGTTAGTATGATATTCGCCGCCCGAAGGCCAGAAGGGTCGCCTCTATAGCTTGGTTCCCTAGCGTTTATCATGGAAGGGATAGTTTGTTAGTGGGAAGGGGTAATAATCAGGATTCACTGTGGTAAGTGATGTGATTATGCTAACGCAAACTAGAGATCACTTGACGAAACGAAAACTTGAAAACCAAATGCATTTCGTAGCCGTGAAGATATTAAAGGGTGACCTGAAAAGGTCTCTGCAAAAGGATCATAACTCTGGTAAGTGAATTAATTTTGTAAGCGTGGACCCAATTACTCGTTGAAACGAAAACTCGAACATCAAATGCATTTCGTAGCAGCTGACCGTAGCAGCGGTAACCTGAAAAGTCTCCTCTGTTCAACGGAGCAAAAACTCGAAAATCAAATGCATTCGAAGATTGAATATATTGAAGGGTCACCTGATAAGGTCTTATCAGACTCGGATCGGACTTAATACTTGTGCCTAGTCGCACGTCATGCTCTTCCATTGTAATACACGGAAATCACGGAAGTTTTCCGAATTGGGACTCTAGCATCTTGAACCTAGTCTTGCAATTTATATTTGAACCTCGAAAAGGAAAACTTGATACCTGCGATTTGGATTTGTAATAAAAACTAACAATTTCTCAAGTAATCAGTCGAGCAATTATTAACGAAATCATTGTTCTTGTAGTAAGGGTTAGAATGACATAATTGAAGGAAAAGCAACGTCAATCCTCTATTCAAAAAAAAACCGAAAAGGAGATACATACAAGAAGAACTCACTGACATTCAAGGTGAACTACTAATCCCAAGAAAAAACATGGATGAGCAAAAGAGACAAATGTAAGTTAATTCAAACTTTTCTCTCGACCTCCGTAACATTCTCATGGTCGAAACGCACACTACATTGAATATTCTTGCATGGAAATCTTATGGCCGCTTGTACATACACATCAAAGTCAACGTCTAGCTAGATTTAAAAGAAAAGAAAATCGATGTTACGTTGACGTCAATGCGCTCTTTACCACGAAGACAATATTAGATATATAAAAACCTCTAAAACTATTGGATCTTCTAAAACTCTAGAATGTCGTTTAGATTGAATGCAACTTCGCGCGAAAATGCGGCTGCACAAATCTCACGCAACTGCGAGAAGTAAACAACGACATAGAACTGCACCGGCGTGGCTACACCGTCCGCTCCGCCATGCCGTGACCGAAATCGTCTGCCTCGAACAAACAAAACAGCCTGCCTCCATCCGTCAGCTATCGCACAATCAAAATATGCTCTCCGATCCAATCCTCTCACAAAAACTCGACTGTACGTCAACCGACGAAAAGAATCAAACTACCTTGGTCTTCCGAAGCAAACGAGTCCGTTCTGGGAAGCAAGGCAACCACACCAATACAATCACATGTTTGCTGGTCATCCTCCACGATCGCGCACTCGTAATGCCACACTCTCACACGCAGCCGCACCCGCCATCACCGCAGTCTTCTACTGACTGACACTTTCTCTCTCTCGCACACAACACCGAGAGACTTGAAGCGGATTGCATTTCGGATCGGTTATAAAAATAACAAATTGTTAATAGTACTTAGCTGGGATGTTGATGTTTCTCGATACAGTTGGATCATTTTGCTGGCAGAATTAGTGGTTAGTGGATTCCATTCTTAATATCACTGCTGTAAAAAACATGCTCTAAAATGCAAGCTACCACGCATACACACTTAACCACGGTACACGAGAGAGTTGAAAAAAAAACAACGCCATAATCCAGTAAAATAACCACAAAACTGATTAACTGAATTTGAACTTTTTTTTTTCATTACAACACCATTAACACAACGAAACCAGAAACCATTTTCACGATAACTTCCACCAACAAACTATCTGGATAGAATCTTTCACTTGAATGTATTTTTCAATTCCGAGGGGAACTGGCAGATTGCTTTCCAGCAACGATGACATTGTGGCGTCCAAAATCGAGTGGCGAAGGGGGTGAAGAGAGAAATCTTGCGTGACCGAAGGGGAAAGAGATCAGGACGGACACGTCGAGGTAGACTTGAGGACTACTGCGTCGTACGGGTCACGCTTGAACTCTTGATTTCTTAGGGTTTCGGAAAATGGAAGTAACGAGGCGAATTGGTTTGCTATTTCCAGTGTGTCCAACGGGACACACCGAATGCAAGTGCTTTATTCAGTCAGTTTTCGGCTTATATATACGAAGCTTAAGCTAAGAAAACTACCTCCTAAAGCGTGTGGGAATCTGCATATTCCCTTTCCACATTCTTCTTCTACCGATAATCTACCCGGGCCGATAAGCGGCCGATCCTGGCATGGAATGATCATAAATTTCCCAATGGGAATTCCTATAACATATTTATTGCTTTTTCGTCTAGCGGTCTTACAACACTAAGATGGAAGAGCAGCAATTAGATTGTTATTGTTCCCATCCCTTTGCTATTCTACATACAACGTGGGAGGGATTCTGCTATCCTTTTCTATGTTCTTTCCATTCGAGGTCGTATTATCTCCTATTTGGAAGGCAAGCGTATCGCGCTTACTGATAAATGCGCGCAATATAGACACTGCTCATTCGAGCAGTGACAGACATCTTTCCGGAATCTTCTCGATGCTGTCGGAGTTTAGAAATACTTTATTGGATTAATCTCTATATTCTAGTTGGAAAATTATCTTATTAAATCTATTTGTGAAGGGGCGCAACACTTGCACTCTCACTGTTGGGCCTAAGGGCTCTTTCAACCCAGCCACAAAAACTTTTAACCCGATCTCTTGGTAGTATGATGTTTTCGGAGAATAAGTACACGAATGATGTTGGTCTGAGCCGCTTATGACGCCTCTTCCTGATCCTCCACTTCTTCGTCACTGCTTAAAATTATATCGACGTCTCCGTCTCCGTCTCCGATTGTGGCTTGAAACAAGGTGTGCCTATTTCTATTAGTGCCCTTCGGATAAAATAACAGATCCAGGGTTATCTCGATTGAATTTGCGATCGTTTACAAATGTACCGGAAAATTAGTTTTTATCTGTTAGAATAGCTAAACCCTTTTGAAAGATATAATACAGTGTCTTTTGCTTGAATTTAATGTAAGTGAGTTTTATAGCGGAACGGGGTGATCTGCTAATATCAGTCTGTTCTTCGACGCACATAACTTTGTGGACGGTCTTGTTTCCTGATTGTTTACGCTTTTATTTGAAGTTAATTTTGATCCAACTGTACCGATTTCAACTGTTGTTCCGGGTGTATCTGGTTTACGTCGTTTAAAGTCTTGTTTTTGTATGTTGTCAAATCTTGAATGTTGTCCTTGATACGAATGGTTGTTTTCTTGTCCCGATGAACGCGAAAATTCAGGTTCACTATTCTGTTGAAAAACGCAAGTTGTGCGGATTGTGTAAATTGCATATGAGTCAGATTTCTGTTAGACTCGTTTGAAGTAAATTTGCATATTAATGCATATGCGTTTTCAATGGTTTTGGGTTCTGCCGCCTGTACATAGCCAAAATATGGTTTCTGTAGTCCACGGCGGATTTGATCCTTCTGCCGTAGATGCTTTCGCGGAACCACTTTTAATACGGCCCACTTCCACTATTATCACTCACACGGTCACTTCACGCATTTCCGGACGGCTCATACCGTCATTCGCGGGATGGAGTTTCTTTTGCTGACAAACAGATAAGACTGTCGCTGATCCTGACTCAGAAGGCACAGCAGGGGGAGATAACTGCTTATGCTGGTTTTGTTTATTTCAGAATAGAGATAATAATGTTTAGGATGGTGTTTTTGATTAAAACTAAATGTTGTTGAATCACTAATGTCGGGCAAGAGCCCAACATGGATTTCGGATAAAATGAAATTTATACTTCCGAGGTTGAATCTAGACTGGTCTATTTTATTTCTTAAATTTACAGAGATTGGCATGGTCTGGATTTTCTTGCCTTCGTGTGCATTTCATGCTTGGTGCTTGGTACGCACAAAATGTGCTCCTCTGCATGGGTGGCCCGCGCCGTCCGCTCAAACAGCGCTCGCATGGTCCAGGCGGTTTCTCCGCTGCGCCCCTTCCAGTTGTTGTAGTCGCTTGGCGTTCCTCCGCCAATGGTAGATGATGATGGTGATTATTATCGCCACGATAAATGCGCCGTCCACATAATAGGACGCGACATCGTCCATGGTGATTGAATTTTCAACTTTGTCACTGCCGAACATTGTTGTGTGTTTAGATTACGGATGATTTCTTGGAACTCGCTCTGTTCCATACATTGTAGTGCGTTTTATTACGCCTCGGAGGGCCGATAATCGCTGATGCAGGTCTCCATCGTGTGAACATTATTTCTTGGTTGTCAGCAAAATGCCTACGTAGGCCATTGATTCACAGGGTCGTTACCCATTCCGATTTTGTATACTTCCAGAAGGAAGCATTCTTAGGAAAAGACAATATAAAGTCTATAACTATCTATGCTGTGTTTATACTCTAATCTATCTTATCCTACAAGCCATGTAGTATGACTGTATTGCCTTAGGGGCCATGACTATTAGCAACTCATCACTTTTATTGTTTATTCATCGTCTATTTTTCGCTGATATTATTTAGAAGTACTTCGCGCTGCGGTAACTGCTTCATAGAAGCTTTTTTGGTATTTCGAGTGGTCTCGAAGGCATAGTAGCATAACACTGCTACTACCAATATCACTATCGCGCCCGCTATGATTTGTACTTCCGTTGTGTTCACTTGGGTGTTATTTATGTCCACAAACCAACCCATTTTTTTCTGCAAAGTTCTGTTTTTTTAAACACTTTAACACTTAATACTATCCTACTCATCGCAGCCTGAACTGCGGAGGCGGAGTTTTTTCTAGTCTGCTCCCTACTGTTCGTTTATTTTTTTGTATTCTACTCATTAACTGTGAATGTGGGAGGAACGACATTGATATATAAAAGTAGAAATTCTTATACAATTCAAATAAGATTTTTTTTTTAAGGGGGTCTCATCATCGGCGTTGGTGATCGATCCACGGTCGAAATAAGATCAATTCATCCATACAACTGCTTTGCTTGCAAGAAACATCGAGCTGTTGTTCTATTAATAACACAACAATGACCATATCAACTGTCCGGTGGTCTAACCGAACAGTGGAAGAACAGAGGGAATACTCTTACGCCTATAATGGCAACTGTGTAATGTGCTATTTATAGATACGGCTCTGTTATAGCTAAAATGCTAATGAGCCTAAAAAAATAAACAAATAGGATGAAAAATAACTCTGCTTTAACTCGAAACCACTTTAATTTCTATAATTTCTATAATACTCTGCGATATTTATGTGAAACAGTTCTTCATCACTAATTGTTCTACGTGCCATATTACGAAGATTAAGATTTTAACACCAGAAGCACTACTTCCCCCGACAGCACCAAATGTCACTTTGAGGCAGGTACACGAGAAAGCCTCGTGAGCACTAATGCGCAAGCTTCTCTTACATGCATACAACACATGTGCATCGCACATGTCGAGGTGCAACAAGGTATTCTTGAGCGCATCTCAATATTTTACGAAAGAGAAGAGAAGGAACCGAACCCAGGCTCGTGGTGTGTAGCTTGGTTCCGCCGCTGGGAATCACCTATTGCACCCGGAGCACGAATGCACGTCTTGCCTCACACATCCTCCTTCCTCTCCGGAGAAAAGAATTCCAATGCCATAGGAAAAAAACTAACTGAGCACTTAACAAGTATTGAAGCTGTTATTTGGGTGCATGTATTGAAATGAATTAATGAAACAGCAGATTAAGAAAAAAAAATGGAGCACTTTTGGTTGGCCAATATTCCGATATTCATCCAAGCTTTTTATATGGTCCGGACATGCCAAGAGCAACGGTTTCCATACGCATTTTTGATCAAACTGTTTTACATTTCCTTTCGCGTGATTCATTACAGAACAAATTGCACATTATTTTACCCACTTTTTTGCGTCATAAGCCATTTCAGGTCAATACACTTTGGCCCAGCTCCATTTCAACGCTGTGATACCTGACCACAAGGGAACATACATTCTCGCAAAATTATCGATATAAACTCAGTCTATGATTTGCAGGAAATGAGGAAATGTCTCTCTCAGCTGGTTTCTACATCAATATATACAATATTATTATCCATAGCCTTGAGATAACGCATCATTTCGCGCTGAAACATTTCGATGCGCTACTGATGCCGAACATCATTCGAGTGAAACGATACATTCTGCTGCTGATTGCTGATAAAAATATGGTAATTTCACGCGATTCATCACTCTATGCGTCTGATAGATAGAGCTTGGCGAAGTACAGTTTGCATTATACAACTTCACTTTCATCTCATCGATGGGGGGTTCGGAAAGTATTCTCACTTAATTGCTTTGTTCGGTGCTCTCATAAACACCACTCAACTGATTGGCACATCTGTGTAAAGATGTGTTTGTATTGCTTCTGCATGCATACATCAAGCGAACGGCCTTCTTAGCTCGCTATGTACGTATGCGTTTCTCTCTTCGTTTCTTTTATGTGGCTCTCCTAGTGCACAGATTTTTACGGTTCTGTCTACACGCTTTGCTCTCACATGATAGATGCTTGTCTAATCATGTTTTTCCCTCAGGCAGCTCTCTCACTGCATTGGCGTTTCTCACAGCTCGCTTTTTTATTAATATTTGCGGTTCTCCCAACACGCATTTTATTCCAGCTGTCCTCTCAACTAGTGATCCCCGATTTTTGAAATTAATCGTTCATCCACTAATCGAATACTTTTCAGCCGTTTGTTATTCGATACGATTAATCGCCCCAAATAATCGATTAATCGATTAATCGTAACACTAAGAGCAATAATTAGTTATTATTCTATTTTTCATTTGCCAGAAATTGTTTGCCGTTTTGAATGCTTGTAATTGTAATTTCGAACCGTTATAATTACTTGTATTTGTCGTTTAAGCTGCTAGGGTGGTAATGGGGCGTATGAAATATAAGCTAAGCATTGTGCATCAATCAAATTTATCCGAATTCCTATTGAAACATATGAATTAAAGTTTACCTTTCCATCAAAAATGCATTTTATATAATACGATAACACGATCTTTTAAAGTTGATGAAAAATTATTCAATTTTACATTTATTTACATTCTCGTATATACATTCCTAACTAAATTCTAAATTTCTTATTACATATTCAACATGTTTTAATACATACAATTATATACATTTTCTTATACAAATTATATACATTTTCTTATACAAATTATATACATTTTCTTATACATATTATATACATTTTCTTATACATATTATATACATTTCTTAATACTTACTATACAGGTAAACCTGTTTTTGTGCGGTACTTTTTTGTTCGATTTCTCGTTTGTGCGACCCTTTCTGTGCCATTTTATTATCAAATCAGAACTTAGATCACACAATCTATTCGCTCAGATAATAAAATCGCGCAAAAAGGGTCGTACAAACGAGAAATCGTACAAAAAAGGATCGCTCAAAAACAGGATTTCCTGTATACATTTATCGCACAGTTCCGCAAAAAGCTGCGAAAGCGGTGAAAAATTTCGATTTTACGTTGAATCGTTTTGGTGTCTTTCTCTGTGCAGTAGACACTAAAACGATGCAACGTAATATCGCAATTTTTCAGCTATCTCGCACCTTTACGAAAACCAAACATTTTCATCGATCGATTGTAGGAATAATATCATGTCTAAGTTAGAACCGGACAAGCGGTTTCTTTGCTTAGTCATTATCTGCCCTGCTTTCGAGAACAAACGTTCCGAAGGAACAGACGTCGCTGAATTACATAAAAATTGCATAGCTATTTTATGCACGTTTGGATACTGTGCTCGTATTTCATTCCACACTATAAGTGGGTCACAGGTCCTCGGAGCGACTGTAGTATTTAAATACTGCCTCAGTTCAATGGGAATTCCTCCGGCGCTGTCATCTCCATGCACGCGATTGCTTTCAGCTACCATGGAATCATGAATCGCCCACAAGTCGTCGGTAGTGGTGTTTGTTTCTGGCTCTCCTGATATCCGAAGATCGTATTCGAATTCAGGTGACTCTTCCGCAGCTGTTCTGACAAGTTCCCCTGTGAAGCAACAGAAATATTGCCGATAAAATATTTTGTTTCTGTCGTGTTGTTTTTTTTTCTCAATAGGACAAGCAAGAAAAGACTAACTCACCAACCCATGAAATAGCGGGGGCCACCGTGAGAGGACTTTCAAAATGTATTTTCTTGAATCGGGGATCAAGAAGCGTTGCGACCGCAAAAAGTTTTCTTTTTCCTACATCATTGAAATATTTCATGATGTGCAGCATAATGCTGTTTTTTACAGACATAGCTTCAGCAGAATCAAGCTGCATACTTGTATAGCTCTGAAATTGATGAAAAATATTGTTATTACTCGAAAGGAACCGTTGAACCAGTCAGGCAGAGTTATTATTTTAAAAAAAATGTGAAAAATTATCGATGAACTAAAAAGTTGTTCAATAGGCTATGTCGTTCGATTAGATTAGGTTCAACGATATGTTTTCTAAAATGTTACTACGTCTTCTTGAACAAATTTGAGTAACGAAGTGAGTGATTGTTCAGAAATACACCAAAAATCGTGAGAATCAGTAAAACTTATATTAAAAACCTCCGACTTCTGGCAGTTCTCAAATCTCACTTCAGGCATGGAGTCCATAAACTAGAAGATTGTTTGGGCAAGTGTATTGAAGTTCAGAGAAATAACCATAAATTGAATTAAATAGGTTTCTAACTATATATTCGTTAAATTCCCGTTGAAAGTTAAATAGAAAAACATAATAGAGTAGAACCCCGATTGTCCGCGGAATAGTCTGGCAACGTAACCTCGGATAACAAAAATCGCGGATAACGTAATAGAGGGACAAAAATGGAATACTAACGCGAAAAAAAGATATTATGAAACGACAAAACATATTAAATACTCTGATGCTTTTTATACAAAAAACACTTACGATTTTTAGCAACCGAACCAATGGGATAATTTTACTGATCGTCACGTACTTTTCAGCTGACATTTCGGTAGTTACTGTTTCCAATGGGTGGAGAACTTTGCAGATTTCCTTCAAAATTGACAACTCATCTGCTGTTAACATAGTTGGTGTTTTAGGAACAACGAGCAGTACCCTTGAAATATAGTGTGCCATTACAAGGAATCTTTCTATCATTGCCATAATCGAATTCCATCGTGTTCGGACATCCAACACTAGTCCTAGACATTGTCCTTCCTTTTTATTATCGGCCAACTGCAGTTTTCTCAGTTCTCTGGTGGCTGTTTCACTTGCTTTGAAGAACTTGATTATTGTTTTCATCTTCTTGATTATATATATCATATTTTTCTCTGGTGTAATGGAAACCTCTATCGTACAATGATCCTCAACACCATCCAGCTCATCGTCGTTATCCTCTTCTATGACCGGCTCCATCCGAGCTGCGTATGCTTCTTTGTACAAGGGGACTGCTTTGCTTGCGATCAAGTTGATTGTGTGGGCGAAGCACGGTACATGGCGTCGTTCACCGTACTCCATTCTTACTGCCCCTAGTATGTTTGCACCGAGATCGGTCGTTACACAAGAAATTGTTTCGTTTTTAATACCCCAATCGTTGCAGCAAACCCGCAACAGATTCGCAATGTATTCTGATGTTTTCGATTGTTTGCATTCAACAACTCCTAGCAAAACGGAGTGTAGTTGAGAATCTAAACGAAAAATGGTTCATCAAAAAGTTTGAAGGAAGCCATGCTTGTAAAAAATACTCTGAAAATAATAAAATATTTTACGACCGTAAAGGGATTTTCAGTTTAATTCTCAATCGGAATTAATCCTAACCGAAAAAAGCAATCTTACGCAACCTTTTTTTATATAAGCAAGCATAGCTGAAATTTCGAAATCATTTTTTTTTGTTTTCTTATCAATCTCTCTGTATGATTTGGTGGTACACCTTTAATTTTTTCTTAAACAACCGTAATCGAACGCGGTGTCGGTGAGCAGATTCGCAACTCACAGACAAATTGACTCAAATGTTCATAACATGATAGCGATATGTTCAGTATTTGGGTTTTTGTTTGCATTTTACCCTAACCAATCAAGGGTATAAATGTATGTAACTTAAAAAAAATAGAGATAAGTATTATTCAAAATGAACCGCCCTTTGCATCTCAGGTAACAGTAAAATTTTATTGTTTCTAAGCATCGAGAGGTGAAGGTTTTCAAAACAGCTAGATAATCAATTAATTAGTCTTAATATTTGGAATATTTTAAACATATTTAGCAGTGGAAGAGTTTTCCTCAGGTATGAACAAGATTTATCGTGGTACAACTTCTTTGCATTTATACAGTAAGTTACAGCTAATTCGACATTTAGAGGCACCACTCAGCGTCACACTGGAAGCGGTTCTGATCTTAGACAAGACGTGACAACTGGCTCTTTACTTTTCTTTCTGCATTTCGTCGACCAAGTTCTAGATAATAGGGAAGTGAGATTTGAAAGTTGCCAAATTTCATAAAATTTCGGAAGATTATTTTCCCATGAAAAACATGAGTTCTTCGTATCATGTATTTTCTGAGCTGCACCATTTTTTTGTATAAATTTTTTAACCGAATGTCACATATTTCAAACAATAAGTATTTCTCGTTATTTTGGTATGCAAAAAAAAATAAATGTGAAGAGATAAAGAAAACTAGAAAACGTAGATTTGATAGTCGGAGTATGATATGTTGAAATAAATTAATTAAATTCATAGTTCGTTTTACCGTTTATACTTCACGATGAAAATGAAAAGAACGGCACGCCATTAAATTTCGTTTTGCGAGTTAAAGAAAATTATGGGTTTCGTGTAGAATTAATATTTTTCAAATAGAAATTATGAATGAAAATTAATTCTCCGCATCAAATTAGTGTTCAATGTGTAGCGGACCGGCGGCCAAGGCACTTTCTTTCACTCTAAAACACAAGAAAACACCACTTCTTGTTTTCAGGAGACAACCGTTCTCCCGCGTGGCTCACGATCGACTCCCTTTTATTTTTCTCATTCCTCTTAATGAAACCTAATCTTACGATAAGCTCCCCGCTATCGTAACACCAAAACATAAACCAAAATTTCTTATCTTAAAACTAGACGCTATAAATCACACGATCCTCAAACAGGATCGTGCAGGAGAAATGTATTTATTTAGGCCCGGCATCGACCGGCCTTATCTGACTCACACGATCCTCAATAAGGATCGTGCGATAAAGATGTTTTTTTGTTTATTTAAGATTAACCAGACCTATCTATTTATTTAGGCTCGAGCCTATTGATAATTTTGGGTATACAAAACCTGTCTGGTTTTTTGGTTGCTGCATATCCCCCTACTCAATGAGTTTTAGGGGAAACTAGATGAGTTTTCCCTAAAATTGGTTCGAAAGGTTAGATTTCCTATCTACCTGCTAATATTGTTATCAACCTTCTTCTTTTTTTTATATATATATATAAGTTAAATAACGAAAGAATTTCGGATAATGAAAACTAAAACTAGTGAGCTATGTTGCTCCTGTTAAGGTTACGACAAGACTGATCTTTATTTTCTATTTCATGTACAAAGCTAGCTTATAATCTACCCTATCTGCCTATCTCTATGTTTCCCTTCTTCCTTCTTCTCAGAAAGAATGTTTAACCGTTTTATGGTGTCGACTCGAGTCCTTATCTGTGGCTGCATAATTGTTCGTCGGTCGCATTTACCACATGGCGTTATTTATGCTTAAGTGTTTACTTAAGCGCTAGAACCTGCTGATAAGTAATGTTGGCGTTGGTCGATACTGAAGATTGGTTGACTGTGTTGATAACTGCTCCCTCTTCAAGAGTGGACCGTCTCGGTACACTGGGCTCTGCACTCTCCTTGGTTGTGGATCTCCTGTCCCGAGGGTGAGTGAGAGGTGTCTTCTGTTTAATAACGCAGCTGCCCGAGACTCCTCTGAGAATTTTGGAGTAACAGTTGTCTTGGGAAACGTCTTCTAGTTGGTTTTTGTTACATAGGGTTTCCTCTCCAATTTCCTGGCAATCGTTTTTAATGAGGTATGTTTCTAATTCATTGAAGAGTGCTCTGTTCGTTGGCAGTTTCAGGATTTTTTCCTTCCTTGGGTATCGGTTCCATGATGATATGTGTAAATGTGGATGGTTTGAGATTTGGGACTGAAATCACAAATATTATTTTCCTATCTTTGTGTATTACTGCTAGATCAAGGTACTCGTAGGTTTGGTCGAATGTGTTGATTGTAATGTTGCTGTTTCTTAAAATTGTGGTCGCTTCATTTAGTTCCTCTGGTGTCAGTACGTTCAAATGGATAACCTTTGCTTTTGCTAGTTGAATGCTTTCAAAAATATTTTGTATTTGTTCTTATGGAAGGATCAACTTCCATGGGAATGGGTTTTGACACTTGTATCGGTCTAGGGGCAAAAACATTTTGCGGAGGGATGTTATTGCTATTGTGGTGGAAATATTTTGGGGAAATTTGTTGAAAATGTTGTTGGTGGTATTGTTGTTGTGGGAAACGTGGAATTGATCGTGATTGGTGGGAACGTGTAGTGAAAAATTGTGGATTCCTAATTTGATTATTTGTGTATCTTGTTTTCGGGGGAAGTTGCGGTGCCAGTGGAAATATTTTAGCGGGTCGATAATGTTCAGTTTTGTTTAATCCATGTCTGTTTTGGAAATTTCTTTCTTCCACGCAGGCGTCAAACGCTTCTTTCAATTTTGACAGTTGTCGGGCTCTAACATTGCCCCCTATTGGTTCTTTAAGCCCTGCTAGAAAAACTTGCAACGCATTTTCCTGATGTGTTTTTATACGGTCTTCTCGCAAGCTCGTGTCTGCTGTTGAGATGCTCGTGTTGTTAATTAAGAGCGATAAAATTTGTTGGACTGACCCATAGAATTCTTCTAGGGTGCCCGTTTGTTGGAGTTGGAATAGCTCCCTTGTGAGTGTGACAGCATCGCGCTTGTCACTGTAATAGGCAATCAAGTTTGCCTTAATTTCGCTCCATTTAAGCGGAGTGCCATATATTTCTAGAGCTTGGTCTGCGTCTCCTGTGATCTTTGCACGAATAGATTGCAGCCAGATCTCTTCGAAAGGTGTGTCTTTCATAATATTTAAGAAAGGTAGTAAATTTTCTACTGACCTTATAAATGAATGTAATTTGACGGGATTCCCGTCGAAGGATGGCAAATTATTTATGGCTTGAGGCGTTTGCATCGCCTTCAGCACTTTTTCTGCATTGCAGAACATTTCGTTCGTTTGAGCAATGCAGTCACTATCCTGGGTATTTACAGGAATTGTGAAACCTGCCAATTCAGGGTTCATTTTTCACTATTAAATCACTATCTAATCACTATCACCTTTTTTCAGGGTTAGAATTTTAATTGTAATTCGATAATTTAATTTATTTTTGTTTTATGTTAGCTTTGTGTGTTTCTTGTGATATACAGTGGTCCGGTTACCTCGGGTAGGGCCTCGCCACTCTGAATTAGTACTTGCTTTAATTTTTGTTTTCGGGGACGGGCTTTTATTTGTTTCAGTAAAGCGCCGATCCGATTTATGAGTTAGAAAAAAGAAAAATTTTGTTACTTACGATTTTTAGAGCTGGAACTAGTGTTGCGTCCGGTTTCGTCAGATTAATCACCACTACACGATATTCGTTCGCGCAGGCGCAATTGCTGAAATTAAACTAACGTTTCGCGAACACTTAAAACACTATCCTACCGACTGCGCCAGTTAAATAGCGAAAGAATTTCGGATAATGAAAACTAAAACTAGTGAGCTATGTTGCTCCTGTTAAGGTTACGACAAGACTGATCTTTATTTTCTATTTCATGTACAAAGCTAGCTTATAATCTACCCTATCTGCCTATCTCTATGTTTCCCTTCTTCCTTCTTCTCAGAAAGAATGTTTAACCGTTTTATGGTGTCGACTCGAGTCCTTATCTGTGGCTGCATAATTGTTCGTCGGTCGCATTTACCACATGGCGTTATTTATGCTTAAGTGTTTACTTAAGCGCTAGAACCTGCTGATAAGTAATGTTGGCGTTGGTCGATACTGAAGATTGGTTGACTGTGTTGATAACTTATATATTGCAATAGATTTTTTTTTTATATATGAATGTGTATTTTTTTTTTTTTTTTTTTTTTCCTAATTGTAAATATAATATAATGTAAATATAATATATATTTGTAAATATAATGTTTTGTTTTTTTTTTCAAACATTTGCATAAACTCTATAATTTTTATTTTATATAAGATTCTCATTGTTCACCGGCTACTCCTCTTCCGCTCCGTATATCCGTCGACTGGTGACTCGTCAATTGGTTGGTCTCTGGTACTAGGTGTGAGTTGCCGCTTGCCTCCTTCCGCGTTGCGCCGTCTCATCCGTCTTGATCCACTGTTGCGTGTCTCTGGGTTCCATTCCTGAACAACCTTTTAGAACGGTACTTTAGTCCATCACATCTTCGTTGGAATGAAATTCAACTTCAAGAACTTGTTTTTGTTTGCTAGTTTTAGAGCTTCATTTGCTGCTCCGATTGTAGTGTTTGCTATTATAGCAGTTTAGGCTCTCCAATCATTAAATGTCATCTCTTCCAGTTCATCTTTGATCCTTATTTTAGATCCTGTTCATCCTTATCTGGATCCGAGTTATTCTCTTTATCATCAGTTTCCGGCGATAAATAATCATTATTTTTTTAGACTGTTGTAATCTTTTACTTCAACGTAAAGTGTACAAAGTCATTACTCCAATTATGAAATCCAGTTCCATCATGAATTCTACTACTTTCACTTCAGTGTCCTTAGGATCAGATGGTGATCACGATTCCCGAATTGCTTCTTGTTGTTTTCGCTTCGTCCTGCCCAGCACCCAACACCATTGACCATCGACCTTCCGCATGACTCGTCGTCCATCCATCCTGAACAACCGGCTGGGATGCCGAATCGTTCCTCTTCCCATCAGCGGTATGCCGACTTTTGTTCTTGCCTTCCCTGGCCACGTCTCGCACCTAGTTGGAAGTCCATCGTCGCACCATCAGAGCGACCATCGTGTGATATTTATTCATTCTATATACAACACCTTACATATATTTCGATTACATTTCCGTGCAATTTACATACATATTCTCTTTTTGTATAACGTTTTCTTTTTTTTTTTCAAATTTTTTTTTTGTTTTTTTAGTATAATTTTATAATTTGTAATATTCAAATTATTATTGGTTACTCTCATTTCTACGTATTTATATTCATCTGCTTATTCAGATAACTTTTCTATGCATGTCATATTTTGTTTTTTTTTCTTTTTTTTTTATAATTTCATGTATAATTTATAATCGTTATTCATACAAGCACGTTGTACGCCGTATTTTTTTTTCATGTAGAATTATTAACACAAGAACAATGTGTTTTACATGCTTTTTTTTCTCTATTTTTCACGCCAAAGTTTGCGTTTTCATAATGCTTTGCTTCTTTTTTTTTAATGGTTATGTTTTTGTCTATTTATTTATTTATTTTTTCTTTACCATTCATTCCTTCCATTCTTACCGTTCCTCTGTTGATTGGTGCATCTCTCACTCTTTTCTTCTTCTCCACGGATGCGGAATGTCACTCCGGTTCTAGTCCTAAAAATAAACCGTGGATGCGGTCTCTCCCCCCTCCTTTTGTAGGTCCTAGGTGGGATCTGTGAAAATACTTGGAACTTTATTTATTATGGATATATAAACTCTTTAAATATTTGTATTTTTCTACAACACATACTTTTCTTCATTCTGGCTTTTCACATTCCTATTTTCTATGAATTAGTTGCAATTATTGAATATAAACGTCCTTACAGGGATTAAATCCTGGATTTCCAGCCCTCCGGTACATTCAAAAGCTATTATTGCGATTGATGGACACATTCTTGTTATAAATTGGCTGTAGACAAATATGATACAACTTTCGCAATTTTCATAGAATCCTTCTTTATGTTTCGGAGGAAAAAATAATAATATAAGAACCACACCGATTAGAATGTTTTTACCCATTGCCCCGATTAATGTTTTGATAGATAGTATGGTATTACCATCTTATTTTTATAAATGACTCCTGTCTGCTGTTCATATTTGATTTCTTTAGCTCGTTATTCTTCTTTGTTTCGTTTTCAATGAATAATTGTAGTGGGTTTATTTCTATCTTTTCTTCGTTAAATTCTGTCTCCTTTGTTTTATTATCATTCTTGTGTCTTCCGTTTATGGTTTCTATATTTTTAATTTTTTCGTATTTTTCAATATGCATATTCGATAAATTTTCCATTTCTATATCAGTTATTCTCTTTTCGATTCTAGGTTTATTCCTTAATATCTTGGATCTTCGTGTAGGGCGTTTTTCTTGTTCATTTATGTTATATTTTTTTTCGCAGCATATGATATTACCTTTGTAACAACATGCTATAATCCAAAACACAATTATACCCGCTAGAAGGGTTCCCGATGAAAACCACCAAGGGTATTCGTACGGTGCATATACTAGGTTCTCTAAAAATGTCTTGTGAGCTTTTAGTTGATTTATATCTACTCCAATATTAAATAGCTGTTTCTTATTAATGTATGAATATATTTTCTCCGAGTTGTTTAATACGGGAAGCATATCAATTTTCCAATCTTCCATTGCTATATTTGAAAAATTCAAATGATTTTCAAATTTAGTGTATGTTTTTGGACTTATAATTTCATTAAAATAGGTTAATTTCACATTTTCGGTTTCGATGCTCATATTTGGAAGTAATTTTAATTCGCCTGTTCCAATCACACTGATCAATGTTGTATCATTTTCATTGGAAATGTTCAATGATAGTGCTTTCGGGGTTACATATCTCCAAGTATTTTGGTCAGGTGTTGAAAACCAAAGATCTTGAATAGTTTTAAAACTTTTGACACTACAGTTATTGGTATTATTTTTGTAAACTATATTGGCGATGCATTGATCGCTATTTAGTAAGTTTTCTTCTTTGTTAGGTGTGTAACATAGTCTTATGTCCCCTAATGTGTTACATTTATTGAACTCATCGATGTTTAAAATATATCCCCAAGTAGTATCCTTTATGTTCATAATGATTTCCTTTTGCGTATTAATTGTTGTGACAATCGAGCCATTTAAATGCGGATTGACTGTTATTCTTCTAGTCGTTAATGGTTCTCTTTTTACTAGCGGAACCTTAAATGATGTCACTAACGAAAATGTTGGATGTAATGAAGTTTCCAATTCAATAATTGTAATAATTGTGGCATCAATAACGCCATCGGTACGTTTCGGGATTGTTAAACCCTTTGGTAAATTTAAAAAGTCTTCATTGAGATATTTTTCAATAAAGTTGGGTCCTAACGTCGTCAGTATTACTTGATTTTTGTTGTCTTTCAACAGTATATTCAAAATGTTTTGTTGTTTGGATTTAATACTTGAGGACAAGCTTCCAATCCAAAAATGTAGTCTCATCAATCCTGTTTCTAAATACATTTTACTGGTAATATTGTTTACAAACATTGAGTCCTTTTGAACCCGTTCTTTCAGATCTTGAAACTTATTTGCCAATGTTATAGTTTCCTCGTCTACGGATAATACAGAATTATTTAGGAATTTATACATTTCATCCAATGCCGAGGTTTGGTAGCTCAGCGTATTTTTTTCTTCCTCTTCGTTATGTCTAAGTGAATCGAGGTTTTTGTCAATGCGTATTCTGTCTTCTGAATCCATGTCATTCCAAAATTTCCAAGATCTTTTAGAACGTTGACTTTTAAAGAAAGATTTGATATAATTTTGAGTATTAAGAAGCTGAATTCTTACAGTTTCTTGTTCTTCGTAAATTGGTGTACATTGTAGCGTAACTAAAAATGATGTACTTTTATTACACGTTAAATACCAATTTTCTGTTGTTTTCTTGAGGTATGCTAATTCTTGCTCTATCTCGGTTGTGTCTGTACGTACATTGAATTCATATTTACCTTGAGATACTAAAGTGTCCCCGAGGTGTTCCACTATAATTTCTGTTGCACTGGCTTTATATATTAGCCAGTTTATTATGAACCTGAAAAGGACAACATCCAAAAAATATCTATAATTCTATACTTTTTAAATTGAATTTAATTCATATTCAAATTAGTTGTTATATTTCCTCAAACGATTATTGTGAATTTTCTCTAGTTTGTTTCCATTTTTGATTACCGAGGTCTGTTCACTTGGTAACTCTACAACTTTATAGGGTCCTCTCCAATAGCTTTGGAGCTTTTGCCCTGCTCCTATCGGATTAGCTTGAACTAATACAAAATCGCCCCACATTGGTTGCCAATCATTAGTGCTACGGTCGTAGATTTCTTTTCGTTTTTCCTTCGATAATATTAAGTTTTCTTTCGCCTTGTTATGTATATTTTTGAATATTGCTTTCATTTCTTTGCAATAGTCGTCGTAATTTATTTCCGTCTCTTTTGAGTTGTATATGGATGTAGGGAGTCTAGCCATTCGCCCATACATAAGTTCGAATGGAGAATATTTAGTTGAAGAGTTTACTGTTGTGTTGTATTCGAACATGAAATAAGGTAAATGTTGGTCCCAAACGTGTGGGTTTCCTGTGACGTATTGTCTCAGATAGATTTTCAGTTCGCGATTTGATCTTTCAACCAGATTAGCTTGGGGATGATATGCGCTTGTATTTATTTTCTTAATTTTTAATATTTTACAAATGTGTTTGAATACTTCACTCATAAAATTAGCACCCTGATCCGTTACTAGTTCTAAGGGTGTTCCAAATTTGCAAATTAAATGTTCTATGAATGTCCTTGCTACGGTATCTGACTCTTGATTATCCATAGGAGCAACTATTAGGAATCTAGTCAAATCATCCTGCATAACAAGTCCATATTTATTTCCATAGTCCGATTCGGGTAACACTACAATATCCATATAAAGCTTTTCAAATGGTTCAGAAGATGTAGTAGTGATCTTCATTGGTATTTTGTTATGACTCCAAATTTTGTTTTTCTGGCATGAATCACATTGTCTAACAAAATTTTCTATGTCGCGTCTCATGTTTGCCCAAGTAAATAATGTCCCAATTCTTTGGCGCATTCGTCTCATTCCGACATGTCCGCCTAATGGAGCATCGTGAAACTCGTGCAGAATAGTTTCAATTTCGTTCTCTTCTACTGTAATTCTCTCGGAATCCGCATTATAAAGAATTAATTCTTTTTTGAATTTCCATGCAATAAATTTCAATATATCAACGATTTCTTATTGTCGTATTTTTCTAAACGATATTATATTTATTGTAGTGGAGTTTGTTATGTAATCGGGACTATTAAGAAATTGTCTCATGAGATTTTCGAAAAAAGGTTTACACTCTATTAGGGGATTACTTTTTCCTTTTAATATCATACCAAACACTTTTTTCTCCGGATATACAATAGAATCTTCTTTTACCCAATCTTTTATGCCATGAGGACATTCATATAATGATGAGAATTCATTAAAAGCTGTTTTGCTATTAAGTATGATAAATCTAGCATCACTTGCCCTCTCGTCTTTAATATTTTTGGAAATGAACATCTTTGAGTCATCTAGTTCTTCATTAAACATAGCATTTTTAAACTCGTCATATGAAAGATTTGATGTGATTAGTTCAGTATTGTTGTTGACATTTATATCAATGTTTACTAGGTCATTCGAATCATCGATATGTATGTCTGAACCTGCATTCGTATCGTTATTATCGTTTAATAGTTCCTGTTGACGCTTTTGTTGACGTGTTACTATTGCAATGGTTTTTGCTTGCTCCAGCTGTAGCCTTGATAGAAAATCGGCCACAATGTTTTCTCTACCTTGTTTGTATCTAATATCACACTCTAAACCTTGTAGTTTTAATCGTAGTCTAGTCAAAGTATGGGAGGTTTCTTTTAAACTCCAGAGTGATATCAGAGGTCTATGATCCGTATATACTATAAATTTCTGGTTATAGATATAATGCTTGAAACGATTTACAGCCCAAACAATTGCCAGTAATTCTTTTTCTATTGCGTGATATCTAGTTTCAGCTCCTACTAGACTTCTACTTGCATAGGCAATAGGTCTATCCGTGGTCTTTTCATTTGAGAGGACTGCTCCTATTGCATAGTCGCTCGCGTCTGTCGTAATTACAAATATATCTTTATAATTCGGTCTTATTAAAAGAGTATCTGATGTGAGAAAACTCCTTAATTTTTCGAATGCATCTTGGCATTTTTCGGTCCACTCGAAGCGTACATTTTTTTTCAACAGATCATTCAGAGGCTTCCTTATTTCTGCTATTTTTGGAATAAATTTTCCATAAAAATTTACGGTACCTAAAAATGATCGTACTCCCTTGACCGTTTTTGGGGCTGACATATCCTTTATAACTTGTATGTTATTTTCCATAGGACGTACTCCATTCTTGTCAATTTTGTGTCCTAAATAATTAATTTCTGTACGTAAAATTTGACATTTCGTAGGTTCCACTTTCAAATTATGTTTTCGTATGGCTTGTAATATTCTCAATAGATTTTGATTATGTTCTTTTACTGTTTTGCCATAAACTATAATATCGTCCAAGTACACGATTGCTTGGACCTCTTTGAGCTCATACAGAACGTTATTCATTAATCTTTGGAATGTTGATGGGCTGTTCCTTAATCCCATTGGCATTCTTGTAAATTCATAATGTCCTTTTGGGGTTGAAAACGCGGTTTTTTCTGCATCTTTTGGATTAATGGGCACTTGATAAAATCCTGATTTTAGATCTATTGTGGAAAAAAATGTACTATCTCCGAGATTATCAAGTATTTCGTCGATTAGCGGAATTGGATACACAAATGGTTTTGTTATCAAATTGAGAGCTCTAAAATCAACTACAATTCGATACTTTTTCTTCCCGTCTGCATCTGTATCTTTTTTGGGAATACACAAAACTGGCGCATTCCAAGGACTTTTACTCGGCTTGATAATATTCTGCCGATGCATTTCGTCTATCTCTTCGTTAATCTGTTTCTTTGTAGATTCAGGGAATCTATACTGCCTCTTATTGATTGGGATGTTGGTTGTGGTTTCTATGTCATGCATTGTGGCATTAGTGACAGTCAACCTGTCCCCTTTTATAAAAAATATATTGTTATATTGCGATATGATATTTGTGATTGTCATGTAATCTTCTTTAAATAAATGACTTAGTTTCATTGATTCTAATAATTTTTTTACTCGATTTGTACCTTTTAATTCTGCTAGTTCTCTATTTTCTGTGAGGCTATAGTCCTGGTTTGCGTCCAGGTCTTCTGGAATAATATCCTTTAAACAGTTTTCTATATTCTCTTCAAATTCTTCAGTATTGCTTTTGTTGCGATAAATGGGTTTCGGTCCTACGTAATTTTGTGAGTCATTAAAATGAGGGTTTGTGTAGTCAATTTCATGATAATTTTCATTCTTGATTTGTGCTTCACAATTTGTTATAAAAATTTTCCCAGACTTTTCATTCAGCCTAGTTAGTTGTTCGTGTGTAGGTGCATTTCCGAAATATGTTTCTTTGTCATTATCTATACTTTTGTTGTACAACGGCTGTGATTCGTTTTCTTCTTCAATATCGATATGGTTTTCAAATTCTCGTTGCTTTCCAGAACCTTGCGTCTCATAGTCCACAAATTTCCAACCAACACGATCCTTTCCGGAGTAGGGTTGACAATTTAAAGTATTTGTTTTGAAGATTCCGTATTCAAAGTTCTTCCCAATCGCATCAGTATGATTTTTAATAAACTCTGCTCCTAGAATGGCAGGTATGGGTGATTCATTTATCACATGAAACTTAGTAGGAATAATAAGTTTCCCAATTCTGAGATGAACCCAAACTGAACCGATTGAACATATCGATTCATTGATTACTACTCCTTGAATTCTTGATATTTCCGTGATGTTTATATGAGAAGCGCCAATTTGTCTTGCTCTTTTGGCAGTGATTATATTCATTTGCGCACCTGTGTCAAGTAGAAAACTTGTTCTTTCCTCGGGGTTTTCATTTGTAGTTAGTTCCAAACAAAATCTACAATCAGGTGTATAATTAATTGGGTACTCTACGCCCTTGATTTCGCCTTCTTTTTTATCAGTTTCAGTTTGTATTCCTTTATCACTAGTTGACTTTGCCATAAATAAGCAATTACCGTGGGATTCCTTTAACGTTGGGTTGCTGGAATCCCTGTCAGCTAGTTTTTTGATCCATCTTGACGTTGATCTTGAGAACTAAAATTTCTTGAATTGTTGTTCCTTTCAGATCTCTGTGCAAAGTTTAGATTTCTACCTTGATTATACTCATTCCGATTATCGTTATGTTGTCTGTAATTACTGTTGTTATAATTGTAATAACCCCGGTTACTATTATCTCTATAGTTTCCGTTAGGATTGGTATTGTTATAGCCATTATTGTTATTCAAGTGTCGGGGTTCTTGATAATTGCTATAATTTCCTCTGTAGTTGTTGTTACTTCCTTGGTAATTGTTTCGTTCTCTATAATCGATATTATTCCCTCTTCTAATATTGTTGTTATTGTTACGATTATAATTGGAGTTATTGATTTGTGCGTTTCTATTGTAGGAATTATTCCGATTATTATTTCCTCGAAAATTTTGCGGTGGTCCCATCCTTGTTGGCTCCAGTCTGTTGTGAATTTCTCGTAGTTCTTCCTCCTCATCGCATTCTCTTTGAAGCCAATCAAGTAATTCTGGGAATGTTTTATCCCGTTGCGACTTTCCTGTCAAGGCTAAAGCGTTACTTTTGAGACCCCCTAAAAAATGCTTCCTCAAAGCAGTGTTCGCATACGACTCATTTCCGTGTTCCGGCAGAGCGCTTACGAACCTATATAATTCTTTAGCGCGAATTTTGTATTCGTTATAAGATTCGTGACTGCTTTGTTTTAGTGTTTCAATCTCTTTAATGATTGTTCCAATACTTTTTTCTAATTGGAAACTATTTTTCAAATTTAGATTCACATTGGCCCATGTATATCACCTTGTATATCATGAAGACGCATGAGGGCCTTATCCCTTAATTTTGTATACACTACATTTAGTAGTGGTGTTTGGTCAGCATTTTCAGGAAAGGCATTCGCAAAATAATCAACCTGCATCAAAAAAGGTTGCAACTCTTCCGATTTGCCATGGAATTCCGGGATACACTGTATCGCCGTTACCATTGGGAACTCATAAGCGGCCTGGTTCTGCATCGTCAGATTTTCTGCTGAACGTGTTTTTAATTTCAATTCTAAAATTGGAGTGTTTAGCTTTTCGTCACTCACAGACGTTCTTCTTGCTTTCAACAGTTCAAGTGTGGACGTGTGTTTCCTACTTCGACAAGATGTTTGGATTATAGGTGTTTCATCCAATATTTTTAAACTTTCCTTTACTTGGAATTGAATTGTAACAAGATCGTTTACTAATTCACTCCAAGTTTCATCATTTCCCCTGTGTTCTAATTTTTTGGTATAGGCTTCGAAAAGAATAGATTGTTCCTTCAATTTATTCGATTTACTCAAAATTCCTTCTAAGGATCTAGGCCTTCCTTTACTCTTGATTAAATTTACAAATTCCCTGTTTATCTCTTTCCTCAATTTTTCGCATTCGTCCCACAAGTTCGACATTTAATTTTGTAACTTGCAATCTACAACCATTTCATGGGAAAAGAGGAGAGAAAAAAAAATTAAAATGCAGTGCATATGCATTCATAATATTCCAACCGATTTAAAATTATGAGTTACAATGGTAACATGATAAATGCCTCCAAACGATTATTAGTCATTCAAAATGTTGAAGATTTCAAACTTCTTCATTTATTTTTCATATCATAATATCAATTTCAATAAATAAATATAATTAATTAATTTGACAGATCCAAACAATCTTCTTCTCAAATAGAAGACGATTATACTATGGATAAAGTTTTGGTGGAGATGCAGGGAAATTTAAAAGAAAACGTTAGGAATATGTCAGGACATTTTTTTTTCAAATATATCTGTTATATTGCTATTGTGTATTTTTAGACGTCATTGGGAAAAAAAAGATATAATTGATATAAATTCCAGAAAATATATATATATATTGTTTTAACTTCATTCAGTTTTAACTCTTCCGGTCATATTAAATTTGGGCATGGGCGTCGTACTGATCGAAATTATTATTATTTATTTATTTATTTATTTTTTTTTTTTAAACAGTACTTTTGCCATAGATGCTATAAATGTGTAATTAATGGCAGCAATATGTATCCGAAAAGATCAACACTTTTCACTTTTAACCAACAAAGATTTAGTTGCTTGAGACACTATGCGATTAGGAGCACCGTATTGATTCGTGAACAGGTTCACTATATATCAAGTTATTTTCATTTAAATTTTAACAATTAAAAAAAACTGCTTTCGCTTTTTCCAATTCGATAGAAAGTAAATTGCTTCACACGAATAGGGGTGAATTATTCTGACGTTTGTTTTGTGACAAGGTGAGGGTTATAGCTCGTGCATAGAATGATCGAATTCGACTTAAACGGATTTAAAAAAAAAAATCCAAAAGATTATTTTAGTCGAATCGTAAAATAGAATAGTTTTAACGTTTTTGTTTACTTACCCAACTGTAATCACCAAAACTTCCTTAATCCGCATCTTCTTCTTTTTCTTGCAACTCCACACACTGCAACTCACCAGTCAGAAATTGGCCCTGTACTTATAAGCACTTTTTTCCGCTGTCACCACAATGTAGCGGACCGGCGGCCAAGGCACTTTCTTTCACTCTAAAACACAAGAAAACACCACTTCTTGTTTTCAGGAGACAACCGTTCTCCAGCGTGGCTCACGATCGACTCCCTTTTATTTTTCTCATTCCTCTTAATGAAACCTAATCTTACGATAGGCTCCCCGCTATCGTAACACCAAAACATAAACCAAAATTTCTTATCTTAAAACTAGACGCTATAAATCACACGATCCTCAAACAGGATCGTGCAGGAGAAATGTATTTATTTAGGCCCGGCATCGACCGGCCTTATCTGACTCACACGATCCTCAATAAGGATCGTGCGATAAAGATGTTTTTTTGTTTATTTAAGATTAACCAGACCTATCTATTTATTTAGGCTCGAGCCTATTGATAATTTTGGGTATACAAAACCCGTCTGTTTTTTTGGTTGCTGCATTTATCTTATTATTCTGTTTTTATGCACCTTTTGCTGTTGTTTTGATATTTTATTTTCTATAATGACATTTGGATGTTCTAAATCTATGATTTGAAATGGTCCTGAATATACAGGATCCAGTTTTCTTCTATTCTCTATTTTTAGCCATACGTTATCACCTATCTTTACATCTAATGGGTTTGATTTTTCTAGGTGATTTTCTGTACTCTTTGATTTTGCCTTATCAAGTAGATTTTTAGCTTTCAGGCATGCAGTTTGAATTTTGTATTTTAGTTCTGTAATGTATGAATCTGTATTATATATAGGGTCAATTTTACTTGTAATATTTGTTGGAAATTGAAACTGTCTTCCATATACTAGTTCAAATGGTGAATATTTGTGTTCCGAATGTGGGGTTGTATTATAGAAAAATGTGTAATAAGCTAGCCATGAGTCCCAATCATCATGTTGCTTATTTATAAAATGTCTCAAATATTCGTTTAGACATCTGTGATTACGTTCCAAACATCCTATTGTTTCGGGATGATATGCGGTTGAAAAATTTTGGTTTATTTGAAGTAAACTGCACATATGCTGAAAAACTTCATTTTTGTATTCGGTTCCCATATCTGATTTAACGATAGATGGACAACCATATTTTAAAATTAGGCTTTCTACAAATGCTTTAGCTAAAGTGTTTGCTTGTTTGTCGACTATTGGTGCTACTATAACGTATTTAGATAATTCACACTGGATTGTCAGTGCATATCGATTACCTTTATTGGTTCTCGTAAATGGACCGATTGTATCCATTGAGATTATTTGAAATGTTCTTTCCGGTGTTATTGTATGGGTAAATTGTTCTTTAGTTTTAATCGTGTGCTTATTCTGTTTACAGAAAAGACGTGATTTTACGAATTTCATAATAGTGGACTTCATATTAATCCAATAAAAATTTCTTCTCAATTTCTGGATGAGTTTATTTATACCGACGTGTCCTCCTAAGGGTGTCACATGGTTTTCTTTAATGATTCTCATTATTTCGTTTTCGTCATTAATAATTTGTGTTGGTTGGTAGATTATAAGTTGAACGTTCGTTAGCACTTTATTGCATGAATCTTTAAAATGTTGCGCTTCAATCATTGAGAATATAATGTTTGTTTTTGCAATCGCTAATTGCGTGATTTGTAATTTCTTGGCCATATCGTTTATAGTATTAAGGTACCTTTCAATGTTTATTTGATTTAATGCATAAGAAAATTGCGCTTGAGCAATAACCTTTTTCACATTTTTGTTATAAATTGTTGCATATAGGTCGTTTTGATGCGTTGAAAAGATAAGTTTTGGTAGGTTGAACGCATCGATATTATTTATAGAATCATACGCCATAAGGTGATCAGTCTCATTAGCAATTTGAGTTCCATTAGTATTTTGTTGATGTGTTCGAGTCATAGATTGGGTTTGGACCAGTAATAATTTTAGATTTTTGAGTTCTTCAGAATCTATATTGATACGTGATAAAGCGTCAGGTCCGACATTTTTTTTTCCTTTCACGTATTCAACGTCGAAATTGAATTCTTCCAAATCTATTCTCATTCTGGTCAACTTTGAGGAAGGGTTGGTCATTGAGAATAAGTAAACCAATGGGCGATGGTCAGTTCTTACTACGAATTTTCTACCATATAAGTATGGTCTAAAATACATAATAGCCCAATGTATAGCAGTTAATTCCTGCTCTATAGTAGATTTATTACTTTCGCCTTTCGTAAATGAACGGCTTGCATATGCAACTGGTAAATCTATATCGCCATGCTTTTGAGCCAATACAGCACCGCATGCTATTTTTGATGCGTCTGTGCTGAGGATAAATGTTCTGCTGAAATCTGGAAACTTTAGGATTCTGGGCGATAAGAGGTTGTTTTGAAGTGATTTGAAAGCTTGTTTACAGTTTTCGCTCCAAACGAATTTAGCATTTTTCCGTAACAGTGCATTTAAAGGTGCGGCTAAATCAGCGAAATAAGGAATGAAACGTCTGTAGTAATTGCAAAATGCTACAAACCTTCTTACTTCGTCTGCTGATTTTGGTTCAGGATAGTTTAGTATTGAAGAGTATTTGCTTTTATCTGGTTGAATTCCCTGCTCGGAAATATGATGTCCTAAATAGGTGACATCTGCACAGAAAAATTTACATTTTCCAGGGTTCAATTTCAAATTAAATTTTTGTAATTTTCCAAAAACTTTTTCAAGGTTAGCCAAATGATGATTAATTGAACATCCAATGACAATTATATCATCTATATATAAAAATGCGCTTTCTGGTGGTAATCCACTCAGGGCAATGGTCATCATTCTTTGGAAACTGTTCGGTGATATGTTCAAACCGAACGGTAATCTGTTAAATTCGAAATGACCAGTTGGTGTGGAGAAAGCGGTGAATTGTTTAGAATGCTCATCAAGTTCAACCTGGTGGAAACCTGACATTAAGTCTAAGGTTGTAAAATATTTAGCTCTACCTAGCTGATCTAGAATATCATCAATTCTAGGCAGAGGGAATTTGTCGGCAACAATTTTTTTATTCAGTTGCCTGAAATCTACGACTAAACGCCATTTTTTGGAATCTGTTGTTGACTTCTTTGGTACCAAAAGTATGGGAGAGTTATACGGTGATACTGACGGTTGAATTATGTTGTCAGTCAACAGTTTGTTTACTTGTGAATTTATTTCTTGTCGGTGAACTTCGGGTGAACGGTAATTTTTAATGTATACTGGTGTATTGTCAGACAAATTAATTTTCTGCTTATAAAAATTGTTACTTGATAATGTATCTCCTTCTAAAGCAAATATATCATTGAACTTCGAACATAGGTCCAATAGTTTCTGTTTACATATTTCAGGTGTATCGGTTAAATTTAGTTCTTCAAAAAGTTTTTTGTTTCGGTTATTTTTGTTCGTTCTGTTAAAATTGAAAACGTCGTAACTTTGAAGTGATATGTATTTTCTTTTAAAATTTTTGTTTATGCGAACTGGTTCAGTGTTCGTATTGATAATTTTTATTACATGATCTTTTAAGTTTACAACCGTGTTGGCACAGTAAACTCCGGGTATGATTTCTTGTGATAGTAATACGTAGTCGTTATTGATTTCTTGTGTAAAAATTTGTTTGAAAACTTCACATCTAGGTGGTATAATAAATTCTCCGTTAAGGTTATCTTCAATGGGTATTTCGATTATTTCTCCATTGTTAGCAATTGTTAAAAACCATGTATCGTAGCTTATCGAACATTTGAATTTCGACAAAAAATCTCTACCGAGAATTCCATCTGTCGGTATTGAAAAATTTGCATCTACGATTTGGAATTTATGCTCGATTGTTGTTCCATTAGGAAGTAAAATTTTAGTCAGTGTTTTACCAATGGTTTCCGTTTGTATGTCATTTATGCCTGTAATACGACATTTTTCTGAAAAATTTATCTGTTGTGTAGATTTGACTGTGTTTATTTTAAAAATAGAAATTTCAGCACCGGAGTCAACGAGAAGGGTGGACTCTGATGTTGAAAATTCTAATTTCAGGTAAACAAAATTACTACATGAGGAGTTTATCTGAAAACATCGCTTAGTGATTAGTTCATTCGAGTGTAGGTCATTACTTGACCTTGCATTTGCCGTTGTGGTCGAATCTGTTGTTCCTGTATCACATTCTGGTACTGGCCTTGACTCTGTCTTGGATCTTGTCCAGTGCCTTGTCCAGTGACTTGTCCGGTGCCCCCAACAGTTATTTGCTGGGGGGTGAACGCGTTTCCCGATTGCGCTAAGAAAACGCGCGAGCCGTTGTTTCGTGTTGAATTGAATGGTGCCCTGTTCTGCGGGTGTCGATTATAGTTTTGATTATGTTGTTGTCTCTGATAGCCATTATAGTTGTTTGTCTTCCTATGTGTTAAAAACGGTCTAGATTGAAATCTATCGTTCCGTCTAAAGTTGTTGTTGTTATGGTTAGAATTATTACGGTTTCTATTATTATACGAAGGTCGATTCCCTTGATGTGGGTTATTTCGGGAATTTTGCGTCCGATAATGCATTATGTTGGCATTATCGTTGTGCGGCTGTTCGTTTTCATTTATTGTCTCGATCGCTGCAGATAGTGTGCTAAATTGTCCTGCTTTAAGTATCAGTTTGGTTTCGTGATTTCTCACTCCAGATGCCAAAGCTTTAATTCCTGTCACGGTCGCCATATCCTGTTTGGTGAATCGAATTGGGCAGAGAGGGTTTCGGACAACACCAGACTCAACGCGTTTAATTCCTGCTTTTGTGGACATCCTTGATGCTGTTCCGACTGGAACGTCTTCATCAATGTATGCACGTTCCAGCTGTAAGGTTAGTTTTTCAATTTGATCGGTAAATTTTCCGATTTCGCTATTCTGTTTGATAGCGTTCAATTTCGCAACCACCGATTCGGGTGCGACTTTAACCGTGCATTTATTCTTTAATTTTTCAATTATCTCGTCAACATTCTGAGGATTATCCCCCACTGCTGACCTCGCTTTGCCCTCCAGGCGAGAAAGAATGACCTGGATGGCAATTGCTTGGTTATCGTTGTTAATTAACGATTTGCACGCATTAAGAGCGGCAATCGTACTGTTTAACTTTTCCCCCTCACCATTATAATGGGGAACTAGTATCGGAATCGTTTTGATTATTTCTAAAGCTTGCGCCATTTTTGATATCTTCTCTAGTTTCTTAGTAAATAGAACTGCTGTGGCAGCTGCTTTGAATGATAAAATTTCGTGTTTGCGTTTCTGCTCCACTAGCTGCTTAATGGCTTGATGGAGTTCTTTCCCTTTTTCTAAAATCAAATGGCCCTCGACTGTGTCTTCTATTTTCGATATTTTTGATAGCTTAGTGATTAACTTGTTTGCTTTGTCTATCTGTTTGTTCAATATTCTTTTCGAAGATCTATGTTGATCCTTTGCTTTTAAATCGTTGTAAGTTTTCCTTAGCTCGTCGAGTAGTAGTTTCATTTGATCTATTTTTGTTTGTATCTTATGGTACGTTTACATTAGGGGTCCCTATAGTTATAAATGCACTAATTGATGCAAACGTGTGAGATTCTTTTTCGAGTTGTTATTATGAATAGCGTAGGTTGAGGCATACGTAAATAAATTTACCGATAATAGAAATATATATTAAAAGATTCACTTAAGGTGAATCATCAAAAAAGGAATAAAAAGGAAATAAAAAACTCGTTTAGGGTAACTATCCTTTATTCAACTTGTCCGATCGCGTTTATGATTAAGACTGATGCTAGCTTTATCCCTACTTCTTTACCTAAGCTTGCTTTCCTTGTTCTTTTTACTCTGGGCGGGTTGGTGGTGGTGTGTCGGTGATGACGGCGTGGCTTGGTGTATGCGTGGGTGATGATACGGCTTGGTATTGATTATGATGGCGTGGCTTGGTCGATGCGCGCCATGACGATGGCGTGGCTTGATGGTGGCGTCTCCTAAGGGTAGCTTGGCTTGGCTTGGCTTGGTTTGATGTTGGCGCGAATTAGATGGGACTGGTGCGTAACTCCTCCGGGGGCAGAATCAAGGACGTCCTCGTACTTTTGTTATTACTTCGAGTGGGGTTTTTCTTTCCCATTTTTATGATAACTTTCTTTCTAGGAAGACAGATTGCTACCATGATTATTGCAATTACCGTTGTTGACGAAAATCCTCCGATTGTTAGTAGTAACATTTTCTGATGTTCGAATTGTTTCAATTTTATGTGCTCTAATTCTATTCTGTTCAGAATTGTCTGATTATGAATAAGGGGGATGTCGTGTTGTTTCTTGATTTTCCGTCTTATCGCGAGGTTTGAGAAGGCGCCTTGAATCTCCTTGATGTCGCTGAAGAGCTCCGCTGACGTGTAGGTTTTATCATTTATCTCTACGTTACAGTTGATGAAGGTGATGACAAAGTTTCCATAAAGTGTACGGTTATGTGGTCCGCAATTTGAATTCATTTGCGATCCTTTGGCGTTGTTAACTAAAATTTCATTGTTGTCTAGAAGTATAATTGCCGTGCTATTGTCGAAATGTGCATCGCAGTGGCTCTCTCTGCCTAGTATAATCTGTGTAGAACAGTTATTTTTCAGTGGTTTTAGAAATGATTCTCTCTGGATTATGCTTGATGGGTTGTTCGTTTCGAATAAGTCGTTTCCGCTTCGTATAACGTGAGATGGAAGGTTGCTTATAATCGTGTCATTGACTGTTAAAGGTATTAGTTCGAGAGTATCACAATTCCTTCCTATTTTGGGGATTTGTAGAATGTAGAACATTAGGTCGCCTCTGGTGGCAATTTTCGGTGTGGCAAAATTTAGAGCTTCTTCGGGAGATTGTGTATGAATGCCTTGTTCGTTTACCAGGGTTTCTATAGTGAGAATTTCTTTCAGTGAGAGTATCTTATTGTTGACGAGTTCTATTCGAGTCCTCAGGATTGTGTCTTCTATCTCCTCTAGAATGTCGTTTATCGTGTTCATGTACAGCAAGAGTGTTATTGCATCCATTTCCTCCGATAGGTTTTTATTCGCAAAGGATTGATTTTCGATAATCTTATTGACGGTGGCTAGTATCTCGTCGATTCTAGTGTTGATCGCGTTGTTGACCTGGATCTGTCGGTTGTTTTGATCGATCAGGTCATTGAGCGTGCAATTGATGATTCTTAAGTCCTCAGCATCTGGCGATCCGGCTATCCATTTCCATGCGGTGCCAATCGCGTCCCATCGTTTAGTTCTCCTGGGTGACATTGGTTTTATTTGACGTAGGTTGTTGACTAAATCTCTACTTTTCCGCCAAACGAGTTCAGAAATTGGAAGCTCTTTATTTATTTGCCTGGCTAACGTGGTGAATTGGAGAACATTGTTTTCTAAAATGGTAATGTTTATTGGATGTATAATTTTGATGGCTCCTGTCTGTAGTCTACAATTTCTTGTTTTTAGTAATAAGATTGGGTCTTCTAACAGGTTCCTTATCTCTAAATGTTGTGATTTCACCAGTGCTGTGAGCAGTATTATTGCAAGGATTGATGTTGGTTGATGCATCTGGAATTACAAAAGGGTATATTAGATATGCAGACTATTTTCCTAAACGTTTGATTTTTCGTTTATGTCTTTTAATTTTTCTACTGTTTTCGAATGTTTTCTCTGTGACGTTTCGAATTTGTGCGGGTTTAGCCCTTGGATCTAGTTTTTTCCTTATATTTGGAAGAATGTATACAACTTGGTTTTCTTGTAATATTGGTGCGTTTTCCTTATTTTCGTTTCTTTTTTGTTGAACATTTTTAGCTATTTCTAAGTTTGCCTTAATTTTTGTAAATAATTTTTTGGATTCGACTTGTTTTTGGTTTGGGCAAATAATATTACTATTGTTAAATACAATTTCATTTGGGGTGAACTGAGTTGCTGAATGTACAGAGGTGTTATAAAGGGACACTGCTAATAAGACAAGTGCTTTGATTTCTAAGTCGGGGAATTTATGTTTATTCGTATTTAATGTTTCTGTTATTGTAGAATGGGTTTTTTCTACTTGGCCGTTAGACTCAGAGCAAGAAGCATAGCTCAATTCGATGTCTAGATTATTTAAATAATGTTTCAGTTGTATAGACCTAAAGGTGGTCTCGTGATCTGTTACTATTTGTTTCGGTATGCCGAAGTTGGTAAAGTACTTGGCCCATGCATCTTTAACATCAACTAGATTAACTAGATTTTTAGTCTCCATAGGTATCAGCTGGGCGTGCTTTGAAAATGCATCGACTAATGACAGGAAGTTCTGTTTATGGATTTGGAAAATGTCCATGTGGACTCTATCGAATGGTTTATCTGTAGTGGGTCTTGGGGAAAGTTTTATGTTATATGGCTTTCTTTCATACTTATGCATATTACAGATTTTGCATGTTTTGATGAGTATTCTAATTTTCGCTGCCATTCTGGGGAAATAATAGCTTCTTTTCAATTGGTTTTCTACTTCTGTGATCCCACGATGTGCGCGTTCGTGTTCTTTGTTAATTATAGCGTCTTGTCTTTCTTCACTCGTTACTTCTTCCACTTGGAATTGTGTCAATACAAAATGACCATTTTCGTTAAAGTGTTGTCGGTATGATTCTTGAATCATTGGTATTACGTTTTCTGGTGCCATAATGGCTGTCTGTTTATTATTGTGGTACTGTTTCAATAATTCTGTAATGTTCCCGACATCGTATTTATTTCTGTATATTACTGTTCGTTGAAAATTTGGAAACGGTGTTTCGTTTACGTCTGTGTTAATGTTGGAAACCTTGAGAATGATTTGGTTTCGGTAATAGTTAATTGGTCGTTCCGTGAAATGGATGAAGTAGTTGTCCGAAGTATCTGCCGAGTGGATGGTTTCGCCATCGCTCTCTTCCTGACCTAATGAATCAATTTGATCCGCCTGTGGGTTATTACCTGTAATGAGGGAATCAACATTATTATGGTTTATTTCTGCATTCTCTTCAATTTTCCTACTCAAAGCGTCGGCAACTACGTTCGTTTTGCCTTGCTTATAAATTATCGTGTAATCGTAGTTTTCGAGTTCAATTCTCCAATTTAAAATTTTTGAATTTTTATTGCAATTTTTGATATACTGAAGGGGCTGGTGATCTGTGATGAGTGTAAACTTATTGCCATAGAGATATGGTTTGAATTTGTTCACTCCCCATATAATGGCAAGTGCTTCTTTCTCGATAGTGCTATAGTTTGTCTCGCATTTCGTTAGTGTTCTGCTAGCGAATGCTATTGGTCTTTCTATTTGGTTTTCGATTTGCGATAGGACTGCGCCTATAGCATAATTGCTAGCGTCTGTTGTTAGTAAGAATGGGAGTTGAAAATTAGGATAAGCAAGAATTTGGTCTGACGCGATTACGTTTTTCAATTTTTGAAAAGCTGCTTTGTAACTTTCATCGTTTATGTTGACTGTCTGTCCTTTTTTTAAGAATTTTGTCATTGGCTTTACGAGTTTGGAATAGTCTTTTATGAATCGTCTGTAGTATCCTGATAAGCCTAAAAATTGTTTAATTTGTTTAGGGGTTTCTGGTAATTTCCAATCGAGGATCTTTTTGATTTTTTCAGGGTCTGGTTTGATACCTTCTTGTGTGATTATATGGCCTAAAAAATGGGTCTCTCTGCGCATGAATTCGCATTTGTCCAATTGTATTTTTAAGTTGAAGGTGCCGAGTCTTTTTAGGATCTTTTAGAGGTTGGTTAAGTGTGAATTCAAATCTTTACCGATAATAATGATATCGTCCAGGTATACAAAACAAATGCTACCGATGTAGTCATTTAGAATGTTATTCATTGCACGCTGAAATGTGGCTGGTGCATTCTTTAGACCAAAAGGCATTCTGGAAAATTCAAAGTGTCCCAAACCGGTGGAAAAAGCTGTTTTCTGTTGGTCTTCGGGATCCATTTTGATTTGATGGAATCCAGATTTGAGGTCGATTGTAGTGAAATAGACGGATTTGCCTAGGTTTTCTAGGATTTCCTCGATTTGCGGAATCGGGAATTTATCGCTGATGGTTTTGTCATTCAGCTTTCGGTAGTCTATAACAACTCGGATTTTACGTTTACCTGATGCATCGGGTTTTTTGGGCACCACCCAAATGGGGGATGAATATGGGCTGGCAGACGGATGTATTATTCCGTTCTCCAGTAATTCCCTTATTTGTTCCTCTACATCTTGTTTAAATGCGTGGGGATATCTGTATGATTTAGTATAGACGGGTACGTTGTCGGTTGTCGTGATTTTGTGTTTTATGACAGGGGTAGCGGTCAATTTTTCTTCCAGTTTCAGAAGCACACTTTGGTTGTCTAGAATTATATCGAAGAGACGATCTTTTTCCATTTTAGACAAGTGGTCCGTGCGAATGATTTTCGATAACTCTTCTTTGTCTATCGGTGAATTCGATTTTATGGGGATAGGGGTGATCGTCTCGAAATTATTGACTTTTAGTTTCAATTGTCCTTCTAAAAGTGGAGGTATGTTTTTATTGGTTATGACCTTAATGGTAGATTTTTTATTTTTTGAATTATACAAACCGGGTTCAATAACGATAGATTTACATATTTTTTGATAGGTTGGTACGAGCCAATCTCCATCTGTCAATGTATGAATTTCAATAGTATGACATGATAATTTCTTGGAAGGGAAATATTTCTTGAATGGTATTGGGGCGTTGCTAAAAATAACGACTTCATTTTCGTAATCTATTTTGGCTTTGCTTCTCGCGAGGGATTCTGATCCCAGAATGCCATCGAAAAAATCGTGGAACTTCAATTCATAATAATCTTGTGGTGGAACGTCCACGCTCAATAAATTGGCTTTTCCTTTTTTGTTAATGTGGTAGTTACCAGCTATGTTTTTAATTTTTGTGTTTTTTGTTAAGACCGTGTTTGTTAAGACTCCCGGGCGAATTATATTTTTATTTGCACCTGTGTCAATTAGAAGTCTAATAATTTGCTTAGTTTGAGAGTTTTTGCACATAATGTAGGGTAAAAAATTTAGGTCTCGTTCTGATTTGTTGGATCCCAGCAAAAATTTAAGTCTAGGTCTTCTTCGTTTTCTGAGTCGGGGATTTTGTCGTTTATTTCCGTATTGTAGAGCTGTTTACGGTTCAACGTCAATCTCGAATTCGTTGAACCTATTTCCATGGGTTGTACGTTATCTTTGTGGTTATTATTAAATGGTGATTTATTGTTGAATAATACGTTATTGCGATTATTTTGTTCAGTATTTGAACTATTTTGTACAGGATAGTTGTAAGATTTAAAGTTTGTGTTCATTTTATGGATTGCTCCAGGACGGGGGATGATGGCTTCTTTTGATCTGAATTTGCACACAAAAGCGTATGCCGATTCCATATCCTCGGGTCTGGCAGCCTGTGCATATCCAAAATATGGTTCTTTTAATCCTGCTATAAACGCTGCCAATGCGTCTTCTTCAATGAATGAATTGATTGCCTCCCAATGGTTTCTATATTTCTCTTTTTGTCTAGCTAGAGTTTTGATGTTTTGAATTATTTCTTTGCATCTATTGTAATATTTATGGACAGACATATTATCTGTCATTTTTGTTTGCCAAAGTAGGCTTTTATAATAAGTTAGCTCTTGACGATCGCCAAGAGCGTTAATGAGGATTTCCTTTACCTCCTCGAATGTTTGGGGATTTCCAGCAAGGCAGATAATATCTTTTGCTTTGCCCTCTATTTTGTTTATGACAGCGGTCACGAAAATGTTGTATTGATTCAACGGGACCAAGTCTTTAAAAACACCCAAGGTGTACTCGGCGGTGGAAAGCCACCCTGAGAGTTGTTTGCGATTCCCATCGAACCGTGGTATTGATTTGATCGGATCGGGAATCTTAAAAAGCTGATCGACATTTACTGCGTTGCATATGGTTTGTTGCACTGAAGACGTGCTCGCATTACCCAGCGACAAAGCATCGAGTAAGCGTTGCTGCTGATTTTGCTGCTCTCGCATGCCATTCAGCACTTGCGTTAGCTCTGTAATTTGGGCTGTCAGTTGTTCCATATTGTCGCTTATAGATAAATTTTCTACAGCTGGAACCTCGCTCACAGGAATGTGTGAAAAATCCCCTGAGTCGATACTTTGTGTATCCGAGTCGGAGCTACTATCAGCGATTTTTAATTCAGCCGATTTCAGTGCTCGCCTTACTCTTCTCAGTGCGTTAAACTTTGGCATCTAATTTGGATAACCAGTCTGCCGCACTTGGGGTTATAAAAAGGAAAAGAACAAGAAGGAGAAAAAAAATCGCCTATCTGGTAGTGCGAAATTTTCTAGAAGCACACTAAAAAGTGTTGGTTCGCTTCTCTACTCAGAAAGCCTATCTGGTAGCACTTTACTGAGGACGTAAGAAATTCTGTTAACCTAGCACTTATTACCCGCTCTCCGATGCGTCTATCTGGTAGTGCGCTTTCGGTTTGTGTTAATTCGCAATAAGTCGTTGGAATAACAGAAAATTACTCACGGTTTGTGCTGTCGTGTTGTAGCGTGGTCGGGCTGACGCTGCTGGTGCTCCAGGTGGTGCAGCGGGGGGATCCTCAACTCCTTGACGGCTTTTACCTAGCCTTCGATGTCGTAGATGCTTTCCGGCGGAATCACTTCACAAGAGTTTACTAGTCACTTGTTTTCCACTATTTTACACTGTCACTCACTTCAGCCGACTCCGTACGGCTGCGCCAATTAAAAGATTCACTTAAGGTGAATCATCAAAAAAGGAATAAAAAGGAAATAAAAAACTCGTTTAGGGTAACTATCCTTTATTCAACTTGTCCGATCGCTGGTGCGTAACTATATATATAATTTCACGCTAGTGTGGACGGTTGATACGGTATCTACAAATTTCGTCATATTTCTTTACGTGACATTTAACGTTAAAAAAAATTTACTTTCCTTAATTAATCATCTAAGTTTTATGAAGACTTACGCCGTATCGTTCAGTTTCCTTGCTGGGTCCACTGCTCCTTCATTTCCGGGATGTTCTACTGCGGGGCTCCGGGGCGCTGAAACTCATTCCGTCAAACGTAGGCACACATATTAAAAACTGAGCTTCCAATTCACAGTCACGATGGTGCGGGTTCAAGTTTAGCTTCGCGGTTCGCACATATTAAAACTGAGTTTCCAATTCATAAACGCAATGGTGCGATTTCAGGTTTAGATTCACGATTCACACATATTAAAACTGAGTTTCCAATTCATAAACGCAATGGTGCGATTTCAGGTTTAGATTCACGATTCACACATATTAAAACTGAGTTTCCAATTCATAAGCACACTGGTTTATCAAGTTTATCGCCATTCGGCAATTGGTAGCACTCATTATTTTCGGCTACGCTGCACTGCTTAGTGCTGCTCGTAAACGTTTTTCATCGAGACGCACTTTAATCACTTACACCGTGTTCATTGCTGCTACTGAACGGGCCGCACTCAGGGCAATTCTTTTCTCGCGTTTTTTATACGCTTTGTACAGGGTGATCGCCAACTGGATCACCACTAATGTCAGGATTAGCCACAGTTTTAGACTGTGGGCCTCGTGGTCCAGGCTGTGTTGCTCCTGGTTTTGTATGACGGTGACCTGCGGGTCGCCGTTCTGATTCGTATTTTTCGAATCGAGTACCATCACTGCCACGTCGCAAATTTTTGCACTTTTTGCTTAATACTTTATACGCAGGTTTTTATCGTGGTACTAAGTCTTTTCCCGAAGACTTAGACTCCGTACGCGGTCGCCATATCCTGTTTGGTGAATCGAATTGGGCAGAGAGGGTTTCGGACAACACCAGACTCAACGCGTTTAAGGTTTTTACTAGACTCCTTTTATTTCCGTCGTTTTGTTTGCAAGAAAGTTCTTAGCCTAGTGTATATAATGAATAGTTCAATACTTCCAAAAGGGAGATAGCTATAGTTACGCTATGCTATGTGCCATTCGTTAACCCTTTCAGGACCATAAGGTTACGGTACATTATTAAATCAATTTACCTAGATGTAATGAATTAATAGGCACCCTAAAAACATAATTTATACTAAAAATACCAAAAACTTTTACATTTTTTTTGGAAATTTATGGGACAAATATGTCCCTATGGTCGCTAAGGGTTACTTTCTACTGAAACATCTAAATTTTGGTTTACTTGTTGGTAAGAGTGTTTTGTTATAAATAATGTACATTTGTTACTCAGTAAACTTTTATTTACTTATTTATAGATAATATAAATATAATAGGGCAAGTTATTTGTGGTACTCGGCGAAACAATTCCTGTTGTTAGTGTAGCAAAGATGCACTTTACACAAAATACAAATATTATTTGTGCGGTTTTCTTTTTTGTACTTGGCACAATGTACGCACCTCTTTCTGGCATTCGACTTTTCCATTGGGTGCGATGGTAATTGTCGTTTCACTGCTTTGCGTACTACACTACTTCTTGCAGTTGGAAGGCCTCTTTGTCTGTTGGTAAAACCATTTATCAAACTCCGAGCAACAACTTGTCTGAATTGCAAGGTCGACAACAGAGATCCTTCAATTTTTTTTTGTTCATGAAGCTTAGTGTAGACGGTATGACGGTATTGATCGATATATCTAACAGATCAAAGAATAGGCGAAGATAATACTTTATTTTTGATCTCCGATCTATTTCATAGCACACTTTTAGTTGGTCCATTAGGTCCACTCCACCCATATTTTTGTTATAGTGTGACACAATTTTAGGACATCTCACGTCAATTTTATCTGCTGAGCCAGCCTGTCGCCGTTTCACGGTATCAGTTTCTACAGGTGACAGAAAGTTGGTCAAGAAATGTACCGCTTTATTATCCATCCATTTCACATACGATATGCCTTGAAAACTTGTGGTGTAAATGTCCCCACGCTTCATTTTTTTATCCACTGGTGCAGTTTTCGGAAGATGTTTTCGGTTAATTCGAACAGTCCCACATGCCTTGATATTCTGGTCAATCAGTCTGTACTGCAACAAAGGTGAGTTGAAGAAATTGTCAATGTAAATTTCACATCCCAAGCCGTCCAGCTTTGTCGTAAGTTTCAGCACTACTGATTCACCTAATCCATACTCAGTCCCTGAAGTTCGTTTACCGGTATATAAATCAAATTCAAATAAGTAACCCGTTTCTGCATCACATCTGCACCATAATTTGAAACCCCATCTTACTGGTTTATTTTTTATGTATTGCTTCATTACGTTGTGACCCTTGAATTTGATCATATGCTCGTCGATGGATTGTTTTTTCGTGTTATTGAGAGCGTTTTGAAATGAAGTATTCAAGTGATCCATAACTGGCCGGATTTTGTATGCTCGATCATAGTTAGGGCTGTTTATGTCTCTTACATCGTCATTGTTACAGAAATGTAGATTTCTGCGTATTTCTTCGAATCGCGTTCTTGGCATAACATTTGAAATGAATGGTACCGCCATGTCTGGTTCTGTAGACCAGTAATCTCTCAATGATGGCAAGATATGATAGCCCATAACCAGATTCACACCAAGAAATGCTTTCATTTCATCGATTTTGATAGTGAACTCCCGTCCATTTTGGTGAGCGTATTGTACTGACTCGGATACTATACGTTCAACTAAAATGTCGAAATTAGTTACTAAACGGAAAATGTCAAAAGGAGTCAATGTATCGGCTTCAACTTCTTGACAGATTTTCACCTTTCCGAATTCATATTCCACGTCAGGAAAAACATTTGGGTGGTATGTTCTCGGATTCCAATTGAAAACCGGTTGAAGGTTGGAATATGCTTCAGTGACGATTTCCTGTCGAGATGTTGAAGGTTCAGGTGATTCTTGCCGTTGAAGAGTCGTCGTTCCTTCAATCTCGACATCAAATACCCCTTGGTCATCATCCTGTGTTAGAAGTCTTTGGTCTTCTTCATCAAGCACTAAGTCATCTTCCTCATCGCTATTGTCACCCATCAAAATTTGATGAATTTCATTTTCTCGAAGCTCAAAAACTCCACGTCCCTTACGAAACATATTCTGCAACAATATGAATAAGAAAATGATAGCATTTTGGTATAAATCACCAGGCCAAAAAGTTATGAAATTCCGTATAAAAAGTATTCCTTTACGCCGACAGGGACATCCGTGTCCCATAATCTCTATAACGATTTATCACAGAATACAACACAAATACATTACTACTGAATATTTAGAATAACAATTTACTTACCAGGTAACGATAATTTGACACTGTAAAAACTTGAAAAGCACTGCTACAATATCAATTATTTATTCCAAACAGCTGATCATTCGCGCCAAAAGAACTCTGACGTTCCGGTGACCATAGACAATAAACGGTGTTAGATATTATGTATTGCCAGTAAAAAATAATAAAAAGGTACATTCCGAAATATTAAAATAAAAAAGTAATTTACAATGGTTACGTAAATATTGAATTAATTCATGATTTTTGCTTGGGACATCGGCGTCCCCGTGGTCGTGAAAGGGTTAATAGTGAACAGATGTGGGTCAGGTCGCAATGCGATGCGGAGAGCTGAGCATTGCACTTTGTGTGAATGGTAAACAGATGTGGGTTAGTGAGTCATGTCGCTTAGCGCTAGGGGCGCTTGGGACTTCTCACGTTACAAATAATGAGTATGGATTCGGGGAAGGAGAGTGTGTCACATTGGGTGGTTTATGACATGGAAATGGAAGAATGAATGGATTGGAGTTTTATTGGCAACATACGGTCTAGTGTGGGAATGAGGATATCGGCACAGCACACTGGTGAATGGTTTCGGATTTAAGGAATCACCAATCTGCTATTTTGAAAATGAACTTAACCTTTATTTTTTGGACTTTGAATTAACGAATTGAACTAAAATGAAATTGAACTATGAACCGTTTGGTTTGATTTTTAGAATTGGACTAACTTACTTCTTCCTCACTTAAACCATATATACATGTTTTTTAAGGGAGAGAATAATCTCCCTTTCCTATTCTCACAGATAACCAACCTCCGAATTTCTCAGCGTGGGATTTTTCCCAGCTGTTTCCTATTCAGATAACCGAAACATATCGGTTATCTGTATTTACCGCATGGAACCTTTTCCACTTGTTTGCGGTCCTATGCGTCTCCCGTCATTCGCGCTTATCTTTGGTGCGCCGAAGAGGACGGGACCTAAACAAACTAGTGCGCTTTGCGCATGTTTACGCCTGTCGTAAAACATATGCCTGATTATTTTTCCCTAAGTTGTTCTAGCTTATTGGCGTGTACGCCCTTGTTCATATTTAGGATGTCAACAAACATCCTGATAATAATTTACCCGCCTATTTCATGCGGTCCTAATCTAATCTACCAGCGTGGAAATTTCTGTTTTCTCTTCCTCAACTACGCCACCGCGTAGGGTCCCAAACAAACATATGCTCTAATTTGCGTGCGTCATAAATGCCGCTTATCGCTTAAACGCATTCGTTCAGCGTCCTATTTGGTCTTCGGCCCTTCGCTCTCACGCGGTAAGGCGCGAGGCCATGCGATAAGCAATTAGGTTTTGACTCCCACATGGGAATCTGAATAAACGCTGTGGTTTACACGCCTTTTCCTTTTTGGGCCCTTCGCACATTTCATGCGATTAGGCACAAACCTAACTTGGCTAATTGCCGTCAGTAAATATTTATTTTTGTCTGGCTCCCTATCTGGGCCGCACTTGATCAAACTAGCACCCCTTGGGTGGCCCGGTGCTCTCGCTTGGGTCTTATCTAAACATAACTCATAAGGCTCGGATGGAAACATCTGGCACGCTTATCTTGTTGGAAGCTAAAGACGGAAAGAGAAACAGTCCCTTTTCGCTGGTATTGATTTTTATTTGCGCCTGTTGCGCTTATCTCATACAGACCCAGGCTGAGTCAAAACATATGCTCGCCTGAATCTGTTTACAAATAAATTTGTTCTTTTAATTACGCCAAATGCGCTACTAAATTAAAATTTACATTGCGCCTGGAAGCGCTCCTATCATTCAATTTTACTGGGTCCGTAACAGGCTGTGTTCGATCCATTGTTGAACAATCTCCAACCAGTCGTTCTCAATAATGATTTCAGCAAATTTGACTAAGTCAAATTCCTTTTGCAAAAGCCTGGAATAGCGTTCTAAAATCCTTCACGTTTGATGTGCCGTGCTGCTGGGCTATATAACCCCTATGGAGCTTTACAGGATTTCCGTCGAAATTCGGAAGCTCTCGAATAGCTTGCGGAGTTTGCATAGATTTTAAGATTGTTTCGGCCTGCTGAAACATTTGCGCTGTTTCTACGGCCCTTCTCTCTTCATCCTCGTTGCTCTGATTTTCTACGTTCGCAATATTTGGAAATCGGTTTTCCATTGCTGTTCTGAGAATAATCAACACTTTCCCTTTATAAAATTATTGAGACACTGAATAAAACTTTCGCTTGGTAAAATTATTGAAACAAAAACAATTTTCGTTTGGTAAAGTTATTCAAACACTTGTGGTTTAATATTTTGTTACTACTAGTCTTTTTAGTTATTTGTTACTTACATTAAGGAAAGGATGTGTTCCATATCCGCTGGAATTCCTTTGGTCCGGTCGTCGTAATTTTGGCTGCTTCTGTATTCACCTCGCAAACACTAGTATTCACTTAGTCTTAGAGAGTTAAACACGTAGCCTGAACACTTTTCAAATTCAACTGATTTTCACTCAATGAATTGATAGATTCGCCAAAACACGACGCCTGTTCGACTGCGCCAATTATAATTAGTTTAGAGACGGGAACGATCTTTTTAAAAAAGAGAACAACTACACTTTTCGGAGGTTTAAACTAGACTAGCTTTATTTCTAAACTGTCCCTACAAGCTAAGCTAGATTCTGTTTTACATTTCCTATGCTACGAAACTACCCACACGTGTTCTTCTCTTCTATAATCTAAGGAATCGAAATTCCCTAGATGCTTGCTATGAAGGCAAGACTTTTCGCTCGTCCTCTCTCGAGCGCTTCGTGATTAATCTAGGGAACTTATTTCCCTAGATGTCGGCAATTGAGGCCTAAGAATCACGGGAGTCAAATCTTTGCTAAGCCCCCTGGCTTAGCAAAGATTTGACTATTTCCCTGGACTTGTTTTTTGTCTCTTAAGGGCTAAGCCCCTTCCAAAATTCCCGTAATCACGAATACGTTTCAGAATCAGACGGCTCCAGATTGGTCCGTCCGAGAGAAACTCGTAACTACTTTCGGATGGGAAAATTTGGGTCGTTTTGGTTATACCTTTAATTTTGAGCTCCTTCCTTGTTAGGAGCTCTGGCCTTGGATGCGTGGCGCCTAGTTGCCAACGCTGGTGAAAGGTTTCGAATTTAATGGAATTTGCACTACTGTTTTAAATACAGATATTTACTTGTATTTAAATTTATTTAAGCAAACTTAACTATGAAGCTTAGAAATTGAACTGCTTGAAATCGAATATTGAACTGTCTTTCTGGGCAAGAATCTTAAGTTTATATACCCGAGATTCCTACCCAGCCTAAAATTGTGAGGGAGAAAAAAGATCTCCCTCCGCTGCTCAGACAACCGAGCCGTGGTTTGCCTATCTCCTATTTCTATCCGCTTGTTTTGCGGTCCTTCGCCCTCACTTAGAGAATTCAATAAAATTCGGATGCCTGATAATTCTTACCCGCCTGTTCTGAAAGGTTCTAATCTTATTTACCAGCGTGAGAATTTCTGTTTCTCTTCCTCCACTACGCCACCGCGTAGAGTCCCAAACAAACATATGCCCTAATTTGCGTGCGTCATAAATTTACGCCGCTTATCGCTTAAACGCATGCGTTTAGCGTCCTATTTGGTCTTCGGCCCTTTGCTCTCATGCGGTAAGGCGCGAGACCATGCGGTTAGCAATTAGACTTTGCCTTCCGCACGGAAACCTAAACAAACATCATCTTGCACGCTCTTTTGGTTTCTTCGTCCTCATGCGATAAGGAACGAACTTGGCTAATTGCCGTCATTAAATATTTATTTTTGTCTGGCTCCCTATCTGGGCTGCACTTGATCAAACTAGCACCCCTTGGGTGGCCCGGTGCTCTCGCTTGGGTCTAAACTCATAAAGCTCGGATGTAAAAACATCTGGCACGGTAATCTTGTTGGAAGCTAAAGATGGAAAGAGAAACAGCCCCCTTTCGCTGGTATTGATTTACTCATACTCATACAACTCAAATGGATAATGATTCTCTGCTATCACAAAGCTGAGAAATTTTTGGACGTTTTGTTTTACTACTGATTCATTCAAAAAAAAAGCTTTATTTTTCAATGTTTTCTTATCCTGAGACTGGCTCATCATATTGCACTGCTACTAAAACCGTAGGCTACATTCAAGGATATTTTTTATTCATTTTCGGCGAATAATCAATAGAATGCCGTGTTATGAAACATCAGAATAATATCAAAAACAATATTACGATCATAAGGTTATTCCAGACGACATTGGAATATGTTCCATCTGATCATCTTTAGAAAGGTTAATGACCTTCAAAGGATAATTTTATCTTAAATTTAAAAGGATAAATTTATCTTGGGCACATGACATTCATGACTTCCAGTCGGATGTTTATCAGCTCTGATAATAATTGTGTGGTCCTCACAAAGCATATAATTATGGGTTGAAACCCTGAAATTTATTTCCTTCTTCACTTAACAGCTAATGAAACAAGACTGAGGCTCGACCGATAGGCGATCGGAGTTTTCATAATCATCATTCTCTTTCTCATCCTTGTTTATCCTTACTAATTCTACTTATGTAACGTTATCGCTTTGCGTTGGTCTATCTTGAAAAGTAAACAATTCCCATCTGCTTTGTGCCGTTCCTCTCGTGATGGTACAGTACCGGCTTTGATGATGGCTGGTTATCGATGACGGTTGATTGTTACTTGTTGCCTAAGTTTGTGATCTCGTGGCTTGGACCGTCGCATAATTCCTCCGGGGGGTTAGATTGGACGTCCTCGGTCAATTGCTGTGTGTTTCCTTGTTTCTTTGTTTTTGCCTTACTGTTTGAACGGGGGTAACGAACTGTGAGCACGATTTTCTTCCTGCGGAAACAGATAATCGCTACCGTTATAATTGTAAAAGTGGTGATTGAGAAGCTTCCAAGTATTCCGTAAATCCATTTTCTATGCTCGAATTGTTGTAGTATAACGTGATCAATTCGATGGCGATTACTCAACGTTTGCCAGGTTAAAGTTGATAAATTGTGTTTGTTGATTATATTTTTGTTAATTGATAATCCTGGAAATACTCCAATTAATTGATTTGTATTGCTGATAATTTCTTCGGAAATAAAGGTTTCGTTTCCAATGTTGATGGTACAATTTTCGAAATGTAGTAGGAAGTTCCCTGACTGAAAATTTCTTTCGAAAAAAAAGAAGAAATTTTACGCTTACAGCGTGAGTTCGATTTTAAGACTGGATTTATTTACAGCTTTTTACAATATTTATACACAAAATCTTAACCTAAAGATGAGGTATATCTCCTCTCTCTTTCTTGAAGCCGATAACATATCGGTTTCCTTTTAGTTTACCCTATCTTATTTTTAGTCCCTCTCCATCATAATCGCAAGCGATGACGCATTGTGCAATCTGCGACGGCTGCGCTGTCCTAAACAAATAAACTATGTTTTATTGCACTCCGTTCGTGCGCCTAATGCTTATCGCGCTGCGAATGAGGGAGAGGGTCATAATTGCATCCTAAGTGGTGCATATTTACTTATTTACAAAACGCAATCTGAATGTTGCACTTTGTCCTAGCTAACCAACTTCTATTTCCTATTTATGGTTTATGATAAGCAATAACATCGTTGGTGGGCCACAAGCATTTTCTGATCTAATCTATACAATGAAAACAAATACTTGTGTTTGCTTGCCCTTATAGTTTGCCCTCGATCTGCCGGGGTCTTATTTAAATATATATTTTATTTTACAGCCTATCTGTCCGCGACATGTAGTGTTTTCGCCGCTTCTGTACTCAATTTATCTAACTTCAGTTGGTTGCTAAAATAGTCATGTTGGGTGTTCCAGTGTAATCCTAGAACCTTTTCTACTTGCGACTCTTTGTCGTCTATATCTTTCTTGCTTGAATCTAGTACCCGATCTTGTGGAAGCGAGTTGAGAAGAACTCGACTGTTTGATACGAAATTCCTGATGAAGAAACCTCCTTTGTCGTGAATGGTAATTACATCGTTAACTATTTTAGCTTATTCCGAATATGGATGTTGTCGCGTCCGGTCCCGATAACAGAGCAGGATTCAATGAAACTCCTTTCACCTCTGCCTCTGCATCAAACACCAGGCGAGGCTTTTTCTTATTCGGATTTATAACGATGAAATGAGGCAAGTAATAAACTTTTGGTTTCGGTGTTGATAATTCCGTTGCAGTCAATTTTCTGGCATATCCCTTTGCAACGTATCTATTGAAGTTATTAATTGTCCATTTTTGAAGTTCCTGATATTTGTTTAACATCCGTTCCGTCACGAGTAGTCGTCTAAAAGCCTTTTGGTAGCTGTCGGGAAATTGGAAATTATCCTCTTTAAAGAGCATCCCGATTTCGTATCTATTCCCGACGTATTTCGAAGTGCTGTTGATAATTTCTTCGGCTATTTTTTATTCTTTAGATTTCGGGAGATTTCCTATTGGTTTTACTCCAAAGTCTTCGGTGCCGAAGTATTGTCTCATCATGTTTCGCATTTTATCTTCCTCTTGTATGGCCATGACATAATCTTGTGCTCCGCTTTCTTTGAGCATGCCGAAAATAATCCATCCAAGTTTTGTTCTCATTGCCATAGGGGCATTTTCGTTTCCCATTCTTTTTTCCATGGGCATCAATAAATGTGAAATATCCAAGCCGATCAAAATAGTTGGACGAACCGATGAATAACTTTCAATAGGTAAGTCTCTCAAATGATCAAATTAGTTTTTCATCAAAATTCATGTCCAACGATTATATTGGTAATTGAAGGTTATTTATGCTGCGAACTCCCCTAAGTGTGAAGAGTTTCTTTGAAGGTCCTGATATAGAGACTTGCACTCGTCTGCTTTCAGATTCCGCTGTCACATTTTGTGTCCATGTTAGTTCAAGTGAGTTCGTGCGTCCTTCAAGGTGGAGTTCATTCGGAACCTTTTCCTCAATTAATGTTAAATATGATCCGGCATCCAAAAACGCATATGTATCAACTTCACGTCCGTGGTTTCTAAGTGGTTACTAAGTGTCACTCCCAATTTGATAGAATATGTTGCTCCTGTATGCTTGATGACAGTTCTTTGTTTCATAGCCTGAAGTTTGTTGTTCACTTTCTGGAGCCTTCTCACCATCTTTTATCGTTGCAGACTGATTTGAGCCATTATTGTATCCGGTTTATTTTGAAGATGCAACCATCGGCTATGCTTTTCGCGGCACTGGTTAATGCCACACATTTTTGCTCGTTCACAATTCTTTAGTTGATGATACATTCCCAAACACCCAAAGCATAATCGCTTCTGGGTGACGAGTTTTCTGCTGGCTTCAGAATTCATTTTTTTTAATATATCACACTCGTAAAATTTGTGATTTTCTTGGCAAGCCACACATTTATTTTTCCTGTCGTCTTGATGAATATTCACTCTCATTTTCTTCTCGGTGCTTTGTGTTGAAGGATTGAGGAGTCTTTGCATTCTTGCCAGTGGCTTCAGCCACTCGTTCAACATGTCTAGATCTTTATATTGATGATTTCCTTTACATAATTCTTCTGCCCATTTGAGCTGGACATTCTTGGCAGTTTTTTGATTATTGAATCGACCAACGATGGTCGTTCAAGTAGTTATTCCGATCTATAATTTTGTTCGTACTCACTAGATTATCTAGTGCGTCCGATGTCTCCACTAATACGTTTCTGTTTTCCTTCCGAACTTTCATTAATTCATTTAATAGTTCGTTATAAATCAAATCTGGGCGTCCGTATGTCTCCTCCAGACGTTCCATGATCTTCGTTGTGTTTCCAGGATCAATCAGAAGTTGACTTATGCACTTTGCTCCTCTCTGGAGCCACCAATGTTACGCGCGTTAGAAAGTCTCCCCGCGCGAAGGTTCGGGCTCGCGAGACTTTGTTAACCAACGAAACTGGAAGTACCGACGTGGTATTAACTGTTCTATGGCGGACCAATAAACGCACTTAGATGAGCTGATACTCGGCCTTTCTCGCTTCCTTCTAGTTGCCTTGCTATTAAGAAGGCCTAGGATACTGGAAGGGAGAAAAGAGTTTCGCTTTTCTTAGTGTACTGGTTAGTTACAGTAGATTCTCTTGGCCTGATCCGACTTCTAGCTAGATTCCAAAATGGGATCAAAGATGAACTTCTGTATAACCAGAGGAGTTTCGGGGTTTATCAAACAGCAGTTGATATTGAACTGAACTTCATTCTAAAATTTGATCTTTTATATACAGAAAATTCTTAATCTAGTTTAAAACTGAAAAGGGAGAGAAAGATCTCTCCGCTTGAAATGCGAGGGACTTTTCCATCTACTTATATTTCTATCCTTCGCTTGTAGTGCTAGGCTATGCGTGTAGCGCGGGTCTCAATATAAACAAGTGCATTATGCTTATACTTTAAATGCCTTGGTTAAGTGATATAGCTTGCTTGCGCTTGCAGATGGGTCCACTTCCATACTCGGAGAATTTTGCCGCTGGATAATTGGCATGTTGGTGCCGGTGCCATCGAGAGAGTTTGTTTAGCACAACAATTGGATGACGGCGCAATATTTGTACAATGAATGGAGTGGACTGATTGAAGACCCGGCGCCCGCAACTACACAACGGTTTATTGGGAACCTGTGTTTTTGGGATAGCTCCGGTTGTGGAATTGTGATTTTTGACGGGATTTCTTGTGTACTGCTAATTATTCTCCCCTAGACAAAGTCTGATGGCTTCCTTAAGTGTTTTGCGTGTTTGAGCTCGTATTATGAGTCATATAAGTTAATTTTCTTTCTCTAAGATAAAAGAAAAAAAAATTATTTTTACTTTAGAGCTATGCTCTACTTTTTACTTAAACTAAACTTAAACTTGAACTAACTAGAACTGACTCTACAATCATGGCCCTGCTCTATTTATATTGATTTGGTGATGCGTCGTTGTGAAATAGCATGATGAAATCATGCTATCGATTTCCTGGGAAAGTTCCGTTCTCGATAATCCGTCTGGTCAATGTTTATGTCTCGATCGCCCGCCTGTCCGCTGGGTGGCTAATTTATGATCTTCTGCACTTTGTCTGGGATGATGTTTATGGGTGGCTATGCTGACGCTGCGCGATAATGAAGTCATCTCGGTGTTAACTTATAGGCTCCTTCAAACTTGCTACAGATACTCTAAGGCCTATGTACTAATAATTTTGCTGTTTGGTGACTTGTTTCGTTTAACTGCATCTGATTCGCGCGAAGTGGAATAATATTTGAGACCTTGTCCTAGAACACCTATATTCCGTTTGTTTGAACAAGTTTGAATGAATCTCTCTCGTTGAAGACACTTCGTCACGCTTTTCATTTAAGTGGGCTATGAGACTTGATTTATCTTGTATATATTTTTGTCTGCATTATGGCATTTGACTCATATTGCATTATTAATTATTCACATGTGTTCCAGTTTGTTCATACTATTTTCTTTTCACTCGTGTTGGTTTAAATGTTGAAATGGTAAATTTTGACCGCTTGATGTACCCCTTTATCCTTTTCCTGCTCATTACTTTGATCACTCATTTCACTCCATGCGGCTTGTAAAAGATGCCCAATACGCAAACTCGGTTGATGCGAAGGAATCAACCTAGCGAATCTGGATTGACACTTTACTGGGCTGAAGTAAGAAAAAGTGTCGAGTGAATTACCCTTGTTCCTGGAACAAACTGAATTGACTGCCTTCGCACTAATTCCCTACGGAACGAGCCACGAACGGAAGCTAACCAGTGTTGTTCCTTTCAACAAATTGAACTGTCTGCCTTCTCACTAATTCCCTACGGAACGAGCAACGAACGGGAGCAGAATCAATCTATTAAATATCAACTAAGCGGGAGGATCAACGAGTACAAGATCTTCACGAACTCCGAGCGCTAATTATACAACTATTGCTGCGGAAGTTGGAAGACTTGAATCTGAAGAACTCTCGTCAGTCGATTCAATAGGAAGTTTCGGATTTAATCGTACGACACGAAAGACACGAAAGACTACTTACTTTATTCAGAGAACCTTGGGTTTTCATACAATTTTATCCTATCCTAATTCAAGTCTAAATTCAAATCTAACGTGTGAAAGAAAGAGAAAACTATAAACGTTGATACTCCTTTGCATATAAGTCCTTTACCTATTGCTTAGCTGTATTTCACCACATGCAACTCCTGGCTAAAGCTTATCTTTCCCACTTGAACAGCGGCTTCGGCTGTCGCAGGGAGAAAAATTTATAGTTCGGTTTATCGCTGCCACCAATATATCATTTCGGTTTTGTCAGTAGTGATTAAACGAGAGATAAAGAATATTCTATTTGCATATTCATTTGCGAATATCTGAGCGTATTGTGCAAATTAAATTTACCCTACACAAATTAACCTGAACAAAGTAGAATGACGAAAGTGTGGTAATAATTCACCACACTCGTTATTGCATCGAATCGGCTTTTTTATTTTGTCTACTCGAAAACATATCACTCTAATATACGAGGGCGGTCCGATAAGTACTTAGCCTACAAAAAAAAACAAAAATTTTGGAATAGCAGCATTCTCAACATAGTCTCCTTTTGGCTCGATACACTTGACCCAGCGATGCTCCAACTTCTTCAGTACAGCTGAAAAATACGTTTTCTCGAGGTCTGCAAAGTTTGGAAACAAAAAAAAGTCGCGTGGACCAATTCTGGGGAATACGGTGGATGGGGCAGCAGTTCGTAGTGCAATTCGACCAATTTGGCCGTGGCGATGGTGGAATTTCCATTTTTTCTAAGGCCCGCTTCCACAGCCGGTCAAAACAAAACTACAAATCCGATTCGGCTGAAATTTTGACAGTAGCCGTTCACGAGTAATCACTCTTGCGATACTGATACCGTCGAGTGCTGAGGCTAAGTATTTATCGGACCGCCCTCGTATTTGATCTGTATGACCCTGTAGTCTGTAGTTATCAACAAGTTATAACTAGATGAATATCCGATCTATAAATTTAGAAATGTAACAATCCTAGTTTGTTGTTATCGTTTTAACGAAGTGTCTGTAAATTCCAATATTATTGTATCCAGGGACGTATTTAAAAATAAGATTAGTTGATCTGTCTGTACGACTTGAATTAAAATTAAAAATTAAAAAAAAATAAAAATACAGAAAAAAAATGTGAAACAATTAACGATAAACCGTAATCGAAATAAACTGAACACCGCCCAGCCTTGTGTAATCAGATTAAGATAAATATATGTGATTGTTTACTCTCAATACTGCGATCAATCAGTGTTTTCTTGCATCCGAAATATCCGTTATATTTGGTTGTGTGTTCGCTTACTATCGAACGATCCGTGATTTCAAAATCCCAGTGTTTTTCGCCTGCTTCGTGTGGGAGTAGTCAACCATTCTCATTGTGAAAGTTTCGGGGATTCGAGCTTTGAATAATCACTAACGGTGCCGGCCACGTCCTCACAGTCACCAGGGGAAGGGAAGGAATGTAAGTATTTATGATATTCACTCTATAAAGTAGTTCCCTTGCGATTATCATGGGAAGGATAGTTGTTAGTGGGTCAGGATTCACCGAGGTAAGTGATGTGATTATATAAACACGAACTGTCGACCGCTCGATGCATCGAAAATCCTAGAATCTCATGTGTCACAATACGCGACAGAAATTATCTCCTCAATAATCAATCAATCGGGTCGGTGATCCTATTATTCATCGTGCGTCCTCTTCATTCGCAACGGGGGAGAGTTGTCTTTCGCATACCTGAGAAGGTAGCCGAGAGAACTGCCTTGAAATAATCGACTTGGCTATATATTCCGTTAAGTGCGCTACACATACACCGTCCCGTCACCGTGAAGTCAACGTGAAGCATTGAAATGTCAAATATTCCTCCATGGAAATCGTATGGTAGCATTCCCATACACAATCACCGGCAACTTTGGTGTCGGCAAAGTAGGTCCTAGAGAATAGTTGACGGGACGGTGACGGTGACGCTGTATGTGTAGCGTACTTTATTCACCACGCGTAAGCTTTTTATTGCACCCGTGACCGATCATATTCGCTTTCTTCACAACTCCTTAGTGTTCCAATTTATCCGCTTATTCACACCTAACTGCAATCCGCTATGTTTTGACGTAGAACTACGTCTTACATTAAGGGTGCCAAAGCAGAGAACAGGTCACGTTTTTATGAAATAAACTTAACGTTAATAACTATTTTTGCCGCGAACAGATTTTGGCGAATCGGAAATTCCCTAAAATTTGTTTGATTTTCTATACATCACAATCCACTGGTGTGAAAATGGTTGAAATTCATGAAAACTATAAGCGTTTCCATTTTCCCATACATTTGTTCTGCTGATTTGTGTGCTTTCCCGAACAGAGCTGACAATAACGAGCAACGAAGGGTGAATCATAAGATATAATCTCCGTGAACAGAAGAAAGGAAAAAGAATGAAAGGGTATATTTACGTAGAGTATAAACAGTGGATCTCGCTGCGGCAAACTTTCAGTATCGTTCTGTTTTCAAAGCAATGAACATCACTTGTTCTTCCTTGTTTTGCGTCATCACATGCCTTAGTTTCGGGTTGAGCTGTGAACGCGACCAAGATATTCATTCGCTGATGTCTCTGGCATTGCAATTATTGCATCAAACTGACGCCATTACATTAAGGTTCTAACTTACACAATTGTGTGGGGAATCATCAAGCTAGGCTACCGTTGGCTCACCAAGAAAATAAATGTTCTGAAATTTGATCTGTGATTTAGTTTCGCATGGCGGTAGCAAAACTCTCTCCACCAAGGATGGTAACTTAGCTGATCTAGACCGGCAATACTAACAGGAAGGGCTTCTGTTAAAAAATAGCGCAAAACAGAGATAAGTATGTGTATATTTAGTTGCTTCAAGCCATCGAAATATGGATATTCATGTGCGTACGCGCGTGTTTCATAATCCGTACGTAAAAGTAGTGCGGGAGGGAAATATTTGCGTTAGGGTATTAGTATAAATCTCTGCTGAGGCAAATATTCAGTCTATTTCCAAGCAGTTAACATTGTTCGTTATCCGTCATCATAAAAGCATTGTTGGCGCCTTTGACATTGAATTCAATGAATTGAACAGACGGTATGGCGAAGCTTGCGTTAAGGTTGTGCGCCAAAAGATATTTGGGGAATACCAAGCAAGCTTGAATGTCGTGCTGGAATGATATAAGTTATTTGGGTTCGCGTGCCAGTCGCAAAACTACTTTCAACTATGATTGCATTTGCGCTAATCTTGATCATAATGAAGCAATGCAACTCTTTTCGAGATTAACAGAAAAAGTTTATTTCATTTATTTAGTCACCAAGAAAGTAAATGTCGTTCTATAAATTTGTATGTGATTTGGTTTCGCTTGCCAGTAGCAAAACTTTCTCCACTAAGGATGACAGCTGGAAAGCATGGAAAAGTAATGCAACTTTTTTCGAGGCCAGTAATATTAACAGAAGCGTTTGTTTTGTTGTTTTCATGCGGTGCCAAAGTTAGTGATGAGATGTGGAATAATGGTGCTGGTACAACAAGTATAGAATCGGCTGTAGCTGAGTCTATGTCAATTGCGAAAAAGGCCACCGGAATAGTGTTCGAGATAAATTTTCAATGCATTGACATGAAACAAATTGCGACATACGATCAGCTAGTATATTGTCCTATTGTTCTGCGATGGCGAGAATGAATCATCAATCAATTATCGTCAACTGATTCTACAATAGAAAAAAACAGGAAGTGGGTTATATCTGTAGTATAACCGCAAGGGTGACGTAGGACTATCTTTGATTTAGTGATCATTCGTTCTTAGTTGCTTCTGAATCAATTCTGAATGAATGAATATATGAATATCTGGGGGACTTCGAAAACGAGAGCGTTATGTTGAAGGCACAATATTCAGCAAAAAAAGCAATCACACGAAAGTTGTATAATACATAATACATTGCTTGTATTGTGATATGATTTGTATTCCATTTCCAATAGACAGAACAACTGTTGCATCAAATCAGTCTACATATTTTTTGCGAGAAATTGTTTTCATATTTCTCGTTTGAGAAATTGTTGAGCAAACATCGTTTGGCAGTGCGCGTAGAACGGGAATTCCTTTTTAGGATTCATTGCACCTCTAATAAACTGCCGAAAGACGTGGTCTTACGTTGGTCGCACTTGATTGAAAAATCACAAAACCAAATGTATATGGTCGCAATATTATATGGATAGAAAACATAATAAACTGTTTCGCTTGAATGTAATTTTCAATTCCAAGGGAATGAATGAATGCGTTTCAGGTCAAGTCAGGCCAGGTAATGAATCCCTCGATCCCTCGCCGTTCAGCTCGTCCAGCTCGTTCAGCTCGCTCAGTAACGATGTTGTCTTGTCGATGTCCTCACGAAAAATGAATGCGTTTCACCACCAGAATATCGCTTAAGTATGCTTTTTGTGCGTGATTGAATCAAGAGAAGGTGTGGTTTACGATGGCAATTTGGAAGGCAAACTAGAGGGGAATGAACTCTCTGAGTTTGAAACTTTCGGCAACTGAGCAATAATCGATTGAAAATTATATAATTTTTACGATGCGAAACATTTTCCGTTGCGCGCGCATACAATATTGGATACGAAAATTTTCTACTGATGGGGAAGAATAATTTTCAGAAGCTTTCCTGTTAATTGCGATTGATTGAAAAATCACAAAACCAAATGAATTTGGTTGCAGTGTTGTATGGATAGAAAACATTAGAATAAACTCTTTCGCATCAATGTATTTTTCAATTCCCAGGGGAACTGGCAGAGTATTTTTCAGCAACGATTAGTTCTTTCCAGATTTTACTCGATACTCGAAGCCCACCAGTGGTTAATGCTAACTCGATAACCACCTGTTAATAGCACTTGATTGAAAAATCACAAAACCAATTGTATTTGGTCGCTGTGTTATATGATTAGAAAACATTAAAATAAACTCTTTCGCATGAATGTATTTTTCAGTTCCCAGGGGAACTGGCAGATTATTTTTCAGCAACGATTGAATCTTTCCGGAATTTTCTCGATGCTGAATGGCACCCAAATGAAGAGTTCCGCGCGTGTATGTGTGTGTGTGTGGCGGCTGCTCCGATCTCTTCCCGGGGAACCGTTTGTGGCATCACTCTCCTCCTGATGGATTCTCTTCTGGCCTAAGGTGCACAAACAGGCTCTTGGTGACACCGTTCATCCGCGCTTTCATGATAAACGAAGAGCTTCACCACAACAGCGACAACATGCTCCAATCGCTGTTCAATTATAAATGAGTGGATTTCCGAGCGGCGCTCGCTTATATACCGATTGGTGATTTCAATAGCCTGTTTTGAAAGCAATTTTAATGCTATTGAAACAAGTTTTTGGATGAAAAAGTAACAAGTATATAACGCGTAGACATTTTATCTTTCGAATGAAGTGTGTATCATACCATTTCGTTCAGTTGTTTAAGAGCTATTAACGCCCAGAATCTCGGTGTCCGGCGTAACACTTTCGTTTTCGTAACTTTGATTTTACACCCCGGTATAGAATTGAAAAACGTAGTCCTACGTCAAAACCATTTCAGGGTGATCAAACTATTCTACTGAATAGTTATTTTTAAAATTTCGCAGCATTACAAAATAATATCCGAAGTTATTAACAAGCGACTTATATAAAATAACAGCGTAGTTCTACGTCAACAATGCGGTCGTGTCTTGGACACAACCTCCTATAATTTTTTGTTTAAATTCGAGAAAAAGTTTTATCAACAAAATGTTGTTGTTCCGTACATATTCCTTCATCTTCTCGATTCGCACTTCCATATCAAAGGAGAAATCATCAGTAGCGTTTGATAAACTTGAATCTTTTGTGTAACTTTATGTAAATTGATTTCCGGGAGAAGCGTCCGTTTGTTCAACATCTTTATTGAGCAAAATTAACGCGCTTTCTGGAACAAAACACGGCAAAAGTTATGACTATTTAGTTAGTTTTTTCCTCGGGTTAAATTTTGTGAGAAAAAAATGAGTGGGTTATATCTATGATATAACCGCAAGGTTCACGTGGAACTACCTTAGCTTAGCAATCATTCGTTTGTATTGATTAAATTCTTGATTGAATGAAACAGTTTCCAAATTCAATTGAGTTCAATATATTTGCTCTGTGAGTGAAAAAAATGAACAAATGCCGTGTTAAGTCAATTCATTTATTGTGATTGATTGTTCTTCGTTACAAGTAAATTTAATGACGAACCTTTTACGTTTGGTATGATGACTAGAACAAAATATATGTACGGAAGAATTATCAAACGTTTGATGAACCAGCCTAAGGCTGAAAATCTTTCCAATAAAGACAAAAAAAAATTATCAAACGATTATTTTATTTTACATTTCCCTCTGAAGTTTACATCCCAAAAGTGTACATACTTCTCGAATCTCGAATTTGCTTGAAACTGGGAAGTTCATTCGCTTCTAGTGGCTGCACGATTTTCCCAGGTTCCTAAGTTTAGAAGATCATGTTAGGACAGACATATTCCACTCTGCACAAAGGCAAGCGAGGACAAAAGTACTCGCAGTTTGCATTTATTTGCAGAGCCGATTTCCCCAGAAACCTCGGTTTTGAAGTCTGTGTTAGGGAAACACATTTCAATCGGAACAAAAATACCCCCGATTTGTATGAATTCGCAATGCCGATTTCCCCACGCTTCATGGATTTGAAGTCTGTGTTAGGGAAACACATTCCAGTCGGAACAAAAATACCCCCGACTTGCATGAATTTGAAATACCGATTTCTCCAGGCACCTTGGTTCAGAAATCTCTATTAGGGAACACATTTCGGTAGGAACAAAAGCTCCCCCTACTTTCGTGTGTTCTTTTTCTTCTTTTTGGCTTTAAGAGGGTTTAAACTTTTCAGTTCACTCGCCTCTAGGCTCTTTCGTGTGCTTGCAATGCCGATTTCGCTGCTTGGTTTTAAAGTCTGTGTTAGGGAACATTTTTCGATGAGAACAAAAGTCCCCCCCTACTTTCATGTATTTGCAATGCCGATTTCCCCAAGGCTGCTTGGTTTTGATGGTTGTGTTAGGGAAACCGTAAATCGGGCCAATCAAAACGATGCAGTTAGGGCGTTTAGATAACGCCTAATATTTTACAGTTATTCAATTGTTTATCTAATGAAAAACAACATTTTGTTAGTTGCGATAGATGCGTAGAAATATTCCCTATCAAGTGATGCAAACATCTCTCCTATCCAGTACGAAATGTTCGAGCTATAAGCATTCGAAATCTTTCATTTTTTCCTGCATGTTCTGTGTTTAGGTTTTCATTTTACCCTCCATATATTCCGGTTAGACGTAGTCCCACGTCAAAAATGAACGGAAAATCGGGGTTGAATCAATAAAATATATAAATTTATTAGATTTTATAAACAAAATGCCGTCATTCTGCACTCTATTTTATCTGTGTGAGTAATTTTCGTGTACGATACAAAAAAAATTATAGGAGGTTGTGTCCAAGATACTACCGCATTGTTGACGTAGAACTACGCTGTTATTTTATATAAGTCGCTTGTTTATACCTTCGGATATTATTCTATAATGCTGTGAAATTTTAGAAACAACTGCTTGGTAGAATAATCTCTGAAATGATTTTTTCATTGTAGAATCAGTTGACGATAATTGATTGATGATTCATTCTTGCCCTCGCAAAACAATCGTATGTCGCAATTTATTTCATGTCAATGCATTGAAAATTTACCTAGAAGGCTATTCCGGTGGCCTTTTTCGAAATTGACATAGACTCGGCTACAGTCGATTATATACATGTTGCACCAGCACCATTATTCCACATCTCATAACTATATCAATATATCTTTGGCACCGCATGGAAACAACAACAATGACAACACTTGCAAGTATCAAATATCATGCTACATATTATTTAGTATTGCCTCAAAGGAATCGCACCTCTAGACATCGTTCGTACAAACTGAGCGTAAACCAAGCGCCAAACAAGTGTTCACCATAGCATGCATACAGAGCCATACATTGGCTTGAAACTACTAGCAATATAAACATTTCTCATCATTTTGCGCTATTCTCAAAAGAAACGCTTCTATTAATATTACTGGCCTCGAAAAGAGTTGCATTACTTTCTCATGCTCGAGATAAGCGCAGCTGTCTCCCTTAGTGGAGGAAGTTTTGCTACTGGCAAGCAAAATCTAATCACATACAAAATTCCAGTATATTTACTTTCTTGATGACTAAACAAGAGAAATAAACTCTTTTTGTTAATAACAACCTCGAAAACAGTAGCAGTGCTTCATTATGATCAATATTAGCGCAAATGCAATCCTAGTTGAAGGCAGTTTTGCGACTGGCACGCGAACCCAAATAACTTATAACATTCCAGTAAGATATTCAAGATGCTTAGTATTCTCAAATAATTTTTTGGTGCACAACCTTAACGTCTGCTTCGCTATAACGTCAGTTTAATGCATTGATGCATTCTCAAAGGCACAAACGAAGCCCTTATGAAGACGGAAAATAAACAATGTTAACTGCTTGGAAAAAGACCGAATTATGCCACGCAGCTTCTACTCTGCTGTAACACCCATCGATGCGAATTCGCTGATGAGTTTGTCAAGAGCGACCACCTTCACCACCAGCGGGGGGAGCTTGATTTTGGTTGCTGCCTGGGTAACGGCGTTTACATTTTCGACCGACGCGCCGAAATCGCCTACTTCGCTGTTGTTCGGTGCGGTGTCCCATTCGCGAAGGCTCGCTTCAGTGCGAGCGCTTTTCACTGCACCAACACCGCGTGCATCATTAGATGACGCTTACCTCGAAATGTTATTGCCCCTGGCAATGCGTTCTTTTTTTGCAGGGCTCGAGCCTGCCTTCCTCTTCTTCTTGCTCATCGCACACTACGCGAATCGTCCAATTTATGACGCGGAAAGAAGAACACACGATACGAATAACGCGAAAAACGAACAGAAAAATCAAACGACGATTTCCAAGTTGGATTACCACTGGTGGGGTCCAATCTTAGATCGAAGCGCAGCGAAAGCAAAGTGAACTGGATTACTCAACAGTCCGATGCCGAATGAAAGTTTGCCTCAGCGAGATCCACTGTTTATACTCTAGGCAAGTATTCCCCTTCATTCAGGTCAATAATCGGTTTCTTTTCCTTTGTTCACGGAGACTTTAAATCCTACGATTTCCCCTCCGTTGGTCGTCGATAAGTTGCTCGTTATTGATAGCTCTGATCGGGAAACACTCAAATGGACAGAACAAATGTATGGGAAAATAGAAACACTTAAAGTTTTCATGAATTTTAACCATTTACTAACAAGGGGATTATAATGTATGGCATATTAAACAAATCTTACGGAATTTCCGATTCGTTTAGTATGTAAATCGTTATTAACGTTAACTTTATTTCATAAAAACGTGACCTGTTTTCTGATTTGACACCCTTAATGAAAGACGTAGTTCTACGTCAAAAATATAGCTCACCTGTAGTAACGAGTGTTCAATATAAAATAAGAATGATTTCAATACCTTTCTGTAAAAAAGTGAAGAGCGTAAATTTTTTTCTCACCGAGAGAATTGCTCTCTGGGTTTCCTTAGAACGGGTTGCTCGTTTCTTTTCACTCGGGTGCTGTCGGTTCGATCAAATATGGCGTCGAAATAACAAGCACTTCGCGAGCACATTGTACTGTTCTTCGAAACGCGTGAAAGTCAAGAAAAAAAAAAGTTTGCAGTAGACCACTTTGGGGACGAAAATGTGCCGGTGAGCACTGTTTACCGGATCCTGGCATCCCGGAACGTCGAGCAGAAAACCGGTAGTGGCCGTCCGGCGAAGATCATGACGAAAAATAAAAAGTTGATGGGTCTGAGCCGGGGGGCACGGACGGGATCTTGACATAGGACTGTGATTATGTGTAGTTATTCCATTTAAATTGAGTTTTTTCATTGTTCAAAATATGTATTTTTGTCTTTTTTGATACATCAAATGAAGGCCCTGAAATAAAACCGTTTCCTGTATGAACTTGTGTCCTTTATGAGATAACATGGTAGAATCCGGAACCATATTCTGTTCAAAAATGTACACAAAAATACCATTAAAGCCATTACTACTCTTTTCTTCTGCTTATTCAATTATGCAGAAGAATACAGTAATGTCCAGTAACTCCTATCCCTACCTACCTCTGGTGCCGGCTGGGGTATGGGTAACCATAGTGAAGATCGGGTAACCAACCCCGGTGGGATCTTGGTCGTATGCTGACAGGGAAGGAAGCCCCCTCTTCTCCCCTCCGGAGGGTGAAGCTTTCTCATATAGTGCGCGTCTGTTCTCCATGGTAGGAGCGGCACACGACAGCGTCTGACCCGAAGCGGGCGACTAAACCAAGAAACGTGTTGTCTCGAACACTATAGCTAAGATGGCAGCCCCATCACGAGACTCGGTAGCGTGGCCCTAGTAAGGCAACCTACCTAAAATAACCTACTACGAATACTCAATTAATTACGACTCGGAACATCCGGCATGGACCCAGGCAACGAAATAAGGACATGGAATGGAAGCTTGGTACCTGGAACTGCAGATCGCTAAATTTCGTGGGTGGCGACCGAATACTGCTCGAGCAGTTAGAACCCCACAAGTTCGGTATCGTGGCTTTGCAGGAAATCTGTCCCAAGGGTGAGAAGGTGTGGAAGATCCGCGGTGATAAGGCCCAGTTTTACCAGAGTGGTGGGGCTACCAACGAGCTTTGTAGTGTTGGGCAAAATGTTGGATCGCGTTATTAATTGGAAGGCGATCAACGAAAGGATGTGTGTACTGAGGATAAAAGGCCGGTTCTACAAGGCCGGTACTCACATCATCAACGTGTACTGTCCGCACGAAGGCAGACCCGACGACGAGAAGGAAGCGTTCTATGCGCAGCTGGAGGCGACATACGACAGCTGTTCACCACGGGAAATCAAGATCGTTATCGGGGATATGAATGCCCAGGTTGGTAGGGAAGCAATGTACAGACCGGTGATAGGCCCATGCAGTCTATACAACGACACGAACGACAATGGCCAGCGGTGCATCAACTTCGCAGCTTCCCGAGGCCAGGTGATCAGAAGCACTTTCTTCCCCCGCAAGGATATTCATAAGGCCACTTGGAGATCATCTGACCAACATACAACATACCAAATTGACCACGTCCTCATCGAAGGCCGATTTTTCTCAAACATCACTAACATACGCTCCCTGCGGCAAAACCGCCCTCCACGGTTTAACATTCGGCAGTTAAAAGACCCGCAAGCTGCCGAGAATTACGCGCGCCTGTTGGATGAAGCACTACCCTCCTCTAGGGAGCTAAATGCTTCGAATCTCGAAGACGGCTGGAGTAAGATTAGCTCTGCCATCGAAGAGACCGCAACCGCGGTACTAGGCGAGGAAACTACGAGCCCAAGAAACGACTGTTTCGACGGGGAGTGCCAGCAAGCGATGGAGAGAAGCAAAACAGCTCGGAATAACTATCTAAGGATTGCCACGAGGGAGAATTTGACCAAATATCGACGAGCGCGGAATAAGTTGACCACGATACTGAGGCGAAAAAAGCGCCAGCAGGAGGACAGGAATCGTGACGAATTAGAACAACTGTTTCAGGCTAATGATACGCGCAAGTTCTATGAGAAGGTGAACCAATCTCGTAAGAACTACACACCGAATCCTGACATGTCTAGGGACGAAGAAGGAAACCTGATTACAAGCGAGCGTGATGTAGTCGACAGGTGGCAGCAGTTCTTCGATAAGCACCTCAATAGCGAGATAACAGATGGAGGCGCAATGGAAACCTATCTGGGAGTGCCTTCAAACGATAATGATGTCCCAGCCCCCGACCTCCAGGAGATCCAGCGAAAAATCGGGCTGCTGAAGGCAAAAAGAGCCGCTGGAAAAGACCGACTTCCGGTTGAACTCTATAAACACGGTAAAAAAAAGTGCAACGGCATTTTATTGGGTAATATCCAGGATTTGGGAGAAGGAGAAATTACCGGAAGAATGGATGGAGGGTATTGTTTGCCCCATCTTAAAAAAGGGCGATCGGTTCGAGTGTGGCAACTACCGCGACATAACGCTAACTAACGCCGCTTACAAGGTGCTCTCCCAGATTCTAACACGTCGTCTATCCCCGATAGCCAAAGACTTCGTAGGGCAGTACCAAGCGGGCTTCATGGGGGCCCGCCCCACTACGGACCAGATTTTTGCCCTCCGACAAATCCTCCAGAAATGTCGGGAGTACAACGTGACCACATATCACATATTCATAGACTTTAAGGCAGCTTATGATACAGTCGATCGAGAACAGCTATGGCAGATCATGCACGACTACGGTTTTCCGGACAAACTGACACGGCTGATCAAAGCAACCATGGAGCGAGTTATACGTTATACGTATACGTTCGTGTTTCGGGGGCACTATCGAGCCCTTTTGAATCACGCAGAGGTTTAAGGCAAGGGGATGGACTATCCTGTATGCTATTTAATATAGCCCTTGAGGGTGTAATCCGACGTGCGGGCATCGAAACGAGGGGCACGATTTTCAACAAAAGTATCCAACTCCTGGGCTTCGCAAATGATATTGACTCAATAACAAGAAACTTTGCGACGGCTGAGGCAAACTACGCCAGAACTAAAAGCGGAGGCCAGGAGGATGGGACTACTAATTAATGCGTCAAAAACCAAATAAATGATGGGAAGAGGCTCAAAGGAGAAAACAGTGAGCCTCCCACGGCCAGTGACAGTGGACGGCGATGAACTGGAAGTGGTTGATGAATTCGTGTACATGGGTTCTCTGATCACCGCCGACAACAATACCACGAAAGAGATCCAACGACGCATTCAAGCTGGAAATCGTGCATACTTTGCGCTCCGCAAAACGCTTCGGTCAAGGAGAATACGGCGTCGCACAAAGCTAACGGTGTACAAAACCTTAATAAGACCAGTGGTCCTTTATGGACTCGAGATTGTGACGCTGCTCACGGAGGACATACGCGCTCTGGCCGTCTTTGATCGGAAAGTGCTGCGGACAATTTTTGGTGGAGTACAAACGGAAAGCGGAGAGTGGCGCAGACGTATAAACCACGAGCTACAGGCACTACTTGGAGAGATTCCCATTGTACACCTGGCGAAAGTCGGAAGGTTACGGTGGGCCGGACATGTCGCGAGGATGCCGGACGACAGTGCAGTGAAATCCGTTCTCTTCAATGACCCCGCCGGCACCAGAAATAGAGGGGCTCAACGTGCCAGGTGGCTCGACCAGATGGAAGCCGACTTGCGAGTAACGGGACGCTTACGGAATTGGCGACGAGTGGCCCAGGACCGAGTAGATTGGAGACGAATAATTGAGACAGCACGAGCCACCACGGCTCTCAACTGATTATCATCATCATCAGAAGAATACAAGGAGCCATCATTTATTATTTTTAAATGCAAGTCTGAATTGTTAAGATCTGCATAAATATAAGCCTAAGTCAAATAAATCTATTACTGCAGAAATACATTATAGATAAAAAAAATTGTATGGGGTTGTATCTAGGACACGACCGCATATCTTCGACGTAGAACTACGCAGTTATCCTATGCAATTCACTTGTTTACCACTTCGAATATTATTTTGAAATGCATCGAAATTTTTGTAATGAATTATGTTCTTCGTTACAAATAAATTTGATGAACGTCCTTTTACGTTAGATATGATGCCTCGGACTACCAAAATATGTGAACGGAAGAATTGTCAAACGATCATTGTATTTTACATTTCCCTCTGAAATTATTGCACATCTCATGTTTACGTAGTTCTTGAACCGCGAAATTTCATTTACCTAAAGTATCTGAAATGACGATTTTCCCAGGCTTCTCAGTTTAAAAGTACGTTTTAGGGTAACGTATTCCGGTCTGCTCAAAGACAAGCGAGTACAAAAGTACTCAACACCCAAAAATACCCTCGACTTGCATGTATTTGCAAAGCGGATTTCTCCAGCCACATTAATTTTGAAGTCCGTGTTAGGGAAACATAGCTCAGTGGGAACAAAAATACCCTCGACTTACATGTTATGATGAAGAAGATACCCCCAGGCACATTGATTTTGAAGTCCGTGTTAGGGAAACACAGCTAAGTGGGAACAAAAATACCCCCGACTTGCATGTATATTTTCAAAACGGATTTCCACAGCTACATCGATTCAAAATCAAAACTTAGCAGCTAGAGCGTTTAGATAACGCTTGAAATTTTACAGTTATTCAATTTTTCATCTCATGAAAAATAACATTTTATTAATTGTGATAGACGCGTAGAAATATTTCCTATCAATTGATGCAAACATTTTCCCGATCTGTCAAGAAATGTTCGAGTTATTATCGTTTGAAATACGGGTAGGGTTAGCACACAAATCGGCAGAATAAATGTATGGGAAAAAAGTAGGTTCTTCCAGTTTTAATGAATTTAAACCGTTTTTAGATTAGCGAATTGTAATGTATAGCACATCAAACAAATCTTAGAGAATTTCCAATTCGATTGGTATGCAAATCATGAGAATTCGTTCACAGTGAAAATATATATTAAAGTTAACTTTATTTCATAAAAACGTGACCTGTTTTCTGATTTGGCACCATTCCTGAAAGACGTAGATAGTAGATAGACGTAGCACGAATTGATTGGATAACATACAATACAACAACTGATATATGCCTATTACCGGCAAATGGAGGATAATTCATAATACGCATCGAACTGAGAACTAACGCCCGAATGTAGGCAAAAAGATTGCTTGAGGCGTCTGGGAGGAAAGCAAAAGGTTAGTTCAATCGAATAAACATACCCATTTTAATCATAAAATTGTAACTTTAATCATAAATAACTTTTTTACTATATTTTCTGTTCGTGTCTCAAGAAAAAAAATGCTGGATGAATTTCCTGTCTAATGGTATATAACACAACATATGTCGCAATAACGATTTTGAGTAATATGCGTTTGATAACTCCTAATGAATCGTTACACTTTTCGTAGAGTGACCCCCCTATATAGAAATCAAAGACAAAGTTCTATGTCAAAAGGAATCTCTGAAAAAGTTGTTCGACAACATAGACGGTACGAGTTTGCGTGACGCCGGCCGAAAGTTTCGCTGCTCCCATTCCTACATCCACAGAACCCTCAAGCAGGAGGGCATCGTCTTTCTGAAGAAGACTAGGTCCCCAGAGTACACGGACAAGCAGATAGCGACCGTGGAATCTCAGTGCCGGTGGATGACGAATAATTATAGCGGGACGTCGTTCGTGCTGGACGACGAGAGTAAAAGTCCCAACTCCCGGCAATAACCGGTACTATACCAGCGACATGGCGACAACACCCCCCGAAGTGAAGTGCAAATACAAGCATCTAAATTTACTATCGAGGTAGCCGGCACCATTGGAAGGCCTGTCGGCACAGACACTGTCCCGAGAGCAGCATACAGGAATAATCTGAGAGGTCATGTTGGTCGTGAAAAGTATTTCTTCTCAAAGATGGGTATGAAAAAAAAACTACAGTTTGCTAGGGCATATGTAAACAGACCTAAGTAGTTCTGGAACACGGTCTTTTATACGGAAGAGCCGGAAACCAATCTACTTGAATCGGATGGAATACAGACGGTGTGGAGGAAACCAGAATCAGTTCTCCCGGTTCAGAATTTAGTTCCTACAGTAAAACACGGGGCGGTAGTCAGTTGATGTATGATACATTGGAACCATAGAGTTTATCGATTCTGCGATGAACAAGATGACTTAATTGATCTTCCTAAAACGTAGCTTGCAGTCTCCCGTTCAAAAATTGAGCCTTCATCGTGATTGCTACTTTCAAAAGAATAATGACCCAAAGCAAACTGACGGATGAAACTGATTACGGAGATCTGGTGGGCACTTCCGTCTACAGTGACCAGAAATTTTGCCTCGGGGCCTGCAGGAAATGCTGGACGCCAAAGGAGGACCATACCAAATACTAGGGGATTGATTTTGACATAGAACTACATAACAATGTGATGAGATGCGTATTATGAATTATTCTCGATTTGCCGATAATATGCATTCATCAATTGTCAGACTCAACGGACGGATGAACTAGGAATGATCTTGAAGATAATATTGGATAATTCCCCTCTATAGTCCCAAAGATTTGACATGAGCCTGGCTCAAAAGGTTAAACGTTGATAAAGTTTTTATTAGATTGAAGTTCTTATTAGATTGAAGGTTGTTATCCAATCAATTCGTGCTCAATTCACGTTTTATCTTGTAGGTCTTGCTTCTAATATTTTATGGAATTGTGGTCCAGGATTTCATTATATCGAGAATGTAGTTTGTTTACGTCTTCTCCTTCTTGGATGGCACTAACGTTCCCAGTGGCACTATTCAACGTAGGTATTACTTGCGCCAGTTTTATTAGTTGCACTTAATTGAGATTTCTATGCCGGATAACACGCCTTGATACTAGGATACGCGTGATCACCCGAGCCCCCGGCATGATAATGTGGGACGCTAACCACTCGTCCACGGGATCACTGTTAGGTTACGTAAAAACCCAATTAATGAATTCAACTGGCTGCTGATTTAAAAGATCGAATAGGGTATACTCACGCATTTTTTCAGGATTCCATTTGATGTGCCAAAAAAGAAAAAAATACAGATTTTGAACAATGAAAAAACTCATTCCAAATGCAATTACTACACACAGTCCTATGGCAAGATCCCGTCTGTGCTCCTAGGCCCAGACCCATCAACTTTTGGTTATCTGTTAACATCTCTAAACTGATTTCAATTTTCTTTTTGAGAAAAACTTGAACTGTACACTCAATTTTGCTTCCTAATTGGAGATTTTTTGTTTGTATTTTAAACATGAGGCAGAAATGTGACCATTTTATTTTTTTTCCTATCACTACATGAGAGTAAAGTGGATCGATTTTACGATGAATATGAGCCACGTCCTTACAGTCACCAGGGGAAGGGAAGGAATGTTATTATGATATTCGCCGCCCGAAGGCCAGAAGGGTTGCCTCCATAGCGTGGTTCCCTAGCGTTTATCATGGGAGGGATAGTTGTTAGTGAGAAAGGTAAAAATCAGAATTCACTGCGGTAAGTGATGGGATTCTATGAGATATTTGAACGCGGTTTTCAATCACTCGACTATTTCCACACATTCGAACACTCAACGGCGGAAAATATCCATGGGCAACCTGAGAAGGTCACCGGGAATTTACCTGTATAATAAAACGAACCGGCAACATATTTCGCATTGCGATTATTTAAATTTTCCACACACTTGAACAAAAGGGGGTTGAAAACAACATGGGCAACCTGAGAAGGTCACCCGGAACATATGTCTATAAAAAACGAAAAAACGCACCTCGCTATACACAGTACACCCTTAGAAAAATCCTCGGTCGAAAACTACTAAATACATTTGGTAATGCAAAATTAGTAGAATGTACAAATTTTTTGTACATATTGTCAACAAACCCGCATCCCTACCAGAGATTAGTATATTTTACTCGATAACATTAGTAAGCTTGGATATTCTCATATCTGAAAATTGGTGAGAAAAGCGCGTATTAACCATTTTCATTGTTCCTATAAGGCAATACGGAGGTATAATAAGGATATAATTCTGATACGTGCATTTTCGGCGAGAAAATGTAGCCGATATTGGGCTTCCGAATCATTGTTCTGCTTGACATATGTGTTTATTAGTACGTTTGAAAATGACTATAGATTGGTAGTATTTACCAAAAAATTCGTTATATTTACTAATTATTTCTCTCAGTGCATACATGAACACACACGAAGAAAAAAAATTGGAGAGGTTGTATCCGAGACACGACCGCTTAGGACGTAGGACTATGCAATCTTTTTTTTTAAAATTTGTTGGTTTATCATTTCAGATATTATTTGCGAATACGTCGAAATTTCATAAATAACTCTTTAGTAAAAAGTTCCGGGGACCATGAAAAGGTTTAATTGCTTGCGTGGTTTTGTAGAATCATTCCGAGAAGCAACAATTCTTGCTTACCTTTGCGAGAACAATACACTAATTAGTTATATGTCGCAATTTGTTCTTTATATCAATGCACGCATTGCACTGAGTATTTAATGAGAGGCATCTTCCGTACATCGGCATTCAACAAGCATCAAACACGCGTCTGACAGATGCACACAGTTGCAGCGAGAAAAATGAAACATCGCGGAGTTTACTTCTCAAACATTCTCTTTTCGACACCCCCTTCGTTGTTTCTATTCTAGCGGCTGCATAAGTTGCTCGTTATTGACAGCTCTGTTCGGGAAAGCACACAAATAGACAGAACAAATGTATGGGGAAATGGGAATGTTTCCAATTTTCATCAATTTAAACCATATACAGACTATTAGATTGTAATGTATAGCATATCGAACAAATCTTAGGAAATTTCTGATTCGATTGGTATGCAAATCGTTAAAATCCGTTTGCAGCAAAAATAGCTATTAATGTTAACTTTATTTTATAAAAACGTGACCTGTTCTCTGCTTTGGCACCCTTAATGTAAGACGTAGTCCTACGTCAAAAACTCAAAAGAACTCTACTAGAACTCTAGAACTACAAAATACCTCCTGGAGACATTTGATTGAAAACAAAAACCATCTGGCATTCCTGAATACCAGTAAACATCATACTCACGCGCACATACACACGACAAAGGAGAAGCAAAATATGTAACGCACACCCCTTTGGGTTCACCAAGTAATGCCACAAGCTGATTGATGTATGCGATAGAAATAAAAAAGGGGAAAAACAGGAACTTAGCCTTCCTAATTGAAACTGAACACGTTCGAAAAGTCGGGTCCACTTTCGAAAATTGCCTAATTAATATCATAAACATACAATAGATAATACATATAATACAATGACAACAACTTTACTCAGTCTCCAGCAGGGATACCATTGAAATTATTTTTAAATGAAAAGTTACATCACATAATCTCACATGTATGGCCTCAAACGGACACATGACATTATCTAAACTGGTTACTGGATATCAACATCCACAATACACCGAAGTCTGGAACAATAATAAAAGTCGCACATATACAAAAAAAAATCCATCACGTCATAAAAATTGTTTTAACATTATAGTAAAATAACCAATGACAAGTTTAATTCATTATCGTTTTGAAACAAAAAAACAGGAAGTGGGTTATATCTATGGTATAACCGCAAGGGTGACGTAGGACTATCGTTGATTTAGAGATCATTTCTCGCGTAACTTTTGAAAAGGTCCTATGTAACAAATGTAAACAAATCGAGTTAATGGATGCACGCTATTAGTTTTCTATCATTGAATGTATTACGAAAACAATCGTTCACGTATCTATCTTCTTCATCTTTTTATCGCCGATACAAAAAATATCCAATGTACAGATTCGAATTTTAAGCACCCGGCTGTTACTTCGGACGCCACTTTCCTCCGACGGCCGAAACGCCCGAAGTAACAAAGCAGTCAATACAACTCGCAGTCGTACTTCGGAATTTGTTTCTTACAGGTGTTGTTATCGATTTCAGTGCAATTCAACGAGTGATAACAATAATAATCAGTCTTTAGAACGAAATGCTGATATTTGGATTGTTGTTTATTAGTTAGTTTCAAATTTTTATAGTGCAACGTAATATGTCCAATGTGGAAACGCGGGCAGTCAAAACGTCCAATGTAACATTTTTCGCTCCGAGACTTCAACCTTAATCTCAAATCACGGAACAATAGTTACGATTGGTTTTACGGAGTTATTCTTGACAGCTAGTGGTGAAAACAGCGATAAAGATTGATAGCTTTTAAGACAATTCGCGAAATAATGTTCGGGTCTTCAACTACGTTTTTCTCGAGTTGGCGAAAATGTTACATTGGACCTTTTCAAAAGTTACGCGAGATTTGTTTGAAGTTGAATCTAAATCCATTCTGAATGAATGAATAAATGAATATTTGGGAGACTTCGAAAACGAGAGCGTTACGTTGGAGGCACAAGGTTTTATGCATCCAATATAGGATACGAAAAACCTTGTTCTGAAGAATAATCTTCAGAAGCTAAACTGCTAACTGTACTTGATTGACAAATCACAAACCCAAATGTATTATATGGATATTTTATGGATAGAAAACATTAAAATAAACTCTTTCACATGAATGTAATTTTAAATTCCCAGAGGAACTGGCAGATTATTTTCAGTAACGATTAGATATTTCCACATTTTCCTCGATACTGGAAGCCCACCTGTGGTTAATGCTAATTCGATAACCATCTGTTAATAGCACTTGCTTGAAACATATTTGGTCACAGTGTTACATGGATAGAAAACATTCAATTAAACTCTTTCACATAGAGGGATCGAGTGCCTTTCTCAAGGCAAGAGGGCGGAGGTGGTAGCGCTGGAGTAGAGTAGAGTAGAGTTTTCAAAGGGCCTTTCTCAAGGCTAGAGACGAATGAACTGCAAAAGTTTAAAGTCTCTATAATACAATACCTTCCTTCCTTTCACATGAATGTATTTTTCAATTCCCAGAGGAACTGGCTGATTATTTCCCAGCAATGATTAGATCTTTCCGGAACTTTCTCGATACTGGAAGCCCACCAGTGGTTAATACTAATTCGATAACCACCTGTTAATAGCACTTGATTGAAACATATTTGGTCACAGTGTTACATGGATAGAAAACATTAAAATAAACTCTTTCACATGAATGTAATTTTAAATTCCCAGAGGAACTGGCAGATTATTTTCCGGATCTTTCTCGATGCTGAATGGCATCCAAACGGAAAGAATTCCGCGCGTGTATGTGTGTGTGTGTGTGTGTGTGTGTGTGTGTGTAGCGGCTGCTTCGAGATCTTCCCGGGGAACCGTTTGTGGCATCACTCTCCTCCTGATGGATTCCCTTCTGGCCTAAGGTGCACAAACAGGCTCTTGGTGACACCGTTCATCCGCGCTTTCATGATAAACGAAGAGCTTCACCACAACAGCGACAACATGCTCCAATCGCTGTTCAATTAGAACTGAGTGGATTTCCGAGCGGCGCTCGCTTTTATACCGATTGGTGATTTCAATAGCCTGTTTTGAAAGCAATTTTAAGACTATTGAAACAAGTTTTTGGATCAATAAGTAACAACTAGAGAACGCGTAGACATTTTATCTTTCGAATGAAGTGTCTATCATACAATTTCGTTCAGTTGTTTAGGAGCTATTAACGCTCAAAATCTCGGTCTCCGGCGTAACGCTTTCGTTTTCGAAACTTTGATTTTACACCCCGGTATAGAAATGAAAGACGTAGTCCTACGTCAAAAAATACTACTCTACAATCATGTTTATAATAATCACTTTTCAGTGAAAACTACAATAAAATACAAATAGAAATACAACAATAAAGTAAATGCAAGCATTACACAGAAAGATATATTATTTTACACAATAAACTACAATAATTTTAATTAACTAATTGAAAACGACCTCAACAAATTATTTCCCGAGGGTATATTTTCTTCTCATCAATGCTTGGATGCAAGCTCTAGTACAAAACACCTTGCTCCGAGCCGCTAACTGTTTGTGATCATACCCTTAGAAAAATCCTCGGTCGAAAACTACTAAATACATTTGGTAATGAAAAATTAGTAGAATGTACAAATTTTTTGTACATATTGTCAACAAACCCGCATCCCTACCAGAGATTAGTATATTTTACTCGATAACATTAGTAAGCTTGGATATTGTCAAATCTGAATATTGGTGAGAAAAGCGCGTATTAACCATTTACATTGTTCCCATAGGGCAATACGGAGGTATAATAAGGATATAATTCTGATACGTGCATTTTCGGCGAGAAAATGTAGCCGATATTGGGCTTCCGAATCATGGTTCTGCTTGACATATGTGTTTATTAGTACGGTCGAAAATGACTATAGATTGGTAGTATTTACCAAAAAATTCGTTATATTTACTAATTATTTCTCTCAGTGTAGAGACCAAAGCGGCATAGAAAGACACCACCATGTACAAACTTCGCGTTTGTGTTGTTTTGGTTGATTTAAGCGAAGCACACACACAAGGTAGCGGTAAAGCAAACGAAAAAATAAACAACGGCAAAACGATCTGTGCTGTTACAACTACATCTACTGCTAGCATAAATGGGGCTCGGTGAAAATTGTTCTCGGTTTAACCAAATGAATGGAATTCATGAATTCTGTTGAATTCCGAATCCGAATTGAATTCACTACGCCAGAAGAACTGGCTCGTTACAGATTCACAAACTTTCCGGAGCAAAAAAACACTATCTGCGACCGTTATTTAAAAATAAACGAGGAGCGTGAACGCGTACGTCTATCACCAACCGATGCTCTCGCAGTCTCCTCATGGTTCTGTTTGGGCTATAGATTGATAGCATTAACCAAAAAATTCATTTTATTAATTAATTATTTCTCTCAGTGTACAAACTCATATTCAGTGCAATCAGTGGCGACACAAATGCTTCGTTCAACAATACAAATGCACTTTGCACATTGCGTTCCCTAGACATTAGAAAGTATTGCGGAAGATCAAACCGGCATGACCCAAAGTACATAGAATAGAAGGTAAGGGATATTTCCTGTGTATACACACGGAGAGCGCATGTATTACACACACAACGAAATTAGTAATAAAAAATCCTCAATTTGTTCGAAGTTCTGAAGTTTTTTTCAATATTTCTCGATTTTAAAAGTTCTAAACATCATAAAAAGTGGCAAAATCGCCGGTCGAGTCGACGGTAAACACGATAGTGTACTTGTTTTTCACTGCAAGTAACGTTTTATGTGAATTTCTATCGATTTCATACTGAATAGTTTTTGTTTACTTCAGCAAACTGTTGAAATACCACATTCCGCGATGCCGGAACACAATAATTTCGAATGAGATAAACTAATCGGAGATGTTTTCAGTTATCCCATGCATTCGCTCCTTGGATCGGGAACGAGAACGACACTGCTTCGATATAACCTCTCCACACATTTGTTTATCGGTTTTGCATTATTTCTATAGTACAGGTGCGATAATTTCAACTGTTTTCAATTTTAAAATAATTAAGTATACCACTATTCCATTATTTCGAAACATATTTCGAGACAGTTCTTGTGTTATAATTTAAAAAATTAAAAAATGTTTGAATTTATATGGATTCGATCTATGGTTAATAACTATTTTTTGCTTTTTTTCTTTGCCTACCACTACTTGAACAAAGCAGGGAGTAGACTACCTTCTTATTCTACGTACTTTGGGCATGACCAAGGAAAGTGAAGTGGAAGGTAAAACGTAATGTCAGAATTGCCGTTCGGACGTATCCCGTATGTTTGAATTTATTTACATAGATCGTATCCAAGCAACACTAAACATTGACTACAGTGTCGCCGGCATGCGAGATGAAGAATAGAAGGTGGGAAGATTCACGAGTTTTGGTTGTGTTAAACTTTGATTGTATTAGTAGCCTGGAAGATTGGAAGTTCACATATCAGGCATACCAGTCAGTTACACAAATGTTACAACGTTGAGTGTGTCAGCGAATAAATTTGAAAGAGGATATATAGAAACTAATTACATATTTCCAAAATATATTTTTCGCATTATAAAAAAAACAGAACATGTCACAAACTAAAATGTTTATTTTTTTCTTTGATTTCTTCTTATATCAGAAAGAGTATTCTAATGTCTACTACGTTTGGATTTTAGAGCTTCATGGAAGTTTTTCTCTTGTCAGCAATTGTAATTACTTTTTTCATAATTAGGGTGTTGAACACTTCATTCGTCTAAAACTAAGACACAAGCGGAAAACTTTTCGTCTCAATCTAGTTCATAAGGAGTCAATTAAATTTATTTTTCAAGTGAATATTACATGAAAAAACTTGCAACCTTTTTTCCCATCCACTGTTGAAGGTTTCTCCGTTAAAAGAACAAAAGATAATGTGACTCTGACTTTGTTCATTTACGTTTTTGGTCGACGAACGAGAAGATAAATTGAATTGAAATTATGTTTAGAATACCTCAATAATACTGAAATTTCAGTTTCTGCTAAATTGTCAGTTGGGCTTTTATGATTTTGAACGCTAACATTGTTTTCAAAGCATTCCCTGAATGAATCATATCACATTAGCCGAGCCAGCTGGCGGAAGCATATGCATAAAGGTTGCTAGGTTACTATTTTCAACGACAACTGTTTATTTATTATACTGCTTCAAATATCTTCGACGAAATCAAATGTAACCATATCAAGGCAAGAAATAACATAAACATATCCAAACCTTTCGTCTTGCCATTCCTCATACGTCTTTTCTAAATAATGTAAGCGTAAGGCCGATTCCACATTATCCGGTTTTTTGCAGGGGTATGACTAAAACGTCAAATTCCTCATATTGCCAGTGTACCAATATTGCTGCGGTTCACTGACATTTTGGTTCTGTCAATCACTGTTGTTTACAATTCGATCCGGTTATATAATCGAATAGTGGCTAGCTTTAAACTCCATGTTAAATGTAAACACCTCCATGTGGAACCGAAATATGAAAATCGCTCATGCAGTTAGAAATAAAGCATACTATCTCCGTGATTTCAACGATTTCAATCCTCGCCAATGATATGTTGGTAAACAAATGACGCTATATTGATTTTGATTGGGTAGCCTATATTCAATTCATGTCTAACCCCTGGTTTTTTGCCGGACCGGTTTGAAACCCAAATGGCAAATTTCGACCGTACCCAAAGTACGTAGAATAGAAGGTAAGGGATATCTCCTGTGTCACGGAGAGCGCATGTGTTACACACACAACGAAGTTAGTAATAACAAATCCTCAATTAGTTCGAAGGACTGAAGTTTTTTCAATATTTCTCGATTTTAAAAGTTCCAAAAATCCTGAAAAGAGACAAAATCGCAAGTCGTGCCGACGGTAAACACGATAATATACCGCTTTTTCAGTGCAAGTAAGTTTTTATGTGGTTTTTTTTATCGATTTCATACTGAACAGGTTTTGTTTACTTCAGCGAAATGTTGAAGTACCACGTCCCGCGATGCCGGAACAGAATAATTTCGAATGAGATAAACTAATCGGAGACGTTTTCAGTTATCCCATGCATTCGCTCCAAGGATCGGGAACGGGAACGACACTGCTTCGATATAACCTCTCAACACATTTGCTTATCGGATTGCATTATTTTTATAGTACAGGTGCGATAATTTTACAGTTTTAAATTTTAAAATAATTAAGTAAACTGCTATTTCATCATTTCGAAACAAGACAGTTCTTGTATTATAATTTGAAAAATTAAAAAATGTTTGAATTTATATGGATTCGATCGATGGTTTATTACTATTTCTTGCTTTTATCCTTTGCCTACCACACTTGAACAAAGCAGGGAGTAGACTACCTTCTTATTCCAGGTACTTTGGTCTTAGCACGAAATAACAAATCATCATTATTTCCAGCGGAGGGTTGTGCGCTTCAGGCGCATTGTGATAAGGTAAAATGGATTTTCATACTTATGTTATTTCGCAGCATTTTATTTTTGCAAATTCAGCCTTATTCTTCGATTATTTCTCGGGTTACAGATATGCTTATATTTCGTCATGTAGTGCTGAGGCACGGAATAAAATCGATGACAAAATCAAACAAGAAAATATGGCCTCCGTCTGATGTTTTCAAATGAAGAACGCATCTATAATCCGTATGTAATATTATTTTTTTATTGTTCATTTTAATAGCGTATCCATTGACTTCAATGTTTACGCTCTTGAGAACGATGTTCCGGAGCCACATGTTTAAAATTTAGTATTTGATTTTTCGTATGTGTCGATAATATTTCAAATTTAAAATGGCGTTCAATACAAAACAACAGACTGTCGGATTCGAGTTTCGTTTGCTATTATTTGATGTGGATGTTACCGATGAACGATTTCTTACTGTTCTCAGCATTAAGAGATGTGTGTTTGTGATTGTAAATGTGTTTCGCAATAATTGTGTCCATTTTGGTACTAGTTTTTCAATGTTTTTTTTTGTTTGCTTCCAGACGTGCACTTCCGGATTCCTTCCACCCAATTCTAAGCTGGCTGTCTTAGAAACATAACAAAACAAATTAACTCTTTTTGATTTGATCGATTGGGTTACCTGTAGGCGTCTGCACTTCAATCAGCGAATATCCTGATTTCTCCCTTTCCGCTATCTACTTATTGATTTTGATCGGCGTGTAGAGAAATATTAGAGAAAAGACTCTAATCAGGACCTTGCTGCCACTTATCTTTTATGTGCTCGGAGGATGCCAACATCAAAGCTATCAGTGAGATTTGAAAACTGTACAAGTGCGTACATCTTAGCTGTTTTGATGCATCAAAAACATGGCTTCCTATGAGAAGGCTGACTTAAACGGGACGAGTGCTGTAGCCTACTTCCTGCTGAATTTATGAGGGGCGCCGTTAGTCGACCGCATCGAACCGATTCTCGTAACGTCATCAACGGTGTCTCGTGAATAACGTATAAATCCAAATGTTAAGACTACGGTGAGCATGAGTTGCGTACCGGGACTAACCTATATGGTATCTGTATTAGGAAGCCGAAATGGAAAAGGTGAGATCCAACTTTCCTAATTCGAACTGGCACTAAATTGTAATATGTCCTTAGCTTTTCCAGACATGTATTCCATCCAAGTTGAAGATCGCTGTGACGACGAGTTCCGATGCGAATACGCAGGAGTGAATCCTTCGTGCAAGTATTTAGTTGTAATAATTATATTTGAGACAGCAGCTAGTGTAGGTCAGTCGTGATTACTTATAACATTTCATTTTGCACAATTTTGAACGGGGAACTAAATTTATGTTTGACACGGTTTACAAAAAGAAACAAGTAGAATAGTGGCTAGAGCATTCAGTTTGTAAGATTTCAAATGTGTTCACGAGAAAACGAGGACTGTTATTATTGTACTTGCGTTTGAAAAGCGAAGGCTGATCCGCTACTCCGCTCAAATCTTACCTCGATTGATCAATATACTCAACAGCGCAAAAAATATGGTTAAACCAGAGAGTTGTGGCAGCCAATTTGGTAGATTTCTATTTCAGCTTGAATCCAAAGACTATTTTGTAGAATACGTATGTACAAGAGTGATTCAGTATGTAATCTTATGAAGTAACACTAAGTCCACAATCATTCACTTTGCAAGCTTCGAAGCAAAGGCTCATCTATGCCATGTTGGGCTCATTCTAAACTAGACTCAATAGCCAAATAACCGCATTTTTTCCAATTCATTTATTTGTAAGGCTCAATCGCATGAGCTTTGCGGAGCCACTAATTCATGATTTGTTTTTACAGAATTTCAACTTAAATCTATGTTTAGTAGGTTTCGACCGATTACTCGCGGTTTACCCGAGTTTTAACAATTTTTGTGGGACGGGTCAGGTTAGGGATATGGATATGAGGTATCGTTGTCCCAACCGAGAGTTGCCGCATGCACTGTAGCATTGTGCATAATGACCAGGGATAGCATCTGATGTTCTATTATCTGTCGAGGGTGGGCGACGGTGAGATGAGGGGACAAGACAAACAAACTAATAACGAAAAAGAAAAAAACACAAAAGCATTAAATTCTTATACCTGACCGTTTCACAAACATATAGATCAACTGCATATAGCAGATGTCGCGAGTTCCCAACACGTCTCTATCAGGAACATAGGGTTGTTTTCCTTGGGCCCTAAGGGCATTCAAAAGGTCCTCTCTGGCTGCGTAGTTATCCGTACATTGCCAAACTGCGTGATCGATGTCATCGTAACCGTTTCCACACCGACAGACATTGCTTTGAACAAGATTTATTCTGTGGAGATGCACATCTAGCGAGTAGTGGTTGGACATAAGTCTACTCATTACACTAATGAAGTCACTACTTACGTCCAAACCTTTGAACCACGCTCTCGAAGAAACATTTGGAATAATTGAATATAACCACCGCCCAAGACTTCCAGTGTCCCAATCGGTTTGCCAACTCAGGAGGGAACTCTGACGCAGTAATTGGAAAAATTCATCGTATGAAATCTGTCTATCAAACAATTCGCCTTCCTGGGCACCCACCTTTGCGAGAGTGTCCGCTTTCTCATTGCCAGGAATTGAGCAATGAGAGGGGACCCATACAAAGGTTAACTTATAAGATCTTTCGATCAGTGCACTCATCTGCTGCCTCACTTTTGTGAGTAAATAAGATGGGTGCCTACTAGTTTTCATCGACTGGAGACCCTCAAGCGAACTGAGACTATCCGATAAAATGGAGTAATGGTCTGCAGGCTTGTTGGAGATCATCCCCAATGCGAAGTCGATTGCTGCCAGCTCAGCAACATAAACGGAACAAGGTTCCTGCAGTTTACGGAAGGCGCTCGAATTTTCATTGAAAACACCCATCAGTGAAGTATCTTTTCATGCAATTGACTTTTTGGTACTTTCGGTTAAAAATACGGGGAATGAAATTTGGTCGAAGCTGATCTGAAATCCCAAGTATTGCTTGTTTCATCGACAGATCGTATTCAATTGAGGAACTGCTGATGGTGAAGTGAGCACGGTCTGGAGTAAACGACGGAAGACAAATATCTGACGAAATATAGTGGTAATTAATTCTCATAAACCGAGATTGTATATTTAGCTGAAGAATTTTTTCAAAGTTTTCAATCACAAGTGTGTTCGTGACTCCGCATTTCACCAGTATTCTGAGAGAAAGTTCCCAGAATCGATTCTGTAGAGGAGTTACTCCTGCCAGAACCTCGAGACTCATGTTATGCGTTGAGTGCCTATAGCCAAGGGCTATACGCAGACAATGATATTGAATTCGTTCCAATTTTAGAAGGTGACTTTTAGCTGCTGAGAGAAAGCAGAAAGAGCCATATTCCAGAATAGATAAAATTATTCTGTTCGGAGTTTTCTACTGGAGAGTTTCGGATTGAGGTACTTCACCAGTTTGAGGTATTTACCAGATTGATTTTATTTCTGTCGTTTTGCTTACAAGAAAGTTCTTAGCCTAGTGTATATAATAAATGGTTCAATACTTCCAAGAGAGGGATAGCTATAGTTACGCTATGCTATGTGCCATTCGTTAATAGTAAATAGATGTAGGTCAGGTCGCAATGCGATGCGGAGGGCTGAGCATTGCACTTTGTGTTAATGGTAAACAGATGGAGGTTAGTGAGTCATGTCGCTTAGTGCTAGGGCGCTTGGGACTTCTCACGTTACAAATAATGAGTATGGATTCGGGGAAGGAGAGTGTGTCACATTGGGTGGTTTATGACATGGAAATGGGAGAATGAATGTGTAAGCGTGCGGCGAAGCAGCAAACTCGGTTGCGCGAAGGAATCAACCGTAATGAGTCTGGCTTGCACGTTACCGATTTGAAGTAGAGTGTTGAGTGAAATTATTCAAGAATAAACTGAATAAACCGCCTCCGCACTTGTTCCCAACGGAACGCGTAACGAACGGAAGTGTATCAGAAATATTCCTTATCAATAAATTGAACTAACTGCCTTCGCACTTATTCCATACGGAACGCGTAACGAACGGGACTTAGACAATCTATCGATTTTATCCCTTCGACAAGTTGATTCAACTGCCTCCGCACTTATTCCATACGGAATGCGTGACGAACAGAAGTTGAACAGTTTGCCGACATCTACTACTCGGGAGGATCAACGAGAACAAGATCTTCACGAACTCCGCGCGCAAATTATACAATTATTGCAACGGACGTTGGAAGTCTGGATGCTGCTGATCTCTCGTTAGCAGACTGAAGACTGTGATATATTTCAAGGAACAACACTTGGTCTTAGTTTCGCTTAAGACTACTTATGGCTGCGGAAGGCAGCCTCAAACTACTTCCTTTATTCAGATATGGTCGAGTTTTTATACAAGATTTTTGCTGACATGATATATCTTAAATCTAGGTCAAATATCGGGAATGAAGGAGAAAATTCTATTCTCATATAGTAAAGTTCTATGCGTCACTCGGTCAAGAATTCAGAGCGTATATCGAATGAATGATCCTTTGTTTTAGTTCCAGCCACAGCCGGCCGTTGGTTTTATGATCGTTCGCGCGTTCGCTTATTTTATGGTTTGTTTTGGTTCTATGTTAAGCGGGCGCCCCGTGACCTTCTAAACTATAAATGCTATAGCTGAGCCAAACACATGCTCGCTTCAAGCGATAAAACCTAAACGCTAACTGTTCCAGAAGCTATAAAGTGGCAATGAATGAAAATAGTGAATGATGCGTGATTCTAATCTTGACCTTGATTTTCTACTACTCTCATTGGAATAACAAATTCTGTCGATTTCTTACATTTCCCCTTCCGTAAATCTACCTACTCGATTTACCCTTAAAGAATTTGTAATTACTTAAGTCTAATCCTATCAATTTATTTCTTCTCTCTTTTTTAATTCGTACATTTATATTATCATTTCACAATCTTGGGTAAACTCGTCCGCATATGGGTTGTGTTGATGGTTCTTCCATGGGTATAGCCGTCTCTCTAACTGTGGTAGCGTTGATGTCATCAGTTGGTTCGGTCCCTTGGTTGACCGATGTTTCTCGTAAGTGTCGTACCGCATTCCGGTGCGAAAGAAACGTCGTGAGTGAGTCCCAGAAAGACGCTACCAGTTGCCAGCCGAATCCATATATATCGTATAGGATCCTGCCGTGCATGATTGTATCGATGACAAACTTTATCATCCTGCCGATCATATATAGTCCAATCGCTGTTGATGTGATATTTCCCAGGAATGTAGACCAAGTCATGAGCCGCTTCCAGTATCTAGTTATTGCATCGTCAATTACATCACCAGACACTAAAGCTCCGAAGTTGAATCCTTGATCATTGGGTCGTTGACCAATCAGCACTCGGTGTAGTACGTTTGTTGCCGCTCTGCGATCTCCTTGTTCATAAATCATATCTCTCATCTTTTTTAGATTGTCGGCGTCGTAAACACCGCTCTGCATTAAGTTTGGAAGAGGCGTGTAAGACCATGTTGTTACTATGTCCGACACTAATTCCTCTGGTGGAGTTGTTTCACGTAATCGTCCATCAGTTGTATACCATTTTCCTCCGAACTTGAATTTTGCTGGTATTAAAGGTGTGCAATCAATTTCAATTCCGCGGTTTTGAAGTATCCTGGTCACAGGTGCCAAAAACATTGACCTGTTGTTGTAATCGACTGGTATTTCTTGGAAGCATCTTGTTTCAAATTTTGGCGTCACATAAACTGGTTTGCATTCAATAACATGAAGTACTTCACCAGCAACAACGGCTGTGTATCCAGATCTCTTCATAATACTTGATACAAATTCCGTTGGATTGATTCTTGCCAAAGTCAATTTTGTTTCCAATAGAGCCTTATCAAGCTTGCACATCTCAGTCATAACCGTATTGTATACATCATCCAATTTCTGACCAACGTAGTTTTCGACGAAGGTAATTTTTGAATTGAAGTATGTAAATAAATCATTATTGGATCCTGATGTGGGTTTTCTGACAAATGGTGATCTCATATTTGATAATTCTACAATTAATATCCTGGGATGGTCTGTTTTAAATCCGATGTGTCCACATATATGTGTTTTTTCTGTAGTTTTTATCGAAAATAAATGTCTTTCCGATATTGTGCTATAGATTACGATTTCTCCAATTGATTTTACTTGATTATTTCTTGTTTTATTGACAACACCTTCGAATATAACGAATATAACTATTATTAAAACTTGACCTCTGTTCGTACTGTTTAGTTTCAATTCTTGGATTACTGTGTTATCAGCAAGTGTTACTGCTCCGCTATAATGAGCCTTTCGACATTCTTCTGAAGAAAATTCTTTTACGATGTAAGCGAAGCCGTGTTGATAATCGGAAGTGTGGGAGTGCATACCACAGTGTTGAATGGATCTTTTGATGATGACTTTACATTGAAACACCTTTGTTTCGATTTTTGAATTTCTTTGTAGCATTTGTATTCGAAGTTCCGTTGTTGTTAAGTTTGTTGTTGGTGGTAAGCATGAAGCTACATCCAACAGTGAATATGTTGTCATATTAACTTCCGTGTTAGCACAGTCGTATGCGATCAATCCGTGAGATGACGAACCCAGTACACTGCATCCGAAGAATAACAGTGCTGCAATCAACAGTTGCATGAATGTTAATGGTGTAAGTGTATTTGATTTCCTTATTATTTTTCTTCTCGGTTCATCTTTTTTGGAGTAATCGGTGTATGCCATAACATTTGATGTTTCTGCCGTTAATATAATTGAAGTGCAAGGATTGATTCGTCGTCTCTTTTTCTTGGGTTCATAATTTTCGCGATTCAATTTGTTATTTTCGTTAACTATTTGATGAAGTCCGGTAAATGTGGTAGTTGTTTTGTTTACTTGTTCCGTCGTTTGAACGGAATCCTTGCGTATATTTAATACTGCTAACTTAGTTGCTGGTCGTTTAAAGGTTCCTTTGGCGGTTTTTATAAACGCTGAACGAACTTGACCGTCTTTTCCTTTAATGACTTCAGTAACTCGTCCTTTCATCCATAGACCCCAAGGTAGAGTACTAGCAGTTATCAGCACTATATCGTCTATCTCTATGGGTTGCACTTTATGTGTCCATTTTTGCCGTGGTATTAATGTTGGTATATATTCGTTTTTGAATCGATTCCAAAACTGCCTACTGTAATGATTTACTAGTTTCCATTGAATCCTAGTGAGTTTGTTGTCGTCCATGTTTTGAGGCGGAACGTATTCACCTGCTCGTCCAATTAGGAAATGGAACGGAGTCAAAACCTCCTCCTCGTCTGGATTGCACGGTATGTGCGTTAGTGGGCGACTGTTTAGAATGAATTCAATTTGAATAAGAGCTGCTCGTAGTGTTTCAGGGTAAGGTTTTCGATTACAATCTATCATCTGATATAAATTATCTTTGATAATTCTTATGAGTCGCTCCCAAACTCCTCCAAATTGTGGTGATGCTGGAGGATTAAAAGTCCATGCTATCTCCATTCTTTCAGCTTCGAATTTCGTCATGCGTTCATTTATTTCTTGGACTAACATTTTAAGTTGTTTTTCTGCTCCTACGAAATTCGTTCCGTTATCGCTGTATAAATGTTTGATCTTTCCACGTCGGTTTTGGAAGTTTTTAAGGCACATCAAAAAGTGATCCGTATCTAGTTTTTCAGCCATTTTAATATGTACTGCTCTTGTGGTCATGCATGTGAATATTACTCCTCATCTCTTTTCAATTGATCGTTTTACCACGACTACAAATGGACCGAAGTAATCGACTCCGGTATTTGTGAACGGATAAGCATACAAGTCTACTCTGGCTGCTGGTAATGATGCCATTTGGGGTGGCATAGGCTTGGCCTTCATTATAATGCATTTAGAGCACTCTGCCTTTACTTTGTTGAGAACTGTACGCATATTTGGTATGTAGTATCGTAACTGTAATGCTCCAAGTACTACATTATCTGAACGATGAAAATATCGTTGATGATATTCGGCCACAATCGAATATGTTCCATGATCTTCGGCGGGTAAAATCACAGGATGTTTTGTTGATGTATGCAATTTATTAGCGTTTTCCAATCGACCTCCAACTCTCATTATGTTGTATTCATCGAGTATGGGGGTAACCGCTGATAATTGTTTATTTCTTATATCAACGTAACCGTTTAGTTCGATATCATGAATTTCCTTGGAGAAATGCGTCATTTGCATTTTACGAATTACTACTCTTTCTGCAGTTTGTCGATCTTTGTACGTTATATTGCGAGTAAAATCAGTTTGCATGTTTAATCGCTGGTTTCTCTTGTATTGTAACCAGTCAACATATTTCTTCATGATACAGACCAGATGTATTAATTTACTCCAACTGGAGTATCGTTCCATTCCGATGAACATAGGGTTTGCTTGGTGCATTCCTACCAGTTTCAATTCTTCTGTTGACTCTTTAATTTTTCTTCTTGGATACTCGATGATTGGCCTCTTTAGAAATTGAGGACCCTTTATCCATGTTGACTGTCCTTTAAAATCTTTTGTAGCTTCGTCGGCGGGATTCTGTTCAGACGGTACATAATGCCATTATGAAAGTGTGGAGTTTAACTGGGATGTATGAACGAGTTCCTCATTCTGGGGATGTGATACGGAGTGAAAGTAACAGAGAACTACGCAACGTTTTACGTCAAGCTTACGTCTCGGACTGGCTGTCGAGCAGAGTCCGGGTCGTCATTTTATTCCGATTTCTGTTTTCTGCTTTCTTCACTTATCTTACATAACTTACAGTCTAAAGTCAGACTCTCGAGGGAAAGAACTAAAACACCTAACATGTGTCGCAAACGGAATTGTAAATAAGGAAAAAGACGTTACACAGCAGGGCGCTGCCGATGTTTAACATTTATGGCTAGCAGCCGTGCGGAAACATAAACACGTGGTGTTACAGCATAATGTGTTTTGCGTTTATGGCTTAATGAATAACAAAACAGAACCGTCGGTCGCTTTTAGCGACCTTGAGCGTTTTACGTTATTTTGGGTTTGATGCATTTAATGTTTACCGGATGGGTGGCCTAAAGGTCATATTACACCTTTCCCCTTTTGGAAGATTGATGTAATCAATCGTATGTGTTTGATTTGGGAGTTCGTCTGACCTTACGATTACAAATAATTTCTTATTTATTGGGTACTGTATTTTAATGTATAATAGATATAAAATGTGGTTACAAAGTGTATGGCCCTTTTTTTTTTTTTGGATTTTATTATATTTACAATTATTATATTTATAATTCTTTTGTTCACATATTACGTATGGTGAGGTGTATATTTACATTGCTTGTGTTATGTTTAAATTATCTAAACTATATTTATATAATCTTAATTTTCAATATATATTTTTCAACTATTCGGTACCCCTTTCCTCTTTTAGGATGTAGGTTTGTAGGGTATTAATCTATTTTTATGTACAGTTTGGGTTTTTTGTGTTTTCTCGTTAGAAATAGTCACATTTGGGTGGCTTATGTTTGTGACCTTGAATGGTCCATCATATACTTTGTCTAACTTTCTTCTATTTTCGTTCGTGACCATTACTAGGTCGTCGATGTTTACTTCTAATTGATTCGCTTTCTTACTTTGTACTTCGTTTCGTTTTCTTCTGACTCTGTCTATTATCTCTCTGGCTGTATTGGATGCTTTTTGTAGCTTATATTGCAGTTCTTTATGATAATCATCTATATTATATATTGGTTCAATGTATGATGCTGTATTTAAATTTTGAGGTACGGTTGCATTTGTTCCAAAGATTAATTCATAAGGTGTGTAAGCAAAGTCAGTATGGGGTGTTGTGTTGTAACAAAAAGCATAATAAGGCAACCATTCATCCCAGTCACTATGTGCTTGGTTGACAAATTGCCTTACGTACTCGTTGAGACAACGATGGTTTCGTTCTAGACCTATAGTTTGAGGGTGGTATGGTGTAGAAAAATTGTGTTGCAGTTTCAATAGTGCAGACAGGTTTTCGAATAATTCATTCTTATATTCGGTTCCTTGATCAGTTTGAACTGTTTTGGGAATTCCGTAGATGAGAATACAATTTTCGACAAATGCTCGCGCTATTGTTGTTGCTTGTTTATCAACTATTGGTTTAATAATGACATATTTCGATAAGTTGCATTGTATAGTGAGTGCGTACCTGTTTCCAGAATTGGATCTATTAAAGGGGCCAATTGTGTCAATAGATACACAATCGAATGGTTTTTGGGGTGTTCTAATTTCGGTAAATTTTTCATTGGTGTGGATTGTATGTTTGATTTGTCTGCATTGTATACAGTTTCTTACATAGTTTCTCACGTCGTGTTTCATATTCTTCCATGTGTAGAGTCTACTTAGCTTTTTGTATAGTCTGTTAATTCCAATGTGTCCTCCGGTTGGAGTGTCATGATTATTTATCAGGATTTCTTTAAATTCATCTGAGTTCTGTATCACACGCTTGGGTGTGTACAATACTATTTGCAAGTCTTTTAGCACGTCGTTACAGCTTTTCTTGAAAATCTGTACATTGCATATTTGGAATATAATGCTTGATAGCGCTAGAGCTATCGCACTAATTCTCAATTTTTTGGCCATATTTTCTACTTGTTTCAATACTTTTCCTAGGTTTTCTTCATTATTGCTTGCAATTTTTATTGTTGTCGACATTAATTCTTTTGTACCTGATTTCTTTGTTAGTGCGCACTTAATTTCATGACTTCCTTGATTATTTATGTTTTCGCTAGCATTTGTTCCGTTCGTCTCCAATACGCGTCCGAATTGGAGTTTTGGTAAGTTATACCATTCGTTTAATTCGACTGCTTCGTATGCTTTGAGTTGATCAGGCTCATTGCTTACGACAGCAGTGGTTCGTTTTTCTGTTTCATTTTTATTTTCGTTCAACTTTCTGGTCATTCCTCTTGTCTGTACCGCTAAAATGTTAATTGATTTCAGCGTTTCTGAATTTATATTAACCCTTGATAGTGCATCTGCTGCAACATTCAATTTACCCTGTACGTATTGTACCTCAAAATTGAACTCTTCCAGGTCGAGTCTCATTCTTGTTAGTTTTGATGACGGATTTTTCATTGAAAACAGGTAAACCAATGGTCTATGGTCTGTTTTCACAGTGAATTTTCTGCCGTATAAATATGGCCTGAAAAAGGTAATGGCCCAGTGAATTGCTGTTAATTCCTGTTCTATTGTCGATTTATTAGCTTCTCCTTTAGTAAAAGCTTTACTGGCATACGCGATTGGTAGTTCTACTCCATCGTGGGTTTGTGCTAGGACTGCACCACATGCAGTTTTTGATGCATCTGTAATTAGGATAAATTCCCGCGTGAAATCAGGAAATTGTAGAATATTTGGAGACACCAAAGCATTTTTTAGCTTTTCGAACGCATTTTGGCATTCGGGTGTCCATTCGAAAGTTGAGTTTTTACGTAGTAGTTTATTTAGAGGATGAGCAATATCTGCGAAGTTTTGAATAAATCTTCTGTAGTAATTACACAATGCGACGAAACGTCTTACTTCGTCCGCGCTGGTGGGTGTGGGAAAATTCACTACTGCTGAGAATTTTGATTTATCTGGTTGTATTCCAGATGCGGATATATTGTGTCCGAGGTATGTTACGTCGGGTCTAAAAAATGAGCATTTTTGCGGGTTTAATTTTAAATTAAAATTTCGTAGTTGTTTGAAGACTTTTTCGAGGTTAGTTACATGATGATTAATAGAGCATCCAACTACGATGATATCATCAATATATAGGAATGCGCATTCTGGAGGTAGACCACTTAATGCTATGGTCATCATCCTTTGGAAGCTATTCGGTGAGATATTTAATCCAAATGGCAGTCTGTTGAACTCATAATGACCATTTGATGTTGAAAATGCTGTTAATTGTTTTGATTGCTCATCTAATTCAATTTGATGGAATCCAGACATTAAGTCTAGGGTTGTGAAATATTTAGCTCTACCAAGATGATCTAGGATTTCATCTATTCGTGGTAAGGGGAATTTATCGGGGGTAATCTTTTTGTTTAGTTGTCGGAAATCGACTACTAAACGCCACTTTTTGTCTTGGTTGTTAGACTTTTTGGGGACTAGTAGGATGGGTGAATTATAGGGTGATATTGAATGTTGGATAATTTTGTTATTTAGCATTTTATTAATTTGTTTATGTATTTCTGAAATTTGGGTCTCTGGGGTACGGTAATTTTTAATGTAAACGGGTGTATTGTCTTGTAAGTGAATTGTTTGTTTGTAAAAGTTATTCGTCGTTAGTATGTCGTCTTGTAATGCGAAAATGTCGTTGTATTCAGTACATAATTTTGTTAATTTTTCTTGAGCTTGTTGTGGGGTTTGGCTTAAGTTGAGTTCTTCTAGTAGTTTTTCGTGTCTTTTTTGTGTATTTTCAAATTGTGTTGCCTTGATATTATTTATCGTGTATTTTTCTAAAGGGATAATGGTGGGGGTGAATGATTTAGGGATATGTATTTCTTTACTGTTAGTGTTAATTATCTTGATGAAAGGGAAGTTACGGTTTATTATAGAATTGGCGCAGAAAACGCCTGGCTTAATTTCTTGCGAAATGATAACGGAGTCTGTTTGGATTGAGGGTGTTTGGGCAGTTTTGATGATTTGACATCGTGCTGGTATTATGTATTTATCGTCCCAGTTATCTTGTATAGGTATTTCAATATAGTTACTCTCAAATGTAAAGGATAACAACCAAGTTTTCAGACATAAGTTGCATTCGTGTTTTGTTAGAAAATCACGGCCTAAAATTCCGTCAGTATGAATAGGAAAATTTTGTGTTACTACTTGGAATTGATGAGGAATTTCTATATTGTTAATGTTTAGAGTTGTATTGGTACTAGCAAGCGTTTCGATTTTCCCATCTGTCACGCCGTTTATCACACATCTATTGTTACTATTCACCAGTTGGTCTCTGTTTAGTGTGTTTTCTTTTATTAGTGAGATATCTGCTCCTGTATCAATTATCAAAGTGCACGGCTTTCCGCACATGCGCAATCTTAAAGTGACAAACATAGAGCATGTTAAGTTTATGTTATAGATGTTTATTGATTGTTTTGGAACGTTAGTTCTCTTATCGTGTTTGCCTCCTGTTCTTGCTCCGGTACGGGCTGGAGGTTGCCCGCCGGGGGTCCTAAGTTTCCCGCGACGCGCACAAAATGTGTGGCCCGGTGCGGATTGTTGTTTCCGCGCTGTCCCCTAAAGTTTTGATTTCTTGAATAATTTGCTTGGTTATTTTGGTGGCTGGGTGTTTGGCGATTGAAATTCTGCCTTTGTTGCCCAAAATTTTGTCGATAATTTCCTGCTTGATTGAAATTATGTTGCCCATAATTCTGACGATAATTTCCTCTTTGGCTGAAATTATGCTGGTTTCGGCCTCTATTAGCGAAACTAGTATTCGGGTGACGATAATTATTACTGGGATTTCTGTTTTGATTTGACCCCGAATAGGTGAATATTGATGTGCTGGGGTTATTAAAATTTTCCTCCAACGCTTTGGTCATGGCGTCGGAGTAAGAGTTAAAAGATCCAGCCCTTATTATAAGGGAGGTTTTTTCGTTTCTTAACCCTGCAGCCAAAAATTTGATGCCTTCTTTTGTTGCCATTGCTGTAGCAACTTTAGACGGGATCTCTTTCGCAATGTAGGCAGTTTCGAGATTAAATACTAATTTTTCTAGTTCTAAACAGAATGATTCGATGTTACCGTTTTGCTTGAGGTTAGCCATTTTTGCTAACACTTGTTCTGGTGGACATGTGGTGATTTTACTTTTTATTGTTTTAATAATATCACTTACGGATTGAGGCGTCTCGGCGAAAGCATTTCTCGCCTTGCCCTCTAATTTGGTTAAAACGACATTAATTATTGTGGCCTTGTTTTCTGCCGTTTCTAACGTCTTAACTAGATTCAATGCGTCGGTGAAGGCCTTTAATTTATCCACGTTTCCATCGAATTGTGGTACAATCGAGGATGTGGTTTTGATTATTTCTAAAATATTTGCCATTTTTGCTCTCTTGGCTACTGTAATCGCGAATAATATGGCTAGGGACGCTTCCCTGAAAGATCGTGGTTTACCCCTTTCAATTGTAACTTTGATTGAGTTTAGTAAAGAATTTGCTTTTTCGACTTTTTCGACTATGTCGGTGTTATAGTTAGTGTCGAGAAAGTTTGATGCTAGTTTCCTTATGTATCTCACTAGCGTTTCGGCTTCGAAAAGACGCTTTTGTAAAGTGGACTTCCTCAATTTTTTGACGTGTTCGTTATTAATTATCAAATAAATCTGCTCCAATTTATACAAATTTGATTGGATGCGGCTAGTGATTTCCTCCATTCAAGAAAAGAAAAATGCTTGTTTTTGTTGTTAGGTTTTATTCGGTTTATCTATACATTGTCAGATACTGCTGCGTGAGCCTTAACTGCTTTCATGGCATGTTTATTCATGCATCCCTGGTAGGCTTTGTATGTTTTTGCTACTAGTAATAGTATAGTTATTGCCAATATGACGCAAATGATGGCTCCTTGGGCCTCGTGGACAGTGCTATGATTGTCAAGGTGATTAAGTATTTGGACTTGCGCGTCGCCCGTGTTAGCGACTGGTTTTGTACTAAATAGTCCCATTTGAATTACTACTAATGCACCAATTAAGCCAGAAAGAATGTATATACTTAAAAAAAAATTTTTTTTTTTCTTCTTGGTCCCTTACTACAACCTAAATCTGTTTCACTTTCACTTAATTTGTTTTTAATTATATTTTTAATCAGGTTTGACTTACGCTGCGTTATTCCGTCGTTGTCCTCTTCATGGTGCGGTTTTCCGGGGGAAGTCGATTACGGGGGAGGGTGGCTGCCAATCGCCACTAGCGCCTATATCCGGCTTGGTCACCGGATGGGATCCTCAATCGCTCGGGCTGCTATCACCGGTCTACGTCTTCTGCTGCTGCTTGGGGTCTCCTTTGTTTTTCCGTTTGTTATCGCTTTGCGATATTCACTGCACACACACAGTCTAGCATGTCTTTGCTATTATTATCACGACATCATTTTTCGCGACAATTCCTTGGTGTCTCTAGTGCACTTGAACTTGGCACCACTTTTTGCGGCAATTTAACTGATTGCTCGCTTCATTCACTTGCAAAATAATACTGTCATTTTTTTTTTTTTTTTGGTTTCTGGTTATGTGTAAAAGCCACGCCGCTTGTTAGTCACTTCACTTGTTTCGAACAACACATTTATTTCCCCTTTTTTTTTCTTCAGGCACGGATTTGTTCTTTTTGATTGCCACTTTGGTGCGTTATTTTCGGCGCTTCGGCTGGGGGAGCGCTTCCGTGTTGCCACTAAAACTCTGGTGTTTTTTTTTTTTTTTTCACTGTATTCATATCAATAAACTCACTGTTGCAGCGTCCGATCGCTGATCTACGGTCGCCATATGAAAGTGTGGGGTTTAACTGGGATGTATGAACGAGTTCCTCAATTTGGGGATGTGATACGGAGTGAAAGTAACAGAAAACTACGCAACGTTTTACGTCAAGCTTACGTCTCGGACTGGCTGTCGAGCAGAGTCCGGGTCGTCATTTTATTCCGATTTCTGTTTCCTGCTTTCTTCACTTATCTTACATAACTTACAGTCTAAAGTCAGACTCTCGAGGGAAAGAACTAAAACGCCTAACATGTGTCGCAAACGGAATTGTAAATAAGGAAAAAGACGTTACACAGCAGGGCGCTGCCGATGTTTAACATTTATGGCTAGCAGCCGTGCGGAAACATAAACACGTGGTGTTACAGCATAATGTGTTTTGCGTTTATGGCTTAATGAATAACAAAACAGTGTCTTATCTTTGCTTTATACTTTTATTCAAAAAGGGTTTTATTCATTTCTCGTCACTCCACGCGTGCATCCGCGTCGAGTGTCATACAAGAACTGTCTTAATGCTAGTTACATGTGTCTTAAGCTAACTTAGCCAACAGTTTGTGGAGAGTTTCATTGGGAGGAGCCAAGTCGATTTCAAAGGGGAATAGCCAATCAATCGAATGCAGTGTTCGATGTGAATGGTGTCAAGAAATAAAATTGCTTACTGCGCTCATAAGCGCGCATATCGATTTCATGGGAAATCGTAAAGTGTCACGACGACTTTGTGTACGGTCGCGTATTTAATCAGAATAGAACTGGGTTTGTTTTGGTTTCTGGTTTATTGCCTTTAGCTGCGCGCGACATGATGTAAGGGTGCATTCATATCGCCCGCGCATGTTGGCATGGACGAATGTGGGAGAAAAACAATTAACGAAATAATGCAGTTGCGCTTGAGGAATGTTTCGTGGGAATCGTAAATTGAAGTGACCACGCATGAGTCATTTATTTTGAAACAATCAACTGCTTATGAGGAGAAGGATAATTTGTATATTGGGAGTTTTAAGATGGACTTTGGAACGGGGTTTGAAATCATACTACACCATCCCTCTTTAAGAGAATGATGTAATGCAATGGAATCATTCTTAGTATTCAGATTATGGATTAATTATTCCTTGGCTTCTCTCAATGTTACAAATATTTTATAGACTTTTTATAGGTTTCTAAACTTTTATTTTCCAAAGCTGTTGGTATATTGTAAACAATGGTATGTGGTTTTGTATAATATTGGTAATTTGATATATTTCTAAAGATTTCTATAAATAATTGTAATATAATTGGTTTTTGCGAATGAAGTAACTTCTCTAAAAATGAATGTTGTTTGATTTTATATTTTTATCAATCTGTTTTTGTGTACTGTCTGTGTATGTTCTGTTTTGGGGTTCTGAATCCTGCAGTTTGTATCTAGTATTTCTTGAACTATATATGGTCCGTCATAGAATGGATCAAGTTTTCTTCTGTTTTCTATTTTTAGATAAACTTTGTCGTTTACTGTTAAATGAATTGGATTAATGACATTTTCTGAGTTTTTTGCTCTTTGAATTTTCTGCTCAATTAATTTGGTTCTTGCTATTTCATTAGATCGTTGTAATTTAAATTTTAGTTCTTTACTATATTGTTCAAAATTATATATTGGTTCAGTTCCTTTTTCAAATAATTCTTGTGGTAATTTAGCTTTAGTTCCAAAAATTAATTCATGAGGGGTAAATTCATGGTGTGAATGTGGGGTTGTGTTATAATTGAAAGCATAGAATTTTAACCATTCATCCCAATCCGATTGATGTTCGTTAACGAAAGATCTCAGGTATTCATTTAAACATCTGTGATTTCTCTCCAAAGAACCAATCGTCTGAGGGTGATAGGCTGTACTAAATTTTTGTTCAATTTTAAGCATTTCACAGATCTGTTCAAAGACTTCGTTATTATACTCAGTTCCTTGATCAGAACGTAAAGTTAAAAATGTTCCGTAAGTTAAAATAAAATTGTCTACTAATGCTTTAGCAATTACGTTTGCTTCTTTAGTAGGTACTGGAATTAATACGACATATTTCGTTAATTCGCATTGAATACTAACTACATATCTATTGTTGTTGTTACTTTTTGGTAATGGTCCAACTGTATCTATTGAAATACTTTCGAATGGGTGATTTGGTGTTGTAGTAACTACTTGTTTTTCTTTTGTATGCTTTATGACTTTGTTTCGTTTGCATAATTCACAGGCCTTGATGAATTCTGCAATCGATCTTTTCATATTGCTCCAATTATACACTTCTCTAATTTGAAGGTACAACTTATGTTGACCAATGTGACCTCCTGTAGGGGTGTTATGGTAATCATTCAATACTTTTTGGATGTCTTTTATTTTTGTTAAAAACATTGGTGGATTGTAAATAATAATTTCTATTGAATACACTTGAGTATTCGCTAATATTTTAAAGTTTTCAATTGATATCATTTTAAATATTTCGTCTTTTGTCGACAGCGCTAATTTCTTTTGGTTCATTTTAATCATTGTTCCTTCTATTTTCAGAAGTGCAGATTCTAATGTCTGACTTCCATGTAAAATTTGTTGATGCACTTGGGCAATAATTTTATTGTTTTTCTTTAAATAAAATATCATTCCATATTTGTCGACGCGTGTTTCGAGTTTAATTAATTTCTTCGTTTCTGATGGATTATTTGTCATGTACGTAGAGAAGTGATCAGTTTCTCGTGGTACAGAAATTTGATTATCAGATGTTTTCATATTTGAATTATTTTTCGAATTACGAGTCATCGCTCTTGTGCTTACTCCTAATATATTTAAATTTTTTAATTCATCAGAGGAGGTTACTATTCTTGATAAAGCATCTGCTCCTACATTTGATTTTCCTGCTATGTATTCAATTGTAAAGTCATATTCTTCTAAATCAAGACGCATTCTAGTTAATTTTGAAGTTGGATTTTTCATACCGAATAAGAAAACTAACGGTCTATGATCCGTTTGTACTAAAAATTTTCTACCGTACAGGTAAGGTTTGAAGTAATTAATAGCCCAATGTATGGCTGTTAATTCTTTTAGAATCACTGGTTTATTCTTTTCACCAGGTGTAAAAGTTTTGCTTGCAAAAGCTATTGGTAAATTTCCATGTTGTGTTTGTTGAGACAATACAGCTCCACAACCTATATCTGAAGCATCTGTTGTTAATATAAATTGCTTCGTAAAATCTGGATATTGTAATAATCTTGGTGACATTAATGAATTTCTTAGGGTGTTGAATGCATTTTGACAACTATTGGTCCATATAAATTGTGAATTTTTCTTCAATAGTTGATTAAGGGGATTTGCTATTAATGCAAAATTTGGTACGAATTTACGATAATAATTACAAAATGCAACGAATCTTCTAACTTCGTCTGCATTTTTAGGAACTGGATAATTTTGAATAGTTGAAAATTTGGAATCATCTGGTAACATGCCATATTCTGTTATTTTATGACCTAGAAAGGTAACTTCAGTGCTAAAAAATTTGCATTTCTGCGCATTTAGCTTCAAATTGTAATATCTTAATCTTTCAAAAACTTGATTTAGATTTGAAATATGATGGTTTACAGAACATCCTACGACTATAATATCGTCGATGTAAATGAAAGCTAATTCTGGGGTTAAACCAGCCATTGCAATTGTCATCATACGTTGAAAACTGTTTGGACTTATATTCAATCCAAACGGTAATCTTGTATATTGATAATGTCCGTTTTGTGTTGAAAATGCCGTAAATTTTCTAGACTCATTGTCCAAAGGTATTTGATGAAAACCTGACATGAGATCTAATGTTGAAAAATATTTTGCTCTGCCAAGTTGATCTAAAATATCGTCAATTCTTGGTAGAGGAAATTTGTCTGCTAAAATTTTTTTATTTAGTTGTCTAAAATCAACGACTAAACGCCATTTTTTGTCATTATTTTGGGATTTTTTCGGTACTAGAAGTATAGGAGAGTTGTATGGTGAAACTGAAGGTTCCACTATATTACTCTCTAACATTTTGTTTACCTGTTGATTAATTTCGGTTTGTTGCGCATGAATCGTCTTGTAATTAGGAATATATACAGGAACTTTATCACTTAGAACAATGTTCTGTGAATAGAAATTGTTTTGAGTAACATCCTCCTCTGGAAGACAAAATATGTCTTGATAATCATTAATTAATTTTTTAAATTTATCTTTAGCATATGGAGGAATTTTGTCCGTGTTTATGCTTTTAAAATTCTCTTTGGATCTCTTATTATTAATATTTTTGGTATTTACATTAAGAATAGAATAATCGTTTAAAATACTTAATGTAGGCTTAAATTTAGAATAATGTATGTACAAAGGTTTATTCGTAGTATTTACAAATTTTACATAAGGCTTTAAAGGTGAAATTATAGTGTTACCACAGAAAACTCCTGGGTAAATTTCTTCTGAATGGACTACCATATCCTCTCTAATGTTTAAATATGGTATCCTTCTGATAACTTCACTACGACTTGGTAGCATGAAGCCTTCATTTAAGTTGTCTTCTATTGGTACTGAAATTTGTATATTGGCTATATTAAATGTAAGTAGCCAATGTTCATAATCTATTAAACATTTATAATTTATTAAAAAATCTCGACCTAGAATACCATCAGCCGTAATTGGTAAGTCTGCGGTAACTAGGTGAAAATCGTGATTTAAAGTTAATGTATTATTAAAGCATAAAGATGTATTTGTTAAACCTAATGTTTCTACACTATTTTCCGTAATGCCGGTTAATTTAATCTTATTGTTAGTATTTACATGTTGATTTGGGAGAATATTTCGTGCTTTGAACAACGAAATATCTGCACCGGTGTCAATGATCAAGTTGCATATTTTATTTCCAGTCATGTGCACTTTGACTTGGATAAAATTTGATGCATTTAAATTTAATGTCAAAATCGGTATGCCTGTCCGTAACAATTGTTCAGTTAGTCGACATCTGTTAGCAATTGTTACTGGTTGGCTAAAAAATAATCGGTATTTGCTTGATTGTTCCCATTATTTGCAATATTGTTGTTGAACGGTACCATAGCTTGGCAAGTATTATCTGATTCGTTTTGTGGGTGAAATCCATTATTGTTTGCATGATTATTCAGTCGAGGAATGTCTTGCTGATTTACTACGTACATTCTCGCTGGTACATTATTTCTATTGAAATTTCTGTTAACGTTTCTGTTTTGATTTTGATTGAAATTTCGTTGAAAAGGGTATTGTTGTAAATTTTGATTGAAATTTGGTTGTTGTCGGGAATTTTGGATTGAATTTCTATTAGTAGGATACTGATGGTTAATGGGATATTGTCGGTTGAGGTTTCTATTGAGGTTATTTGGATATCTTGCTTGATATCTTCCATGGAAATAATTTCTTTGATTATTTCTTTCATAAACCATAGGGTTTCTGTAATTGAAATTTCGGTTTGTGTTATAATGATTTGGTTGTCTAGCCTTAATCGACTGCAGTACGACTGCGTTTGAATCAGTATTGTCCTTTTCATTTTCTACCATTACGTTGATGGCCTCTTGTAAATTGTCGAATTTGCCAATTTTCAGCATCATTTTGGTCTCTCTGTTGGGTGTTTCTTTGATAAGTGTTTTGATCGCTACCTTTTGAGACATTTTCCTTGCGACTGTGTCGGGAATTTGTTCTCTTATATAGGTATCTTTGAGCTTATCTGTCAATTCATCGAGTTGTTTAGTGAATTTCTCGATTTCATTTGTCGATTTGAGTCTCAAATTCATCAGATTAGCTAAGGCTATGTCTGAATTTGATTTCTCTTCGCAATTTGTTTGGATTTTTGCGACTATTTCGTCATAATCCGTTGGAGATATTGAGAATAAATTTCTCGCTTTTCCAGTTAATTTTGTTAGTATAATTTGAATTGCGGCTGCTTTGCTTTCGATTGGAACTATGGTCTTTGCCAAGTTCACCGCGTCTATAAATGATTTAACACCACTTGCGTTTCCGTCATAAGTGGGTATCAGCGTTGCTAATTCAGCGGCTGTTTTAATATTAAGAGCCATGTTGGATACTTTGTGTATTTTAATATACCAAATTAAAATTTTTGTCAATATTTTAAATTTAATTTTTCTTTGTTTTAAATTAATTTCACTTTTCACTCTCAATAGTGAATCGTCAGTGCTTAATTTATAGGGTTTTAGTAAACCACTTGATTTACCAAGTGTCTCTGGTTCACTATCGTATTCCCTTTGTATTACTTCTGATTCATCTAAAATTTTGATGGCCTTCTGATATATTTGTTTCAGTGCACCATAAGTTTCAACTTCGTCATTCCAGACTGAAGCTCCAAGTCTATACTCGAAAGATTTTAGTATTGTTCGATATTTGGCTAAGTTTTCTTGTAACTGTTGCCTTTTGACTTCAATATTATGTAAAGTTCTTGGTCTGTTTTTATTTTTGTTCAAATTCTGATATCCCTTTTTCAGATATGATTCAATTTCTTTGAGTTGTTCCATTTAGGAAGACTCATTTTTATTCATAAATTCTCAGAATTTTATCTTTTCGGACTAATGGTAAGAACAAATTTGCGAAAAAATATATATATTATTTTATTGATTATTTTTCATTTGCCTTCTATTCCTTTTTGCTTCGGCCAATCTTTGTCGTCTTCTCTCTTTCTGGCCGGGAAGTTTTAGCCACGTAATCGGATCACATCCGGGTAATTCATCTATTCTGTCTAGTAATTCTTCATACGATTCGAGTTTAGTATTTTCTCCAAATACTACTATATCAGGTGCGAAAGCTCCTTCGCCCTTTCCTTTGCTTACATCGGCTAATAATTTCAGAAAATCTTCAAAATCGTCTTTAATCATTTTTATAAGATTTTTGAAGTAGAGGTAAAAAAAAATAATATATAATTTTCGTTATATTATTTTCTTATGATATTATTTCTTTGCTGTAATTTTTGTATATTAAGTTATTCTATTAGCGGCCATTCATATATAGTCTAAAGCTTTAGGCAATTGATGCCATAGTTTGTGCCGACTGTGCAGCTTTCAGTGCTTCTTTACGTACACACTGCTTATAATTCTTGTATAGTTTAATGAAAGCAAATATTAATAAAATCGCAAGTATAATCCATAATAATAACTCTTGCGTTTCGTGGAATAAAGTGTGTTGTTCCACGCGGTTTAGGATATTTACTTGTGGGTCTCCTGTATTTTGAATAGTTTTCTTGTCAAACAGGCCCATTTCTACTTTCTCGAAGCATATTCAATTAATTACATGCATTGTTTTTCATTATGCATTATACATTATAGTCATTGGTAAATGTATCGAAATTTATTGTTTCTATACCGAATATATTATTATCAAAACTCATTATTTGGAAATAATTTTTATAAATACTTTGTAACCGAGGGTATGTAATTCGAACACTTCATAAAGAAACATATAATCATTCTAGCCTATGCGTTCAGTTCGATAAGTGCTGTACGTTTTATTTTGATATACATCAGTTTCAATTGCTTACTTCATATCGTCGGTTTCATTCCAGATTTAGCTCCTTCTGCTCTCTGTTGGTCCCGCCTGTCAGTTCCTTATTGCTGACAATGGTCTCGCCTTCCGATGTTCCTGCTTCTGTTCATTTATCTTCGCGTTACACTTTCCGCTGCTGCTCTTGCTGTTTCTCCTTATTAAGGTTAACTTTTCATTTTATTCACATGGGAAAATAAGTTGTCTCTGTTGATTTTCTCCCAGCACTTTTGGTTTGATCTTCATTGAAATTATTTTCGTAAGAAGTTTTTTTTTTTTATTTTGTTTCCCTCCTATTCAGTGTCAGTATTTATATTACACCGCTTTTCTGGCACTTTTCCGATCACATTGTTTGTAACACTTTTTGAATTTCTCCCAGCACTATTTGTTTAGATTTCGCTATTGTTCCAATGTTTGCTGTTCGAATTATCACTCGCCTGTTGGCACGACACTTAATATTCACTATTTAAGCTTGTCCAGTTGTCCATAATAAATATATATTTCATATATATTTTTTTTTTTCTGTCTGCGCTAAAGTTGATTACACAAACTTCGGGGATTTTTCTCCCTTTCCTTAACTTTTCTTCTCATACTTTTATTTTGGCTTTTCCATTGAGCTGTGGCGGTAATTGCACTCAAGTTTACCACTCGCCATGTAATTATATAGTTTATATTGTAATGCCAATAATATTGTTCACATCACCAATATTGTTCATCACACGCGGCCTTGTACTTATTTTCAATATTCTTCACATAAATCACTTCCGAAGATTGCAGGTTTAATTTCACGGTCGCCATGTCTTATCTTTGCTTTATACTTTTATTCAAAAAGGGTTTTATTCATTTCTCGTCACTCCACGCGTGCATCCGCGTCGAGTGTCATACAAGAACTGTCTTAATGCTAGTTACATGTGTCTTAAGCTAACTTAGCCAACAGTTTGTGGAGAGTTTCATTGGGAGGAGCCAAGTCGATTTCAAAGGGGAATAGCCAATCAATCGAATGCAGTGTTCGATGTGAATGGTGTCAAGAAATAAAATTGCTTACTGCGCTCATAAGCGCGCATATCGATTTCATGGGAAATCGTAAAGTGTCACGACGACTTTGTGTACGGTCGCGTATTTAATCAGAATAGAACTGGGTTTGTTTTGGTTTCTGGTTTATTGCCTTTAGCTGCGCGCGACATGATGTAAGGGTGCATTCATATCGCCCGCGCATGTTGGCATGGACGAATGTGGGAGAAAAACAATTAACGAAATAATGCAGTTGCGCTTGAGGAATGTTTCGTGGGAATCGTAAATTGAAGTGACCACGCATGAGTCATTTATTTTGAAACAATCAACTGCTTATGAGGAGAAGGATAATTTGTATATTGGGAGTTTTAAGATGGACTTTGGAACGGGGTTTGAAATCATACTACAACAGAACCGTCGGTCGCTAAAGCGTTCTCGTGAGAATTTAGTGCTTTTAGCGACCTTGAGCGTTTTACGTTATTTTGGGTTTGATGCATTTAATGTTTACCGGATGGGTGGCCTAAAAGGTCATATTACATTCCCCGCGTTGAGGAAAGTCCTCAGGACACAGTTCACTCGACTCAAGAACTTGTCTCGCAGCTCCGTCTTGATGTCGGAGTGGCGAATCCCGGTGAGCTGTCGGAATCCAAGATATTTATAGGATTCGCCACGAACCATGTCTCTTATGAACTCGCCGTCATAGACCTCGTAACCTCCGGATTCGGTAAGCTGCCCTTTCAGCAGATGGACACAGCGGCACTTGTCAAGGCCGAACTCCATGCAGATGTCCCTGCTTATGTCTTCGACAACCCGGATAGCTACACCTAGACGCTGACGTGAATCAGCGTAGACCTTGAGATCATCCATGTAGAAGGTATGGGTCACTTCTTCGTGAGCGCCGTCGCCATACCTTATTTTATAGCCATGACCGTTTCTATTGAGCGTCCTACTGAGGGGGTTCAGTGCCAGACAAAACCAAAGCGGGCTGAAAGAGTCGCCTTGGAATATCCCCCTCTTTATCTGCAGCGTTCTAGACTGCAACACATTTTCCCCATCACTGAGGTGCAGAGACGTGCTCCACTGCCTCATCGCATGCTGCAGGAACCTAACGACGACGGGATCAATTTTGTAGAGCTCCAATACCCGGACGAGAAACGAGTGAGGTATGGAGTCATAAGCCTTCCTGTAATCGATGTAGGCCATACTTAGGTTCCGCTGGTTATATACCGCCTGGCCGACTATGGCTGCGTCGATGATGGCCTGGTCTTTGCAGCCATGCGTATTTTTCCTGCATCCTTTCTGCTCTTCTGCGATGATGTGATGCTGTTCGCAGTGAGCAGAAACTTTGGCGGTAATTATGCTGCTCAGTATTTTGTACAGACTCGATAGGCACGTTATCGGTCTGTACTTTGATGGGTTCAATGTGTTGCTGTCTTTCGGGAGGAGGAAGGTGACGCCACGGGTGGCGAATTCAGGAAGGTTGTGTGGGTCACGTAGCACCTTGTTGAAGCACTCAGCTATCTTTGGATGTGCGACGGTCAGCTTCTTGTGCCAAAAGTTCTGGACACCATCGGGGCCCGGTGCTGCCCAGTTCCTCAGGTACCGCGAGGCTTCGCGGACATCGTTCTCTCCGACGATGATAGCTGGCATCTCTCCAATTTCACCACACCTCTCCTCCTCCCGTCTTAACCACATTTGCCCGTCGCGATGTTCTACTGGGGTCTCCCAAATACCAGCCCAGAAGTTCGTCACATCGCTAATATCTGGCAAACCTTCGCGGTAGTCGGGCTTCTCGTCGCCAATGTGGTCGTAGAACGCTTTTTCGTTATCTCTGAACATCCGATTTTGTTCCTGGCGCTTTGCAGAGTCAGAGTAACGTTTCAGCCGTTTAGTTAGGACGCTCAATTGCTGTACCAGTGTGTCGAGTTTTTCCGTCAGCTGGTGAGCTCCCAGCTGGCGAAGTTCAGTAGGCCGCACGATCACAGCAACTTGGCGACATAATTTCGCCGATCTGCTGCCTCTTTTGTACGCCATCAGTCTTCCAATTGCGGCGCGCTTGTTTAGGATCCGTTGCTCCAATCTCCTTCGCCATGGAGGCTCACGCCTTTCACGGAGATGTTGGAGCAGTCCGCCTCTTGGCCTAATACGGTATCCTAAACTTTTGGCGGTCGCCACAGCAGCACAGTAAACTTTCAGTTGCAGCTCCTCCATGTTCTCAGCATCAACCAAGTGCAGCGGAAGAACGTGCTCGTTCATGAGCTTTACTGCACTTGTCAGCCTGCGGGAATGCTGCAACTTCGGGATCCTGGGGCGCGACAATGGGTCTGTGTCGCGGAACTGTGAGATCGCCTCGTCGTAGTGGAAGACCAGATCGCGTAGTAGTTGTTGATCTGGCTGTGGGTCTTCCGGCTCAGGGGGTTGTTGTACTGTGGCCTCCACTGGTGCTGATTCGCGTGCCCCACTCGCGAATGAATTGCTCAGCCGTACTGAACTTCGTCTCGACACATCGCTTGCTCTGTTGTTCCTGGAGCTTATTTCTCTCTGCACCTGCTGCTTGATCTCGTCGATTTGCGTTTGGGAGAGCATGTTGTTGCGTACTATCGCTCTACGCCTCGCGTTCATCGCGTTCTGATCAAGCCTCCCGACGAAGTCTGGATACGCTTCCTCGAACATTGTTAGTATTCGAGGGCGACCGCTCATGTCCGTCTCCAAAGCAGTGCAGATGTAATAGGCGCGGATCACGAATTCATTCATTTCGTGTGTCCACATGATCCGGCGCCTAGTGGTACCCACAAGTGTGGACGACTGTCGTCTGGCAGTCGCAACACGTCTCGTAGGCGCAGCGTTTCTTGGGTGATGTCGATGGCTGCTGTTTCCGTGTGGCGGTAGCTCTTCGGGTTGAACCCGGCTGGTGGCCCGCTCTTGCACATCGCCCTCCAGCCGCTGGCCGCTCGCTCTTACGCCCGTTCCAGGATCAGCTCCAGTTCGGGGACCCTCCTCGGGTGATCGCATTCTAATTATTCTTCGTGATCGTAGCTCCATTTTATTGGGTGTATCTCCTTTGCCCGAGAGACAGCGGGTTGGCAAGGCCTCCATGACCCGGGAGGCCTTCCCCGGGAGAGATATAGCGCTCTGACTCGCTCGCACCCCCTCACTTAGCCACTTTCGACACCCGTTCTCGGAGCCAAGACCAGGTGTGTGTTTCCAGTTCACGCCCGATCTAAAAATGTCGTCATATGATCTTCGTGGAGGCGTGAGATAGGAACATTTGAGACCAACAGGCAGGCTCCTACCCTATGTTGATCCCCATTTGAGAACCTGTCCACGTTATATAAGAAGGATGAACCTAAGAATCCTTCGCTTGCAGGAATGTCAATACTAGTTTTGGCAAGAAACTGAGCTTTGACAGCCGTATTGCTGTTCTGCTGACAAACCACCTCGAAGGGCAATTGGCCCACTGATCCGCTTCGAGTGTCAGGTAAGGGATGTAAAGTCATCCTTGAGTTAGAAAGCTTAGCCTGAACAGCAGTGAGGAGTTCATACATGATAGGGAGAGTTTCAGATTCGAATTCAAATCGATCCAGTGAAACGCCTGCCCCATCCAAGAAACCTCTGTGTTCCGGAGACAATCTAACAGATGGACTATACCCCAAACAATTTCGGTTTATCGGCTTTCCAGCCATACGCAAACCCTCCGGTAAGTCCCAAGCTTGAGGAAGTGCTTGGCCTTGAGGGTGCACAAGATCCTGCAGAATCTTTTGTGCATAAACACCGGGGCAAGGATACGAGCTGTACGCCCCCAAGTGATTCTCTATCTCCCCGAAAAACCCAGGAATTCGTTTCAATTCCTCCCCCACAGGTACTTCGGCAGTGACTAGTCTTGGCTTTTCCATGCCAAACTTGATGTCTCTGCCTGAGGGTATCTTCGTGTCGCCGAATCCAGACAAGAATAACGAAACAGACTTTGGGACTGTGAATCCCGTCTCCGCAATCTGAGCCACAAAAGTATGCTCTTCGGGCGTAGTTCTACCTCCAGCCTGCATGTTCAATTTGAGCATACGTGCATATGTCAAGGTGCCCACGAAATAGTCATGTGCACATTTCGGTACTGACTTGGCATATGAAGGGTTTATACTGCAAACCTCAGTATAAGTTTCCTCCTGGATTAATGGTAGTACAGTGGCCCCCGAGTATATTTTTTCTCGTGTGGCGGCGGCCATGAAAGCACTGGAAGGTCCTGGAAAATAAGCCTTCTCTGACAGCGGGTCATTTGACAACTCCGTCGATGTCTTTGAGAGATATTGGCCCTGTGGTACCTTTCCTGGCGGTCTTGGATTGACCGTTGGACTACCCACATTTGTTTTAGGTATTCCTTGCTTTCTGGGTCCTCTTTGTCCGGATTTCTTGCTCCACGAAGCGGTGCTTCGTTTCGAGGTCGACGCCTCATCACTCGTATCCTCTTTGTTATTGAGTGTCTTAAACATCTCTAATAGTCTAGCCTCCATGGTGTGCGCTTGCTTGCGACTTTTATCATGGGTTACCAATTTATTTCTAAGAGCTGAGCTAGTTTGAAATAAAATTGGGTATTTCTATTTTTTTTTTTTTTTTTCTATATCAATTATTTTTAGTGTTACATGTACCTAATCATACGCTAATAGATATATGAGAGAGCTGGGTATGCCTGCATGCCTGCCTATACTTATCTTAGGTGCTCTGGGGTGCATGGTCTTTGAAGACCCATTTCTACGTCATCTTCTTCTATCGCCCTTTTCTTTACTAAAGCATGACCGTTAATTATCAAATGGCTAAGAGAATCAAAGAAGCATACTAGTATTGATACTAACCAGTTCTGGGTTTTCCTGAGGTACCTTAAGTTGACAAATGTGTTGACAATTGTGGCTATAATCTTGAATATGAAGGTAACAAATAAGAAGGTAGAGAATAGGTTCCCTGCATACATCATCTTAGTTGAAAATGCCGAAAATACACCACCTACTTTGACTCGTAATGTATCGATTTCAGTCTCTAGAATCCCATTCGTAAACCTATAATTTCCGGGTAGATCTCCTCCTCCTCTCATTGCTGTTTGGATTCTTGAAGAGACAATTTTTTCTTCAAGTGGAGAGGTTAGTATCTTTTGGTATTCCTGTATTGTCTCAGAGGTGTAGAGCCCTCCTGAGGCTAGGTCCTCTAAGGTATCGAATGTATATGTTAGAGGGTCAGGATTGATGATAGCAGGTGGTGGGACTTTTGTTAATCCTACTGATGTTTGTGCCACCCAGACACCATTTAAATTGAAGATAGAGCCAAGATCCCCTGAACATTGTACGATGGTTCCAACATCAGTGAGTATTCTGGAGCGACCCATCATGAATTGAGTCTGGTTTTTGAAGGATACAACCAACTCATCATAGCAAACCCCTTCTTTAAGTTTTAGTGGCACGACATCTACGGGTTGATATTTGGAAACATGCACGGCCTCTCCTCTCGTAACGGCGGTATATCCTGCTTCGTGGAAATATTGAAAAGCGAAATCACGAGGTGACAGAACGGCCAAGGTCATCATATTTTCAGTTATTCTATTTTGAATTTTGCATCTTTCATTTTCGAAGAGTCTGAACAATTTTTCGACTTGGATCATAGTATGTTGCATTGAGTAAACTATCTTGGAATTTATGTAGTTCAACATATTTACATCTCTAGAAGCAACAGCATCTAATTCAGGGAAATTGATGATATTGGAGGGCATCAATGTCACGAATAATCTGGGATGCTCTGTGTAGCGAGAGGTATATCCACATATCACTGTAGTCCTTTCTTCGAGCTTAATCTGGAAGTCATAACCCGAGTTAGACATCTGGACATAGGATACATTCTTCCCATCTACTTCTGTTGTCACTAGGTCTGCAGTCCCTTTAAATATGACCGATTGTCTACCTTGTTCGGATTGGCATTTGGGCTTTTCAGTTGACCAGAAGACATATCCCCAGTCAGCAAGTTCACACATTTCCGCCTGAAGGCCACACCTCATTCCGTTAGGGAACATGATTGTCTTATCCTCATATTGGGCTATAGCATCACCGGTCGTATATGTTACTTCTAGCGATGTTAGGCGTACAGACTGCTCATATGACTTCCCATTTACCTCAAAATCTGCACCTCCGACACACCCTTTTGAATCGGAATATGAACCATGGCTAGTGAAACTGACCGTCTGCTTTCCCGGTTCTCCGAATTCAAACCTTCTATTCCCAAATTGGGGTATTTCAATGAAATTCCTGTCGACTAATGTTTTACAGTCTTCTCTATTCACTCGGAGTAGTTGCACATTTATAGCTGAAGGGGAATCTCTGCCCCCCCAAGAGCCACACCTATAAATCAGATGGGTCGCCTTTATTAAGCATCTTAGATATTGAATCTCTTTTGATCCAGAAGTCTGGGTTACCATCATCCGCACTTTATCAACCTTAGGAGTTGTATTAGTTTGATTGCAGTCGGGGGTTTGAACCAGAGAGATAGTCGCCTTGGATATCTTAGACCCATTGCAATCATAGGCCACGAGGCACCAGGCACTGGCAATGGCAGCGAAAAAGAAAAAGGTCATGAAGTTGTTCATCGTATCTATTGTGAATAATACTCATTCACAATAGTCAGGTTTTTCTGATATTTCCGTTAAATTTGTGGGTAAATTTGCTAGTTTTCCATACACCAGATAAAAGGGTGTAAATCCTGTGGCAGAATGTACTGTGTTATTGTATGAGAATTCATAGAACGGTAGCCATTCAGACCAAGTGAATAGTTTCCCGTCGCATTGTATTCTCAGATATGTACTCAGTGTTTTATGGGAATTTTCTAAAGCTCCAATGGATTGATGGTGATATGCCGTTGAATTAACTTTCTGTATTTCAAGTATCTTTGCAATATTAGTGAATAGCTCCGACATAAACTCAGTTCCTCTATCAGATGCAATCACTTTTGGTACTCCGTATTTCAAAATTACATTAGTTACAAAAGCGTTTGCAACAGTTTGAGTGCTCTTGTCAGGTATTGGTGTTGCAGTAATGAATTTTGATAATTCGCACTGCGTAGTCAGAATGTATTCAAATCCTTCTGATTTAATCATTGGACCTACTATGTCCAGATAAACTTTTTCAAATGCAGTTTCTGCAGTCGTTGTGATTTTCATAGGAATCTTTGTATTGGTTAGTTTATTCATTTGACATTGTTTACAACGTTTTACAAATTCCTCTATATCTTTGCTCATACCTCTCCAATAGTATCTCTGTTGGATAGTGTTGAGCGTTCTTTTGATTCCTGCATGGCCTGCAGTTGGCAATAAATGAAAATCATTCATAATAAGTAATTTTTCATTTTCGTCCTTGACTTCTTTCATGTGTTTTCCAATTATATATATTTTCGGCATGCCTTTTAATTTTAATGCATTGATGTTTTTTTATTAATTCATTTATCGTTGCAACGTTATTTTTTACAATCAATGCTCCTATTTTTTCTTTTTCAGTAAATTCAATGATTCGGTTCATCATTCCCCGTAGGTGAATTGATGTCGTCATCAAAGGGATTACTATTTTGTTTTTGGAAAACTTTACGTCCTTTGTTTTTTGGTCTATCTCAAGTTCTACACTGTCTATGACGGATGGTGAAGGGTGATCAATCCTTTCTTCACTCGTCATTTCAGATGAACTTTGTTTCGTCGATCGTTCCATAGAACGTGTTGTTATTAGACAATTCTTGTTATTTAGTGATTTAAGTTCTTGGATCGAAATTCGCGATAACGCGTCCGCTATCACATTTTCCGCTCCACGTTTGTAAATCACCTCGAAATCATATTCTTCTAAAGCCAATCTAAATTTTGTTAATCGGCTTGAAGGGTCATTAAGAGAAAAAAGATATACTATAGGTCTATGGTCAGTATATACTATAAACTTCCTTCCCCATAGGTAAGGTCGAAAATGTCGTATACCCCATACCATAGCCAATAGTTCTTTCTCAATAGTAGGATAATTTTTCTCTGCTTGATTGAGCATTTTACTGGCGTACGCAACCGGTCTGTCATTACTATTAGATAGAACAGCTCCAATCGCAATACCAGATGCATCAGTGTGCAGAGAGAATATAATAAGATCATCAAGGTAAACTAAACATTGTGTTCCATTGAGACCTGACATTGCAGTCGTCATGAGTCTTGAAAAAGTAGATGGGCTTGTTTTCAATCCCATCGGCAATCTGGTCATTTGGTATTGTCCAGTTGCTGTAGAAAATGCCGTCACAGGTCTATCTTCTGTTCTTAATTGACATTGATAGTATCCTTGTGACAAATCTAAGTGCGTAAAGTATTTAGCTCCTGCTAAGGAGTCGATCACTTCTTCAATATTTGGAAGTGGAAACTTGTCATTCTCGAGAATATTGTTGAGTTTTCGATAATCAACAACCAGTCTCCATTTTTTAGAATCATCATCCGATTTTTTGGGTACAAGAAAAATCGGGCAGTTCCATTCAGAACGAGTTTTTTCAATAATCCCGTCTGATAACATTTTCCCAATTTGTTTATCAATCTCCTTCTTTTGAGATTGCGGCAACCTGTATTGTTTTGAATATATTGGCTTCGCATCATTTTTTAGATTTATTGTTGGCGTAAATATATCTGTTTTTGTTAGCTTATCATCCTTTAAACAAAAGATGTCCGCGTACTTCATACAAATTTTTCTTATCATCTGCTTCTCCTTAGTTTGCAGATGTGTCATATTAAGTTCCTTGAGCAATTCGCTTGCCCTATTTGTGTCATACTTAGGAAAATTTATATTTTCGATTTGATTATAATTCTTCAAAGGTTTGACCTCAATGTCTAATGATTTGATACATGTTGGTTTGTCCGCTATATTCACTAACCTTACTGGTATCTTACCATGTTTAGGTGTAGCTAGTGAGTTAGCTATAAAAACTGAAGTTGTGATCTGTTTATTTAAAACCAAACAGTCTTCTTTATATTTAGTCATTACATATGTGATTATTTCTGAACGAGGAGGTATAGTTACAAAAGCACGATTATTAGATATGAAGGGAATTACTATTGTTGTGGGATTGTTTCTCAATTCTAAAGTTAAAGAGTTGAAATTGATGATTGCGTCATTTTGTCGTAGAAAATCTGTACCGAGTAAAGCTGGAACGCTTTCTGGTAGTTTCTCTATAACATGTAACGTAATAGGAAATTTAAATTTCTTGTGTCCTAAATTCACATCAATTGTTCCAATGGAACAAGATGTACCATTTATGCCATTAACTTTCAATGAATTATCCTTACAAATTGGTATATTATCTGGCACAAGTCTTTTTGATATTATTGAACAACTTGCTCCAGTATCAATAATAAAATTAATTGGATCATCTAGTAAGTTCAACGGTATTCGTAGTAATCCATTACATGAGTTAGTCACGAAAAAGTTCGCCAACCACATTGACTTCTTCTTCTTCATTCCGCTGTTGCCTAGTATTGTTCTGTTCTGCTACATTCACGTGAGCATTATTTTGTCTGTTGCGGTTGTTAGTGTTACTATTATTGTTATTGTTGTTGTAATTGTTGCCTCTGTTCCCATTGTTATTATAATTCTGAAAATTTCCTCTGCGGAAATTTCCACGTCCCCTGAAAAATCCGCGGCCTCGCCTGAATCCAGACGCGCGACCTCTCCAATTATTGTAGTTTCCTCTCCAATTATTGTTATGTTCTCCTCTAGTGTATTGCTGAAAATTGCACCATAAAGCCATTTCATTTCTTGGTTTCGATGTACCTGGGTTGCACTCTAAGGCGTCAGAGATAGCTTTGTTTATGTTAGTGGGGTTTCTAGCCCTCAGCAGAAATTGCGTAGTCGGATCGTTAAGTCCTTCCACAAAAGCTCTGACTGCTATCGGTTGAACAATATTCGTAGCAGCCGCTTCTGATACAAATGTGCCTTGCGACACATGTGCCGAAGCTAATTTTGTTGCCAAATTCTCTATCTCTGTCCCGAAATCCGTAATATTTTTATTCTGTTGCTTTTTTGAAAGCATTTCACTTTCCACGGCTCTTGGTGTAATTTTTACTGCAAATTTATTTTTTAATGTTAAAAAAGCTTCATCTACCGTTTTTGTATTGTCTATGGTACCGTGAGCAGCACCAGATAAAGTAATTTTCATGAATTTTATTATATCTGCCTCTGGTACTTCGGAGGAATAGTCTTTTAAGAGTTGAACACTCTCTATGTAGCTTGCTAAAGTGTTTGCCGATCCATCGAAAGGTTTAACTACTTTAAGGGCTAGCACTAAAGTTTATTCGCAATCTTATTATTATCTTCAAATAAAACGGAAATATTTACATCTATCTGGTTGTCAATGTCTTTATCTAATTTTAATAACTGAAAACTCTCTTTTATAATATGACCCAAAAATCTTATTTTCTCTATAAATAATTTGTCTTTGCTTAGATCTTTGTTCTTATAAATCAATTTATTAATATCTTCACGTATTTTAATTAGTCGATTTCTCTTTAAAATTTTAGTCTCTTTTTTGTGTTTGTTGAATTTCTTCAAGTTGCTGTGCAATCTGACAACTTCTTCATACAGTATAAAAAATTGTTCCATTCCACTCACCAACCTCTCTACGTATCAAAAATTTATGTTCCATAATTTTTCAATTCCAGCCTCCGATGCCAGTCCGATGTGAAAAACTTTCATAGCTGCATCCTCTCCTTCCAGTTGAAGTATCTTTTGGAATTCCTTGAAGTGACGAGTCTGTTGACTATTGTTGAATTACCCTCGTTTAATCGTACTATTTCTATCTCCAATCAATCGCTCACTGTATGCACAATTTCTAAACGGAAATCACAATTTCTGTATCCTTGCTTTGTCCATAACTGCATAATCACAATTTCTGTATCCATGCTTTGTCCATAACTTCACTTAGTCCATAAATCTTCTGATTTACTATTGGCTCTAAATTCATATCATCGTTTAGTCCACAATTTTCCGCGTTTTTCCGGCACCCACTACTTTCATATTTGCGCTGATAGTTGGCGAGCGGCTCGTTCAGCTACTCTTTCCGTGTGTTGCCGATTCATTTTAATCACTGCTCTTAGCACAATATATCCGGCGAAGAATAGAGCCAACACACATAGCGCCACCGTTTGTGCTGTTTGGTGGGCCTCGCTACTACTCGACGAGGTTGCCGCTACAACCTCATCGGCACTAAAAAAAACCCATTTTTCTATCACTTTAACTTATCACAAAATTGGTAGGATCGCCATGTGGTGTCCCGAGTAACGGACGTGATATTTTGTATTTAAAAGACTCGACTGCACGTCTCCGCAGTTGGAGTTATTCTCAATTATATTGTTTCGCTTCTCTCTTCGTACGGCTAACTCGTGTGGTGGCTACGTGACCCTTTACGCTTACTCAGCACACACGCGTTCATCGCCTGGGTGGCGTGATCGCGTTATTGCTGATCATTATGTTTGCATAAATATGATGCTTATTGCTTCTTTCGGAAGGGCCGTATCCACCACAACGTTATCTGGATTTATCATTAATTGTTGGACCGTTTTATACGCGTCCCCTTTCAGTACCTGTTCTAATCGGTTGAGATTCTCTAAGTTTGAGAAACCTCCTTCTGCTGATGTATCATTAAATATTTTTTTAAATTTCGACCAATCCTTGGCTGCACCGAAGAATTTTGGTAAACTTGTCAGCGATTGTCTTTTCAGATATATAGTCCAATCACCGGACATGTTCGCTGGTTGGTTAATGGAATGCTCTGCCGATTGGTTAATTGTTTGGCCCGCGGATGAACTCGAGCCGTGTCCTTTTACCGTCGCCATTAGTTTATTCATTGAGTCCAATTGTTCCTGTATCTGCTTATCCTTCTGTTTAGCAGACATTTCCAGAGTTGCAAGTCTGTCTTGGATCTGCACACATTTTGGACAGTTCCATTTTTCTTCCTTTGTCGGTGCGACCGTTAAGTTCACGCAACCATAGTGAAACCATCGGTCGCACTCGTCACACGCGACCATATTCTGCTTATGGTCCGGTGCAGTGCATAAGCGGCAATTTCCGCTTTGATTATCCACGAATCGTATCATGGCTATGCTGTTAATAGATTTGTTTACTCACAGCTACTTTGCTGATGCTCAACCCTTTGTCGATGAGCACACACTTGGACTTTTCTCGGTCCTGTTGGGTCCTGTTACCCAACTTATATTTGTTCACGCTTTGAACTCCTTTGGATTTCTTATATCCAACCCTGCTCACTCTTACGACGATGAGCACACACTTAATCTTCTCAGAGTCCTGTTGGATCTTGTTATCCAACTATATTTTGTTCACACTTGAACTCCTTTTAATCCTGCTCACTCTCACGACGATGAGCACACACTTGGACTTTTCAAAGTCCTGTTGGATCTTGATATCCAACTATATATGTTCACACTTGAACTCCTTTGGATCTTATATCCAATTAATTATTCCGCTCACTCTTATGGCGATGAGCACGCACTTCTGATTTAGTTAGTCCGGTTGGATCCTGTTATCCAACCATATAGCACTTGGAACTCTTTTCCAATTAATATTCGCTCACTCTTATGGCGATGAGCACGCACTTAACTTTTTTAAGTTCCTAACTTGTTGGACTCTTTTCCAATAAGTATTTTCCTGCTCATTCTTATGGCGATGAGCACGCACTTCTAACAATTCTTTTCAATAAGTATTGTCTTGCTCATTCTTATGGCGATGAGCACGCACTTATGAGTTCGTTGGGTAAAGAGGCTCCTCCTCTCTGGAGCCACCAAATGTAAGCGTGCGGCGAAGCAGCAAACTCGGTTGCGCGAAGGAATCAACCGTAATGAGTCTGGCTTGCACGTTACCGATTTGAAGTAGAGTGTTGAGTGAAATTATTCAAGAATAAACTGAATAAACCGCCTCCGCACTTGTTCCCAACGGAACGCGTAACGAACGGAAGTGTATCAGAAATATTTCTTATCAATAAATTGAACTAACTGCCTTCGCACTTATTCCATACGGAACGCGTAACGAACGGGACTTAGACAATCTATCGATTTTATCCCTTCGACAAGTTGATTCAACTGCCTCCGCACTTATTCCATCCGGAATGCGTGACGAACAGAAGTTGAACAGTTTGCCGACATCTACTACTCGGGAGGATCAACGAGAACAAGATCTTCACGAACTCCGCGCGCAAATTATACAATTATTGCAACGGACGTTGGAAGTCTGGATGCTGCTGATCTCTCGTTAGAAGACTGAAGACTGTGATATATTTCAAGGAACAACACTTGGTCTTAGTTTCGCTTAAGACTACTTATGGCTGCGGAAGGCAGCCTCAAACTACTTCCTTTATTCAGATATGGTCGAGTTTTTATACAAGATTTTTGCTGACATGATATATCTTAAATCTAGGTCAAATATCGGGAATGAAGGAGAAAATTCTATTCTCATATAGTAAAGTTCTATGCGTCACTCGGTCAAGAATTCAGAGCGTATATCGAATGAATGATCCTTTGTTTTAGTTCCAGCCACAGCCGGCCGTTGGTTTTATGATCGATCGCGCGTTCGCTTATTTTATGGTTTGTTTTGGTTCTATGTTAAGCGGGCGCCCCGTGACCTTCTAAACTATAAATGCTATAGCTGAGCCAAACACATGCTCGCTTCAAGCGATAAAACCTAAACGCTAACTGTTCCAGAAGCTATAAAGTGGCAATGAATGAAAATAGTGAATGACGCGTGATTCTAATCTTGACCTTGATTTTCTACTACTCTCATTGGAATAACAAATTCTGTCGATTTCTTACAATAGTACTTCGTTTTTACGTTTCAGCTCTACTAGTTGTTTAATAGCTTGGTGGAGCTCCTTTCCTTGTTCTAAAATTAATTGATTCTCGACTGTATCTTCTATTTTTGATATTTTTGATAGCTTAGTTATAAGCTTGTTTGCCTTATCTATTCCTTTATTTAATATTCTCTTGGAAGATCTATGTTTCTCTTTGGCTTTTAGTTCGTTGTAAATCTTCCTCAACTCGTCGAGTGATTGTTTCATATAGCCTGTCGCTACCGTTGGTTTAGTTATACCTCGGGTGAATAAATTCACCGAAAATTTGAATATATATATATATATATATATATATATATATATATATATATATATATATATATATATATATATATATATATATATATATATATATATATATATATATATATATATATATATATATATATATATATATATATATATATATATATATATATATATATATATATATATATATATATATATATATATATATATATATATATATATATATATATATATATATATATATATATATATATATATATATATATATATATATATATATATATATATATATATATATATATATATTGTACAGGTTTGCGCTATTGAAAACGATCGATGCGTTTGTATAAATCTTGTCATATTAAAAAAAATTTTTTTTTTTTTTGAACATGAATATATCGCTAGTTACATTTATCTATATTTGTTACTCACTAAAGATGTTGCTCCTGCCGTGGATCCTGGTGTAGCTGTTGTTGTCGCGTTCCGTCGTGTATAATTTATCAGACATGAATGAGAAAACGCTGAGGTGAACGCAATTTTGAGTTTTTGTTATGTGCTTTTGCGTTCCATCGTGACGAGTTTATTCGTGTTGAACGGTCCCAAGTCTTTTATTGAATTAACACATTGCTCAATGGCTTACTGCGCGGGTTTTTTTTTTACTTAACGCATTGTTCAATAGCTTACTCATTTTTTTTTTCGCTTAGCACATTGTTTATTGCCGCTACTGAGCGGTCTGCTGCACTTTATTTTCACGCGGTGTTCGTGGCTGGTATTGAGCGGGGTGGTCACACTTTATTTTCACACTGTGTTCATGGCTTCTACTGAGCGGGGTGGTCACACTTTATTTTCGCACTTTGTTCATGGCTTCTCCTGAGCGGGGTGGTCACACTTTATTTTCACACTGTGTTCATGGCTGCTATTGAGCGGGCCGCGCTGAGTGCTATTCTCTTCTCGCGTTTTTTATACGCTTTATAAAATGTGATCATCAACTGTATCACTACTATTGCTAAGATTAGCCACAATTTTACACTGTGTGCTTCGTGCTCCAGGCTATGCTGTTCCTGGTTTTGGATTACGGTGACCTGCGTGTCGCCGTTTTGATTCGTGTTTTTCGAATCCAGCACCATCACTGTTATATCTGATATGTCGTAAATTTTTTGGCACTTTTACACTTTATTAATCGATTCGTTCGATAACTCTAAGTCTGTTCCGAAGACTTAGACTCTGTTCACGGTCGCCATATTCTGTTCGGAGTTTTCTACTGGAGAGTTTCGGATTGAGGTACTTCACCAGTTTGAGGTATTTACCAGATTGATTTTATTTCTGTCGTTTTGCTTACAAGAAAGTTCTTAGCCTAGTGTATATAATAAATGGTTCAATACTTCCAAGAGAGGGATAGCTATAGTTACGCTATGCTATGTGCCATTCGTTAATAGTAAATAGATGTAGGTCAGGTCGCAATGCGATGCGGAGGGCTGAGCATTGCACTTTGTGTTAATGGTATTGTCGCCACAGCACTATCTTGGAATTCGTTCGTCAGTTCAACGAACGAAATTTCCAACGAACGACATGTCAAATAACCAACCGATGTCATGAGCAGCAGGCCAGTCGATGTGCTGATATTCAGTTTGTTTTTGTTTACTTTCTAAAAAAGCAAAATATTTCGAAGTAGTTTGCGATTAGAAGCATTTTCGGTTAGTTTTGATAATCATTCATTCCGTTCGCCAACAACAGGCCAGTCCTGGAACCGTATACCACGCCCTTTATGGACACTACTTTTTGGGTATTTCCCAAAAGAATTTGGCGATCATTTACGGAAAAAGCCTGTCCACTATTTATGGTTGGATTCAAAAGTTTGAAAGCGAGGGACTTTACCGAAGGAAAAAACGAGCTCAGGTCTTCAAAAAGTTCCAGTCGGAAATGCGACAATGGTTGGTGGAGCTTTATTGCAAGCATCCTCTTTTATTTTTGGACGAAGCCAAGGAGATGTTGCAGGCACATTTCCAGATGACAATAAGTACTTCATCCGTCTGTACTATTCTGCACGAGGCAGGCCTGTCGTGGAAAACCATTGAGAGAAGAGCTATTCAAATTCGTATGGAAGAAATAGTGCGGTTTGTGAATGAGCTCCTCGCCGTACCATGGGATATTTTCAATTTAGTTTTCCTCGATGAAGTGAGTATTGACAATAGGGGCACGTTACGTCAGAAGGGATATGGTGTCGTAGGAAAAAAGTTAATTTTCAGAGGAGAATTTTGTCGCCGTGCTCGTTCATCGTTCTTATGTTTCCTTGGCGCTGATGAAATCCTGGATAGTTTCTGGACTGAAGGCACTTTTAACAGGCTAAAGTTTTTCGAATGCTGCCGAGAGTTTGCCTTGCGGAATCCTAAGGTTCAAAGATATCCAGGATTCCATTCAGTATGGATCATGGACGGTGCGAGGATTCATTGCGACGCTAATCTCATTCGCTATCTTCGATCCATTGGGATCATACCCATATTCCTTCCGGCGTACTGCCCCTTTTTCAATCCCATCGAGGTGATCTTTGGCCTCGTGAAAAAACGTCTTCAGAGAGTACACCGGGAAGGTGAACAAATTCTGGCTGAAGTATGTGAAGCTATGAACTACTTCAATGTTTATCCTTGCCAGAAACTGTTTGAACACTGTGGATACTTCCCTGGAGGATTTTTCAGCCCTGAGAAAGGCTTAACGCAAGATCCAAATGAGGTCGATTTGAATATTGTTCCCAATTAATATAAGAGCAAGTTTTGAAACGTTCACTGTTAACAATAATGAACTATCTGAAACAAATAAATAAAACTCATGAAGACCGTGAAACTATTGCAAATAAAACTTATTTTATTTATTCAAAACCGTAAAATCAAAACAAGAAAAACACTTTAAGAGTGATCAACATCGGGACAATCAGTTACTTTCTCCGCCAACACTTGGCTCACTTCGGACTCTTCTGGTCGGATTGCTGATTGCACTGCGGTGATAAAATCTCCAGCGGCTAATCCTTTTGTTATCATTGCTTCGAGCTTGCGGGAAACGTTGTTAAGTATTCCAAGTGCTGCTGAAATTTCTTCCCTTATTTCAGCCGCTTCTTTCACCCAACCAGCATTCACAGTATGAGCCACTGTGACACCCCGATGTACTGACTGCAGGCGGGCTGCTTCTGACACATTTGTCCATCGGAAGTATTTGGCGAGCTCCAAAGGCGGTGCGGGATCAATTTTCAATTGCTCTTGCTTGTGAGCAGGCGAAGAGTGGATGAAGTTGGCCCACAACATCCACGAGCTTTGATGTCCCTCTAAATCCAAGTGAGTTTCCTTAAGCTCTTTAGCCAAAGCAGCACAATCACGGGTCGAGTGGGCTCCGGCTCGGTCTGAGTTTGTTGGCGTAATGAGCGTCTTCAGTACCATTTGGTGCTGGGCATGCGTCTCCACGTTGGTCGCATATGGATGCACAAAAACTTTGATGTTTTTATCCTTCCATGTAGCAAGGATTCGTGGAGTGATGGCAGAAACATTGTAGGTCTTCCTTTTGGTCGTGTCATGCAGAATGATGAATCGTTCAATGTCTTCTTCATCTGACATTTGCTTCTCAGACCATGTCGGAACGTCATTGTCAAAATCAACTTGCCGAGATACGTGTTTCTTTGCAAGTTTCCACATGAATCCGATCACTTCCGGCACTGTATCTCCACCGACATTCATGGTTCCGATTTCTCGAGGGCGCATTTGACTGCGAAAAAGTCGTCGAAGAAAGGTCCCTTTAAAGAAGAATTCCAAACTCTTCGCAGCATCATCTGGCAACAAAGTCACATCATTTTCCTCGGATGCACCACTTTCTTCGTTTTCAGCTTCCTCCGTCGTATTATCGGGCAACAATGAGAATTCGACATTCCTCGAGTTCCCATCGTCAGAGACCTGGGTCGTATCCAACAAGGATTTCGAGAATCTGAAAGTTCCCGACGATCCAGCCACCGGAGATCCCGCTGTTTCCTGCTCCAGGAACTCTATTCCGTCGTAGCTGCAAATAGTTCAATTCTGTTGAAGATCATCCTATTTTTTTAATAGTTTGTTACTTACTTGTCCTTGTTATTATCCATGTTAAACTGGAACTGGAGGATTAATGTTCTTCAAGCATTTTTTTTTTATTTACCACAACGAGGTGAAACAACGAAAATGTAAACAACAACAATAACGCTGAGGTAAACAACTAACCATGGTGCACCAATCCATGCAGGTTGTTTTGTTTGTGGTAGTCGTCTTTTTATTGTACAAGATCAATAAATGTCAACAGATGAGCATTTCGCATAAACATTCATAGTGTAAAAAGAAGATTTTGCTACGTTTTTTTTAGCTGCATGAGTTTTGATTAAAAAAATCTTAATTCCGTTGCTTAAAAGCAAAATTTGAGAGTAATCAAAAATAATTGCCGTTTTTCATGCTTGAAAGAAGGACTACCATGCATCTAGAAACTATGGAACTTCGTTAGTCAAACGAACGATGTTCGCTTCCAATTTTTCTCCGGATGGCCGATAAACAGATGGAGGTTAGTGAGTCATGTCACTTAGCGCTAGGGCGCTTGGGACTTCTCACGTTACAAATAATGAGTATGGATTCGGGGAAGGAGAGTGTGACACATTGGGTGGTTTATGACATGGAAATGGGAGAATGAATGAATCGGTGTTTTATTGGAAACATATGGTCTAGTGTGGGAATGAGGATATCGGCACAGCACATCTCGGCAGCTTGTCGATACTTGTTGACACTTTATTTGAGTTCCCCGAGTGAGCGGTTTACATCGTCTTAAATACTAGTTTCTTATCTTTAGTTTCTAAGCTGACATCATCTCTCTTGCTTCTCATTCGTTGGCCGTTCTCTGCCTGGTTGAAGATAAGGCTGTTTGTTTTATTTCATGATATTGGATATTATAACTCGCCCTTTCTTAAGAATGAAACGTCTCGATTCATCCAAATTTGCTAAGGGGATTCATTGGGATACTTTTTTGTTTCACCGTGATTTCTTGTTTTTTCTTCAGGCATGAAGGAATTATTTTGTATAATATTAAGAGGCAAATAACTCCTATGATTGTTGCGGTTAAGGTTGATCCTGTTATAGCATCTAAAAACTCTGGGTCTGACTGACTGTCAATTAATCGTGTGTTTATTTCCATGTCTCTGCTTAAATACTAGTTTACACTTATTTTCTTAACTCTACACAAAACGTAACGTAATTTACTGGGCGGAGCATCGCACAGGGAAATGGTACAAGTAGAAAGTGAAAGAGATAGAACGAGGACGGAGAAATGTTCTTGTGCTTGCAGTTGGGTTTCCGCCTTGCACGCACAAGCATATCTCAAGTGGGTCATTGAAATAAAACACTGACGCTTGCGTCGTGCGACGAATTGTACACACGGTTCAAGTATCATGTTTACTTCTTTGGTGGGAATGTTGTTTCTGCGGTCATAAATTGTTTGGTGGGTGATAAACAATTTATGACCTGTGGTTAAAGAGGGTTTGGGATCTCGGATAATTGAATTTCACCAAGTGTGAAATGAGATGAAACATTTGTAATTTAAGTGTTGGAGGAGATCTGTGGGAAAGTTCAATTTTGGAAGGCGCAGTGCCACACTGTGATTACCAGTATTTTCATGTTTTGTGCATGAATTTGTTGTTCCAATATTAATTCGTCTATGTTTACTTTGTCTATTTGTTGTAAGTGCTTTACATTTGTCTTTGTATAAGGTGTGGGTTGCTTTAGTACTATTTTCTCATTGATTGTAAATTGACATTCAGTGTGGATTATGTAAGTTCCTGATAGCTCGTGTGTTTTTTTTCCCCAAATATATATTTTAATAAGACACATGTGGCGTTAGCCTGACGGGGCCGGGAGTTCAATATTTTGACAATTTTTGTCTTACATTGTTAAATTATTAAAAAAAATTAAGTATTGGGTATAGTATATGTATAGTCGTATGGTTAGGACAAGAATGAATCTTTATTTCTAGTTTTCCTTACACGAAAGTTCCTTACGGCTAGATTTGACATAATTAACATAAGGTCGAGCGAGAGCTGTGCGCTGTGCCTTTGGGTTCATTTGCTGGCACTTGGTGCGCAGATGTGTGTTACTAGTTTGCATGGAAAGCAGAGATCGAACCATAGCAAGGTCGTTAATGGTTAACATATGGAGCTTAGTGAGTCATGTCGCTTTGCGCTAGAGGCGCTCGGGACTTCTCACGTTACAAATAATGTGTATGGATTCGGGGAAGGAAAGTATGTCACATTGGGTGGTTTATGACATGGAAATGGGAGAATGGATGAATCGGTGTTTTATAGGAAAACATATGGTCTGATGTGGGAATGAGGATATCGGCACAGCAGACCGTTGACAGGAAATCATTAATACATTCTGATCAGCGCAAAAGTAAACGAGTAAAAAGCCTCGACTATACAACTCGACACTGGCTCTGGAAATCACCAATTGCGCCCGAAGTACGAATGCACGTCTTACCTGGTTGGCTGTTTGACTCTCTCTCTCTAATACGAATTCTCACCCAGCCTAATTGTGTAAGGGAGAGAAAAGATCTCCCTTCCCTACTCAGACAGCCGAGACCGTGTCGGCTTATCTGCTTGCCTAATTCTGCCCGCTTATCTGTGCGGTTCTATTCCAGCGTGGGAATGAGTTAATACTTCTCGGACTTATTTAAAAAAATTAATTTCGGAGTGAAGCTCCTTTATTCATTATTTGAATTAGAACTTTGAACTGACTCTTCACAAAGATTGTCCCTGCCTTTTATACTGGATGAAATAGTTTTTTGAACTTATCCTAATTCAGCATATTTGGTGGGAACGCTCTGGGTGGCCTGATGTTTATGTTTATATTATCGGGAACGGTTCGGATGGCGTGATCGTTGATGTAGCGTGTGAATGTTTATGTTTCGCAGATTAATATTCTGATGACTTGCATTTTGTTTATTGCGAGTGGCTGACTGCTGTTGCACTAACTCCTCCCCTCTTAAGTGACTTTGTCCTCAAAGTTGGATTGTTCGAAATGGTGTTGGTGTATCGAGAAATGCTAGAAGTTGTTTTTTCCTCTCATCTGATAATTCCTCTGAATTGTTGATGTCAGGTTTATTTTCCGTTGTTCTTGGTGGTTCATCTATTATGATGGTCTCAGCGTTTTTGTCGAAGTGGACGGTTATGTTGGCCTTTTGTTTACGTCTGGAAAGGAATCGAAGAATTGCTAATGATAGTTTTAGGATTAGCGATTTGGATTATTGTAGATAGTCCAAATGATCCGAAGATATTCAGTTTCCAATTCAAGGAATGATTTTGCAGATTTAATAGTTCTAATTTTTCACGATGATCGAGGGTTGAATTCTGAAGGTATTCCAAAGGTGGTGCGTCTATGAATCGTTTATGTAGCGTGTGAATGTTTTTGTTTCGCAGATTGATATTTTGATGACTCGCATTTTGTTTATTGCGAGTGGCTGACTGCTGTTGCACTAACTAATGTTCCTTTCCTTTTTATTATCTCTACGCCACCGCATTAACATTTGTTTCTTGTGGTCCTAATCTTTGCTTGCCTCATCCATCAATCTCGTATTTTATTTCATTCTTATTGTCTTATCTACAAAATGTCTTGTAAAAATCAACAGTCCATTTATCGGCGATCGATACACGCCGACCTTACCACGCGAGTTGGTTGCCGGTTAGTAGTCGACGTTCAGCAGAACAGACCGTCCACAACTTAACCAGAAGCTAGACAATGGAAAACCCGCGTAACGAGAATTCCAATGGTAACTTCCTTGCAAGGGAGGGGTTTGGTGGGAACCGTCCTGCAGTACAGGCCAATTCTAGTTCCAAGTTTGTTATAAGTTTTCTATGTTTCACTTGCAGCACAAGTGAAACAGAGTAACTCTGGATTGTAAGCAAAGTGAAAGTTTCAACAAAGTAACTTCCTCACGCCGGAGGAAAACCTTTCTCGGATGATTGAGGACCCGAACGTTTAGATACTTGTCTGATATTCATTTGATACTTTATTGATACTGATTATTTACAGTGTTTGCTGGTTCTTAAATACTAAGATATTGATTTGTCAGCAATTTTGATGTCCCTCGCTTCCCAGTGTGAAAGGATTCACAATTTCATTCAATAATATTTTTGCCACCCGGGAAGCAGAGGGCGATCAAATTCGGTATCCCTTTCGAATCGGGAATATGCGACTATGCTATACTTTTTATGTATTAAGTGTTCTTCCAGTCGCTGGTTGGGTTGAACCGCGACGAAATCTAATTGCTGATCCTAGCACAACTGACCTATATCCATACTCGCTCACGCGTATCAATTCAGCTCTTTGTAACCTGATTCCCCGCTCGGTCAGTGGCACGGCAGCGTACACCCAGGTTTTTTCACGCGGTTTTTTGCGCGGTTTTTTACGAGGTTTTTCTTACGCAAATTTTCCAATTAACGCGGTTTTTTTAAGCGGATTTTCAAAAAAAATCTATGGATGGGTTATACCTATGATATAACCGCAAGGCTGACGTAGGACTGCCGTTGGCTTAGTAATCAATTGTATTTCTTCAACTAGCAATAATCCCACCTCGGATGTTCCTCATTGGGTACGATATCGCCGCTGCGCAGAGCTATCTTTTGTGAGTATTGATTAAAATATTGATTAAACTAGTGAATGAATAGAATTTATTTACGTATTCAATTGCAAACAAATCCCAATTTATGTCAATTCATGCATTATGGTAGTAGTTATCGCAGCAAATAATTGTCAACATTTTGCCTAATCATCAAACGGTACGCGTAAAAGTTTAGTGAGCTGGCGACATGAAGAGATGTCTTCCAATGCATTCTAGAATAATCGAGCCAAAGCGTTGCATTTGTATCCGCTTTTGTAGACAGTGTTAGCAAAACGAATTATGGAGTGTAAAAATGCATGGGGGTATGAAAGTATTGCCGACTTGAATGTATCTGCAATGTCGATTTTCCAAACTTCTTGGATTAGGAATCTGTGTTGGGAAAACACATGAAAGTACCCGTAGTTTGCATCTATTTTTCAATGCCAATTTCCCCAGGGTCCATGTTTTTGAAATCTGTGTTAGGGAAACATTCCAACTTGCAAAAACGCAAAAGAGTACAAAAGCACCCGCTGCTTGCATCTAATTTGCTATGCAATTTTTCCCCTGGCTCCATGGTTTTGAAGTTTGTGTTAGGGAAACATTCCGATTTGCGGTAACACAAGCGAGTTCAAAAGTACCCGCCGCTTGTATCCGATTTCCCCAAGCTTCGTGATATTGAAGTCTGTGTTAGGAAAGCATTCCGATTTCCAAAAAATCAAGCGAGTACAAAATACTCGCACCTTGAATCTACTTTGCAATGTCTATTTCCCCAGGATCCATGGTTTTGAAACCTATGTTAGGGAAACATTCCAATTTCCAGATTCACCGCTGCTTGCATCTATTTTGCAATGTCGATTTCCCCTGGTTTCATGGTTTTGAAGTCTGTGTTAGGGAAACATCCATCCATTCCAGCGATCGTACCTCAATCGTTGCGCAATCTTAACTGAGTGGATTTCCGAGAGGTACTCGCTTATATACCGATTGGTGTGATTTCAATAGCCTGTTTTGAAACCAATTTTAGGGCTATTGAAACAAGTTTTTGAATGAAAAAGTGCTTGTTATAACACGTAGATATTTTATCTTTCGAAAGAAGTGTTTATCATACCATTTCGTTCAGTTGTTTAGGAGCTTTTAACGTTCGAAATCTCGTTCTCCGGCGTAACGCTTCCGTTTTCGAAACTTTTAACTTACACCCCAGTATAGAAATGAAAGACGTAGTCCTACGTCAAAAGGCCAGTGCAATATCACATCTCCTCCTCAGCTCACACTTTTCTCTCATGTTCCCTCAGAGCATATTACGGTAATTAGTGCTTGTAACGGAGCTTAGCGCTTATGATGAAAATTAGTGCCGCACCTTATCACGATTCTTACGTGGATTTTAGGTGTTAGGTAACGGGTAGCGGGCTGTTCAACGGGGCGGGGTTTTTACGGGCAGCGATTCGTGAATGGATTTCCATGTCTTCTTAGCTCTGGACTGTCCATCAGTGGTACTGCACGTACATCGGCAGTAGATTGTACAGATCACAAGGGAATCTTCTAGCAACAGCAGATGACCTCATTCGTGAGGAAAACCGAACTATAGCTACCAGTAGCCAACGAAATTGCAGAAAAAAAACTACGGGTTTTCGGAAGCGAGTAACACTCAACTTTTTACTTCCATTCTACGTAAGCATAGTCCCATTTGATATCTATCATTAGGTGACATGTTTTTTTACGCGGATTTTCCAATTAACGCGGTTTTTTTACGCGGTTTTTTTTACGAGGTACGTATCCCCCGCGTGAAAAAAAACGTGGGTGTACTCATATTGTCGCTTTACAGCTGGTGGAAGGGAAATTGAACGAACGCTAATACTGCCGTAATCTCGCAAAGCGCAGAGCGCAAGCGCCAAAATTGACATTTTACTTTTTTTGTTATAGATCGATAAAGAATACCAAATGCTTTCAAACAACTGTGGAGTTTTACAGAAATGTGAAAAAATGACCTCGTAAAAGCCTAAAAACGGAGTGGCGCAAACGCCATTTCCACTGTGATGTGGCGCAAGCGCCATTTTCCCTATAGTGTGTCGTAATTTGATTGTGATGCGAAGTAATTTTTTTATCTGATCTGATAGCATAGAATGGATTAGCAGGGACAGCAAACTTCAAATAACAACATCTTCCGTAATAAACGTTTAGCATAATGAAAATCACTTTTCCGAAAAGCTCGTCATTCCAAACATTTTAATTCAAAACAGTCCATCCCCATGCAGTGCTACATTTATAATAGCAATTTTGTTTCAGAACTACAAATCATGTACTTTGCACTGTTTATAAATCTCGTCAAATATTTAAATTCATAATATCAAACTCATCTCAAAGGAAAAAATTATCCTTGATCGATCACATATTGAACATAAAAATTGTAACTAATTAGTTTAAACTCATCAATTTCATGGTTGATTACTAGAATTGATGTCTTTCGATGGCAATGATGTCTTCTATCCTCAGGTATTAAATGATAAAGCTTCTTGACGCTGTTTACTTTCTCACCTGCTCATTTCTCTTTCAGATGGATTGAAGCTGAGTGTTGATTGAAGGGTAAATGTCGGATTTGGTGAAAAGCTGCACTTTTCTAAATCCTCCTCCTGCTGTCTATAATTGTTACAATCGGGTTCTCAACTATGTTAGCCTGTTCAACGCATGTTACAAAGTCGGAAAATGTGTAGAACTTTTCTCCCTGATGCCTTCTCATGCTCCGCTCACCAGCGGCATTTTGGTGAAAATAATTGGAAACAGATTCTCGCATACTTTTATGGATGAAGGCCAATCGGTTGTGGAAACAGCGATTAAAATTTGCAGTTTCCACAACAAACTGGCATTGGTAACATAGCTCAAATAAAACGGCATTTTTTCAAAAATCAAGCCGATGGCAACGTTTTTCCATTCGTGTTATCAGCATTGATGGTGCCTCACCTTCGTGAAGTGATGCCAACTTCCTAACTCGAACTTTTCCACTGTAATCATCTATTATTAAAACTGATTAAAATCAGTGTTGTAAACGGTCGACATTTTTGGCAACCATCACATACTGCCCTTGCGCGAGAGTTACGGCTATCAAGGTCCGTAATTGGGTTTCTTACAATTGGTGTATTGATACACGGTGTAAGGTCAAAACATGAATGAATCTTTATTTTTAATTTGCTTTACACGAAAGTTCCTTACGGCTAGATTTGTACGGAATTACTTATACACTATCTGGGCGGATTCCCCAGTTCGAGGGAGAAAGGTATTGCGGTACTGAAAAAAATTTATCTTAATGAAAAGAAAAAGTTTTACGCTTTCACGTGAGTTCTGATTTCATACTAATTGTATTTTCAAAATTTGTACAATATAAGTTATATTCTCTATGGAGATTTTCGAATTTTTAAAAATAAACGATGTACTTTGATTTAGAGCTAGCATAAAACTAAACTATATTTCTGGTTTCTTACATTGGTTCAAAACTTAAAGTTATCTTACGCTGCATTTTTCGTCCTACCACTTATCGCGATGCGATGTCGTCAAGAGTGAAATATGATGCGCGCGCCACTTTATGCTGATGTGTCCTGTTGAGCCGGGAGGTCCAGTTTGGTGTTTATGCTTTCTGCTGTGCGGGATGATAACGGTGTTGATTGATTTACGCTTTGTTTATGTTGATGTTTCTCATGGTTAATTTAATGAATTAATTGTATGGCTGCTCCTATGATTCAATTCCCCTTAGCGCGACTACTACTTTTTGCTGTTTTCCTGCGATATTGATTCTAGCCGTTGTGAGATGTTTTCCGTTGAAGGCGATTTGATAATGTCGTTCTTAACATACATATATGCATATCGTCTGTCTACACATCTGTTCTTTCGTTCTTCTTATCTACATGTATGTTCAGTTTGTTAGGATAGGATGGTGTGGGAAAGAGACGATCATAAAACATGTCTCGCCATGTTCACGGATTTACCTCCCACGAGGATAAATCCTAAATAAACACGCCGAGACGATAATGATCGTTCGTATCACAACAAATAAGTGATGTGATTATGTGAACGCGAACTATCGACCACTCGACGAAACGAAATCCTGAGAAGAAAAACGTGTGAAATTAACTGGACCAACTATAAATTCTATTATTAAACTAACGTAGTTTTTATCGAAATCCAATCGCGACGGCGAAGAGTTATCTTTGGGAAATCTGAGAAAGTAACCGAGAGAATTCTTTATATTCTATTATTTATCACGTACTTTTCTTCGAAATGCACTGCCGAGCGGTTTTCGGATGAATACAACACGCCGACGATATCTTTACAACTGACTGACTACAAATTATCTAGTATTCAAACCAGACTTCATGAGTGACCGTTTTCAACTGATTTTATTGTTCAATTTATTTCTTCGCGCACCCATGGTTAGCGATCGTTGCTTATCTTAGTAAGCTAAACAAAAGATAGCATGCTAACGCGGATTCCGCATTTGTTATTGTTACAGATCGTATTTCGATCTCGGTCTGACCGTTCTATTGCGGATGTTTGTAATGCTTTTATGTTAGCTACCGTAGGGTGGCGTTATATTGATATTCGGTACATTATAATTTGTAAATACAAATCTAAAGATGTATGTGTGTGATATACAGTGTAGGGATTCATATGTATGTGTAATCTATAGGTGTGTGTGTGTGTGTTCTAACTCCTCCCCATTTAGATTGGCGAATCCTCCTGGCATTCGTCTATTCCTCTTATTCGTCTAATTTTTGTATTTAGATCTTTCAGTTTTATAGTAGTCTCTATTTTTGTGCGTCCAAATTTTATTTTAATTATAATAATTGTGACGATTAGACACACTATTATGGTTGTCAAAATAAATGATACGATGTGAAATTTAAAATGAAGGCTCTCTGTTTTAAGTTTAATATAATTTAGTTTCTCTCTTTCAATTTCTTTTTCATTGATTATTTTGTTATAGGTTGTGTTTTTGTTCGATTGTATTATTTTAAATTGATATTGTGCCTCGTGTACGATAAATGTCTTGTTTTCAATACACATTTCTTCTGTTATTTTCAGTATTTTAAGTGGAAAAATTGTAATTTGACCTTGAATGGTTGTAATGTTTGTAGGTTTTCTTATAATAATCAATGTGTCAGTATAAATATTTTCATTGATTTCTTCGTCCTCAGTACATTTAGAGGCTAGTAAATATTGGTTACATTCATATTTTTCCTGTGGTGTACAACTATTCCATAGTGTACCATTTTTGTCAATCAATCTGTACTCTCTTTTCATATTTTCGATAGGTAAAATTCTATAAAGTTGAATTTTATTTATTTCCCTTGGAACTTTGTATATAAAGAGCATATTTCTGTTGTTAGAAGTAATTTTGACTGTTCCAAAGTGAATTATCTCTGAGATTGATAAATTACTCTTATTTTCTATTTTCAATAATTCATTTTTTGTAAATATGTCTGGAAATATTATTTCTTGTTTTGCGAATGAAATTGCTTGTGTTATATAAACTAATTCCTGTATCAAATATTCCAGATTGTGGCTCAGCTTGAGATAAAAATATATCATGTTTTTTTCTTGTATAACTTCATATATTTGTGTCTGTAAGCCATTTATTCTTATCGTCAATTGATCGTTGATTATAACTTGTTTATTTTCTTCTGTTATTATGTTGTTCATTGTATTATTGATGATTCTTAGGTCATTGGCATCAGGTGAACCTGATAGCCATTTCCAAACTTGTCCTAAAATTTCCCATCTTTTGAATCTTGGGGTGTATATTTTGAAAAATAAATCTTTTAATTTTGAAAGTTTATCCTGTAGTTCATAACTAAATGTTGAATTAATACCTCGTGTCATTGTTACGTATTCGTATTCCCCGATTACATGTTTTATTTGTGTAATGTTGATTTGATGGATTAGAATAACTTCACCATTTGAGACGATACATTCCTTTTCTTCATAAAGTAGATACGCCTTATCCTTGACGTCGATTATTTCTATTCCTAGGATGGCGGTTATTAGGAATATCCACGTGAGTTTCACTCATTTCCGTGTTCCTCGCATTCGTCTATATTATTTATTAGCTGGTTTCTGTTTTCATAATTCACATGTCGTGATCGTGTTGAACGATCGATTTCCATCGGCTCCCCTCTCGGATTATTTCTTAGCTCTCGATCACGCTGAAGTTGTTGCTGGAACTGTTGGTTCTCATGTTGCTGTTGTTGGAATGGTTGGACTTCTCGTTGTTGTTGTAATTGTTGTAAATCTCGCAGTTTTTTTTTTTTTTATCCAAAATATATATTTTTATTAAGGCTCATATGGCGTCAACCTGACGGGGCCGGGAGTTCAATATTTCGACAATGTTTGCCTTATAACTATGTTAGTAATATGTAACCGATTACTCGCGGTTGGCTCGAGGTTAGTATTACAAGTGTTTTCGTAATTGTGATGTTGCTGTCTTCAATGATCTGTACCTGTGCCCGACACGGGATACTTCCTATTGGGATGCAACTGACCATTAATCAGCAACGCCCCCCCTAGTCTGTACCCCATATCTAGCGTGGTGCGTCTTCTCGAGGAATCCAGGATAGAATGGTCACTAGCCGGCGCAATCATCAGCTCGTGTAGAGTTGTCATGAGCGGTACAACCTTTGGCTTTTGTTGAATCATCAGTGGACTGCACAACCTTTGGCCCGTGTATCTGTAAAGAGTGTGTGTATGTATTGCCGCGACTAAGTAAAAGTTTATAGATCGGATAGGAGGGATACGAAACAGGGACACAACGAAGGAAACATCATTAAACGTTGACATCGGGGTTTCTGAGGAACAGGTATAGATGAAGCAGAAGATCAGGATCACGGCTACCTAAGATATCCCGGACGGGGATATCCGATTGTCTGCCTTTTGCTCTCAGTGCTCTAGAGAGCTGAGAGCGAGCAGCATGGAACCGGATACACGACCAGACAATATGCTCGATGTCGTGGTAGCCATCGCCACAATCACAAAGATTGTTTGCTGCGAGCCCAATGCGATAGAGATGCGCGTTTAGGTTGTAGTGATTGGACATAAGCCGAGATATCACGCGAATGAAATCACGACCGACATTCAATCCCTTAAACCAAGCTTTCGTCGAAACCTTAGGGATAATCGTGTGTAACCAACGACCGAACTCATCTTCACTCTACATGCGCTGCCAACTAACGAGTGTGTCCTGACGAGGAATGTGAAAAAATTCGTTATAAGCAATTTGCCTTTCAAAAAGTGTGCCTTCTGAAGCGCCCACCTTAGCTAGCGAGTCCGCTTTCTCATTCCCCGGAATCGAGCAATGAGAGGGAACCCATGCTAAGGTAATCTTGAATAATTTTTCGACCAAAACACTCAATAGATGTCTTATTCTTGTTAGGAAATAAGATGAGCGTTTATCAACTTTCATTGAGCGGATTGCCTCTATTGAGCTGAGACTGTCTGAAAAAATAAAATAATGATCGATGGGCAATGTTTCAATGATCCCCAGTGCGTAGTATATCGCACCCAGTTCAGCGACATACACGGAACAAGGATCTTTGAGTTTGAAAGAGGCACTGGAATTTTCATTGAAGATGCCGAAGCCAGTGGACCCGTTTATGCATGAACCGTCAGTAAAGAACATTTTATCAGATCTAACTTTCCCATATTCTGCCGAAAATATCTCCGGAATATAATCGGAGTGTAGATGATCTGGGATTCCATGGATCTTTTTTGACAGATCAAAATTGACAGAGGAATTGCAAAAGTATGGGAAGCAAACTTGGTTGGAGATGCCCGGTGAAGGATGCACTTCATGGGTAAGGTACTCATGGTATAAAGACATAAAACTTGACTGACGAATCAGTTGGAGTAGATTTTCGAAGTTATCAATCACCAATGGATTCATGATCTTGCAACGGATGAGAAATCTGTAGGATAATTCTGTGAACCGAAGAGTAAGCGGGGGTACTCCTGCCAAAACTTCGAGACTCATCGTATGTGTCGAATGCAAACACCCCATGGCTATACGCAAGCAACGATATTGTATCCTCTCCAGCTTGAGAATATGAATCCTGGCAGCTGATCGGAAGCAAAAACTGCCATATTCTAACACTGATAATATCGTTGTTTTGTACAACTGAATGAGGTCTCCTGGATGGGCGCCCCACCATGTTCCGGTTATTGTTTGGAGAAAATAGATTCTTTGCTGGCATTTCTGTTTCAAATACGCAATGTGTATTCCCCAGGTACATTTAGAGTCAAAATATACTCCAAGGTATTTGAAAATACCCAGCTTGAGAGCCCACGTGAACAGGTTGTTCAGGGTATCTTGCAAGGATTTTTGCAGAACGGCGGGATTAGTACCCGTGATGGAAATAACTCCATCGTCTGCAAGTTGTCTCAACGTGCAATCTCTAGTTAGACAATCATCCATATCATTGACGTAAAAACTGTACAAGAGGGGGCTTAGGCACGAGCCTTGTGGCAGGCCCATAAAACTGTATCGAGAAGATTTCAAGCTGCCATGATTGAAAAACATGTGCTTTTCTGAGAGTAAATTGTACAGAAAATTATTCAGAATTGGCGAAAGTCCAAGATTATGAAGTTTCTCTGAGAGAATTTCCATGGAAACGGAATCAAATGCCCCTTTGATATCGAGAAAAACGGAAGCCATTTGTTCTTTGCGAGCAAATGCGATTTGGATTTCAGAAGATAGCAGCGCGAGACAATCGTTCGTCCCTTTACCTCGGCGGAAGCCAAACTGCGTATTTGACAGCAAATTGTTCGTTTCAACCCACTTGTCCAAACGAAGTAGAATCAACGGGGACCCTCCTCGGGTGATCGCATTCTTAGTATTCGTCTTGACCTTAGCTCCATTGTCTGGGTGTATCTCCTTTGCCCGGGAGACAGCGGGTTGGCAAGGCCTCCATGACCCGGGAGGCCCTCCCCGGGAGAGATATAGCGCTCTAACTCGCTCGCACCCCCTCACTTAGCCACTTTCGACACCCGTTCTCGGAGCCAAGACCAGGTGTGTGTTTCCAGTTCATGCCCGATCTAAAAATGTCGTCATATGATCTTCGTGGAGGCGTGAGATAGGAAAATTTGAGACCAACAGGTAGGCTCCTACCCTAGTGTTGATCCCCATTTTTTTTTCTTCTATATATCTAGATTACATATTTTTCATGGAGATGGTACTGGCTATCTAAGGTGCTCTGGAGTTCCAGGACGTTGTGATCCTAACTCTATGTCTTCTTCCCCCCTCTCTTTGGGCTTAACAAGGGCGTGCCCGTTTATAATTAAATGGCTTAGAGAATCAAAGAAACAAACTAAGATGGAGATCAACCAGTTCTGTGTCTTCCGCAGGTATCTTAAGTTAACAAATGTGTTTACAATTGTCGCTATAATTTTGAAGATAAATGTGAAGAATAGAAAAGTCGAGAACAAATTCCCTGCATACATCATCCTTGATGAGAACACTGAGAAGACACCACCTACTTTTTGTCTTAGAGTGTCAATCTCGGTCTCTACAATCCCATTGGTAAACCTGTAATTGTTCGGTAGATCTCCACCCACTCTCATAGCTGTTTGAATTCTTGAAGAAACCACCTTTTCCTCTAAGGGTGAAGTTAGGATTTTTTGGTATTCCTGGATTGTCTCTGATGTATATAATCCCCCAGAAGCCAAGTCATTCAGTGTGTCGAAAATGTAGGTTAGAGGGTCAGGGTTAATGATAGCGGACGGTGGTACTTTGGTGAGCCCTACTGATGTTTGGGTTACCCATATGCCGTTTAGATTGAATATCGAACCGAGATCACCCGAGCATTGTACAATTGTTCCATCAGAAGTCAGGATCCTGGATCTTCCCATCATGAACATAGTTCTGTTTTTGTTCCCATCATGAACATAGTTTCTGTTTTGTATGAGACCATCTCGCAGTTGATGTGGTTGAAATTCTCGTTGTTCAAAACCTCGTTGTTGTCTTTGAAATGGTTGAAATTCTCGTTGTTCAAAACCTCGTTGTCTTTGAAATGGTTGAAATTCTCGTTGCTCAAAACTTCGTTGTTGTCTTTGAAATGGTTGAAATTCTCGTAGCTCAAAACTGTGTTGTTGTCTTTGAAACGGTTGGAAATCTCGTTGGTGTTGTCGTTGTTGGTATAAAGTACCTTGTTGTTGATACTGAAATCTTTGATCTTGTCTTTGTTGTGGAAAATTGTTATTCGGTTGGTTGGATGATCTTCTCTGATAATTTCTTGCTGGTACTTGTGGAACGTTCGTAATTTCGTTCTTCAATCTTGTGTTAGCTTCCATTGTAATTACATGATGATATGCTTCTTCAAGTGTCTTTGGGTCATACCCAGTAATAATTAATCCATTTATGCCATTTAATCCACGAAGATATGCCGATACAGCTTGCATTTTGTATTGTTCAATTAATGGCTTTGCATTTTGATTGCCGTATTTCAGAATTGTAGAAGATATAAGTTATATATAGTCGAGTCGTAATGTATTCATAAAATTCGTGATTACTTTTTCCATGTTGCTCCGCTGTAATAATCTCATATAATAAATGTTCAATTTTCTTCTTTTCACCGAACGCCTCAATAAGTAACTTCTCCATTAGTGAGAAATTTGCTTCGTAATTATTTTTTGCAAGCACTTCCTGTGCAGGTCCAATAATTTTGGATTCTAGTCCAAGCAGAAATGTGTAATAATGACCCTGTTTTTGTTGAGCATCCGAATCCGTTGCAAAAAAAATTTGGTTGATCCTCCTCGCTTTATTCAGCCAATGGTTAAGGAGATTCGGGTTTCCATCGTAGTCGTTTATAGTTTTTAGAAGAGCCAACGGATCCTCGTGCGACACCTGAGCAATGTGCCCCGTCGTGGGGTTTCTAATTTCGAATGGCGCGAAATTAGCTTCCGGCGTTGGGTTAACTTGGTTATTTAGTTGTGTCACTTGTTGTGCTAGGACACTGATTGCTGCGTTCAAACTTTCAAGTGATGGTGGTATCGACATTTTTTTCTTTTTGAACTTACTTGTTCCTCTCAGAGTGATGTCGTTGTCGCTTTCGCTGGCTTGCTACTAACGAGACCTTCACCCGGCTTCCGATTGGGATTAGAACAATGCAGTATTTTTTTAATTGCACTGTATCTGGATTGCAGTACCTCCAGATTGCACTTAAATTTTCACACTTTCACTTTCGGGCGCCAATTATCTAGTATTCAAACCAGACTTCATGAGTGACCATTTTCAACTGATTTTATTGTTCTATTTATTTCTTCGCGCACCCATGGTTAGCGATCGTTGCTTATCTTAGTAAGCTAAACAAAAGATAGCATGCTAACGCGGATTCCGCATTTGTTATTGTTACAGATCGTATTTCGATCTCGGCCTGACCGTTCTATTGCGGATGTTTGTAATGCTTTTATGTTAGCTACCGTAGGGTGGCGTTATATTGATATTCGGTACATTATAATTTGTAAATACAAATCTAAAGATGTATGTGTGTGATATACAGTGTAGGGATTCATATGTATGTGTAATCTATAGGTGTGTGTGTGTGTGTGTTCTATCTTACATTATTTTTCAATCCCCTAACATATAAGTTAAACTCGGAGAGTTGTTCGGTAGGTTTTAAAAAAAAATAAGACTTAATACATCGGGAGCTAACTTAGAACTTTTTTTTTTATCCACAATATATATTTTTATTAAGGCTCATATGGCGTCAGCCTAACGGGGCTGGGAGTTTAATATTTTGACAATGTTTGCTTACAACTATGTTAGTAATATGTAACCGATTACTCGCGGTTGGCTCGAGGTTAGTATTACAAGTGTTCTCATAATTGGGATGTTGCAGTCTTCAGTGCTCTGTACGTGTGCCCGACGTGGGATACTTCCTATTGGGATGCAGCTGACCATTAATCAGCAACGCCCCCCTAGTCTGTACCTCATATCTAGCGTGGTGCGTCTTTCTCGACTCGAGGAATCCAGGATAGAATGATCACTAGCCGGCGCAAACATCAGCTCGTGTAGAGTTGTCATGAGCAGTACAACCTTTGGCTCTTGTTGAATCATCAGTGGACTGCACAACCTTCGGCCCGTGTATCTGTAAAGAGTGTGTGTATCAAGGATGCAAAATTTCGAAAGAACATGTTGAAATCGAAAAGCAATTTTTATCAGTGCAAAATATCTCCACCGGCATTCTTCACTTCTTTCTATCGCGGTGCCGCTGTGCCTATGACCGCTGGCTCACCATCTCGTTTGTTTTAATATAGTTTTCGTTCCATCAACAGAAATATCAGTTCATTCTCGATGTCAGTGAATGCTCAAGCCGAAAATATCACCTTTCATTGCGTCCTGGTGAAAATTTCGTTGGTCATACACCCATAAACTCAGCACTCAAATGTGCCGTTGCCCATCGATGTGTGTGTGCAATAAGCGGCACAAAAATGGGACCGGGGCTAGAAACATACCAGGAAAACATACACACGAACACGCGTTTAAACGTCTGACGCGGTGTCAGTGAGATGATATTTCCTTGTATGGAATTTTGTTCCCTTCCACTGTCAGCTGATCGAAGATGCGTATGAAAATTTCGGGCGTAAATTCTCAGTGAGACAGTGGAACGAATGAGTGTGGGGAATAATGCAAAAACGAAATGTTCCACGTGACGGAGTGTCGGTTGCATGGAATTAAGTTTGGTTCATTTGTCATGAACTGTAGGGGAATTGGTGGTTGATTTTGATGTTGTCTCAATATCTTGCGCTGTCAGTAAAGTGAGTGTGAGATTTTGCAACTCTGCTCTAAACGCTCCATATAATTCGTGCCTTGCACGTAATGGTCTAGCGTTCCGAATGAAGGCATGTTGCGATATTTACAAACAACGGAAAACAAAGAAATAAAAACAACTTACTTGATACACTCGTTTTTTTACCGATACCAGAACCCGAGCAGTTGAGAAGGATAACGCCACGAAATGAAAATGAAACATGGACTACTGGTTTCACAGGACTAATGGTTCACTATCACTCACTGTTTTTACTGGCATCATTGATCTTATTCACTGTTTTCACTGGCATCTAAGTTTTATTGTATAGGGGAGAGGGAGGCAAGTTGGCGACGTTCAGCTTTGGCGAGCCCTGGATCTTGGAATTATATTTTTTATGTTGATGCTGATTCATATAGCCTGAAGTGTTTTCTATCATATTATCTATTGGATGGGCAAAAAAACTAAAAAACTTGTCTACTCGAAAGCTTTGCGCAAAAAGCGTCGAATTCCTGGGTGCAAGTTGGCGAATATGGTTTGGTCACCTAAAAATGAACAAAATTTATTATTTATTTATCCTTGGTTGGAACAGTGGAAATGCAATGCAACACTGTAAATGTCACACGCAGGAAAACGATACTGAGCTCGTATATCTCCCAAAGTTCGAAAAAATAAGTGACAATTTTCTTTATTGAACGCCATTAATCGATCCGCTGAGGTATTTTCTGGCTTTCTCAAAGATAGCTTATGAGCCTTCATAAACATTTCAACCCATGCCCGTCCAGCGCATGTACTTTTGAAAGGGTGCTCTATGCCATTTTTAACCGCATCTAAGGTGCGGTTAAAGGTGGACCTGAATGTGGCTTTAAAGCGGCCGCATGGCCGCTCGCTGAATGTGGCTTTTAAAGCGGCCTTTATTGGACGACGTATCCTGAAATTGATACAGGTTTAATATTTCTTGCATAAAGAACATGGAAACGCAAATGCTGAATTGAAAATCTAACCTCCATGTTTGGATATTTTCGTCGATAGCGTCTCAAAGTTGGTTCTGGCACACCGAACTGTTTTGAAGCACCCAGAACAGACAAACCTTCTCCTATAGCTTTCATAACATTCTCAAAACTGGTGTCCGGCCAATATTGGTCTCTTTTTCGCTTAGAAGTTCTAACCATCTGCAATAAAAAACCAAAAATTAACATAATGTTGCAGTTCGCCAACTTGCCGCCAAGTGACTTTTTCAATAAAAAAAATTTAGCTGAAAAAAATTCATGATTGCAACTCGCCGGAATAAAACAGATTATGTACAATAGAGTATTTATCATTTATAAAATTGTTTTGAAATTTACACTTTTCTCGTAAAGTGGATAATGAAATTTGAAAAAAACGGAAAAAATACAAAATCTCGATTTTTCTCATTTTTATTTTTCACTTTTTTGTGATAACGTTTGCGGCCGAGTTACCGAGTACAAAGTTTGGCCTTGTTATGATGCATCTTCAGTAAAAAGTAGGTGGTGCTACCTTCATTACAACGAGTCAATTTACCGATTCGTCATTTTGCCTCCCTCTCCCCTATCTGAAACAAAATTTTATTTCTTATTTCTTTTTTTTTTTTGGCAGACTTATCTCACTTCTTAACTAGGCGAACCTAGCCAGAATTTTCACCTGACCCGGGCTTCTGAATGCCAAAGGGGGGCTAGGCTCTGCGGAATGCACGTATCGGCATGCTCGTGCTGTTTTAGTCCTGACTGAAAAATTGTCGGACAATCGCGCAGGTGCTAAGGATGACCGACTTTTGGATGCCGGCCAATTCCTTCTCCATGTTCAACACCTTTAGCGCTTCAAGAAGAGTCTTCGGGACAATTCCAGTTCCAGAGAGAACGACTGGAACAATTCTTGGGACCTCCCTTAGCCCCCACAGTTCCTTGAGCTCCACGGCCAATGGTCGGTACTTGCAAATTTTGCGACCGTGGGTCTCCTCCAAATTTTGGTTCAGTGGAATAGCGACATCGATGATGGTGACGTGTCGGTCGCTGTTGTCATACACCATGATATCTGGACGGTTGTGGTGGACAGGGAGGTCGGTCAGAACAGTTCGATCCCAGTACAGCTTGAAACGGTCATTTTCCAGGACAGGTGCAAGCAGGTACCGGTAGTTTGGTACGTTGACTTCCAATAGATCACATTGACCAGTTGTCGATGGACAATACGGGCCACGTTGTTGTGGCGCTCGGTATAGGCTGCGTTGGCCAAAACGGGACAGCCTCCCATAATCTGCATTACGTTTTCTCCGGGTTGATGGTACATCCTATAAATGTCATCAACGCCTTGATACCAGACGTACCGCCTGCAGTTTCTCGTCGGCATTATACTGTCCTGGATGGCTATCACGTGGGCTTCAACTACTGAAAAGAGTTCACCACGCGTTAGCCACAGATTAGATGCGGTCTTGACGAGTGTGACCGGTCCAGTTGATGGAGGTGGGCACCACGCACTGCCTTCTGCTTCCAAGCTGCAATGTTCTCCTCCACTGTCTGAAGATTGGAGTTGAGTTGGTACTCCGCTTGCGCCAAGTGCAGAGCGCTGTATCCTCTGTCAGCGGTGCAGACAGCCTGGTATAGCGCGTTCTGCGAAGTACTCACGCAGTTGTCGTACCTGGGCAATACACAGTGCAGATACGTCGACTTTTTCAAGTCCCCCTTCTTTGCATGATAGTGACTCTCTCTCCAGTGCCGATTGAGGATGGTGCATTCCGGCCTCTTTGAATGCTTTCCTCATCCTCCATTCGTTTATTTCGTGTGTCCACATGATCTGTCGCCTAGTGGTACCCACGAGTGTGTATACCACTAGGCGCAGCGTTTCTTCCATGGTATTGATGACTGCTGTTTCCGTGTGGTGGCAGCTCTTCGGGTTGAACCTGGCTGGTGGCCCGCTCTTGCACATCGCCCTCCAGCCGCTGGCCGCTAGCCGCTCGCTCTTACGTCCGTTCCAGGACCTGCTCCAGTTCGGGGACCCTCATCGGGTGATCGCATTCCAATAATTCTTCTCGATCTTAGCTCCATTTTATTGGGTGTATCTCCTTTGCCCCGGAGACAGCAGGTGTATTAGAATCCCACCTTGCCAGAGGAACCTTTTTGGGGCGCCGCCTCTAACATGGGATCAGACGCACCCCTAAGCCTCCACTGACCCGGGAGGCATTCCCCGGGAGAGATATAGCGCTCTGACTCGCTCGCATCCCCTCACTTAGCCACTTTCGACACCCTTCGTCTACATCTGGTTATGGACTTTGCGTAAAAATGCGAACCACTTCTTCGCTGTTGGTTCGATAAGAATATCCGGCTCTTTCGTAAAGTCGTCTTTCAAGGAAGAGTAAATTTTTCCCTTCCGAGTGGAAATAGTTGACGATGGAATCGATTTCTCTCTGGGACAAGTCTCCAGGCCTTCGCCGAGAAGACCTTCTTCTAATAAGTTTATGGCGGAAACATTTGCAAATGGAATTTGAATTTGTGCAGTCGTGGATGATGTGGCAGTGGGTTCCATTATAGAAGGCATATAGCAGTCTGATTTGGGAACGTGCACGAGAGAGTCTCGAATACAGTCTCTCCACTGTTTCTAGTTCTGAGACAGTCCATATTCCTGAAGAGTAGTACCTGTTTCTTGTATCTTTATATCTTCATCTGAGGCAACAGCCAGGACTGAAATGCAATCGACAAGGTTCCCCTCGATACAAGATGTTCTTGGTTGGTTCTCAGATGACTGAGTACTGCTATTAAGACTTTGGCTAGGAGTAGATCTGGTTTTCCTACATTTCGATTCTAATGAGTCGGCCCCATCAACGAGTCTCTGTATACTTGCAGATATATCTTTGAAGTGCTCCTCCATTCTGTCATCATCATCCGGCAAGGTTTTCCCTGTCGCATAGTATTCTTTTTTTACTTTTTCTTTCCACTCTGAAAATCCGGGAACTCGAGCCCCCTGTTCTGTCCCATTCATAGTTGGTAGCTGAGGAACAAGGATGTACTCGTCGACTGTCTTCAAATATTCTCCTTCGAACTCATAATTGATCTCGGGGGGATCCTGCTTGGACGGAGACTCAAACCTGTTAGGGGCAGCGGGGGAATGTGATAGGGAGTTGACAGGGGTTCCTCGCCCAATGAAGCGGGATCTTTGAGATATTGTCAAACGGCTTGTTAGGACACCTCTTCCGACTGAACTCATTGTAGATTTCACCTTCTAACAATTGTGATTAGTACAGTTTGTCAATTGGTCTTATACTCGAACGGTAAACGGTGATTTTTTGAAGTGTATGGTGTATAATGATGTTGGTTGCTCCTCCTACGGTCCTGTACGGGTTTATTGTTTCTCATTTTTGAAATGCTATAAATTTTGATGTTGGCAAGTTAGAGGGGCCGGATAATTGTTTGCGTGCTGCTGCGAGCAGTTCCTTGTCCGATGGAAGAATATTTTGTAATGCATTGGGATTGGAGAAGTAGTGAGATTTGTCTGCGCGTCACGAAAGTCCGATACATAGAAATAACTGATCCCATAAGAGAATAACAAAAAAAAACTTTTTTTTACTTAATGTTTACAAATTTTTATAATAATACTCTAAACTGAAACTAATTTTCGAAAATCTATCTATCTAGGTGCACAACCGTCACATCCAATTGTTGCGTCGAGGAAAATGTTTCCATTCGGTCGCCGTTGGTTGGTGTGCGGTTTCAACTGCCCTGCTGGGTCAGGTAAACCGCGTCCTCTTTGCTGTCAGCAAGATTGACCACGCTGTTACCAGGAATGCCACGTCGGCTTCTCCGTCAGTGCTGTTACCGTGTTGAAACAGGAGGAGAGCCCACGAGTTGTTGGTGTTACATCCGAAGGTGATGGTGATGTCCGTAACTACATAATGATATTGAAACATATTCTAAAAGTTCTAACGTTGATTCCAAACGTATTGTGAACAAGGTTTGTTTTGGTTTAGAGTTTATTGCCGTCAGCTGCGCGCGGCTGACATAATAATGTTCACTGTTTTTAGTGTTTTTCGTTTGATTTGTTTCTGTAGCATCTTGTATCCCAAGTAAATTATTTGGAAATTCACTTTTTCTTGCAAACACCCGACTGTCTATAACTGTGAAATATGTACCACATGGACTACGTCAGCATTTTCCTTCACTGTCATTGAACTTCTACTTCTACTACATCGAAGATGCATAGCTTTTGTATTTTTTTGTATGTAAGATCGGGCGAAATGAATTTTTCCGCGTGGGTATGATTTTTTTTGTCTGTATTATAGTGACTCACTCACTAACAGGGCGCGTACCACTGTCACAGTCGCCATATAGAGGTTTGGTGTTTTCCGTACATATATTTGGTCAGCTTTTCCATGCCAAACCGATATAGTGGTTCTCAGATTTTCGTGAAAAGTGGTAATGTTATTCTTTATCACAAAACATTAGACCCGTATTTTTCCGTTAGGGTGACCATTTTCATTAAAAATATTTTTTTTTTCCGTTTCAGATGATCAACATATCAAATTGAAGCCAATGCAAAAAAAAAATGGATTTTATTTTCGTAATTATTGATTGTAGTCGTTTTTTGTTTTTTCCGTGGCTTTGGACTAGAGGGCGCTATATTGTTTTATATTTTTTCTTGAAAGCCTAAATAAAAAAGAAAGCCTAAAAATCATATATCAAAAACGAAAAAAAAGCATCTCTGATATCGAGATATGTAATGTAAGTAATGTAAAAAATCCTCACCTTTCAAGGTAAAATATAAAAAAAAATAGTGCCCTCTGGTCCAAAGCCATGAAAACAAAAAAAAAAAAAACAACGATCAATAATTACGAAAACAAAATCCATTGTTTCTGCTAGTTCAATGTTTTTGAATTTTTGAAAAAAGTCATTTTTGGAAAAAAGTTCGTGTACTTCTAATCGAGTTGAGCACGTTCACCTGAGGATCGCTTGAGCTCACCGCTGACTTTGAGTTTGACTTCCCCATTTTTGCGATTTACACTGTAATTTTATACAATTTACACTGTGCTTCCGTTTTCGTGTTTACATTAACTTCACCGAAATGGCTTACATTAATTAATGTCGGGTAACCATTCTGGATTATTATTATCGATACATTGTAATTTCTATTGCAATAATATTTATCTCTGTGTAGATAAGTGCGGTATTCGCTCGTCCAGCACGTTCAGCTCGTTCAGCTCGTTCAATTACGATGTTGTCTTGTAAATGTCCTCACGAAAAATGAATGCGTTTCACCACCAGAATATCGCTTAAGTATTCTTTTTGTGCGTGATTGAATCCAGAGAAGGTGTAAAAAATCTAAGGGAATTACTCCCCTAGATGCTTGCCTGGCAAGACTTTTTTCCTTTAATGGGACAAGCCTCTTGAGCGAACAAGTCACAAGTCCCGGCTAGGGCAGTCACAAAACTTCGAACTCAACCGGCTCCAGTGCGGTCCGTCGAGTCGATGCAAGTAGTCTGCTTTCGGATTTGGGACCCGTTCGTTTATATTTACCTTGAACTCCTTCCCTGTTAGAAGTTCGACTTAGGGGTGGCTTCGGTTGGTGGCTTCGGCTAGTGGAATTTAACTTAGTAATTTGGACTGTTGAATTCGGACTTCTGGATTGAACTGAGCGTTTGAAATTGATTATTGAACTAACTTTATTTAACAAAACTTAGACTATATATACACAATTATAAGCCTAGCTAAATTCTAAAAGAGAGAAAAAACGATCTCTCTTTCCTACTCTTTCAGATAACCAACCACGTGGTTATCTGCCTCCTATTCTCAGCGTGGGATTTTTCCCAGCTGTTTCCTATTCAGATAACCAAAACATATCGGTTATCTGTATTTACCGCATGGAACTTTTCCACTTGTTTGCGGTCCTATGCTTCTCCCGTCATTCGCGCTTATCTCTGGTGCGCCGAAGAGGACGGGACCTAAACAAATTAGTGCGCTTTGCGCATGTTTACGCCTGTCGTAAAACATCACCCCTTGGTGGTTCTTATGTTATCTTGACCCTTTTTATTTATTTATGATTCTTCCATTCGCATCGGCATCTGTATTGGAATCTGTGCCGTGGAAGGAAGACCTAAGCCACTTGATTGTGTTTTCTCCCGGAGGGTTTATTGCTTTTCATGATCTTTATGGCTTCTCTTGGCTGATTCTATTTTCGTGAGCGTCATAGATTATGCGCTTGCACTTATCTCATACAGACCCAGGCTGAGTCAAAACATATGCTCGCCTGAATCTGTTTACAAACAAATTTGTTTTCCTCTATAATTGCCCTAGCTGGCTTTGGTCGGTGTGCGGTGTCAACTGTCCTGCTGGGTCAGGGAAACCGCATCCGTTTCGCTGTCAGCAAAATTGTCCACCCTGTTGCCAGAAATCCCACGTCGGCTTCTTCGTCGGAGCTGTTGTCGGGTTGAAACAGGAGAAGAGTCCACGTGTTGTTTACGTTGCATTCATAAGGTGGTGGTGATGTCCATAAAACACTTTTTCCCTTTCGCTAACCTCGGGAGGTCCAGTTTACATTCCCATTCACAGTACTTCGACTTCACTTTTGACGGACCAAACACTGCTGCAGTTTCACTTTGAGAAGTTAGATGATGTGATAATGCCAGCGAGAATGTAAATACAACTGTTTCAGAGAAAGACTGATCATGACTCCTCGTATATTTCTCAACCATTCGCTTAAGTACTAGTTTACATTACTTTGCTTAACTCTACACAAAACAACTGTTCTGTTCCGAATAGTACCTGTGACGCTATATGGAAAGACGGGAAAGATCAACACCTTCGCTTTTCTGGACAAAGGCTCGTCATTGACTCTTGTTGAGGATGCACTGGTGGCGCAGCTAGGTTTGACAGGAAATCCACATCCGCTTTGCTTGCGGTGGACGGGAAACACGTCACGCATAGAGATGGAATCGCAGACTCTGACGATCGCAATATCGGGTATGCTTCAGGAACGTCGTTACCAGTTAGCAAACGCTCGTACCGTTCAGAGTTTGGACCTCCCAACGCAATCTTTCGACTTCGAGGAGGCAGCAAAAAGATTCGCTTACCTCGGACAATTGCCGGTTCAAAGCTATCGTAACGCTAGACCGGAAATTTTGATTGGATTAGACCATTTGAAACACGCCGTGCCGTTGAAGACAAGAGAAGGCGATGGATCTGGGCCAATTGCCGTGAAAACACGCTTAGGTTGATGCATCTACGGAAGACGTGATTCACGGGCCAATGAAGGATTTAGCTTCCATATTCGCGGATGGACGGGAAACGACGAATTACACGAGACAGTCGAACAGTTCGTAGTAGGAGGACAACGGAGCAAACCAACTCGGGATTTGCCCTAGCGCGGAGGAACAGCGAGCTCAAGAGCTACCAGAAAAAAACAACGAAGCGTATCGGAAGGCACTGCGAAACGAAACTTCTGTGGGTCAAGACAGATATTGAGTTACCCGATAATTACCGCATGGCGCTGGAGCGATATCAGCGTCTTCAACGGAGGATGGACCACAGCCTGGACCTACGCGAGAATATCGGCCGTCAAATGGAAGAGTATGTGAAAAAGGCTACGCACATCGAGCGACCCCTGTCGAGTTGAAGATTGCAAATATAGAACAGAACAAGAACGACAAGAACTCATTGCGATTCCTGTGGAGTGACACGCCCGGTGATCCAGCGGAGATTTACCTAATGGACGTTGCGACGTTCGGAGCTACATGCGTGCCTGCCTCCGCACAATATGTGAAAAATCTGAACATTCCTGAAGTAGAACTGAAGTAGAAGGAGAGAGTATGCTTTGACACTGATTCATTTCCTGATTATGGCCTCCAGTGGAGCTAAGCGCAGCAGTGTTAATATCGGGAATTCTCAAAGGAATTTTCGGGAAACCTGGACAAGCAAGGAGCCACATTTTGCCAAATTCTGGCAACGCTTTCTGGTAGAGTATCTGCCAGTCATTAAAATACAGTCGAAATGGTTCGATTAAACCAAACCTCTACAAGCTGGCGACCTGTTCCTGGTTGCGGACGGTGAAAAACCTAAGAAGTGCATTCGAGGCAAGGTAATTCAAGACTTCCAAGGTGCAGATGACAAGGTTCGACAGGCTTCGTGCAACCAAGACTGGGAATCTTCAGACGTCCGTCTTCAAGACTAGCATTGCCCGATGTATATGATTGAAGTGCTGTCCCAGGAGACGGTGGGAAGCACCGGGGGGAGAATGTTACGGTACCATCGAGTTAGTCATCCTTTCCCGATCGGTTGCTTACGATCGCAGCAAACTGGGGTGAAAAAATATGACATTCTGGCAGAAGCGTCTCTAACGTGCAGAAGGCTTTTTAACGTGGTACAAGTTAAGTTGTTTGTTATGTAAATCTTTAACTTTGAAAAATTACTTACTAATTAGCGAAGGTAAGGAAAGGAATATGTTAATTTATGTTCGAGAGGGAAACTATACGATATCATACGAATATTTAGCGCATAACCTAAACCGAAGTTGGACAGGCCAATTGAAAGGGCTAGTAAAGAAGAGGTCACTGAAATGTAAGCTAAGCTATGATATAACGATTCTGTTGATTTAAATTATATTCTAATTATAGTTTAGAGCATACATAGAATAAAGTGTCGCTATCAAAAACGGTGAGTTGCCTTTTGATTGCTGTCGCAACACTATGGTTCACGAGGGTTTGTGATTCGGGATAATTGCATTTCACTATGTGTGAAATGGAAGGATTAATTACAATTATTTCAATTTTGTGTTTATCTTAATTCAGCATTCGGGATTCAATGCAATATTCGGGAACGATCTTGGTGGCGTGATGTGTTAATAGTAACGGGAACGATTCGGATGGTGTGAGAATGTTTATGTTCGTCGATCGTTCCCTGGCTGATCGGTATTGTGATGACTCGCATTTCGTTTTCGCGAGTGTCGCATATTGGGCTGACTGGTGGTGTTGCACTAATAATAAAAGTTAGGATGTCAGACTTTATTACACGAATGGTTGATTGGTGTTCGATTTACTGTTACACTGATCTAGTTTATTCAGTTCTCAATTGGTTTTCCGATCTACGATTAACTTATGTGTATTCCTATTGCATACGTAAGCTACAACGGCGGCATCGTTTTTTAAAATGTCGGGAAACTTTTCTGGATTCTCAGCGATGTACTATACACTGTACTTTCTATTACAATAATATTTATTTTTGTGTAGGTAAGTGCGGTATTCGATTTCATCGGCACTGTTTTTGGTCTATGACAAGAGTTCAAACAAGATTCCTATTTAAAAGGAATGTTCTGTTTTGAATTTATACTAGACTATTATATAGGTCTATCTCCTAAGTGACTCACCTCCGCCTGTTTCGATGTCGTCTTGATGTTTCGATGCGCTGGAATTGCTGCAGCGGTATTCCATCAGGCCGCCCGCCTGTTGCTCTTCTTCCTTGCCGCAAACACTAGGGTGTTCATCCTGCCTGGTCCCTGGGGTGTCTCTGCTGTCCACCTAGCAGATTTCCGTTCCCGTCTGATTGTTGCACATTCTTTCTCCTTTAGAACTCATATGCATAAGCTTCCTTTTGTTCACTTCGCTGGATCTGCTGCTACGCCGACTGTGTTGCTACCATGCTGTTTTAATTATTCCTTTCTCTCCGCGTTGACCGGAGAACACCGCGGGCACTTATTTTGCTGCTGTCATAGTTGATTACTTCGCACACTGTTATCACTTGCTGATTCTGGAATGTCTCTTATTTATCAGCACTCGCGAAATCATTACTAACACTTTTTTTCTTTAATCGCTGTAATTCATTTCATGTGTTCTTTTACCACATCTGTTGGGAGCACAGTTTTTTAAATTTTTCATTTTTCACTTATTTCAGCATACCACAAAACTTTCCGGCTGACCTTTGGTACTTATCACTTGTGATTTTTAACACTAACTTAGGTCGCCGCACTTTGTCACGGTCGCCAAGTGGCGGACAATCAAGTGGCGGACAAGTTTAATAGTCACGTTCACGCCAATCATATGCGTGATAAATGAGGTCTGAATGAGGTGTCGTGTTGTAATTAAAAGAGTAGAATTTTAACCAGTCATCCCAATCAGATTGATGTTCGTTTACGAAAGATCTCAAGTATTCGTTTAAACACCTGTGATTTCTCTCTAACGATCCAATCGTCTGAGGATGGTAAGCCGTACTAAATTTTTGTTTAACTTGTAATATTTTACAGATCTGTTCAAAAACTTCGTTGTTATACTCCGTTCCTTGATCAGAGCGTAAAATTAAAAATGTTTCATAGATTAAAAGAAAATCATTTACTAAAGCTTTTGCAATTACATTGGCTTCTTTCGTCGGTACTGGGATCAGTACGACATATTTAGTCAAGTCGCATTGAATGCTGACTGCATATCTATTGTCACTATTGCTTTTAGGTAAGGGTCCGATTGTATCAATGGAAATAATTTCGAATGGGTATGATGGAGTTGTTGTTACTATTTGCTTTTCCTTTGTATGTTTTATGACTTTGTTTCGTTTGCATAATTCACAGGCCTGAATGAATTCTGCAATCGATCTTTTCATATTATTCCAGTTATATACTTCTCTTAATTGAAGATATAATCTATGTTGTCCGACGTGTCCTCCTGTAGGAGTGTTGTGGAAATTATTTAATATTTTAATTATAAAGGATAATTTCTATTGAATACACTAATGTATTCGCTAAGATTTTAAAATTTTCAATTGATACTAGTTTGAATAATTCGTCTTTTATAGACAGCGCTATTTTCTTTTGATTCATTTTTCTCATTACTTTTTCTAAGCTTAGAAGAGCGGACTCTAAAGTTTGACTTCCATTCAGTATTTGTTGATGCACTTGTGCAACGATTTTATTATTTTTCCTCAATTTGAACTTCAATTCATTTCTATCAATTTTCGTTTCAAGCTTAACTAATTTGTTAGTTTCTGACGGGTTATTCGTCATGTACGTGGAGAAGTGATCAGTTTCTCTTGGTACAGGATTTTGTTGTCGACATGTTGTGTCCTTATTTGAGTTAATTTGAATATTACGAGTCATCGATCTCGTGTTTACTTTTAATATATTTAACTGTTTCAGTTCAACTGAATTCGTTACTATTCGGGATAAAGCATCTGGTCCTACGTTACTTTTTCCTGGTATGTATTCTATTGTAAAATCATATTCTTCTAAATCTAGACGCATCATAGTTAGTTTAGAAGTGGGATTCTTCATTCCAAACAGATAAACTAAAGGTCTATGATCTGTTTGTACTTTGAATTTTCTTCCATATAAGTAGGATTTAAAGTGATTAATGGCCCAATGTATAGCCGTTAACTTTCAAAATGACAGGTTTATTCTTTTCGCTTGGTGTAAATGTTTTGCTTGCGAAGGCAATTGGCAAATTTCCATGTTGAGTTGGTTGGGATAAAACTGCTCCGCAGCCAATGTCTGAAGCATCTGTCGTAAGTATAAATTCTTTAGCAAAGTCTGGGTATTGAAGTAATGTTGGTGACAAAAGAGAATTTCGTAAGGTGTCAAATGCGAATTGGCATTTTTCAGTCCAAATAAATTTTGAATTTTTTTTAGAAGTTGGTTGAGTGGATGTGCAATGACTGCAAAGTTTGGAACAAACTTCCTATAATAATGGCAAAATGCAACAAATCTTCTAGTTTCATCTGCATTTGCATTCCGTTATCTGTAATTTTATGACCTAGGTAGGTTACTTCCGTGCTAAAAAATTTACATTTCTGGGCGTTGAGTTTCAAATTATAAAATCTCAATCGTTCGAAAACTATATTTAAGTTAGAAAGGTGATGATTTACTGAGCATCCAATTATAACAATATCATCGATATAAATAAAAGCTAGTTCTGGTGTAAGACCTGCCATCGCAATGGTCATCATACGTTGAAAACTGTTCGAACTTATGTTTAATCCGAATGGTAATCGTGTGTATTGGTAATGACCGTTTTTTGTAGAAAATGCTGTGAATTGTCTGGACTCTTTGTCGAGAGGTATTTGGTGGAACCCTGACATAAGATCCAGTGTTGAGAAATATTTGGCTCTTCCGAGTTCTTCCGAGATCTAAAATGTCATCGATTCTAGGGAGAGGGAATTTATCAGCTAAGATTTTCTTGTTTAGTTGTCTGAAATCAACAACTAAACGCCATTTCTTTTCATTGTTATTAGATTTTTTTGGGACAAGTAGAATTGGGGAGTTATATGGCGAAACTGAAGGTTCGACTATATTACTCTCTAGCATGTTATTCACTTGGTTATTGATTTCATCATGTTGAGCATGAATCGTCTTATAGTTTGGGATATATACAGGAACATTGTCATTAAGAACAATATTCTGTGAGTAGAAATTGTTTTTGGTAATTTTCTCTTCGGGTAGACAAAATATGTCTTGATATTTGCTAATTAATTTTTTTAATTTATCCATAGCATATGAGGGTATGTGTTCTGTGTTGATATTTTTGAAAATTTCTTCGAATTTGCTATCATTTTTATTTTCGTTGCTAATATTAAGAATTGTATAACCTTTTAAATGACTTAATGTAGGTTTAAAATCTGAATAGGTTATGTATAAAGGTTCATTAGTAGTGTTAATAAATTTTACATAGGGTTTTGTTGCAGAAATTATTGTGTTTCCGCAGAAAACTCCTGATAAAATCTCTTCTAAGTGCACTACCATATCTTCTGTGATGTTTAGATGTGGTACTCTTCGAATAACTTCACACCGGCTTGGTAACATGAAACCTTCTTTTAGATTATCTTCTATAGGTATCGATACTTGTATATTATCTATATTAAATGTGAGTAACCAATATTCATAATCGATTACGCATTTGCAATTAGCTAAGAAATCTCTACCTAAAATTCCATCGGCTTTAATGGGTAAATTAGATGCAACAAGATGAAAATCTTGATTTAAAACTAGACTATTATTGAAACATAATGCAGTATTAACTACTCCTAAAGTTTCAATACTGTTTTCGGTGATTCCGGTTAGTTTAATTTTATTATTAATATTTACAGGTTGATCTGGGTGAATATTACATGCTTTGAATAGTGAGATATCTGCACCAGTATCAATTATTAAGCTGCAAACTGTGTTTCCAGTCATGTGCACTTTGACTTGGATGAAGTTTGTTGCGTTTAAATTGATTGTCAATATAGGTGTACCGGTTGGTAACAATTGTTCAGAAAGTCGACTTTTCTGTTCAGTTGTCACTGGCGGACTAAAAAATAAGTCGAGTTTGGGTTACTACCATTATAGGTAAAATGAGTTTCATTGCTCGTTTGGTTTGGATAATCAGGATTCGGGTTATTATCACTGTAGTTGATATGACTTGCGTTGTTCGCTTGTAATTGGTTGTGGTTGTTGTTTGAGAGCTGGGGAATGTTGTGTTGGTTCGTGAGGTACATTCTTGCTGTGTTAGGATATCGATTTGAATTTCTGTTGAAGTTCTGATTAGCATTCCTATTATTGGAGTAAGGATTGTTTGGAGGCGCATTTCTATTAAAATTCGTAGGATAGCGGGGCTGATATCTGCTTTGTGTATTATATCTTTGATTATTCCTGACGTTTGTCGGTTTTTTATTAAATGAATTTCTGTTTTGGTATCGATTTGTGTTTAAAAATTGTCGGTTGGTGTTAAAAGTTTGTCGGTGGGTGTGAAAAACTGAGACACTTGGTGCTTTGCTAGTTTCACTCTCAACCATTATGTTGATGGCTTCCTGCACATTGTCAAACTTTCCAATTCTAAGCATCATCTTAGTTTCACTATTTGATGAACTGTTGATTTGGCTAAGATTTTGAATTTAAAATGTCTTTGCACTAAGTTAATTTCACTGTTGGACCTCAATAATGAATTATCAGTAACGAGTTTCAATTTCCTTTTGAGTGATTCGCTAGAAGTATTTTCTTGACCTTCTGATTCACTCTCCTTACGGTCTATAATATCTGTATTTTCTAATATTAATAATCCTTTTTGATATAAACGTTTGATAGATCGATAAATCAACACTTCTTCATTCCATTTGGATGGTGACTTTGGTTTCAATAATTTTTCAAGTAATTTCAATGTCTTTCTATATTCTGAAAAATTATCCCGTAAAAATTCAATTTTTTCATTAATATTTTTGATAGTACGTTTTTTATTAATGTTCTTTGCGAGGTTAAAATATTCTTTTCTGATTTTTCCCTCGATTAGTTTTAGTCGTTCCATTCAATTCTAATTTACCACATCTCAATACAACAAAACAATCATGAAAGCGTCTTTTAATTTTTTATTTTATTTCGTATATCTGATGTTTAACAGCTTATATACAGCTATCATAAAGAAGTTTATCTCAATAAATGGTTTAGCTAACATCCTACAAGTTAATTCAGTTTTTCTGTTTAAGTTGATTTGAATTAATTTGATTGATTTTTATGAATTTATTTAAAATAGCATGTTGGAATTTTACTTATCTATATACTTGTTGATCAGGTTTACTCCATTAGGTTGATGTGTTCAATTTCCCTACGTCGCGAGAGGATTTTGTCTTCTCTCGTGTTGCTCCAATCGATGCAAGGGGCATTTGATGTGATGTTGTTCGCAGTGAGCAGAAACTTTGGCGGTTATGATGCTGCTTAATATCTTGTACAGACTCGATAGGCACGTTATCGGCCTGTACTTTGATGGGTTCAATGTGTTGCTGTCTTTCGGGAGGAGGAATGTGACGCCACGGGTGGCGAATTCAGGCAGGTTGTGTGGGTCACGTAGCACCTTGTTGAAGCACTCAGCTATCTTTTGATGTGCGACGGTCAGCTTCTTGTGCCAGAAGTTCTGAACACCACCGGGGCCCGGTGCTGCCCAGTTCCTCAGGTACCGCGAGGCTTCGCGGACTTCGTTCTCTTCGACGATGATAGCTGGCATCTCTCCAATTACACCACAACTCTCCTCCTCCCGTCTTAACCACATTTGCCCGTCGCGATGTTGTACTGGGGTCTCCCAAATACCAGCCCAGAAGTTCGTCACATCGCTAATATCTGGCAAACCTTCGCGGTAGTCGGGCTTCTCGTCGCTAATGTGGTCGTAGAACGCTTTTTCGTTATCTCTGAACATCCTGAACATTTTGTTGTTGGCGCTTTGCAGAGTCAGAGTAACGTTTCAGCCGTTTAGTTAGGACGCTCAATTGCTGTACCAGTGTGTCGAGTTTTTCCGTCAGCTGGTGAGCTCCCAGCTGGCGAAGTTCAGTAGGCCGCACGATCACAGCAACTTGGCGACATAATTTCGCCGATCTGCTGCCTCTTTTGTACGCCATCAGTCTTCCAATTGCGGCGCGCTTGTTTAGGATCCGTTGCTCCAATCTCCTTCGCCATGGAGGCTCACGCCTTTCACGGAGATGTTGGAGCAGTCCGCCTCTTGGCCTAATACGGTATCCTAAACTTTTGGCGGTCGCCACAGCAGCACAGTAAACTTTCAGTTGCAGCTCCTCCATGTTCTCAGCATCAACCAAGTGCAGCGGAAGAACGTGCTCGTTCATGAGCTTTACTGCACTTGTCAGCCTGCGGGAATGCTGCAACTTCGGGATCCTGGGGCGCGACAATGGGTCTGTGTCGCGGAACTGTGAGATCGCCTCGTCGTAGTGGAAGACCAGATCGCGTAGTAGTTGTTGATCTGGCTGTGGGTCTTCCGGCTCAGGGGGTTGTTGTACTGTGGCCTCCACTGGTGCTGATTCGCGTGCCCCACTCGCGAATGAATTGCTCAGCCGTACTGAACTTCGTCTCGACACATCGCTTGCTCTGTTGTTCCTGGAGCTTATTTCTCTCTGCACCTGCTGCTTGATCTCGTCGATTTGCGTTTGGGAGAGCATGTTGTTGCGTACTATCGCTCTACGCCTCGCGTTCATTGCGTTCTGATCAAGCCTCCCGGCGAACTCTGGATACGCTTCCTCGAACATTGTTAGTATGCGAGGGCGACCGCTCATGCCCGTCTCCAAAGCAGTGCAGATGTAATAGGCGCGGATCACGAATTCGTTCATTTCGTGTGTCCACATGATCCGGCGTCTAGTGGTACCCACGAGTGTGGACGACTGCCGTCTGACAGTCACAACACGCCTCGTAGGCGCAGCGTTTCTTGGGTGATGTCGATGGCTGCTGTTTCCGTGTGGCGGTAGCTCTTCGGGTTGAACCCGGCTGGTGGCCCGCTCTTGCACCTCGCCCTCCAGCCGCTGGCCGCTCGCTCTTACTCCCGTTCCACGACCAGCTCCAGTTCGGGGACCCTCCTCGGGCGATCGCATTCTAGGTATTCTTCGTGAACGTAGCTCCATTTTCTGGGTGTATCTCCTTTGCCCGGGAGACAGCGGGTTGGCAAGGCCTCCATGACCCGGGAGGCCTTCCCCGGGAGAGATATAGCGCTCTGACTCGCTCGCACCCCCTCACTTAGCCACTTTCGACACCCGTTCTCGGAGCCAAGACCAGGTGTGTGTTTCCAGTTCACGCCCGATCTAAAATGTCGTCATATGATCTTCGTGGAGGCGTGAGATAGGAACATTTGAGACCAACGGGCAGGCTCCTACCCTAGTGTTGATCCTCATTTGAGAACCTATTTTTTTTTTGTTCGTGAACACTTATTGTATTTAGTTATCGGGCTTCAATTTTATTACACACTAGCGGACTGCAATGCTTGAAGTCTAGCTTCCTGTTGTGCTGTCGTCCTCACTAAGTTCTTATTAAAGTTTTGGAACATTTTTACTAAAATAAATAACACAAGTACTAATGCGATCGTGCACAAAGCACCAGCAGTTAACTTTGCTTCCATAGTGCTGCTGCTACTGGTGGCGGTGATGATCTCATCAGCGCTGAACCACCCCATTGCTATTACAATTTTCACTTATCACAATCTTTAATTATCAAATACGGATAATTTTATGTTGAACGAACACTACTTTCGATCACTGCTCTTAAAATACAACTTTTTTTTTTGATTTTCAGGTTGCTGAGCATTTTAAGAATTTTTCTTCTAACACTTTCCAATTGATTTTACTTTTTCCGGCACTCGCGTTTTGAACGTTGCACGTTCGAATCGGACGGTCGCCATTTAATAGTCACGTTCACGCCAATCAATAATATAAAACACCGTTTTCTTTTAGTCTAAGTTTGATACTCAGACCCTTGACTCGAGACTGTTTTCTCTAGACTCTGGACTCTGCCTTTATTTTTATGACATGGGTTTTTATAATCTTACAAGTTCGTAACAAAGCATTACACTCTTATATTCTATGTGTTAGTAAAATAGACTCTACAGAATCAATATATTTTCCAATTGGTTTTTCCTGATTGGTCTGTGTCTAATTGATAGGGCGTGGCGCATGAATAGAGAATCGAGCCACTTGCGCATGTGGTAGAATAGTTGAAAGAGAGACGGTAAAAAGAGCATTCGCTCTGTGTGGTAATTGAACTGCTTGGGTCTGTTTATTGATTGATACCAGATGTTGAGTTAGGTCAGTTCAGTGGGTCATGCAAAGTGTGACAAACATTATGCACATGTCATGTGTTTCTATCTGTGGGAAACGATTTGTCGTTTCGATGGGAATTAGTGCATCGTCGGTGGTATGTTCTTCTGCGCAATGTGTTAGTCATTCATTATAATTTATGGATTGTCATTATGAGGAAAATATATGCGTCGGGTTTGAAATGTATGTCATTTATGTTTTCCCAGGAAGGTGAGTAATTTAAGAAAACTTGCGTATAGCACACAAGAAAAACACGATCGCCAAGTGGCGGAGAGAAAAGGGGGGGGGCATCCGTCACGCCCAAGGGTTCTTGTCATCAGGCATATCGATACGCACCGTTTTACATTCCGAACTCGACTGTCCTCTTGTTTATTCACTTCACCAAGTTTGATCAATTCTTACAATTCGTTTCCTTATTCTAAGTTAGTAAAAGAAATGAACATAAACATAAACATAGAAGTTTGTTTGTTTGGCGCGCGCTTGTTATGTTTCATTGAGCGCGAGTTAAACATCTATGCAGTTCGGGTCACAAAATAACTCTGAATCTTTATTTCTTGTCTGAGTTTAAAAAGGTACAGTTCGTTTTCAAATGTAGATTATTTATGCTAAACAAAGTGGCCTATTGTCCTGCATCGGTCTGAGAATGAAAAACAACACATGTTTGTAAACACATGCTGCCCAAAATCAGTAATGCTAACATCAGCATGTGGTGCGTCGCGTCGCTGGCTCGGTGGTGGTTGGTGACTCGGTGCATGTTGGTGGTCCGGGTTGTTGATGTTTTCAACATGTGGTACCTCATGCCGCTGGTGTAAGAATGTAGGTGATCGGGATCTTTGCTAACTCCAGAACTGTACCATTATTATCAATTATGTACAACCAAAAACGACACTTACTGTTTTATTTCCATTTTTGATTTGTGTTTCTGTGCCAATTGTCGTCTTAGTTCGCTTGCCGCGAAGAACAAGGCAGACTATTATGCATTTCTCGCTGGCTAATGGGTAATTTCGGATTCAATTTCTGTGATTTCTATTATCATACGCGTATTATCAACATGACTGTTAGCGTTGAACTTGTTGTACTAACGTCGAGTTTATAATAAGTCTTGCGGGTTACAGATATTTCAGATTTTCATCGCATATATTTGAGAAATGAGCATTTGGTATCCCTGAATCGGGTATTCGCTCGATCGAAAGACAACAGATTCTCTACCGCTTCATCCATCGATGATAAATTCATCATTTGATTGGACCCACCACCAAGCATGGAAAAGTTCATTCGCTCATTTCTCCACGCCTAGTTATAAATCTGTCTTGTATCTGCTTGGAATAATCATGGCGAAGAGAATGCAGCAAGCAATCGTGAGATTACACGATGAATCATTTTCAGCTCTCCGACCATTCGGGACTGTGAGTGAACCTAATATAACAAAGAGTGGGCAACAACATTCAATGCATGAATACACCTTTGAGAGAATCGTGCGAAACAAAATAACGAATGAGTCAAAATAGGCATGTATGATTTTATTTTCCCTTCTACTCTCTTCCTTGTTAGGATTCAAGCCAAGCAATGTACTTGAATCTGCCTTCCCGCTCACCAATAACTTGCCTTAATATGATCTTTTGCGTTGGTTTAGATCGTTTCATACAATAAAACAGAGATCGAAATGCTCGCCGATTTCAGACGAAAAACATCCATTTTCACCCATAAGGAAAAATAGCTGAGAATATAGGAGGCGAGAGAATGTTATACGCTCACTTCGATTCTCGCGAGAAACGCAAAGCCGATTTTTATTTTTCGGTGAGTTATGATTGCCGAAAAATGGTTTCGTTTTCAGTGACTCCTTGATGCCGATAATGGTTTTTCACTACTTCAGTACAGCTGAAAACATTGCATGAAAATATGCGGCAATATTGGGTTTCATCGTGAAGTGAACATGAGATGGATTAATATTTGTACAATTCAGACGCTGTCCAAATGCAGATCGTTTGGACGCTGTCCTAACAGATTAACGTTGGTAAAGTTAGCTATGAGTTAGCTCCATATTTTCAGTACCAAATGAGAGACGAAAAACCATTCTCGTTGAACTTCCGAGAACGAAATTTTCCACATCTCTTTCTCTCTGAAAAAGAATTTTCGGTGAAAACGAAGAGACGAAAATATCAACAATACACGGTTCATCGAAAACTAGATTGATTGATTGAATATTTATCGTGCATCCGAGCGAGGGTTTCGATCTCTGCTATAAAAAAGGAGTCATTGCAATAGTGAACAGGGAACAACTTGATTTCGACTACCTCCCTGTATTTTACTGCTGCGATCAAGGCTTCAATGATTGCTATTTGAGTGAAAAACGAATCGCTTTACTCGTATGAGAATTCAATCAAAACTGTATCACAGGGACACACATTGGCTCGAGTGAAAGATTCCAATCTGATTCTCTCACCATCTAACGTCGTTGAGAGAATGAGAGAATGCAAAATTTCCCAACGCTATGTCTTACCTGCACGAAGGTCCAAAAAGAAAAGAGGTCGAGTTCGGGACATGAGGACGACTGTCACGTAGCAATCTCAGTTTATGTGACAATCGTCGATGTATCTCGACAGATGGAATACGATGAGAGTTCATTCGCGTGATATATATGGAATCGCCTGTCATACGAGACAATTGTCGTCCCATCTCACTCGCCGCGCAACATAAGGCCGACTATTATACAATTATACGGATTCAATTTCTGTCATTTCTATTATTATACAAGTAAGGGGCGAACACGAAATTATTGCGACACCGAAAATGTCATGCCAAGTGGCACTCAGATTTGTAGATCTCGCCATTTACTGTGCCCTTTGTTACGAAAGGCTCACTCCACAGTCCGCAAGAGCAGATGGCTTGCCAAACGAGATATTTGGAGGCGAACTTCGACATTTTCTTCTTCTTAAATTTGTCGTCCACATCGAACTTGCTCTTGCCGGTGAAAAACTCCAACCCCGGAATTTGCTTAAAATCGGCTTTTATATACGTTTCGTCGTCCATCACACAGCAGCCATATTTTGTCAGTATCTTCTCGTAGAGCTTCCGTGCCCGAGTTTTAGCCGTGGATTGTTGCCGCTCATCGCGGTTTGGGAAGATCTGTACCTTGTATGTATGTAGTCCAGCTTTCTTCTTTGCATTCTGGACGTAGCTCTGCGACATGCCGATCTTTTTAGCTTTCACGGCTTGAGACGTTGGGATTTGCTTTAATGATCCGCTTCACCTTTCCCTCCGTCTTTTCTCTTTTCTCCGGTCCCGGTTTTCTTCCAGCTCCTTTGCCGTGGTCCAACGTCAACCGCTACTGGAACCGCTTTAACACTGGAGACGATTGAATGGTGAATGTTCAACATTTTTCCCAACTGCCGGTGCGACAGGTCAGGAAATTCCAGGTGTTTGGAAAGAATTTGTTCTCTCGACTCGCGTTGGTTCACCTCCATTTTCGTTGAATCGAAAAACACGACTTCGAGTTTGACAGCATGTAGACAATACACATCAATGAGAAAGTGTGCAAAATTTGGTTGATTTTTACCCAATGGTTAAAAAGTTATGCCCTGTTGAATGTGTCGCAATAATTTCCTGTTCGCCCTTTATTATCAACACGACTGTGGATCACACCATTGAGGGAAATGGCGTATCCTTCGGCTGAAGGAGGCCTCGAGTTGATAGTTGATAGCAATATAAACACTTGGATTAACATGTCGCGCCGAGCGGTCTTAGGCTTCTTTTTTTTTAATTTTAAACAGACAACTGTTTCCATCAAAGTACAACTCCCGACACGTTGTTTCCATTCTGTTGTCCCACAATACCCAACACCTTTGATCATCGACCTTCCGCATGACTCGTCGTCCTCTTCTTCTGACCATCCGGCTGGGATGCCGAATCATACCTCTTCCCTTCAGCGGTATGCTGAATTTTGTCTTTGTCTCACACCTCGTTGAAAATCAATTTTCGTCGTTCCAGTCTGACCATACGGTATCACGGTATACATTTATTCTTAATTTTTTTTATTTTTCTTGTACATTGTACATTTTTTTCTTTTTTTTTGCTTTTTTTATTTACAATTTTATTTTATGTCTTTTCAGATTTCTAACTTTTAAGCTCAATGAAGTTTTCAAAACAGTGCTCAACTTCTTTATTATACATATTTCTTTGATTTATTTGATTTAGGTGTAAATTATGTCTGAATAGTTTGAACACTGGAGGTCATCCTCTGAATAGTTACCATTATAATTGAAGTCACCAATCACTTTCGCGCGAACAAGGAAAATAAAACCACTTTTACTTAATTTAGCAAGAGTTTCCTCCCGACTCTCCTTCATGACTCTTAAGGCTGATTTAGATGATGCCAGTCAGCGCTCTAGTTGAAGTATCCAGTGAATAGAGAACAGACACTCTGTTCAAGTTAGAGGCCAATTACTTGTTCGATACTGGTACAAGTAACTTGAACAGAGTGTCTGATCTCTGTTCACTGGAAACTCTAACTAGAGCGCTGACTGGCATCGTCTAAATCAGCCTTTAGACTCTTACTGTCCTTTTTGTCAGTCGATTTATTATCACTTCAATAACTCCCTCGAGCCTGTCCGACTCGTATGCTTTTGTTATACGTTATATTTATAATTTTTGGTTTCTTATTTACTAACTTAATTTCAGGTCGCGCAAGAATCGTACGCACACGTTTCCGTGGTGCTTATTCTGCAAGAAATCCTGTTATATAATCAACCGCGATGCTGAGCTTGCCCTCCCCGGAAATTTGGCAAAAAAACAAAAACTGAAGTGCGGCAGATTCACTATACGCGGAACTATTGAAATCAGGGCGTTTTATTGGGTAGTTCCTTCATAATTGTTAAATCCTCGGTTATTTTGATTTGTCTGGTATTGATAACTGACATTGTTTGGTTGCGGGCCCTTCTCATAACTTTGAAAATTACTGTTTTGCTCAAGGTTCGAGTATCGTTCCCTATTATGATTGTACTGTCGGTTGCTGGTAAGTCCGACTGTTCCGATCTACGAACCCATGGTTCAAACTGCTGGGATTCTGATTGTTCTGATGGTGCCTGTTATTCCACTGTTGCTGATTCGTGGTTAATCGACAGAATTGAAGTCTATGTTCAATATCCTCTAACTGCTGGCACTCGACATGTACTTCCTTCAAATATTGAATTAAATAATTGAAAGTGCGCCGGTGAAGTTCCGGTGTGCCTTCGCTGCTTGTTTTGAATTCAAGTTTGTCCTAGTCCTCTCACGAAATGAATTTTTAAGCATTTTCCCGCAAATGTTCGTTCTGTTGTTGAGCTTGGTTGGCCATTTGTTCTCAGTTATAATCCATTGTGTCTATATATTCTTTTATTTGTAGTGTTCTATTAACATAACCACTAAAAGGTTCATTGTCTTTTGTTCTAGAGTTTTTATTAATTGTAGAACCTCTTCTTCCGATTTTTTTTGCTGAAATTATTTTTTTGCATTTCTTCCCACGTTTTTGACTTTACACGATTGCTGAAACAAGTTGATCAAAACAATGTTCGCAAGCAGTTAATCGATTAATAGTGGGTCTGTCCTTTGCGTATTCTCTTTCTAGTTTGTCAATGTGGTCTGTAAAGTTTGAGTTATTTATTTTTATCCGCTTCCTGGCTATCGACTATCAAAGTTGAAGATAACGGAAAATCTTCTGTTTGGCTCCCTCGAGAGATAGCAAATTCTAAGGAAGACTCATACGTCATACGTCTATTTACTTACCTGTTACAGCATCAAAGGGGATTTTTTCAATCCAAAATATATATTTTTATTACGGCTCATATGGCGTCAGCCTGACGGGACTGGGTGTTCAATATTTCGACAATGTTTGCCTATGTTAGTAATATGTAACCGATTACTCGCGGTTGGATCGAGGTTAGTATTAGAAGTGTTCTCATAAGTGGAATGTACCAGTCTCCAATGCTCTGTACGTGTGCCCGACACGGAATACTTCCTATTGGGATGCAGTTGACCATTAATCAGCAACGCCCCTCTAGTATGTATCCCATATCTAGCGTGGTGCGTTTTTCTCGACTCGAGGAATCCTGGCTAGAATGGTCACTAGCCGGCAGAATCATCAGCTCGTGAAGAGTTGCCATGAGCAGTACAATCCTCAGCTCTTGGTGAATGATCAGTGGGCTGCAGTACTTCGGAGAACCTGTAAAGAGTATGTATTGCCGCAACTAAGTAAAAGTTTATCGATCGGATAGGAGGGATATGATACAGGGATACAACGGAGGAAACATCATAAAACGTTGACATCGGCAAATGGGGATATAAATGCCTTATATTTATCATCGCTAGAACTGGACTACGATGCTTATGCATTTGTGGAATCTTACTTGGACTCCTCTGTATTTTCTATTTTTGTTCGTGTTCTTCGGTCTACCGCTGTGACAGGGGCACTATTAACAATGATAAACTGTCCGGCGATGGGGTGCTTGTTGCGGTTCATCGTTGTATTGTAAGCACAAAGTTTACTCGAGCTGAAAACAATGGAGCAAGCTGTGTTAAGATGAAAACATTGAATGGAAATGAATTGTTTCGCAGAGTGAAGTAGCCATTGTTATGGGAGTTAATACTTTCGGACTTACTTTGTATTTAAAAACTATAGTTTCTACTTTTGGAGTGAAGCTCCTTTTTTATTCACTAGTTGAAATATAATTTAGAACTAACTTCACAATGATTATCCCTGCCTTTCTATACTGAACGAAATGGTTTACAATATTTAATCTTATTCTAATTCAGCATATTCGGTGAGAACGATCTGGGTGGCATGATGTTTATGTTTATAGTCCGGATGGCGTGATCGTTGATGTGGAGTGTTTATGTTTATTCATCGGTCGCTCGCTTGGCTTGATCGATATTAGGATGACTCGCATTTTATTTATCGTATTATATAAAAAGTATTTGTTACCATATACGTTATATCTTTATTTGTATCCAATCTCCATGCGACCTATCGCATGGATTGTAACTACAGAACTCACTTACAATTAATTACAAAAGTCGTAAGCTAAACTTCCAAACGATTGTGTAGAGTTATTTTCTATTTTCCACTGGGAGGAGCCAAGTTAAACAAAGGGGAAAGACCAATCAATCGAATGCAGTGTTCGATGTGAATGGGGTCAAAAAATGAAAATGGTTACTGCGCTCGTAAGCGCCCATATCGATTCCATGGGAAATCGAAAAGTGTCACGACGACTTCATATATGGTCGCGTGATTCATTAGAATAGAATTGGGTTTGTTTTGGTTTATTGCCTTCAGCGGCGCACGACATGATGTAAGAATGCATTCATATCGCTAGCGCATGCTGCTAGTTTTGACGTAGGACTACGTCTTTCATTTCTATACCGGGGTGTAAAACCAAAGTTTCGAAAACGAAAGCGTTACTTAAACAACTGAACGAAATGGTATGATAAACATTTCATTCTAAAGATAAAATGTCTACGCGTTATATACTTGTTACTTTTTCATCCAAAAACGTGTTTCAATAACCTTAAAATTGCTTTCAAAACAGGCTATTGAAATCACCAATCGGTATATAAGCGAACGTCGCTCGTAAACCCACTCAGTTATAATTGAACAGCGATTGGAGCATGTTGTCGCTGTTGTGGTGAAGCTAATTTCGTTTATCACGAAAGCGCTGATGAACGGTGTCACCAAGAGCCTGTTTGTGCACCTAAGGCCAGAAGGGAATCCATCAGGAGGAAAGTGATGCCACGGTTCCGCTTGAAACATCGGAGCAACCGCCACACACACTCATACACGCGCGGAACTCTCGTTGCTATCATCGTTGCCGAAAAATAATCTGCCAGTTCTCCTGGGAATTGAAAAATACATTCATGCGAAAGAGTTTATTTTAATGTTTTCTATCCATATAACACTGCAACCAAATACATTTGGTTTTGTGATTTTTCAATCAATCTTAATTAATAGGAAAGCTTCTGAATATTTTTCCCCCATCAGTGGAAAATTTTCGTATCCAATATTGGATGTTTAACATGAAAAACGGAAAATGTTTCACATCGCGAAAATCCAGTCATTTTCGAGCGATTATTTGCTTTCTACTCATATAATGCTGCGACCAAATACATTCCGTTTTGGATTTTTTCAATCAAGTGCGATCAACGTAAGACTACGTCTTTCGGCAATTTATTAGAGGTGCAATGAATCTTTAGGAATTCCCGCTCTACGCGCACTGGCAAACAATGTTTACTCAACAATTTCTCAAACGAGAAATGGGTGTTGTGAGAAAGGATTAGCGAACGCGAAAACGACAAACGGGAGAAAGATATGTTTGGAGGTTAAAGGAAATTGGCAGAAAACTTCTTCATTCTATCATTCAAATAATGTGATTCATACGCCATCGTTTTGCCAGAAAGAGATTATTAATGCTCAAAGGAGGAATCGAGTCCTCCGAGGAAATTACCCAGCGCAAATTAGAGTCGACTGCGGCATTCGTACACAAATAATTTTATAATGCAGTTTCACCAAAGTGATTTCTTCGGATATATTCACTACATCATGTCATGTATTTCATATTCTTCATTATGAAATCCATATCCATGGCACCTATCGGTATCGAATTATTGTCGAAACCACGATTTTCGCTAAATGCTCCTTTCAGTTCGGCCTGTAAAAAACTTTTCTGAACTCTAATCCATCAAATTTAGAGCCCTGAAAAGGGCTGTTGATTATATGCTAAGCTAATATAGCACGCTCTCCTCGGATACGATGGGCCAGCTGGATGTCCTTGGGCATGATGTGACGCGTTTTGCATGGATAGCACACAAATTGGTATCTTCGAATAAGCTTCCTGCAGCGTCATAACCGCGGAACTTTGGAAGCGCAAGTCGGTTTTGAATTCCTGAGCAATTCCACGAACCAAATGCTGCAAAGGTAGCTTGCGGATCAGCAATTCGGTCGACTTCCGATAGCGATGAATTTCACGCAAAGTTCCCGGTCGATAGCGAAGTGGCTTCTTCACCTATCCTGCGGCTGGTGCGCTTATCCGAGCTGCTTTCGTGTGCCTTACCACCGAAAGACTAACGAGCTGTTTGCTTGGTCCCAAACAAACGAGTCCTCACGGTGCGAGAGTAGAGTAAGAAATGAACGAAAGCAAGGGAAGCGTCATTTTATAAAACATAAAAGTATTGAATGTGAACCCCACCCACTTTATTATTTAAGCTTACTGTATACTTACTTTGATGTTATTCGCTTCTCTCTCAGGGTAAGCTACGAATATAATAAGGGTGGGGTTTAGATTCTATACTTTTATGGTTTATAAAATGACGCTTCCTTTGCTTTCGTTCATTTCTTACTCTACTCTCGCACCGTGAGGACTCGTTTGTTTGGGACCAAGCAGACAGCTCGTTAGTCTTTCGGTGGTAAGGCACACGAAAGCAGCTCGGATAAGCGCACCAGCCGCAGGATAGGTGAAGAAGCCAATTCGCTATCGACCGGGAACTTTGCGTGAAATTCATCGCTATCGGAAGTCGACCGAATTGCTGATCCGCAAGCTACCTTTGCAGCATTTGGTTCGTGGAATTGCTCAGGACTTCAAAACCGACTTGCGCTTCCAAAGTTCCGTTGTTATGACGCTGCAGGAGGCCTATTCGAAGATACAAATTTGTGTGCTATCTACGCAAAACGCGTCACATCATGCCCAAGGACATTCAACTGGCCCGTCGAATCCAAGGAGAGCGTGCTATATTAGCTTAGCATATAATCAACGGCCCTTTTCAGGGCTCTAAATTTGATGGATTAGAGTTCAGAAAAGTTTTTTGCAGGCCAAACTGAAAGGAGAATTTTCGTTTGGATGCCATACAGCATCGAGAAAATTCCGGAAAGATCTAATCGTTGCTGAAAGATAACCTGCCAGTTCCCTGGGAATTGAAAAATGCATTCATGCCAAAAAGTTTATTTTAATGTTTTCTAACCATATAACACAGCGACCAAATACATTTGATTTCGTAATTTTTCAATCAATTGTAATTAAATTAGCTGGAAAGCTTCTGAAGATTATTCTTTCCCATCAGTAAAGGGTGTGTCACATCAAATTGCATCACGGAAAAAACGCTGTAGAAATTCGCCCAGTAGACCGATCCTTTTGAAAAATTTAGACAGTAAAATAAAAACTATTAAACAACTTTTGGCATTTTCTTTTTATTCATACTTCGAACCCAAGCCCGTATGCTCGCACCTTCTTCTTTACCCCGTCCATAAGGTTCTGTACAACGTCAGGTTGTAGTTTTTTTTGAACAGAAAACCATTTTCTCTTGAAGTCCGCCTCCGATTTGACAACTTTTGGGTTCTTCCGGAGGGCCTGCTTCATAATCGCCCAATATTCCTCTATTGGGCGAAGCTCCGGCGCGTTGGGCGGGTTCATTTCCTTTGGCACGAAGGTGACCCCGTTGGCTTCGTACCACTCCAACACGTCCTTTGAATAGTGGCACGAAGCGAGATCCGGCCAGAAGATGGTCGGGCCCTCGTGCTGCTTCAATAGTGGTAGTAAGCGCTTCTGTAGGCACTCCTTAAGGTAAACCTGCCCGTTTACCGTGCCGGTCATCACGAAGGGGGCGATCCGCTTTCCGCAAGAGCAGATCGCTTGCCACACCATGTACTTTTTGGCAAACTTGGATAGTTTCTGCTTGCGAATCTCCTCCGGAACGCTGAATTTGTCCTCTGCGGAGAAGAACAGGCCCGGCAGCTGACGAAAGTCCGCTTTGACGTAGGTTTCGTCGTCCATTACCAGGCAATGCGGCTTCGTCAGCATTTCGGTGTACAGCTTCCGGGCTCGCGTCTTCCCCACCATGTTTTGCCTTTCGTCGCGGTTAGGAGCCTTCTGAACCCTGTATGTACGCAGGCCCTCCCGTTGATTGGTCCGCTGGACGAATGAACTTGACAAATTCAGCTTATTGGCGACATCCCGGACCGAACTTCTCGGATCACGTCTAAACTGCTTAACTACGCGCTTGTGATCTTTTTCACTGACGGAGCATCCATTTTTGCCGTTCTTCACCTTCCGGTCGATGGTTAGGTTCTCGAAGTATCGTTTTAGTACTCTGCTGACCGTGGATTGGACGATTCCCAGCATCTTACCGATGTCCCGATGTGACAACTCCGGATTCTCGAGATGAGTGCACAGAATTAATTCACGACGCTCTTTTTCGTTCGACGACATTTTTCCAAATTTACGAAAAATTGACAGTGAAGCATGGCCAACGTGATCTATACACTCTTATCTGATTATAAGCGAAAGCTGAAGATATAATTCCTAAAAATTAAATTTCTACAGCGTTTTTTCCGTGATGCAATTTGATGTGACACACCCTTTAGGATATTTTCGTATCCAATATTGTGTGGGCGCGCAACGGAAAATGTTTCGTATCGCGAAAATTATATAATTTTGAATCGATTTTTGCTCTGTCGCCGAAATTTTCATACTCAGAGAGTTCATTCTCCTGTAGTTTGCCTTCCAAATTGCCATCGTAAACCACACCTTCTCTCGATTCAATCACGCACGAAAAGCATCTTAAATGATATTCTGGTGGTGAAACCCATTCATTTTTCGTGAGGCGTCGTGTACAAATTACGTAACGCGATAAGGGGAGAGGGGGTAGATGTTGCGTTACTTTCTGTGTATTAGAGATAGGAAATTACGTTACGTAAGGGGGGGGAGGTGGTTCAAAATTCGGATTTCTAGCGTTAAGTAATTTGTGCACGACGCCTGAGGACATCGTTACTGAACGAGCTGAACGGCGAGGGATAGAGGGATTCATTACCTGGCCTGACCTGACCTGAAATGCAATCAGTTTGTTTTAGCTGTGAGCGAGCGCAGAAAAGCCGATCGATCAGAAGGAGAAGAGATGGTGACCAAGAGAGTATCAGCATCGAAATACGAAATACGGAAGACATCGAAGCAGCCGCCACACACACACACACACATACACGCGCGCAACTCTTTTCGTTTGCTGGTTATCGAGAAGAAACCTGGAAAGAAATGATCGTTGCTGAAAAATTATCTGCCAGTTCCCCTTGGAATTGAAAATTACATTCAAGCGAGTTTATTTTAATGTTTTCTATCCATATAATACTGCGAACACATACATTTGGTTTTGTGATTTGTCAATCAAGTGCAGTTAGCAGGAAAGCTTCTGCTTCAGAACAAGGTTTCTTGTATCCAATATTGGATGCATAGAACCTTGAGCCTCCAACGTAACGATCTCGTTTTTAAAGTCCCCCAAATATTCATTTATTCATTCATTCAGAATGGATTTAGATTCAACTTCAAACAAATGATCTCTAAATCACCGATAGTCCTACGTCACCCTTGCGGTTATTCCATAGATATAACCCACTTCCTGTTTTTATGTGTGAATGCGGGGGAAAAGCATTTAACGAAATTGTGCAATTGTGCTTGAGTGTTTCGTGAGAATGAAGATAAGATAATTAATGAAGATAAAAGATAATTAATGGGATTTGAAATGGGATTTAAAAATGGGATTTGGAATCATACTACACCATCCCTCTTCGGGAGAATGATGTAATAAAATGAAATCATTCATGATAGTCAAAATTTGAAATTACTATTCCTTGGCTTCTCTTAGTGTTACAAATTTTGATGCTGGTAGTTATAAATGTATTTGTATTTTAATTATTTTTTTACGATTTAGATATAACATTTCTTGCGCTAAATATGATCTTTAAATTTCAAAGGTTTACAAAAAAAACATGAAGTTTAGTTTTATTTTTCCAGAGATTTTATATATGTATTGATATAAATTTAATTTTGATTTTTATCTTGTTGAATTTTGATTAGTCTATTTTTGTGAACTATCGTTGATTGTCTTGTTTTCGGATTTTTTATTTTACAATTTGGATCTAACAATTCCTCTACTAGATAGGGTCCTTCGTAAAATGGATCCAATTTTCTTCTATTTTCTGCTTTTAAATAGACTGATTCATTTACTTTAAATTGAATTGGGTTGATGTTGTTTTTTGCTGCTATAGTTCTTCGTATCTTTTGCTCGATTAATTTATTCCTTGTGATTTCATTTGATTTTTGTAATTTGAATTTCAACTCTTTACTATATTGCTCAAAATTGTATACTGGTTCTACTCCGAACTCAAAAATTTCTTGATGTAACCTTGCTTTATTTCCAAATATTAACTCATGTGGAGTGAATCCATGTTCTGAATGTGGTGTAGTGTTATAATTAACAAAAGATCTTAGGTATTTGTTTAAACACCTATGATTTCTTTCCAAAGAACCAATTGTTTGTGGGTGATAAGCAGTACTGAATTTTTGTTTACGAGGTTGGTTCGCGTGAATTTGAGAACATAAGTATTCCTGTTCTCTGAAACACGATATCCGACTCCTCACCATAACAGGTTGCAGATGACCCAGGAACAACACGGAACCAGGAAGTTGTGCCGGATTCAATTTTCCCTTCCCTCAAGATTTGCATGCGAATTTCATCCTCCTGCCGTTTGAGCCTTTCGTAGATCCTAGCTGGTCCCCCTGAAAAACCATCAACTCTTCCCAGGCCTTTGTTGAGGATCTTTGCAATGGCGGTGTTCTCATTCACTCTTTGGGTAATTCTTCCAGATAGACGGTAAGCGGGGATAATGGTGTGATCCTGATTGACACCGAATTTTGTCTGAGAGGCTGTCGCTATCTTTCTGACGTACTGTGCTTTCCACAGTTTTATCTTCTTTGGAATTCCCTTGGTCTTGATCTCAGTAAAGACAGCACCTAGCTCCTTCCTCAGCAAAGCATCCTTGTCATACATTCCTTTTAAGATTCCAAAGTCTTCGTAATAGTGACCTGTTACAGCTAGCGTCAGTATTTGGTTATAATACTCTTCCGGTAAGTCAGCCAACATTTTCAAAGTCACGTCATGGTCACATACTTTATGATAGAAATTCCAGAATCCTTTTCCAGAATAGTCCAAAGTCCTAAAAGCTTCTTACGCCTCTTTGTCAACTAACTTGGGAGCATATTCAAAACTACCTTGGGTCGCTCCTGCACTAGATGTTCCGGCGACTGGCTGAACGATTAATTTGTTCTTCATTGCCCATGAAACGTATGAGCCAAGAGTAGTCAACTCTGCACGAATTAAAGCCCATGGAAACGAGCCCTTGCAAGCAATTTTTGCAACTCCCACTAAACATAAATCAAGGACTTTCTCCACAATCTCCTTGCGGCTTCCCAACTTCCCTGCTAAATCCTCAGCAATTTCCTGTATTCCAGCAATACCTCCCATCTGCGACACGACTGCATCAATCCACTTCTTTTGGTACAGCGCATCAGTTTGTCTTAGCAGTCCAACAAGTAATGTAGCGGGACCCATTTGCTGGAGTTGCGCTGTCTGCATAGCTGGAGTGAAATTGGCCCCGTAGCACAGTGCCATATGCCGGATGCGTACTCCAAAATTTTCCATCGGGTTCCCACGGTCACGGTTGCCAACAGTCCATATTTTGTAGTTCTTATTCATGTAGACAGCTTCTTGAACCCGAAATTTGAAGGCATATATTTGCGAGTAATTGGATTGAAAGCAGCCTCGAGCTCTCTTTGCTTCCTCAGTTTCTCCAAAGGTGAAAGCATACTTCTCCATCACTCCTTTGAAGAGAACCTTTAAATCAGTGAGCCTTCTAGTCTTCAAACCGATTACAACTTCTGTGTCTTCAGTGAGTTTGTCTTTCACCGAACCTTTGCCATTAGCAGCCTGCTTGAATGTAGTATATACTGTCCAAATGCTGGAGGTCACCTTCATCATCTCATCAATGTTTTTCACAACATTCTCGTCGGCGCCAAAGAACTGAGTGAAAGCCTCATGCAAATGTATGATGAAATAGCGGATCCTCGTGTTAAGCTCTTTGTCCAAATCTGGTCTCTTGAGTCCGCCCGAGACAATAACCTTTCCCTGCTCATTCACGAGCTCCATTTTGGGTCTCTTTGCCGGCCTCTGCACTTCCTCCATTACAGTATCTTGATGTTCGGCCAGCTAAGTGCGCTGGTGAATCCAATAGAGACTCTTGGCCTGGTTCGTTTTCTAGCTAGTTTCCTCACTATGTTGAAGGACTATGTACCTTGAAATGGAACCAAAAGATTCTCTACTGGATTACCAGAAGGATTTCGGACCTCACGAACAGAGGTTAATAGAACAGTCCCGGTTGAACTGTAGAATAGAACTAACTTTATTTTACAAATTTTGAGGTTTATTTACAGAGGTTCTTAATCTAAGTTAAAACTAAGAAAGGGAGAAAATATCTATCTGTCAGATTCAAACAACCGAAACTGCATCGTTATCGGCCTAGGGTAAAGAATATTTTTCCCGTTTGCTTACATTTCTATCCTTTGCTGATAATGCTTGCTTATGCGGTTAATGCGTGAGACAACATAAACAAGTGACTCATGTTTATGTTTCGATTCCTTTCTTATCTTTTCCTTCAGGGTCATAACATTCTATGCCTAAACAAACAAGGCGAAGGAGAGAAATGACATTTGATTCCATTCAGATACTAATTTAATATTACAGCTGTTATTTTCCTATGTTTTTGGTTCTGTCATGTGGGGTGATTGAACTCCTTTTATCACGGCGGTAACATCAGGCATATCAATATGCTCCGTTTTACGTTCCGAACTCGACTGTTCTCCTGTTTATTCACTTCACCAAGTTTTATCAATTCTTACATTTCGTTTCCTTATTCTAAGTTAGTAAGAAAAATGAACATAAACATAAACATAGAAGTTTGTTTGGCGCGCTTGTTATGTTTCATCGAGTATACGCGCACGGTCGTAAAGTGGGTCAGTTTATTACGCTCGCTTATGGTCGTAAAGTATGTGTTGCGCGCTGCGCTGCAATTATGCGTCAGCTTTACTATGATTATTGAAAAATAATCAACATGACTCACAGTCATTGTTCCGCCTTAATCAGTATGTCGATTGAAACAGAATAATGTTAGTAAGCACATGTCTAGGAAATGAACTGATTTCGTTGTATAGTGTTTAAGATTCGTTCCAAAATTATATGGGTGTAAAAGTCCAACAAAGTCATAAAGTCATAAATGATAGTCGGATGATTCATGCGTATGCTACAACTTCTATGAATAGCAATACAATCTTTTTGAGGATGCAAGAATTTCACATAACATTGATCATTTCCTAGACCTTCAATGAATGTAATCTTGTATGCTACCACAATTTCTTCTCCAAACATGAGCTTGGTTGTGAACAATTCTGGCATTAACCCGACTAAATATTTGTCTATCATCGGTACGTATGCAGCTTCATTCCATGCCATCATTTATACTGTGTGAGTTAGCACTTGTCTGATTCTGGTGCGCAATTCTGCTATGGTACGAAGGATTGGAAAGATTTGACGGCGGAACAAGAATGCGCTGCTCATGGATTGTTTCAGAGCAGTCAGGGTTGTCACCGATAGAATTGAGAGCACTGCAATACTTGTTCCTATACCAGACTTGATATCCTGCTTCTTGAGGGTGTTTTGATATCGTCTGTAACATCACTGAAATAATTGCTGGGAATTATTCCATAGTCTTCACTCCTGCCATATAGACTCGGCTTAGAAACCCACTGATGCCTGGGTACAGGCGTTCTAATGCCATGTTTAATTCAATTGGCTTCGTACTTCTTCAAGACGGATATCACTGGTGCGGGTGTACTGACTCCATGTTTGTTCCTCTGTTCTCAGCATATAGAAAGTGACGAAAGTTGAGGAGAATGGTCTTCTACATTCTAACGAATTCGGCTTCCGATATAAGAGAGCCTAGCCAGGACTTTCGCCTGCCCCTGGGCTTCTTAATGCCAAAGGGGGACTAGGCTCTGTGGGATGCACGTATCTGCAAGCTCGTGCTGTTTAATACTTGCCGAAGAATTGTCAGACAATCACGCAGGTGCTGAAGATGACCGACTTTTGGATGCCGACCAATTTCTTCTCCATGTTCAACACCTTAAGCGCTTCCACAAGCGTCTTCAGGACAATTCCAGCTCCGGAGAGAGCGACTGGAACATTTCTTGGGATCTCCCTAGTCCCCACAGTTTCCTGAGTTCCACGGTCAACGAAAAGGGGAAACTCCAGATTTTGGTTCAGACATCGATGATGGTGACTTGTCGTTCGCTCTTGTCATATACCTGGACACTACAACGGTGAATCGTGAGATAATCTCTTCGAGTGAGTCGAAATACGATCCTATTGGATGTATGTTATCAGCTCGACGGTGTTTCTCTAACTCGTACACATCTTGTACGCGTTTGAGGAGAATGGTCTTCCACATTGTAACGAATTCGTCTTCCGATAAGGGAGAGTCAACGAATGTCAACCGGTGGGGCTGTCCACTACGAATTTGTGGGTTTATGGTGATGTTTTGGGTACATTTATAACTACATATCACAAAGTAATTTATCTGTGCAGTACAATATATTCGTTACCGTGTGATACAAATTCAAACTCTATGCACTGTTTCACCAAAATCGATCAGGTACCCGGAAAACATTGGCTGTCTTGAAAGTTTGTTGCATGCCAGTAAGCAAAGTTGTATTTGATGTTGAAGGGTTAATAATTGTCGTGGACTTGTTGCTTCAATGACATCAGGAGCAAATTTGTCCAACTGCCTATGGTAGTTACAAATACCAATTCACTAGAATATAAATTGAAGCGCGGTTTGTTTACAATAACACAAATGACAGAAAGCAGTCAGATCTGCTCCTGGTCTTATAGAAGTTGTACGGAGTGTATAGAAGTCTGAAACTAATTATTTTTCTAATTAAAGCCGGAAATCACACTGTTTTTTTGTAATACTTTTTCTTACTAGTTTTACTGAAACTGCTGATTGTTCTCATTTCAAGTCGCCATCCTGTGGAGAGATTCAGTAATTTGCGAACGCGGTAGCTCAGAGCCTGAACAACGATATCGGCCACTGTAGTTTCTATAAACTCATAAAGACCCCCACTTGCGTCCAAATGTATCAAACATGTCGTATTCTTCATTATCAAATCCATAGTCAAGGGCATAAAATAAACTCTTTCGTATCAATGTAATAATTGATTCTAGAAAGAACTGTCATTCGAAACGTTTTATTGATGCGTTGCCGTTCTTTATGATAAGTGATAAATCACTAATTAATGGGTGGGCGCCACTGTCCCCACTTGGACAGTGGACACCGCTGTCACCACATGCGTTGCCGGCCTTCGGCCACTGGTTTTAACTAACTTAAACGACTAACACTATCGCCCAAGGGGGGTTTCGGAGCGGAAACGAAATAAATTAACGCGACCGGCGCGGTAGAATTTCTGTTCAGTACCCTCCCAAGCCTGACCGGCTCGAATGTTTTTATTATTCGTTAATGTTTACATTTTTTGTATTCTTTCTATTTACTAACTTAAATTTAGGGTGCGCTCGAATCGTACACACACGTTTCCGTGGTGCTGACTTTGCTTGAGCCCCTTTATGGAATCAAACAGAACAAAATTAAACACCGCGTTGTTAAACTTGTCCCCCGGAAATTTGACGAATAAACAAAAATGTAAAGTGGGCCAAGTTCACCATACGCGGAACTAATTAAATTAAATATTGGGCGCTTCATTGATATTGTGAAATATTCACTACACCAATCAAACATGTCTTATTCTTCACTATCAAATCCATAGCAAAGGGCACATAATAAACTCTTTCGTTTCAAAGTAATACTTGGTTCTAAAAAGAACTGTCGAAACGATTTATTGATATGGTGAAATGTACACTACACCAATCAAACATGTCGTATTCTTCACTATCAAATCCATAGCAAATGACACAAAATAAACTCTTTCGTTTCAAAGTAATATTTAGCTCTAAGATGAACTGACTTTCAAAACGGTTTATTGATATGGTGAAATGTTCACTACACCAATTAAACATGTCGTATTCTTCACCATAATCGTGGCTTCTCCTTCTCCGGAGCGGGATGTTTCGGAAAACTGAATAATCATTCCGGGTTGATGGTTAAAATTGAACTGCCGTGTATTCTTTGCTTACCAACTAGCTTATATAATAACCTAAATTATCGTTGACCCGAACTCAAGCCACCATCGGTGTTTGGAAAACAACCAGATGGTTCTTTATGGTAACCATGTGTTAGCCCATGCGGAAGACGAATCGCTGTTTGTACGCAAAGCGTACATGCGGCGAGAGACAGAAAAATAAACAAGGAAAAGTGTCGAATAGCAATAATATTTTATGACTCCAGGCTTAATTTGTTTTGATAAAATTATGCTATCTTCCTTAATATTTACAAAATTTACTTGTTTGACTATTTGACATCTAGGAGGAATAACTATATTTCCTTCGTATTTGTCCTATAAATACCTATATAATTATACAGTCATTCGCGGACTGGGATTTCTTTTACACAGACAAGACCGTCGTTTCCAAATGCTCGTATAATACTCGTTTATTTCCATTCCTTTTACATTGGTGCACCCTGACTCAGAAGGCACAGCAGGGGAGATAACTGCTTGTGCTGGTTTTGCTTATCTCAGAATGTGTAGGCTAAGAGAGATAATAATGTTTACGAAGGAAACATTCTATGTAAAAGGCAATAAAAGTTTATATCTATCTATGCTATGTTTCTACTGTAATCTATCTTATCCTACAAGCCATGTGGTATAACTATATTTCAAAACGTTGACCTCTAAATTCGAATGAAAGTAGCCATGTTTTTAGGCAAATGTTACATTCATATTTAGCTAAAAAGTCTCTCCCAAGTATTCCGTCGGTTTGGATTGGGAAACCTTTTGTTACTGCTTGAAAACTGTGTGGGATTAGAGTGTCATTAATTATTATATTGGAAAAGGTACGGCCGATAGTTTTTATTTTACCATCAGTCACTTCGTTTATAAAGCATTTCTGATTGGTGTATATTTCCTGGAATTCTTTCAGGGTATTTTCCTTAATTATTGAGACGTCCGCCCCTGTATCAATGATAAGGTTGACGGGTTTCTCGCACATATCTATTCTAAGTGTGACAAAATTCGTATAGGTCAAATTGCATGTATAAACATTTACGTCATTTCCCCGTTGCGTTGTTGTGCCTCGGATTGGGGATTTTCCAAAGGCAATTCTTCGTTTTCCGTCACATACACATTCCGTTGTGTTAAGTTGCTAGGTCGGCCTCTGTTGCCACGAGGTTGATTATTTTCCCATCGTCTTCCGTTGTTCAGGTTTCTGTTTCGATTGTCGTGATTTTCATGGTCAAAATCGTTACCTCTATTTTGGTAATATTGTCTGTTTACGCCTCTGTAATTATTATTACCTCCTCGGTAGTGTTGATTATTTGATCGGTTACAGTGATTTACAAGTATGGACTGGAGAACGTTCCTGGTGAAGGTGCAGGAGTGGTAGATGTGTCCATGGCCTGTCGCTTCGACGGTACATCCGTCTCCAATTCGCCACTGTTGTCCGTTGCAACACTGACAACCGATTCCATTGACGCACGTCGCTTTCTCGACGTGGAAGGCAATGATGAAAGACTTGCGTCCACTTCGCTCGTCTCGGGCTTTTTTAGCAATTGTAAAAAGTCCCGAAAGACTGACATCGACAATGACATCTCTAAGCCAGTAGTAAATAGGTCCAGTTGCATTTCCAGATCCGCTTGGCCCTCGTTCGCATCCACTAATTCCAAAACGTTCTGACAACTTATGTTCAATTGTATCAGAAACTGTTTCAACTTCACAGCTTTCGGTTTCTTTACTCCTTGAATCCATTGCTCTAACCTTTTCACAAAGTTATTTTCGATAATCGCTAAAGCAAACGCACGAATGTCTAACACTTTTGCAATAGCTAGCGGAGCAAGTAATTTGAACAAGTCAAACATCCTTATAATTTCACAAAGTATTTCACTGTTTGAAACAAGCACTTAAAACCCTCACTTCTGTCTCACAAGAAGAATAGACACTGACTGGTAGCTTGTCGACCATTTTCAGCAACCGAAGTGTTGGCAATGTTAGCATTGGCATAGTTGATAGTTGTCACTTCAAAACTTCGTTTATATTTGTGTGTTCCATTATTAACACCGTTCGAACCGCTGATGAACACTCTATTAACACCAGTTCCTCCTGGTTCAGCTACACCGCCTCTTCCAGATCCAGTTCCTCCTGACATTTCAGCTGTATCAATTTCGATGGGCTCACCCTGTCCTGGTTGAATTTCTCCACTGGAACCAGTTGAAGAACTTCCAGCAATTGGAGTATCGTGGCTCTGTGTGTGATGTTCGGAGCCCTGTGACGGAGTAGCAGCGAAAATATCTGTTGAAGAGTCGTATCCTGTATCATTAGACTCTTTTGTTTTCTTTGCCGGTGTACCCGGCGGTGACATGGGTGTGTCGGTCCGCTTACCTGATTTGCTGTGTGGAAGATTAGAGGGATATTTAACCCCAATTAGCGATTCCACTCCGTATTTTATACCGAGTCCAACCTTACCTAGCCATGAGTCTAGTCCTGGTGCTCTATTAAATGCTTGAATAGCTTTTCTATCACTTTTTCTAATATCTTCCTGAGTTTGCGCAAAATGATATTCGTGATCGTGTATATATGCAATTTTATCTGCTTCACTTTTTGGTGGCCCGTTTTCTAATGGATTTCCTGGTCCGAGATAATTTCGTCCAGGATATAACATTCCACTTAAAACCCTCACTTCTGTCTCACAAGAAGCCTGACTTCATAATCCCCACTCCTACTTGCTGAACTTCTGTTCCATCGGAGAACTTAAAGATGGCACAACGAAAGAGGATATCAAAGCGGGCACATACGGCATAACGCCACCAATCTGGTGCACCCAACCCCAGCTCTAAGATAAACAATAACCATAACTTGACCATCCACGAAGGAACGGTCCAGTCCCAGGCGCTCTTGTCAATGCAAAGCACTTTCTTGCCTCGGAAAAGGCCAGCCAACTCTTTCCAACCGCCATGAACAGGGGACCAGCCAACCAAACAAGGTGTCTGGCCCACGGTTGCTAAGCAAGCTCGGCCTATCCAGCCAAAGAGCACTCGGTCGATCATCGTATCTATAAGCGAGACCGCGGAGATCAATCTCCAACGGCCCTCTCTAATTTTGTCTGCCTTATGTGGCTCTGGTTTAACAAACACATTAATCGTGTCAAACTCTGCGACCCCTGACAAGATCTTTTGAAAACGGGTTCGAACCAGAACTCTCAATAAAGCAACCCGCTCAGGGTCACAGTTCTGGCCATCCCATTTCAAAATCTGTCCATTAGTACTTCCATAGGTCGAGAGGACACAATTTCCAGGACTACTATTCATGTCAATTTCGGTTAGCGCTTTGTCAAATTCCGTGTTAAAGTAGGTGTGAAATTCGATTCCACTTAGATTGACGCACCAGCTTTGATAGGACCGTACTGCTGCACGTAATAGTTCAGCAGTTTCCGCTGGTTCTGGCGCCTCTTGTTCCTGGCTAGCTTCCTCGAACTTTCGGGCATGAATTGCGAACGATCGCTTTGCGGAACAGGCATCGATTTGGGGCCAACCGAACCCCAAATCTGAGAATTGCTCAGGTAGTTGGATACCGTTGCGCCGTGGTTGATACCATTCGCACTCTGTACAACTGTCTGGTCCTGCGCCGGGCCAGCTGCCCCAGCATCTACATGCTGGGGCTGTTGGCCGTTTCCCGGCTGGTCAGTGTACACCAAACTACCTTGCGGGACAGTTGGGAGATCATCGACTATCTGCATCTCATCCAACTCATCCTCGCAATCCTCCAATCTAACATTTTGCGCTGTTAACCGCTCGTTCAATAGGCAAACTTCACACCGTAGAGCTTCTACTTGCTGGCACTGCCGTTGGATCGTCTGCATGGCCGTCGTCAGAGCCTCTATAGCATCAGAAACTGAGTCGGCTGATTCATGCACGATTGGTTCTCGTGCTTTCTCGCCAACATCCATCTTCAACTTAAGACCCTTACGACGCGCGCGATCATCAATGCGTGCCATATCCTCATCATCCAGTATGAAATATTGTCCGCCTAGCAAAACTTGCCATTCATCGCCACCGCCAGTTCGCGTTATCTTATGCTCGCGACCTCGCAGCAGCTCCTTCTCAGCCCACTCTTCAGATGATTCGACTACGGCTCCAGGAAGCAAGCTTTTCTTAATTGCCCAATTTATCAGGCATTTTATGTAAGCTGCATCCAGGCCTTCGTTCAAAACTCTGTACCCCGTATGCATGCCAAACACCATATTATTCATATGGTATGGCGCCCCGGAGAAACCACGGACTGTAGAACCTTCAAACACTATCTTTCCGAAATCGTCATCGTCAGGGGACATCTTGACATTCCCAATCGACGCTTTTCCCTGAGAGTTTACCTTCGCGTATTGTCTGATATTAACGGTAGCCGCTCGCATCTTAGCTGAGGACAGGCCGAGCTTAGACTTTTCGTCGTTCGTTATTACGACAACAGACAAGTCTGTTGAGTCTATAGCATCAGCCCAACGCTCAATATCGATATCAATGGCCGCTCGTGCTGTCTTGACCCTGATTGAAGTTGCTCCGTTAATCACATGAGCCGCAGTAACCAACAAAGCTCGTGCCTCGAGGCCGGGAACCGACGTACACCAGCAGTTCCCAGAAAAGCGATACAGACGACCTGTAGTTGTATGTATCTCTGCCTGGAAGCTCGGTAGCTGCTCACTCCAAAACTCGGATCCAGCCATCATCCTCTCTAGGCCTGTGCCAACAATGTCACCCAATTTCTGCACGACCCTACAGGTATGCCAAAATAAAGGACTAACCTCCCTCAGCAACCGCAGAATCACTAGTAGGGTTCCAACCGCTGCCAATGCGTACAAAACCGCTTCTTTATAAGAAACATCTTGAACCACGACCAAAGCTTCGTCGACAACCTCCGTTAGCCAACTCTTTTGTGGTTCTGGGTCGGGTGTTACCACCTCAACCATCTGGACCGGAAGGTAGGCCAAAAGGGTAAACGTCTGACAAAACGTCTTAGCCGCATAATACCAATTGACAAGCAGTTGTATGACATAGTTGTTGACTATAACCCATCTGGCTACCCAATAGTATGCGGGTGCCAACAAGCATATAATCAACGCCAAGAAGGGCCGATTATACACAAAGAGAACGATGGCTTTCATAAGCCCAAACAACATGCAAAAACTAATCATTGTGCTAGTCTTGAATTAAATAGATAACCTTTAATCTGATTCTGGCCTTAGCTCGGAACCTCCAATTAATCATCTATTTCATGTTAGATACTGCTGTAAGGTAAATTTGAAAAATATCCGGAGAAAAGTTTTCGAATATTCTTAATGTTTTTTCTGCTGTTTCTAACCAGCTTGCTAATTGCTTTTTATTGCCATTAAAGGATGGCAACATTTTTATTGGATCAGGGATCCGGAAGGGGTCACCTTGGGTAATTTCTCTCCGAATTGAGTCGTCGGGACGATTTACAGGCGCAGTGTTTATGGTATTCTCAGTTCCGTTTCCCAATTGAGAATCATATACTGCTTGTCTAGCCGTGATATTCTCAATTGCTTGCATCATACGTGCAAGTTGTTGAGTAATACCATGTAGTGGGTTAATCTCATTTGATTGAGGCTCCGTCATGTTGAGAGTCTCTATGTTTAAATTTAAATTTTCCACAGGAATATGCGAATATTCCTCCGACTCCGTACTCGTGTCGGATTCGTCGGAACTGGTATCGTTCTTTTTACTTTTAAGAAACGATCTTCTTGTTTGCTTCAAAACGTCTTTAAATTTGGGCATTAATTATCCCTTTTAGCACAAAGTTTCAAATTGAAATTGAAGAAAACCGTCTATCTTGTAGTGCGGTAATCTTACAGAGAGCTCGTGTCTATCTTGTAGTGCACTTATCTCACAGTGATGGATTTATTTGTAGTGGCGCGAAATTCTCTCTGTTAGAACGGATTTTCAGCGCACTAACAACTAATCATTAATCACTGGCTGGGTTTCTAATTTGATATCACTTATTTCACTTATAGTAAAAGAGAGACAAAAAAAAAGAACTCACCCTTTTTTTTTACAATCGTGTCCTATGGTTCGCGGTGAACGATGCCGGTTTTCCGGATGCCTGCGAGCGGGGGGGTCCTCAACTCTGAACGGCGGATTTAATCCTTCGGCCGTAGATGCTTGCGCGGAACCACTTTTGATACGCTTTTTTTAACGTATTACTTCCACTATTTAACACTCGCACGGTCACTTCACACGATTCCGGACGGCTGCGCCAATTATACAGTCATTCGCGGACTGGGATTTCTTTTACACAGACAAGACCGTCGTTTCCAAATGCTCGTATAATACTCGTTTATTTCCATTCCTTTTACATTGGTGCACCCTGACTCAGAAGGCACAGCAGGGGAGATAACTGCTTGTGCTGGTTTTACTTATCTCAGAATGTGTAGGCTAAGAGAGCTAATAATGTTTACGAAGGAAACATTCTATGTAAAAGGCAATAAAAGTTTATATCTATCTATGCTATGTTTCTACTGTAATCTATCTTATCCTACAAGCCATGTGGTATAACTATATTTCAAAACGTTGACCTCTAAATTCGAATGAAAGTAGCCATGTTTTTAGGCAAATGTTACATTCATATTTAGCTAAAAAGTCTCTCCCAAGTATTCCGTCGGTTTGGATTGGGAAACCTTTTGTTACTGCTTGAAAACTGTGTGGGATTAGAGTGTCATTAATTATTATATTGGAAAAGGTACGGCCGATAGTTTTTATTTTACCATCAGTCACTCCGTTTATAAAGCATTTCTGATTGGTGTATATTTCCTGGAATTCTTTCAGGGTATTTTCCTTAATTATTGAGACGTCCGCCCCTGTATCAATGATAAGGTTGACGGGTTTCTCGCACATATCTATTCTAAGTGTGACAAAATTCGTATAGGTCAAATTGCATGTATAAACATTTATTCCCGATTCGGGTACGTCATTTCCCCGTTGCGTTGTTGTGCCTCGGATTGGGGATTTTCCAAAGGCAATTCTTCGTTTTCCGTCACATACACATTCCGTTGTGTTAAGTTGCTAGGTCGGCCTCTGTTGCCACGAGGTTGATTATTTTCCCATCGTCTTCCGTTGTTCAGGTTTCTGTTTCGATTGTCGTGATTTTCATGGTCAAAATCGTTACCTCTATTTTGGTAATATTGTCTGTTTACGCCTCTGTAATTATTATTACCTCCTCGGTAGTGTTGGTTATTTGATCGGTTATTATAGTAATTTCTGGGAGTCTGCCATCTCGGTTGTTGCTGTCGATAATTAGTTCTGGTATATTGTATGGTGGCTTCATTAATTGTTTGCGGGGTCTCTTCTAAGACCTTATTTATGGCCTCTGTTATTGATTTGAATTGTCCCGCTTTTACAATGATTGAGGTTTTTTCATCCCTCAGCCCAGCGGACATGTGTCTTATTCCTTCTTTAGTGGCCATAGCCTGGGCCACATTTGCTGGTATTTCTTTCGAAATATATGCAGCCTCAAGTTGCATAGTCAGCTCTTCTACTTCTTTAACGTAACCAGCTATATTGGTTCGCTGTTTGGTGTTGGATAATTTTGCGATTATCGCTTCAGGAGGAGTGGGGATCGATATCTCCTTTAATTTTGCTATTATAGCATCGATAGATGCTGGTGTCGTGGGGAATGCATATCTAGCCCTACTTTCTAGTTTCGTTAATATTATATTTATTATGGTTGGTTTGTGCTCTTCGTTTGTAACAATTTGTTTGACGACGTTGAGTGCGTCAATAAAATTACTTAGTTTGTTTGGCGCGCCATCGTATATGGGCACAAGCGCCGACACTGTTTTAATTATATCGACTAAATTGGCCATTTTGGCAGACTTGTTTAGTCTAATGCAGATAATAATTAACTTTGATAAAGTTTTGAGGGTTAGGTCTGATTTATCCCCTATATTTGATAGTTTTTGGTTGATTATCAAAATTAGTTCCCCTGTCAATAATTTTTCATCTCGTGAGCACCGGGTCACCACCTCTGGGGTAATTGTATTTTCTAAAATAATAAAAAGATCGCCAATATCATTTCGAATTTGTTTTATTTCAGTTAATTTCCTCGTCAAAGTTGCTTTCCGATACATTCGGTTCGGAGCCTTTTTAAATTTAGACAGTAGAGCTTTCAATGTTACAAGTTTTGCTTCTACTAGGTCCATTAATTGTATGGTATTTTTCTTTTTTAAATCTACACATTTTTTCTATATTATTTTTTTTTGTATTTATAATTTTATTCCCTCTTTAAAAAAACCTAGTAGCCGTTTATATTTAAAAAAAAAAATATATATCTTAACTTACATATTACCACAGTAGCCGATCATATGGTGAATTTTGCCTTCTGGTCGTTGCTGCATGCTGGAGTGGTCCTGCTGCCTCGATGTGGTTGTTGTTGGCTTTCTCCGTTCGCTTCGCCGGCAGCATCCTGGCGATGTAGTCCTCTACTGGTAGTTCCGTTAATATTTGCCAAGTCCAAATGCCACACTATTTCACACCCCAAATGCATTCGTATGGTTTTGTATTGTTTTCTGGTAATGTCTACAATTATCATTACACATTATTACGCACTTTGTATAGTGTTCACGACTCCTTTCCTTTCTTTTACTTAAGGGGGTAATGAAAAGTTTTGTGTTATTAGAGTTCACAGCACTTTACACTGTGGATACGTTACTTAAACGTATTTCTCTTTGCATATTTTCGCGTGAGGTTGCCTTAGCGTATTTCGTGTGCGCGCGAAGGCACAGGTATAGAATCACAATTGCTACTAGTGTCAACATTCCACCAGCGATGAGTCGAAACTCAGTGGTGCTTATTGTATTGTTTGTAATGTTCACGTCTGAAAACCAACCCATTATGCTTGGTATGGTTTATATTTTTTTTTCACTCAGTGTTCAATCACTTAGCCAAATCGTGGCTAACACTAAATCACTAGCCAATCGCGGTTTCACATTTACAGTTTCGATTTCGCGGTCAATTGCGGTTTCGCGCATGTATCACTAAGTATCGCGGTTCCGCGCTGACAGACACTGTCACGGTCGCCAAATCGTGGCTTCTCCTTCTCCGGAGCGGGATGTTTCGGAAAACTGAATAATCATTCCGGGTTGATGGTTAAAATTGAACTGCCGTGTATTCTTTGCTTACCAACTAGCTTATATAATAACCTAAATTATCGTTGACCCGAACTCAAGCCACCATCGGTGTTTGGAAAACAACCAGATGGTTCTTTATGGTAACCATGTGTTAGCCCATGCGGAAGACGAATCGCTGTTTGTACGCAAAGCGTACATGCGGCGAGAGACAGAAAAATAAACAAGGAAAAGTGTCGAATAGCAATAATATTTTATGACCCAGTGATGAATGAGTGTGAAGCAATAATTTGCTTCTGGGTCGTTTGGAAACAATGTTTTTAACATTGCTTTCTAGGCAATATCGTTTTTGGGTTATTGAAAAATAATGCATGATGAAGATGCAAATTATGATTCCTTGCGGTATTTCGGCTTTTTAAAAAAACCAACCGCTCTACTCGGAGTTCTCGATAAAACTGAACTTTATTCTTCTCGATTTGGTTTACATTTTTGATTTGTATACTTAAAGCTATCGTCTCTGATTCGAAGAATATATGCGCTGATCTGAGTCAGCAGAAAATGTGCTCTGGGATTCTGCACGCTGCTCGCGTGATGATTGCCGGGGGTGTTTTATTTATTTGCTAGCGAATCATAGCTTCGTGGGTCTGGTGATAACTGCTCTCCCTTCGAGTGTTGAACCTCCTGGGTCAACGTTAAATTGCTGGTTTGGCTAAATATGAAGATGCCGGTTGATAGTACTGCGTGTTCACTGCTTCTATGGGATCCGTTGATTCATTCTTTGGTTGATTTGAACTACTGTGCCTTGGGATCGAAGTTTGATCAGAATGAAAATTATGATGAGGATTATGGACGTAAATGAAAATGAAAATCCTCCTATGAGAGACCAACTATGCACGGTTGTCTCTGACTTGAAATGTTCCAAATATTTAAGATGCTGGTGTTGTCGTTGGTGAAGTGAGTGGACGTCAATTTTGTTTTCTACACTTTCTTGCATCACTATCAAACTTGTGGATGGGATGAAGATTCGTTGATTGATTGTTCTGATGATATTGTTAGCATACTTGTACTTTTCAATTGATATTGAACAGTTTCGATATACGATGATGAAAGAGCCGGTCAGGTTTCTATCGGTAATTCCGCACGTGTTATGTAGAGTGTTATTGATGTCGTTAAGGAGCACCGTCATCGGGCTCAGTTGGACTGTAGGTGGATGTGTAGAAACGTGTTCATATGTGCATCTGCTTTCTATTCCCTTGACTATTTTAGAAATGCATCTGTCTTCGGAAACATCTTCTAGGTCTGATCTGTAACAAAGGCTCCAATTGCCAAATCGTTTACATGGGTTTTTCGGGAGTAGAAGTTCTGTAGATCCTTTGATGTAGTTATTTCCCTTTAGTTGGATGCGTTCTGATTTCTTGAAGATTGCCTCAATTCTAATATCATCATAGTTTTGTGGGTAAAATGTAGGTACGTTGATTACGTAAAGCAGTATCTCGTTGTCTTTTTCAATGGTCACCTTCGCGAGGTTGAGCACTTCTTCAAGGAGTTCTGTGTGTAGGCCTTGTTTACTGAGAGTTTCATCTATTTGTCTGATTCCATCCGTGGATAGTAATTTATAATTAACTATTCCTACTTTGGCAAATGCTATTGATTCTTGAATTGCTGATACTTGATCGTTTAAGATGTCAAAATTAGATTTATTATCTGGGCTTTTTCTATTGCTAGTGTAGAGCTTTTTGATTCTGCCTTAATTAGTTCATTTATTGCTTCTGTCAAATTATTCAGATTACCGAACATCTCATCGTTTATTAAGATTTGTTTGTTGCTATTGTCTACAGCTGCATTTATTTCATTAGTTATTAATCGTAAATCATCAGCGTCTGGTGAGCCGGACATCCATTTCCATGCTCGTCCTAATGCGTCCCATCGTCTCTGTCTCGTCTTTGGTTTGAGTTGTTCGATACGATCTTTCAGATCGTTCACTTTTTGATCAAATAATCTGTTTAAGTCGGGATAACTAATGTGAATTGTCGAGAGGTGCGTTTCCATTTTTGATATTGATAATTCTATTGCTGTTATGTTAATCGCATGAACATATTTCTGATATCCTTCTATAATTTTTGCTTCTCCTATTTTTACTATCGCCACTGGTTCTTCGTTTACGTTGTGAATTTCAATGTTTTGGCCCAGAACAAGGGGTAACCTGTAATCAGTTAATATTAATATTTTTTACATTAGATTTATGTAATTTCGAATTTTGTTCGTTTCTAAATGTAACATTTTTATTTTGTTGAACATAGTGTTTTTTAAATTTTGGTTTATGCTTAGCTCTTATTATTTTGTCCTTCACGAACACCTCTTTACCTATTTCGAGTTCGGGTGGTTCAATTCTGTTTTTGTTAAATGTCGTTAATTGAGTTTGCTGTGTTTTTGTCAAATTTGCCAAAATTTCGTCGTATTGTTTTTGTCTTATTTCTTCTAATTTGTCGGGGTCGATCTGTTGGTTTGGGTTCCTCGTTTTACCAAATACAATTTCTTTGGGTGTCATGGATGTAGAGGAGTGAATGGTGTTATTGTATTTTTCAATGACTGTTTGAATGAGATTTCTAACTGTTGTGTCGGGAGAAAGTTGTTTTTGAATTCGGTACAATTCTATGACGGTAGAATGAAACCGTTCTACTGCACCGTTGACTTCTGACTTGTGGATTGGTGTCCGATATACCTGAATGTTTAACTCAGCCATCCAACCACGAATGTTTGGAGATTGAAGACCTCTTTCGTTGTCAACTACAATTGACTCCGGAACTACATGGGATGTGAGTGTGGTCCACATTCCTTTTTCCACATGAGTCGCGTTACGAGATCGTATCGGTACCATGCGTCCATATTTACTGAATTTATCGATGCTTGAAAGAAAATACTGTTCTTGAATTTGGAAAATATCGATGTGTACAATTTGAAATGAATATCTTGGAATCGGGGTTTCTTGAATCGGTATTATGAGTGGATGTCGATCGTATTTGGATATATTGCAAACGTCACAAACTCGAATGAAGTTTCGAATATTTTGCGTGAGCTTTGGAAAGTAAAACTCTCGCAAAATTTGTTCTTTGTTTTCATTTATACCGCGATGAGCTCTTTGATGAGTTTCACTTATGATTTTCTCTTGTTCTTCCGGGTTTGAAACGTCTTTTAATATTTTCTGTGTGAACCGAATTTTTAGGACACCTGCTCGACTGAAAAACTGTTTGTAGACCTCTTGAAGTTTTCCTAAGATCTCTTCGGAGGTATATAAACCGTTTAGTTTTGTTGGATCGAAAAAGTCTTTAAGTAGTGTTGCTAAAATTTGGTCAGTCAGGCTAGTTCTTCTTATGACAGTACGACGTATTCCTGGAAAAGGGTGTGTTACTATTGTGTCTGGATGACTATTAACTTTTTCAATGATGACTTGATTACGGAAGGCATTAAGTGGAGCTTCTGTAGATAAAATATAATTTGTATCATCGTCATCTGCTGAGTGTTGGGTAGGGGATAACGAATGAACTTGGATGCGACTCAAGGCATCCGCAACAACGTTGCTACTACCAGGTTTATACACGATTTCATAATCGTGTTTCTCCAGGTAAGATTTCCAATTTTTTAATTTTGCATTAACGTTTCGTGGAGACAAAGAAACGGTTGATGGTCGGTGACGATTTTAAATTTCTGTCCATAAATGTAATTTCTGAAAACTTTAAGTGCCCAATAGATTTTTTTTTTATCCCATCCGTTTATTAGGCTCATTTAGCAATTCAGCTGTCACAGAGCCGAATTTATTCGTATACATTTTTATGTTAAGATAACTATTGTTGTATATTATTTAGGCTTAAGATTCCTATCCATCGATAAACATTTGTTTTTTTTTATGTATGACACAGTAGCTGTTTAGGCCTAAGAATATTCCAATTCTATCGATACACAACACATGCCGAGTATTCCATTTCTATCGATACACAACACATGCCGCCTTTTTCGGCGTTAGAATATTCCTATTGTTCGAATGTTCACAGTTGGACTGTTCACAACGGGACTGCTGATATGAGGCTTCCATTGCTGTGTTAGAATTAGCACCAATTACCGATGCAGCAGATTGTAATATGAGCGGTAAGGGACTGGGATTACCGACACATGATGATTGTTGCGTGGACGTAGTAGCTAGAATAACACACAAAGATGGTCAGTTGAGGGGCCCTGAGTTATTAGCTCATGATCGTTCGCTTAGTAGCGGACACGCAACTAATTAGGCTACGAAGACCCCCTTTTTTTCTTTTTTTTTTACACAAAGACCAGCCCTACACTTACTAAAACATTACACTAAAATCAACCTAACTCTAAAGATTCTATTGTAAATTTATCTCTTTAAAACTTAAAACACTAGTGTTTACCCTCTGTTTATCATTTTGTTATAGATGAAATCTAACTTCCTACAAAACATGCTTATCTCTAATCATAGAATTATGTTCCTAGTCTCAAGTATAAGATATATGCTTAATGTCTAATCCCGTTATGAAGTTACCAATTAAAACTAATGGCTGGCCCTTGTTAAATGACAATCTACTCAATGAAACTAAGATCAGGCGTTGGGAACCTGCTTGTCGAAGTAGAAACAGCAACCACAACATCTGGTGAGATCGCTGGAGGAGATCCTGATAGCAGCTGTAAATTAACACAAGCTTGTAGGCGATTCGCTTGTGGGACTATGCTGGAAACATACGACGCTCTAGCAAATGGTAGGACCCTCAATAGGATGTCATGATCTGCCAATCCCGCGGTATTACTCAGCAGCTTATTCTCCTCTATCAAATAAAGAAGCAATGCCCTCATAAGCCTTGCCCCCAGTTCTCCTGTTGGGAACACGGATGCGGCAATAACTGTCCTTAAAGATTTTGGAAAACTTTCTTCGAATTCAGTTGTTGACAGCGCCACTGCTCTGGGGATCACTAGGTCATCAAAGCTCAAGATAGTCAAAGTCATGAGGGGGAATACAGCAGCTACTCTTGATAAAGTGATGACGGTGTTACCTCCCCTACCAACATTGTTGGCAAGGGCATACCTATTCTTCAGACTTGAAATTCTAGAGCGTCCTGCTTCGTTAGCGCGCATTAACATTTTATCCACATTGTTACCACGGCTCAAGAACAAGATAATCATTGCAGCAGCGTCCCTCCTGACAGCATCCCTATTTCGGCCATCACCTACTAACCCTCTTCTAAATATCTCCTTAGCTATGCCCACTACATTAAGGCCTTGATATTCAAAGTCAGCTAATGATTGCTGTAAGAAAGTTCTAAATTCATCACGATTTAGCATTCCCACAAGTTCATTCATAACAGAACGAACATCATCGATGCTATTGATATCTTGGCTTGTTGACGGAGTTGACATCTTGACTAACGATTTAGTTTGCTCACTTCAATTACAGGAAAAACTAAATGGCTGTATTAGCTCTACAACGGTTTCTATCTGTTATACCACAAGGCTTTAATCAAAAAACTAAAACTCAAATTGAATGAGAACTTGAACGACAAAAATAACAGTCAAATACAGATTGATGATGCAGTTTATTATATTTTAGGGCTGACTCTGTGTCAAGTGATTTTTTGATTTGCCCAATAGATGGCTAGCATCTCTTTCTCGGTAGCTGAGTAATTTTCCTCAGCTTTGTTCAAAGTTCGGGATGCAAAGTGGATTGGCTTATCTTTGCCAATTTCACCTTGACTCAACACAGCGCCAACAGCGAAGTTTGATGCGTCTGTTGTAATAAGGAATGGTTTAGTAAAATCAGGATAAATGAGCACGTCATTACTTGTAAGAATCATTTTCATTTGTTCAAAACACTTAATTTCATCTTGATTAAAGCTTATTTGTTTTTTAGAATCAGGGTTTCTCTCCCCTCTCAAAAGATTTGTTAGTGGTTTCGCTATCTTAGCGAAATCTTTCACGAATCGCCTGTAGTACCCAACAAGACCTAAAAATCCTCTCAACTGTTTTAAATTTTTCGGTTCGGGAAAATTTTTGATTACCTCTATCTTCTTTTCGTTGGGTTTAATGCCCTTGTCTGAAATAATATACCCTAGAAATTCAATCGAAGTGTGGAGAAATTCCGATTTATCTAATTGAACTTTCAGGTTTGCATTTTCCAAAGTTTGCAACACAATTTTCAAATTTTCATTATGCTCGTTGAGATCTTTTCCGAATACAACTACGTCATCGATATAAACGTAGCAGCGCTTGCCAATGTGCTCACGTAACACATCGTTCATCGCTCTCTGAAAAATAGCGGGAGCGTTTTTGAGGCCAAATGGCATACGAATGAACTCGTATTTTCCATAATTGACCGAAAAAGCGGTTTTCTCTACATCTTTAGGATTCATCCTTATTTGATGAAATCCTGATGCCAAATCAAGAGTTGAAAAGTATTTGTTTCCTCCTAGTTGGTCTAAAATATTTGAAATCTCAGGCATTGGATACCTGTCAGATATCGTTTTCTGATTCAGCTTCCTGTAATCAATAACGAGTCGAATTTTTTTTTCTCCAGAGGCATCCATTTTTTTAGGAACGATCCAAACTGGGGAATTCCAGGGTGATCTAGAAGGTCTTATAATTCCTGATTCGATAAGTTTTTTCATTTGCTTGTCCACTTCATCTTTATAGGCCATGGGATAGGGGTATGTTTTTTGATAAATTGGTAAATCGTCAGTAGTGCGAATGTCACATTTCACATTTGTGGCACATGAAAGGGTGCTTTTAGGGTTATGGAAAATTTCATTATATTTTTTCAGAATGGGTATTAGCTTTGAAATTTCTTGTTCAGTAAGGTGATTGAGTCTGACTTTTTCTGTAACAGTTACGGAGTTTATTTTCCTGGGTGTAGGAGTAGGAGTATAAAAATGGATAGGAATGTTTAATGTATGGTTTCTACCGAATACTTGCAGAATTTCTTGATTTGAGATAAGGTTGAAAAGCTTGTTGAAGATTATACCTGTACCTATAATTCCATCAAAAAATGTATGGAAGTCAAAAAATTGAAAATTCGTAAGTGTCTTCGATCACTGGTGAAAAAATTGCAAGATGGGTAACTTCAGAAATAACATTTTTTCCTGTAACTCCTTTGACAGGTTGTTGAGGAATTTTGAAAATTTTCTTGCCAGAATTGAGTGCCCATTTTTTCGAAATTATATTTATATTTGCTCCGCAATCGATTAATAGTTTCATGTAACCTTTTGTAGTGGGAACTTTAATAAACGGAAGCGGGGAAATGTTCTTTAATCGAACCATTTCGCTACCCAATCTGTGTGCTCTAAAAAATTGGTTTCAGTTTCTTTTGACTCAATTGGCTCTTCAGAAGTTTCATCATCAATTAAATTTAAGTTTTCTAATGGTTCTGAATAATTTTCTTCGTTGAAAAATTCATTGTTTGTTTGAATTTGCTCATCATACCACTTTTCGTATTCAGAAGGGTCTAACTTTTCTTCTAATGTGTGTGCTAATCTTTTAGCATGGGGATCGTGTGCTCTCATGGAATTGCTTGGCCCTCTACGTTGAGCTACTGGCCGATTGCCATAATTCACATGTTGAGTACGAATGGTGCTTGTGTCCATTGGCTCGGGACGGGGTTGAGCTGGGACAAAAGTTCTGTTTGGTGCAAATACATTAGGTTGCATGCGCTGTGGAGTATTTTGAATTGTGTTTTGACGTGGGGGAAGTGGAGGCTTTCCTGAATATCTCCTATCAAAACCGGGCAATGCAACAGTTTGTTTAGGAGCTGCACTTGGAATAGGGTGCCAAGTAGGCATGTTTACTGGAGCATTGCGCGCATCCAGGTTTAAATAGTCAACGCAGTAGCTGTAAGCTTGTGCTAAGCTCTGCGGTCTGAAATTTTTGCAAAATCTGGAGAGTGGGTCTCCGAGTTCTCTTATGAAGGTATCAAGTGCAATTTGGTTGTATAATCTCATTAGAATAATTTCATTTCCACGCCATTGATCATCCATTGAAATGGCGGAACTGATGAGAGTCACAAGCTCTCTTACTCTGCTGTAATAACTCTCAAGGCTTTCAGATTTATTACGCATTAAAGATTTCATCTGATTGTCAAGGGTCATAAGATCCCTTTTATCAGCGTAATAGAGTTTTAACACCTCTTTAATACTCTCCCATTGGGTAGGAGTATTACTGGTGATAAGAGCGTCGTTGGCTTCGCCCTTAATTTTCCTCCTAATTGTTTTAATGAGGAGATAATATTGGAATGTGTCCCTGAGGTCCACAAAAAGTTCCAATACAACTTCTACGTCTAGCATCCACTGGCTCAAATCTCGTGGATTGCCATTGAATTCGGGTAGGTCTCTCACTATTTGAAGAATTTTACCTCGGTCCTCGAATCCGATATTTCGGTCGATCACGAACCGTGGATTTTGGATTGGATTAGGATTTGGAATTGGATCTGGATTTGGATTTGGATTTGGATTGGATGGTGGGAGCAGACGCGCTGGTCTGATAATTGGAATAGGTTCAGCCATTTTTGTTAGCTTATAAACTAGCACTTGCACTCGCGTGGGGTTTTTTTTTGTTTGGTTCGATTTGGGTTAGTTCAACACTTTGTGATATTTTAGTGGCTCGCTTACGGTGGGTCCGGGCTCACCACTGTGCTATTAGTAGGCGTAATCGCGTTTAATAAGTTTTAATTTTTTGTTCACTCGCGGTAATTATTTGGTTGATCGGTTTGAATTAGTACAAACACTTTGTGATATTCTAGTGGTTCGCTTACGGTGGGTCCGGGCTTACCACTGTGTTGTTAGTAGGCGTGATCGCGTTTAAAATTGTTATTTTAGCTTAAAACTAATTTCTTTCTCGGGGGTTAATATTATACTCACAATAATATTAATTGGATGCACATCGTCTCGTGCCGCGGGACAATCGCCTAGGTCCAGATAGTCCTTGTTTGCTACGGGTTGTGGGATTCCTCCTTAGCGCACCTTGTCGCGCTCCAACAACGCAAATCCTCAACTTGATTGAAGATGGCTCTGGGTCCGGATGTTGAATTCTCCCAGCGGGAGGCAGCTAAAGATGTCTTCGTAATTACTTATCATAATACTCATAATGACCACACTTTTGGTCATTTTTTTTTTCCAAAGCAGTGCAGATGTAATAGGCGCGGATCACGAATTCGTTCATTTCGTGTGTCCACATGATTCGTCGCCTAGTAGTACCCACAAGTGTGGACGACTGTCGTCTGACAGTCGCAACACGCCTCGTAGGCGCAGCGTTTCGTTGGTGATGTCGATGGCTGCTGTTTCCGTGTGGCGGTAGCTCTTCGGGTTGAACCCGGCTGGTGGCCCGCTCTTGCACATCGCCCTCCAGCCGCTGGCCGCTCGCTCTTACGCCCGTTCCAGGACCAGCTCCAGTTCGGGGACCCTCCTCGGGTGATCGCATTCGTAGTATTCGTCTTGACCTTAGCTCCATTGTCTGGGTGTATCTCCTTTGCCCGGGAGACAGCGGGTTGGCAAGGCCTCCATGACCCGGGAGGCCTTCCCCGGGAGAGATATAGCGCTCTGACTCGCTCGCACCCCCTCACTTAGCCACTTTCGACACCCGTTCTCGGAGCCAAGACCAGGTGTGTGTTTCCAGTTCACGCCCGATCTAAAAATGTCGTCATATGATCTTCGTGGAGGCGTGAGATAGGAACATTTGAGACCAACAGGTAGGCTCCTACCCTAGTGTTGATCCCCATTTGAGAACCATTTGGTTTTTTTTTTTTTTTTTTTTTTTTTTTTTTTATAAAATCTACTAGGGAGAGCCCTAGTCAGTATCACAGATAAAAGTCTTATCAAAATATAACAAATCTAAACAAATGGTTTCTAAAAAGAAATATCATCCATATTACTATCCCTCCTGGACATGGATATCCGGGCTAATTCTCTATACTCATGATTTATATTTTCATTGCGAAGATTTACATTTCTTTTTACGTGCTGGCGATACATCCAATATAGGATAAAACATGTCAAGAGCAATACCCCTGTCATTATTCGTGTTAATATTTCTGACCAATATAAAGGGCAGAATACAATTTCTCTTTCCATTGATATGGATATTGCATGGATAAGGGAGACACACCCATTACTAAGCCGGGAAATATGATCCAGGAGGTTGATCAGGTAAGCACAGGTAGTAGCCACTCCTAATGTGGCAGCCAATAGTACTTCGGCCTTACCCATTATGAATGATACTAATGATAATTACTTATCAGTTGCTAAGGGTCCCGACTTCGGGCGCCAATTATGATTCCTTGCGGTATTTCGGCTTTTTAAAAAAACCAACCGCTCTACTCGGAGTTCTCGATAAAACTGAACTTTATTCTTCTCGATTTGGTTTACATTTTTGATTTGTATACTTAAAGCTATCGTCTCTGATTCGAAGAATATATGCGCTGATCTGAGTCAGCAGAAAATGTGCTCTGGGATTCTGCACGCTGCTCGCGTGATGATTGCCGGGGGTGTTTTGTTTATTTGCTAGCGAATCATAGCTTCGTGGGTCTGGTGATAACTTGCATAGGGATGCTACACCATAAAATCCATAGCAAAGGGCAAAAAATAATATTAATATTTGATAATATTTGGTTCTGAGAAGAACTGTTATTTGGAACGGTTTATTGTGGATTATTGTGTTGCTGGGCTGGGTTTCGTACATAACTACATAACAATTTGTTTGTGTATGTACGCTGCAAACAGGAGCCAAAAACGAAAAATTGGTTCCGCGGCTCATCTCATTCTACACCAAAATCCAAATATTGCTGACCAGCTTCATCATAGAATTCCGTTGTGATTTGTAATCCAACTCATGATAGTATTTCATGCTAGTCAACTTTTCTATCCCAAGTAAGTCTGCAACATCCTTGGTCGCTTGGGCACCAAATTCACTTCCTCTATCGGTCGCAAGAGTTTGTGTGGCGGCAGTTTTATTCATTATTTCGGTTGTTAAAAATTCTAAGGGTAGTATCTTTCTCTAAAATTAACTCTAGGATTTGAGGAAGGAAATCCTCTTCCTGTTCATAATTATTTCTATATCACGCGGAAGTCGATGGTTGATACCAATAGACTTCCTTCTTTACCGGCAATACTTCCAGAGCATCTGATATTGCTCTATTGAAGGTTGGCGGTGTGAAATTCTACGCCAAGCCTAGAATCAATCAGCACACTTCGTGTAAGCCATTGACCCGAATAACACGTCAATTATCTGGAGAAGGACCGATATGGCGGCACTCAATGTGCGCAGCGAAATGGGTTGTCACTAACACATATGCTTCGACCATTAAGTTGATGTAACACTATTTGTGCAGTAAGTACATGCTACACAGGCGGGTTTCTTGCTTTTACAAAGAAAGCCGTGTTCGGGTTGTTTAAACTTGCAGTACTGAACAAAGATATCGACCACTGTAGTTTCTGTAAACTCATAATGACCACACTTGCGTCCAAACGTATCGCTCGTTCGACCGCAATTGAACCTAAACCTCAGTCTCAGAATAGAGAAGCTTCAGAAGCTCTCCTGTTGATTGAACTTGATCGAAAAACATATTTTATAACGCTGCTTTCATCAATGTGATTTCTTTGATGTAGTGAAATATTCACTACATCAATGAAACATGTAGTATTCTTCATTATCAAATCCATATCGATTGCATAAAATAAACTCTTTCGTTTCAAAGGAATATTTGGAACTACTTCTTTGAAAGATTTATGTTTGGTTTTAATTATGATATTTTTTTTATTTCTAATATCTTGATATATTAAATTAGCACTTCCGGAAAGCAGTAATAATTCCTCAGCCTCTTTTTTGTTTAGGAGAGGGTTTGTTATCGTTTTAATATCTTCAAATAATCTTTCAACTTCTGCGAGCTTAATTCTCAGTGTAGCCTTTCTTAATTTTCTTAATTGCTCTGATTGTAGTAATTTTGCGATTAATTGTAATTCTTGTATTTTGCTTTCGATCAAACTTGCCATTTAATTAAAGGCGAAAGCAAAATTTTATTTCCGATTTTATTGATGTATTTTCGTGGTACAAGTAGTCTCACAATTTTTGATACTTCTTAGCAAATATATAATCTTGAAGTGGTCTTCGGCGTTTAACTTTTAAAAACGATTTATTCGAATAAACACATAATTTATTATCTAAATACAAATTTTAAGATAAACGCGAACGGTCACGGAACGGAATAGAATGAGAACTGAACAGCGTTGTGGGTTCTGTTGCTAGCGGTGATGCAGCAGAACGATGGCTGTTGGCTGGCCGCGATCGTACGATGTTTGGAATGTGCTGATCGTAGTCCTTTGATGTGTATATCATAACATAATTATATATAATCTTGTTCGGGATGACGTGTTCGGGGTTTTAAAAAAATGAGATTTGATTTAATTTATAACTTTATTCAGAACGACTAACGACGCGCGGTAACATCATATGATTTAATTGAACTGAAAACTGAAACTGAACAGCGTCGTGGGATCTGCTGCTTGTATTTATCGATGATTAATGCTGATGCAGCAGAACGATGGCTATTGACTGACCGCGATCGTACGATGTTTGGAATGTGCTGATCATGGTCCTTTGGTGTGCATATCTCTTTATTTCTTTATTTATTTCGTCAAACTATAGTAGACAACAAAATACATACATTACATTACAATTACAATATACTTAATAAATAATTTATAGCTATATTTATGAAAATCAATTATAAGAGGTATCATGTCTTTAGTATTAATAATAAATTACGAACTGCAACGCAGCAAACATATATGATAAAACTGTAATTCACGAATACAATGATCTTTCAGTCAATGACTTTTTGAATAATTTCTTCGTCATTGTCACATCAATTACATTACTGTACTTATTGTACGTTCCCATCAATCTATTAAGTGGACCATTCATAGCATATAAAGTTCGAAATGAAGTTGGTTTGAACAAATTCCGTGCTCGCAAGGCTCGTGTTGGAGCATAAAAATTTAGATTTTCAAGTAAGTTTTCAGAGCTAATCCTGTGTGAAACTAAGTCAATTAAACATGAAATTGTGGCATTTTCTCTGCGTTTCTCAAGTGTTTCAATATTTATTAACATACAACGAGCTTCATATGGGGGAAGGGGAGATGTTGTCCAGCCTAGCTTTCTCAGGGCAAATAATAAAAATTGTTTTTGTACTGATTCTATTCGATTGGAGTGCAGTTCTTGATATGGTGCCCATACAACACTGCAATATTCTAAAATAGATCTTACAAAACTTATATAAAATGTTTTTATTGTGTATGGATCACTGAAATTGTAACTAAATCTTTTTATGAAACCGAGCATACTATTTGCTTTATTGATAATTGTATTGTAATGTTCGCCAAAAGTGAGTTTCGAATCAAGAATTATACCTAAATCTCTAATTTTGACGCATCTCTCTACAGTTTCAAATCCTAGAGAACAGATGAAGTCATAAGTTTCATGTTTTCGAGTATACGATATAATATTACATTTTTTCACATTAATATCTAAAAGACTTTTCACGCACCATTCGAAGAAAACATCTACTTCTTGTTGGAAAATCACAAGTTCACTACATTTGGTTACTTCAATGTACAATTTCATATCATCAGCTTATATTAGAATGTTGAGGTTAGTTAATACTAGTGACACATCATTTACGAATAGGATGAAAATTAAAGGGCCTAAGTGAGAACCTTGTGGAACTCCGGATGTGACATTCACTGGATTAGAGATTTTTCCTCTAAAGCAAACAAACTGTGTTCTATTGGTGAGGTAAGATTCTACCCACTTCAATAAAGTTCCAGTTACTCCCATACGCGGGAGCTTGAAAATAAGCATTAGAATATCTACTCTGTCGAAAGCCTTGGATCTTGGAAAGGCTTCGATATTCGATATTCGTATATGTAAACTATCACAGGTCGCCGTGCACTAATTCACTGTCGTTCGCGCTCTGCCTGGTCCGCCAGATATGGTATGCGGAAAAGTGGTTATGGGAAATAAGTAAGAATGCGGAATTGAGGATGAGAAAGAATGAGGGTCAGGATGTTTTATGTTTAATTGGAATTGGGGTTAGTTAGTATGCTACACTTGCTGAAGTCTGTATATCATAACGTAATTGTATGTTTTTACATATCTTTTTTATACTTGACTCACCATCTCGATCGGTGGTATTCTACTACGATGTCGGTGGGGCTGAGCTTCGTGAAGAGAGTCGCGTAGATGGTTGCTCCATGTGCGTCTTCAATTTTAATGTTGTAACCCCTTTTCGGTTGCTTGGGGTGCTACTTCTTATATTGACGCCATCCGATTTTCTCCACTAGTGTGATGTGTTCTACCTGGGCCTCTGCCTGAGCCATAATATCTTCGATGGTTTCGTTCCACATGTTTTGGTCTTTTGAAAGTCACTTGTTCATTTAATCAGTTAATACACTTTTCATTGGTTAATACGCTTTCATTAGTTCATTCACTCTGTTCGATTAGCACATTCTCATTAATTAATTCACTTTGCGCGCTTTAAAAATCTTTCCTTTATACTTGTTTGAGCTGTGCTACTCGCTCCGTGTGGTTCTTATAGAAGGTGTGCATCTGTCGCACAACACCGTAGCCAAGCGTGGCACCAGCAAGGATGTATAAAGCAATCGTTTGCGGTGAACTAGACACTGGGGCGTTCGACACTATCTCGCCCGCCGAGAAAAAAACCATTTTTCGATTGTTCACAGTTTCACTAGAATGTTCGTTATGTTTCTCTTTTATCCGAAGATTACAGGTTCGTGTCCGGTCACGGTCGCCATGTGAAGGGATTAACGGGAATCCGCGTTGCCTTAAATGATCACTATCATGTGGACACTTGTGATATTAATTGAATAGGCACTGACACATCTTGCATACTGTTTAACGCTGTATATTCATAGTTAAAGATTACATCAACTGCATGATCGTATGATGAATTATATCTAACGCTGATTAGTCGAACTGACTTACTTGAACTAATGTCCTGAACTAGGCCCTTACATTCTACATCTCCTTTTTATATCGCTTAATCTAAAACTCAACACTAATATTTTCTATGCTAAAGGAGGAGTGTCTTATATTTGCTTTATACTTTTATTCAAAAGGGTTTTATTCATTTCTCGTCACCCCACGCGTGCATCCGCGTCGAGTGTCATACAAGAACTGTCTTAATGCTAGTTACATGTGTCTTAAGCTAACTTAGCCAACAGTTTGTGGAGAGTTTCATTGGGAGGAGCCAAGTCGATTTCAAAGGGGAATAGCCAATCAATCGAATGCAGTGTTCGATGTGAATGGTGTCAAGAAATAAAATTGCTTACTGCGCTCATAAGCGCGCATATCGATTTCATGGGAAATCGTAAAGTGTCACGACGACTTTGTGTACGGTCGCGTATTTAATCAGAATAGAACTGGGTTTGTTTTGGTTTCTGGTTTATTGCCTTTAGCTGCGCGCGACATGATGTAAGGGTGCATTCATATCGCCCGCGCATGTTGGCATGGACGAATGTGGGAGAAAAACAATTAACGAAATAATGCAGTTGCGCTTGAGGAATGTTTCGTGGGAATCGTAAATTGAAGTGACCACGCATGAGTCATTTATTTTGAAACAATCAACTGCTTATGAGGAGAAGGATAATTTGTATATTGGGAGTTTTAAGATGGACTTTGGAACGGGGTTTGAAATCATACTACACCATCCCTCTTTAAGAGAATGATGTAATGCAATGGAATCATTCTTAGTATTCAGATTATGGATTAATTATTCCTTGGCTTCTCTCAATGTTACAAATATTTTATAGACTTTTTATAGGTTTCTAAACTTTTATTTTCCAAAGCTGTTGGTATATTGTAAACAATGGTATGTGGTTTTGTATAATATTGGTAATTTGATATATTTCTAAAGATTTCTATAAATAATTGTAATATAATTGGTTTTTGCGAATGAAGTAACTTCTCTAAAAATGAATGTTGTTTGATTTTATATTTTTATCAATCTGTTTTTGTGTACTGTCTGTGTATGTTCTGTTTTGGGGTTCTGAATCCTGCAGTTTGTATCTAGTATTTCTTGAACTATATATGGTCCGTCATAGAATGGATCAAGTTTTCTTCTGTTTTCTATTTTTAGATAAACTTTGTCGTTTACTGTTAAATGAATTGGATTAATGACATTTTCTGAGTTTTTTGCTCTTTGAATTTTCTGCTCAATTAATTTGGTTCTTGCTATTTCATTAGATCGTTGTAATTTAAATTTTAGTTCTTTACTATATTGTTCAAAATTATATATTGGTTCAGTTCCTTTTTCAAATAATTCTTGTGGTAATTTAGCTTTAGTTCCAAAAATTAATTCATGAGGGGTAAATTCATGGTGTGAATGTGGGGTTGTGTTATAATTGAAAGCATAGAATTTTAACCATTCATCCCAATCCGATTGATGTTCGTTAACGAAAGATCTCAGGTATTCATTTAAACATCTGTGATTTCTCTCCAAAGAACCAATCGTCTGAGGGTGATAGGCTGTACTAAATTTTTGTTCAATTTTAAGCATTTCACAGATCTGTTCAAAGACTTCGTTATTATACTCAGTTCCTTGATCAGAACGTAAAGTTAAAAATGTTCCGTAAGTTAAAATAAAATTGTCTACTAATGCTTTAGCAATTACGTTTGCTTCTTTAGTAGGTACTGGAATTAATACGACATATTTCGTTAAATCGCATTGAATACTAACTACATATCTATTGTTGTTGTTACTTTTTGGTAATGGTCCAACTGTATCTATTGAAATACTTTCGAATGGGTGATTTGGTGTTGTAGTAACTACTTGTTTTTCTTTTGTATGCTTTATGACTTTGTTTCGTTTGCATAATTCACAGGCCTTGATGAATTCTGCAATCGATCTTTTCATATTGCTCCAATTATACACTTCTCTAATTTGAAGGTACAACTTATGTTGACCAATGTGACCTCCTGTAGGGGTGTTATGGTAATCATTCAATACTTTTTGGATGTCTTTTATTTTTGTTAAAAACATTGGTGGATTGTAAATAATAATTTCTATTGAATACACTTGAGTATTCGCTAATATTTTAAAGTTTTCAATTGATATCATTTTAAATATTTCGTCTTTTGTCGACAGCGCTAATTTCTTTTGGTTCATTTTAATCATTGTTCCTTCTATTTTCAGAAGTGCAGATTCTAATGTCTGACTTCCATGTAAAATTTGTTGATGCACTTGGGCAATAATTTTATTGTTTTTCTTTAAATAAAATATCATTCCATATTTGTCGACGCGTGTTTCGAGTTTAATTAATTTCTTCGTTTCTGATGGATTATTTGTCATGTACGTAGAGAAGTGATCAGTTTCTCGTGGTACAGAAATTTGATTATCAGATGTTTTCATATTTGAATTATTTTTCGAATTACGAGTCATCGCTCTTGTGCTTACTCCTAATATATTTAAATTTTTTAATTCATCAGAGGAGGTTACTATTCTTGATAAAGCATCTGCTCCTACATTTGATTTTCCTGCTATGTATTCAATTGTAAAGTCATATTCTTCTAAATCAAGACGCATTCTAGTTAATTTTGAAGTTGGATTTTTCATACCGAATAAGAAAACTAACGGTCTATGATCCGTTTGTACTAAAAATTTTCTACCGTACAGGTAAGGTTTGAAGTAATTAATAGCCCAATGTATGGCTGTTAATTCTTTTAGAATCACTGGTTTATTCTTTTCACCAGGTGTAAAAGTTTTGCTTGCAAAAGCTATTGGTAAATTTCCATGTTGTGTTTGTTGAGACAATACAGCTCCACAACCTATATCTGAAGCATCTGTTGTTAATATAAATTGCTTCGTAAAATCTGGATATTGTAATAATCTTGGTGACATTAATGAATTTCTTAGGGTGTTGAATGCATTTTGACAACTATTGGTCCATATAAATTGTGAATTTTTCTTCAATAGTTGATTAAGGGGATTTGCTATTAATGCAAAATTTGGTACGAATTTACGATAATAATTACAAAATGCAACGAATCTTCTAACTTCGTCTGCATTTTTAGGAACTGGATAATTTTGAATAGTTGAAAATTTGGAATCATCTGGTAACATGCCATATTCTGTTATTTTATGACCTAGAAAGGTAACTTCAGTGCTAAAAAATTTGCATTTCTGCGCATTTAGCTTCAAATTGTAATATCTTAATCTTTCAAAAACTTGATTTAGATTTGAAATATGATGGTTTACAGAACATCCTACGACTATAATATCGTCGATGTAAATGAAAGCTAATTCTGGTGTTAAACCAGCCATTGCAATTGTCATCATACGTTGAAAACTGTTTGGACTTATATTCAATCCAAACGGTAATCTTGTATATTGATAATGTCCGTTTTGTGTTGAAAATGCCGTAAATTTTCTAGACTCATTGTCCAAAGGTATTTGATGAAAACCTGACATGAGATCTAATGTTGAAAAATATTTTGCTCTGCCAAGTTGATCTAAAATATCGTCAATTCTTGGTAGAGGAAATTTGTCTGCTAAAATTTTTTTATTTAGTTGTCTAAAATCAACGACTAAACGCCATTTTTTGTCATTATTTTGGGATTTTTTCGGTACTAGAAGTATAGGAGAGTTGTATGGTGAAACTGAAGGTTCCACTATATTACTCTCTAACATTTTGTTTACCTGTTGATTAATTTCGGTTTGTTGCGCATGAATCGTCTTGTAATTAGGAATATATACAGGAACTTTATCACTTAGAACAATGTTCTGTGAATAGAAATTGTTTTGAGTAACATCCTCCTCTGGAAGACAAAATATGTCTTGATAATCATTAATTAATTTTTTAAATTTATCTTTAGCATATGGAGGAATTTTGTCCGTGTTTATGCTTTTAAAAATCTCTTCGGATCTCTTATTATTAATATTTTTGGTATTTACATTAAGAATAGAATAATCGTTTAAAATACTTAATGTAGGCTTAAATTTAGAATAATGTATGTACAAAGGTTTATTCGTAGTATTTACAAATTTTACATAAGGCTTTAAAGGTGAAATTATAGTGTTACCACAGAAAACTCCTGGGTAAATTTCTTCTGAATGGACTACCATATCCTCTCTAATGTTTAAATATGGTATCCTTCTGATAACTTCACTACGACTTGGTAGCATGAAGCCTTCATTTAAGTTGTCTTCTATTGGTACTGAAATTTGTATATTGGCTATATTAAATGTAAGTAGCCAATGTTCATAATCTATTAAACATTTATAATTTATTAAAAAATCTCGACCTAGAATACCATCAGCCGTAATTGGTAAGTCTGCGGTAACTAGGTGAAAATCGTGATTTAAAATTAATGTATTATTAAAGCATAAAGATGTATTTGTTAAACCTAATGTTTCTACACTATTTTCCGTAATGCCGGTTAATTTAATCTTATTGTTAGTATTTACATGTTGATTTGGGAGAATATTTCGTGCTTTGAACAACGAAATATCTGCACCGGTGTCAATGATCAAGTTGCATATTTTATTTCCAGTCATGTGCACTTTGACTTGGATAAAATTTGATGCATTTAAATTTAATGTCAAAATCGGTATGCCTGTCCGTAACAATTGTTCAGTTAGTCGACATCTGTTAGCAATTGTTACTGGTTGGCTAAAAAATAATCGGTATTTGCTTGATTGTTCCCATTATTTGCAATATTGTTGTTGAACGGTACCATAGCTTGGCAAGTATTATCTGATTCGTTTTGTGGGTGAAATCCATTATTGTTTGCATGATTATTCAGTCGAGGAATGTCTTGCTGATTTACTACGTACATTCTCGCTGGTACATTATTTCTATTGAAATTTCTGTTAACGTTTCTGTTTTGATTTTGATTGAAATTTCGTTGAAAAGGGTATTGTTGTAAATTTTGATTGAAATTTGGTTGTTGTCGGGAATTTTGGATTGAATTTCTATTAGTAGGATACTGATGGTTAATGGGATATTGTCGGTTGAGGTTTCTATTGAGGTTATTTGGATATCTTGCTTGATATCTTCCCTGGAAATAATTTCTTTGATTATTTCTTTCATAAACCATAGGGTTTCTGTAATTGAAATTTCGGTTTGTGTTATAATGATTTGGTTGTCTAGCCTTAATCGACTGCAGTACGACTGCGTTTGAATCAGTATTGTCCTTTTCATTTTCTACCATTACGTTGATGGCCTCTTGTAAATTGTCGAATTTGCCAATTTTCAGCATCATTTTGGTCTCTCTGTTGGGTGTTTCTTTGATAAGTGTTTTGATCCCTACCTTTTGAGACATTTTCCTTGCGACTGTGTCGGGAATTTGTTCTCTTATATAGGTATCTTTGAGCTTATCTGTCAATTCATCGAGTTGTTTAGTGAATTTCTCGATTTCATTTGTCGATTTGAGTCTCAAATTCATCAGATTAGCTAAGGCTATGTCTGAATTTGATTTCTCTTCGCAATTTGTTTGGATTTTTGCGACTATTTCGTCATAATCCGTTGGAGATATTAAGAATAAATTTCTCGCTTTTCCAGTTAATTTTGTTAGTATAATTTGAATTGCGGCTGCTTTGCTTTCGATTGGAACTATGGTCTTTGCCAAGTTCACCGCGTCTATAAATGATTTAACACCACTTGCGTTTCCGTCATAAGTGGGTATCAGCGTTGCTAATTCAGCGGCTGTTTTAATATTAAGAGCCATGTTGGATACTTTGTGTATTTTAATATACCAAATTAAAATTTTTGTCAATATTTTAAATTTAATTTTTCTTTGTTTTAAATTAATTTCACTTTTCACTCTCAATAGTGAATCGTCAGTGCTTAATTTATAGGGTTTTAGTAAACCACTTGATTTACCAAGTGTCTCTGGTTCACTATCGTATTCCCTTTGTATTACTTCTGATTCATCTAAAATTTTGATGGCCTTCTGATATATTTGTTTCAGTGCACCATAAGTTTCAACTTCGTCATTCCAGACTGAAGCTCCAAGTCTATACTCGAAAGATTTTAGTATTGTTCGATATTTGGCTAAGTTTTCTTGTAACTGTTGCCTTTTGACTTCAATATTATGTAAAGTTCTTGGTCTGTTTTTATTTTTGTTCAAATTCTGGTATCCCTTTTTCAGATATGATTCAATTTCTTTGAGTTGTTCCATTTAGGAAGACTCATTTTTATTCATAAATTCTCAGAATTTTATCTTTTCGGACTAATGATAAGAACAAATTTGCGAAAAAATATATATATTATTTTATTGATTATTTTTCATTTGCCTTCTATTCCTTTTTGCTTCGGCCAATCTTTGTCGTCTTCTCTCTTTCTGGCCGGGAAGTTTTAGCCACGTAATCGGATCACATCCGGGTAATTCATCTATTCTGTCTAGTAATTCTTCATACGATTCGAGTTTAGTATTTTCTCCAAATACTACTATATCAGGTGCGAAAGCTCCTTCGCCCTTTCCTTTGCTTACATCGGCTAATAATTTCAGAAAATCTTCAAAATCGTCTTTAATCATTTTTATAAGATTTTTGAAGTAGAGGTAAAAAAAAATAATATATAATTTTCGTTATATTATTTTCTTATGATATTATTTCTTTGCTGTAATTTTTGTATATTAAGTTATTCTATTAGCGGCCATTCATATATAGTCTAAAGCTTTAGGCAATTGATGCCATAGTTTGTGCCGACTGTGCAGCTTTCAGTGCTTCTTTACGTACACACTGCTTATAATTCTTGTATAGTTTAATGAAAGCAAATATTAATAAAATCGCAAGTATAATCCATAATAATAACTCTTGCGTTTCGTGGAATAAAGTGTGTTGTTCCACGTGGTTTAGGATATTTACTTGTGGGTCTCCTGTATTTTGAATAGTTTTCTTGTCAAACAGGCCCATTTCTACTTTCTCGAAGCATATTCAATTAATTACATGCATTGTTTTTCATTATGCATTATACATTATAGTCATTGGTAAATGTATCGAAATTTATTGTTTCTATACCGAATATATTATTATCAAAACTCATTATTTGGAAATAATTTTTATAAATACTTTGTAACCGAGGGTATGTAATTCGAACACTTCATAAAGAAACATATAATCATTCTAGCCTATGCGTTCAGTTCGATAAGTGCTGTACGTTTTATTTTGATATACATCGGTTTCAATTGCTTACTTCATATCGTCGGTTTCATTCCAGATTTAGCTCCTTCTGCTCTCTGTTGGTCCCGCCTGTCAGTTCCTTATTGCTGACAATGGTCTCGCCTTCCGATGTTCCTGCTTCTGTTCATTTATCTTCGCGTTACACTTTCCGCTGCTGCTCTTGCTGTTTCTCCTTATTAAGGTTAACTTTTCATTTTATTCACATGGGAAAATAAGTTGTCTCTGTTGATTTTCTCCCAGCACTTTTGGTTTGATCTTCATTGAAATTATTTTCGTAAGGAGTTTTTTTTTTATTTTGTTTCCCTCCTATTCAGTGTCAGTATTTATATTACACCGCTTTTCTGGCACTTTTCCGATCACATTGTTTGTAACACTTTTTGAATTTCTCCCAGCACTATTTGTTTAGATTTCGCTATTGTTCCAATGTTTGCTGTTCGAATTATCACTCGCCTGTTGGCACGACACTTAATATTCACTATTTAAGCTTGTCCAGTTGTCCATAATAAATATATATTTCATATATATTTTTTTTTTCAGTCTGCGCTAAAGTTGATTACACAAACTTCGGGGATTTTTCTCCCTTTCCTTAACTTTTCTTCTCATACTTTTATTTTGGCTTTTCCATTGAGCTGTGGCGGTAATTGCACTCAAGTTTACCACTCGCCATGTAATTATATAGTTTATATTGTAATGCCAATAATATTGTTCACATCACCAATATTGTTCATCACACGCGGCCTTGTACTTATTTTCAATATTCTTCACATAAATCACTTCCGAAGATTGCAGGTTTAATTTCACGGTCGCCATGTCTTATATTTGCTTTATACTTTTATTCAAAAGGGTTTTATTCATTTCTCGTCACCCCACGCGTGCATCCGCGTCGAGTGTCATACAAGAACTGTCTTAATGCTAGTTACATGTGTCTTAAGCTAACTTAGCCAACAGTTTGTGGAGAGTTTCATTGGGAGGAGCCAAGTCGATTTCAAAGGGGAATAGCCAATCAATCGAATGCAGTGTTCGATGTGAATGGTGTCAAGAAATAAAATTGCTTACTGCGCTCATAAGCGCGCATATCGATTTCATGGGAAATCGTAAAGTGTCACGACGACTTTGTGTACGGTCGCGTATTTAATCAGAATAGAACTGGGTTTGTTTTGGTTTCTGGTTTATTGCCTTTAGCTGCGCGCGACATGATGTAAGGGTGCATTCATATCGCCCGCGCATGTTGGCATGGACGAATGTGGGAGAAAAACAATTAACGAAATAATGCAGTTGCGCTTGAGGAATGTTTCGTGGGAATCGTAAATTGAAGTGACCACGCATGAGTCATTTATTTTGAAACAATCAACTGCTTATGAGGAGAAGGATAATTTGTATATTGGGAGTTTTAAGATGGACTTTGGAACGGGGTTTGAAATCATACTACAGGAGGAACCAACTCGATAATATGTGAGCGCGTTCGATTGGTGCGAACGAGGTCAAAGCGGATAACAAAAAAAAAGTAGTGGGCGTTTCTGTGTGTTGTCATTTCACACTTGACTGAAGTGGGTTAGTTCTGCATAATGTTACGTTGCAAGGGTGAGTGGTTGTTATTTAATATTGTCCATAATTCCGAAGGAATTATATCAGCCAGCAGCACGGCACAACATGCTCGCGCGCGCGCTGCTTGTCCATAATTCCGAAGGAATTATATCAGCCAGCAGCACGGCAGCACCGCATGAAACACAACGTTAACGGCACAATCAGTACACGGATACACGGTAACACGAAAAATTAATTAGATTAGCTTATCAATAATTCGAGGTCAAACTTCTATTGCTGGTTTATTTATAACCTTATCTTATCGCACACGTGCGCGCGCGGGCATGTTGTGCCGTGCTGCTGGCTGAAATAATTTCTTCGGAATTATGGAGCGCCCTCGTCCGATTCCTCCAATTCCAAAATACTCTTGCAATTGGTTGTCAATTGCGCAAATATGAGTTTCATCTTCTGTCCTTTTGGTTTCTTGCAGTGGGTTAGCCATTGATACAGTTTACTTACAAATTTATTCTCTACAATGAGTTGTCCCACTTGGTGCAAGTCTAAAACTTTTGCAATAGCTAATGGAGCTAACAGTTTAAAAAGAGAGTACATATTTTGTTTTTACTTGTTTCGTAATTAGTGAATGTGTTCCCCACGGAAATTAAATGATGACTGGTAGCTTGTTCATAATTCCGAAGGAATTATATCAGCCAGCAGCACGGCACAACATACCCGCGCGCGCGCGTGTGCGATAAGATGCGTTGAGCCCAAGCTGGGTCATCTAAATTAAACAATTCTAATTTACTCAAAAAAACCATTGGTAATCTGTCTAACACTTGTAAATCCCCATATTTACATGCCACAGTTGTGAGCTAGTGGCATAAAAATGCTTTTGATCTACAAACATGTATGATGATAATTTATGGCGTGGGAATGAATTTATGGGAATAGGATTGTTGGGATTTTACGACAAGTGGGAAAAGAATAATGGTAATGAGTTATCCCGCTACAAGACCAAATCTGGCCAAAATAACGCTGGAGAGTCGTGGCTTCTTATGAATGGTAGCAACCGCTTCTGGAGACATTCCTTCTCTTAGACATCTTTGTTGATAGTGCCGGTAGAGACGAAAGATTTGAATTTTCGGCCACACCTGCATATGGCCTGCCAAACCAAGTACTTTTTGGTGAATTGAGACTGCTTCTTGGTCCGGAAACACTCTGCTACGGCATTCCTTCCCATTACATTATAAAAAGCGAAACCCGGAAACTGTTTGAAGTCTTCGAGAACATAAGTTTCATCGTCCATTATGGTGTATGAACATTTTTGCCAAAACTGGTTGTAGAGCAACTTAGCACGGCTTTTAGCAGTGAAATTTTGCTTATCATAACGGTTGGGCACCTTTTTCACTTTGTACGCCTTCAGTCCATGCCTCTGCTTCACTTTTTGTACATATGATTTTGATTTTCCCACTCTTGGAACCACATTTCTAACTGAAAGGTTGGGATGTTTCTCAATAATGGTAACCACCTTTCGGTCCATATGTCGGGAGCATACTTTTCGATTTGTTTCGCTTCCAACCTTCCGATCCACATTTAAGCACTGGTCAAACGATTTGCACACACTAAACACGGTGCTCTTCGGCAGTTTTAGCTTTCTGGCGAGATCGCGTACCGACAGTGTTGGATTTTGCTGCCGTTCGCGCAAAATGCGTTTGCGTACTTCCACTTGATTCGACGTCATTTTACCAAACTGAAGAGCATGTTGGACATCGAAATAAAGAAGAGGGTTTCAGCTGTCATGTAAGTGAAATATTTCATAAACTACACTGAAAGAAAAGTGTCCGAAATTTAACGTGGTCAGGCTTTAGTTTGTGTATGTACGCTACAAACCGGAGCCAATAGCGATTTGCGTTAGTGACAATTTGATCACTGCTTAAAAAAGCCATTGTTCATAACTTCAAAGTCTTCTCACTAAAGCAAAGTTGATTTTCACGAATTTCTTCATACACTTTCCACTTCATCACTTCTAAAACCTCTTCTGGAACCTTTGGGTTTTCTTGATTTGTGTTCTAGTATTTCTTATGTCGTAGTATAGAAAAAACGTCTCGGTTACTACGGAGGAATTTTCGGCATTAATTAATCCGCGCATGTCGATGGTCAGAAATCAACTCTGTATTCTTTGTTTACCAACTAGCTTAAATAATAACCTAAATTAGCCTTAACCCAAACTCAGGCCATCGACGGTGTTTGCAAACAAGTGTTGACCCATGCGGAAGCCGCATCGCTGCTTGTACGCAAAGCGTACACGCGGCGAGAGACAGAAAGTAAACAAGGAAAAGTTTCGGATAGCAATAATTTTATGACCCAGTGAGAAATGAATACGAAGCAATAAATTTGGTTCTGGGTCGCTTGAATGCAATGTTTTTAACTTTGCTTTCTAGGAAGTATCGTTTTTGGGGCTACTGGAAATAATGCATGATGAAGATGCATAGGGATGCTACCAAGCAAACCATTTGTCATGACAATTGTCATGCGTAAATGCGAAAACAGAATAGAAACATACGGTATGAGGCATGATGTCGACGCCAACCTCTCTCAGTTTCTATTCTGTTTTCGCATTTTCGCATGACAATTGTCATGACAAATGGTTTGCTTGGATGCTACACTTAGCAAAACTACACGGTCTGAATAGTCTGAATAGACTGACTGCCGTAGGTCGATTTATTATCACTTTTATTACAAAGGTATCGCTTAACTCTAGTACTTCAATTCAAAACATGTGTCAGAAAAAATGGGAGCTCTTATGTTCTGATTACGGGCGTTGGCCTAAAAAATTATATTGAGGTAGTACCTGCTGACCTTCAGATTGGTTTGATTGACTCAGCATTTTTTGTGTTTGTCCAAACGGTGCATGTGGTTATTGAAAATTACGGTTCGTTTCATGGTTCTTAATTTTATTTTCTACATTATGTTTCGTTGCACTTGGAGTTTTTTTCTATTTGGTTTTCTTACTCTCTATTTTCCGTTAATGTGGAGGTGCCACATTCCTGTTTATCAATCATTTATCGAATTTAATCCTTTATTCTAGTTGGAAAAATATCTCATGAAATTTATTTATGGAAGGGCGCTACATCTCCCCCTACTCAATGAGTTTTAGGGGAAACTAGAAGAGTTTTCGTTCATAAGGCTAGTTTCCTCTATTTTTCGTGCTACTATTTCATTATCGTATATACATTAGACACATTATAATTTTTTTATTCCCTTTTAAACATAACATTTCAATTGCATTTTCGATTTCTCCTGTTCGTCCGCTGCTTGGCTGCTCGTCGTTTTGACTTATTGATTGGTTGGTCTCTGATACTAGGTGTGGGTTACTGCTTGCCCTCTCTCCGCGTTGCGTTATCATATTCGTCTGTCTCTCCACTGATGCGTGTTCCTGGATCCTATTGCAGGACGACCTTTAGTACGCTCCAAAGTTTCTATCTTTTGCAATACCTCCTCTAACTTATTATTTGTACCAAATTCTTTTTCTAGATTCGCTCTTACTTCTTCCCACGTTTCTCCTTTGATGCGTTTGAAATATGTAGCGGCTGATCCTTTCAGTTTTAATAATACGATTTGAATTAATTCATCGTGATTTCTATCCGCCGGAATTTTATTTGCATAGTAATCAACAGTATGTAAGAATGAATCTAGTTCAGCCGCCACTCCTCTCTATTCAGAGATACATTGCATTGCCTTTTCTGTGGGAAATTATAATATATAATAATTTTCGGTAAGATTCGGCTCAAAACTAATGTGTGAGTATTCCTTATTTTCAAAACTTTTATTTTCGCCAATTGCTGTCCTGTTAACGTCCGTGGAGTTATTGCAACAAGCATCTCTTAAAGAATTCGATGAACACGATTGATTACGAACAATTTGTGCAGGATTAAAAGGATTTTCGATTAGGATAATTTCTAAGCAATACTCTAAATTTCGTCTGTTACTCGCTGAATCCGGAATAATGGTAGTATTGTTCAGAATATTATTGATAAATTGACTTTTTCTTTTACGGATATATAATCGTATGTTAATGTATTCCACTCTCCGTGGGCAGTATGTTTTCATATTTTTAAATTATTGGCCCGAATTCTTCTGAGGATTCTTTCAAAAGCCGTGTTTTACATTCAACCCCTTCTTGAGATCCCGCTCTATTAATGCTTTTGCAGAGATTCGAGTATTATTCATTAATGTCTTTTAAATTTGACATTTACATTCATTTGAATAAGGGGGAAAAATAAAAAAATATTAGATTGTAAATCAATCCCAGTGTGCAGAATTAAAATCGCACAAGAAACTTTTGATCTCAAAATGACGCAAGAAAAACAAATTGGACGTATATACTTTTTGGAAAAGAGTACTCTTTATCGATTAGTTGTAAATTGTAAGTATATACTTTTGGAAAATAAAAAAAAGTAACAATAATTTTAAAACGGTTAGTACTCACCATATAAAAAATATTCCGAATATCATTGTGTTTTCTGTTTCGATTCACTCGCGCAGCCAATCTCGATATACTTAAAAAAAACTCATGTGGGGGCTCAAAGAGATCCCTTTTTGGGCACTTGTGATATTGTTGAAACTCAGACACTTTCCATCTATATATCAACACTATATTCTTAGTTCCTCGCGTGCTTCGTTGGCTTAACTAGTTAATTGCAAGACTCCTCGCTTGCATTCGACATGTACTTTTTATAATGCTTAAACTAAAACTCTACACAAGATAGCTTCTATTCTAGAGGAGGAGGAGCCAGCAAGGAAATATGTGAGCGCGTTCGATTGGTTCGAACGGGTCAAAACGGAGAACAAAAGGGTAGTGGTTGTTTCTGTGTGTTGTCATTTCACACTTGGTTGAAGTGGGTTAGTTCTGCATAATGTTACGCTGCAAGGGTGAGTGGTTGTTATTTAATATTATCGTATGCAGCTGTGAGCTAGTGACATAAAAATGCATTTGGCCTACAAACATGTATGACGATAATTTATGGCGTGGGAATGAGTTTATGGGAATAGGATCGTTGGGATTTTATGACAAGTGAGAAAGGATAATGGTAATAGGTTATCCCGCTACACTCACTACTTGCACACACACGCACCTTCCCGGTACGAAAATGTTGATAAATTTCACTAACTGCACGGGAATCCAAATGTATGCAAATATATGTATTCACTAAGTTTCACACTAACAGATAAAAATGGCCACCGCGATAATTCTTTACCGCTGTCACCAAACGAACGCGCGCGCCCAGCGGGGTTTTTCTGTTTTAAATAAAATGACACAACCGTTCTGCTCGGTAACTCTATCCCGACTTCTCGAATTTATTTTAGTTTTCTTTTCTCATCCCTCAGGATGTGCATTTATCTAAACAATTAATGCTGTTGTTAGTGACTAAAAAACTAAACACAGTCACCTCGCATAGGGAACTGAATTTTTCGGTTTACAAAATACGTTCTTTTATGGGCTAAGCCCCTATCACAAAAAATCCCGACCGAGGTTGACGCAAAACACTTCCGAATCAAACGGCTTACCCAAAGATATCGCTTTCCTACTCAGATAATCGAAACCACATCGGTTATCTGTCTCCTATTTGCCAGCGTGGGAATTTTCCCATCCATGTTTCTTATCTTCCACCACGCCACCCGCATAGGGTCAATTAAAAATATGCATGCTTTTACGATTGTTTCTATCCATGCCTTTCCTTCGCTTAGCGCGCTATCTCTACCATGTGCGCTTGCGCCGCAGTATGGTTAATTGCCATGATCCTAAATTTGTGCGTCATAAATTATGCGCCGCTTATGGCTTAAACACATGCGCTTAGCGTTCTATTTCAATTGCCCAATTCTCGCTTGGGTCTCGTTCACGTTGAGGCATAAAACTCTGGCGCGCTTATCTTGAAAGCTAAAAAAAGAAAGGAGAAAACACATGGTTCCCTCTTGCTGGCAGTGATTCATTTACATTATAGTCTTTGGTCATTTTATTATTTTATGATCGGCCCTGCTATCTAAACTTGGTCCGTAACCATGGCTGATGCTCTTCGCGCCCAAGTTTACCAACCATCCCATGCTATCGTCGTCAGTCTTGATAGTCCTGCAGCATGAGATCGAAAACTACTCCCTGGACTGAAGTTTTCCATCCAATGATATCCAGACAGCCTGCTGATCTTGTCGGATCACTGTACATCTCACCTTTACTTGGCGTTTGCCAAGTATCCTACTTAAAAACGAGTCAACATGAATTGCGTCGATTCTGGCACTGTAATCTTTTGCTATTTGAACGAGCCATTCTCGTTCTATATCACTCGACTTTCATTGAGACAAGCTCTCAACCGTTTTGTCAGTGGCGAACATTGTCTCAGAGATACTTTTCTTGTAATCTAACGCCGTAAAATTCGAGTAATTACAAATGTTCTTACCGGATACGATGTTAAACATCATCTCAATCAACTTTCTGTTATACTCAAAATAACGGATAAATTGCATCAGCCCTAGGCCGAATTCATCCCGTTTTCCTATACTAGAGAAACAAATTGGGACATAGGATTGCAAAATTGGCCTCGAAAACATCGACCAAAACGAACAAAGTATCGTCTCGACCTATCGTCTTCCAAACTGTGGTGATTACTATCTACCACGCCATTTGTAGTACACCACACGGCATCGAATGATCGTTTCAAGGTATTAGTGACCCTAACAGGTGTACTCGATTTTGCTCCATACAATGAAACGTTACTGTTATAGAGCACAACTAGTTTTGAACCATAGACCAGGCTAGAACAAAATGTGCCATCGTACACGTCCAATTGAATGTAAATATCTACGCCATCAGGACGAATAGCAGGAAACTGCTTCCTAAGACGTTACGAATATTGAATGTGAATTTCATCTGATTTAGAATTCTAACCAATCATCACTAGAAACTGATTTTATAGTACCTTATCATCGTTGGCATTACAGTGGGGATTAGGTTGTTCATTATCTTATCCCACGATCACTCAGTACCATATAGTTCTAATGTGGTATCTGCGTCTCCCACAATTTTCGTCCGGATACACTGTATCCAAACGATATGCATAGGCGTTTCTCTCGCCTCGTTTAAAACTGGTATAATGTTGTCAATCGCTTTCAGGAACTGATGCAACTTTATGGGATTCTCATCAATGGTGGGAAGATCCCTAAGGATATTTGGGGTTAACAGTTTCTTCAGAACGCTCTGTGAATGGGAAAGCTTCTGTATGTTATTAGTGCATATCGCTCGACTCAGCGCTTAGTGCCTCTAATTCTAGCTGGGCGGTGCGTTTACTGTGATTGGCCACAGCACGTTGTAAATTAGCTAAATGTAGAACATTAAACAGTTCTTCATCTTTTAATCAATGGATCACTCAAAAATTTCACGTAATTATTGTTATTAATCGAAACGAATTTAAATTGCTTCGTCTGGTCAATGTTTATCGTTCGATCGTCATTCTGTGTGTTAACTGTATGGAGTTTCGATACTCTAATGTGAATTGCTGGTCGACAGATTTTTCATGTTATGAATCTTAACTCCATTACTCTCGATGTATTCGCACGTCAGACCCGTTTCTGTTATGACACCCTTAATTTTAACATCGACGGCTCGAAGTCAGCAGGATCGGATTAGGATCGCCGAACGATTTTTCCTTTTGATGCGACAGTCTGAAGACGAGACTTTCTATTCACGCAAACAACATATTTGCTTCGTTCTTTGCTATTGTGCACTTATATACAAGAAGGCAAGAAGATGTGTCACTTTGGAATGAATGAAAAGAAAGTCAGCTATCTGGTTGAGGAATTCTGATTTCAATGTACTCTTTGTGACTTTTGAGTCCTTTATCAATTGTGATTGTGCCTTTGTGAACCTGTGCTATTTTTATCTATCATCTTTGTGTTTGAGTCTTTGTTTTGTTGTTTGGTAAGTGTTCTGATTTTGTTCAATAACTTTTTTTTCTTTTTATTGTTTTTTTTGTGAGAGGAACAAAGGAGAATTCATTTCTTTACTAACCTATGATTGTGGATACGGTTCACTATCTGTCTATTTTATTGTCACTTATGTGAAACTTCTTGCTTGATTACTTACATAAAACACTCTTAGAAATTTGCTATAAGTTTAATTTAGTAATGAGCTTCTATAGATGTCCAAGTTCTTAATTAATCCATTGAATTAATCTGATCAGAGATACTGCAAAACTCCCAATCTCTCAGTATAATATTTTGCTGTTCATCGAAAAGAACAATGCTTTTTAAGCACCTTGATGATTAACTCTTGTTTTAGGACTCATTTTATAACATTGTCAGTGAAGAATAAAGCATCAAAATAATACAAACGATTTCAGACGCGTGAAATTGAGCATTGATTCTATGAATCTATCAAATCAGTTTAGGTTTTCTGTATCAAAGTTTCATGAACACGAGCAGAACGGAAAAACCAGATAACGTAATGTTCCCAAACAAAAAAATGCATTTGCATGATAAGGTAGTAGCAATGAAAACTGAAACTAAGTGGATTCTTAACAATGTCAATTGTGTAGCCTAAGAAAATATATAAGTGTAGCTGTGTATTCTGTATCAGTGTATTTGTAGTTCCGAAACGCCCTTCTTCTTTTCCTCCTAAATCGCACTTATGTTCTCAGATAAACTTCGCTATGGTATCACTTGCGTCAGATTTGTTTGAGACGTCTATGCAGAAGCTCTAACCACATAGAGCTTGAGCTTAAGCTTGGATAAGCTGTACACTTCGTAGTTGCTCCCCGTGATTGACCTGGACCAGCGAAATTTTTCATTATTAAAGAACACACATTGGACGACGTTTGGGAGTATCAATCCATTCTCATAATGCAAGTATCGGTGATTCGAGCTTAAATAGTCAATAACAACGCCGGTCACGTCCTTACAGTCACCAGAGCAAGGGAAGGAACGTTAGTATGATATTCACCGTCAGGGTCGCCTCTGTAGCGTGTTTCACTTGCAATTAACATGGAAGGGATAGTTGTTAGTGAGGTGAGCTAAGACTCGCGATTCACCGAGGTAAGTGATGTGATTAAGTAAACGCGAACTATCGACCACTCAACGAAACTGAAATCCGAAAATCTAACCTGTCACAACAAGCAGCAGAGATTAACTTTCCTGAGAGGAAAAAGTTGTACAACTAATTGGACCGACTATATATTCTGTGTTTTATCGCCCTTTTTTATCGATATCTTATCGCGACGGTGAAGAATTATCTGTGAAAAATCTGAGATAGGTAGCCGGAAGAATTCGTCTAAAACCAATCGGATATATATTCCTTTTTTCATCGCGCGTAATCTGTATCGAACTCCAATCACGACGAAGACGAATTATCTTCCTCTACGTAACAGCCACGGATAACAGCTATTACACCCTTCCTTTTGGGTCATTCTTTGTGTGGACACCGACTGGACAACATCGTTGCTGGACGGGCTGGACGGCGAGGGATCGAGTGCCTTTCTCAAGGCAAGAGGGCGGAGGTGGTGGAGGTGGTAGCGCTGGAGTAGAATAGAGTAGAGTTTTCAAAGGGCCTTTCTCAAGGCTAGAGACGAATGAACTGCAAAAGTTTAAAGTCTCTATAATACAATACCTACCTACCTTCTTGGGTGCTTTGGATCCTCTGCTCTGCTTCTCAATGGTTTAAAGTTTTTTTTCGGGCATGCTACTGAAGAAATCCGTAATTCGCAGGTGGAGTTAAATGCAAAAACTTTCAAGGGTGTCCCAAATCGAATTGTATCACGGAAAAAACGCTATTGAAAATTACATTTTGTACATTTTCTCTTGAAAATTTGGGTCTTTCAGTACCCATTTTCTCTTGAATATATTGTTTACACTGTATTTTTAATGGCTTGCGTGGTTTTGTAGAATCATTTCGAGAAGCAACGATTCTTTCTTGCCTTTGCGAGAACAATACACTAATGGGTCATATGTCACAATTTGTATTTTTATATCAATGTACGCATTGCACTGAGTGTTTAACGAGAGACATCTTCCGTGTATCGCCAATCAACAAGCATAAATAAGCATCAAATACGCGTCTAACAGATGCACACAGTTGCAGCGATATAAATGAAACATCAAAACACACTTCATGTGAAATATTCGCTAGCGTTCACAGCTCGAGGGAAAACATAAAACACAGAATAAGCGACCGTTGTTGTTCGGGCACGGAAAGATTCTGAGAAGTTTCCTCAGAGGAGATGCAATACTTATACGCCAGCGACAGTTTACTCACTATGCAAGGGTGGAGTTTACTTCCCAAATATTCTCTTTTCGCTTTTCGCCCCTTCGTTGTTTCTATTCTAGCGGCTGCATAAGTTGCCCGTTATTGCTCTGTTCGGGAAAGCACACAAATGGACAGAACAAATGTATGGGGAAATGGGAATGCTTCTTCTTCTTCTTTCTTTGTTTTTAAGAGGCTTTAAACTTTGCAGTTCATTCGCCTCTAGCCCAGTGAAGAGCCACAATAAAACCAGCCCAGAGGGGACTGGCGAAAGGGAAACCAACAAAATCACTCATCAGATCCGTCCGCTCGACTCTCGGTTAAAGAAGAAGGTAGGAAGGGATCCTATGCTTCATAAGATATTTAATATATGCTGTAAAGAAAAGTAAAAATTTACTGATCCGAGGACCAAAGCAGTAACGAAGCACAAGTGACCCAGCGAAAGGCGTGTTCCAAAGCCAAAAAACAGAACAAAAAATAAAAAGGCCCTTCTCAGGAGGATAGGAAGGAAAGGAGTGGAAAGGATTTGGGTGGGATTAGTGGAGTGGAAGGGGGTGGGAGTGGTATGGGAAGGAAAGAGGGGAGGAGTGGGTGTGGGGTGGGGTGAAATGAAATGAAATACAGTTTGAATAGATAATAAAATATAGTGGTTTTGAATTTAATGGTATATAGTAGAGCTGAAAAATGGAGAGGTTTATTTAATGAATTTATCCTCCTTGGTGAGTGTGGCTGTAGGAATAGGAAGTTGATTAAAGTATAATGTAATGGATAGAAGATAGATGTGGGTATGGAAGTATATATTATATTATTTATTATTTATTATTATTGAATGCGTGTATATACATGTATGAATTCCTTCCTTCCGACCCGTACATACATGTGTATACACACATAAACACGCATACATGACTGTGAAGTGGCGAACTTTTTTTTTTTTTTTTTTTTATCCAGTTCATTTATTTGTACGGCTCAATCGCATAAGCTTTGCGGAGCCGCTAATTCAAGGTTTGTTTATACAAAGTTTCAACTAATTTCTATGTTTAGTAGGATTCGACCGAATACTCGCGGTTTACTCGAGGTTAAAAGGGCAACATTTTTGTGGGACGGGTCAGGTTGGGGATATGGATATGAGGTATCGTTGTCTCAACCGAGGGTTGCCGCACGCACTGTAGCATTGTGCATAATGACCAGGGATAGCATCTGGTGTTCGTCTAGCTGTCGAGGGTGGGCGACGGTGAGATGGGGGGACAAGACAAACAAACTAATAACGAAAAAGAAAAACACAAAAGCATTAAATACTTATACTAGACCGTTTCACAAACATATAGATCAACTGCATATAGCAGATGTCGCGAGTTCCCAACACGTCTCTAACAGGAACATAGGGTTGTTTTCCTTGGACCTCAAGGGCATTCAATAGGTACTCTCTGGCTGCGTAATTATCCGTACATTGCCAAACTGCGTGATCGATGTCATCGTAACCGTTTCCACACCGACAGACATTGCTTTGAACAAGATTTATTCTGTGGAGATGCACATCTAGCGAGTAGTGGTTGGACATAAGTCTACTCATTACACGAATGAAGTCACGACTTAAGTCCAAACCTTTGAACCACGCTCTCGAAGAAACCTTTGGAATAATTGAATATAACCACCGCCCAAGACTTCCAGTGTTCCAATCAGTTTGCCAACTCAAGAGGGAACTCTGACGCAGTAATTGGAAAAATTCATCGTATGAAATCTGTCTATCAAACAATTCGCCTTCCTGGGCACCCACCTTTGCGAGAGTGTCCGCCTTCTCATTGCCAGGAATTGAGCAATGAGAGGGGACCCAAACAAAGGTTAACTTATAAGATCTTTCGATCAGTGCACTCATCTGCTGTCTCACTTTTGTGAGGAAATAAGATGGGTGCCTACTAGTTTTCATCGACTGGAGAGCCTCAAGCGAACTGAGACTATCCGAGAAAATGAAGTAATGGTCTGCAGGCTTGTTGGAGATCATATCCAATGCGAAGTCGATTGCTGCCAGCTCAGCAACATAAACGGAACAAGGTTCCTGCAGTTTACGGAAGGCGCTTGAATTTTCATTGAAAACACCGAAGCCAGTGGATCCATTGAGGCGAGACCCATCAGTGAAGTATCTTTTCATGCAATTGACTTTTTGGTACTTTCGGTTAAAAATACGGGGAATGAAAGTTGGTCGAAGCTGATCTGAAATCCCAAGTATTGCTTGTTTCATCGACAGATCGTATTCAATTGAGGAACTGCTGATGGTGAAGTGAGCACGGTCTGGAGTAAACGATGGAAGACAAATATCTGATGAAATATAGTGATGATAAATTCTCATAAACCGAGATTGTATATTTAGATGAAGCATTTTATCAAAGTTTTCAATCACAAGTGTGTTCGTGATACCGCATTTCACCAGTATTCTGAGAGAAAGTTCCCAGAATCGGTTCTGTAGAGGAGTTATTCCTGCCAGAACCTCGAGACTCATGTTATGCGTTGAGTGCATACAGCCGAGAGCTATACGCAGACAATGATATTGAATTCGTTCCAATTTTAGAAGGTGACTTTTAGCTGCTGAGAGAAAGCAGAAAGAGCCATACTCCAGAATAGATAGAATAGTTGTTTTATAAAGCGTTATGAGATCTCCCGGATGAGCTCCCCACCACGTGCCGCAAATCGAGCGGAGAAAGTTGACTCTTTTTTGACATTTTTGCTTCAAATACGTAATGTGGATATTCCAAGTGCATTTTGAATCAAACCAGACACCAAGGTACTTGAAGGTCAATGATTGGGTAATGTTTCTCCCCAAAAGCTTAAGTTGCAATTGGGCTGGGGACCGCTTTCGAGTAAACACTACCAGTTCTGTTTTCTGCGGCGAGAATTCTATCCCTAAGTTCCTTGCCCAAGAAGACAAGTTATCTAGGGAATTTTGCAATGGTCTTTGCAAGTTTTCGGCATGGGGACCTCTGACGGAAACCACACCATCATCTGCAAGTTGTCTTAGCGTGCATTGTTCTGCCAAACAACTGTCAATATCTTTCACATAAAAATTATAAAGAAGGGGGCTGAGACATGAGCCTTGGGGTAGACCCATATAACTATTTCTGGAAGTTGTCAGCTGTCCAAGGGTGAAGTTCATTTGCTTTTCTGACAACAAATTGTACAAGAAGTTATTCAAAATTTCAGGAAGTCCACATCTGTTCAGATTGTCTGACAGAATTTCTATGGAAACTGAATCAAAAGCTCCCTTAATATCCAAGAATACTGAAGCCAGTTGCTCCTTGTGCGCAAAGGCCAGTTGAATATCTGTAGAAAGCAACGCTAGACAATCGTTTGTTCCTTTGCTCTTGCGAAACCCAAATTGTGTACTTGATAGCAAATTATTTGTCTCGATCCATTGATCGAGTCTTCGAAGGATCATTTTCTCCAGCAATTTTCTAATGCACGAGAGCATAGCAATCGGACGGTATGAGTTATGGTCAGACGCTGGTTTGCCAGGCTTTTGAATTGCTATCACTTTGACCTGTCTCCATTCGGGTGGCACAATATTGTTTTCTAGTAGAGTATTGAATAAGTCTAGCAAGCGTCTTTTCGCGATATCGGGAAGATTTTTTAGAAGAACGAATTTAATCATATCGCTTCCGGGTGAAGAGTTGTTCGATGAAAGAAGAGCCATAGAAAATTCCAGCATTGAGAATGGTCTGTCCAGAGGTCCACCGCTCGGAGACGTTTCTCGAAGAATATGTTGGGCTGGAACTGAGTCTGGACAGACCTTTTTAGCGAAATCGAATATCCATCGGTTGGAGTATTCTTCACTCTCGTTGGTAGATGAGCGGTTACGCATGTTGCGAGCTACCCTCCACAAGGTGCGTATTGAGGTTTCACGAGAAAGACCTTCGATGAAATTGCGCCAGTAACCGCGTTTTTTTACTTTAACTAATTGTTTCAGCTGTATTTCAAGCTTTGAATATTCCTCGAAGTGTGTGGATGTTCCATGTCTGCGAAAAGCTTTGAAAGCATCAGATTTTTTCAAATACAATTTTGTTCATTCATCGTCCCAGCCAGGAGTGGCTGGTTTTCTTTTAAATGAAGCACTTGGAACTTTTCTTTTTTGTGCTTCCAGTGAGCTTTTATACAATAAATCGACGAAGAATCGATATTCTTCCAATGGTGGAAGTATATCTATTGATTCGACACCGATTGTTACCGCCGTTGCAAATTTTTGCCAGTCGATGTTCCTTGTTAGATCAAATGGAACTCGAGATGGTTCAGTGGATTGCGGGCTACACTTGATTGATATATTGATTGGCAAGTGATCGCTACCATGGGGATCATTGATGACCTTCCACTGACAATCTAATGATAGCGAGTTTGAGCACAAAGATAGATCGAGTCGGCTTTCCCGAGCCGGAGGTTTTGCAATTCGTGTCACTTCACCAGTGTTCAAGATGGTCAAGTTGAAATCGTCACATAAATCGTAAAAAATAGCCGCCCTAGCGTCATCATAAAGATCGCCCCACCCACTACCATGGTAGTTCATGTCACCCAAAATTAGAACTGGGGTTGAGAGAATCGAAATTAGATTCCAAAGTTGACTACGGCTAATGGAAGTATTCGGGGGAACGTATACTGAAGCTATGCAGAGTTCTTTATTCTTTGCAGTTATTTGACAAGCGACGATTTCGACGTCTGATAGAGCTGGGAGAGGAATTTTATAGAAAGAGTAGCACTTTTTGATCCCTAAAAGTACACCTCCATAGGAATCATCTCTATCCAGGCGAATAATATTAAAATCGTGGAAGTTGAGTTCTGTGTCAGAAGAAAGCCATGTTTCGGAAAGAGCGAATATATCACAATCATAATTTTGAAGTAAAAATTTGAACGAGTCTAGTTTAGGCACTAGACTACGGCAGTTCCATTGTAGCACATTGATCATATCTTCCACTACGTTAGGTGAATTATCCATCGAAAGATATGATTGATGCAAGGAGGGGCCATGAAGCAGTCAATTGCTTAAGGTAAGACTTTAAAGATGGAAGCAAGGCAGAAATAAGGCTTCTGAGGGGGTCTTGAATTTTGAACGTGTTTAGTATGAAGTCCACAATGTCCGAAAAAGCTATCAATCCTCGATTAGACGCGAATTTTCTACGAGAAGATCGAGGAGCAGCGTTTTTATTTCTCTCTTCTCTGGGTAATGACGTAAAATCCTTGCTGCAACCAGGAACTGGCTGAGAAGGAGCCTTCGGATTCGTTTTTTTGCTACTATTACCCTTGGAATTAGACAATCTTCCGAGGGTCATTTTAGCTTTCTTACGGTGCACCATTGGTGAAGAGAGCTTTCTTTTTGATGATTCATCCTTTATTGAAGATTCTGGTGCAGCCGAAGTATGACCCTCATCAGAATCAGAATCCGATTCTTGAGATGACAAAACCGAAAATTGGTTTTCATTTTGAGCGGCTGATGCGGTCTTTAGCATTTCAGCATAAGTCCGCTTGGAGCGTCCAGCGATAGAACGCTTCACTTTATCGGAATGCTGTTTGTACCTTGGGCACTCTTGTAGAGGGTGAGGATTCTCGCCACAGTGAATGCATGTTTCCACTGTTTGAGTGCAAGAATCCTCACTATGTTTATCGCCACATTTGCCGCAACGAAATTTGTTGCCGCAGTGGCTAACCGAGTGTCCCAACTTTTTACATTTGGTACAATTATAAACCCGCGGTACAAACAGGCGCACTGGGAAAAAAACATTTTCTACTTTCACATAGTTTGGGAGAACAGAACCTGCGAAAGTAACTCGAAAAGAGTGCGAGGGCTTATAAACTTTTTTATTTTCTTCCAAAGATGCTGAATGCAGATTTCTAACATCCAGGATCTTTACAAGATCTCCAATCATCGAGTTTTTGAAGGAACCCGACGCTTGTTTTAGTTCATCGACACTCAGACTCGCGTCGGTTACTACGCCTTCTATCTCCACATCTCGAGAAGGGATGTAGATGTGATACTCCCTGTTAAAAACTTCGTGGTCAACAATCTTGTTGGCCACATCAAAAGTCGGTGCTTCTACACGCAGTTTGTCCGGTCTCTCTTTATGTATCGAGACGCCCTTATAATTACGCAGCAAATCTCTTGAAATATCAAGAGTTCTCAAAGCTTTTTCCTTGGGCCGAAAGAAAACAACCCATGGTGCCTTCGAGGACTGTTGATAATAACGCGTCCGCGCAACATTGGCATCAGCAGATGTCATAACGGTTGCGCAGACGGTGCGCAACCGCCTATGAAAACGAAAAAAAAACTCGCACGCACACACACAACTCACACCCACGCACTCGCGCAAAAACTCAACTTAAAACTAACTTAGACTAAAAACTAACTTAAACTAAAAACTAGCTAAAATCAAAAATCTTCTTGAAAAAAAAACAATAATTTCGTAAAAAAAAAAAATTTAATAAATAAAAACTCAATAAAAAAATTTAGTCTGATGAGTTCGAGCAACTTGAACAACCCTATTCAGGGATCTATACAACGCTGCACGCTACGGTATAAGCACAATAGCGAGACGGCAAAAACTATTCTATTGTACTTCTCTGTTTGATGTTTGGTGAAGATACAAATGTGACGCTCAATGGAACCAATTCACAGAACACCGGTCCAGCGTCGCTGGAGAGGTGCTGCTTCCTCGCTGTTCCGGATGCGTTGGCACGTAACTTGTCACCAATGGGCGAAAGAAAAAAAAACAACCAAAAATCACTTTGGCGGAGGGGGAAGAAAAAAACTTTCCAGCTTCGATATTGTAGCGGAGGACGGACAATGTGTGTCCGTCTCTTGCAAATAATCGACGAGGAATGAAGTGGCGAACTTTAATAAGCAATTTCCAAGGTATTTAGTATTTCGATTTAGATTTTACCAAAGAAGTCGGTTTTTTTCAGAAACGCAATTAAATTGGTTTCTTGGGTCTCGTCTCTACTGAGGATATCTCGGAGACTCTGACCTATGTTGTGTCGGACTCGAGCATCTTTGGTATGTTGACATTCAAGTAAAAGATGGCTAACGGAAACCAGAGCTTCGTTGCAAGCACATTGGGGTTTTTCGGCTCTGCAGAACAAGTGTGAGTGGGTGAAGTTAGTGTGCCCAATTCGAAGACGGGTAAGGACTTGCCTTTCCCTACTATTGAGACGGTCCTCCCAAGGGAGAGTGGAATTTTTAATTTTATGAAGATGAGTGGGACGGCAGTTTATCCAACCTATGTCCCAACTTTCACGGACTTGCTGTTTTACCCAGCGGACAATGTCAGATGGAGGACAGGGCATGTCTGGGGGTTCTATTTTGCTGCCCTTGCCGGCCAGTATGTCGGCGGCTGTGTTTCCGCGGATTCCTGAGTGACCAGGAACCCAGCAGAAGGAGATGTTTTTATTTGAAGCAGCCTCTTCTGTTTGCTTAATCCATGGGTGTTTGCTGTTTCCACTTAGAAGATCGTGGAGACAGCTAGCTGAGTCTGAGAATATTGTGGTAGGAAGAAACTCATGGGTGCATTCTTGGGTAGCTATTAAAAGGGCGAAAGCTTCCGCACTGAAGATGGAGCATTGCGGTGGAAGAGAAAAGCTACCAGTGTATCTACTCTCAAAGATTCCACATCCAACTCCATCGGCACTGACTGAACCATCTGTGTATACCTGGTGGTTGATTTGAAAATTGGATGCAACGAGGTTATTGAAGCAGGCTTTGACTTTTGGAGAAGGGTCTCCCGCCCGAACTGCCTTGAGAAGTTCAAGGTTAATGTTCGGCGGTTTGACGTTCCAATTTCTTCCCGTCGCAGATGAACGTTCACATATATCGGGAAGATCTTTGTTCGTGAGATTTTTGAACCATGTTTTAGCTCTATGTATTAATGGGACATTGTGGTCGCTTTCGGGGAGTGACAAGTGACGGATGGCTTTATTAGTGATGGCTTTTGTTACCAGGTGGGTGAAGGGAAGTTGCCCACTTTCTGCCATTACAGCAAGAGTAGGACTGGTGGGAAAAGCGCCAATTGCGAGCCGAATTGCTTTATTGTAAATTGGTTGAATGGTGTTTAACACCCTGTCCCCTCCACGGCTGAAGGTGCCTATTCCGTAAAGGATTTGTGGGACCAACCAAACATTTACAACATTTAGCAGCGTCTTTCTATGGCCAGAGGCTAGGTTGCCTGCGATAGCCTTGATGATGTTCAATTTCTTTCTGGTGGCTATTTTGGTCTTTTGGGAATGTGATAGGAAGTTGAGTTTCTTGTCGAAAGTAACCCCTAGTATTTTCAATGTCCTCATTGTAGGGATCGGGATTTTGTTGAGCTGAAGATAGGTTCTCCTTCTGAGAGCTTTTCCGATATGTATGTGTTTGGATTTCTCCGGGGAAATTTTAAAACCTGTTTTTAGAGCCCAGTTTTGGATGGAGTCTAAGGTTTTTTGAAGCCTCTTTCTCTGAATTAAGCCGAAGCAGCTCGTAGAGATAAGAGTGATGTCATCTGCATAGACTATGATCTTTATATGGTCCGGGATAATCTCGAATAGAGATTGCATGGCAATGTTGAAGAGGGTTGGTGAAAGTGCTGAGCCTTGTGGGAAGCCGTTTTCTGGGATTTTTAGAGAAGATTGGTGGTTGTTAATAACGGTTTTGAAAGATCGGTTTTCTAGGAAACTTTTAACGAAGAGACCTAATCTCCCACGAATCCCCCAGTCGAAAAGGCTTTTCAGCACTGGGTACCTCCTTGCCCGATCGAAGGCCTTGGATAAATCCAGGGAAACAATATCAATGTGGTGTAACTTTTCAGTTGCGTCGTCTAGGATTTTTTCGATTGCTACAAGGCAATCTTCTGTACCTTTTCCCGCACGGAAGGCGAATTGTCTGGGATCAATCAGCTTATTTGACTCTAGAAAAGTCGTTAAGCGTCGATTGATCATTTTTTCCAAGACTTTCCCAACACAACTTAGGAGAGTGATGGGGCGGAAATTGTCAAGAAGATGATTGTTCATGTCTGGTTTCGGGATACAGATCATTAAACCCTCTTTCCAGCAACTGGGGAGGGTTCCACTGTCCCAGACTTTGTTGAGGAGCTTCAGAAGTGCTTTTTTCCCGAGATGGGGTAGATTCTTAAGCATAGGGTAGCTGATGTCATCAGGTCCTGTGGATCCTTGTTTGACTTTGTTCAGTACCCAATCGAGCTCTTTGAGGGAGAGGTTTTTGTTGAAGTCAAATTCCACATCGGTATGAAAATCGATGGGAATTCTTTCGCATTCCGTTTTGTGGGTTAGAAAGGTTTGGTCGTAGTTTTGGTTGGAGGAGGCGGAAGCAAAGAAATCTCCAAACGCCTCGGCGATGATTTTCCGGTCATTGGTGTATTGACCGTTAATTAGAAGATTATATTCTTTGCTTTTTTTCTTTCCATGAAGCCTGCCAATCTTACTCCATAACTCCTTTGTTGACGCGTTGGGATTAATTTCGCTGACGAATTTAACCCAACTGTTGTGCTTGGCTGTGTTGATAGCAGTCTTAGCTTCTTTGCGAGCCCTTTAGAACTCTGTAAGCAGAGTGGGTCTCAGTGGGCTGTCCGGATGGGCCTTTCTTAATTTGCGTAGGGTCTTACGTCGACCTTTGATCGCTGCCTTCAGCTCAGGTGACCACCATGGGACACATTTCCTGCCAGGGATGCCACTGGTTCTGGGGATGTGCACCATTGCAACTTCTAGGACAACTTTGGAGAATTCCTCGGCTGTCCAATCTCGTTTAGCGGAGAGGTGGTTTTCAATGTCAAACTGATAGCCAGCCCAGTCAGCGTATTCAAATTTCCATCTTGGCCTTGTTGAAAACTCTGGAGAAGTTTGGCCGAAGGAAGTGAAGATTGGAAAATGATCGCTTCCGCAAGTATCATCGTGGATGTTCCAAGAAAGTTTTGAAGATAGTTTGTCTGATACTATAGTGAGATCGATGGCTGAAGTAGTACCAGAATAATGGATTCTGGTGTGTTGGCCGTTGTTAAGAAGGAGAAGAGAATGGTCGGATATGAAATCCTCAATGATGGATCCTTTTCGATCGAGGTATGCACCTCCCCAGGCGTATGAGTGGGCGTTGATCACCCATAAGCATGATTGGGGCGGGAAGTTGGGCGAACAGATGGTCCAGTTGTCCGCGTAGAGTGTTCGGATCGGGATCATTAGTGATGTAGATGCTAACGACGGTGATTGGAACGGGGTGTTTAATGCGCACTACCACTGCCTGAAGATCAGTGGTAATGGGAAGAAGATCATGTGGAGTGCCATCTTTGATTGCGATTGCAACTCCGTTTTTTGAGGGGTTGGGACCCTCTTTGAAATATGTGATATATTTTGAGATGAAGTGTTTATCGAAGTTGTTTGGAGTCATAGTTTCTTGAAGGGCTATGACTGTGGGATTAGTGTTTGAAATAAGCATTTTCAGTTCTAGAATATTTCGTCGGATACTTCTGATGTTCCATTGTATCCCGAATTTCTGTGTTGGAGTGAATGTGTTGGTGTTTTTAACTCTAATTCCTAAGTCTTAATTGTGTGTATGTTTGAACTATTCAAAGAGAATTAGTTCGATGGTCCTTTACCCTTGGAAAGAGAAGCTTTCTTTGAGGTATTGGTGTTGTTTTTGTTTGGTGTAGAAGTCTTTGGAGTGTTTGTTGTGTTTGTATTGTTTTTTGTTGAATGTGCGTTGCTGTTGTTGTTATTGTTGTTTTTTGTTTGATGTGTGTTGTTGTTGTTGTTGTTTTCTGTTGGTGTTGTGTTGTTATTTGTTGGTGGTGTAGTTCTTTGTTCATTCTTAGTTCTTTTCTTGTCCTTGTTTGTTTGGATTTCATCTTCGGATTTTTGATCTGAATCTGAAGATGATCCTTTCGCCATTTTCCTTTTATTTTTATTTTTGTTTGGAACATCAGAAGTGTCCATTGAAATGATTGATTCGTTTTCAGATTCCGTTGTTGAGCTGTCGGTTGTCGACTCTGTCATGGAAGTATCGATTGTAGTGTCAATTGGGGGAGTGCTTTCGCGGCTAGAAGAGGCCGAAGCGGCCGAGGCGCAGTTACATTTGCAGTTGCAGCTGGGTGTTGGCTTTTGCAAGTTGGAGAGTCTGTCTTGCAAAACACTTGCAAAAGTTGGTCCATTATTTTGACCGTTGTGTTTTTCTTTCGCCTCTTTGTAGGAGATACCATAATCGATTCTGATTTTTGTGATGTTGTTCTCGGTTTGCCATACGGGGCATTTCCTATTCGAAGAGGAATGGTCCCCTTGGCAATTCAAGCAAAATGCTGAAGCGTTGCAGGTTTTAATTCCATCCTTTTGTTCTGTATGTTCCTGTCCACAATTTCGGCAAAGCGGGTTCTCGCGTTTGCATCGTTTGCTAGTATGTCCAAATTTGCATCGTTTGCTAGTATGTCCAAATTTGTAACACTTAAAGCATTGCATTGGGTTGGGGTAGAAATTTCTAGTCCCAGCCCGAATAAATCCAAAATTAATGAAATCGGGAACAACAGTTCCACGAATCGTCAAAATAAGAGTGGCAGTTGGCACAACAATATTGTTCTCCTTTCTGGTGATGCGCTTGACATCGATCACACCTTGATCGGAAAGCTCTGTCACCAGTTCGGATTCTTTGATGTCCATGACATCACGGCAAGTAACAACACATTTGCGTTGGTTAAGGGTTGGGTGGTAAATCACTTCAATAGGGGTTTCATCAATTAATTTGTTGATTAAGAGGAGCTTACCAATGATATCTTCGTCCTTGGCCGTAAGGATATATTGCGTCCTCTTCTTTTCGTCTCGTTGCGGTCGCGCTGTGTAGTACTTCTTTCCTACAGCGTTGGCGATCGTCTTACTCACGACGAACGGGTTAGCCGGGATCACGTTCTCTCCTGTGGCACGTAGTAACAGGATCTGTAGGTTGCCGTTCAGTGGGTCGGCCCATCTTGGAGCAGTACGTTGGGTAGGTTTACCCTCGTACAAATTTGTAGCCCGGCCTCCCGGAGGCCCGGAGCTACTGGAAGCCATGCTGTTGTCAGGCTATCCCCTAGGTATAGCCGACAAGTGGGTTAATCTTCAGATGAAAACACTGAGAAATTTTGTTGGGTCTTTACACTTGGGGATATGTGTCCAGAAATTCGCACTTTTTTAGCAAGAGCACAAAACCACCAATTATCGCGAATAAACTTTCAAAATTATTTTAAAACTGTTTTTCCTACTGTCACTTCACTGTCCGTATGCGCGTGTTATTTCTTTTTTTTTTTAATTATAACTAGAGATAACTACAATCACTACAAAATAATTGGCAACACTCCCCGGAAAAAGGGGGCGTGGCGTCAGTGACGCCGTAAAAAGCGCGCGCTTTTCCGGTTTGCCGGTAAGCGCTCGCTCTCCACGGTCGAAACGAGCTATTGCCTTTTCCCGCTCTCCTTCTGCTGCCACTTAAAAATAATTAAAGTTAACTCCTTCGGAATCGCCAGGGGGAGACGTCCTAGTCCGCTGTCCAAAACGCCAAACTGCCGAGCTGAAAAAAACGTGACCTTCTCGGTCGGAGGTTAAAATCAGTATGATGTATTTTTTTGCCATCGCTCCCTTTTAACGCTCATTCGTTCGTCTCGTTGGACTCGCCCCTCTGGCTGAGTCTGCCGATTTGTCTCTATCCTGTGAGTGTGTACCGCTAGAGTATAAAACACGCGGACCCCAAAAAATATCTTATTTTATTTCAAACCGTAAACCCGTGTGGTTATACGGCATCGACATCGTGGACGTAACAAAGGAGGACAAGTTAAGGGAAAGGCAAAGTCTCACTCGAACCGTGCAGGTCTCCAGTTCCCTGTTGGTTGCATTCACTGATTGCTCCGCAAGGGTAACTAGGCCGAACGGATTGGTGTCGGAGCACCAGTATACCTAACAGCGGTTATAGAGTTTCGGTCTTCGGAGTGCTCGAGTTGGCTTGCAAAGCTGCTCACGACAATCAGAAAACCCGCATCAAGAACAGAGCTGCTTCGGTTCGGCGCTCATCAAGGCAACAATTAGTTTCAGTGAGTGGCAAAGTGTTTCACCGGCACGTCGCATTAAATGTAATTTACTGAACAACATGTCACAAGCTGGATGGGAAGAAATTTTCCAACTGTGAAAGCTGTGGCGAGTAGCAAACGCAATAGCTAAACAGGAAGGTTTAACAGAACAAGATGGGAATATCGAGTGATAACAAAAACACAACACCAAAGGTTCTTTTCAGAACCATCAACATATTCATAAAGAATAAACAGTAAACTAATCCATTTTCAGGTAGATAGGTAGGTATTCACGTAGGAGAAGAAAATAAAACAATATATTTAAAATATATATTTAACAAAAGCTGTCCCCTTTGTATAGTCCTACGTCACTCCGGTTATGTCCCCGACATTACCCACCCGTCTTTTTTATTATTAACATGTAGTCAGTTCCCTGACCCGGCGAACTTCGTCCCACCCATAATTGATATATTGATATAAATCATTTCGAACACTCTAGTTCCCACAGAAATTATATTTATTTACGTAATCTATACTCGCGGTATAAAAATCCTTTTTTGACATATAAACCTGATGCAGACTAAGACGCATCAATCCTGATACCGACTGTTTAAATCCGTGGCTCCGTTCTTGAGTTAAATCGTGAGGAACGGACACCAAATCATTTTTATTTATATAGATCAAGTATACAAATACATAGTTGTGTGATTTTAACCACAAAGACACCAGCCATTTTGGACATGCTATATATTTCGGTTCTCAGAACACGACTCACCTTCACCGCAGTCCGGATACGAAAGGGCACGAGAACTTGTGCTGCGTGATTGGGTTGAATAATGCAGGGCTGGAACAATCCTCAAAACGGGCGAAATATAGGTGACAGGGCTGCGTCGCATAGACATGGTATGTATAAAGGGTAGGCTATGAATTTCAGTCGAAATACTTTAGATGTAAAGGGAGGATTGCATTCACCAACCACACAATAGTTACCTTCACTTGATTTATTTGAAACTCGTTGTTGATTTGAAGTTCATTGTGAAAACATAAACATAAACGAAACATAACCGTCATTGAGTTGAATGCATGGTGAAAATAAAAACATTTTTCATTTGAATTTCATTTTGAATTGTTTATTTTTATTCCTCATCTTGGATTTCGGTCCTGAGGATTCCGACGCTTCGCCTTGGAGCGCTGATGCTTCGTTGCGCTGTTGTGGGGTTCGGAGAGACAGACGGTGGTAACATATGAAGCTAGAAGCCCAATCTCTTCCTGCTAGTTGAATTCGTGCTGGAGGTTGTTGGCTTCCGAAAAATCGAACACCATGCGCCGTAAATCTTTGAGAGTCATACCATAGAAAACATTGTCCAGTGGCCTGCAGATCCTCAGACTGCTCACTCGTAAATACCTATCTGAACCGCACGAGGTGCTCGTTAACACATTCCAGCAGAAGTAGAAATGTCAATAAAAGAAGATTCAAATCATAAATCACTTTCTTATATGAGCCTCTTCCTCAGAGCTGATTCAGGAATACCGAGGTCTGCCGCAATCCGACACTTCGAGACTCCCTCCCGAAGCCTCTGTCGGGCCATTTGAGCATTTCTGGAGTGAATTTCTTCAAATTAGTTTTTTTTGTGGGTCCCGTTAAAAATGTTGTTGAAAACATTTTATAATTTTTTTTCAGAGCAAAACTCTAGTGCGAGCTTTTACCCCACAACCACTGCGCACCTTTGCCCCACAAGCAATTTTTTAACTAATCGAATTTTTTAAAAGAGCTCTTGAACTTATTCACAAAAACGAACACGCACTATCATCTACTATAGAATGAAAATTTCCTTGACAGTGTAGTTTCGAACTCTCCAGTTATTTTAGGTAAGTAAATCGTCATCTCCAAAACTGAAAAAAAATTGGATCAAAACATCGCAAAACTCTTTTTACCTCATAACTTTTTGCCACTTTCATGAAATGTATCTTTTTTATATATGTGTGAGCTGCTGGTGTAATAATGTATCAAACGACTACACAGTTGTCGAAATTTTATACTCGTTTGCTTCAAAATGTCCAATGCGCACCTTTGCCCCGCATTACTCTATGTGGTGTACTTTATATCGTTTTGCGAGTTGGTTGAAGGTGGCATACTTTTCAATACACCAAGTGTGCAGAATTTTCTTTCTTGTCTAAAGATCAATTCTAGTCGTAGCGAAAACTTATACGAACTTAAACGGAATGAATCGATTGCACAAACTTGTGTTGACATGTAAACAAACTTTTGCTTGTATGCACACTACAACAAGTTCACCCATTTTTGAGTAGGATAATTACCAAGGAGCTGGAATTGACAGGTAGTTCGTTTTCGACAGTATGAGGATAAGGCATGGATGATGCGAGAGGGGATGAAAAATGACAGCGGCTTTTTTTGTTTATAAACAAAGTAGATCAAATCTTTATGCTACATAGCGGTCCCCACCAACATATACCTACGCTGGGCTGGTTTCAATCGAACTAGCTGTTGTGTCTCACAACCCGAACGATCAGGCGAGTCTTCAGCTAAAACAATACGGCACAAGCCCACCGGTTATTAAGAGCCACCTCTTTTATATACCCACTAGCAAAGCTCCCACAATCGCTGAGTTTCCAATCCCAGCAGCAACGGCAACAACCCTCACGTCCCGTAGAACAGCAATGCAGACAATAACTTGCAGCAGTCACCGAAACACTACAATGATGCCAACAGCGTAAACAAAACCAACATTTATGCGCAGCAAACACATAGCGGCATGCACTCCTCATTGCATGCCATTTGTTATACTCTTTCTCGGAAAACTCTAGCCGTTCGTTTGGCCGCTGTCAATTCGAACTCAAGTAATGGCTGAACAGCAGTTCTGACATAACGTTCCACCTTATTATACCGCCTTCCTAATTACTTTTCGATACAGTTCCAAGTCAAATATCTGCTGATCTATTCTTGCTTTCTTTCTCTTGTGCTAGGCGCAGCTGGTTATAACTTCCGATGCATTTTGTTACGTAATAGATGTAAGATTTTTTTTTTAATTAATCCGTTTATTTTTACAGGCTCAGTTACATAAGTTTAATGGAGCCAAACTCTTAACTATATTTCAACTAGCATATATCAACATGTTGTTTCCTTAATTCTATGGTTAATGAAATAGGAAACCGATTACCCGCGGTCGACTCGAGTTTAGAAGGGTGACACATTTTCATTAGGAAAAGGATGGGATGTAAGGAGATGTGTGCTTACACTCGCACTCACATTCACATTCACATTCTCATTCACACTGACACTTCACACTCAATTCTTAAAACTATCCTTACATCTAATATGTATTTACAATTTAACTTATTCTAATGTTAGTAGGAAGGGAACCGATAGCTCGCGAAGGACGAAAAGGAGGGGAAATGGATGTATGAACAATCACACTCGAAGATCGATAGCTTTAAGGAAAACATATATTTGGGACATGTAATCAAGGTCTAACCGAGCCAACACATCTCTCACTGGCACATTGGACTGCTTTCCTCCAGCCCGAAGGGAGTTTTCTAAATTCGATCTGGCGACAAGATACAACTCGCACGACCAAACAACGTGTTCGATGTCGTGGTAACCATGGCCACAACCGCAGAGATTGCTGTCGGCAAGATTAAAACGAAAAAGCAGCGCGTCTAACGAACAGTGATTGGACATGAGTCGGGAGAAGGTGCGAATAAAGTCCCGACTCAAGTCCAGACTTTTGAACCACGGATTGAGGCTAACCTTAGGGATAATTGAGTGGAGCCACCGGCCCATTTCATCTTCGTTCCATTTGCGTTGTCAGTTAACGATGGTATTTTTACGAACTAAAGAATAAAATTCATTGAAGGCGATTTGACGCTGATAAATTTCGCCTTCAATTGCACCTACCTTTGCTAATGAGTCAGCCCTCTCATTACCCGGAATTGAGCAATGTGAAGGGACCCAGACAAAAGTAATGACATAACAGCGTCTGGATAAAGCACTCAAAATTTCTCGTATTCTCTCAAGGAAGTACGGCGAGTGCTTTTCCGGCCTCACTGAACGGATAGCTTCGACAGAGCTAAGACTATCCGTTACAATGTAATAGTGTTCAACAGGTCGTGAGGCGACGCTGTCCAGCGCCCAGTGTATTGCTGCCAATTCAGCAATATACACCGAGCAAGGATACTGAAGACTGTGTGAGGTGCTAAAAAATTTGTTGAACACTCCAAATCCTGTGGACTCATTTATAGAGGACCCATCAGTAAAGTACATATTATCACAATTGACACGCCCATACTTTGCTTCGAAAATCGTAGGAACGATCCCCGATCGATGATAATCTAGAATTCCATGGATATCCTGCTTCATGGACAGATCAAAATGCACAGAGGAATTGATGTAGTTAGGGAAACAAACACGGTTGGGAATATACGAAGAAGGATCAACCTGCACGGAGACGAATTCATGATATGAGCTCATGAATCCAGAATGAAAATTTAGCTCGATCAGCTGCTCAAAATTTCCGATCACCAATGGGTTCATAACCTTACACCGAATGAAGAACCGAAGAGATAATAAATTGAAGCGATCTTTTAGTGGGAGTACGCCTGCCAAAACCTCGAGACTCATGGTATGCGTTGAGGGCATACATCCCAACGCGATACGGAGACAAAGATACTGAATTCGCTCGAGTTTAATTAGGTGTGTTTTGGCAGCTGATTGAAAACAGAAACTGCCATACTCCATCACTGAGAGAATAGTTGTTCGATACAACATTATAAGATCTTCGGGATGGGCTCCCCACCAGGTGCCGGTAATTGTACGGAGAAAGTTTATTCTTTGTTGGCATTTTTTACTCAGATACCTAACATGGGCCCCCCAAGTACATTTGGAGTCGAACCAGACCCCAAGATACTTGAATGACATAGCATGAGTGATCGGTTTACCCAAAAGTTGAAGCTTTGGTTTTGCTGGTCTATGCTTCCTAGAAAAAACCACCATCTCTGTTTTCTCCGTGGAGAATTCGATCCCTAGCCCAATGGCCCAGGTTGAAAAATTGTTCAAAGTATCTTGTAAGGGTCCTTGCAGGTCGGACTCGTTTGATCCTACGACAGACACCACTCCATCATCTGCAAGTTGTCTTAGGCTGCAATTTTGTGTAAGGCAATTGTCGATGTCGCTTACATAGAAGTTGTACAAAAGGGGGCTTAAACATGAGCCTTGGGGGAGTCCCATGTAGGAGACCCGACTTACTGTCGAATCCCCGTGAGAAAAATTCAAATGTTTCTCACAAAGCAAGTTATATAACATATTATTCAATAGAGGCGGCAGACCCCGAGAGTGTAATTTGTCTGACAGGACCTCTATTGAAACAGAATCAAAGGCCCCCTTTATGTCCAAGAATACTGAAGCCATTTGTTTTTTTTCGGCGTAAGCCAATTGAATTTCTGAAGAAAGCAACGCAAGACAATCATTCGTCCCCTTGCCCCTGCGGAACCCATATTGTGTATCTGAGAGTAGGCCATTCGTTTCAAAGATGTAAGATTAACAATAGGAAAATAGGTTGTGCGCCGAAGACGAACAAGAAACTGTAATGAAGACATGTGATATTCCACACGGCATCATCGACTCACGAGAATAAATTCAATATTTATTCCGATAGTTTATTATATTTTGCACAGAAAAATGAACTAAAAGGAAAGGCTTGTTTCGATGAGGGGAGTTCCCCCCTCTTCTTTGATCTACTATTGCAGGTGTATAATTCAAGTAGAATAGTGAAAACTTTCTGCATCACTTGCTTCAATATCATGAACATATTTTTTTTAAAGCTGCTCTAATTTGACATTGCTTTGTTTTCTTTTTCAAGAATTCGTAGTACTCTCACAATTTTGAATTAATTTAACCCTCAATCATGTTTTCTTGTTGAATGTTTATGAAGTGTTGCCTCACGTGAGAGACATCATCTAACGATTTTGTGCAAACTATAACAAATATCAAGCGAGAAACCGGAGCAAACATTGGCGAATGTTTCGCAATAATATTTAGCCTTGCAAATCAAGAATTACAAAAAAAAACAGATACCTCTTCCCTACAATCTCTCTCACGTTTAGCCTTAGTCTTAAGGTTCGAGTAAAACAAATAATAATATGTTATTACAACTTGCATAAATTGGGTACATATAAAATAGTAAAATCAATCCACCTTTGGTCTCTTATCAGAACACAACCTCCGCCTGTGGCGTTTCGTTTCTTGAGGACAAGAAGAACATCATTTAGATAAGAAAAGCACACGCCCACAGCACGGAGATTCATCTCACCTTATATAATATGTGTATGTATGTATAAAGCTCAAAAACGATTGTGGTTTCAAACTTCTGTTGAAATCGAAGGCACACAGAGTTTCATTCTTTTTATTTTTTTATTTTCTTCTCATTCTCGTGTCTGCACATGGCACGTCATTTTCTACTAATTTGCACTTGCTTGCTTGTTTTTTAGCTGGTTTTTTATATTATAAATAAAAATATATATATTTTGACTACTTTTTTCCTCTTTCGTAATTGTATTCTATTGAAAAATTTTGTTAAGTAAATACAGTTCTCTTCTCGCATTGTGCTCTCAGTGTTGCATTTTTGTTTTGGTAAAATTACCAGGGAAGACTCGTTTCCCGGTGCGTTGCCGGCAATCAATCTAAGCTGCTCCCTATGGGTGGTTGCTGTAGAATCTGTGCAAAAGGTGTAGTAGGTTGGCAAGAAACTGCAAATATTTATTCACGTATTTGAAGGCACATATCATAGGTTGGGTGTTTTGTGTCAGGCAGATGGGGGCAATATGACACACCGGGACATAATGGGCCATCACTCGTTTGGGCTTGTTATCAACACTTATTTTCCAACAAGTGTGTTAGAAATACTCTTATTATCTCCGTGAATACCTTATTTAAATTCAATTGTTTGATGATTGAAAACAATTTCACATCGACTGATTATCACGAAAAATATTGCTTTGCAGTTTCATGCAAAAGATGCAAAAGATGCATTTTTATTGGGGCAGGATGGGCATACCTGCTTGGGACAGTACGAACATGTTTTTTTTTCAAAGTAACCTGTATATACAGCTTAACAATTTGTAAATATAGTTGGCTAAAAAAAAATAGCTAAATGTAGAATCATGGTGCGGAATTGAATCAGAATATTCGATCCTACAAAGTTGTCACATACCAGCTTAAACGCGACCATCGAAGCAGTGAAGAGTGGTACGTCAATGCGATATGTGCCTTGTGTCCCGCGAGAAACACTTAAATTTTGTTTACGTTGTGCTAATCCTTTGCAGCTTCAGCTGCTCGGATCATTTGGTAATGTAATGGTAACCCTACGTTGCTACTGTGGGGCACAATTCAGTTCCTCTACGGTCGGCGAAGTTTCGTAAACGAGAGCGTGACACTTGGAGTGCAAGGTTTTGTACGTTTATAACTTTTTGGTGACTGAACGAAGTGGTATTAAAATCACTTCATTCGAAAGATAAAATGTATAAGATTTGTATGGATATTATTTATTGATTAGCAACATTGTTTCAATAGCTTAAAAAAATGGTTTGAAAACGAACTATTGAAATCACACAAATATGTATGTAAGCTGGTGCCCGCTCGGAAATCTGTTTAGCTGTGATTGCAAAATGACGGGAAAAAGGTTTCGCTCGCTCGCATCATTTGTTGACGAATGCCACAATCGCCCGTTCCGGCATCTACAACATCTTGGCACTATTGGACAACAATCAGAGCACCGAAAGAAAGCCCGGTTTCGGAAGGCCGACGATCCTGAGCGACAAGTAGCTTCAAAAGATGCTGAAGAGGAAGATCGAGAGATTAAGTGGCTACATAGCTGCGTGCGCTTGTCCAGGAGGTCGATGCAACCGACCAAACAGTGAAAAAGTGCCTGGCGAACATGGGCATACATGTCAGGAAGCGGAAGACCTGTCCACTGGTCTCGGAGCTGCAGGCAATGACGCAGTGACGGGGCGGTGGTGATGGACGACGAGACCTATTTCACCTTGGATGGCAACGACTGGCAGGGCACATCGTATTTTCAATTTTCATCAATTTTGTCGCGAAAACTGAGAAGGAATTGATAATTAAAACGAAGAAGGAACTCAAAATCATGCCTACACGCATGTCTTCGTCCGCCATGGTAAATGTTTCGGTTAAATGCCAGAACGCCGCTGGCAAGGGCGTAGATTTTTTTTGCAAGTAACCTTCCATGGGAAATTCATCAAACTCAATTATCTGTCTTAGTTTTTTAATCACCATCCGAAAAAAACTCCGTTTTTTAATGCAAACTGAATTAAATCCAATGTAATAATCATGATAAAGTGTGTTTCAGTTAGAATTTGGTCGCTTATTTTTATTCACTGAAGCACCCCTGGTTGTCACACCGAGAAAATATTGACAGTGTAGTTTCGGTTTATGTTTATGTAAATTCAGTTATCAAAATCTCATCACATTCAAAAGTTATCGACGATGGAACGCGGGAAAAAATTCTGCACACTCACGTTGAGTACCCGATGTGGTCAGGAGGAAAGATTGCAAAATTCCTGAAATTTTAAAAATAGACTGTAAATACCGTACTCGTTACCGGGAGACCCTTACGTTGGATCGGGCGAAACCAATCAAGTGTTGAAGTGCAACATATGACCGGAATGTGCGAGCAAGAGGGATTCGAGCAGTCCATAACAATCCTGGGCTCTTTTTGCTTTTATGGACGATGAAACATAGGGGAAGTGGGAGCATAGTGGTCCTCCTAAGGAATATGCCCATTTTCAGCGTCCACATATCGATTCAATTCCCGTTTCTCGAAGAATATTATAGTTCAACTCATTGTTCTTCAAGATGGCAAACGGTTTTTACTATAAAAATTCGAAATAGTACAATTTCCATCATTAGAAAAAAGGGGAAAATTCGAACATTTTTTTTTTGCTTTGGGATAAAGTGGTCACCAAGTGGGGGCAAAGTGGTCACTCGCACATATCAAGCTAAACGGGATAGATTTATGCGTTTTTTGATTTGTCCAATATATCAGATTGAACAAAATAAATTTCACGAGAAATTCTTTAGATCCATGCGCACGTACGGCCGAATGGCTATCGAGAGAGCAATTTCTTTTTGTATTTGTATTTTGACATGCGACAATTCTACTGGTACAGTCATTAAATTCTTCAAACAATATGACATCTAGAGTCAATAGTTAAACTACCACTTTGCCCCCCATGACCAATTTGCCCCCTCTACCCATATGAAAAATTGATTTCGGACAAATAGCCGGTAACAAATTCAAGGTGTTTACAAGAAGGAGTGTCTCCAGAATAAAATTTTGACATTTATTCTATCACACTAAGGTTCGGTGAAGTTCTGGCGAGACTTGGTAAGCTTCCATTACATCCGGGATGTCGCCAAGTGGTATAAAGAGAACAAGATCGATTTCATTGAAAAAAAAAACAGGAAGTGGGCTATATATGTGGTATGACCGCAAGGTTGACGTAGAACTATCATTGATTTAGTAATCATTTGCTTGAAGTTGAATCTGAATCCATTCTGAATAAATGAATATTTGGGGGAAGCGTTACGTTGGAGGCACAATATTGGATACGAAAATATTCTACTGATGAGGAAGAATAACTTGATTGAAAAATCACAAAACGAAATGCATTTGATCGCAGTATTATATGAATAGAAAACATTAAAATAAACACTTTCACTTGAATGTAATTTTCAATTCTCCATGCCCGCCAGTGGTTAATGCTAACTCGATAACCACCAAACGAAAAGAGTTGCGCGCGTGTATGTATGTGTGTGTGTGGCGGCTGCTCCGATGCCTCAAGCGGAACCAATTTTCGATGCTGTTACCTTCTTGGTCGCCTTTTCAGTGGCGTCACTCTCCTTCCGATGGATTCCCTTCTGACCTAAAGTGCACAAACAGGCTCTTCGTGACACCGTTCATCAGCGCTTTCATGATGAACGAAGTTAGCTTCGCCACAACAGCGACAACATGCTCCAATCTCTGTTCAATTATAACTGAGTGGACTTCCGAGCGGCGCTCGCTTGTATACCGATTGGTGATTTCAATAGCCTGTTTTGAAAGCAATTTTTGACGTAGGACTACGTCTAACCGGAAGATATAGGGGGTGAAATGGAAATCTAGGCACTGAACAAGTAGGAAAAAATGCAAGATTTGGAACGCTTATAACTCGAGCATTTCTCAATAGATCGCGAAGGTTTTTGCATCAATCGATAGGAAATATATCTACGCATCTATCATAACGAATAACATTTCATTTTTCTTGAGATAAATAATTGAATAATTGTTAAATATCAAGCATTGTCCAAATGCCCTATGTGCCCATTTTTGATTGGTCCATTTTGTGCTCCTCAAATCGTACCGACCAAAACGGGCAACCAGAGCAGCAGCGAAATAGAATGAAGCACGATTGGAAAGGAAAAAGAAAAAAATGAACGAAACATTGGTCGCAGTCTCACACATGCGTAATTCTCGAGCCAGCCAGTCAGCTTAAAAATCCCCGCTCCGCTGCAGTAACGATCATTCTTTGTGTGGACACCGACTGGACAACATCGTTGCTGGACGAGCTGGACGGCGAGGGATCGAGTGCCTTTCTCAAGGCAAGAGGGTGGAGATGGTAGCGCTGGAGTAGAGTAGGGTAGAGTTTTTAAAGGGCCTTTCTCAAGGCTAGAGACGAATGAACTGAAAAAGTTTAAAGTCTCTATAATACAATACCTTCCTTCCTTCCGTAACGATCATTCTCATCCAAACCGTACACCATATCGTTTCGCATCACATCACATCAACAAACCAACACAAGCAGCCATGGTTGGATATGGCAAAGGAGGAAAAGTGAAGGGAAAGGCAAAATCCCGCTCGAACCGTGTTGGTCTGGAGTTCCCCGCAAGGGTAGCTAAGCCGAGCACCTTAGTACTAGTGCACCAGTCCACCTAGCCGGCGTTATATAGTTTCGGCCGCCGAAGTGATCGAGTTAGCTGGCAATGCTGCTCGTGACGATAAGAAAACCCGCATTCAGAACAGAACACATTCGGTTCGGTGGACATCGAGACAACAGACAGTTGCAGCGAGTGGCGAGTGACAAACGCAATAGCAAAACGGCAGCAGGTAGCAGAAGAAAAAAGTTTCGTTCTTTATACAAACTGTTTTGGTGGCAAAACCAGCCACCGTAAAACACGGCGCTTTTCAGGGCCATTAAACCTTTTAAAGAGGAGTTATCAAAAGTTGCATGGTTCCCGAATTAAAAATGGCTTCAAATTACAACACATTGTATGCATGATGGCATTCACGAATTTTCGTGGTAGCAAGAACTGCTTTCTTTGGTTGATAACTGATGTTGAAAATTGACTGAGGTTACATCTGCATTGTATAGAAACATAACTAAGGAGCAACATGATGAGCTATGTATTTCCTGCTGCTCTGTTCTTATTTTAAAGGACTTTAATCCGAAGGTCATCCGTCCCTGTATTCACTGTTGGTTTTTCAGAACGCTTATAGCTCGTCTATTTCTCGACAGATCGTAGAGTTCGTCTCCAAAACCTCAGTTCTTTTTCATTTTTATTTATTTTGTTTGCGGAGACTACAAATCTTACAATTCATTCGTCTCCGAAGCCACAGTTTAAGTTACGGTAATGTGCTCAATAGTGAAATATATGATAGTGAATGAGCTGAGGACCACTATGCATTCCCTATCATAGCCATCATTTTGATTGTACGATATGTGCATACGCCAAAAGATGACCGGCGTTGAACATTTAATAAGTACAAATCCTTCAGAAAAATATCAAGAAGCAACTATAAGATAGTGAGAAAAAATTGAAACACAACATCAAAAGTTCTTTTCAGAACGTTCAACATGTTCATAAAGAACAGTAAACTAATCCATTTTTCAGTTATATAGGTAAGTATTCATGTAGGAGAAGAAAATAAAGCAGTATATTTAAAATATATATTTAGCAAAATCTGTCCCCTTTGTATAGTCCTACGTCACTCCGGTTATGTCCCCGACATTACCCACTCGTCTTTTTTTTTTTTAAACAAGTTTTTTGTTAAAAAAGGAACAAGTATACAACGAGTAGACATTTTATCTTTTGAATGAAGTGTTTATCATATCATTTCGTTCAATTTTTTGGGAGCTATTAACGCTCAAAATCTCGTGCTCCGGCGTAACGCTTTCGTTTTCGAAACTTTGAATTTACACCCCAGTCTAGAAATGAAAGACGTAGTCCTACGTCAAAACTATCAATCCATCAAAGTGTCCGGATTTTCGTTCCATCGAGAGATGTAGGGCAACTATCAAAGGCAAACTGAAGAAATGTGGCAGAACCATAAAAAATCAGATCAAATTCAAAAGTGGTGGAACAAGACAGCAAATATTTTATTACAATATAAATAGGAAATGATGGGTGGTATTAGACGAAATGTTCGAAAATTCCTCGGACGAGCTAACGAATAATTTTCATGTATTTTTCCCTCAAAATTCATTAGAAAACCTACAAAAAGGTATCCTTCACATTTTTGTACGTTATTTCTATGCAAAGAAATGTCCTACTTTATGCGACCAAATTCTAACTGAAACAGGCTTTAGTTGCAGAATAGAATAAACTTTCGTTTTACAAAATTTTTACGTTATTTTCTAGCGAAAACATGCTTAAATGATTGAATTAACTAACATGGTCGTATTGTCCCGAATGGTGGCCCATTTTGCCCAGTAGTACTTTCGATCGACGGGAACGGAACGAATTTTAAAAGTGTAAATTTTCCACATAAATCTTTATTAAAGCATATTCACAAAATGACCAGCGATCAATAGAGCTTCAAATCGTGAGATTTTAACAAGTGGCATAATTTATAAATGTTCCTACATGGTTTGGAACGTTTCGTTCTTATGGACATCACATTGCCCCTATCTACCCTGTATGTATTGGGGAAGTTTTGGTTGTATGGTCAGCATGCGGGTAGTGGAAATGGCACTTTCCGACTAGCTGTGCTTCATTTGCACAAAATATCGAGCCCCATAGTGGGCAAAATTCTACAGCAACCATTATGAAATAACCTACACACAAACGAAACAACAAGAACTCTAGAAAAACGGTTCGATTGATTTTTATCGATGGCCGAATTGTATATATCGCAGTTCCTGCTGCTTTTGGTAAAAAATGTACGTGCTATTCAACGGTCACCTCTTGGACTGCTTGACAACCTTATTGTCACTTCTGCAACAGGCGGTCCACTCTAAGAGTTTTCCCTAGTCGTAGATAAATATAACTTATCTCATAGCGTCTTGCTCACATTCGCCTAACGTATGTATGCCTGATCAATCTACACAGGATCGGGCCGTTTTCAGGTGTACATCTCTGTGTACAGACACACATGATAGTCATAATAAATATATGCAATAAATATAGATATCGTTAAATAAACGAAAAAGCCGATGCACGAAACAGAAAAGCACTTGGATGTAGGCTTAAACTCTAAAAGAAACGTAATCCTACAACAAATAAATATGCAGAACGTATAAACAAAAACGACATTTAAACCACGCATCTTTCACTTCCTCTTTTTCTCTCTTTTCGTTCACACCCTTATTCCTGTCCAGCCACCGCTCTAAATCAGCATAATATTTTCCTCCACATTCAGCAGCTTGTCACCGATTTCGTTTGACGAATCGTTCGTCATCAGATTATTTTGCCACTTCAACTGCTCACCGTCGAACGACAGATCGGCATCCAGTTTCTCCTGGATCTGATCGAACGATGTCGTCAACCGTTCGTCCAACAAATTGTACGACTGTATCGACGTGTTATCATCGAACTCGTAGTTCTCGATGGAAATATTGTCGAACAAATTGTCCAGTATCATCTGATTGTCCATCGTGGAACCGTGCGTTCCGTTGTTGTTAGTCGCACCGCCGCTACTTCCGGCCTCACCGATGCCGATCGTTTTCTTCCGCAGATATTTCAGCACACCGTTTCCGGCAGGCGCGGCTGCCGTTGTTGCGGTGATGTATCGCATTTCCTGTCCACTGGCATCCACTAGTTTGATCTTTTTCCGGGGATCGTCCGAATGGCTGATGCCACTGCTGCTACTGCTGCTGCTGCTCCTTTGCATTGCATCCACTGCTTCGTTGGATTTCCGTTTAACCGCCACCTCATCGTCACTCAGGATTTCACTGCCGCCTCCATTTGTACTGCCGGGTTCAACGCTTCCGATCGATTCGTACCCACTCTGCTGCGAGTGATGCTGATCACTGTGGTATGTGGTCGCATGATTCAGCAGTTCCTGTGCATTTAACGATGACTCCTGTTGATTTAGACTGTGCTCCAATGTTTGCTGGTGATGCTGTTGCTGTATTTGCTGCTGCTGTTGCAGCTGCTTCGCCTGTAGCTTGGCACATTTGTTTCTGATCTTGCGCTCGTTTTTAGCATACAGCTCACGCAATATCTGCTCGTCTTTCACCACTAGGGTTGAGATGAATTTGTTCATCTCCTCCTTGGGAGGGGCACGCTCCGGATGCACCGTGTTCAGGTGTTTGCGAACCGAGGTTTTCGCCTTCAGTGGGGACCGATCGCAGTACGGGCACATGTAGTAGGTGCTGTCATGGATCTCCATGTGGCGCTTCAGTTGATAGTTCTAAAAAGAAAAAAAAGAACATAGAACGGGAAACAATGCTTTATTAGAAAATATCTATTCTGTGAACGGAGTTTTTTTTATTGTACGTTGTATTGAAAAACCTTGATCATTCATGAATCATATGAACGGGGTAAATATAAGGTAGATATTCAAAGGCACAGAGGATACGGATGATGTCCCAACTCTCACACAAACTAATCATCAAAGCTTTTTGGAGCGCAACTTTCAAACAAAAATCGAATATCGACATGTTTGTGGTTCTAACGGATCTCAATTGATGCGTGTATGTCCACCTTAATTATGGATGAATCTGGGCGGTTGCGGAATTGAGAACATAACAACGTAAGATACGAAATATTGAAATTCATAATATCGAAATTCGGACCTTGCTAATGGAAGCAGAGTTGAATTGCTGAAGTTTGAGACTCCGTACACTCATATTGAATAATCGAGAGGAGCTCAACACCCCGACTCGCTGCGAGTCGCTAGAGTCGTTGAATTTAAAGTGGTAGATTCAGACGAGGTCCACTCTTCGTGGAAAAAAACCTCACCAAGGGTCAGAGAAGGAAGCTGAAGAACTTGATCGCAGCTGGGATTCCTGCAAAGGATTCTCGGCTGCAAGCACTGCGTCAGCACATTTCTGGGCCAACAGAACGCCCCCGAGGATCGGAGTTACCTAGTAGCGACGAAAACCCGATTCCTGAAAAATCGAAACAAAATCTCTGCCCCCGCAAAAGAGCGGGACAAAATGAGCAAAAAAGATGCTTATAACACTTTTCAAAACACAAACACTACAAAAACCTCTGTTAAATCCGGAATCTCCTTCAGGGAAGCTTTGGAGCAGATCAAAGTTGGAATACTCCCGGAGGACTATCCCAACACAACTAACTACGGCTCAGTTAGATTCCATCCAGAATGCTCTACTCACTGCAATAGAGCAACAAAGAAACGAACCGGTGAAACCCAAGTTTTTCAACTGTTCTGTTATGGACCCAGCTTAGATACCAGGGCCGGCAATAAAATCATAGTATAATTTGAAGCGCATAATAAACATGAAGCGCAACAGGTGCATTTTCAGTCAGCTCGCGCAGTCCGAAGCCGCCGGACGCAAAGTTGTTCGTGTCCGTTACCGTTATTGTGTTGGAACAATACCGTTATCGGTTTCGCTGAAGTGATTGTTTCGCCCTAACGGGGTTTCCTTTATTGCGAGAGTGAAGTGATAAGTAATCACAACCAGCGGAAGGGAGAAATCCTCCACTGCGGGCGCTGTGAGCGTGTGCCGTTCCATCGTCATCGTATTGTGGTGCGATACACCATTGCTGTTGTGCCAAGCGATCATCACGTGGTTCGATTGGAGCACCGTTACAAATCATCCGCACCGTGCGCTTCAAGCATTTAAGTATATATATATTAGGTTTATGATTTAAAAAAAAAAAAGAAAAAAAGCATTATTGTATATCTGCCATAATGGCAGAGTGCGATCCTCTTGATATGGACATTGAGTCTGATGTTTCCTCCTCACTAACTACTGGGAAGTCGCTTAAACGCGTTCCCCCCTCAGACGATGTCTTTTCGGAGGAAGAGTTAATCAACCTCAACAAGCCCCCTTCAAGAAAATTGGCAAACTTTTCCACTTCACCCCCTCAATCTCCCGCTCCCGCTTCCGATTATCTCCCGAACTTGCCTCCCAGCCCAACTGTTCCCGCTCCCGCTCAACAATCGACCTCGTCCTCCCCCTCAGTTGTCCACTCTCCGCGTGTCAAGGTCTATCCAGAAGATACAGCTGGATCTGGCCCATGGGTTGTTTTCTTCCGGCCAAAACCCAACGGGAAATCGTTCAACGTCATTCAGATCATGAAAGATCTGACAAAAAATTATTCCTCCGTGGTCGAAATTAGAAAGGTTCGACCGAACAAACTGCGTGTTGTCGTGGCTGACCGGAAGCAAGCTAACGAGATTGTTGTCGACAATAGGTTCGTACTAGAATATCGCGTCTATGTGCCCTGCCATAACGTAGAAATTTCGGGGGTGATTACAGAAACGGGTCTGACGAGCGCATTAATAAAAGAGGGAGATGGCAGACTTAAAAAGCTCCCTTTGACGAAAGTTAAAATTTTGGACTGCCATCAATTAGGAAAAGTGTCCCAGGAAGAAGGAAAAACAAAATTCACGCCGTCCGACTCGTTTCGAGTAACTTTTGCTGGTTCCGCCCTCCCTGACTACGTTATGGTGGACAAATTGAGGCTTCCGCTGCGTCTCTTCGTGCCAAAGCCCATGACTTGCAACAAATGCAAGTCAGTTGGTCACACAGCAGACTACTGCGCCAACAAGGAGCGCTGTGCCACTTGCGGAGAGCAACATGTGGGCAAATCTTGCAGTGCGACTGAGCATAAGTGTCCATATTGCGGGGGGACCCCACATGAGCTCTCAGCTTGTGAAATTTACAAGAGTCGCTGGGAGAAACAGAAGCGCTCTTTAAAGGAACGCTCGAAACGCACTTTTGCGGAAATTTTAAAGGACGCTTCTCCACAGGCCCAACAACAACAACATCTAATCTCCTCACACAATATCTTTTCCACGTTGCCAGTTGACAAAATGGAAGCGGACACAGCTCACGGGGGCACACGGTTTATTTCCCAAGGGAATCCCCGGCGCAAAAATGTGACCACTCTCAAAATTCAATCACAAGTCCCTCCGGTGATATCCCCTGTTAGCTTGCCTAAAAAATCGAGTGCAGCGGACAAGCAAAATCAGGTTCCTCCTGGCTTCCGTGGGAATAGTTCACCTTCGAACGACCCAGCACTCGATGGGACATCAAAAACCCCAACTGTCCCTATTTTTCCGTCCAGCTCAACTTCCCAATCGGGATTTATAAAGTTGTCTGACCTTTTGGATCAAATCTTCAAGTGTTTTAACGTTTCCGACTCCATCAGAACCATTGTCATTTCAATGCTTCCAGTATTAAAGACAATTTTGCAACAATTGATGCAAACATGGCCCCTCCTTGCAATGATTATCTCTCTTGATGTCTAATTTAAATAGAGAGGTCGAAGATATCACTGTTTTACAGTGGAATTGTCGTAGTCTTATCCCTAAATTGGATACATTCAAATTTTTAATTCATAACTTCAATTGTGATGTTTTTGCTCTGTCCGAAACTTGGCTTTCTTCGCGAGATGATCTCTCTTTCCATGATTTCAATATTATACGCTTGGACCGTGATGACAGATACGGAGGGGTGCTATTGGGGATCAATAAGTGCCACTCATTTTTTCGAATTGACCTTCCACCTATTGGAGGGATTGAAGCTGTTGCTTGTCATGCAAACATCAGAGGAAAAGACCTCTGTATTGTCAGCTTGTATTGGCCTCCGAGAGCTGCGGTAGCCGCAAGCAACTTGTTGACATGTGCTCACTCCTTCCTGAGCCACGATTGATCTTGGGAGACTTCAACTCTCACGGAACTGCCTGGGGGGAACAGTACGACGACAATCGTTCACTGTTGATATATGATCTTTGTAACAGCTTCAATATGACACTTTTGAACACTGGGGAAACAACACGTGTACCTAAACCTCCTGCTAACCCAAGTGCTCTTGACCTCTCGCTTTGCTCGAATTCACTATCGTTAGATTGCGAGTGGAATGTAATCCAGGACCCCAACGGTAGTGATCACTTGCCAATCAAAATTTCCATCACCATTGGGTCGAATTCTTCTGAATCTATAAACATGGCATATGACCTCACAAGACACATTGGCTGGAAAAAGTATGCGGACGCGATTGCTCTAGCCATCAATTCCAGAGATGGTTTACCTCCATTGGAGGAGTATAACTTCCTTTCTCGTTTGATCTATGACAGCGCGGTTCGCGCTCAAACGAAACCCGTTCCAGGTTCCACCATTTCCCGAAGGCCTCCCAATCTATGGTGGGATACCCAATGTTCCAAGCTTTATATAGAAAAATCGAATGCATTTAAAGCTTTTCGGAAACGTGGAACCCCTGAAAATTTTCAAACGTATTTAGCCCTTGAAGATCAATTTAAAAACATAATCAAAGGGAAAAAACGTGCTTATTGGCGAAATTTCGTGGGAGGTTTGTCACGAGAAACGTCAATGAAAAAATTATGGAAAGTGGCTCGAAACATGAGAAATCGCTCTTCAACGAATGAAAGCGAAGAATATTCACATCGATGGATTTTTAATTTTGCACGAAAGGTTTGTCCCGATTCCGCTCCCGTGCAAAAAATTGTTCGAGATATACTACAAGATAGGTGCGATCTTGATTCTGAGTTTTCGATGGTAGAATTCTCTCTTGTTCTCCTTCCATGTAACAATTCTGCTCCGGGATCGGATCGAATTAAGTTCAACTTGTTGAAAAACCTCCCTGATGTGGCGAAACATCGCTTGTTGAATTTATTCAATCGGTTTCTGGAACATAATATTGTTCCAGATGATTGGAGACAAGTACGAGTTATAGCTATTCAAAAACCCGGAAAACCCGCGTCCGACTTCAATTCGTACCGCCCAATAGCAATGCTGTCTTGTATACGGAAATTGTTGGAGAAAGTGTATTGTTTCGCCTTGATCGATGGGTTGAAACGAATGGCCTACTCTCAGATACACAATATGGGTTCCGCAGGGGCAAGGGGACGAATGATTGTCTTGCGTTGCTTTCTTCAGAAATTCAAATGGCTTACGCCGAAAAAAAACAAATGGCTTCAGTATTCTTGGACATAAAGGGGGCCTTTGATTCTGTTTCAATAGAGGTTTTGTCAGACAAATTACACTTTCGGGGTCTGCCGCCTCTATTGAATAATATGTTATATAACTTGCTTTGTGAGAAACATTTGAATTTTTCTCACGGGGATTCGACAGTAAGTCGGGTCTCCTACATGGGACTCCCCCAAGGCTCATGTTTAAGCCCCCTTTTGTACAACTTCTATGTAAGCGACATCGACAATTGCCTTACACAAAATTGCAGCCTAAGACAACTTGCAGATGATGGAGTGGTGTCTGTCGTAGGATCAAACGAGTCCGACCTGCAAGGACCCTTACAAGATACTTTGAACAATTTTTCAACCTGGGCCATTGGGCTAGGGATCGAATTCTCCACGGAGAAAACAGAGATGGTGGTTTTTTCTAGGAAGCATAGACCAGCAAAACCAAAGCTTCAACTTTTGGGTAAACCGATCACTCATGCTATGTCATTCAAGTATCTTGGGGTCTGGTTCGACTCCAAATGTACTTGGGGGGCCCATGTTAGGTATCTGAGTAAAAAATGCCAACAAAGAATAAACTTTCTCCGTACAATTACCGGCACCTGGTGGGGAGCCCATCCCGAAGATCTTATAATGTTGTATCGAACAACTATTCTCTCAGTGATGGAGTATGGCAGTTTCTGTTTTCAATCAGCTGCCAAAACACACCTCATTAAACTCGAGCGAATTCAGTATCTTTGTCTCCGTATCGCGTTGGGATGTATGCCCTCAACGCATACCATGAGTCTCGAGGTTTTGGCAGGCCTACTCCCACTAAAAGATCGCTTCAATTTATTATCTCTTCGGTTCCTCATCCGGTGTAAGGTTATGAACCCATTGGTGATCGGAAATTTTGAGCAGCTTATCGAGCTAAATTTTCATTCAGGATTCATGAGTTCATATCATGAATTCATCTCCATGCAGGTTTCTCTGTTTCTCTGACTACATCAATTTCTCTGTTTTGATCTGTCCATGAAGCAGGATATCCATGGAATTCCAGATTATCATCGATCGGGGATCGTTCCTACGATTTTCGAAGCAAAGTATGGGCGTGTCAATTGTGATAATATGTACTTTACTGATGGGTCCCCTATGAATGAGTCCACAGGATTTGGAGTGTTCAACAAATTTTTTTGCACCTTACACAGTCTTCAGTATCCTTGCTCAGTGTATATTGCTGAATTGGCAGCAATACACTGGGCGCTGGACAGCGTCGCCTCACGACCTGTTGTAACTATTACATTGTAACGGATAGTCTTAGCTCTCTCGAAGCTATCCGTTCAGTGAGGCCGGAAAAGCACTCGCCGTACTTCCTTGAGAGAATACTAGAAATTTTGAGTGCTTTATCCAGACGCTGTTATGTCATTACCTTTGTGTGGGTCCCTTCACATTGCTCCATTCCGGGTAATGAGAGGGCTGACTCATTAGCAAAGGTAGGTGCAATTGTAGGCGAAAATTATCAGCGTCAAATCGCCTTCAATGAATTTTATTCTTTAGTTCGTAAAAATACCATCGTTAACTGGCAACGCAAATGGAACGAAGATGAAATGGGCCGGTGGCTCCACTCAATTATCCCTAAGGTTAGCCTCAATCCGTGGTTCAAAAGTCTGGACTTGAGTCGGGACTTTATTCGCACCTTCTCCCGACTCATGTCCAATCACTGTTCGTTAGACGCGCTGCTTTTTCGTTTTAATCTTGCCGACAGCAATCTCTGCGGTTGTGGCCATGGTTACCACGACATCGAACACGTTGTTTGGTCGTGCGAGTTGTATCTTGTCGCCAGATCGAATTTAGAAAACTCCCTTCGGGCTGGAGGAAAGCAGTCCAATGTGCCAGTGAGAGATGTGTTGGCTCGGTTAGACCTTGATTACATGTCCCAAATATATGTTTTCCTTAAAGCTATCGATCTTCGAGTGTGATTGTTCATACATCCTTTTCCCCTCCTTTTCGTCCTTCGCGAGCTATCGGTTCCCTTCCTACTAACATTAGAATAAGTTAAATTGTAAATACATATTAGATGTAAGGATAGTTTTAAGAATTGAGTGTGAAGTGTCAGTGTAAATGAGAATGTGAATGTGAATGTGAGTGCGAGTGTAAACACACATCTCCTTACATCCCATCCTTTTCCTAATGAAAATGTGTCACCCTTCTAAACTCTAGTCGACCGCGAGTAATCGGTTTCCTATTTCATTAACCATAGAATTAAGGAAACAACATGTTGATATATGCTAGTTGAAATATAGTTAAGAGTTTGGCTCCATTAAACTTATGTAACTGAGCCTGTAAAAATAAACGGATTAATAAAAAAAAAGGTGCATTTTCATAACAGATGTAATTGATGCTAGCGAAAGGGAACTGTTTCTCCTTCCATCTTTAGCTTCCAGAAGGTAAGAGCGCGCATGATTTATGGCGCTAGAAATATGTAGAGCCAGAATGCTATGCGAAGAGGCGCATAGCAATTATCAATAAACAAACCCAAGCGGGCTGTGTTTATCTCAGCTTGGGTGAACGGTGAATACGTTCGAAAAATCTAGGTGTTGCACTTGTTTGAACAAATCTCATTGCTAACAGCATGTTTAGAGAGGTTTCGCCCTTTATCGCATGAGCGCGAAGGACAGAGAAAGAATAGGACGCTAAGCATGCGTTTAATGGGGTATTCTAGTGTAGAAACACGAATTTCGAACGTTTTTCGAAAAAATTAAACCAAGAATATTTTCACTATCCATTATATCATTATTTGTTTCATCTATCTTTTAACAATAAAACAAAAATTGAACGTAGAAAAAATATTCATAACTAGAATAGTTAACAGCTGATGAAGTGAGAAAGTTAAAAAAAAAGTTATGCCATGGCGTACATGATTCCAGCCCTTCTGGTTATCTGAAATAAAAAAATCGAACAGATTTTAAATCAGTAAAGATGCCACTATCGCATGAACCTCGGACAAGTCAAAAACATATTATTTGACAAAATGGCGGCCGTTTGAAAAACAAAATGCGATTTAAAACGTTTTTTCTTACATTTCCCGCTTTTTTGAAAATAATAAAATTTAAAAAATATCGTTTTTAGAGATTCATGCGATAGAGAGATGCATACAGATTATATTCATATAAATTCAAAATAAATGGATTCAGTGGAACTTGAGATATCGTGTACGCCAGTTTGAAAAAACTAGTCTCGGGAAAAACGCGTTTGAAGCTCATTGTTATTGCCGTACCAGGTTAGATACCGCATCACAAAAATGGCTCTAACTCGGTAAATAATAGGATTTTCGATAACTCATTTCTAGGGTATATTCTTGAATGCTTAAACTACAGAAATATGAAGGATTTTTTTTATTTTCTTCAAATTTGTAGGCTAGAATACTGCCTAAGCGCGATAAGCGGCTCATAAGTTATGACGCACGAAATTAGGGAAGAAATAATCAGGCATATGTTTGTTTGAAACCCTACGCAGGTGGCGTAAAATTTAAAATATTTTTTTTGCGAAATAGTTGCAAAAGATCCATATCAATGGAAGCAGATTGATTATTCAAAATGTTCCACAGAAACAATGCAAACTGAACTTTGCAATTGTATAGCCGGATTAGCTGAATATGTTCTCACGTAGGCTTTGTGCTTTTTGCCCTGGAATGCTGGTCTCGTGAAAAAGTAGAATATAATGAACAGATGCTCGAGCTCACGTTAGAATGCCTCCTTGTAAAAAAATGCCTCCACAAAAAAGCGATTTATTATGCTGAAATTAAGAACATATTCAGCCAGAAAAATGAACCAACCCTCAGTTATTATTTCCGGGTAGCTGAATGCTCTGCGCAGAAGTAAAATATGTTTATGAGCAAATTAATCGGAAACGTAGAAAATCCATCAGTTGGCCAATTCATGGAAAATACAAGGAGGCATTCTAACGTGAGCTCGAGCATCTGTGACTTTGATCTTGATCCGTACATGTTGATAATCTTTTGACGTAGGACTACGTCTAATCTTTCAATATAGGGGCCCAATTCAATATTTCGATGTGAAAATGTGTTCAGTTTTTGAACGCTAATACCTCCTCAATTAATGAATGGATTTTGGTTCCAAATAAACACATTGATAGGAAATATCCTCAGCAATTGTTTATATGCTACACATTACGGGTTTTCAGCTCATATGAAGTTCAAATTAATGAAAAATTGGAAGAAAAAATTCCCTACTTTCCCATACATTTTGTCTGCGTTCCCGCAGCAAACAGCTATTCATTACAAGCAACCACGGGTACGGGCGAACCGTATGGACAAGGTGAAGGAGGGAGACAAAAAAGAGATTATAAATAAATGTAGGCGGTCGCTACAACTTTAACTATATAGCTATATAAAGTGAGCGATGGTGGGCATTGGCCCCATTCTATCATCGGACGCCAAGCAGGAAAGACGCTACCTTGAAATTGATTTTCAGCATAAGAGATTGCTGCATTTTCAGGGGATATATGCGGTGCGATACCGCAAGGGTGAGAGACAGGAGTTTCAATGGGATGTGGAGCAGGAGAGCCTATCGTGTTAAAAGCGGTTGAAGCGTCACGCCGAGTGAATGAGTGGCTAATCGCGCTCGATTTGATAGAATGCTGGAGTTTTAAAACGGTTTTATTTAGCTGTGATATATTTGTATGTTTGTATGTGTTCGTATCACATACTCTATGATACATGAGAGCGATATCAATTACAAGAAACCCGTTCGTTACCCTATAAAGAGCGAATCCAGGAGAAGCATCGCAGGAGGCGATGTGTGAAAAATCTTGTTAGCCGTAACTATAGTATCAGACCTTGCAAAGAGTAGATGAAAAAAATAAAATTGTGTTCAGTTAAAATAAAGCACCTTTACATACAGTGGCGTCGATTCTCCGCCATTCCACTCCAGTACCCACGCGCTATCGTACAGTATGTAACATGTTTGTCTATGGCGCTGTACCACTTTAATTGAAATTTGACCCCTTTCCTATTGACCGGTTGATCTAAAATTTGGAACACACCTTTATTTCTGCAGTCATTATAAAACTGCATATTTCATGTTTTTGAAAATCCAAGATGGCGACCGCTACAAAATGGCGGATTACATATTTTCTCAAAGCCCCATCAATATGGGTATCAAATGAAGGACTTGACTAGTAGAACACAGTTATTCACGAGGAGTGCAAAGCCCAATTATATCACGATACCAGACGGTAAATTGCTATTACAATATGCTTGCCATCAAGTATGTGTTCGTTGCCGGCTGAACAAAAACCCCTGCAACATTTGCACCGCACGACATTTGCACGACAAATTTTGATTCTTTCGTATTTGAATCTAATCGTTTGTGTTTGAGAGTGCTGAGGTTTTATTTTATCGTTTGATTTTTTCCTGTAATTTTGAACATCTGTGCTCCATGATATTCGAATAATGGACACCCCTTGGTTTAGTCCTACGTCTCTCCGGTTATGTCCCCGACATTACCCACCCGTTTTTTCTGCCAATTTTTCGATCCAAATCTAGGGAAAGTCGCTCAATGAACATTTCGAAATGAGTGCTAGTAAATTAAGTAATAGGCGTCACACAAAAACTCTTGTTAAGGAAATAGCTTGCCTAATTGTTTCACGAGGTTCATGTTACTTCTGCTAAAAATTTCGCGCCAGTAGAAATCATATTGAAATCTTCTACAAGAACGCCGATTGATGATAAATCCGCTTATGCGGCATAGAAAATACGAATATAAACAAGCGATGTGTACCCAATCACATGCTCTGCATGTATGTGGTATGTGGGTAAGAATTTCGGGTATATATACTCGCGATTCTTGCCTATACTAAGAGAAATAATTAGTAAATATAACGAATTTTTTGGTAAATACTACCAATCTATAGTAATTTTCGACCGTACTAATAAACACATATGTCAAGCAGAACCATGATGAACCATGAACCTTGGATGACAATATCCAAGCTTACTAATGTTATCGAGTAAAATATACTAATCTCTGGTAGGGATCCGGGTTTGTTGACAATATGGACAAAAAATTTGTACATTCTACTAATTTTGCATTACCAAATGTATTTGTTAGTTTTCGATCGAGGATTTTTCTAAGTGTAGCAAACCAGTTTAAATCGTAAGTTCAAATCGTAACTGCAATCTTATGGTCAATACTTCAGTTCAAATCGTAAGTTGAATTTTGGTAGCAAGGCTGAAACATTCAAAGTTCAAAATTTCACAAAATCCAGGGAATATTTTTCCCTAATTTAACATGCTCGTATAAGCCAGGTTATCTGATCCTTTCTTGCAAAGACCATCAAATTTCGGAATGGTTGAAGAAAGTGGTTCCCAGGATAAACCTAGATGATGATATAAAACTGGTTGCTCCATAATTTAAATAAAACAGATGGGATTCCGATTTTCCAAAATGAACTCCCAGGTCGGACAAACCAACCCAATGCGGAACACTAAAGTTCTGCAAATAAACCTCCATCACGCTAAAGCAGCGTCAAGCGTGCTATCCAGGAGATTTAAAAAAAGACGCAGCAAGAGCCTTGGGTTCACAAAAGAAGAATACATGGTATTCAAACAGGTTCATGTAAGTTGTGCTACGATGACAAGCATGACTCCCCAAGAGCTGTTGTCTTAGTAAATGCAAACATTAAATTCTTTCCTATTATAACTGGGACCGGTATTCCTTTGAACTCGAGCCAAAAACTTTAAACTCAAAAATAAGGTCGATTGAGCAGCTTGAACTAGCTTCAAAAGAATTAAACGAAACGATAGTCTCTGTCTACAACAGCAATTGCCCACTAAGAAGAGTTTCTTCAACAAGAAACGTTCCTTAGTGGAATAAAAGGCTCGAACGGCTTCACAAAACAGCGCGGAAACTGTTCATCAGAGCAAAAATTACCTCGGACTGGTCTCAATATAAGAGAGCACTAACTGAGTACAGCAGAGAACTGCGACGATCAAAACGAAAATCCTGGGTATATAACTACGAAAGAATTGGAAAACCCCCAATAGATGCTAGACTCAATAAGACTCAGGCAAAATACCACTCGAACGGGCTTGGTTCTCTTAAAAAGGATGACGGTTCGTTCACAAAAACCTCCTCAGACGTACTAGACTTACTGATGAAGACTTACTTCCCGGGATCTACATCTGTCCATCCGGACACAAATCCTGGCCATAATGGCGACACAGAATACTCTTGAAAGGGCCTCACAGGACCTGAAGGAAATTTTTAAGGCAAGTCTGATACTAGAGCACATTCCTTCGATATGACAATGGAAATGAACCATTGGAAAAGCGGGAAAGCGTGACAAATCACTCGCAAAGACATTCAGACCAATTAGTTTATCAACAATACTGTTGAAAACTATGGAAAAAGTATTATATGAATACGAAAAATCTGTATTCATGTCCAAATACCCATTATCTACATAACAGTTTGTGTACCAATCAGACAAATCCACAGTAACACACGCTACAAATCCTTGTAACAAAAATTGAAAAATCTCTCTCGTCAGAAGAAACCACATTATGCGCGTTTATTGACATCGAAGGTGCTTTTGATCATGCTTCTTATCTATCAGTGACACAAGCTATGAGAAAAAGTCACAGGAGGGTTGTGTCCGAGACACGACCGCATAGGTGACGTAGGGTTCCGTAAGGTTATCTGTTGATTTTGGATATGTTTGAAGCATTACATCGTTGAACTCTTTGATAATGATTTGGTTTCAATGTTTCTGTTAGAGAACTCATTTCGGTAAGAACAAAAGTTCCCCACACTTTCATGTATTTGCAATGTCGATTTCCCCCAGGCTGCTTGGTTTTGATATCTCTGTTAGGAAATACTTTTCGGTAGGAACAAAAGATACCCCTACTTTCATGTATTTGCAATGTCGATTTCCACCAGACCGCTTGGTTTTAATGTCTCTGTTTTGGAAAACCTTTCGGTGGGAACAAAAGCTCCTACTAATTTTATGTGTTTACAATGTCGATTTCTCCCATGCAGCATGGTTCTGATGTCTCTGTTAGGGAACACATTTCGGTGGGAACAAAAGCTCCCCAATCAGAAGAGGGAATTTCCGTTAGGATAGGGGTTAAGATTGTTCAATTTTTCGATAGTTAGTTTCATGACATATATTATTTACTTCAATATAAAAAATTGTTATGGAGTGCCGAAATCGATTGACGCAAAAATTTCATCAATCCATCATGAAATGACTGAGCAATGAGCGTTTGAAATTGGACAATTTTCACGATGTGCTCGATTTTCGATTTTCGATTTTCAATTTTTACACCAATATGTTCCCGAAAGACGTAATCCTATGTCAAAATCACTTCAATCACTTCAAAGACACTTCGATAACTGTAAAGTCCAAGACATGCTCACACATAGACGAATCACCTCGGAGCTGGGTAGATCGTCTAATTCTGTGATTGCAACAAAGGGTTGTCCACAAGGAGGCGTGCTATCACCTCTCCTTTGGTCACTTGTTGTTGATGACCTTCTGATAAGCTTAGAGCTAAAAGGATTCGAAGAGGCGAGCTTTGCCAATGATCTACCCATAATGGTACGTGACAAGTTCGACGACGTGTTATCGAGCAGAATGCAGATGGCCTTGAAATTTACATATCCCTCAAAAACAACAGTTGTTCCTTTCACCAAAAAGAAGAAACAACATCTGTAGTCTCTAAATCTTGGAAGAGAGGAAATCAAATTCAGCGTTTCAGTTAAATGTCTAGGCGTAATCCTAGACTTTAAACTAAACTGGAACGCATACTTAGATGCAATTATCAGTAAGGTCAAAATTGCTCTATGGGCATGTTCTTAAATGATAGGCAGAACATGGGGCCTTAAACCAAAAATGGTTATGTGGGTCTACACTGCCATTGTGCGGCCTAGGATAGCCTATGCCTCACTAGTATGGTGACCAAAGACTGAGGAGACTGTTGCTACTAAAAAGCTAAACAAACTCTAACGACTGGTATGCGTTGCTGTAATAGGAGCAATGCGAAGCACATCCTCAAAGGCGTTGGAGGCTATCCTTCACCTGTTACCTTTGAGTCAACATGTTCAGCTGGAGGCTAAAAAAAGCGCTCTGAAGCTAAAAAGATCTAGAAAAATATTGAACGGGGACAAAACTGATCATTCGAGCATCCTGAATCTCTTACCCGTTAGACCAGCCTCAGAAATGAACAGTGATTGGCTGGATCCTAGGACTAATTATGACATTCCATTCAGAGTGATCGAACTTTCTTGTTCAGTATGGAATAAAGGTGGTCACAATGTTCGTAATGGTTCAATCCTGTTCTATACCGATTAGTGAAAAATGGGTAACAGAACAGGTGCTGGAGTGTATGGTCCCAGAATAAAAATTTCTGTAACTATGGGGAACTGGCCAACAATTTTCCAGGAAGAATTAGCTGCAATAATAGAATGTACAAATTTCTGCCTCATAAGGAAATATTGACATGCTATCATACGCATATTCTCAAACAGTCAAGCGGCTCTTAAAGCTCTAAATGCTCTTCAAAAATTGTCTGGGAATGCATCTTTTAGCTGAAGAAATGGGAAGACCGGGAAGTGACGGCCAATTGGATGTCAACTTAATCAGCCAAAAAAAATTATCACGCCGAGTATTAAAATTACTCAACAATTGCTGAGTCTTAATAAGAAAGACTCCAGCACATTCACTGATCTTATAACAAGACACTGTCCGAGTAAATACGATCTCAAACATAGGTTTAGTGCGAGATGATATTTGTCGCTTTTGTAATGCCGAAAGCGGAACCTCGGAACATTTGCTCTGCAATTGCGGAGCACTAACAAGATGCAGACCTCAACACCTTAATAAGGCTATTCTGTGGCCGAAGGAAGTTTGGTCTGTGGCGCCGATCAGGACTATAAATTTCATAAATTAGATTATTCCTGATTGGCACCTAACTCGCTATAGCTTTCAGTCTACTTCTTCAACAATAAGCAATAGATAAGAATGAATGCGATGGTTCACACCCAACAAGGGAAAAAAAGTTTTGCAGCTCATTCGCCTCTAGTAGTGTTAATACGGACAAGTCATGTCAAGCAATTTGCTTTAGAAGTTTTGTTCGTGAGAAGCAAATTGGTCACTTTCTACTTTGGGTACGTTTTACCGATATAGCTTATATTACATCTAGAGATGGGCAAACCGTTCACGAACGGTACGAAAGAACTAGTTTGCCGAAAAGAGTGAACGAACGGTCGTTCTTTTTCAAAGAACGGTAGTTCTCCCCACGAACTGATTGCGAGCGAACGGTTTGTGAACGAACTGAATCCGAAAGAACGGTTTGCGAGTGAACTGTTTGTGAACGAACTGGTTCAGAACGAACTGTTTGCGAGTTAACTGTACGGGAAAGAACTGATTGAGAGTGAACTGTTTGGGAACGAACTGTTTGCGAACGAAGTGTTGGCGGGCGAACTGTTTGCGAACGAACTGTTTGCGAGTTAACTGTACGGGAAAGAACTGATTGAGAGTGAACTGTTTGGGAACGAACTGTCTGAGAACGAAGTGTTGGCGGGCGAACTGCTTGCGAACGAACTAGTGCAGCTGAACTGATTTGCGCTGGACGGAATGGATAAATATAACGAGAACGCTTGTAAGGAAAATAAAACGATATTGTCATTTATGAGCAAAACGCATCTAACGCAGGGTTTATTTTGTTAATGTATACTCAATTTTTGGTAAAAAATTAAATACATTTCCGTAGTTTTAAAAGCAAAACTATATATTTTCAATTTCATATATTCTTTCAATTCCGCGTAACATTCATATATTTCCTGATTATCAGAAAAAAATCTTGGCGATGCTGGGGCGATTGATGGATTAGGTAAACATAAAATCTTATAGTGAGGGCAAAGTTTTTTTGTTGCTTTCAATTAATTGTTTGGCCTATTGCGTGTACGTGTTATCGTGATTGTTTGTATGATTGATTATTAGTGAAAATCGCTGCTGATTTTTTCCCCTGAATGAACATTATGAAATATGATCTTACATGAAACCTGTGTGTTGTCCAAAAAGAGAATATGAAAAATTGCACATATTTTGTGCGCATCAGATTATTACATAAACTTTTGTCGACCGATAAAAATATTTTCACATACAGTTTGCGACTTTTAAAGAAGAAGCAGCTTATCTTCCCCCACTAAATTCCAAAAATATAATCCAATCCAACGATATCAATTGATAGCTGTCTATTGATGTTGGGTGCCGGCTAACATTCTATGTTGTTCTTAATACCGCCGAACGAAAGAGCGAAAGAACGGTTCAAAACAACAGATTCACTTAGATGAACGGTTAATGAGTGAACCGTTCATCAAAATGAATTGTTTTGCCTATCTCTAATTACATCACTACTTTGTTTACATCACATGACAGATGATGTTCAAAGATTAAACACACTCACAAAATATACCAGAAAATGATAAAAAATACAAAAAAGTTGATGGGTCTGGGCCTAATGTCACGAACGGGATCTTGATATAGGACTGTGATTGTTTTGATTGAATTTGAATTGATCTTTTTCATTGTTCAAAATCTATATTTTTTTCTCTTTTGATACATCAAATGGAAGCCCTAGAAAACCGTTTTTTGTATGAACTTGTATCCTTTACGGGTTAGATGAGATAACGTAGTAGAATCCGGAATCACATTCTGTTCAAGAAAATGGGTGGGTTATATCTAGGATATTGCCGCAAGGCTGACGTGGGACTACCGTTGGCTTAGTAATTATTTTTTTGTATTGATTAAATTATTGCTTGAATGAACCCCTTTTTTGAATTCAATTAAATTCAACGTATTTGCTGCTTAAGTAAAGAATTTGAACTAACACCATGTAATGTAAGGCACCTTGGTTTTAAAGTCTGTGTTAGGAACACATTTCGGTGGGAACAAAAGTTCCCCCAACTTGCATGTATGTGCAAAGGGGATTCCTCCAGGCACATTGATTTTGAAGTCAGTTTTAGGGAAACACAGCCCGGGGGAAACAAAAATACTCACTACTTGCATGTATAGTATTTACAAAGTGAATTCCCACGGGTACATTGATTTTGATGTATGTGTTGGGGAAACAGTAAACCGGGCCAATCAAAACGAGGCAGTCAGGGCGTTTAGATAACGCTTGACATATAACAGATGTTCAATCATTTATCTAATGAAGAATAACATTTTATTAATTGTGATAGACGCGTAGAAATATTTCCTATCAATTGGTGTGAACATTTTCCCGATCTATTAGAAAATGTTCGACATATAAGTATTTGAAATCTTCATTTTTTCCTGCATGTTCTGTGTTTAGGTTTTCATTTCACCACCGTATACTCCGGTTAGACGTAGTCCCACGTCAAAATGTAAACAAAATGCCATTAAAGCCATTACTACCCTTTTCTTTTGTTAATTCAATTATGCAGAAGAAGACAAAGAGTCATCATTCATCATTTTTACACACAAGTTCAAATAGTTAAGATCTACAAAAATTTAAACCCAAGTCAAATAAATCTATGACTACAGAAATATATTATGAATGAAAATAGCATTTTCTCCTTGGTAGCCACGACGTCCGGAACATTGTTTGTAGGGGGTTGTATTAACTTCATAGCCATGTGACGTATATTGAGTATCCTATGGCCATGAGTACTCTCTTGGGAAGTTCGTGTATCTGCTATAGTGAACTGATCTCATTGGATGCTATGTTCTGCCTATGTATGGGAAAGGGAACGGAGAATAGGCAAGTTCATTCGAGGAAGTGAAGCGCGTTTCTAAGGAAGACATATATGGGGAACATAATATTAAGATCGCGACTACTCAAGCTATCATAATCTGATATGCGTGAGTATACCAGTTCGAACTTCTAGATCAGCAGCCAGGTAAATTCATTAATTACATTTTTTATATAACCAAACAACATGCTCGATATTATGACATTCTGAACCACAATAACATAAATTTTGTTTAACCATTTTAGGCCAAGTGTTCGAAAAATCGAACAGCAACTTTGATAATTTTTCATGTCTTCGGACAGGAACCATATGGTAATGTTTTTGCACCAAAAGATAGCTTAATTTATTAGCTACCACTTATATCGATTTCATTAAATTTTGAGTAGCTTTGTTGAATAATAAATCCGATTTAAAGCAAGTATGTTTGGAAGATGTTTTCAATTTCAATTAGAAACCCCAATTGCTTTAGAAGACGGAAGGTTTTTCATTTATTCTTGCATTTTCAGTTGTGAATGTTTGCAAATATCGATTAATCTAGCAAATATTATTGAAAATCTGTATGATTTTTTGCCCGTAACAACCTTAGGTGATGGCGGCCCGTAGAATTTCTTTTGTGGGGGAGCTGGAGGAAATGATCAGTACGTGTAACGAGGATTCTAATGAGATTGTTAGTGTGAATATTATTCCGCCGGATCGCTCCGCTCCCACCCCTCTATGCCATTGTTTTTTAGCAGTACTCTGGTACTTTGCAGGTTTTGGAAAATGTTCGTTTTTTTCGGGAAATGTTATTGGATTTATTTCGGGAAATGATAATTGAAGAGACTAGACTAGCATTGACATTTCTCCACAGTTAACAATAAAAATAACAGCATGTGCTTTCGTTTGAAAGAAAAGCCTGTCAGTAATAAGTTAAAATTACATGAAATAAGAAACGCCACATCCCACCTTAGGTGGATTAATCTGGATTTATACTTAGAGACCTCCATTCTCCTGTTCTTGTTCTTCCGGGAATCCAAAATTGATGCATTTATGAATACCGTATATTTGCTAATTGAAGTGACTTTTCGTTCGAAGTATGTTTGTACTTGCAAAAAAAAAGTGCTGGTTTCGGCCAATGTTCGATTTTTCGAACAGTCATTTCCCGGAAAATGGAAGATGGGAAAAAAATAATTCTTGAACATTGGAGTTCCTTTAGCGTAATCGAAAATACAACAATGGCTTTCATCAAAAAAATAATTTTTACAACTTGATCGTTAATGGATTGATAAAATTTGTTTGTAGCAAGACCTTTATGATGAAGACGTGAATTGAACCCGAATTGATTGAACCTTGGGGAGAATAGAGTAGAACCATCTTCCATGATTATCCCTCCATTGGTTCTGCCAACTTATAAATGCCTATTTGCCCGAGAAATGGAGAGAAAAACTCGTGATAAGCATCATATTGTGAGCTAACGTCGAATTGTAGGCAAAAAGATTGCTCGATGTGTCGGGGAGGAAAATAATCGAAGAAAAAATACCCATTTTAATCGTCAAATGGTTCAACTTTTTGACGTAAGACTACGTCTAACCGGAAGATATAGGGAGTGAAATGAAAATCTAGGCACTGAACAAGTAGGAAAAAATGCAAGATTTGGAACGCTTATAACTCGAGCATTTCTCAATAGATCGCAAAGGTTTTTGCATCAATTGATAGGAAATATATCTACGCATCTATCATAACGAATAACATTTCATTTCTTTTTTAGATAAACAATTGAATAATTGTGAAATATCAAGCATTGTCCAAATGCACTATGTGCCCATTTTTGATTGGTTCATTTTGTGCTCCTCAAATCGTACCGTCCAAAACGGACAACCAGAGCAGCAGCGAAATAGAATGAAGCACGATTGGAAAGTCGAAACATTGGGCGCAGTCTCACACATGCGTAATTCTCAAGCCAGCCAGTCAGCTTAAAAATCCCCGCTCCGCCGCCGTAACGATCATTCTCATCCAAACCGTACACCACATCGTTTCGCATCACATCACATCAGCAAACCAACACAAGCAGCCATGGTTAGATATGGCAAAGGAGGAAAAGTGAAGGGAAAGGCAAAACCCCGCTCGAACAGTGTTGGTCTCCAGTTCCCCGTAGGTGTATCCGCCAATAGCTCCGCAAGGGGAGCTAGGCCGATCACGTTAGTACCAGTGCACCAGTCCACCTAGTCGGCGTTATATAGTTTCGGCCGCCGAAGTGATCGAGTTAGCTGGCAAAGCTGCTCGCGACGATACGAAAACCAGCATTCAGAACAAAACACATTCGGTTCGGTGGACATCAAGACAACAACAGACAGTTGCAGCGAGTGGCGAGTGGCAAACGCAATCGCAAAATGGCAGCAGGTAGCATAAGAAAAACGTTTGTTTTTTATACAAACTGCTTTGATGGCAAATCCAGAACAAGGTGGCATCGAGGGCGTTCGATATGGTTCTTTTTTCAAAACCACGAGTACTAAGTTTTCCAAATTGGAACCATTCCATAAAACAAGGCGCTTTTCAGGGCCATTAACCCTTCCAAAAAAGAGTTTAGGAAATACAGTTCAATGCTTTCTAAAACAATATCCAAAATAATAATAAAACACAAATTGATTTTTTCATAATTTGTTTGCCAGGATATGATGAGTATGTGAATTTGGCAGTTGCTCTGAGCTTATTGATGGTTGGGGACTTTCCTGATTATTCAATTTTCACCAATTCTTAAATTGCTTCTAGATAGAAAGTACAGTAATTTACATTTAGCTCGACATTTAGCTAATTTGACGGACCAGTAATGCGACATATTTAGTTGGACATTTACATAGAGTTCGGGGTCCAAATTAGGACCCCACATTGAAAGTCGACACTGTACCACTGTCATCGCAAATGTTCAATTACAGGTTAAAATCGGTTAAAAAGCAGGATGGGAAGAAATTTTCCAACTGTGAAAGCTGTGGCGAGTGGCAAACGCAATCGATAAACAGGAAGGTTTAGCCGAACAAGATTGGGATATCGAGTGATAACAAAACAATAAACTCTTTAGATTAAAGATAATTTTGTGATCCTGAAAAGGACCCTCTTTAGCCTGCATGTGAATCCAACGAGCGAACAAATCGTAATGAATGTATTTTTTTGCCATCGCTGCCTTTTAACGCTCATTCGTTCGTCTCGTTGGACTCGCCCCTTTGGCTGAGTCTGCCGATTTGTCTCTATCCTGTGAGCGTGTACCGCTAAAGTACAAAACGAGCGGATCCGCTGAAAAATATATCATTCTCTTTCAAACCGTAAATCAGTGTGGTTGTATGGCATCGTTTCACATCACATCGCATAAACGGATTGGTGCCGGAGCACCAGTATACCTAATAGCGGTTATAGAATTTCGTCCGCCGGAGTGCTCGAGTTGGCTTGCAAAGCTGCTCACGACAATAAGAAAACCCGCCTAGAGAACAGAGCACATTCGGTTCGGTGGTTCGGTTCAGCGAGTGGCAAACGCAATCGCAAAACGGCAGCAGGTAGAAGAAGGAAAAAGCTTGTTTATGCAAACTGCTTCGGTGGCAAAACCAGCCACCGTAAAACACGGCGCTTTTCAGGGCCATTAAACCTTTTAAAGAGGAGTTATTAAAAGTCATTCACAATATCAAGGCGTTCTAAAGTGACATAATATGATATATAATATGAACTGATTTATTTTGTTTATGCTTGTTTTTGAACTTATTGGTGGTTGGGGTTTAAATTGATCATTCAGTTTTCACAAACCCATGCATGGTTCCCGAATTGAAAGTGGCTTCAAATTACAACACATTGTATGCAGGATGGCATTAACGAATTTTCTCGGTAGCAAGAACTGCTTTCTTTGGTTGATAACTGATGTTGAAAATTCATCAGTTCTTTTTAATTTTTATTTACATTGTTTGCGGAGACTACAAATCTTACAATTCATTCGTTTCCGAAACCACAGTTTAAGGTACGGTTCATCTCTGAGGATGGTCCTCTTACCCGTAGGACCATCCTCAGAGATGAACAGTGATTGGATGGAACCTAGGACTAACTATGACATTCCATACAGTGTAATCGAGCCTTCTCGTTCAATATGGAATGAAGGTGGTCCCAGTGTTCGTAATGGTTCAATCATGTTCTACACTGATGGGTCAAAAATGGGAACCAGAACAGGTGCTGGAGTGTATGGTCCCAGAACAAAAATCTCTGTAGCTATGGGAAACTGGCCAACAGTTTTTCAAGCAGAAATAGCTGCGATAATAGAATGCTCAAATGTCTGCCTTAAAAGAAAATATAGACATGCTAACATCTGCATATTCTCAGACAGTCAAGCGGCACTTAAAGCTCTAAATGCTTTTAAATGCTCCTCAAAAATTGTCTGGGAATGCATTCTCCTCTTACGGCAACTAAGTCGGATAAGTTCGGTACAACTGTACTGGATTCCTGGCCATTGTGGAATAGAGGGAAACGAGCGAGCAGATGAACTTGCCAGGAACGGCTCAAGCTCACCTTTCACTGGTCCAGAACCTTTCTGTGGAATATCTGACTGTGTGTTGAAAGGTGAGCTGAAGAACTGGGAAGACCGGGAAGTATTAGCCAATTATTAGAGTATTAAAATTACTCAACAATTGCTGAGTCTTAATAAGAAAGACTTAGGCACAATCACAGGCCTTATAACAGGACACTGTCCGAGTAAATACCATCTCAAAAACATAGGTTTAGTGCAAGATGATATTTGTCGTTTTTGTTATACCGAAAGTGAAACCTCGGAACATTTGCTCTGTAATTGTGGAGCTCTAACTAGACGCAGACTGCAATACCTTGATAAGGCTATTTTGGAGCCCAAGGAAATTTGGTCTGCGTCGCCGATCAGGATTATAAAATTTATCAAACAGAGTATTCCTGATTGGCACCTATCTCGCTATAGCTTTCAGTCTACTTCTTCATCAATAAGTAGTAGGTAAGCTTGAAGCGGAGTACAAAAAAATGGGATATACCACAATAGTTCAGAATAATGGACGCAGTGGTTCACATCCAACAGGGGAAAAAAAAGGTACGGTAATGTGCTCAATAGTGAAATATATGATAGTGAATGAGCTGAGGACCACTATGCATTCCCTATCATAGTCATCATTTTGATTGTACGATATGTGCATACGCCAAAAGATGACCGGCGTTGAACATTTAATAAGTACAAAGCCTTCAGAAAAATATCAAGAAGCAACTATAAGATAGTGAGAAAAAATTGAGAAAGTTTGTAAAAAAAAAACGCGAAAACACAACATCAAAGGTTCTTTTCAGAACCTTCAACATGTTCATAAAGAGTAAACAGTAAACTAATCCATTTTTCAGTTAGATAGGTAGGTATTCACGTAGGAGAAGAAAATAAAACAATATATTTAAAATATATATTTAGCAAAAGCTGCCCCCTTTGTACAGTCCTACGTCACTCCGGTAATGTCCCCGACATTACCCACTCGTCTTTTTTTTCTATATTTTCTGTTCATGTTCCGAGCAAAAAACTGCTCGATAAATTTCCTGTCCAATGGTATATAACACAACATATGTCACAATATCGATTTTATGTAATATGCGTTTGAAATCTCTTAATGAATGGTTACATTTTTTCGTAGAGTGACCCCCTATATAGAAATCAAAGACATAGTCCTATGCCAAAAAAAAAATATTAATTTTCCGCGAAAAAGATCATTTCAAGCCGAACATTAAACCTAAGGCGGCGGTGACACTGGATGCAGAAAAGTGGTCGTACGAATTGTATGCAATAGTGAAAGTAAACAACCACATTGAGTTGTATTGGTGTGGTTACATTGCTTTCTCCTTGCTTCGTTCGAATTCGTCTGCTTCTATAGAACAAAATTGTTTGTTTCTATTCGTACAATCATATTTTCGTGCGTACTCCTAGGCAATGTCACCTTACCCTAACAAACAAGCAGTGTGACATCGCAATAGAAAAACAAGATAGCATACCTTCGGAAACACCTTATCACACTCCTCGCAGGCAAAGCTGGTGAGGGTTGTTAGTTGGGCACTATCACTGTCACCATCGTAGCAGTTGATGTTATCGTTGAGATCCGCCTACAAGAACCATTTTTTCGTTGCACACAAGCGAGCGATGTATTAGGCGGGTTGTTTGTTGTAACAGTAGTATCAGTAGTGTAGTAGAAGTAGAAGTAGAAGTAGCAGTAACAGCAGCAGCGAAGGCGGTAGCCAGCCGTGTCACAAAGCAGCATGGTCATTATGGAATAGAGAATGTTGGATAATGAGTTAAAGCAAAGGAAGCAAAAAACACCGGTGAAAATGGAGGAACTCATGTTCGTTCCGTCAACAGAATCAACTGTGATTGTTAGTGGCTTCGCGTGTGAGGAGTTCATTTTACTTACAGAGAGCTCTTCTGGACTGAGGAAGCCTACGTTCATCGATTCGGATGTCTGATCCACGGTCGGAGCTAACGGTTGTTGCTGTTGATTCTCGTTGCTCTTGATGGATGATAGGGTTAAAAGCTGAGGTTCACCACCGGCTGCGATCGGGGAAGATTCGGTGGTAATCATATGGCTGTTCTCGTCGACGAAGCCACCGTTTTCGATCATGGATCCCGAATGGGGTGACGTGAGCCCTTCGAGAAGAATTGAATTGCCGACGGCGGTGCCGCCACCACCACCACCAGCACCACTCGCTAAGGTTGTCGTAGGGTGGAGACACGGAATAGATACAGCTTGAAATTGGCTGGTTGGGATTGCTTGAGGAGCGCTTGGCGGTGGAGGTGGTGGTGGAAGAAGCGCCGTTGACTGATGATGTTGATGGTGATGATGGTGTGAGCCGTGGTTTGAGATTGGCACCAGCTTTGGTAACTTATCGGTTGAGTTTAATACTTTAACATCTATCTTATTGCCTAGAGCGTTGCTGTTTTGGTTCAGAAACAGTTGACTAGTATCGATAAGGTTGTTGTTGGTTAGCTCGAGATTGGAGATTATGATAATGCTGTGAGATTTGTTAGGACTGGTGGCTGTTGGACCGGGACTTCCCGAGACTAACGTCGGAGCCGTCGACGGCATCGTTGACAGAGGCGCCATTTGCATGGGTATTGACGGTGCCGTCGTTGAAGCGGTCAATCTGTTCAAATGTTTCTTTTTATTATATTGTCGTGGCACATGAACCGGTTGTTCCGAAACTACGGTGACAGTAGAATTGGATGTATTTATTGCAGTGGCCGCCACCGCTTCGATCTTCTTATTTTTCTGGGATAACTTTGTAGCAAGTGCTTTGGCGATTGCAGGTTTGATCGGTGAAGTTTTTTTCTGGTTAATTTGCGTTAACACTTTCTTCTCCGATTTGTAGTCATTCGAAACGGTGTAAACCGTATGAACTTTCCTCAAATGCTTTTCCAATGCGTTTGGATTTTTGAACAGTTTGGCGCATACGATGCACTTGTACAGTTGTTTGCCGTTGGCCGCTTGTACATCTGTAATCATATCCTGACTCGATGTGGTATTAGTGATCGGTATCGTTGTGATGCTCGGTATTATTGCCGCCGGTATCGTTTGAGTGTGCTCGAACACTGGTTCGACTTCCATTTCCTGCACGGACATCGATTCCGGTTCGATCAGAACATCACTCGTTTCATCTGCCAACAGCAAGCTGTCGCTTGGCCCATCAAGGGGATCCAGGCTTGCTTTCAACTCCTCCAATGGTGTGGATTCGATCTCCTCTAACACTGGATCCTCTTTTGGTTCCGAAAGTATCTTATCAGCCGACTCCTCCGTGCTGCTCAGCACACTTTCGTTAGGGTCTTTGTGAATCTTCATGTGACGCTGCAGTGACCACGAATTGGAGAGCACTTTTAAACATTTGGGGCAATGCAGATAAGCTGTCTTTGATTTGCGTTCAGTGCATTCATGATTCTTGAGTTCCTCAGCCAATTGAAACAGCTGAAAAGGAAATTATAATTTGTTATTTTACAAATATTAACTGAAAAACAAAAAACCATTTACCTTCATACAGAACACACACAAGAACAAATTATGCTTGCGCATGTGTTTGTCCAGGTTGGATTTAGTCATATACTTCCGCAGGCAAATCTCACATGGATACTTTTTATCGGCGTCCGGATCGGTCCCATTTGCTCCGGATATGGATGGTGCTGGCGTGGCCGATACCATCGCCAGGCTCTCGTTCAGCGTCGCCAAAGAGTCTGTGGACGATGAGTATCGGCTGTGCAATTTCTCCATTCCCGGACCGCCCCCGACACTAATGCCGGAATCTCCCAGATTACTACCGCTACTGCTTCCCCCATCGTACCCGATCATTGTGCTGGTGCCGAACGAGTCAAACGAGATGTTCATATCGCTAGCCCCCAGTGAAATATTAATCAAATCGGCTGGACTCAGAGTGTCCTCCGGAAGCGTTTGATAGCTCGAATAAGAGCCGGGATCAACCAGCGGGTGTGACTGAATCGTTGACGCATGATGCTGAAACTGGGTCTGTGGCGAAGACTGATGCTGACTAGAATGGTGCATTTGTGCTGGTGGGTTAAAATGACTGAAATCATCGCATGATTGCGAGGCCACACTCGAGGTGATCAAGTCCAGATCGAACATGTGATAGTGATTGGTATACTTGGGTGACGTATTCTTCATGAGACTATCAATCGGTGGCAACGAGATTTTATCGTAGCTTGAAACCATCTCCCCACTGCTCATCATGGCTGTGCTTAAGGAACTGCTATTGTTATTCACGTCACTACCACTGGTCATCAGGACATCTTGCGGAACGGTTGTGCTAGACGATGACGCCGTTGACGTCGACGGGAAATTTTCCACGTAGTTTTGATTCTGATCCAGATCGAAACCATAGTCTAAGCTGACCGATCGAAGAATGTTATTGCAGAGGTCATACGAGCTCGGCTCTAGCAGGGTTGCGCCTATCTTGGCCGCGTAGCTACGTGAGTACCAAACCCGCAGGATGTCACCCAACTCGATGTCCTTAATTGCGGTGTAGTATATTTCATCATTTTCCTGCAGGAGATATTTTTCATTATTTTTTTATTATTTTTTCAGAACATTTAGTCTTTCACAGAATGTTATAATATATTGAGTTTTTAAAACGTTTTCATATTACCCAAAATCGCCATACAAATGAAATACAAATTAATGCAGAACTCGAGAACTAATCAATAAAACGGAACCAAATTTGGCATATAGAGGTTTTAGAGGGCAATACATGTTTCTATGGTGGTTCGACACTCCTCCCCAAGGATGGAAAACAAGGGAGCATGATAAGATTTACGAATAATTGCAAACTGCACAGATCGTAATCTGTGCAAACTGCGACTAACTGATAATCATTTCCCATCATAACCAAATGATTTTCTCTTGGTAATTCTGAGTTGACCAAAGCATTGTAAGACTGAAACTAGTCCGAATAATTGAGTTACTCTCCTTCCTCGCTCTGTTTACAACTCCTAACAAGAATTTGCTCCATGGGAATGAGTATCTCTATGACGTACGCTTTACGATTCTCGCTCTCTCGTCCGGGCGTTCAATTTTCCTCTCCGAACGCGTTTACTTCGATGAAACTATGTGAGGAAAAAAACGCGTTACAGCAGATAGGACTACATTAATGTTTAATGTTCCACAGAGGATTTCTCAGATGGTGTTTAAATTCATCTACAAGAGACTACAAACAGTAATCCCCCTCAAATCGCTAATTTTATGAGTTAATGTAAATGCGTTATTGGGCAAGGCTATTACGATATCGAACACGTGGTCTTGCGAGATGTATTTTTCCGCCAGCCCAAATACAGAACACTCCTTTCGGGCACGAGTAAACTTGTGACTAGAAAAGACCTTAATTACCTTGAATTAATCAAAAACATAAATTAGCGCAAATATTTCAACATGTGTTTTTTGTGTAAGCACGTAAATATTTACTCATAACATTTTAGGATTGTGGAACTCTACATAATTTGTATGCAGATAGACTATCCACAATTTGTGGGGGGAATACTCATACAACTCAAATAGGTAATGATTATCTGCTATCACAAAGCTGAGAAATTTTTTGACGTTTTGTTTTACTACTGATTCATTAAAAAAAAGCTTTATTTTAAAATGTTTTCTCATCCTAAGACTGGCTCACCATATCGACTGCTACTAACACCGTAGGCTAACCTCAAGGATATTTTTTATCCATTTTCGGCGAATAATCAATAGAGTGCCGTGTTATGCAACATCAGAACAATGGCAAAAACAACATCACGATCATAAGGTGTTGGTTCGGTTATTCCAGACGACATCGACGACATGTTTAGGAAGGTTAATGACCTTCAAAGGATAAATTTATCTTTGGAACATTAAATTGAAGTTCATGACTTCCAGTCGGACGTTTATCCGCTCTGATAATAATTGTGTGGTCCTCACAAAGCATATATTCCAATGCCGTCAGTTCACTTAAATTCTTCGCATACCGTTTGATGATTAGGTAGGATGTTGATAATCATTTTCTGCGATACCGATTGTTCCAATAGTATTTATTCGACAATATGGAGATTGAATACCTGAAATTAACCAGATTCAACCAAACAAATCTGCAGACAAAGCAGTATGTACACTCAAGAAATGCAACAAGTTTGAAGGGATATGAAAATAAACATTGGTCGTTCAATAAATCTACTGCCACATATGTCGGGAGTCCACGAAATATGGATAACATATGTCCATACTAATTCATTACATTTATTTGCAACTAAAAACGTAACCACACAGAATTGAATTAATCAAATATTTTTTATTTTTTATTTATAATGATACTACATCCCATTGAGAGATTAGATCTTCTTCACAATTTTTCGCCAATAATCCCGATCCATGGCTGCAGTTCTCCAACTCCCGGCTGCACCGATTCTTGCCAAGTCCTGCTCCACCTGGTCCAATCACCTCGCTCGCTGGGCTCCTCTCCTTCTAGTTCCTACCGGATTCAATGCGAACACCATCTTTGCAGGGCTGCTGTCAGGCAATCTTGCAACATGCCCTGCCCATCGCACTCGTCCAGCCTTGGCGACTTTCTGAATGCTGGGTTCGCCGTAGGGTTGTTCTGAGCACTCGGCGTTCGAAAACTCCAAGCGCTTGTGAGTCCCATAGAGAACAACCGGTCGAATTAGGGATTTGTACATGGTACACTTCGTACGGGGTCGGAGTTTGTTGGACCACAAGGATTTGCGTAGCCCATAGTAGGCTCGACTTCCATTGACAATGCGTCTTCGAATTTCACGGCTGTTGTTGTCAGTTGTTATCAACGAGCCAAGGTAGACAAATTCCTCTAGCACCTCGAGCTCGTCGCCGTCGATCACAACACTACTATCTACGCATTGATTCCAAGCCCAATCAGCCCTGCTTCGTGTTTCAGTTGGGTATACAAGTCGGCTACCGTCGCATGTGTTCTTCCGATTATGTCCACGTCGTCGGCGAAGCAGATACACTGACTAGACTTGTTGAAAATCGTGCCCCGCATGTTGAAGCCCGCTCTCCGCATAACACCTTCCAGCGCCACGTTGAAGAGCAGACAGGAGATTCCATTGCCTTGTCGAAGTCCCCTGTGAGTCTCAAATGATTCCGACAGCTCACCTGAGATCCGCACACTGCACCGCACACCGTTCATCGTTGCCTGAATCAGTCTTGTCAGCTTTCGGGGAAAGCCGTGTTCGTCCATGATCCTCCATAGCTGTCGTCGGTCGATTGTATCATATGCGGTCGACGAAGATGTGGTGTGTAGGGACCTGATACTCGCGGCACTTTTGGAGGATCTGCCGCAGTGTAAAAATCTGGTCCGTCGTCGAGCAACCGGGCATGAATCCGGCCTGATAACTTCCCACAAATCTACTTACTATTGGCGATAGGCGGCGGAAAAGGATCTGAGACAAAATTTTGTAGGCACCATTCAGGATTGTGATGGCACGATAGTTCCCACAATCCAACTTGTCGCCTTTTTTATAGATGGGGCAGATTACCCCGTCCTTCCACTCCTCCGGTAGCTGTTCTGTGTCCCAGATCCTGACTATCAACCGGTGCATACACTCTACAAGTGTATGCTCCCTTGAAGAGCTCCGCTACGAGGCCATCCTTACCAGCTGCTCTGTGGTTCTTGAGCTGATTAATGGCCTCCTTAACTTCACCCATAGTCGGGGGTGGTACGTCGTCGTTGTTCATTGCACCGGTGTAGTCCTCCTCAACGCCGTCTAGGTCTCCGTCTGCGCGCTGTTCAGGTGTTCATCGTAGTCCTGCCTCCACCTTTCGATCACCTCGCGTTCGTTCGTCAAGATGCCTCCTTCCTTGTTTCTACACATTTCGGCCTGCGGCACAAAGCCTTTGTGCGAGGCGTTTAGTTTCTTGAAGAACTTCCGCAATTCTCGAGAACGATAAAGCAGCTCCATCTCCTCACACTCTTTCTCTTCCAGGCGGCGTTTTTTTCCCGAAAGAGATGTGTTTGCTGCCTTCGTTTCAGTCTGTATCGTTCCACGTTTTGTCGAGTCGCTCGTTGCAGCATGGCTGCGCGTGCTGCATCCTTCTCGTTCAGGAGCGCTCGGCACTCGTCGTCAAACCATTCGTTCCGTTGTCCTCGTTGTTCATACTCGATGACGGTCTCTGCTGTGCTGCTAATTGCTGATTTTAAGGAGTTCCAGCATTCATCGAGGGGAACAGCATCCAGTTCGTCTACCCCCGGTAACGCAGCTTCAAGACGCTGCGAATATGTTGCAGCAACGTTCGGCTCCTGTAGTCGTCGTAGGTGGTACCGTGGTGAGCGCTGGTGTCTTATGTTATTGACGACTGACAGTTTAGAACGCAGTTTGACCATCACCAGGTAGTGGTCTGAATCGATGTTAGCGCCACGATAGGTTCTGACGTCGATGATATCCGAGAAGTGCCGACCGTCGATCAAAACGTGGTCAATTTGTGTTTCTGTTTGCTGTGGTGATCTCCAGGTGTAACGGTATTGGAGGCTGTGCTGGAAGAAGGTGCTACGTATGGCCATGTTCTTGGAGGCAGCGAAGTCGATAAGTCTTAGGCCGTTTTCGTTGGTTCGCTGATGAGCGCTGAACCTACCAATTACCGGTCTGAATTCCACCTCCTGGCCGACCTGAGCGTTCAAATCACCGATGACGATTTTGATGTCGTGTTTTGGGCAGCGATCGTATTCACGCTCTAGCTGCGCGTAGAATTCTTCTTTATCGTCATCGGTGCTAGCTAGATGGGGGCTGTGGACGTTGATAATGCTGATATTGAAGAGGTGGCCTCTCATCTGCACATTCTCTCATTGATCGGCCACCAACCTACGGTTTTGACGTAGGATTACGTCTTTCGGGAACATATTGGGGTACAAATTGAAAATCGAAAATCGAGCACATCGTGAAAATTGTCCAATTTCAAACGCTTATTGCTCAGTCATTTCATGATGGATGAATGAGATTTTCGCGTCAATCGATTTCGGCACTCCATAACAATTTTTTATATTGAAGTAAATAATATTTGTCATGAAACTAACTATCGAACAATTGAAAAATCTCAACTCCTATCCTAACGGAAATAACCACTTCTGATTGGTCGAAATTGACGACACATGCGGCGGGTCCCTAACAGAGACATCTAAACCAAGTTGCCTGGGAGAAATCGGCATTGCAAATACATGAAAGTAGGGGGAGCTTTTGTTTCTACTGAAATGTATTCCCTAACAGAGACATTAAAACCAAGCGGCCTGGGGGAAATCGACATTGCAAATACATGAAAATAGGGGGAGCTTTCGTTTCTACCATAATGTATTCCCTAACAGAGACATCAAAACCAAGCTGCCTGGGGGAAATCGCCATTGCAAATACATGAAAGTAGGGGGAGCTTTTTTCCCACCGAAATGTGTTCTCTAACAGAGATTTTAAATCAAGGTGCCTGAGGAAATCGGCATTGCAAATATATGCATGTAGGGGGCATTTTTATATTGCAAGCGAGGTGAGTGATACGATAAATTCTAGCATATAAAATTTTAATTTGGAACTTGAATTGTGGTTGCTTCGTGAAATTTCTTATCAATGATCGATCGTTCATTGTGAAAAATTTAGCACAAGTGGGAGTATCATGTATGGTAGCAGCTGTGTTAAAAATGACTTGATATATAAAATGATTTATTTCAATTTAAATAAATAAAAACCATGGTTTGTTCCCGCTCGCGAACGGATCGTTAGGTTTAATCTTGTTGTGTTCATTTTCACCCAAGGAAAGTTAATACTGCAGAAAAATTGTAAAAGTGAAGATATATTAGAAAAAGTGATTTTCCATATGCTCTACATATAGTATTAATTGTTGTTGTCCAATTAAAATTCGCATTGGGTTGAATAAACACCCAGAAAGTAAAAAAATATAAAAGAAAATTACCTTTTCCATTTCAAATGAGTTTCCCCTATATAAAAAAAAATTGATAATTGTGTTCGGTAGTATCTTATATTACATTGATGTTTTTCTTTTATTTATTTCATTCATACATAACACAGGAGCCATCTCGTCTAGGAGCACAAAGGGCAGTTTTCATCATATCTCGTTCCACTTCGGTATCTTTTATCTGATACGCACCATCCAACGACTGTTTACCATCCTTGTGTCATCATCACTCGGTAAACACTGGTGGAGTGAACACCACACCCACACCAAACAAAACGGCCCTTTTCATGGCCAACAAATCATTATCAAAGAGTTTTACGATGTAATTCTTCAAACATATGCAAAATCAACAGATAGCCTAACGGAATCCTACGTCAACTATGTGGTCGTGTCTCGGACACGACCCTCCTGTGACTTTTTGCATCTCCCCCATCACGATGAAAGCTGTACCCAGCTCGTGTGTGTTGCCGCAGCTCTGATAGATGGTATATCCACCATGGAACGATCGCACCATCGAACCTTTCCAGCACACCTCCTGCAGCGCTACGATGTTGAAATTGCGGGCTCTCAATATTTCCGAAAGAATTCGGGTATTCGTAAGAAAATTGAAAGACTTGCAGTTCCATGTTCCGAGTTTCCAATCTCTAGTCCGTGTTCTTTGCGTGGGTCTAGTCCGATTGTTCTGTCTCGAATTTCTTTGTGAATTTTCCTGTGCGTTTTATTTTTACGGATGGCTTGCAGGGCCTGCACCAACCCCCTCGCCGAAGGACCGTCGTGCACAGCTCTTTTTAGAGTCCCCGCTGGCACGAAGACAGTGATCAGCCGCCCCTAACATGGGGATCAGACGCTGTTTTGAGCCGCACTTCCATGGTGAACAGACGCTCGGATAGGCCCCCTTCCCTGTCAGCATACGACCAAGATCCCACCGGGGTTGGTTACCCGATCTTCACTATGGTTACTCGTACCCCAGCCGGCACCACGGGGAGGTAGGGATAGGAGTTACTGGACAGGAAGCTAAGGACCACGAATGGGGTCTATTTTATGCCTGCAGGTACGCGAAGTACCGATGGTACGCTTAGTCCAGTCATTTACCAACCAATATAATCAAATATGTGATCCGTTTTATCTACAAATTAAAAAAGATATTAAATTCCATTGAATTCGAAAAGTGTTTCGTGAAATCACTAATTAAATTATTATCAGAAAAAATATTTGAAGAGAAATGTGAATGTTCAGAATTATTGGAATCTAAAATAACGATTTTGGGCGGGATGGGATTCGCCCAGATCTGCTGGTAATAAAATTAATCAATTGCATCCATTTCCCGTCTGCTGTTTATCGGGCGGGAGACGACAGCAAAATAAAATCGACACGCCACTCACTGCGGTCAGTGCAATAGAGAATTAAAAATCCCTCGATGAGTGTCGTGAGATTTCAGTTGATCGTCTCTTGTACACTTTCCGATCAAGAACTCATCATCCGCTCCATGGGATGGGATTAATCGTTTGTGGCTTGCACTCACGAGTAGCCTTGAGTAGTAGAAGTAATGCTTCGAGAGTGCATACAGTGGGTATTCCTCTTTCATATTGCTTTTTGTGAGATCTTGGTAGCTCACCGTTCCAAGTATTCTCTCTATGTACATATGAAGGATAAAAGAGCATCGCCTGCTGGGGGTGATTTAAAAACATCCGACTAGAGGAATATACTTATTTATTGATCGTTGAATGTGATTTTTTACCATCACTGCTCCTCCCCGCTCCCTAAAGGTGGGACTGCCATACAAATGAAATACAAATTTATGCATAACTCGAGAACTAATTAAGCAAATGAAACTAAATTTCGCATGTGAGGGTTTTAGAGGACAGTAAATGTTTCTATGGTGATTCGACACACTCCCCTTCTCGATAGGGAAAAGGGGATGCCATACAAATGAAACTCAATCTTTTGCATAACTCGAGAACTAACCAAACAAATGGAACCAAAATTTGAATGTGAGGATTTTACAAAACAATAAATATTTCTAGATGGTATGACACTCCTCCCTTCTCTGGAAGGGGAAGGGAGGAGTGTCATACCATAAAAATATCACACATATTTCAACCAACCATATTCGAACCAAATATCTATATATATAAAAATGCAGTGATGTCTGTCTGTCTGATTCTTATAGACTCGGAAACTACTGAACCGATCGACATGAAAATTGGTATGTAGGGGTTTTTGGGGCCGGGGAAGGTTTTCGTGATATTTTGAGACCCCTCCCCCCTCTCTAAGGGGGGGCTGCCATACAAATGAAACACAAATTTCTACATTACTCGGAAATTAACCAAGCAAACGAAACCAAAGTTGGCATGTGAAAGTTTTAGGGTGCAATAAATGTTTCTATGATGGTTAGACAGTCCTTCCCCCACTCAAAGGGGGGGCTGCCATACAAATGAAACGCAAATTTCTGCATTACTCGAGAATTAATCAAGCAAATGAAACCAAATTTGGCATGTGGAGGTTTTAGGATGCAATAAATGTTTCTATGGTGATAAGATACTCCTTCCCCCTCTCTTAGAGCCATACAAATGAAACACAATTTTTTGCATTACTCGGAAATTAATCAATCAAACGAAACCAAAGTTGGCATGTGAAAGTTTTAGGGTGCAATAAATGTTTCTATGATGGTTAGACAGTCCTTCCCCCACTCAAAGAGGGGGCTGCCATACAAATGAAACGCAAATTTCTGCATTACTCGAGAATTAATCAAGCAAATGAAACCAAATTTGGCATGTGGAGGTTTTGGGATGCAATAAATGTTTCTATGGTGTTAAGATACTCCTTCCCCCTCTCTTAGAGGGGGCTGCCGTACAAATGAAACACAAATTTTTGCATTACCCGAGAATTAATCAAACAAATTAAACCAAATTAGGCATATGGAAACTTTAGGGTGCAATGAATGTTTCTATGGTGGTTAGATACCCCTCCCCCCTCTCTTAGGGGTGGCTGCCATACAAATAAAACACAAATTTCTGCATTACTCGAGAATTAATCAAGTAAATGGGCGGGACGAAGTTTGCCGGGTTAGCTAGTCTATATATATATAAAAATGGATTTCTGTCTGTCTGTCTGATTCTTATGGACTCGGAAACTACTGAACCGATCAACATGAAAATTGGTATATAGGGGTTTTTGGGGCCGGGGAAGGTTTTCGTGATAGTTTGAGACACCTCCCCCCACCGTAAGGGAGGGCTGCCATACAAATTAAACACAAATTTCTACATTACTCGGGAATTAATAAAACAAATGAAACGAAATTTGGCATATGGAGGTTTTAGGGTGCAATAAATAATTCTATGGTGGTTAGACTCTCCACCCCCCCCCCCCCCTTCTAATGTTAATTGAAAATTTTCGGAAAACTCTGAAGGAAAAAGGGAAAATTCGGAAAATTAAATTCACATATGCTCTACAATTATATAGTGACAAGTGCTGTTAGTCCGTTTGATGTTTGCGCTAGCGAAATTTACCTTTGTTCGAAACTGGAAATGGATTTTAATGTGATGAAATGCACTCCTATATTTTCTTCTATCTATACCAAAAAAATGGATCGACGGATGTGTTGATAATGCAGAACTCGAGGAAGGAATTGTCCGATTTAGGGCTGTCTTTATTCTATCATATTTTCTGTATAAAACATTCATTCCATGTAACGGAGAAACGTGTTATTTGCAAATGGTTGAAAAATCTTGAACGAGAATTGTGTCTGAAAATAATCTGATATTATAATGAGTTTTGTTAGAAATACTAGGAATTTCATAGTAAAAAGTAATTTCAACGGAGACGAATAGAAGACCAATCAATGAACAGTTCTGCGATTGGACCCATGAACTTGCTCATAGTAAGAAAACGTGAATGTTTGAAGTTATTGATAGCAAAAAACAAATTTTGGGCGGGACGAAGTTTGCCGGGTCAGCTAGTGACAAATGAAAAACACTGAAGAAAAATGGGAAAATGCGTAAAATTCCCATATGTTCTACAATTACACCGTAATAAGCCTTGTTAGTCCATTCGATGATCGTTGTCAATACAAATAAAAATGGATCGTCAAATGTGTTGGTGCACAAAACTCGAGAAAGGAATCGCCCGATTTGAGCTGTTTTTATTTTATTATATTTTTATATCAAACATGTATTCCATGAAACGGAGAAACATGTTATTTGTGATTGAAGAATCTTGAACGATAATTGTGAATATTATACGAGAATATTATAATGACGAGTTTTGGTAGAAGTACTAGGAAACTTATAGTAAAATAAAATTGTAAAGGGTCAATTAGAACGTTGAACGTTCGTTTGTTAAAAAAACGTGAATGTTTGAAAGTATTCATAACAAAAACCTATTCTGGGTGGGATGAGGTTTGCCGGGTCAGCTAGTTGAATAATAAAAATAATGCATTCATTTTCCCAAAAATCCCCCGAACTTTCCGTACCACCCAACATGAGCAGTACTGATTGCTTCCTGATTATTATTTTCATTCTTCCTGATTTTCGAAAATTACCGTTGGCAACCCTGGGTCAAACCATTCGCGAACGGTACAAATGAACTAATTCGCCAAAAAGAGTGAACGAACGGTCGTTCACCATGGGCACTGTTTGGGGACGAATGAAGCATAGAAGAACTGAATACACGTGGAAAGCAGATTACGCTGGCGGAATAGATGAATTTTACGATAGTGCTTGGAGATAATAAAAAAAAACGATATTATCATTCATAAGCAAATGATGCTCGAATGGGCTATATTCATTAGCATTTGAATGGCCTATATGTCAGTTTCAGTTTCACATGTTAAATGACGATCGTTGTTTTCAATTGAAAATTCCATTCTATTCCATTTCTCCAAACCGGATTTTCCGGACCGTCTTTCTAAAAAAGTGGAATTAACCCCTTCCCGTATTATTTAATACGTCACACATCAAGTGATTTCGCTATTCTGCTGAGCGTTCTAGCACCCTATGTTATGCATGTACCCACGAGTGAGACTCGATGTTGAACGGGAAGGGGTTAAAAGAGGCATATGAGGGCATATTAGTCTTACAACCAGCGTCGACAACTGATTACGCCTGATGGCATACTGTACATTCAGTGGATACAGTGGATATTCCTGCAAAATGTTGATTTGCACGATAAAATCCTCTATGCAAAATATTAGCTCAATTTGACATGATTTCGAGGGGTCATCGACGTCGAAATTTACAAGGCAACGACAAATAGGAGTTTTCGGGTTAATGGGCAAATTTATTGGCCCGCTTTTTTAACTGTTTCAATAACTAAATTTTTATCAAAGGTAAATATGTATTCTTCTTCATGTAAGGATTATGTTCTCTGAAGTTGAAGTCGATTCTTTGCCTAGTTTGCCTTATAAATGGATAAACGTTAGTACAAAACGAGTCATTTTCATTTTGATTCAGATCAATTTCATTGAAAAAAAACGATTTTTACGAAGTGTTTTTTTGCAATCGTTGGACTTCATTCTGTGCGTTTTTCATTTTTTTCGTTTCAGTCCAAGAGCTTCTTTCTTCGGGTTTTTATTGTCTTCTAGATAAAGAAAGTGAGAATTTCGAAATGGTTGAATTAACTAGCTCGATTTTGTTAATAAAAAATCCCTTCAAAATGAAACAGTTTTTCTTTTTCATTTTTAAATTCCAGTTGTAGCTCACGTAAAATGTTCAGTTCACGTTGGTGTCGTCTATCGCTTTCTTTAAAGACTACGAGTTGATCTGATGCTTGGGAACGTCCCAAGAACATTGATGTCATGTAACGATCCATCACCTCCTTCTCTTCTACATCAAAAAATCTGACATTGAGATCCATCATAAAGCTTATTTTACCGCACCCTAGTTCTCAGTTTACTAGATGTCATGATACATTCTCTCCAATGCAACCGTGTCTTTTGCAGTACAGAGTGATTTGTGACACATAACTGCTTCCAGATGCCAGGACACACAGACAGACTGAAGCTCCAGCGCGTTCAGTTCAGAACAAGTTCCTCAAGATAATTCTTAATCTGCCTCCCTGGGCGAGAACAACGGAGGCTCGCGAAAGAACCTGCCTGGATACCCTGGAAGTGAAATTCCACAAATATATTCAAAAACTTGGAGAGGTGCTCCTATTCCGAGCATTTCTTTGTCCGGCATTTGTACAGTAATTTCATAGGTTTAGGTTGAGAATAGGTTAAGAAGGTAGTTTGTTTTAATAATTAAAAAAAATTGTAAGGGGTTGTATCTAGGACACGACCGAATGTTTTCGACGTAGAACTACGCAATTTTTATGCAATCCACTTGTTTACCACTTCGAATATTATTCTAGAATGCATGAAAATTTTTGTAATAGATTATGTTCTCCGTTACAAATAAATTTGATGAACGTCCTTTTACGTTTGATATGATGCCTAGGACTACCAAAATATGTGAACGGAAAAATTGTCAAACAATCATTGTATTTTACATTTCCCTCTGAAATTATTGCACATCTCATGTTTACGTAGTTCTCGAACCGCGGGAGTTCATTCACCTCTAGTATCTGAAATGACGATTTACCGGGCTTCTCGGTTTAAAAGAACGTTTTAGGGAAACATATTCCGGTCTGCACAACGACAAGCGAGTACAAAAGTACTCAACACCAAAAACTACCCCCGATTTACATGTAAGCGGATTCCCCCAAGCGCATTGATTTTGAAGTCCGTGTTAGGGAAACGCAGCTTGGTGGGAACAAAAATACCCCCCGACTTGCATGCATATTTACAAAGCGGATTTCCACAGATACATCGATTTTGAAGTTTGTGTTGGGGAAACTGTGAATCGGGCCAATTAACCCTTGGTAGTTTGGGCGTTTAGATAACGCTTGACATTTTACAGCTGTTCAATTGTTCATCTCATGAAAAATAACATTTTATCAATTGTGATAGACGCGTAGAAATATTTCCTATCAATTGATGCAGACATCTTTCCGATATGTTAAGAAATGTTCAAGTCATAAGCATTCGAAATACGGAGAGGGTTAGCACACAAATCGGGAGAACAAATGTATGCAAAAAAAGGAAGTTCTTCCAGTTTTCATGAATTTAAACTGTTTAGGGATTAGCGAGTTGTAATGTATAGCATATCATCTTATCTCTTTTAATACATCAAATGGAAGCCCGTTTCCTGTATTAATTTGTATCCTTTACAGGTGAGATGAGGAAACGTGCTAGAATCCGGAACCTGTTAAGCAATTACTACATTATTCTTCTGTTTATTCAATTATGTAGAAGAAGATAAAAAGTCATCAATTATCATTTTTAAACACAAGTTTAAATAGTTAAGATCTTCATTAATATAAGCCTAAGTCAAATAAATATATGACTACAGGAATATATTATAGATAAAAATAGCATTTCCTCATTCGTTGCCACATTGTCCGGAACATTGTTTGTAGAGGATTGTAATAACTTTATACCCAGGTGATGTGTTTTGAGTATCCTTGGGCCATAAGTGCTTTCTTAGGAAGTTAGTGTAGCTGCTGTAGTGAACTGATGTCATTGAGTGCTAAGTTCTGCTTACGCATAGGAAAGGGACAAGAGAATGGGCAAGTGCATTCGAGGAAGTGAAGCGGGCTTCTAAGGAAGATATATATTAGGAACATAATATCAAGATCGTGACTATTCAGTAGGATGCCAATGAAAATGGTCATCTCTAATTTCAAAAAGTTATAGAAAATGTTCACCACCTCGAAAAAACACCCTATGCCAAATATTAGCTCAATGGAACTTAAGAGAGAGTGGCGCAAAGCGGTCAAAGTTTGAGTTTTTTGAAAATCAAAAAATCACCCAAAGGGGGAGTAAAAGAAAACGGGGTTTTCGAAAAAAAAATTTGATGCCAAATGTCTTAAAATTGCATGAATTGTCGAGATCTAGTGTCATCTAGAAATTTTTTTTGTCAGAAATCGACACTCTGGGACTTTATTTCATAAAAACGTGACCAGTTTTCTGATTTGACACCAATAATGTAAGACGTAGTCCTACGTCAAAACATAAGTGCTGGCTGAGATTTCTAGGCCGAAATCCGAACATTCGTTCCGTGAACCTAAGGGTGGGTTTAGACTAGTGATATATTCATGTGAAGAAATATGATGAGATTTATAGAAATCGCATCAACCGTTTACACTAGCGTGACCTTCTATAATGAATATCTTCATATTTTCGGTGAATTTATTCACCTGAAGTAGAACTGCATCCAACTTTAGTGATTTCTCACCAGTGAGAAATTCACAAGCGTTTACATATGCTGAATTTATTCAAGTTATATATACCTCGAATAAGTGTATCATATTTATTCTCTTCCGTTTACACCTATTTTCACGTGAATAAATCCATCTATAGCTATAGATCTCCCTAATGTAAACCCGCCATTAGGTGAATTTATTCACCTGAAGTAGAACTGCATCCAACTTTAGTGATTTCTCACCAGTGAGAAATTCACAAGCTGCTGAATTTATTCAAGTTATATATACCTCGAATAAGTGTATCATATTTATTCTCCCCCGTTTACACCTATTTTCACGTGAATAAATCCATCTATAGCTATAGATATCCCTAATGTAAACCCGCCATAAGACTGCATCAGCAGCGAGAGCAGTGGGGTTCAATAAGCCATCAGTGAACAATAGGGTGCCAATGAATGTGACCATGTGACCCTAAAATTTCAAAAAGTTACACTATAAAAAATGTTCACCACCTCGAAAAAACACCCTATGCAAAATGACAGCTCAATTGGACTTAAGGGAGAGTGGCACAAAGCGGTCAAAGTTTGAGTTTTTTGAAAATCGGAAAATCACCCAAGGGGGAGTAAAGGAAATCGGGGTTTTCGAAAAAAAAAAATTTTGATTCCAAATGTCTTAAAATTGCAGATGATCTAGTGTCATCTCAAAAAAAAACTTTTTTATCAAAAATCGACACTCTGGGACGAAATACGAAACAAAACGTATGGTTTTGGGTACCAATGAAATTAGTTATCTCGAGTTTTCATTCGGAACTGCGAAATGTTGATTTGCACGATAATATACCTTTTGCAAAATATTACCTCATTCGAACTTCATTTATCAGTGTCACAGACGTAAAAATTTAATTTTTTTTTTTTTGAAAAACCGAAAGATTACCAAAATTCGAGGTTTTCAAAATAAATATATTAATGCCAAATGTCTTAAAATTGCATTACTCGTTGAGATTTACTGTTATCTCGAAAAAAAAAAATTTTGTTCTGGCACTTGGTCGTTTTCCCGTCTGAACAGTCGATTTAAAAAAAAATTTTTTTAGATAACTGTTAATCTCGATGTGGCATGCAATTTTAAGACATTTGGCATCAATTTTTTTTTTTGAAAACCCCTATTTTCGGTTTTCAAAAAACTCTAATTCTGCATCTGCAACACTAATAAATTTTGAATAGGGTATATTATCGTGCAAATCAACATTTGGCAACAAGTTCCGAATAAAAAACCGAGATAACTAATTTCATTGGTACCCTAAACCATACGTTTCGTCTCGTGCTCCGAAAAAAAAAAGTCCCAGAGTGTCGATTTTTGACAAAAAAGTTTTTTTTCGAGATGACACTAGATCATCTGCAATTTTAAGACATTTGGAATCAATTTTTTTTTTCGCAAACCCCGATTTGGTGATTGGGTGATTTTTCGATTTCAAAAAACTCAAACTTTGACCGCTTTGTGCCACTCTCCCTTAAGTCCAATTGAGCTGATATTTTGTATAGGGTGTTTTTTCGAGGTGGTGAACATTTTTTATAGGGTAACTTTTTGAAATATTAGGGTCGATTTTTTCCCATACATTCATTGGCACTCTATTGTTCACTGATGGCTTATTGAACCCCACTGCTCTCGCTGCTGATGCAGTCTTAGGTTCACGGAACAAATGTTCGGATTTCAGCCTAGAAATCTCAACCAGCACTTATGTTTTGACGTAGGACTACGTCTTACATTATTGGTGCCAAATCAGAAAACTGGTCACGTTTTTATGAAAAAAAGTTAATGTCAATAACTATTTTTGCTGCGAACGGATTTTAACGAGTTGCATGCCAATCGAATCATAAATTTTCTAAGATTTGTTTGATATGCTATACATTACAATCCCATAGTCTGTATATGGTTTAAAATGATGAAAGTTGGAAGCATTCCCATTTCCCCATACATTTGTTCTGTCCATTTGTGTGCTTTCCCGAACAGAGCTATCAATAATGATCAACTTATGCAGCCTCTAGAATAGAAACAACGAAGGGGGATAGCGAAAAGAGAATATTTGCGAAGTAAATGCCACACATGCATGTAAGTTAGCTGTCGCTAGCGATAAGTATTGAATCTCCTCTGTGGATTATTCTAAGAATCTTTCTATGCCCGAAACAACAAAGGTCGCTTATTCTGCTCGTTTTGCGTTTTATGTTTCCCCTCGAGCTGTGAACGTTAGCGAATATTTCGAGGTTCAAAGATAGAAACATAAGACTAATGGGAGCTAATGTGTAGAGATATGCCTAACCTAAGCTTTGCATTAATAATAATATGTACAGAAAAAAAATGCTCTAAGAACGTCCAGCCTCCCCGAATTGAATGAAGCCTTCTGGTGAGTGACGGTAACACGAACACTCACCTGGTAGCAGATTAGATTCTGCTCGTTGGAGAATCGTGCCAGGCTAACGTGTATCATCCAGTTGCACTTGCTTTCAATCCTCGTGTCCAGATACACGTTCCGACCGTTAAGCAGCGTCTGCAAATCGAAATCGAACTCGTTCCCATAGTAGAACGGCGTGGAGAACAGAACCAGTGGGAAAGGTATATTCTTGATCGGCGTGTATGACTTCTGTGCCAGCATCGGCCCGAATCGTGTTCCTTTCGCAAACTTTTGTGACGTCACCACACAACTGCTGCCATCGGCAGCATCCATTATCAGGAGCCCATTGGGAACCGATGACCTTGAGAGGTTGAGCGAGGGTTTGTCTTTGATCTGTGGTTGAGCAGGAATTGCATTCCAAACGGTCCATTGTGGTGTGTCGGTGTGGGAAACATGCAATAGAGAAAAAAATAACGTGATTAATTGCTCGGTTGTTGTTTACGCATGGAGCATGAAAGGTCTGCTTGGATCCGTCCATTTGCAAAGTGGCTGCAACATGGGGATAAAAATATTGACTTTTTTTCGCCGAGATGCGCAGAGACAGGCTAATGGCGCACGGACTGCGCACATGTTGTCATGGACATTAAAATGCGTAAATTATATAATTAAAATGGGTCGAGCCGTACTTCCGGTGCTGCTGTCAGATAGGGATTAGCGATCCTCATCGGTGAGAGCCCGGATGGGGTGCATTTTCACTCAGCAAACAGTCGAAATCGGCAATACTTCCATAAAAGGCATAAAATGGCCAACCGCGCACACTCGATTCTACTTACATGATCTCCCTTGGCAAACTCTGGACAATTTTGGGTGTAATGTGACGCTCCACAGATGCTGCACACTAGTATCATGTTGACCAATCCCACGGCGGATCGGGAATGCGATGTTTTGCGGTGTTGGTCGATTCCGTTTCGGGAGCCACAGTTAGCACCAGGATATATTGACGTGATTTGCAGCACGGCAGACACGGGAAGACAGAGAGAAGAGATCCAGGGATTAGAGTGTTCGTTCCAGATTTGCGTTTTTTTCTTCGTTGAGGACAGCGAGAGCGAGAGTGTTTGCCTGAGCTGTACCAGTACCAGCACCAGCAGCAGCACTGACGGCAGGGACCAACACACAATCGTGTCCACCACCCAAACTCGCTCAGGAATGGTTTGGTTATTGGCGAGCGAATGACACAGTGCGAGTGAATTTCAATGCAAGCTTATGTGTGTGAGAAAATTCAAGTTGTGCGGAAAAATAAGTCAGAAAATGGACACCACTTTTCCCTGCCCACTTTCCCAACACTCACCAAATGGGATTAGGTAAAACACCGAGTTAACCTCTTTCAAACCATTTTCCACCCACAAAAACAACGTACATTCGTTCACTTGACACTCGGAAACACTCAACAATCACCAATGTCTAACATACTGATGTGCATCGCACGGAATGTTAATCCGGAAAGTAGTCTCATTTTCTTACTTAGTCTGCACTGCTGCTGGTGCACTCTCTAATGTTGGTATCAAGAAGACCCACGACCCCCGAAAGCCAGAAACCTCTGCCACCGGATCAGGAAAAAAAGCTCTCGAAGCTTACCATTTTCGACCAGCTGCACATTGCTATTCAGCACTGATAATGCATCAAAACAAATATTGGTTGATAGGTCACTCATAACTAAGGCCTCGAAGCCTGACTTTTAGCTACGCTTAGCTACACTTTTTTGTACTACGATTGGCGCAGAAAACCAACAACCGTGGAGTATGAAATAAATAAATAAAAAGGCTAAAAGAAAAGAGCAGAGAGGAAAAAGTCCGGACTATGGTGAATTCAGTCAAGAAAATACGCTTATACTAATCCAAATTTTCTTCTGTCTCTCGACTCCCCTACCCATGTGTACTATACTAGTAAATTAAGGCAAAACACACAAACACACGCCCAAAAGCCGTAGTATACATTGCGCTTTTCCATACTTATCCGATCCAAAGGCCCCCGTCCCAGTCGCGGATACGGTACCGCACACGCACATATTCAAATCAGTGTCAAATGCAATCGGAATATGCATGAGTGCCTAGGGCTGCCAGACGCAACTGGCTTAAGCCGGGTTCAGACGGTGCGAGTAAGCATACGAGTCGGTCTAGTCAGTTACTGCAGTGCAGCTACTCACACCGTGTGAACACATCATGCCAGTTATTGTCATGTGTGATCCGGCGTGCGAGCTACTTCAAAGTTTTTTGAATTTACTCGCACTTGCATGCTTCACAACGTCAAAAACAGAATTTAGCGTTCGAATCAGTGATGCCAAATGTAATGAAATGTCTCTATTTTTAAGATATTTGAAAATATGTGAAGATATTTATAGACTTCAAAATTATTGGAAAAACAAATAAAACCCTCATAGTTTCTAAACGAAATAATTGTTATTTCGTTTTGCACGCTGGCGGGGCACGCTTTCTTTTTGAGATAGTTTTCTTGAGAATCTCTAATATAGAATCATTATCAGATCACAACTTACAAAAAAAAGTATTGTTCTAAGAAACAGAATACATATTCGATTTAAAAAAGTACATTTTCATTCATTATTAAAATTTTTGAAGCGTATTTATTGCACCTGCAAATCGACTATCATTTTCATTTCACAAAATAAATAAAATTAAAAAAAAATCTTTTAGACTACCATTTATAACATCACATCCTTTCGGAATTATCTGAGCTATGGATGTTTTCGAGATTCTAAAAAATATCGACAACAATCCCAACGATATTCCAAAACAAAGGCACATCAATGTCATTTCTAATTTAACTCTTGCAGGTACAGCATCCCTCATGACTGTATCTTGGCGTTGTATTCGTGGAGCAATTAAATCCAACAGTTTTTTTCACTTGTTCAGGTGTTATTATCAACACTGCTCTGTAATCTCGGGGATCCTCATCGTAGAGTTCCTTCAATATTGTATTTGTTGCTCCTTTTCTTTGCATCTAATTCCTGGCCCGAATCCTTTTCTCTTTCTGCTTTTTCGGATAGTACCTTCAGTTCAAAGAAATTCAGCACAAAGTATGTATTTTTAAACACGATCAGCGTTTGTTTTGCTATAAAATTGTGTGATGATACATTCAACTGAAAACCTAAGATGAAAACTGCCAATAAAGAAGTCGATTTTGGACCAATCATTTGACAAATTCGGACCTGATTGCTGTTTCTGACTATTTGATGGACATTTGAAAAGTCGCCTGGCATCCCTGGTAAACCCGTGCCGTAGTATCTAGTTTCTCGCCAGCAGCTCACACTGTGTGAACGGACAAGGCGAGTCAACCAATTGTCAAGCGAGTCCACCGGGTCAGTAGCTGCTCATTGTCAAGTCAGCTACTAGCAACGTATAAATGGGCCTTTAAGCTTAAACGGAACGATGTTCGGAAACGACGATTTCGGTCGGAAAAGTTCTATGTTTTCCTTTTGATATATTTGATGATGACGTATGGAAGTATGAAATGAAAATTAATCAAAGGTTAGGTTTTGAATTAAAGAGACTTTCAACTCTGACAGTTCATTCGTCTCTAATGTCAACAGAAAATTTGATGTGCAAATAATCCTAAGTGAATGGCGCATAAGTAGACAAGAAATGGTTCTGAGTTTATGTTTTATGCATTGAAATGATTGTGCTGTGTCGTTTGACGTAGGATAACGTCTTTCGGGAACTTATCGGGGGGTACAAATTGAAAAATGCTCCCGTGGTCGAATGGTTAGCGTCCCACATTATCATGCCAGGGGTTCGGGTTCGATTCCCGTTCTGGCCGGGGGTTTTTTTCGTTAAATAAAGTTCTTCCGGCTTGCACTGTGTTCACGCGTATTCTAGAACTTGCCATTCCAAAATACATTCAGGGCGTTTTATCCGGAATAGAAATCTCAACTAAGTACTACTAATAAAAATGACGCAAGTAATACCTACGTTGAGAAGGCCAAAGTTCTAGTGGGAACGTTAGTGCCATCCAAGAAGAAGAAGATATTGAAAAAAAATCGATCGCATTGTGAAAATTGTCCAATTTCAAACTCTTATTGCTCCGTCATTTCCTGATGGATTTATGAGATTTTTGCGACAAATTATTTGGGCACTCCAATGTACCACAATTAAGAAAAGAGTATATTTTATGAATCTATCATACAATTGAAAAAGCTCAAACTTTTTCACAATGAAAATCCCGCCTTATGATTGGTTGATTCTCCAAAGTAATCTTATTTCTCACATCCAGTGTACCTGCACTTGTTTGTCTTGTCCCCTCATGTCACCGTCGCCCACCTTCGACAGCCAGTCGAACACTAGATGCCATTTCTGGTCCTAATGCACAACACTACAGTGCGTGTGGCAAATCTCGGTTGAGACTTTACCCAATTTTCATATCCCAAATCTGACCAGTCCCACAAAATTGTTGCCCCTTAATCTCGAGTAATCCGCGAGTAATCGGTCGAATTCTTCTAACCATAGATTTAAGATTAAATTATGTAAACAAAACTGATTGCAAAGCTTCTGCGATTGAGCCTTACAAATAAACGATTTGGAAAAAAGAAGTCATATGCATCATTTGTTAAAACATACCTTATGGTGGGTTTAGACTAGTGATATATTCGTGTGAAGAAATATGATGAGATTTATAGAAATCGCATCAACCATTTACACTAGCGCGAACTTATATAATGAATATATTCATACTTTTGGTGAATTTATTCACTTGAAGTAGAACTGCATCCAACTTTAGTGACTGGATGTCTATCATAACAGTTTTCCATAATTGCTTCCATTTTTTCAGATATCTACAATAAGCGGTCGAATCATAACAGTGCAGAAGGATGTTTTTATTATATCTTTCCGCTTCTAGTCGAGCAATCAATGCCTTTCTTTCCAAGCAAGATATACTTCTGTTTGGTTCCCATCGGCGGGGAAAAGAGTACTATCAGCTTATGGCGATGGTGACAAAAAATAACGCCATATATTACAGGAAAGTAACCAGTTGCGTTGGATATTAGAGGCGAATAAACTGAAAAGTTTGAAGCCTCTTAAATTAAACATCATCATCATTGCGTTGGATGTTTCAATCAAGGGAAATCCTGAGCCTTGAATTTTGTGTTTTGACGTAGAACTACGTCTTTCAGGAACAGGTCACGTTTTTATGAAATAAAGTTAACGTTAATAACCATTTTCACTGTGAACGAATTCTAATGATTTGCATACCAATCGAATCGGAAATTCTAAGATTTGTTTAATATGCTATACATTACAATTCGCTAATCTCTAAACGGTTCAGATTCATGAAAACTGGAAGGACTTCTTTTTTTTCAATACATTCGTTCTGCCGATTTGTGTGCTAACCCTACCCGTATTTCGAATGCTTATAATTCGAACATTTCTTAACAGATCGAAAGATGTTTGCATCAATTGATAGGAAATATTTCTACGCGTCTATCACAATTAATAAAATATTATTTTTCATGAGATGAACAATTGAATAACTGTAAAATGTCAAGCGTTATTTAAACGCCCTAACTGCCAAGTTTTGATTGGCCTGATTTACGGTTTTCCCAACACAGACTTCAAAATCGATGTACCCAAAATCGATGAAATCCGTTCTGCAAATATACATGCAAGTCGGGGGTATTTTTGTTTCCACCGAGCTGTGTTTCCCTAACACGGACTTCAAAATTAATGTGCCTGGGGGAATCCGCTTTGCAAAACCGTGCAAGTCGGGGGTGTTTTTTGGTGTTGAGTACTCGCTTGTCGTTGTGCAGACCGGAATATGTTTCCCTAAAACTTACTTATAAACTGAGAAGCCTGGGAAAATCGTCATTTCAGATACTAGAGGTGAATGAACTTTCGCGGCTCGAGAACTACATAAACATGAGATGTGCAATATTTTCAGAGGGAAATGTGAAATACAATGATTGTTCGACAATTCTTACGTTCACATATTTTGGTAGTCCTAGGCATCAAACAAACGTTAAAGGACGTTAATAAAATTTATTTGTAACGAAGAACATAATCTGTTCTCTGATCTGATTTCGAGGCATTCTAAAATAATATTCGAAGTGGTAAACAAGTAAATTGCATCATATAATTGCGTAGTTCTACGTCGAAAATATGCGGTCGTGTCCTAGATACAACCCCTTACAATTTTTTGTTTTGTAAACACCGTAGCAATACTGCTGATATTTGAGATATAAATTAGATTAAGAGAGTGCACTATTTTTCACGAATTTATATATTTGTTTATTTTTTCCTTCAGTTATTTTCCTCAGCGAGTTGAAGCCATAACACACAAACAAACAAAAAGTAAATAATTTTGAAAGCTACGTCTCACTACTCGTCTTACGTCTTGTCATAAATGTGTCAAGAATGAAACACCTATCGTTCCAGTATCTTATCTATAGCTATAGATCTCCCTAATGTAAACCCGCCATTATGTAGGGTTCATTTTTATATTATAATCTTGGTCTCGATCACTCCTCGCGATATCAACAGATAAGGAATTCGTTTTTCAAACTAAAGGCTGATTTAGACGATGCCAGTCAGCGCTCTAGTTGAAGTATCCAGTGAACAGAGAACAGACACTCTGTTCAAGTTACTTGTACCAGTATCGAACAAGTAATTGGCCTCTAACTTGAACAGAGTGTCTGTTCTATATTCACTGGATACTTCAACTAGGTAGTATCCAGTGAACAGAGAACATACACTCTGTTCAAGTTACTTGTACCAGTATCGAACAAGTAATTGGCCTCTAACTTGAACAGAGTGTCTGTTCTATATTCACTGGATACTTCAACTAGAGCGCTGACTGGCATCGTCTAAATCAGCCTTTAAGTTAGTTCCAAACTGACTCTGTAATAAAAGAACGTTTTCAGGTTCACGATTTGTTGGTGTGCGTTATATAGTCTGATTTGTTTATATTTGCGATGACAAATGTACAGTGTCGACGTCTGGTGGCGACTTTCAATTCGGGTCCCGAACTCGATAGTATAATCTCTATCAGATTAGAAGACACGAAGCCAGTTTTAAAATGTGAAAATTTGAATGAAATTACACATAATGTTATTAAATGACTTGAAACACGTATTACTGACTCTTATTTAACCATTTGTTTATGCATTTCTGACATTTTCGACCGGATGATTGAAGGAAATTCAATTGGGAGGTTGAAAGAAATTCAACCAGGAGGTTGAAAGGAATTCAACCAGGAGGTTAATGAGAATTAAACCGGGAAAGGTATTCAACCATGAGATTGAAAGAAATTCAGCCGGGAGATTCAAGAGAGTGTTGAATGATCAATGACGAATGACGTTGAAGGGTTGAAGTGATTGCAACCGGGGGAAGAAGTGAATTCAACAGAGAACCGAACCGTTGAACCCAAATTAACTGGCAAATTGAATTAAGTTCAACTGGAAGGTTGGAGTGAATCCAGCCGAGAGATTGAAATCAATCCAAATCAAGCTAGAAGTTGGAAGTGAATTCGACCAGGAGGTTATAGTAGAAGGAAGTGAATAAAGGTAGTCAGTCATATCTGAAAGGTTAGTAAATATAACCGAGAGTCTATCAAAACCCTACAAAGAGAATAAAAAGCAAATGGTAGATGGAGAATTTGATCGAATTATGAAAGTTATGGACTTTTCTGATAATGGTTCTATGTTATAATGAGATTTTTGTGAGGGTATTGAAATAATTCTAATACTGGTCGAGTAATAGTAAGAGTTACATGCAATCAATTTTGACGTGGGACTACGTCTAACCGGAATATATGGAGGGTAAAATGAAAACCTAAACACAGAACATGCAGGAAAAAATTAAAGATTTCGAATGCTCATAGCTCGAACATTTCGTACTGGATAGGAGAGATGTTTGCATCACTTGATAGGGAATATTTCTACGCATCTATCGCAACTAACAAAATGTTGTTTTTCATTAGATAAACAATTGAATAACTGTAAAATATTAGGCGTTATCTAAACGCCCTAACTGCATCGTTTTGATTGGCCCGATTTACGGTTTCCCTAACACAGCCATCAAAACCAAGCAGCCTTGGGGAAATCGGCATTGCAAATACTTGAAAGTAGGGGGACTTTTGTTCTCATCGAAAAATGTTCCCTAACACAGACTTTAAAACCAAGCAGTGAAATCGGCATTGCAAACACACGAAACATAGAGGCGAATGAACTGAAAAGTTTAAACCCTCTTAAAGCCAAAAAGAAGAAGAAGAACACACGAAAGAGCCTAGAGGCGAGTGAACAGAAAAGTTTAAACCCTCTTGAAGCCAAACAGAAGAAAAAGAACACACGAAAGTAGGGGGAGCTTTTGTTCCTACCGAAATGTGTTCCCTAATAGAGATTTCTAAACCAAGGTGCCTGGAGAAATCGGTATTTCAAATTCATGCAAGTCGGGGGTATTTTTGTTCCGACTGGAATGTGTTTCCCTAACACAGACTTCAAATCCATGAAGCGTGGGGAAATCGGCATTGCGAATTCATACAAATCGGGGGTATTTTTGTTCCGATTGAAATGTGTTTCCTTAACACAGACTTCAAAACCGAGGTTTCTGGGGAAATCGGCTCTGCAAATAAATGCAAACTGCGAGTACTTTTGTCCTCGCTTGCCTTTGTGCAGAGTGGAATATGTCTGTCCTAACATGATCTTCTAAACTTAGGAACCTGGGAAAATCGTGCAGCCACTAGAAGCGAATGCACTTCCCAGTTTCAAGCAAATTCGAGATTCGAGAAGTAAAGGGTGTGTCACATCAAATTGCATCACGGAAAAAACGCTGTAGAAATTCGCCCAGTAGACCGATCCTTTTGAAAATTTTAGACAGTAAAATAAAAACTATTAAACAACTTTTGGCATTTTCCATTTTTCATACTTCGAGCCCAAGCCCGTATGCTCGTACCTTCCTCTTTACCCCGTCCATAAGGTTCTGTACAACGTCAGGTTGTAGTTTTTTTTTTAACAGAAATCCATTTTCTCTTGAAGTCCGCCTCCGAATGGACAACTTTTGGGTTCTTCCGGAGGGCCTGCTTCATAATCGCCCAATATTTCTTTATTGGGCGAAGCTTCGGCGCGTTGGGCGGGTTCATTTCCTTTGGCACGAAGGTGACCCCGTTGGCTTCGTACCACTCCAACACGTCCTTTGAATAGTGGCACGAAGCGAGATCCGGCCAGAAGATGGTCGGGCCCTCGTGCTGCTTCAATAGTGGTAGTAAGTACTCCTTGAGGTAAACCTGCCCGTTTACCGTGCCGGTCATCACGAAGCGCTCCACTTTCCGCAAGGGCAGATCGCTTGCCACACCATGTACTTTTTGGCAAACTTGGATAGTTTCTGCTTGCGAATCTCCTCCGAAACGCTGAATTTGTCCTCTGCGGAGAAGAACAACAGGCCCGGCAGCTGACGAAAGTCCGCTTTGACGAAGGTTTCGTCGTCTATTACCAGGCAATGCGGCTTCGTCAACATTTCGGTGTACAGCTTCCGGGCTCGCGTCTTCCTCACCATGTTTTGCCTTTCGTCGCGGTTAGGAGCCTTCTGAACCATGTATGTACGCAGGCCCTCCCGCTGCTTGGTCCGCTGGACGAATGAACTTGACAAATTCAGCTTATTGGCGACATCCCGGACCGAACTTCTCGGATCACGTCTAAACAGCTTAACTACGCGCTTGTGATCTTTTTCACTGACGGAGCATCCATTTTTGCCGTTCTTCACCTTCCGGTCGATGGTTAGGTTCTCGAAGTATTGTTTTAGTACTCTGCTGACCGTGGATTGGACGATTCCCAGCATCTTACCGGTGTCCCGATGTGACAACTCCGGATTCTCGAAATGAGTGCACAGGATTAATTCACGACGATCTTTTTCGTTCGACGACATTTTTCCAAATTTACGAAAAATTGACAGTGAAGCATGGCCAACGTGATCTATACACTCTTATCTGATTTTAAAGCGAAAGCTGAAGATATAATTCCTAAAAATTAAATTTCTACAGCGTTTTTTCCGTGATGCAATTTGATGTGACACACCCTTTATGTACACTTTTGGGATGTAAACTTCAGAGGGAAATGTAAAATAAAATAATCGTTTGATAATTTTTTTTGTCTTTATTGGAAAGATTTTCAGCCTTAGGCTGGTTCATCAAACGTTTGATAATTCTTCCGTACATATATTTTGTTCTAGTCATCATACCAAACGTAAAAGGTCCGTCATTAAATTTACTTGTAACGAAGAACAATCAATCACAATAAATGAATTGTCTTTACACGGCATTTGTTCATTTTTTTCACTCACAGAGCAAATATATTGAACTCAATTGAATTTGGAAACTGTTTCATTCAATCAAGAATTTAATCAATACAAACGAATGATTGCTAAGCTAAGGTAGTTCCACGTGAACCTTGCGGTTATATCATAGATATAACCCACTCATTTTTTTTCATTCAGATTGAAAACAAACAAAGAACTGTCTTCAATGATGATAGACATAGGATTATAGGATGATGTTGAACACTTACCTTACATTGAGAACATTTTGTATTTGCTCAAATATACTTACCGCTCTATTTCACAGACCTTGTGTAAGAGTTTGACGGCATGGAATGACTCACGGCTTACAGAGACAAGGCTAGTTCTTTAGCGAGTAAACATTTTTTTTTTGATGACGTCATCCGAATAGTCAGTGTAAACAGTCGCCAGTTGTATTTTGTTTTCTGACTTACGCGTAAATGTTCCTGAAATGAAAAATCGAAAATGGTTCAATGCGCTGTGAGCGGGTGTATAAATTATGAAAATGACATTATCGGGCCAAAAAAGAGATTCTTTCGCTTTCCGAAAAACCGAGAATTATGTTCTTTGTGGATAAATGTTTTATCAAATTATTCATGGTGTTGAATATAATCAACTATATTATCAACGCACAAACTTACAAAGCACGAAAAATAAAAAATAAGAACACATTGTTTACTTCAACGACTCAGATAACGTCACTAAAAAATGACTGATCCGGAGTAGCTAGCCTTGTCTCTGTCAAGACGGGTCTATGGTACTAGGTGAGGCCGTTTCGTCACTAAGTTGGTTAGGGGAGCGGTATATGAAAACAGTACGGAAGAAAGCAGAAGGGGAATTTTTTCCTTGAAGTGTGAAAGAGACAGACTGATCACGAGCGAGCTTGGGCATAAGCGTATTGTGTTTTGTTTACTAACAAAACACAGTAGACTTCCAAGATGGCTGAAGAGTGGTTTTAGCAAGTTGGCCCACCTTAGGATATACTTCTACTCGCCTTGGTCTCTGTAAGCCGTGGGAATGACTGGTAACCGGGCTGGGATTAGAGACCGATCAGAGAAGAACCAACGTCAAAAGACAGTGACCAGGTACGCGATAAGGTTCCTCGCGTTAGTGTTAGTAAATAGCGTTCAAAATTGCCTGAATTTGTATGGATTTTTCAAAATTTTTATGAATTAATGAGGAATGGATATATATTTTTTTATGAAAGCCTCATGTTTGATGTAGTTTCAAACGATTTCATATACTTTTTCTATATATTCACAATGGAAAATATGACTTACCAACATTTCTCTACTGCAGTCTGATACGGGTGACTTAAACCCCAGCATCGTAGTGTTCAAACTTGTAGCTGATTTACACATTGACCAGTAATTGGCGCCAGTTACTTGAACGTCAACGGCACGCCATATTTAGATCACCAGTTGACTGGTGCTGTGCGTTCATACACATTTTCAGCAACTGGACACCTTGGCTGTCACTTTATCCTCGATGACGAATGACAGTGTCGACGTCTGGTGGCGATAACCATTTTGGGAGGCAAATTAATCTTTATCGGTTTTGTAGGCCCGGAGGCAGTTTTAAATTGTCAAAATTTGAATGAAAAATTTTACTTCTTGTTAATTTACTAATTAAAACACGTCGTACTGAACCTTCATCAGCTGTTTTTATATACATTTCCTGATATTTCCATGATTTCATTGTCTATTATTATTTTCGCTTCACAAATCGAACACATGAAGCACAATGCCGTCAACGCGAATGAAGATTCTTTCATGTATTCGTTGAGGGAGTTGAATTTGATGTTCCTTGTACCATTGAACCATCCAGTGTTGGCAAATGTACAAATTTATCCGGAAAGGTATATTTTTTCAGTTTTGTTTGTTTTGTTCTGTACGGTAAAAACACAGATTTTTCTCATAAAGCACCGATAGGAACTGTATTTAAACGGTTTTATTTAGCTTACCCTGTAATTTGTATATTTGTATGTTTGTACGTTTATATGTTTGCAACATGTTTGTCTGTAGCGCTTTACCACATGAATAGAAATTTGAGCCCCTTCCTGTTGACCGATTGATCTGAAATTTGGAACACACCTTTATCTCTGCAGTCATTATAAAACTGGGTATTTCATTATTTTAAAACTCCAAGATGGCTGCCGCTACAAAATGGTTGATTACATATTTTCCCAAACTCCTTCAATATGGGTATTAAATGAAAGGGCTTGGCTAGTAGAACACAATTATTCATGAGGAATGCAAATCCAAAATGCCATTTTCTAGCGGCGGTATAGAACGCGTAGACATTTTATCTTTCGAATGAAGTGTTTATCATACCATTACGTTTAGTTGTTTAGGAGCTATTAACACTCAAAATCTCGGTCTCCGGCGTAACGCTTTCGTTTTCGAAACTTTGATTTTACACCCCGGTATAGAAATGAAAGACGTAGTCCTACGTCAAAAAGCAACTTTAACTTTCACTTTTCTTGAAACCGGAAATATTCTGACTTAAAAATAATTTTAACATAATATTCCAAACATACATGTATTTACAAAAATCTATAATAATTATCATTATTATCAAGAACGTTTTCCGCCATTCGTTTTTTGGTTTGGTTCTGTTGTTTGGTATAAGCATGACAATAGTCGTACTAGATGCATGTAGGAGTCGTATATTCATCCATCCAATCATCATGAATACTGTTGCAAGTGGAAAATAAATGTGTTCGTTGCTTATGATGCGAACATAAATATTAAAATAATACAGTAATTTAAATTTAATACGACATGCCGAGGCACCACTCAGTGTCGCTTTGGAGGTGATTTTGGACTGTAATAGAACATTGGCGATGTGAGTGGTACAGTGTCGACGTCTGGTGGCAACTTTAGTGTGGCGCCATAATTTGGGCCCCGAACTCGATGTTTACAAAAATGTCTAATTAAACGTGTCACATTACAGGTCTATCCAATAATCTAAACGTCGCATTAAATGTAACTTACTGTATATAAATAATATTTATTCCCAGCTGTTTTGAGGCATCTCGCACAAATTGACAATATCATTCAGTTGTCAGTGCAAGTCGGTTCAATTTTTAGAGTGTAAAAAAAAGTTCACTGTTTACATAAAAGCAATATCGAATCGGTCCCACTTTTTTGCTTGAAGTCACTATCCCCTGATTCCACTGACATTTTCCCTTCATTTTCACATGAATTGGGTATCCCACTGACAGTTCTGCTTGGGATTTTGCTAACGATCCTAGCATCAATCATAGCACTCGGCTGCACCTAACAGCATGCAACCCAATATGTTTTTGTTTAAATTCGAGGAAAACTTTTTGCAAGTTTTAATAATACAATGTTGTTGTTCCGTACATATTCCTCTGTATCCTCAGCATCAGCAGCGATTGATAGACTTCAATCGTTCATGTAACTTCATGTTGACCAATTTTCAGGTGTGGCATCTATTTTTTCGACATTTTTGATACGCAAAATTCACGCACTTTCTGAATTAAAACACGATAAAAGTTATGACTTTACAGTTAGTTTTTTCCTCGAGATCAATTCTGTGAGAAAAAACAACCGGAAAACGGGTTTGAAACAACATAATTTATGAATTTGTTAAATTTTATGAACAAAATGCCGTGATTCTGCATTTTATCTGTGTGAGTAATTTTCGTGTACGATACAAAAAATCTGGCACACCTGTAATATATGTCAAACCACGTTGAGAGTGGAACGAGCAACTGGCGACGATCGGGTAAAAGAACCAACGGCGACTGACGGTATGGGCAATGACATAACGACTGTTAGCTCGGAATATCGCAATCTTTAACGACTATCAGTGCGTTTAGACTAGTGATATATTCGTGCGAAGAAATATGATGAGATTTATAGATATCGCACGAACCGTTTACACTAGCGCGAACTTATATAATGAAAATATTCATATTTTCAGTGAATTCATTCACCTGAACTAGAACTGCATACAACTTTAGTGATTTCTCACCAGTGAGAAATCCACCACCGTTTACATATGCCTGTATTTATTGTATACATTCTAAACATATATACCTCGATCAAAATCAAATTCACATTACAAAAATATGTTGAGACGAATCGTCTGATAATAATTGGTCATATCTGTCTTTCACACCTGTTAATCGAAACGAAAATGATGAAACTGAATAAAACGTTGATGATATGAGTTGAGTTTATGCTATTGTGTTATAATTTATTTTATGTTAATAAGATTTTTTTTTCTTATAGTTACAGGATATCCGTTTTCATCTCTAATCATCTCTAATTTTCGTTACATTTTTCGCACCCCCTATACATGAATGAAAGACGTAGTGCTACGTAAAAAAAGGTAGTCGATAAACTTTTCCATACAGATACTGTTTTGGCAGTTCGATAAGTGAACTGCGCACTTTTAAACACAAGCGACAAGCTCTCCCTCAAGTTGCCTTGAGAGGAAAGCGTTTGTCACTGTTTGTGTGGGTTGCTACCGCCTTGTTGTGTTGTTGTTGATTTGCTGCTGCTGTTGTTGCTGTTGCTGTTGGGTTGCTGCTTGTCTAGAAGCTGGCAATGTTGTTCTACAATAACATACCAGTGATGGGGTGAAGTTAACCCTCCCTTTGTTAAGGGTCATGGAGAAGAACTCACATTACTTTGGACGCTGCGGTTGAAGGCACAGTGCCAAAGGGAAGATTCCATCTTGATGTTATTATGACGGTTGAGGAACTTCAGTTTTTTTGTTTATAAACTCGTACTGGTGAGTGAAACCATTTGATCTTGTATGGAAGCAGACTACCCGTTTCGAGTTGTTCCTACAATCTTTTTATATGAACGAGTGTAAGTTTCAATTCTATCGATGTAAAATAATGTTATGAACTGTAATCTAATTATATACATTTTAGTGTTTTGGAATTTGGTTATCAGGAATATTATCAAGGAAGCCTTACTGGAGATTAACTGAACAACGAAGAACTTGCCAAAAAATATAAAAAAAATCGGTATATAAAAGTTCGATTGGTATCCTAGACAACAATGCAAATTTTGGAAAAATAAATGTTAATGATTTGAGCTCCATTTTGACAGTTTGGGTTGGATGCCATTGGGATACATTACAAATGTTCTTTAGTGCTAAAATAGAACGCAATGATAATTTCCTTCCATGTATCGCTAGAACTGAAATAGAACATTCTACATATAAACGTTCATTCAAGCAGCGGTTTTAGTCAGGTAGTCTGCTTCCACACGAGATCGAATGGCTTGACCCACCAGTTCGGGTCGCATAATATTCGCAAAAACATCCGGCTCCTACGAAAGCTTTGTATGATGAAAAATATTGTGCAGGGAGAAATCCTTCCCATCGTTAAGAAATCTTCAAAGTCTATAATCTAGATCCAATGGTTTCTTTCCATAACTGGCAAGACCTCATCTCAGAGTCATATAGCCAGCCCCCCACCCCGCACGCACGCAAATTACAACCCATGATTTTCCAGTGAAAATCTGATTTACTGAGAAAAATGGTAGTGCGAGCGCGTACTACAGAAGTGCTGAGGAATCGCTGCAGGCTATAAATAGTGGTGAACAATTGAACCGCAGTTCGAGCGAAAAAGCAGATGAAGAGAGATAATGCCATGTCACATCTCCAGGTAATACTGATGGACATAACGTGGCCCCCAAAACCCGTGGCCTGACCCCACGTAACTGTGGTTGTTGTGTTTGTGCGCATTGTCAATTAGTGTGCCTCGCTAAACAAACGTTCAAGAGTTTACAAAAACAGTTTTCCGATTCCGCGTTGTGCTTATCGGAAACAAACAGTATCCGTGTGGAAAATTTCGACTGCCTTTTTGTTGAACTTTGTTAGTTTAATTGTTTATTCACTATGGGCCCTATTATGTAAATCGAGTCGATAAGAATTTAGCTCGTTAGCTCTATTCCGCAAGATACCGAGCAAAGTCGATAGCATCGACCGAATGAAAACTGTAAGAGGAATTTTCATAACTTTTCGAGTTCTCAACACATGAATTTCGAGCAAGAACACAACTGGGTAAGATTATCTCGATTTACAAAATAAGGAATTTTGCTCAGTGCGACAGTGATAGGGATTGTATTGATTTCTCGATCTCGATTTACATAATAGGTCCCCATGTTTCATATGTTTATAAAAACATGAAACACGTAAAAGCTCGGTTGAAACGATGTATATAGTGTAGAATATAATAAAAATAGTTTTGTTTATGAGGCTAGTTTTATAAACTTTGGTTTGATCAGGTACGAATTATTACAAAAAACCAATTTGCCAGTGTCTCATATCGATGGAACAAAGATGACTATTTATGACTTCACATAAAAATTAACATCAATATCGGATAAATTACAACAACTTCATAATATGTAAGCCCTCCTATTAAGCAACCTATTTGGCGTGCTTTCAACCAAGTTACAGCATGTTTCACCCCAATAAATCTGCTCGCTGAAGCTCTTCAACACTCCCATCAGTATAGTTAGGAAACTCCAAACTTTATAACCTCCCAGCTGATGAGATTTTGGATCCCAGCCCCCTTACGTAACGCAATTTCTATCTAACCCTAACACACAGTAAAGGTGACCGTGCACTGTTTGTCTGAAGGTCAGATATTTGACACTTTTTTATAAGATGAGATGATGATGGTCCCGCCTCCTTCCCCTACAGAGGTTTGAGCAAGACGAGTTATCTAAAAGATAATTTATTTATTTTTTCTCAACATTGAAATCAGTTTAGCAAACATAAAAAACGAACTGATTTTATTTACAGATATAAGTTCAAAAAATTGCAATGTCAAAAGATAAGCCAATACTCAGTCATGTCCGCCACAGAGCCGATACGGTCCCGACGAGGCCCTTGCAGCCAAGTGGTCCACCAAAACACAAGTCCAACCGCCAGCCTTGTTTTTTGGTTAGAAATTTGTACAAATACTTTTTTATTTGTCACTCTCCAATTATTCAATTATCAACAGTGGCAAACAATGTCAAGCATCGAACGTAGAAAAAAATCGACTGAAATATTGAAGGTAACCTAACCATGTACCGACAGATTTGACGAATAGACCGAAAAAATATTTGAGGAATCCAATAACTGAATATTTGCTTGTCGTGTTTTGTGTCGAATATATTTGTTCAGTAAACGTTGATCAAATTTTATCTGTCAAAAAGAGTGAAATATTTGGCCTCGGTCAAACAGTGTATGAGCACCCTAAGTAACGAGTCAACGACCCTCCCCTCAACTCCCTCCCCCTTCTCACGCTACGTAATTTGTGTACGACACCTTATCATTTATTTTAACTGACCAAATAGCTTCCTTAAGGCTGATTTAGACGATACCAGTCAGCGCTCTAGTTGAAGTATCCGGTGAATAGAGAATAGACGCTCTGTTTAAGTTAGAGGCCAATTACTTGTTCGATACTGGTACAAGGAACTTGAACAGAGTGTCTGTTCTCTGTTCACTGGATACTTCAACTAGAGCGCTGACTGGTATCGTCTAAATCAGCCTTTAGTAAGAAACACTATTTCATTGAAATGTACAGAAACAATAATTTGAGCCCATATGTGTTTCTGAAATTTGGCACTCAGTGTCAAATACTAGATTGAGGAAGTTGGAAGTAGGAAGTATCATCTAGTCAAAACCCGAATACGAAAGTCTTGTTGGCGTTTAAAAAAATGGTGGTCTTGCTCGAGTTTCTCTTCGCATACGGCCCATCATCTTTTGCACGAGCTCTGTTCTCACTTGTTTAGCTGTTTCCACTTCATTTTTGACGTGGGACTACGTCTTTCATTTCTGTACCGGGCTGTAAGTTCAAAGTTTCGAAAACGAGAGAGTGACGCTGGAGTGCAAGGTTTTGCACGTTAATACCTCTTTACCGGCTGAATGGAGCGGTATAATAATCACTTCATCCGAAAGATAAAAGACGGGTGGGTAATGTCGGGGACATAACCGGAGTGACGTAGGACTATACAAAGGGGACAGCTTTTGTTAAATATATATTTTAAATATATTGTTTTATTTTCTTCTCCTACGTGAATACCTACCTATCTACCTGAAAAATGGATTAGTTTACTGTTTATTCTTTATGAATATGTTGATGGTTCTGAAAAGAACCTTTGGTGTTGTGTTTTTGTTAGCATTCGATATTCCCATCTTGTTCGGTTAAACCTTCCTGTTTAGCTATTGCGTTTGCCACTCGCCACAGCTTTCACAGTTGGAAAATTTCTTCCCATCCAGCTTGTGACATGTTGTTCAGTAAATTACATTTAATGCGACGTGCCGGAGAAACACTTTGCCACTCACTGAAACTAATTGTTGCCTTGATGAGCGCCGAACCGAAGCTGCTCTGTTCTTGATGCGGGTTTTCTGATTGTCGTGAGCAGCTTTGCAAGCCAACTCGAGCACTCCGACGGCCGAAACTCTATAATCGCTGTTAGGTATACTGGTGCTCCGGCACCAATCCGTTCGGCCTAGTTACCCTTGCGTTCGGCCTAGTTACCCTTAGCCTTTCCCCCAACTTGTCCTCCTTTGTTACGTCCACGATGCCGATGTTGGGGTCCGCGTGTTTTATACTCTAGCGGTACACACTCACAGGATAGAGACAAATCGGCAGACTCAGCCAAAGGGGCGGGTCCAACGAGACGAACGAATGAGCGTTAAAAGGGAGCGATGGCAAAAACATACATTCATTACGATTTGTTCGCTCGTTGGATTCACATACAGACTAAAAAGGGTCCTTTTCAGGATCACAAAAAGTCTAAAGAGTTTATTGTTTTGTTATCACTCGATATCCCCATCTTGTTCAGCTAAACCTTTCTGTTTACCGATTGCATTTGTCACTCGCCACAGCTTTCACAGTTGTAAAATTTCTTCCCATCCAGCTTTGTGACATGTTGTACAGTAAATTACATTCAATGCGACGTGCCGAAGCGCCACTCAGTGTCGCATTGGAGGCGATTTTAACCTGTAATTGAACATTTGCGATGACAGTGGTAAAGTGTCGACTTTCAATATGGGGTCATAATTTGGATCTCTATGTTTACAAAAATGCAACTAAATAAGTCGCATTACATGTCCGTCCAATTAGTTAAATTTTGAACAAATTGTAAATTACTGTACTTTCAATCTGGAAACAATTTAAGAATTGGTGAAAATTGAATAATCTGGAAAGTCCCCAACTATCAATGAGCTCAGAACAACTGCCAAATTCACATACTCATCAGATCCTGGCAAACAAATTATGAAAAAATCAATTTGTGTTTTATTATTATTTTGGATAATGTTTTAGAAAGCATTGAACTGTATTTCCCAAACTCTTTTTTGGAAGGTTTAATGGCCCTGAAAAGCGCCTTGTTTTATGGAATGGTTCCAATTTAGAAAACTTAGTACTCGTGGTTTTGAAAAAAAACCATTTCGAACGCCCTCGATGCCGCCTTGTTCTGGATTTGCCACCAAAGCAGTTTGTATAAAGAATAAACTTTTTTCTTCTGCTACCTGATGCCGTTTTGCGATTGCGTTTGCCACTCGCTGCAACTGCCTGTTGTCTTGATGTCCACCGAACCGAATGTGTTCTGTTCCGAATGCGGGTTTTCTTATCGTCGCGAGCAGCTTTGCCAGCTAACTCGATCACTTCGGCGGCCGAAACTATATAACGCCGGCTAGGTGGACCGGTGCACTGGTACTAACGCGCTCGGTCTAGCTACCCTTGCGGGGAACTCCAGATCAACACGGTTCGAGCGGGATTTTGCCTTTCCCATCACTTTTCCTCCTTTACCATGTCCCGACATGGCTGCTTGGGTTGGTTTGTTGATGTGTTGTGATGCGATGTGGTGTACGGTTTGAATGAGAATGATCGTTACGGCAGCGGAGCGGGGATTTTTAAGCTGACTGGCTGGCTCGAGAATTACGCATGTGTGAGACTGCGACCAATGTTTCGTTCATTTTCTTCTTTTTCCTTTCCAATCGTGCTTCATTCTATTTCGCTGCTGCTCTGGTTGCCCGTTTTGGTCGGTACGATTTGAGGAGCACAAAATGGACCAATCAAAAATGGGCACAAAGTGCAATTTGACAATGCTTGATATTTCACAATTATTCAATTATTTATCTCAAGAAAAATGAAATGTTATTCGTTATGGTAGATGCGTAGATATATTTCCTATCAATTGATGCAAAAATCTTTGCGATCTATTGAGAAATGCTCGAGTTATAAGCGTTCCAAATCTTGCATTTTTTCCTACTTGTTCAGTGCCTAGATTTCCATTTCACCCCCTATATTTTCCGGTTAGACGTAGTCCTACGTCAAAATGTCAACGAGTTATAGTTATATTGGTCCAAAAAAACGTTTCAATAGCTTAAAAATTGCTTTGAAGGCAAGCTATTGAAATCGTCATTGTTCATTGATGATGATCGGTGATCGCAATGTGTTCCCGAACACGGACGCAAAATCTAGGCACCTGGAGAAACCGTCATAGCGAATTGGCGATCTAACGTACAAATCTACACCTAGGCGGCGCTGCGGTGAAAGTGATGATAATTTTAAATTTTGCTATGTGAGCTTATGGAAGGTTTGTAGTTCTTTCCATAAATTACAATGTTACAATCATAAAAGATTATTTGATTGCGATGAGTTTGTAAGAAATTTAATTCTGCGCAATTTTATATATATAACATGTTATTTATTTACCTCTTTCAGTAGTGAAAACTATAAAAATGTTGACAATGGTTGAATTAAAGAAGGAAATTCGAGAGCACAATCAAACACAAGTAGAAAAATGCATGATTCCTGCATGTGAGAACTACTTGGGAAAGCCCGGAAGTAAAATATACGTGATTTGTTTTTGAGTTTTAGGTTACATTAGCATCATTTTCTTAGTTCAAAAACAAAATCCAGATGTCTCACCGATCGTTTACGTTTTGCGTTAGATCGCCAATACATGCAAGCTGCGACTTCTTTTGCTCGCTTGCATAAGTGTTTGGGAAACCATAGCGGACACATGCAAGGCGTGAGTACGTTTACTCGCATCAGTTTCTGTTCTGCTTTCGCATGGAACAGTCATGAAAAATTGTTTGCGTGTGAATGCGTCCAAGCGAAGGAATATTCGCATTTACGCATTCGACTTGGTGTTCCCGTGATCAAGCAAACCATTTGTCATGACAATTGTCATGCGAAAATGCGAAAACAGAATTGGCGATCTAACGTACAAATCTACACCTAGGCGGCGCTGCGGTGAAAGTGATGATGGTTTTAAATTTTGCCATGTGAGCTTATGGAAGGTTTGTAGTTCTTTCCATAAATTACAATGTTATAGTCATAAAAGATTATTTGATTGCGATGAGTTTGTAAGAAATTTAATTCTGCGCAATTTTATATATAACATGTTATTTATTTACCTCTTTCAGTAGTGAAAACTATAAAAATGTTGACAATGGTTGATTTAAAGAAGGAAATTCGAGAGCATAATCAAACACAAGTAGAAAAATGCACGATTCTTGCATGTGAGAACTACCTTGGAAAGCCCGGAAGTAAAATATACGTGATTTGTTTTTGAGTTTTAGGTTACATTAGCATCATTTTCTTAGTTCAAAAACAAAATCCAGATGTCTCACCGATCGTTTACGTTTTGCGTTAGATCGCCAATAGAAACTGAGAGAGGTTGGCGTCAACATCATGCCTCATACCGTATGTTTCTATTCTGTTTTCGCATTTACGCATGACAATTGTCATGACTTGCCCGTGATGCAATCCAATTGAGGAATTTACGCAAAGCTGAATCAGCTCATGCGACACCTACATTAGAGTTCAGAACCACAAAAGTGTTTGTTTATGTTTGTTTATTATACGCACTGAAAAGCAAGATTCGGTCGTGATTACTCATTTTATTTCTATTTATTTTTTTTTAAATATATTTACGATGATTTCAACACGCGATTGGACCAAAATCGTTGATAATCTTCGAAAATTTTGAGTTTGATAATGCATACAGGTTATGAATACTGTAGATAATGGTGATGAAATCGATATCACATTAGGTAGGATTATATTATTGATAATGTAAGGGCCGATACAAGAAGGATTTGCAGTATTTTTAACGCAACACATGCTACTCATACAACATCCCAGAACGACGTTTACTTTCTTGGTGACTAAACAAGCGAAATAAACTCTTTTTGTTAATAACAACCTCGAAAACAGTAGCATTGCTTCATTATGATCAATATTAGCGCAAATGCAATCTTAGTTGAAGGCAGTTTTGTGACTGGCACGCGAACTCAAATGACTTATAACATGCCAGTAATACATTCAAGATACTTGGTATTCCCCAAATAATTTTTTGGCGCACAACCTTAACGCCTGCTTCGACATAACGTCAGTTCAATGTGTTACTCGTTAGACGAAAGAATAAGGCGGGTTCCGTATAATTAATATTGTATTGTATTCACAAAATAAAAAATTTCCTGCAGACAACAATTCATATTATTCTCCCTGAAACAACTTCATTTCGAATTCACTTACGTTTAGTTTCCTTATTCTCTCCTTCTGTCTCTATTTTTCTCCTCTTCATAATTTCTTATAATCGTTGCATTCTAATTCAATAATAATATAATTTTCTTCAGGTAATGGATAGTAATGGCAAAATCGTGACAATGATATTTTTTCACCTTGACGTTTCAATTTCTCCCAATGGCTGCACGATCCAGATTGCTTCGATGAGGAGCGCCGACCGATAGGGATGTGACAGAATGCATTGCTGCATTCTCAAAGGCGCCAAAGAAGCCCTTATTATTGTGGTAAAATAACGAAGAGCGGAATAGTACGAAAAAGGAACACCAGCAGAAATAAAAAGCAACGGATATTAATAACACGGGAATGAAACGATTTATTTGTCTGCTCTTTACAAAGGACGGTATGAGAGTAGAGATGAGCAAACCGTTCACGAACGGTACGAAAGAACTAGTTTGCCGAAAAGAGTGAACGAACGGTCGTTCTTTTTCAAAGAACGGTAGTTCTTCCCACGAACTGATTGCGAGCGAACGGTTTGTGAACGAACTGAATCCGAAAGAACGGTTTGCGAGTGAACTGTTTGTGAACGAACTGGTTCAGAACGAACTGTTTGCGAGTTAACTGTACGGGAAAGAACTGATTGAGAGTGAACTGTTTGGGAACGAACTGTTTGCGAACGAAGTGTTGGCGGGCGAACTGTTTGCGAACGAACTAGTGCAGCTGAACTGATTTGCGCTGGACGGAATGGATAAATATAACGAGAACGCTTGTAAAGAAAATAAAACGATATTGTCATTTATGAGCAAAACGCATCTAACGCAGGGTTTATTTTGTTAATGTATACTCAATTTTGGGTTAAAAATTAAATAGATTTCCGTTGTTTTAAAAGCAAAACTATATATTTTCAATTTCATATATTCTTTCAATTCCGCGTAACATTCATATATTTCCTGATTATCAGAAAAAAATCTTGGCGATGCTGGGGCGTCTGATGGATTAGGTAAACATAAAATCTTATAGTGAGGGCAAAGTTTTTTTTGTTGCTTTCAATTAATTGTTTGGCCTATTGCGTGTACGTGTTATCGTGATTGTTTGTATGATTGATTATTAGTGAAAATCGCTGCTGATTTTTTCCCCTGAATGAACATTATGAAATATGATCTTACATGGAACCTGTGTGTTGTCCAAAAAGAGAATATGAAAAATTGCACATATTTTGTGCGCATCGGATTATTACATAAACTTTTGTCGACCGATAAAAATATTTTCACATACAGTTTGCGACTTTTAAAGAAGAAGCAGCTTATCTTCCCCCACTAAATTCCAAAAATATAATCCAATCCAACGATATCAATTGATAGCTGTCTATTGATGTTGGGTGCCGGTTAACATTCTATGTTGTTCTTAATACCGCCGAACGAAAGAGCGAAAGAACGGTTCAAAACAACTGATTCACTTAGATGAACGGTTAATGAGTGAACCGTTTATCAAAATGAACTGTTTTGCCCATCTCTAGTTAGGAGGTATTAACGGTAATGCTCTCGTTTTCGAAACTTTGAGCTTACACCCCAGTATAGAAATGAAAGACGTAGTCCTACGTCAAAAATATGACTTATTTTGCGATATGAAACAAAACTACCACATCTCGCGAGAATCTGAGAACTACTATATCGGTTTGACATGGAATGATTGAATAAGGGTATCTAGGTAGGTCAACAAAATAATGATTGTTTGATGTTCGAACACGGATTCACCATCAGAAGCCAAAACAAAGCATTGTGAGCAATTCTAATGTGCCCAGCGTTTCGGAGGGTAGATAAATAATTATGTAATTCGTTTGCTACCAGGGTCCAGGTAAAAAAAATCCATCATATCCCAGGTTTGATTGCATGAATAATTATACGTTATATTCAAAATGGCTTTAAAAAAGTGCTATGTGAACAAATTTTGATTTGCACATGGAGATAGTAAAATACAGCTTAAAATATTAGTTTACGAAGCATAAAATATAACATAAAAAAAAGTTTTTTAGAACCGTTTATGATAAAGAATTACAATATCAACTTTTGTTATTCAACTTTAGCCTTTATGTACAGTTCATCAAACATAATCGAAAAGTGTAAATCCACAATCGCGACAAAAGGTAGATGTGTTCATCCTCGAACATAGGAAAAATTTCACATACGTGCATTGAATAAACTTCACTCCAAACACTCTTGATCCACTCGGTGTTCATTCGGTTCGCTTGAACCTCTGAGCATTTTACTAATAGTTCCTATCTCCACTAGGCGCGTAACGATTGTTCCTGTTGTCCCGACCGCGGTTATTGTTGTAGCGATTCCCGCGGTAGTTCTGATTGTACGGCCGGGCCCGATGCTGGTGTCTTCCACGATCATTGAATCTTCCCCTGCCTCCTCCTCCACCCGAACCGTGGAAGTTCCGACTTTGCCAGGGCTCCACTAAAGGAGGGGGCGCAGGCTCTTTGGCGCAATGTGCCTGAAACTCGGCATCGTCTTCGGTGAAACGAAACTCAAACTCCTCCTCGCACTCGTTGATAAACAGCTGATCCTCCTCCGAAAGGATGTTAATGTGTCTTTTTGGGTCAACCATATTTAAAGGCGGGTTTCCAGTGAATATCGTACCTAGTTTTCTCGTAAAACTTTTTCACGCATCAGCAGAGAATTCACGTCTGAAAAAAAGAAGCGACATTGTATAATTTGAACACTCATTTCACCTGAACTCGTCACATACATCCTTCAGAAATTATATTGCTATAGATAAGGGCGTAGAAACCGTTCTCAGAAGGAAAGTAACGTTCAGATGTTGCCGATTCCGTCGGCTCAAACATCCACCCTAGATGAGTGCGGCACTTTGGACAAACACAAAGTTTCCATGCATATCCCGGAAACCAAGAGTGTAATGTGCTCCACTGAAAATGAAGTGACGGGTTTTGAGGATATTTCTAGCAGAATTATTATTCTACTATTCACTTACCGATTCAACTTTCGCGCAGTAAGCTTTCTGGACGACGATTATCTTGAAGCGTATCCCGAGGGTATTCTGAACTTCCTGTATTGCGAGCTGTTTACCGGCAGCAAGCGTCTGATTGCTGGTCCCAATGGCAAGCGGACTGTGCTTATCTAGCAGGAAATTCGACAAACTAACGTCATGACCACATGAACGACATATGAAAAAATCTGCAAAACAACCTGGTTCAAACACTCGACACAATTTATGCGTGTGGCAGTCTAATTACATTAGGTGGGTTAATCAATAAAGCACAATGTAAATTCTCTTAACGTCATTACGGGTTGCTTGCTGCAGAAGGAATAATCCCATAGCTCCAACCGAACGTTGTTTATATTGAGAGGAAATGCTACCGAGCTACCTACCTTCTATTACGGTTTCCTCGTTGGATGACTCCAATCTAGACGTGATGAGCAGTTGAAAACCGAAGAAAATTACCAACAAAATATGCATCAAGAGCCGACTTTCATTACACTTCATAGCTCTTTACATATACACTGCTGGAATTTTGATATGTACTGAGAGCGAAATTGTTCGGATCGAATGACGGGTTCTTTGACGGATGAAGTTATCAATTCTGTGTCAATAAAGGCTGATTTAGACGATGCCAGTCAGCGCTCTAGTTGAAGTATCCAGTGAATAGAGAACAGACACTCTGTTCAAGTTAAGGTGGCCGTACACTGTTTGCCCGGAGGTCAAATATTTGATATATTTTGACAGATAAAGTTTGATTTGATATTTGTACAAACACTATTTTGTTTGCCACTCTTAAATATTCAACAGTGTTAAACAATGTCAAACACCGAACATGGATAAAATCGACTGAAATATTCAAGGTAACCTAACCATGTACCGACAGGTTCGAAGAACAGACTAAAAAAGTATTCGAGGCATCCAAAAACTGAATATTTGCTTGTTGTGTTTTGTGTAGCATATATTTGATCAGTACACGTCGACCAAATTTTATCTGTCAAAAAGAGTCAAATATTTGGCTTCGGTCAAACAGTGTATGAGCACCATTAGAGGCCAATTACTTGTTCGATACTGGTACAAGTAACTTGAACAGAGTGTCTGTTCTCTGTTCACTGGATACTTCAACTAGAGCGCTGTCTGGCATCGTCTAAATCAGCCTTAACACATGCTCAGGTAGAGCAGTACGTGAAGTATTTTGGTATTAGTGAACAAGTAAATGATGTCATCATTAATGCACTAATGTATACCAAGTATAGGGTAGGTGTATCAAATATGGAAAAGATACAGTGACTCAAATCCGCAATCGTACTCCACCATGCAGATCTCTTTTCCATTCTTTTGAAAATCGAAAACAAGCTTTCGGAACATTCTATTTAGACAAAATCATAGTGTCATATGAGAGTTAAAAGGTTTGCTATCCGTTTTCAGAATAATGGTTTTTATTTCTCTGGAAATGGCAAATGTGTGTGCTAATGTATGGAAATTGACTCAAACTTATAATCGTACGATGGTGTAATCAGAATGTTTACGTGAATACCCTGAAGGAAAATATGAAGCAAAGTCTCAACAAACTGTGATAGAATCGAGGATTCATGTTATTCCAAGACAATGACCCAAAGCTCAAGACATATAAAGTTCGTACATGGTTACACTACAATTGCTCAAAAGTTATTGATATTCCTCCACAATCTTCCGACATCAATCTCAGTAAAAAACTGAGGAAGTTATCTGTGTAGGAAATTTAGAAACCATTAAATTTCTAAAAATAACAATTTTAAAAACCACTTGATGAAAAATTGATGAATATTCCTTCCGAATACATAAAAAAACTCGTAGATATGGCTAAAGACAGCTAAAAATGACTGCAATGAACAAGGGATACCATACTAATGATGGAATTCGGAAATTGGCCAACCCCTTCGAAATTGACTTGAGATTTCAACCAGCGTGCGATTATGAGTTTGAGTCAATTTTCATACATTAGCGCACACACATTCGCCATTTCCAGAGAAATAAAAACCATTATTCTGAAGACAGATAGCAAACCTTTTAACTCTCATATGACACTATGATTTTATTTAAATAGAATGTTCCGAAAGCTTGTTTTCGATTTTCAAAAGAAGGGGAAAGAGATTTGCATGGTGGGGTATGATTACGGATTTTAGTCACTGTATGTCATCAACTTAGAGAAATTTTGCGAATAAATATTCTATTTTAGTACAAAAGTATATAAAAATACACTTTTTCTAGCAGTTTAAAATCTATATTTAAGATTCTCACTAATATTTTGACGATTAATGTATTTTCCACGTACCAAGTATAAAAATAGTGTTCCTGGAGTTCCATTATAAATGTACCAATTATGGCAGGAAACGGGGTTACATGAAAAACGTATCAATGCTAGGGGAAAGAAGAGGCTTTCAAAAAAAATAAGTTGTACAATTCTCAACCAAATTAAAAACATAAGTAAGTTAGTAGCCCTTCCACCAACAACTGTCATATAGTTAGAAAGCTCTTGGTCGTTTATTACTTACGAATACAACACAGTGCCCTTTTTCATACACATTTCAAAACTTTTGAGCTTGAAGATGTAAGTATTTCCGCAATTACTTTGTGAACAATTAAAAAATTTAAGTACACCACCTCAGTTAGTATCTTATATGAAATAAAAAAACGCGCATACAAAGGGGAAACAAAGGTCTATTTATTAGATAAAATTATGATTTGTCTTCGGATGGTGGTGGGGCACATTCGGACACTGTTTAATACCTCATCAAGTTTGTACTTGATTGTTGATCACTATCAAATATCAATTTAATCTGATAGTCAGGCCTAATGATGTTATTGAACGACGAAAATAAAACCGATAGAGCCAGCATGAACGAAGATGAGATGGAAAGAGCTACCGAACTAGTTTCTAAAGGAACGTTTTTATGATTCTATGCTCACATGTGGTCCAAATGGGTCCATTGGCTCTGCCAATTTCCCAACTAGCGGTTGAATGACGGGAAACCGTTTCTCAATGTTATGTTACGCTATCAATGAAAATCAATTTTATTTTGCAAAAAGCAGCGTAAACGGATAAATGTTGCTATTGCTCGACAATCACAAAAGCCATTGCAATTAGTTTCCAATTAAATATTGTCGAATAAATGGCCAAATTAATGTATTCTTTCCATCTCATTGCACACATCGGTTACAGCCACTGTGTGTTTTAGTTACAGGCCCTTCCAAGTAAAAGCTCTCAGTTTCCCAGAACGATTGGCTACTGAACCGTTCTTGCACACGATTTGACCCGTAAACGATGCCTACTCGAATGAAGGCTGCACTCGACCGTTGTCGCCCCGAACTCGAGCGATGTATAGCAACGAAGTGAACTCACTAGAATCCTTCGTCCCCGGAAAATGCTGAACTTTTTTCCAAAAGCTTCATCGCAGAAAACCACCACATGAAGATGGAACAAGGGAAAATCCCGAAATTAGACTGACTCTTCATAGCAAGCAGATTCCGTTCAGATCAATATTGATAAACAGAAGAACGCTGAAAATGCTAGAAATAAGAGGAAACTAGAGCCATTCGTAATCGCTTCAACGAACACCTCTAGCGCGCTCATATCGAGGTCTAAAAAATCAAGGAAAAAAGTGTACGAATTTTCCTCTACTAATTTGTACTGATTTCAATATGTGGAAGCCCCTCGTTTAAGAAATTTAAAGTTCAGATCAAGGCGCCTATATATATATACATATACCAGGTGAAACAATCATATGAAAAGGACCTTCAGCCATATTGGAATTGCTGTCGGTATTGTTTACAAACAGCTCTGGTGAAAACTCTCAGGTAAAAACCTCTACCCAGGAAATACATCAGAGCGCTGCCGGCGGCTCTCTACAAACTGCTACGACGCTTATTCGAACGATGCCTGCTATGTTCGGCTTTCGCGAATTGTGAAATGTGAAAAAGAAGGGATTTTTTTTTTTTTTTTTTTTTTTTATCTGTATTATAGTGATTTTCAACTCATTTGGCTGGTTCGTCACTTTTACTTCCATTTTTGGAAGAATGTCGGGAGTGAGAATTGAACTCGTGACCTTTAGCGTGAGAGGCATGGATGTTACCACTACGCCAGATCGCCTCCACAAAAAAAAAAAAAAAAAAAAAAATGGTTCTCAAATGGGGATCAACATAGGGTAGGAGCCTGCCTGTTGGTCTCAAATGTTCCTATCTCACGCCTCCACGAAGATCATATGACGACATTTTTAGATCGGGCGTGAACTGGAAACACACACCTGGTCTTGGCTCCGAAAACGGGTGTCGAAAGTGGCTAAGTGAGGGGGTGCGAGCGAGTCAGAGCGCTATATCTCTCCCGGGGAAGGCCTCCCGGGTCATGGAGGCCTTGCCAACCCGCTGTCTCCCGGGCAAAGGAGATACACCCAATAAAATGGAGCTACGATCACGAAGAGTAATAAGAATGCGATCACCCGAGGAGGGTCCCCGAACTGGAGCTGGTCCTGGAACGGGCGTAAGAGCGAGCGGCCAGCGGCTGGAGGGCGAGGTGCAAGAGCGGGCCACCAGCCGGGTTCAACCCGAAGAGCTACCGCCACACGGAAACAGCAGCCATCAACATCACCCAAGAAACGCTGCGCCTACGAGACGTGTTGCGACTGCCAGACGACAGTCGTCCACACTTGTGGGTACCACTAGGCACCGGATCATGTGGACACACGAAATGAATGAATTCGTGATCCGCGCCTATTACATCTGCACTGCTTTGGAGACGGACATGAGCGGTCGCCCTCGAATACTAACAATGTTCGAGGAAGCGTATCCAGAGTTCGTCGGGAGGCTTGATCAGAACGCGATGAACGCGAGGCGTAGAGCGATAGTACGCAACAACATGCTCTCCCAAACGCAAATCGACGAGATCAAGCAGCAGGTGCAGAGAGAAATAAGCTCCAGGAACAACAGAGCAAGCGATGTGTCGAGACGAAGTTCAGTACGGCTGAGCAATTAATTCGCGAGTGGGGCACGCGAATCAGCACCAGTGGAGGCCACAGTACTACAACCCCCTGAGCCGGAAGACCCACAGCCAGATCAACAACTACTACGCGATCTGGTCTTCCACTACGACGAGGCGATCTCACAGTTCCGCGACACAGACCCATTGTCGCGCCCCAGGATCCCGAAGTTGCAGCATTCCCGCAGGCTGACAAGTGCAGTAAAGCTCATGAACGAGCACGTTCTTCCGCTGCACTTGGTTGATGCTGAGAACATGGAGGAGCTGCAACTGAAAGTTTACTGTGCTGCTGTGGCGACCGCCAAAAGTTTAGGATACCGTATTAGGCCAAGAGGCGGACTGCTCCAACATCTCCGTGAAAGGCGTGAGCCTCCATGGCGAAGGAGATTGGAGCAACGGATCCAAAACAAGCGCGCCGCAATTGGAAGACTGATGGCGTACAAAAGAGGCAGCAGATCGGTGAAATTATGTCGCCAAGTTGCTGTGATCGTGCGGCCTACTGAACTTCGCCAGCTGGGAGCTCACCAGCTGACGGAAAAACTCGACACACTGGTACAGCAATTGAGCGTCCTAACTAAACGGCTGAAACGTTACTCTGACTCTGCAAAGCGCCAGGAACAAAATCGGATGTTCAGAGATAACGAAAAAGCGTTCTACGACCACATTAGCGACGAGAAGCCCGACTACCGCGAAGGTTTGCCAGATAATAGCGATGTGACGAACTTCTGGGCTGGTATTTGGGAGACCCCAGTACAACATCGCGACGGGCAAATGTGGTTAAGACGGGAGGAGGAGAGTTGTGGTGAAATTGGAGAGATGCCAGCTATCATCGTCGAAGAGAACGATGTCCGCGAAGCCTCGCGGTACCTGAGGAACTGGGCAGCACCGGGCCCCGATGGTGTTCAGAACTTCTGGCACAAGAAGCTGACCGTCGCACATCAAAAGATAGCTGAGTGCTTCAACAAGGTGCTACGTGACCCACACAACCTCCCTGAATTCGCCACCCGTGGCGTCACATTCCTCCTCCCGAAAGACAGCAACACATTGAACCCATCAAAGTACAGACCGATAACGTGCCTATCGAGTCTGTACAAGATATTAAGCAGCATCATAACCGCCAAAGTTTCTGCCCACTGCGAACAACACCATATCATCGCAGAAGAGCAGAAAGGATGCAGAAAAATACGCATGGCTGCAAAGACCAGGACATCATCGACGCAACCATAGTCGGCCAGGCGGTTTATAATCAGCGGAACCTAAGCATGGCCTATATCGATTACAGGAAGGCTTATGACTCCATACCTCACTCGTTTCTCGTCCGGGTATTGGAGCTCTACAAAATTGATCCCGTCGTCGTTAGGTTCCTGCAGCATGCGATGAGGCAGTGGAGCACGTCTCTGCACCTTAGTGAAGGGGAAAATGTGTTGCAGTCTAGAACGCTGCAGATAAAGAGGGGGATATTCCAAGGCGACTCTTTCAGCCCGCTTTGGTTTTGTCTGGCACTGAACCCCCTCAGTAGGACGCTCAATAGAAACGGTCATGGCTATAAAATAAGGTATGGCGACGGCGCCCACGAAGAAGTGACCCATACCTTTTACATGGACGATCTCAAGGTCTACGCTGATTCACGTCAGCGTCTAGGTGTAGCTATCCGGGTTGTCGAAGACATAAGCAGGGACATCTGTATGGAGTTCGGCCTCGACAAGTGTCGCTGTGTCCACCTGCTGAAAGGACAACTTACCGAATCCGGAGGTTACGAGGTCTATGACGGCGAGTTTATAAGAGACATGGTTCGTGGCGAATCCTATAAATATCTTGGATTCCGACAGCTCACCGGGATTCGCCACTCCGACATCAAGACGGAGCTGCGAGACAAGTTCTTGAGTCGAGTGAACTGTGTCCTGAGGACTTTCCTCAACGCGGGGAACAAGGTACGCGCGATCAACACATTCGCGGTTCCCCTGCTGACCTTCAGTTTTGGTGTAGTCAAATGGAGCAAAACTGACCTAGAGGACCTTGAGAGGAGGATGAGGAAAGCATTCAAAGAGGCCGGAATGCACCATCCTCAATCGGCACTGGAGAGAGTTTCACTGCCACGCAAAGAAGGGGGACTTGGAATAGTCGACATATCTGCACTGTGTGTTGCCCAGGTACGACAACTGCGCGAGTACTTCGCAGAACGCGCCAACCAAAACGCGCTATACCGAGCTGTCTGCGCCGCCGACAGAGGATACAGCGCTCTGCACTTGGCGCAAGCGGAGTACCAACTCAACTGCAATCTGATTGCAGCTTGGAAGCAGAAGGCAGTGCATGGTGCCCACCCCCATCAACTGGATCGGCCACACGTCGACAAGGCCGCATCTAATCTGTGGCTAACGCGTGGTGAACTCTCTTCAGTAGTAGAAGCCGACATGATAGCCATCCAGGACAGGATAATGCCGACGAGAAACTGCAGGCGGTACGTCTGGCATCAAGACGTTGATGACATTTGCCGGATGTGCCATCAACCAGGTGAAAACATAGAGCACATTATGGGAGGCTGTCCCGTTTTGGCCAACGCAGCCTACACCGAGCGCCACAACAACGTGGCCCGTATTGTTCATCGACAACTGGCGCTCCAAGGTGCTCTACTGGAAGACAACGTACCAAACTACCGGTACCTGCCTGCACCTGTCCTGGAAAATGACCGTTTCAAGCTGTACTGGGATCGCACTGTTCTGACCGACCTCTCGATCCACCACAACCGCCCAGATATAATGGTTTACGACAAGAGCGACCGCAAAGTCACCAGCATCGATGTCGCTATTCCACTGAACCAGAATCTGGAGGAGACCCACGGTCGCAAAATCTGCAAGTACCGACCATTGGCCGTGGAACTCAAGGAACTGTGGGGGCTAAGGGAGGTCCCAAGAATTGTTCCAGTCGTTCTCTCTGGAACTGGAATTGTCCCGAAGACACTTCTGGAAGCGCTAAAGGTGTTGAATATGGAGAAGGAATTGGCCGGCATCCAAAAGTCGGTCATCCTTAGCACCTGCGCGATTGTCCGACAATTTCTCGGTCAGGACTGAAACAGCACGAGCATGCAGATACGTGCATTCCGCAGAGCCTAGTCTCCCTTTGGCATTCAGAAGCCCGGGGGCAGGTGAAAATTCTGGCTAGGTTCGCCTAGTTAAGAAGTGAGATAAGAAGGGATGATTTTGTAGAATTTCATTCTCATCCAGTTCATCCACTACTGTCGCATGTGAAAATACAAAAATGGCGTATTCTAGCTATGACAAAACAAACAACCCCTGCGGCCCTTTCACGATCAGTCAGCTGTATGGCACCCGCCATGTTTTTGGTGCCAACATCTCAAACGTCAAAAGTACTTGTTTTCTTCGAAACAGCAATCCGCGTTGACGGCGGTGAGCTTCATTTACTAGTTTTGGGGAGCGTCAAAGAATAGCTGATTTTCAGTTGGAATGAACGTTTTCAAAATATAAAATTATGAATGAAAATATCAGCTTTTCTATATCAAATTAGTATTCTATTCAAATTTAAAACATTTTTGTTTGCAGGTGGGTAAAAAGTCTCATAAGAGAATTGTTTATGGAGACATTTATTTTATAATTTTATAATAAAAAAAAAACAGTAACAATGTTGGAATTGTATAGCCACATGGTTGAATGAAAGTCAGAAATACGTGTTTCAAGTAAATAACATGATGTGAACATTTTTATTCAAGTTTTAAAATTTAAAACCCGGCTTCGTGTCTTCTAATCTGATAGAGATTACACTAACGAGTTTGGGACCCAAATCATGGCCCTAATTTGAAGTCGCCACCAGACGTCGACACCTTGCCACTGTCATCGCGAATTACCAATTTACCACCATCTGACATATCGTGATGTCGATGATGAACTTTTTCAGCAGAGTGACAGTGAGATGGGCGGTGGTGGTAGATAGAGTGAGATAGCGACAATAGTGCCATATGGCTGCGATCAGTAGCATCGACATTATCAGTAATGGCAATACTAGCAAAACATACTCCATTCGGCATCATTATTATTCTTCAACCCTACACGATCATTTTTATTGCTTCGAGGAATGCAGCAACTCTAGCCTTCATAGTCGTAAGAGAAATATACACATTTTCGAAATGAAAACTATCAATGAAAATCAATTTTATTGTATCAAATAAACATCCACATCAATAATTTGAAAGGTTTTCTGCAAACAATGAAAAAATCTAGAACGAAAGTTGTTCCTAATAATGGTTTCTAATTATGATTTCAACTATTTGATCTGTTAATATAATGTCTTTCGGTGATGGATGAAGAAGATTTAAAACAATATGTAATGAGCATTCTAAAACCATTTTAAAATTCTATTCATTAGTCTATTCACAATTTAAAACTGTATTTTTCAATAGTAATCTCAATAGCTTATGCTTGATTCATTACCATTTAATACCTTCGTAGATGTCGACACCGTATCTCACCCGTATGCTTCACCCATTCATTTGGGCAAAATATGTCGACACTGCACCGTCGCTATCGCGAATTACCATTTTAAGCTTCGTGCTCCATCGTTGCATCGAAAATAATAACGGGTTTTCAGGTAGAAGAAACAAACTTTTAAAATCAAAAAGTATAAATGAAAATCTTTTTTTTTTCGCATCAAATATTCTAATTCTGGTGGTAATTTTATTTTATACTATTGAGTTTTAGTAGGGATTTCAGAAAAATTATAGAAAATTGATTACGCTATGTGTTTTAAGCATTCAAGTAACAGCAAATAATAACTTTCATTCAAATTTTAAGAATTTTAAATTGCTTTGGGCTCACTAATCTGATAGAGAGTAAATTGGCTCACAAACATAGTTTTTGACACAAGGGCCCTGATTCTCGAATACACTTCACGGTGGAAACGAAATAAACGGCACGCCATTGAACTACGTTTTACGAGTTAGTGAAGTGTCGAAGATAAAGATGAGTTTTCAGGCAGAATGAGCACTTTACAAATAAAAAATCATTAATGAAAATTAACTTCTTCGTATCCAACTGGTGTTCAATATGAGTGGAAAACTTTGTTTTCTTCATGTGGTATAATAATCTCATACAAAAACTTAATCTGAAGATAATTTGATATTATAATGATAAGTTTAGTGGGAAACTAATCTCGTATCCAGATGTGGACACCGTACCGTTGTCATCGCGAATACGTTTCATTCCGTTTCCACCGTGAAGTGTATTCGTAGTGTATTCGAGAATCAGGCCCAAGATGTCGCATAGTATCCCAGACACCTCGAATGATAGTGTCCCTGCTCTATTACAGTAATGATCAGCGAGATCAGAAAATCCGGATTTGCATCATTATTGCCCCTCATATCAATTTTGTCAACCTTACACGATCATTGTTATTGTCATTCTGTTGAAGTAATGTCATTATTATTTATCGTGTAAGGGACCCTTAGGCTAGGCGCAAATTGAGAAGCGTATAGCGCTCGTAAGCGAACGCGAGACTACCAACACGACTCATACGTGCCACAAACGTAGCGTGGTGGAGCGCATATTGAGTCGCAGTTTGGTGTAAATGACATGCCACTCGCATACAATGACTGATTAACACAGAGTTGCGCGATATATTTATTTACTAACACAATCACCCGACCAGTACAGCCATACAGTGTCAAACCCACGGCGCTATATGATTGTTCACCAACACAACTACCACAACCGGCATGACCAGCACGAGAAACTGTGGTTCAGCCACAGCGTCGCGCGAGTCGTGTCTCACGAGCGGTTCACCATCTCGCGTCATCTGGCCAATTTGCGCCGTTCTATCTGTTTTCATTAGCCACAAAAACAGGCGCTATATCGCGCCAAGTTACTCGCGCTATATGCGTTTCAATTTGCGCCTTGCCTTAACACAATCAGGGGTTAGACATCAATTGAATATAGGCTACCCAAAATCAAAATCAATATGGCGTCATTTGTTTATCAACATATCATTGACTAGGATTGAAATCGAAAAATGCGCTGCTTTATTCTAACTGCATGAGCGATTTTCATATTTCGGTTTCACATGGAGGTGTTCACATTTAACATGGAGTTTAAAGTTAGCCACTATTCGACTATATAACCGGACTGAGTTGTAAACAACAGTAATTGATTGAACCAAAATGTCAGTGAACCGCAGCAATATTGGGTACACTGGCGATATGAGGGATTTGACGTTTTAGTCGTACCCCTGAACACAATATCGCATGTGAAAGCGATGATTACCTCCTGTTGTATACACGTTACATCCGAGCACCCCTTCCCTAATGAGTAATCGTCGAATCAATCGACATACCCCTATGTAAATAGCGTGTGCTTAGTGATGTCTAAATTTTTCATTTATTCGATTATCAATTAATCGTTGGGACATTTTTCAATATTCGATTCATTTGAATAAGGGGCTGTCCACATACCACGTGGACAACTTTAGGGGGGGGTAGGGGGTAAGAAAATGTCCACTCTTGTCCACGGAGAGGTGGGAGGGGGTATAGACTGAGTCCACGTGGACAGGAAGAATTTTCTCTCCGTATTTATCAATAAACGGATTGAGAAGCCTGAGAGTGCTGCCCAGTCAAACGTTCATACAGTGACTCAAATCCGTAGTCGTACCCCACCATGCAGATTTATTTTCCCTTCTTTTGAAAATCGCAAACAAGCTTTCGGAACATTCTATTTAGATAAAATCATAGTGTCATATGGGAATTAAAAGGTTTGCTATCTGTTTTCAGAATAATAGTTTTTATTTCTCTAAAAATGGCGAATGTGTGTGCTAATGCATGAAAATTGACTCAAACTCATAATCGCACGCTGGTTGAAATCTCAAGTCAATTTCGAAGGGGTTGGCCAATTTCCGAATTCCATCATTAGTATGGTATCCCTTGTTCATTGCAGTCATTTTTAGCTGTCGTTAGCCATATCTACGAGTTTTTTATGTATTCGGAAGGAATATTCATCAATTTTTCATCAAGTGGTTTTTAAAATTGTTATTTTTAGAAATTTAATGGTTTCTAAATTTCCTACACAGATAACTTCCTCAGTTTTTTACTGGGATTGATTTCGGAAGATTGTGGAGGAATATCAATAACTTTTGAGCAATTGTAATGTAACCATGTGCGAACTTCATATGTCTTGAGCTCTGGGCCATTGTCTTGGCAAAACTTGATTCCTCGATTCCATCACATTTTTGTTGACAATTTGATTCATATTTTCCTTCAGGATGTTCACGTAAACATTCTAATCCAATACACCATTGATGATAATCAAATTGCTCATACATACACCCTCATAACATCCCTCCACCACTACCATGTTTAAATGTTGCTTTCAGATTTATTCACGTTTAATTCATCGTTGGCCTCCTTCATACGAAACGAAAACCATCGGAGCCAAAAATATCAAATTAGGACCCATATATGGAAATAACATCTTACCAGTAAGACATTGATGTGTTCCATGCTGTTTGGAATAATCAAATTGGAGTTACTGATTTTTTTTTGCTGAGAAACGGTTTGTCCCTCTGTGCGCGGGCATTCAAGCTGCCCTTCCTAGGTACATTACAAACTTTTTGTTTGCTCAATTTGGTTTTTTGGTGTAATGGATCAAAATGTTTACTTGACCATCCTGAAGGGAAATATGAAGCCAAGTGTCAACAAAATGTGATGGAATAGTGGATTCAAGTTATGCCAAGAGCTCAAGACATATAAAGTTCGTACATGGTTACATTACAATTGCTCAAAAGTTATTGATATTCCTCCACAATCTTCCGACATCAATCTCAGTGAAAAACTGAGGAAGTTATCTGTGTAGAAAATTTTGAAACCATTAAATTTCTAAAAGTAACGTTTTTAAAAACCGCTCGATGTAAAATTGATGAATATTCCTTCCAATTCAGAAAAAAACTCGTAGATTCAGCTAAAGACAGCTAAAAATAGTTGCAATGAACAAGGAATACCACACTAATGATGGAATTCGGAAATTGGCCAACCCTTTCGAAATCGATTTGAGATTTCAACCAGCGTACGATTATGAGTTTGAGTCAATTTTCATACATTAGCACAGACATTCGCCATTTTTAGAGAAATAAAAACCATTATTATGAACACAGATAGCAAACCTTTTAACTCCCATATGACACTATGATTTTATCTAAACAGAATGTTCCGAAAGTTTGTTTTCGATTTTCAAAAGAAGGGAAAAGAGATCTGCATGGTGGGGTACGATTACGGATTTGAGTCACTGTATATTTTCTCTCATATCATGGATCTTCTTCAGTGAAATCTGTATTATTAAAATATCTCGCGTAAATTGTGAATGACCAACTATTTCCTATGATTGAACTTTTATAGTTACGGGGTATGCATAGCCCTTATAGCCAAAACTATAAAAATTAAACGATTCCATAATGGTTGAGATTCCATGATATGCGTAAATGATTTTTATCAAATATAATTTTCTATACGTTTTGTTATTTCTCGAGAACAATATATGATAATAACGTCTGTATAGTTTTTCATACAGAATTGCGTGTAAAATCATTTTTCCAAAGTATTTTCATTAATTTCTAGGAATAAATATTTACATTTGCAGGAGATTGTCTATGCATCACTAGTCGTCAACTTAAAACAATTGAGCCAGTGTTCTGATAAATTATAGAATATTTCAGGAGGTGATAGAGGATCATATTTAATGAAAAAATCCTACGCATGTAGTCAATTCTCAACTAGGACATTGTTGAATTTTTGTTAAGTCTATTTTTATTTCTTGAACTGGCTCTAATTTAGAAAGTACGCTCCTTGGAATAATTATACTGTTCATTTGAAAGATAAGAAAATTTTGCATAAAATGCAATTGTAAAACTTTCAAATTAATAGAACCCAGGATCAACTTTTAAATGTAAGGAACCAACTTCAAATTTTGTGTATTTAATTAATTTTACAAAAATGCATGATAAACTGGATTGTTTCTATCAGCCAAATTGAAGCTCTCCAACCACTCTACAGTTCCTTCCTTGACACCACACTATAATCCTTCTTGTTATCTTCCACTAATTTAAATGTGTTCACAACATAATTTTATGCAAATTTTTCTCAAATGAAAGCATCGTGCGCACTTTTTGAATTTTCAGTTCAATCATTTTAAGGCAAAAAACCGGTCTCAAGGAAAAGTTCAATAATTCTTTCGTAGTTAAGATTTGATCATCAGCGTGGAAGATTTTTTATGATCCCCTATCTCTTCAAATTTTTCGGATCAGCTACCTAATAACCTATATATAATAATATTATTTTAAACAGATATAATAGTTTTCGATATTTTATTCAATTTATGAGGAAGTTTTCTCAATAGTTTGAACATTTATAAAAAAAATAATAGAAGGTTAATGAGTTTCTCAAAAAAAAAGTTTCAATCGGGCAACAGGCTTCAGGGCCATTTTTGGAAAAAAATGAACAAAATTTCAATAAAATGGGGAGGATCGGGGCAGCGGAGGATTAATTTGGCGTTGAATTGCTCTCCGGTAAACTGTGACGTTTTAATAAGGATTTAAGTGGAGGAAAACTAAAGAGCAATACTAATAACTTATCGTGCAAGATTAGTAAAAAATTATTGAGTCGTGAGTTTTCTGATGTTTTTTTCCACGAGCATTTTGGAAGCTATCTAGACACTCAATGCAGGATGGTCAATAAGCAGTTGAAAAATAAAAAATTACAGGAGGTTGTGTCCAAGATACGACCGCATTGTTGACGTAGAACTACGCTGTTATTTTATATAAGTCGCTTGTTTATATCTTCGGATATCATTCTATAACGCTTTGGCGCACAATCTTAACGTCTTCGCCATAACGTCAGTTTAATGCATTGATGCATCCTCAAAGGCACCAACGAAGCCCTTATGATGACGGAAAACAAACAATGTTAACTGCTTGAAAAAAGACTGAATTATGCCACACAGCTTGTGCACTCGTGGCCGAGTGGTTAGCGTCCCACACTATCATGCCGGGTGTTCGGGTTCGATTCCCGTTCTGGTTGGGAGATTTTTCGTCAAAGAAAATTCTTCCGGCTTGCACTGTGGTCACGCGTATTCTAGAGCTTGCCACTCTAGAGTACATTCAAGGCGTGTTATTCGGCATAGAAATCTCAACCAAGTATTAATGAACGACGCTAGTTAATGAATACGTTGAGACGGCAAAAGTTCCACAGGGAACGTTAACGCCATTCAAGAAGAAGAAGAAGCTTGTACCCTGCTGTAACACCCTTCGATGCGAATTCGCTGATGAGTTTGTCAAGAGCGACCGCCTTCACCACCAGTGGGGAGAGCTTGATTTGGTTGCTGCCTGGGTAACGGCGTTTACATGTTCGACCGACGCGCCGAAATCGCCTACTTCGCTGTTGTTCGATGCGGTGTCACACTCGCGAAGGCTCGTTCAGTGCGAGCGCTTTTCACTGCACCAACATAGCGTGCATCATTAGATGACGCTTACCTCGAAATTTTATTGCCCCTGGCAATACGTTCGTTTTTTGCGCTCGAGCCTGCCTTCCTCTTCTTTTTGTGTCCAATTTATGACGCGGAAAGAAAAACACACGATACGAATAACGCCAAAAACGAACTGATAAAACCACACGACGATATCCAAGTTGGATTACCACTGGTGGGGTCCAATCTTAGATTGAAGCGCAGCGAAAGTGAACTGTATTACTCAACAGTCCGATGCCGAATGAAAGTTAGCCCTTTTTTTTGACGTAGGACTACGTCTTTCATTTCTATACCGGGGTGTAAAATCAAAGTTTCGAAAACGAAAGCGTTACGCCGGAGACCGAGATTTTGAGCGTTAATAGCTCCTAAACAACTGAACGAAATGGTATAATAAACACTTCATCCGAAAGATAAAATGTCTACGCGTTCTATACTTGTTACTTTTTGATCCAAAAACTTGTTTCAATAGTCTTAAAATTGCTTTCAAAACAGGCTATTGAAATCACCAATCGGTATATAAGCGAGCGCCGCTCGGAAATCCACTCAGTTCTAATTGAACAGCGATTGGAGCTTGTTGTCGCTGTTGTGGTGAAGCTCTTCGTTTATAATGAAAGCGCGGATAAACGGTGTCACCAAGAGCCTGTTTGTGCACCTTAGGCCAGACATGAATCCATCAGGAGGAGAGTGATGCCACAAACGGTTCCCCGGGAAGATCTCGAAGCAGCCGCTACACACACACACACACACACACACAGATACACGCGCGGAATTCTTTCCGTTTGGATGCTATTCAGCATCGAGAAAGATCCGGAAAATAATCTGCCAGTTCCTGTGGGAATTTAAAATTACATTCATGTGAAAGAGTTTATTTGAATGTTTGCTATCCATGTAACACTGTGACCAAATACATTTGGTTTTGTGATTTTTTAATCAATCGCAATTAACAGGATAGCTTCTGAAGATTATTCTTCCCCATCAGTAGGATATTTTCGTATCCAATATTGGATGCATAAAACCTTGTACCTCCAACGTAACGCTCTCATTTTCGAAGTCCCCCAAATATTCATTTATTCATTCATTCAGAATGGATTCAGATTCAACTTCAAACAAAGGATCACTGAATCAACGGTAGTCCTACGTCACCATTGCGGTTATACCATAGATATAACCCACTTTCTGTTTTTTTTTCACTTAAATTCTTTTTATTTCTTAATTTGGTTTACATTATAATAAAGTACTACATATCAAGTGATCAACCTAGGGTTCTACATCTTTAAGTTGTGAAAGTTAGCCTCAGCTAGATCCACTGTTTATACTCTAAGCAAAAATTCCCCTTCATTCTTCTACTTTTTCTTTGTTCACGAAGACTTGAAATCCTACGACTTCCCCTCCGTTGGTCGTCGATAAGTTGCTCGTTACTGACTGCTCTGTTCGGGAAAGCACACAAATGGACAGAACAAATGTATGGGAAAATGAAAACGCTAAAAGTTTTCATGATTTTTAACCATTTACATACCAGGGAATTCTAATGTATAGCATATTAAACAAATCTTACGGAATTTCCGATTCGTTTAGTATGCAAATCGCCAAAATCCTTTCGCGGCAAAATTAGTTATTAACGTTAACTTTATTTCATAAAAACGTGACCTATTTTCTGATTTGGCACCCTTAATGAAAGACATAGTTCTACGTCAAAAAATATATATAGATATTGAAAATATTTTTAATAAGGTATTAGTACCCTTTGAAATAATTGCGGAAAAGGTTTCTATTGCGCTGATGACTAAAAGTGAATTGATTGTGTGAATGAACCGACATTTCCTGTGGCGAAATGTCGAAAATGTTTTGAGTGATCTTTGAAACGCTGTAACTCTGTTATAAAATAATGCATTCGTCAAATTTTAAATCTATTTAATTTTATTCGATTGGCTTTGCTCAAGTTCAATCCTTGAAATTTTGTAATTTATTTTCGGATGCGGATTGCTCAACTGGATATTGTGCGTTTCCGTGTTGACAAACCAGATAGCAGATAGCCTTTAAGGTGAAGGTGGAAGCTAGCCACAAATGGCTGCCACAATGGCGCTCATTTCTTTCATCTCCCTCCCTCACCCTTCGCCCGAAAATCAATAATTTTGCGAAACAGTGTGGAGAAAATTATCATTTTCGCACACTTCCCATGAAGTAATATCAGCCAAACTCTAATCGATTACTCACAAGATATTAAATTTTCATCTGCTGTCGCACTGTATAGTGAACAACGTCGGAAAACTCGAGCAAGTGCTCTGAAAGTTAAATTTTCATTTTTCAATCTTCGACAATGGTTTTGTTTGTATTGGTGAAAGCATCGTTATTTTTTCGACACTGATGCCAGACAACATCATCGAAACATCTATCAAAACCACTCAATAAAATGTTATTCCTGAGTCATAGCGTTTCATATCATGAAAATCAATAGAATAAAATTGTGTATATATCAATACAATCATTATTTTTACGTTTAATGGGTCTATAATGTAAGTTTTAGCAACTTTAACATTGGGTAAGAAAATTGTATTGCAGAGCTCGGAACACTGCCACGGCTGCCTATGCTTTCAAAAACAATAAACGGAAAAGTACTACATTCAATCAAAATGTCTCGGCCAACGAAGAGAAGAGTTAAGGCTCTCCAACGTGAATATGTGAAAACAATACGACCAACGAAGGAAAATATGAAGGAATTATCAGCATGCGGAAGAACTTGTTAATATCAAAAGAGGCCCAATTCGCATGTGTTATAAATTTGCTCATGTTACGCTCGCGTATAATCAGTATTGTCAGTGTCAATGAAGCGCCACACAGTCTGATAAGTGAATTGATCTATTTACATGTGCTTCGCTATTCTCTCACAAACACTATTACCCCATTTTTACACGTGGGTTTACCTATACTACTACAATGGCTAGCTTCCACCTTCACCTTAAGATAATAGAAAAACAAAGTATTATAAGTATTTTAATTAGAGGCGAGTGAACTGCAAAGTTTGAAGCCTTTTAAAAACAAAGAACAAAGAACATACAAGTATTTCAAAATTAAACTCATATGGAATATTTGCTTTGTTTTACTACTCATTTTTCTGTAATAAAACACTACCCTTAGAAAAATCCTCGGTCGAAAACTACTAAATACATTTGGTAATGCAAAATTAGTAGAATGTACAAATTTGTTGTACATATTGTCAACAAACCCGCATCCCTACCAGAGATTAGTATATTTTACTCGATAACATTAGTAAGCTTGGATATTGTCATATCTGAAAATTGGTGAGAAAAGCGCGTATTAACCATTTTCATTGTTCCCATAAGGCAATACGGAGGTATAATAAGAATATAATTCTGATACGTGCATTTTCGGCGAGAAAATGTAGCCGATATTGGGCTTCCGAATCATGGTTCTGCTTGACATATGTGTTTATTAGTACGGTCAAAAATGACTATAGATTGGTAGTATTTACCAAAAAATTCGTTATATTTACTAAATATTTCTCTCATTATAATGAGCCACGGCAAACGTGGCAGGGTTCAGCAAGTAAAATTTGAAACAAAATAAACTTAAATGGAATTAAAATTTCATTCATGCGCAATTCAGTTATTTCCCGAATTATTCTAATAAAATCAACAAAAATGTCCACGTGGACAACAGGGGGAGGGATATGAAAATGTCCACGCTTGTCCACGGAGGGGGAGGGGGGAGTTTAAAATCGTGCTTTTTCTGTCCACGTGGTATGTGGACAGCCCCTAATTGTCTTTCAATATTCGATTAATCGAACGAATGTTTATTTCTTGAAATAATCACGTATCACGTTGTCATTCTGGTCGCGTGGTCCATAGGGTTGTCGATGTTAGATGGTGAAAAATGATAAAAAATGTTGGATAAAAAATGGGTGGGTTATATCTATGATATAACCGCAAGGTTCACGTGGGACTACCTTAGCTTAGCAATCACTTGTTTGTATTGATTCAATTAAATTAAATTTATTTGCTTTGTAAGTAAAAAGAAAGAACATGTAAGGTCAATTCATGCATTGTGATAGATTACGTTCTTCGTTACAAGTTAATTAAATGACAGTCCTTTTATGTTTGGTATGATGCCTAGGACAAAATATGTGAACAGAAGAATAATCAAAAGATTATTTTATTTTAATTTTCCCTCTGAAGTTTGCATCTATCAAGTGTACGTACTTCTCGACCGCGAATTTGCTTCAAACCTGAAAGTTCATTCGCTTCTAGTGTCTGCACGATTTTTGCAGGTTCCTAAGATTAGACGACCGTGTTAGGGAAACATATTGTAGTCTGCACATAGGCAAGCGAGTACAAAAGTACTTGCAGTTTGCATTTATTTGCAAAGCCGATTTCCCTAGAAACCTTGGATTTGAAATCTGTGTTAGGCAAACACATTTCAGTCGAAACAAAAATGCTGCCGACTTGCATGTATTTTGCAATGCCGATTTCCCCAGAAACACATTTCAGTCGGAAAAGAAATGCCCCCGACTTGCATGAATTTGCAGTGCCAATTTCCTTCAGGCACCTTGGTTTTGAAAACTCTGTTAGGGAACACATTTCGGTGGAACCAAAAACTCCCCCTACTTTCATGTGTTTGCGATGCCGATTTCTCCGAGTGTTTGCGATGCCGATTTCTCCAACGCTGCTTGGTTTTGAAGTCCGTGTTAGGGAACACATTTCGGTGAAAACAAAAGTCCCCTTACTTTCATGTATTTGCAATGTCGATTTCCCCAAGGCTGCTTAGTTTTGATGGCTGTGTTGGAGAAACCGTAAATCGGGCCAATCGAAACGAGACAGTTAAGGCGTTTAGATAACGCATAACATTTTACAGTTATTCAATTGTTTATCTAATGAAAAATAACATTTTATTAATTGCAAAAAACGCGTAGAAATATTCCCTATTAATTGATGCAAACATCTTTCCGATCCAGTCAGAAATGTTCGAGTTATAAGCATTCGAAATCTTTCATATTTTCCTTTATGTTCTGTGTTTAGGTTTCCATTTTACCACCCATATATTCCGGTTAGACGTAGTCCCACGTCAAAAAAATTATATAGTCTAATTCTTAGCCTAAAAATGCATTAATCTTTAGAAAGATTCCTTCTTTCATTAAATGCGATTACAGTGACAATTATTCGATGTATTCATATTTTGATTTCAAAGTATTCGATACAAAATTAATCGATTATAATTTCAGATATTCGATTATTTGAATTAATCGAACGATTAACCGACGTCTCTACGTGTGCTCTCATTCAATAAAGTATATTTCCCAAGTACAGTTCGTTCTATCGTTTAACCTAAAATTTAAAGTGTAAACTCGCGTGTTTTATTTCACCGGTTGTTTCCGCCAGTACTTCTTGCTATGCCGAACTTCACTTTTAGACGGAGAAAAAGTTAACCGGACAGCGTATAGAATTTCCTTCTTCCGAATTTAAATTTGCAGAAGTCCGTCAGACTACACTCTACGATGGTTTATTAACGAATGATGCTCTGTACAATACGTGCCCTATTTATATGATACACGCTCTAGTGAATTCTATTGTGGGTGGTATATTTGCTCAGGTTGTTCTAGAATGTTCGATATACACAATAGACCTTATATTATAGCAATAGAATTTTTCTGTCCCTGTCTTATACCTTTCTAGAAAAGTCAGTTTGTTCTCTGGTGAATTGTTATTGTTTGGATATCACCTTTTAAGGTAAGTTGATTGTTTGCAATAATACCTTTGATTTCCAATTTACTTTTCAGGTAATTGTGTTCCATTTGGAGCTCTTGGACAATAACTGAGGTAAGTAACAATTCATTTAAATAACTAATCCTTATTGTTTTTTTCAGATGAGCTGTGTTTTTGTGTTTAGTTTAGTGTTTTAAATTATAGTTCAAGTGTAATTATTTTGTAGAATGGAGTGAATAAAGTGTGAAAGAATAAATTGTGTTTTTATTCTTTTTTTTTTGAGTTCTTCCTTGGCTCTCGCCGAAACACCGTGATCAATCCGAAACTGGTTCCCTGGTCCGCTGAATGTGATTCGGCGACTAATTTTTAGCCAAGACACCCACATATTAACACACCCGAAAGACTCATGCTTTCGGTTTTTTTTTTGAGTTTTTCTTTTTGAATTTTTTTTTACCCAAATAGCAAAGTCTTTCGGTGGAGGTTTTTTTGGTCTTGCAACCACAAAAACCCGGCAAGCGACTTGACTTGAACTGCGCTCGGGCTGTTAAAGGTGAAATTTCTGAAATTTCAGAAGCTGCCAAAATGTCAATTGGGCCCTTGTGATTTGAAAAAAATAGCATTTAGTCCCCTAAAATGAAAATTTTTATTAGTTCGATTATTTTTGCCTTGAATAACAATACATCCTCTATGTAGTGGATTATTGAGCTTGAGCTTGAGCTTGGGTAGACTGTACACTTCGTAGTTGCTCTTCGTGATTGATCTGAACCAGCGAAATTGCACAAAGAACACACTGAATGACGCTTGGGACTAGCAAATTATTCTAAATGTGCAAGTTTCGGTGATTTGAGCTTTAAATAGTCAATAAAGACGCCGGCCACGTCCTTACAGTCACCAGGAGAATGGAAGGAATGTTAGTATAAAAAATTGAATAGTTCGCTCATGAATGTTTGAATATAAGATCGATGTAAGTACAAGAGAAATTGGCATGACTAGCGAGATTATTAACTTCGTTAATAATTACGCAGTTCCGAGGCTGAAGAATTCCGGGCTGGACATTGGCCGTGGAAGAGGCAAAAGCGGACTAGATTTTACATGATGGTTTCAATGGGTACTGGCTGTGATAATCCGAAAAACAACAGCATTCAACACTATCAATTGCTCAAAAACCGATAGCTATTTATTCTTCATGTAGTAATCAAACACACTCGAACTGTCATTCCCACTACACATTAAATCTGGGATACCACACTGGCGTGATTTACGGAAGAAGGATCAGTATTTTTCAACCAGGAATTTTGGTGGAGGCTCGTGTATGGTTTGGGCGGAATTCTGTGCAACCGGAAAGCTCACGATAGCTTTCACATCATTCAAGGATTACATACATGTTCTGGAATCATATCGTCACAAAAAATTTATATTCCAGCTACTATTCATACTGGCAAGGAAACTAAACAATGGATTATGGACCCGAAACTTAATTTTTTGGACTGGTGGGCTCGCTCTCCAGACTTGAATCCTGTTGACCAGTGTCTCCGGGGACCCGAATCTGGCGGAAATGTCACGGAGAATGCGAATTGTCGCTGCAGAAGTGATGTCTTTTGTTCTGACCACCTCCGGCCATTTGGTGTAGGCGTCCACTAGGATCAGAAAGTACCACCCATCCATAGGACCGGCGTAGTCGAGATGAAGTCGTTGCCAGGGTTTCTCCGGGACTGGCCACGACTCGAGGTTGGTTTTACGATCCGTTTTCGCCACACTCGAACATTCGTTGCACGTTTGCACCAGCCTTTCGATGTCCTTATCGATATGGGGCCAGTAGACGTACTGTCGAGCAAGGGACCGCATACGCTCGATACCGGGATAACCTTTGTGCAGCTCCACGAGAACCTTCTTTCGGAGAACGGATGGTAACACCAAACGTTCGCCGTACATCAAGCAGCCAGCGGTGATGGAGAAGGACTCGCGACGCTGGAAGAACTCTTGAATGTGCGGATCTGTGATGCTTGTTTTCTTGGTAGGCCACGTGGTGTTGACGTGCTTGATCACCTGTTGCAGGGTTTCATCTATGCGGGTTTTGGCTTGAACGGTCTTGAATGAAACTGGTAGGGCTTCCAGGGATTGTTTCATGATGCTGCGGATGGTGCTCTCGAACTCGATGTTGGCTATAACATAGTCCTCTTCCGGACGAACATGGCGATTGATAAGGCGGGACAGGATGTCCGCGTGTCCGAAAGCATCTGTCGACACGTAGTGTATGTCGAAATCGTAGAGAAGCAGTGTCAACGCCCATCTCTGGAGCCGGTTGGCGGTGTACGTGGGGATGCCCTTTTTCGACCCGAATATGGCGAGTAAAGGCTTGTGGTCGGTCTCGAGCACGAAACGCCGTTCGAATATCATCCGGTGGAATTTGGTCACGGCAAATATTAAAGCCAAGCCCTCCTTTTTGATCTGGCTGTAATTACTCTCCGCTGCTGTCAAACTGCGCGAAGCGTGGCAAATGGCTTTCACGGTGCCATCCGGAAATTTGTGTGCGATCCGGGCACCCAGACCAACGGAGGAAGCATCTGCCGACACAACTAATTCAAGTTTCGGGTTGTAGTGCGTCAACAGAAGCGGTGACTGACGAATTTCTCGAAAACGGTCGAACGACTTCTGGCAAGCTGGTGACCATTCGAACTTTTCTCCTGCCTTCAGCAACTGATCCATGGGATGTCGAAGGGAGCGCATCTCTGGAACGTACTTGCCATAGTAGTTTACTGCGCCAAGGTATGCGCGCAACGCGGTGACGTCGTGCGAAGCTGGAATGTTGACAATCGGAGCAATCCTGTCCGGATCTGGACGAATTCCATCGCCATCGAGGATCTGTCCGAGATATTTCATTGTTGCCGCATGTGAAAGCTGCATTTCTCTATGCGGACAGTGAAGCCGAATGCTTGCAGTCGTTGCAACACAAGAAAAAGGTTGCGCCGATGTTCCTCTTCCGTTCGACCTCCCACTACGATGTCATCCAAATAACCTACGGTACACGGTAAACCAGCGAGCATCGTGTCCATCAGCTGTTGGAATGCGCCTGGGGCAGATTTGATGCCGGGCGACAAGCGGGTGAATTGAAAGAGGCCTTTGTGGGTGTTTATGGTGAGCAGCGGTTGACTCTCCGGATCGACCTCGACCTGTAAGTAGGCATCAGAAAGGTCGATGTGGCTAAACACCCGACATCCGGACATTTTGGCGAATATATCTTCGGGTAGCGGTAGAGGGTACTGATTCGGCTCGAGTACGGTGTTCAAGCCAGTCGAAAAATCAGCACAAATCCGGACGGTGCCATTGGGTTTCCGGACCACTACGATTGGTGCTGCCCATTCAGCGAAATCCACCTTCTTCAAAATGCCCAGATTCTCTAAGCGACAAATCTCGTCCTCTACCACACCTTCCATGCAGTACGCTACCGGACGCTTCGGCTTGAAAACTGGTTTCGGATCGCCTTTCAGGACCAGCTTGACGGGAGCCTTCTTGCAGAGGCCCATCTCGTTAGTGAAACCTTCGGGGAACTGAGCTTGGAGGGTAGCCAGCGACTGATTTGGTTGAGCGCTGACCTGGTTGCAGAACGATGTGATTGGCTGGTTCCACAACCCAAACAAATCCATCCAGTCAATTCCTAGAATGTCGAGACTGACGTTAGGAGCGGCGACGAAACACTTACCCCCTTTTGTGACTCCATTGAGGGAAATGTTACACCACATCTCGGCAACAAGATCGAGTGGCTCTCCGGAAGCTGTTCGCGCGGTACAAACCGTTGGTTTCGTGTGGGGACGACCGAGTTTGATCCACGATCGGTGCGAAATTATCGAAATATCGGACCCTGTGTCCAATTGAAAGCGAAGGGGTACGTTGTTGACCTGAAGCTTGAAGAATTTCCGACCCTGGATGATGTTTCGGATCGTCACCGTCTTTGTCGATGGTTGCTTCTTCTTCTTCCTAGGTGTCGTGTTTCAGGTTGATGAGGCTGTTACACTTATCCACGACTTGCTGTAGCGTCAGATTGACGTTCTCGTTCAGCTTGTTGATGAGATGCATTCTAACTTCGGCATCTTGATTTGACTTCAGACCACAGACGTAAATAAGGCATTTGAACTGCTCTTCAGTTAATTCCGGAAGTTTGGAATCAACACATGCCTTGTTCACCTTGCACGAGTATGCCAGGTATGAGCTGGAGACAGTTGAATCGTCGGCAGAAGATGGAAACTGTCGCTCCGAATAGTGACTTTAACCTATCGACGGTCTCTGTGAACGTAAATTCACGAGCGAGCCTCGGCAGAATGAAGCTATTGTAGCGCTCGTGGTCGGGTGGGCTAAGCTTTCGCAGGAGCAATCGCACTTTCGCTGCGTCATCGAGCTTCCGGGCATCCTTGTCAAAAAGGTCGACATACCTGGAAAACCATGCGTCGAACGTGTGTCCATTGTCTTTGTCATACACGAACTCCGCCATGTTGCTCGAAAGCGAGTCCAGCACCCTTTCGTCGTAGGAAAGATTGCGGATGGCAAGCTGCGTGGCGCTTTGTTGCTGGAGAATTTGCGTCATTAGCAGCTGCTGGTTGGAAAGAATTTGCAGTTCCTGGATGTTTGGTGGTTGCTGCTGCTGCGGCTGCTGCTGCTGTAGATGATGGGCATTGTTCTCTTGACCACGTTTTTCGCGAGTACTTTTTCCGGACTATCACGCACGATTTCTCCTCGAAAACTTCCACCTCCTCGTCGCCAACTGTTGTGTTTCGGCGTTGGAGTGAAACGCGTAATTCACAAACAACAAATTAAAAGAAGTTTATTAAACATTGATAACGAATAAAACTATGTGTACCTGGTGCTATTGCAAACTCGTGACTAACAATGAAGAAGATGACGGTTGTCTTGCCGCCGACCCATCCGTCGTGGCATCTGTCAAACCTGACTACTGTCAGTTGACGAGCCGTTGTGGTATAATCGGTGGGGGGGCTACCCAACACTTATCAATTTTGAAATGGTCTTATAGCAATTGGACAACTGAAATAAGCATATTTTAGCACAATAATAAATAAACAAACAACTCTTTTGAACGAAATTGACGTTAAATAGACTTTATTCTACGCATTCAACAATGTATGAATGTATCTTGCTGAAATTCTAACAGTTTGTGTTGCAACGAACTTCAATCAGAGTGGTTTTATAGAAGTTGGACAGAGTGTATATATGATGCTAAAGCTGACACCAATACCAATACACAGGAAGCACATGGTGCGCACCTACACAACGATGAAAAGTTGTATTCGAACTTATTGAACACCCTGTACAACTGATTGACACATGGTTCAATATGTCTGCATATGCCATAGAGCCATATCGCCATGGTTAATAGCATATGGTCCGCTCTGGTTGCACACTATGAGGAGTTTTCGTTGATCAATCATAATAATTTCAATTCGTTATTCCTGCTGTATGCGCGCAGAAATACAAACATCACTTTTGTGATTCTGAGCTCTAATGTAGGTGTCGCATGAGCTGATGCAGTGTCGCGTAGAGTCGTCAATTGAGATAAAGCTGGAATTTCGGATACATACATCTTACGTCAAGCACTTATTCTTCGAAACAATATATTTCACTCCACTTTTAACAGTAACAACACGTTGCGGACCTACAACCAATAACAGTGTCCCCCATCACTGATACAGCTTGTTATAGGGAACCTTGTTGAAAACATTCGCTATCACATTCTTGAAGATCAACGCAAACGCATCGGTGATCGCCGGTTTCAGTTCCTTCAGGATGTCCTGCCAGTTTTCGTTCAAGAACAGATTCATGTTGTCCCCGAGGGCTTTGTCACCGTTGAACAGGTTCGAGAAATGCATAATGAAGCGGGTGGTATCGAAGTTTACCTTCAACTTGTCGACCTGGTAAAACTTTTTGCCCGATCGGTCTACCAGCTTGCCGGTCCACTTCAGCTGGATGTCACAATTTTCTGTTGGTGGTAAAAATATATTGACGATTAATTTCTTCGGTTATTATTTCGAATTGGCTATACCCATGGTCATGTTGCTTTTGCCATCGCCTTGAATTGGTAGGATAAGAACTTTTCCTTTGATCTTATATCCTCCCACGAGGGACGCAACAGGGACCAAGAATTGTAGATCCATTTTGGTGGGATCGGCAGTAAATCCGCTAGGAATGAAATAGATTCATAATCCAAAACATAGCTTGTTACGATCATTTACTTACCTGGCCTTTTTGATTGTACTTTTCGATAGTCCCGTAAGATCGACATTCTTGAAGTTGAGGACGATGTTGATAGGTCCTTCTCCGCCCTGTACAATATCCATTTTTTCGATCTTGAGCGGATCCAGCGCAACAAGATTCACCTCGGGGATGCCCGGAAAATGCTTGGAGAAGGTGTCCGCAATCCGTTCGAGCAGACACTTGTCGTCTCCTTGCTTGCAAAGTGAATAGCTGGCAGCTGTGTAGTAAAATACGGTAAAATAGTGGGATATTAATATAAGGATGATAATGTCGGATGAATGAAAATGATCACGAACGCTGAGAAGATGTTTCTGAGTTCTCTATTTATCAAGTCGATATCGATTCTGTTCCACTCTTTCACGATTTTTGACGTAGGACAAAGCTTTTGGTTTCTTTCCATTCAAACTATAATCAAGCCGTTTTATTTGGCAACAAAACCTCAACTAAATACTAATGAAAATTACATAAATGTGTCGTCTAGTTGTCGTTGGCCTTCTAAAAAAATATATTAAAGACGATTTTATGCAGCATTATGCCAGAATGAGGCAGAAAATAAATAGGATTTGGGCGGTTTTGCAGACGACACAAATAATTTTGCGTTTTCGAAGAGATATTCATTCAGCGTTACGGAACCGTTTGGTACATCACGCCACTCGGGTCCGCCAACCTACGGTCGACAACGTGGAGCGTGCAGCGTCAGCAGTATGCAGGCATAAGAGGGCCGCGAGCGCATGGCTCGCCCTCTTTTTCGCTGTGCAGTTCTTGTGGAGCACCGGTGGTGCCGTGTGATTAGTGATAAGTGAATAAATTGTTGAAAGTAGTTAGTTTTTAAAAGTGTTTGCATATCACGATTCCCATAAGTGGTGTCAGAAGTGGGATCGTGAGGTGTTAAAATAGTGGAAGATCCCGCCGCACGAGTAACCAGCCGTCGAAGGATCACCCGGATGCTGCAAACACAACCGTAAGTGAATTACTTTTCAACATCTAAAACTCTATTATCAATCATGCCGGAAACAAGAGCCAGTGAACTTGAAGCACTCAAAACAGAGCTCGAACAGCTCCGAGCATTGGTAGTGGCCAGGGAGGGCAACAAATATGCCATCCCCGACCCTATTAAAAATATGTCGGAATTTTCCGGAAATAAAAAGGAATTGGCAAGTTGGCTCAAGGAAGTCAACGAGCTTTACGAAATGTTTAAAATAAAAGGCGAGAACGGGCAACCCGACTCGCTTAGCTCGATATATTTGCGGGCAATAAAAAATAAAATCAAAGGGGACGCTCGCGTGATATTATGCGCAAATGGTGATCCCGATACCATTCACGGTATCAAATCGGTTCTCATCGAACAATATGGGGACCAGAAGGACTTCGCCACTAATTTGTCGGCGATGTTCCATTTGAAGAAAGGAGATAAGAATCATTTGAGATTCTTTAATGAAATCAAAGAAATTAACACTAGGCTAAAAGCCAATCTATCCTCGAACCCGTTATCGGCTCGAGAGGTAGTTGATGTGATAACAATCACACGATATTTGGACAACATCGGAGAGCCCCTGGCCTCCATTATCAGGCAATCGAAACCAAAATCTTTAGAAGAGGCATACCAGGCTGTATGCACTAATCAAAACGCGGAAAGTAGAACGAAACCCGCAAAACAAATTTTCAAACAGCACAGTAACCCTAGTAGCAGTGGTTCTGGTGGCTATAATAATAACAACAACAGCAACAGCTCTTACAGAGCATATGCCAAAGAAACGAACGCAAAAACTGCATTCAAACGACCGATTCAGCAATTTAAACCGCGCGTGGAACATAACACCAACGAGGTTGACGTGGATAGTGATGATGATGATGACGATGATGACAATAACGCGACCGAGTGCGAAGTGCAAAATACACGCGAAGTAAATTTTCACAGAGGAGAGGAAGACCAGACAATAACTTGAACAATTTCATTCCTTACATTCGCTACCGATCTAACAAGGGAATCTTAAAATTCTTGATAGACACAGGTGCGAACAAATCGTATATGAATCCAGAACATGTGGCAAACGCAAAAGTGACTGATCAGCCAGCCATCGTCACGAACAAAAATGGAAAATTTATTTTGGATAAAGTGGTGCACGCGAATCTTTTTCCGAAAGATGTCAACAGAGCACTACCATTTCATGTGTTTAAATTTCATAAATTTTTTGACGGGCTCATAGGGTACGAAAACTTAGCAGCCTTGAAAGCCGTGATCAATACAGATAAACACGAGTTGATTATTGGGAAATCTACGTACCAATTTTACCGGTATTTCCCTTCTTCCATGAATTTTCACGAAAATTTCGAAACTTTCATGAAGATTCCAACTTTACAAGATGGAACGTTTCTAATCGAAGATGAGCTTAACATTACTGCAAATGTTTCAGTCCAACCGGGACTTTACTTGGCAAAGAATAATAGTGCGATGGTTCATGTACATTCAAAAGGCCTACCGAAGCCTATATTGTCGAAACCATTCGAAAATAAAGACTTTCTTATAAAAACCGATAATCCAAAAGAGAATTTGAATTTCCCTGCGGATCATCTAAATAAAGGGGAGGTCAAACTTCTTGCAAAGACCTTACAGCCATTCAAAAGCATCTTCTTCCAGGAAGGTCAAAAACTTGCCTTTACACATCAAGTAAAGCATAGAATAGAGACCACCGATAACAAGCCAATACACCAAAAGACATATAAATATCCGTACCATCTAAGAGAAATAGTGAGTGAACAAATCCAAAAGATGTTGGATACAGGCATTATTAGAGAGTCTTCATCTGCCTGGACTTCTCCTATTTGGGTCGTACCTAAGAAGGTCGACAACTCAGGTGCGAAAAAGTACCGCATAGTGGTAGATTACAGAAAATTAAATAAAATCACACCGTCTGATCGGTATCCAATACCGGAAATCAGCGAAATTTTGGATCGTCTAGGAAATGCGCAGTATTTCTCTGTGCTCGACCTGGCCAGCGGGTTCCACCAAATAGAGGTAGACCCAGCTGACATCCCAAAAACGGCGTTTAACGTCGATCATGGGAAATACGAATTTGTGCGGATGCCGTTCGGATTGAAGAATGCGCCCGCAACATTCCAACGCCTGATGGATTCGGTATTACGGAAACATTTAGGTATTAGATGTTTCGTCTATATGGACGACATCATAATTTTTTCCAGCTCTTTGGAAGAGCACATGAAAGACATTCAAAAGGTTTTAAAAACTCTAAAGGAAGCAAACCTTAGAGTTCAGTGTGACAAGTCGGAATTCCTTCGTAAAGAAGTTGAATTCCTCGGTCACGTGGTTACTACGGAAGGGGTTAAACCTAATCCCAAGAAGGTTGAAGCAGTGAAAAACTGGCCTCTTCCGAAAACCCCGAAGGAACTAAAATCCTTCCTTGGAACAATTTCATACTATAGAAGATTCATTCCCGACTTTGCTAAAATCGCAAAGCCGATGACAAGTGTGCTTCGTGGAAAAACCAAATCCATAGAAATTACTCCGGAATATGAAAAAGCCTTTACTGAATTGAAAAATATAATGAGTTCGGATCTCTTATTGCACTACCCCAATTTTGACGAGCCGTTCGTTTTGACTACGGACGCGTCAAACTTTGCGATCGGGGCGGTCCTCACACAGATAGCGAATGGAGGTGAAAAACCCATTGCCTATCTATCAAGAACATTGACAAAGGCGGAAGAGAAATATTCTGCCACCGCCAAGGAACTGTTAGCTATCTATTTTGCAGCTAAAAAGTTCCGGCCATATCTGTATGGTAGGCAGTTTACCATATACACAGATCATGAGCCTCTTACTAAGGAAATCAAGTTAACAGATGCTACAGGACGAGTGACTCGCCAACGGCTATACCTGGAGCAATTCGATTTCCAGTTGGTTTACAAAAAAGGAAAACAAAATGTAGTGGCCGATGGTTTATCCCGGATACCACGAGCTGACGAATCTGAACTAAATATTCAAACCGTTTTGCAAAACGAGCTTTATGAAAATGACCCGATATATGGACCAGAAATAATTAACAAGTTTAGGAATCAGCTGATAATTAATGTGTCAAACGATCCTAGAAAATCGGCTCACATATTTTATTCTATATTTTCAGGTTACAGCAGGCATACTTTCAACCGTGGAGAATATTCCGAAGATGAAATCCGAAACATTCTTAAAAGTTATCTTTCCCCGACCATATCCAATGGTATATTCGCTCCCCTAGAGATTGCACAATTGTGTTCTAAAATAATGAAAGATCAATTCAAAGGCATGAAAGTACAATTTTGCAATCTAAAACTCCCTGATCTTATTTCTAAAACTGATCAAGAGGAATTTATTCGTAAGAGCCATAATTTTAACCACAGAAGTTGGAAGCTCACATACGAGGAGATTCGTCAGTCAGTTTTCTTCCCCGATATGATTACGAAGATCAAATCATTCGCAAAAAATTGTGAGGACTGCAAGTTCGCGAAATACGAACGACGTCCCTTCAAAATTCCAATAACTCGAAGAGCATATGACAAACCATTAGAGAACATTTTCATTGACGTATACGTCAAGGAGGGTGAAAAATTCCTTACCCTTGTTGACGCATTTTCCAAATTTGCCCAAATTTTCAAAATCCAGAATGAAACGGCGGATGAGTTGATCGAAGTAATTACAAAATACTTTAAAATTTTCGGCCTACCAAAAACTATAACATGTGATCAAGCCACATCTTTCAGAAGCTCAAAATTCAAAACCTTTCTCCAAAATCAAAATATTGATATACACTTTGCCAGTACTAGTAACAGCAATGGCATTGTCGAGAGATACCACAACACGCTTTTAGAAATGTACATGTCAAACAGGAGAAAACTTGAAGAACTAACCTTATACGAAGGGCTCTCCATAGTAACTGCCCTATATAACGATACCAAACATTCAACTACGAAATTAAGACCTAGGGATATAATTTTTGGAAATTCTCATTCATTGAACCCGGAGGATATAAATACACAGAAAGCAAAAATAATACTAACTGCCAGGGAAAATATTGCGTTAGAAGCGAGGACACACAATCAGAAAAATGAAAGTCAAAACAATAAAGAATATGAAAACCTCACCATCAGTGAAGCTTTAGTTAAAGGGAAAGGAAAGCCGACCCCTTACACCAATAGATTTAGGCCAATTAAAATCCAAAGTCAAACCAGCAAAACTGTAACAGATGAAAAGGCTATCAAAATTCACAAATTAGATATGAAAAGAGCTAACTAAAACAACACTTTATATTTTCTTGCAGAATACTGTGGCTCCTTACGCTGGTAGGGATGGCCACTTCAGACTTGAGAATTCATACCCTGGATCAGAGTCCGATCATTATAGTTCCGTTAGGACCCGCTAAAATAAGCACTAGTTCTCTGCGAATTGTGCACCCCATAAACTTGACCTCAATTGGAACAATTGTAGAAAACTTTAACGCCGTTTCTATGGAGAGATTGTCGAATCAAACGCTTTTTAAGTCAATAGTTAAAGCAAAATTAGACAAAATAAACTTGAGTTACAACCGAATAAAACCACTACGTAGGAGAAAACGATGGGAATCTCTCGGAAAGGCCTGGAAATACGTATCGGGAAGCCCTGATGCAGACGACCTTAAGATTATAAATTCGTCATTAAATTCATTAATTAGCGAGAATAACAAGCAAATAAGAATCAATAGTGCTTTCGATTCACGAATGAGCAACATTACAAAAGCAATTAACGTCATACTGGAAAATGAGGAAAATGTAATACATTCCTTAGAGGGCTTTGATGTATTAGAATTAATATTCAAAATTGATGAGCTATTATACTACTTAGACATAATCGAAGAGGCGATCACACTAGCGAGACGGAGTATCCCAAGCAGCCGCATCATTCACCTCGACGAATTGGAAACCATTCATCATTCCCTCATTAATGACGGTTTCGGGCTTAACTCGGTCGATAGCATACTTAGTACTGCCAATGCCTACGCAGTATTAAACAACGAAATTTTCATGTACATACTGAAGATACCCAGGATCAAAAATGTACAGTACACCCTCAACTTCATTGAACCAGTCATTGTAGATCACCACAGAGTCCACCTACAAACACAGTTTTATTTGAAAGGACAGAAATCATTCATGTTAAAAAGCGCTTGTTCCAAAGCCAACGCCATGTTTATATGTTCCTCAACGGATCTAGAACCTTTGACGGGTTGTATGCAACAATTGGTCTCCGGAAATACAGCAGAGTGTCCCATAGAACGCACCTACGGAAACAAAACTATTCGGAAAATCAATGATGGCAATATAGTCGTCAATGCAATCAATGTAACACTTTCGTCAAACTGTTCAGTCACCCAACGCACTCTACAGGGGTCGTTCCTAATCCAATACTCAAACTGTACACTGAAATTGGATGACGAGGAATATGTCAACACAAACATGGAGTTTAACCACATTCCGTTGGAACATTTACAGGAGTTACATATGGAACAGCGTAACCATATCACACACCTTAACCTGACAGCCGAAAACCTCCATTGGAAACTTCATTTCCTGGGATGGATAGCATCCGTAATCTCATCAACTTTACTAATCTGCATACTGGGTTCATCCATAATCATCGTTTTGAAATTCGCCGCCTGGAAGACACTCCTTACCAACAGCAAACCAGAAGTCATCGAACAGGATACCATCGCATCAACCGAGGCCCATCCCGAGTCCAGAGAGGTACCGCTGATACTTCAGCAGTAGACGAAAGCCGAGGACGTCTTTCAGCTAAGGGGGAAGCCGTTACGGAACCGTTTGGTACATCACGCCACTCGGGTCCGCCAACCTACGGTCGACAACGTGGAGCGTGCAGCGTCAGCAGTATGCAGGCATAAGAGGGCCGCGAGCGCATGGCTCGCCCTCTTTTTCGCTGTGCAGTTCTTGTGGAGCACCGGTGGTGCCGTGTGATTAGTGATAAGTGAATAAATTGTTGAAAGTAGTTAGTTTTTAAAAGTGTTTGCATATCACGATTCCCATAAGTCAGTATTGTTAGTTATAAACGAATAAGGAATTGATGTACAATTCAATTGAAGACCGTACACGAAAAAATGCAACAGTCAAAAATTATCACCAAAAAATCATTTTAAGTTGGATATTTTGAAAATTTTTCAGAGAATAAATACACCCATATTAGCTATGTCTTTGCAAAATTGCATTACTCAACCTCCTCTCTTTGACTAAATGTCCGTACCTTGAATTTAACGTTACCCATCAAATCCTGTGCAACACTTGCGCCATTTTTCTTACATACTTTCATCCACTCCAAATCCTGGTTGTTTTCGAAGACTTTCTCCACTTGTGGTACAGCTTCCTGGCGCGGGATTTGGCTACCGTAGACTGTTTATCGGTTCAGTTAGGCACCTTCCTTACCTCGAAGACAAGAAGTCCGGTCCGCTTCAATGTCTGCTGGACGAACCAGACGGAAGAATTGACCTTCTTGGCTACGTCTCGACTTCCTTGACTTCATGGGGTAGACTTTCCGAGATCTCGCACAGCACGCAAAAGGGATAGTGTGCTTTGCGTTATCCAGTCTCGCATCTCACAAAGTCATTGGGAGCTGTCTGCAACAAATGAGCGAGGCAGAAGGCAACCGAGCGAGCAGACTTCCAGTGCGTGATCAAATCTCGAGAGACGAGTATCGAAAACTTCCTCACAACTCTTCCATGTGCAAGCAATGAGACCGGGCTTTAGCATGCGAGCTTGGGATTGGCTCCTTCCCTTCTCTTACGTAAAATTTTGTGATGCGTTCAGGATCGCCTCGTCGCGTTTCGACGCGAACGATGCACATGTGTTGTGTACACGAAGAGATGTTCGTGCATAAGTGCTCACGAGACTTTCTCGTGTAACTGTCTCAAAGTGACATTTCGTTAGGCCTTCTGAGATCTCGCACAGCACGTGAGAGAGACAATATGCTTTGCCCTATTCAGCCTCGTATCTCACACAATCATTGCGAACTGTGTGCAACAAATGAATTAATTGATTCGATGACTTTAGCAGCGATATATATGTGAAACAGTTCTTCATCACTAATTGTTCTACGTGCCATATTACGAAGATTAAAATTTCACACTAGAAGCACAACTTTCCCCGACAGCATCAAATGTCACTTTGAGGCAGGTACACGAGAAAGTCTCGCGAGCACCAATACATGTGCATCGCTCATGTTGAGCTGCAACGAGGTATTCTTGAGCGCATCTCAATATTTTACGAACGAGAAGAGAAGAAGCCGAACCCAGGCTCGTGTGCTAAAGCCCGATCTCATCGCTTGCACATGGAAGGGTTGTGAGGAAGAGAAAATCGATACTCATCTCTCGAAAATAAAGCGCGCGCACAGGAAGTCTGTCACGGGGTCTGTTGTCTTCGCTATTCTTTCTTTGCCAGCTCACCGCTAGGTCGTCTGGGTCTCCTTGAATGATTTTATCCCACACGGGACACGGCTGAATGGTCGATTATCAACTGTTTCGCGATTCACCTGTGGAACTGAACTGGATTTTCTACTATCGCGCCCATAATTTTTTGTCGAAGCACTTCTTGTTTGGAATCCATCTTGATAACCACTTGACAGATTGTGATGCAATTGTGCACATGTAAACATTACACTCTAAACAAATTTAACAAAAAAATCCCATTAATTTTTATCTATAAAATAACAAGTTATACATAAAAGAATGTGTTGCATTTTTCCGAGTACAATCTCTATCATGTTGACAACCGTAAATGACTTTTGAAACAAATAGGGTGGAAAGAGTAGGAAGATGCCTCGCATGTATTGATCCAATTGCTGATACTGGTACTTCAAAACACGTTAAATGTTAAGTTTTTGCATATAGCTTTTGCATTAATTGCGACGCACACGCTTTTGTTTCACTGATTGTTAATGTCTTCCTCTATTCAAAATATTTTCAGAGTGTCTGCTGACAAAGCCCTCGCTAAGATTCATCGTAATTACAGTAAAAAAAAACAGTATATTTACATACTAATGTAGCGCATTGAAGTATCAGATGCCTCATTTATCGCCCATCACAGAATAATCATTGTCTGGTACTCCTACATTGTCTAGCGCGAGACTCATAAACTGTGTGATGATTATAGCATTCAACCGATCATCATCTGGGTAACGAGCTATTACAATACAATTCACTAGACGAAAAATATGTATCCCACGGTGCGTGTGAATAAACTATCTTCCGCGAAACAAAAATCATTCTGAATTATACGGATTTTGAAATAACAACTGTCTTGATATTAAAGCCCCAACATATCAATTTTCTCTGTCTCGAAATATCGATTCAAGTCAGTGCGTCATTCCGATGATGAGTTACATATACCCTCGATGATGCCGAGTATGATAATTAACACATGATTGATTTGATTGGAAAAATACCGGAAAATTATCGGCTATATTGTGCGAGATTAAAAGCCCATTTGTGATGATGTGTGGGGAGGATGCCAACGTTTGACTTCCCTCCCATCACGTTCAGGTTTGAATGGCAGCAGAAAACAATTTAGAATGAATATAAATTAATTATCGAAGGGCTTGTTAGGAGACGTTTGCGAGCCGATCGATTGATCGATTGAGGATTGTATTGTACGACGAGTTAAATAATTCTAACATATCCTATCGACATTGGGGATGCTTCATATTAATTATTTACCTTCTTCTTCTTCAATGGCACTAACGTTCCTAGAGGAACTTCGCCGTCTCAACGTAGTATTAGTTGCGTCATTATTATTAGTACTTAGTTGAGATTTCTAGGCCAAATAACACGCCTTGAATGCATTCTGAGTGGCAAGCTCTAGAATACGCGTGATCACAGTGCAAGTCGGAGAAAATTTCTTTGACGAAAAATTCCCCCGACCAGAACGGGAATCGAACCCGAACACCCGGCATGTTAGTTATGACGCTAACCACTCGGCCAAGGGAGCACAATTAATAATAATTAATTTATACTGTACCTTAGAATTAGCGCTTCAATTACAGTTACATTTACAAATTACAAATTATCATTGCAGTTTGAAATCATAGCAATTTCCACAGTTACGATTGATATGGGTACGGTTGAATGTACGATCGAGATTAAACTGACCAGACGTCCCGCGTTACGCGGGACAGTCCTGCATTTCATTAGGATGTCCCGCGTAAGATTACGTCCCGCGAAACGTCCCACATTTGGCAAAAGTAACGAAAATGTCCCGCGATATCAATATATTTCAATATTACAATTTGATCATGTTGATTTTATTAAATGGATGAACCACAAAAAAAAACTTTTATTTGACAGACTGTTCAAGAGATCTTCCAATGCATCCAAAGATTAATACGTTGAGCTGGTTTCATCGCACCGACAGTGGACTTTTTGTTTAGAGAGATGGAAAATGGAATCACATGGAAGTTGGTCGGAACCTCAACTATGGCCGATGAGTAGTTGTATGTCAGCGTGTTCTTTTACCTTTTCGTGGCTTTGGTGGTCGGCTGTCTCTCCATTCTGGCCATTCACCCAAAAGTTTTCTATCGGTCGCTGCTGGGGGATGTTGGGAAGGTTGGCGGTTTATCTCCAGCCGATCCATCCTCCAGTGATCTTTTGGCATTATGGGCTAATCCCATGTTCGACCACATCACCAGCAACTTCCTGCAAGCACTTCGTACTGTATATCTCCCAGCTTACCACATGACTCGAAAGAAGAGCGGCTTGGACATTTCCTTCTCGTTTGTCAGAGAATGATCTTCTCGGAGAACTTGATGTGGGTGATATATTCGTCGCCATCACTTATCTGGGGAACGTAAAGTATCCGGTCCCTTGCATTCATTGAATTCTAGCATCAAGTACGTTTTGTCTTTCATTATGAGTACGAAAAGAAGTTTTTCACTTCTTTAACCGGAAAGAAGTTTTTCACCGGTACCTCAAGCTACTCCTTCTGGATGATTGCCTGCTTCTCAGATGTGGTCGGTTACGTCTGACGCTTTCGCAAAAAAATGTCCATTTTGGCCAGATTCTCCTTCGTCATTTGACCGGTTGTTTCGATCTCCCGGCTTAAGGAGCGGCAGAGAGTCATTTAAGGAAAATTTGTTCCATTAAATTATCTTTTGTAGTTTTTTTTCATCGCCATCCGAAATTAGTCCATTTTTCCAATGCATACGTTAACACTAAAATCGTGGAAAAGTGGATTGGAATTTTCGAGCATTCCATTCGATAATTGGAAAAAAAATTGTAGAATTTGAATCGTGCTTGCCAGACCTAAATGCTCTGACCGAGTGAGAGATTTTCAGGCGTAAACAAAATCTAAACCACCGAAAAATAACTACTGAGTGATTACAGGTCAGGTTTAATTGCTAGGACATATGATATGAGTTTCACGAATAAATGAGACTCTCTAAACTATGGTTTATGTTCACATAACGTATATACATAACGTTTTGTTTTTTGTGTCCCGCGTTAGACCTCTGACCATCTGGTCACTTTTATCGAGATCGAGTGATTAGTGTACGTATTCCTATTCACTTTCAATTTGCTATGTAGGACAAGTGAATATCGCAAAAACAACATCTTATGTTGCTCGAAAAGGACTACACCAAGGGTCGTCAATTTGAATAACTTATCGAATATCTGAGTAGTTTATCTGTACCTATTAGCAAAATTACATCTCCAACACTCCCAGAAACTTCATTCCCAAAAAACAACCCACAAGTTTTACTTTTCAGCATCTTTCCCAAATCAATTCTGTTGGCGGTAATTATAACTCACTCAATGAACTTAGCTAATGCTTTGGGGAAATTCTTTTTTTTTTTGGTTGTAATATCTATTAATAACTCTTTCGTGAAAGGTTTAGTGGTCCGACTTGTGGCTCTGTCTGCTCTGTCTGCTGAGTTTGTAAGAAATTTAATCCTGCGCAATGTTATATATAACATGTTATTTATTTACTTCTTTCAGTAGTGAAAACTATAAAAATGTTGACAATGGTTGAATTAAAGAAGGAAATTCGAGAGCACAATCAAACACAAGTAGAAAAATGCACGATTCTTGCATGTGAGAACTACCTTGGAAAGCCCGGAAGTAAAATATACGTAAAATAAACTCATCGCAATCAAATATTTTTTTATTTATGGAAAGAACGACAAACCTTTCATAAGCTCACATGGCAAAATTTAAAACAATCATCACTTTCACCGCAGCGCCGCCTAGGTGTAGATTTGTACGTTAGATCGCCAACTGGTGGATCGCCGTAAACGATCGGTGAGACATCTGGATTCTGTTTATGAACTAAGAAAATGGTGATAAGATAACCTATAATTGAAAAACAAATCACGTATGTTTTACTTCCGAACTTTCCAAGGTAGTTCTCACATGCAAGAACCATGCATTTTGACGTAGGACTACGTCTAACCGGAAGATATAGGGGGTGAAATGAAAATCTAGGCACTGAACAAGTAGGAAAAAATGCAAGATTTGGAACGCTCATAACTCGAGCTATTCTCAATAGATCGCAAAGGTTTTTGCATCAATTGATAGGAAATATATCTACGCATCTATCATAACGAATAACATTTCATTTTTCTTGAGATAAATAATTGAATAATTGTGAAATATCAAGCATTGTCCAAATGCACTATGTGCCCATTTTTGATTGGTCCATTTTGTGCTCCTCAAATCGTACCGACCAAAACGGTCAACCAGAGCAGCAGCGAAATACAATGAAGCACGATTGGAAAGGAAAAAGAAAAAATATGAACGAAACATTGGTCGCAGTCTCACACATGCGTAATTCTCGAGCCAGCCAGTCAGCTTAAAAATCCCCGCTCCGCTGCCGTAACGATCATTCTTTGTGTGGACACCGACTGGACAACATCGTTGCTGGACGAGCTGGATGGCGAGGGATCGAGTGCCTTTCTCAAGGCAATGGGGGCGGAGGTGTAATGAAGGAGTTAGAGTAGAGTTTTAAGGGCCTTTCTCAAGGCTAGAGACGGATGAACTAAAAAGTTTAAAGTCTCTATAATACAAAACCAGCACCACCACCACCGTAACGATAATTCTCATCCGAACCGTACACCACATCGTTTCGCATGACATCACATCAACAAACCAACACAAGCAGCCATGGTTGGATATGGCAAAGGAGGAAAAGTGAAGGGAAAGGCAAAATCCCGCCCGAACCGTGTTAGTCTGGAGTTCCACGCAAGGGTAGCTCGGCCGAGCGCGTTAGTACCAGTGCATCAGTCCACCTAGCCGGCGTTATATAGTTTCGGCCGCCGAAGTGGAAAAGCTGCTCGCGACGATAAGAAAACCCGCATTCAGAACAGACCACATTCGGTTCGGTGGACATCAAGACAACACAACAGGCAGTTGCAGCGAGTGGCGAGTGGCAAACGCAATCGCAAAACGACAGCAGGTAGCAGAAGAAAAAAGTTTGTTCTTTATACAAACTGCTTTGGTGGCAAATCCAGAACAAGGCGGCATCGAGGGCGTTCGAAATGGTTTTTTTTAAAACCACGAGTACTAAGTTTTCTAAATTGGAATCATTCCATAAAACACGGCGCTTATCAGGGCCGTTAAACCATTCAAAAAAGAGTTTACGAAATACAGTTCAATGCATTCTAAAATAATATCCAAAATAATAATAAAACACAAATTGATTTTTTTATAATTTGTTTGCCAGGATATGATGAGTATGTGAATTTGGCAGTTGTTCTGAGCTTATTGATGGCTGAGGACTTTCCCGATTATTCAATTTTCACCAATTCTTAAATTGCTTCTAGATTGAAAGTACAGTAATTTATATTTAGCTCGACATTGAGCTAATTGGATGGATCTGTAATGCGACATTTTTGTCGCAACATAGAGTTCGGGGTCCAAATTATGACCCCACATTGAAAGTCGACACTGTACCACTGTCATCGGAAATGTTCAATTACAGGTTTAAATCGCCTCAAATGCGACACGGAGTGTTTCTCCGGCATGCGCATTAAATGTAATTTACTGAACAACATGTCACAAGCTGGATGGGAAGAAATTTTCCAACTGTGAAAGCTGTGGCGAGTGGCAAACGCAATAGCTAAACAGGAAGGTTTAACCGAACAAGATGGGGATATCGAGTGATTAAACAGTAAACTAATCCATTTTTCAGGTAGATAGGTAGGTATTCACGTAGGAGAAGAAAATAAAACAATATATTTAAAATATATATTTAACAAAAGCTGTCCCCTTTGTATAGTCCTACGTCACTCCGGTTATGTCCCCGACATTACCCACCCGTCTTTTTTTCTACTTGTTTTTGATGGTGCTCTCGAATTTCCGTCTTTGATTCAACCATTATCAATATTTATACAATTTTCACTACTGAAAGAGTTAAGAAAATAACATGTTATATATAAAAATGCGCAGAATAAAATTTCTTAAAAACTCATCGCAATCAAATAATCTTTTATGATTATAAAATTATAATTTATGGAAAGAACTACAAACCTTCCATTAGCTCACATGGCAAAATTTAAAACAATCATCATTTTCACCGCAGCGCCGCCTAGGTGTAGATTTGTACGTTAGATCGATTGAACTTGACTGGAAAAGGATGAAATAAGACAAACATCCGTTCATTTCATTTCCAGATGGCGAAAATTGCGAAAACTCCACGGCAGAAGGCATATTCCAATCCGACGTAAGCAGGTGTTTACATGAAATTTGCAAGGGAGTCCTCGTCCGAAAAGCCTGCTTCCGAAACCGAGTCCCTCGATTCACAATAAAATTCCGTTTGGGACAGAAACGTAGGAATCAGGGAAGAACCGGACCACCCACAGCAATAGGAGCGGATGAGGAGAGGGAGCTGGTCATTTGGATCAAGAAAATAGCCCGGAAAGGATTTCCGGTAACGAAGTACCGTGTAATGAACCGAGTGACAAGCTACGTCGAACAGAATCTCGAGAAAGGCAGCTCCAAAACTGGCACACCAAGTACGATGGACATATTGAATCCTCGAACAGCTGTAATTAACCGAACTTCTTTCTTTGTGTAGGTGATGCGTGGTTTAGAAGCTTCATGAAACGGCACAAGGATCTTGCCACGTTCGGAAGCCGGAAGGTGTCGCCAACGCAATGAAATTGGTTCCGGGAAGTTCATGGAATTACCCAAGAAGAGGACTTTGTAGCTATTCTTCGAAAGGCCAAATGTGTCCTGAACGGTGATGAATCCAGCTTCTATCTCGATCCTGCCACGGATAAGGTAAAAAGAAAAAAATATAGGAGGTTGTGTCCAAGATACGACCGCATTGTTGACGTAGAACTACGCTGTTATTTTATGTAAGTCGCTTGTTTATACCTTCGGATACTATTCTATAATGCTGTGAAACTTTCTAAACAACTGCTTAGTAGAATAATCTTTGAAATGGTTTTTCATTGTAAAATCAGTTTACGATAATTGATTGATGATTCATTCTTGCCCTCGCAAAACAATAGCAACAACACTAGCTGATCATATGTCGCAATTTATTTCATGTCAATGCATTTAAAATTTACCTCGAACGCTATTCCGGTGGCCTTTTTCGCAATTGAAATAGACTCGGCTACAGTCGATTATAAACATGTTATACCAGCACCATTATTCCACATCTCATAACTACATCAATACATCTTTGGCACCGAATGGAAACAACAACAATGACAACACTTGCAAGTAACAAATATCATGCTACATGTTATTTAGTATTGCCTCAAAGCAATCGCACCTCTAGGCATCGTTCGTACAACGCTAACCAAGCGCCAAACAAGCGTTCGTCATAGCATGCATACAGAACCATACATTGGTGGCTTGAAGCTACTAGGAATACAAATACTTCTCATCATTTTGCACTATTCTCAAAAGAAACGCTTTTGTTAATATTACTGGCCTCAAAAAAAGTTGCATCACTTTCTCATGCTCGAGAGAAGCGCAGCTGTCACCCTTAGTGGAGGAATTTTTGCTACTGGTAAGCGAAACCTAATCACATACAAAATTCCAGAACGACATTTACTTTCTTGGTGACTAAACAAGCGAAATAAACTCTTTTTGTTAATATCAACAACCTCGAAAACAGTAGCAATGCTTCATTATGATCAATATTAGCGCAAATGCAATCCTAGTTGAAGGCAGTTTTGCGACTGGCACGCTAACCTAAATAACTTATAACATTCCACTAAGACATTCAAGATGCTTGGTATTCCCCAAATATTTTTTTGGAGCATAACCTTAACGCAAGCTTCGCCATAACGTCAGTTTAATGCATTGATGCATTCTCAAAGGCACCGAAGAAGCCGTTTACATTTTCGACCGACGCGCCGAAATCGCCTATTTTGCTGTTGTTCGATGCGGTGTCACACTCGTGAAGGCTCGGTTCAGTGCGAGCGCTTTTCACTACACCAACATCGCGTGCATCATTAGATGATGCTTGCGTTCGTTTTTTGCAAGGCTAGAGCCTGCCTCCCTCTTCTTTTTGCTCATCACACACTACGCGAAGCGTCTAATTTATGACGCGGGAAGAAAAACACGATACGAATAACGAACAGAAAAAGCAAACGACGATATCCAAGTTGGATTACCACTGGTGGGGTCCAATCTTGGACCGAAGCGCAGCGAAAGCAAAGTGAACTGGATTGCTCAACAGTCTTATGCCGAATGAAAGTTTGCCTCAGCGAGATCCACTGTTTATACTCAAGGCAAATATTCCCCTTCATTCTTCTAATTTTCCTTTGTTCACGGCGACTTCAAATCCTACAATTTCCCCTTCTTTGGTCGTCGATAAGTTGCTCGTTATAGACAGCTCTGTTCGGGAAAGCATACAAATGGACAGAACAAATGTATGGAAAAATGGAAACGCCTAAAGTTTTCATGAATTTTAACCATTTACAAACCAGGGGATTCTAATGTATAGCATATTAAACAAATCTTAGGGAATATCCGATTCGTTTAGTATGTAAATCGCTAGAATCCGTTCGCGGCAAAAATAGTTATTAACGTTTACTTTATTTCATAAAAACGTGACCTGTTTTCTGATTTGGCACCCTTAATGAAAGACGTAGTTCTACGTCAAAAGAAAGAGGAATGTGCATAGAGTTGATTAAGGTCCTGCCAAGAAAAACATAACGGTTATGTTCACCTGCTCCGCTGCTGGAAAAATTGTACCCGCCGATGGTGGTTTTACCGTAAGAAAATCCCCATGGAAGTTATACGTAGTGTACCCGCAGAATGGGGTATAAGCAAAACGGATTCGGGATGGATGAACACAACTTGTTTCCTGGAGTATGTTAAGAACATACTCCATCCTCAACTGGTTGAAGATGATGCACTTCCGGCTGTCTATTTTGTAGACGGCCACTCTTCGCATACCGCTTGGGAAACTGCCGATGAATGCCGAAAACTTCAAATCCATCTGGTCTGCCTATACGCCAATAGCACACGCACATTACAGCCACTCGATGTGGCCGTCTTCAAACCATTGAAGGATTCGTGTCGTCGACTCGTGGAAAGTGACCAATCCAAACAAGTATTTAAAAACGGAAAACTGCTCCGCTTCTTCAGCAGGCGAAGGAGAACATCAATGAAAATGTCATTAAAAACGGATTTGAATGCTGCGGTTTGTTTCCGTTTGATGAGAACAGCGTTGATTACTCCAAATGCCTTGGTCGAAATGCCGCAATGTCCCACCCTGAAAAAGAACATAGTGAAGCTGTGAATTTGGCGAATGAAACCACTGATGAAGGACCCAAATCCGACGATCATTCCGATGTGCAAAATGGAGCTGCAAGTTCATCGGGAAAAACCTCGGATGATGATTGTCAGCTGCCTACACTCGAAAACCATACCGATATGGGAGTACCTGATGATTCTAATTGCAGCGAAACGATTCAAATTAATCGTTTGAAAGCTGAAAAAATTCTTCAACTGATGGGGCCCACCGACCGGGAGCAGTACAGAACTGGTGATGAAAGCGATTCTGATTCGCTTCACGAAAAGATATTTGTAAAGATTTTCAAGCTACTTGAGCCTTTAAGTTCTTCGTTCGATCGAAATGATATCGAAATGGGTCCGGAGTGTTCAAACTCGGGATCGTATGAACCAGCAGGCAAGCCTGAACTGAAGGAACAAATATTAGCAAAATTTTTTATTGATCAGCCAGCATATGAGGTTCATTACGTCATGGACACCGTCATGGACAGCGCTGATTTCAGGAAATCATAACTGTTCAAACACCGACGACTATGACGTTTCGAATGATAATGGTCAGCATGATAATGGATAATGGAGTCTCCAGAAACACCACACTGGAAAGGAAATATCAAATACAAGCGTAGAAGCCCTGCTGTTTTGACCTCTCGTCAGAGACTCGAATACCACAAGGCAATTCATAAGGAGAAGAAGAGGGAGGCAGAGGAAAAACAACGGAAGGCTGAGAAAAAGCAAAAGAAGGCTGATTCAATACGGGAGAAGAAGAAGAAGAAGGAAGCAGAGAAAAAGCAACGGATGGCTGAGGAAAAGCAAAAGATGGCTGAGGAAAAGCAAATTAAGGCTGAGGAAAGGAAGATGAAACAAACGAGCAAACAAGCACAGAAATTGAAGAATAAAAGAACCGATAAACCCAAGCAGGAGAGAGGAAAGAGGAAGAAGGAAGGTTAATAGAAGTAACTGAAGATTAACGAAATAAGACACTGGAGTTGAATCACAAAAAATACGTTTTCATATGATTGATTTAATGAATTCAAAATTGTTTTTACGTTCTTACGATTGATTTCATGAATTAAAAAGCGATTGTTTTTTGGTTATGATTGTTTTTCTAATAAAAAGATAATTTTAAAGCGTTTGGCGATTCAAAATATATTTTAAATTTTCAAATAATTGATATAATATCACACTAAGCAAAAATGACGGCAGACTAGCATTTATTTATTTTTCCCTACTTTTCCTTACATTTATTCCTTACACGGCAATTGTTACTAACTGTGCTCTGCCTAGAATTTGCCTAAATCATTAGATTGTCCGGAAACACAGGAAAAATTGGGTAAAATTTGGGCAAAATCGAAAAGAGTGGACTCAGGCCCATTTTGCCTGAGTCCACTTTTTCTCGATTTTATCTACGTTTTGCCTGGGCTTCCAGGCATAATCTAATGATTAAAATCACCGTATAAGATTACCGGTGGTCTAAAATATGTTTGATGCCTGGTCCAAAATATATTTCCACACGCAGATCAAAATAAAAAGGTGGTCCAAAATATGTTTTTATCAGTGTTTGAAAATGTGCTATCTCTGGGTGATTTTCCATTGAAATGGGTTTTTAAACGAAACATTTGAACAAATACATTCAGCTCTTTGCAATGGTATGTTTAGTCATTCATTTTTATCGATAAAATCATACTTTTTTCAATAAATTGTACAATCACTTCCTAAAGTGGTTCAAAATACCTCCGTTACCCTACTACGATGTCACTGCAGAATAGATGAGAACTATTTTTTTTTTCAAATCATCTCGCCGTATAAACGTTCCTCGAGCGGAGACGAACACAACGAAATGAAGACAGCTAAAATTGAATGATCTGTTCTCGTATGTTGCGCTTAGCAAACCACATCTGGTGATTCATTTTTATTTCTATATATGATAGCAGACATTATACATACATTGCATATGAATAAGAGTGTCAATGAAAGCGGTCGACTTGAATTTTCGAATTGAACTTCGGCGTCGTGCACAAATTACGTAACTCTTAAAATCCGGATTTTGGACCCCCTCCCCCCTACGTAATGCAATTCCCTATCTCTAATACACAGAAAGTAACGCAACCTCGATCCCCCTCCCCCGCTTATCGCGTTACGTTATTTGTGCACGACGTCCTGCAAAATGTTGATTCCCGCAAAAAAAAACGCTATGAAAAATTTCTGCTCAATTGGATTTTATTTACCAGTGTCACAAAGACGTCAAAGTTTGAGTTTTTTGAAAACCGTAGAATCACCCATCGGAGTTTAAAAAAATCGATCCCAAATGTCTTAAAATGTCGAGATTTACTATTATCTAAAAAAAAATCCTTACCTAGTTTGCGTTACTTTCATGATATGTAACGATACGACGGTACATAACAAACCGAAAACATCGAATGCATCAGTGTCTTGGCCACGCGATTAAACGGCTTCTTCTTCTTGAACGGCGTTAACGTTCCCTGTGGAACTTTTGCCGTCTCAACGTTTGCATTAACTAGCGTCATTTATTAATACTTATTTGGCTTAAGAAATCTCAACTAACACGCCTTGAATGTATTTCGAGGGGCAAGCTCTAGAATACGCGTGACCACAGTGCAAGTCGAAGGAAATTTCTTTGACGAAAAATCCCCCGGCCAGTACGGAAATCGAACCCGAACACCCGGCATGATAATGTGAGACGCTAACCACTCGGCCACGGGTAAGTTTAAACGGCTACACGGCTTTATAGATAGGGTTTGAATTTGTAGAAACAATACACTGTTTCAGGAAGGAAGCAGCAGGTGGAGGCGATCTGGCGTAGTGGTAACATCCATGCCTCTCACGCTAAAGGTCACGAGTTCAATTCTCACTCCCGACATTCTTCCAAAAATGGAAGTAAAAAGTGACGAACCAGCCAAATGAGTTGAAAATCACTATAATGCAGACAAAAAAAAAAGGAAGCAGCAGGAGCTCAGTCTTCAGTCGCTCGAGAGGAGACGAGATTGAAGGATTCTAATTGAAGTTTCATTATGCATCGTTCAGCAACTTACGATTGGGCAAGTCCAGGACTCTCAGATTATGATATTGTCATAAAATACACAAAATCAGCAAATGTTTCGTCCAATGGATTTGTCATTGTTTCTTTTGGTGAAGCAAAGGCTATAAACTAAACGACGCGCTTTATCGTTTCATCGTTAGGTTCTAATGAAATTCCAAGGATGCTTAAACGATGACAAACAAACCACATGTGAGGATTTCTTTTGGGCGGTTTTAGACCAATTTATTTACACGTTAACACTTCGAAGAGATGTTCCCAGTAAATTCAGTTTCGCTGGTTTTATTTCTGCTAATTCTGGGTCAGAGACGTACAAGTGCTTGAAGGTCTACTCGCAATAGTATTTGAAAATAATACATCTCTCCGTTCATTACATAAAAACTGATTTGACAACTCTGCTTTGTTGATTGCGAGTTTTAACTGAATCGAGCTTTATAAGTGAATAGAACAATATTGCTTTCAGATTAAAATGATAAGTAAATAACACACAACACAAAATTTTCCAAATTCAAAAGTTTAAAGACTCAGATTACTTTTCATTGAATCTTTTGTAATATTTTTGTTCCCTTTATGTTTCATTCAAACATAATTACAGAATTGTCCATTCAAAGCGTCTGAAACGATTTTTCTGAAATTTCACATTTTCTTCTTCACTATTTTATTTCTTATATTCAATTCCTGCTAAACACACATATTGAATTGGTTTGATCCCAATGAGTGCCCATGAGAAAAAATTATCCGAGAATGACTTTGAAATAAGTTCCGCACTCGCAGTTACATGCGTCTTTGCCTTAATTATTCCGAGAACTGCGAATTAGCGTTTCCGACAGGTGAACAAAAATCCAGTTTTTCCTGATACACACTTTACATAAGTTCCATACACTATCAAATTGCGTCAGGTAATAATCAAAGATCGGTGCGATTGATGCTGCGTTCCTGATGAAGCACCGGGTATGATTATCGCAGATCAACTCACAGCGTCAGAATTGATTAATATAATATTTCCGAGTGTTCAGTTTTAATTTCTAGAATTATTGGGACTCACTTTCAACATGAGTTTGTATCCAGAAATTATTTACAACTCACAAATGCACTGTCCTGTTCTCATTGAATAAAAATACGTACGGAATTTGGCTGCATCGCAAACCGTTAAGGCCAACAGAACCGCCACGCCGCTGACGATGAACTTGACCGTCATGATCTGGCTTTTGTGCCGCGTTTTCAAGTATATCTCACTCACAAGAAAAACAAAGACACTAATATAAATGAAAAAGAAAACCGAAACCACCTCTCAGGGTAGAACTGAAATACTTAAAACGCCAGAAGGCTCGCACAGCGAATGAAGTGTTAGAATTAATATACTCGTTTTATATATAAGGGTGGTTTAGCGGCGCGAGAACTCGAGAGCTACGCAAAAAAAAACGCGAGCTCACCAGCCCCATCTGTTCTGAACCCCATCAAGGAGAACTTCTCAGCCCCGAGGGTAGCGGCGACACGCAACGTCGCAAACTGTTTTCCTGCTGAGCCAGGTTGATTGACCTCTAATTGGCTACTAGGAAGGAAAATTGATTTAATGTTTAATTTCAAAGGAAAATGATAATGGAAGTATTTTATCAGTTTTTAAATTTAATATTTCAATCTATGGTTAACGATAATAATTTCATAGTATACACAGCTTTTAGTCTGACTGGTGAACAAATGAATATCTGGCGGTCATCAATGATGCCCTTGCCCATAATCCATATCGTGCGGAAAACGTTGAATAGATCAGCCGTAGCTCCAGATTGAGCATGAAACCAAGACGATCAGTTTGTTTCGGTAAACCATTATGAATGAAAATTAAATCTAAAGTAATACCACAGGTTTCACTAGAGTGAGAACCTGCACTGGAGAATCAAGATTGAAACGATGAATTCGTTTAGCGAACCGGTTGGTACACAATAGATTAAACATATTATCGAAAATGTTCAAGCTCGCATCTGTTCAACTCTACTTCTAGTTCTAGATAAGTATCAATTTCTAGTTGATCTAAAAATACTAATGTAACATCGTAATATTTGATATTTCTAAACTCAAAACAGAAGTACATTCTTTTGGCAAAAGACTCAAATCATCGCACTGGTAAAATACCAAGTGTGATAGGTGACATTGATTGATGGTTTAGATTTTTTTTTTCCAAAACGTTCATTAATCAGACTCAATAACTTATCATCTAACGTTCAAAGAGTCGAATTTCACCTTAAAATAAAGCTAACACTAGATTGATTGGACAGGATTAGAATTTAGGACTAGGATGGAGCTAGTGAGTGACGTTTTGGATGTTGCTTGCAGGATTGTATGAATACCTTCGAGTTGACATATGATCGGGGTTCTGCCGAAACAAACAAAGCGCCATTTTTTCAAAATTGAGTTACACCACTGGATGCCGAAACCGATAATCTATCAACAATAAATCAACCGTGTCATTCGGACAGTTGACAACGGCTTCAAAACAAACAAAAAATAAAAGAATTCCATTAAACCAGAGCGAACCATAAACCAACAACATGGAATAGTGATCGGTCTCTCCGGAAACGTAGTTTTTCCTATTTATCCGAATCTTTATCGGATTTTTCTGTTTCTGTCAGCCCTTGGAAACAGTTGTCGTTGGGATCCGGTAAGTAAGACGACCAAAGGGCTGCTCTGGAGTGTATAACCGTATTAAGATGGCTGATCTGCATTTTTCAAAATTGCGTCCAGCCATAGCGAACCAATTGTTGGAGTAGATCTTGAGGAACTTGGTGTGTGAAATAAATTTCACTTCGGATCTCACTTCCTTTGTGAGAGAAGTAAAATACAAAATGCCCTGCCAGTCGTTGCCATCCAGGGTAGAGAGGTCCCGTCGTCCATCACCACCGCCACGTTGCGATTCGCCGAGAAAATCGGCTTAACCATCTTATTCAGCCGCTGCCGCTGCGACATTGCGTGCAGCTCCGAGACCAGTGGACGGGACTTCCGCTTCCTGACATGAATGTCCATGTTCGCCAGGTACCGTTTAGCCGGTTGCACCGATCTCCCGGCCAAGCGCACGCTGCCACGTAGCCACTTTTTCCTCGATCTTCCCATTCAGCATGCTTTGGAGCTTCTTGTCGCTCAGGGTCGTCGGCCGTCCGGAACCGGGGTTTATTTCGATGCTCTGATTGTTGTCCAATAGTGCCAAGACATGGATAGTGCCGAAAATATTCACGTTCACAACATTCAAATACGGCGAATTTCAGCCTGCCTTGTATTGATAACCTACTGCTCAATCAAGAGTTATAAATATGGAACAACAATATCAATGGACACCAGTGGAATGAACAGCAACATCAGCTTGCCATGAAGTTCATTTTTCATTAGCATCTTCAATTTGGCCATGATATTCGTAACGTTGAAATTGAAGATCATTGCGTGTTAGTAAAAATCAAAGCATAAAATTCAACGTCAACCAATTGAGAGTGAAATCGATAACACAAAATTCTTGTTTTTGGCGACTTCGACAATGGAATGTATAGTATAACTCTTGATATGTTCTATGACTCCACTCACGATTGGCCGGAAATGTCATACACCCCCAATTATATGGGCAATGGATGACAATAACAGACGAGCGGAAAACGAACATAATCTTGTTTCGATTTCCGGTTTAATGATACTTGCTCTAAATGACCAGCAATGATATAAACCCCTACGACGTGGATATTGGATGAAAGGGCTACGACAGCAGAAGTCGAATAACGTTGAATTTTGGAAAGGAAGACGGCTTCCGGTTCATTGAAAACATTGAGCGAAATGGCGGTAGTAAAAGAGCATAAAAAGCGGAAACGGAAACGGACCGTACTTCTCACACTAAAGGTAACAAGTTCAATTTATCACTCTCGACATTTATCCAAAAATGAAAGTAAAGTGACGAACCAGCCAAAAAGTGTTGAAAGTCACTATAATACAGTATAGAAAAGTAACGGAACGTTCAACGCCGTTCAACGCTAAGCCTCACTCAGCAGCTCAACACCGAACCGCTCAACGAAAACTAATGTTGCGTTTTCCGAATTCCTGGTTCTTTCTTTTTTTTTAAATATGAAAATCAAACACGATTTCAATAAAAATTCGCTGCAAGCGTTGAAGATCAACTCAACGTTCGTGATAATCACCTGAAGTTATTGACAGTAATGAAAGTGCCTGAATACAGGCTTTGCGAAATTCGTTCATGCTGTTTTCGTTCAATATATCAAATAAAGTTCACGCGTTTCGACAGAAGCGAATTCATCCGACACTGGGAATAGGCTAATTCCTTCATTCATGAATAAATATTGATAATTTGTGGCACTGCTCATGGATTACTATGATTGATGCTGCATGGGTAAGTCTCGTCAGTGCGTGGTAAGCTAAACCCATGACAAATCGGCAATTTTTGTCCATTTTTTCAAATGCAAACGTGATTTATGAAATTAATCAAGAGCCGTTACAATGATATAATGATATAATGATATTGTATTAATAGTTAGTATGTACTTAGTTTGCTCTGGCTGCAAAGAGAGTGAAGCTTTGCGTGTCTGGCAGCTTTTTTTTTCATTTTCTTGAAGATCCTGAATCCGAAATTGCCGAAGATGTAAGCTCACAGCATGAAGGGGAGTTGTTATTGAAAAAGGCTTGGTTATGGAGTACAGAAATGATACTGCCGAAGATGTGAGCTCACAACATGGTAGGGAGTTGTTATTGAGAAAGACTTGGTTATGGAGTCCAGAAATGACTCCATTGGCCGATTTTTTTTTTTTCAAAATTAGAACCAGAAAGAAATGTTACCTTTGGATCTAACAAAGACGTCTCCGATTCTCGCCAGGAGAACGTGGATTCGCCGGGTTGTCTCAAAAAACGTTAACAAGCTGGGTCTCAGTTTTGAAACAAAACTCTACGTAAGGGTAATAGAGATTCAGGCAAACTATACGCCAACACAAGAGGAGCGATAGTTGCGGCCTAGAAAAGAAAATTATTAAGAGGTTATTCACCTTTTTTGGCCTAACCAAAATGAAACTTTCACAACCAAATGGGCGCAGCATTCCTCGTGCGAAGTACAACGACTTTCAACATCTGATGAAATATGTACCTCCTGTAAACCATTCTTCATGAATATGGATTCCGATGAACTAAACATTGTTGATATTGATTACGATCTGATCAGCCACGAAGAATCATAAGTTTTTCTTAACTATTGTAATATTATTATTGCTGTAATTATTCAGACTACACAACAGAAAATCCGAAAGTGAATTGAACTGTGAATTGACCTGTTTGGTTCATTTTGAACGGCAAAACTGGGGGCAAACTTTTCAAACAGTATATGACTTGAAATGTTGCATTTTTTTCTTGCAATCGATTACTCTCGAACGAAGAATGCCGAATCTATGTATTTTCTTCTCTTAGATAGATTAATGCCTGATGGTAGCTACGATTGTTTTCACAATGGTATGAACATAAAGGGTGTGTCACATCAAATTGCATCACGGAAAAAACGCTGTAGAAATTCGCCCAGTAGACCGATCCTTTTGAAAATTTTAGACAGTAAAATAAAAACTATTAAACAACTTTTGGCATTTTCTTTTTATTCATACTTCGAGCCCAAGCCCGTATGCTCGCACCTCCTCTTACCCCGTCCATAAGGTTCTGTACAACGTCAGGTTGTAGTTTTTTTAACAGAAATCCATTTTCTCTTGAAGTCCGCCTCCGATTTGACAACTTCTGGGTTCTTCCGGAGGGCCTGCTTCATAATCGCCCAATATTTCTCTATTGGGCGTAGCTCCAGCGCGTTGAGCGGGTTCATTTCCTTTGGCACGAAGGTGACCCCGTTGGCTTCGTACCACTCCAACACGTCCTTTGAATAGTGGCACGAAGCGAGATCCGGCCAGAAGATGGTCTGGCCCTCGTGCTGTTTCAATAGTGGTAGTAAGCGCTTCTGTAGGCACTCCTTAAGGTAAACCTGCCCGTTTACTGTACCGGTCATCACGAAGGGGGCGCTCCGCTTTCCGCAAGAGCAGATCGCTTGCCACACCATGTACTTTTTGGCAAACTTGGATAGTTTCTGCTTGCGAATCTCCTCCGGAACGCTGAATTTGTCCTCTGCGGAGAGAAACAACAGGCCCGGCAGCTGACGAAAGTCCGCTTTGACGTAGGTTTCGTCGTCCATTACCAGGCAATGCGGCTTCGTCAGCATTTCGGTGTACAGCTTCCGGGCTTGCGTCTTTCCCACCATGTTTTGCCTTTCGTCGCGGTTAGGAGCCTTCTGAACCTTGTATGTACGCAGGCCCTCCCGCTGCTTGGTCCGCTGGACGAATGAACTTGACAAATTCAGCTTATTGGCGACATCCCGGACCGAACTTCTCGGATCACGTCTAAACAGCTTAACTACGCGCTTGTGATCTTTTTCACTGACGGAGCATCCATTTTTGCCGTTCTTCACCTTCCGGTCGATGGTTAGGTTCTCGAAGTATCGTTTTAGTACTCTGCTGACCGTGGATTGGACGATTCCCAGCATCTTACCGATGTCCCGATGTGACAACTCCGGATTCTCGAAATGAGTGCGCAGGATTAATTCACGACGCTCTTTTTCGTTCGACGACATTTTTCCAAATTTACGAAAAATTGACAGTGAAGCATGGCCAACGTGATCTATACACTCTTATCTGATTATAAGCGAAAGCTGAAGATATAATTCCTAAAAATTAAATTTCTACAGTGTTTTTTCCGTGATGCAATTTGATGTGACACACCCTTTATTCAAATTTGGCTCTGATACTACTTTACTAGCTCCATTTAGACGGCAAAACTTGAGGAAAAAAAGTTGAACCAATAACAAAATGGGATTTAGCGCGTTTGGATAATGATTGACATTTAACAGTTATTCAATAGTTTGTTCAAAAATATATAATTTTCATTATCCATCAACTGATGCAAACATCTTTGCGATCTTTTAAGAAATAGTCGAGTTATAAGCGTTCGAAATCTTGAATTATAAGTGTTTAGTGCCTAGATTTTCAATATATCCCCTATATTATCCGGTTAAACGTAAAAAAAGCGACCGGAATGGGAGAATAGACAGGGCAAAATAATTGCATGACAATATCAGATCACATGTTCATTGATCTGTCAGGAATTATCTAAAAAAAATGAAGTTCTATTTGATTCACCATATTCTCCAGACATACCTCCCTCATATTACTAATTGCTCCGTAGCGTCGACCCTTTCTGAACGGTGCTTCCAATCTTATGAAAAATTCAAGAGTTCACTTGATAACTTGATCGTTTCAAAACAACCATACATCTACAACAGTTCCTTCCCTGATCTCATCGGAGAAGGACGTGTTTTTCTTTCGCTGCAGAGTGGAAAGGAAGTATCAAGTTTTTTTTCTATTACTCTTTTGCTACCTATTTTTAAAAAATTGTTTTTTTACAGGTATACATACTCGCCAGCGCTCAGGATCTAAACAGGGCACCCATCTACTAGCTGGACTAACATCGTCACTGGCTTGCAGTCAGCTACCCAGCTTGTTGGAGTTACTCTTCGAAAACAGGTAGGCTAAGTTCTGCTTTTTGCTACCCTTTATTTTGCTTTTCCTTCATGTTGTTATCGTCCTCATTAACAAGAAATTAATTTCTTGCTTTCACAATGGAAGTGGATGTTACTAAACACCACAGTCCCCCTGCCCCTCCCATTCCTAATAATGAATCAACTATCCCGGAGCCGGGGAACCCCGATCCACCATCAAAAACAGCTCCTCGGATTAAGTCCTACCCAGAAGATTTTGAGGGACCTTCCATGTTTATTTTCGCCCCCGTCAGAAAGCTCTGCGAATTTTGACAATAGCCAGAGAACTCAAAAAGAATTTCAGTACGGTCGATTCGATAAAGCTAATTAGACAGAACAAGCTTCGCGTGGTTGTCAAAGACCGCAAGCAAGCCACTGAGATTACGCAATGCAAACTTTTCACGGAGGAATATTTTGTTTATATTCCTTCAAAAGACGTTGAAATTGATGGTGTCATCACCGACCCTAGTCTAACGTGTGATGAAATATTACACGAAGGAAAGGGTCGATTCAAGAATGCCAATATTGATCATCTGAAGATACTTGCTTGCAAGAAATTGCATTCGGTATCTCATTCCGAAAAAGGGAAAGAGTACTTCGAATCAGGTTCGTTTCGAGTAACCTTTCCCGGAAAAGCTCTTCCACAATTTTTGGAAATTGAAAAGGTTGTGCTTCCGGTGCGCCTTTACGTACCTAAAGTGATGAGCTGTATGAAATGCAAGCAATTGGGGCATATAGACTCCCACTGCAGCAACAAGATACGTTGTGCAAAATGTGGGGGGATGCCTGAGGATAAATCATGCTCTGAAGATGCCGATAACTGTATTTTTTTTTTTCAAAGGAGAAGTTCACGATCTTTCTGCGTGTTCAGCGTTTAAATCGCGGGAGGCAAAAGTTAAGAACTCTCTCAAACAACGATCCAAGACGACCTATGCTGAAATGCTCAAAAGGGCTGTGGCAAAAGAGACCCCTAATCCTGGAGCACAAGAGAATCCTTATGCAATTCTGCCAACCGATGATTGTGAAAATTTTACTTCCATTGAAGAAGCATTCATGTCAACACGTCTTCCGCCAGAACACAAAAAGACGTGAACACTCCGTCCGGGTCTTCCAAAGTTAGGTTATTTTCCCTTCCAAGTATTGCGAGTCACATTCTAGATGCTTTAAACATTCCCGAGCCCCTCAAAGGTATTATCATTAGTTTAGTTCCTGCATTATTTGCCTTCTTGACAGAAAAATGGCCCCTCCTTGCAACCATTTTCTCTCTCGATGCCTAATTGTTCTATAAGCGATATAGATACAATTAATGTTATTCAATGGAACTGCAGAAGTATTAAACCCAAAATCAAATCGTTAAAATTTTTAGCGAACAATATAAATTCTGACGTATTTGCTCTTTGTGAAACATGGCTTACCCCTAATGAGGACTTGAATTCTCATGATTTTAACGTTATCCGTTATATTATTATAGACCGAAGAGATTCACACGGTGGTGCTCTTTTGGGGATCAAAAAATGCCATTCCTTCTATAAAATCCCATTACCATCGCTTCTAGGAATCGAGGTAGTTGCTTGTCAAACCACAATAAGGGGAAAAGACCTATGCATTGCTTCTGTATATATTCCTCCCAGAGTTGGAATTTCACGCAACCAACTCGATGGAATTATCGAGATTTTACCTGAACCCAAGTTAATCTTGGGTGATTTAAATTCACATGGTGTGGCCTGGGGGGCGCTCTATGATGATAACCGTCAATCATCTACGATCTATGCGATAATTTAAATTTATCAATTTTGAACACTGGCGAAGCTACAAGAGTACCCAAACCCCCTGCAAGAGAAAGTACACTAGACTTGTCACTCTGTTCGTCTACTTTATCGTTAGATTGTATGTGGGAAGTAATCCAAGATCCTCACGGTAGCGATCACTTACCAATCCTTGTTTCTATTTATTTATTTATTTATTTATTTATTTATTAAACGATACATTCATCTGACATAAGTCTTAATGAATTAGAGGGTTTAATATTATATGAGCCTAGAACCAGTAATACGTCGCTGGAAACGAGCTGCAGGTTCTCCAAACTCGAAAAGCTCCTCAACTGAAGAAAATGTGTGGATCATGCTCGTAACAGGCTCGTGTTGTCCATATGAAGTGCGGTGTGGGTCATGCCGCAACAGGTACGTTGACCGGAGAGATCTGCTTGGTGCACGCAGATTCAAGCGCGAGAGTAGGTAAAAGGAGTCGATTTCATTGGCCAAAATCTTTGCGACATAAGTTGCTTGTTGAATTTTCCGTCGGCGTTCTAATGTATCCATGCCAATGAGATGTGTCCACAGAAATTGGTCGAAGTTGTATACGATCTTACCCATAATATTGACTGGGAGAAATTTGCTAGCATTATATCAGAGAGCATCAATTGGACTCCTGAACTTCCAGCTCTCGAAGAATATGATTTCATTGCTAGTTGAATTTACCACACTGCCATTCAAGCTCAAACGAAACGTTCCCCTGGTGCAAAACTTCGCCGACGCCCTGGTGCTCCTTGGTGGGACAAAAAGTGCTCAATAAATCCAATAAATCTTATTGGAGCGAAAAAACGCAGTTACTGGCGACGATATGTCAATGGTTTGTCAAGGGAAACATCTATCAGTACCCTGTGAAACACAGCCAGGTGTTTGCGAAACAAAAACCATACAAACGAAAACAAAGAGTATTCCGACCGATGGATTCTTGATTTTGCCAAAAAAGTATGTCCAGATTTTGTCCCTGCAGAAGACATATCTCGTAATAGATCGTCTTCCAATAGTAATAACGCGACATTGTTTTCTATGACTGAATTCTCACTTGTACTTCTTTCGTGCAATAATTCAGCTCCTGGTTCCGATGGAATCAAATTTAATCTTTTGAAGAACCTTCCAAACGTCGCTAAGAAACGTTTATTAAGGTTATTTAATAAGTTTATTGAGCAAAATATTGTTCCTATCGAGTGGAGACAAGTGAGAGTAATAGCCATTCAAAAACCCAATAAGCCAGCTTTCCACCATAACTCATACAGACCAATAGCCATGCTATCTTACATCCGTAAGTTATTGGAAAAAATGATACTCCGACGTTTAGACGAATGGGTTGGAGAGAATAACTTTTTATCAGATACGCAGTTCGGTTTCCGCAAGGGCAAAGGGACAAATGATTGTCTCGCGTTACTTGCTTCCGAAATTCAGACGACCTTTGGTAATAAAAAACAGATGGCGTCTGTTTTCTTAGACATTAAAGGGGCGTTTGACTCAGTATCTATAAGAATTTTATCCGATAAACTTCACAACCATGGATTTTCACCAATTTTAAACAACTTTTTGTTTAATCTGTTATCCGAAAAGCACATGCACTTTTCTCATGGAAATTGTGCCGTTTCTAGGACTAGCTACATAGGACTCCCTCGAGGTTCTTGCTTAAGTCCTCTTCTGTATAATTTCTATATTAATGGTATAGATGATCATCTTGCAGATGGATGTACTTTGAGGCAACTGGCAGATGATAGTGTTGTATCCATATCAGGTACTAGAACTATTGATTTGCAAAGACCGCTGCATATTTCCTTAAATAATTTATCTACATGGGCTGTGCAGCTAGGTATTGAATTCTCAACAGAGAAAACAGAAATGGTTGTATTTTCTAGGAAGCACCAACCTCCCGAACTTCTGCTTCAATTGTTCAACAGAACCATCGTTCAATACACAAGCTTCAAATATCTTGGAGTTTGGTTTGATGCTAAATGTACATGGGGAAAACATATTGCGTCTCTGAATAAAAAATGTCAACAGAGAACAAATTTCCTCCGGACAGTTACTGGAACATGGTGGGGTGCTCATTCAGAAGACCTAATACGGCTGTACAAAACTACAATACTGTCAGTCATGGAATATGGTTCGTTTTGTTTCCGTTCTGCTGCTAAAACCCACATAATTAAACTGGAGAGGATACAGTATCGTTGCTTGCGTTTAGCCTTAGGGTGCATGCAATCAACACACAACATTGAAGTCTTGGCAGGTGTTTTACCATTGTAGGTTCGGTTTTGGGAACTGTCCTATCGCTTCTTAATCCGAAGCGAAATCATGAACCCATTAGTAGTTGAGAATTGTAAGAAGCTTCTCGAATTGAACCAACGGTCGAGATCCATGGATTTGTACTCTCATTACATTTCTCAAGAAATAAAACCTTCAGCAGACATCTTCAATAATGTTAGCTTTCCAAACTTTTGCAGATCTTCCGTTGATTTCGATCTTTCTATGAAGGACAAAACTCGAGACATCTCAGATCATCTTCAATCATCGTTAATCCCTAATATTTTCGCTTCAAAATATAACCATATCAATTCTTCTAGAATGTTTTTCATTGATGGTTCAAGAATCAACGTGTATGTTCATAAACTTGTTCAGTGTATGTTGCCGAACTGGCTGCAATATATCATGCAATCAAGACCATTGAGTCCTTACCACCTGATCACCATTTTATTTTCACGGATAGCCTTAGCAGTATACAAGCCATTCAATCCTTGAAACAACAGACGAAAGCATCATATTTTCTTATCGAAATTAGGAATGCATTGAATTTTCTTGTTGATAAAAGTATTCGAATCATTTTCATTTGGATTGCTTCCCATTGCTCTATTCCTGGTAATGAGAAAGCGGATACACTCGCAAAGATGGGTAGTATGCAGGGCACAGTTTTTTAAAGACAAATAGCGTATCGGGAATTCTTCTCCATTTCCCGACAGCAGTCACTCACCAGTTGGCAAAACCAATGGAACAGAGATGAGCTTGGGAGATGACTATACTCTATTATCCCCAAAGTTTCAACGAAGGCCTGGTTTAAAGGGTTAGATCTTGACAGAAATTTTATTAGAACTATGTCCAGATTGATGTCCAATCATTCCGCGCTAAATGCGCATCTCTTCCGCACAGGTCTTGCTACTAACAATTTATGCAATTGTGGTCAAGGATATCATGACATCGAGCACGTTGTTTCTTCATGTAATGAATTTTGCAATGAAAGAATTAAACTGGTTGCCGATTTAGAGGCTCCTTGAGCCTCTAAATATCGCGAACTGGCACTCACGCATGCCAGTTCGCGATATCTCAGCTACTGGCGACCCTAATTTTATGTTCCCCATATATGTCTTCCTAAGAAGCGCTAATGTTATTATTTAGGTCGCATCTCCTATTCCCACTATCCATTCTCTCTTCCTTTCCTATTACACAAGCAGAACTTAGTACCCGTTGAGATAAGATCATTACAGGAGCTATTAACATAACAAGGAGACACTCACTACCAAAGGATACCGTTGTTACATCAACTGACGATGTAGTTGTTACGACCCACCACAGGCACTGTTCCAGACAAGGATAAAACCGACGAGGCAACGAAGGAATAAATTATATTTTTTTTAATATTGCACTGTAGTTTTAGCTAATTAGACTTAAGTTAATAATTATGTAGTTATAATATATTCAAATAGTTTTAAAATGTATTGCTTGATGGTGGCTCTTTATCCACTTGAGCCTAATTAAATCAATAAAGGAAAAAAAAAAACATCTACAAGCGAGGAATCTAAGTATTGTCTGGAAGATGAGCCAAGATTGTGGCTTCCGATGATGTATACTTTGAATAAAGTGGCTGGAATTTTTATGTTTCAAACAAAAGCCTTTTTATCTATAAAAATCCGTAGAATCACACTTTCACACCTTAGTTTTCATCAAACGACGTAATAGCCGAAAGGACGGAAATGACTGACATGACTGACCTGTTTGAATATATTGACCTAAATCCGAATAACGTGACGCGGATACGCGACTCATTTTTAACAGCCGATTCATTATTCTTGCATTCGTTTGTAGTTCTTGCAGCAGGTTGGTTGTTGTAGCAAAGAATTTAATGTCATCTCGAAGCAGTGTTCAGACATCAAACCTTTTTTGGCTTATCTCAACATCTTCGAAACGATGACTGAGCAGGACCATCTCATAATTGCTTATTTAAAGGCGCGACGAGCATTAAAATTCTGTAATTACCAATTACCATCTCAAGCGGTGATAAAAATCCACCATAAACAATTCACCATTCAACGTCGTTTCATGTGCTGTTTCCACAATAAAGTTCCCTAACTTTTTCTGTTGTCGGTGAAAGCCTTTATGGTATTATAGTTGAACTGGCCAAAGTTTTGAGTGGCAAGCAGACAACTAATAAAACCCGGAGACATCGTGGTTTTTCGAATCTTTAAAAGTTCTAAGAATTGTGGAGGTACACTTTCAAACTACTCGTGACTATTATTAAAGCTCGATTCGATTAAAATAACACTTCCACTGGATAGTTTCCACCATTTCGAGATTTTCAGGACATATGTACTCGGGAAGAAATGTGCTTAGCGAAAAATATCCCGAAAACAATGCTGTTGATTTTTTTTTAATCCAAAATATATATTTTTATTGAGGCTCATATGGCGTCAGCCTAACGGGAGTCCAATATTTTGACAATTTTTGTCTTACAACTATGTTAGTAATATGTAACCGATTACTCGCGGTTGACTCGAGGTTAGTATTACAAGTGTTCTCATAATTGGTATGTCGCAGTCTTCGATGCTCTGTACGTGTGCCCGACACGGGATACTTCCTATTGGGATGACCATTAATCAGCAACGCCCCCCTAGTCTGTACCCCATATCTAGCGTGGTGCGTCTTTCTCGACTCGAGGAATCCAGGATAGAATGGTCACTAGCCGGCGCAATCATCAGCTCGTGTAGAGTTGTCATGAGCATGTCATGAGTACAACCTTTGGCTCTTGTTGAATGATCAGTGGACTGCACAACCTTTGGCCCGTGTATCTGTAAAGAGTGTGTGTATGTATTGCCGCGACTAAGTAAAAGTTTATAGAACGGATAGGAGGGATATGAAACAGGGACACAACGAACATCATTGAACGTTGCCATCGGCGTTTCTGAGGAACAGGTATAGATGAAGCAGAAGATCAGGATCACGGCTACCTAAGATATCCCGGACGGGGACATCCGATTGTCTGCCTTTTGCTTTCAGTGCTCTAGAGAGCTGAGAGCGAGCAGCATGGATCCGGATACGTGGCTACCACTTCTGAAGTGCCCACCTTAGCTAGCGAGTCCGCTTTCTCATTCCCCGGAATCGAGCAATGAGAGGGAACCCATGCTAAGGTAATCTTGAATAATTTTTCGACCAAAACACTCAATAGATGTCTTATTCTTGTTAGGAAATAAGATGAGCGTTTAATGCTGTTGATGGTTGATGTCAGATATCAAAAGATGCAAGGAAGAAACAACGGTCAAACTTTGTTACACCTACTACCAACACTGATGACACACTGACGAAATTGTAAGTGTAGTAATAAAAAAATGATAAAATCGTGAAATAAAAAATTTCACTTTGAAAAAGGGCGGAAATGAATATAACACTGCTGACCCAAATCTGATTGAAGTGACAAGTCTTGAAACTGGTTATGCAAATTATTTTTCACAATCGTTTCAATTTTCATGCATTCGTTGAAGTCCTTGCAGTGAGCTGGTTTTTGTAGCGAAGAAGAACTTAATGTCTTTTTTGTTGGGGATGAAGCAGGAGTTTACTCGTATATCGAAGCAATGTTCAGTCATAAAACCTTTTTTGGCGTGTCTCGACACCTTCAAAACGATGACTGAGCAGGTCCATCTCATAATTGCTTATCTGAAGGCGCTACGAGCATTAAAATTCTGTAATTACTAATTACCCGCTCAAGCGGTGATAAAAACGCACCATGAACAATTCTCCACTCAACGTTGTTTAATGCGCTGACGCAGGTTTCCACAATAAGGTTCCTTAACCTTTTCGGTTGTCGGTGAGGGCCTTTTTATAAAAGTCGCTTGTTTATACCTTCGGATATTATTCTATAATGCTGTGAAATTTTAGAAACAACTGCTTAGTAGAATACTCTCTGAGATGTTTTTTTCATTGTAGAATCAGTTAACGATAATTGATTGATGATTCATTCTTGCCTTCGCAGAACGATACACTTGCTGATCGTATGTCGCAATTTATTTCACGCAATGCATTGAAAATTTACCGGTGTCCTTTTTCGCAATTGACATAGACTCGGCTACAGTCGATTAAATACACGTTGCACCAGCACCATTATTCCACATCTCATAACTACATCAATGTATCTTTAGCATCGCGAGGAAACAACAACAATGACAACACTTGCAAGTAACAAATATCATGCTACATGTTATTTAGTATTGCCTCAGTGGAATTGCACCTTTAGGCATCGTTCGTACAACGTAAACCAAGCGCAAAACAAGCGTTCGCCATAGCATTCATACATAGCCATACATTAGTGGCTTGAAACTACTAGGAATATAAACACTACTCATCATTTTGCGCGATTCTCAAAAGAAACGCTTCTGTTTATATAACTGGCCTCGAAAAAAGTTAGTTTCTCATGCTCGAGATAAGCGCAACTGTCACCCTTTGTGGAGGAACTTTTACTACTGGCAAGCGAAACCTAATCACATACAAAATTCCAGAACGACATTTACTTTCTTGGTGACTAAATAAGCGAAATAAACTCTTTTTGTTATTATCAACAACCTCGAAAACAATAGTATTGCTTCATTATGACTAAGATTAGCGCAAATGCAATCCTAGTTGAAGGCAGTTTTGCGACTGGCACGCGAACCCAAATTACTTATAACATTCCATTCCATTTCCATAACATTCCAACTGCTTGGAAAAAGACTGAATTATGCCACACAGCTTGTACTCTGCTGTAACACCCTTCGATGCGAATTCGCTGATGCCTTTGTCAAGAGCGACCGCCTTCACCACCAGCGGGGGGAACTTGAATCTGATTGCTGCCTGGGTAATGGCGATTACATTTTCGACCGACGCGCTGAAGTCGCCTACTTCGCTGTTGTTCGATGCGGTGTCACACTCGCGAAGGCTCGGTTCAGTGCGAGCGCTTTACACTGCACCAACATCGCGTGCATCATTGGATACCGCTTCGTTTTTTGCAGGGCTCGAGCCAGCCTTCCTCTTCTTCTTGCTCATCACACACTACGCGGAGCGTCCAATTTATAACGCGGAAAGAAAAACACACGATACGAATAACGCGAAAAAACAAATTGGAAAAACCACACGACGATATCCAAGTTGAATTACCACTGGTGGGGGCCAATCTTGGATCGAAGCGCAGCGAAAGCAAAGTGAACTGGATTGTTCAACAGTCCGATGCCGAATGAAAGTTTGCCTCAGCGAGATCCACTGTTTATACTCTAGGCAAGTATTCCCCTTCATTCTTCTTCTTTTTCTTTGTTCACGGATACTTTGAATCCTACGATTTCCCCTTCGTTGCTCGTCGTTAAGTTGCTCGTTATTGACAGCTCTGTTCGAGAAAGCACACAAATGGACAGAACAAATGTATGGGAAAATGGAAACGCTTAAAGTTTTCATGTATTTTAACCATTTACAAACCAGGAGAATCTAATGTATAGCATATTAAACAAATCTTAGGGAATTTCCGATTCGTTTAGTATGTGAATCGCCTAAATCCGTTCGCGGCAAAAATTGTTATTAACGTTAACTTTATTTCATAAAAACGTGACCTGTTTTCTGATTTGGCCCCCCTAATGAAAGACGTAGTTCTACGTCAGAAAGAACCCAGCGAGATCAATGAGGTCCATGGCTCAGGAATCGGGTGTTCGGACTTCTCAATCCGGCGAGTAATGACCAAAAACCTTGGCTATAAGTGGTATGCGCTACGCAGAGGTTAATTCATGAATGCTGCGACCAAATCACGACGATGGAGAAAGCTAAAAAAACTCCTGAATCCGTTGAATCATCCTCATCATACTAAACCTATAATCGTTTCTCTGATGAAATAAAATTCAATTAGGATCAAAAAAATTTGTGTGGGGTGTCGTCGAGCGGGATACCAATAAAACGCCTCACACCACACTTAGGTCGCTGGAAGCTAAGATCATGGCGGTGACGATATCTTTGGATCGAGACATGGTAGAACGTGCATGCGGCAGTTTCCGGAAGCGTCTATCAACAGTCGTTGAAAATGGTGACAATTTTTTTGAATTGAATAATTTACAATTCTTATGTGTTACGAAAAAAATAAACCACAAAACATTCATCGCACATCACTGACTAAAGGGTGTGTCACATCAAATTGCATCACGGAAAAAACGCTGTAGAAATTTAATTTTTAGGAATTATATCTTCAGCTTTCGCTTATAATCAGATAAGAGTGTATAGATCACGTTGGCCATGCTTCACTGTCAATTTTTCGTAAATTTGGAAAAATGTCGTCGAACGAAAAAGAGCGTCGTGAATTAATCCTGTGCACTCATTTCGAGAATCCGGAGTTGTCACATCGGGACATCGGTAAGATGCTGGAAATCGTCCAATCCACGGTCAGCAGAGTACTAAAACGATACTTCGAGAACCTAACCATCGACCGGAAGGTGAAGAACGGCAAAAATGGATGCTCCGTCAGTGAAAAAGATCACAAGCGCGTAGTTAAGCAGTTTAGACGTGATCCGAGAAGTTCGGTCCGGGATGTCGCCAATAAGCTGAATTTGTCAAGTGCATTCGTCCAGCGGACCAAGCAGCGGGAGGGCCTGCGTACATACAAGGTTCAGAAGGCTCCTAACCGCGACGAAAGGCAAAACATTGTGGGGAAGACGCGAGCCTGGAAGCTGTACACCGAAATGCTGACGAAGCCGTATTGCCTGGTAATGGACGACGAAACCTACGTCAAAGCGGACTTTCGTCAGCTGCCGGGCCTGTTGTTCTTCTCCGCAGAGGACAAATTCAGCGTTCCGGAGGAGATTCGCAAGCACAAACTATCCAAGTTTGCCAAAAAGTACATGGTGTGGCAGCGATCTGCTCTTGCGGAAAGCGGAGCGCCCCTTTCGTGATGACCGGCACGGTAAACGGGCAGGTTTACCTTAAGGAGTGCCTACAGAAGCGCTTACTACCACTATTGAAGCAGCACGAGGGCCCGACCATCTTCTGGCCGGATCTCGCTTCGTGCCACTATTCAAAGGACGTGTTGGAGTGGTACGAAGCCAACTGGTTACCTTCGTGCCAAAGGAAATGAACCCGCCCAACGCGCCGGAGCTTCGCCCAATAGAGAAATATTGGGCGATTATGAAGCAGGCCCTCCGGAAGAACTCAAAAGTTGTCAAATCGGAGGCGGACTTCAAGAGAAAATGGTGTCTGTTCAAAAAAACTACAACCTGACGTTGTACAGAACCTTATGGACGGGGTAAGGAGGAAGGTGCGAGCATACGGGCTTGGGCTCGAAGTATGAATAAAAAGAAAATGCCAAAAGTTGTTTAATAGTTTTTATTTTACTGTCTAAAATGTTCAAAAGGATCGGTCTACTGGGCGAATTTCTACAGCGTTATTTCCGTGATGCAATTTGTTGTGACACACCCTTTAGTGTAAATTTTCAAAAATATGTCGTTTACTGCAAACATTCGTCGCGCACCCTGTACTTCCATTATTTTTACATATCCCAGCAAACATTAAACCGTATAACTTGGTATATTCTAAGTCGTATATAAAGTGGTATCGCATCACTGTGCATCGAAAATCGTATAAAATTCGAAAAATCTGATTCTATTTATTACGACAGATCCAGTCCGAATTGGGTATAACAAAGATTGGTTTTATGATATGCGCTATCGTAAAACTGAATTAATCGACATCATATACGAGGAATGGCTATTAAATAAGGAGACTGGTTACGAATAAGGGTTATATTTTAAAAATTACGGTACAACGATATGCTTCCTTTCAATATACTCCCCTTGACTCCTCACACACCTTTCCACACGTCGCTTTTTTCTTCGCCTCTTCTACGGACTGAAATCGGGTACCTTTCAACTCGGATTTGATCTTGGGGAATAGAAAAAAGTCGCATGGGGCTAGATGTGGCGAGTACGGGGTATGTTTGAGCACTGGAATGCCCTTATCGGCTAAAAATTGCTTCACCGACAGCGCGTTATGGGCAGGTGCGTTGTTGTTCGTGTTTTTCGTCACACATGATTTCCGACGCGCACTACAAACCACGTTCCATTCAAACCACTACTGCTCGCATACTACTATAGTGACAAAAACGTGTTTTCGTACGTTTATAGCAGACACTTCAAACTACCGAACGCACTATTCGTTTTCCCCCACCCCTCTAGGATGCCCACCAGGCGCGCAGTCTCGTTATTTAATAGCCATATCCGTATGCATATCGGGCCGATGCAATTCGAGAGTCACATAAACGTATAATTCGAATCAATATAGTACTGCGAAAAATCTCGTTACATGCTGTGGAATATCATTCAACAATAAATCATATTAGACAGTAATTGAGGACATATTACTTCATATTATGAATTTGATACATCATGATTACTGTTTTTATTTCAAGATCTATGGTTCAAGGTGCGGTCGTTTTGTCACTAAGTCGGATAGGGGAACGGTCTATGAAAACAGAACAAAAGAAAGCTTTTACTGAAGCATGAAAGAGAGAGATTGAACACAAGTATTCGAAGTTCTGAATTCTCTCAATAAGCTCAGTGATATTCAGCTGCTACTAGTACTTTTGTTTAAAAACATAACAAAATAGAGTTTCAAGATAACTGTTCAGTGGTTTTGCCGTGTTGACTAACCTGGCAGCATACTTCAAAGCGTCTTGGTTTATTTGGCTTTGCAAGGTTACCATGTTAGTTTCTGAATAGTATCCAATTATGTAAAACTACTGTGAAGTGCATAGAAGAGAGATTAAATGCACAAAGCCCTACCCCTCGCAGCTGACAGTATAACAGTGATGTTGGTGTTATATCATAGCAGCAGTAGTAGCACACACGTCACATCATTTCCTCCTTCAGCAGACAACGGTCGAATAGGTAAGCCACACTTAATATTTCCTCTCTGTATCGGGTGATTTCATTTAAGGCTTATACTACCGGCATTGAGGAACCCCTGCAGTGAATATCGGAAGCTCCACAACTACGTTCTGAATTCATCGAGAGAACATATGTACGAATATGATTGAATTCTCATTTTTTATCTCGCCATTCTATACGTTTCTTATTAAAAAATATTTTTATTGAATTTTAAGAAACTGCGGTAGAAACATTCAAAGTGATACGTTCGTCTGATCATATCGTTGCCTCAATCGAGCAGGTGAGAACCAACATATAGGAAAATTATCTGAAATGTGAATAACGACCCGAACAAGGCTCTACAAAATCAAGACGATATTTTGTCGAAGCAGTGTGCAAATGAGGTGCGTCAGATACGTGTATTGTTGCCACATATACAGGTTAATCTTGAAAGTAGAGATTTTTGCGATTTTTTGGTGCTGATTCTGTACGGTACAGATAACAGATATTTATCCTAAAGTATAGGTACAGATTTCTTTGAGCGGTCAATTCATAACACGTGGACAAGCACATGAAAAAGATATTTAATATCAATGATTCAATCTTCAAGGTTGCTGCAACGTTGAAGCCCAAGAACAGAGCCAAGAGCTTGAGAATGAATACCTTAACCTTCAAATGAAATTTACTCCATAAGGAGAGCTCTTTTGACAAAAATATGTCTGTCAGATACTTAGATATGAATGATTGAATTGAATAATTGATCACTCGTAAACCCAGCCTTTAAATGCCTCGTTTTAATTCTTGTTTCAATCCTCGGCAGTTTTTAAATCGGCTCTGTAACGGATCGATGAATGCAATTTTGAAATCTAAACCTTTGATTAAACAACGGTGGGGTTCAATGCCTTCAATAACATAAATTACGCACTCATGTTGTGAGTAACGTTTTTCCATTCTAATAATAATGATAATAATAATGAACCCTTCAACAAAGATTTGATCTGGACGAGCTATCTTTAAGATAATTAAATATTAGAATAGACTTTGATAACATTAAACTGAACTAGTAAACATGATAATAAAAATTTTATAAATATGGACAAACCCAAGCAAACTCTAGCCAAATTCTAACCGATACTTCAGGGCCAGTAGTAAATCCAAGGAATGTCAAGAAAATTTTCAATCCGAAAAAATCCGTGACCGCTCGGGAATTGAACCTATGTCGATATCAGCCGTGAATTTACAAGGGGATTCCCGCTTTACTAGATTCCCGATAAAGGTATGCTAGTGCGCTGGTTTTCGAGTCCAAACAGCTGAGCAAACCCAAGCCTAATTCTAGCCAACACCTCAGACCCTTCATAATCGAGGTCAGTGCCCGAAATCTTCGAAGGTGAAAAATGAAGACCGACTCTACTCTCAGTCAAGTATGGAAAAGTTCATTCGCTTGTTTCTCCACACCTAATTATAGATCACTCTTGTATCTGCTTGGAATAATCATGGCGAAAAGAATACAGCAAGCAATCGTGAGATTGCACGATGAATCATTTTTCACTCTCCGACCATCTTCATTCGGGACTGAGAGTGAACATAACATAACATAGAGTGGAAAACAACATTCAAAGAATGAATGCTCTTTTAGAAGGATCGCGCGAAACAAAATAACGAGTGATTCAAAATAGACTCAATCTGCGTGTATTTATGATTTTATTTCCCCGTTGTACTCTTTTCCTTTTTTTTCATGACTTTTGAGTCACCCTGTACTTCAGTAAACTGTCGTATGTCAAAATATAAATAAAAACAGAAATTTCTCTCTCGGTCGTAGTTCTATGTGCATGGTATCTAAGGAATTTCTCGAGAAATTTAGTTTATTCAATCTGATATGTTGGACAAATCATCAGTTTGAACGACTGTTCACAAATTTTAGGGAAGATGAACTGATATTTTGTTTAATCTCAGCAATTAATTAGCATAGAAATTACTTAGATGTTTGGGCGCAAAGTGGTCATAGGTGAATAACGACTTACAATGTTCTCTTTACTAAAGCTGATATACCTCATCACATTCTGCTCTTGAAGAGGTTTCTTTGGTGGCTTTGAACCTGAAAAAATATGCCACTCCAACTAAACCAAGCCCCATTATGCGGAACGTTATGTGTTTCTTACTACGTTGTTGTATGCATGTGAAAATTTAAATTGAGACTCTAGGTGAATATGCCAAACTGATTTTATACATGTACCTACTATATCAAATATGATTTGAACAAATTCGGACGGAAAAAAAATCTATCCCATTTAGCTTGATATGTGCAAGTGACCACTTTACCTCCAAGCAAAAAAAAACTTCGATTTTTCACCTTTTTTATAATCATGAAAAAAGTACTATTTTGAATTTTTATAGTTGAACTATGATATTCTACGAAAAACGGGAATTGAAGCAGCAGTATTTGGACGCTGGAAATGGGCATATTCCTTAGGGTGACCTCTATGCCCCCACTTCCTCTATTGGATTGTTCGAAGAGTGTGAAATGAATTGAATTTGTGAAATGAAAGACATTTTTCATAGTGCATCTTGTCGCTGTCATGAACGATCGAAATCAATTATTTCAACCTTTCGGCGATTTTGCCAGCAGTTATCTAGCGATTCGCTCAATCAACACCTTTATTTTGCCTATGTCAGTTTCAACTGTTGAAACATCGCACAGTTTCCGATAGCGAAACAGGAAAGTATATCGAAACTTCTGATTCCGAATGTCCGTATTTGCTAAGGTTCTAAATATAAACTAATGAACAAAATCAAACAAGCTTTCACATAAACAAGTATCTCAATATCAGTTGTCAATCCACGTATCTTATGTGTGAAGTTGACTGTGAAACAATATATCCAGTAGATGATAAAAACGAAGTTGTTTTTCCAATAAATTCAAAAAGCGAACATGAAAAACAACTGTCCTTCTTTGAATACCACTCAAAAAGTGTGATATGATGTAAGGTGTCGTGCACAAATTACGTAACGCAAAAAATCCGGATTTTGGACCCCCTCCCCCCTACGTAACGCAATTTCCTATCTCTAATACACAGAAAGTAACGCAACCTTGACCCCCGCCCCCCTTATCGCGTTACGTAATTTGTGCACGACGCCTAAGGAACCAAAATTTAGTCCATAGTGGACCGCAAGGCTTTCGGAATAGTCTTTTACAACTTCATAATCCTCTACGAACAATACTCGAAAAAGGACAATATTTCTACGACTGAGGCCACAAATTTTTGGAACATAAACATAGTTGTATGTATGCATCCGGGTAGGAATCCATCGAAAACACAGATAAAACACTCCAAACGTTCCCTTCAATCGGCTGTGGTCAGTTTCTCTTCGTTGGACGGAAGCTGCTGCATCGGTAGCTGTACCGAAAATGTTTGCGGCTGATGGTGGATAACCCCGTAGGGATTATGGATCGGTTGACTTGTTTCCTGGTTCTGTTGTGACTTCTGGTAGCTGATTTCGGTCGTCGTATCCATCGGACGTGACGACTGCTCATTATTCTGCTGGTACTGGTGCTCTACCGAGTCCTCGTCCCGTGCATGACTGTAAAACACCGGATTACGCATACCGTAGCCTGAATTAAAGTTGTCCGTGTATTCAACCTTGAACTGGCTGTTGTACAAATTTTCTTGATTTCTCTCGTACTCGAAACTGTTTGACTCTATTTTTCCTGTAGTGCCACTACTCAACGGTATCAAACTGCTGTTTAACTGATTCTGGAGCGTGAGGAAATGCGCGTTAATCATTCTGTTATTGGCAGCCATTTTGGGGTTTTCTGGTTTGATCGTGACATTCGCGGATGCTTGGCGCGATATGAAATTTCTATACTGTCCAATGTGAGGCTGGTGATCAATCAGATGTTGCTGCTGTTGCTGTTGATGAAGTTGATGAGATTGTGTATGCTGCTGTTGTAGCTGTGATTGTATTTCTCCTCCGATCGGTGATCGATTTTTGCGGTAGGTTATGATTTTGGTATTTGCGTCGATTTGTGTCAATGGGTTGCTACCGCACATGTAGTTTCCAGAGCTGTTCACGCAAGACATTATCGTGGTCGGGCTGGGACTGTCGTTCAGGCTGCTAGCGTTCATGTGCTGCATCTTTCCGGGAGTCATCACTCCGGTAATTGCCGAGCCACCCTTCTCAGTGCATTCGCAATCGTTCGTATTGCCACTGTGCGGACTGCGGAATTTGGACAGATGTTGGTATACCTGTTTGATGCGTTCCATATTGGCACGGCTGGCGATTGCGTGATTTACCATTGGCAGCGGATAGTCCTTGCCGATGATGCACTTCGCTGCCCGCTGTATGCTCTCGGATGCATTCCATGGCTCGTGGATGTAGCGCGTTGGGAAATTCTAGAGTTTCATTTGGAAGATATAAAAAGACAAATAGTACCAATTATGTATCTCTTAGTAATGAATTTGTTTTATTTTTTAGCAACCATAACTTCTATAAGTTGTTTTTTAAGTATAAGTTGTATGAATAATGAAAAAAATCTGTAATAAAATTACAAATGCTTATGACCAATTCCATGAGGTTATGTACAAAGAAACCAAATTTCAAATCAAGTTTTAGGAGAAATATGAAAACGTTATCGGAACAAGCACTAGTTATAACATAAATTCTTTGAAACGAATTTGATGCATCAACCATTGAGAAGGGCGAGTTTAAAAAACTACATAATCATATTTAAAACATTTTAGGTTTTCCCTATTTTTATTTTTCTTGAGATATCTCTGCACTTACTTAACCAAACTTCAATGTCTATATAGAATTGAATATATAATAAAATATTTGCTTGAAGAGCCATGGCTAGACCTAAATTTTATTTTGTAATTTCTCAGAAACAAGCATTTGAAAAACAGGTATTTTGAAGCGTTGTCACGTTACAAAAATAGAACATTTTTTAGAATATCAGACGAACTCAATTCAAACATTTTTATACTTGTGTTTCTCTTAGCAAACAATGAAGATAAGAACCCCACAAAATTTGGTTATGATCGATCCATAAAAAGAGGAGCATCATCTGTCTCAAGTCAAGTCCCAAATTCTGTCTCATAGACAGTATTGCAGACTGCAACATCCCAATTATGAGAATACTTGTAATACTAACCTCGAGCCAACCGCGAGTAATCCGTTACATATTACTAACATAGTTGTAAGGCAAACATTGTCGAAATATTGAACTCCCGGCCCTGCCAGGCTAACGCCATATGAGCCTTAATAAAAATATATATTTTGGATAAAAAATCTGTCTCAAGAAGTTTTTGTTAGACGGTACAACGATTCACCCCTCTATTATTTACCTGTGATGCAAGTCCAAGCCACCTATCAGTGTAAATACCTTGTTCGAATAATACAGGTCGGACTCAATTATCCGGAGCATACATCAGCAAGCCGTGGAATAAAGGTGATGTATAATTTTCATCATAACGAATATTGCAGATTTTCTTTGTGACTTTTTCTTGTAAGTCATTTCAGTGTTTGAAAGACTATTTCCGGAAGAAGTTGTGTACTTCCCGCTGTTTTGACCCTCGGAGCAGAATTTCTGAAGATATTCAATATTCAAAACTTTTTTTGACGGAATTTCGAAAGAAGCCGGAATTATTTTTCAAGTGTTTTTTGGAGTGTGAAGCTTCCATTGGACCCGCTTCAAGGATTTTAGAAGTTCTCTGACATTCATCTAGATACATTTAAGATAAGTTTTCGTTTTATTTTTCTTTCACGCATACGTATACATATACATATACATACACATATTTCATTTTATTTTATTTATTCATTTATTTTCTTTTTTAATTTTATCATTTAATATTTGCGTGTTCTAAAAAATCTTCTCTCTCATTTTTACGACTTTTTTATTTGAAAAATGGAGGGTAATGAACCCTCCGATGCTGAAATGAGGGTCTCAGACCCTCCTCCAGATGGTTTAACGATTTCTCTAGGAAAAAAACAAAAACAATCGCAGTCAAACTCTTCGTCTGTAACAAATAGTGACTCTGTTCTCCGCTCTTCGACACAATCTCTGCCTAACTCTGCTCAACTTCCACGTATTAGATAATACCAGAACGCCCCGGCATCATCGAAAAACCGTTGGGTGGTATTCTTCCGTCCCAAAGGGAAACCTCTAAGAGTATCTCAAATTTGCAAAGACCTGACGTCTAACTACTCAGGTGTCTTAGAAATGACGAAAGTCAATAAAGATAAACTTCGTGTTGTGCTCTCAAATTACAAAGATGCTAACGCGATAGTGAAAAACTCTTTGTTCACTAATGAATATAGAGTTTATATTCCGGCTCACATTGTTGAAATCGATGGTGTACTTACGGAAAAATCTCTTCAACTTCAAGATTTTGTAAAAGCTAAGGGTATCTTTCACAATGCAAATATTCCACATATTAAAGTTTTGGAGGTGAGATCTCTGAACTCTTTGATATCTGAGGGTACAGAAAAAAAGTATTATCCATCTGGCTCTTTTAGAATTTCCTTCGAAGGCACAGCACTTCCAAATTATGTGCTTATCGACAAACTTCGTCTTCCAGTTCGGTTATATACCCCTAAAATAATGACTTGCCTAAATTGCAATCAGTTAGGTCACACTAAAACCTACTGTTGTAATAAAACGAAATGCTCAAAATGGGGTGACGACCATGACGAAGTCACTTGTAACAAAGATGCTGATAAATGTATCTTTTGTGGAGATGTTCCTCATACAATTAAGGATTGTCCGAAATACAAATTACGTTCGATGAAACTCAAGCAATCACTTAAGGATCGTTCTAATCGATCCTTCGCTGATATGCTCAAGGCAGCTTCACCTCAGGTGCCCGAGGCTTCAGAAAATCCTTTCTCTGTTTTATCAGAGGATGATGATTCGGATTCTCAATTTGATCCAGTAATCACAGGAAGAGTCAGGAAGAGGAAAATTGCTTCTTCCTCTAAGCCATCTAAAAAAAGAGGATTGATCTCTAACAAGCCAGAATCTTCAAATTATTCTGCTCTACCCAAGAATAACCCTCCTGGTTGGAGACCTTCAAATTATGACGTTCATTTCCCTGAATTGTCAAGCCATTCTCAATTTACTTCTCAATCGGTTCCTGATCCCTCATCTTTTTCAGGAGGTTTTTCCTTTTCATCAATTGTTCAATGGATTCTTGATTTTTTCGGAATATCAGATTCAATGAAAGGTATCATTTTTGCTTGGCTTCCTTCTATCAGCCAGATAGCTAAACAAATGACTTCAAAGTGGCCCCTCCTTTCGTTCATTAATTTCGATGTCTAATTTATTGGACGATTCAGGTAAATCCTCTATTTTGCAGTGGAATTGTAGAAGTATTCTTCCTAAACTTGATTCTTTCAAGCAAATGCTCCATTTTTTGAATTGTGATGCGTTTACTCTTTCTGGAACATGGCTTCGTTCGGACAATGTGTTAAACATCCATGCTTTTAATATTATCCGTTTAGACCGCGATGATTGCTATGGAGGAGTTCTCATAGGTATTAAAAAATGCTACCCATTTTACAGGATTCCCCTGCCTTTAGTCTCAGGAATTGAAATTCTAGCGTGCCAGGTACGTATCAAGGGTAAAGATTTATGCATTGCTTCTATTTATATTCCTCCAAGAACTATGCTTAATTATAGAAATCTTGTGAATATAGTTGAACTTTTACCGCAACCTAATCTTATTTTGGGAGATTTCAACTCTCATGGAATTGGATGGGGTGAGTCTTTTGATGATCGAAGGGCCAATTTGATTTATGATCTTTGCGAGGACTTCAACATGGCAATTTTGAATACAGGTGATGTAACAAGAATCGCTCCATCTTCAGGCCGCGCTAGTTGCTTAGATTTGTCTCTGTGTTCTTCCTCTTTTTCTTTAGATTGTAATTGGAATGTCATCCAAGATCCACATGGAAGTGATCATTTGCCAATCACTATTTCCATTTCAAATAATTCAAAATCGTCTGAAACAACAAATATTCAGCATGATTTATCTAGAAGAAATTGATTGGAAGAGATTCTCTTCAATTATTTCAGAATCGGTGGCATTAGTTCATGAGTTACCCCCGCTGGAAGAATATAATTTTCTAACTGGTTTAATTCTTGACAGTGCTATTGATGCTCAGACGAAGCGCTTTCCTGGTAATTCGTTTCGTAGACGTCCTCCTAATCTATGGTGGGACCAAAAATGTACAAATCTCTATAAAGATAAATCGAATGCGTTCAAGGATTGGCGAAAATTGGGCACCCGTGAACGTTATGATAACTACATTTATCTGGAGCGTAAATTCAAAAGCTTCATTAAAGCTAAAAAGAGAGGCTATTGGCGTCATTTTGTAAATGGGCTTTCACGAGAGACTTCCTTGAGCACTCTTTGGAGAGTTGCCAGACAAATGAGAAATTCATCTCATTCAAATGAAGAAGTTGAATATTCAGAAAGGTGGATTTTTGACTTTGCCAAGAAGATATGTCCAGACTCTGCCCCCGCACCTTCTCCCTTCTTAGAGACATCTGATGATGTTGAGCCTCCGTTTAGTATGACTGAATTTTCTCTTGCCCTTCTTTCTTGCAACAACACGGCTCCAGGGTCAGATAGGATCAAATTTAATTTGTTGAAAAATCTACCTGATAATGCGATGAGACGTTTGTTGAAACTGTTCAATGCTTTCCTTGAGCAGAATATTGTTCCGCATGAGTGGCGACAAATTAAAGTTATAGCTATTCTGAAACCTGGTAAACCTGCGTCTGATTATAATTCTTATAGACCAATTGCAATGCTATCTTGCATTCGCAAATTACTAGAAAAAATGATTCTCCATCGTTTAGACAGCTGGGTTGAATCTAATAATCTTCTCTCGCCATCGCAGTTCGGGTTTCGTAGAGGCAAAGGAACCAATGATTGTCTTGCGCTTCTTTCATCAGAGGTTGACTTTGCCTTGTGTAGTAAGCAACAAATGGCATCAGTGTTCCTAGATATCAAAGGTGCGTTCGATTCTGTTTCCATTGAAGTTCTTTTTCAAAAACTTCTTCTAAATGGGTTTTCCCAGAAATTAAATTTTCTGTTTAACCTAATGCGGGAAAAACATATGAGTTTTTCTCATGGTTCTTCGTCAGTTTTACGCATTAGCTACATGGGTCTTCCTCAAGGCTCATGTCTTAGTCCAATTCTTTACAACTTCTATGTAAATGATATTGATGTTTGTTTATCGGGAAATTGTACTTTGAGACAGTTTGCAGATGATTGTGTTGTATCGGTAACAGGCAAAGACAACACCGATCTTCATAATCCTTTGCAAGATTCTCTTGACAATTTGGTTGATTGGGCCTGTAGATTGGGTATTGAATTTTCTACTGAGAAGACAGAGATGGTTGTATTCTCAAGAAAACATCATCCTGCACAAATACAGCTTAAACTTTTGGATAGACTATTCGTCACTCGATGTCATTCAAGTATTTAGGTGTTGTGTTTGACTCCAAAGGAACATGGGGTAAACACATAGACTACTTGAAACAAAAATGTCAGAAAAGAATAAATTTTCTTCGATCCATAACAGGAACTTGGTGGGGAGCTCATCCTGAGGATTTGATTAGGTTGTATAAAACAACCATTTTATCTGTTATGGAGTATGGTAGTTTTTGCTTCAGGTCCGCTGCCTGTACCCATATTTTGCATCTGGAAAGGATTCAATATCGCTGTTTGCGTATTGCTCTAGGATGTATGCAGTCAACACATACAATGAGCCTAGAAATTCTAGCTGGCATACTTCCTCTTTCCGTACGTTTTTTCGAGTTATCATTCCGTTTTTTAATACGGTGTGAAACACTTAATCCGAAGGTGATAGCAAACTTAGAAAAAATGTTGAACTCAGGCGTTCGATCTAGGCGAATGTCTCTATATCATGAATTTATGACTTTGGAAAGTCCATCTGCTTTATCTGGTTTCCAGATCATTCCTTCAATTTTGTTCAATTCCTCTATTACTATTGACCTGTCAATGAAGGATTATGTGCATAATATTTCAGATGATCTCCGCCATTTAGTTATACCTGCGATATTCCTGTCAAGGTATAAACATATTGACCCAACCAAAACTTTTTTTACTGATGGATCTAGTCTTAATGGATCCACAGGCTTTGGTATATTCAATATCAACTTCTTCACTTTTCGTAGGTTTAGTTTACCCTGTTCGGTGTTTGTTGCAGAATTGGCTGCAATATACATGGCCTTACTCCATATTCAGACCTTGGCCCCATATCACTTTTTCATTTTTTCTGATAGTCTAAGCTCTTTAGAGGTACTCCGTTCAGTGAGAACTAGATATACGTCGTATTTCTTATCTGAAATCCATCAACTTTTAAGTGCTCTGATTACTAGTTCATTTAATATCACTTTCGTATGGATTCCGTCTCATTGTTCGATACCTGGAAATGAGAAAGCAGATTTTCTTGCTAAGAAGGGCACTATGGAAGGAGACTTATTCTATAGGCCTATTACTTTCGATGAATATCTTCATTTTCCTCGTGAACGGGCACTTGTATCTTGGCAGTCAAGTTGGAATAGTAGTGATAAAGGCCGATGGCTATATTCTATCATTCCTAGGGTTTCTCTCAAACCATGGTTTAAAGGATATAATTTTTCTCGTGATTTTATACGGGTAGTGTGCAGACTCATGTCTAACCATTATTCTTCGAATGCACATCTTTTTCGAATTAACATCAGTGATAGTAACCTATGCGTGTGTGGTATAGGATATCAGGATATTGATCATATTGTGTGGTTTTGTTCTGAGTTTCAAAATGACAGGTTATCTTTAATAGAAAATTTTCGCAATAAGGGAATGCCACCTAATTTTCCGATTCGCGACGCTCTGGCGACTCGTAATATTGATGCTATTTCTTTAATTTATGATTTTCTCAAATCCATACACTTTCAAATATGAATATATATGTTTAGTTTTCCTTTATTGTTTTGATTTTTATTATTAGCGTTTCCTTTTCTCTATTTCAACTTTTTTCTTCAGAATTCGAAAAGTGAGCAGATTTTCATCCCTTCCCTAGTCCCAAGGAGATAACTAGTTCCTAGGAGATGGTCATCTCTGCAACAAGAAGCCTATAATATTATCTTATTGTGAATTTTGTCATATTGTTTGTCCATATTGTAACATTTTTCGAAAAGATAATAGGGTTTTTATGCCTTTTTGAGAAAGAACATTGGCATTGTTCTACTCAAAGAGGCTTTTCCCTATTCATAAATACGGCTCATTGTTACTTAATGTTGCTGAGCCATTTGAAAATAAATTTAGTACACCAAAACATCAATTATCCGGAGCATCATATTTTTGAATTTTCTTATTTTTAGATCGGGAACTTTGAATATTTTGTATAATAATTCCATATTGAATAATCAATATTGGTACCAAATGAAAGGGTTTGACTAGCAGAACACAGTTATTTAAGAAAAACGTAAATCCAAGATGGCGGCCACTACAAAATGGCGAATTACATATTTTCTCAGAACCCCATAAATATGGATATCAAATGAAATGGATTAACTAGTAAAACACAGTTATTTATGAAAAATGAAAATCCAAAATGGGCGCCACCACAAAATGGCGCCATATATTTCTGTCCTAACTTTCTTCGGAATATTTTCATGATGTACTGTATTCTATTAGTCAAATCATTTCATTTGATACCGATGTTGAGGGGATAGCAAAAAAAATAGTCGACCATTTACTGGCGGCCATCCTTTTGAATGTATGTTGTTTATTATGTTTTGTGTTCTCCAAGTCATCCATTTCAGCCATTTTTTAGCGACGGCCAAATTGCAATTTTGTAGATCATGAAATACGCAGTTTTATAATGACACTAGAATTAAAGGTGTCTTCCAAATATCAGATCAATCTGTGAACAGGAACGGGGTTAATTTTCTATTAATGTGGGATAACCCTATAAACATTCCAACATACATACAAACAGGTCAAGCTGAATGATACCATTTAAAAAGTAAATAGTTATTTAGGGCAACGATCACTCTGGAATTGGATTTTTCGTGATCTGCTATGTTCTACTAGTCAATCCCTTTCATTTGATATACATATTGATGGGGTTCTGAGAAAATATGTAATCCGCCATTTTGTAGCGTCCTCCATCTTGGATTTACACTTTTCATAAATAACTGTGTGCAAGTCAAGCCCTTTACATAAAACCCTTTCACTCTCTAACCCCCATTCTCTATTTTTCCATCGTGATTTGAATATTATTATAAACAATATCTAAATATTGCATTTATCCGCCGTTTGTTTTTCAAACAAAACGAATTTTTTACGTTGTTAAATTAGAAAAGGGATTATGTCTGTTTCATCGAACTTCCATCCACATATGCCCAAGTAACCTCAATTAGCCTAAAGCCTGACGCATCACCGGTGAGTAGGAAGCCTTGTTGAATGAGTGAATAATTCATTGTTTATTGAAATTCATCAAATCACTAAATGAATACTAAAATGAAATAACTATCTGGAGTCGGCGATGAGACACACGCCGTTCATAAGACACTCTCCATCGTCTTCTTCAATGGCACTAACGTTCGCTGTTTAAAGTAATACTATGACTTGCGTTATTTTTGTTGAGATTTTATGCCAAGCAACACGCCTTGAATGTATTCTGAGTGACAAGTTCTATACTTTGTGTGACCAATGTCCAAATCAGACGAAAATTTCTGTGACGAAAAATCCCTCAGCTGTTCTAAAAGAACAAGACGGATATTGCACAAGCATTTAGCAACAAGATCCTGCTATAGGTACTTCATTCACTATAAACATCATTACTCTTTTTGAATTAATGTTTATGAACATTATGAACAGAGGAGACGGAACAAACAAGTCATTCTACGTCATTCTGCGATTCTTAAAACCCAATCGACAGAAGCGGTGTAAGAAAGAATGCTATTGTCATATCAAAACGCAATTCATTTTCATGATATTACAGCATGAATTCGTGAAAATGATAATGGATTTTCAGGTGGAAAAGAACGCTTTTGGGACAAAAATCATATATTAAAATTAACTCTAACGTATCAAATATGTGTTCTATGTAAAAGGTTCACTCTTTTACATTCTCTGCATGTCCGGTGAAATCTTAAAATTATGTCTGATAATGATTTCATATCCATATAAAGAAAAAAAAATGTGATGCGTAAACTTGAGGAAGGAATAGTCCGAGTTGAGCCGTCTTTATTTATTTGTATTTGGCTAACAAACTATCCTTGTGTAGAATTTATTGGAGTTTTCAAAACTGCCTTTCGATTTGCGGTGCGATAGTTATTTATTGAATTATTCATCATCAAAGATGAAGAGGTAATTTTTCATTCAAACTAATATATCTCTGTGTGGGAAGGTTCTACAGGAACGTTCTTGGAACCAAATAAAAACTGGTTGATAAATTTAATTGGATTTGCTGTTGAGATGGTTAGCAAATTTTGTGCAGAATATTCTTAAAAAACAAAGAAAAATCGGTTTTCTCACGAAGTTACAGCATGTCAAAAATCACTTAAAATTTCCGACTTCGCACTCTGTCATTAATAAAGTTTCCAGAAGGGAAAAACGTAGAACATATGGGAATTCAATTTTCCGAATTTTCCGATTTTTCTCTCCGCTTTATTGATCTACGGAAAGAGACGAATACAACGAAATATAGATGACTCAAATTGAACCATTCCTTCTTCGGGTTTTGCGCTTACCAACAGATTTTGCCTTACATTTTTATTTATATAGATAGATAGATATAAGTTATGGAAATGCGTTATTTCGCCTGAAAATCCATTTCCACTTACGAACAAAGATCAATTTCAATAGCGCAAACATTGAATGGACTAACAACGCTTATTGATGTAATTTTCGAACATGTGGGAATTCAATTTTCCGAATTTTCCGACCTTCCTTCAGAATTTTCCGGTTTTTTTCTCCACTATATTGATATACGGGAAGAGACGAATACAACAAAATACAGGAGGCTAAAATCGGACCATCCCTTCTTCGGGTTTTCCGCTTACCAACAGATTTTGCCTTACATTTTTATTTATAAAGATTACCGGTAATTCGGTAATGGAAAATGACCCGGTATTACCGGTAAAACTGGTTAACAATCCCTACGACTGTCTGATATATAGTTTTCTTTTCTTGAAATATTCGTGTACAACGAGAGCAGCCGTTTTTTAGCAAACATCGCCCTAAAATGGAAAGTTACTGTATTGGTACACCGCCGTCTATCTTTTAAATTACAGGTAACCCTCAGTGTTGCCTAGTTTGATTATCCCTGTTTTATATAAATTGAAATGGGTCTCTAAAATGGGAAAAATTCGGAAAAATTGAATTCTCACATGTCCTGAAGTCTATTTTAGGCGGGATGAAGTTCGCCGGGTCAGCTAATCACTATAGAATGAAAGTCTCCTTCACAGTGTAGTTTCGAACTTTCCAGTTATTTTAGGTAAGTTAATCATCATCTCCAAAACTGAAAAAAAATAGATCAAAACATCGCAAAACTCTTTTTATCTTATAACTTTTTGCTACTTTCATGAAATGTATCTTGTTTATATGTGTGAGCTGCTGGTGTAATAATGTATCAAATGAATACACTGTTGTCGAAATTATATGCTCGGTTGCTTCAAAAAGACCGATGCGCACTTTTGCCCCGTGCGCACCTTTGCCCCGCACTACTCTACATATAGATTTATTTGCAACGATGAGACATTTGATTCGCTCATTTTCTTTATTACATAAATATTGAATTCAATTGTATCCGAAAAGTCTTCCATACAATGTCTAATTCAAATTCAAGTGGTGTCATCTGTTATCAATCGCGGATATATTGGGTTGGGGAAAAAGAAATGTCGTATATTGTCAATATATGGCAACATTTAAACATATCTTGTGGTGTACTTATCGCATCGGGTCATACTATACGGCTATTTAAAAACGATAATTTGTGCTACAAGTGTCGTTCTGACAGTGTTGTGATTGTCCTTTTCAGTCTCAAGTTATAGCGTGTCAAAGATGGAGTCCACCAAGCAAGAAATTCGCCATATTTTACGTTTTCACTACCTGCGAGGTAAAACTGCAACGAAGGCGGCCGAAAAAATTCGTGTAGTTTATGGACCCGATACTGTAACGATTCGCACAGCACAGCGTTGGTTTGATCGATTTCGTTTAGGTGTAGTGGCTGTCGAAGATAAAGGGTGTGTCACATCAAATTGCATCACGACAAAAAACGCTGTAGAAATTCGCCCTGTAGACCGATCCTTTTGAAAATTTTAGACAGTAAAATAAAAACTATTAATCAACTTTTGGCATTTTCTTTTTATTCATACTTCGAGCCCAAGCCCGTATGCTCGCACCTTCCTCTTGACCCCGTCCTTAAGGTTCTGTACAACGTCAGGTTGTAGTTTTTTTGAACAGAAATCCATTTTCTCTTGAAGTCCGCCTCCGATTTGACAACTTTTGGGTTCTTCCGGAGGGCCTGCTTCATAATTGCCCAATATTTCTCTATTGGGCGAAGCTCCGGCGCGTTGGGCGGGTTCATTTCCTTTGGCACGAAGGTGACCCCGTTGGCTTCGTACCACTCCAACACGTCCTTTGAATAGTGGCACGAAGCGAGATCCGGCCAGAAGATGGTCGGGCCCTCGTGCTGCTTCAATAGTGGTAGTAAGCGCTTCTGTAGGCACTCCTTAAGGTAAACCTGCCCGTTTACCGTGCCGGTCATCACGAAGGGGGCGCTCCGCTTTCCGCAAGAGCAGATCGCTTGCCACACCATGTACTTTTTGGCAAACTTGGATAGTTTCTGCTTGCGAATCTCCTCCGGAACTCTGAATTTGTCCTCTGCGGAGAAGAACAACAGGCCCGGCAGCTGACGAAAGTCCGCTTTGACGTAGGTTTCATCGTCCATTACCAGGCAATGCGGCTTCGTCAGCATTTCGGTGTACAGCTTCCGGGCTCGCGTCTTCCCCACCAAGTTTTGCCTTTCGTCGCGGTTAGGAGCCTTCTGAACCTTGTATGTACGCAGGCCCTCCCGCTGCTTGGTCCGCTGGACGAATGAACTTGACAAATTCAGCTTATTGGCGACATCTCGGACCGAACGCGCTTGTGATCTTTTTCACTGACGGAGCATCCATTTTTGCCGTTCTTCACCTTCCGGTCAATGGTTAGGTTCTCGAAGTATCGTTTTAGTACTCTGCTGACCGTGGATTGGACGATTCCCAGCATCTTACCGATGTCCCGATGTGACAACTCCGGATGTGACAACTCCGGAAATGAGTGCGCAGGATTAATTCACGACGCTCTTTTTCGTTCGACGACATTTTTCCAAATTTACGAAAAATTGACAGTGAAGCATGGCCAACATGATCTATACACTCTTATCTGATTATAAGCGAAAGCTGAAGATATAATTCCTAAAAATTAAATTTCTACAGCGTTTTTTCCGTGATGCAATTTGATGTGACACACCCTTTACACCCTGTGCTGGTAGGTCAATCGTCGTGGAAATCGATAAAATCTTTGAAATCATCCAAGTAGACCGGCATGTGAGCACTCGCTCGATTGGCCAGGAACTAGGTATAGACCATAAAACCGTTTGGAACCATTTGCAGAAGATTGGATTCCAAAAAAGGCTGGATGTATGGGTGCCACACGAGTTGACGCAAAAAAATCTTTTAGACCGAATCAACGCCTGCAATGCACTGCTGAACGGAACGAACTCGACCCATTTTTGAAGAAGATGATGACTGGTGATGAAGAGTGGATCACGTACGGCAACCTTAAGTGAAAAAAGTCGTGGTCGAAGCGCGGTGAGCGGGGCCCAAACTATCGCCAAGCTCGGATTGACGGCCAGGAAGGTTTTGCTGTGTGTTTGGTGGGATTGGAAGAGAATCATCCACTATGAGCTGCTCAACTATGGCCAGACCCTCAACTCGGTTCTCCACTGTGAGCAGCTTGACCGTTTGAAGCAGGCGATTGACCAGAAGCGGCCAGAAATGATCAATAGGAATGGTGTTGCTTTCCACCAGGACAACGCTCGGCCTCACACATCTTTGATGACCCGCCAGAAGCTACGGGATCTCGGATGGGATGTCCTATTGTACCCAGTTGGGCTCAAAAGAGGCTTGCGAAAACTGGCTGTTTGAGTTTTTTTTTGCAAATAAGGAGGGGGGGGGGGGTTTATAAGGGGGGGGATAATGAAATTGCCTTCTAAATGGCAACAAGTTTGCGAACAAAACGGTGCATATTTGACTTAAATTGGATAATATCAAGTATGTTAAATAAAGCGTCAAATTTCGATCAGAAATATGACATTTCTTTTTCCCCAACCCTATATAATAAAAAAAAAACTTCGGGAAGAAACGCGAATGTTCGAAACTATTGAAATTAAAACATGAATTTTAGGCGGGACGAAGTTCGCCGCCAATCGTTTGAATCTATCAAAAATCAAAACATCATCTTACATACCTTTAGCACGGGCAGGTAGCGCCGAATGTAGTCCCCGTTGGGGTCCGCTTTGCGACCAAACTTGACCGGACAGTAGCAGTGGAAAAATTGCTGAAAAAACGAAGAACAGGAGAGCCACATCCACATGCCCGCATTGACCGACCAGTCCGCATCGAGCAGCAACTCTTCGAACACCTTCATTCCCTCTTCCCATGAGATCCACAGATCTCCACGTGTTAGGAAACATGCGACCGCGTGTCGTGCCAGATGATGAATCCAGCCTTCCTCTCGAAGTTGCGTCATAATCGTATCGATCCAGGGGAATCCGGTTTGGCCACTGGCCCACTTGGCCAGCGCTTCCGCGTTCCGATCCCATGGAATTTGTACACAGATGGGATTTCCCACCATTTTGTCGAAGTTAGGATTTTTGGTCGCCGCACAGTAGAAAAACTCCCGCCAAAGCAATTGACCGTGGAGTGACAGTGGCGGATAAGCTTTCTTAATTTTTTTGAACAAATCTGTTAGCTGGTAGTAAAACAGCCTCGTGCTCAAACAGCCAAACCGTAGGTATGGCGAGAGGCCAGTTTGACTGGCAAACAGCGATTGAGGGGTCATCTTTGGCCGTCCAAAGGAGGCTACCCATGCTTTGCGCTCCAGATGACGCTCAAGGCGAACGAGAGCTTCTGTTTCGCCACCCACCCAAACGGGGGGCATAAGACCCTCGGTGTCGAAACCCAACTCCTCCAGCGTAGGTACTCCATACTTTTCATCGTGGTCATCGCTCACCATCGTTGTTGCGTTGCCGATTGTCTCTAGTGTGATTGCTGGTTCGGGCTGGGGCGGAGCTTCCATCGAGGCTATTATCGCTTGGAACTGATAATACGTGAGCGGAGCTCGTCCGCCATTTTTTTCGATTATTCTAGAAAAAATAAATAAATGAATCAATAGAATGCAATTCCGTTACCGAAGCACTAACTTTTCAAGCTTATAGAGTGTGTGGGACACAGCAGAGATGACCTCTATTCCCAGTTCTTTGCACATTTCTTGGATGCTGTGGTCGCGCACCTTGCCGAACGGCTCCGGGTCTTCTTCAAACGTGAGGCATGTGGTGTTCCATTCTTTGAACAATTTTGGCAACACATCAGCCGGCTGACCACGAATGACGAACAAACGTGAGTTAAGCTTCCGTAGGTTTCCGTCCAAATCCTCCAGGCACTGAAGCAAAAATCTGAAAATTAACAATAGCTGAATGAAAAAGGAAAGCAAATCCAAACAATCATATATAGTTGAATCAGTTGAGCCCCGCTGCCACGCACAGCTGTCCAGAGCAGAAATGCAATCCTTTCGCACCCTGGTGTTGGTAAATGCAAAAAAAAAGGAATGTATTCACATTGGTCCACACGTGCTTTTGAGTAATCTCCCACATTCAAAAGATTCATTGCGCACGTCTTTTAATTTGACATAGTTGTGAATTGCATGTTAAATCCAGTCATTCGCAACATGCCGGTACGCTTTGGGCACTACTGAGCAAAACTCTGGAAACGTCATTTTCAAGAAGAATTTTCTCTTAAAGACGACTTTAGTTCTTTTGTGGGTAACGTGTGGCAGCTGGCGTGAGTTTAATCTCAGTCACAGTCTTTGAGATTTTGTAAGGCGCAAAATTATGGTCACGTGTCTTTCTTCAGATGGACCCATGCGTTGATTAGTTGAAGTTACTATCTCCCAGACATCAGAAATTTCCCCACCAAATCAAGCAAAGTTGAACAATGAGGAACATGTTATTGATGATCCGGTGTATTTGCAATATTTTCAAACGTTGCTCAAGCCAGTCGATATAAAGCAGGGGTCAAACAATAGTTCGCGGTATGCCGGTCGCCCGCGTAGGTATTCCTAGGCACCCGCCAGCTGGTCTAGGATAGTGTCATCTCCAAAAATATAGGATATAAATATAAATATATAGGAATAAATATTCCTCCACCTTTTGCCGTGATCATTTTATAAGGTGTTTATACTAACCTCAATAAAACAAATTAGTGGTAAGGGTAGTAATAAAGTAGTAAAAAAGTAAAGAATTGTCACAAGGAATAATTTCAATGATTTGTTAAATGACCAATTGAAAATGTTGGAAACATTCGGCATAAGGTTTCGGAAATCAATAAAAACTAAATTTTCGAAGAATACTTCGCTTTTGAAGACTGCGTATGCGAGTTTCGATGAAGTATTGTTATTTTAATTTTAAAAGTAAATTTTAACTAATGTGAATTAATTGTGCAGATTATTTTTATCAAGAAATATAAGGTAAATGATTTTGGTTTGTCCAGTCGAAAATATGATCATAGTTTGTCCACTTTTTTGGATGCTCTAATTCAGCGCACCTGTGTCAAATCAGGTATTCGAATGTTTCAAAGCATTTAAATAAAATTGTTTTTTTCATGAATTACATTAGTTTTATAGTGTACTTTTACGGATTCACGCGTGCGCCCCTCATTTTAGCTAACTTTCAATCAATCACCATATGATTGTTTCGAACGTATTCAGATCTTTTCTGGGTTATAACACTTACCAATATTGTAAACATCATGCTTGCACACCATTTGTATCAAATTTACATAGCTAAACCACGTAATTAACGCGTTTAGATGACCTCAATTCTGATCATGAGTTGTCCGATTCACTAATGTTGTTTTGTCCAAATGATGGCAACCGCTTGGCGCGCTGCAGTTTGTTCATTGTGTCCTTCGCGCATAGCAAAAATAAAGTTTCTCTGTGTTGAGTGTGTTGAGGTGAACATTTTTAAAATGCCCAAGAAAACCGGACAAACCATGATCATTTTTTGGACAAACCATGATCCGAGCTGGTCATAATTTCTCTTTGAGGAAAATCCTTAAAAAATATAAAAATTTGAATAATTTCAACGCCTTATTTCAACAACCCCAAACTCGTATTGACCCGTATTGGCTTTTCAACAAACCCTAACTCGTATTGATTATATGTGATTTTCATGAAGAAAAATTCGATTTGAATTTACTAGTTGCGTGAAAACACCCTAGATTGGACAAACCAAGATCATTTACCCTAGTCATGGATAGAACTACAGTGATGAATGAGAAATTATAAATTTTTAAAATTAAATATTGGGCTCTATTATGTAATTATAATTGAACATAAATTTACTTGTTAGCTTCATTTTACTGTTAGGGCATCCGCACCAATGCGTTGTTACAGACATTTTGACAACCCTCACCATAACGCAGCAACCCCACTGGTGGTTGCGGTTCAGGTGTGGGAAATAGTTATCTGCCTCTCGGTGAATTGTAAGTTAACAAATTTGGCAACGCGATAGCAACCGAGCCAAGTGTTGCTATTTTCAACAAACGTCAAACATCTGTTGTGGGTTTCATTCGTCTTGTGTTCGTTTTTTGTGATTTTGCTCTGAAATATTATTTCGGAAGTGTATATATTACATTTATCTACCAAAAAATGAACGCGACGAAAAGAGAATTAACTGACACTTGTCATTTCTTCTAGTAATAGCAATCGTGTTTAGCAACCTGCGGTGCGAAAAAGAAGTGATACTATAGCAACCGCGATAGCAACGACGGGTGCGCAAATCGACGAGTTAATAAATTGGCAACGGCTAAAACTCGAGACTAGAAACCTTGAATAGTAACGCATTGGTGCGGATGCCCTTACAGATACAGTCGGGTGAAAGCTGTTGGAATTATTTTTCGAGCTGTTTGGTTTGCTTGTTGCATTCCTGATGCTTTGCTTTAAGAAACATTTCGGAGACGTTTCAATAAAAAAAAAGTTTCGAGAAAGAACTCGATTCGATAAGATTCTATCGCTTTACAAAATGATAGTGATAGTTATAGGGATTGAATTGATCGTTCGATCCAATTTACAGAATAGCGGCCAATATTTCCGATTGATAGTTCTTATTAGAAATGAAACGGATATCCGGTATCCGGCCAATCCGCCCAATATTTGCTATCCGGCCGGATACCGGATAGTTGAAAAACATTTTTTTTTTATTAACATAGGATAAATTATAACAAAATAGCATATGAACATCATTTACACGTGATCAAAAATAAGGTTACTAACATATCAAAATGTTATCGAAATTAAATTATCACCAACTCATATTATCAAAGCTATATTCAGCTCCATCGCTTTCGTTTCGTTTTACATTTCGGCAATGAGTTTTTATTCTCAGAATATTCGTCTCAAGATATTTTTGTAAGATGATTTTGATTTCAGTGATTTTTTATCTGTCTGTTATTGTTTTAAGAACATCTAAATGGTCTAACCTGGGGGTCTTCGTAGCCACAATGGTTGCGCGTTCGCTTAGTAAGCGATCGATCGTGAGTTCAAAACTCAGGGCCCTCATTGACCATCTTTGTGTTGTTACAGAATAGCTACGTCCACGCAACAATCATCAGCGATGGAGATCGATCCACGGTCGAAATAAGATCGATTCATCCATACAACTGCTCTGCTCTGCAAGACACATCGGGCTGCTGTTCTATAAATAACTCAACAATGATCAATCAACTGTCTCCGCTGTCCGGTCTAACTGGATAATGGAAGAACAGATAGAAAACTCTTACGCCTAAATGGCTATTGTGTGAATGTACCATATGTAATGGTATAGAAGGAATACTGGCGAATGGCAACTGTGTGTAATGTGATAATTATAGATATGATAATCATGTGACATGTACACGATTAAAATTCGGCTCTGTTACAGCTAGAATGCTAATGAGCCTCAAATAAATAAATGGGATAAAAAAAAAGGTCTAACCTGAACCTCGGGTCTAAAAAGGTTGCAATCAGATAATTTAGATCTTCTTCTAAGTAGTTAAAACGACCTCTCCAGCGTTTAAAGATGTTCTCATACTTTTTTGATGCAGGAATATGTGGAATTACCTTGAATATCAGCAATTCCAAATGAAATCGTCTTAAAAATGCAGATTTTAAAAACTTGTATTTTTGATTCCAATGAAAGTGTGTATTCCGTTTGGGTTGGAGGAAATATGAGTATTCCACAGCAATTGGGAATTTTTTTACTCAAGCATAACTTTTGAAAAGGGCGTATCGATTTTAGTAAGAGAAATCTTTGATAATTTATATCTCTAAAACTATGAGTCGTACCGAAATAGTGTCTTAGAAAGAGTTATAGAGTATTGATGGTTGAATGTGAAAAAAATGTACACTGAGAAAAAAAAACTTAGTACTCTTTTTTATTTACAAAATAAAAATTCAATTTGCAATATCCAAAATACATATTTTTTAATTTTTTTTTAATTTTTTCATACAAAATAGAAGTTATGCAGAAAATATAAAAAATGGGCCCAAGGTGGTAAAACGTGGTTTGAAGAACTTTGTAGAACATCGAATTTTTAGGAATTTTCGAAACTTCGAATTTTTGGTATGTTAACAATCATTTTTAGCCACAAATTATGAATCCTGATGTGATTTAAAACAAAAAAGGTTATTATCAATCTCCTTCTAAAGGGTGCGTAACATCAAATTGCATCACGGAAAAAACGCTGTAGAAATTTAATTTTTAGGAATTATATCTTCAGCTTTCGCTTATAATCAGATAAGAGTGTATAGATCACGTTGGCCATGCTTCAATGTCAATTTTTCGTAAATTTGGAAAAATGTCGTCGAACGAAAAAGAGCGTCGTGAATTAATCTTGTGCACTCATTTCGAGAATCCGGAGTTGTCACATCGGGACATCGGTAAGATGCTGGGAATCGTCCAATCCACGGTCAGCAGAGTACTAAAACGATACTTCGAGAACCTAACCATCGACCGGAAGGTGAAGAACGGCAAAAATGGATGCTCCGTCAGTGAAAAAGATCACAAGCGCGGTTAAGCAGTTTAGACGTGATCCGAGAAGTTCGGTCCGGGATGTCGCCAATAAGCTGAATTTGTCAAGTTCATTCATCCAGCGGACCAAGCAGCGGGAGGGCCTGCGTACATACAAGGACAAGGAGAGGACAAATTCAGCCTTTCGGAGGAGATTCGCAAGCAGAAACTATCCAAGTTTGCCAAAAAGTACATGGTGTGGCAAGCGATCTGCTCTTGCGGAAAGCGGAGCGCCCCCTTCGTGAGGACCGGCACGGTAAACGGGCAGGTTTACCTTAAGGAGTGCCTACAGAAGCGCTTACTACCACTATTGAAGCAGCACGAGGGCCCGACCATCTTCTGGCCGGATCTCGCTTCGTGCCGCTATTCAAAGGACGTGTTGGAGTGGTACGAAGCCAACGGGGTCACCTTCGTGCCAAAGGAAATGAACCCGCCCAACGCGCCGGAGCTTCGCCCAATAGAGAAATATTGGGCAATTATGAAGCAGGCCCTCCGGAAGAACCCAAAAGTTGTCAAATCGGAGGCGGACTTCAAGAGAACATGGATTTCTGTTCAAAAAAAAACTACAACCTGACGTTGTACAGAACCTTATGGACGGGGTAAAGAGGAAGGTGCGAGCATACGGGCTTGGGCTCGAAGTATGAATAAAAAGAAAATGCCAAAAGTTGTTTAATAGTTCTTATTTTACTGTCTAAAATTTTCAAAAGGATCGGTCTACTGGGCGAATTTCTACAGCGTTTTTTCCGTGATGCAATTTGATGTGACACACCCTTTAAATGTAGCCATTCTCGAAATATTTAAAAAAATATTTCTAATTTATTGTCTTTTTTATAGTAAATAATCCCTATTAATATGTTTGTAGTTGCAGTGCGACTGAGCATAAATGTCCATATTGCGGGGGATCCCCACACGAGCTCTCAGTTTGTGAAACTTACAAGAGTCGCTGGGAGAAACAGAAGCGCTCTTTAAAGGAACGCTCGAAGCGCACATTTGCGGAAATTTTAAAGGGCGCTTCGCCACTGACCCAACAACAAGAACAACCAATCTCAACACACAATACCTTTTCCACGTTGCCAGTTGATGAAATGGAAGCGGACACAGCTAGCGGGGGCACACCGTTTATTTTCAAAGGGAATCCCTGGCGCAAAAATGTGACCACTTCCAAAGTTCAAGAACAAGTCCCCACGGTTATATCCTCTGTTAGCTTGCCTAAAAAATCGAGTGCAGCGGACAAGCAAAATCAGGTTCCTCCTGGCTTCCGTGGGAATATTTCATCTTCGAACGACCCAGCACTCGATGGGACATCAAAAACCCCAACTGTCCCTATTTTTCCGTCCAGCTCAACTTCCCAATCGGGATTTATAAAGTTGTCTGACCTTTTGGATCAAATCTTCAAGTGTTTTAACGTTTCCGACTCCATCAGAACCATTGTCATTTCAATGCTTCCAGTATTAAAGACAATTTTGCAACAATTGATGCAAACATGGCCCCTCCTTGCAATGATTATCTCTCTTGATGTCTAATTCAAATAGAGAGGTCGGAGATATCACTGTTTTACAGTGGAATTGTCGTAGTCTTATCCCTAAATTGGATACATTCAAATTTTTAATTCATAACTTCAATTGTGATGTTTTTGCTCTGTCCGAAACTTGGCTTTCTTCGCGAGATGATATCTCTTTCCACGATTTTAATATTATACGCTTGGACGCTTGGAGGGGTGCTTTTGGGGATCAATAAGTGCCACTCATTTTTTAGAATTGACCTTCCACCTATTGGAGGAATCGAAGCTGTTGCTTGTCATGCAAACATCAGAGGCAAAGACCTCTGTATTGTCAGCTTGTATTGGCCTCCGAGAGCTGCGGTTAGCCGCAAACAACTTGTTGACATGTGCTCACTCCTTCCTGAGCCACGATTGATCTTGGGAGACTTCAACTCTCATGGAACTGCCTGGGGGAAACAGTACGACGACAATCGTTCATTGTTGATATATGACCTTTGTAACAGCTTCAATATGACCGTTTTGAACATTGGGGAAACAACACGTGTACCTAAACCTCCTGCTAACCCAAGTGCTCTTGACCTCTCGCTTTGCTCGAATTCACTATCGTTAGGTTGCAAGTGGAATGTAATCCAGTACCCCAACGGTAGTGATCACTTGCCAATCAAAATTTCCATCACCATTAGGTCGAATTCTTCTGAATCTATAAACATGGCATATGACCTCACAAGACACGTTGACTGGAAAAAATATGCGGACACAATTGCTCTAGCCATCAATTCCAGAGATGGTTTACCTCCATTGGAGGAGTATAACTTCCTTTCTCGTTTGATCTATGACAGCGCGGTTCGCGCTCAAACGAAACCCATCCCAGGTTCCACTATTCGTCGAAGCCCTCCCAATCTATGGATAGCCAGTGTTCCAAGCTTTATGTAGAAAAATCGAATGCATTTAAAGCTTTTCGGAAACGTGAAACCCCTGAAAATTTTCAAACGTATTTAGCCCTTGAAGATCAATTTAAAAACTTAATCAAAGGGAAAAAACGTGCTTATTGGCGAAATTTCGTGGGAGGTTTATCACGAGAAACGTCAATGAAAAAATTATGGAAAGTGGCTCGAAACATAAGAAATCGCTCTTCAACGAATGAAAGCGAAGAATATTCACATCGATGGATTTTTAATTTTGCACGGAAGGTTTGTCCTGATTCCGCTCCTGTGCAAAAAATTGTTCGAGATATACCACAAGGTAGGTGCGATCTTGATTCCGAGTTTTCGATGGTAGAATTCTCTCTTGCTCTGCTTTCATGTAACAATTCTGCTCCGGGATCGGATAGAATTAAGTTCAAGTTGCTGAAAAACCTCCCTGATGTGGCGAAACATCGCTTGTTGAATTTATTCAATCGGTTTCTGGAGCATAATATTGTTCCAGATGATTGGAGACAAGTACGAGTTATAGCTATTCAAAAACCCGGAAAACCCGCGTCCGACTTCAATTCGTACCGCCCAATAGCAATGCTGTCTTGTATACGGAAATTGTTGGAGAAAATGATCTTGTTTCGCCTTGATCGATGGGTTGAAACGAATGGCCTACTCTCAGATACACAATATGGGTTCCGCAGGGGCAAGGGGACGAATGATTGTCTTGCGTTGCTTTCTTCAGAAATTCAAATGGCTTACGCCGAAAAAAAACAAATGGCTTCAGTATTCTTGGACATAAAGGGGGCCTTCGATTCTGTTTCAATAGAGGTTTTGTCGGACAAATTACACTCTCGGGGTCTGCCGCCTCTATTGAATAATATGTTATATAACTTGCTTTGTGAGAAACATTTGAACTTTTCTCACGGAGATTCGGCAGTAAGTCGGGTCTCTTACATGGTCCTCCCCCAGGGCTCATGTTTAAGCCCCCTTTTGTACAACTTCTATGTAAGCGACATCGACAATTGCCTTACACAAAACTGCAGCCTTACAAGATACTTTGAACAATTTTTCAACCTGGGCCATTGGGCTAGGGATCGAATTCTCCACGGAGAAAACAGAGATGGTGTTTTTTTCTAGGAAGCATAGACCAGCAAAACCAAAGCTTCAACTTTTGGGTAAACCGATCACTCATGCTATGTCATTCAAGTATCTTGGGGTCTGGTTCGACTCCAAATGCACTTGGGGGCCCATATTAGGTATCTGAGTAAAAAATGCCAACAAAGAATAAACTTTCTCCGTACAATTACCGGCACATGGTGGGGAGCCCATCCCGAAGATCTTATAATGTTGTATCGAACAACTATTCTCTCAGTGATGGAGTATGGCAGTTTCTGTTTTCAATCAGCTGCCAAAACACACCTCATTAAACTCGAGCGAATTCAGTATCTTTGTCTCCGTATCGCTTTGGGATGTATGCCCTCAACGCATACCATGAGTCTCGAGGTTTTGGCAGGCGTACTCCCACTAAAAGATCGCTTCAATTTATTATCTCTTCGATTCTTCATCCGGTGTAAGGTCATGAACCCATTGGTGATCGGAAATTTTGAGCAGCTGATCGAGCTAAATTTTCACTCCGGATTCATGAGTTCATATCATGAATTCATCTCCATGCAGGTTGATCCTTCTTCGTATATTTCCAACCGTGTTTGTTTCCCTGACTACATCAATTCCTCTGTGCATTTTGATCTGTCCATGAAGCAAGATATCCATGGATATTCAGATTACCAACGATCGAGGATCGCTCCAACGATCTTCGATGAAAAGTATGGGGGTATCAATTGTGATAATATGTACTTTACTGATGGGTCCACTATAAACAAGTCCACAGGATTTGGAGTGTTCAACGAATTTTTTAGCACCTCACACAGTCTTCAGAATCCTTGCTCAGTGTATATTGCTGAATTGGCAGCAATTCATTGGGCGCTGGACAGCGTCGCCTCACGACCTGTTGAACACTATTACATTGTAACGGATAGTCTTAGCACTGTCGAAGCTATCCGTTCAGTGAGGCCGAAAAAGCACTCGCCGTACTTCCTTGAGAGAATACGAGACATTTTGAGTGCTTTATCCAGACGCTGTTATGTCATTACCTTTGTCTGGGTCCCTTCACATTGCTCAATTCCGGGTAATGAGAGGGCTGACTCATTAGCAAAGGTAGGTGCAATTGAAGGCGATATTTATCAGCGTCAAATCGCCTTCAATGAATTTTATTCTTTAGTCCGCAAAAATACCATCGCTAACTGGCAACGCAAGTGGAATGAAGATGAATTGGGCCGGTGGTTTCACTCGATTATCCCTAAGGTTAGCCTCAAACCGTGGTTCAAAAGTCTAGACTTGAGTTGGGACTTTATTCGCACCTTCTCCCGACTCATGACCAATCACTGTTCGTTAGATGCACTACTCTTTCGTTTCAATCTTGCCAGCAGCAATCTCTGCGTTTGTGGCCAAGGTTATCACGACATCGAGCACATTGTTTGGTCGTGCGAGGTGTATCTGGTCGCCAGATCGAATTTAGAAAACTCCCTTCGGGCCCGAGGCCAATGTGCCGGTGAGAGATGTGTTGGCTCGGTTAGACCTTGATTACATGTCCCATATATATGTTTTCCTTAAAGCTATAGATCTTCGTGTGTGATTGTCCCTACCTCCTTATACCCTCCTTTCCTTCCTTTGCGGGTAATCCGTCCCCTTGCTATAAATAGTAGAATAAGTTGAAATGTAACTACACTATAGATATACCAATAGATTTATGAAATGAATGTTCATCAACATTGTTACAATTTCCTTATTTCCCATCCTTCTCCTAAAAATATGTCACCCTCCTAAACTCGAGTACACCGCGAGTAATCGATTTTCCACCTTACTAACCATAGATGTAGGAAAATTGTTTATATATATAGTTTTAAAATTATATTTAAGAATTCGGCTCCTTTAAACTTAAGTAACTGAGCCTGTAAAAATAAACGAATTAATAAAAAAAAAATATGTTTGTCGTGTTATACCGTCATGTTCATGAAATTTTATGACTTTGCTTATAATTTCCAACAACTTTTCCAAATACATCATCATGGTTCATTTTTTGACTCAAGCGTAACTTTTAAAAAGGGCGTATCGATTTGAGTAAGAGAAATCTTTGATAATTTATATCTCAAAAATATGAGTCGTACCGAACTAGTGTCTTAGAAAGAGTTATAGAGTATTGTTGGCTTAATTTGAAAAAAATATGCACTGAGAAGAAAAATTAGTACTCTTTTTGTTATTTACAAAATAAAATTTTAATTTGCGATTTAAAAAAATATGTATTTTTTTATATTTTTTTCAATTTTTTCATATAAAATAGAAGTCATGTAGAAAATTTGAAAAATAAGCCCAAGATGGTAAAACTATTTTTGACAAACTTTGTGGAACATCGAATTTTTAGGAATTTTCGAAACTTCGAATTTTTGGTATGTTAACAATCATTTTTAGCCTCAAATTATGAATCCTGATGTTATTTAAAACAAAAAAGGTTATTATCAATCTCCTTCTAAATGTAGCCATTCTCGAGATATTTAAAAATATATTTGTAATTTAATGTCTTTTTAATAGTAAATAGGCCCTTTAAATATGTTTGTCGTGTTATACCATCATGTTCATGAGATTTTATGAATTCGCTTATAATTTCCAACAACTTTTCCAAATACATCGGTATGGTAAAGACATATGTTTAGGAGTTACGTTACGAAACATTCGAAGACATGTGGTTAATACAAAACGTAGCGAAACTAAAAAATCTTTTTTATCTTAATACAAACTTCAATCGATCAAAAAAACTGTGGGAAATTATAAGAAAATTCATAAAATTTCATGAACATGACGATATAACACGACAAACATATTAAAAGAGATTATTTACTATGAAAAAGATTGTAAATTAGAAATATTTTTTTAAATATCTCGAGAATGGTTGCATTTAGAGGGAGATTGATAATAACCTTTTTTGTTTTCAATCACATCAGGATTCATCATTTGTGGCTTAAAATGATTGTTAACATACAAAAATTCGAAGTTTCAAAAATTCCTAAAAAATCGATGTTCCACAAAGTTCGTCGAAAATAGTTTTACCATCTTGGGCCCATTTTTAAAATTTTCTGCATGACTTCTATTTTGTATGAAAAAAATTTAAAAAAAATTAAAAATATGTATTTTGGATATTGCAAATTGAATTTTTATTTTGTAAATAAAAAAAGAGCACTACTTTTTTCTCAGTGTACATTTTGACGTAGGACTACGTCTAACCGGAAGATATAGGGGGTGAAATGGAAATCTAGGCACTGAACAAGTAGGAAAAAATGCAAGATTTGGAACGCTTATAACTCGAGCATTTCTCAATAGATCGCAAAGGTTTTTGCATCAATTAATAGGAAATATATCTACGCATCTATCATAACGAATAACATTTCATTTTTCTTGATATAAATAATTGAATAATTGTGAAATATCAAGCATTGTCAAATTGCACTTTGTGCCCATTTTTGATTGGTCCATTTTGTGCTCCTCAAATCGTACCGACCAAAACGGGCAACCAGAGCAGCAGCGAAATAGAATGAAGCACGATTGGAAAGGAAAAAGAAAAAAATGAACGAAACATTGGTCGCAGTCTCACACATGCGTAATTCTCGAGCCAGCCAGTCAGCTTAAAAATCCCCGCTCCGCTGCCGTAACGATCATTCTCATTCAAACCGTACACCACATCAGTTCGCATCACAACACATCAACAAACCAACCCAAGCAGCCATGTCTGGACATGGTAAAGGAGGAAAAGTGAAGGGAAAGGCAAAATCCCGCTCGAACCGTGTTGATCTGACGTTCCCCGCAAGGGTAGCTAGGCCGAGCCCGTTAGTACCAGTGCACCAGTCCACCTAGCCGGCGTTATATAGTTTCGGCCCCCGAAGTGATCGAGTTAGCAGGCAAAGCTGCTCGCGACGATAAGAAAACCCGCATTCAGAACAGAACACATTCGGTTCGGTGGACATCAAGACAACAGGCAGTTGCAGCGAGTGGCGAGTGGCAAACGCAATCGCAAAACGGCATCAGGTAGCAGAAGAAAAAAGTTTGTTCTTTATACAAACTGCTTTGGTGGCAAATCCAGAACAAGGCGGCTTCGAGGGCGTTCGAAATAGTTTTTTTCAAAACCACGAGAACTAAGTTTTCTAAATTGGAACCATTCCATAAAACAAGGCGCTTTTCAGGGCCATTAAACCTTCCAAAAAAGAGTTTAGGAAATACAGTTCAATGCTTTCTAAAACAATATTCAAAATAATAATAAAACACAAATTGATTTTTTCATAATTTGTTTGCCAGGATATGATGAGTATGTGAATTTGGCAGTTGCTCTGAGCTTATTGATGGTTGGGGACTTTCCTGATTATTCAATTTTCACCAATTCTTAAATTGTTTCCAGATTGAAAGTACAGTAATTTACAATTAGTTCGACATTTAGCTAATTGGACGGACATGTAATGCGACTTATTTAGTTGGACATTTTTGTAAACAAAGAGATCCAAATTATGACCCCACATTGAAAGTCGACACTGTACCACTGTCATCGCAAATGTTCAATTACAGGTTAAAATCGCCTCCAATGCGACACTGAGTGGCGCTTCGGCACGTCGCATTGAATGTAATTTACTGTACAACATGTCACAAAGCTGGATGAAAAGAAATTTTCCAACTGTGAAAGCTGTGGCGAGTGGCAAACGCAATAACTAAACAGGAAGGTTTAACCGAACAAGATTGGAATATCGAGTGATAACAAAAACACAACACCAAAGGTTCTTTTCAGAACCATCAACATATTCATAAAGAGTAAACAGTAAACTAATCCATTTTTTAGGTAGATAGGTAGGTATTCACGTAGGAGAAGAAAATAAAACAATATATTAAAAATATATATTTAACAAAAGCTGTCCCCTTTGTATAGTCCTACGTCACTCCGGTTATGTCCCCGACATTACCCACCCGACTTTTTTTCATATTCAACCATATTCAACCATCAACATTCTATAAATCTTTCTAAGACACTATTTCGGTACGACTCATAGTTTTTGAGATATAAATTATCAAAGATTTCTCTTACTCAAATCGATACGCCCTTTTCAATAGTTACGCTTAAGTCAATTTGTCTCAAATTCCGAACACCATTTTTGTCACTGACTCATATTCCGAACACTTTTGTCTCAAATTCCGAACAGCAAAAATGCATTTTTTTTTTAAACTACTTTTGAACTACTGGAATTCATATAATCGATATATCAAATTAAAGTCAATTAGCTAGTCTTTTTTGTAATAATGTTATGCTCGCAAAAAATGGATTTTGCTTTTGTAATTATTGATTGTATTTGTTTCCTATAGTTTACATGGTTTCGGGACCAAGGGCGCTATATCGGTATCGATACCTGTAAATGATGTTAAAACGAAGTCTATAACCTAAAGAATGTCAGGGTTTTGAATATTAAATTATTTATAACATTAAAGTTCAGGAAATTTAGATTTAAAATGAAGTGTTCGGAATTTAAATCATGCGTCGAAACTTGATTCAAATTGAAACAAGTAAATAGTTGAAACAAGTACAAAAATTAAAACATTAACGTTGTTTGTTTTTTACGGAATATGCTAACGCTAACATTTTTTCATTGGTTTTGACTGTCACTTTTTCGCAAATGCTTAATATTATAAATTAAAGGCTGTATCGATACCTGTGAATGATGTTAAAATGTAGCCTATACCCCAAAGAATGTCCGGGCCTTTTTTATTCAATTATTTATAACATTGAAGTATAGTAAATTTATATTTAAAAAGGAAGTGTTCGGAATTTGAGACTGTTCGGAATATGAGACAAAACGGTAATAGTTTACACTTTTTCTCAACGAATTCAAATGTTTAGTGAACTTGTTCACAAATGAATACGCAGTTTCTATGGATAACAGATAACGGTACTCGGTTTAAAAGTAATATTATAGGCGTGAAAAGATAAGAAGATCTCGTTCAAGCGAAATAAATTCCGACCGCGAAGGGTTAATATTCGTTCAATATGTTTATTTCTTTCTTACATTTAGCACTTTATTTGCACCATGTCACATGCCGTTTCTCTCAATTTTGTATTTGCTAATAAAGAGCCGATAATCCGGCCGCCGATATCCGGCCAAACCACAACCCTTTTCATCACTAGTTCTTATGCTTCTAGTTAATTTTCATTTAATTTGAAAAAGTGATTCGCCTCCAATTGGACATCTAGAATTGAACAGACCTGTACTGCGACACGAATAATTGGATATTTTGATATGATTCTCTAATTGGACGTTTTTGAAAAACTCCTTTGTGCAAGTTTCAACAACACGTTGAATTTTTAGGAGTGTTTTCAACTATTTTACTAGATTATGTGTTTTGCACACTTTTTTAGTGATTATTTGTTAGATTTTCCTGTTTTAACTTATTTTTCACATTGTGTTGAGTTTGTTGATAAGTCCAATTACAGGTTACAATCGCCTCTATTGCGACACTGAGTGGTGCCTCGGTATGACCCATTAGAGGTGGCTCGGAAACTACTGAACCGATCGACATGAAAATTGGTATGTAGGGGTTTTTGGGGTCGGGGAAGGTTCTTATGAGATGAGGTTCGAGACCCCTCCACCATCTCTAAGGAGGGGGGCTGTCATACAAATGAAACACAAATTTCTGCATTACTAATCAAGCAAAAGGAGCCAAATTTGACATGCGAAGGTTTTAGGCGACACGAAACGTTTCTATGGTAAATAGACACTCCTCCCCTCTCTCTGAGGGAAGGGGTACTGCCATACAAATGAAGCATACATTTGTGCATAATTCAAGAACTAATCAAGCAAACGGAACCAATTTTGGCACGTGGTGGGTTTAGTGGGGAAGAAACATTTCTAAGGTGGTTCAACACTCCTCCCACCTTTCTAAGGGGGACTGCCATAGAATTGAAACACAAATTTCTGCATAACTCTAGAACTAATCAAGCAAATCGAACCAATTTGGCATATGGAAGTTCTAGGGAGCAATAAATTTTATGGTGGTTTAACGCTCCTTTTTCCTCTCTAAAACGGGGGGGAGGTTGCTGCACAACTCGAGAACTAATCAAACAAATGGAATCGCACTTGGCATGTTTGCGGTGAAAATGGCAAAAAACGGTAAAAACGGAGAAACATGTTGTTTGCAAGTGGTGAAAAATATTGCTCGAGAATTGTGTCTTGAAATAATCTGATATCATAAGGTCGAGTTTTGGTAGAAGTACTGAAATTTTAGTGAAAAATCATTTTAAAATTTCGTCAAAATTTTCACTGTCATTCACTGTGTGAATGGGATGGTGTAAATATAAATTATATGAACTTGTTTTGTAATTTTGATGAGATTAATCATTAGAATGCGGAACAAATTTTGTGAGAAAATGCTAAAAATGTGGATGAGTTTGAGTACATTTAGAAAAGCTTTTGCTACAAGGAGGCGCTTGAAACCATTTCTTAAATCCATCGAAAAATGGATGAGCATTCAGCGTATCTAGATTTTTTCAATTTGTATCCCCAAAAGGTTATCCTATAGGAGCGCTATCCTCTGCACTCGAACGGTCAAAATCAATGTTCACTGAAAAACAAATTTACAATAATATTTCTACGATCTAAAATATCGAAAAGATCGATCAATTTTCGCGGTTTTTTGAAGTAAAAAGAATTGATCCAAAAAATCGGAAATCGGAGAGGAAAAGATCGATCTTCTGAATATCAATGCAAGATCGCCAAATCTTAGTTCAAACTTTGTTTTACTGTCTAGTACTAAATTCATTTTCTAATTATTTTTTGATACAGTCAACATTGGTAGACCGCAGCCTGACATTTAAACAATTAGTCGCCCGTAGTGCCCAAAAGTTTAGCCACCACTGATATAAAGGGTTCAACCTCTTCTACATCAACATAAAAACGTTCAAATCCAAAGGATTCAATTTTCTTGGAATGTGACAACACCCAAAGTGAATCAACTCAAATCGCACCCTTCGAAACCAAACTCACTATTGTATATTGAATTAGTATTTGGTTTAATTGAAATTTAGAATGTTTTCGAGCATCACCAAATGAGTATATATATATATATATATATATATATATATATATATATATATATATATATATATATATATATATATATATATATATATATATATATATATATATATAAATTTTAGATAGTTTCATTTATTCGTGTATTCAGCACGAATCGACATACTGCTGATAAACATACTACTGTCAAAGTATTTGTTTAGAATAAAGTCTTCTGACTTCGACTCCCAAACGTGACACACCTGTTTTCATTAGCTCCGAATACAATCTCAGTTGATAAATAAATCGACAGTTTTCCCTCGGTGAACAGGGATTGTTTACTCACCTCCACTTGTTAATACCAACGTTGGAGCTGCCCGCAAACCAAGGATCAATTATGAACACGCAACGAAAGCTTGAAGCATCCTTGAGGCCCTCACGTAGTGCCGGGTTATCGTGCAATCGTAGCCCTTTGCGGAACCAGTAGACCGTGTTCTTCGGGCTGCGCTGGTTTTGATGCTGTTGTTGCTGCTGCTTCATAGTACCTGGTGAATCGGTTGCGTTGATTGCATTCCCGGATTTCTGCTGTTGTTTGGTAATTTCCACTGTAGAGAAGAAGAAAAAAAGAGACTTCTGTAGAGACTTGTTACTGTAGGTATGCGACAGAGTTTGATGAAGCAAACCATATTCTACGAGAGCAAGGTGAACGGTTCTCAGTCTAGCCCATATGAAGACCAACTACAAATGAAATTACATTGTTTTATGACGGAAACTTGTTAACGTTATGTGTTTTTCACGGAATTTATAAAAGGGAGTAGAATTTCTTAATAATATTCTCCGTTCCGATTAAGTAGTAGATACTCCTTACAAATTCACCCAGAGTTAGTGGAATTAGAGACTCCTAAACTAGATTAGTGAAAGAAGCTCGACAAAATACGGAAAAAATTAACTATCATGACAGTTCCCAAAAATTATTGCAATAAATTTACCCTGACCCGCTTCCAACATATATTCGAGAAACTAATATTCGTTGTAATTTTTTGACGTAGGACTACGTCTTTCATTTCTATACCGGGGTGTAAAATCAAAGTTTCGAAAACGAAAGCCGGAGACCGAGATTTTGAGCGTTAATAGCTCTTAAACAACTGTACAAAATGGTATGATAAACACTTCGAAAGATAAAATGTCTACGCGTTACTTTTTCATCCAAAAACTTGTTTCAATAGCCTTAAAATTGCTTTCAAAACAGGCTATTGAAATCACCAATCGGTCTATAAGCGAGCGCCGCTCGTGAACCCACTCTTGAACTAGATCGACAGACTAGAAGTTGTCGCAACCAACAGGAACAAGTGCAAGTCATACTACATTTTTACTACAACCATGGATCGGTCATCTCTCAGGCTAATTAATTGGAATGCCTGCTCTCTCAAGAGTAACGACTTTTGCCGGGCCTGAAACTCAACATCATACTTAATCGGTCACAGTCGAAATACGTTATCGGCGAGGACATTAATGCTCGACATCAGTCCTGGGGAAACCAAAGGAGGAATCAAAATGGAGTGACTCTAAATGATGATCTACAGTGTGGGCACTACAGGATTCTTAGTCCAGCAACCCCCACTCGCATTTCTCGTTCTGGAGTACATTCCATCATTGATTTCTTCATTACCAACATGAATCGCCACATTGGTGATCCTATTACTCTTAACGAGTTGAGTTCGGATCACTTCCCAGTGATGGTTGAATTGGGAGTGAATGGCGTAGTCAGGAGGCCACAATGTAGACGGGACTATCATCGTGCGAATTGGGTGGAATTCCAGCAGCTTATCGACAACAATATTGATCGAAAGATATCGAAAGAACAGTCAGCTATATTCAAACTGCAGTTATTGAGGCTCGCCAAAACCACATCCCAGAAACGATTCAGGTGAGTGACTCTGTTCAAATTGATCCAATTACTAAACATTTGATTAGACTTCGGAACCTCTATCGAAGACAGTACCAACGTACTGGTATTCGAGAGAGGAAACGACAGTATAATCAGTTAACCAAGGTTATCCAGACCAGAATGATTAATCTCCGTAACAAAAAATTCGCAAAAGATATTAGTAAACTTCCGAATAACTCCAAGCCATTTCGGAGGCTCGCCAAAATTCTCAAGACCAAGTCAAATCCTATTCCTTCTCTTCTTCAACCTGACAATTCAGAACGATCGATAACACCTGCCGCAAAGGCTAATGCAATTGGCAAAAATTTCGCTAGTTCACACAATCTTGGCCAGAACATTACAAGTCCATCTGAAGCTTCGGCGAATGATACTGTAAGGGCTATTGACAATGTCCATTCTGTACCTCAAGAGAATGAAATCATCTCGACTGCAGAGGTTATCTCGGTTATACTCTCGTTGAAGAATGTGAAGGCCCCCGGCTTCGATAGTATATTTAACATTGAGTTGAAACATCTTAGTAACAACTTATATGAAACTATGACTTCTGACTTCAATAGATGTCTATCACTTGGCTACTTCCCCTCGAGTTGGAAGTTGGCAAAAGTGATCCAGATACTAAAACCCGGAAAAGATCCTTCTTCTTCAAAGAGCTATCGACCAATTAGCCTTCTCTCAGCAATTTCGAAAGTATTCGAAAAAAATATATTAACGCGCATTCTTGCTTTTGTAACTGAGCACAAAATATTTGTGGATGAGCAGTTTGAATTCCGAAAAAGCCATTCTACCATTCACCAGTTTCGTAGAGTATACAACATGATCAGACGAAACAAGTCAGTTTCAAAATCATCTGCCATGGCACTTCTTAATGTTGAAAAAGCATTTGATAATGTTTGGCATAATGGTCTCATTTACAAGCTTCAGAACTTTGGTTTTCCTACATACTTGATAAAAATTATCAAAAATTATCTTTCTGATGGGGCGTTCAATGTTTCTATAAAAAATATTTCATCAGAGAAATTCATCGTGAATGCAGGTGTTCCTCAAGGATCCATCTTGGGACCAATTCTTTTCAATTTCTACACTTCAGATATTCCCCCACACCCATCTGATGGGAAACTGTCACTATTTGCAGATGACACTGCCATCATTTACAAGGGCAGAAGGATCACAGAACTAAGATCTAAACTTCAAAGAGGCTTAGACGCTTTGTCTGGATATTTCAATAATTGGAAAATATGCATCAATGCAGCAAAGACACAAGTCATGTTGCTTCCCCACAAGAACACTCCAAAGCTTGTTCGAAAGCTCACCTTCAAAGCACACATTGACAAAATAGACACCAGGTGCAACATTTTAATAAGGTCATTGTATCCCCTGATCAATGGGTACTCTCGATTATCTCTAAGGATGGGTTTAGACTAGTGATATATTCATGTGAAGAAATATGATGAGATTTATAGAAATCGCATCAACCGTTTACACTAGCGTGAACTTCTATAATGAATATATTCATACCTTCGGTGAAATTATTCACCTGAACTAGAACTGCATCCAACTTTGGTGATTTCTCACCAGTGAGAAATTCACAAGCGTTTACATATGCTGAATTTAATCAAGTTATATATACCTCGAATAAGTGTATCATATTTATTCTCATCCGTTTACACCTATTTCCAGGTGAATAAATCCATCTATAGCTATAGATCTCCCTAGTGTAAACCCGCCATAACGAATAAACTTGCAGTACACAAACAAATAATATTTCCAATTATCGCATATGCGATGCCCATTCGGGAGTGCTGTGCACACAAATTAAAACTTCAACGCATACAAAATAAAATTCTCCGTATGATTCTAAACTCTCCACTCAGAACGCGAAATTCGGAGATACATCAGCTGGCCGGGATTAAAACCTTGGATGAAATTATCAATAATAATTGCATGAAATTTGAACAGAGTTGCGCTCTCTCAATACACGGAATAATACAAAATCTGTATGATTATGCTACCTGACTTTCTAGTCGTTACCTTTCAAGGTAACGGCTTTTCGTTTGGGTAGATATATTTATTTCCACTTAGATAAGTAGTTACAATAAGTTGGGACAATGTAAATAATTTGGGGAGGGTATCTTATAAGTTAGATTTAGGTATAAAAAAAAGGTAACAAAAAAAAAACTAGAAAAGTTTAGGCATGATTTTACAATAGGAATATGAAACAATCGGATAATGTGTATGATAAAAATCATTACAAAACTTGACATTGCAACTTAAAGATGTAGAACTCTAGGTTGATCACTTTAAATGTAGTATTATATTATAATGTAAACCAAATTAAGAAATAAAAAGAATCTAAGTGAAAAAAAATACATTCATTACGATTTGTTCGCTCGTTGGATTCACATGCAGTTGTTTCTAACAAACACGAAGGCACCGAAGACTAGTGGAATAGTGGAAAAGCCGCCAAAAAGTTCGACACGGCGCAGAAGAATATCCCGGAAACCGACAAGAAGAAAGAGAAGGAATCATATGCTATCTACATCATAAGGTACAGAGGAAGGTTCATTCCGACACCGGTTTCTCATCGAAGGCGATGAGCGTCATGAGCTTCGTCAATGCATCTTTGAGCATATCGTAGCGGAAGCCTCGCGTATTACCCACTGCAATAAGCGGTCAACCATTACGGCGTGGGAAATTCAGATCGCAATCAGTCTGTTGCTGCCCGGTGAACTTGCATGAGGTTTCCGAAGGTACCAAAGCGGTGACGAAGTATACCAGCTCCTAATAAAGAGCGTTTTCCGACTGCTGATCCGAAAGCAAACCCTAAAAAGGGTCTTTTTCAGGACCACAAAATCATCTTTAATCTAAAGAGTTTAATGTTTTGTTATCACTCGATATCCCTATCTTGTTCGGCTAAACCTTCCTGTTTAGCGATTGCGTTTGCTACTCGCTACAGCTTTCACAGTTGGAAAATTTCTTCCCATCCAGCTTGTGACATGTTGTACAGTAAATTACATTTAATGCGATGTGCCGAAGCACCACACAGTGTCGCATTGGAGGCGATTTTAACCTGTAATTGAACAAAATTACAAAATTAAATAATCGGAAAAGTCCCCAACCATCAATAAGCTCAGAACAACTGCCAAATCCACATACTCATCATATCCTGGCAACCAAAACATGAAAAAATCAATTTGTGTTTTATTATTAATTTGGATATTATTTTAGAATGCATTGAACTGTATTTCGTAAACTCTTTTTTTAAAGGTTTAATGGCCTACTTGTTCAGTGCCAAGATTTTCATTCAACCCCCTATATCTTCCGGTTAGACGTAGTCCTACGTCAAAATTTTTCGCGCATACAGCAGGAATAACGAATAGAAATTGGTTTAAATGCTCAATGAATACCCCTTATAGCATCAAACTTCAAGCTTGTTTCTCTCGAAATCATAAAAATGTCACATGGTCCGGTTTGATTTAACACCGACGATATATTCTACATTTGGTTGATACATTATTTTTTGTCATGAAAACAAATCCGAGAGTAGGTACAATGATTATATTAGTAAGGTATTTTCAAATATCATTGGCACCTAGTGAACGCGAGTTGCTTCCGAATCCAAGAGCGAATACACCCAGGTGTTCTTTTAATGGAGGATACAAACCTCGTAAAAAACCGCATAAGAAACGTTTATTGGGAAATTCGCGTAAAAAAAAGTCACAGGATGGTTGTGTGCGAGACACGACCGCATAGTTGACGTAGAATTCCGTTAGACTATCTGTTGATTTTGGATATGTTTGAAGAATTACATCGTTAAACTCTTTGATAATGATTTGGTGACCCTGAAAAGGGCCGTTTTGCTTGGTTGATGGGTATTGTATGTTAACTCCACCAGTGTTTACCAAGTAATGATGGCAGAAGGATGGTGAACAGTCGTTGGATAGTGCGTATCAGTATCAGTGCGTATCAAAGATACCGAAGTGGAACAAGATAGGATAAAAACCGCCCTCTGTGATCCTAGACGAGATGCCTCTTGTGATATGTATGTATGAAATATAGAAAAGAAACTCACCGATGTAATATAAGATAATTACCAATACCGAACACAATTATCATTTTTTCTCATCAGTAAAAACATGTTAATTTAATATAGAGAAAACATTTGAAATGGAAAAGGTATTTTTTATAATTCTTAATTTCTGAGTGTTTATTCAACCCAATGCAAATTTTAATTGGACTAACAACACCTAATACTATATGTAGAAGATATGGGAAATCACTTTTTTGAATATTTCTTCGCTTTTCCAATTTTTCTCGTCGTATAAACTTCCCTTGGGTGAAAATGAACACAAAAAACATACAGCTTAAACCAAACGACCCGTTCTCGAGCGCGAACACACCTTGGTTTTTAATTTTAGGAAATTAAAACAAATTGTTTCATATATCAAGTCATTTTTAACACAACTGCTATCATATACAGTTCAACACTTACACTTGTGCTAAACGTTTCACAATAAACGATCGGTCATTGAAATGAAATTTCACGAAGCAACCCCCAACTTGCATATATTTGCAGTGCCGATTTCCCCCATGCAGCTTGGTTTTGATGTCTCTGTTAGGGAACACATTTCGGTAGGAACAAAAGTTCCCCTATTTTCATGTATTTGCAATGTCGATTTCCACCAGGCAGCTTGGTTTAGATGTCTCTGTTAGGGATCCGCCGCATATGTCGTCAATTTCGATCAGAAGTGGGTATTTCCGTTAGGATAGCGGATGAGATTTTTCAATTGTTCGATAGTTAGTTTCATGACATATATTATTTTCTTCAATATAAAAAATTGTTATGGAGTGTCGAAATCGATTGACGCAAAAATTTCGTCAATCCATCATGAAATGACTGAGCAATAAGCGTTCGAAATTGGACAATTTTTACGATTTGCTCGATTTTCGATTTTCCATTTGTATCCCAATATGTTCCCGAAAGACGTAATCCTACGTCAAAACAGATCACCTAGAATCCACGTGAGATTCGTGATAGGGTGCGGCACCATTTTTCGTCATAATAACTAAGGTCTGTCCCAAGCACTAATTACTGTCATATACTCTGAGGAAGCATAAGGGAGAAATGTGGGCTGAGGAAGAGATGTAATATTGCTCACGTTTTTTCACCCGAGAACTGCGGGTAAAAAAAAACGCGTTAATTGGAAAATCCGCGTGAAAAACTGCGGTAAAAAACCGCGTTAAAAACCTGGATGCTTATGAAAATTATGCCTTTCAAATGCGTTCCAAATCTCGATCACATTCCATCTCAATCCAGTAACTCCCGTCGAACATCGATCTGTACTCCGGAACCGGTATACACCGGTAGGGCAACGTGATGGCGCTGGAAAAAATTCTACACAAATGTTGGTAGCTGTACAAACGCTAGATCTTGATACGAATCTCACGGAACAAGTTGAAACAGTGAGTAGGAATAGAAAACTTTTTTTTATTTGAGAACAACAAATTCCTACTTTGAAATAAGCGTGTGATACTGTTTACCACGCTAGCCTTTCCTCACCTTTTCTGGCGCATGAAACAACCCGTGATTGGTGAAAATCGTGTTGAAGCAGTTGCTGTATGCATGCTTGGAAGCACGAGGAAGGGCGCATTTTCTATTTCATTTCATTCAGCAATTCAGCTTTTTGAACTTTTTGAACAAACAGTTGCAGTGATGCTTTTGAATCCGAACACTTTTTCATTACATTCAATATCGTGCCAAAACCATGACATTTTTTGCATGTTGAATTAATGTGACTGATACTTACTATTGTGTCAATTTAGTTTAATGTCATATATAGTATCTAGCTGTTAACAAACAAAAATCAAATTCAAAAATCAATGTGAATTTCACAAAGCCATGTCCGGTATAAAAAGCACATTCAGAAAATGATTTTAAATCCGGCCGGATCAAAAGTTGACAATTAAATTTCTCATTAAGGGAGTTGCATAAGGGTTTGTTGGAAGCCTTAGTATGGAGTATGGAGAGTGGAGTAAAGATTTTCGATCCAGGAACTCGCAAAACTCTTCGGTGTACAGGACGGGGTCGATTATATGATCTGTTTGTATGTACATGGGTAACTTTGTAACTTTGTCTGTAGCGCCGTCCCACATTAATAGAAATTACCTCCCCTTCCTGTTGACCGATTGATTTGAAATTCGGAACACACCTTTTCGCGACCGACATCGCGAAAGAGGAGCAAGAATCGAAAAAAAGCAACATTCCTTTCCCATCCTTATCGTTTTCCCATGAAGCCTCTCCTTCCTATCACAATCACAACCACGACCAACACAATAACAATAACACATATGTGCATGCAAACCGATTCCTGCTAATATACCATCATTCCAAATCCAAACGCCACAAGTGCAGCATCGCGAATAAATACGATAGTATTTTAGTTGTACACCCATAGCTCGCTTTATGTCCTAGATACGTTCCACGAAATTCGGCCGCGAAGCGAAAAGCCGTTTAAGGAATCATTTATTCTAATACAATTTCATCTGATTGAATTTGTAATCAGATCGGTTCCAAATTTGTAAAATATGTAACATGGTTTATCATTCAAAATGCATTTTATCTTTTTATTTTTATTGACGTAGGACTACGTCTAACCGGAAGATATAGGGGGTGAAATGGAAATCTAGGCACTGAACAAGTAGGAAAAAATGCAAGATTTGGAACGCTTATAACTCGAGCATTTCTCAATAGATCGCAAAGGTTTTTGCATCAATTGATAGGAAATATATCTACGCATCTATCATAACGAATAACATTTCATTTTTCTTGAGATAAATAATTGAATAATTGTGAAATATCAAGCATTGTCAAAATACACTATGTGCCCATTTTTGATTGGTCCATTTTGTGCTCCTCAAATCGTACCGACCAAAACGGGCAACCAGAGCAGCAGCGAAATAGAATGAAGCACGATTGGAAAGGAAAAAGAAAAAACTGAACGAAACATTGGTCGCAGTCTCACACATGCGTAATTCTCGAGCCAGCCAGTCAGCTTAAAAATCCCCGCTCCGCTGCCGTAACGATCATTCTCATTCAAACCGTACACCACATCAGTTCGCATCACAACACATCAACAAATCAACCCAAGCAGCCATGTCTGGACATGGTAAAGGAGGAAAAGTGAAGGGAAAGGCAAAATCCCGCTCGAACCGTGTTGATCTGGAGTTCCCCGCAAGGGTAGCTAGGCCGAGCGCGTTAGTACCAGTGCACCAGTCCACCTAGCCGGCGTTATATAGTTTCGGCCGCCGAAGTGATCGAGTTAGCTGGCAAAGCTGCTCGCGACGATAAGAAAACCCGCATTCGGAACAGAACACATTCGGTTCGGTGGACATCAAGACAACAGGCAGTTGCAGCGAGTGGCGAGTGGCAAACGCAATCGCAAAACGGTATCAGGTAGCAGAAGAAAAAAGTTTGTTCTTTATACAAACTGCTTTGGTGGCAAATCCAGAACAAGGTGGCATCGAAGGCGTTCGAAATGGTTTTTTTCAAAACCACGAGTACTAAGTTTTCTAAATTGGAACCATTCCATAAAACAAGGCGCTTTTCAGGGCCATTAAACCTTTCAAAAAAGAGTTTAGGAAATACAGTTCAATGCTTTCTAAAACATTATCCAAAATAATAATAAAACACAAATTGATTTTTTCATAATTTGTTTGCCAGGATCTGATGAGTATGTGAATTTGGTAGTTGTTCTGAGCTTATTGATAGTTGGGGACTTTCCAGATTATTCAATTTTCACCAATTCTTAAATTGTTTCCAGATTTAAAGTACAGTAATCTACAATTAGTTCGACATTTAGCTAATTGGACGGACATGTAATGTGACTTATTTAGTTGGACATTTTTGTAAACATAGAGATCCAAATTATGACCCCACATTGAAAGTCGACACTGTACCACTGTCATCACAAATGTTCAATTACAGGTTAAAATCGCCTCCAATGCGACACTGAGTGGCGCGTCAGCACGTCGCATTGAATGTAATTTACTGTACAACATGTCACAAAGCTGGATGGGAAGAAATTTTCCAATTGTGAAAGCTGTGGCGAGTGGCAACAAATCGCTAAACAGGAAGGTTTAGCCGAACAAGATGGGGATATCGAGTGACAACAAAACAATAAACTCTTTGATTGAAGATAATTTTGTGATCCTGAAAAGGACCCTTTTTAGCCTGCATGTGAATCCAACGAGCGAACAAATCGTAATGAATGTATTTTTTTGCCATCGCTCCCTTTTAACGCACATTCGTTCGTCTCGTTGGACTCGCCCCTCTGGCTGAGTCTGCCGATTTGTCTCTATCCTGTGAGTGTGTACCGCTAGAGTATAAAACACGCGGACCCCAAAAAAATATCTTATTTTCTTTCAAACCGTAAACCCGTGTGGTTGTACGGCATCGGCATCGTGGACGTAACAAAGGAGGACAAGTTAAGGGAAAGGCAAAGTCTCACTCGAACCGTGCAGGTCTCCAGTTCCCTGTTGGTCGCATTCACTGATTGCTCCGCAAGGGTAACTAGACCGAACGGATTGGTGCCGGAGCACCAGTATACCTAACAGCGATTATAGAGTTTCGGCCGTCGGAGTGCTCGAGTTGGCTTGCAAAGCTGCTCACGACAATCAGAAAACCCGCATCAAGAACAGAGCAGCTTCGGTTCGGCGCTCATCAAGGCAACAATTAGTTTCAGTGAGTGGCAAAGTGTTTCTCCGGCACGTCGCATTAAATGTAATTTACTGAACAATATGTCGCAAGCTGGATGGGAAGAAATTTTCCAACTGTGAAAGCTGTGGCGAGTGGCAAACGCAATAGATAAACAGGAAGGTTTAACCGAACAAGATGGGAATATCGAGTGATAACAAAAAAACAACACCAAAGGTTCTTTTCAGAACCATCAACATTATCATAAAGAGTAAACAGTAAACTAATCCATTTTTCAGGTAGATAGGTAGGTATTCACGTAGGAGAAGAAAATAAAACAATATATTTAAAATATATATTTAACAAAAGCTGTCCCCTTTGTATAGTCCTACGTCACTCCGGTTATGTCCCCGACATTACCCATCCGTCTTTTTCATTTCAATCTAAAATTAAATTCATTTCATTTAAGTCAAAAATACATACATAACATAAACATAAAACATACAATACATACAACATACATACATAAAAACCAACAATAATCTATAGACAAAAAAGGAACAATTTTATGTTGCATGGAATATGAATGCATACCTAATTTGTATGTTGCTTAAGTTATTGTCTCGCAAATATGTTTTCACTTCTGTACAAAAGTGATTTTTGAAACAATCCTCAGTTTTTTTCGCCGTTATAACGAAACATTTTAGGCCGTGAATCGAAAACGTGCCCGAATTGAAGAGGGCTGTTATAGCGAGATGCCGTATAAAGAGCGGCCGTATAGCGAGGAATGGGTGTATTCCAAAGTGTTTTATTTTCTCCAGTGCAAGTCATATTCCGTATATTCCCTAATCCTGAGCTATCATCCTGGCCTCCTTCAGCCGAAGGAACCGCCATTATCCTCAATGATGTGATCCACCACACCTTTATCTCTGCAGTCATTGTAAAACTGCGTGTTTCATGATCTTAAAAATCCAAGATGGCGATCGCTAAAAAAGGGCGAATTTCATATTTTCTCTGAATCCCATCCATATGGGTATCAAACGAAAGGGCTTGACTAGTAGAACTCAGTTATTTATGAAAAATGCAAATCCAAAATGGCCACCAGCACAAAATGCCACCATATATATATTTTCCAAACCTATCAATATGGGTATCAAATGAAAGGCCTTGACTAGTAGAATACAGTTATTGATGAAAAATGAACATCTAAGAACTCCATCAATATGGGTATCAAACGAAAGGGATTGACTAGTAAAAGACAGTTATGTATGAAAAATGCAAATCCAAAATGGCCGTCACCACAAAATGGCGCCACATATGTATATATATATTTTTTCAAAACTGCACCAATATGAGTATCAAATGAAAGAGCTGTACTAGTATAATACAATTATTGATGGAAAATCCAAATCCAAAATGGCCGTCACCACAAAATGGCCCTTTTGATTTTTTTCAAAATTGCTACACAAGTAACATTACCATTATTAATTGTCTTTACCATTTTTCTTAAAAAAATCATCAGTGTATTCTTGAATATTTACTCCTTATCAAATTGTACGAAATAATATATGTTGAGCTTTACATACGAATATTTCGAAGAAGGGTCATTTGACCCGCTGTGGAAGGAATAGGTATATATAAATATCGGTAGGTTTAGTGTTAATAAAGGAAGGGATGTGATAACTACTAACTGCCACTTGCCTAATTATTTTCTAGCTTTTAGTACATTATCTGTATTATTATTATGTTTAATCACAATGAAACCGTTGAATTTAAAAAGTATTTTTCACTTATTTTATTTTCTAGTTTTTAGTACATTATCTATATCATTAGTATATTTTTCTACAGCAAAACCGTTCAACTTTTTTTTTAAATTTTGGATTTGCATTCTTCATACATAACCGTGTTCTACTAGTCATTCTCTTTCGTGTGATACCCATATTGATGTGCCATCTTGGATTTATATTTTTCATCACTAACTGTATCTCACTAGTCAAGCTCTTTCATTTGATACCCATATTGATGTGGTTCTGAAAAAAAAATTCATGGTGCCATCTTATAGTGGCGGCCATTTTGGATTTGCATTTTTCATAAATAACTGCATTCTACTAGTCAATCCCTTTCATTTGATACCCATATTGATGCCGGTTTTGATAAGAAAAAAAATGTGGCGCCATTTTGTGGTGGCGGCCATTTTGAGTTTGCATTTTTCATAAATAACTGTGTTCTACTAGTCAATCCCTTTTCTTTTGATATCCGTATTGATTGGGTTCTGGGAGAATGTGTAATACGCCATTTTGTAGTGGCCGTCATCTTAGATTTACATTTTTCGTAAATTACTGTATACTACTACCTTTCATTTGATACCCATATTGATAGGATTTTGAAAAGATATATGTATATAGTGCCATCTTGTAGTGGTCATCTTGTGAAAATACAATAAATAATTGAAACAATAAAAAGCTTTTGTACCAAACGTAGTCCCGCTACTTATGACGCGCCCGTTCATATGTTTTACAAAAATCAATAAATAATTTCTCTCAAAGAAATGCTGCTGACAACATGTGTCCCGAATTAAGACCAGATTTCAAATCATAATTCAAAAAGTGTCCGGATTTAAAATCACGACACAATGAAATAAATCTCAAATTTTGAACAAATACAACATGATTTTATGGAATTCTGTGATTCATAACTGAAAATGCCTTCTAATTGTATAGGAACGCTAACTTTTTATGCTATGATATGTTAATATTTTTTAGTAGTTGAAGTTATTATCGTAAGCGCTTAAGCGTCCGGATTTCGATGCATTACTATACTCGATGTTTGTAAAACTATTGAATATTAAGGCTGATTTAGACGATGCCAGTCAGCGCTCTAGTTGAAGTATCCAGTGAATAGAGAACAGACACTCTGTTCAAGTTAGAGGCCAATTACTTGTTCGATACTGGTACAAGTAACTTGGACAGAGTGTCTGTTCTCTGTTCACTGGATACCTCAACTAGAGCGCTGACTGGCATCGTCTAAATCAGCCTTTAGTGAACAGCCAATTAGTGTTTAACACAATATATACATATGACCGGAGAGAAATATGGAAGACATACGCCTGGGACCGCACGTTTTGGGGCAAACTTGTACGCTTCATTTGTTCGGATTCCACGAATGAGATCGTTTCCTTCGGTGTGGATGAGACGAAGACGAGCCATCGGTAAGCCTTGTTAGATTCTTGGTAAACCAAGGATTTAACCATCAAGTGTAGAAAACACTGGTTCTTTTGTGATCCATCCGTAACAGACGGTACGCGAAACACGAGATAACTCGCGAGCGGTCTTCAATATGTTAATATAGTCAAAGCTATCAGAGTGAAGTTTAAGCTGCTTAATAATATCTCTTGACCTCTGGTAAATAATACACATTATTTACCGTTCATTATTGGTGGCAATGGAACTCAACGCAAACAAAGAAGGCCATTAATCTTTGAAATTCTAAAATGACGAATATAAGTCTAAACTTACCCATCTAAAATTAATCCTTTGCAATTAATATTTTGTATTCCATATTTTGACGGTGATAATATTGTTCAATCTAAACCTCACCCATTCTCGACATGGACTAACCAAACTGAGCAATAAAAACAAGCCATCGTACGCGAATAAGCACTTTTTGGCTCTCTAATCCAGAGGTTAAGGAAAACAGTTTATTGGGGCGAGCAGCGGTTGGCGGATTGCTTATCAGTTTTAAAAACAAGCCCGATCGACGACGGCTTTCCGCACAACTGACACTCAATCGCTCATCATTGTCAGTTTCACTGGAAACAATGAAAGTATTGGAAGCAATCAAGGGTTTATATCGCCCAGAAATGGCGTCTTTTCGTGTCCTGTTGTAAGTTTTGTGTCGCATATTTCTTGTTTAACTTACTCAGAACGTTCTGCTTTGTAGCATTTTTCTGATCCTCAATTGTTTGAAGATATATTGTGAGGAAATTTATAAATGTGAAACACCATCGATCGGTGGAGTTTGTCGTTTGAGCGGTGTTACGATAGAATCCCTCGATGATATCCATACTATGGAACTTCCCGCCGAGCAGCAATTCGTTCAGTTCGTCGATGGAGCCATTCCTGACTTTGGTCAAGTGATCTACGAACAGCTCGAAAGTGTCACCAACTTAACGATCACCAATTCCGGAGTGAAGAAGTTGTTTGTCGCTCCGACTCTTGTATATCTGAACGCCAGTATGAACAATTTAACGCGTATCGAGCGAGCTTCCAGTGAAGACTACAGTACACTTCGGGTTCTTATCCTTTCACATAACGCATTCGATCGAGTACCCAATATCAAAGACTTCGTGGCTATTGAGACGCTAGATTTATCCGATAACAAAATGGATTCTGTGAATTTAGATTTATTCTCACGATTAACCAAACTCAGAGAGTTGGATTTGAGCAACAATAAGATTCGTTTTTTGGACACGGAAAACGGATTTAGTCTAAGGAGTTTAACAATATTGGAACTTCGAAAAAATCACCTGTTCGAACTGGACCTTACCAGGTGGAAGTTGCCAGCGTTAAGATCGCTTCACATCAGTTTAAACTTTCTGTCATACATAAACGGTGAAGATCTTCGCCAAGCGTTCCCAAAGCTCAGTGTACTTGGAATGTCCCGGAACCAGTGGAACTGTCGTTGTCTCTCGAAACTGACCTATTTCCTAGAGCAGCATTCTATATCTTTCACTCATGATGACTCACTATGTCTGGCGAACTATACTTCCATCAAACAGGTGTGCTGTTTGGATAGCTACGTCAACTATGTCACTCTCAATTCCCAACGGGACATTCGGTTGCTACAGCGAGAGATGGCTGCCATGAACACAACACTCGTTGTGAAGCTTGCAGCCGTGCGGGACGAGCAGAGTGTCCAGATTGCTGTTCTGGAGCAAAAGCTGACGGTCCAGGAGAAACAGATGGCGCTGATGAAAGACCATCTAACATCAATGGCACGTCTCATCGACGATTTGATCGAGGAATTATACCTGCGAGAGATGGAGGGCGAAGACAATGGAGGCATCTCTAGAAAAATGCCGCCTTCCGTCAAGGTTGTGTTTTGAAGAACTTGTGTGAAATACGCGAATGCGTGCCATTTAAAATATATCGCAAATTAAAAGTCACATGTGTTAGTGTTTGTACAATAAAGTAAAATATGTCACAATGAATTGTTTGAACAGATTTTTTACTCATCAGAAAACACAGATGTTGCAGAACGTACCGTTTTGTCTCATATTCCAAACAGTCTCAATTTCTAACACTTCATTTTTAAATATAAATTTAGTAAACTTTTATGTTATAAATAATTGAATAATGGAAACACAGACATTATTTGAGGTATAGACTTCATTTTGACATCATTTACTGGTATCAATACAGCCTTTAATTCATAATATTAGACATTTGCAAAAATGTGACAGTCAAAACCAATATTTGCGTTAGCAAATTCCGTAAAAAACAAACACCGTTCATTTTTCAATTTTTATAGTTGTTTCAACTATTTCGATTGCTGTTTTCATGTTGAGTGCTAGAAAATGGAAGAACCTACAATAACTGGGTGAAAGAAATGATATTCTATGTAGAAATCTTCATTAAAATTAATATTGAAGTAGTGTTCGGAATATGAATCAAATTTCTACGCATGATTCAAATTCCGAACACTTCATTTTCAAATGTAAATTTTCTGAACTTGAACCAATGCTTGAATTTTGCGTGAGAAAATTCTGTAAAAGACAAACATCGTTAATTTTTCAGTTTTTGTAGTTCATTCCACTATTTTGTTTGTTGTTTTCATGTTAAGTGCTAGAATTTGTACGAATCTACAATAAATGGATGAAAAAAACCATATTTTATGCAGAAATCTTCATTAAAATTAGTGTTCGAAGTATGAATCAATTTTCTACGCATGATTCAAATTACGAACACTTCATTTTTCAATGTGAATTTACTGAACTTTAATGTTATAAATAATTTAATAACCAAAACCTTCACATTATTTTGGTTATAGACTTCATTTTAACATCATTTATAGGTATTGATACCGATATAGCGCCCTTGGTCCAGAAACCGTGTAAACTATGATAAACAAATACCATCAATAATCAATAACGAAATCAACATCCAATTTTTTTACGAGTATAATATTTTTACAGAAAAGGCTAATTTGATTTTAATTTGATATATCGATCATATTAATCGGTCCAGTAGTTCAAAAGATATGATTTTTTTAATGCATTCTGGCTGTTCGGAATATAAGTCAGTGACAAAAATGATGTTCGGAATTTAAGACAATAGTTACATATTTTTAGTTTTTCACCATAAATATGTATTTTTTAATCAACTTCATTGTAGTCAAATGAAAAAGAAGGCTCTATTGTATTCAAAAATTAATTTAATTTCGTGAAAGAGTACCATTTTGAGTAATGAGACACTGTTTAATGACCATCAAAGCTTAAGTGTTCGGAATTTGAGACAAAACGGTATTTTATTTACAGCAAACGTTACGGTACGTTGAAAAGTGTCTTTAAACAATCGAAAGTACAGGATTTTCCATCTTTAAATTCCGAAAGTAAATTGAAATGAAACACACTTAGAATTCGAATTTCGATGAAACTTTTATTTCAAATTAAAGCTTGGTTTATGCCATTATGTGGGAAATACAACATCATTCAAATGTCCACCTAGGGCTTCCTCGCACACCTTGATCCGGAACAGGTAATTTTCGATGACTTTTCGGCACATATGGGGCGGTATCTCGGTCATAACTTCACGAATGTTGTCTTTCAAATGTTTCAAATGTGCCTCATCGCTGAAGAAAATTTCATGCGAAAATTAAGCATTTTGCTGCTGTTGTTCCCAATCGACGTATGCCCGACGCATTCCATGGTCACCACGCTCTAATTTTTGTACCAGTTGGACTTTATATGGATGTAGGTGCAAGTCCAAATGCAAAATTCGCCACAATGATGTGTTTGACAAGCCCAATTGCTGAGCACGCCGTGGAATCGAAACATTCGGGTCATCCTCCACACTGGCAGCAACAGCAGCAATATTTTCGGCCGAACGCACATTACGATGATGCACAGGTTTCACAATATCCGCTACGGATCCAGTTTCTTCGAATTTACGCACTACATTAGCGATTGTGTGCTCTGTAGGCCGTCCATGACGACCAAAATCCGTCCGTAATGCTCGAATAACATTTGCCGGTTTTTCATCATTTTTATAGTATAATTTAACATATTTACCACGTTGTGCGATGCTACAACGATCCATATTGTAAAATGGCAGACATTCAACTAACGATATGACGCTTTGGTTGACAGCTATGTCAAACGGTTGTCAGCGCAGGGCTGTATACTTTCGGAAGCCCGAAATGGAAAACCCTGTAGTATTTCCAGCATTTCTCGCTTTTACCATCGACCCAATAAAAAGGTCTACAAGTCTATCTACATAACATGCAAATCATTACACGATACAACGTTTTTTTGACCTGGCTTTTGTTTTTACTTTTGACTTAAAACAATGGCAATGGAAGAGAGATACTCCTTTCGTATTAAAAAAAAAAAGTTTTTAGGTTTTCTAGCTTCAAAATTTTCTAGAAGCAAAATATCTGAAAACTAAAAAAAGTACCATGTAGCCAAAGGTTGTATTGCTATGAATAGATTCAAAATCGGTCAAGAATTGCGCTTCAAACAGTACTCTTTCAAGGCAAAGAAGCGCTCGATAAACTATGCGAAAATCTCATTTTGGGGAGAAAGTCATCAATACCTCGCGTAATATCGATCATATAATTTCAAGTTTAGGCTCTATGTAAAGGTTTTATTCCACACCAAAAAATAATCTTTTGCTGTTTTTTTATTGTTCCATTCAGTTGTGAGCAGGGTTGCCAATAATATTTTTCAAAAAACGGGAAGATTGCTCTTTAAAAACTGGAAGAAAACTGGATCATGTTAAACCGTGTTATTTTAAAAAGATCGGCTTCAAAATGATTTTTTTGCCCATTCCAATGATTGAGAGATAGAGTTTCCTTCGAAGCGTCGTGTAGTATTTTTATGTAGTTCATTAAACGGCGAAATGAACAATTAATTAATCCCACTACTCGAACATTACTGTGAGACAATATTTGAGGATCTTTTTTGATTTCTGTAGTGTTCCTTTTGACCATATCCGATCATTGTCGCTTTTGCGTAGATGGTTCCAGCTCCCACCCGTTAACATTTGAAAGCGGTTCTATCATGCATCAAATAGGAGAGTTTAGATCATGCGTAATGTCAATGCTATTTAGAGACCATAAGAAACTAATATCCCATTGATGTAAACGAAAACAAGATTACTTGTGTTTTATGTTCATATCAATCAAAGTCAATGGAACACATTGACTCTATGCTCTTCTGAAATTTAGAATGATTTATCTATGAACCTATTTGGGTGCGATATTTCGTTATGAACATTGCCAGTCGTGATTGATATTATAGTTCAAGTCTAAACTTCAGTAAATTTTGGAGAACCTGTAATATCTGATATTTATATAAATTCAAAAGCAGTGTAGCACGCACTGTGCGCTAACCGTATTGTATTCGGAAGTGTAAGCGAGAGAAAAAAACACTGAATTGAAAAAAAGGTCGATCCAAGGTAAAAACACATTGAATCGATCGAACGATGAATGTCAAAAAAACAGGAAGTGGGTTATATCTATGGTATAACCGCAATGGTGACGTAGGACTATCGTTGATTTAGTGATCATTTGTTTGAAGTTGAATGAATTCATTCTGAATGAATGAATAAATGAATATTTGACGGACTTCGAAAACGAGAGCGTTACGTTGGAGGTACAAGGTTTATGCATCCAATATTGGATACGAAAATATCCTACTGATGGGGATGAATAATCTTCAGAAGCTTTCCTGCTAATTGCACTTGATTGAAAAATCACAGAATTCGCTTAAGTATGCTTTTTGTGGGTGGTTGAATCGAGAGAAGGTGTGGTTTACGATGGCAATTTGGAAGGCAAACTAGAGGGGAATGAACCCTCTGAGTTTGAAACATTCGGCGACTGAGCAATAATCGATTGAAAATTATATAATTTTCGCGATGCGAAACATTTTCCGTTGCGCGTACGATATTGGATACGAAAATTTCCTACTGATGGGGAAGAATAATTTTCAGAAACTTTCCTGTTAATTGCGATTGATTGAAAAATCACAAAACCAAATGTATTTGGTTGTAGTGTTGTATGAATAGAAAACATTAGAATAAACTCTTTCGCATCAATGTATTTTTCAATTCCCAGGGGAACTGGCAGAGTATGTTTCAGCAACGATTGAATCTTTCCGGAATTTTCTCGATGCTGAATGGCATCCAAACGAAGAGTTCCACGCGTGTATGTGTGTGTGGCAGCTGCTCCGATCTCTTCCCGGGGAACCGTTTGTGGCATCACTTTCCTCCTGATGGATTCCCTAATGGCCTAAGGTGCACAAACAGGCTCTTGGTGACACCGTACATCCGCGCTTTCATGATAAACGAAGGGTTTCACCACAACAGCGACAACATGCTCCAATCGCTGTTCAATTATAACTGAGTGGATTTCCGAGCGCCGCTCGCTTATATACCGATTGGTGATTTCAATAGCCTGTTTTCGAAGCAATTTTAAGGCTATTAAAACAAGTTTTTGGATCAGAAAGTAACAAGTATATAACGCGTAGACATTTTATCTTTCGAATGAAGTGTTCATCATACCATTTCTTTCAGTTGTTAGGAGCTATTAACCCTCAAAATCTCGGTCTCCGGCGTAACGCTTTCGTTTTCGAAACTTTGATTTTACACCCCGGTATAGAAATGAAAGACGTAGTCCTACGTCAAAAACAAATTGGTCAAGGGATAGGAAGGGTGAGTGAGGAATATTATGTATACATTGTGAATTTATTTTACATAAAATGGGTAAAACTGTGTGCTTCACATATAAAAAACTGGATGAAACTGGATGATATTTCAAAAAACTGGAATATTTCAGGATTCAACTGTTTGACTGGATCGAGAGAAAAAAAACTGGAAGAATCCAGTTCAAACTGGAACATTGGCAACGCTGGTTGTGAGTTACAGGGTGTTAACAATGGAGGTCAACAAAGAGATAATTCGGTAAATTTTACACTATTTCTTTTATAAAGGCGAAAATTCAAGCCAGACTGCTGCAATTGTGAATGGTGTTTATTGTGCCGATACAACATCAATAAAATACGCAAAATTTAATTTTTTTTCTGAAGGTTTTTTAAATTTTTTTTTCAAATATTTTTTAAATTTTGTTTTTAGTGCAATACACTAAATTCAGATCTCTACTGTCAACAAAAGGGGCGTTCGAAGCTAACATTGCAACATTTCCAGAGTGATAAGAAATTAGGATCAACAGAAGATTGTAAAAATCTATTGCTAGACTTTTTCACCAATAAGGACCCACACTTCTATGATAGTGACATTATTAAGCTACCTTTAGAATGGCAACGAATTTTACAACAAGACGGTGCGTATTTGATCCAAATCAGACAATCCGAAGCATATTAGAAATAGTTTTGAAATTCACAAAAAAAAATAGATTACTTTTTCCCCAACCTAATATGATTTCTAGGTTCTGTACGATGAAACGTACTTCCTGGCAGTTTTAGATCGAATTGCTGGGTAGAAATTTTAAACCTCAATCGCCCGGATGAGTGCCCGGAAGAATGTAAAATCAAGAACAAATCGAAATTCTACAAAAAGTTCCTTGTCTGACAAACAAGTAACAGTTTTGGACTGGAAAGCGTGGAAAAGATTCGTTTCAGGGACCATGAACCATTAAATTTACCAAGAGAAGTGCCTATGGAAGAAACTACTGCCTTTTCTGGAGCACTACTCAAATTCCACCAAACATTGGTGAAAATGGAGTTACAGTGGTTCCAAAGGAGATTAGCGTGGTCAACACGCCGGATTTAACGCCAATTGAGGAACACTGGTCAATTGTGAAGATCATACTGAAGGTTGAAACTGCAATTGAACTGAGGTATTTCAACCGGAAACATAATTTGGCAGTCAAAGAAGTGGGAACAGAGCATGTGCAAAATGGCCCGAGCCGCGTACGAATAAAGATTCGAGCGATTGACGAATTGACGTTAGATTTACAACCAGATGGCACAGTCAGTAAAGAATGATGTTCTGTTTTTTAGTTTGAAATATGTTGGCAAATCTGCATTTTCCTAAAATTTCCCGTTTTAGAGTTTTCTTCCTACACTGCGTTGCACAACTATAGAACCACCAATATTTTCTGAGTTTCCAGAGATATGTAAGAAGTCGGTTGAATTGAAGTATATAGTGTAAGATATATAAACTATCTTCATTTATAAGACTGGCCGTTTAAACTTTATTATTGTGTCCAGGCGCGAAACATTCAAAAAACAAAAATTCCAGTGTTTCATAACTGATAATATATTCCTTTACAAAACTAACGTCAATTTCACATGAACTACAATAAGTTTCTAATTCGTAGGTCATCTTTAGTTCTCAATCAGTTCGAATAACCCATTCGGGGTGGTTTCGACCAAGCTGCGCCATATTGTAGTGTTTATCTTGTTCTACGCAGAGGATACTGCTCGTTCAGCTCTTCAAATCACTCATACTGCTTGTAAACTGCATCTATTATTCGTACGATCAGTCCTCATAAGTTCTTGATAGGGTTTTGTTCTGGTAAACAAACTGACCAGTCCAGAATCTGAAGCCCCTTTTCATTAAACCATGCCATGACCTTTCAGATTTTATGAATTGATGCCTAATTATCCAATTATCACATTGTTTTTGATGCAAAAACAACAGTAAATGATTCAAAAGTACTGCGTTAAACTTCTGACTGTTCATTTGTGTTGAAGGTAAGCTATCTAAACCAGGCCTTTTTGATAATATATTCCTCAAACCATCCTGCAAAGCCTGCAATGTTACGAGTTGAAAAATTACATGAAACATTCCGTAAGTCCTTCCGGTATGAAGAAATTCTATTAAGTTTTATTTATTTTTATCAGAGAAGTTCTCCTGGAATAGCGAAACCCATGGTTTTAAGTTTTTGGACCGGCAGCTTTGGGGATGAGCTATTTATGGTTTGGGGAACATTTTCTCAAAGAGGCCTGGTTTAGACAGCTTACCATCAACACGAATGAACAGTCAGAAGTGCAACGAAATACTTCAGAATCATTTACTGTGGGTTTTGCATCAAAAACAATGTGATAATTGGATAATTTGGCATCAATTCATAAAATTCGGAAGGTCATGGCATGATTTAATGAATAGGGGCTTCAAATTCTGGACTGGTCAACTTGTTTACCAAATCAAAAACCTGTCAAGAACTTATGAGGAGTGATCGTACGAATAGTGGATGCAGCTTACAAGCATTATCAGTGATTTGAAGAGCTTAAACGAGCAGTATTCTCTGTGTAGAACGAGATACACACTACAACATGGCGCAACTTGGTCGTAACCATCCCGAATGGGTTATTTGAACTGATTGATAACTAAAGCTGACCTACCAATAAGAAAGTTATTGTAATTCATGTGAAATTGACGTAGATTTTGTAAAGAAGTGAAAGTTTTTCCATCTGGTTCTATAGTTATGAAACACTGGAATTTTTTTTTTTCAATGTTTCGCGCCTGAACACAACAATAAAACTTTATTGGCCAGCTTTATAAATGAAGGTAGTTATTATATCCTACACTATATACTTCAATTCAACCGACTTCTCACATATATCTGGAAACTTAGAAAAAAAAGAGAGGTTCTATAGTTGTGAAACGCAGTGTATGTTAAAAAGGATAGAAAATCATCGTTTTACATTTTCAAATGGTCATATCACCACTGACTTCATCCTACTTGCAGTGAACTTTTCTAACGGCTGGCAACAGAAACAACAAGTTATTCTCGCTGCCGAAGGTAAGGTGTCAAAACTGTTGTGCAAAGCAATAAACTCTTTGTAAGATTAGCAAACTCGATATTGTTTAAATTTGAATGGCAACTAATACTTGATGTATTCTGAATACTTGAAACACATAGTGCCAAACCTTACTTTAACATGATTCTAAAAATATCCTATTTATTTCGCCGAAAGTTATCAATATAATATAACATTATTATCTAACACAGCTTCCGTTCAGGATTATCAACGTAGGATTGCGTTTTTCAGTGACTAGGACTTCGTCTTCGGAAGGCAAATCCAGGAAAATTTTAACGATAATATTTTCCTTTGTTGCGAATGGCGAAGTTTCATATACAAATTGATTCGGAGATTTTCATTGATTTTCTAAAATTTGTTTGGCATGATATACATCACGATTCCCTAACCTGTAAAAAGTTTAAATTAACGAACATTGAAAACATTCCAATTTACCCAAAATAGAGCAACAGGGTACGGAGTCGAATTTTTTAGGTGATTTTTGAAATGCTGTAACTTCGTGAGATATCAACGTATGAGGAAGAGATGAGCACATCATTTTAAAGCTTAAAGTTTCAAGTTTTGGAATATTTTACACACTGGAACTTTTTGCGATGAAGTGCTCCACTAATTCACTCGAAACTTTGATCGATCTGCTAAAAAATAGATAAACGTATCGATATGGAACGAACACAGGGGTTTTGGGGCTACACTAGTCTAAAAATTGCGAAGCATGCTGTACTACAAGGGCAGAACAGTTCCGGGATTTTTCAACAGACGGCGCCACTAAAAAATGAACTAGATTCATTTCGAGAGGCGACAGATGAACTAGCTTATGTGCGATGTTTCATGACATTTCGTTTATTTGTTCACAAACAACAGCTGTTTAAGTGTCACTACCTGAGCATTCGTATAGAAAATGGAAAAAAGAGGAATATCGTATTTCGATCAAACATAGTTTTTTGATAGGAAAAACTCCTGGACAATAAATGCAGTAATTGCAAAATGTTATTCCACTTCTGCTCCTTCGAGAAAACCAGTGAATTTAAAATGGGTCGTACAAGCACCGCAAATGCACCTCGCTCTGGAAGGCTAAGAGAGGCTTCGAATCCAGAAATCGTAAAACAAGTGCATCGACGCGTTTTGAACGATCGTAAAGTGAAGTTACGCGATTCAGCTGAGGCCGTAGGCATTTCAAAAGAACGAGTGGGATACATTTTGGACGACATTTTGGAGATGAAAAAACTATCCGCGCGATGGGTGCCGCGTTTGCTGACCGTTGACCAAAAACAGTGGCGCATTGGTGATTTAACAGCCGGTTTGATGTTGTTGAAGTGTAATCGAGTGGACTTCTTTCGACGTTTTGTAACAATGGATGAAACGTGGCTCCGTTACCACACTCCTGAGTTCAATAGGTAATCTGCAGAGTGGCTGACAAGCCACGGAAACCGACCAAAAGACCAACGGTCGGCAAGGGAGCTTTTAGCCTCCGTTTTTTTTAGATGCGCATGGCATAATCTTCATCGATTACATGCAGAAGTGAAAAAGAATTACCGGAGAGTATTATGCAGCGTTATTGGACAAACTGAACGACGAAATAAAGAAAAAAGTCACAGGAAGGCTGTGTCCGAGACACGACCGCATAGTTGACGTAGAACTCCGTTAGGCTATCTGTTGCATGCTGATTCTGGATATGTTTGAAGAAAAACATTGTTAAAGTCTTCGATAATGATTTGGTGGCCCTGAAAAGAGGTTTTGTTTGAAGGATGAAGCAAGGTGCGTATCACGATAGAACACAATATCATTTTTTTACCCGAAAAAACGTGTTACTTTATTATAGAGAAAATATATTTGAAATGGAATAGGTAATTTCATTTATAATTTTTACTTTCTGAGTGTTTATTCAACCCATTTCCATTTTTTCTTTAAATCCAACGGAATATGATGTCACATGCGGCAATGCGAATTTCAATTGGACTAGCAGCACCTAACACGATATGTAAAGCATATGGGAAATCACTTTTTCGAATATTCCTTCCTTTTTACAATTTTTCTCGTCGTATAAGCTTTGCTTGAGAGAAAAAAATCATTTCATGTTTCATTCCACACTTACACTTGTGCTAAAAGTTTTACAATGCATGATCGGTCATTAATATGAAATTTCACGAAGTAACCAATATATCAGATCCAAATTTAAATTTTAATTATATTCTATCAAACATAAGTTCTATTCAGTTCATTGAAACATTATTCTTCAATGTTCTTATTATTCTTCAATATTCTCATTGAAACGAAAACAAAAAAACACTCGTTCATCGCTCCCAACTTATTCGCCAGCACGTGTCTGCAATCAGCAATATCCACGCTAGTTATAATCAGCACTATCCATTTGTGCGCGCCGTTTGTTAAACTATCGACCACCAGGGTACTTACATGCTGAATTCCCCCAGGTACCTTGAATATGAAATCTCTGTTAGGGAATACATATCGGTGGGAACAAAAGTTCCCCCTACTTTCATGTGTTTGCAATGCCGATTTCCCCCAGGGAGCTCGGTTTTGGATGTCTCTGTTAGGGAACACATTTCGGTGGGACCAAAAGTTCCCTCTACTTTGATGTATTTGCAATGTCAATTTCTCCGTATCTCCGTAATTTCAACCAATCAGAAGGTGGTATAACCGTTTGGAGATTTTTCGATTGTTTGATAGTTAGTTTCATATGATATATTATTTTATCCATTGGGATGAGTTGTTATGGAGTGCTCAGATCGATTGATACAAATATCTCGTAAACCCATAAAAAAAATTTGAAATTGGACCATTTTCACGATGTGCTCGATTTCCAATTTGTACCAGAAAATGTCCCCGAAAGACGTAATACTACGTTAAAACGGCTCCATATGGCGAAGAAAAAAGTTATGTACCATCACTACCACGAAACTTCGCATATGACTTCAAAAGCGATGGCCAAGTTGAACCAATTACGATTCCAATTGGTTGCTCCCCCACCATATTTTCCAGACTTGGCCCCAGCGAAAAATCATACCTCCAGTGGCAGTGGCTCCAGGGAACGAAATTCGCATCAAATGAGGAAGTCATCGCAGAAACTGAGGCGTATTTCGAAGACTTAGACAGAGAATCGAAATGTTGGAAACTCGCTATACCAAGTGTATTGCCCTCGAAGGAAACTATGTTGAGAAATAAATACAGCTTTCCTTTGCTCATTAAAAATTCCGGCAGTTTCAGCCCAGGTATTATTAGCATAAAAATCCTAACTTGACGTCAATTCGTCGTTTGGCCTCAAATTGCTCATTTGTTTGACGATGCTCATACATATTCTTACTGCACAGTATCAGTTAAAAACAGTTTGGAGTTATCCACGCTGTTTAAAAAGTATCGCGACTTTCGAATTTACACAGGTTACGTATATTCGATTCTAGATTTTTTTTGTGGAATTATGTTGGTACTCATGTCTCTCACTTATGCTGACAAGTACGGCTATTTTGAATGTACAGTTAATTTTTGACAATTGCTTTGCTTACACGTGTTTTGATTCATCTTCGATTTTTGCCTATTTCAAAAATGGATCAAAGATTCTTTATCAAATGTTGTGTGAAGAATAAAATTAAGTGTGCGAACACATTCCGAATGTTGATTGTGACATCTGGTGAACCTGGAGCGAAACAACGTTTATCGGAGATCGAAAAAAAACGTTCTCGAAGGGTCGATGTAGGGAGGGTAAGATGTAAACGACTCAAAACAAAAAAGTGATACTTTTAGAACAGCTCTTGTTGATAGAATGCTCCACTCTATCCCATTCCATTAAGTATTTCCATAACGATTTGCTTCAGCACTACGAAGGGATTTCTCCAGAAATAGGTAATAGGAAAAAATCGAAGATGAGCCAAAACCAACATAATGCCACAAAAAATCTAGAATCAAATATACGTAACCAGCGTAAATTCGAAAGTGGCGATACTTTTTGAACAGACCTCGTATGTTTAGATCTCAGTATATCGTTCATCGTTTCGTTGCTTATCCGATACAGAGACTAAGCTATGTTGTTGTTTTAAACAAAAAACGCTCGACAGTTGCAGAAGAGTGATGTATAGGGTGAATGATGTTGGTTTGTCCAATTTAGGATGTTTTCACGCATCTAGTTAATGCAAATCGATTTTTCTTCATGAGAATCACATATAATCAAGACGAATTTGGGTTTGTTGAAAAGCCTCAAGTCTCTAGTTGCTAATAATACCACAAGGCGTTCAAATTATCCAAATTTTTATGTTTTTTAACGATTTTCTTTAAAGAAATATTATGATCATGGTTTGTCCGAGAAATGAACATTATTGGTCCAGTTTTAGAAACACCCAACTTTGAATGAAGAAATTCAAATTTTGTGGTAGATGTTGCATTTCTAATTGCTTGAGTTTACTGTCATCATATTGATCCGTTCATAATTTAGGCTTTCTTCAGAATGTTGCCTTCTCTTAGGAATTTTAAAGAAGAACAACACTCAACACAGAGACACTTTATTTCTGCAACGCGCGAAGGACACCATAAACAAACTGCAGCCCGTCAAGCGGCAATTTTTTTTTATATGTTTGGAAGCATTTGAATACCTGATTTGACAGAGGTGCGATGAATTAGGGCATTCAAAAAAGTGGACAAACCAAGATCAGATTTTCGACTGGACAAACCAATATCATTTACCCTAGTGAGAATATTAAAAACGATGAACCGAAGCGAGGAAAATGTGAGCAAACCGTGATTTTTTAAGGCATCAGATTTTTCTCCACTAATCTTGCACATGTATGTTTTCTGTCACAGAGGTTTCATTACTAATCAATTTCTTTTGGGGCACGGTATCCGTTTTCCAGGTATTGCAGATCCCAATGTTTGTTAGATTAAAAAAGTTTCTGGTATTCAACATTGCAGTAGCCTTGAGGATCGAATCATTGATATCGGATCTTTCTATCATCTGCTTGGCCAATTCCACGTGTTCTAAGTTTAACATTCGAATGTTCACGTTTGGATGTAATCGAGGGGGGTTCTCAGTTTTTTAGCACGAGTCAAAGGATTCGATTGCATTGGATCGAACATTCACTACACCGTGTAACAGCACATTGGTCACAACAATAGTTGATTCATTGAGTCCAACGATTGAGTTTGAGTCCAAATTTCGAGTCAATAGTGTAGCGCCGGCTTAAGCACTTAGCATTCTAAGGAAAGGGGGAACGTTTGCAATGTAGGCTCTGCCCATACACAATAATTGCACCAGGCGAGAGTATAAAAGTTATCATTTGCGTTTTCCATTTCAGTTTTGGGTTCAAGAACACAATCATATAGAACAAAACCGCAATGGTATTGTTTGATGTCGAAAATGCATTCGACAAGGATGATTATTGGAGAAAGAAAATGTTATTTTGTTTCATTATAAGAACATCCGCCATGTTTCATACCAACGTAATGTCGATAAGTATCTTTCATCACATATTTGAACATAACATTAAGATGCTACTCACTTGTTGTTTTATCTCTCACAGTCGATTCTTTTTACTTATGCTCACTATATCAACGTCGGTAAATCTAACAATGCAGCCACAATAACACAGTAACAAGAAAACTAAATAGAGTTGTGTCAAATGCGGTATTTTCTCTCCAGAATCACATCTGATGCCACACATATGAGCGACCTTAACATTCATACCATGTGGTGTTCATTCCACCAACTTGAAATTCACTCATCACCATTTACCACAAAACTGTGCGACTTTCGTTAGTTTGGTTCCACTCTACAATTGCAAACAACAGTGCAATTATCAGTTGCATCATTCGTCCCATGATCACATGCATCACTTTTTGTTATCACCTTTCGCGGCCGCATTGATTCCGTACCCAAACAAACAAGTTGCACTATTACTCAGTTTCTGCGCTGTGTTTGCCCGTGCACTGAATCGTGTTTCATATTGTTTGTGTGTTTGTTTGCGCCCACTTTGAACAGGATTTTTGTTCAAAATAGTAGATTCCACGTGAATGATGTCAAGGCACGCGTTCGAGGCACGCTGCTTGCCACGAGGTGTTTGGATTACAGCTCTAGCTGTCCCCGAGTGGCGTCTGGACTATTCAGTGTGTTTACACTGTGCTGGAGCGTCGTTTCCTACCACAAAAAAAAACAAATAATAAGCGATAAGTTTCATCGTTTCAATTGCTAGATATTTATGATTTGATAAAAAAATAATAGCATTTCCTGATTGAAATTCCGATCTGTCCAAACCTTGCGCCCGATTGCTGAACAGTGGATGCGACTGTCTCGTTAGTTGGAAATACAATGCATTATCTACTCCCATGCATCGAATACAAAACCCCCACCTCATTTGGGAGGAATGCAACTCTGCCTCGCACGTTATGCAATAATCGTTCCACGAGTACACAAAGTGGGGAACGAATCACAAATCCTCCTCCCACCCCCCGCGACTATTATTCAGCGCTCCTAGAATTACAGCTTGCGATGACGCAACTTTGTTCTACACCGGGTTCGATTGCCGAGTTCAAGCTGTTTTATAGATTGTACGAAAAAAGACGATAAGCTTGTCGATATTTGATGTAATATTGCCACCAATGCATAAATATATATATATACATATATATATATATATATATATATATATATATATATATATATATATATATATATATATATATACATATATATATATATATATATAAGTTAACACCCACATCCCCATGTACTACACGAACAGATCAACTAACCACCGAACAACAGCGGTGACCCACTTCCAATAGAGCTAACGCATCAGTTCTCCGGGCGACACATGAACAAACAGCGCATCATCATTGACGGCGCATCGACCTGAATATTTGCACCGTCAACATCATCGATACCAACGACCCATCGAAACATCGACCTATCGTTCGATACACAATCCTAAGGCTCAGCGCTTTGGCCAGGTCGAAGTCCACCACGATCGAGCTCACCGGAACCAAACTGGAGAATCAGCATAACCGTACGCCGCGTTAGGGAACTCAGCTCAGGCTAATTAGTAAGGAATAAAGTCAGTCATAATTCGATGTTCAAGGGAGGTAGTTCGTTTATAATTTTTTTAAAAACCTTCCCAAAGGCCTAACATCTTTAACTGGCGCAGTCGGTAGGATGCGATTACCGCTCAAGTGTTTCGAAATAGATATGAAATAGTGATCGAATTGATTAAGTGCAGAACAATATCGGATTAACAGAAAATAGAAATAATCTAGTGCAAAGTGAAGTTTAACTGAATAACGAGAAAAAGAGGCCCAAATACAAAAGACAATACGTGTGCTTCGAAAAAGACTTGAACATTACTAATGTTTGTTTCAAAGAAGAAATTTATCAGATCAATCAATGAAGGTGCTATCGGGAAGAACCACTCTGCGAATATTAGTTTTCATGTAAGTAATTCTACACAATTATTATCTTATACCTTCTATATAACTAAAGTTAAAACACCCAATGTGGCAGAATTGATATCTGCATGAATATTAATAATATCATTATCAAAAGAAATTAAACGTATGTGCAAGTAGACCACCTCGCGTAGCGAGTAACTAGTGTGTAACAAACAGAGAGCATATCTGTAGTTCCACTAGTGCGGAAAGTTCTTATCAGACCATCCAACGGTGAAGTGCTAATCTCACACCGCGTAGGAGACTGATCGCATAGCAGAGTGAATATCTGTGGTAGATGCGATCGGTACAATAAGATTTCCCCCGGTCGAAAGCACAGTGTCTACACAGCAGAGAGAATATCTGCGCCGTGTGTAGCCAGCCGCGTTTAGATTGTAAGAAACAATCGCCATATAAAATATCGCGTTTAGATTTAAGAAAATTCTAAAGAAAAACTAATCAAATTTCTTCACCCCCGAGATATAGGATTTGATGGACCGTTTCCATCCCTATAATTTAAGAAATCGAGAAATGAACACGGAAATGAACAATTCTCCTAACCCAATACCTCCTCCTCCACCTCAACCGAATCCTTTACTACCCCCTAGACAGAACATGAATCGAATTGAAGAAACAAACAGAATATTCGAACAGGCTGAAAAGATTACGAAATCTCTCCAAACACCCCAAGCGGTGAGAGAACTGCAACCATTCGACGGCAATCCCGTTAAGTTGCATAGTTTCATTAGGTCCGTCGAACATTTTATGCCATTCATGGAACCTATTAAAAATACACCTTTCGAGCAAATTTGGCTTCAAGCTATAAGAAGCAAAATAATTAATGAAGCGGACCAAGTCCTAGAAACTTATGGAACTTCTCTCAACTGGGATGAGATTAAAGCAAATCTCATCGCATATTATAATGATAAACGTGACTCAGTCACACTTACCCGCGAGCTGTTTCAACTTCAGCAAAACGGATCAGTTGAACAATTTTTTGGACAAGTACAAAATCTTCTATCCTTACTAATTAATAATACTAATATTTCTCCAAGAGAAGAGAATATTAAAAATGATAGAAACTCGACGCATAAGGAAAATGCTCTACAGGTTTTCCTAGCAGGGCTGAAAGAGCCGATTGGAGGGAACGTGCGTGCACGTCAACCCAGAAATATAAAACAAGCATTTGATGCTGCGGTAGAAGAACGTAACTATCAAAGTCGTACGGGCTTAAGTAAACCGACTTTAACACCACGTTTACCCAAACCAATACATTTTTATCCTCAATTACAAACTCGTCAACCGATGTTTAATCATCGACCATTTATTCCCCGTCAACCATATCAATCATATCAGCATGAAAGTATTCCAACCAGACCAAACTTTACGCCTCGTTTTCCAGCTCCACCTCAGGGCAATAATACCAACAATGGACAACTTCGGAAAGCATTACCGAGTCCAATGAATGCTGATAAATCCATTCGCTCTAAATATGTAAATTACGTTAATAGACCACCGCATAATTATAATGCAAGAAGCCAATTCTTTCCTGCTGTCCCACCGAGACCAGCACGGATAACGGAATTAAGAAATATTGAACAAACTCAACAAAACGCTCAAGAGTATCAATACGAGTATCAATGTTATCCCTTGGCAAGTTATCACCACGATTACTACCCAACGCCAATGGATAATTATTCATACGAAGAAGACCATTCAGAAATACATTTAGAAAATGAGCAAGAAACTTCCAATGAGACCTACGAACAAGAAACTTCTAGCGAAGCAGTCGATAACCTAAATTTTCAACTGGAAAGCACATCCCATTTCCCCAGGTAAACTCAAAAAATTTCATCCCTTACATGGAAATTCCCACACGTCAAGGGTTTGGATTGAAATTATTGATAGATACGGGAGCTAACAAAAATTATTTATGCCCCCGATTTGTGAAAAAATCCTTTGCGCTGCCTACACCAACTGTTGTCTCCAACATCTCAGGCACTCACAAAATTGAACGATATGTCGACTTCAATCCATTTCCCGACTTAACTGATAAATCGTTCAAATTTCATATTTTTGATTTTCATAATTTTTTCCACGGCCTTATTGGGTATGAAACGCTTCAGGAACTTAAAGCGAAGATTGAAACAGATGACAATTCCATAACCATATTAGGAACAAAACTTCAGATGCTCAGAAAACATCCAGAACCTTTCTCAAAGGAAATTTCAAGAGAAACCATTCATAATATAGAGATACCAGTTTCCGAGCAATCAGGTGATTTTTTACTAGAAGATGATCTCGAAATCAATACAAACCTTTTCATATGTGCTGGTTTATACCAAGCAGTAGGTCATAAAGCCATTGTCAGTCTCAAGAACAGTTCAACTGAGAATCAAACACTTTCATTAGATTATCCACTTGAGATCACTCTTAATAACTTTGAATGCTTGGTTGAGCAAAACGAATTCAATTTTTTGGAAGCTCGTCCTGACAGATTCAGAAAACTTATGGACCAACTTCGTCTGGATCATTTAAACAGAGAAGAGAAAAATAGTTTGATCAATGTCATTGAGGAAAATCAAGATATTTTTCACCTCGACAACGAACCCCTTACAGCTACTAATGTTGTGAAACATAAAATTTTGACCCATGATGAGATACCTGTGTATCAGAAAAGCTATAGGTATCCTCATTGCCATAAAGAGGAAGTCGGCAAACAAATTCAGAAAATGCTTGATGAAAACATAATTCGTCCTTCTACGTCACCATGGAATTCACCCATTTGGGTCGTTCCGAAGAAAGCGGATGCTGCAGGTATTCAAAAATGGAGAATCGTCGTTGATTACAGAAAGCTCAATGCTAAAACTGTGGATGATAAATTCCCCATACCGAATATCACGGATATCCTAGATAAATTAGGGAGAAGTAAATATTTTACAACCCTAGATTTAGCTTCGGGATTCCACCAAATTCTGATGGAAAAAGACGATATTCAAAAAACTGCATTTTCAACTGAGAACGGCCACTACGAATATCTAAGAATGCCATTCGGGCTGAAAAACGCCCCGGCAACATTTCAGAGAACAATGAATGCTGTGCTGGTAGGCCTAGCCGGATTTATCTGCCTAGTGTATATGGACGATATCATTGTATTCAGCAGCAGTTTACAAGAACACTGCAACAACTTAAATAAAATTTTCGCTGCTCTTAAAAAAGCCAACTTAAAAATACAGCTCGACAAAAGTGAATTTTTGAAGAAAAAGGTCTCCTTCCTCGGTCACGTGGTGAATGAAGAAGGTGTAAAACCAAACCCAGAAAAAATTGAAGTTATCCAAAATTGGCCAATTCCCAAAACCGAGAAGGACATTAAATCCTTCTTAGGAACACTGGGATACTATAGAAAATTCATAAAGGATTTCAGCCGGATAACGAAACCGCTAACACAATGTCTTCGGAAAAATGAGAAAGTAGAACATACTCCAGAATTTCTAAAAGCATTCAACAAGTGCAAACAGATACTTTCTAGCAGCGCTATTCTAATACACCCAGATTTCGAAAAAACCTTCATATTGACAACAGATGCATCCAAATACGCAATAGGAGCTGTTCTCTCACAAGGTCCAATCGGAAGAGATAAACCTGTTGCTTTTGCATCGAGAACACTCAGTCAAACCGAAGAAAAGTACTCCACTATTGAGAAGGAGTTACTAGCTATTTATTGGGCAACCAAATATTTCCGACCGTACCTTTTCGGAAATAAATTCATTTTATACACAGATCACAAGCCGCTTACTTGCGCCGTGAACTTGAAAGATCCATCAAGTAAAATTGCCAGATGGATGATTGCTTTAATGGACTATTCCTACGATATAAGATATCGTGCCGGAAAACAAAATGTCGTTGCCGATGGCCTCTCTAGAATTCCCCAAAATTTAAATCTGAATGAAGAACAAAATGATTCTTCATCAGACGCTGCTACGCAACATTCGGCAGACACCGATGACTCGGAATTTATCGCATGTACCGAAAAACCGGTAAACACTTTTTCCAATCAGATCATTTTGAAAATAGATGGAACTGAGAGTGAGACCACCGGAGAACAAGTTTTTCCCAAAGTCCTAAGACACACGTTTACAAAAGTGAATTTTGGTGTACCAATATTACTAAGAATATTCAAAGAATTCATGGATCCTAAAAGAGTAAATTGCATTTACTGCCCAGAAAATCTCATCAACACCCTTCAAATTGTGTATAAAAACTATTTTTCTCGCGTCAAAACGTTTAAAGTAGTTATTTCACAAAAGTTCTTAATTGACTTAAAAACTGAAGAAGAACAGAATGAAGTCATAAATACAACACATACAAGAGCTCACAGAGGCATCGAAGAAAATCTGATGGCTATCAGCCAGAAATTCTACTTCCCGAACATGAAAAGGAAAGTTAGAACACACGTCACATTGTGCAATACGTGTAAAACTGCTAAATATGAGCGACATCCTTATAAATTGAACCTAGCCCAAACTCCAATACCTAAAAAGCCGCTAGACATAGTTCATGTTGATATATTCATATGTCAACCAAACACGTTCATATCCGTGGTAGACAAATTATCGAAGTTCGGAATGCTTTTTCCAATTAAATCGAGATCGATTCCTGACGTCCGTTCAGGACTGACAAAATTCTTCTCAACATATGGGATACCCAGACTTTTGGTCAGTGACAATGAACCAGCACTAAAGTCTGTTGAAGTAAGAGGCATGTTAGAAGAACTAGGAATTGAAACATATTTCACACCATCTAATAAAAGCGAAGTGAATGGAATCGTTGAACGATTTCACTCAACAATTGCAGAAATGTTTCGCTGTTGTAGATCGAAACATGAGGGATTAAGTAAGAAAGAGTTGTTTAGAGTCACTGTAGCACTTTATAACGACACTATTCACTCTTCAACCAAGATGCGACCCAAAGAAGTATTCTTTGGAATAAAAGAGGGAGAGGTGAGACCGAGTAACATTGAAGAAATTGTTAGGAAAAGGAATGAAATATACAATGAAGCAACATTAGCTCTCATTAAAAAACAAAAACAAGATTTACAGCACCACAACAAAAACAAGGAAGCTGACCCATCACTGGAAGTGGACGAAACTGTATACGTCACGCGCCAAGGGGTCAAAAGTAAAACAAAGGATAAGTATAAACGATATCAAATCGCAAGAGATAACACAAAAACCTTCCAAGATCAGAATGGAAGAACGATACATAAAACAAAAATAAGACGTCAAAGAAAATGACGTCTCGAAACCCAAAGTAGTACTCACATATTTCTCTATTCCAGATTAGCCCTTGATGTTACAGCAGAAGTGACGATAACAGACCTCTCACGACATGATGGAATAATAGCATTTAGCGAGAGAGAAGCGAAGATTATCACATCTCAACATTTCCATCTCCACATCGTGGATTTGGAAAAGTTCGAAAGTAGTTTCACCAACCTCCAGTATACGTTACACCAGTTCGAACGACAAAATTTCACGAAACCATACCTTAAAACATTGGACATTAGGATGAAACAAATTTCCGACAATTACAAACAGTTGAAACCCATACACCGACAGAAACGAGGACTCTTAAACCCATTAGGAACGTTTATCAAATCATTGACCGGCAATTTAGACGACGACGATTTACAATTAATCCGACAAACGATAGAAAATTCAAAAACCAAAACCAACACACTTATTGACAACAACAACCGACAAATCAGAATCAATCAGGAATTCGAAGCTAAAATTAACAATTTAATTAGCCACGTAAATGAAAACCAAATTGAGGTTTTAAGAAGAATATCGAGAATTGCCAATAACGTAAACACAGAATATGAAAATCATTTAAAAGGAATAGTTCACGATCTATTTTTCAATCTAGATCTACTAAACAACCAACTAAGAGACATTTTTGAAATTGTACAACTATCGAAAATAGGGATTTTATCTAGGGCAATATTAAACAATAATGAAACAGAGTTTGTACTAGAAAAGTTAGAAGAACAAAATATTCACATTAACAATATTGACCAAATTTATGAATTTCTTAGTATAGAAACACATCATGAAAGTACAAAAATAATATTTGTGATCAAGATCCCAATATTTATGTCAGAAAAGTTCCAATATATTAGATTTGAAACATTACCAAGAAAAAACAGAATTATATCGACACCCTACAACTCAGCTGTTCTGAGTAAAACACTGACACTAGGAATAAATAACGAATGTACAATTGTTGAAAATTATAGAATTTGCCAAAGACAGGAGCTCACGAATTTAACAGGCGACGGTTGTATCGACAACGCATTAAGAGGAATCAACGCATCTTGCCCCTACGAGGAACATCGCATCGGAATGGACATTAAGCCTATCGACGACCACACGCTGATCGTGAGAAACGCTGATAAATCCGTTCTTCTGGATTCAAATTGCAACATCAAATCGAGACAGATAACGGGAACTCTACTGATCAAATATCCAAACTGCTCTGTTTCAATCAATGGAAGCAAATACGACGACAAGAGGACAATTAATCATCACGAGATCAGAACTATTTCAACAATTGGAGTGAACTTTCAGCCAACAGTAATCTTCAACCAACCTGATCTGCAACAAGTAAACCTGCTTAGAATTGAAAACCGAGACCACATCCATAAACTGCAAAGAGACCACATAACACTGCAACATACTACGATTGGATTCCTGATTCCACTCGCAGCCATGATCATAGGATTGGCAATCATGAGCCTGAAGAAACATATTGGAGTATACACCACACCACGAAATGTATCAACAGAGGTAAAACCCTATGCTAACACAAAAAGCATGACATCTTCCCTCTCCTCAGATCAAACCCAACAAGACAAATCACTAGAAAACCCAGCACAAACAACTTCAACGATACTCGCAGAAGTTCATCTATGCAACAATCAACAACAGCGGTTTCAATTCTAGCAGCCTCATCGAATTGTACCTCCGAAGAAAACAACTTAAGATTCGAGACGAATCTTCATTAGGGAGAGAGTAGTTAACACCCACATCCCCATGTACTACACGAACAGATCAACTAACCACCGAACAACAGCGGTGACCCACTTCCAATAGAGCTAACGCATCAGTTCTCCGGGCGACACATGAACAAACAGCGCATCATCATTGACGGCGCATCGACCTGAATATTTGCACCGTCAACATCATCGATACCAACGACCCATCGAAACATCGACCTATCGTTCGATACACAATCCTAAGGCTCAGCGCTTTGGCCAGGTCGAAGTCCACCACGATCGAGCTCACCGGAACCAAACTGGAGAATCAGCATAACCGTACGCCGCGTTAGGGAACTCAGCTCAGGCTAATTAGTAAGGAATAAAGTCAGTCATAATTCGATGTTCAAGTGAGGTAGTTCGTTTATAATTTTTTTAAAAACCTTCCCAAAGGCCTAACATCTTTAACTTATATATATATATATATATATATATATATATATATAAGTTAACACCCACATCCCCATGTACTACACGAACAGATCAACTAACCACCGAACAACAGCGGTGACCCACTTCCAATAGAGCTAACGCATCAGTTCTCCGGGCGACACATGAACAAACAGCGCATCATCATTGACGGCGCATCGACCTGAATATTTGCACCGTCAACATCATCGATACCAACGACCCATCGAAACATCGACCTATCGTTCGATACACAATCCTAAGGCTCAGCGCTTTGGCCAGGTCGAAGTCCACCACGATCGAGCTCACCGGAACCAAACTGGAGAATCAGCATAACCGTACGCCGCGTTAGGGAACTCAGCTCAGGCTAATTAGTAAGGAATAAAGTCAGTCATAATTCGATGTTCAAGTGAGGTAGTTCGTTTATAATTTTTTAAAAACCTTCCCAAAGGCCTAACTTCTTTAACTGGCGCAGTCGGTAGGATGCGATTACCGCTCAAGTGTTTCGAAATAGATATGAAATAGTGATCGAATTGATTAAGTGCAGAACAATATCGGATTAACAGAAAATAGAAATAATCTAGTGCAAAGTGAAGTTTAACTGAATAACGAGAAAAAGAGGCCCAAATACAAAAGACAATACGTGTGCTTCGAAAAAGACTTGAACATTACTAATGTTTGTTTCAAAGAAGAAATTTATCAGATCAATCAATGAAGGTGCTATCGGGAAGAACCACTCTGCGAATATTAGTTTTATTCTCCATGTAAGTAATTCTCCACAATTATTATCTTATACCTTCTATATAACTAAAGTTAAAACACCCAATGTGGCAGAATTGATATCTGCATAAATATTAATAATATCATTATCAAAAGAAATTAAACGTATGTGCAAGTAGACCACCTCGCGTAGCGAGTAACTAGTGTGTAACAAACAGAGAGCATATCTGTAGTTCCACTAGTGCGGAAAGTTCTTATCAGACCATCCAACGGTGAAGTGCTAATCTCACACCGCGTAGGAGACTGATCGCATAGCAGAGTGAATATCTGTGGTAGATGCGATCGGTACAATAAGATTTCCCCCGGTCGAAAGCACAGTGTCTACACAGCAGAGAGAATATCTGCGCCGTGTGTAGCCAGCCGCGTTTAGATTGTAAGAAACAATCGCCATATAAAATATCGCGTTTAGATTTAAGAAAATTCTAAAGAAAAACTAATCAAATTTCTTCACCCCCGAGATATAGGATTTGATGGACCGTTTCCATCCCTATAATTTAAGAAATCGAGAAATGAACACGGAAATGAACAATTCTCCTAACCCAATACCTCCTCCTCCACCTCAACCGAATCCTTTACTACCCCCTAGACAGAACATGAATCGAATTGAAGAAACAAACAGAATATTCGAACAGGCTGAAAAGATTACGAAATCTCTCCAAACACCCCAAGCGGTGAGAGAACTGCAACCATTCGACGGCAATCCCGTTAAGTTGCATAGTTTCATTAGGTCCGTCGAACATTTTATGCCATTCATGGAACCTATTAAAAATACACCTTTCGAGCAAATTTGGCTTCAAGCTATAAGAAGCAAAATAATTAATGAAGCGGACCAAGTCCTAGAAACTTATGGAACTTCTCTCAACTGGGATGAGATTAAAGCAAATCTCATCGCTTATTATAATGATAAACGTGACTCAGTCACACTTACCCGCGAGCTGTTTCAACTTCAGCAAAACGGATCAGTTGAACAATTTTTTGGACAAGTACAAAATCTTCTATCCTTACTAATTAATAATACTAATATTTCTCCAAGAGAAGAGAATATTAAAAATGATAGAAACTCGACGCATAAGGAAAATGCTCTACAGGTTTTCCTAGCAGGGCTGAAAGAGCCGATTGGAGGGAACGTGCGTGCACGTCAACCCAGAAATATAAAACAAGCATTTGATGCTGCGGTAGAAGAACGTAACTATCAAAGTCGTACGGGCTTAAGTAAACCGACTTTAACACCACGTTTACCCAAACCAATACATTTTTATCCTCAATTACAAACTCGTCAACCGATGTTTAATCATCGACCATTTATTCCCCGTCAACCATATCAATCATATCAGCATGAAAGTATTCCAACCAGACCAAACTTTACGCCTCGTTTTCCAGCTCCACCTCAGGGCAATAATACCAACAATGGACAACTTCGGAAAGCATTACCGAGTCCAATGAATGCTGATAAATCCATTCGCTCTAAATATGTAAATTACGTTAATAGACCACCGCATAATTATAATGCAAGAAGCCAATTCTTTCCTGCTGTCCCACCGAGACCAGCACGGATAACGGAATTAAGAAATATTGAACAAACTCAACAAAACGCTCAAGAGTATCAATACGAGTATCAATGTTATCCCTTGGCAAGTTATCACCACGATTACTACCCAACGCCAATGGATAATTATTCATACGAAGAAGACCATTCAGAAATACATTTAGAAAATGAGCAAGAAACTTCCAATGAGACCTACGAACAAGAAACTTCTAGCGAAGCAGTCGATAACCTAAATTTTCAACTGGAAAGCACATCCCATTTCCCCAGGTAAACTCAAAAAATTTCATCCCTTACATGGAAATTCCCACACGTCAAGGGTTTGGATTGAAATTATTGATAGATACGGGAGCTAACAAAAATTATTTATGCCCCCGATTTGTGAAAAAATCCTTTGCGCTGCCTACACCAACTGTTGTCTCCAACATCTCAGGCACTCACAAAATTGAACGATATGTCGACTTCAATCCATTTCCCGACTTAACTGATAAATCGTTCAAATTTCATATTTTTGATTTTCATAATTTTTTCCACGGCCTTATTGGGTATGAAACGCTTCAGGAACTTAAAGCGAAGATTGAAACAGATGACAATTCCATAACCATATTAGGAACAAAACTTCAGATGCTCAGAAAACATCCAGAACCTTTCTCAAAGGAAATTTCAAGAGAAACCATTCATAATATAGAGATACCAGTTTCCGAGCAATCAGGTGATTTTTTACTAGAAGATGATCTCGAAATCAATACAAACCTTTTCATATGTGCTGGTTTATACCAAGCAGTAGGTCATAAAGCCATTGTCAGTCTCAAGAACAGTTCAACTGAGAATCAAACACTTTCATTAGATTATCCACTTGAGATCACTCTTAATAACTTTGAATGCTTGGTTGAGCAAAACGAATTCAATTTTTTGGAAGCTCGTCCTGACAGATTCAGAAAACTTATGGACCAACTTCGTCTGGATCATTTAAACAGAGAAGAGAAAAATAGTTTGATCAATGTCATTGAGGAAAATCAAGATATTTTTCACCTCGACAACGAACCCCTTACAGCTACTAATGTTGTGAAACATAAAATTTTGACCCATGATGAGATACCTGTGTATCAGAAAAGCTATAGGTATCCTCATTGCCATAAAGAGGAAGTCGGCAAACAAATTCAGAAAATGCTTGATGAAAACATAATTCGTCCTTCTACGTCACCATGGAATTCACCCATTTGGGTCGTTCCGAAGAAAGCGGATGCTGCAGGTATTCAAAAATGGAGAATCGTCGTTGATTACAGAAAGCTCAATGCTAAAACTGTGGATGATAAATTCCCCATACCGAATATCACGGATATCCTAGATAAATTAGGGAGAAGTAAATATTTTACAACCCTAGATTTAGCTTCGGGATTCCACCAAATTCTGATGGAAAAAGACGATATTCAAAAAACTGCATTTTCAACTGAGAACGGCCACTACGAATATCTAAGAATGCCATTCGGGCTGAAAAACGCCCCGGCAACATTTCAGAGAACAATGAATGCTGTGCTGGTAGGCCTAGCCGGATTTATCTGCCTAGTGTATATGGACGATATCATTGTATTCAGCAGCAGTTTACAAGAACACTGCAACAACTTAAATAAAATTTTCGCTGCTCTTAAAAAAGCCAACTTAAAAATACAGCTCGACAAAAGTGAATTTTTGAAGAAAGAGGTCTCCTTCCTCGGTCACGTGGTGAATGAAGAAGGTGTAAAACCAAACCCAGAAAAAATTGAAGTTATCCAAAATTGGCCAATTCCCAAAACCGAGAAGGACATTAAATCCTTCTTAGGAACACTGGGATACTATAGAAAATTCATAAAGGATTTCAGCCGGATAACGAAACCGCTAACACAATGTCTTCGGAAAAATGAGAAAGTAGAACATACTCCAGAATTTCTAAAAGCATTCAACAAGTGCAAACAGATACTTTCTAGCAGCGCTATTCTAATACACCCAGATTTCGAAAAAACCTTCATATTGACAACAGATGCATCCAAATACGCAATAGGAGCTGTTCTCTCACAAGGTCCAATCGGAAGAGATAAACCTGTTGCTTTTGCATCGAGAACACTCAGTCAAACCGAAGAAAAGTACTCCACTATTGAGAAGGAGTTACTAGCTATTTATTGGGCAACCAAATATTTCCGACCGTACCTTTTCGGAAATAAATTCATTTTATACACAGATCACAAGCCGCTTACTTGCGCCGTGAACTTGAAAGATCCATCAAGTAAAATTGCCAGATGGATGATTGCTTTAATGGACTATTCCTACGATATAAGATATCGTGCCGGAAAACAAAATGTCGTTGCCGATGGCCTCTCTAGAATTCCCCAAAATTTAAATCTGAATGAAGAACAAAATGATTCTTCATCAGACGCTGCTACGCAACATTCGGCAGACACCGATGACTCGGAATTTATCGCATGTACCGAAAAACCGGTAAACACTTTTTCCAATCAGATCATTTTGAAAATAGATGGAACTGAGAGTGAGACCACCGGAGAACAAGTTTTTCCCAAAGTCCTAAGACACACGTTTACAAAAGTGAATTTTGGTGTACCAATATTACTAAGAATATTCAAAGAATTCATGGATCCTAAAAGAGTAAATTGCATTTACTGCCCAGAAAATCTCATCAACACCCTTCAAATTGTGTATAAAAACTATTTTTCTCGCGTCAAAACGTTTAAAGTAGTTATTTCACAAAAGTTCTTAATTGACTTAAAAACTGAAGAAGAACAGAATGAAGTCATAAATACAACACATACAAGAGCTCACAGAGGCATCGAAGAAAATCTGATGGCTATCAGCCAGAAATTCTACTTCCCGAACATGAAAAGGAAAGTTAGAACACACGTCACATTGTGCAATACGTGTAAAACTGCTAAATATGAGCGACATCCTTATAAATTGAACCTAGCCCAAACTCCAATACCTAAAAAGCCGCTAGACATAGTTCATGTTGATATATTCATATGTCAACCAAACACGTTCATATCCGTGGTAGACAAATTATCGAAGTTCGGAATGCTTTTTCCAATTAAATCGAGATCGATTCCTGACGTCCGTTCAGGACTGACAAAATTCTTCTCAACATATGGGATACCCAGACTTTTGGTCAGTGACAATGAACCAGCACTAAAGTCTGTTGAAGTAAGAGGCATGTTAGAAGAACTAGGAATTGAAACATATTTCACACCATCTAATAAAAGCGAAGTGAATGGAATCGTTGAACGATTTCACTCAACAATTGCAGAAATGTTTCGCTGTTGTAGATCGAAACATGAGGGATTAAGTAAGAAAGAGTTGTTTAGAGTCACTGTAGCACTTTATAACGACACTATTCACTCTTCAACCAAGATGCGACCCAAAGAAGCATTCTTTGGAATAAAAGAGGGAGAGGTGAGACCGAGTAACATTGAAGAAATTGTTAGGAAAAGGAATGAAATATACAATGAAGCAACATTAGCTCTCATTAAAAAACAAAAACAAGATTTACAGCACCACAACAAAAACAAGGAAGCTGACCCATCACTGGAAGTGGACGAAACTGTATACGTCGCGCGCCAAGGGGTCAAAAGTAAAACAAAGGATAAGTATAAACGATATCAAATCGCAAGAGATAACACAAAAACCTTCCAAGATCAGAATGGAAGAACGATACATAAAACAAAAATAAGACGTCAAAGAAAATGACGTCTCGAAACCCAAAGTAGTACTCACATCTTTCTCTATTCCAGATTAGCCCTTGATGTTACAGCAGAAGTGACGATAACAGACCTCTCACGACATGATGGAATAATAGCATTTAGCGAGAGAGAAGCGAAGATTATCACATCTCAACATTTCCATCTCCACATCGTGGATTTGGAAAAGTTCGAAAGTAGTTTCACCAACCTCCAGTATACGTTACACCAGTTCGAACGACAAAATTTCACGAAACCATACCTTAAAACATTGGACATTAGGATGAAACAAATTTCCGACAATTACAAACAGTTGAAACCCATACACCGACAGAAACGAGGACTCTTAAACCCATTAGGAACGTTTATCAAATCATTGACCGGCAATTTAGACGACGACGATTTACAATTAATCCGACAAACGATAGAAAATTCAAAAACCAAAACCAACACACTTATTGACAACAACAACCGACAAATCAGAATCAATCAGGAATTCGAAGCTAAAATTAACAATTTAATTAGCCACGTAAATGAAAACCAAATTGAGGTTTTAAGAAGAATATCGAGAATTGCCAATAACGTAAACACAGAATATGAAAATCATTTAAAAGGAATAGTTCACGATCTATTTTTCAATCTAGATCTACTAAACAACCAACTAAGAGACATTTTTGAAATTGTACAACTATCGAAAATAGGGATTTTATCTAGGGCAATATTAAACAATAATGAAACAGAGTTTGTACTAGAAAAGTTAGAAGAACAAAATATTCACATTAACAATATTGACCAAATTTATGAATTTCTTAGTATAGAAACACATCATGAAAGTACAAAAATAATATTTGTGATCAAGATCCCAATATTTATGTCAGAAAAGTTCCAATATATTAGATTTGAAACATTACCAAGAAAAAACAGAATTATATCGACACCCTACAACTCAGCTGTTCTGAGTAAAACACTGACACTAGGAATAAATAACGAATGTACAATTGTTGAAAATTATAGAATTTGCCAAAGACAGGAGCTCACGAATTTAACAGGCGACGGTTGTATCGACAACGCATTAAGAGGAATCAACGCATCTTGCCCCTACGAGGAACATCGCATCGGAATGGACATTAAGCCTATCGACGACCACACGCTGATCGTGAGAAACGCTGATAAATCCGTTCTTCTGGATTCAAATTGCAACATCAAATCGAGACAGATAACGGGAACTCTACTGATCAAATATCCAAACTGCTCTGTTTCAATCAATGGAAGCAAATACGACGACAAGAGGACAATTAATCATCACGAGATCAGAACTATTTCAACAATTGGAGTGAACTTTCAGCCAACAGTAATCTTCAACCAACCTGATCTGCAACAAGTAAACCTGCTTAGAATTGAAAACCGAGACCACATCCATAAACTGCAAAGAGACCACATAACACTGCAACATACTACGATTGGATTCCTGATTCCACTCGCAGCCATGATCATAGGATTGGCAATCATGAGCCTGAAGAAACATATTGGAGTATACACCACACCACGAAATGTATCAACAGAGGTAAAACCCTATGCTAACACAAAAAGCATGACATCTTCCCTCTCCTCAGATCAAACCCAACAAGACAAATCACTAGAAAACCCAGCACAAACAACTTCAACGATACTCGCAGAAGTTCATCTATGCAACAATCAACAACAGCGGTTTCAATTCTAGCAGCCTCATCGAATTGTACCTCCGAAGAAAACAACTTAAGATTCGAGACGAATCTTCATTAGGGAGAGAGTAGTTAACACCCACATCCCCATGTACTACACGAACAGATCAACTAACCACCGAACAACAGCGGTGACCCACTTCCAATAGAGCTAACGCATCAGTTCTCCGGGCGACACATGAACAAACAGCGCATCATCATTGACGGCGCATCGACCTGAATATTTGCACCGTCAACATCATCGATACCAACGACCCATCGAAACATCGACCTATCGTTCGATACACAATCCTAAGGCTCAGCGCTTTGGCCAGGTCGAAGTCCACCACGATCGAGCTCACCGGAACCAAACTGGAGAATCAGCATAACCGTACGCCGCGTTAGGGAACTCAGCTCAGGCTAATTAGTAAGGAATAAAGTCAGTCATAATTCGATGTTCAAGTGAGGTAGTTCGTTTATAATTTTTTTAAAAACCTTCCCAAAGGCCTAACATCTTTAACTTATATATATATATATATATATATATATATATAAGTTAACACCCACATCCCCATGTACTACACGAACAGATCAACTAACCACCGAACAACAGCGGTGACCCACTTCCAATAGAGCTAACGCATCAGTTCTCCGGGCGACACATGAACAAACAGCGCATCATCATTGACGGCGCATCGACCTGAATATTTGCACCGTCAACATCATCGATACCAACGACCCATCGAAACATCGACCTATCGTTCGATACACAATCCTAAGGCTCAGCGCTTTGGCCAGGTCGAAGTCCACCACGATCGAGCTCACCGGAACCAAACTGGAGAATCAGCATAACCGTACGCCGCGTTAGGGAACTCAGCTCAGGCTAATTAGTAAGGAATAAAGTCAGTCATAATTCGATGTTCAAGTGAGGTAGTTCGTTTATAATTTTTTAAAAACCTTCCCAAAGGCCTAACTTCTTTAACTTATATATATATATATATATATATATATATATATATATATATATATATATATATATATATATATATATATATATAATGGATTCCTGTCTGTCAGTCTGTCTGTCTGTCTGATTCTTATGGACTCGGAAACTACTGAACCGATCGACATGAAAATTGGTATGTAGGGGTTTTTGGGGCCGGGAAGGTTGTCATGAAACCAAATTTGGCATGTGGAGGTTTTAGGGTGCAATAAATGTGTTATGGTGGTTTGACACCAGTAGTGAGGAATTAAGGAGATTCCTGCCGTGAAGAATGTGACCGACTTCTGTTTATCGGTCCTCCCCCAACAGCTCCCGCAGGTGAGTATGGACACGATTCGACCGACAGTGGTCTAGCTGACACAATGTAGTTATGAAGAAATCAATTTGTCTAAAATCTAAATCTAAAATCTGTCAGTGTTCAAGCGTCCTTTGAAACGTTCCATACCAGAAAAATAAAAAGAAGAAAAAACGAAGCAGTGGACCAAAATACAAATGCTTAAAGTGTAGGAGAAGATATTGAAAAATATCTATCAGTTTGTGTTAAAAATTCAAAAAAGTAAGGCAAAATTTCTAAATTCTGTGGGCAGCAAGTTGGAAGATTATTCGTTTGAAGCTAAGAGGTAATCGTTCAGTGCCATGTGACGAAACGTCTGTCGTACGAAGAAGTTACTGTTAGTGAATTTGATATTATTTCGTTGTTTTTTATATGAAATGGTTTTGAAAATTTTGCAGCGTTCAGCTGACAAAATTTAACATAAAATTATTCGTCTCCATGAACTTCTCCACAACCATTAATGAAATTTACTGATGTGGTGATCTCATGACGGCAGACGCATAGGTAGAATTTTGCGGATGAAGCGCCCCTTCATAATTATTTTAATAAGAATTTCTCTATCCATCTATATACACTCAACAAAAAAAATTAGAAGAACAAAGTGCAAAGTCGGAAATTTTGAGTGATTTTTGACACACTGTAACTTCGTGAAAAATCAACGCATATCGATGGGATGCACAGCATTTTGAAGCTACAACTTACAGGTATTAGAATATTTTATGTAGCTATTTTTATCTTGATGTCTAGTCGAACAATATCGGGAAGAAACGAAAAATCGATTTTACTTTGTATTTTCAAGAATATTCTGGACTAACACAATTTTTTTGCTAACCAGCTCAATAGCAAATCTAATTAACCTTATCAACCAGCCGTTTTTTTTTGATTCCAAAAACGTTCCTGTAGAACTTTTCTACATAGAGATATTTCAGTTTGAATGAAAAATTACCTCTTGACTTTGATGATGAATAATTCAATAAACAACCATCGCACCGCAATTCTGCACAAGGATAATTTGTTACTTTGACGAACAAAAAATAATTTAAATTTTTTGCATCGATTTCAAAAAAGTGCCAAAAACAGGATTTTTATAGTGCTTTACAAAATCTACTGTAGTTCTGCAAATATCGCAGTAAGTTCCAATGTTTGCAAGCAAATTTTTAGCCTAGTGTATTCCCTAAACATCCGTGAGCGTTTCATATTGATACGTTCAGCCGTTTTTTCTAGCCGGAGTATTGCGGAGTAAATTAGAGGAGCATTAAATCGCAAATCGTATCAGAAGTACAAACTCCTAGGCGACTCTCAGAATGAACCATTCGTAACTTTCGATATAAAGTTCTATCATATTTTCTGTATCAAACATTTATTCCATGTAACGGAGAAACATGTTATTTGCAAGTGGTTGAAAAATCTTGAACGAGAATTGTGTCTGACAATACTCTGATATTATAATGATGAGTTTTGGTAGGAGTACTAGGAATTTTATAGTAAAAGGTAAATTCTACGGGGACGATTAGAAGATCAATCAATGAACAGTTCTGCGATTGGATTCATGAACTTGCGCTTAGTAAGAAAACGTTTGAAGGTATTGATAACAAAGAATCATATTTTGGGTGGGACGAAGTTTGCCGGTCAGCTAGTATCGGATAAGAAAAGATAAAAATAGATAAGAAAAGGTTTTGATAATATTTATTTTTTCTAGAAAATTGATTTTCCAATAACTTTTTCGAACATCATACTATTTTCAGGCAGCTTACTTTGAAGCATGATTTCAGTGAATAAAAACATGAAAAGCTCAAGCTGAAGAATTCACGTATACTTTAAAAATGTATTAATCTCGGATGATGATGGAAAAAAACTACAAAAAAATAATTCAATCGTTTTGATAACGAAAATATTGGAGTGGATCCTCCATTTGAGGGTCACCCAAAACAATTTCAGTCAGTAGCAGCTGGAGATTGTAGGGAGGGCTTGCGGTCTCCGGTCCTCCAGCGGTCTTCCGGTCCGGCTCCTTCAGTAATCTTTTGGCATAATGCACCAAGGCTAGGTCCGGCCAGAAGACCACATTATCCTGATACGTGATACTTCTTGATGAATTCGGCCGTATGCTTCGTACTGTATGCTACTGAACCCAGTTAAAGTCGGAGACCCTCCATACAGAATTCATCAACTTTTCCTTATATTGAGATGCATAAAGGATTTCGCTATATTTTCACGGACGGACGGACGGCAAGGTTAGCTGCGGAATACCAGCGAATGTACAAATATATGTTTCTCCTTACCCTCATCTTTTTCCACCTTCAGCGCGGAAGTCCACGCTCTCTTGAAAGCTTCCGGCCTTAACCCTCCCCAGTCTGGCAAACCAGTAGTTATCTTCAGCGATTCAGCAAGCTGTCCACAAGAGCTGGAATCCGCTTCCGCCAAACGCCCTTAACTTTCCTGAGATTTTCGCATTAGAGAGCAATGTTTCCATTTGCTGGATTCCAGGTAACTCTGGAATTCTCGGTAATGAAGAAGTCGACAGACTGGCGAGCTTAGACCGGAACTGTGGACTTGAAGCGGTTGCTGTGCCTTCTATGGATGCTACTCGTTGAGCCAAAAATGCCATACGGATATCTTGTGACACGTAATAGTTCGCGTTGGACACACAAATCTTATACTATTCACAAAATAAGGACTCTCCAACTGCATAACCTGTGGTGTAGCCCTCTCTATCCCTCGCATACTTTTGTCTCTGGCAATCGATTTGCACGTCAGAACTGCTTCGGTCCTCCATCAGGGTTTCCCCTGACTTCGACCTCATCAGGCATGGTTCACCATCTTTCGGCCCATGATAATGAACGTTCGAACAACGATTGAAACTTCCCCCTAGAGTTAGTACTTTTCCCACCCTTCGAGAACAAAGTGATCCGATGTATGGAAGAAAATTTAGACATTCTAACAAAGACGAATGACCTTCGGGTTAAAGTCCCTTGAAAAATAAGAACAGAACAGGAAATCCATTCAGTTATGATTGCGAAATGACAGAAGAAAGGTCTCGCTCGTTTGCCTAAACGCTATGCTCTTCTCTTCCAATCCCAATCCAGTTCTATTATCGAATGTTCACGAATGCCGCAATCGATCGATGATTCCAATTGCCAGGGAGGGGGGTATTATTTGCACTGGGTATTTCCGAGGCCGCTCAGCTCTGCAACACTTTACGGTCGTGCAGCATCGTTGGGTGGCCTGAACCAGGCTTCCGTTTGACGCTCTCGCTTTTCACAAGGGCGAAGCTGTTGTAAACGCAGATCGACTATATCCGGCGAATGCGAAGTGCCTCACGATGTTCAATTTCTTCCCTCCGAGGAAGGCGCTGGCACTCCGAACAAAGTATCGCTCCTTGTTGCTTGACTGTTTTCGTCATGGCTGCTACTGATAACTGATAACGCAGATAACACTGTCAGTTTTTTTTTGTGCACAACAAAGTTTTTACGACTAGTGTCAGAACAATCGCTGAAATCAGTCAATTTTTTAATGAATGTGTTACGTTTTGAAGTCAATTAAGGGAGGACCCTACTCTGGAAGGTAAAAAAATTGCGGATTTTCGTGATTTTTGGGACATTTTGTTGATTGGTTAAGGTATATTCGAAGATGTTTTTTTTTAATTTTTGAGCCAATATAGTGATTATTATGTTATTGGCAGCTGGGAGCGTGGATGCTCGCTCTAGAACTGGTGATATGTTTTTTTCTCAGAATGTAATGAACGGATCTGGCGGAAATTGGCATGTAAAAATCTAAAAAAATAATTATCTAAATTGTTACGTAGCGGATTTTCAAAAATTCGAAAAATAGCCAAAATGACAACCATGCGAATAAAAACATTGGCTTCATTTTCAACAAAAGCCACTATTCTATAAATATAGAAAAAAAATTGAGATATCAAAAACGGCTACGTAACAATTTAGAAAATTCATTTTTACATTTTTCCATCTCAATTTGAACCTAATCAGTTTTAGATTCTGAGAAAATTGGCATCCAAAAAATAAAAAAAAAATACATCTTCGAATATACGTTAACCAATCTCTAAAATGTCCCAACACCAACATAAATTCCATAAATTCAAAAAAAAAGTGCCGAGCCTAATAAAAATATATATTTTGGATAAAAAAACATAAATTCCAACATTCGAAAAAAAACGAAAATCCGTTATTTTTCGACTTTCCTTTATAGTAGGGTCCCCCCTTAAGAAACATACAGTGAGCTTCTCCAGCACCTGGTAGTACAGCTAATAGAAAATTTATTACGTGTTTTGGGAAATTTATCGTTGATGGTCGAGAATGACGAATAACTTATGAAATTGAGTAACTTTCTAATCCATTTTTCAAATTGGATAGAAACAGAATTATGTCGAAGCAGGATGATTTTCGATAGTTCATCACCACGAGCTTTGTAAAATACAGGCTCAACATATCAAATTAAATCCAATGAGCTACACTTCTATGAAAAAATATCACACTTGCGAAAAAAATCCATTCTTCGTGATTATTAATTGTATCTGTTTTTCATAGTTTACATGGTTTTTAAATATTTTTTTTTTTTAATGCTGAGGATTTTTTACATAACATATAAAAAAATCATAGATGTGTTTTTTTTCGTTTTTGAGTTATGAATTTTCAAAGTTAACATGTTTTTAGTCTTCGTTCGATATTCCCATACGACCAGACTAAATCTATGCGAATAGAATTACATTTTTTTCGCAAGTGTAATATTTTTTCAAAGAAGACTTGTTCATTGAATTTAATTTAATGTGTCGATTATCTAAATCGGTTCAGTAGATCAAAAGTGAGTTTTTGAAAAACGTCATTTTGGAAAAAAGGGGAAAAATATTTTTTTAGACCATCGGTTAAGTTTGAAAAATAATAATTCAAAAACGAAAAAAAAAGCACATCCCTGATTTTTGAATATGTTATGTAAAGGGCAAATACGTGAAGGTTTGACCGTGTATTGGATTGGACCGTGGGAATATGGTCTTCCCGAATTCAAGTGTTTGATGACGATCCATTCTTTGATAAAGATCAAACGGATATGTGGAGAAGGGATCTATGATATACAAAGAAATTAAGCGCTATAGCCGATGACCGCCGACAAAAATTAAACAAAGTTCAATGTATTTTTTTATCGTAAGAGATTAAGCATGTCAGATCTTTTTAATGTCAGATGTAAAGTGACAAAAGTAATATATTTTTGTCGCAGAATGGACAAATAAAATAATGAAAATCAATTATAATTTCGTGAAATTGATGTCCATTGGTAAAAAAAATACGCGCTGTCGTTTTTAATATGGACGGGTAAATTTATAAAATTTCCTGTTCATAAATTGGAAAACCAAAGATACGCCAGACAACTTCATTGGAGCTGATGTACCATCAATTTGGTAGCTCATTATTTCGTCGTTGTGATTCAATCGAGGAGTATTCACATCGGTATTCTGAATTCGAAACACATCCATTATGCTTCCTTTTTTCACGGATTTGCGAATGTATTTATTGGTCTTCACCGATTTGCAGAGCTTGACATTGAGATGAGTATTGAATGTTTGCTCAGCTGAGGCGAATATGGTACTTCCCAACGATTTGAAATGTCAATGTATGTGTTGTTGATATTTGTGAATGATCATCCACCATTATCAGAGTTTCATCGTTGATGTATTGAATATCACTCGATGCTTTTGATTGTGTCGTTGATTATCCATTATTATCCATAATATAAAGCATTATCAGAGACAATTTTTGTTCAATATTCATCCTATTATAATATTTTTCGGTAGAGTCTTTTTTTCATTTATATATTTTTTTAAAGCGTGTTGATTTCATTACCATTTTCACTTCACAGAAAAGGAACACTAAGCTGAATACCAAATTGCATGGCAAGGCTGCCACATTTGCACAACTCGATTGAACTTGAGGTGCGATCCGATTCGATCGGATTTCAAAATACAGGAGAATAATTAATCAGTGGATGGATCTGGAATTTCAGAGGTAATAAACGTATCCTTTTGCACAGGTCGCATATAAGGTAATCTTCGATTTTGTCATTTAACCGAATACTTTCAGCAACATGTTGAAAGGGATATGTGTAATGTTGTAACGTAGCTCATTAAAGACTTCATTCCTATTGTTTGAGCACACGTGCTGTCATGGCAATGCATACGTTTTGGACTGGCAACAACAAAGTCTGTGTCGGTGTTGTTCATGATAGCTTCTCGCAAGTAAATTTATTCTTCCTCAAATCGCTTCTGTTGATTGTGTGATATGAACAGAAGTCATTCAAATACACATACACAGCTCAAGACATCATAGAATGACGTTGTCCAGACCGCGGGGTATCATCAAACGACACACATAAGAATACATCGAGCGCACTCTCTTGTTTGTTTCATCTCCTCCAAACACATGTTCAAAAATATTAAATCAAAATGAGTAATGGTGAATTGTGCTCACCCAAAAAGGCTTCTGTGCGCCTAGCTTTAATAACGTAAATAAATTCGTTCTGTTTGATGATCGCGATTAAAAATAGCAGATAGGAGTGAAAATAAGTTAGATATGGTTATATGTATTTTTTTCAAACCAAATTCATGCAAAAAAAAATACAAAAAAAATTCCGATTTTCTTTTTTTTATTGACCACCATGATCGGTATTAAATATATAGTAACCTGTATCGTGTCATGTATAGTTTACGACCTATTCTCCTGCCTACCAAGTTTGGTGGGCTTAATTTCATCAAAATCGGTCTTGCCAGGCATATTAATTTTTAAGTCCGTATTAGGGAAACACAGCTCAGTGGGGAAAAAAATACCCTCGACTTGCATGTTTTGACAAAGCGGATTCCCCCAAACACATTGATTTTGAAGTCCGTGTTGGGAAAACCGTAAATCGGGCTAATCAAAACTGGGCAGCTAGGACGTTTAGATAGCGCTTGATATTTTACAGTTATTCAATTGTTCATCTCACGAAAAAATAACTTTTTTTTAGTTGTGATAGATGCGTAGAAATATTTCCTATCAATTGACAAACATCTTTCCGATCTATTAAGAAATGTTCGAGTTTTCCAAATACATCATCATGGTAAAAATATATGTTTAGGAGTTACGTTGAAAATCATTTATTAAAATTATTTCATAATTAAAAAATGTTTTTTGTATCTCAATACAAACCTTCAACATGTTATACATTTTGCGCCAACAGAACACAACATTTATAAAAGGAAAAAATATAATTTGTAACCGTTGGTTCCAAGCATTAATTTGGGCTCTACCCAAATAATAGATTCCAACATAATGTTTCAATAAAAATCGCTATAAATACCCACCGCCTGTTGCTTGTGAACAGTTGGCCCAATAGTGAACGGTGTGAGCCCTGGGTAAAGATGCCCACCGCGAAATACGCTTCATGGGACCATCTGTCATTCAACAGAGCTGCCAACTAGGCAAAACATAAATGAACTTACACAAAAGAAAAAAGAAAAGAAAAGCTCGGTAAAGAGTAGTGCCGGCTAACGACTTTCCACCATCAAGGAAGTAAGAAGTGCGCACCGGAACAAGTAAATTTTAATAGTGCCAGAGAGCAATTTCCGCCATTGATAGTCGACGTCGAGTAAAGATCCTGAACCAGAAGAGCCATATTCACGCTTGGAGGTTACAGCGGGGATTTTATTCGGTTAATCGACGGAGAAAGAAGAGAAAAAATACACGAAAAGTACTGCAGGTATAAAAGCATAAAATTTTGTGACGTCACAATTAGGACAGAGGAAAAAGGTAGGGAAAATAGGATAGGGTCAGAAGAAAATTAAAGAGTAGATTTAAAAAGAAGGAATTAAAGAAGAAAATTGTAAGAAAATTACATTTATCTCCTCTATTGCGGTTTTGGAAATTCCCGTTTTTTCGGACTCGAAAGGATTCGCCAGCCCTCGTCTTCGATTGGTCGGCGGAGTTGGCTGGCATTGCTCAACCTTTGAGAGATAGTTGATTGTGGGAGTAGTTGGATGCTTCAAAGGAATGCGTAGGTCTTGTGGAGAAGGATAAAACCGACACTGCTCCTTTTTGCTGGAGGAACAGCTGTTTGCGAGTGACCGGAAGCAGGTGAAACGACCCTGAGAAAGGAAATCCCTAATTAGAGAGTTTCAAATTCTCTACAATTTGCTCAAATAATTCCTATATTTATCGGAGTTTAAAAGATACTAATAATAATACAAGAATTTTCAGCATTTATTTTTTATCAATATTTATTTTTATCAACTAATAATTTTGTTGTTTACAATTTAATTTTTTCATTATTTTCTTATATTTCTATACACATTATGATAACTTGCTGCATTGTCGTTAGAGTACAACTTTTCTGCTACTTCATTCTCGGATACAGGTACAAAAGAATGATACTTTTGGGTACCTGGAATTTCTTTGGTGTTATCATACATGCTACTCAACTCTTCCACACCCTGATCATATTCTTCTTGTGACATATATGAAAATGATAATTTTGTAAGATAGTCTTCTTTTCGCTTGCTAGCCCAGTTAAATAACGTTTTTGCACTGGTAATCGGATGTTCATGCGCCTACCCAAACTAGCTCTTGTTGCAATCCGTTTTAATGTACCACCAATTGCATCACAAGGTTCTTTGCCGTGTGATGTCGTAAAAAAATGCCATTCAGCGTCAATGTCGTATTTCGATTTAAACTGACATAAACTCGCAAAATTTTTCCTATTTTTCTTCTGGGATGCAGCACCATCCGACATGAATTTTATTCTTTTTACCTGCATTTGTTGTTTCAAAAATGTTACCAATTTAGAAATAAATACTTGCACAGCTATTGTGTCATGACTTAAAACTTCAGATATAACTACAAAGCTTAAATTTGCCAGAGAACCTTTTTCATCTCTATACTAAACAACGAATGGATGGATTGTTGCTTGATCATTGTTCCAGTGATGACTTTGAACTTCATCTTGAAGCACAAATGAATAATTTTCGGAAAAATCGCAAATCACAACAACCTTATTTTCTTGCAAATTAACTTTTATATTGTTAAGAAATGTGGACTGTTGTTTTTTAATGTAATCATAATAATTTTTCTAATTTTTCTAGTAATTTTTCTATTTTTTCGCAAAAATACGATACAAATTCTTCCACCAGTTTAACAAGAGTTTCTATGTCGCATCGATCAGTAGAAATCCATTGTGCATAAGTGATTTCAATTAAATTGCGTGCCTGAAGCTTATCTAGAAACCAGTTTCCAAACTCGTCCATTGTTGGGCATTTTCTGCATTCACGAAGGTAACAGTATTTCGATCTATTTGTTACATAGTATTTTTTCCATATAATCTTTGCATTCAATGTTAAAGGAATATTTTTTGAGACTATGAAGCATAAGATTTACATTTTCATGGAATGTACAAACACAAACGTTATGATTTCCTGAACTACTTAGCAATTTACAATGCTTCGGACGCATTGATGCAAAAGAGCTAAATCCAATTTTGCAATTTGGATTAAGTTCCTTAAATCTGTTGAAAGTTACCCATAATGATGTTATTAATAACCTTTTTTGGATGTGTTGACGCTTCCCATCTTTGGCTACAGAAACATAGTCTCTTACTCCAGTCGATCTTAATGATCGACTGATATCGTCGTCATTATAAAATTCCGAAACATGATTTTTAACATCTTCACTTAAACTTGGTCCATATTTGCTATGTGGTGTCGACAATACACCTTTTTCATTTGCCAGTTTTTTGGCTTGAATTGCCATATATTTATTAACGCCAAATTCTTCTTCCATTTTTTTGCACGGACCAAGACTTAGGCAAAACTGTTAAAATTCTAACTTTTTCTGATCTTGTTATCTCTGTGTGGTCAAATTTCTCTTTGAGCTGATTGATAATCTCATCAAATTCTTTTGAAACTTTTTGTTTAAAGTTCGACTCTTCGTCTTCGTCATGTGAAAAGGAAAATAGATTTCTTTTAATACCTTTAAAAATTTATTTGAATTTTTGTTCGGGGTAACTAGCCTGTCCAAGTCTTTTCGTCATTATTGGTGAAACGTTAATACCGGCGATTCCCTTGTTGAATAGCTCAATGTTGTACGCTCGGGAATACTCTGGTATATTTCTGTTTTGGGAATCTTGCGAAGATGCTGAAACGACCGAAACTATTGATGGTACTTCTTCTAAAGTATTTCCTACTGCTGTACTGATCTGCTCCACAGTATTACACTGCTTTGGTTTGGAAGAGTATACAGATAAACGGCATGATCCGCAAATTTTTAAAGGTGTATCTAAAAGGATATTGCATCCCATTGACTTAAGTTTCTCAATCATTGACACGGTTAAGAAACGTTTTTCAGATGAACATTTCTTACCGTTTTTCGGAAACGGTCTACAACACGAAAAACAATTTTTGTAGTCCATTATGGTATACTGTTATTCACTCTATAAGGAAGATTGTTCGACTGAAGAACGATGTTTGAATATGAGTAACATTATATACATTATAGAGGTACCTTAAAGGTACCTGACTTTACATACCTGTACAGAGGTAGCTTCAAGATACCTGACTTTATATACCTATACAGAAGTAGCTTAGAGATACCTGACTTCAGGTATAATCTAGGCATAACGTAAACAAGTTAATTATATGTGTACCCATAACGTCCGGTTGAATCAACAAGGTGTATTTTTTGTTGGGATTTCAATTCTACTGTTCGTGTTTTGATTGTGTAACACGAATAATATGTTAAAAGTTTGTATTAAGATAAAAAAAGATTTTTTAACATCGCTACGTTTTGTGTTAACCCACATGTCTTCAAATGTTTTTCAACGTAACTCCTAAACATATACTTTTACCATAATGATGTATTTGGAAAAGTTGTTGGAAATTATAAGCAAATTCATAAAATTTCATGAACATGACGGTATAACACGACAAACATATTAAAAGGGAATATTTACTATAAAAAAGACAATAAATTAAAAATATTTTTTTTAAATATCTCGAGAATGGCTTCATCTAGAAGGAGATTCATAATGAGCTTTTTTGTTTTAAATCACATCAGAAAACATAATTTGTGGCTAAAAATGATTGTTAACATACAAAAACTGAAAGTTTCGGAAATTCATAAAAATTCGATGTTCCACAAAGTTCGTCAAAAATAGTTTTACCATCTTGGACCCATTTTTTAAATTTTCTACATGACTTCTATTTTATATGAAAAAATAAAAAAAAATTAAAAATATGCATTTTGGATATTGCCAATTATAGTTTTTTTTTGTAATTAAAAAAAAGGGTACTATTTTTTTTTCTCAGTGTATATTTTTTTCATGTTTAGTCATCTCACGCTATAACTCTTTCTAAGACACTATTTCGGTACGACTCATAGTTTTTTAGATATAAATTTGATAATTTAATTAATTAAAAGATTTCTCCTACTAAAATCGATACGCCTTTCAAAAGTTACGCTTGAGTCAAAAAATTCCCAATTGCTGTGGAAAACTCATATTTCCTCCAACCCAAACGGAATACAAACTTTCATTCGAATCAAAAATACATGTTTTCAAAATCTGCATTTTTTGGACGATTTCATTTGGAATTGCACAGTTGCATTGTGAATTTCAAATTTCTGTTGATGGGAGCCTCTTCTACGTGCTATTCAAGAATATTTAAACCATCCTATGACAATGAACACTGAACCAAAGTGAAATAGGGAAACAAAAACCCAAGATCAAACATGATTCCACTTGTGGATGTAATTTTTGCGCCTTCGATATTAGGCATTTTGAGTGTGTTCGTGTAAATCAATGAAAACACACGGTTCTTTCGATAGCGATGATTATATTTCAATCAGCTTCAAGCTATAAATATTCCTAATTAATTTTACACAATATGTTTGGCGATGATACCTACATTCAGTGTGCCTGTATGATTTACGCAATGGACACCGACAGCAATATCCCTAGACGTAGCGCTGTTTCGCTGGGTAGTTATAGGAATATAATTTACTTCAAGCTCAAATTCATACTTTATAAATTCAATTCCTAACCTGTATTGTCAATCACTTCTATTCACGTAGTGTTTTGACCTCTCAACTGTAGAATGCAGCGAATTTTATATATTAAAGATCAAAAGGTAGTTCCACGAGTTTTTATAAAGCACGCTCTTTAATCCTATGAATTGGCAGAATGCCTTCTATTGTTCATATGCATTGACGTTGTCTGCCAAGAAATGTCGTTGGATCTCCATAGTGTGATTAGATGATGTGCGTTTGGTTGCAGATAGGGTCGCCAGCGATTGTGCCTCTGCAGCTACAGAGTGATTTAATTGCAGAATTGAATTCGCTAATGGTTATATTTCGGTTTATGAGTTGACAGAGAAGCGGTAGGTATGTACGAAAAAGTAAATTCTTTTGTAAGTGGTAAATTTATATTATTGAAATAATTGCACTGGTGGGGTTGAAATGGACAGTCACATTCATAATCACATCCAATGCATGATGGAAAGTGAAGGGAATAATATTGAACTTTTTTTTATATCGCTTTCTCTTTTTGTTCTATTTCAGTTACTGGACACACAAACACTGATAGAGAGCGAAATTATTCCTCTCGCGAACGATAAACTTCTACGCTTCGTATATTATTGACATGTCCATAATCCCCCCACTACATGTCCATTATACCATTATACCCGATAAAAATCGATTCTACTTTTCGGCTTCTTTTAGTTTCAGTAAAAAAACACGAAAAAACAATTTTTTTTAAAACATTTGGTCAATTATTTCGAAAACCAGTTCATTGAATTGTAACAAACTGCTTTTAAGTTTTGGAAAACATGAGTTCCCAAAGATACAAATAAAGTTTTCCTTAACATGTCCGTCTTACCCCCATCTGCCCTATATCTCAAAACATATTTCTCCGATTGCCCGATGGACACATTTCGCTCACAGCATGCAATGTGGAAACATAGGAACTCTAATGATATCAAAAGAGTTGCATTGAAAAAGGAGATACAGAATGATTAGAGTTGATTGGATTACGCAAAATGAATTTCTGGGGACAAACAGCCTTCTAACTCAAGTAACAACATCTTATTTTTGGTTGCATAACCTAAGCAATGGAATATCGTTTTATTCCAGAGCTATGAGAGCATATCGGATATTCGGAGAGCATCGTGGAGAAAGAGTCGCTTCCTTTCACAAATAAAATCATACTGAATAACAACCATTCATTTTCTCTGACCCGGTTTGTATATTCAACAGTTTTTTTTATTTCTGAATTCTAACAAAATATTCAAAGTGAAACGCAGGAGTATTGTCATCTGATTAACAGTTCCAAGAAGTGCCACTTTGAATATTCACGTAACACTACTACACTACTGAACGGATTCGTATGTCTTACATCCAAGACTCAACCTTAAACTCGAAGCTCTGATGATTCAGCTAACAAAAACCAGCCTAATAAAAACAGATAAACGCTGCCATTCATTCGCGGAATTCTAATGATGGATTTCACGGTGAAAGGTAAAACAAAAAGAAAAAGGCGCACTATCCCCAGTTCGGCTTCGAACGGATTATACTTTGAAAACAAACATCCCCTTATGTAACTTTACCCTCCCCGTGCGAGACAGATGCTTTTGATCCTGTTGCGTTCAGAATTCGACTATCGGTGTGACCGGTTTGGCATGATGGTCCCCTAACCAAGGATCAAAATCGTGAGGACAGTTATATAATAAGATTTGAAACACACTAACTAAAAAACAATTCATCTGCCTTCGCACCCAGGACGGAATGGAGCTACTGGGCCATACGGGTATAAACGCATAGTAAAACAAAAATGAAATGTTACACTTCCAGGGCTGCACCATAACGTGAGACAGCCTTTGTTGATAATGAAAAGAACGGAAATCGTAAAATGCCCGGCAAATATGTCGTTCGCTGGATTAAGACGGAAACGTGACTGACTCTGGCGGATGTCTTCAAACGTGGCCACCGCTGTATCGATTTTCTCTTTAGTACTTTCACTTGCGAGCAAAGTTTCAAAACGAATCGTTCCGCCTCCAGGGACAAACTTTGTGGTGATTTTTTTTTTTTTGCTTTTGGTACTCAAATACCAGCTCGATAATAGTGGGATCGACTTCGAAACAATCTACAAAGGAAGCCGTTCCATTGTTCCATCAGTTATTTATGTTTCTATTGTGGTGTCAATAACCGTTTGAGTGCTTGTTATATGCCATAACTACGGAGAGCGTAAGATTTCGTCTTTCGAGAACATATTGAGGGTAAAAAATGAAAAAATCTAGATTCTATCATAATTGATGAGCAACATCAATTTTTCGATGATTTTTTCGCCTATCCATTATATTTTGCTCCGCACTCAAACGGTTGATATTAATTTCTTGCCAGTGCCCGTCAGGGCTCATCAAGGTCATATTCAACTGAGGATAGTTAGGGGACTATGAAGCCATCGGCCTTCGCATTCAATAGGAAATGAGTTTTTGCTTCTTCCAGCTGTTTCTCTGTCAACATGAATCAACAGTAATTCGGGCGTTTTCGTTGCTATCTCCTCTACGACGCTCCGTGCTCATTCCAATACTCACCGTCAAATGGACTTCACGGCATATTGAAGTGACTCCCCCAGACTCTTCCGTTGAGTTCACGGTGGGTAAAACGGCCGTACGTCGATGGTGTAACTACTTTTTCGCATCGGAAATCATGTTTTCGTTTCACTTCATATGGACGTTCAAATAAGATTGTGTACGCAGACAACGAAGTACATGTCAGGTACAGTAGTGGTGGATTGGAGTTAGGTTGAATGAAGCGGCAGATTTGTATTCATGCGTCACGTCAATTAGAATAACCATTTGCTAAAATTGAGTTGACTAGAAATGAATTGACGAGCGTTAAGAGCGAAGATGACAGGTGAGCTAGTCATGTTGACGGCGCATGCTGATGAATTCCTACTCGAAGCGAAGCCACTGAGAAGATGGTCGATTTTCATGTTTCGTCTTCGAAAATGTTGGACCCTGTTGGTATGTGCTATCGTGATAGGAAACCTTCTGGCTCTCGATTTTGTGTACAGGCATTGATCCAGTGATATTTGTTTTGCTGTCATTGACACTTTCAGAACGGATTTCTTGAAATGGTTTTCGAGTTTATAGAATAGAAAGAAGTAATGGTGCTAGATTAAATGAATGGAGCGTCAAATTTTTGAGTTGTTTATCAGAGCCTCTTCAGATGCACGCCAAGTGTGTGGACGAGCGTTGTCGTGTTGCCAGATTATTGGTGCCAGGTTGCCCCTAACATGACAGATTTGTAGTCGGAGGAGTTGGTTAACGAGTGGTTAACGTCACAAATTGTCATCAAAATCCACTCGTTCTGTCCGGGGAATTTTCATCAAAGAAATATCTTCTGACTTGCTTGCCATTCCAGAATACATTCAAAGCGTGTTATTCGGCATAGAAATCCCAACTTATTACTACTAATAAAAATGACGCAAGTAATACCTACGTTGAGAACAGAAAAAAAAGTTCCACTGGGAACGTTAGTGCCATCCAAAAAGAAGAATATACTGAGCAGAATTTAGCGTTTGCGACGATTATCGTCTGAGACAGCGATTGGATGTCCGTTCCGTGTTTTGTCAACAATTTTTTTTTTAGGTTTGGCAATAACGAAATTTTATTACCCATCCACAGTAGACCTATATACCGTATCATCACAATCAACAGCCTGTAAACGACAATGAATCCCACTAGGATTCACTTTTTCAGCAGTTAAAAATTCGAAAACAGTGCATTGTTTAGTTTCCGTCGACATAGCACCAGAAAACAACGCTATACTTCCACTACTCAAACCAAACTGAATGAAAGCAACACCTTCAAACTGTGCAGATGTGCAGAGTAGAAACAGTACTTCCAAATGCAACCAGGGGTACTTCTGATGTTTATTTAGTTGGTCTTCTACAAGCTGCATTACTTGGGAGTATGATTGTGTTTATCGACCCAGCAAACATTAAATCGTTTAACTTTTGCACATGCTATATAAATTCGTATCAAATAACAATCGTTTAAAACATCAGTCAAAGGACGCATCATGTGTATCCGAAATCGTATATACAAAAACGCGATTTTCTGTATCATTGAGGGATTAAATCGTATATCTTATAACAACAATCATACTAGTGTCGCGAAATGTAGTATTATATACGCACATTCTGTTCGTTTTATAAGGCATTGTCGGATCAAACCGCATATCAGTGTAAAAAGCATCGTATATCGTTATACCCGGCTTTATATGCGTATAAAATATTGCATATACGTATATCGCCAATTATGGCCATTCATACGATTTAATGTTTACTGGGAAGTTCTGATTAGAAAAAACACTCATGAACGAAATGCTCGCGAGGAAAAAAACAGTCAGAAATAGATCCTGGATGCTGTACATAACGATGTTGATGATGTTCTATTGCGTTGACGACGGAACCTCCGTCAATGCAGACTTCGGACAACTTTCTATGCGGGAGTTTTGTACGATATTCGGAAAGGAAAGGTAAGAGTTATTTTCAGACATGTGGAACTGTCGAAGTCAGCCAAGATATATTGAATGGCGTTAACGTTCCCTATGGAACTTTTGCCGTCTCAACGTTTGCATTAACTAGCGTCATTTATTAATACTTAGTTGAGATTTCTTAAGCCAAATAACACGCCTTGAATGTATTCCGAGGGGCGAGCTCTAGAATACGCGTGAACCACAGTGCAAGGCGAAGGAAATTTCTTTGACGAAAAATCCCCCGGCCAGAGCGGGAATCGAACCCGAATACCCGGCATGATAATGTGAGACGCTAACCACTCGACGGGTGCACTAGCCAAAATATATTTGGCACTGAAAACATTTTTGCATGTGACTTTAAGGCGACATTCACATTGCGACCGGGACTGCCAACAAGAAAATTTATAAGCTCAATAATGTTGGTTTGTCCAGTCGAAAATATGATCTTGATTTATCCACTTTTTCGAATACTCTAGTTCAGCGCACCTGTGTCAAATCATGTCTCAAAACTCAAATGTTTCAAAACATATAAATAAAATTGTCTTTTTAATTATTTACAGCAGTTTCATAGGATATTTTCACGGATTCACATGTTTTAAAGGCTTATCAAATCCATCTTCTATTGGTGTCTATGCGCCACCAACAAAAAATATTCTTTTTGCTGCACTTGGAATAGTCTTACAATATTTTACTTAACCAAAACTTTCTGAAGGTATCTGGCAATACTCCAAATTTTTTTGGCTGCTAAAAATGTACAATATTAATTTGGGAGTCATTTTTATGTAACAAAACCACGATTTTCGATGGTGTATTTGATGAAAATTTCAAATTTTAATTTTTTCTTTGAAACTCTATATTAAAAAAACAGGTTTTTTCGCTTCATTAGAAATATTGTAAATCGCTGAAATAATCGGTATCGCTGCACTAGAAATATTGTTTTGTTTTTTGCATAACCAAAGGCGCAATAAAGTGAAGTATTTTTGGGGTTAACGAGCAGTGGCAACTATATTGCCACCAATTTTTTCAACTGTTTCAATAGTTAAGTTGATGTCTAGGCCTTGCCTAGTTCTCACGGCCCGTTAAAGGGTCAATCAATCATCAGATGATTATTTGGTACATATTCGGACCTTTTCTGGAATAAAATCACTTACAAATATTGTAAACATCATGCTTGCACACCATTTGTATCAGATTTTTATATCTCAATCATGTAATGAATGCATCTCGATTACCTCAAATCTGATCAGTATTTGTCCGATGCACTGATGATGGTTTGTCTACTTTGTCACTATGACAGCCGCTTGGCGCGCTGCAGTTTGTTTGTTTGTTTTGTTTTGTTGTCCTTTGCGCTAAGCAGAAATAAAGTTTCTGTTTGTTGAGTGCTGATCACCTTTCAAATGCCCAAGAAATTGTAATATTCTGAAGAAAGCCTAAATTATGAATGGATCAATACGATGACAGTAAACTCAAGCGAGGAGCGAAGAGAAGACAAATGCAACATCTCCTTGATAATTCGACTTTTTCATTCAAAAATGGTGATTTCTATAACCGGACAAACCATGACCATTTTTCGGACAAATCATGATCAGAGGTGGACAAACCATAATCATAATTTCTCTTTGGACGAGGGGTCTGTACAGAATAATGACATGAGCGAAACGAAAGTCCCAGCAAATAGGATTCGGTCAACCAGATGAAGATATCTTGATGAAGAATGATCCAACGGCTTAGGTTTGTTTCCCGTTTATCCGCAAAGATTCCTGCAAACAATTGATAATAATCGTGAAATGTTTCACAGTTGAATACCATTTGGTTTCCGTCTTAAACGCACAGATCCACGATTCGTCATTTATGTGATCGTTTACACTTGTTCCGATCAACGAGGTGGTATTTTGTGATCATTTGTTTCTATCAATCGACACGAGTTTCTTTTCCAAATGTTGTGAGAATATATGAGTTCTACAGAGAACAAATATTTTCACGGTTGATTCATGATATACGCTGGTGAAACTAAAGCAGCCCTTATACGGTCATTCGTATTGACATTAGTTCAACAAAATGACATTAAAAATTATCGTGTAGTTCCACAAAGTTGAAATGACAGCCAATAATGACGAGAATCCGGATTTTCTGACATCGGCCCATCATTACTGAAATAGGGCAGAACATGTTATTTTATTAATAACGGTGGAAAAAGTAAGGTGTGCTCGAGTCTCACTCGTAGTGTACTTGCATAAAATAGGGCGCTAGAACTCTCAGCAGAGTAGTGAAATCACTTGATGTGTGACGTATTAAATAATACGGGAAGGGTTTAATAACGATTAATAAAGTAAGGTGGGCAGAGTTAATTTTTGGACAACAAAGTACGATGGCGACAACTAGAAACGTTTTGACCGAGTGAAGCTATGCAAAACTATGCAAAACTAGGCAAAAATGTAATTTAAAATCGTCAAAAGATCAATGAAAATAATTGCTAATAGTTTTTTTTTTGAATTCTCAAAACATGTTATTATATGTTTTTTAAATCATTTCTGAAGGACATTATAAGGATGAATATTTTTTGAAATTATAATTAAAACCCGTCAGAAACATTTTCGCTAAAGGCTCTTTCACTGCTTGAAGAAAACTAACACTAACAATTAGAATATTTGTTTGATACAGAAAAGATTATTTTCATTTATAATTTTCATTTCGTAAACGAGTTAATTTCTTCCACGAATATGAGTGCTAGAGTTGCTGCACTCCCACAAGCTGTCAAAATCGGCTTCTTTGTTGTGAATCATTGTACATATCCAGTTATCCTGGTATGCTATGAAGGTCCACGCATTAGTATTAGTGAAAAAGCAGCAAAATAACATCGTAGTTGGAGGCGATCTGGCGCAGTGGTAACATCCATACCTCTCACGCAGAGATCACGAGGTCAATTCTCACTCCCGATATTCTTCCAAAAATGGAAGTAAAAAGTGACGAACCAGCCGAAATGTGTTAAAAGTCACTATAATAGAGAAAAAAAAACATCGTAGTTCTGCAAACTATTTTCATTTGTGTGCGTAATTTTGGTGTAATATATAAACATTCAAGCATACCTGTTAGATTAGAGACCATAACAATACTGTAGGAAAATAATGAAAAAGTAATTGTGATGTAAAACATAAAAATTCAAGATCAAAGTTTAAGCCTGTTAAACTGAAGACCATAACAATACTGTAGGAAAGTAATGAGAATGGAAATGATTGTGTAGGGTTGAAGAATAATGATATTGTGGATTGAAGTGAACCTCGAATGAATATCATTACTATATCATTTCATTTTTCCCAATCAAATTGTCTCATTGTTGTTGCATTTTGAAGTGACTTCGCCCAAAACGAATTCGTTCCTCTCTCGCACCCATGTATCATGTATGCAAACATCGATGTTTGAGTTCAACGTGGTTTGACATACGCTACAGGCGAGCTAGATTGTTTGTATCGTACACGAAAATTACTCACACGTATCAAATAGCGTGCAGTGTGTGTGCGCTATTTTGCACGCTATTTACTAATACTAACGCGAGGGCCTTTATAGCGTACTTGATAAATGTCTAAGTTCGTTGGTTTGAGTTCACGATGGGTAGACAATAAACTGTCCACTAATAGGGTAACTACTTTTTTGCATCAAAAATCAAGTTTTCGTTCCTCTTTATATGGACGTAAAAATAAGATCGCGTATACGGGTAACAATTTCGTTCCTAGGGGGATAGAAATGTGGGTTGAAGTCAGTTGAATGAAGAGGCAGATTTGTATTCATTAGTCACGTCCGTTAGAATAACCACTGACTGGACTAGTTCATCAGTCATCCTCGCTAGTCAACGCTAGTCAATTCAATTTTCGTTGATGGCGACTGCCGAAGCAGTTCTAGTCGAAGCGAAGCTACTGAGAGTAGAGTCGATCTTCATTGTTCACCTACGAAGATTTCGGGCCCTGACTGGTAGTGTCAATACGGATGATTGAGTAAGGGTCGCTTAACAACTGAAGTTGATTCAATGGAACGGTACGTAATACGAAGATCAATTAAGAATTTTGTTTACCAATTAAATGGATAATAACTTTCACAATGGATCGATACACGCCTTTTATGATGAATCTCGTCCAAAGGCGTAATAAACTATTCTACGAAAATTTTTCTCATTTTCATTTTTATTTTGAGGTAGATAAGATTTCAGCTTCCAAACTTTCAAATGGATCCCATAAATGGCACACAATCACGATTTTACCGAGGATCGCAAAATAAGTTATGGCACTCAAATTCAAACGTTTCTAGAATTTTTGTGATTCACAGTTCGTAATTAATTGTTTCGTATTTAGAATTTTGTTTGCTGAGTCTCTCAACATGCTGAACGATTGATTCAACTGATTAACCATGCCAAAGGGATGCTTTTCACCGCATATCACGACAATTTACACACAAAATCATCATTACTACCTAAATGATTTTTTTTAAATCTATATTTACTAAAATTGTCACTCAAAAACTAAATCCTACAGAACACAACTGCTTTTTTTCGTGATACGAATTTATGTTGAAATAAGAAACAAAATGATGAAGTACACCGATACATACCTCTGAAATTACATTCTAATCACCGTATTGATAGTTCCGCTGATTTGTACTGATATTACGATCAACAATGAGTGCAGAAATCAAATGTTCACTTAGCGTTGGCGCTTTCTTGGATTGCATCTACCAAAACACAACACTATATGAAAGTTTCACATAAATTTGCTTTTTCAGCACTCAAATCACAATAATCAAACTGGAAACTGCGTGAATGATTCTATTTTTTATTATTAATATTTTTGCACTATTCCACCACAGGAGATAATAAAAAAATCCAGATTCGTTCAAATCACACGACACACGAACGCACATTCACAGAGTGTGGTTTCCTAATTTCACGTCCGTCTCGGATCAGATTCTAAGCACAACTAACCGACGAAAGACTTGGGTTGCACCCTATAGTGTGCATGGTGGGTTGAAGATGCGAAATGAAAGAAAATACAAACAAATGCGCATATTTTTCCTGGCCACGTCGTGTGTCGGGATCAGTGGCTTTCCATCGCAGTGGTGGAATAGGATAGTGTGGGTTGTAGTAGTTATTCATCTCGCAAAAGTTAGAATCCTTATTTTCGTATACACTCAGAATCGGCAACTGATTACTCGTGGAGCAATTCCACGCGAAATCAGACAAAAAACGGCAGATTTTGACGCGACTCTCTCTCTCTCATTTTTTGACGTAGAACTACGTCTTTCATTAAGGGTGCCAAATCAGAAAACTGGTCACGTTTTTATGAAATAAAGTTAACGTTAATAACTATTTTTGCCGCGAACGGATTTTGGCGATTTACATACCAAACGAATCGGAAATTCCCTAAGATATAGCATAGCATATCAATACATTACAATCCCCTGGCGTGTAAATGGTTAAAATTCATGAAAAGTATAAGCGTTTCCATTTTCCCATACATTTGTTCTGTCCATTTGTGTGCTTTCCCGAACAGAGCAACTTATCGACAAGCAACGAAAAATGTAAAGTGAACAAAGGAAAAAAGAAAGAACGAAGGGGAATATTTGCCTGGAGTATAAACAGTGGATCGCAAAGTCGTAGTGTTGATATTTTTCTGAGAAATGAACGTATTATTGATTTTTCAGTCTGATGGACCTATGCGCGAGTATAGGAGTGTTAATCGTCAAATTGTTAACTTGTATTGGTAACTGTCTTAAGCAAAAAAAGCTGGATAAATTTCCTGTCTAATGGTATATAACACAACATATGTCGTAATAACGATTTTGGGTAATAGCGTTCGAAAACTCTTAATGAATCGTTACATTTTTCGTAGAGTGACCCCCCTACATAGAAATCAAAGACATAGTCCTATGTCGGAAGTACAGATGAGAAATATTTTCAACCCCTCCGGTACAGATGAAAACATGGCAACATTGCTCCCAACATTCTTCCGAAATGGAAGGTAAAAAGTGACGAACCAGCAAAAGTGTTAAAAATCACTATAATACAGAAAAAAGGCCATTTGTTACGTGTCATGTAGACAAGAAGGAGTAGAAAATAGAACTAAATTTGCGTTATGTAATATTTGAATGACCCCTAGTTGAAAAATTAACAAACTTGACCTGTCTGATAGAGATACCATGTGTCCTGATTTAGTAGGACATGTCCTGATTTTGAGATGCTTTTAGGGCGTCCTGATTTATTTTCCATACTCAAACCATTGACCAGATCTTTATAAGAAATTAAATTTTGTTGACGAATCGTGATTCTTTTTTTTTGTATTTTGTTTTTCAGTAGGATTACGTCTTTCGTCATATTGGGGTTCAAATTGAAAAACGAAAAACCTGTCACATCGCAAAAATTGTCCAATTTCAAGCGCTCATTGCTAAGTTATTAAGCTAAGCTGATGAAATTACGAGATATTTGCATCAATCGATTTAGGTACTCCCTAATAATTTATTTTTTTTTTATCCAAAATATATATTTTATTAAGGCTCATATGGCGTCAGCCTAACGGGGCCGGGAGTTCAATATTTTGACAATGTTTGCTTAGACTATGTTAGTTATATGTAACCGATTACTCGCGGTTGACTCGAGGTTAGTATTACAAGTGTTCTCATAATTGGTATGTCGCAGTCTTCGATGCTCTGTACGTGTGTCCGACACGGGATACTTCCTATTGGGATGCAGCTGACCATTAATCAGCAACGCCCCCCTAGTCTGTACCCCATATCTAGCGTGGTGCGTCTTTCTCGACTCGAGGAATCCAGGATAGAATGGTCACTAGCCGGCGCAATCATCAGCTCGTGTAGAGTTGTCATGAGCGGTACAACCTTTGACTCTTGTTGAATGATCAGTGGACTGCACAACCTTTGGCCCGTGTATCTGTAAAGAGTGTGTGTATGTATTGCCGCGACTAAGTAAAAGTTTATAGATCGGATAGGAGGGATACGAAACAGGGACACAACGAAGGAAACATCATTAAACGTTGACATCGGGGTTTCTGAGGAACAGGTATAGATGAAGCAGAAGATCAGGATCACGGCTACCTAAGATATCCCGGACGGGGATATCCGATTGTCTGCCTTGTGCTCTTAGTGCTCTAGAGAGCTGAGAGCGAGCAGCATGGAACCGGATACACGACCAGACAACATGCTCGATGTCGTGGTAGCCATCGCCACAATCACAAAGATTGTTTGCTGCGAGCCCAATGCGATAGAGATGCGCGTTTAGGTTGTAGTGATTGGACATAAGCCGAGATATCACGCGAATGAAATCACGACCTACATTCAATCCCTTGAACCATGCACTCGTCGAGACCTTAGGGATAATCGTGTGTAACCAACGACCGAACTCATCTCCACTCCACATGCGCTGCCAACTTACGAGCGTGTACTGACGAGGAATGTGGAAAAATTCATTATAAGCAATTTGCCTTTCAAAAAGATTGCCTTCTAAAGCGCCCACCTTAGCTAGCGAGTCCGCTTTCTCATTCCCCGGAATCGAGCAATGAGAGGGAACCCATGCTAAGGTAATCTTGAATAATTTTTCGACCAAAACACTCAATAGTTGTCTTATTCTAGTTAGGAAATAAGATGAGCGTTTATCAACCTTCATTGAGCGGATTGCCTCTATTGAGCTGAGACTGTCTGAAAAAATAAAATAGTGGTCGATGGGCAATGTTTCAATGATCCCTAATGCGTAATATATCGCACCCAGTTCAGCGACATACACGGAACAAGGATCTTTGAGTTTGAAAGAGGAACTGGAATTTTTATTGAAGATGCCGAAGCCAGTGGACCCGTTTATGAATGAACCGTCAGTAAAGAACATTTTATCAGATCCAACTTTCCCATATTCTGCCGAAAATATCGGCGGAATAGAATCGGAGCGTAGGTGATCTGGGATTCCATGAATTTTTTGTCGCATGGACAGATCAAAAATGACAGAGGAATTGCAAAAGTATGGGAAGCAAACTTGGTTGGAGATGCCTGGTGAAGGGTGCACGTCGTGGGTAAGGTACTCATGGTATAAAGACATAAAACTTGACTGAGGAGTCAGCTGGAGTAGATTTTCGATGTTATCAATCACCAATGGACTCATGATCTTGCAACGGATGAGAAATCTGTAGGATAATTCTGTGAACCGAAGAGTAAGCGGGGGTACTCCTGCCAAAACTTCGAGACTCATCGTATGTGTCGAATGCAAACACCCCATGGCTATACGCAAGCAACGATATTGTATTCTCTCCAGCTTGAGAATATGAATCCTGGCAGCTGATCGGAAGCAAAAACTGCCATATTCTAACACTGACAATATCGTTGTTTTGTACAACTGAATGAGGTCTCCTGGATGGGCACCCCACCATGTTCCGGTAATTGTTTGGAGAAAATTGATTCTTTGCTGGCATTTCTGTTTCAAATACGCAATGTGTCTCCCCCAGGTACATTTAGAATCAAAATATACACCCAGGTATTTGAAAAACATAGAGTGTTGGATCGTTTTGCCGGATAGGTAAAGCTGGAATTGGGCGGGTTCGTGCTTCCTAGAAAAAACGACCATTTCAGTTTTCTCCGTAGAGAATTCGATACCCAGCTTGAGGGCCCACGTGAACAGATTGTTCAGGGTATCTTGCAACGACTTTTGCAGAACGACGGGATTAGTACCTGTGATGGAAATAACTCCATCGTCTGCAAGTTGTCTCAGCGTGCAGTCTCTAGTTAGACAATCATCCATATCATTGACGTAAAAACTGTACAAGAGGGGGCTTAGGCAGGAGCCTTGCGGTAGGCCCATAAAACTGTAACGAGAAGATTTCGAGCTGCCATGAGAGAAAATCATGTGCTTTTCTGGCAGTAAATTGTACAGGAAATTGTTAAGAATTGGTGAAAGTCCACGATTATGAAGCTTCTCTGAGAGAATTTCCATGGAAACTGAATCAAATGCCCCTTTGATATCGAGAAAAACGGAAGCCATTTGTTCTTTGCGAGCAAATGCGATTTGGATTTCAGAAGATAGTAGCGCGAGACAATCATTTGTCCCTCTACCTCGGCGGAAGCCAAACTGCGTATTTGACAGCAAATTGTTCGTTTCGACCCACTTGTCCAAACGAAGTAGAATCATTTTCTCTAACAATTTACGAATACAGGATAACATTGCAATCGGCCTATACGAGTTGTGATCGCAAGCCGGCTTGTTGGGTTTCCGTATGGCTATCACTCTCACTTGTCTCCAGTCATGCGGGACTATATTCAGCTCCAGAAACTTGTTGAACAAGTTCAGCAAACGCTGTTTTGCCAAGTCGGGAAGATTCTTCAACAAGTTGAATTTAATCTTGTCCGACCCCGGAGCTGAATTGTTACATGAGAGAAGGGCAATTGAGAATTTCACCATCGAAAAATTCTCATAATCGGTTTGAAGTGGAATGTCGCGTACGACGTTTTGTGCAGGAACGGTGTCGGGGCAAACCTTCCTTGCAAAGTTAAAAATCCAACTGTCAGAGTATTCCTCACTTTCGTTTGTATGGTTCCATCCACGCATTTTCCTAGCCGTATTCCAAAGAGTGCTCATAGCGGTCTCCCTTGACAAACCATTGACGAACTTCCGCCAATATCCACGCTTTTTTGCTTTAATCAAACCTTTTAGTTTGGCTTCTAGAGCTTGGTACTTTAGAAACCATTCCACTAATCCAGTTTTCCTGAATTTTTTGAAAGCGGATGATTTTTCAAGGTAGACCTTTGAACACTCCTTGTCCCACCAAAGTGATGGAGGACGACGTCGGAAAGTGGTAGCCGGTACACGTTTCTTTTGAGCTTGAAGTGCGCTTTCGTAAATCAAACTCGATATAAAGTTATACTCTTCGAGTGGAGGAAGTTCATGCATTGAAACAATTGCTTCAGATATTATTTCCGCAAATGTTCTCCAGTCAATATTCTTCGTGAGGTCATACGAAATATTGACTGACTCACGAGAGCTTGATTCATTAGCGATCGATAAAATTATTGGTAGGTGATCACTACCGTGGGGATCTTGGATTACCTTCCACATGCAATCCAGGGATAACGAAGAAGAGCATAGAGATATGTCTAGCATGCTTGCCCGTGCAGGAGGGTTGGCTATTCTGGTTGCTTCCCCAGTATTCAAAACTGTCAATTTGAAGTTGTCGCACAGATCATAAATCAAAGTGGCACCGTTGTCATCGTAGAGTGATCCCCATGCTGTTCCATGGGAGTTAAAATCACCTAAGATTACCCGCGGCTCCGGCATTGCCTCGATAGTATCAAAGAACTGATGGCGGCCTACCATAGTTCTGGGAGGGATATATATCGAAGCAATGCAGAGGTCTTTGCCATTGATTTGTGTCTGGCAAGCAACAACTTCAATGCCTGTCATCGATGGGAGAGTGACTCTATAGAAGGAGTGACATTTTTTAATCCCCAATAGTACGCCACCAAACGAGTCATTTCGATCGAGGCGAATAATGTTGAAATCGTGGAATTTCAGCTCATCGGCTGAAGAAAGCCATGTTTCACAGAGAGAAAATACATCACAGTTAGAGCTGTGAACTAAAAATTTAAACTGATCTAGTTTAGGAATAATGCTTCTGCAATTCCACTGTATTACAGTGGTCAAATCCTTGACCTCTTGCACTGAATCAGGCATCGAGGGAAATGAACGCTGCCAAAAAACCACATTTTTCTTTCAAAAATGTTCTCACAATCGGAAGCAAACATAATACTATGCTTTTAAGAGGGTCGTTTATATTTAAAGCATTTAAAATGTTGTCCACCAGGTCAGAAAGCGCAAGCAAGCCAGATTGTGGCTGTTGCCTCGACCGCGAAAAAGGAGCAGACGTGTTGGGTGCTGCTCCGGGAAGTGCTGAGGACCCCTGGTGCGTAGAAGAACCGCTTAAACCAGGAGGTACTTGCTTCGGTATATTCTCAGCACGTTCGATTCGAGTTTTCATTCCAACTTGGGAAGTTTCGGTTTTCTTTCTGGGGAGTGATGGAAAAATTGGAAAATATGTTTGGAATTCACAATGAACCATTACAGGTAAATCTGATTTGGAAAGCATGTCCAAACACCGAAACATTGCAAGAGTATTCAATTGGAATCTATTTCTAAATTCATGCTGAATCACATCACTCAGAAGATTTAGACTGCAGAAGGAACTCTCACGTTTTATACATCATAAAAGCTTCAAATCCGCCAAAAAATCTCCTGTTCTCGCACAGAACAGAAGTCATCACCTCCGGAGTATTTTCATCGCATGGATTGTCCGAGAAATACGATGAATATATTTAAGTATTTTGGTGTCTTGAATTGCAAATCAAACATAACGTGTTATCGGGCCCTATTATATAAATCGAATCGAGAATTCGATACAATCACTATCACTATCACACCGAGTAAAATCTGGAATTCTAGAAATCGAGGAAAACAGCTCGATTCGTTACTCTGCTCGAATGTCAGTGGCAGTAATGAAATATTTTGAAACGAGTTTGAAATGTTTCACAAAGCACTATAGAAAGGATGTCAAATCTTTTTTGAGACATCGACTATGAAAATTATAAATATCTATATTTCCAAAAGTGTTAATATGGTTATGTTTTGGAGAAAACTGATATTCCCTCTACGAATGAAGCTTAATGGGTGTAATGCATGCATGGATGTGTAATAAAAACGACTTCATGGAACAATTTGCTTTACAAAAAATATAATTATTAGAAAATGAACTTTTTCATGTATTTTCACAACTGCAATCGATGGAATTCCGTAGGAAGGCACGCGTGAATTCCACCTTTTTTAGCAAAACTATTTTTTTGCATGTAATTTTCTTTTAGCGTCGATTTCTCGTTGTAGCGGCGTCAATGGGCCCTATTATAGAAATCGAATCGAGGATTCGATACAATCACTATCACTATCACACCGAGTAAAATCTGGAATTATAGAAATCGAGGAAAACTGCTCGATTCGTTAGCAAGCTCGAATGTCAGCGGTTGTGATGAAATATTTTGAAACAAGCTTGAAACATTTCAAATGTTTGAAATGTTTGAGGTATCTGCTATGAAAATGTATTTCCAAAAGTGTTAATATGGTTATGTTTTGGAGAAAACTGATATTCCCTCAACGAATGAAGCTTAATAGGCATAATGCATGCATGGATGTGTAATAAAAACGATATCATGGAACAATTTGCTTTACAAAAATATAATTATTAGAAAATGAATTTTTCATTAATTTTTACAACAGCAATCTATGTCATTCCGTAAGGAGTCACACATAAATTCCATTTTTTTAAGGAAAACATTTTTTTTATGTAATTCTCTTTTAGTGTCGATTTCTTGTTGTAGCGGCGTCAATAGCATTATTGTATTGGGTCACCACCTTTGGTCCTTAAATTCTCGCTTGTTGTGTGCTAGTGTTTATTTACTTTTCACCTCATGTCAATCCAAATCTGTAATTTAAAAAAAATCATTGTTTTGCAAGACATTTCAGCTTTAGCATATGGTATAGAAAGTTCGGTATAGTATAGCAATAAAAAAGAAAATTGCTGACAAAAGTAACACGTACTAACATATGCTAGCAGGAATAAGACATTTTTAGGTAGGAAATTCGTTTGATAGTAATTCAAATAATATGATACAATTTACTTATGAAGTTATATGTATCGTAGAAAAAACACTTACTTTCTGGCATTCTGAACCAAGACGCATTGATGGTCTCAGCGCATTAAGCTCCTCACTAAATTCCTCCAACGTTACCTTAACCTGGATTTTATTTGAACTTCCTCCGCAAATACCTCGAGCAATGTTTACATTCACTTCCATTGGTTCAACGAGTCGTTCAAACAGGTGGTGATTTGTCTGTCCACTCGTTTTCAGCCACTGAAATATGTGCTGGAAGTAAGTTCTGCATTGTAAATTATAACTTAATTAATATGAATAATGTTGGATTGAACAATTACCTTGTATAGACTATTCTGGCAACACCGTAAAACAAATACTGATCAAAACAAATGAACATGTGTTGAAAATTGCATATATTCAAGCGTTTCTGAAATGTTTCCTAAAGGAAAATATCAGGGACGCAAACCAAAACAAAATAATTCTCTGAAGATATGCAAAAAGCGAACCAAACAACTCGAAAATTTCTGACACTTGCGTCGATAGCTATCACTCGCTCGGTGCTATTGAATTGCTCGATTTCTATAATAGTAAAATAGAGCTAACGAGCAAAATTCTTATCGCCTCGATTTCTATAATAGGGCCCATCATTTATTTATACAGGTCGGACCCGATTATATATAATCGCAATTTCACTTTCAACGTTAATTTTCGAGTCCAATACATAATCGAATAGCAAAAAAGCTATATTTCTATCAATGTTTGATATTCATACATTAATGAAAAAATTGTTTTCTTGAGAATGATATGAAAATAATTGTTGAAAAAATAAAGGTTGACTAGAGATAGGGCCCTATTCCAGAAAACGAGACGAGCAATTCGTCTCGTCTTGGTTTCAGTCACTGTCGAGACGAGCAAAATATCCCATTCCAGTACACGAGTTTCATTGTAATGATTTATTTGGGAGACTGGAAAGACTTCAGTCAGTTTTTCTCGGTATGATAGCAATTACTGAACTGAATTTGATGGTTGCAGTTGAAAACATACATTGCTTATGCAATACTAGTTTAGCCGTGAAACAATTTTTGAAGATAAAGGCGGAGCAGAAGAATACCGATGCTTCCAATCAAAAAGGTGAACAAACACATCAAACAAACTAGACGATTCGACTGATTCATCGACGAGCGCGGCCAAACGGTCGTCGAGCCAGACGAGCTACTCGTCTGTTTTTAGTCGAGCTCGGCTTCTGGAATATGAAAACAAACGAGACGAGCGCTCGTCTGCTCTTCTCGTTTTCTGGAATATGGCCCATAATCGAGTCCGACCTGTATATTAAAAAAAAGTTAAAGGTTTGGCCAAAATCGTAGCTACAACAGGTGTCCTGATTTTTAACTCCGACCAGATGGTATCCCTACTGTCTGACATACTGAGGAACAAACCTGCAGTAAAGTGTAAAAAATGCGTCAATTTCCACTGCGATCTTATCTTGAAAAACATGGGGTAATTTGAAATGCTCGAAGAGCTATACGGAAAAAGAATTTTTGGTTCAGTTTTCAAAATCACTACTTTTAATTCTCACTATTTGATTACCTGACGCGCTTTTCTGAAGATATTTTCAACAAAAATCATTTTTTTCGTCCCTTTTCAGTCAGCGCGCAAAATTGTTTGCTTTGATTTCACGACCGACGAAAAGTGAACAATGACGCGGATTGCGTTAAGGTAATTGAAATATTCTAGTTATGACTGTCACAAAGTAAGTTGAAAGGTACTAAAAAAAATATATTACGTTATGACTTACGTTTCAACTTACCCCGTATTCAACTTGGCTCGGTGTACCTTAATCCATTTTATGCCAAGCGTTTGAAAAATCGAACAGCAATTAATTTTTCATCGCTTTAGAAAGCAACCATATGGCACGTTTTTGGCATCAAACAATAGCTTAGTCTATTGGCTACCAGTCACTATCAATTTCATTTAATTGTATAACTTTACTGGGTAATGAATTCGGTTTAAGCAATTATGTACGAAAGGTACATAACCTCATATAACGTAACAAAAAACAAAACCTCATAAAATTTATAAATATGTAAACTTTTCTACAGTATTACTTTGATAAAAAATCACTCATTGTGATGTAGGAAAAAAATTTAAGGGGTTGTATTTAGGACACGACCGCATATTTTCGACGTAGAACTACGCAATTATATTATGCAATCCACTTGTTTACCATTTCGAATATTATTTAAGGATGCATCGAAAATTTTGTAATAGATTATGTTCTCCGTTACAAATAAATTTGATGAACGTCCTTTTACATTTGATATGATACCTAGGACTACCAAAATATGTGAACGGAAAAATTGTCAAACGATCATTGTATTTTACATTTCCCTCTGAAATTATTGCACACCTCATGTTTACGTAGTTGTCGAACCGCGAAAGTTCATTCACCTCTAGTATCTGAAATGCCGATTTTCCCGGACTTCTCAATTTAAAAGTACGTTTTAGGGAAACATATTCCGGTCTGCACAACGACAAGTGAGTAAAAAAGTACTCAACACCAAAAATTACCCCTGACTTGCATGTATTTGCAAAGCGGATTCCCCCAGGCGCATTGATTTAGATGTCCGTGTTAGGGAAACGCAGCTCGGTGAGAAAAAAAATACCCCCGGCTTGCATGTATAATTGCAAAGCGGATTTCCACAGGTACATCGATTTTGAAGTCTGTGTTGAGGAAATTGTGAATCGGGCCAATCAACCCTTGGTAGTTTGGGCGTTTAGAAAACGCTTGACATTTTGCAGTCATTCGATTGTTCCTCTCATGAAAAATAACATTTTATTAATTGTGATAGACGCGTAGAAATATTTCCTATCAATTGATGCATCATTCCGATATTATTAACAAATGTTCGAGTCATAAGCATTCGAAATACGGATAGGGTTAGCACACACAAATCTGCAGAACAAATTTATGAAAGGATTGAGCCTCCTACAGAAACAAAAAGGTCGGTTTTGGCCAATGTTTTTGTTTGACGATTTTTCGATTCTTTGTCATTTTCCGGAAAACGCAAGAACGGGAAAAAAATAATTCTTGAAGATTGCGGTTTCTGTAACACCAATAATCAAAATTACACCAATGGCTTTTGTTAAAAAATAATATTTACAGCTTGGTTGTTGATGGGTTAATGAAAATAATGTTCGTGAAATAATAGAGAATCCATACTGTTGCTGGACGTTACGACTAAGTTTCCTACACTGTGCAGAAATTTCACAAACATTTCGCATTTTTGACGCAGAACTACGTCTTTCAGAAAGGGTGCCAAATCAGAAAACAGGTCACGTTTTTATGAAATAAAGTAAACGTTAATAACTATTTTCACTGTGAACGAATTCTCATGATTTGCATACCAATCGAATCGGAAACTCTCTGTTTGATATGCTATACATTACAATTCGCTAATCTCTAAACGGTTTAAATTCATGAAAACTGGAAGAACTTCTTTTTTTCCCATACATTTGTTCTGCCAATTTGTGTGCTAACCCTACCCGTATTTCGAATGCTTATGACTCGAACATTTCTTAACAGATCGGAAAGATGTTTGCATCAATTGATAGGAAATATTTCTACGCGTCTATCACAATTAATAAAATGTTATTTCTCATGAGATGAACAATTGAATAACTCTAAAATGTCAAGCGTTATCTAAACGCCCTAACTGCCAAGTTTTGATTGAACTAATTTACGGTTTCCCCAACACAGACTTGAAAATCGATGTACCTTTGAAAATCCGGTTTGCAAATATACATGCGAGTCGGGGGTGTTTTTGACGTAGAACTACGTCTATCGTTAAGGGTGCCAAATCAGTTAACAGGTCACGGTTTTCATGAAATAGAGTTAATGAAGTTAATAACTATTTTTGCCTTGAACGGATTTTGACGATTTACATACCAAACGAATCGTGAATTCCCTAAGATTTGTTATTAATGCTATATACTACAATTCCCTGATGTGTAAAAGGTTGAAATTGATGAAAACTGGAAGCATTTCCACTTTCCCGTACATTTGTTCTGCTCATTTGTAAGCTTCCCTACCCATGCTGTCTATAACGAGCAACTTATCGGCGATCAACGAAGGGGAACGATTACAAGCCTCCGTGAACAAAATAAAGAAGAAGAAGGATAACGAAGGGGAATATTTTCCTAGAGCATAAATATTGGATCTCGCTGATGCAAACTTTCAGTATCATTCTAGATACGAAGCAATGAATATCGCTTGTACTTCTTTGTTTTGCGTCATCACATGTCTTCGCTTCGGATTGAGCTGTGAACGCGACCAAATTACTTACTCGCTGCCATTCCATTAAGGTTCTGAGCTACACGATTGTGTGGGGAAACATCACACTAGGCTATCTTCGGCTCACCAAGAAAATAATTGTTCAGAAATTTTGTGTGTGATTTGGTTTCGCATGACTGTAGCAAAACAATCTACACCATGGATGATAGCTAAGCTTATCGAGACCGGAAATATTAATAGAAAGGGCATCTATTGAGAAGAGCGCAAAGTAGAGATAAGTGTGTGTGTGTGTGTGTGTTGTGTGTTGTATGTGTGTAAAACAATATCCAAAGTTATTATCAGGCGACAAAATAACAGCGTAATTCTACGTCAACAAAGTGGTCGTGTCTTGAACACAACCTCTATAATTTTTTTTTCCACTGAGCTGTGTTTCTCTAACACGGACTTCAAAATTAATGTGCCTGGGGGAATCCGCTTTGCAAATACATGCAAGTCGGGGGTATTTTTCGGTGTTGAGTACTTTTGTACTCGCTTGTCGTTGTACAGACCGGAATATGTTTTCCTAATACGTACTTTTAAACTGAGAAGCCTGGGAAAATCGTCATTTCAAATACTAGAGGTGAATGAACTTTCGTGGTTCGACCACTACGTAAATATGCGATGTGCAATAATTTCAGAGGGAAATGTAAAATACAATCGTTTGACAATTCCGTTCATATATGTTGGTAGGCTTAGGCATCATATCGAACATAAAAGGAAGTTCATCAAATTTATTTGTAGCAAAGAACATAATATATTACAAAAATTTCGATGCATTCTAAAATAATATTCGAAGTGGTAAATAAGTGGATTGCATAATGTAATTACTTAGTTCTACGTCGGAAATATGCGATGGTGTCCTAGATACAACCCCTTTACTATTTTTTTTCGAATATTGTAAATATTCATACATTCGCTAACCTGCTATAATTTTTTTAAGAAATGAAAACCATCATAAAACCATGAAAACCAGCCATCTGAATACCTTTTCACCCTCATGTGACACTATAGCTTTATCTAAATAGAATGTTTCGAAAGCTTACATACATTCAAAAGTAATGAATATAGACTCCATGGTGGTGGAAGAATTTCCGTCAGATATTGAGAATCCTGAAATGACAATCCGATTTAAAATATTGTTCTTCAATTAACAAGTCTCTATTCGGTAGAGTTTTGACTCTGCTTATTTCGGATGTCTTTCAACATTCTCAGCACTTCACAAGTGTTGCTAATGCCCCACAAACGATCGAGTTCCACACACCATGTTCAGTTGAAGAAAATTCAGCTACCCTGGAACTCCTACAGATTATGACGTTAACTGAATCTATTTGGCCAATCTGTTGGTCTATGTGTTGCCATGGTTGTCCCTACGTCCGGAACATGACTGAGGTACCGCCTGTAGTTGAGATTACCAAAGACAATTCGAAACATGTACGCCACCTTTGTGATAAATCATTGTCGACGAAGGGTTGATTGTGTTGAGGGAGAACCTTCTACTTCCACACTATCATCTCCTCCCCCTTGTTGGTAGATTACAGTTGAACTTATGCTTCACTTGCACCAATTGCCATAGGCGATCAGCGAAAACTTATCCACTACAAGATATTTATATTCCCCGCATTCAGGGCAGTTTCGAGATACCAGGTATGCAAGTTGATTTTTTTCCGTTTTCCGGTGAAGGGAACACATAATTTTCAGGGGAACTTAAAATATATTTATTTGAAGTAACCCTCGTTTGATTCTACACATTTCGCCCATCTCTCAGGTGATACTACACCCAAAGTTAATTTTTAGCACATGTTCTGACATCCCGATTTATTACATTAATTGAGCTGAAAGATAACATAAAATGTTCTACCGCCCATGTATATCATTTGTATAATATATATGCTAGAGCCAATATGAGGGAGCGAAACAGGAGACACATTTAAATGAAAGCATATGAAAGCCTTTCGTATAGTTTTCCAAATACACGGCCCAGACAGAGAAAGATATATTATCGTTCATGTTCTTCTTTATCGGCTTAGAAAACACCTTCCAACTTCATTTTATGATGAGGTGTAATATTATCACGCTCCTTTATAATAGCGCTGACAGATATATGGATAGCGTGGTCGTGTAAAGTAACTTTGCATTCCAGTCGGCCTTGGTTCGATCCCCATTGACGTCGTAAGGACTTTTTTTTTTGCACAATCCCAAATGAAAAGAGAAAAGAAAACTGAAAGAGATGTCTGCTCGCATACATACAAACCATTTTTAAGCTTTTAAAATAGCTCATTATTTGCGCATTTGACTCTCATGAACAGGAAATGGCATCTTTTCTGCCAAAGATGACATGTTTTCTGCCAACGCTAGTTTGGGTGTATGTACCGACTATGTACCCTGCAATAACCTCGATAATTAAAACTGAAACAAGTCTTACATCAAATTCCAACATAGCTATTCAATGAGTCTAGCTGATTGGGTAACATATGTGGCTTCACCAATTTTTTTTTTCGGACACGTCCGCTTCGAATATCACGCTAATACAGTCCGCTGACCCCGAACATCCAGCTGAGAACCTTGTATTAATTGGTTCTTTCCGGTGTCCTCATGCTCTGCGTGCAGTGATATGTGCGGATGTCGAACGAAATGACAGTTTAATTCATAATGTTTCCACATTGTATTTTATAATTCGTGCCTCCGCAATGAATACCTCAGTACAATCCGCACAAAGTTCGCTCAGACACGACGCTTCCGACGTGACTCCGGTTGGCTGGGAGTGTTGAGGGAACGACAGCCTGTTGTTTATTACGCAGAGCTCCTACATTGCATCAAATTTTCCGTAGATTCGCGATAAATCCCATTGCCACCAGCACAATATCCGCACCACCCAGTTACGCTCAAACACGACGCTTTCAACGTGACTTTGGCTGGTAGGTACCTATCGAGCACTGGTGTGTACGTAAATGGGAATTGGCCGGAGCTGGAAATGTGTCGAGACGCAAGACATGGGATAGGAAAACGGTTTACATAAGTGTGTTGTTCGGGTAGCGTTGTGAGTGAACTTCATAATAGCTGGTCCAGGAAGAAAACAAGGCAAGATGTATGAACAATCGATCGGGATTCGACGGTTAAGCGACACGTGAACAATGCTGGGTAATAGAAATTTTACCTTATGGATAGGAATAATTCGATGATTATTTGTATTTATAGATTACAAACTTTATTTAAGTTCCCTACCATTGCATTCCCTACCATCGATTTCCAACGATATTTTAGTTACGGAGGTAAATGAAGAACCAGGGAATACTTTTGATTTGATTGCGATGTGTTACCTCACCCGACGTATTCGTCATCCATTTCTCATTAAGACTATCAAGTATTTCGGTTGGAGCGTACGACTTGAATTAACAGTTAGGTTCACATGTGTCCTATGAAGGGTGCGGATTTTGACGTAGGACTACGCCTTTCATTTCTGCACCGGTGTGTAAGTTCAAAGTTTCGAAAACGAGATATTGACGCTGGAGTGCAGAGTTTTGAACAAACCCCTTTACCGGCTAAATGCAGTGGTATAATAATCATCACATTCGAAAGATAAAATGTCAGAGAGTTATACGATACGAACCGTTTCAATAGCTTAAAAATTGTTTTGAAAATAGGCTATTGTAATCATAACAATCTAGCTTGATGATGATTGCTTTTGTGGCTATCGGAATGTGTTCCCGAACACAGACGCAACATCAAGGCACCCGCAGAAACCGTCGTCGCGAATACATGCAGACTGATTTCTTTTACTCGCTTGCGCTTGAGCAAAGGAATTTTACAGATTTATATTTTACAGTTTTTTTCGCCAAATTTCAGATACAGAATCTGTTTATACAAAATTGCAGATTTTCTGCAAAGATATAAAAATTACAGTTTTTTTTTAAATTCAGTTTTAAATATTGAATTTATTACAGTGCATACATAGATACCTTGGTTTAAAAAAAATCAAAAATCATTCAGACAAATCTTGAGCGATTTAAAGAGCTTAAACTATTCTTTTCGTTCCAAGTTAAGTATGACCATAACCAATCAGCCAAAAAATTACTCATTTAAACGAACCTATGACTAAACCGATTATGCCGTTTCTAAAGTTTGTTCTACTGCTCATCAATAACGTCAATTGCACCTTTCAATAAGAATATAAATATAAATAACTTATGCTTGGAGAGCTACGTGCAACGATTTAGTGATGTTGACCTTGATGTGAAAAATTTTGAAGACTTTCTGAAAAATCCTGAAGATGTTTACGTTGGTATCGATGCAGAAGATGCTGAAAAGCATTGGATGCAGCTAGGAAACTGACCTTCAAATAGATTTGTCGTGTCTTTTATATTGAACTCGTGAAATAGATTTCAAGCGATTGGATTTTAGCGATCAGGTTGTCGAAACTGCGTCCTTCATAATTCCTCAAAATTTCGTCAAGTTACTAATTCTTAATGATTCCAATTTCCTCAGTTCGTTGAAGCAGGTAATAGATAAGACTTGGATAACGAATTCAGACTACTCAAGAGGAATGTTATATGGCAAAAATTGAGTGAGCGAATATTTTCGCTTTACAATGCCAACAAAACAAAGTCCGGAAATCGCTTGGCACCCACAATTATAGACTCTATTCTGAAAGCGAAAAACTATGTATTGGCCCAATGCGGAGCTACAAGGATGAAATCGACGAAACATTGGGAGGCAAAGTTCAACAAAACTTTGCTTCCACGTGGAGTGCTCATGAAAACTCTCGTGTATTATTCTCACGAGAACAAAATAGAATTATGTATCAAATTTAATCAGTTACTTTTGCAAAACCACGCCAACTCAACGGTTCTTTCCTGGACCACCAACAAGTTTGAAATAGTTGGAATTCATGTTAACAACAATTTCATACTCATGCTCATCCACTCACACACTACCAGGGAAAACTTTCAGCAATCTTTAGAAATAATTCTTCATTCAATCATTAAGAATTGATTCAGTTGCAATTTCAAACAATTGATTACAGAGCCAGCGATAGTCCTACGTCTACCTTGCGGTTGTATCACAGATATAACTCGCTTCTAGTTTTTTTTCAACAGAACACATATATTGATCCAAGTAAATTGAGCTGTTAGTGTTGAACACGTGAATTCTAATTGGCCAAAAAACTTCAACATAAACAAATATACGAGAAATTGCGTTCTTATCTTTGACGCTCCCCTCAGCTCCTAAACGAAGCTCAATGCAGTCGATGCGAAGTGAGCTTCCTACACGAGTATAGGGGAGCGTAAAAGATAATAATTGATTTTCAAGCGGTGTAGCCGTTTAGTATACATTATACACAAAAATATGTACAACACAACACTTTCATGCATGTAACACGCAACACATACACGCAATGAATTTAAAGACGGGTGGGTAATGTCGGGGACATAACCGGAGTGACGTAGGACTATACAAAGGGGACAGCTTTTGTTAAATATATATTTTAAATATATTGTTTTATTTTCTTCTCCTACGTGAATACCTACCTATCTACCTGAAAAATGAATTAGTTTACTGTTTACTCTTTATGAATATGTTGATGGTTCTGAGAAGAACCTTTGGTGTTGTGTTTTTGTTATCACTCGATATTCCTATTTTGTTCGGTTAAACCTTCCTGTTTAGCTATTGCGTTTGCCACTCGCCACAGCTTTCACAGTTGGAAAATTTCTTCCCATCCAGCTTGTGACATGTTGTTCAGAAAATTACATTTAATGCGACGTGCCGGAGAAACACTTTGCCACTCACTGAAACTAATTGTTGCCTTGATGAGCGCCGAACCGAAGCTGCTCTGTTCTTGATGCGGGTTTTCTGATTGTCGTGAGCAGCTTTGCAAGCCAACTCGAGCACTCCGACGGCCGAAACTCTATAATCGCTGTTAGGTATACTGGTGCTCCGGCACCAATCCGTTCGGCCTAGTTACCCTTGCGGAGCAATCAGTGAATGCGAACAACAGGGAACTGGAGACCTGCACGGTTCGAGTGAGACTTTGCCTTTCCCTTAACTTGTCCTCCTATGTTACGTCCACGATGCCGATGCCGTACAATCACACGGGTTTACGGTTTGAAAGAAAATAAGATATTTTTTTGGGTTCCGCGTATTTTATACTCTAGCGGTACACACTCACAGGATAGAGACAAATCGGCAGACTCAGCCAGAGGGGCGAGTCCAACGAGACGAAGGAATGAGCGTTAAAAGGGAGCGATGGCAAAAAAATACATCATACTGATTTTAACCTCCGACCGAGAAGGTCGATTTTTCTTTCAGCAGCTCGGAGTTTTGGCGGTTCTGGACAGCGGACTGGGACGTTCCCCCTGGCGATTTTGGAAGGAGATTTGGAGCAATAGTTTAAACGTGACAGCAGAAGGAGAGCGGGAAAAGGCAATAGCCTCTTCGATCGTGGAGAGCGGGCGCTCACCGTGGAGAGCGCGCGCTTTTTCGGCGTCACCGACGCCACGCCCCCTTTTTTCTTTCGGGCAGTGTTGCCAGTTTTTTTTGTAGTGCTAGTAGTGAATCTTAATTATTAAATAAAATCTAAAAAGAAAAAAAAACACGCGTACAAACAGTGAAGTGACTGAAGCAATTATTAGATTAAGTGTAATTTGAAATTTTCTGCACCTATTGGTGGCTTTTCAAAATGCTTTATCGGAACAAAGTGTAATTTTCTGGGAAAATACCCCTTAGTGAATATCCCCCATAAGGAATTTTAGTGATTTTATATCCGTACCTGCTGACTATAACCTAGGTATAGTCAAGCAGAAGCATGGCTTCAAGTAGCTCCGGGCCTCCGGGAGGCCGGGCTACAAATTTCTATAAGGGCAGGCCCACCGAAGCCACCGCTCCACTATGGGCGGACCCCTCGAACGGTAATCTCCAGATACTGCTTCTGAGAGCTACAGGAGACAAGGTGCTTCCAACAAACCCATTCACAGTCAGCAATACCATCAAGGCAGTTGTAAAACAAATTCAACAACGCCAAACCACAGCGAGATGATAAAAAGAAACTCCAGTACATCTTGACAACCAGGGATGAGGATACAGTCGGTAAGTTACTTTCGATTACCAAACTTATTGATAATACCCCTGTAGAAGTGATCTTCCACCCAACTTGAAACCAACGCAAATGCGTTGCGACTTGCCGCGAAGTTATCGACCTTCCTGAATCCGAACTGGTGAAAGAACTCACCGCTCAAGGTGTGATCGGCGTCAAACGCATCACCAGAAAGGACAACATTGTTGTGCCAACGGCCACTTTAATATTGACCATTCGCGGAACTGTCGTTCCCAATTTCATTTACTTTGGGTTCATTCGAGCCGGGACTAGAAATTTTTATCCCAATCCCATGCAATGCTACAAGTGCTACAAATTTGGGCATACGAACAAGCGATGCAAACGCGAAAATCCGCTTTGCAGAAACTGCGGCCAAGAACATCCGGAACAACAAACAGACGCAAACAAAGTATGCGATGCTTCAGCTTTTTGTGTCAACTGCCAAGGGAACCACTCCTCTTCTAGTAGGAATTGTCCCGTATGGCAAACCGAAAATAAAATCACCAGAATAAGAATCGACAATGGAATCTCATACAAAGAGGCAAAGGAACAGCTGCAACTTCAAAACAATGCTCCAACATTCGCAAGTGTTCTGCAAGACAGACTATCCAACTTGCAAAAGCCAGCACCCAGCTGCAACTGCGAATGTAACTGCGCCTCGGCCGCTTCGGCCACTTCTAGCCGCGAAAGCACCCCCCCAATTGACACTACATTCGATACAACCATGACAGATTCAACAACTGGTAGTTCATCAACTGAATCCGAAAGCGAATCAGTCATTTCTATGGATACGTCTGATGTTCCAAACAAAAACAAAAACAAAAGAAAAATGACTAAAGGATCATCCTCAGAGTCAGATCAAAAATCTGAAGATGAGACCCAAACAAACAAGGACAACAAAAGAACTAAGAATGAACAAAGACAGACACCAACAACAAATAACAATACAACCCCAACAGAAAACAACAACAACAACAACAACACACATCAAACAAAAAACAACAATAACAACAACAGCAACGCACATTCAACAAAAAACAACACAAACACAACAAACACTCCAAAGACTTCTACACCAAACAAAAACAACACCAATACCTCAAAGAAAGCTTCTCTTTCCAAGGGTAAAGGACCATCGAACTAATTCTCTTTGAATAGTTCAAACATACACACAATTAAGACTTAGGAATTAGAGTTAAAATCACCAACACATTCACTCCAACACAGAAATTCGGGATACAATGGAACATCAGAAGTATCCGACGAAACATTCTAGAATTGAAAATGCTTATTTCGAACTCTAATCCCACAGTCATAGCCCTTCAAGAAACTATGACACCAAACAATTTCAATAAACACTTCATCTCAAAATATATCACATATTTCAAAGAGGGTCCCAACCCCTCAAAAAACGGAGTTGCAATCGCAATCAAAGATGGCACTCCACATGATCTTCTTCCCATTACCACTGATCTTCAGGCAGTGGTAGTGCGCATTAAACACCCCTTTCCAATCACCGTCGTTAGCATCTACATCACTTATGATTCCGATCCGAACACTCTACGCGGCCAACTGGACCATCTGTTCGCCCAACTTCCCGCCCCAATCATGCTTATGGGTGATTTCAACGCCCACTCATACGCCTGGGGAGGTGCATACCTCGATCGAAAAGGATCCATCATTGAGGATTTCATATCCGACCATTCTCTTCTCCTTCTTAACAACGGTCAACACACCAGAATCCATTATTCTGGTACTACTTCAGCCATCGATCTCACTATAGTATCAGACAAACTATCTTCAAAACTTTCTTGGAACATCCACGATGATACTTGCGGAAGCGATCATTTTCCAATCTTCACTTCCTTCGGCCAAACTTCTCCAGAGTTTTCAACAACCTTTCTAACCCACAAAACGGAATGCGAAAGAATTCCCATCGATTTTCATACCGATGTGGAATTTGACTTCAACAAAAACCTCTCCCTCAAAGAGCTCGATTGGGTACTGAACAAAGTCAAACAAGGATCCACAGGACCTGATGACATCAGCTACCCTATGCTTAAGAATCTACCCCATCTCAGGAAAAAAGCACTTCTGAAGCTCCTCAACAAAGTCTGGGACAGTGGAACCCTCCCCAGTTGCTGGAAAGAGGGTTTAATGATCTGTATCCCGAAACCAGACATGAACAATCATCTTCTTGACAATTTCCGCCCCATCACTCTCCTAAGTTGTGTTGGGAAAGTCTTGGAAAAAATGATCAATCGACGCTTAACGACTTTTCTAGAGTCAAATAAGCTGATTGATCCCAGACAATTCGCCTTCCGTGCGGGAAAAGGTACAGAAGATTGCCTTGTAGCAATCGAAAAAATCCTAGACGACGCAACTGAAAAATTACACCACATTGATATTGTTTCCCTGGATTTATCCAAGGCCTTCGATCGGGCATGGAGGTACCCAGTGCTGAAAAGCCTTTTCGACTGGGGGATTCGTGGGAGATTAGGTCTCTTCGTTAAAAGTTTCCTAGAAAACCGATCTTTCAAAACCGTTATTAACAACCACCAATCTTCTCTAAAAATCCCAGAAAACGGCTTCCCACAAGGCTCAGCACTTTCACCAACCCTCTTCAACATTGCCATGCAATCTCTATTCGAGATTATCCCGGACCATATAAAGATCATAGTCTATGCAGATGACATCACTGTTATCTCTACGAGCTGCTTCGGCTTAATTCAGAGAAAGAGGCTTCAAAAAACCTTAGACTCCATCCAAAACTGGGCTCTAAAAACAGGTTTTAAAATTTCCCCGGAGAAATCCAAACACATACATATCGGAAAAGCTCTCAGAAGGAGAACCTATCTTCAGCTCAACAAAATCCCGATCCCTACAATGAGGACATTGAAAATACTAGGGGTTACTTTCGACAAGAAACTCAACTTCCTATCACATTCCCAAAAGACCAAAATAGCCACCAGAAAGAAATTGAACATCATCAAGGCTATCGCAGGCAACCTAGCCTCTGGCCATAGAAAGACGCTGCTAAATGTTGTAAATGTTTGGTTGGTCCCACAAATCCTTTACGGAATAGGCACCTTCAGCCGTGGAGGGGACAGGGTGTTAAACACCATTCAACCAATTTACAATAAAGCAATTCGGCTCGCAATTGGCGCTTTTCCCACCAGTCCTACTCTTGCTGTAATGGCAGAAAGTGGGCAACTTCCCTTCACCCACCTGGTAACAAAAGCCATCACTAATAAAGCCATCCGTCACTTGTCACTCCCCGAAAGCGACCACAATGTCCCATTAATACATAGAGCTAAAACATGGTTCAAAAATCTCACGAACAAAGATCTTCCCGATATATGTGAACGTTCGTCTGCGACGGGAAGAAATTGGAACGTCAAACCGCCGAACATTAACCTTGAACTTCTCAAGGCAGTTCGGGCGGGAGACCCTTCTCCAAAAGTCAAAGCCTGCTTCAATAACCTCGTTGCATCCAATTTTCAAATCAACCACCAGGTATACACAGATGGTTCAGTCAGTGCCGATGGAGTTGGATGTGGAATCTTTGAGAGTAGATACACTGGTAGCTTTTCTCTTCCACCGCAATGCTCCATCTTCAGTGCGGAAGCTTTCGCCCTTTTAATAGCTACCCAAGAATGCACCCATGAGTTTCTTCCTACCACAATATTCTCAGACTCAGCTAGCTGTCTCCACGATCTTCTAAGTGGAAACAGCAAACACCCATGGATTAAGCAAACAGAAGAGGCTGCTTCAAATAAAAACATCTCCTTCTGCTGGGTTCCTGGTCACTCAGGAATCCGCGGAAACACAGCCGCCGACATACTGGCCGGCAAGGGCAGCAAAATAGAACCCCCAGACATGCCCTGTCCTCCATCTGACATTGTCCGCTGGGTAAAACAGCAAGTCCGTGAAAGTTGGGACATAGGTTGGATAAACAGCCGTCCCACTCATCTTCATAAAATCAAAAATTCCACTCTCCCTTGGGAGGACCGTCTCAATAGTAGGGAAAGGCAAGTCCTTACCCGTCTTCGAATTGGGCACACTAACTTCACCCACTCACACTTGTTCTGCAGAGCCGAAAAACCCCAATGTGCTTGCAACGAAGCTCCGGTTTCCGTTAGCCATCTTTTACTTGAATGTCAACATACCAAAGATGCTCGAGTCCGACACAACATAGGTCAGAGTCTCCGAGATATCTCCGAGACGAGACCCAAGAAACCAATTTAATTGCGTTTCTGAAAGAAACCGAGTTCTTTGGTAAAATCTAAACCGAAGTACTAAATACCTTGGAAATTGCTTATTAAAGTTCGCCACTTCACAGTCATGTATGCGTGTTTATGTGTGTATACACATGTATGTACGGGTCGGAAGGAAGGTATTCATACATGTATATACACGCATTCAATAATAATAAATAACAAATAATATAATATATACTTTCATACCCACATCTATCTTCTATCCATTACATTATATTTTAATCAACTTCCTATTCCTACAGCCACACTCACCAAGGAGGATAAATTCATTAAATAAACCTCTCCATTTTTCAGCTATACTATATACCATTAAATTCAAAACCACTATATTTTTTTATCTATTCAAACTGTATTTCATTTCATTTCACCCCACCCCACACCCACTCCTCCCCTCTTTCCTTCCCATACCACTCCCACCCCCTCCCACTCCACTAATCCCACCCAAATCCTTTCCACTCCTTTCCTTCCTATCCTCCTGAGAAGGGCCTTTTTGTTTTTTGGCTTTGGAACACGCCTTTCGCTGGGTCACTTGTGCTTCGTTACTGCTTTGGTCCTCGGATCAGTAAATTTTTACTTTTCTTCACAGCATATATTAAATATCTTATGAAGCATAGGATCCCTTCCTTCTTCTTGTATGGCGTTAACGTTCCCTGTGGAACTTTTGCCGTCTCAACATATGCATTAACTAGCGTCATTCATTAATACTTAGTTGAGATTTCTTAAGCCAAATAACACGCCTTGAATGTATTCCGAGGGGCAAGCTCTAGAATACGCGTGACCACAGTGTAAGTCTGAGGAAATTTCTTTGACGAAAAATCCTCCGGCCAGAACGGGAATCGAACCCGCACACCCGGCATGATAATGTGAGACGCTAACCACTCGGCCACGGGTGCACCCTAGGATCCCTTCCTACCTTCTTCTTTAACCGAGAGTCGAGCGGACAGATCTGATGAGTGATTTTTTTTGGTTTCCCTTTCGCCAGTCCCCTCTGGCCTGGTTTTATTGTGGCTCTTCACTGGGCTAGAGGCGAATGAACTGCAAAGTTTAAAGCCTCTTAAAAACAAAGAAAGAAGAAGAAAAATACATTCATTACGATTTGTTCGCTCGTTGGATTCACATGCAGGCTAAAAAGGGTCCTTTTCAGGATCACAAAATTATCTTCAATCTAAAGAGTTTATTGTTTTGTTATCACTTGATATCCCCATCTTGTTCGGCTAAACCTTTCTGTTTAGCGATTGCATTTGCCACTCGCCACAGCTTTCACAGTTGGAAAATTTCTTCCCATCCAGTTTGTGACATATTTTACAGTAAATTACATTTAATGGCACGTCACATTACCACCACTCAATATCGGATTGGAGGTAATTTTAACCTGTAATTGAACATTTGCGATGACAGTCGTACAGTGTCGACTTTCAATGTGGGGTCATAATTTGGACCCCGAACTCTATGTTTACAAAAATGTCCAACTAAATATGTCGCATTACAGTTCCGTCCAATTGGCTAAATGTCGAGATAAGTGTAAATTACTGTACTTTCAATCTAGAAGCAATTTAGGAATTGGTGAAAATCATTAAGCTCAGAACAACTGCCAAATTCACATACTCATCATATCCTGGCAAACAAATTATGAAAAAATCAATTTGAGTTTTATTATTATTTTGGATATTGTTTTAGAAAGCATTGAACTGTATTTCCTAAACTCTTTTTTGGAAGGTTCAATGGTTCAATGAAAAGCGCCTTGTTTTATGGAATGGTTCCAATTTAGAAAACTTAGTAATCGTGGTTTTGAAAAAAACCATTTCGAACGCCCTGGATGCCGCCTTGTTCTGGATTTGCCACCAAAGTAGTTTGTATAAAGAACAAACTTTTTTCTTCTGCTACCTGATGCCGTTTTGCGATTGCGTTTGCCACTCGCTGCAACTGCCTGTTGTCTTGATGTCCACCGAACCGAATGTGTTCTGTTCCGAATGCGGGTTTTCTTATCGTCGCGAGCAGCGTTACCAGCCAACTCGATCACTTCGGCGGCCGAAACTATATAACGCCGGCTAGGTGGACTGGTGCACTAGTACTAACGCGCTCGGCCTAGCTACCCTTGCGGGGAACTCCAGATCAACACGGTTCGAGCGGGATTTTGCCTTTCCCTTCACTTTTCCTCCTTTACCATGTCCAGACATGGCTGCTTGTGTTGGTTTGTTGATGTGTTGTGATGCGAACCGATGTGGTGTACGGTTTGAATGAGAATGATCGTTACGGAAGGAAGGAAGGTCTTGTATTATAGAGACTTTAAACTTTTGCAGTTCATTCGTCTCTAGCCTTAAGAAAGGCCCTTTGAAAACTCTACTCTATTCTACTCCAGCGCTACCACCTCCACCCTCTTGCCTTGAGAAAGGCACTCGATCCCTCGCCGTCCAGCCCGGGGCTGTGGCAACCCTATCCCAACCAATGCAAATTGAGCGTAGGCAGCATAAAGCAGGGCTCGCGCTAAGGGGGCTCACATATTGTTTACTGTTTGGAGTCTTATATGTTAATATTTGATTACGTTGGATAGTTTCCTTTAACTAGCGATGTTTGATACCTATCCGGAAGCTTTCTTGGCGATTTGCAATTAAAATCACTGCTACAGGATCGCGTGGAGCACTTCATTTTTAATTTCAGGTTATGATTTCTATGCTCATGAGTGTCTATGCTGGCTACAGAAAGACGGCCATCTTAGCAATCCCTTGGTCCAGCCCGTCAAACAACGATGTTGTCCAGTCGGTGTCCACACAAAGAATGTGATCGTTACGGCAGCGGAGCGGGGATTTTTAAGCTGAATGGCTGGCTCGAGAATTACGCATGTGTGAGACTGCGACCGATGTTTCGTTCATTTTTTTCTTTTTCCTTTCCAATCGTGCTTCATTCTATTTCGCTGCTGCTCTGGTTGCCCGTTTTGGTCGGTACGATTTGAGGAGCACAAAATGGGCACATAGTGCATTTTGACAATGCTTGATATTTCACAATTATTCAATTATTTATCTCATGAAAAATTAAATGTTATTCGTTATGATAGATGCGTAGATATATTTCCTATCAATTGATGTAAAAACCTTTGCGATCTATTGAGAAATGCTCGAGTTATAAGCGTTCCAAATCTTGCATTTTTTCCTACTTGTTCAGTGCCTAGATTTCCATTTCACCCCCTATATCTTCCGGTTAGACGTAGTCCTACGTCAAAACATTTCACATGGATGCGGTGGGCAATCAAAGATAAACCCAACGACTGACGTCACTATTCGAGAAATGGTTACGGCAGCTCATGCTATGTCGCTCGAAACTCTACCATCTTCAATATCTTTTTTCCAGTGCATTGGGTGTACCCCATAGAATGTCGGGGTTTCATCATTATTATTATTATTTTTCGATTATTTATAACATTAAAACTCAGCACATCTATATTTTAAAATGAAGTGTTCAAAATATGAGTCTAAGTGGCATTGCATTCCATGATTACTGTCATCATGATTTTTGAGATGAAAAAGAGTGCCATGCTTTATGGTTTTTTTTTCAATTTTTAATCGAATAACCCTATATGTATCAAAGCCGAAGGTTTTGTCCTACCATTCTACGCACCGCCACCAGCGTGCATACGCTTGATGTGTTGATCCAACCGATTCTTCCTTCCATAGCTTGCCCCACATTGGTCACACTTAAACGGTTCAATGCCCTCGTGGACTTTCTGTCGGTGAAATTTTCTCGCGCTGAAATTATTGAACCACTCATCACACAAATCGCATTTGTACGGTGTTGGGTTGCTGTGGTGACGCTGATGATTCCGCAATGCCTGCTTCCGCTTGAAACGCGCCGGGCACTGATCGCAGGGAAACGGCTGCTCTTCCGTATGCGTCACCATATGGATTGGAACCTCGAACTTCTTGAGAAATGTTTTGGCGCAAATTGGACAGGAATGTGTTTTCTCCGAATTGTGTAGCTTCAGATGATTGCGGAGCGAACCGACCTGGGTAAATCGTTTGCCGCACTCTTCACATGCATAGTTGCGTTCGGTAGTTATGCAAATTTCTTCGTGTTTCTTCAGTGTGCTTCTTGCAAGGAAAGCATTTCCACATGAGGTACAAACGTACTCGCGCTTCTTGTATGGTCGTGCTTTATGTTGAGCGAGATGTTTCTCCGTTAGAAATCGCTGGAAGCAAATTTCGCATTCATACGGTCGTATCACGTTATCTGCAATGCGATATTTCTTATGCTGATCGGTTCTATGAGCTTCGAAAGCCTGCTGACTTTCGAAAATCTCCGACGGACAGCTACAGCAAACGAATCTCGAACTAGCCTCAGTTTCTGCTTCCAAGTGTGGTATTAATTTTTGTTTCCGAGGTCTCCTGCTGATAAGTTGTTTCCGTTTCGCAGGTTTAATATCTTCTTCCGACTCCGAAGCTGTTCCTGAATTCTCATCCACGTCCGAGTACCCTGGATCACCCAGAGAAGCCAACACTTCATACTCTTCTTTCACAGCGTCAGTTTCTTCAACGACCCATTCTTCCGTTAAGACATTCGACTCGGGGTAATCTCCATTATTCGACGAATAAGTTCCCTTATTGTCCAAGTCTGCAAGTTGCAGTTCAGCATTTGAATCTACCTGCAGTTCTACATTGCAGCTATCATCGTGTGGGACGTTTTTGGAGAGCACATCTTCGGACTCAACCGAGGTGTTATGCTCCGCTTGGAGTTTCTCTCGCAAATAGGCATCCGCTTCCAAACATTGTTGTCGTAGTTTAAAGAATTTGAGAAATTCCTCCGTACAGAAACCGCAAATAAGTTGGGTGAGGCCGTCTTGTCGCTTGATCTGGAATGAGCGGCATCTTGTGAGATAATTCTAAATTAACTTAATGATTACTAGATAATAGCTACATTCTAGTCTTTTTGGAAATGCTAAAATGTTGATACAAAACGTTAATTATATTACTATTGTGAGGATACAGAAACATTGCATGAATGTGAACACATTCATTTACCCAACGGCCACAAACTCCTGATCTACGTTTTTTTACTGCGCACACCCACCTGAATTCCAGTGCAGACCATTATCGCCTTTGCGATGGTCCGTTTATCTCGAACGGAGAATAGGGAATAATATTCATAATAATCTTGACTTAAGCACACACGACACACGCTCATGCTCGGGCATAGATTTGAATGAATCGATTTTGATTTAGCGTACCGCAAAGAAAATAAATATCGAAGCCTTGCAACACAGCTGCAAATACAAATTCTTACCAATGTAAACAAGTTGGATTTTGACATCCTCTGAGGTCAAGATATACGAAACAAGGTAGTGAGCACTCCCCGAATCCGACCGTAAACAACTGGTTGAGTGTAAACCAAGCCCCGGGCAAGGGGATATGATCCGCGAGTCAAGATGTGCTACAAATTTAGCTGTCATTGCCAAACCTATCAAATTACTCGGCGAACTCAAGGCAAATCTATGGAACAAGGTGCGCCCATTCGTTAACTAAAAAAAGAATTGTTTTTTGAAAAAAAAAATTATGTGAAATGTAATGATCATGATGATCACAAGGGTCTGAATGATAATATAAAACGTAGAACCCTAGGTTGATCACTTGAAATGTAGTATTATATTATAATGTAAACCAACTTAAGAACATCTGGCTTAAAACGCACGTAAACGTAAACTTCATATTTAACTCGAAACAATCGTTAAATTTGTGAAAATTTAAAGAAGGTAGTTTTGAAATCTTATAAATAGTATGTAGATTTTTAAGTTATTCGATTACTTAAAACACGTAGTCCTGACGCTTACTTAGCCATTTGGTTGTATATTTCCAAATATTTTACAACACAATAATCACAAAAACTCACCATTATAATATAAAATCAGCATCAAACACAATTTCAGTTTCATATTATTTCACAATTTTCGAGGAAACGTATTACTCTATTACATAGAATACATATTGAATACAGAAAAGTAAATTTTCATTCATTATTTTTTGTTCTAGAAGTGTGTTAATTTCGTCCTTAATTTCGTTTTCCAAATGGCGCAAATCATTATGGTGCCTTCAACGCAAAGACAATAAATGAAACGCTTGCAGCGTAAAACGTAATGAATATAATGAATATAGCAATGAGTATTTCATAAAGTATCAGTATATTCCACAAATTGTGCTCAATCGTCTTAATTTACTTTTGTGTATTTTTTAAATGGCTGCAGAAAACCACTTCACGTTTTGACCCACCTGGTAGTATGTTAAGTGCCTTGTTTTACACCAGCTTGAGAGTTTGGCAGTTCTCGCGAGTGACAGTGGTCGCAAATTGCATTTGCGACCCGGACATGTCAAATCCTATGTGCTAGTATACGGATGCCCTCAGGCTGGTGTAAACACATAACGTCTTACTATCGAGCTGCATTTGTTCAAACATATCAAACCGAAATCATTTCTCGCGCAACTTTTGAAAAGGTAACAAATGTAAACAGATAGAGTTAAAGGATACACTCTATTAGTTTTCAATCATTGAATGCATTACAAAAACAATCGTTCATGTATCTATCTTCTTCATCTTTTTATCGCTGATACAAAAAATGTCCAATGTACATATTCGGGTTTTGAGCACTCGGCTGTTACTTCGAACGCCACTTTACTCCGACGTTCGAAAAGTCCGAAGTAACAAAGCAATCAAAACAAAACGAAGTCGTTTTGAGTTTTTGTTTCTTTCAGGTGTTGTTATCGATTTCAGTGCTATTCAACGAGTGATAACAATGATAATCTGTCTTTAGAACGATATGCTGATATTTGGATTGTTTTTTTTTTTTTTTTATCTTCGCTTATTTTTCGTCGGCCTATTTCCGCCACTTTAGTGCCAATCACCGACATCAGGGAGGCGACTCCACCTGTTCCTACCTATCAGACTCAACAACTCATGAGCCGGGCCAACTTCTTTTACTTCCGCTCCGAAGGAAGACGTAACCAGAGATTTTTCGCCTCAGAAAATCCCAACGACGCCAGCTGGGATTGAACATTTGGATTGTTGTTTAATAGTTAGTTTCAAACTCTTATCGTGCAACACGATATGTCCAATGTGCAAACGCGGGCATTCGAAACGTCCATGTAACATTTTTCGCTCCGAAGCTTCAACTTTAAGCTTAAATCACGAAACAACAGTTACGATAGGTTTTTCAGAGCTATTATTGACTGCTAATGGTGAAAGTAGTGATAAAGATCGATACCTTTTAAGATAATTCGCAGAATAATTGTCGGCTCTTCAACTTTGTTTTTCTCGAGTTGACGAAAATGTTACATTGAACCTTTTCAAAAGTTACACGAGATTTCCTTAGGTAGAATGTCGAACTAGGTTATTTACCATGATCTGATACGGTTCTTTTATTCTTATCTATCTAAATGAAAAATAGGTTTGAAATAGAAAGTTTCGAATAAATATGCGAACAACACACACTGAAATCAATAATATTTGTGTGCTGTAAGCTTCTTCTTCTTCTTGAATGGCGTTAACGTTCCCTGTGGAACTTTTGCCGTCTCAACGTATGCATTAACTAGCGTCATTTATTAATTTGAGATTTGAGATTTTCTAAGCCAAATAACACGCCTTGAATGTATTCCGAGGGGCAAGCTCTAAAATACGCGTGATCACAGTGCAAGTCGAAGGAAATTTCTTTGACGAAAAAATCCCCCGGCCAGAACGGGAATCGAACCCGAACACCCGGCATGATAATGTGCGACGCTAACCACTCGGCCACGGGTGCACCAAGCTGTAAGCAGATTTGTTATTTGTAATTTTGTTCACAGAACGAAAACCTGCCAGTTCTAAACAAAACCCAGGAACCATGAGTTTTCGACAATTCATGTCATTTGAATTTTTCGCGGGATGTTTATGATATGTTTGAAGATTCATAAAAAATATTTGATACTTCAAATATCGTTAATTTAGTCGCTGATAGTTGTGCGCATAAGTGCTTTTCAAAAGCTGGATGAACATTCATCTCGAGAACTCTACGGCCGATTTGGCTAAATTTTGGTTGAAATATGTAAAAATGTATCCTCCAACAAGTAACGTAGCGGTTTTTCTAAATTTAAGAAAATGTCAAAATGGCGGTCATACGATTTAATTTTTTTCAATTTTTGTGCTAAAAAACGTCACTTAAAAGTCTCATATAAAATTCAAAAACCGCTTCGCAACGTGATAGAAAATACATTCCTATATGCTAAAAACAAATTTCAAAAATCGACAAATCGGACACATACATTCTGAGATAAATGTGCCGACAGGTGAATACAGGTATATGCTGAACAGAATCAAAATCTTCTGAAGGATTCGATGGTTGACACCATTGACACAATAGTACAATAGCGAGAATTCAACCATACAGCGAGGATTGTCATAGTTTCCGTAGATGTTATGTGTCACTATGTAATTTTGAGTTTACTTCATGAACGACTAGCCCATTCAGCAGGGTCGTTACCCCAACGCTCACTGTCAACTACTTGACGTCAGTTGGGAACTGATGGGAATTCTCTCTTGTGTTCTACACACGTCCACAATGGTTAGAGGCCTCAACCACGTTCTAACTTCACCTCAAAGGCTGAGATGGCCCCTCTTTCCACCAAACTATATGGGGCGAGGCTTGGTAAACTCTTTCGAGTTCGATTACGGTATACGGTATAAGAAGAAGATTTTATAGAAGAAGAACCATTCCAAAAAGAATATATGTTTTATTATATGTGTTTGGTATGTGTATTTACTCATTATTTCCCTAATTCCTCTTTTCTATTTTGTCCTACTAGTGACGTCACATTTTTCGTGTAATACTTGCGCAAATTTGAGCAATGTGGTGACACATGCTGATGGTTAAGAACCCTGCTTATAAAGCATTGTGGGTGAACACACGAAAGCTAGGAGAAACAATAGATCAAACCAGCTTAACTTTTCGTAGCCAATGAGCAGGGGTCTGACATGCTGATGAGTTTTTATTTGTTTACAGTATGGCGTGTGGTCTCTGTAATGTATCTATAGTGTTTATTTGGAATATATTTATTTAATTATGAAACCGAACGGTTACAACTACAACAAGTACGGTGGTAGTGCAACACCCGTGACGATATCCTGACTGGTGTTCCGCCAGAAGGCGTGAGTGAGAAAATTTTCAGTAAAAATGTCGGAAAAAACGGGTATTTGAATAGTAAACTACAAAAGTAGGCTTATAGGAACAGCAAACGACGCCATATTTTTTCCAGCTCTCTTGACATTTCTCTTCAGTAAGATTTGTCGTTTCATAATGGAAAGATATACGATCCAACAACGAGTCAAGATTATGAAAATTTACTACCGAAATTCGGAGTCAATGACCTCAACTTTAAGAGCGCTACGTCCAATTTATGGTCGTCATAATCGTCCGCATGCACAGTACAAAATGTTCCCGTGCCAATGAGACAAAAAAGTACCCGTAGTGTCGTCGATGTGGCGAATTGTGCGAAAAGATCTTGGCCTACATCCTTACAAGACCACCAGAAGCGTCGTATGTTTGTGAATTGGGCTAAGCAACGACTTGAAAATGATCCGGATTTTCATCGAAAAATCATCTTCAGCGATGAGGCTCATTTCTAGGTGAATGGCTTCATCAATAAGCAAAATATGCGTTATTGGTCAGGCAGCAATCCACACGTACTCCATGGATCACCACTGCATCCCGAAAAAAATACAGTTTGGTGCGGTTTATAGTCCGGCTGCGTCATTGAGCCGTTACTGTGAATGGGAATCTCTACCGCTCAATGATAACCGAATATTGTTGGCCCGAATCGGGTGATATGGACTTGGCAATATGTGGTTTCAACAGGACGGCGCCTCAAGCCACACTGCGAATTTAACAATCGATTTATTGAAAACCAAGTTAGACTATGTGAAATTGCAACAGTATCGACCGATTTATGGTTGAAAACCGTCAAAAATTAGGTTCAGCGTCTGGACTTCTGCAAGCGTGCCCATACATACATAATGGCATCAAATATACTTTCCCATGAATAAGTAATTTTTGTTTTATTTAAAAAAAAAACTTTTGTAGCGCTCTTATTGAAAAACCCAATATATAGACAAATGGTTTAATAAGGGCGATTACACATTATCCGGTTTCAGCCGGACCGGTTTCAAAAAACGCCGCTGGGTTTGGACGGATAACCGGTTAACAATGTGAAAAAGACCTCGCGCTACACAAAACCGTGCATCTCTCACATACACATACGTGCATTTATTTATATAGTGGATTGACAGGTAAACATTGCTACAAATACTCCTGCTACATGCAGCCGTTTGTATACGGAAAACCTTGAAACCACAGCTGCTGCACCAATTACGAGTCTTCTCAAATTTGCGTTCCTTTGGAGAGTATATACGGCCGTGTTAAAAAAAAAAAAAAAAGGAACACGGCAGATCTTGCGAAAATTACGCGCATCCTGCATCAGGACGGTATTATTACCGATAGGTGCGATCCAGCGGTCGAAAGTGTGAATCTTCTCGCCCCATTTCAAAATACAATTCAATGACAAATAAATTTAAAAGTCCAGTTGCTGTGTATTTATCCATATCCATATATATAAATTGTTTTATTTCCAAACTTACACAAACAGTATTATTCAATCCATACACTCTGTTGCCACATATTTCCAATAGAATTTGAATGAACCAATAAAAAACATTTCGTAAGCTAAGGGCACTACTCAATTATTTATTCACTTCCTGTGATTTTCTTAGAATTAGCCTACGAGATAATCCATCTATTCTAGAGTGTCTTTTTATTCCACCATTGCAGTATGAATCTTTACGATTAGAACAACATAATTTTCCTTCAGAAACTATTTCATCACTGCTTCCGCAGATTCCTCGAGCGCGTACTCCCGGGGCAGGGACGGCTTCTCGAGCGTATTTCGCATCAACACATAGTTATCAATACGCGGATCCTAGGCGAAAAATGACCGAATCAGATATGCCAGCTGGATGATTTCGCTCTGACAGAGCGGATGCTTCTGCATCGGGCAGGAGAACATCTTGATCACCGGTCACATGACAGACAGTTTGGTCTTGAGCTTCTCGAGCCGAGCCTTGTCATCGATCGCTTTCCGGGTCAGGTCAAACTGTGTGGAATGCCCAATAAGAATATTACTAGAGAGCTATTTTTGGTGTGTTCAAATTAACAAAAACTGACCTTCACATTCAGCTCGATAAAATCGCTCACCATTGCTTTGCTTTGAGCAGAAACCTGCATCACTAAACTTTTTCCACAGTAGCGAAATAAAGGAGTAAATGTAAATCCATCCATATCACTTGCAAATTCTGAATTTCAAAAACAACAAACAAACGTCAATAGCACACACATACTAATACATGGGACGAAAAACTGCCTGAATTGTACTAATACTAACAGACATGACAAACAACTGTCAATCCGCGTTGATGGCATGGAACTTCTTGCTCTGCTTTTGGGAAATGATAGTGATAATAGATTTTCAGGTGCAATAAACACATGTTTGAAAATAAAAGTTATGAATGAAAATTAACTTCTTCTTATAAAATATGTTATTTTCGTAATGGAGTAACACGTTCTTTTGCAAGTGGAGAAAACCCCCTGATCAATAATTATATTTGATGATGATTTTGTATTACAATTATGAGTTTCAGTGAAAATATGAAGAAAATTATACAAAAATGATTAAATGATAATCAGTTCACGGGTTCTAAGCTAAGTGGTGCGGACTCAATCCACTTCATTTTCAAGCAAATTCATGCATGTTTTCAAGCGATTTCTTGCAATAAATTCTTAGACCACCAGAGATGCCAGATTTACAAATATGTTTGTAAATTTACAGACATGTCTGTAAAACACTTTTTGTTTTTGTTGTAGACTTTTTGGATATAACAATATTTCACAGGTTTTTGAAAAATAAAAGGGCTCTATTCATCACATCAAAAATATTCGACTCACCATATGACATTTTCCACAGTTTTAATACAGAAAAGTTATTATATTTAGTTTATATCAATACACATGACGTTAGACCAGCTATTCTCAACCTGCGGCCCGGCAGTCTTTCTGGTTGGCCCATCTGGTGTGTATGAAGTTTGGAACCCGTACTTTTGCCCTGACATCATTGCAGACGAAAGAGAGGATACGGTTATTCACAATTAATGAAAAATTGCATTCTCTGCAGGTAACGAAAAATCTTGAACGAAAATTGTCTCTGATAATAATTTTTTGTTCTAGATAAGATTGTTTTGCTGAAATGCAAGGAGATTTATTGAAAAATAGTAAGGCTAGGGTCAGGACTATGTCTTCTTAGTATTAAAACAAAATCGAATAGAAATTTTCATTCTATTCTCAACAATTTACATTCGCTTTCGGGCCTGCTTATGACGAAAAATGGGTTACTGTTCGATATTGTTACCACAGACATAGTTCATGGCTAAGTGGGGATCTAAAACTTGTATAGCCTTGCATGGCGGATGGAAAATATACACTGTATTTTCTTATAAGTTTCATCAACGACAAGACCGCAAACCTTGGTGGATGTCCAATATATCAACGAAGAAATACCGATTTTTATAAAAATTAACAACGCGTATGTATGTGTATGTATGTATGTGTAGATCGTTGAAACATTTAAACACACTTACAACACATAAGTTATTAAGTGGTCCGAAAAATCAATTTTTTCCACTTTTTCCCAAAAATGACAAATGAAAATTAAAAACTTTTGAATCACTGAATCGATTTAGATGATCGACATATAAAATTGAAACTAATGACTTAGCCTTTTATTAAAAAATATTTAACTTGCGAAAAAAATAATTATATTTTAGTAATTATTGATCGTAGTCGTTTTTTATTTTTTTTTTGTGACTTTGGACTAGAGGGCGCTATATTTTTATATTTTTCCTTGAAAACTGAGGATTTTTTACATAACATATCTCGATATCAGAGATGCTATTTTTTTGTTTTTTTAGATATGATGTTTCAAAGTAATCCGGTGAATCGAAAAATCATTTTTTTCCCCTTTGTCCAAAAATAACTTTCTGCAAAAAATCATAACATTTGAACTACTGAACCGGTTTTGATGATCGATGTATTAAATGGAAGCCAATAAGCAAAATTTGAAAAAATATCACACTTGCGGGACGGATATTAGCAGCATAGTTCTAGTTTAGTCACATATGAATATTGATCGAAGACTTAAAACATGTTAAATTTACAAATTTATAACTTAAAAACGATAATTATAACATCTCCGATATCGAGATATGTTAGGTAAATAATCCTCAGCTTTCCATAAAAAATATAAAAAAAATATAGCGCTCCTATCTTTAAACGAGAAAACTATGAAAAAATAACTCAATCAATAATTACAAAAACAAGAATTAAATTTTTTCGCAAAAGTAACATTTTTCCAAAGAAAAATAGCTCGTAAGCTTCAATTTGATCATGTCGGTCCAATAGTTCAAGAGTTATGTTTTTGTAGTGGGAAAAATGGGTAAAATTTGTTTTTCAAACCATCGATTAGTTTTGAAAAATCATATTTCAAAAACGAAAAAAATAGCATCTCTGATATCGAGATATTTTATGTAAAAAATTCTCACGTTTCAAGAAAAAATATAAAAAAATATAGCGCCCCCTAGTCCAAAGCCATGAAAACATTAAAAAACGAGTACAATCAATAATTACGAAAATAGGATCCATGTTATCTGCAAGTTCAATATTTCTCAATTAAAGCTCATTGGCTTCAATTTGATATGTCGATCATCTAAATCGGTTAAGTGGATCGAAAGTTATAAATTTTTGAAAAAAGTCATTTTGGGAAAAAGTGGAAAAAAATGATTTTTTGGATCACCCTAAAATGGAAATGGGCACCCCAATGAAAAAATAAAAAAATACGAGTCTAATGTTTTGCGATAAAGTACAACATTACCACTTTTGACGAAGATCTGAGAACCACTATATTGGTTTGGCATGGAATGGCTGTATATATATATACAAAATACAATCTTACGTGCATCACGATGTACAAAGTATTAATGAATATGTGAAAATTAACGTTAAAAGACATTTCTATAGATCTGCACACTTTTACAGACTTTTCCACATTTTTAACAGACATTCACATGTTTTTACAGACTTTTTTTAAAAATCATCTGGCATCTCTTCCTTCCACTTTTTATGGAATATTTTGAAATCGCAGGAGTAAACATTTACGTGACTCTGACTTCGTTTGTTTTTATTTCGTTCGGAAAAACGTTATGTCAAAGAGAGGGGACATTAAAAAGGCGTAGCTCAGTGAAAGGCTGAGATGCTCTTTCAGAGATGCAATGGTTAATTAAACAATTTACGGAAAAATGTAGTTCGTTCATTTTATTGTTTGAATTATTTTTGCCCCTGACAACAATACCTCTTTTATAGTGTTGATTATCATAAGAAAAATAACACTCCTGATCGTTGGATCTCTTTTGACATTTCAATTGGATCTTTTTTGACAGCCGTTTTGATTCAGTCCGCACTACCTAGGTTCTAAGTAATCAAATAACATGAAGTAAAAATTTTCATTCAAAATTTAAACAACTTGAAACTTAAAAGGTCTGATAATCTTATAGAGAATGATTTGCTTTCCCAAACTGATGTCTCCACCAGACGTCGGCACAATACTATTGTCATCGCGTGTAATGCTTGTCCGGTCACCGGACATTGCAGTCGCAGTAGACGGCTGCATCACGGCGCCGTAAAGAGGTTGGTACGGTCGAAATTTGCCATTTGGGTTTCAGACCGGTCCGGCAAAAACCGGATAAAGTGCGATTCACATACAACATTCACGTCACGTTCACGTCCCGTCACGTCACGATACGTCAATGATTCTACCATGAAATTCTCATGAAAACATTCACATACACCAGCAACGTAACGACCCGTCAGCATACGTTCAACGAAAACGACCGGCAGGGTTTGTAGAAAAGAATAATTGACGGAGACGGACGGCTCGTTTGGTTTTTGTCTGGGCTTTGTGTCTCGGCTTTTGTTTTGATTTGGTTATACAGTAATTTACATCTACATCGACACTAAGCTAATTGAACAGATCTGTGATGCAACACGTTTAATTAGACATTTTTACCTCTAGTTGGACATTTTTGTAAACATTGAGTTCGGGGCCCAAATTATGGCCCCACATTGAAAGTCGCCCCCAGTCGCAAATGTCCAATTACTGGTCAAAACCGACTCCAATGCGACACTGAGTGGTGCCTCAACATATCGCTTTATAAGTAACTTACTGTATTTTTTATGCTAACATATCTCTTAGCTCCAAATTTCTGAGTGAAAATCATTTGAAAAAAGCGAGTGAATGTCTCCGAGACTAGCTTTGCGCAGTGACGATATCCATTGAGGTTTATCCGAGGTGTGATTATTGCTAGTTGAACACTAAAAACCCGAGGCAAGTCTCTCTGTTGTTTACTAAGAACAAAAATAAACAAGTGACACTGATAATCGATCGACCGATCGATCGAACGATCGAATAACAATAGTTAGAAATTTATGAAAATAACATCTCTAAAAAATTCACATACGCTACCATACTGAAATGTCTTCACATATTTCATAATGTCTTTAAAATGTCTTCACAAAATCAAATGTCTTTAAGGCCCATTTATACGTTGCTAGTAGCTGACCTGACAGTGAGCAGCTACTGGGCCGGTAAACTCGCTTGACAATTGGTTGACTTGCCTTGTCCGTTCACACAGTGTGAGCTGCTGATGAGAAACTAGGTACTACATCATTGGCTTACCAGGGATGCCAGATGATTTTTCAAATATCCATCCAATAGTTAGAAACAGCTATCAGATCCGAATTTGACAGATGATTGATCCGAAATCGACTTCTCTATTGGCAGTTTTTATCTCAGGTTTTCAGTTACATTTATCATTACACAATTTTATCACGAAATACATGCTGATCGTGTATAAAAATAATTTGTGCTGAATTTCTTCGAACTGAAGGTACTATCCGAAAAAGCAGAAAGGCAAGAGGATTTGGACCATGAATTGGATGCAAAGAAAAGGAGCAACAAATACAATATTGAAGGAACTCTATGATGATGATCCTCTAGAGTACAGAGCAGTGTTGAGAAAAACACCTGAATAAGTGGAATAAGTGGAAACACTGTTGGATTTCATTGGTCCAAAAATACAACGCCAAGATACACTCATGAGGGATGCTATACCAGCAAGAGTGAAATTAAAAAACGACATTGATGTGCCTTTCTTCTGGAATATCGTTCAGATTGTTGGAGATATTTTTTTAGAATCTCGAGAGCATCCATAGCTAAGATAATTCCGAAAGTATGTGATGCTATAAATCGCAGTCTAAAAGATTTTTTTTGAATTTTATTTATTTCGTCTTGCCAGCACCAATTGTGAAATGAAAATGATAGTAGATTTACAGGTGGAACAATACTTTTTTTGCAAGTTGTGAGTGAATTTTGAATGAAAATTGTGTCCGATAATGATTCTATATTGGAGATTCTAAAGAAAACTATTTAAAAAAGAAAGCATGTAAAACAAAATAACAACGATTTCGTTTAGAAACTATGAGGTTTTTATTTGTTTTTCCAATAATTTTCAAGTCTAAAAATATCTTCGCATATTTTGAAATATCTTAAAAATCGAGACATGTCTTTACATTTGGCATCCCTGATTCGAACGCTAAATTTTGTTTTTGACGTTGTGAGGGATGCGAGTGCGAGTAAAATCAAAAAACTTTGAAGTAGCTCGCACGCCGGATCTCGCATGACACTAACTGGCATGATGTGTTCACACGGTGTGAGTAGTTGCACTGCAGTAACTGACTAGACCGTCTCGTATGCTTACTCGCACCGTCTGAACCCGGCTTTAAGGCCCATTTATACGTTGCTAGTAGCTGACTTGACAATGAGCAGCTACTGACCCGGTGGACTCGCTTGACAATTGGTTGACTCGCCTTGTCCGTTCACACAGTGTGAGCTGCTGGCGAGAAACTAGATACTACGGCACGGGTTTACCAGGGATGCCAGGCGACTTTTCAAATGTCCATCAAATAGTCAGAAACAGCAATCAGGTCCGAATTTGTCAAATGATTGGTCCAAAATCGACTTCTTTATTGGCAGTTTTCATCTTAGGTTTTCAGTTGAATGTATCATCACACAATTTTATAGCAAAACAAACGCTGATCGTGTTTAAAAATACATACTTTGTGCTGAATTTCTTTGAACTGAAGGTACTATCCGAAAAAGCAGAAAGAGAAAAGGATTCGGGCCAGGAATTAGATGCAAAGAAAAGGAGCAACAAATACAATATTGAAGGAACTCTACGATGAGGATCCCCGAGATTACAGAGCAGTGTTGATAATAACACCTGAACAAGTGAAAAAACTGTTGGATTTAATTGCTCCACGAATACAACGCCAAGATACAGTCATGAGGGATGCTGTACCTGCAAGAGTTAAATTAGAAATGACATTGATGTGCCTTTGTTTTGGAATATCGTTGGGATTGTTGTCGATATTTTTTAGAATCTCGAAAACATCCATAGCTCAGATAATTCCGAAAGGATGTGATGTTATAAATGGTAGTCTAAAAGATTTTTTTTTTTAATTTTATTTATTTTGTGAAATGAAAATGATAGTCGATTTGCAGGTGCAATAAATACGCTTCAAAAATTTTAATAATGAATGAAAATGTACTTTTTTAAATCGAATATGTATTCTGTTTCTTAGAACAATACTTTTTTTTGTAAGTTGTGATCTGATAATGATTCTATATTAGAGATTCTCAAGAAAACTATCTCAAAAAGAAAGCGTGCCCCGCCAGCGTGCAAAACGAAATAACAATTATTTCGTTTAGAAACTATGAGGGTTTTATTTGTTTTTCCAATAATTTTCAAGTCTATAAATATCTTCACATATTTTCAAATATCTTAAAAATAGAGACATTTCATTACATTTGGCATCACTGATTCGAACGCTAAATTCTGTTTTTGACGTTGTGAAGCATGCAAGTGCGAGTAAATTCAAAAAACTTTGAAGTAGCTCGCACGCCGGATCACACATGACAATAACTGGCATGATGTGTTCACACGGTGTGAGTAGCTGCACTGCAGTAACTGACTAGACCGACTCGTATGCTTACTCGCACCGTCTGAACCCGGCTTTACAGTGAGTCAAATGTCTTCAGAACGAAGACATGTTTTCAAACCTGGCATCCCTGCTTCAAAATGAACATGTCTTTACATCTGGCATCCCTGTAGAAGTCGATAAACGTCAAGAAACCCAAACACACAATCATTCGTAAACAAAAACACGTGCGTTGTAGACGAGGACGCGGGAGCAACAAGAATTTAGTGGTCTTTCGTAAAAATAGTGTCGAGCGTTCGTCTATTTCTGAGGATGCCGGATAAAATCAGCATATACGATGTGGGGGATCGATACGATCCCTCCGAGTCGGAGGGCGAATACGACGAGCGAGAGAAAAAGTTGCTAACCAAAATTCGCCACCGCAAGGATCGCAATCGTTTCGGTGGCGACGAGGAGGAAGTGCTGGGTTTCGCTGAGGATGATGATGACGAGGAAGAGGACGAGGAAGCGGAGTTCGATGAAATACGAAAGTTCGAACATGATAGTGACATCGAGGAAAAGGATGATGATGACGATCTGCCCAATCGGAAAGCATGGGGTTCCAAGGCGAGAAACTTCTACGGCACGGATTATGTTGATCAGGACTATGACAGTCTGACTGCACAGGAAGAGGAACGGGCGCGCTTGGAGGAGATTGAAGCGAAAGAGATTCAGCAACGGTTGGCGAAGGAGCTGAACGAAGCGGACTTTTCGTTAGACATTTTTGTTCCCGAACAGGATGCAGCCGATTTGGAGCCCACAAAAAGCAAGAAAAAGAAAGACAAGTCAGAGATTAGGCTGAAAACAGATCTTTCCGATTTGAGTGACCGACAAAAACGTGAACTGTTCAGAAAGGAAGCGCCCGAATTCGACGGTTTGGTAGAAGATTTCGAAAAGTACCTGCAAGATTGTCATGAAACGATGGAACCCGTGTTGATGTATTTGAGAGAGCGGAATATTACCGAGCATCCTTTCATCACAATGTTAAAAACGCGTTTTGAAATGTGTTTGAATTATTGTAACAACATTAGCTTCTATCTGTTGTTAAAAGCTAAGAAAATCAAGGTCCAAAACCATCCCGTGGTCAAACGGATGGTACAAATGAAGCAACTTTTACTGGAACTGGATCAAAAGTATGCAAACACTATCAAATCCCAGGTAGAAACGATACTAGAGCATATTGCTTCCGGGAAGGAATTAGTCTTTTCAGACGAACCAATCGCTGAAAAAGTTGAGTCGCCGAAAAAGAAGAAACTTGCGGCTTTACAAAACATCGAGAAATATGAACAGCAGGAGGAAGGGGATCAATCAGATGAAGACTCTGACGATGACTTTTCTGGGGAAGATGTTTCCGACGACGAAGAAATTTCGTCAGCTAAAAAACTTCGACTGGAGAGTGAATCCGAAGATGAACAGTTGCCTGGTGATGAAGCAATGGATGAGGACCAAGAGGAGACGATGGATGATGCGGAGGGTAAGCGAAAAATCACCTATCAAATGGCCAAGAACAAAGGTCTCACAGCACACAAGAAGAAAGAGCATCGCAACATTCGCGTTAAGAATCGTCGGAAGTTCCAGAAAGCGCTTGTTCGTCGGAAGGGTGCAATTCGACCGGTTCGGACGGAAACCACTCGATACGCTGGCGAAGCAACCGGGATCAAGGCTTACGTTAAAAGAAGTGTTAAAATCAAGTAGATTTGTTAGTGTGATTTATTTTATTTTTTATTTTTACTTCTCAAGTAAACTTTTCTGTAATAAAGAAATACATACTATTCATTACATATTCTGCGTTAAGAATACTTGCTCACAACATAAGAAGAAACTTCCTCGTACTTAACAGACAAGGTAACACACAGGCAGGAACATTTAGGTACGAAACAAAAGAAACAAGAAAAGTTACATCTACAGAAAAAGAAGAAAAAACTATAATCTACTTTAGAAGTAGCTTTCTGAAGTCTTCGTTAGATTTCGGCTTGTTGGTCGGAGGATTGTTTCCATTCGATGAAGCAGAGGCTCCACCAGTCTTCCTAAGGAGAGCTGTCGGAACCATCGTGGACAACATTTGCTTCGCGTCGCTATTGAAAAAACGAAAGGGAAAATCGTACATTAATGATATCACCGATTGGACAAAATTTAAAAGGATTCACTGAGCTACTCTCTCAAAAGTAATACTTTGAATCGGAGGCAAAGATCACTAAGGAGCCATTCATAATGAATTATGCTGACGGTGTTCAATCAGAGGGGAACAAGTCGCAAAACAAAAAAAACGATGGATGGGTTATACCTATGATGTAACCGCAAGGTTGACGTAGGACTGCTGTTGGCTTAGTAATCATTTGTATTTTTTCAATTAGCAATAATCGCACCTCGGATGTTCCTCACTGGGTACGACATCGCTGCTGCGCAGAGCTATCTTTTGTATGTATCGATTAAATTATTGATTAAACTAGTGAATGAATGAAAAAAAAATGCGAATTCAATTGCAAACAAATCCAAATTTAGGTCAATTCATGCATTATGGTAGTGATTATCGCAGCAAATAGTTATCAACCCTTTGCCTAATCATCAAACGGTATGCGTAGAAGTTCAGTGAGCTGGCGATATGAAGGAATATGTAGCTATAACCGAGCCAAAGCGTTGCATTTGTACCCGCTTTTGTAGACCGTGTTAGCAAAACGAATTCCGGAGTGTAAAAATGCATGGGGTGTTGGGGAAACATTCCGATTTGCAAAAGCGCAAACGAGTATAAAAACACCCGCTGTTTTCATCTAATTTGCAATACCAGTTTCCTCAGGTTCCATGGTTTTGAAGTCAGTGTTAGGGAAACATTCCGATTTTCAAAAGCGCAAACGAGTACAAAAGTACTCGCTGCTTGTATCTATTTTGCAATGCCGATTTCCCCAGGCTCCATGGTTTTTCTTTCGAATGAAGTGTTTCTCATACCATTTCGTTCAGTTCAGCTATTAACGCTCAAAATCACAGTCTCCGGCGTAACGCTTTCGTCTTCAAAACTTTAATTTTACACCCCAGTATAGAAATAAAAGACGTAGTCCTAATTTTGTTGTATTCGTCTCTTCCCGTAGATCAAAATAGTGGAGAGAAAAACCGGAAAGTTTTCGGAAAACTCTGAAGGAAAGCCGAAAAATTCGGAAAATTGAATTCCCACATGTTCGAAAATTACATCATAATAAGCGTTGTTAGTCCATTCGATATTTGCGCTATCGAAATTGATCTTTGTTCGTAAGTGGAAATGGATTTTCAGGCGAAATAACGCATTTCCATATCTTATATCTATATAAATAAAAATGTAAGGCAAAATCTGTTGGTTAGCGGAAAACCCGAAGAAGGGATGGTCCAATTTTAGCCTTCTTTATTTTGTTGTTTTCGTCTCTTCCCGTAGATCAATATAATGGAGAAAAATCGGAAAATCCTGGAGGAAGGTCGGAAACTTGAATGAATTGTTCGACAATTACATCATAATAAGCGTTGTTAGACCATTCGATATTTGCGCTATCGAAATTGATCTTTGTTCGTAAGTGGAAATGGATTTTCAGGCGAAATGACGCATTTCCATATCTTATATCTATAAATGCAAATGGAAGACCAAATGTGTTGATAAGTGCAAAACCCGAGGAAAGAATGGTTCAATTTGAGTCATCTATATTTCGTGGTATTCGTCTCTTCCCGTAGATCAATATAGCGGAGAGAAAAATCGGAAAATTTAATTCCCATATGTTCTACAATTAGCTAAGCGTTGTTAGTCCATTTGATGTTGGCGCAAACGAAGTTGATTTTTGTTCGAAAGTGGAAAAGGATTTTCAAACGGAATAACGCATTCCTATATCTTTTATCTATATAAACAAAAATGGAAGGCCAAATTTGTTGGTGTGCCCTAAACCCGAGGAAGGAATGGTACGATTTGAGCTGTCTTTATTTTGTAATATTCTCTGTATCAAACATGTATTCCATGCAACGGAGAAACATGTTATTTCCAAATGCTTGAAGAATCTTGAACGAGAATTGTATCTGAAAATAATTTTATATTATAAGGACGAATTTTTGTAGAGGTACTAGACAATTTATAGTAAAAGGAAATTGTAAAGGGTCAAAGGGTAATCAATCAATGAAGAGTTCAGTGATTGGACTCACTAGCGTTCACTTAGTAAAATGTTTGAAAGTATTCAAATCAAGAAATCTGTTTTGGGCGGGACGAAGTTCGTCGGGTCAGCTAGTATTTAATGAAAATTTTACAGCAAAAAAGCAAATATGACAATTATATTGCAAGTGGTTTGTACGGTGGTTGGCATCAGGTTGCTCGTTTCAAATACACAGGGTTTAGCAGTAAAACATATGCTTTGTATGTTTGTTTATAGCTTGCGTAATAGAACGCGGCATACCTGAAAATGTTATATTCGTTGCTCTCAAACGAGCAATTTCAACAACGGTGCTATTCGTAGACTCAATTAGTCCCGCTGTTGTGTGACCAACTAGCCCGTCTATATATGAAAAGAATATGAACATTTGATCAACATTAACATTTAAAATTAATACATACAATGAATCCTTGTTTTACGTTAGAACCGTTTTTTTCCATAATTCAAAACTATTTTTAGAACAAATTTTATAATGCGCAAACAGTGAATGACTTTTGGCAAAATCGGCACCACGCACGTATTTTTCAACCTACTTAATATAAGTTTTCCCAATTTGCTTATTTCATTGCATCAGCAATTCGCTATTTTTCATCCATAGATAGTCGATTTTTTGGACACTCATTTCGAGATATCGTCACTGACAAACTAGCCCCGCCCTACCCTAATGCTGTTTGCTTTTCTCTTTTCAACACTGTATAAATAGAATTTAAACTATTTTCAACTTCCAAATTCAAACCAACAAAAGTGTTTCTAGAAACGAATAGGTTCCTTGTTGAAATGTGCTCGAACCCATTAGCGTAGAAGGTACACGTTTTGATTTTATTAAAAAATGAATTTGGTTCACTCTGACTAAACGGATTAGTGAATAAAATAAATAAAAAAAACTTTTTAAGTTAAACGGTTTAAATGTGATTAAACATAATAATGTACTAAAAATTAGAAAATAACTAGGCAAGTAGCAGTTAGCAGTTATCACACCTCTCCTTCATTAGTCTAGGGCATTGATAAGACTAAAATAAAATCGTGGGACATATCATGAAGTCGCTAATTGTGGATAATGGAAATCCAACGAGCCCCACGATTTTATTTTAGTCTTATCAATGCCCTAGACTAATAAAAGAGAGGTGTGATAACTGCTAACTGCTACTTGATGGCATAACTGTGTTCTACTATTGAAGCCCTTTCATTTGATACCCATATTAATGGGGTTTTGACATAATATGTGGTTCGCAATTTGGTAGTGGCAGCCATCTTGGATTTGCATTTTTCATAGATAACCGTATTCTACTAGTCAAACCCTTTCATTTGATACCCATATCAACGGGGTTTTGACAAAATATGTAGTCCGCCATTTTGGATTTGCATATTTCATAAATAACTGTGTTCTACTAGTCAAGCCCTTTCATTTGATACCCATATTGATGGGGTTTTGGAAAACCCATATCGTTTTGATAAAATATGTGATCCGCCATTTTGTAGCGGCCGCCATCTTGGATCTTCAAGATCATGAAATACACAGTTTTATAATGACTACAGATATGAAGGTGTGTTCCAAATGTCAGCTAAATAAACCCGTTTAAAAATGCTGGTCTTCAGTGAGAGTGATCGCAAAATGTACTACTTCAGAATGCGGTTTAGACTGTCGCGATGACAATGAATGAATTTAGCTTTGCGCAGTGGCGATATCGTAACCAATGAGGTACATCCGAGGTGCGATTATTGCTAGTTGAAAACTAATGACAATGAATTCTCGCGTAACTTTTGAAAAGGTCCTAAGTAACAAAAGTAAACAAATCGAGTTAATGGATGCATACTATTAGTGCTCAATCATTGAATGCAATGCGAAAACAACCGTTCAAGTATCTATCCTTTTCACCTTTTTATTACTGATACAAAAAATGTCCAATGTACAGATTCGAATTTTAAGCACTCGACTATTACTTCGGACGCCACTTTCCTCTGACGCTCGATACGTCCGAAGTAACAAAGCAATCAAAACAACACGAAGTCGCACTTCGGACATTTTGAGTTTTTGTTATTTTCGGGTGTTGATAGCGTTTTTAGTGCAATTCAACGAGTTATAACAATAATGATCTGCTTTTAACACGAAATGCAAGTATTTGAAGCGTTGTTCAGTAGTTATTTGCAAATTGTCATCGTACAACGTAATTTGTCCAATGTACGAAGCGGTCGGTCAAAACGTCCAATATAACATTTTTCGCTCGGAGGTTTCAATATCAAACTAAAATCACATAACAACAGTTACGATTGGTTTTGCGGAGTTATTATTGACTGCTAGTGGTAAAAGTAGTGATGAAGATCGATTCCTTTTGAAACAATTCGCGGAACAATGTTCCGATCTTCAACTTCGTTTTACTCGAGTTGATGTGAATGTTACATAGGACCTTTTCAAAAATTACGCGAGAATTCAAATTTGACGATTCCTATTGTGGAATACATTCGCCTAAAATGATTGCAAATGGGAAAATGTAACCCGTGCAGTCATATTCATGGCTGTATAAGGTGACAGCGACTATTTTGCTGAACGCAACCAGATGTGTATGCAATTCCAACCTCCCACCGCTTCTCGGTTCATTTTTCATAAAAGAAAGACACACTTCGACTCACAACTGTTAATTGTAAATACTCCGAAAAGGTTCAGTCATAGTGAACCGAGTCTTAAAAAGTACTTCATTGGTTCAATCAGAGTGGACCATGTACGTATTGGAAGCCAAATAGCTGTCTGTCTGTTAGACATGAGACTTGGTATTTTTTGCAATTATCATACTTCACAGTATTGTCAGAGAGTAGCTAACATTTCTGGAAACAATACTGAACAAAAAATTTAAAGTTTCGACAATTGCAGAACAATAAACTTCATGTTCGTTTTCCTCGAAATCTGCTCATTCTGCCCGAAAACTCATTATTCTCCTCGACACTTCACTAACTCGTAAAACGTAGTTCAAAGGCGTGCCGTTTATTTTGTTTTCACCGTGAAGTGTATTCGAGAATCAGTCCCGATATCATTGATAATGTAAGAGTCGATACGAGAAGGATTTGCAGTATTTTTAGCGCAGCTCATGCTATTCGTCGTTTATCTAGTTGAGAAAAAATTAAAGTTACAACACTTATACCAAGCAATTCTTCAAAATACACAAACCACATTGTGAAATGATGATTTCCTAACCTTTTTAGCGTAGAGAGGATACGTGAAACCGGGAAAATGGAAGATAAATTCTGATTTTTCTCGAAAATTTGGACGAATTTCATACCAGAAAAACAAAACATCATCGTTTTATTCGCTGCGCCATCTGGTAGTAAATCCAACGTAAATTTTCCTCGAAATCATAAAAATGTCACATGGTTCGGTCTGACTTAACATCGACTGTATGTGGCAAGAAAATACTAACCCTTTAATGACATGTCGTTTCCCACCGCCAAGGCTGCTACCTGCCGAAGTCATCGGTTCCGTTGCACTCGTTGCCGTAGGGTTTCCTCGGGGCGGAGGAGCCGATAGTGCCACGGTGATTGTAAAACCGTTCATGTTGTGCTGATCCATTTTCAACACAGCATTCTTGGCCGCCGCCTCGTTTTCGTATTCAACGTAGGCCAAACCTTTCGACTTTCCGCTCCGATAGTACACTAAGCGGACGTCTTTCAATTTCCCGAAAGGTTCGAACAATGTGCGGACATCGTCACTACTTGCCTCGAACGGAAGTCCTTTGATGAAGATCTTATTAGGTTCGAATTTTTCCGCGTATTTGAATTTATTTGACCGGTTCGATTTGTCTCTAGCGAGAGATGAAATAAATACCGGGCGTCCATCGAGTGGACGGCGGTCGAAACTGAGAGCCTTCTGTACGTCTCGTTCGTCCTCGAATTCGACGTAACCAAAACCTCGGCTTTTGCCGCTGGAACCATACACCAATTCGATAGATTTCATCCGGAGCTCGGGGAAGGCAGCCCGAATTTGTTCCTCAGTTGCATCGAAGCTAAGGTTGCTGAAAAAGACACGCTTGTTATCGCTAGATACGTCCACTTCCTTGACGGGAGGTTCTTCGAGACGAATTCTCTTGGTGCTTTGCTCCAATGTTGATCCCACCTTCTTTGGCGTTTCAGGCTTTTTGAAGTGATCATCTTTATCGTCGCCGAAAGATGGCTGATCGTGCGGTCGCTTCAAGTTTTTCTTTTTGGTTGATTGGGTTTGATCGATTTCCTTCTTCGGATCCGATTTACGTCCCTTTGATGCTCTTTGTTGACTCAAAGATTTGTAGTAGGCTTGAATCATAGGAATGCACTGTTCTTGGCATGAAGTTAGCTGCTCTAGAGATCCATTGCATCTCTCAAACCGCATCCAAGCAGCAGCCAACGTTTCTGGATCGTTCAAACCCTCCGAGTTGATAGCCTTTCGATACACTTTTCTGGTCGGATCCTTTCCCCGAGTTCCTTCCAGCTCTGCATACTCAATCCACAGCCCAACGCGTGTAGAATTGTCCGAACTATCCATCACATTCTGCCACAGCTCACGTCCCTTCAGTGGATCACCCAGAGGTCCATACTCCAACCTTCCCCAGAACTGCAAAATTTTGCACTCCGGATCAGCAAGCTCCCCCCAACTTCTTCCGAGCTGATTCCAGGCCAACTCGAAGTTCGAACGCAATATTTCCCTTTCCTTCTCCTCTTCAAAATTAGCTTGCCGCCGTAAGTAGGTCAAGTATTCTAACCACACTTTCACTGCCGGTTCAGGTGCCTGAAACTCCACCGTCGCCACCTCTTCCATAATCTTCAGTAGCTCCTCCTTGTTACGCTTCGTGCGCTCATAGATACGCATCTTTTCCACATACAGTTCAGCGCTCCATGGGCAATTGTGCAGCGCTCGGTTCACCAAATCCAGTGCTGTTTGGCTGAACACCAGCGATGGCGAGTATTCGTCCTCATCCGGTGGATACTTGTTAAGATATTTCAAGTAATCACTCCACACACTCGGATCCAGGCAGCAGTCTGCGACCGATCTCTCGTACAACACTTGCAGCTCATCGTCACCCAGCTGCGCACCACACTCTTTGATGTACTCCCTGTACAACTCAGCCCGTTCCTGATGGCAATGCGGATCCAGTGCCACCAGTCTGTCCTCAAAGGGAAGCATCCGCTGAAGCAGCTCCTTAGCCTGCCGGTAGCGTCGTTCAAACTTCTCCGGGTTCAGATCCTGCAGTGTATCTTTGTACTTCTCGCACAGTAGCTTGTACTCGATGTACGAGTCCTCCATGTTCTTCAACGGGATCTTCAGCTCCTGCTCGTAGATCCTAGCGAGACGATTCAAACGCTCCGGAGTACTGAGAAAGAAAAGAACATATTACTTGTGATTTATATGAGAAAATACACATGTTATATCCTCCGAACGAACCCTTATAACGTTTTAATGATCTGTCAATGTCAAAACATTAGTCAAAATCAACATTTTCATCATTTCATCAAGTACACGAACGAGCAACGCTTAATAATTATTAAAAACTACCACCGGAATTCGGAGACGGTGGTTGCCGACCAACGTAAATAATATGATGAGATTTATAGAAATCGCATCAACCGTTTACACTAGCGTGAACTTCTATAATGAATATATTCAAACCTTCGGTGAAATTATTCACCTGAAGTAGAACTGCATCCAACTTTAGTGATTTCTCACCAGTGAGAAATTCACAAGCGTTTACATATGCTGAATTTATTCAAGCTATATATACCTCGAATAAGTGTATCATATTTATTCTCACCCGTTTACACCTATTTTCACGTGAATAAATCCATCTATAGCTATAGATCTCCCTAATGTAAACCCGCCATAAGTGAGATTTGAAGTCATATCCTCATGTGTTATCGACTCGGGTATCAAAAAGAAGTTGAAAAGTAAGGTAGCTTCCACAATGAAGCGAGAAACTTTGCTATCTCACGTCACTCGCCGTGTGGAACAAGGGGGACTAATATGTGTCTGCTCGCGAAAACAAATGATTTGGCTTTGGGTCTTTGACAACTGGACGAAGCGTACGATCGGTACTTCGTGTACCTGCAGGCTTAAAATTTAACCCACTCGTGATGGTCCTCAGCTGTAAGTTGTATTTGTGATGAAAATCATCATTTTTTTTCAAGATTCGCCAGAGCCCAATCGGAGCAGTTTCGGCACTTCATATGGTCAAGTGGCTTCAGTTCTTGAGTCCATTTGATTTTGTAAGGATGTAGCCCAAGATCTTTTCGCAAAATACGCCCAACGGGGTTTGGAAGATGCCCAATTCTTGAGAACGCCTTACTTACTCCTCATTCTTAGCCAGGAAATCTTCTTTATATGACCCGAATATAGACCTTCCCTTGGTAGCATGTAAACCGTAGGTTGGAATGAGCGCATCCCATATCGCCTCGGATAGCTCCTGGTTTGCCTTCGATGCCAGAACAGCGTATTCTTGAGCCACCTCTACCGAAAAGTAGTCACCCATCCTCCGAACGAACCCTTATAACGTTTTAATAATCTGTCAATGTCAAAACATTAGTCAAAATCAACATTTTCATCATTCCATCAAGTACACGAACGAGCAACGCTTAATAATTATTAAAAACTTACACCGGAATTCGGAGACGGTGGTTGCCGACCAACGTACCTACGAGAAGCTGCCCCGCACCTAGGTAGTGCCGGGGCTCTGGCAACCCTATCCCATCCAATGCAAATTGAGCGTAGGCAGCATAGAACAGGGCTCGCGCTTAGCGGGCTCACGTATTGTTTAATGTTTGGAGTCATATATGTTATTATTTGATTACGTTAGATAGTTTCCTTTGGCAAGCGATGTTTGGTTACTCATCCGGAAGCATTCTTGACGATTTACAATTAAAATCACAGCTGAAGAATCGCGCGGAGCACTTCATTTTTAATTTTAGGTTATGATTTCTATGCTCATGATTTTCTATGCTGGCTACTAAAAGGCGGCCATCTTAGCAATCCCTTGGGTAGTGCGGACTGAATCAAAACGGCTGTCAAAAAAGATCCAATTGAAATGTCAAAAGAGATCCAACGATCAGGAGTGTTATTTTTCTTATGATAATCAACACTATAAAAGAGGTATTGTTGTTAAGGGCAAAAATAATTAGAATTATAAAATGAACGAGCTACATTTTTCCGTCAATTGTTTAATTAACCATTGCATCTCTGAAAGAGCATCTCAACCTTTCACTGAGCAACGCATTTTTAATCTCCCCTCCCTTTGACATAACGTTTTTTCCGATCGAAATAAAAACAAACGAAGTCAGAGTCACGTAAATGTTTACTCCTGCGATTTGAAAATATTCGATAAAAAGTGGAAGGAAGAGATGCCAGATGATTTTTGAAAAAAGTCTGTAAAAACATGTGAATGTCTGTTAAAAATGTGGAAAAGTCTGTAAAAGTGTACAGATCTATAGAAATGTTTTTTAACGTTAATTTTCACATATTCATTAATACTTTGTACATCGCGATGCACGTAAGATTGTATTTTGTATATATATACAGCCATTCCATGCCAAACCAATATAGTGATTCTCAGATCTTCGTCAAAAGTGGTAATTTTGTTCTTTATCGCAAAACATTAAACTCGTATTTTTTTATTTTTTCATTAGGGTGCCCATTTCCATTTTAGGGTGATCCAAAAAATTATTTTTTTCCATTTTTTCAAAAATGACTTTTTTCAAAAATTTATAACTTTCGAACCACTTAACCGATTTAGATGATCGACATATCAAATTCAAACCAATGAGCTTTAATTGAGAAATATTGAAATTGCAGGTAATATGGATCCTATTTTCGCAATTATTGATTGTAGTCGTTTTTCAATGTATTCATGGCTTTAATCTCCCCTAGGGGGCGCTTTTTTTTCTATATTTTTAATTGAAAGCTGAGAATTTTTACATAAAATATCTCGATATCAAAGATGCTTTTTTTTCGTTTTTGAAATATGATTTTTCAGAACTAATCGATGGTTCGAAAACAATTTTTCCTCATTTTTCCCACTACAAAAAGTCATAACTTTTGAACTATTGGACCGATTCCTATCATCGACATATCAAATTGAAGCTTACGAGTTATTTTTTTATAGAAAAATTTTACTTTTGCGAAAAAATTGAATTTTTCATTTTTGTAATTATTGATTCAGTTAGTTTTTCATAGTTTTCTCGGTTAAAGATAGGAGCGCTATAATTTTTTATATTTTTCATGGAAAGCTGAGGATTATTTACCTAGCATATCTCGATATCAGAGATGCTATAATTCTCATTTTTAAGTTATAACTTTGTAAATTTAACATGTTTTAAGTCTTCGATCAATATTCCCGCTTCTAGAATCCAAACTTCCCGCAAGTGTGATATTTTTTCAAATTTTGCTTATTGGCTTCCATTTAATATATCGATCATCTAAATCGGTTCAGTAGTTAAAATGTTATGATTTTTTGCAGAATGTTATTTTTGGACAAAGGGGGAAAAATGATTTTTCGAACCACCGGTTAACTTTGAAAAATCATATCTAGAAAACGAAAAAAATAGCATCTCTGATATCGATATATGTTATGTAAAAAATTCTCAGCTTTCAAGAAAAAATATAAAAAATATAGCGCCCTCTAGTCCAAAGTTATAAAAAAATAAAAATACGATTACAATCAATAATTACTAAAACATAATCATTTTTTTCGCAAGTTAAATATTTTTCACTAAAAGGCTAGGTCATTAGTTCAATTTTATATGTCGATCTTCTAAATCAGTGATTCAAAAGTTATTAATTTTCATTTGTCATTTTTGGGAATAAGTGGAAAAAATTGATTTTTCGGGCCACTTAATAACTTATGTGTTGTAAGTGTGTTTAAATGTTTCAACAATCTACACATACATACATACACATATATACGCGTTGTTAATTTTTATAAAAATCAGTATTTCTTCGTTGATATATTGGACATCCACCAAGGCTTGCGGTCTTGTCGTTGATGAAATTTATAAGAAAATGCAGTGAATATTTTCCATCCGCCATGCAAGGCTATACAAGTTTTAGATCACCACACGGCCATGAACCATGTCTGTGGTAACAATATCGAACAGTAACCCATATTTCGTCATAAGCAGACCCGAAAGCGAATGTAAGTTGTTGAAAATAGAATGAAAATTTTTATTCGATGTTGTTTAAATACTTAGAAGACATAGTCCTGACCCTAACTTAACTATTCTTCAATAAATCTCCTTGCATTTCAGCAAAACAATCTTATCTAGAACAGAAAATAATTATCAGAGACAATTTTCATTCAAGATTTTTCCTTTCCTGCAGAGAATGCATTTTTTCATTAATTGTGAATAACCGTATTCTCTCTTTCATCTGCAATGATGTCATGGCAAAAGTACGAGTTTCAAACTTTATACACACCAGATTGGCCAACCAGAAAGACTGCCGGGCCGCAGGTTGAGTATCGCTGGTCTAACGTCATGTGTATTGATATAAACTAAATATAATAACTTTTCTGTATTAAAACTATGGAAAAATGTCATATGGTGAGTCGAATATCTTTGATGTGATGAATAAAGCCTCTTATTTTTCAAAAACCTGTGAAATATTTTTGTATCCAAAAAGTCTACAACAAAAATGAAAAGTGTTTTACAGATGTCTGTAAATTTACAAACATATTTGTAAATCTGGCATCCCTGGTGGTCTGAGAATTTATTGCAAGAAATCGCTTGAAAACATGCATGAATTTGCTTGAAAATGAAGTGGATTGAGTCCGCACCACTTAGCCCCGCACGAAGCAACGGAAATTTGATTTGATTTATTTCAGTCGGCTTTAACCTTTCAGGTCATTCGCCGATTGCAAAGGAAATATCAACGGAAATATCGCAGCCGCATGTGAATCCATATAGGGGAACCTGGGGCAAGAGTGCCGCCTTAACCTAATACGCGTTTTTGAATGCTCTTTTGTTATATATTTTTTTCCATTTTTTTTTGCTGATTTGTTCATTTATACTCCTGTTTAGGTGTAGCTATGCATAAAATTGTTCAAAAGTTATGTTTACTATGAAAATGTTACATTTACAAAAATGATGTTTTTGGCTTGTTTTTTTTTCCAGTACGGGGCAAAAGTGCCACCTCGACGGGGCAAGAGTGCCAATCTTATAAAAATAAAATTTTTGATGAAAAAAGCACTGTGAAATTCATGATGGTTCCAAAGAACGCAAACTCAAGTTCTGGTGGCGTTCACGAAAACCGGCCAATCTTCTTTGGCCAATTTGGATGTTTTGTCGAAAGAGTGATCTAAATTATTTCACTCTGCGATTTTATACCCAAGGTTCGGGATGTCGTGTGTTGTCCCATAAAATAACTTCTGTATATTAAAGGTGTGACTCATGAGTTACTTCTCCTGTTGTTTAGAAAACACAAGTTTTAAAACGGCCTAACTTCCGCACATATTTGGCCAATGTTCTTCTGGGCAAACTATATTCCTTCGCAGCTCGTCTCCATGATTTACAGAATGTACGACAACAATCATAGTTTCCACCTGCCACTGGTTTCGGAACGAAATCCGTTCATATTTACAAACCATGACCACAACAAACACAACCACGATTACACTATTTGCCTTTGACAGATCGAATTCGAGGTTACGACTATGGCATTTTTACCCCGGTAATAATGGCTCCTTTTGCCCCGGAAATTGAGAGATAACAAATTTATTTTTTATTGAAATAAATGCGTACGGTTTAAATTAGTTCATACAGTAAGTTGAAGAGAAATGATTATTCTATTTGTATTTATGGGTGGAGTCACGCAAACATATAGAAACTAAGAATATTTCGTTAATTTGCGCCTGTGCGTTCTTATATAGATTGCAGTTGTAAGAAGCTCAGTTAGTATTTATCTGTTTTTCAATGAAAAATATTCAAGGTTCTGGCTGATAATTTGTGAGATATATGCAGTATCTGTATAAAACAAAGTTCTGTAGTTAAATAATTGTAAAGGATGGAAATGGGCAAAATAATCAGATGGGCACTCTTGCCCCGGGTTCCCCTAGTGATCCCCAATAATAGTTCGATTAATCGAATATTTCCTACAGCAATCGATTATTAATCGAACGAATACTGTACAACCAATAATCGAAGCGAACGAACAATTTACGTCGATTATTCGATCCAAACTCAGAGAGAAAAAAAACCTACTGTCGCTGCAGTTTTATCCTGAAAATCAATCATTATCTTTGATGCTCCCCTAAATTCGTAATCGAAGCTCAATGCCGTCAACGTGAATTAAGCTTCGTGTACGAGTTTAGGGGAGCGTAAAGGACAACAATTGTTTTTCAGACGGAATGAACACTCTTTTGATTCCAGATGGCTTTCTAGAAAATGAGAAATATTAGTCTAACTAATTATTTCTGTCAGTGTGGCGATTAATCGTATCGAATAACAAACTGCGGAAAGGCATTCGATTAGCTGATGAACGATTAATTTAAAAAATCGGGGATCACTAAATCCATCCGAAATGACCCATATCAGTCAATTGCACAGCGTTCTCAAGAATTGGGCATCTCCCAAACATCGTTGGGCGTATTTTGCGGAAAGATCTTGGGCTACATCTTTACAAGATCAAATGGACTCAAGAACTGAAGCCACTTGACCATATGAAGTGCCGAAACTGCTCCGATTGGGCTCTGGCGAATCTTGAAAAAAAATGATGATTTTCATCACAAATACAACTTACAGCTAAGGACCATCACGAGTGGGGTCAATTTTAAGCCTGTAGGTACACGAAGTACCGATCGTACGCTTCGTCCAGTTGCCAAAGACCCAAAGCCAAATAATTTGTTTTCGCGAGCATACACATATTAGTTCCCCTTGTTCCACACGGCGAGTGACGTGAGATAGCAAAGTTTCTCGCTTCATTGTGGAAGCTACCTTACTTTTCAACTTCTTTTTGATACCCGAGTCGATAACACATGAGGACATGACTTCAAATCTCATTATGGCGGGTTTATATTAGGGAGATGATGGATTTATTCACGTGAAAATAGGTGTAAACTGGTGAGAATAAATATGATACACTTATTCGAGGTATATATAACTTGAATAAATTCAGCATATGTAAACGCTTGTGAATTTCTCACTGGTGAGAAATTGCAGTTCTACTTCAGGTGAATAATTTCACCGAAGATATGAATATATTCATCATAGAAGTTCACGCTAGTGTAAACGGTTGATGCGATTTCTATAAATCTCATCATATTTCTTTACATGAATATATCACTAGTCTAAACCCACCCTTAGTGACAAACTATAGTCACGCCATTCGCCTGCGGTAATGCAGTGATTTGAGCCATCTCACCTCATTCGCCGCGCGGAATAAAGGGGAGTGTCTCATAATGTTTACCCGGAATTTGTCTGACGAAAATTTTAACTTCTATTGAAATTTGTCAGCACATGGCAGTTTAGCCCACTAACTAGAATTCCGAACACTTTATTCTGTTTGAGAATCCGATTGGATTCTTCACTTGCTCGGTAAAATTTTTAGTTTTCTCGGTGACCGATTTGCTGCACTGCAAATGCATTGCTATTTTAATGTTTGCTCGTCAAACCATAATCTGAAGTGTTGGCTTACTTCCGTAAATATAACTTAAATAAATACGTTGTATTAATTCCTTAATAAGGGACAAAACAGACAACAACGCTATCATCACCTTGTTCATAGCCTTACTTACTCCTCATTCTTAGCCAGGAAATCTTCTTTATATGACCCGAATATAGACCTTCCCTTGGTAGCATGTAAACCGTAGGTTGGAATGAGCGCATCCCATATCGCCTCGGATAGCTCCTGGTTTGCCTTCGACGCCAGAACAGCGTATTCTTGAGCCACCTCTACCGAAAAGTAGTCACACAGTGCCCGCCGAAACAGTTTGTCGACCTCTCTTAACTGTTCAGGCGAGGAAGCGATGCTAACTTCTATTTTCAACCAGCGCAACCAAATTTCCGGTGAAAGTGGGTAAACCGAGGAGAAAATCTCCGCCGTTTGTCGAATTTTGTCCAAGTCGGTCATTTGACTACGAATACAGAAAGATTAATTTTCTTGGCAATTAAATGAATTTGGTTATAATCTATCTTACTGAGCAATTTCCAAAAGTTGCACATAGCTATCGTAATTGTATTTATCCTCTTGAATCTTTCCCAGCAGCTCTAAATACTGTTTCATTTGCAGTGCTTCCTTGCTAGCATCTTCAACGTCATCCATATCACTGTCGCTTGATGAGCTTTCATCCTCGGAACCATCTTTGGTTTTTGCTTCCTTCTTATTTTCATTTCCTTCGGCAACTTCTGCAGAATCCTCCTAAAAAAGAGCACGATCAGAATTGCCACAGAAAATTCCCACTATCACAACGTTTTCAAATCACCTTTGCTTTCTCCATTTGCTTCATTTCCGTATCGGACATTTTGGCGGTTCAAATACGTGGACAATGGTCACTATTTTTCCGTTAAAATGCGATCAAACGTTTGTTTACGTCTTGGCTCCAGCTTTTCTCTGGCACTAACCTTGGCGCAACACTTTTGGATGACAGCTTGCGATCTATATTACAAAAAATGCGTTGTTTATGTTCTCTGTCGGGCTTTCTCAAAGGGTGTGAATCGCAAAGTTCAGATTTTTTATAAACAGGGCTGTATTTGAAAACACAAGCAAGGATTCACTTATAATTGGACAGGCCTGTAATGCGACACGAATGATTCTGTGGCATGGTTTTTGTGGCGAGGATTCGTAGCACGAGTTTCAATGCAACAGCTGGCGCGGGGCAGTGAAGCAGGCGGCTTGAAACTACAATTGCCACCTTTCAAATATAAGGCGCTGCTGTTAATCGACATTTGAGTGATATCGTTTCCCTTACCTTCTATATGTCCTTCTTTACCCAGAGAAATCTCACCCCTCCCGCAGATTGTCCTTGTCTGAAATTCATCCTTTCTAATCTTCCTACACTCCCTTCGCATATACAACAAAATCCTTCCGCCGATATTAAGGTCCATTTATACGTTGCTAGTAGCTGAAGGTAGGTTTAGAGTTCCCGTGAACGTGAACGCGGATAAACACTTTTTTGCTAATAATTCATCAGCCCATATATAAAACGCGAGGAAAACACCTTGAAACGATAGGAATAAACATTCTCTAGTTGAAAAACATGATTTAACACAATTCATATTGATAAAAGTGGATTAATTCAATATTTCACAACGATTCTGAATTTCCACCGTGGAATCGAGATGTTGGTGAACTCACCATAGTTCACCGACTTCGGTGAACGTGAACGTGAAAACAGTGGTGAATAAAGACGTCAAAATATTTCCCGTTCATGTTCACGTTCGAATGTCCCAAGGCTCATGTCAAAGTATTGAACTCCCGGTCCCGTGAGGCTAACGCCATATGAGCCTTGATAAAAATATATATTTTGGAAAAAAAATATCTCTTAGTTTCGAATTTTGGAGTCAAAATCATTCGCGACTATTTTAAGTATTTTAAGTATTTAAATAATATAATTCAAAAAAATTTATTGAATTTTTCAAAAATTAGATTTGATTAAAGTCATGCTGATTCAAAGAGGGCATTGCAATTTACAACTGTTGTAGGTGGCAACACTATGAATAACATTAAATAAATTAATGCGACAATGCCGAAACGCCACTCAGTGTCACAATGGAAACAATTTTGGCCTGTAATTGGACATTGGCAATGAGAGTGGTACAGTGTCGACGTCTGGTGTCGACTTTCAATCTGAAGCCATAATTTGGGCCCCAAACTGGATGTTAACAAAAATGTCCAATTATAGGTAAAAATGTCCAATTAAACGTGTCGCATTACAGGTCTGTACAATTAGCCAAGTGTCGCATTAAATGTAACTAACTGTTCTTCTAGGCGCCTTGGATCAAATGTTCAATCATTTTTTTGTCAATGTATAAATTCTTTATTTTTCTAGCAGTTAAAAAGATGTTTTTACAAAATAATTATTTTAAGCTTCGTTTCCTAGTTCAAATTCTAATGAGACTACATCAATAACGTTATTACATCGCATAATGAAGATGACATATTTTATAAGCATTTTTAGAATTTGAATTTTTTTTAGTTGTTGGTATATTCCTCAGCTGAGGTCTTAAAAGTTCTTCTATTTCGAGCCTGAGCCATCCACCAAGCAGCACAGCACTGATTGCTGTTTCTGACTATTTCATGGGCATTTGAAAAATCATTTGGCACCCCTGGTAAGCCAATGCTACAGTATCTAGTTTCGCGTCAGCCGCTCACACTGTGTGAACGGACAAGGCGAGTCAACCAATTGTCAAGCGAGTTCACCGGGTCAGTAGCTGCTCATTCTCAAGTCAAGCCTGGTTTAGAGTTCGCTTGAACGTGAACTTGAACAGGTGATGGGATAGTACGATCGTTTCACGGTGAACTACATTGCGAACAACAAAATCGTGGGGAACAGAATAATTTTGTTCACGTTCACGTTCATATTAAAAGTTCGGCTGTAAACGTGAAGTAAATAAACATCAATCTTCAATAAAGTAATTCGGATAAAATATACAGTTGTTCACGAATAAACCCGAAGCAACGAAATTTTTCAACCTGCGCAGAGATCCGATAGAATGAAATTGCATCCATATCTAATTTTTCATTGAAAACAGTAGATTTTATGATTGGAATGGGAGCCCACATTTGTCCACTCGGTGTGCGAGAAGTCAAACTTCATTGTTCTCATTTCAGTTTGGAAACTAAGAGATATGTTGGCATAAAAAATACAACCAAAATCAAAACAACAGCCGAGACACAAAGTCCAGACAAAAACCCAAACCCAACGAATCGTCCGTCTCTGCCAATTATTCTTTTCCAAAATCCTATCGGTCGTTTTCGTTGGACGATCGTTGAGGGATCGTTACTTACGTGGCCGGTGTATGTGAATATTTCCATAAAAATTCCATAGGAGAATGATTTATGTAACGTCACGGGACGGGAAGTGAACGTGACGTGGATGTTGTATGTGCATCGCACTTTATTCTTTTCTATGAAGTCCCTGTCTCCGCCCAGAGAGGTTTCTGAGCAGAGTTCTAGTAGTAGAGATGAGAGCAGAGTTGAGAGTAGACTGGCTACCCTTGGTGAACTGAGATGAGAACGAATATAGCCGAAGCCTGTTCGCTTTACTGTTCGGTGGTTGATTTGCAACTGACCTGCTCTGATCTGTTCTGTTCTTGTTTTTGAAGGGACTTTAACTCAAATGTCATTCGTCCCTGTGACCAGCATTGAACATTTCGTGCCCTATTTAAAACATTGACCCATAGTCATTTGAATAGTCTTTAGCAATTGTTTCTCTGGTCGGGTTCCTTCTCGAAAGTTGGTTATAAACGTTGTATAGCGGGTTCGTTTCCATCTGTTCCCGTTCTATAGCAATTGGGTTGTTATTGTTTATTTGCATATAATTAAATTGTTGTGGTTTTGTCTGTCGTATTCAGAGCTGGTAAGTATTATGTTGTATATTGTGTTCTATTAATCATCGTTCCTTTCTAGGTTTTGGTTAACAGGTTTCAGTGGATGATGGAAAAAGTAAGTAACAATTGTGACTCATTTATGTGAGATATAAATTGTCATTCTTTTCATGTACCGTATTTTGTGTAGAGTTGTTGTAGTGTTTCGTTTAGTTTTGTTTAAGTGTGAATAAAAATTGATAAAGTGTGTCGTTCAATAAATAGTTGTCCGGGCCGTAACAGTCCCCATTCAACGAGGATAAGAAATCGAGGTGGCCTAAGCCGCCAAGATGACGCGATCCGAGTCCACCATCGACCCGCCGTCGGAAGCGACGGTGTCTCGCACGCAAACTTGTGTTCCACTGATTGCCAGGTTAGTTTGGAACATAGGATACGATCCTTTAGCAATGTTTTTTTTTATCCCAGGTGTTGATTTATTTAGGCTCATCATCATTTTAGCTGTAACAGAGCCGGATTTCAATCGTGTACATGTCACATGTCTATAAATCTATCTATAAATAGCACATTACACAGTTGCCATTTAAGGCGTAAGAGTATTTCTTCTATACCATTGCATATGGTAAATTACACAGTAGCCATTTAGGCGTAAGCCCGATGTTTCTTGCAGAGCAGCACAGTTGTATGAATGAATCGATCTTATTTCGACCGTGGATCGATTTCCATCGCTGATGATTGTTGCGTAGACGTAGTTATTCTTTAACAACACAAAGAAGGTCAATTGAGGGGCCCGAGCTGGAACCCACGATCGATCACTTACTAAGTGAAAGCGCAACCAAAGTGGCTACGAAGACCCCCCTTTAGCAATGTTGCCCGGTTGACTTTTGTGTTGTATTACAATACAAAACATTTTTAACATTGTATAATGTAGAAAACCGATTGCTCGCAGTCGACTTCATAATTCTTCAGGGAAAGGAGGGGACATAAGGATATTGTACCAATATTCACACTCACACTCACACTCATCACACTTAATTGTTAAACCTATTCTTATATCCATTATGTATTTGCATTTCATTTAATGCTATTGTTAGTAAGAAGGGATCCTATTTCTTGCGAAGGAAAAGGAAAAGGAGAATATAAGGATGTAATAAAAGTCTTTCTGAGTTCGCGAAATATGCAAAAATATGTTTTTTTTTTTTAATTAATTCGTTTATTTTTGCAGGCTCAGTAACTTAAGTTTAAAGGAGCCGAATTCTTAAATATAATTTTAAAACTATATATATAAACAATTTTCTTACATCTATGGTTAGTAAGGTGGAAAACCGATTACTCGCGGTGTACTCGAGTTTAGAAGGGTGACATATTTTTAAAATATAGCGCTCCTATCTTTAACCGAGAAAACTATGAAAAACTAACTCAATCCATAATTACAAAAACAAAATTCAATTTTTTCGCAAAAGTAATATTTTAAAAATAAAAAATAAAAAAATAAAAAAATATATCTCGTAAGCTTCAATTTGATATGTCGATGATATGAATCGGTCCAATAGTTCAAAAGTTATGACTTTTTGTAGTGGGAAAAATGGGGAAAAATTGTTTTTCGAACCATCGATTAGTTTTGCAAAATCATATTTCAAAAACGAAAAAAATAGCATCTCTGATATCGAGATATTTTATGCAAAAGTTCTCAGCTTTCAATCCATATTAAAAATAGGATCCATATTATATGCAAGTTAAATATTTCTCAATTAAAGCTCATTGGCTTAAATTTGATATGTCGATCATCTAAATCGGTTGAGTGGTTCGAAAGTTATAAATTTTTGAAAAAAGTCATTTTGGGAAAAAGTGGAAAAAATTATTTTTGGGATCACCCTAAAATGGAAATGGGCACCCTAATGACAAATTAAAAAAATACGAGTTTAATGTTTTGCGATAAAGAACAAAATTACCACTTTTGACGAAGAGCTGAGAACCACTATATTAGTTTGGCATGGAATGGCTGTATATATATATATACAGAATACAATCTTACGTGCATCGTGATGTACAAAGTATTAATGAATAAGTGAAAATTAACGTTAAAAGACATTTCTATAGATCTGCACACTTTTACAGACTTTTCCACATTTTTAACAGACATTCACATGTTTTTACAGACTTTTTTTAAAAATCATCTGGCAGCTCTTCCTTCCACTTTTTATCGAATATTTCCAAATCGCAGGAGTAAACATTTACGTGACTCTGACTTTGTTTGTTTATATTACGTTCGGAAAAACGTTATGACAAAGAGAGGGGACATTAAAAATGCGTTGCTCAGTGAAAGGCTGAGATGGTCTTTTAGAGATGCAATGGTTAATTAAACAATTGACGGAAAAATGTAGTTCGTTCATTTTATAATTTTACTTATTTTTGCCCTTGACAACAATACCTCTTTTATAGTGTTGATTATCATAAGAAAAATAACACTCCTGATCGTTGGATCTCTTTTGACATTTCAATTGGATCTTTTTTGACAGCCGTTTTGATTCAGTCCGCACTACCTAGGTTATAAGCTACCTGAATACGCTAGAAGAAAAAAATAGAATGCCTCATTTTTCTATGTCGAGGTCCCCCCTTAAATATCTTTAAAATGAGAACATATCTTCGAATCTAGCATCACTGGTAATCGATCTACCGCTATGAAGTTGACAGATCTCCTATCATCGAACACGTTTGTTTTTGTTTCTTTTCGGTTCCATACATGCGGTGCGAGTGTCGTTATTTTTTCGTGAGTGAATATTTTATCTTTTCTCCGCTAATCTGAAGCTGCAGTTAATTGAAAATGGGAAAGTTCCGATCTAAGCTAAAGAAAAAAGTTGGCACCAAACGTTGGGGTCGAGGACAATCGTCCAGCTCGAACCCCGAATCGAGTAAACATCGAGCCAAAGCGAAGAGTCGCTTTTTCCAGACAAATTTGAGCCTGGCTCCGACAGCGCCGCATGATGCAGCATCCGCGGCGAGTAAGCTGACGCTGGAAGCTGTGCTCAAGCACGATGCTATCCAGTCGTACGGTGGGGCTGAAAAGACTGGTGGTCCAACGGTGAACGATATTGCCGCTAGCATGAAATCGTTCACCATGAATGACGTCGAGACGGATGGAATGACCGAAACACAGCTGGGAACGTTCAAGACCTTCCAGACGTTCGCCTCGAACTGGAGCGCGTGCAGTAATATGAGCTTCAAGAAGTTGTTGAACAATTTCCGGGCAGATTCCCAGCTTCAGAAAGACATGCTGGCGATATTGGCCGCGCTAACAGAGGTGGGTATACTTCGGCTGTTGTTTTGTTATTCCAGCTGAAATGCGTTTTATTTTTTGTAGGTAATCAAAGAAAAAGGAGGAACTCAGAGTAGCACCGAATATTTTCTGGGACTGATGGAAACAATTGAAGCGACCAAGGAGGATAATGATACAGTGGCAGCCGTTTCGTTGCTTTCGATGGGAATAAAATCCGTTCCGGAAGCTGTTTTGAGAAAAAAATTCTCCGAGACAGGTCAAATATTATTGACTCTTTTGGAGCGGTTTGTAGAATCGGATAATCAAAATGTCATGAGAAGCATTGTCGGATGTCTGTCGGTTCTACTGAGAGCACAAGAGTACTCACAGTGGAAATTATCTTCAACATTGAAGTTTTTCGATGCGATACTATCGTTTGTGATTCATACGAAACCCAAGGTGAGGAAGGCAGCCCAACATGCGGTGGTAGCTATCATCCACGGAAGTTGCTTCATGCTTCCTCCGAAATCGGTTCAAAAAGAGGGTGACGACAACCAGGATGATCAAATGGATGATGGAGAGCCGAAAAAGCCGCTAGTGAAGTACCATCCAGCCGGAAATCATGTAGCCAAATTTTGCGTGGGACAGTTCAAACCAGAGAATGTTACCAATAATCATACGCTTGTTCTCCACACTTTGGGATTGCTTCACAATGCGCTGCCGGGATTGTCGAAGGATGATATCAAACTGGTCGCTGAGAGTTTGCTGTCCATCATGACTGCCACGAATGTGCTGATTCGAACCAATGGCTTCCAGACGTTCCATTCTTTGTTTGCCTCGAGAACGGAAAATTTGACGCCCGTTTTGGCTGGAAAACTGATCACCGCGCTGTACGATTACAGGCCGGACAAGTCCGATTCGAAACAAACAATTGCCTGGCTGACGGTGCTTAAGGAAGGGCACCTATTTTTAGCCAAATATAATTTGAGTATATGTAGTGGAGCCCTGCCAAGATTTGTCGACATCTGCACTCATGATTTTTGGAGATCGGGTAAAATGGAAGTGGTTTCGGCGGCTTCCAATGCACTGAAGGATATCCTCTACGAATGCATTCAACCCTGCTGCGAAGATGAAGAAGTTGATAAACATCGCGCTTCGATTGAGCGCATTCTGAAGTCTATTTCTGATGTACTGAGTACTGCTCCGTTTGGACACGCTTCGAATCAAGTACTCATAATTTTGGCAATCTCCTTCGACATCGCTGGCCGTCATTTTGATAAGATTCTTGCACCAGCTTTGAAAACCTTAGGCAATCGATACGATCCGCAGTCTTCCACTCGAATTCAAATTGAGCATGCCGTGCTGCAAGCGGTTGGTTCCATGGATACCACTTTGGTGCTCGAGTGCATTCCATTGGCCAATAAGGCTGGTAAAATTGATCTGGACAAAACCTGGATACTTCCGCTGCTTCGCGAAGGACTCAATCAGTCGAAACTTGAAATCTTCGAGAATGTCATCCTGAAATTGGCCTATCAGTGTTACGTGCTGTGGAATGAAAACAAAGAATCGAACAACAAAAATCAGGCGCACATCTACGAGCTACTCTGCTGCCAACTTTGGGGTCTCTTCCCGGGATTCTGTCGTCGACCGAAGGATATACAAAATTTCCGCCTCATCGCCAGAACTTTGGGAACAGCGCTGAATGAAAATCCAGATTTTCGTTTGCCTATTTTGGAGGGTCTCAAGGAACTCATTTCCCATCTCGAGTCGGATGCGGACAAAGCGGCTATCGCCATGTACGCAAAAAATTTCCTCCCGCGACTGTTCAACATTTACACCACCAAACCCAAAGGTAGCTACGAGAACGAAGTCCGTCAGGCGGCTTTCGAAACAATCAAAGCATATCTGAGCATAACCCCGACTCCGGTTCTGGATGAATTGCACACCAAAGCGCTCGATGAGCTCACAACAAAGTCACCCGGCACCTTCAAGTATGACATGATGTTTGATCTCGTGGAACAGCTTTCGCTCTTCCAGACGGCGGATAAGCTGGACGATATTTACCAACGCTACATAACGGCTATTTTGAAGCGAGATAAAACGCAAGAAACGGTTGCCAAAACAAACGCCAACGTGCGACGCCAGATGAAGAAAGCGTTCAAGCTGCTGCAGGAGATCCTGGCTTCGGACAATGAAGGATGTGTTGATTTTATCGAGAGGAAACGCGGGAACGTGGAGAAGCTGCTGCTGGGCACGCTGCATTCGACATTCGACGGTATCCAAGCACCGAGATTGGCGTGAGTATTACCTTCGTTTTGATGTAAAGATCAAAGGCGTATAATTATATAATGTGCTTCCAGTTGTCTCAAACTACTCATAGTGAAAAACTCCGACATCAAGATCACCAACAAAATTGTCACACGAACCGTACCGGAAGCGATCGCATCCTACGGGGTAGAAACCGTCAAGCAGGAGAATTTGTCTAACGATCTGATCGAGACAATCGGAACCATGTTTGAAGTAAGCAGACTTTCTTCTTTCTATAATAAAAATATTATTGTTTCATTTGGTTACAAATTATTGCGGGGTTAAGAATTCTCGTAATCACGACGGTCAATAATTTAATAGCTAGTGCATTTTCTTCAAACAATTCTCAATTTATTCGAATAGGCGACCGGTTCGTCCACCATAATTCCTTTCGCGACGTAAAAAAAAAAGCTACGTGCTCTTCCTTCGATGGCTGTTTAAAGGGTTGGTACGAATCGCAAAAAGAATAGGCTAGAACCAGGAAGCACAACTTGTTGATCATAAACCTTTCAATACGGCAGTGTGCACCGTCGGAATGCTACCGCTGTACGGAGCACTGCGCCGAAAAGTATGCACATCGCGCTGGTGTGATCGATGTGCATGTATGACTTTCATGTCGTCTAAAGACGACGCTCGTACATACAGCTCATCGTGCGGATGTCGTCTATAGGCGACGCTCGTAGCGAAAGGGTTAAGGGGATTGGAAAGACGCTCATCTGTGCCTACCAGTCTTCAAAATGCAACTCGGTGCTGATGCGCAACATGATTTTTGTACCCAGTTGAACTCCCATTCCTTGTGTACGCTTGCGCTCTGGCGAATGAGCACGCTCCGAAACACAGATGAATTTTGACGTGGGACTACGTCTAACCGGAATATATGGAGGGTAAAATGAAAACCTAAACACAGAACATGCAGGAAAAAATGAAAGATTTCGAATGCTCATAGCTCGAACATTTCGTACTGGATAGGAGAGATGTTTGCATCACTTGATAGGGAATATTTCTACGCATCTATCGCAACTAACAAAATGTTGTTTTTCATTAGATAAACAATTGAATAACTGTAAAATATTAGGCGTTATCTAGACGCCCTAACTGCATCGTTTTGATTGGCCCGATTTACGGTTTCCCTAACACAGCCATCAAAACCAAGCAGCCTTGGGGAAATCGGCATTGCAAATACATGAAAGTAGGGGGACTTTTGTTCTCATCGAAAAATGTTCCCTAACACAGACTTTAAAACCAAGCAGCGAAATCGGCATTGCAAACACACGAAAGAGCCTAGAGGCGAGTGAACCGAAAAGTTTAAACCCTCTTAAAGCCAAAAAAGAAGAAAAAGAACACACGAAAGTAGGGGGAGCTTTTGTTCATGCAAGTCGGGGGTATTTTTGTTCCGACTGGAATGTGTTTCCCTAACACAGACTTCAAATCCATGAAGCGTGGGGAAATCGGCATTGCGAATTCATACAAATCGGGGGTATTTTTGTTCCGATTGAAATGTGTTTCCCTAACACAGACTTCAAAACCGAGGTTTCTGGGGAAATCGGCTCTGCAAATAAATGCAAACTGCGAGTACTTTTGTCCTCGCTTGCCTTTGTGCAGAGTGGAATATGTCTGTCCTAACATGATCTTCTAAACTTAGGAACCTGGGAAAATCGTGCAGCCACTAGAAGCGAATGAACTTCCCAGTTTTAAGCAAATTCGAGATTCGAGAAGTATGTACACTTTTGGGTTGAAAACTTCAGAGGGAAATGTAAAATAAAATAATCGTTTGATAATTTTTTTTTGTCTTTATTGGAAAGATTTTCAGCCTTAGGCTGGTTCATCAAACGTTTGATAATTCTTCCGTACATATATTTTGTTCTAGTCATCATACCAAACGTAAAAGGTCCGTCATTAAATTTACTTGTAACGAAGAACAATCAATCACAATAAATGAATTGACTTTACACGGCATTTGTTCATTTTTTTCACTCACAGAGCAAATATATTGAACTCAATTGAATTTGGAAACTGTTTCATTCAATCAAGAATTTAATCAATACAAACGAATGATTGCTAAGCTAAGGTAGTTCCACGTCAACCTTGCGGTTATATCATAGATATAACCCACTCATTTTTTTTGGTTGTCAGCGCCGTTTTTGCACCCAGTTTTGCGGTGAGTTCTACGCTGAATTTTGCGCCCTATTTCTATACTGCGCTCTAGAATTTGGATTGCTCTCTCTGTTGAGATATGAGTGTGTATGGAATGAGGCACGCATCACCCAAGTGAGAAGAGATGTTTAGTAAAGGGTGTGTCACATCAAATTGCATCACGGAAAAACGCTGTAGAAATTTAATTTTTAGGAATTATATCTTCAGCTTTCGCATATAATCAGATAAGAGTGTATAGATCACATTGGCCATGCTTCACTGTCAATTTTTCGTAAATTTGGAAAAATGTCGTCGAACGAAAATGAGCGTCGTGAATTAATCCTGCGCACTCATTTCGAGAATCCGGAGTTGTCACAACGGGACATCGGTAAGATGATGGGAATCGTCCAATCCACGGTCAGCAGAGTACTAAAACGATACTTCGAGAACCTAACCATCGACCGGAAGGTGAAGAACGGCAAATCTCGCTTCGTGCCACTATTCAAAGGACGTGTTGGAGTGGTACGAAGCCAACGGGGTCACCTTCGTGCCAAAGGAAATGAACCCGCCCAACGCGCCGGAGCTTCGCCCAATAGAGAAATATTGAGCGATTATGAAGCAGGCCCTCCGGAAGAACCCAAAAGTTGTCAAATCGGAGGCGGACTTCAAGAGAAAATGGATTCCTATTAAAAAAAAAACTACAACCTGACGTTGTACAGAACCTTATGGACGCGGTAAAGAGGAAGGTGCGAGCATACGGGCTTGGGCTCGAAGTATGAATAAAAAGAAAATGCCAAAAGTTGTTTAATAGTTTTTATTTTACTGTCTAAAATTTTCAAAAGGATCGGTCTACTGGGCGAATTTATACAGCGTTTTTTCCGTGATGCAGTTTGATGTGACACACCCTTTATCTTAATTCTGCGCCGGGTACATTTTGTGCTGTCGGGTTTATGAATTTTGTGCACTTCGCATCAAAAGAGAATACGTGTTTGCTTTGAACGCGCGCTGATGAAAATTAAACTTAAGCGCAGCGCTGCGTATGTTTTCTGGAGACTGGTGCCTACCTATAAATAAGCCTTAAATTTCACAGTTTCATCCATGGAATGCAGTTGGTTTCGAAATCATCAATCGATAACCTTAAATTCTTGGTCGAATTGAAAATATGATTTTGATGTAGGTGGAAAATCCTGATGTTTATGTTAGTCCTGAATGTGGATACGTCCCTCGAATTAGCCAGTGTATCGTCGGTATTGGTAATCGAACCGATTTTTCCACATGTATTCCCAACGGCAACTCCGATCTCTTGAAATCTAATATGGAGTTAGATTTCACATGAAACATCACGGCGGTTATCGGGTATCCTGTTTACGTTACCATGTTTCATCGGATTTCAATTTATTACGGGCTTAATAATTCACGTTACCACGACAGTTTTATTCCAATTATTTAATTCATTGGTACTAAGTTGCCATTAGTAAAATCGTTCCAGAAAACAACTGCAACAGAAACAACCGCTCAGAAAATGTGTAATGTCACAAGTAGGCTAGAAATATTGCAGGGCGGGAAAAAACATCAAAATGCCTCACAGGAAAAAGCGTAATTTCTGTTATAAATATTTTTTTTCGTTTTCGTTTCCTATATTTATTCTGAGGTCAATGTAATGGGAGCGAAGTTCCCATTTAATGAGAATAAGGAATCGAGGCGGCCCAAGTCGCCAAGATGACGCGATTCGAGTCGACCGCCGGCCCGATGTCAGAAGTGGCGGTCTCTAACACGCAAACCTGTGTTCCACTGATTGTTAGTTTGAAACACTAGTTTGATACGATCCTTTAGCAAGGTCCGACCGAGCTTTATCGAGTCTCGGACGGCATTCGTTTACTTAGTGCATTACGTTTGCCCGGTTTATTTTTTTTTTTTGAAATACGAAATACGTCCGATAAGTACTTAGAGTACAAAAAAAAACAAAAAAATTGGAAAAGTGGCAATTTCATTCTCAACATAATCTCCTTTTAGCTCGATACGCTTGACCCAGCGATGCTCCAACTTCTTTGTCACTCCTATACTCGCGCATAGGTCTGTGAGACCGAGAAATCAATAATTCATTTCTCAGAAAACATCAACCTACGACTTTTCTCTCTAGCTTCGTTATTCGTCGTTGATCATCGTTTAGCGTATCGTATGTGTTTGTACGAAGGGGACGTGTATAATTTTTTTACCACTTTCGGTCTGACACACCGACGCGAGTATAGGAGTAACTTTTTTGGACAAGTGACTTTTTTCGTATTATAGAATATTGTTCAATGAAATGTATAAATTATTGTTAGTGGCGTAGAATGTTTATTGAATATAATACATATAATTATTACCGGACTATTTTTATTTGATTTTAGTGCTTTTTGTCACCAGATTGAACGGATTCATATATTATTCGTCGATGTATTCCTCGTTAGATTCATAAGAACTACAAAACTACAAACTACATTTGTATACACTGCGTTTCACAACTATAGAATCACTCATTCTGAGTTTCCAGAGATATGTAAGAAGTCGATTGAATCGAAGTATATAGTGTAGGCCAGGGGTTCTCAAACTATTTTGGGCCAAAGACCCCTTTTCCACAATGATGTCATACCGTAGACCCCTATAGCCAAATATTTTTGAGAATCCCATCTTTAGTTTTTTTCTTTTTTTTTTTTTTGGCACACTTATCTCACTTCTTAACTAGGCGAACCTAGCCAGAATTTTCACCTGCCCCCGGGCTTCTGAATGCCAAAGGGGGACTAGGCTCTGCGAAATGCACGTATCTGCATGCTCGTGCCGTTTTAGTCCTGGCCGAGGAATTGTCGGACAATCGCGCAGGTGCTAAGGATGACCGACTTTTGGATGCCGGCCAATTCCTTCTCCATATTCAACACCTTTAGCGCTTCCAGAAGTGTCTTCGGGACAATTCCAGTTTCAGAGAGAACGACTGGAACAATTCTTGGGACCTCCCTTAGCCCCCACAGTTCCTTGAGCTCCACGGCCAATGGTCGGTACTTGCAGATTTTGCGACCGTGGGTCTCCTCCAGATTCTGGTTCAGTGGAATAGCGACATCGATGATGGTGACTTTGCGGTCGCTCTTGTCGTAAACCATTATATCTGGGCGGTTGTGGTGGATCGAGAGGTCGGTCAGAACAGTGCGATCCCAGTACAGCTTGAAACGGTCATTTTCCAGGACAGGTGCAGGCAGGTACCGGTAGTTTGGTACGTTGTCTTCCAGTAGAGCACATTGGAGCGCCAGTTGTCGATGAACAATACGGGCCACGTTGTTGTGGCGCTCGGTGTAGGCTGCGTTGGCCAAAACGGGACAGCCTCCCATAATGTGCTCTATGTTTTCACCTGGTTGATGGCACATCCGGCAAATGTCATCAACGTCTTGATGCCAGACGTACCGCCTGCAGTTTCTCGTCGGCATTATCCTGTCCTGGATGGCTATCATGTCGGTTTCTACTACTGAAGAGAGTTCACCACGCGTTAGCCACAGATTAGATGCGGCCTTGTCGACGTGTGGCCGGTCCAGTTGATGGGGGTGGGCATCATGCACTGCCTTCTGCTTCCAAGCTGCAATCTTCTCATCCACTGTCTGCAGATTGCAGTTGAGTTGGTACTCCGCTTGCGCCAAGTGCAGAGCGCTGTATCCTCTGTCGGCGGCGCAGACAGCCTGGTATAGCGCGTTTTGGTTGGCGCGTTCTGCGAAGTACTCGCGCAGTTGTTGTACCTGGGCAACACACAGTGCAGATATGTCGACTATTCCAAGTCCCCCTTCTTTGCGTGGTAGTGAAACTCTCTCCAGTGCCGATTGAGGATGGTGCATTCCGGCCTCTTTAAATGCTTTCCTCATCCTCCTCTCAAGGTCCTCTAGGTCAGTTTTGCTCCATTTGACTACACCAAAACTGAAGGTCAGCAGGGGAACCGCGAATGTGTTGATCGCGCGTACCTTGTTCCCCGCGTTGAGGAAAGTCCTCAGGACACAGTTCACTCGACTCAAGAACTTGTCTCGCAGCTCCGTCTTGATGTCGGAGTGGCGAATCCCGGTGAGCTTTCGGAATGCAAGATATTTATAGGATTCGCCACGAACCATGTCTCTTATAAACTCGCCGTCATAGACCTCGTAGCCTCCGGATTCGGTAAGTTGTCCTTTCAGCAGGTGGACACAGCGGCACTTGTCGAGGCCGAACTCCATGCAGATTTCCCTGCTTATGTCTTCGACAACCCGGATAGCTACACCTAGACGCCGACGTGAATCAGCGTAGACCTTGAGATCATCCATGTAGAAGCGCCGTGGGCGCCGTCGCCATACCTTATTTTATGACCGTTTCTATTGAGCGTCCTACTGAGGGGGTTCAGTGCCAGACAAAACCAAAGCGGGCTGAAAGAGTCGCCTTGGAATATCCCCCTCTTTATCTGCAGCGTTCTAGACTGCAACACATTTTCCCCATCACTGAGGTGCAGAGACGTACTCCACTGCCTCATCGCATGCTGCAGGAACCTAACGACGACGGGATCAATTTTGTAGAGCTCCAATACCCGGACGAGAAACATAAGCCTTCCTGTAATCGATGTAGGCCATACTTAGGTTCCGCTGGTTATATACCGCCTGGCCGACTATGGCTGCGTCGATGATGGCCTGGTCTTTGCAGTCATGCGTATTTTTCCTGCATCCTTTCTGCTCTTCTGCGATGATGTGATGCTGTTCGCAGTGAGCAGAAACTTTGGCGGTAATTATGCTGCTCAGTATTTTGTACAGACTCGATAGGCACGTTATCGGTCTGTACTTTGATGGGTTCAATGTGTTGCTGTCTTTCGGGAGGAGGAAGGTGACGCCACGGGTGGCGAATTCAGGAAGGTTGTGTGGGTCACGTAGCACCTTGTTGAAGCACTCAGCTATCTTTGGATATGCGACGGTCAGCTTCTTGTGCCAAAAGTTCTGAACACCATCGGGGCCCGGTGCTGCCCAGTTCCTCAGGTACCGCGAGGCTTCGCGGACATCGTTCTCTTCGACGATGATAGCTGGCATCTCTCCAATTTCACCACAACTCTCCTCCTCCCGTCTTAACCACATTTGCCCGTCGCGATGTTCTACTGGGGTCTCCCAAATACCAGCCCAGAAGTTCGTCACATCGCTAATATCTGGCAAACCTTCGCGGTAGTCGGGCTTCTCGTCGCTAATGTGGTCGTAGAACGCTTTTTCGTTATCTCTGAACATCCGATTTTGTTCCCGGCGCTTTGCAGAGTCAGAGTAACGTTTCAGCCGTTTAGTTAGGACGCTCAATTGCTGTACCAGTGTGTCGAGTTTTTCCATCAGCTGGTGAACTCCCAGCTGGCGAAGTTCAGTAGGCCGCACGATCACAGCAACTTGGCGACATAATTTCGCCGATCTGCTGCCTCTTGTGTACGCCATCAGTCTTCCAATTGCGGCGCGCTTGTTTAGGATCCGTTGCTCCAATCTCCTTCGCCATGGAGGCTCACGCCTTTCACGGAGATGTTGGAGCAGTCCGCCTCTTGGCCTAATACGGTATCCTAAACTTTTGGCGGTCGCCACAGCAGCACAGTAAACTTTCAGTTGCAGCTCCTCCATGTTCTCAGCATCAACCAAGTGCAGCGGAAAAACGTGCTCGTTCATGAGCTTTACTGCACTTGTCAGCCTGCGGGAATGCTGCAACTTCGGGATCCTGGGGCGCGACAATGGGTCTGTGTCGCGGAACTGTGAGATCGCCTCGTCGTAGTGGAAGACCAGATCGCGTAGTAGTTGTTGATCTGGCTGTGGGTCTTCCGGCTCAGGGGGTTGTAGTACTGTGGCCTCCACTGGTGCTGATTCGCGTGCCCCACTCGCGAATGAATTGCTCAGCCGTACTGAACTTCGTCTCGACACATCGCTTGCTCTGTTGTTCCTGGAGCTTATTTCTCTCTGCACCTGCTGCTTGATCTCGTCGATTTGCGTTTGGGAGAGCATGTTGTTGCGTACTATCGCTCTACGCCTCGCGTTCATCGCGTTCTGATCAAGCCTCCCGACGAACTCTGGATACGCTTCCTCAAACATTGTTAGTATTCGAGGGCGACCGCTCATGTCCGTCTCCAAAGCAGTGCAGATGTAATAGGCGCGGATCACGAATTCATTCATTTCGTGTGTCCACATGATCCGTCGCCTAGTAGTACCCACAAGTGTGGACGACTGTCGTCTGGCAGTCGCAACACGTCTCGTAGGCGCAGCGTTTCTTGGGTGATGTCGATGGCTGCTATTTCCGTGTGGCGGTAGCTCTTCGGGTTGAACCCGGCTGGTGGCCCGCTCTTGTACCTCGCCCTCCAGCCGCTGGCCGCTCGCTCTTACGCCCGTTCCAGGACCAGCTCCAGTTCGGGGACCCTCCGCGGGTGATCGCATTCTTATTACTCTTCGTGATCGTAGCTCCATTTTATTGGGTGTATCTCCTTTGCCCGGGAGACAGCGGGTTGGCAAGGCCTCCATGACCCGGGAGGCCTTCCCCGGGAGAGATATAGCGCTCTGACTCGCTCGCACCTCCTCACTTAGCCACTTTCGACACCCGTTCTCGGAGCCAAGACCAGGTGTGTGTTTCCAGTTAACGCCCGATCTAAAAATGTCGTCATATGATCTTCGTGGAGGCGTGAGATAGGAACATTTGAGACCAACAGGCAGGCTCCTACCCTATGTTGAACCCCATTTGAGAACCAATTTTTTTTTTTTTTTTTATAATTTCACCATCTTCGACAACGTTGTACAGACTGAAACCTTAAGATCTAAATTATTCTAAGTTTCTTATTCTAGTACTAAACACATTCTTGGACAGTGTAAAATCAAACACATCACTAACATTGTTAAAAGAACGTAAATACAAATTGAAACTATTGTTGAAACCATAATTCGTTATATGGAATGGTATAAGAAATAACGATGAATTACGAAAACGACGGGGAGGAATATTCCACGGAACTTGACGTAACAGTTCGGGACAGTCCACATTGCCGGTTATTAAATTATAAATAAATATTCTTTGTAGTTTGGTACGCCTGGCTGATAGTGTTTCCAAGTCAATCAGTTTACAACGATCAGCATAACTCGGAAGATTTATCGGATCATTCCAAGGGAGCTGTCGCAAAGCAAACCGCATGAAACTTCTCTGGATTCGCTCCAACGCAACGATTTGTGTAACGAGGAATGGGGACCAAACCGGTGCAGCATATTCCATGATGCTCCGAACTAGCGCGCAGTATAACTTTTTGAGGCAATACACGTCAGAAAATCCAGAAGCATGGCGACGAATGAAACCGAGCACAGTGTATGCTTTATCGGTTGTGATTACTATGTGCTCATTGAACTTCAGTTTAGAGTCGATCATTACTCCTAGATCACAGATCGAGTTTGCGCGTTCTATGGGCTCCAGCCCCATGTGGTATTGGTGGCGAATGACATTATTGCAGCGACTGTAGGATATGGCTTTACACTTTTTACTATTCACACGCATACCGTTATCATTGCACCAGATTAGCAAACAATTAATATCATCTTGAAGTTTGATGCAGTCAATGGATGATGCAATCTCACTGTAAATTTTGAGATCATCGGCGAACAAAAGCTTGGATGTGGAAAGTAGCTCACATAGGTCGTTAACATAAATAATAAACAGAAGCGGGCCGAGAACACTTCCTTGTGGCACACCAGATGGAATGGTGAATATTCTAGAGCGCACGGAATTAACAATAACGAAAGCTTTACGATCCGATAAGTACGAGTATATCCATTTGGTAATCCATGAGGGAAAACCAATGTGATTCATTTTTTGAATGATGAGATTGTGCGGTACTGTATCGAATGCTTTCGCGAAGTCAACATAAACTGAATCCATTTGTCACTTTGATTCAAAAGAACGTGATATTTCTGACACATAGCACATAAAGTTTGTTGTTGTTGAACGCCGTTTCATGAATCCGTGCTGGCTGTCAGTGATGATCGGTGCACTCACTCTATACAATACTGCGTGAACCAGCTTCTCAAACACACTCTATACAATACTGCGTGAACCAGCTTCTCAAACACTTTTTGAATAATTATTTAATTTGGAAACATTGCAGTTAATTAAATGAGGTGATCTGACGTAGTGGTAACAACCGTACCTCTCACGCCGAACACCGTCACTAGTTCAATTCTCACTCTCGACATTCTTCAAAAAAATGGAAGTAATGTGAAAGTCACTATAATACAGAAAAAAAATATTTTCTCATCATATTCAACAAAATAGATATAAAATTTAGTAAATATCGATTGTAATTAATAATTATTAATACAAATTACCCACAAACTTTGAAAACATTCAAATCGCACCTACCAAAATATCGAAATACGGTTCAATAGTTAACCTGGAATCTCCGCGTTCGTTGAGTTTCAAATGGTTTCTTCGGTTTCAAGTTGTTTGTAACCACACTGAAGCTTTTTTGACAAAGTATGATGATGAAAAAAGACGAGTGGGTAATGTCGGGGACATAACCGGAGTGACGTAGGACTATACAAAGGGGACAGCTTTTGCTAAATATATATTTTAAATATATTGTTTTATTTTCTTCTCCTACGCGAATACCTACCTATCTTCCTGAAAAATGGATTAGTTTACTGTTTACTCTTTATGAACATGTTGGGGGTTCTCAAAAGAACCTTTGGTGTTGTGTTTTTGCGTTTTTTTACAAACTTGATCCTTGGATTTTTTTCTGAAGGCTTTGTACTTATTAAATGTTCAACGCCGGGCATCTTTCGGCGTATGCACATATCGTACAATCAAAATGATGGCTGTGATAGGGAATGCATAGGTGGTAGTCAGCTCATTCACTATCATATGTTTCACTATTGAGCACATTACCGTACCTTAAACTGTGGTTTCGGGGACGAATGAATTGAAAGATTTGTAGTCTCCGAAAACAAAGTAAATAAAAATGAAAAAGATCTGAGGTTTTGGAGACGAACTCTACGATCTGTCGAGAAATAGACAAGCTATAAGCGTTCTAAAAAATCAACAGTTAATACAGGGACGGATGACCTACGCATTAAAGTCCTTTAAAATAAGAACAGAGCAGCAGGAAATACATAGCTCATCATGTTGCTCCTTAGTTATTCTTCTATACAATGCAGATGTAACGTCAGTCAATTTTCAATATCAGTTATCAACCAAAGAAAACAGTTCTTGCTACCGAGAAAATTCCTTAATGCCATCCTGTATACAATGTGTTGTAATTTGAAGCCACTTTTAATTCGGAAACCATGCGTGGGTTTGTGAAAACTGAATGATCAATTTAAAAGACTCCAACCACCAATAAGTTCAAGAACAAGCATAAACAAAATATATCAGTTTATATTATATGTCATATTATGTCACTTTAGAATGCATTGGTATTGTGAAAAACTTTTAATAACTCTTCTTTGAAAGGATTAATGGCCCTGAAAAGCGCCGTGTTTTTCGGTGGCTGGTTTTGCCACCAAAGCAGTTTGTATAAATAAACTTTTTCCTTCTTCTACCTGCTGCCGTTTTGCGATTGCGTTTGCCACTCTAACTCGATCACTTCGGCAGCCGAAACCATATAACGCCGACTAGGTGGACTGGTACACTGGTACTAACTAGAGATGGGCAAATCAGCTCATCATGGTGAGCGGCTCAGAGCCGTTCAGCACATACAAGTGAGCTGTTCATTTGGAACAGCTCTTGAGCTCAGTTGAATTTTGCAGTTGTCCACACAGTTGCATATGAAACGTAATCACCATGGGACATTGCATAGTGTGCATTTTCTTAATAGACGGAAAGCAAAAAATAAACGAATTTAATTTGTAATTGTACAAAAACTAGAACTGATATGAATTCTAATAATATAATATACAACAAATACTGAATGCTGAAATCCAACATAGAAGATGCTTAGGATATGCTGAACTTAAACAACAGAAAAACCAGCAGTAGCCAAGTAAAATGCCTCCAGGAATATTGGCCGAGACAACGTTTTTTGAAAAAAAACCATCGAGATTTTTTTTTTTTGCATCCGAGGATATAAAAATAAATCCACTAATAGGTGCAACGAGAAATAATTATTCACGATCACAAAGGTAACAAAAGGACCAGCATCAATCATCAACATTTATGCCGGGTGGTTTTCTGAATTGTTTTGATTCAGCACGCGGAAATAAATGTATGTGTTTCCACAGTAATGTTTAAATAACAATGTAATACATAAAATTTATTTACAAGCATATAATAATGTTTATTATTTTGTTTGGCCATATAAGAAAAATTTAATGATGTAACGAATGATTGAATATCTTCAAAACAAAAACCTTTTTTCCTATCTGGCATCTCTGCTAAAGCTAAAGTACGAAGAGGGACACACGAAAACAAACTGACATCATGCCATGAAGCACGGGAGACGAAAAATCCTTTCGCGTCTCGCAATTCACTCTCTGCAGCTTTTGCGCTCCACAGCCTTGCAGCTCAACAGTTCAACAGCTCAGCAGCTCAACAGCTCATCAGCTCAACAGCTCAACAGCTCATCAGCTCAACAGCTCAACAGCTCATCAGCTCAGCAGCTCATCAACTCAACAGCTCCAGCTCCGTAATGAGCTGATGAGCTGCGTTTTTTTTATTGCGAGCCGATCCGAATCCGCTACTATGATGAAGCGATTCGAATGAACAGCTCATGAGCGGATGGCACATCTCTAGTACTAACGCGCTCGGCCTAGCTGCCCTTGCGGAGCAATTGACGAATACACATACGGGGAATTGCAGACCAACATGGTTCGAGCGGGATTTTGCCTTTCCCTTCACTTTTCCTCCTTTGTCATGTCCAGACATGGCTGCTTGTGTTGGTTTGTTGATGTGATGTGATGCGAAACGATGTGGTGTACGGTTTCGATGAGAATGATCGTTACGGCAGCAGAGCGGGGATTTTTAAGCTGACTGGCTGGCTCGAGAATTACGCATGTGTGAGATTGCGACCAATGTTTCGTTAATTTTTTTTGACGTAGGACTACGTCTAACCGGAAGATATAGGGGGTGAAATGGAAATCTAGGCACTGAACAAGTAGGAAAAAATGCAAGATTTGGAACGCTTATAACTCGAGCATTTCTCAATAGATCGCAAAGGTTTTTGCATCAATTGATAGGAAATATATCTACGCATCTATCATAACGAATAACATTTCATTTTTCTTGAGATAAATAATTGAATAATTGTGAAATATCATGCACTATGTGCCCATTTTTGATTGGTCCATTTTGTGCTCCTCAAATCGTACCGACCAAAACGGGCAACCAGAGCAGCAGCGAAATAGAATGAAGCACGATTGGAAAGGAAAAAGAAAAAATGAACGAAACATTGGTCGCAGTCTCACACATGCGTAATTCTCGAGCCAGCCAGTCAGCTTAAAAATCCCCGCTCCGCTGCCGTAACGATCATTCTTTGTGTGGACACCGACTGGACAACATCGTTGCTTGACGGGCTGGACGGCGAGGGATCGAGTGCCTTTCTCAAGGCAAGAGGGCGGAGGTGGTAGCGCTGGAGTAGAATAGAGTAGAGTTTTCAAAGGGCCTTTCTCAAGGCTAGAGACGAATGAACTGAAAAAGTTTAAAGTCTCTATAATACAATACCTACCTACCTACCGTAACGATCATTCTCATTCAAACCGTACACCACATCAGTTCGCATCACAACACATCAACAAACCAACCCAAGCAGCCATGTCTGGACATGGTAAGGAGGAAAAGTGAAGGGAAAGGCAAAATCCCGCTCGAACCGTGTTGATCTGGAGTTCCCCGCAAGGGTAGCTAGGCCGAGCGCGTTAGTATCAGTGCACCAGTCCACCTAGCCGACGTTATATAGTTTCGGCCGCCGAAGTGATCGAGTTAGCTGGCAAAGCTGCTCGCGACGATAAGAAAACCCGCATTCGGAACAGAACACATCAATACAACAACAGGCAGTTGCAGCGAGTGGCGAGTGGCAAACGCAATCACAAAACGGCATCAGGTAGCAGAAGAAAAAAGTTTGTTCTTTATACAAACTGCTTTGGTGGCAAATCCAGAACAAGGCGGCATCGAGGGCGTTCGAAATGGTTTTTTTCAAAACCACGAGTACTAAGTTTTCTAAATTGGAACCATTCCATAAAACAAGGCGCTTTTCAGGGCCCTTAAACCTTTCAAAAAAGAGTTTAGGAAATACAGTTCAATGCTTTCTAAAACAATATCCAAAATAATAATGAAACACAAATTGATTTTTTCATAATTTGTTTGCCAGGATATGATGAGTATGTGAATTTGGCAGTTGTTCTGAGCTTATTGATTTTCACCAACTCTTAAATTGCTTCTAGATTGAAAGTACAGTAATTTACACTTATCTCGACATTTAGCTAATTGGACGGACCTGTAATGCGACATATTTAGTTGGACATTTTTTCCAATCCGATACTGAGTGGTGGTAATGCGACGTGCCATTGAATGTAATTTACTGTAAAATATGTCACAAGCTGGATGGAGTGTGTACCGCTAGAGTATGAAACACGCGGACCTCAAAAAAATATCTAATTTTCTTTCAAACCATAAACCCGTGTGGTTGTACGGCATCGGCATCGTGGACGTAACAAAGGAGGACAAGTTAAGGGAAAGGCAAAGTTTTAAGAGAGTATACCTAACAGCGATTATAGAGTTTCGGCCGTCGGAGTGCTCGAGTTGGCTTGCAAAGCTGCTCACGACAATCAGAAAACCCGCATCAAGAACAGAGCAGCTTCGGTTCGGCGCTCATCAAGGCAACAATTAGTTTCAGTGAGTGGAAAAGTGTTTCTCCGGCATGTCGCATTAAATGTAATTTACTGAACAACATGTCACAAGCTGGATGGGAAGAAATTTTCCAACTGTGAAAGCTGTGGCGAGTGGCAAACGCAATAGCTAAACAGGAAGGTTTAACCGAACAAGATGGAAATATCGAGTGATAACAAAAACACAACACCAAAGGTTCTTCTCAGAACCATCAACATGTTCATAAAGAGTAAACAGTAAACTAATCCATTTTTCAGGTAGATAGGTAGGTATTAAAAAAAAAATAGGTAGGTAGGTAGAAGAAAATAAAACAATATATTTAAAATATTTATTTAACAAAAGCTGCCCCCTTTGTATAGTCCTACGTCACTCCGGTTATGTCCCCGACATTACCCACCCGTCTTTTTTTTCTTTTTCCTTTCCAATAGTGCTTCATTGTATTTCGCTGCTGCTCTGGTTGCCCGTTTTGGTCGGTACGATTTGAGGAGCACAAAATGGACCAATCAAAAATGGGCACATACATAGTGCATTTGGACAATGCTTGATATTTCACAATTATTCAATTATTTATCTAAAGAAAAATGAAATGTTAATCGTTATAGAAGCGTAGATATATTTCCTATCAATTGATGCAAAAACCTTTGCGATCTATTGAGAAATGCTCGAGTTGTAAGCGTTCCAAATCTTGCATTTTTTCCTACTTGTTCAGTGCCTAGATTTCCATTTCACCCCCTATATCTCCCGGTTAGACGTAGTCCTACGTCAAAACGAAAAGAACCAGTCTGATAAGTATTTAACCTACAAAAAAAAAACAAAAAAAATTGGAAAAGTGGCGGCAGCTCGGTATACTTGACCCACAATGTTCCAACTTCTTTAATTCATCTGAAAAATATTTTCTTGAGGTCTGCAAAGTAGGCCTCCGAGGCGACGATGATCTCCTCATTCAACTCAAATTTCTGCCCGGCGAGTGACTTTTTCATGTTTGGAAACAAAAAAATTTCGCGCAGGGCCAAATCTGGAGAATACGGTGTATGAGTATGGTTATGGGCAGTTCGTAGTGCAATTCGACCAATTTAACCGTGGTGACGGCGGAATTTTCATTTTTCTAAAATCCGCGGATACGCCCGCTTGCACAAGGTCAAAACAAAACTACTAGTCCGATTCGGCTGAAATTTTGACAGTAGCCGTTTACGAGAATGTACTTCACGATAAGTAATCTCTCTTGCGATACTGTCACCATCGGGCGATGAGGCTAAGTATTTATCGGACCGCCCTTGTATTTCAGCAACGTCCCACAACACAGGATATTGTGTTTCAATTTTGTGTTGTAGTCAGAACTTATGACAATCTTGGTTGTACTCCTGCTTGAGCTCTTCATCTGTGCCAATGATAATCAACTTTTCTTGCATTATCACCTTGACTCAATCCATGGCTGTGAGTGACATATGATAATATAACATGATTTTGAAGCTTTTGTGATAATTTTGACAAATGCGGAAACTGTGAATATTCTGCTTAAATTTTGTTTTTAAGGTTTTGTCAGTACTGGCTACTGAACATCACGAGAGTATTCTACATCGGTAAACAGCCCACTTTTAAGATTTGCCCATACAATTTCGTAGGCTTTGGAAAAATGGAAATCACCAACACAAGAAACCCGTAACCTAAAACAAATAAGGATACACAAAGGAGTAATGCATGAAAATGAGAGAAAGTTAAGAAAGAAAGTAATAGAGTTGGAAGAAATACGGCCATTGGATTGGTCGAAATCAATATGTCAAGTTGAAATTAAGTGTAAATTTGAATTGCAGTGATTTGTAAATGAATTATGTAGTAATATGAATTTTCAAAACTAAAACAAACGGACCGTAGTGCATAATCGCGTTGGTGCTGTGTTATTTGGTGGTACTCACCCAATTTATAAAACCTAGTAAGGAAAACCCCGACAGTCTTACATTGAAGAAACGCAGGAAAGGGTATTGCGTTTTGAAACGAACCAGCTTCCAAACAGTCAGACAGTCCGATATTCTTGATATTGTTTCAATCGAGTTTAAGTCGTCACCCTGCAGCTGAAACACAAATTCAAAAAAAACTAAAAATCTTGCTAAGTTAGGGTCTCCTGGTGGTAAGTGAACTTAAGCATGTAGAAGTAACCGAGTAACGATTTCGTCGTTTTACTCATATAGCTGAGTAAATAATCCAGTGTTCAAAGAATTGCTCCGAAGTTTATTGATAGCACTTATAACATATAGTTGAGACTGATGCGATTCAGGGATCAGATTTTTTGCTACTGAATGCTGTCTGTGAATCACGCAGTACCTGACCACGGCCTGAAAGATCGATTCTCCGCTGGTATCAGTCTCAATATATGACGAAAAATAAATTTCTTGCTACATATTTTATCTTTAATATATCGAACATACCCTAACAACAGAGCTTTATTGCTGGGTAATGTAGACTCGTCCAGCTGGAGTGAAAATCTATAATAAAATCTATAATAATAAATTGAATAACATTTTGCCCTTTTCGCGACTCATCTCAAGTTTCTGAAGTAATTTAAAAAAATAATTTGTTACGCCAAGCACCAAGGTTTTTTACGCGGTTTTTTGCGAGGTTTTCTTTACGCGGATTTTCTAATTAACGCGGTTTTTTAAGCGGATTTTCCAATTAGCGCGGTAAAGATCAGAGCAATATTACATCTCTTACTCTGCTCACATTTCGTCGTCATGCTCCGTCAGAGCATATGACGGTAATCATTGCTTGCGACGGAGCTTAGCGTTTATGACGGAAATTAGTGCCGCACTTTATCACGATGCTTACGTAGATTTTAGGTGACCTGGTATTTTTACGCGGATTTTCCAATTAACGCGGATTTTCAATTAACGCGGTTTTTTTACGAGGTACGTATCCCTCGCGTAAAAAAATCTAGGTGTATTATCATTCAAGCTCCAACGTATTTCAGAACGCAAATGAACTTGCAACCTACGGGTAAGCTTGTTATACAGTAAAATATCGGGAGCATGTGTGGACATTAATTTGATAATGACATCTTTCGTGTTGAATCGCATATATGTTTAAAACACAGAGAAATTCAAAACGTACCTGAAGGATTTGTACGCTCCTACTATTCGTATGACACTCCTCATAAGTTCGTGATAAGGTTTGATCTGGTAAACAAGCTGACCAGTCCAGAATTTCCAGATTTTATGAATGGATGCCAAATTACCCAATTATCACATTGTTTTTTATGTAAAAACGACAGTTAATGATTCTGAAGCACTTCGCTGCACTTATGACTGTTAATTTGTGTTGATAGTAAGCTACCTAAACCAGGCCTTTTTGAGGAAATTCTCCCCAAACCATATAAATGTGATCTCCAAAGCTGTGGGTCCTAAATCTAATGTGGAAGCTAATCCCGTGGGTTTCACTATTTCAGGAGAGTCTCTATGATAAAAAGAAATTCAACTTGAATAGAATTTGTTCATGCTGGAAGCACTTACGGAACGTGTCATGTAATTTTTCAACTCGTAACATTGCAGGCGGCAGTTTGATGGTTTAAGGAAAATATTTTCGAAACACAGCAATAAAGTTCAAATGGCCAATCTTTTAAATGAATCTAGTTATTATATCCTACACTATATACTTCGATTCAACCGACTTCTTACATATCTCTGGAAACTCAGAAAAAATGAGTGGTTCTATAGTTGTGAAACGCAGTGTAGTTATTCGCTAATACAATGGTCACACATATACACACACTCGCAGTGTTTGCCAAATGATCCACTCATTGAAAAAATCGCTTTCGTTCGTTCAAATATGATCTTTCAGGAAACATTTCCCCCAGCGGTATTCTATTGTTGTTATGTGCTGCAAATCACGACACAAAAGAGAACGAGACAACTCTGCATCGGCTCGCACTTCATTGCACACCAGCATGCAAGCAAAGCTATCATACACGCGTTCGGTGCAGAAAGCTTATTTTCTTCTTTGCCTCTAACATATGCATACCGACCTCTCCATGCATCATGAAACAGCAGGATCGTACGGACAACGCAAAGCGAAATATTCATATTCAGCTAATGTAGCAGATCCTGATTTTTAAGTCTCAGAGAGTGCAAACTATATGATTATTTAGCTCGATAGAGGCTAAGGGAAGGGTAGTCAGATTATATTTTCCATTTTTAACGCCTCTATCCCTTGAAATGTGTATATTCATATAGACCGCATAGTTTTACTAGCAACACCGCTCTCTTTCCCCATTTGTTGCTCTCCGCGAATGGTGACCGAATGATGACGTAATTTTTCTTGTATCATTTATTGCTTTGCACTTGCCTGTGCAGTGGGTTTCGCTATAGTAGAGCGGGACGATATATGTGCGATTCACATAGCACGTTACGGAGAAGAACGTCTACGTTCCGTCAACGTCTCCACCAATTCACACATGCAGTCAATGCTTTCACCAGCACCGTCACGTCAAATGCCAAACGAATGATTTATTTAATTTTATTCATGGTGTCGCCACCTACAACAATTGTAAATTGCAATGCCCTCTTTCAAATCAGCATGCCTAGAATCAGTTCTAAATTTTGAAAAATTAAATGAGAATCATTGAATTCAATTTTTTAAATGCTTAAACCCCGTAGTCCGACCCTTATGCAACAATTATAATAAATAGAATAATTCTTTCAACTAGTCGCGAATGATTTTCACCTTGAAATTTGGAGCTAAGAGATATGTTGGCATAAAAAGTACAGTAAGTCACTTATAAAGCGATATGCTGAGGCACCACTCAGTGTCGCATTGGAGTCGGTTTTGACCAGTTATTGGACATTTGCGACTGGTGGCGACTTTCAATGTAGGACCATAATTTGGGACCCGAACTCAATGTTTACAAAAATGTCCAACTAGAGGTAAAAATGTCTAATTAAACGTGTTGCATCACAGATCTGTTCAATTAGCTTAATGTCGATGTAGATGTAAATTACTGTTCAACCAAATCAAAACAAAAGCCGAGACACAAAGCCCAGACAAAAACCAAACGAGCCGTCCGTCTCCGTCAATTATTCTTTTCTACAAACCCTGCCGGTCGTTTTCGTTGAACGTATGCTGACGGGTCGTTACGTTGCTGGTGTATGTGAATGGTTTCATGAGAATTGCATTGTAGAATCATTGACGTATCGTGACGTGACGGGACGTGAACGTGACGTGTATGTTGTATGTGAATCGCACTATATGCGGTTCAAACTTGTATGCAGGCTTCGAAAATGGTATGCGATGTTTGATACAGATCGGATATGCAATCAACAGTCTTCGTTCCTCTCTCAGTTTAATCACTAAATATTACACAAGTGATTACTGACATTCATACAAGTATCTGAATGATCCTCTCATATTTGGTTATATGTTGGTGAGAGTTTACTTGCATGACACATTGTGTATCATTCGATTTTGATCGAAATCCAAACACTGCACACTCGTGAAAGAATTGCACTTGTGGAAGAATTGTAAACTGTAAACTGTTAACTAATCGGTGGCATATGGTTATTTTTTACATTGAAAGTTTCGGGAATGTTTTTTTATAATACTGAACAATATCGACTAGAAAACAAGTCGCAGGAAGTTCATAGGAATCATTTTATATCATCTTTTCAGGTCCCATCAAAAATACATTAAGCATTAAGTAATATTTATATATTAGAATATTAGAATATTAGAATATTAGAAATATGAAAACTTGAAATTCCAGAACCTTTATCATCTGGCAACGATCTAGAAGGTCGTTGTTCATTATTCTCTTCGAAAAAAGATCCGAAAAAACACACTACATAAAACGTAAATACGCTTCATAAAATGTAAAAAAATATGTTTCTCGCGAGCATGCAGTTATGTTATGTTCTGATTCTGATACCAATGAAACTCTAATGATAGTGATATGATAGTGCCCAGCGTATGAAATTTAATACGCAAAAATGCCCGGTTTTGAAAAACTGTTTTTGATGAAACTAAAGTGTTAAGCGCATTTTAAATGATACCACACGACAATTTAAGAGTGCTTTTTGTGTCAGTGTCATTTTATCCGTCATTTTTGTTGTTTTGTTGTGTATGGAAGCTTGCAAAGTTCGAGTTTCCCGTAAAAGTCGCAAAGTAAACATAACCTACACCTGGGCAGTAATGGGTTAATAAGTTGTTATGTTATTTTAGCTCTTTATACTTCCATGAATTACATTCAGATGCTTACTTTTGATTAATAACAGAAAAAAGTCGAGTTTCGTTATTTGTGTTGGAGTATCAAAAAATACTCTGTTTTGAGGTGGCTGAATAAGGTGACTATTGACCCTTTCATTACGAGCGTCGTTTATGAACGACATCCGCGCGACGTCCTGTGTGTACGAGTGTCGTCTATAGACGACATCCGCGCGACGAGCTGTGTGTACGAGCTTTAGACGACATGAAATTCATACTGCTCTTTGATCACTCCAGCGCGATGTGCATACTTTTCGGCGAAGTGCTTCGTACAGGGGTAGCACTTTGGCGGAGCACACTGCCGTATTTTTTTTTATCCAATTTATTTATTTAAGGCTCATCAGCATTTTAGCTGTAACAGAGCCGAATTTTAATCGTGTACATGTCACATGGTTATCATATCTATAATTAGCACATTACACAGTTGCCATTCGCCAGTATTCCTTCTATACCATTACATATGGTACATTCACACAGTAGCCATTTAGGCGTAAGAGTTATTCTTTCTGTTCTTCCATTATCCAGTTGGACCACCGGACAGCGGAGACAGTTGATTGATCATTGTTGAGTTATTTATAGAACAGTAGCCCGATGTGTCTGCAGGGCAGAGCAGTTGTATGGATGAATCGATCTTATTTCGACCGTGGATCGATCTCCATCGCTGATGATTGTTGCATGGACGTAGCTATTCTGTAACAACACAAAGATGGTCAATGAGGGCCCTGAGTTTTGAACTCACGATCGATCGACTGCCGTAATGAAAGGGTTAAAACTGAATGAAGATGAAGAAAACATATTTTCTAGAGTTTCTTCATTCAATTATTCCCTCTTCTTCAAATAAATACCAACAAAGCCTAAAAATACACAATAGCAAAATTACAGAGAAATTCAACTTTCGGTCTGTGACACCGTGTGCGCGTGTACGAGTTAAGATTTTGCACGCGAGTATAGGAGGGTTAATCCATCTGAAAAATTCGTTTTCTCGAGGTCTGTGAAGTAGACCTCCGTGGCGGAGATGATCTCCTCATTCGAGTGAAATTTCTGCCCGGTGAATGACTTTTACAAGTTTGGAAACAAAAAAAGTCGCACGGGGCCAAATCTGGAGAATACGGTGGATGGGGCTGAAATACTGACAGTAGCCGTTTATCAGAATGTACTAAACGATAGTAATCGTTCTTGCGGTACTGACACCATCGGGTGATGAGGCTAAGTACTTATCGGACCGCCCTCGTATATCATTCATTGGAATTCAAAACTATGGCACCACGATCAGAAGAAATTTCCCAAATTATAGATATTTTTAGACATTTATCGCACAAAATCATAATTCGTATACTTGCGGACGGTATTACAAGACCGTCTTAAACCCACAATGTTTTTCGTGCGCCATTTCCTAGCCTTCTTGTGACCTTACACATTTTCTGAGCGGTTGTTTCTGTTGTAGTTGTTTTCTGGAGCGATTCATTTCGGGAAACAGTTGCCAGACTTCTACGTTCCTATTTCTAAATAGAACAATACTTGAACGAGTAAAGTAATCATAACTGTTGCATCTTTTGATTTCAGCGCGAGGGTAAAATTAACGATTTTGTAGATTTGATCATCGCTGGGTTCACCGGCGACAGCACCCTCGTTACCAACACCATCTGGGTGCTGAAGAACGTGTTGCAGATGTTCACCGGTTCATTGACTGTGGAAACACTGAAGTTTATGCTGGAACAGGTCATGAACTTTGTGGTGGGCACCAACCGGACCGAGGTGGATGCCGCGCTCAACTTCTTGCTGATTTATATCAAGATTCTACCGATCCCGCTAGTGACGAACTATCTGCCGCTAATCGTAAGTCAAGACGTTTTCAGCTCTGTTATCAAGATAATAATAATCATTCATTTTTCCAGACAAAAGGACTCTCACTGATGGTACCAGATACCAAGCGCCATTCGCGACTTATTGTGGGTTACACACTGACCCGGTTGTGCAAACGTTTTGGTCCGGAGGAGATCATTAAGCTGGTTCCTGGAAACGACGAAATGACCCACAAGCGGTTGAAGAAGATCCGCAAGGAGATCGCTCGGGCCAGACGCAATAAGCTACAGGATCAGAAGAACAAGAAGAAGGGTGGCAATGCGAGCGACGAGGAGGATGATGATGGCGAGGATGAGTTGGCAGGTCACTTGGAGAAGAAGAGTTTGACGTAAGTTGGAAGGAAACTTGTCATGTCTGATAAGATAAGAATAATAAAATTATCATTCATTTTCTCCAGCATCGACGACATTCTGGCAGATTCCGACTCAGATTCGGATTCCGGCGTTGAAGATGAGAAAAAACCCAGGAAGAAGATTAATACCTACATTAAGGAATCGTCGGACAATATTGTTGATTTGGCCGACTTGGATGCGATTAACAAAATCACAAGTAATTGGAAAAATGGTAATCATAAAGTAAACAAGTCTTTATAATGTTTCTTTTCCAGCATCACAGCCAATGAGTCAATCGAAAACGGGCAGCTCGGAGGTGAAGAAGAAAAACGATGCGAATCGTGGCTTCAATACCGCCCCCGATGGTCGACTGATCATCGAGGATATTGAGGATTATTCCGATTCGGATGAGGATCCGGATGAGAATGTTGGTTATAAGGATAAAGCAAAGAAGAGAGTTTATGACGAGGCAGATAGTGATAGCGATGGCGATGACGGTATGGCTGAGGATGCTGAAGCTGGACCATCGTCACGCAAGAAGAAGGCTATGGAAGCGATGAGTATGCGGTCTGGGATGAGCGGAGCAATGAGCACTAGCAGCAGTCGGTATGTAGCGGGTGGTACAGGTATTCATCGACCGGTGGCAGCTTCGGTTAAGTCTGGCTACAGCAGCAAATCAACCAAGTCGAATAAGAGTGCGAAGACATACGCATCCACCGGAGCGGAGTACAAGTCCAAGAAGGCGCAGGGCGATATGTTGAAGAAAAATAAACACGAGCCATACGCATATGTTCCTCTGAGCAGAAATTCACTCAACAGAAGGTATTTTGTGTAGTACTGAATAATAACCAGTATTTGTTTCATAACATATCTCTATCTTCTAGAAAACGAGCGAAAAATGCCGGTCAATTCAAAGGTATTGTTAAGGGTGCCCGCAAAGGTGCAGCGGCAGGTGCGAAGAATAAACTAGTAAGTAAGGGAGCTTCCAAGCGGAAGTAAAACCGTGTGACTATATGTAATTTTCACGGTAACATAAATGAAGTGTTTTGAATATACCGCCTAGCATAATGCAGGCCGGAACTTATCAAACCTAAAGAAATATATAATTCGTGATAAACAGTAATTGATTATTGCGTGTCATTCTTTGTTTTTTCTTCATACTTGGTGTGTGATAATCGAAGCCATAGTCGTAGTTCGTAGTTGTTCTCTGTACCTTTTTATTAAAATCCAATAGCGGTGGTGGAGAGTTACCTTTGGGACACCTAAGAAGGCAACCAAAAGAATTCCTTTAAAATCAATCGACCCGGTGATATATCACGTTATTCATCACGCGTTAAATTAAATTAAATTAAAAAACTGGAGAATAGAAGAATAAAAAAAAACATATTTAAAGAATTAAAGAGAAGTTCGAATGCTTCATTCTGAAAATCAAATACTAAAATTATAAAACATAACCCTAAAGCTGTAAGCGTAAAACCTAAAAAAACTAAACCCGTGCAATCAATGCAAAATGGAAGGGTGAAATAATGATTAACAGAAATAAATTTGAATGAATAATATCTCTTCATCATATTTACACCTACACAAAAACACAATATATTAACATACAGTGTCGGACATTAACGGACATTAAACATTAAGACCACTGCTCAAGCAAAAAAAAAAAAGAAAGTTCTCAAAATAATCCAATCCATTGCTTCAATCCATTTATAATAATTTATTTGCATTGTTTGGAGAAATTTATAACATCTGTAGTTAAAACAAACCTTGTATATGTTGCAAACAGATTTCAATTTAGTGATTTTTTAAGTTAACTTGCAAGTTGAACTTCGTTGAAAATCGTTCCAACTTGCCCCGGTGTACCTTATTTTCTTTTAAATTCAGTTGAAATATTTCGTTTTGCTTATCTGCTAGACGGTATTGTCTGTGATCTTTATACTGAAATCATTCAAGTGAATACCAGGGTATGTTTACATTAGAGAGATCTATAGCGATAGATGGATTTATTCACGTGAAAATAGGTGTAAACGGGTGAGAATAAATATGATACACTTATTCGAGGTGAAAAAATAAATTCACCGAAAATATGAATATATTCATTATAGAAGTTCACGCTAGTGTAAACAGTTGATGCGATTTCTATAAATCTCATTATATTTCTTTACATGAATATATCACTAGTCTAAACCCACCCTAACACAACCACCACAACCGGCACGACCAGCACGAGAAACTGTGGTTCAGCCACAGCGTCGCGCGAATCGTGTCTCATGAGCGCTCCACCATCGTCATCTGGCCAATTTGCGCCGTTCTATCTGTTTTCATTAGCCACAAAAACAGGCGCTAGATCACGCCAAGATGCTCGCGCTATACGCGTCTCAATTTGCGCATGGCCTGACATCTTAGCTTTGACCGAAAGCAGCGATCGCAAAGCAATTCATAATAATTAATTTTTTTTTGAAAATACGTCAATAATACGTGAGATAGAGGAGTTAGTGAACCATTAAAGTTAAAATAACGGAGCTAGTACCTAGAATGTGTTGTTTCTGTGCTGCTTTTTGAAACACGGCTCGACAGCGAAGGAATATATATAAAATATTTCCATTTTTTTTATGGCTCGATGTGTGGCACCCAGATGCGTGAACGTTCGGTCATTGATGGCCGGGCTCGAGTCCAACTCGAATTATGAAAACATATCCCACAAATTATCATTTCATCGATTCCCGGGGGATGTAACCATTCGGAAGAAATGGCTTCGATTCTTCGGACAGGACATAAACAGCAATATTAAAAACATATAGGGGAATGGGGTTATGCCCGACCCCCTAAGGAAAAGTATTGTTTTGTGAGATCTGCGGGCACATATTGATATGTTTCCTCCACAGAATCATTGTCTAGTTTATTTGCCATGAGATATAAGGAATATCAGATCATTTAAACGGTAATTTTCTCAAGTAATAGTCAATTTAAAAAACTGCCATAAAAATGAAGCTCATCAACCAGTGCGGGTGAAACCGGCACCCCCCATGGGGGTAACACCGGTACCCTATGGGGTAAGACCGTCATCTCAATTTCTCAATATATATAATTGGCAACAGATGAACCAGTTTGAATGTGACAGTCGGCAAATAGAAGGTATTCTAATTCTAAATATCGCTGTGGAGTATGGTTCGAATAGCTCAACCGATTCCGGAGATATGGTCGGAACAAGTTCCGATGAATATGGAATATGGAGAAGAAATCACCAAACCACACCACAATTCAATTACAAGTTTAATGGAATCTAGGACCACATTGTCATACGAGGCTTTTAATCACACTAGGATTCGACTTGAAATCACAGAGAAGAATGAGTTCATGAATTTAGGTAAATTTTTTCAGGTTTGTGTGATTATGATGGCAATAAAACTAATTAAATTATGTTTAGTTGTAATTAGTTTATTATTTTCGTTAAGACCATACAGCCATTATTTTTCGTTCAATGATGAAGTTCATTTAATTTTAACGAACAGCTTAAATACAACATTAAATTTACATCAGTAGTTCAAAAGTCGTGGAAGCACGTTTGATAGAAACTCCACTAACAATAGCCTCTTTTGCAAGGGTGAGGTTCTCCTGGGACCAACTCCCTCGATTCGTTTTATATATGTCTATATGTCTTAGAAACCTTCAACTAAACGCAAACCATGCCAGGATCCCCCACTCAAAGAGTGACGGACTTACCCCGACAGCACACATTTTCCAAGAAGACTATTTCTATTAACTTATTGCTTTAACTTACCTCAACTCGAATCCCAGTGACTGCTAACAATCCAGGGGACAAACTGTAGAGCAACGGACAATAATTTGAAACCGCGTTCAACAATAAAAGCTTAAACTTCACTGACGGAAAATTACATCCGGCTACATATCATCGGCACTCGCGTTTGTTTTGATTTATATTTAGACAATTAACGGATCACGGTGGGTTCGATGTGATTGAAAACGTCTAAAATAATAAATACTAACATGTAGAGTATTCAAAAACGTAGTCAGAGTTTTCTAGTAAAACTCAGGGGGTGTCGGTCTTATCCTCAGTGGCGGGCTTACCCTCCCTTCCCCTAGAGTTGCTCGCTTTATTTCCGTTCAGATTGTTTCATGCATATCGATGGCTTGGTTGTACAATATCGTCGAAAACTGATGCGAACAGGTCCAGATTGTACAATTAGTACACAAAATAGTTTATTTTAGCTGTTTCTGCTGTCAGAAAGGCCAACGGCTCTCATCCCTCGGGAAATCAAAACCGCAAGAGCAAGAGTTGAGTCCATAAATAAACATTCGTAACATCCGCAGAATCGGTCCAATTTTCTAATGGGAGGAAACATTACTATCCCGAGAGGGATATTCCGTCAAAGGAAGTCGGGAGCAGCATCATCAACATCTCTAATGAGAATTCTAGCATTTCGGTCGGTTCTGATAGCTTAATTCAAGCACTGCGGCAAGATGTATCGGAGAGCTACAGAGGGCTTCCGGAAGGTAAAATCCGAATTGCCGATCCACAATTTCCTCTACGTTTTGGTTAGAAAGAAACCCTAATTGTATTATCTTTACGCTGCAACGAATAAATATATACATTAAGCTAAAATACAATAGAAATAAACTAATTTAGACAAATTTATAATACCGTCCCATGATACTTGCAAAGCTAACACATCACAGCCTCACTACTATTGATGCACTAGTCAGTCAAGACTACCTTGTCATAAATATACCCTGCTGAATACAAAACTTCACTCATTCGGGAACAGGGATGCCAGGTGTTTTTTTTTTCAAATGTCTTCACATGGTACGAAAAATGTCTTCAAATGTCTTCACCATCATATCGGAGCAAACTGAAATTCATAACTTACTTTTGAACGAAGTTTGATAGCTTATTCAATGTTTATTCTAACTAGTATTGTTATATAGCGCATTTAATTAAATTTACTTTGAGATTTTAAAGTTTATTTCGATAAATGTGAACAAAGAATATATTGCGCAACTGCGTACTAAATTTTATGAGTTTAGAAATGATAATTGGCTTGATTAACCATTCATTGAGTGAGAGCCCCAGCTTCTCCACAAAAACGGAACTGTATTACTCAATTTGTTTATTCCAGCGTTTAAGTTTTGGTTTTTTGGTCAAACTATATCCATAAAACTAATTATTGACACGGTATGTAACCGAAAAACCTTCGATTTGTGAGGTGGTCGTTTATAAGATCCAAGTTAATTTATTGTATAGTAAAGGCACAACATAATAGAAATACAATGTTACAATCAATCGGATTCTCGAACGCAAATGAACTAATGTCTTCTAGAGACAAACCGTGCTCAGACCACTTGAAGTTCTCCAGAATTTGATGTAAAAGTCGCTTTGTTGTTGAATTCATTCTATGTGGATTTTCTGCTTGGAAAAGTTTGAAAAAAGCTCTCGGATAGAGCCGAAGAACAAACTACTGCTTTGGTTGAGAACACAGTTACTAATGAAAATTGTATTTCTAGGTTTAAAGTCAGCGCCTGCTGCGCATGGATATTCAAATTCAAATTCTGCACGCTAATATTATCTTACGCTAATACTCCTCCTCGTGCTAATCTTGAATTACTCCCATTTGGCTTCGTAAATCCTCCAAACGGACTCGTTGCAGTGGCTTCGTCAACATGTCCGCTAACATCGATTCCGAAGAGCAGTACTACAGGTTGATTAGCTGTTGCTGATGGAGATCGCGAACGAAAAAGAATTTCGTTTCAATGTGTTTCGTCCTTCGCTCCAAACGGTCGCTTTCGATTACCTTGATGCAGCTCTGGTTGTCTTCGTATACTGGAATTGGCTGGGTTGAAGACTCGCCGATTTCATCCATCAATCGCTTCGTCCAGATAAGCTCTTGGCATCCCTCTGCAAGTGCAACCAGTTCGGCTTCAGTTGTGCTGAGGGCCACACACGACTGCTTTCTGGAACCCCACTGGATCAGGCCTCCTCCGAACATGATCAAATGTCCAGATTTAGACTTCCGGTCCCGCTGGTCTCCTGCCCAATCCGCGTCAGCGTATAGCGACAAGCCATCACTGTTGCATCCCAGTGCCAGCTTGAGGTGACTGCTTGTTGCTAGATATCGCAGCACTCGCTTAGCTTCATTCCAGTCTTGTTGGTTGGGGCAACTGGACTTCTGCGCCAGGATCGTCGTGCTTACTGCAATATCCGGACGAGTGTGCAGTGCCACGTAAAGCAATCCTCCAATAAGGCTAATGAATTGGTGGTTATTCGGTAGCTGGTCATGCTCCTCCTCCTTCAGCTGCAAATAGCCTGGATCGATGGGAACCTTCGACGGTTTGGCATTTTCCAAGCTGAACCTCTTGACTAGCTTCTTGATGTAAGTCTGTTGGTTCAATTTGAAGCCATTCTGTCCACGTTCTACCTCCATACCCAAGAAATGATGAAGATCTCCCAGGTTGGTAACGGCGAACTGTTGCTCTAGATATCCCAAGATGGAGCGGAACTCTTCCTCTGACTGCGCGACGAAGACCATATCATCCACGTAGATTAGGATGTACGTGAATGCTCCTCCTTTCTTCCGGATGTATAGGCATGGATCTGCCTTCGACTGGATAAACCCTATGGGCTTGAAGATAGAATCCACCTTCTTGTTCCATCGCGCTGACTGTTTGAGTCCGTATAGGCTCCTCCTCAAGCGGCATACGGTACCCTCATTTCCGGTATGGAAACCATCGGGTTGGCGCATATAGATGACTTCATCCAGCTCTCCGTTAAGATACGCCGTCTTGACATCTACGTGCTTCACAGTCAGATTCTTCCGGGCAGCGACGGTTAGCAACGTGCGAAACGTGACTTGCTTCGCCACAGGTGCGAAAACTTCGTCGTAATCGACACCAAACTTCTGGGTGAAGCCTTGCGCCACGATCCTGGCCTTGTGCCGCACGATGTTGCCCTTTTCGTCCTCCTTGGTTTTAAACAGCCACTTGCAACCAATTGCACGCTCACCGGGGGGTAGATCGACGAGCTCCCATGTGTTGTTCCTCACTAACGCTTGATATTCTTCGATCATTGCAGCTTTCCAAAGTTCGGCGTCTGCGAATTGTAACGCCTCCTTGAAACTACGGGGGTCACTAGCGGTGCGGCTAGCGAGACAGTTGCCCTTCTTCATACGTTGCTGCTCCGATGCGGTAGCCGATGCCGATCCAAACGACGAACTAACCGTTGGCTGAACGTTGCGCTGGCCTGAAAATTGGTAGGACGGTAGGCCTTTGCTCGGAATATAATAATCAAGGTACTTGCCTGGTAATGCGCGCTCCCTTCCGCTGCGCCTCAACACCTGTGACTCGGGTGGTTGTGAAGTTTGTCGCGGGGGGAGCGCAATGATTGTCACGTCACCGTCAGAAACATCACTTTCGCTGGTTTCGACTTGCGAGTAGTAGTTGGATGCCTCCGAATCGTCCGAATCATCATCTGACTGCTCCTCTTCTTATTCTTCCTCAGGTGGGTGCGCCTCGATGACATCGACGACATCTGCTTGTGCTTCTTCGAAATTCAAGGACATGAATGTACGCACCTGCGTTGGCTTCCTCACTGGAGCTGGTACGATATCGGATGGTTCGTGGGACGGTTCACTAATGAAGACGACATCCCGACTCTTGAAAACCTTCTTCGTGGCGGTATCATACAAGCGGTATGCCTTGGTATCTTCATCGAAACCCACGAGAATCGATTCCTTGGACTTGGGATCCCATTTGCGCCGTTTTTGCTTGGGAATGTGTGCCATCACCTTGGCACCAATCACACGGATGTGTGACAAATCCGGCTTACGGCCACTCCAAGCCTCCTCCGGTGTTTGCTTGTGCCCTTTGGTCGGGGAACGGTTGACCAAGTACGTTGCAGCTGCCACCGCTTCGGCCTTCGGTAGCTTCGCTTCAAACAATATGCATCGAGCCCGCTCGACGATAGTGCGATTAACTCGCTCGGCCAGACCGTTTTGCTCCGGGGTATACTCCGTTGACGTCTGGTGCCGGATGCCCAATACTCTCAGCCGGTTCTGGAAAGACTTATTGGTGTATTCCTTACCATTGTCTGTCCGAAGAATTTTCAATTTGCATCCGGTTTGCCGCTCTGCGAGACTGTGGTAGTGGATGAACGCTCGTAGCACCTCGGCTTCGGACTTGGTCTCCAGAAAATAGATGGAAATTCGTCTCGTCTTATCGTCGGTGAAGGACACGTAGTATCGACTTCCGCCCAACGATGTCTCCTCCATCGGACCGCAAATGTCTGAATGGACGACCTCCAGCACTTGACCTGCACGATGTCCCTCCTTAGGAAAAGGTAGACGGGACTGTTTTCCCATCGCACAGACGACACAATTTCCACAAGTCGTTTCATCGAACTGTATACCAGAAGCTAGACCACCTTTCAGGTGCTTCAGGCTGCCTACATTCAGGTGACCCATTCTCCTGTGCCACGTGTCGATATTGCTTGATGTGCATGCCAGTGACGTTGCTATAGTCTTTTTCGCTTCGAACCGAAACAGCCCTTTCTCGATGTCATGGCAACCCGTTGCTATGACGACGCCCGATGGATCGATCACCTTGACTCCGGTTAGAGAAAATTGCACCACGTGTCCACGGCGAACGATTTGACTTACCGAAAGAAGGTTGTTGGACATTTCGGGACGGGACACTCGCAACGATATTCATCGTCACTTTGTCTGCTGCTATAACTACACCGCGTGCATCCCTCGTGTTCACCAGAAGTTTTCGGTTGTTGGTGAAATGATCCGACGCTCCTGAATCAAAATACCAAGCTTCGTCATCCGCACCGTTGTTAGTCGATAACACGGCACTAAACGCTGATCCTCGTTGATTCGCTGGGCATTCTCGGGCGATGTGGCCAAACTTCTTGCATCGCTTGCATTTGGGTCCCTTGGGCTGCTCTGCTGACCTGCTTTCGGCTACGCTTTGCTTCTTCCTCGTTTGAGGTTTCCTTTTCCCAAAAAATGCGGTTCGGTCGGTTTGCGTTTGCACTTCTTGTAGCAATTTCGTTTTGATGCTGTCCCCTGTAATCGCAGTCCCAGAGCTTTCCAATGCCATTATCATGGGTTTGTACTCTTCCGGTAGACCTGCTAACAGCAACGTTCCGATCCATTCCTCAGAGATATCAAATCCAACGCCTCGAAGCTGGTGGGCGGTGGAAATGATCTGGGTGACGTACTGGTCCACAGAATCACATGCGGCCATCGTTGTGGTGATGAGCTTTCGCAGGAGTCCTACTCGCCGGGTCAAACCGGTGTCTTCAAACGCTGCTTCCAGTTTCGCCCAACACTCACTTGTCGTTCTTGCGTCCTTCACGTGAACGTAGTTGATCGGATCAAGTAGAAGGATGATTTTCGCACGCGCTTTCCTATCCTTCCGTTGGTCGACGGCTGGGAAAATTCCATCAGCATTCGCTATCGGCTTCACCGCATCCCACAGGTCCTCAAGCTCCAAAAATGTTTCCACCGCAAATTTCCAAGTTGCCCAATTGTCGCGACCAGTCAGGCGTTCTATGGACGGTAGGGTTGACAAATTTTGAACTTGAGCTATTGCTGGTACCGGTGCTGGTTCGCCGCTTCCGCTTCCTCCTGAGTTACTACCTCCAGTCGACATTTTTTCATCACTATTCTCGAACTTTCTTCAGTTTTCCGCTGGGCCCATAACCTCTCGGATAGAGCCGAAGAACAAACTACTGCTTTGGTTGAGAACACAGTTACTAATGAAAATTTTATTTCTAGGTTTAAAGTCAGCGCCTGCTGCGCATGGATATTCAAATTCAAATTCTGCACGCTAATATTATCTTACGCTAATAAAAGCAAATGAATGATCCCGAGACGAAAATCTTTGTTGATTACTAAGAACAAAAATAAACAAGTGACACTGATAAAAAAAGCGAGCGAATGACACTGAGACAAAAGGCCCTCCCAGCAAACATTAAATCGTATAATTTTGCACGTTCCAAGTCTTACAAGAAATCCGAATAAATCGTAATCGCATATAATATCAATCAAAGTATGTATCGTGTATATTTGAAATCGCATAAAATGTAAAAACTCGATTTTATATACCATTATCAAATTAAGTCGCAATTCGGTATAATAAACATCAATTTTATAATGTACATTGTCGTAAAATATATTTAATCCGCATCATATGCGTATATTACGCTGATGCATTTTGTGTGTCGTATAAGCGTATAATTTAAATCAATTCAGTACTGTAGTAAATCGTGTTGCATGCTGAAGAAAATCATAAAACAGTAAATCATATTAGATCCTAATAAAGAACATATTACATCATATTGGAATTTCAATGAAATACTGATGCACTCGAAAGTTTTAACCGCTGTTTAATTAAATTTCAGATAGCCTCGCGAGATAGCTGGTGGATGATAATCCAGACGACCGGAGTTCGAACCCACATCGGAGCAGTTTTCACCAAACATCAATCTGTGCCATTTTAAACATTCATATTCCACTCCCAACACAAGTCAATCAAACAATTATTATTTCTACAAACATAAATACTCATATATAAAAATGGCGATTCGTGAGGCTATTATAAACATTTCCCGAAAATATTTTGCGCCATTTGTTTTTTTATCTATGTATGTAGTAAATCGTATATGAGTATGGCAAAAGTCGTATTTGGTGCTTTGACAATTCATGAATATATTCATATTAGATCGCAATTCAATTTCAACATAATCGCTATTATAGCCGGTCAAAGTTGCATATTCATCCAAAAAAAATCGGTAAGCATTTTCCGTGTATGTATATGGCCTCTACTTTTGCATGCATATGCCAGTTAGGCGCATTATATGCCAACCAAATTTTAGGGCATATGATGTTATATATACGCTTGTTATGCGATTTAATGTTTGCTGGGCTACTTCTTTTGTGAATATTTTCGACCAATAGTGAGAATTTCATGGAAATAATATCTCCCAAAAACCCACGTACGCTATCATACGGAAATGTCTTCACACATTTCATAATGTCTTCAAAATGTCTTCACAAAATCAAATGTCTTCAAAATGAAGACATTTCTTCAAACCTGGCATCTCTGTTTAGGACCAACCTGATTTGTCATATACTACAGGTGAGCTAGATTTTCTGTATCGTTCACGGAATTCATTCACACAGATAAAATAACGTGCAGAATTACGAAATTTTGTTCAGAGACTTTAACAAATTTATGAATTTCGTTAATTTAAAATTATTTTTCCTTTGGTTTGCGGAGGCTATCTGGCTTAGTGGTAACATTCATATCTCTCACGCTAAAGGTCACGAGTTCAATTTTCACTCCCGACATTCTTCCGAAATGGAAGGTAACTATAATACAGGAAAAAAAGAAGAGTTTCCTTAGTTTTTTTTCTCACAAAAGGGAACTCGACGAAAAAACCAACTAGAAAGTGATAAACTATCATTGGATGGATTGCAAATATTTAGTTTGTGGATTCGGCTCAATTTGATGCAATTTGGCAATCAATTTACAAAAAGTTATATGAACGATACTAATTTATCAAAGGGTGATCCCCTCTATGATTTGAAAGTGCTAATTAAGGATAGGGAAGAATAGCAACGGACCAACAACATTTAATTGATTTTGCTTGCGAAATACAAGGCTCGAATTTGAACAAAAATATGTCGGATTCACTGTTAGATGTTAAATAGTGTACGGAAGAAGTTGGGTACCCATGGTAACGTACAGGTAATTTATACTGTTCTTCAATATTTGACAATGTTACACTTGTTAAAACATTTTGTTTTATGTATGTAATGATGGGCTTGAAAGTTTCGAAACTAAAAGATGAAAATGGCTTTTGTACTTCTTCCTTTCTCTTCGGCCAATTTAAATTTTGGTTGTGTGTATTCACCACGCATACTGAAACCTCGATTGTTCAATTTCGTTTTCGTTCTGCTGTGTTTCCTTTGAATTTGAAATCAAAAGCTTCCACTTGACGATTGAATCTACCCTATTCATTATCATTTGAAGGTTGTGTGTCACATTCAGTTTTACATATGAAAGGACGATCACTGCTTTCAATTGAATGTTTCATTCGATTTCATTTCTTCAAACTGAATTTGAAAAAAGAGGCATATTAGACTTAGAACCTGCGACAACAACTGATTATGCCTGCAAGAATACTGCACATTGTTTTAACATCGTCATTTTCATCAATTTCAGTGAATACGTCTTGAGCTCCAAGGAAATTTTCATTCGAATTTAGACACTTCATTCGATATAAGTAACATTCGGTACGAAACTAAACTAGACTAAATTACACTTATGATTACATACATTCATATATGAAGGAAAAAAATTGTTACTAATAGCAGTTTCTATAATTGCGGAGATGTAGCGTTTCTTGAGTAATCCAGGAGATAAACCAAAATCGATGAAACAACTGCATCGATTGAACTCGCGACACATTCTCGACGAAGTCTCATTGTAGCCATAGTTTGTACGAGAAAACGGTATTCGTATAAAACTGAGATTTTTTTAATTTTTTTTTTGTTTTTGTTGCAAAAATTTATGCAAATCTGTTATAACTTACCTGGTAATTGTCTATGTACCTTGGTCTCAGTTCCGAGCAGCGTTGCCAATGTTCCAGTTTAAACTGGATTCTTCCAGCTTTTTTTCTTCGATCCAGTCAAACAGTTAAACCCTTGAAATCTTCCAGTTTTTTCAAATATTGTCCAGTTTTATCAAGTTTTTTTATATGGTGCTTTAGTTTTACCAATTTTATGTGAAATAAATTCACAATGTATAAATATTATCCCTCCCTCACCCTTTCTATTCCTTAACCAATTTCGTTTTTTGACATTATTCGTTCGATCGATCAAAGAGGTATTTGCCTTGGATCGATATTTCTTTTCTTGCACACTCTCAGTGTTATTTTCCTCCTGCTTACACTTCCGAATTCAATACGATTAGTGCGCAGAGCGTGTGGTGACTACCCAAGCAGCAATGTTCTAGGTTTATATACATATTATATGTTCTAGGTCCTCCAAAACATGCTGAAGTTCAGACCAACTGATCTACCATTTCAACAACGACTGGTGCAATGTTCTTAACAAGAAATCTAACCCTAAATGGTTCATAGAGCCCGCTTGCTATGCTGACTTTGAGTTTATATAAGCATTATATGTTATAGGTCCTCCAATTCATTCTGTAGTTTAGAAGAGCATAGGATCAATGTGCTCCATTGACTTTAATTGATATGAATATTAAACAAAAGTAATCTTGCTTCCGTTTACATCCGTTTACATCAATCGACCCTTCAACGAAATGAAAATCCAAAAATCTCATGTGTCACAACATGCGGCAAAGATTATTTTTAGGTAACCTAAAAAGGAAAACCTGTAAAATTAATAAGACCGGCTGTATCTTCCTCAATCGAAATCCATTCCATTCAATCCAAAAGAGCTTCTCACAATTAAAACCTGAGAAGGTATCCGAGAGAACTTCTCTAAAATCAATCGTCCCGGCAATACGTTATTCATAGCTTTATAGTACTCCATTCGCGACGGCGGAGAGTTAACTTTGGGAAACATGAAAAGATAACCGGAATAATTCTAAAATCAATCGGACCGGCGTTATATTCCGTCATTCATCTATATTGAATTTCCATCTCGAAGGGACATAGTTATCTTTCTGAGAAGCCGAGAGAACTCTTCTAGAAACAATCATCCCGGAGCTATGTTCTAGCTTTATAGAAATTAAATCGCGACAGAGGAGAGTTATCTTCAGGTAACCTGAGAAGATTACCGAGAGAAATCCTCTGAAACCAATAGAAATTCCTCGAATATTGTTTCACAGTAATGTTCGAGTGGTGGGAAACGTTATTTTGATCTGCTCGAATGGTTAATTAATGGTTCATTTCGCTATTCATGAGCCACATGTAAATATTACACGAAGCTTCGAAGTAAGGTCTATTTCTCAAGCACTGGAATAGATAAAAAAAAATATGTTTTGAATAACTCAAAGCAGAACTTCTTAAAATAAAACGATTTTTCAGGATCCAGTTTTCTTCCAGTTTTTTGAAAAATATTATTGGCAACTCTGGTTCCGAGTTAACTTCATTTGAAATATTTCGCATCACATGTCAACACCAGTGAACGTCAAAACACATGCAGGTATATTTTCCATCCACCATCATCTCGGACAGCGAGTTTTCATTTCGTTGTAGTCTATAGGAAAACTTTAATCTCTGCGTTTCTTTTGTTGCACGTTCCTTCGCCGCGATTCTCCGACAGCAGGTCAACTATGGGTATACTGGAGAAAATCTCCGACATCGAGAAGGAAATCGCTAAAACCCAAAAGAATAAAGGTAATGTGCGCTTGTTTTGTTTTGATTTTCGCCAACCGATAACTTCCGGTTCTATAATCTCTGTCCGCAGCTACCGAATATCATCTTGGATTGCTGAAGGCAAAACTTGCCAAGTACCGTTCGCAACTGTTGGAACCCTCGAAGAAGGGTGAAAAGGGAGAAGGTTTCGATGTGCTGAAATCAGGTGACGCGAGAATCGCACTGATTGGTTTCCCATCCGTCGGTAAGTCAACGCTGCTGTCGACGTTGACCAAAACGGAATCGGAAGCGGCCAACTATGAGTTCACGACGCTAACGTGTATTCCCGGTGTAATCGAATACAAGGGAGCGAATATACAGCTGCTAGATCTGCCAGGAATCATTGAAGGAGCCGCGCAGGGTAAAGGTCGAGGACGACAGGTTATTGCGGTAGCTCGCACTGCGGATCTGGTACTGATGATGCTGGATGCTACGAAACCGAATGTGCATCGGGAACTGTTGGAGTACGAGTTGGAATCGGTAGGGCTGAGATTGAACAAGCGGAAGCCGAACATTTACTTCAAGATCAAGAAGGGAGGTGGCGTCAGTTTCAACTCGACTTGTCCGATGACGAGATGTAACGAGAAAATGGTGCAGACCATTCTGCATTCGTTCAAAATATTCAACGCCGAGGTTCTGTTTAGGGAGGACTGCACGGAGGATGAGTTTATCGATGTTGTGTCCGGCAATAGGATTTATGTTCCATGCATCTATGTGTACAATAAGATTGATCAGATTTCATTAGAAGAAGTGGACAGACTGGCTAAACAGCCGTTCAGCGTGGTAGTTAGTTGCAATATGCATTTGAACTTGGACTACCTATTGGATGTGCTATGGGAACATCTTATGCTGATTAGGGTGTATACAAAAAAGCCGGGTGTTCCGCCAGATTTTGATGATGGCCTAATTTTGAGACGGGTAAGACATTCGAAGATATGTTGGCTCACAACAGTAGTGTTTAACGTTGAATATATTTCAGGGCGTCACTGTTGAACATGTGTGTCACGCGATTCATAGGACTTTGGCCGACCAGTTCAAATATGCACTGGTTTGGGGCACCTCCACGAAATATTCTCCCCAGAGAGTAGGTATTTCTCATGTGATGAACGACGAGGACGTTATTCAAGTAGTTAAAAAATAAGGCACTGGCGGCCGACCTGGCGAATCGCACGGTCTCGGAAAGTTTCTCGAGATGACGGTTTAATTTTTTTTTGACCCCAACATCTGCCTATTTAGCAAGCTTAGTGATCGCCTGAACATAATGAAACGTTGACGAGACGGAGGAGAGTTTAACCAATTACTATTAAAATAAAAACATTGTGTATCGAACAATTTTTTGACCAGCTCTTGAACGTATCCAAATTTTCATCATGAGATCAGAAATCATATGCGATCGGAATGCATGGATAAATGTTGTGATTTTCGTAACCGAGTGATTAGTGTCACGCATATGCCGAGAGCTTTAAGTTAAATTACCGATAACCGATTTACGGACTACCTGACCGGGAGATTTTTCGTTGAGGTAACTTAAATTAAGGCTGCATTACTCGCAAAATCAATCAAACAAACGGAACCAAAATAGTGCATGTGGTGGTTTCAGAGGGAGGGGAGGGGGGCTATGGTATATTTCGAGAACTAATCAAACAAATGGAGCCAAATTTGGGATGTGAGGATTTTTGGGTACGAGAAATGTTTCTATGATTGTTAGTCCATTCAATGTTTGCGCTAACGAAATTGATCTTTGTTCGAAAGTGGAAATGGAATTTAATGTGATAAAACGCACTCCAATATCGTCGTCTATCTATATAAATAAAAATGGATCGCCGAATGTGTTGATAAGAGCAAAACTCGAGAAAGAAATTGTCCGATTTAGGGTTGTCTTTATTCTATCATATTTACTGATCAAACATTTATTCCACGTAACGGAGAAACATGTTATTGCAAGTGGATGAAAAATCTTGCACGATAATTGTGTCTGAAAATAATCTGATATTATAATTACGAGTTTTGCGATTGGACACATGAACGTGCGCTTAGTAAGAAAACGTGATTGTTTCAAGGTATTGATACCAATAAATAAATTTTGGGCGGGACGAAGTTTACCGGGTCAGCTAGTATCCTATAAAACTACTGCAAATCACGAAAAAGATTATTTTATTCATATGTTTGGAAACATTTGAATACCTGATTTGACACAGGTGAGCTGAACACAAATCACTATTTACAGGGACAGTAAATCATCGGCGGGACCAGTGAATCCGGGTGTGCCTTAAGGTGAAGGTGGAAGCTAGCCACAAATGGCTGCCACAATGGCGCTCATTTCTTTCATCTCCGTCCCTCACCCTTCGCCCGAAAATCAATAATTGCGCGAAACTATGTGAAGAAAATTATCGTTTGGGGTCGCTACCTTTTTTGCTTTATATCAATGACATCAAACAGGTGCTAAATGACAGTGGCGTAAACTTATTTGCTGACGACACTGTAAAGCCAGCGCTACACAATGCTACGAACACCCTCGAATGCTGGACGCTCCATGATTCGACGCATCGTGTAGTCGACTGACGAGCTACGAACCTCCAATGTCGAGTGTCGAATATTTGCGTTGGAAGGTAATCCGTTCGTTGTGGATTACCTTCCAACGCGAGTGGCACGAGTCAAAGGATTTTTGTCATGCGTTGATTCGACACTCGATTACATTCGATACACCGCCACGGCTTACAGAGACAAGGCTAGCTACTCCGGATCAGTCATTTTTTAGTGACGTCATCTGAGTCGTTGAAGTAAACAATGTGTTCTTATTTTTTTATTTTTCGTGCTTTGTAAGTTTGTGCGTTGATAATATTTAACACCATGAATAATTTGATAAAACATTTATCCACAAAGAACATAAATCTCGGTTTTTCGGAAAGCGAAAGAATCTCTTTTTTGGTCCGATAATGTCATTTTCATAATTTATACACCCGCTCACACCGCATTGAACCATTTTCGATTTTTGATTTCAGGAACATTTACGCGTAAGTCGGAAAACAAAATACAACTGGCGACTGTTTACACTGACAATTCGGATGACGTCATCAAAAAAAATGTTTACTCGCTAAAGAACTAGCCTTGTCTCTGTAAGCCGTAATACATCGCTACACGATTTGTGCGAATATATCTTTGAGAGATTGGTTTGTTTACAAGCTTTAAATGAGGGAACTATGAAATTGATTCATAAAATTCAAAATATTCGGCAAAATATTGCAGTTTAATAATGTTGATTTCAAGCATTTTTAATTTACAGCCCGATATTAGTACAATTGCTACGGCAGCAATTTCAATACTCGCATCGAAATCAATTTTCCTAACGTATTTGATGGTAAATAAAAACAATAAACATTCGATCCAAATACTCGCCGATTGTTTGGACCGATTGCATTGAATCGAACATTCACTTCACCGTGTAGCAGCACATTCGTCACAACATTTGTCGATTCATCGAGTCAAATGTTTCAGTCCAACATTCGAGTAAAACGCATGATATTCGTTGTAGCTGAGACATTGCAAGATTGCTACACAAAGATGAACCATGGAGCTGTCCACACACCACGTGGACAGAAAAAGCACGATTTTAGACTCCCCCTCCCCCTTCGTGGACAAGCGTGGACATTTTCATACCCCTACTCCCCTTTGTCCACGAGGATATTTTTCTCTTTTTAATTAAAATAACTAAGGAAATAACTGAATTGTGCCTAAATTCCATTTAAGTTTATTTTACTTCAAGTTTTACTAGCTGTACCCTGCTATACTAGCTTTGCTGTGGCTCATTGTTGTTTTACGGTAGTGAAATGAGTAGCATAACAAAGCACATGTTTCATTCAATCTTAAAATACTTGTGAGTAAATTTTTTTTTGTTTTTCAGTTATCAGCGAAGATATGCAGGCTATCTATTTTGCCAACACGGAAACTCGTAATGTACAGTTGACCAGGTGAGGAACAATCCGGATCTGAATATGAACTACACAACTTCAAAGATTGATCTTGAGCTTGACTGATTGTGATTGCGAACGCCAAGCGAATAAAAATAAATGGATTTAAAATTATTTTCAAATACAATTTTAGTTCAGGATGGTTTCAACAATTGTAATTAAATATGTTGATATCACATAGAATACATTGATACAATAATGTTAATTTAAGTTCACAGCTTTATTTCAGAAGTGTACTTATTCCATCTGGAAATCCACTAACATCTTCGCCAGTAATAATCTAATTAAACTGATTGATTCGTTTTCATTCGATTCAAATGAAATTCCAGTAGATTTTTCTTCACAGAGATATTCTCGATCTAATGAAAAATAATCCTTTCATTTTGGATTATGAATATTTCATGACATAACGATCGACAGAACAAATCGATGGACAGTTTTCACATTTTCTATACAAGACCCAGTTATTGCTTTGACAAATGCATCGTTTTATGACAGTTACAGCGTTCCAAAACCCACTCAAAATTTTCGATGTTGCATTCTGGTCCTTTATTTTTTGTTGAGTGCAGATCTTTGCCCACTCCGGAATGTGATCGATCACAGCAAATGCCGATTCATCTTCATTCTGAATTTCCGATTCACCTTTAGTCTGTAGCGCAACACGAAACCTTTTCCGCTATAGTTCGGAAAATTTTCAAAGGGTATTGAAAGCGTATCAAAATATTTTATTATTTTTCAAATCCTTATCGACCATTCTGCAATTCATTAACCTTTTGCAGTCGTATGTCTGCTCTCAGCTACCACAGCGAGGAATCATACTAAATACTTTATCCAACTGCATGCAATAATTTACACTACTTTTGTACGAATTTTAATGTCTAGTGAATTTGATCATGAATTAATACGCAGTTTCTATGGATAATAGATAACGGTACTCGGTGTAAACAAAAGATTATCAGCGTAGAGAGATAAGAGGATCATAGGAAATTATGAAGACAAGTGGTGCATGGATCATCTTTCGCAAATGTAAATATTAAATCCTAGAAATTGAAAAATTCCAATACTTTGAAAAATTGTTACTTTTCGAGAAAAATAATACAAAAAAAAATGGTTTTACACGAAAAACTATACAGAAATTTTCATTCTAAAACTAACTGTTCTCGAGTTAGTATATATATATATATATATATATATATATATATATATATATATATATATATATATATATATATATATATATATATACGTTACGACCAGATGTACCCCACACGACCACTTAGAGCAACAACGAATCATAACAACCGATGCAACCAGGATCAGATTGCATCCAGAGGCCTCCCATCAAGACAATCGCGAGCCATAACAACTGACGACAACGGCTGACCACGCGACATCATTCAAAGGAACCCGATCTGGAAACAACGCGACCGTACGGATAACAAGGAATCTGCTGACGCGAGATACCGACATTATAAAAAGGCAGGGAACAGAAGATAGCATTTAGTCTTAGTATGAACGTTGATGTGTAATCTTTAAATTTAGCGAAAATAAATTTATTTTTTATATTGTAATCGCCACTTCGGTCATTACTGGCGCAGTCTTTGTGAAAGTGTTGTGTAGTGCTGCTTCCTGGGAAACCATCCGCGAAAGGACATCGCTGGAGTTACGGGAGCTGCCGAACAACTCACGGAACCACGCTCATCGATAACATTAACAGACTCCGGGAATGAGGTTACTGATACTGTAAGTAATTTTCACTCTCGTTATTAATTAACCAAAAAGTGATCAAGTGCAACTAACAAGTGCAACCATTGCTTCAAGAAGAAAAAATTCTAAACACGAACGGTTTCAACAGCATAGAGACAGCATAATGTCCACGCAAGAGAACCAAACAATGCAAGAAACAGCGCAAGCTGAATTACCAGTGGAAATTACAGCGGAGCAATTAATCGCTCAAATACAAGAGTTAACGAAAAACCAGGCCGCTCTTATTCATACTATAACTAAGTTAGAAAACAAAGCGAAGGATCCATTTTTAAATTTCGTCACGCCGGATCCCGTGAAAAATATTCCGCACTTTAGCGGAAATAGAAAAGAAACGCTCGCGTGGGTGGAAGACACGCAGCAAACACTAGATTTATTCAGTGACTATAAATTCGAGCCAACCTACAAGCAAATCATACGTGTTGTTAGGTCAAAAATTATCGGGGAAGCAAGAGAGGTTTTGATTTCCTCCGGTAACCCTACGGAATGGGACGAAATTAAAGAGGTTCTCTTAAACTCGTTTGGAGACAAGAGAGATATCACCTCACATATCCAATCTCTTTTTTATGTAAAACAAGGGAAAGCATCTCTCACAGAATACTATAACAAAGTTAAGACGATTGATACAGCAATCAAATCGTCTGCTGCACACATGGAAGACTATAAAAATTCCATGGAAGCAGTCATAAAATTAATAAGTTTAATGTCACTTACAAGATACATAGACGGACTGAATGGGGATCAGCTGGCTATGTACGTGCGTAGCTATAGGCCGAATTCGTTAGAAGAGGCCCATGACATAACTATGCAACATTCCAATCCCGCATTCAGGCAAAAATTGGAAAACAAACAAGGTCCTTCGACCTACAGAATCCCCGAGCAGAAGGCTCAGACAATTTCACAAAATCAAAAATCATATAATCCAAAAACCAATCAGAATAATAAACCCGTATCTGAGAGATTCAGATCTCAAAAAGTAAATAATGACGAGGACGTTTCTATGAGGACGTACCAGTCGAAAATGCAGGTTCATAATAATGAAGTGCGCGAACCGGAACCTAAAGCGGATTTGACGTCGAACGATTCAATTTTAGAATCAGAAGACGACGACTATTTTGAAGGCGACGAATTAAATTTTCAGATGGTAAGAAAGGAAAAGCAAAAAACATAAAGAATAATAATTTTATTCCTTATCTGACTATCCAAACAACTAAGGGCAATTTAAAATTTTTAATGGACACAGGTGCCAATAAAAATTATATTTCGCCCAAACATGTTAAACTCGAAAATTGCAAAGATGAAACAGGAATTCACGTCACGAATATCAATGGCAAACATGACATCAATAAATCAGCTTCATTTGACATCTTCCAAATTAGGAAGAAAGTAAAATTTTATGTATTCGATTTCCACGATTTTTTTCGATGGATTAATAGGGTACGAAACACTGAGAGACCTCAATGCTCAGTTGGACATCGGCAGAAATAAATTGAAAATTGGTAGAAAAACTTTTAACCTCGAAAAGAAATTTCCAGGAAACCACAAAATCAACATTTCGGAACAAGAGTTCCAATTTGTAGAAATACCAATAAAGCAAAAAGGTAGCTTTCTTGTTGAGGAAGAAACTCCATTTGATTATTTTTCAATTCTCCCCGGTTTATACCAAAGCAAAAATGGCATAGCTATAGTGGCAATAAAAAGTCATTACCCCAATAGAACAGTACAACTGAACTCTAATGAAATTGAAATTGGAACCGATTGTTTTAGATTGAAGGACATTCCGAAAATTTCACCAAAAGGAAAATACTGTTTTAGGAGTGAACACATGAACGATGAGGAGAAAAAAGCTTTAGAAAGGGTTATAGATGCCAACAGAGAAATACTTTATACCGACTCGGATAAATTAACTTTCACCCATAAGATAAAGCACAATATCAGGACTTCAGACAATATACCAATACATACAAAATCCTATAAATACCCACAAATTTTCGAAACAGAAATCCAACAACAAGTGGAAAAAATGCTTAGAGACGGGATAATAAGGGAATCAATATCACCTTATACATCGCCTATATGGGTTGTCCCGAAGAAAACAGACGCTTCTGGGAAGAAAAAGTTTCGTTTAGTTATAGACTATCGAAAACTAAACGAAAAGACAATTAGTGATAAATATCCCATCCCGGAAATAACGGAAATACTTGATAAACTTGGCCGAACTTGTTATTTTTCTACAATTGATTTGGTGTCCGGTTTTCACCAAATTCAACTTGCAAACGAAGATATCGAGAAAACAGCTTTCTCGATTAACTCCGGAAAATATGAATTTACACGCATGCCATTCGGGCTGAAAAATGCTCCAGCAACTTTTCAGCGTGTTATGGACTGCATCTTGAGAGAATTCTTAGGGAAGTGTTGTCTCGTCTATATGGACGATATCATAATCTTCTCAAGTTCCCTAGAGGAACATAAGAAAGATCTCATGAATGTATTGAAAAAACTAAAGGAAGCAAATTTAAAAATCCAGATAGATAAATGTGAATTTTTCAAAAAAGAAGTTCACTATCTTGGACACACTGTTTCAGAAGAAGGCGTTAAACCAAACACCGACAAAATCGAAATAATTAAGAAATGGCCGACTCCAAAAACCGAAAAGGAAATACGTCAATTTCTTGGTACCCTGGGATACTACCGCAGATTCATTAAAGATTTCGCGAAATTGGTGAAGCCTTTAACTGCTCTACTTCGTAAAGACACCGAATTCGTTATATCCCCAGAAACAGTCGAATGTTTTGAGAAATGTAAACAACTTCTTACAATGGACCCTATACTCATTTATCCCGACTTCACGAAGGAATTCATACTAACCACCGATGCCAGCGATTTTGCCATAGGGGCAGTTCTTTCACAAGGACCCATAGGCAAAGATCGACCAATCGCGTACGCATCTAGGACCCTTAACAACACCGAAGAAAATTATTCCACGACGGAGAAGGAATTTCTAGCCATCGTTTGGGCTGTGAAACATTTCCGACCATATCTTTATGGACGAAAATTTAAACTTCTTACGGATCACCAACCACTTACTTACTCCATGACAGACGCTAACAGAAGAATTATAAGGGGGAAAATAGCATTGGAGGAATTTGATTATGAACTCATTTATAAGCCTGGCAACCAAAATGTTGTAGCAGACGCTTTATCGAGGATAAAACCAGAAGAATTAAATAATAATGAACTTGATCTTGAAACTGTTCACTCAGCAGAAACCAGTGATGATTTTTTCATATGGTGTACCGAAAAACCAATCAACAGTTTTAGAACACAAATAATTTTTAAAATAAATCATTTTGATACGACTATACACGAAGAAACATTTCCAAAATACCACCGATTCACTATTGTAAAACCAGAATATACAGAAGCAGACATAGTCGAAATTCTCAAAAGTTACCTTAACCCCAGAGGAATATCTTGTCTAAAAATTCCAATATCATTAGTACAACTCGTTCAGGAAACATACTGTAAACATTTTACTAACAATAAATTCAAAGTTTTCATTTCAGAAAAGCTTCTAGAAGATGTCAGAATAGACGAGCAAAAAGATGCCATAATACCGGAAATACATGACGCAGCACACAGAGGAGCAAAAGAAAACAAAATGCAAATCCTGCAGAAATATTTTTTCCCCGAAATCGAGCGAAAACTGAAAATATTTGTTAACTCCTGTCATATTTGTAAAAGAAGCAAATACGACAGGAAGCCCCCAAAATTAATTCAGAAATCATTTTTCGGCTCAAAACAATTCGAACGGGTTCACATGGACATATTTTTCATGAAAGGCCAAAAATGGCTGACCATCGTGGACTCCTTCTCCAAATTCGCCAACGCCATACCACTGACAACAAGAACGATAATAGACATAAAACGCGCTTTTTCCGAACACATCAGGCACTTCGGTAGACCGCAAACGATAATTTGTGATCAAGAGCCCGCTTTTACATCAATAGATTTCGTCGGCTTTTTAAACGAGCTCGGAATCGAAATTCATTTCGCGAGTAGTTCTAATTCCAACGGAATAGTTGAGAGATTCCACTCAACGATAATCGAGCTTTATAGAACACTAAAAACAAAATATAATGAACTTCCGATCAACGATCGGATGAATATAATTACCGACATCTATAATAATACATTTCACTCCGTGACGAAACGAAAACCACGTGAGCTAATATTTAACACAAATAATGTTACGAACGCGGCTGACATAATTGAACAATCCAACAAAATCCACTCTGCAGTAAAATTGGAACTAGATAAACGTAAACAAGCCTTCGAAAAGAAGCATGAGAATCGTGAAGAACCCAAGCCACTCAACCCTAACGACACGAAATACATAAAAATTAGTCAAAGGTTGAATAAAGATAAAGACATTTATAAACTTTCTACCATAAAAGAAGACAACCATCTAACCTTCAAGGACACAAATAACATTAAAATCCATAAAAATCGCATAAAAAATTAACAAAGACCACTAAAATGAACACCATATTAAAGAAGCCATTTGTTTTTCTTGCAGAATAATACTCATCAAAACAATAAGCACCACCAACTATAAAGAAATAACGAACAGCAATGGATTGGTTGCGTTCAAGATCAAAACAGCAAGGATTAGAATCGGATATGACAGAATGTTGCATAGAATCAACCTAAATACATTAAATGACAATATAGAAAACATAGAAAAAATCATGAAATCGTTTAAAACTATAGAACACCTAGAGCAAACACTACTAGAAAAAACCAAACTAGCAAAAGATAAACTCAGGAGCCTCCTACCACATAGAATAAAAAGGGGACTTATGAACGCATTAGGAACAGCCATTAAACTCATCACGGGAAACCCTGATAACGATGACCTAATAGTCATGTATCAAAGTTTGGGAATATTAAAAACACAAGGAGACAAATTAGTGAACAATCAGATGAAACAAATCCAGATCAATGAACTTTTTCAAAATAAATTGAATAATATTACAGACTCTATTAGTAAAATTGAATCAAAAATTACTAAGGAATACAACACAGTACAGGGAATAAAAACAGATTTAGAATTCGTCAACCTTATCTGGAATATGGACAAAATTATCAGCATATTAGAGGACATCGAAGAGCAAGTAGAATTTTCTAGAGTAGGCTTGATAAACAAAAACATACTCTCATTGGAGGAAAAACAGTTAATTTTAGACAGGCTTAAGACACAAACAATAAAGCTAAATTACTTAGACGAAATTTTCCAATATACCTCAGCGAGTGTCGGTATCAGCAACAATCAAGCAGTCATATTAATAAAGACCCCCATTTTGGATAAAAAGACGTACGATTTGTTAGAAATCCATACTTTGAGAGTTAACAATTCACGGATCGATACGAACATCAACCTGGTAACGAAATATGGCAACACAGTTTATTACCAACCAACAGAATGCGATATTTGCGATGGAAATAACCTAATTGAGGACGATTGCATCTATAAAATATTAACTCACCAAACACCCAAATGCTCGTTTGTAAAATCAAAACAAACAACACAAATCAAAGAAGTCAAGCAAGGAATCATCCTGATCGACACAACAGAAATCGTAGAAGTAAAAGACTCTTGCGGAGATTCAAGGATGGTTAGCGATGCCACAATAATCGAAACCGAAAACTGTACCGTCAAAATACGAAATTTCACATTTTTTGGACAACCTGACGTAACCTACCAGCATGAATACCTGATCCCAATATACAGCAAGCCCCTCCAAAATGGAAATTTTACAGATCTTGACGATGAAAACGTCATGCTACGAATACAGAACTTGGAAGAACTCAATGAAGTTCAACTTTACTTGAACACCACACAACACCGGGTAACAATTGGAGGTACAACCCTCCTCATAATAACATTTATCTGTTTCTTTTCTGTATATTTCTACAAAAAAGGTAATAAAAGAAATGAAGTAACCAAAAATCCGCCAGAACCTCTCGTGGCTACTCAGGTGGACGAAACTGAAAACAACGGAAGTATTCCATTATCCCTACTTCCGGGGAAGAAGGCAGAGCAAAAATGCATCCCGAAACCATGGATCGAGCTGCCGAAACTTCAATCGAGGACGCTTGAAACTTAGAGGGGAGACGTTACGACCAGATGTACCCCACACGACCACTTAGAGCAACAACGAATCATAACAACCGATGCAACCAGGATCAGATTGCATCCAGAGGCCTCCCATCAAGACAATCGCGAGCCATAACAACTGACGACAACGGCTGACCACGCGACATCATTCAAAGGAACCCGATCTGGAAACAACGCGACCGTACGGATAACAAGGAATCTGCTGACGCGAGATACCGACATTATAAAAAGGCAGGGAACAGAAGATAGCATTTAGTCTTAGTATGAACGTTGATGTGTAATCTTTAAATTTAGCGAAAATAAATTTATTTTTTATATTGTAATCGCCACTTCGGTCATTACTTATATATATATATATATATATATATATATATATATATATATATATATATATATAGAAAATTATATTTGATGAATAAACCATATGCGTAATATAATGAAAATTGAACCATTATGGAATTCTTTAATTTTTATAGTTTTTGGTTATGAACGTCTATGTATAGCCCGTAACTATAAGTCATAGGATCACAAGAAATAGTTCGGTTGTTCACAGTTTACGTGAGTTATTTTCAGAATATGTATTTCAGTGAAGTAGTCCAATGATTGAGTAAATATATATGATGCACTCTCAGTAAATATCTGACTCTCAACTCAATCAGTTTATTGATAATTACGGAATACTCAGGTTGGGCGGAGTTTTGAAATTCTTGAATATGGAACAGTTTTTATTTAATTTAGAGTGTGTCGGTGATTATATTTGAAAAAACAGGAAGTGGGTTATATCTATGGTATGATCGCAAGGGTGACGTAGGACTATCGTTGATTTAGAGATCATTTGTTTGAAGTTGAATCTAAATCCATTCTGAATGAATGAATAAATGAATATTTGGGGGACTTCGAAAACGAGAGCGTTACGTTGGAGGCACAGGGTTTTATGCATCCAATATAGGATACGAAAAACCTTGTTCTGAAGAATAATCGTCAGAAGCTTTCCTGCTAATTGTACTTGATTAAAAAATCACAAACCCAAATGTATTATATGGATATTTTATGGATAGAAAACATTCAAATAAACTCTTTCACATGAATGTATTTTTAAATTCCCAGAGGAACTGGCAGATTATTTTCCGGATCTTTCTCGATGATGAATGGCATCCAAACGGAAAGAATTCCGTGCGTGTATGTGTGTGTGTAGCGGCTGCTTCGATGGTCACCTTCTCTTCTCCTGAAGGACGGCTTCTCTGTGCTTCCTCACAGTTTCAAACAAACTGCTTGCGTTTCAGGGCAGATCCTTCGCCGTCCAGCACCCTCAGCAACGATGTTGTCTTGTCGATGTCCTCACGAAAAATGAATGCATCTCACCACCAGAAAATCGCTGAAGTATGCTTTTTGTGTGTGATTGAATCGAGAGAAGGTGTGGTTTACGATGGCAATTTGGAAGGCAAATTAGAGGGGAATGAACTCTCTGAGCTCGGAACTTTCGGCGACTGAGCAATAATCGATTGCGGGCGCATACAATATTGGATACGGAAATATCCTATTGATGAGAAAGAATAATCTTCAGAAGCTATCCTGTTAATTGTGATTGATTGAAAAATCACAAAACCAAATGTATTTGGTCACAGTGTTACATGGATAGAAAACATTCAAATAAACTCTTTCACATGAATGTATTTTTAAATTCCCAGAGGAACTGGCAGATTATTTTCAGTAACGATTAGATATTTCCACATTTTCCTCGATACTGGAAGCCCACCAGTGGTTTATGCTAACTCGATAATCATCTGTTAATAGCACTTGATTGAAACATATTTGGTCACAGTGTTACATGGATAGAAAACATTCAAATAAACTCTTTCACATGAATGTATTTTTAAATTCCCAGAGGAACTGGCAGATTATTTTCCAGCAATGATTAGATCTTTCCGGAACTTTCTCGATGCTGAATGGCATCCAAACGTAAAGAATTCCGCGCGTGTGTGTGTGTAGCAATGTGTTCCCGGGGAATCGTTTGTGGCATCACTCTCCTCCTGATGGATTCCCTCCTGGCCTAGGGTGCACAAACAGGCTCTTGGTGACACCGTTCATCCGCGCTTTCATGATAAACGAAGAGCTTCACCACAACAGCGACAACATGCTCCAATCGCTGTTCAATTAGAACTGAGTGGATTTCCGAGCGGCGCTCGCTTATATACCGATTGGTGATTTCAATAGCCTGTTTTGAAAGCAATTTTAAGACTATTGAAACAAGTTTTTGGATCAAAAAGTAACAAGTATAGAACGCGTAGACATTTTATCTTTCGAATGAAGTGTTTATCATACCATTTCGTTCAGTTGTTTAGGAGCTATTAACGCTCAAAATCTCGGTCTCCGGCGTAACGCTTTCGTTTTCGAAACTTTGGTTTTACACCCCGGTATAGAAATGAAAGACGTAGTCCTACGTCAAAAAATATTTATTCTTCGTGTCCACGTGGACATAGTCTATACCCCTCCCCCCTAGATAAAAACATTCCAATGGGCTAATTGTGGAAACCAGAATGAAGCTAGGGATAGCTCAACCAGAATACTGGTAAATTCATCTTCTCAACTGATAATTATAACGAGATTTTTCTGTGTTGTGGCGGATCTCATTGCAGAGTCAGGTTGACACGTTACATCCTGGGTTGAATATAGGGCCTGAAGTATCGGCTGGAATTAGGCTTAGGTTTGCTCAGCTGTCTGGTGTCGAAAATGACCGCATTAGCAGGTCGTTGTCGGGTATCTAGTAAAGCGGGAATTCCTTTGTAAATTCAATTGTAATGCTGACATAGGTATTGGGTTTGATTCCTGATCGGTCAAGGATTTTTTCGGGTTTGAAATTTTCTCGACATGCCTTGAGATAAGTAATGGGCCTGAAGTATCGGCTAGAGTTAGGCTTGGGTTTGCTCAGCTGCTTGAACTCGGAAATGATCGCATCGTGACCGGGAATCTAATAAAGCGGGAATCCCCTTGTAAATTCTTGGCTAATACTGACATAGGTATTGGGTTCAATTACCGATCGGTCTAGGGTCTTCCCGGGTTGGAGATTCCCTCGACATGCCATGGAATAAATACGTTCATATAATGGCTTGAATTGTTCTTCCGATTAGTAATCTATGCCTGCGAGATAACGATTCCGTTTCTTTTCAATTTAGCTTGCCTACTGGTTAGTTGATGAAAAAATGTAAATACCGTAATATGATTATTATCAATAAGATAACTCGTTCCGCTCAAACCTTTGCAGGGGGACCATCATTATTTATAACTAGAGCATTAAAAAAGTGGACAAATCAAGATCATATATTCGACTGGATAAATCAACATCTTTCACCTTACCAAAAAAAGGAAGTATACATGTCCGGATTGGTTTGTAAACGACTGAACTAAGCGTATCATCGGTACTCCGCGTACCTCCAGGCATAAAATAGACCCCATTGGATGATGGCCGATCAACGAAAGAATGTGTAGATTGATGATGCGAGGCCAATTCTTCCACATTAGCATTATCAACGTCCACAGTTCCCATCTAGCTAGCACCGATGACGATAAAGAAGAATTCTACCCGTAGCTAGAGCGTGAATACGAACGTTGCCAAAACAAGACACAACATCGTCATCGGTGATTTCAACGCTGAGGTCGGCCAAGAGGTAACATTAGACACCAGCGCTCACGACGGTACCACCTACGACGACTGCAGGAGCCAAACGTTGCTGCAACGTCTTGAAGCTGCGTTACCGGGGTAGACGATCTGGATGCTGCTACTCTCGATGAATGTTGATACACCCTGAAAGCAGCAATTAACAGCACAGCAGAGACCGTCATCGGGTATGAACAACATGGACGGAACGAATGGTTTGGCGGTAAGTGCCGAGCGCTTCTGAGCGAGACGGTGCGATAAACACGTGAATCGATACAGACTGAAGCTAAGGCAGCAAACACATCCTTATCGGGGAAAAAAGCGTCGCCTGGAGAAGAAAGAGTGTGAGGAGATGGAGCTGCCGAAATGTGCAGAAACAAGGAAGGATGCCTCTTGACGAACGAACGCGAGGTGATCGAAAAGTAGAGACAGCACTACGATAAACACCTGAACAGCGCGTACATGGGAGACCACACCGGTGCAGAGAATAACGACGATGTACAACCTCCTACTAAAGGTGAAGTTAAGGAGAACCACAAAACAGCTGGTAAGAATGGCCTCCCAGCGGAGCTTTTCAAGGGAGGTTCAGGAGAACTTGTAGAGTGTATACACCGGGTCCTAGTCAGGATCTGGGACACAGAACAACTACCGGAGAAGTGGAAAGATGGTGTAATCCACCCCATCTATGAAAAAGGTGACGAACTGGATTGTGGGAACTACCGTGCTTTCACGATCCTGAATGGTGTCAACAAAATTCTTTCACAGAACCACTTTCGCCGTCTACCGCCAACAGTAAACAAATTTGTGGAAAGTTAACAGGACGGATTCATGCCCGGTTGCTCGACGACGAACCAGATTTTTACGCTGCGGCAGATCATCCAAAATTGCCGCGCATCACATCTTTGTCGACTTCAATGTCGCATATGATACAATCGACCGATGACAGTTACGAAGAATCATGGACGAACACGACGTTCTCCGAAAGCTGACAAGACTGATTCAAGCAACGATGAACGGTGTGCGGATCTCAGACAATCTGTCGGAATCGTTTGAGACATACAAGGGACTTCGACAAGGCGATGGCGTTGTATGGTTTCAAGCGGAGAGTGGGTTTCAACATGCGAGGCACGATTTTCAACAAGTCTTGTCATTTTGTCTGCTTCGCAAACGACGTGGAAATAATCGGAAGAACACATGCGACGGTAGCGGACTTGGGATCAATGTTTCGAAGACTAAATACATGCTAGCAGGAGGAATTGATCTTAACACAATACTTCTTGGTAGTAGTGTGACGATCGACGGCGACGAGTTCAAAGAGGTAGAGGAATTTGTCTACCTTGGTTCGTTGGTAACAACTGACATCAACAACAGCCGTGGAATTTGCAGACGCACAGTCAATGGAAGTCGCGCCAACTATGGGCTCCGAAAATCCTTAAGGTCCAACAATCTCCGACTCCATACAAAGTGTACCATATACAAATCCCTGATTCGATCGGTTGTTCTCTATGGGCACGAAGCATGGACGATGTTCGAAAATGACTCACAAGCACTCGGATTTTTCGAACGCCGAGTTCTCAGAACAATTAAATATGGTGATGTACAGGAAAACGGAGTAAAGAGGAGGAGAACGAACCACCAACTAGCGCAACTCTACGGTAAACCTAGCATCCAGAAAGTCGTCAAGACTGGACGAGTACGATGGGCAGGGCATGTTGCAAGAATTCCGGAATGCAGCAGCCCTGCAAAGATGGTGTTCGAATCGGATCCGGTGGGAACAAGAAGAAGAGTAGTCCAGCGAGCGAGATGGTTGGACCAGTGGAGCAGGACTTGCCATGAATCGGTGCGGTTGGAGCTATGCATGCTATGCAGCTATGAACCATGTTCATTGGCGGAACAAAGATGTGAATAAGATTCAATCTCCCCATGGGATGTAGCATCATTGTAAATAAATAAATGAATAAATAGAAATACATGGATAAAGGTTGTAATTTTTGCAAACGAGTGGTTAGTGACATATGCTAAAACTTTGGGTTCGATTCCCGTATTGACCGAGAGATTTTTCATCAGGAAATTTATGATTGCCTGCGCAAATGAGACATAAAATTTTCAACCAAATTACACAAATTAGCAGATATTCTTAAAGATCTTTCTCCTTTGTGTCTGGAAAGTGTGATTGGCGGTTAATGGGATGCATTTATTCGAATGTTGCAAACTAAAATCACTTTGTTTTCCAGGATGAAATATTGTTATCCGTATAGCGAAGCATAAAACATTGAACTAAATGGTTTACTACGCTCCTTCATCGCTGTCGCTTGCAGTCATTACCCAAGAGTTCCATGCGGTACCACGTGTACACTGATAGTTTTATTTGTTTATGACGAAACCGATACAAATGACATCATCACGTAAGTGTCATTTTCTGAAATATATCACCTTATATTTGTGTACACCATGGCTGTCAATCAAATAATATTTCCAAATGTGTTGCTAAGTGCAAAGCTTGAAATTGGCTGAGCCGATTGATTAATTTTTTGAAGAATATTTTCTTTGAGGCCCGGGTAATGTACTTATGGAGAGAAACAACGGTGAAATTGCAAGGGAAGCAGTAACAGCAACATTTGTTTTTCACCATAAAAACCACATAGTAATCTGTGCCTAGCTGTCAGTTGCAAGGAACTGTTATTACATCTGCCCAAAACAAAGTGCTACAAAAAAGGGGGTGCGTGTCATCATTACATCCTCTGTGAGTGGCATTTTCATAGTTATTTTCAAATTTTCGTTATTTCCGAAAACCAATTGTGTGTTTTTCTTTGCAGGGGTGTGTTCACATTTAGACTCATGCCGCCTAAAAGACGCCGGCGCAGCAATTTGGGTCGAAGAACTCGAAACGCAATAAACCAGGCAAATTTTAAACTCAGTCGGACTGCTCAGCAAATTGTAGAGCGAAATGAAATCGAAAGGATTAGAATATCAGAATCTCGTGCAGCGCGTTCTTGTCAAGCTGCTTTCAGTTACGATGCTTCGATTGACTACAATTCCTATCCATACGTCACTGTTGGCTCTACACTGAAATCGGAGCCATTGGATCTGCCACCAGAGCCATTGGACTCACTGATGTTAGAAGATGGAACGGATTCCAAAGATTTTCTCACAAACATACAAAATATAACGGCTGCTCCTAAAAACGAATTAGTCCTGGAGGCAGAAGATTTCCTAAATAAAACATAAGGAACTGCTACCAAGTGACTTTATTTGGGATAACAAATATGCTTCGTTACAATTTCATGGTAACTGTTAAGGTAATAAGACATACTTCGTTTATATTATTTTGTTTCATTTTATTCTGTTTAATATATAGGTACAAGGCAAAGTATATCAAAGTAAAATTTCATTTCATTGATAATACAACGTAGGGAATTGATCAGTGTTGTGCACATAACAAATCAGTAAGGAATTCTTTTATAGAACAATTACAGACATTATTTCATTAACACTATTATTTGATAAAACTGCCTTGTGATAATCATAAAATTGTAATCAAAAACGTTAATACTCTTCTTGGACAACATGCAAGACGATTGAATGCACCAAATCGATGGAGTTGCCATTGTAATGGTTGGTTGTATTACAGCGTGTGTATGAAATATATATAATCATATGACGCGTAAAAGAGTGTAAGGACCTATATTTGGTCGAAAAAAAAATGTATGGTTAAATTATTTTATTCGAAAAATCATTTTACTTTTCTTTAAGTAGCTCAATCAATATTATACAGAGAAAATATATTCTTTCAAGCTTCCGCTTTGCCAAATGAAAACAGCTGCACTTCTGCCGAACACCTGCTGTTAAGTAATTTTTCTCGTCGACTTATTTCACCGCAGAACACCTGTTTGCTTCGAACTGTCTTTCAAAGAAGCGTATGCAGAGTTCCCGATGACCCGGCTTGACCAAAACGCGATGAACGCGAGGCGTAGAGCGATTGAACGCAACAATATTCTCTCCTAAACGGAAATCGACGAGATCGCATACCAGGCGCAGAGAGATCTTATTGAGGCTCACGAATCATTAGCTCCAGGGGAGGTCATAGTACAATTACTTCATGAGCCAAAAGCTCCACAGCCAGATCAACAATTACTCCGCGATCTGATCTTCCATTATGACGGGGCGATCTCACAGTTACGCTCCAGGATCACGAAGTCGCAGCATTCCCGCAGGCTGACTAGTGCAGTAAATCCCATGAACGAGCACGTTCTTCCGCTGGACTTGGTTGATGCTGATCGTGCGGTATATTGAACATCGCCAGCTGGGAGCTCACCAGCGGACGGAAAAACTCAGCTAAAATGTTATTTTGACTATGCAAACCCAGCAAACATTAAATCGTATAATTTTGCACGTGCCAAGTCTTACAAGAAATCCGAATAAATCATAATCGCATATAATATCAATCAAAGTATGTATCATGTATATTTGAAATCGCATAAAATGTAAAAACTCGATTTTATATACCATTATCAAATTAAGTCGCATATCGGTATAATAAACATCAATTTTATGATGTACATTGTCGTAAAATATATTTAATCCGCATCATATGCGTATATTACGCTGATGCAGTTTGTGTGTCGTATAAGCGTATAATTTAAATCGATTCAGTACTGTAGTAATTCGTGTTGCATGTTGAAGAAAATCATGAAACAGTAAATCATATTAGATCCTAATAAAGGGCATATTACATCATATTGAAATGTCAATGAAATGCTGATGCACTCGAAAGTTTTAACCGCTGTTGAATTAAATATCAGATAGCCGCGCGAGATAGCTGGTGGATGATAATCCAGACGACCGGAGTTCGAACCCATATCGGAGCAGTTTTCACCAAACATCAATCTGTGCCATTTTAAACATTCAATTCCACTCCCAACACAAGTCAATCAAACAATTATTATTTCTACAAACATAAATACTCATATATAAAAATGAGGCTATAATAAACATTTCACGAAAATATTTTGCGCCATTTGTTTTTTTTTCTATGTCTGTAATAAATCGTATATGAGTAGGGCACAAGTCGCTATTATAGCCGGTCAAAGTTGCATATTCATCCAAACAAATTCGGTAAGCATTTGCCATGTATGTATATGGCCTCCACTTTTGCATGCATATGCCAGTTAGGCGCATTATATGCCAACCAAATTTTAGGGCATATGATGATATATATATACGCTTGTTGTGCGATTTAATGTTTGCTGGGAAGCGTCAAGAACAAAATCGGATGTTCAGAGATAACAAGAAAGCGTTTTACGACCACATGAGTGACGAGAAGCCCGACTACAGCGAAGATTTGCCAGATATCCGCGATGTAATGAACTTCTTGGATGGTATTTGGGAGACCCCAGTACAACATCTGGCCGGCAAATGTGGTTAACACGGGAGAATGAGAGTTGTGGTGGAATTGGAGAGATGCCTTAAAATAAGGTTGTGTGTGCGAGCAAAGAGATTCATGTCAGGGTGGAGTGGTAGTGATGGAATGAAATCAGGTTGAGTGGAGAGGCAGATTTGTATTCATTCGCCACGCCATTTAGAACAACCATTTGATGCAACTAGATATGAATTGACTGTAGGAATAGTATAACCACTGTTTCATCCCTTGCGATGCAGAGAATAAAACGTGCTACCTTTTGATTTTTATATATACCTTGGACAATAGTCTCGTCAAGTATCAATCAAGACGGGTCAATGGTACTAGGTGAGGCCGTTTCGTCACTAAGTTGGTTAGGGGAGCGGTATATGAAAACAGTACGGAAGAAAGCTGAAGGGGAATTATTTGCTTGTAGCGTGAAAGAGACAGACTGATCACGAGCGAGCTTCGGCACTAGCGTATTGTGTTTTGTTTACAAACAAAACACAGTAGACTTCCAAGATGGCTGAAGAGTGGTTTTAGCAAGTTGGCCCACCTTAGGATATACTTCTAGGCGCCTTGGTATCAATCAATGTGAAAAACGATACGTCAAATAAAATTTTTCAAGTTGTTCCTTTTCTCGTGTAGCACGCGTCGCTGAGTTTTTCTCGATAGTTGAATCCGTTTTTTCCCTTGTTTTTCCTGTCGATTTCTACCTACAGATTATGGGCCCAGTGTCGGAAAGTGGACGTTTTATGAGGAAACTGTTTTTCCGGAAGACCGCGTTTTTCCGACGTATTGATAGTGCTGCGTAGAACGAGAAAAGATGACCGATTTGAAGGTTACGTTTGCCAAGTTGAACGGCAATAATTATGCTTGCTGGAAATCAGAGATCGAAATGCTCGCCGATTTCAGACGAAAAACATCCATTTTCACCCATAAGGAAAAATAGCTGAGAATATAGGAGGCGAGAGAATGTTATACGCTCACTCCGATTCTCGCGAGAAACGCAAAGCCGATTTTTAGTTTTTCGGTGAGTTATGATTGCCGAAAAATGGTTTCGTTTTCAGTGACTCCTTGATGCCGATAATGGTTTTTCACTTCTTCAGTACAGCTGAAAACATGCGGCAATGTTGGGTTTCGTCGTGAAATGAACATGAGATGGATTAATATCTGTACAATTCAGACGCTGTCCAAATGCAGATCGTTTGGACGCTGCTCTAACAGACTAATGTTTGTAAAGTTAGCTTTGATTTTTCGCTCCATATTTTCAGTACCAAATGCGAGACGAAAAAGCATTCTCGTTGAACTTCCTAGATAGAGATTTTCCACATCTCTTTCTCTCTGAAAAAGAATTTTCGGTGAAAAGGAAGAGACGAAAATATCAACAATACACGGTTCATCGAAAACTAGATTGATTGACTGAATATTTATCGCGCAGCGGAGCGAGAATTTCGATCTCTGCTGGAAATACCGCATGATGACGATGTTGGAACGGGAAGAAGTGTGGTATGTGATCTACCAGGCAAAGCCGGAGGAGGTCGATCTAGCGAAGGTGCGGGAGAAATGGGTTAAGGATGATCGCAAGGCCCAGACCACAATCGCCTTGAAGGCAACGTCGGTGAAGGAAATGTCGCATAACCTTAAAACGTATCACGAATAGGCCACCATCGGCAATCAGGCGATGCTGTTGCAACAGCTGTGCACCTTGAACCTGAGCGAAAGCGGTGATGTAGAGAAACACGTCGAAGAAACTGAATCCCTCTACGAGCGTCTGGATTGTGCGGCGGTGGAATTGAGTGAGCTGCTGCGAATCATAATGATGTTGCGGAGCTTGTCCCCATCGTTTAGTAGTTTCGTCTCCTCTCTAGAGAACCGTCCACAGGAGGATTTAACGATGGATTTGGTCATGGCTAGGTTGCGCGATGAATGCCAAAAGCGTGCGGGCCAGTCGGGAGGAAGCGATGAACGTGTCCTCAAAGAGAAGCGATAATATTTTTATTGCAACATGCCCGGCCATCCTCGGAACAATTTCCGGAAGTTTCTGGCAGCGGAAAAGGAGGAGAACGCGAGCCAATCCACGAACAAGCCCAGCGATCAGGAGGCGAAGCAGGTTCAGACGATACAAAAACCGGTGGCCCCATCTTCGGAGCAGCCATCGACAAGTTCAAGCACGGTGTACGGTGCCGTTTGTTGCATCGCAGGAGGAACGATTCCAAATTCCTGGACGGTGGACAGTGGCTGTACGTGCCACATGACAAACGACCGTAAATTTTTCAGTGAATTGAGGAGGGATGTCATTGTGGATGTCACATTTGCTGACGGTACAAAAACAAGATCAGCTGGATGTGACATTGGTGTTGTGCTCTGTGTAGATGGTGAAGGTAAGCGCATCGCAATCACGCTGGAGAACGTTCTATACGTACCGTCACTGGAGGGCGGTCTAGTCTCCGTCCGGAAGCCCTTTTCCAGCAGTTACAGAGCGTAAATCCAAGCAGCCGCTATATCTGGTCCACACTGATCTGTGCGGACCGATGGAAAATTATACCCCGAGCGGCAATCGATAATCGACGATTTTAGCAGATTTTGCGTGGTGTATCTTCTGAAATCGAAGGCAGAGGCAGCGGAGAAAATTCATGAGTATGTCAGCTGGACCACAAAAGTTTTCGGCCGGAAACCTCGGGCCATCCGATCGGACGGGGGAGGTGAATACACCGGACGTGAATTGCAATACTTCTACAAGGTGGAAGGCATCGAGACGCAGTTCACGGTTCCCTACTCGCCCCCAACAGAACGGGATAGCGGAACGGAAGAACCGTTCTCTCCAAGAAAAGGTAAACTGCATGCTTTTGGACGCAAATTTGCCAATGCGATACTGGGGAGAGGCGGCGCTGGCGGCTGTAATCGAGGCGGATGCCTTCCCGTGTCGTATATCGTACGCCTTACGAGATGTGGACTGGATCGAAGCCGGACTTGACTCGATTCAGAGTATTCGGGTGTGATGCACTTCCCGGATAACAAGCGGAAGAAGTTCTACCCGAAGGCGAAGAAACTACTGTTCGTCGGCTATTCGGACCACCATAAAGGATTTCGGTTTCTCGATCGCGAGACAGACAGGATTTGGATTAGTCGCGATGCACGTGTCATCGAGCTGAAAAACGAATCGGAGCAGACCAGCCCTGAGAAGCAAGAGCAGGCGGATGTTCCTGAGAAAGAAGAAGCTGATAATGAAAGTGAAGTGATAATGAATCCTGGTCAATGTGAAGAAGAAAACGATGAATCAATGAACGAAGAAGTGATTGAAGAAGAAGAAAACGATGAATCGATGTATGAAGATGCCAATGGCATATACGAAAGTGACTTTCTGGGTTTTGAAGATGACAATGAAGAAGATGGACTAAATCATGGACATAAGTGTTTAAGAAGATCTGATCGACAAACTCGCGGAGTTCTACCGAAACGTTTCAACAATTATGTGGTAGAACTTGCGTGTCACGATGAAGAGCCAGATGATTACCGGCAGGCTTTGGCCATACCGGAGTGGCATAGTGCTACGAAGGACGAAATGAATGCTCATGAGCTCAACGGTACGTGGGAACTCGTGAGTTTGTCGATCGGGAAGAAAGTGATAGGTGCAAAATGGGTTTTCAAACTCAAATTTGATAAAACCGGAAGAGTGGTAAAACATAAGGCCCGCATCGTAGCCCCAAGGACATACACAGCGGTTTGGGGTGGATTACACCGAAGTATACGCCTCTGTAACGTTACAAACAACGCTGCGCGCATTGCTGGCAGTCGCAGGGGAGAACGAGCTAGTTTTGAAGCAATATGACATTAAAACAGCCTATTTGAACGGTACTGTAAACGTATATGCGTCAGCTGCCGAGTTTCGCGACAAGCGGACAGGAGGAGTTAGTATGTAGGCTGAACAAAAGCATCTACGGTCTGCGTCAATCCGCGAGATGCTGGAACAAAGCTTTGGATGCTGTACTTCGTGACTTCTGATTTCAGCCGTGCAGTTCGGACTCTTGTCTCTATGTGCGGCGAAGCAAAACTATCGCGGTGTATATTTTGGTATATGTGGACGATTTGATAATAGGCTGCATGAATCAGGACGAAATCGATCGAGTGCACGGTGATCTCCGAGCCAAGTTTGACATCACCGATCTTGGCCCGGTGCGATTCTTTTTGGGATTTGAGATTGAATTGAAGATGGTTCCTATTCATTGCGGCTTACTCCGTATATTAAGCAGCTAGTGTCCAAGTTCGGGATGAAGAAAGCAGCACCCGTAAAACGCCTGAACCCTGGCTATATCACTATCAACGGTGATAGCAAGCTGTTCCCTGATACAACATGTTACCGCAGTCTAGTTGGAACACCGCTCTATTTGGCGGTGAATACTCGTCCGGACGTATCCATCAGTGTTGGACTGTTGGGCAGAAAAGTAAATGAACCGAATCAGAGCGATTGGACCGCTGTCAAACGGGTCTTCCAGTACTTGAGTCCTGGAAACTGAAGTTCAATTCCGGTGAAGCCTGGAAACTGGCCGGATACTCGGATTCTGATTGGGCGGGCGACCAGCGGACAAGGAGATCGACTTCCGGTATAATATTTTTTCTTCGGTGGAGGCTCAATCAGCTGGACCAGCAATGGTCAAGACTCCGTAGCCCTCTCATCGCTGGAAGCGGAGTACAATGTGCTGACCTTAGCGTGTTAGGAACGCGTTTGGATCAGGCATTTGCTGAAAGATCTAGGTGAGCCCCAAGACGAACCCTGTTCGAGGACAACCAGGGCTGCATTTGTATCGCCAAGGCAGAGCGTGTAAGCGGTAGAGTGAAACACATCGAGACCAAGAGCCATTTAATCCGGGAGTTGTGCGAGCGCAAGATCATCGTACTAACATACTGCCCTTCCCGACGGTCCCGATTGCCGATGGCTTTACCAAGCCTTTGGGACCGTCGTTGTACCAGGTGTTTGTCAACCGACTTGGATTGTCGTCATAGTGGTAATTCAGGAGGAGTATGGGAATAGAATAACCACTGTGTCATCCTTTGCGATGCAGAGAATAAATTTTTTTTTTTTTTAATTAAATTTTTTTGTTTATTATTTTTCTTTTGTTTGTTACAATGGTTTACAATTTTAATTGATTCAACTTTCATACATGAAGTTTTTCAGCTTTAGTTTTCTTCTTTCTTTGTTGGTTCAAATTATTCCTATAGCGGGTTTATACATTTATGTCTTGGTAGCACATGTTCCGAAATATTTTAATTAACTAAACCTAATCCTTACAGCCTAAAAATTTGTTATTCTAAACGGAAACAAAAAAAAAAACAAACAAAATTTGTTATTGTAGGTATAAACATCTTATAGTTTCCGATTCGGAAACCAAGGCTTTACTTCTGACTCTATCCGTGTGCATTGTGATTCTATTCAAGATAGTGTCAATACCCGCCATCCGATGAGGCTCAGTAGTTCGTGTGTGTCGTGGTTTGTTCAAAATCATCCTCAAAAATTTGTTTTGGACAATTTGGAGTTTTTTGATATGGCTCTTTGCGCAACCCTGCCATATAGGTGAGGCGTACTCTAACATCGGTGCAACTACCTGCTTATAGACCGCTAACTTGTTGGAAGGGGACGTCCTAGAGCGCCGCTTGATGATGGAGTACAAACTTTTGAGTAGTATCATACTCTTTAGGACCCTTTCATCTATGTGGGAGCGGAATGATAACTTGTTATCCAGGATGAGACCTAGGTAACGAACTTCGGATGACCATTCTATGTCCATATTCTGGACCCGGATTTTCGTCGCTGGGATTAGGCGCGGACTCTTACTGTGTGGGAAAACAACTGCCTGAGTTTTCGTTCCATTTACGCATATCTTCCAAGTGGAGAGATAGTTGATGTAAGCATTGAAACCGTTCTGGAGTTTCGACACCAGCGCGCGGATTATTCGGCCCTCAAAAGAGATCGCAGAATCGTCAGCAAATAACGATAGCGTTCCTTCGCCCGGCAACGGCGGGATGTCAGAAGTATACAAATTGTATAATATAGGCCCCAAAATGCTCCCTTGGGGGACTCCTGCGGTAACATCATACGGCTGAGAAAGCGAGTGACCGATGCTGACCTTTGTTGCTCTGTCTCTTAGATAGTTTGATGTTATTGTTACAAGGTAGACCGGGAAGTTGTATTGGTAAAGCTTGTGGACCAACCCGTCGTGCCACACGTTGTCAAAGGCTTTCTCTATATCCAAGAAGGCCATCACTGTTGTCTTTGAAATCGTTTTGTTTCGCCTTACAATATTTGCTACACGTTGAAGTTGGTGGACTGTCGAATGGCCACGTCTGAATCCGAATTGAACGTTCATGAAGATGTTGTTGGACTCGGAGTGGTTGAGGAGCCTGGTATAAATGCACTTCTCGAAAAGCTTACTCAATGACGAGAGCAGACTTATTGGTCGGTAGCTAGACGGGATGGTCCTTCCCTGGTTTTGGAATTGGTACCACCTTGGACTGCTTCCACGCTGTGGGGAAGTAGCTAGACTCGAGACAACGGTTGAATATTTTCACCAACAGGGTATGAGATTTGGGTCCAAAATTTTTCAAAACGATGTTGAAAATGCCATCGAATCCCGGAGCCTTCATATTACGAGAGAAGCGGATGATATTCTTCAACTCCTCGATTGTGATTTTATTGTTCTCAGGCAATTCATTCGGGGCTGCATTAATTTGCGACACGCATTCAGTTACTTCTGCTTCCATCGGGCTAGCAATATTTTGCCCCAAGTTATGAGAAGCCATAAAATGACGAGAGATTGAATTGGCTTTTTCAACAGATGTAAGCTCAACACGGTCATCATGCCTTAAAGGTGGAATGGGTTTCGGCTTTGATTTTAGAACTTTTGTAAGTCGCCAGAAGGGCTTGGAATAGTTGGGCAAGGCCTTAATGTTTTTTTCAAATTCCCTGTTTCTGATCTTTTGAACACGAGCTGAAATGATTTTATTTAATTTTTTATAAAGGACCTTTCTAGAAATATTTTGCGTTCTTTGGAATTGCCTTCTAACACTATTCCTAAGCTGAATTATTCTTCTGGTTTCAACATCAAGCTGCAAAAACTTACGTGAAACTTGCGTTGTTGGAACGAATAGGTTTACCGCTTCTTGAACGGTGTTGGTTAAACTCTCCAATGTACAGTCGATGTCATCGATTGATTCCAATATTGGGTGCTCAATCACCCGATCCTCGATGAATTGTTGCAGTCGCGGCCAGTTGGCGCGATGGTAGTTTCGTCTTAGTTGCTGCTCGCACTGATTGATGATTGCGTTCATTTCGAAGATCACCGGAAGATGGTCCGATGACATCTCTGTTCGTGTCTGATGTGTTGTGAGCATCTCAGCGATGTTTGTCAAAGTGATGTCCAGAGTAGAGCCAACACCGGCTGGTGAGAAAAACGTTGGTGAGTCCGGATGGAGTACAACATAATGTCCGGCTTGTGCGTCATTGGCTAAAACGATTCCATTCCTGTTGTTTCTAACGTTCCCCCAGATTGAGTGGCGTGCATTGAGATCCCCAGCTACGATGAAATTACCTTTCCAGCGAGTCAGTTTTTGGATGTCGTTTTTCAACTTAGTCGAACTGCCGTCAATTTCTTTACATTGCACTGGACAGTAAGCAGCGATTATGATGATCGGTCCGTTGGAAGAGGTTAGTTCGATGCCAACTGCCTCGATGATGCTCAAACGGAAGTCAGAGAGCAATTTGAACTGGAGACCCCGGCGGACGGCTATGGCAACACCACCTCTCCGAGCTTTGATGCGGTCGAACCTGACGAACGTGTGCTCCGGCAGGGAGAAATTAATGTTTGGCTTGAGGTGCGTTTCTGTGATGAAGGCAACGTCGATTTCATGGTTTCGTAGAAATTCGATAAACTCTAGCTGTTTATTCGCCACTGAAGCGGCGTTGAAGTTAAGCAGTCTGAGCGAGAAGGCTACGGTGATGATAATAGAATCGCAGCATGACTGCGACTTGTTCGTTACTTGTCTTGCATACACGAGTCTGTTTGTCGAGTAAATCGAGTAATATCGCCATATGTTCCATTGAATATAGTGTGTCCTCTGGGGTAACAGCAGCGACCTGTGCATATGTCCGGAATCCAGGCGTGGAATGGCTGCAATCTGTCCTATCAATTTCTGTTCTTCGTTGTTGCGGAAGAGGAAGAGGTAATAAATTCGGGATGGGTTTGCTTGATGCCAGTAGCCCTGGGAAGTTGTTTTCGTCAAATGCGATGTCATTTCGCATCGGTTTTGTTTTAGTACGCTGAGCCGCATTGTTCCGGAATTTGATGAACTGTTCACGCTTCGGACAGGATCGGCTTGTGGTTGAGTGTTCTCCATCGCAGTTGAGGCACTTGATCTTGATTTCGGTCTCAGAACAATCCGGGGTCTTATGATTTTTACCACACTTGGCACAGCGGCTCCTCATGTGACAGTGCTTGGTTCCATGACCAGGCATCAGGCAATTGCCACACATTGTGACGTCGCGGTGTACTGGTTTATAGCGTTGCCATACTACGGCGATGTGGTGCAGAGTTCGGATTTTCTATAGTTCTTTGAGTGTCGTTGATCCCTTGGTTAAGTGGATAAGATAAAGCTGATCACGGTACTTAATATTCGAGTTATGTCGTTTCATTTTAAAAATTTGTAAGGGTTGCAAATTTACGTGCTTCAAAGCTGCCTCCAGCTCTTTGATATCCATATCCATTAGACCTCGAAGGACGACTTTTAAGGGTTTCTCAGCAGCGATATCATGGGTAAAATACTCAATATTATATTCTTTCAGCTTATTGGCGACTGACTTGTAATCAACTGATGAGGTGGTGGTAATTTTCACTCCGTCCGAGCACAGACGAATTTCAGCTCGGAGACCAGCTGTGATTAAATTATTAACCAGAGTGATGACTGTCCCTTGCTCGCCTTTTGTGTAGAAGGGAGGCATTTTCTCTTTCTTCCGCACTTCTTCTTCCGGGAGGAGCGAATACGGATTACTACTCAGCAGTTTTTTGTTTGACGATGAGTCAGCATCTGCGGAACCGCCGCGACGCTTATTGCCGGAGGATTGACCCTGATTTGCACCAGGTTTTCCCATTTCTGGGTTGGTTTGGTTTGCAGCAAACTGCAACGCGAACGAAGAGAATGAAAAACACGACAATAAAATAACGTCTTGTCAGATAGAGTGACAAACGAACAATGCAGAGAATAAGGAAGGAAGGAAGGTATTGAATTAGAGAGACTTTAAACTCTGAGAGTTCATTCGTCTCTTACAGAGAATAAAACGTGCTACCTTTTTATATATACCCTGGACAATAGTCTCATCAGGTATCAATCAATGTGAAAAACGATACGTCAAATAAAAATTATAAGTTCTAGATCAACATGTCAAAAGGGCCTATCTTTTTTGATCGATTCTCTTCATCTACATTCTCTTTCATTATTAACTCAGCATTAATAGCATTTCCTGATGTGTTCGACGATAACTAGTGTGAAAGAGAACCTCGTTTATCAAACTACATGGCAAAGCTGGAGCAAAATCCGTCTGAAAGGCCGTGATTATCGAAAGAGAAAGTCGACGAAGAGCATCGATCAAAGAAGATAGACCCTTTTGACATGTTGGTCTAGAGTTGTTCCTTTTCTCGTACAGCACGCGTCCCTGAGTTTTTCTCGATAGTTGAATCCGTTTTCCCTTGTTTTTCCTGTCGCATTCTACCTACATTGAGGAGGTTTAAGAGCGAGGATAACTGATAAACGAGTCATGTTTGGCGGCTAATGCGCTCATTGTGACTCAGCAGCAAGAGAGAGGATGACGTTTATGGAAGTAATCCTGTACGAAGCGAAGCGAAGCGTTGATTTTTATGTTTCGTTTTCGAAAATGTTGCATGATTTGTTGGAAACAATTTGCGGCCAAAGAGTATTTCGGACAATGGTTAATAAGTTTTTAAATTTATTTTCTTTATTTTGTATTGCAGTACATTACTTCCATTTTTTATCCTCTTTAACCTTCTTATTTCCACTTGACGCTTACAGTGTATATAATTAAATGTTATGTTTTGCTTTTCCTTTATGTTTCGTTTCTTGTTTCATCCTCCACACTTAATATGTACAAAAAAGTTTCAATTTTTTGTTTATTTTTATAGTTTTTTTTTCTTTGTTTCGTTTTATTCTGCCGCCTATGCGTATTGACATTCCGTTTCTTCTCGTTTGGCCGTTTCGGTTCCCGTTGCTTGCCCCCACCCGGCAAACAACCTTGTTTTCATACTGCGGATTAAAATTTTGTTTGCGTATTCTTTTTTCTTGAATGCTGCTTCCTTACACGTACGCTACTCATTGTTTAGCTTTTTTTTGAAGTTTTGTTCTCTGTTTTAATTTTCATTTTCTTTTGTGGGGAAATGTGCTTGAGTATGATTAGGGTAATTGGGTAATTTCGCTTATCGGTGTTTGGGGTTGGATTGGCTGCTGTATTTACAGAATATCAAAAAAGGAGTTGTGATGTATTTATTTCTTCCTCTAATTTTATGCCGTTAGTTGTTACGATAAATTGTTTGTTGCTTTTAAACGCTTTGCCGCTCTCATGTTAATCTCGTTTTGCGATGCATTGATAGGGATGTATCCCCTCATGTTTCACTATCACTTAAAATGTTCTACAGATACCACAGAGTAGGACTCAAACACAGTGTTGAGCTAGATAAAAAGATTTTCATTACTTCACTTATTCCCACCAGATATATTTTCATTTCGATTTTTGGCAGGATAATTTCTTTTCTTTCTTTGTTTTTAAGAGGCTTTAAACTTTGCAGTTCATTCGCCTCTAAAAAGGATAATTTTACAATTTTATCATTTTTAACGATCTAGATTTTTTTTTAAAGGTTTATGTCGTTAGGTATCTGTTTTGGAAGGAAGAATATTTATTCGAAAGAGCTTGTTCTCTCTAGTTTCCGAGTATAACGAAAGGTATAACATCAATAAAGTTGGCTTTTTCTAATTGCTAATTCTGGCAGGATCACGCCGTAAATATACCGGATCTATTGTAACCGACCACTACTGATTTTGGGAACATAGTTTTATCTCTGCTTTGAGCAACTTCCATTTCAATGAGCAATGTGATTGGAAGGAACATGACTGGTACGTAAATTTGAACATGTTACTATGGAAGAACTGTAAGGATTACTGCTTTTTTCTTCTCTCTTTTTACAATGACAGGCGAGTAACCGCACTCGTAATCGGAAGAAATTCGTGAAACTCCGCAAAGAAAAAACAAAGGAAAAGAAAACATTTTCGGTGCTGCTAAGGTTAGGTCATCGAACAGTTCTGCTAGTTTAAGGTGAGTAAAATTTAACCTACTAAAATGACATAACCATGTCAAATCGCTGGAATAGTTTTGTTTTGACTTTTATTCAACATTACTGTTTAAAAATTGCAACGAAAAAATATCTACACCCTTTGCTTGTTAGTCTAGTTAAACAACACTTTCTTTTGTGCTAGTATTTTACTTTACAATGATTTTTTTTTAACTCTCAATCGATCTAGAATTGAAGTGTTACGAAACGGAGGAACAAATAGAAGTCACATTTTTTTTGTTTGGTTTTTTCTTGTTCCGCAGAAAAGTTATACAAAAAGACGAGCTTCCTAACGTACAATTTTTACATGAGATGTAAAACAACGAACTTGATTCGGTTTGACCGTAGATTGATGTTTTTTTACAAACATAACGCGTAGGATAATGATCTACGTGGAAATCAGGCGCCATATTCACACGCACACATCTCAATATATAGAAATCTGTTCCCACTCTTCCGGAATTTCCTACATAATTTTTCTATTCAAAAACAAAAAAAACAAACGCGTTTACGTTTGCTACTAACCATATTATGCTACTAAGATGATTCAATACGAGGTGCACATTAGAACGAAAAGAAAGACATTAAGCTTTGGAACAGAAATTAGCCCTTTGAGGAGACACGCTTTTTTTTTTGCTAAACAATGCCGTTTTGTTTTTCGCTAGCTGCCACTGTTGTTTTGTTTACTTTGAACGGTGTGTTGCCCTCATCATCGTGTTTATCGTGCAAAGCTCATTTTGATTCGCGGAAGAAAGTTATTTGTTTTCATTCCCAAACAAACAAAAAGATTAGCTTAGTAGTCTTTTCCTCGATTTGGTGGTGATGGTGGTTTTAGTTCTTTTTTGTTGGTTCCTTGTTTTAGCATTGTGTTGGCTTGTTTCTCGCGTCCCGACGGCGGCTAAACGTATTCGTTTGTGCTCGGTCTGTTCAGTGGTTCCTGGGCCTGGAATGATGGAGGGAAGGAAAAGAGTGTTGGTTAGCGGACCGTCTTGGGTATGTTTTGCGTACATTAAACTGACGAGTAGCAATGACAATAAATTATTTGGAAAACATTCGCATGCTAGCAGAATTTATAAATTATAGAAAATTTACTTGTTAAACTAGCTGAATATGTTTCATTTAAAAACAAAAACTTCATTCGATGTTCACATTCATTTGCTTCTTTATCTTGAATAGGGGGCTGATCACGAACATCAGTGTCACAAACGCTTTCACGTCACTTACACTCCACTTAATCTTTTTTGTGTCTATCATCATTGTCACGGACAGCTGCGTGTTATTGAGTAATGCAACTATTGCTGCACCCCTCGGCTCCATAGCCGAACGCGAGTGCGTGAGCGGTCACTAACATTACTATAGCTAATCCGAACATTCGAGAAAACGTAGCGACAAAGACGTGTTTCATATTTCTTTACTCGTTAAATAAATTCATTGTTTCTTGATCAGTTTAACTAGTTTCGGCTATTTATTTCCACGGCATACTAACCTCAACAGGTTATGGGCCCAGAATAGCGCGGAAGTAGTTAAAAGTTGTGAATTTCGAGGCGAATTTTTTTTGGTGAAACTTTGCATTTTGAAATCGCGTCGCGAGTGCGGAAAGTAAAATGGCGGAGGCGAAAGTGAAATTGGATAAGTTGAACGACAAAAATTTCGCGATATAGAAATTCAAAATGGAGCTTTTGCTGACGAAAGAAGGGTTGTCCAGCATAGTGTCGTCGGAGAAACCGGAAGCAGCAGCAGAGCAGGCGGCCTGACTAGTGAATGACGGGAAGGCCCGGGCTATGATCGGTTTGGCGGTGGAGGACGATCAGTTGGTTCACATCATCCGGAAACCGACAGCGAAGGCTATGTGGGAGTCTCTAATCAAAATCCACGAGGAAACGTCGCTATCCACGACGCTTCATGTTCTGCGAAAGTTGTGCTCGATGAGATTTTCGGAGGAAGGAAATCTATTGGACCATCTGAACGAGATGACCGCGTTACACAATCGGCTAGAAGTGATGAATGAAGGGCTGAAAGATCGAGTGTTCATGGCGCTGATTTTATCGAGCCTTCCGGCGTCATATGGCAGTTTAATTAACGTGATCGAAAATCGTGAGGAAAGAGAACTAACAGTGGATTATGTGAAGAGTAAATTACGCGACGAGTGGCGTCGTCGCCAAGAGTGTGGACAAAATGAAATTGAAAAAGAAAATGCGCTTAAAATAGTGAATGCTGCAAGTACTCACCGTGGTGGAAAATCAAAGTCGGCAGAATTCAAAGTTAAGAAAAAGAACAATAAGTGTCATCACTGCGAGCAAGAGGGCCATTTTAAACGCAACTGCCCACAATTAGTCAAAGAACGGCAGGAAGCAAAATCAAAGGACGCAAGTGCGAAAGTGAATCTGGCTGCTGAAGTTTCGGGGGAGTTGGAAATGTGGTTGGTGGCTGCGTCGTCGTGTGAGGCTAACCGGTGGTACTTGGACTCCGGTGCAACGTCACATATGACGAGCGATAAAACGGTGCTGAGCAACATGAGCCAAGTGAAGCAACCCGAAATCTGTTTGGCTGACGGAACCAGAATTCAATCGAGCGGCACTGGGTGCGGTAAGCTGATGTCTGTTGCTGGCAGTGGTGCGAAGATGGCGGTAACCCTGAAGGATGTCTATCACGTACCGTCCCTTGCGGGGAATTTACTCTCAGTAGGCAAAATTTGCGACCTTGGATATAAAGTGTTATTCGAACGAGAAGGGTGCAAGGTTTTGCGCAATCAAGATACAGTTCTGGTTGGTGAGCGGCATGGCGGACTGTATCGACTGAAACAGTTTTCTGAACATGCATTGTTGGGCAAGGTAAATCACCCAGATTTATGCGAACACCTGTGGCATCGAAGACTGGGTCATAGAGATACAAAAGCAGTTTTGAGAATTGTTCGAGATGAACTAGGTTACGGCCTAAAAATGCAAAAATGTGATGTTAAGTGTATTTGCGAAGTTTGCTGTGAAGGAAAAATGAGTCGATTGCCGTTTCCAAAAGAATCCCTGAGCAAGTCAGAAGCAGTAGGCGATATAGTTCATTCTGATTTGGGTGGCCCCATGGAAGTGGCAACACCGAGGGGCAACATATACTTTATGACAATGATAGATGACTTCAGCGGCTATACGATGGTCTACGTACTGAAGGCAAAATCAAATGCCGAATCGAAGATTAAGGAATATTGTACAATGATGAAAAATCAATTTGGAAGTCCTCCAAGAATTATACGTACAGATGGAGGAGGAGAGTATTCCGGATTGTCACTAAAGCAGTATCTTTCGGAAAACGGCATAATACATCAACGAACGGCTCCATATTCCCCCCCACAAAATGGAAAGGCGGAGCGGAAGAATCGTTACTTGGTGGAAATGGTCAGATGTATGCTCTCGGAGTCTGAACTTGGTAAGCAGTACTGGGGCGAGGCCATTGCTACTGCAAACTACTTGCAAAATCGTCTACCGTCATCGACTATTGAAAAGACACCTTATGAGTTATGGTTCGGTAAGAAACCATCATATACACATATTCGAGTATTTGGTTCAGTGGCGCATGTCCGTATTCCGAAAGAGAAACGTTTGAAGCTAGACAAGACATCGAAGCAGTTGGTACTTGTTGGCTATGCTGAAGGGCAGAAGGCCTATCGTTTCTTAGATCCCGACACCAACGCGATCACCATTAGTAGAGATGTAGTGTTCGAGGAACACCCGATTGGAAAAGAACTACAGCGGTCTGGTGAAGCTGATGAAGAATCGCACTTTCAAGAATCAGAAACAAGCGCCGCAGAAGAAAGTATATCTGTATCACTTCGAGGAACTGGGAATGGAGAACCTATTGATTCCACCGAGCAGGAAATGCATGATGAACAAAATGACTCATTGTATGAAAATGCATCGGAAGGCAATTCGTCGTTTCATGGGTTTCCCTTGGACGAAATAGCAAGACGTTCATCGAGAGGAACGAAAGGAAAACCTCCGAGCAGATTGATCGAAGAAATCTTTGCAGTTGGTACTCTTCCCATAGAGGAGGAGGTAGAGCCGAGGACCCTAAAGGAGGCTCTGAGCTGTGAAAAGAAGTCCGAATGGATGTAAGGTATGCAGGAAGAGCTCAAGTCACATGCTTCGAATGGCACATGGAATCTCGTTGAGTTACCTGAGAGCCGAAAAGCAATCGGCTGCCGTTGGGTCTACAAGCTGAAGAGAAATGCTGCTGGAGAGATTATTAAGTACAAGACACGATTGGTGGCACAGGGGTACTGCCAAAAGTATGGACAGGACTTTGATGAGGTATTTGCCCCCGTTACAAAGCAAACGACTCTGAGAAGCTTGTTGGCTGTCGGAAGTAAAAGAAACCTGATCTTCAAACACTTTGACGTAAAAACGGCTTATCTTTATGGCAAATTAGAAGAAGAGCTGTATATGAAGCAACCTATGAGTTTCGAGAAGAAAGGTTCTGAACATCTGGTGTGCAGACTCAGGAGAAGCATATACGGGTTGAAACAGTCGGCGCGATGCTGGAATCATCGACTACATCCAGCGTTGATTGCCATGAACTTTTTGCAAAGTATAGAGGATCCGTGCCTCTATACGAAGACCGTCAACAGAAGTTGCATCTATTTTTAAATTTATGTGGATGACATTTTGGTCGGCAGTGAAAACGAAAATAACATTGACGCTGTGTACAGATCACTGAACAAGGAGTTCGATATGACAGACCTTGGAAATCTTAACTATTTCTTAGGACTAGAAGTGCAGCGAATCGATGGCAAGTACAGCGTTTCTCTCGGAGGATACATCGATCGGGTTATCGAGCGATTTGGCCTTTGCGATGCGAAAACCGCGAAAACACCAATGGACGAAGGATACCTAAAGGTAGATACGAAGAGTGAAGCGCTACAAGATACAACCATGTACAGAAGCCACCTAGGGGCTCTTTTGTACATCGCAGTCTGTGCAAGACCCGACATTGCAGTGAGCACATCTATACTGGGTCGTCGAGTAAGTTCGCCAACTGTGGCTGATATGACTGCAGCGAAGCGTGTGGTACGCTATTTGAAGGAGACGAAACATTGGCGACTAAAATACAACGATGTCAAGGCTAATCTGGTCGGATATTCCGATGCGGATTATGCTGGAGATCCAAGCACAAGAAAATCAACTTCGGGAATGGTGTTTCTCTTTGCTGGAGGCGCCATCTCATGGGCAAGTCATTTGCAGAACTGTGTGACTCTGTCCTCAATGGAATCGGAGTACGTGGCCTTGAGCGAAGCCAGCCAAGAAGCAGTGTGGCTGCACAAATTGCTGGAGGATCTCGGTGAAACATCAACAACACCTATCGCAATTATGGAAGACAACCAAAGCTGCATTAAATTCGTGAAATCGGAAAGAACCACCCGCCGTTCGAAGCACATCGAAACTCGGGAGTGCTACATAAAGGAGCTTTACAATGATAACACGATAAAGCATGTCTATTGTCCCACCGAAGACATGGTGGCTGATCTGCTTACAAAACCGCTTGGTCCAGTTAAGGGGCGTAAACTCTCGGTTATGATGGGACTCGGATAAATCAGCAGCTAATCGTTGAGGAGGAGTATTGAGTAATGCAACTATTGCTGCACCCCTCGGCTCCATAGCCGAACGCGAGTGCGTGAGCGGTCACTAACATTACTATAGCTAATCCGAACATTCGAGAAAACGTAGCGACAAAGACGTGTTTCATATTTCTTTACTCGTTAAATAAATTCATTGTTTCTTGATCAGTTTAACTAGTTTCGGCTATTTATTTCCACGGCATACTAACCTCAACACGTGTAAGAACAAACTTCGTGAGGTGAAAGAGTTCATTCCCGTTTATTAGAGACATGTCGCTTGCATAATTTCGGACGTTTGAACGTTATGTAGGTCAAATTAATACAGTGTATGATATAGGGTAACACGGGGTGAGTTGGACATACGGGGTGATTTGGACCACCCCTTTATCTCAAAAAGTACGGCTCAACTTGGATTTTTTATGATGCCATTTTTTTTTGTTATTGAACCGTATGTAACTAACGTAAAAAAAACATTGGTAAAATTCGACAGGTGGAAGGGAACGATTTCGTTTAGAAACTATGAGGTTTTTATTTGGTTTTCCAATAATTTTCAGGTTTATAAATACCTTCGCATATTGTCAAATATTTTAAAAATAGAGACATTTCTTTACATTTGGCATCTCTGATTCGAACACTAAATTCTGTTTTTGACGTTTTGAGGGATGCGAGTGCGAGTAAAATCAAAAAACTTTGAAGTAGCTCGCACGCCGGATCTCGCATGACACTAACTGGCATGATGTGTTCACACGGTGTGAGTAGCTGCACTGCAGTAACTGACTACACCGACTCGTATGCTTACTCGCACCGTCTGAACCCGGCCCCAGGAGAGCCTACGAACCAAGACGTTGTACTATAGGTGGACCGGAATGTCAAAATTGCTGTTCGGCCATTGCTCGTGAAAAAACAAATTTGTTCACAAAACAAATCGTATCTATTAGTGACAAATGCATTCGTTGGCAAAATAGCTGCTCGCGCTTTACTGTAGGTAGGTAGTTTTCTGGATGTCTATTTTATCGCTCAGGGAGGAGGAGAATGCTGTGCATATACCGGGAAGGAGATTACTAGATCCAGAAGATCCAGAAAGAGCTGTTACAAGTAATTGGTTGTGCACAAATGCTAGAGCAAATGGAATTTGACAATGATTGCAACAGGTTTGTGTTTACTTTTCAAATTAGTTGTCTTTTGTGTTGCTAATTTGCCATGTATAGGGTTGGGGAAAAAGAAATGTCGTATTTCTGATCGAAATTTGACGCTTTATTAACATACTTAAAATTATCCAATTTAAGTCAAATATGCGCCGTTTTGTTCGCAAACTTGTTGCTATTGAGAAGGCAACTTCATTATCCCCCCCTTAGAAAACCCTCCCTCCTTATTTGCAAAAAACTCAGATAGCCAGTTTTCTCAAGCCTCTTTTGAGGCCAACTTAGTATCACCAAGAGCGTTTTGTATGGACCGGAAGAGATGATAATCACTTGGAGCCAATTCGGACTATACGGTGGGTGCAATAGGATATCCCATCCGAGCTCCCGTAGCTTCTGGCGGGTCATCAAAGATGTGTGAGGCCGAACGTTGTCCTGGTGGAAAATAACACCATTCCTATTGATCATTTCTGGCCGCTTCTGGTCAATCGCTTGCTTCAAACAGTCAAGCTGCTCACGGTAGAGAACCGAGTTGAGGGTCTGGCCATAGTTGAGCAGCTCATAGTGGATGATTCCCTTCCAATCCCACCAAACCTTCCTGGCCGTCAATCCAGGCTTGGCGATGGTTTGGGCCGGCTCAGCGCGCTTCGACCACGACTTTTTTCGCTTTAGGTTTTCGTACGTGATCCACTTTTCATCACCAGTCACCATCTTCTTCAAAAATGGGTCGAGTTCGTTCCGTTTCAGCAGTGCATCGTAGGCGTTGGTTCGGTCTAAAAGATTTTTTTGCGTCAACTCGTGTGGCACCCATACATCCAGCTTTTTTTGGAATCCAATCTTCTGCAAATGGCTCCAAACGGTTTTATGGTCTAAACCCAGTTCTTGGCCAATCGAGCGAGTGCTCACATGCCGGTCTACTTGGATGATTTCCACGACGATTGGCCTACCAGCACAGGGTGTATCTTCGACAGCCACTAAACCAGAACGAAATCGATCAAACCAACGCTGTGCTGTGCGAATCGTTACAGTATCGGGTCCATAAACTACACGAATTTTTTCGGCCGCCTACGTTGCAGTTTTACCTCGCAGGTAGTGAAAACGTAAAATATGGCGAATTTCTTGCTTGGTGGACTCCATCTTTGACACGCTATAACTTGAGCCTGAAAAGGACAATCACAACACTGTCCGATGCGATAAGTACAACACAAGATATGTTTAAGTGTTGCCATATATTGACAATATACGACATTTCTTTTTCCCCAACCCAATACAAATGATATACACGTATTGGGGAGTAGAACATTTTCTGTTATTTTTCGGCTCATTTAATGTAATGAATCGGGATGCCATAACATGTGCTAAAAATTAACTTTGGATTTATGTAGTCTACATTTGATTGACAAAATAAATAAATCTAAAAAAATAAATAAATAAATTTCAGGTTATGATTTCTATGCTCATGATTTTCTATGCTGGCTACAAAAAAATGGTCACATAGTCCTGAAATGGTCCCCCTGAAACGTCCAATAAGACGCATGTTTCCTCGCATAAATTGACGTCATGCTTTTTTCAATTGAATTGAAATAACAAAAATTCATAGAACCCCTCCGGCCCACTTTGGTTGGTTATACATAATTACAAGCTGACATCCAGTCTGAGGGAATGTGAGGTATGATCCAAACATACAAACTTTTTACACCCTTAAAAAATATGCTTTTATTTGTGCATTTGACGCTTTAACACAAGAAAAAGCATCTTTTCTTAGGTTCATTATTGTTTCAGTTGTTTTTTTTCTGATTCCACCACGCACAATATTTGGAAAACAAAACAGGAAAAGGTAATTCAATTTTCGCAAATGAAAACACGTTCAACTGTCAATACAAACTGCTGTCAAAACTTTATAGAGTCAATCACTAGGGGCGCTGCTATTAAATGAACTATAACTCCGGATTCCAAGTGATTTGAGTCTTTTAATACATAGGAATAAGTACGGAGAAAGTAATTGGAAAAGTTCTATTTTCTGTTGAACTAATCAAAATTGAAGAAAATCATAACTACAAATAACTACCAAAACTCAAGAACAAAAACCAATGAGAAGCTTTTGATATTCTACGTGCACAACGTGGTCTCTCCATAAGTTCGCATCGGCAAATTATACATCGAGATTGAAAACGTTCGAAAGCCTTTCCCTCGCTCGAGAGTTTTCCAATCCCGGAACTGCTTACCTGTGACGATGTGACGATACGTATGCTTGCTTTGCTCTCTCTCTCTCTCTCTAGGCTGTGATCTGTACTGCGCTCATTCGCTTAGGTGCGGTAATGGAACGCATTTATCTCGAATGGGTACAGCATCCAAGAAGCACAGGCACACACACGCACACAGGTGCATAGAGAAAGGCAGGCAAAACGACGCAGGAGGGGCCATTTAGTTTGGTTAGTTTTTTTTGTTTGGTGATGGCGGTGGTGATTAGTAGAAAGCGGTTTGTGGTTAGATTACACCGCGAATCGTGATGGAGACGTCATTTTCCGGCAGCATTTGTTGGTGTGTGTACGATTTTTTTTGTTTGTTTTATGGTGGTTATTTGTTTCGACAAGAGCAGGTGCGTGAGGATGTGTGGTAAGAGATAATTTTGATTGTTTTGGTGATGAATGCGTGAAACAAGAGGCGTTTTTTGGCGAAGAGAACATATTGAGAAAGAGAAATGATAATGATATTACTATACAAAATGGAACTATTTGTCTTCAGTTAGGGGGATAATCTTGGGGCTGGAATTATTCTACATGTAGTCTGTGCTTCTAATACTAGCCTATTACCAGAAACTCTACTGTGTGCATATTGGAAAATTGTGATGCTTTGGCTTCTTTCGATATTTCCAACACATTTGGCACAGATAATTACTAATATTAGGCTTATGCTTATAATAAATACTCTTCACTACGGTACCGAACGCGAGGCTTCAAAATTGCTGTGCAGTTCGCATTCAAATTATGTACAATTGCAGTGCTTTCTTGTCCGGGTAACATCTGGTTTTCTGGTTCGAATGGCACGGAGTTCTGACGTTTCGCTCCCTCCCACCGATGCATATAGGAATTGTCTCATGTTTCGCCGTCTGCTAGAAAACAACAGCAGCCGTAAACCATTTCCATTTTTTCTCTTGTGTCACTCTCTTTTTTTTTTATTTGCATCTCGTCTTAGCCATGATGCCAGTAGCAATATTTGCATTTTTAAGATGCAACTAGTTTGCTTTATTTGCATTTTTTTTTCTTTCGGTGCTCTGAAAACTCTTGGCTCAGCAGAAATAGTTTTTCTTCACGGCAGATGCACAGAGCAAAACTATTCTGAATATCTTAAAGGCAAGCCGGCAAGATTAGTATGCGTCACAGGCTGTGTTTCTGTTTGTGTTTTTTTGCTACTTTCCACACTCCAACAAGATTATTTTTCGTAAATTTTTAATGCAGCTCACCTGTGTTTGACTAGCAAACGGGCGCTCTTCTCTTGTTTTCTAGCAAGTTGGACATGACACATAAGTGCATCGAAGGCGAAGAACAAAACTGTCATCTGTTTTGGATCGGATGCTCTGTTAAAACTAATTGACTCGGTCCTTAGACTGCGAGGGCGCAATTCTCCTCGTTCGTGGTATTAATTTTCGTTTTTAATTGTATCACTCTTTACTGCGTGTAACCGTTTAGTGCCATCTTAATTGAGTTCTTTTCAACGTCGTTTGTCGGTTGTCTGGTTTTAAAATTACAACATCCGCTATCTGCCACTCCTCCCCCCTGGCCGGAGGTATCAAGGGATCGTTTATGTACTGTTTTTCTCTTTCTCTTAAAATGTTTTAGTTTTTAATTAGAATTTGCGTGCCGCCCCTGTTCTTAATCTCACATGTTTCTGTCTGTTCTGTTGTATTTATTCTAAGCCTGTCTTGATTACTGTAATAAGAGTGGTGAAGATTCCCCTGGGGATCGCATTCGGTTTTGTTTTTTCAAGTTCGTGCTTTTGTATCCTAATTGTAAGAGGTACACTACTAAACTCTGCGCTGAGAGGATTGTTAGTTCCCCGAGGATTAGTCCTAACGTGGCTTGCTTATCTTATGCTAACGGAGTAATCCCTGGCCAGGGCTCTTACCTCTTCCCCCACGGTGCTTGGGTACATGCGGCTCGGCAAGTTTTTCTCCAGACTGAATTGATCCTCCGTGGTCTTTCGGTACACCGGGTTATCGAAGTTCATCGAGGTGGAGTTTCGATGCACGTGGTGTCGATAGACCAGATAGGCGATCTGTGGATGGAAAACAAAATTGCTTAGTTTGTGGAACTTCTTCCTTCTTCGAAAATATCGTCAACTCTCCCTAACTCGATGTTCTGTATCTCGATATTTTCCCTAACTTTCCCATAACTCGATACCTCCCCTACTCGAAGTGTTTTGATTCATATTTCCATGGATTTTCACCTCCCTAACTCGATTGGTTTTCGCGTACATGTTTTTGTGCGTTATTACCTCTGATTTCAATTGCTCTTGAAAGTGAAGACGGAGTGTTCGTGTCATCAAGCAATTTCCTTTCAACTATGGAAAACCACGAAAACCCTTTCAAACGAACAATTAAAACGCCAACCGTTGCGCAACTTTTGAGCATCATCGAGCAGGTCGAAAAGTATGGACGGAAGGGGTCTGAAGCTGCAAATAATTTCAGTATTGCACAAAGTACGGTATCAATACTATTCAAATTAAAGTAAAAATGGAATCGGAATGGAAAATTGAATCTAGACCAAAAGCATATAAGGTTGGTCCGAATCGAAAAGCTGGAGCGGTCAATGGATTTTTGTCTTATCAAGCCAGAGAGAATAATTTACCTCTCTCAGGTTCTATTCTAAGGGATATGGCTTGCGAATTTATCCAGAAACTGGGAGTTCCCAACTTTAAAGCACAACCAACATGGACGGGAGCGATAAACTACCGTTGCTGATCAATGGAGCGAGTAAAACCCACGATGTTTCAATAAGAAGACATTACCAGTGATATACGAGAGCAACACAAAGGTCTGAATTGCCTTAATGCTTTTTGAGGAATGGATCATGCAATTTGACAAAAAAAAATTCCAATGGAAATAGAAAGGTATTATTTCTGGAATTATGTGTTAAGGTAATATGTTCATACTTATATATATTAGGCTGTCAAAAAAGTCCTGCGGTATTTTTTTTTAATTTTTTAATTTTCATTTGTTCATAAAATTAGTTACAATCATCTGTTTTAAGTCAAATATGCGCCGTTTTGTTCGATGACTTGTTCCCAACGAGATACCAACTTCATAATACCCCTGTTATAGAAACTCGCTTCCTTATTGGCAAAAAACTCGGATATCCAATTTTCACAGGCCTCTTTTGTGGCTAACTTCTGACTACCTAGCTCGTTCGCCATGGGCAAAAACAGGTGGTAGTCACTTGGTGCAAGGTCCGGACTATACGGCGGATGCAAAAGAACCTCCCATCCGAGCTCCCGGAGCTTCTGGCGCGTCACCAAAGAAGTGTGTGGCCTGGCGTTGTCCTGATGGAAGACAATGCGGTCTCTGTTTATCAAAGATGGCCTCTTCTTCATGAGTGCTACCTTCAAGCGGTCCAGTTGTTGGCAGTACAGGTTCGAATTGAGCGTTTGGCCATAGGGAAGCAGCTCATAATAGATTATTCCTTGACAATCCCACCAAACACACAGCAGAACCTTCCTGGCCGTTAATGAGGGTTTGGCCACCGTCTGAGCCGCTTCAGCGGGCTTCGACCACGACCGTTTGCGCTTCACGTTGTCGTAAGTGACCCACTTTTCATCGCCAGTCACCATCCGCATCAGAAACGGGTCGATTTTGTTGCGATTCAGCAGCGATTCACATGCGTCGATACGGTCAAAGATGTTTTTTTCTTCAACGTGTGTGGAACCCATACATCGAGCTTCTTTGTGAATCCAAGCTTCTTCAAATGGTTAATAACGGTTTGATGACTTATCCCCAGCTCTTGGCCGATGCTACGGCTGCTACTATGCCGGTCTTTCTCGGCTAGTTCAGCGATTTTGTCGCAATTTTCGGCGACAGGCCTTCCGGAGCGTGACGCATCTTCGACGACCTCTACACCAGAACGAAAACGTTGAAACCATCGTTGTGCGGTGGAAATGGAAACTGTATCGGATCCATAAACTGCACAAATTTTATTGGCAGCTTGAGATGCATTTTTGCCTTTGTCATAGTAGTACTGTAAAATATGTCGGATTTTCTCTTTATTTTGCTCCATATTTGCGACACTATAACTCACGAACGACTTAACCAAACAAAACACTGTCAAGGACTATATTATACCTTTCCAACAAGCTATAGTATGACTCGATACAATGAATACAACTAGAACTACGCGCTTACAACGACACCTCGCGGAAATACCGCAGGACTTTTTTGACAGCCTAATATTTCTTCGCAAAGGTGGTCATGTTCGTTGATAACTATACCACGCACCCAAAATATCTCCGACCAAAGCTCAAATTGATAAGTTTACAATTTTTCCACAAATTTTTACTTCCGTAGCTCAGCAGCTGGACTTCGACATAATCAAGAACCCGAATCAGTACTTTCGCCATCTTCGATTAATTAGTTCGATTAGTTAAACGAAGATTGCAAGAAATGGAGGATATTTGTCCTTTTCAACCTTCGTGTTATTCAGCATTCTTACTGTATTTTAATGTATTTTAATAATGTACCCATCAGATATATACCGGTATTGGATGCAGTTGAAATACTTTCACCCTCTAAAATCGATAAGGGTAAATCTGAGACTATTTAAAATTGCTTCAGGAAGCCGAATTTTCCTTCAATGATGATGGTGATATTCCGCTGGCATAATTAATGCGTCGTGAGCTTGCTGATGTCGAAAGTACAATAACGTTCGATTGCTCAATGTTTTTTAATGATTAGTGCAAAAAGGACCAAAACGTGATTTGCTGTGATCTGATGCCGGATACCGATATAATGGAAAGTGTTGAAAAAGCTGAGAAAAACGCTGAAGATAGTAGTTCTATTGAGATGTTAATTCGAACGTTCCTGTGAAACTATTCGAACATTTCTTTGTGATTGAACAGTTCCTGCGTGATCGTTACAATTTAGTTTGAATAACATACTCAATCAATATTTTCTTTGTTAACCTAATTCCTCATGCAGGTCTCGATTATATATGATTCGATTATGTAAAATTTAGGACTCGATTATGTACAGTTGAAAAAAAAGTTTTTTTATAATTCAAATATGAATTATTTCAAGAAATAAAATTAACATTTCAACATTAAAGTGAAATTTAAGTGGCTCTTGTTAGTACAGTGGGTTAAAATCGCGATTTTCGAAGATTTTTGAATTTTCATCATGAATTGTTTATAGCGATATTGCAGCGAAATTAAGAGAGATAGAAGTTGGGCGTCGAAGAACAAAATGGAGAGGGGTTATAGAGCTTTAATTTAATTGATAGAAACAATCAAGTTTAGTATGAATTTTTGGGATAAAATTAATAATCACAAATTAAAAAAAATTAACTTTCCACTTCCAAAATGTTGTTTTAATCCACTAATTTAGATGTTCCACTACTATATCCTGTACAAAAGCAACAGAATCGGATTACGTAGCGTACTTGTCAATGTAGAGTCAGTTTCAGCCAACAGAGTCCGAAACAAAGAAAAAGTTCTATAACTCTGTTATCGTTGAAATTCTAACATATGCGTAGAAGGATTTTTTTCGTGAAACATAACCGTCTACCTCCTGAGAGATTCTGGAAAAAAAAATATTTTTATATGAGAAATGTGTTTTTTCACTTCAAGGGAATGAATAATTCATGCTATAATTGGGACACTTACCCTAATATATGACAATTTATGTCAGAAAAAAATTTATGAAAAAATGTTCTGTATCTCGACACCTCCCTAACTCGATGGTCCCTTTGGATATCGAGTTAGGGAGAGTTGACTGTATATCACACTCGCGAAAAGATTGATTTTATTCTCGTAATTATTGATTGTATTTGTATTTCATAGTTTACATGGTTAAATACAGAGAGCGCTATATTTTTTTATATTTTTTCTTGAATGCTGAGGTTTTTATACAATGAATTTGGTAAATGCCGGATGTCGGACCACCCTAAAATGGATATGGGTACTATAAGGCTATAGGGTGTGTCACATCAAATTGCATCACGGAAAAAACGCTGTAGTAATTCGCCCAGTAGACCGATCCTTTTGAAAATTTAAGACAGTAAAATAAAAACTATTAAACAACTTTTGGCATTTTCTTTTTATTCATACTTCGAGCCCAAGCCCGTATGCTCGCACCTTCCTCTTTACCCCGTCCATAAGGTTCTGTACAATGTCAGGTTGTAGTTTTTTTTGAACAGAAATCCATTTTCTCTTGAAGTCCGCCTCCCATTTGACAACTTTTGGGTTCTTCCGGAGGGCCTGCTTCATAATTGCCCAATATTTCTCTATTGGGCGAAGCTCCGGCGCGTTGGGCGGGTTCATTTCCTTTGGCACGAAGGTGACCCCGTTGGCTTCGTACCACTCCAACACGTCCTTTGAATAGTGGCACGAAGCGAGATCCGGCCAGAAGATGGTCGGGCCCTCGTGCTGCTTCAATAGTGGTAGTAAGCGCTTCTGTAGGCACTCCTTAAGGTAAACCTGCCCGTTTACCGTGCCGGTCATCACGAAGGCGTACATGGTGTGGCAAGCGATCTGCTCCGCAAGAGCAGATCGCTTGCCACACCATGTACTTTTTGGCAAACTTGGATAGTTTCTGCTTGCGAATCTCCTCCGGAACGCTGAAATCGTCCTCTGCTGAGAAGAACAACAGGCCCGGCAGCTGACGAAAGTCCGCTTTGACGTAGGTTTCGTCGTCCATTACCAGGCAATGCGGCTTCGTCAGCATTTCGGTGTACAGCTTCCGGACTTGCGTCTTCCCCACCATGTTTTGCCTTTCGTCGCGGTTAGGAGCCTTCTGAACCTTGTATGTACGCAGGCCCTCCCGCTGCTTGTTCCGCTGGACGAATGAACTTGACAAATTCAGCTTATTGGCGACATCCCGGGCCGAACTTCTCGGATCTCGTCTAAACTGCTTAACTCTACGCGCTTGTGATCTTTTTCACTGACGGAGCATCCATTTTTGCAGTTCTTCACCTTCCGGTCGATGGTTAGGTTCTCGAAGTATCGTTTTAGTACTCTGCTGACCGTTGATTGGACGATTCCCAGCATCTTACCGATGTCCCGATCTGACAACTCCGGCTTCTCGAAATGAGTGCACAGGATTAATTCATGAGCTCTTTTTCGTTCGACGACATTTTTCCAAATTTACGAAAAACTGACAGTGAAGCATGGCCAACGTGATCTATACACTCTTATCTGATTATATACGAAAGCTGAAGATATAATTCCTAAAAATTAAATTTCTACAGCGTTTTTTCCGTGATGCAATTTGATTTGACACACCCTTTAGGCGCAAATTGAGAAGCGTATAGCGTTCGTAAGCGAACACGAGACTATCAACACGACTCATACGTGCCACAAACGTAGCGTGGTGGAGCGCACATTGAGTCGCAGTTTGGTGTAAACAATGTACCACTCGCATACAATGTCTGATTCACACAGAGTTGTGTGATATATTTATTTACTTACACAACCTTCCGACCGGTACAACCATACAGTATCAAGACTCACGGCGCTATATGATTGTTCACCAACACAACCACCACAACCGGCATCAGCAGCACGAGAAACTGTGGCTCAGCCACAGCGTCGAGCGAGTCGTGTCTCACGAGCGCTCCACCATCTCGCGTCGTCTGGCCAACTTGCGCCGTTCCATCTGTTTTCATTAGTTACAAAGATAGGCGCTATATCGCGCCAAGTTACGCGCGCTATACGCGTCTCAATTTGCGCCTAGCCTAATGCAAAAATAAAAAAAACACGTGTCTAATATTTTGCGATAAGAAACGAAACTGCTAATTTTCACGAAAATCCGAGAACCACTACATCGGTTTGACTGTATAAATGTATTTAAATCGACTTTGTGTAGCTGTCAACTTATGCAAAAGTAATAAGAAACCACTGTTTTCCGGTTAATTTAGCGTGGAATTGCTCTTAAATAAAACGATAGCGATTGATTCACTTATACAAGCAGTCGTAGTAGGCGTATTTGAAATCTTTTGACAGCAAATTGTTTGGAGAACCTGTATCTTTCAACGGTTAAAATTTCAAGTTGATCCGTTTCGTTTTGAAAAAGTCGAAGCATTTTTTTTGTAGCAGGATTAGAAAAGTAGGATTTGAGGGAAATTTGTACCATTGAATTATCTTTAGACGTCTTTTTTCATCGCGATCTGAAACTAGTCCATTTTAAATGAATACGTTAAGATATTTTTTCACAAATTTTTATTTGAATACTAGCTGACCCGGCAAACTTCGTCCCGCCCAAAATGTCGTCTCTCCCTCTTTAGAGAGGGGAAAGCAGCAATTCCAAATGAAATCGTCCTAAAAATGCAGATTTTAAAAACTTGTATTTTTGATTCCAATGGAAGTGTGTATTCCGTTTGGGTAGGAGGAAATATGAGTTTTTCACAGCAATTGGGAATTTTTTGACCCGAGCGTAACTTTTGAAAAGGGCGTATCGATTTTAGTAAGAGAAATCTTTGATAATTTATATCTCAAAAACTATGAGTCGTACCAAAATAGTGTCTTAGAAAGAGTTATAGAGTATTGATGGTTGAATATGAAAAAAATGTACACTGAGAAAAAAAATTAGTACTCTTTTTTTTATTTACAAAATAAAAATTCAATTTGCAATATCCAAAATACATATTTGTAATTTTTTTTAAAATTTTTCATACAAAGTAGAAGTCATGCAGAAAATTTAAAAAATGGACCAAAGATGGTGAAACTATTTTTGACGAACTTTGTGAAACATCGAATTTTTAAGGAATGAGATTTTATGAATTCGCTTATAATTTCCAACAACTTTTCCAAATACATCGTTATGGTAAAGACATATGTTTAGGAGTTACGTTACGAAACATTCGAAGACATGTGGGTTAATACAAAACGTAGCGAAACTAAAAAATCTTTTTTATCTTAATACAAACTTCAATCAATCAAAAAAATTGGACTAGGTAGGGCTTGCATGTATTTGCAATGCCGATTTCCTCCGACACCTAGGTTTAGAAGTCTATATTAGTCAAACACATTTCAGTCGGAACAAAAATACCCACGACCTACATGAATTTGCAATGCCAATTTCTCCAAGCTCATTGGATTTGTAGTCTGTGTTAGGGAAACACATTTCAGCGGAAACAAAAATGCGCCGACTTGCATGTGTTTGCAATGCCAATTTCTCCACGCTCATTGGACACAGACTTTAAGTGTTAATGAAACAAATTTCAGTCGTAACAAAAATACCCCCGACTTTCATGTATTTGCAATGCCGATTTCTCCAACACTGCTTGGTTTTGAAGTCTACGTTAGGGAACACATTTCGGTGAGAACAAAAGTCCCCATACTTCCATGTATTTGAAATGCTGATTTCCCCAGGACTGCTTGGTTATGATTTCTGTGTTGGGGAAACCGTAAATCGGGCTAATCAAAACGAGGTAGTTGGGGCGATTAGATAACGCTTAACATTTTACAGTTATTCAATTGTTTATCTAATGAAAATAACATTTTATTAATTGCGATAAATGCGTAGAAATATTCCCTATCAAGTGATGCAAACATCTTTCTGATCCAGTAAGAAATGTTCGAGTTATAAGCATTAGGAATCTTTAAATTTTTCCTGCATGTTCTGTGTTTAGGTTTTCATTGTTCCCTTCAAATACTCCGGTTAGACGTAGTCCCACGTCAAAACAGTTGTATTTAGTTTTCGTAATTATTGATTACATTTGCTTTTTATAGTTTTCATGGTCTCGGGACCAAGGGCGCCATATATTTTTTTATTTTTTTTAAAGCTGAGGATTTTTTACATAAAATATCTCAAAATAAGTGATGTGTTCTTTTTCTTTTTTGAGTTATGGGTTTTCAAATTTAACCGATAGTTCGGAATATCAGTTCTCTCGCTTTTTTTCTATTCTCAAAAATTCATAGCTTTTGAACTAATGAATCGATTTAGATGGTCGATATATCAAATTGAAAAAAAAATCTCAGAAATATTTTTGGAAAAATGTTACATTTGCGGAAAAAAAATTAATTTTGTTTTCGTGATTATTGATTGTATCTGTTTTTTTTTATAGTTTACATGGTTTCAGGACCAAGTGCGCTATATTTTTTCATATTTTTTCTGAACAGCTGAGGATTTTTTACATAACATATCCAAAAATCAGAGATGTGTTCCTTTTAGTTTTATGATTTTTCAAGGTAACATGTTTTTAGTCTTCGTTCAATAATTCTACGCGACTGTACATCGCTTGAAGACATGTGGGTTAATGCAAAACGTAGCGATAATGATTTTTAACGTAACTCCTACACATATATTTTTACCATAATCATGTATTTGGAAAAGTTGTCGAAAATTATAAGCAAATTCATAAAATTTTATGAACATGGCGATATAACACGACAGCATATTTAAGAGAGTCTATTTACTATGAAAAAGACAATAAATTTGAAATATTTTTTAAAATATCTCGAGAATGGCTGCATTGAGCAGGAGATTGGTAAAGAGCTTTTTTGTTTTAAATCACATCAGGATTCATAATTTGTGCCTAAAAATGATTGTTAACATACAAAAATTCCAAGTTTCGAAAATTCATAATAATTCGATGTTCCACAAAGTTCGTCAAAAATAGTTTTACCATCTACTCATTTTTTAAATTTTAAATTTTTAAATCTTTCACGGGATTATTCGTCTGTTTCAGAGTTTTTGTTCCACCGGGTTGTTTTGTGTTTTGTCTCAATATTCCAAATTGATTTAAAAATGTCTGAACTGGAGGAGCATTGTGACAAAATGCGCCAGAAGTACTTTTGTTTCACAGATGTAATGATTATGACACTGAGTGCTGCATGTGTAATTGATAAGTGTTTGTGGCCAAAAGCAATATGTATTTAGTCATTTTGATGAAACAGAAGTTTGAAATCCACAATGAAACATTACAGGTAAATCTGATTTGTAAAAGCATATCCAAACACCGAACAGTGCAAGAATATTTGAATTCAAATTTTCAAAATTTCAAATCCATGCTAAATTGTGTGTCTATTTACTATAAAAAAGACAATAAATTTGATATATTTTTTAAAATATCTCGAGAATGGCTACATTTAGCAGGAGATTGATGGAGAGCTTTTTTTTTTAAATCACATCAGGATTCATAATTTGTGGCAAAAAATGATTGTTAACATACAAAAATTCGAAGTTTCGAAAATTCATAAAAAATCGATGTTCTACAAAGTTCGTCAAAAATAGTTTTACTATCTTGTACCGATTTTTTAAATTTTCTACATGACTTTTATTTTATATGAAAAAAAATAAATTAAAAAATATGTATTTTAGATATTGAAAATTAAAGTTTTTTTTGTAAATAAAAAAAGTGCTAATTTTTTTTCGCAGTGTAAATTTTTTTCACGTTTAAACATTAATATTCTATAACTCTTTCCAAGGTACAATTTCGATACGGCTCATAGTTTTTGAGATCTAAATTATCAAAATTTCTCTTACAAACTACGATACACCCTTTTCAAAAGTTACACAATTCCCAAATGCTGTGGGAAACTCATAATTCCTCCAACCTAAACGGAATACAAACTTTCGTTCGAATCAAAAATATATTGCAAGTATGCCAGTTAGGTGCATCATATATAGCAGCGATACCATCTGTCCTGATTTAGCAGGACATGTCCAGATTTTGCGTTGCTTTTGGGGCGTCCTCATTCATTTTTCATATTCTAGCATTTTTCCTGATTTTCATAAGAAATTCAATTTTGTTCACGAATCATTTTTTTTTGTTTTTGAGCTAAAACTTCTTGACGTCTTTCGTTGACGAAGATATTCGGGTGCAAATTGAAAAACGAAATATCTGTCGCATCGCGAAAATTATCCATTTTTAATCGCTCATTGCTCAGTCATTTGCTGATATATCCACGAGGTATTTGCATTAATAGATTAAGGTACTCCCTAACTATTTGATACAATGAAAAATATATATTTTTTATGAAATTAACCGTCGAACAATTGGAAAATGGCAAGCAATATTTAACGAATATTTCGCGTTCTGACTGGACAATTGATACAAGTAATTTGTGCTTTCGCAGTTGCTTGTTCAATAAGAAAACGGGACTGTGTAATGAGTTATGCGTTTGGTTTGATTTTCTGCTGCGGTAAAATCCACGTTTTGAGTGGTACAATTCGCGCTCCCAAGTTCTCATCTCATTCCCCTTCTGCATCTTTTATCGTGCGCCATCCAACGACTGATCACTATCCTTCTGCCATCATCGCTCGATTGTACCACTAGTGGAGTGAACAATCAATACCCAACAATCAAACTGAACGGTTCCTTCCAAGGCTATCAGATTCTTATCAGAGAGTTTGAAAACGGATTTTTTTAAACATATCCATAGACAATATGTAATAATAGCTCAACGTATTCCAACGTTATATGTGATCGTGTCTCGGACACAACTCAAATTGCGCCAGAGCTACTTTCTCACGGAAAAATGTAATGATTATGACACTGAGTGCTGCATGTGTGATTGACAATTTTTTGTGGCCAAAAGCGGTATGTATTTTGTTATGTTGCTGAAACAGAAGCTTGGAATCCTCAATGAATCATTACAGGTAAATCTGATTTGGAAAAGCACATGCAAAAGCATAAATTGTGTGGTGTAAAAATCACATTGTTTAGAAAATTTTGACTGCAGAAAGAACGCCTGCGTGTTATACATCATCAAATCCATGGATTGTCTCCGGAACTATTGCGCACGATGTTCGATGACTCGGAAACCGCCCAACATTCTCCTGTTCTCGTACAGAACAGAAATACGTTAAATGAATAGATTTGAATATTTTGGTCTCTCGAAGTGCAAATCACATCCAACGTGTTTTTATTTATTTATATCTTGAAAGAACGATAATGGTTTGCCATAATCGTAGTTGTATAAGGTGTCCTGATTTTCACCTCCAATCAGATGGTATCCCTTATCATATACCAGCAAAAATATGGGTTTATGATGCTGTATATAAGCTAGTTATACGATTTAATGTTTGCTGGGTATCTCGACTTGTCAGCAAGAGGAGAATAAAGAAAGCGATAGAAAATACTTTCATTCAAATCATTTGTACGAGGGTCACTATTTATATTTCGGGAATTGGCAACACTGATGTCATGTGAGTCCATCTGACGGTTCCATCGTAAAGTTTGACATTTTTGACGATATACGTACTCAGAACATTTTGTCATACGGACGCTATTTGTTTATTTTATATTTAGTTGAAAGTTTGGTCTCGGCAAAAAAATGGAACTGAATCGTGAACATTTTTGTGCGATGATTTTTTACGACTTTCGACGTGGATTATCACAACAAGAGTGCGTCAATCAACTTAATTTGACTTTTGGCGATGAAGCTCCATCAAAAACCACTGTGTATCGCTGGTATAGTGAATTCAATCGTGGTCGTAGTTCGCTGTCCGACGAGTTTCGTGAAGGTCGTCCAAAATCGACTGTAGTGCCAGAAAACATCGATGCTGTGCACGAAATGATTAAGCAAGATCGTCATGTAACCTATTGTGAGATTGAGGCATCCCTAAGCATTAGTTCCACCAGCATATATGCGATTTTACATGAACGTTGGATCCCACATAATTTGACAATCGCTCAAAAAATAAATGGAATAAATGCTTTGAAAATTGGTTTAAGCGCATGCAAAAGTGTATCAATCATCGTGGCGAGTACTTTGAAAAACAATAAAAATATATTCGCAGCTTAACTATTTGTTTTTGTTCCTATTCCCGAAATATAAATAGTGACCCTCGTATAACTAAATTATAAAAATAGAATAGACTCTACAAAGGGCGAACACGAAATTATTACGTCACCGAAAATGTCATGCCAATTTTCTTATAATGTTAAGAATCAAACCAAAATTTTAGGGTAGTTTTATACACATATTTACTTCAAAAATCAAAAGAAAAGTAAATCGATGGAGCCTTGAGTGTAAAATTGAACGCATTTTCGATTGATGCCCTCCATCAAAGTCTTTACAGTGTCATCCGGTGCCAGTTTCTCAGTTTTTTTTTTCCATTTTCTTAACATGTCCTTCTCGTCTTTGACTGTCTTCTTGCTCTTCCGAAGTTCCCGCTTCATTAGTGTCCATTAATGCTCCACCGGGCGCTGCTCCGGATAGTTTGGCGGGTTCATGTCCTTTGGAACAAAATGGACAGATTTGGCCTCATACCACTCCAGGACACTTTTAGAATAGTGGCATGATGCCAAATCTGGTCAAAATAGCGGAGCTTCGTCGTGCTGCTGCAAGAACGGCAAAAGGCGCTTCTCGAGGTACTCAGATTTGTAGATCTCGCCATTTACTGTGCCCTTTGTCACGAAAGGCTCACTCCTCAGTCCGCAAGAGCAGATGGCCTGCCAAACGAGATATTTGGAGGCGAACTTCGACATTTTCTTCTTCTTAAATTTGTCGTCCACATCGAACTTGCTCTTGCCGGTGAAAAACTCCAACCCCGGACTTTGCTTAAAATCGGCTTTTATATACGTTTCGTCGTCCATCACACGGCAGCCATATTTCGTCAGCATCTTCTCGTAGAGCTTCCGTGCCCGAGTTTTAGCCGTCGATTGTTGCCGCTCATCGCGGTTTGGGAAGTTCTGTACCTTGTATGCATGTAGCTCTCTTCGTTGCATTCCGGACGTAGCTCTGCGACATGCCGATCTTTTTAGCCAAATCACGGCTTGAGACGTTGGGATTTGCTTTAATCATCCGCTTCACCTTTCCCTCCGTATTTTTGTTCTCCGGTTCCGGTTTTCTACCAGCTCCTTTGCCGTGGTCCAACGTCAACCGCTCCTGGAACCGCTTCAACACTCTGGAGACGGTTGAATGGTGAATGTTCAACATTTTTCCCAACTGCCGGTGCGACAGGTCAGGAAATTCCAGGTGTTTGGAAAGAATTTGTTCTCTCGACTCGCGTTGGTTCACCTCCATTTTCGTTGAAGCGAAAAACATGACTTCGAGTTTGACATCATGTAGACAATACACATCAATGAGAAAGTGTGCAAAATTTGGTTGAATTTCACCCAATGGTAAAAAAGTTATGCCCAAAGTAAAATTCGGGGAAATTTGGGATAGAATCGACAGTGGTTTTCTGCCGATTTATTATGAATTTTATTCTGTTTTTCAGCTTAATCATCATTTCGTTCAACATTAGCTTTTAATTTTTTATATCTCATTTGGAGGGGCCGAAAAAGGTGTTCCGACATGGTCAATCTTAAATAACAAGAGACATCTCCGCGTAGGTAGAGCGTAAATACAATCCCGAAAAACGACATCGTTATTATCGTCACCTACAGAATATTAATCTAGATTCTTTTCCGCCACCTGTCATGGATGAAACTAATAATTGGAAATGAAAATGGACATATTTTGAGAATCCTAAACGCAGGAAAGTTGGGTTAAGCAAGGATCAAAGAAAAGTGATCATTATACTGAACTTTCTAGTTCAAAAAAGTAGGGCCACTTCAACGCACTACTGCTGACCGAGACCTAGAAGCACACTGTTATAAGGTGACTCCTTTTAAAATTCCAGATATTTTTATGCAAAGAATTCAATCCGCTGTACTCACCGTAAAGAATGCGATGACGAAAATCGAGATGACGGCAATGGCGATGCCCGCAACCAGTCCGGAGTCGTTCTCCACCACGCCCGGCTGGATAATGGTTCCATCGGTACCGTTCCGCATGGTAGCTGTAACGTGAATGTATAAATGAAAGGCGAGAAAAAGGAGAGAGAAAAAAAGGAATATATTAATGCTTCGGTTCTTTTTTTTTGTTTCATATTTTCAGCAATAACCACAAATGGGAATGAACAGCACCGCTTTGTTCCTTGGCTTTCGTTTCCATCGGTTATTTTTCTTGATTAAAATCCTCCTCCACCGTTCAGGTTTTTTTTTGTGTTAGTGGGTTACCGATGATGAAAGTATATTCTCTAAAATCAGGGTGTTATAACACGTAACACAAAATAGAAGTTCAAAAGATTGTACATAAGTGATGTTGGTGTTTTTTCTAAGGGAAAAACAAATACTAAACCAGGAAACAAAACACACACATACAAATATATGGCGTCGATAAGTTCGAATATGTCAGTAAATTGTCGTAAATTAAATATAAGTCGATCGGGGAACTTTTTGCAGCACAAAAGTTTCACACACAAGTTGGGACTGAGGGAGGGAGGACAGGTGAAACATGTCTGCGGAAGTTAAACAAACGAACCGACTAGAAGCGAAGCTCGGATGCTGATGAATTCTGTGGAAGGACCCAAGCGGATATACGACTAATTGTAGAAAGTTTTACTGCTGTCAATCGTTTAAACGATGGAGAGGTGATAGGATGGATGTTTTTTTTCTCTTCCAGTTTTACACATAGTTACGAAATTTTACCTTCAAAGCGCACACATCAATCTCACCACTGTCGGTTGTCGGAGAGTGCGAAGGTTTCACAGAAAAGTACGGCATGTGATTTAAGCTGTGTGAAATTATTTTGCTGTCGCATAATTCATATTCATTACCCTCACAAACTATCTGCTGCTGCTACCCCAATCATGTTGGAAAGTTATGGAATGGAATTCACTTCTGTATGGAGCGATTCTTACCGTTGAACGCGTTGGAAATGTTTACATATAATCTCATATTTTGAACAGATATTATATCTTGTTTGGCCGTCCATCGTTTATGTTAATCTTTAATGGAAAAAGGCATTTCAGTGGAAGAGTGGAGCAGTATTGAGCAATTCCAAATGAAATCGTCAAATGACAATACATGAATACTTTTGATTCGAATGAAAGTTTGTATTCCGTTTGGGTTGAAGGAAATATGAGTTTTCCACAGCAATTGGGATTTTTTTTGACTCAAGCGTAACTTTTGAAAAGGGCGTATCGATTTTAGTAGGAGAAATCTTTGATAATTTATATCTCAAAAATTATGAGTCATACCGAAATAGTGTCTTAGAAAGAGTTATAGAGTATTGATGTCTAAACATGAAAAAATATACACTGAGAAAAAAATTAGTACTCTTTTTTTTATTTACAAAAAAACTTTGATTTACAATATCCAAAATACATATTTTTTTTTATTTTTTCATATAAAATAGAAGTCATGTAGAAAATTTAAAAAATGAGTCCAAGATGGTAAAACTATTTTTGACGAACTTTGCGGAACATCGAATTTTTATGAATTTTCGAAACTTCGAATTTTTGTATGTTAACAATCATTTTTAGCCACAAATTATGATTCCTGATGTGATTTAAAACAAAAAGGCTCATTATAAATCTCCTTCTAAATGCAGCCATTCTCGAGATATTTTGAAACATATTTCTAATTTATTGTCTTTTTATAGTAAATATTCCCTTTTAATATGTTTATCGTGTTATACCGTCATGTTCATGAAATATTATGAATTTGCTTATAATTTCCAACAACTTTTTCAAATACATCATCATGGTAAAAATATATGTTTAGGAATTACGTTGAAAATCATTTGAACACATGTGGGTTAATATAAAACGTAGCGATATTAAAAAATGTTTTTTTTTTATCTCAATACAAACTTTTAACATGTTATACATGTTGCGCCAACAGAGCACAACATTTATAAAAGGAAAAAATATAATTATCTACAATTTGGTCAAATAATTCCTATATTTATCGGAGTTTAAGAGATACTAATAATAATACTAGAATTTTTAGCATTTATTTTTTATCAACATTTATTTTTATCAACTAACAATTTTGTTGTATAAAATTTAATTTTTTCATTATTTTCTTATATTTCTATACACATGATGATAACTTGCTGCATTGTCGTTAGAGTACAACTTTGCTGCTACTTCATTCTCGGATACAGGTACAAAAGAGTGATACTTTTGGGTACCTGGAATTTGTTTGGTGTTATCATACATGCTACTCAACTCTTCCACACCCTGATCATATTCTTCTTGTGACATATATGAAAATGACCATTTTGTAAGATAGTCTTCTTTTCGCTTGCTAGTCCAGTCAAATAACGTTTTTGCACTCGTTATCGGATGTTCATACTGCCTAGCCAAACTAGCTCTTGTTGCCATCCGTTTTAATGTAGCACCAATTGCATCACAAGGTCCTTTGCCGTGTGATGTTGTAAAAAAATGCCATTCAGCGTCAATGTCGTATTTCGATTTAAACTGACATAAACTCGCAAAATTTTTCCTATTTTTCTACTGGGATGCAGCACCATCCGACATGAATTTTATTCTTTTTACCTGCATTTGTTGTTTCAAAAATGTTACCAATTTAGAAATAAATACTTGCACAGCTATTGTGTCATGACTTAAAACTTCAGATATAACTACAAAGCTTAAATTTGCCAGAGAACCTTTTTCATCTCTATACTAAACAACGAATGGATGGATTGTTGCTTGATCATTGTTCCAGTGATGACTTTGAACTTCATCTTGAAACACAAATGAATAATTTTCGGAAAAAATCGCAAATCACAATAACCTCATTTTCTTGCAAATTAGCTTTTATATTGTTAAGAAATGTGGACTGTTGTGTTTTAAAGTAATCATGAGTAAGTAATTTTTCTATTTTTTCGCAAAAATACGATACAAATTCTTCCACCGGTTTTACAAGAGTTTCTATGTCGCATCGATCAGAAGAAATCCATTGTGCATAAGTGATTTCAATTAAATTGCGTTCCTGAAGCTCATCTAGAAACCAGTTTCCAAAATCGTCCATTGTTGGGCATTTTCTACATTCACGAAGGTAACAGTATTTAGATCTATTTGTTACAAAGTATTTTTTCCATATATTCTTTGCATTCAATGTTAAAGGAATATTTTTTGAGACTATGAAGCATAAGATTTACATTTTCATGGAATGTACAAACACAAACGTTATGATTTCCTGAACTACTCAGCAATTTGCAATGCTTCGGACGCATTGATGCAAAAGAGCTAAATCCAATTTTGCAATTTGGATTGAGTTTCTTAAATCTGTTGAAAGTTTCCCGTAATGATGTTATTAATAACCTTTTTTGGATGTGTTGACGCTTCCCATCTTTGGCTACAGAAACATAGTCTCTTACTCCAGTCGATCTTAATGATCGTCATTATAAAATTCCGAAACATGATTTTTAACATCTTCACTTAAACTTGGTCCATATTTGCTATGTGGTGTCGACAATACACCTTTTTCATTTGCCAGTTTTTTGACTTGAATTGCCATATATTTATTAACGCCAAATTCTTCTTCCATTTTTTGCACGGACCAAGACTTAGGCAAAACTGTTGAAATTCTAACTTTTTCTGATCTTGTTGTCTCTGTGTGGTCAAATTTCTCATCTAACTCTTTTGCCTTTTGTTTAAAGTTCGACTCTTCGTCTTCTTCATGTGAAAAGGAATATATATTTCTTTTAATACCTTTAGAAATTTCTTTGAATTTTTGTTCGGGGTAACTAGCCTGTCCAAGTCTTTCCGTCATTATTGGTGAAACGTTGATACGGGCGATTCCCTTGTTGAATAGCTCAATGTTGTACGCTCGGGAATACTCTGGTATATTGCTGTTTTGGGAATCTGCTGAAACGACTGAAACTATTGATGGTACTTCTTCTAAAGTAATTCCTACTGCTGTACTGATCTGCTCCACAGTATTACACTGCTTTGGTTTGGAAGAGTATACAGATAAACGGCATGATCCGCAAATTTTTAAAGATGTATCTAAAAGGATATTGCATCCCATTGACTTAAGTTTCTCAATCATTGACACGGTTAAGAAACGTTTTTCAGATGAACATTTCTTATCGTTTTTCGGAAACGGTCTACAACACGAAAAAAAATTTTTGTAGTCCATTGTGGTATACTGTTATTCACTCTATAAGGAAGATTGTTCGACTGAAGAACGATGTTTGAATATGAGTAACTTTATATACATTATAGAGGTACCTTAAAGGTACCTGACTTTATATACCTGTACAGAGGTAGCTTAAAGATACCTGACTTTATATACATATACAGAGGTAGCTTAGAGATACCTGACTTCAGGTATAATCTGGGCATAACGTAAACAAGTTAATTATATTTTTACCCATAACGTCCGGTTGAATCAACATGGTGTATTTGTTGTTGGGATTTCAATTCTACTGTTCGTGTTTTGATTGTGTAACACGAATAATATGTTAAAAGTTTGTATTAAGATAAAAAAAGATTTTTTAATATCGCTACGTTTTGTGCTAACCCACATGTCTTCAAATGTTTTTCAACGTAACTCCTAAACATATATTTTTACCATAATGATGTATCTGGAAAAGTTGTTGGAAATTATAAGCAAATTCATACAATTTCATGAACATAACGGTATAACACGACAAACATATTAAAATGGAATATTTACTATTAAAAAGACAATAAATTAAACATATTTTTTAAATATCTCGAGAATGGCTACATTTAGAAGGATATTTATAATGGGCTTTTTTTGTTTTAAATCACATCAGGAATCATAATTTGTGGCTAAAAATGATTGTTAACATACAAAAATTCGAAGTTTCGGAAATTCATAAAAATTTGATGTTCAACCAAGTTCGCCAAAAATAGTTTTACCATCTTGGACCCATTTTTGAAATTTTCTACATGACTTCTATTTTATATGAAAAAATTGAAAAAAAAAATTAAAAAACATGTATTTTGGTATTGCAAATTAAAGTTGTTTTTGTAAATAAAAAAAAGAGTACTATTTTTTTTCTCAATGTATATTTTTTTCATGTTTAGAAATCAGTACGCTATAACTCTTTCTAAGACACTATTTCGGTACGACTCATAGTTTTTTAGATAGAAATTATCAAAGATTTCTCCTACTAAAATCGATACGCCCTTTTCAAAAGTTACGCTTGAGTCAAAAATATCCCAATTGCTGTGGAAAACTCATATTTCCTCCAACCCAAACGGAATACAAACTTTCATTCGAATCAAAAATACATGTTTTTAAAATCTGCATTTTTTGGACGATTTCATTTGGAATTGCACTATTAGGGGTTGCACATTTCAACACCCATCCTGCCTCTGATGAGCAAATTCGAAACAGAGATAAAATCGACTAAGCAAATGTTTACCACCAATTCGGTTCTAGCCATGCATACGTTTCTGTACAGGTGGAAACGTAAACAGCGCAAATTTTCTGTGAAAAATCGTAGAATATCCAAATAGAAGTATTCAATTGATTCTTCGCGGGACTTGAGTACTTCAGGGATTGTCAAATTTTCAGAATGTCCAGGGAACCAGAGCGGAAAAAATATACAAAATCATCTCGAGCAATGTCATACAAAACTTTCTTAAGCCATTCCAGAACCGCTTCGAACAAACCCGAAGAATATAACGAAAGCATCACCATTTTTCTGCAATATGGCTGCGTCCTCATATCTTGATTTCGGAATCGAAACAAAAAGTTTTTCGTCGTTAGCATCCGTTCCTGCGCTCATAGATGTTTGAAACTTTAGTCCAATTGGCGATGCTGAAATGCAAAATTGCCCCACCCCCAGTTTATGTTTCATTCTTCCAAGAAGGCAACGAGTTTCACGGAGTTAATCCGGGATGCACTTTCCCGGTGCTTCAATTGAAGTTGAAGTTTTCAATTTCCGGACCCGATCTGGGCTTAGCCGAGCCCAAGGATCAAGTGCAACATGGCGCCTACTGACTTTCCAATGCGAAACAAGGGCGAATGTACTTCTTTCGTTCATCCCCCCCATCCACATCCGCGCACATTTCCCGCGAAAATAATAACAGTAATTTCCATAATACTCAAAATGAGCGCTATTGTCAAAAAGTTTTTGGCTGGCAATGGTAATGGCGGCGTTGGCGGTGACGCCAGAGACGATGATGAAAAGGCAGGGACACATTTCAGCAAATAATAACAGAAAAAAAACGTTGGAGAGAAAGAGAAATAGGCTTCAATAAGTTTCGCATTCGAAATGGGCACCGCCCTCAACAAAAAAAGTGGGTTGGGTGGTGGTATTGTCATCAACACTAGCGGCCCACATACCCTTTGCAGCGTAATGTTTCACACCGCGGTAAACTTTTCTAAACGAGGGAAAATGTGCTGCTTTTTTTTGTTACGTCCGTGAAAGCATCATCAGGCGCTGTTTTTTTTTCTGTGTTGTTGTTGTTATTCCGTAGTACTTGTTGCTGAAAGGTTCCTTTTGTTGTGAAAGCGGCTTGTGCTCACCTGGGATGGTGAGATTATCACATTTTCGCGAAGGTGCGAACTTCATTAGATCCCCAAATGGGGTTGGCTGTAAATAACATTCGTTTGAAAATATTGTATGGATGTTACCACTACGCCAAATCGCCTCCTCTAACAATACGCTTAACCTAATGCAATCAATAACTCGAAATTTTTAATTTTGTGACTTGGTCCCCTCTGACCTTACACCGACCAAATCAGAACACAGGGGACAGGGGCAGAAAATGAAATAGAAAGAGCAAATTGCGCCGTCAATGTGGATAAAGAAAATATTGCAATTAAAGCTCCGCCTGTTTTCAATTTATTGAGTATAAACAACCTATTCCCGATTTGACAGCATTCATGATTCATCAGTCATCCAGGTAGCGACCAGACGGCAGCGAGGTTCCCTAATGGCCTTCCTTAAGTCCGAGAGAATAGATTAGTTTTCCAGATTTGCCCTTTTTAAGGCTAGAGGTGAATGAGCTGAGAAATTTGAAACCCTCTATAATTCAAATCATGATCATTATTATTCGAGTCACAGTGTAGCATACGCGTTAGTCATCTGACTTTCAGATTTTATTAGTTATTTATATCAACATTAACTCATTTCCTCGACATGTGCTTGCTGACATATTTCTGCTTCAATCGACACATTGATAAAGCGGAACAATGACTGTGAGTCATGTTGAATAAATTCGAAGCGCAAGTGCAGCGCGTAACGTTATCAGCGCACGTCAATAAACTGACCCACTTTATGACCATAATAAAGATAACCGACCGACGCGACGACATGTATAAACACAACAATAACAGCGCGCGTCAAACCAAACTTCTACGCTTATTTTTGTTTCACTAACATAGGATAAGCGTCCAACAATGTAAACTATGTAGAGTTGATAAAAACGTTGTGAACTATAGTAAAAACATGCAGTACTCAGTGCGCAGTACATGGAATATGTTGTAGTAGTTCGGGCGGGATGTTGACCCGAAAGAAAAGTCCCGCGAGTCGACGAAACACCCTCTCGATTGCTTTCCCTACTACCCCCTTAATTCTGTGAATTAATTTGGAAATCTGTTCAACTTGGCATTTTATTGTTTCGCGAAACGTTCGCGCCCCTAACTCAGTGATAGCATTCATTCATCGGCCCTTGTCAATGCTACCAAATGTTTGTACTAAAGAGTTTCAGTCTTGAATTTCTATGATGCTCGTTCCTCGCTGGTTATGATTTCTTAGTTCTACGTTAACAACGGGGTTGTGTCTTGAACACCACTCTTCTTTATTAATTTGTATGTTTTGACCAGGGCTTGGAAATATTGAGCTTGTTAAGGAATATTTATTTCGCTTCCCTATCTTCCTTTACCGTTTCGTCAGTGTACGAGAACGATGTCGATATTGAATGGACTGGTATATTAACCCTTTGTTGTCGGAATTATTTTTCCTTGATAGAAATCTTCTTATCTTTCTACACCAATAACATGTTCATAGAAACTCTGTATACATCCGTGAAAAAGTTCGCTAGACGTTAAGATTTGTTTAGACAAAATGTAAATTTTTACATCGTTGAATAAAATATTTACATGATTCTTTACTGTGGTGGCTGAGAGCAGACAAACCACCGTAAAGGGGTTAATATCAATGAATGACAAAACTAGGAATATTTTCTTTGTTTACATTCCGTGAACGCAGGGCAGAACCTGAGACGAGACATGACAATAAAGGGCCGATTCCGGACCACTTTTTCTGTCAAACTCGAACTCGGCTCCTGATTGGTTGATGAGGAAAATAATTAACAAAGATAAATATACAAAAATGGGATTTCCAACATTTTTTCAGTGTTGCCAAATGTATTCAAAATTGAAAAAAAGTTGCATTCACAATTCAATTCAGTGAACATTTATGATATCGATTCTTTGTATATTTTCAATTCTATTACGTCCTGTGTTCAGTTCCCGTAGAGAGGGAAACATTGAATCGGAATTTTCACCCTACACCTTTTTGTGATTCTCCTGCCATCCAGCATAGCATAAAAGCAGCGGCCAAGCAGAGAATAGAATTCAATTATTTTCCAACCGTTTGCAGTTTTTCCAAGCAGTTGGCAATCAAATTGGGACCAAATAACAAATAACATCCTAGGAAGCAGAAAAAATATTCAAAATCATGTTAGAACCTGAATAAACATATCATACATCAGACAAAAAAAAAACTTGAATAAACGATATGTTAAAGTTTTGGAATGTATAATTTTATCAACATTTCAATATTGATAATATTTGAACGATATCAGGGCTTATTTTCGTATACACTTCACGGTGAAAACGAAATGATGTGTATTCACGATGACAACGATACGGTGTCGACATCTGGATACGAAATTAATTTTTAATACAACCTATTACTCTCTCAGATTAGCAGACTCGAAGGCATTATTATCTTTGACGCTTTACCAACTCGTAAAACGAAGCTCAATGACATGTCGTTCAATTCGTTTTCATTGTGAAGTGTATAGGGGAATAAGGCCCATAGTCTCTTGATAAATAAAATGAGCCAAGAATTTGATTCTTGTACTTCAAACATATCATACTCCTGCTATCAAATACGTTTCCTAGTTTTCTTTGTTCTATCCACATTTAATTTTTGTTTGCATATCAAAATAACAGGAAAAAATCGTAATGGGTTGTATCTAGGACACGACCGCAGTTTTCGACGTAGAACTACGGAATTAGATTATTCAATCCACTTGTTTATCACTTCGGATATTATTTTAGAATGCATCGATTTTTTTGTAATATCGTTCTAGCTATTTAATTTTTCATTACTTCAGTAGACGCCAAAGAGTCGAGTAGAGTCGAAAGCTATCAGCACTTCCCGTTTATTTGGTTCAACTCACATCAGACTTTCTCCTCCCCACTCAGATATCGATCACAAACTATGAACCTTTTTACTCCTATTTTACTCCGCTTGAGATGTGATCGAACCCCACAAAATGCAACAGTAAGGTTACCCTGCTGGAATTTGAAAGGATACTTTCATGAAATATACGATTATCTAAATAAATCCAGTGTATATCTATCCAAAATTCTGGATACTCTTCCATATCCGCACTAGCACAAAAAAAATTCTCGTATGCTGCTCTTCTTTGTCGTAGAGGCTTCCTCTCCTTGTATCGAGCTGTGTGTGTATGGGTGTAAAATCAGCATTAGGCATGAATGACCTCTAGCCCTGAGAAGGGCCCTTGTGGAAAGAAACTCTTTTCCATACTCCTCTTCACCCGACAAGAAAACAATCCTCTCCCGCTCGACGCTCTGCGGCAACTATGTAGCTTCGATGACCACCTAACGAGAAGTGGTGTGGCTTCAAATCGCGGATGACTTATTTAAGCCAAATATGTTGAAAACGGGCAGACACGAATGTATCAGTTGCTCGTTATTGACAGCTCTGTTCGGGAATGCACACAAATCGGCAGAACAAATGTATGGGAAAATGAGAATGCTTCCAGTTTTCATTGATTTAAACTGTTTAGGCATTAGTGGATTGTAATGTATAGCATATCAAACGAATCTTAGAGATTTTCTGATTCCATTGGTATGCAAAGTATTAAAATTTGTTGCAGTAAAAATAGTTATTAACTTTAGCTTTATTTCACAAAAACGTGACCTGTTTTCTGAGGGTGCCACCCTTCCTGAAAGACGTAGTTCTACGTCAAAAACAAATCGTTTTAAATATGTGACATTCAGTTGTATAATTAATACAAAAAAGGATACAGCTCAGACACTACATATACGAAGAACACATTTCTCTCATGGGTAAATAATTTTCCTGAATTTTATAACATTTGGCAACCTTCACATCTTGCTTCCCTGTTATCTAGCACTTGGTCCCGAAAAAAGAATAAGAAACCAGTTGTCACGTCTTGTCTTATGGGCACCTTACACGATCAAACTGATTGACAATAAGTGTCTTCAATATCGTGACAGCTAGGATTTCGACATCCGCTCTAACCTCAATCAATATTTTGCCACCTTACACGGTCAATATCGCCCTCAACCCGAGACAACGAAAATATCCGCGATGGCTAGTGGCGACATTCGAGTTTGGGCTTCAAACTATTCTCCATCAGATTAGAAGGCTAAAAGGCAATTTTCAATTGGTAAAATTTGAATGAAAATATCTACTTGGTTTTATTTAATTAGTTGAAGCGCGTAGTCCTAACTCTAACTTAACCTATTTTCTATGAATTTTCAGATATTCCTACTAAAATTTATTATTATTATATAACGTCAGTTTCAGATTCAATTTTTGTATGAGATTTTCTCACCACTTGCAGAAAAAAAGTGATTTGCATTCACATAGCATTCACATGATTTGGAAAAGTTAATTTTCATTCATAATTTACACTTTAAAACTCGTTTTTCCTTCTCAAAAACACATCATAATACTCGCTTCACAAATACAGACTGATCCTTTCAGTTTCAGGGATGCCAGATTATTTTAGATTGTGAAAATATATGCAAATTATGTTATCTGCAAGCAAGTGTTTTTATTCGATAAATAAGACTATGGCAGTAGAACCCCGATTATCTGTATCTGTATCTGTACCCCGATTATCTGTATCTGTATCTATTTCTGTATTGATAAAACATAGTTTCTATGTTTAAACATCATCCCGACTATTCGCGGATAATCGGGATTCTACTGTAACTTGAATTAACACGTGATGTTTTTTCACCTGTGATTTTCCCAGATCTTCTCATTCTCCAAATTTTATAGCGGAGTGTGAAGAAACACACAACTTAGACTAAAGTGGCTGCCCCGCTCGCTAGCGCAAAGAATGACCGAGTTCAATGTTAAAAAATTCCTAAGACGTTGTTAATTTTCATTCACTCTCTCACCAACACATTGTCAGTTTACTTGGAGGTTTTGATTTGTATCGCGAAAAGTACTGTATTTTGCTATTTTAGGTACAGTAATTTACATTTAATGCGACGTTTTTCTAATTGGACAGACCTGTATGCGACACGTTTCGTTAGACATTTTTGTAAACATCGAGTTCGGGCCCAAATTATGGCCCCACATTGAAATTCGCCGCCAGACGTCGACGCTGTACCACTTTCATCTTCAAGTTCAAATCGCCTCCAATGCGACACTGAGTGGTTCCTCGGCATGTCGCATTAAATGTAAATTACAGTTTTCCAAACCAAAAGCATTCACTTAAGATTCCTACAATTTCAAGTTTATAAATTTTAATTGCAATCGCAAAAAAGACTAACAAACATTAAATGTCCGCTTGCAAATCTGGCAACTCAGTCTGGAACTCCGTGAGGTAAAACGTCATCATCATGCATCCATATGAAATGTCACGATATTGATGCCCGAAAATCAGAAAATCCGGATTTCTGTGTTGTCGGCCATGTTCAGCTGTCATTATGCTCTCAAATGTCATCATATTGTCAATAAATTTGACCGTGTAAGGTCCGCTTTAGGGCAGAACTAACGTGAGAATGAACGAAACCGAATGAATCAACTGTTAGTGACTTGCTGTTATTATGAGGCTTGGCGTTGGTTCATTTTCGATATCCCGAATGCAATGGTATAATGAAATTGGTTTGAAATTCAGCTGAAAAGATTGATGTGAAACAAATATTTCCAAGCACTGACCATGACTAACAGGTGTTTGTGGCCACTCTGGAAAAAGTTGAGTACCGCTGGTCTATATGTTAGTTTGTGAAGTTGTCTTTCGATTCTGGTATCCGGCTTCTGACCGGCTTCATTTGTTTCATTACTATTCAAATTGAACGTAAAACTTTTAATAGACCACAGGACAGAAAATCGGCTAATCATCACCCAGCCAAAGATGAGCGATTTGCCACCTCCAACAAAACATCCTTTGAAGCGATCATTTTCGTGTTGCTGTAAATTTTCCCTTACACCCCTCGCCGCCGCGCATTTAGGAAATCTGTTCAGCCATTAATGCTAACAGCCAAAGCAGGCGGCGGCGGCTGCTGCTGATGACGGCTAATGATGCTTCGTCGACATTTTTTGCCATTGCCTTTCGTGTAGGCTCTGTGTAGGCTTTGTAGAACAACCCCCCGCCCCCTATCATCGTTCAGTGGCGGTCAAAAAAATCGTTTCCTTATACGAGATAGGTATCATTGCCGTAGTTTCGCAGCATGAGAGGCAAGATATTTTTTTTTGTTACATTCTTTTCTTGTTGTCGGTCTCTGACAAGTGAAGTTCATTTTGCCAACAGTTTTTGTTTTCTCCGGGGCTCTATATTGACTGTCGCGCACAATGATCGTCGCTGTTGTGATGCAGCATACTATTTGTCAGACACCGAGCTTTTTTTTTTGCGCCACCGGAAGAAGACAAAGCTAGAGGAAGAGCCTCAAATTGTGTACTAGCCCCGGTTATCACAGAGAAATATTCCGCACTGACAACTTCATCGTGTTTCACTCGATTAGAGTTCGAAAATATCTGTTTTTTTCTGCGTGAAGCGGAAGGGGACGGCAGACTGGCGTTCGTTTTCCACCCGATGTATTACCAGATGGAGAGAAACATGTAAACAAATGTCAGAAGCAGCCCATCAAGTGAAGCTGTGTTTTTGTTTGCCTCATGTTCTTTTTTTTCAATTTGATAAAGTAGATTGATTTATTGTTGGCAAATGCACACAGCGAGCTGACATAAGCGTGACATTTGCGTGATGCAGAATATAGTCGGAAACAACCCAGTAGTGAGTAAGTTCGACACTAAACACGTGTTCAATGTTACACGAAGAATCCATCTTGGCTAGGCTGGTGGAAAAGTTCGCGGAATGTTGAAACAAATGTATAACTGTTTTAAGGGAATCCATCCTTCCAATGTGCGCATACTAAAACTATTAATATAAAATGTGTTAATATAAAAAAAGTTAATATGAAAAAGTAATATAAAAAAGTGTTAATGACTTGAAGACCAGTCGATGTCAAGATGGGGCCGCATTTGTTAAGGTGCTCATACACTACTTGTCCTGAGTCTACTATTTGACACTTTTTGACAGATCAAACTTGATCAACATGTACTGATGGTATTGATCAAAAATGTTAAACACATAATACGACAAGCAAATATTTAGTTCCTGTTTGGTTAAACTTTTTTTTGGAGCTGTTCCTCGAACCATGTACTTAAATATTACAGGTCAAAATTCTCCATGTTCGACGTTTGACATTGTTTGTGACTGTTCATAATTGAGGAGTGACTAACAAAGAAGTATTTGTACAAAATTTTATCCGAAAATGTTTGATATTTGAATGAATATTTGAAGACCTAATTGATGAAAAAGGCATGAAAGTTATTGCGGCAGTAGACGAGCATTGCGGAGAATCTCTTTAGAGATGAGATACATAAATTGAAGAATTACTGACAAGACTAGATTGAACTTAAAAGCTGGAACAGTCTTTCGGTCAAACATGATCAACGAGCATGTTTCACGCATTCCATAAGATTTAGTTTCGCTGTTTCTATTTTTTTTTCAAATTTTTCGGGGCTCCTGCAAGAAGGGGTTTGTCTATGGGTACGACTTACACGTTGTTCGCGGTATACCATTCCAGTACCATTCTCCCGAATTGACAAGAAGGGAGGTCTGGCAATAAGCGTTTTTGCAAACCACTTACGTGTTCTCTCTGTGGTAGTGGTTTCTGTCTGTAATCTTGTATATTGACAGTCATGCTCATTTTTTGGACATTTGCACTGTCCAAGAGTTTCCGATATCTCCGACGGAAAGGCTAGTACTACGCTTGAAAATACTGACCGCGATTCTTCTGGTCGCTGCAATATTCTGTTTTTTTTTTCCACAGTTTTTCGCAATAAATCGATCACTTTCAGAGATTCTGTTATTCGGCGTGAACTTTTTCGGATATTGCCTGTACGCGGGCAATATTTTGATATGCTATTCTTTCTGCTTCGTTGTCAAACTGAATAGAGAAGATGGCAAGCAAAATAGTGGCAACACACATTTACAAATTGTGAAATAATGAATTATTATACACAATAAAAATAATTGAACCCAAATTAAGCGGACCAATTTCAGATCGTCATATCCTTCAAGGGAAAGTATACTGAAAGATAAAGTCAAATTTTAAACCAGAATAAATGTACTTTCATTTCCTCTCCGTCAATGGAAAAAAAGTGTGGTATCGGTATAATTTTCGTACTACTTCCATATTCATTTATGAGGTGAATAATTTTGGTTTGTCCAGTCGAAAATATGATCATGGTTTGTCCACTGTTTTAAATTCTCTAATTCCGGACACCTTTGTCAAATCAGGTATTCGAATGTTCCAAAACATATTAATAAAATTATCTTTTTCATGATTTGCAGTAGTTTTGTGGTATATTTTTACGGAATTAAATGTTTTAAAGGATTATAAAATACACCTTCTATTGGTGTCAATGCGCCCCTCATTCGAGCTAACTTTTAATCAACCACCAGATTATTATTTGGCACGTATTCAGACCTTCTCTGGCTTATAACATTTTCAAATATTGTAAACATCCTGCTTGCACACCATTTGTATCAGATTTACATAGCTAAACCATTAAATTAACGCATTTCGATGACCTCAATTCTGATCATGAGTTGTCCTATTCAATAATGTTGTTTTGTCCACATGATTTCTATGGCAACCGCTAGGTGCGCTGCAGTTTGTTTATTGTGTCCTTCGCGCATAGCCGAAGTAAAGTTTCTCTGTATTGAGTGTGTTGAGGTGAACACTTTTAAAATGCCCATGAAAACACAATATTCTGAAGAAAGTCTAAATTATGAATGGATCAATATGACGACAGAAATTTCGAATTCGAATTGTTTTCATTCAAAAATGGTGATTTCTAAAACCAGACAAACCATGATCATTTTTTGGACATGATCAGAGGTGGTCAACCCATGATCATAATTTCTCTTTGACGAAAATCGTTGGAAAACATGAAAATTCAAATAATTTCAACGCCTTATGGTAGTATTAGCAACTAGAGATTTGAGGCTTTTCAACAAACCCAAACTCGTCCGATAAGTACTCAGCCTTATCGCCGGATGGTGTCAGTATCGCATTCTCCAGTATTCTCCAGATAACTTATCGTGTAGTACATTCTCGTAAACGGCTACTGTCAAAATTTCAGCCGAATCGGACTCGTAGTTTTGTTTTGACCGTGTGTAGAAGCGGGCGTGTCCACGGATTTTAGAAAAATGGAAAAAATGGAAATTCCGCCGTCTCCACGGCCAAATTTGTCGAATTACACTACGAACTGCTACCCCATGCACCGTATTCTCCAGATTTGACCCTGTGTGACTTTTTTTTCGTGTTTTCAAACTTGAAAAAGTCACTCGCCGGGCAGAAATTTGAGTCGAATGAGGAGGTCATCGCCGCCACGGAGGCCTACTTTGCAGACCTCGAGAAAACGTATTTTTCAGATGGACTAAAGAAGTTGGAGCACCGCTGGGTCAAGTGTATCGAGCTAGAAGGAGACTAAGTTGAGAAATAAATCGCCACTTTACCAAAATTTTTGTTTTTTTGTAGGCTAAGTACTAGTCGGACTGCCCTCGTATGTCGTGAACGATGACACACGTGGTCTAAAGATCAAGTTTAACGTGTACTGCCGTGATAAGGATCGTGTTGAGTTATAGATCCAGATACGTGTTGCTGATTCAAGTTTACAGATTCTGTTTCCAGATTCTAAATTCTATTTCCAGAATCTAGATGCGGATTCCAGAATCGAATGATGAGAGCCAGATTTTTTTATTTCACAGTTAAGATTCCACATTCCAGTTTACCACTGTGACTTAGAAAATTTGACTCATATCTGGGTGTCTTATTCCTTATTCCTTATATCTTATTCCGATTCTCCAAATTTAAACTCCTGTATATCTCACCGATCCATCTTTTGGATTTCAGATTCCAACTTCTGAACTGTAATTTTACATTTAGATTCTGCTCAAATTCTAAGTTATCAATTCGAATATCGATTCTACATTCAGATTATCGGCTCCAATTCCATATATCAATTCATATCCAGATTCGAGGACTTAGATTTAAGATTTTGAATTCAGATCCAGATTCGAATTTCAAATATCAGGATTCCATATTCTAATTGCCTGAATCCAGATAATGAATAACAGATTTAAATTCGTAGACTCAAGACTGTGCTTTTAGATGCAAATGTTGTATATGAATGTCAAATTATGGATTCCAGACGTAGACTTCCACATACGGATGTCTGATTCGGATTTCAGACGATTTTTATTTGAATCCAGATCCAGAATTTAATTACTCATAAAACGTCATCCGCCAAAATCTATTTTTTCTAACTTTATTTATCAAAAATTTCGCCAAAACCGTAACTTCAAAGAACCAATAAATGGTTTATGAAATTGCAAGAAACGCTTGTTTCCCGAAGAGTACATAAAATATGGATTCACTATTCTGACCGTTAATGGAATCAACGAATTTGAATATTTGGATTGTTAAACCCTTCCCGGAATCCGTCAGTGAGTATTTGGCTCTTTTGTTTTGGTCATGGCTTTCACCTTATCTGACCACTGCACAATGGTCCAGGAGATGCATTTAAGTGGAAATTAGCATTCAGAGCTCGACAGTTATTCTCTAGATAAAAACTGTCTTCGACAAAATTGTTACATATGATAGGGCGCTCATTTTTATCAAAAATAGGGTGACCGAAATCTTCGATGAAATAATAAATATAATTTTTTTATCTTTATAGATAGAGGTAAACATAGTTCGACAATGTTGTAGTTCCAGTTATTTGAAACATCTCGGTCGAACTAAGTTTTTTTTCTATCTCTTGAAATAGCCGATATAGAGCCTTTTTTCTAGGTTACGTTAGGGTCACCATGAAAAAAACCTGTTTTTTTGCTCTTACTTTTATATTTTAAGTTATACATGCAAACTGCCTTGAAAAGACTTTTAGAGCTTACTTATACAAACATTTTTCGATGCAGAACTTGTCAATATCTCAACTTCAATCAAAGTTATTGATATTTTTTCTTAAAAAATACGCTTTTATCAATTGTTTGTCATTATTTCTGGGGCAAACATAAACAAAGTTTATTGGTAGCATTTGAAAAAGCATACTTCACACTACATGATGTGTGACTTTCAAAAACATGTTATTTTTCGGGTTTGAGTAGATTTAAATTGAAATTATGAGTTTTTGGGGATACAATCATCAATAACTTTGAGTAGGATTAACCCTTTGCGGTCGTATTAAATTTGGTCATGGGTATCGTACTGGTCGGAATTATTTTTCCTTGAAAAAGCAGTGATACATGCAAGATTATGAAAAATATTTTTTTTTAATTTTGTGAACTTTATTTTGTGCGAAATCTTCCGAAATAGTCTCCAAGAGTAAAAATCATATGAAGTATAATCAATACATAATTTTATTTTTATTATCCGTTGAATATGAGACACTTTTGTCAGTAATGCAATAAAATTATAATTAATGCCAGCAATGTGTATCCGAAAAGATCAGCACTTTTCAATTTTAACAAAGATTTTTTACAGATTATTCAGATGACATAAGACACTTATGCAAACAATTATTCTGTTTTTAAAGACAACTACTTCAACATAATTCAAACCAGTAGTAACTCAAATAATGATTTCAGCGTATCCGAAATGCTCAGAACTTTTCACTTCAGATGAACAAAGATTTTGTCGCTTGAGACACTTATACGATTATTGTAATAACATGAGACATTTATGCAGGCAGTAGTTCTGACATATATGAACAATCTTTTCCATCACACAATGGCTAAATTCTGCTGTTATGATTTTTTGTTCCACATTCTTATGCATTCAACGCACTGTGCGTTATCTTGTGTGGGTGACCACTTCGTTTGATACTGATTACCGTTATCTATTACTCATAGGAGCACCGTATTGATTCGTGAACAGATTCATTAGACATCTAGTTCCGTTTAGGAAAAGCATAAACTGATACTTGGTTGGGTAAAATATAAGATCAGCATGGTTTCTTGCTGTGGTGGCTGAGAGCAGACAAACGACCAGAACGGTAAAAAAGGTATGGTGGCTGAGAGTAGAAAAACGACCACAAAGAGTTAAGATATAGAGATGTTCTTCATCGCAAATTGGTATTGATAAGCTCTAAAGGTCGTACGGAGACAGTTTTGATGTAGAATTTAAAATGTAAAAGTTGAATAAAAAAAACCCGTCTTTTCCTGGTCAGCCTAATGCAACTTAGAAAAAAGCGCTAAATTGATTATATTAAAAGATAGAAAACAGTTTTGTTCTACAAAGTTGTTCAACATAACTGGGGCTACAATATTGTCGAACAATGTTTATCTCTATCTTTAAAGATAAGAAAGTTAGATTTTTTATTTCATCGACAATTTTGGTCACCCTATTTTCGATAACATAAAAATGTGCGTTTTAGCATATGTAACAACTTTGTCGAAGACAGTTTTTGTCTAAAGAATAAATATCTCCCACAAAGTTATTTCTATCTAAGTTGCATTAGGGTAACCATGAAAAAACGGGTTTTATACACTTATTTTTATGTTTGAAATTCTACATCAGAATTGTCTTCGTACAACTTTTAGAGCTCATCAATACCAACATTTTGTGATGCAGAATTTGCCAATATCTTAATCCTGGTCAAAGTTATTGATGGGTTTTCATCCAAAAACACAAAATTTCAATTTTAATTTACTCAAACACAAAAAAATTACATAGTTTTGAAAATCACATATTATATAGAGTTTTTTTTTTTTCCAACAAACATCAAACGTCAACAAACATTTTTTTATGTTTGCCCCAGAAAGAATGACAAACAAATGAAAAGAGCGTGTTTTTTTGGGAAGAAATATCAATAATTTTGAGTGGAGTTAAGATATTGACAAGTTCTGCATCGAAAAATGTTTGTATTAGTAAGTTCTAAAAGTCTTTCGAAGACAGTTTGTATGTAGAATTTGAAATATAAAAGTTAGAGCAAAAAAAAACAGTATTTTTCATGGTGACCCTAACGTAACTTAAAAAAAATGCGCTATATTGGGTATTTCAAAAGATAGAACTTTGTTCTACAAAGATGTCTCAAATAACTTTGACTACAACATTGACGAAATATATTTATATCTATCTATAAAGATAAGAAAGTTATATTTTCTATTTCATCGAGAATTTTGGTCGCCCTAATTTTGATAACATGAAAATGAGCGCTCTATCATACGTAACAACTTTGTCTAAGACAGTTTTTGTCTAGAGAATGACTGTCGAGCTCTAAATGCTAATTTCCACTTGAATGCATCTCCTGGACCATTGTGCACTGGTGTACATGATCATACAGATGGATAGTTGAAAGATTTTTGTATTGATAAAACATACACCCATGGAAGCAGATATCTCTTTTTTCCATCTTTTTTGGGATTGTACCAAAAAAAGTCCAAACGACGTTAACGGGAATCGAACCAAGACCGGTTTGAGTGCAAGACTGTTTTACAGATTTCCGACGCTATCCACATAGCTAATGATGCTGTTGCGCGGAACTGTGATAACATTACATCTCATTACAAATTGAAGTTGGAAAGTGTTTTCAAATTTTACTCTTAGAGAACATTTTCTAGCATGAAGGAGATCTATATCTATCTCGGTCTGGATATTAATCGCTCGTATTAATCTTATATTGCCGTACCATATATATTATACAAATGCTTACCAGTATATGAGAGTCATGACATTTTCTGTTATTTTTACGCTCATTGATGTTATAAATCGGGATGACAAAACAATCAATTTTGGGTGTAGTTTTCATGCTCACATGATTTTTTTTGTGTTTGTGATTTGTTCTTCAAAGAATCTGAATCATTTTCGGTGTGTCATGTACGAGTTCTACCCAAAAGCCGCCTTGCAAGCATTGGAGTGAAGACTATTCTTCAAATCAAGACCAAGGCAAGAAGTACAAGCATTTCAAAAGAACTTTAATCTCCTGGACATAGATTGTTCGTGATAACCTTAAGGGAGTTGCGGGATAATTGATTATAATAAGTGGGAGTCACAAAGGTGAACATTTTCAAACTCTCTTGCCGATCATAGAACCAAGGATTTCCAGATTTCTAAGTCCATATGTGGATTGAAAATTGGGATGGCTGACTCAGATTACACACAGGAATGCAGGTGAGGAGGCATTTCAAATCTCGATTTCAATTCTGATTCTGAAACCCAGAGTCCAGATTCAGCGTTCCTATTTCAATAAAAATCCTCATCGCAGTGAAGTCAAATTCAACGGAATTCATCGGAATTTAATGAATTCGATAAAATTTGCGGGAACAGATTTCCGACCGTTTGTGCAAATATAGTAGTGACAGCATAGTTTGTTTTCTGACTTCTGTGTGCGTTTCTCAATTTCGTTTTCATCTCATTCACCTCTGTGTATTTGCCTAGTTCGGTTAGCGTAATGCTTCTTATTTCTTCTATTTCTTATTCGATGCCTCGAACGCTCCTAGAGGATCTTTGCCGTCTCAACGTAGTAAGTCAGCTATTCCATCCCAAACCGGTATAGCGGTTCTCAGATTTTCGTGAATATTGGTAGTTTTGTTCCTTATCGCAAAATATTTGGCTGGGAAAAAGGAATCCATTATTTTGTCGGTAGATGGCTGTAGTGATCGATATCTCGTATAGTATTGATCAAACAATTCCAAATTTATGCTCGTTGTAAAAGTGACATTTCGCACTAAAAAATCAGTTGCTGTTTTTTGTTTGCTCCATTCAGTTATGAGTTAAGGGTTTTAACAATGGAAGTCACCAAAGAGAAAACTCGGTACATTTTACAGTTTTTCTTTGATACGGGTGAAAATGCAAGCCAGGCCGCTGATAGTACGAATTGTGTTTATGGTACCGCTACTGTAACAGCTAATCACGTGCAATTTCGATTTCGTCGATTTCGTTTAGAAATTTTTGATATTGAAATACACCTCACATAGGCAGGCCCGTCGTCGAAAATGTCGATAAAATCACAGAAAAAATCGAAATTGATTGGTATGTTAATCGTCGTAGTATCGCCCAGGAGCTAAAGATCAATCATAAAACAATTTCAAACCATTTGAGCAAAGCTGGCACCATTTAACACCAAAAAACCTAATGGATCGAATATCCATGCGAAGCCTGGGCCAAACGGAATGAAATCGATCCCTTTCTTAACACTTTGTTCGCCAGTGACCCAGATCTGGGTGACACTTTCCTCGTTGAATTTGAATAGGATTTTTAAACAGTTTGATAGAATAGGCACTAAAATGTAAATATGGGATATGTAGAATTCAAAAAAAAAAAAAAATTAAAAACATAACAATATAGTTTTTATATTATACTTTTAAACGGTTTTATTTAGCATTACCTATTGTAAGTACGTTTGTAGGTTTATCTGTAGGGTTGTCCCACATTAATAGAAATTTAACCCCCTTCCTGTTGACCGTTGTTGATCTGAAATTAGGAACACGCCTTTATCTCTGCTGTCGTTATAAAACTGCGTATTCCATGATCTTGAAAATCCAAGATGGCGGCTGCTACAAAATGGCGGACTACATATTTTATCAAAACCCCATCAATATGGGTATCAAATGAAAGGGCTTGACTAGAAGAACACAGTTATTTATGAAAATGCAATTTAAAATGGCCGCCATGACAAAATGGCGAAATTTTTATTCGATTCATCTATATGGGTATCGAACGAAAAGGTTTTGACTAGTAGAACATAATCATTTGTAGAAATCAAATGAAAAGACCTGACTAGTGACATTAGCTCATGAGAAATCCAAGTTCTTTATGTCGTCTATAGTAAGATCTTCAAACTTATCGTCGAGGCCATCACTTGAATCGGAACTCGATGAGATAATACTCGAAACTTTTCTTCCAGCGCTTCGCACTATTTTGTCGTCACTACTTCCCTCGCTTTCAGATTTACTATTACGACGTCCGGTGAACATTTTGAAAAAAAACACATGGCGTCTAAGAAAAAACTTTTTGGAATAAAAAGGGGCTTATCCGAGTTGCGCAATTATTATTCTCATTTTCAGAAGAAAAAAAACTTGCAACTTGCCTCTTTTTTTAGCTTTTTATCTACCAAGCGCAAAGAACAATGAAAACGAGTCACGTGGAAAGTCGGAGTTGCCAAATGTGATATAGTTTATGACGATTATTTTCTCAGAAAAGTGACCTTGGTATGATATATTCGCAGAATCTACGCAATCGATTGAACAGAATATTCCATATTCTCCAATAAAATTGTATTTATTTTTCGTCATTGAATATAGTATATAGAGCAAGTATTACAATTGGCTGAAAAAATATTTTTATAAGTTTTCTAATCAGCAGTCGTTTGATTTCATTCGGATTCAACAGAAAAGTAGTCCTGAAACGAACCAGAATTCATTATTATCGTTGCCCTCTTATTTCTCCAGCGCACCGACAGTTGAATTTGGGCCCCGCAAGAAACTCGACCGAATCGCTCTGGGCGACGAAAGTGTTCAACGAACAGTGACTGTGGATGAGAAATGGGTCGCATACCGTTTTGTCTTATATTCCGAACAGTCTTAAATTCCGAACACAGAAAACACAGACACTCTATGAGATATAGGCTTAATTTGACATCATTTACAGGTATCAATACAGCCTATAATTTATAATATTAGAAATTTGCAAGAAAGTGACAATCGAAACCAATGATAAAATTTTTCGTTAGCAAATTCCGTAAAAAACAAGCATCGTTAATTTTTTAGTTTTTGTTGTTGTTTTAACTATTTTGATTGCTGTTTTCATGTTAAGTGCTAGAAAATGTAAGAACCTACAATAACTGGGTGAAAGAAATTATATTTTATGCAGAATTCTTCATTAAATTTAATATTGAAGTAGTGTTCGGAATACGAATCAAATTTTTACGCATGATTCAAATTCCGAATACTTCATTTTCAAATGTAAATTTACTGAACTTTAATGTTATGAATAATTGAATAATCAAAACCCTGAAATTCTATGGCTTTTAGCCTTTATTTTAACACCATTTACAGGTATCGATACAGCCTATAATATATAATATTTAGCATTTGTCAAAAAGTCACCATCAAAACCAATGATTGAATTTTGCTAATTGACTTTGATTTGATACATCGATCATATGAATCGGTCCAGTAGTTCAAAAAATATAATTTAAAAAAAATGCATTTTTGCTGTTCGGAGTTTGAGACAAAAGTGTTCGGAATATGAGTCAGTGAATTTGAATTTGAGGAATTTGAGGCAAAAGTGATTAAACATATTTTTAGTTTTTCACTATGAAAATGTATTTGTAAATCAATTTTATTGTAGTCGAATGAAAAAGAAGGCTCTATTGTATCCAAAAATCAATTTGATTTTGCGAAAGAGTACCATTTTGAGTAATGAGACACTGTTTAATGGCCATTAAAGCTTAAGTGTTCGGAATTTGAGACAAAACGGTACAACAATATTGTGCGAAAACCGAGCGTGGTGAAGCAGCTCAAACGGAGCCCAAACCAGGACTAACGGCAAGGAAAGTTCTACGGTGTGTTTGGCAGAACAATTCATTATGAGTTACTTCCGTATGGCCAAACACTAAATTCAGATCTCTACTGTGAACAAATGGACCATTTGAAGCTAATGATTGGCCTAAAACGCCCAGAATTGGCCTACCGGACCTTGGCACTAAGCGATTATCACCTTTTTATCACATTGCAAAATTTCTATGATAGAGGCATTATGAAGCTACCTTCAAAATGGCAACAAATTATACAACAAAGCGATGCGTATTTAACCCAAATCGGACATCCGAAGTGTTATAAAGGGTGTGTCACATCAAATTGCATCACGGAAAAAGCGGGTTCATTTCCTTTGGCACGAAGGTGACCCCGTTGGCTTCGTACCACTCCAACACGTCCTTTGAATAGTGGCACGAAGCGAGATCCGGCCAGAAGATGGTCGGGCCCTCGTGCTGCTTCAATAGTGGTAGTAAGCGCTTCTGTAGGCACTCCTTAAGGTAAACCTGTCCGTTTACCGTGCCGGCCATCACGAAGGGGGCGCTCCGCTTTCCGCAAGAGCAGATCGCTTGCCACACCATGTACTTTTTGGCAAACTTGGATAGTTTCTGCTTGCGAATCTCCTCCGGAACGCTGAATTTGTCCTCTGCGGAGAAGAACAACAGGCCCGGCAGCTGACGAAAGTCCGCTTTGACGTAGGTTTCGTCTTCCATTACCAGGCAATGCGGCTTCGTCAGCATTTCGGTGTACAGCTTCCGGGCTCGCGTCTTCCCCACCATGTTTTGCCTTTCGTCGCGGTTAGGAGCCTTCTGAACCTTGTATGTACGCAGGTCCTCCCGCTGCTTGGTCCGCTGGACGAATGAACTTGACAAATTCAGCTTATTGGCGACATCCCGGACCGAACTTCTCGGATCACGTCTAAACTGCTTAACTACGCGCTTGTGATCTTTTTCACTGACGGAGCATCCATTTTTGCCATTCTTCACCTTCCGGTCGATGGTTAGGTTCTCGAAGTATAGTTTTAGTACTCTGCTGACCGTGGATTGGACGATTCCCAGCATCTTACCGATGTCCCGATGTGACAACTCCGGATTCTCGAAATGAGTGCACAGGATTAATTCACGACGCTCTTTTTCGTTCGACGACATTTTTCCAAATTTACGAAAAATTGACAGTGAAGCATGGCCAACGGGATCTATACACTCTTATCTGATTATAAGCGAAAGCTGAAGATATAATTCCTAAAAATTAAATTTCTACAGCGTTTTTTCCGTGATGCAATTTGATGTGACACACCCTTTAAATAAAGTTTTGAATTTCACGCAAAAATAATGGATTTCCTGTATTTTTTAATTTTTTTCCATATGGTGCTTATTTCCATTTTAGGAATAAATTAAGTGATTTTGTTGTGTCATATTAACTGAACTATGTAATGTGTGAAACGTTTATTACTTTAGTGATTTATAAAACAATATCTTCAGAGCAAAATGAGCTTTGGAGTTTTGTTCAAATTATGATTTATATAGGGGGTGAATTTTTCCTTGGAGCCAGTTACTGTAATGTGTGGTTTTACGTGAGAGTGACTGTTTGCTTAGAAAAATCTTGTGCTTCGTTAGTAAATGGTACATAGTACCTTGACGCAAGTAGTAATTTTTGTTGAAGATGTGTACTTGCGCAATGTAATAAATTGCTACTTCCAAGCGCTGTTCGTTATGTTCTTTGTGCAATTTCGCTGGTTCAGGTCAATCACGAAAAGCATCTACGAAGTGTACAGTCTACCCAAGATTGAATTGGTTTAAATTTAACATGATTCCATGAAATACCTACATTTGACTTTAATTATACAACTAAAATGGTTCATCAGAGAACAGGAAACAAAAACCTTTCGTCTCCACCAGAGCCCCGAGCCCCGAGAACAAAGTTGGAATTCAGAGAAGCTATTTGTGCAGAATTAATTTCCCATCCCGAGAGAAACAAACGAATGCAACAAACTGAACGACGCCGGGACGCATGCCATCACGAGGAAGGAGAATTTAACTTAACTTAATGGAATTTTTAATCAAATTTTGCGTGTGAATAATTTAGTGGATAGCACGCGTCACATCACTCGAAGCTATTGAAGTGGACAGCAACACGCTTCGCCACCGGTTGAAGGTGGCGCTGAGGGAAGCGAGAAGAATAAGAGACGCTTCCGGATGACAAACCAATATTTGTTGCCTGCCGGGCGGACTCTGACTTTTTGGAAATGCTGCACTGACAACAGCGTGGGCAGGCTATTAAATTATGAAACACGTCGTCTACAAATGGGTTCGATGGCAGCTCACTTTTCTGCGACATTTTAATAACCACGTGCTTTTTTAAAATGTGTTTTTGCTTCGGGGATGAACAGCACCCCTCTTCCGGCCCTCGTCTTCGGAGTGTGATTAATTAATTCTCAAATTTTCGGGATGAAACATTTAATAATGCACGTTTTCATTTGCAATATACCCCCGACAATGATTAAGCTCGTGCGCGTTTTTTCTCCTCCCTCTCTCTCTCTCCCTGTCTATGGATGGTGGACCAATTTTTCGTTAATGAATAAATTTTAATCAACACCCACCGCCGCACCCCTCTGCCCCCGGGAATTTCGAGAAGCTGGATTCTCACATTCGTGCGACCCACAAAAACATTGCAATTAGCGCATTATCGCATCGGTGAGCAACGCGAAAACAGTGCGGTCTCTCTGGGCGGAAGAACACAGCAAATGCTCCTCCGCTGAATAATGACTTTGATGTCTGACACATCATAATTAAATTTTGGCCTCTGGTGCGTAACGTAAGGCGATCCTTCGCTTATGGTTGATGTATTATTTTAATTTTATCCCGGAATGAAGCAATGATTAGTATACGCCAAGGTGTGTAAGCTATGAACATCCCCGGTCAGGGTTTGCTCGTTTTATGGGTTTTGCGCACTCGCGCGGACGTAAAAGTTTATTACCAAACAATGTCGCTGTCGGTTTATGGTCCCCTATTTGGACATTGAACGGTGGGAATACGCGCGGAGGGCAGCTTTAATCCAAATTATGAAGACATGAGTCACCTCTTCGACGTTGAACTTCATTCGCCAGCATCACCAAAGTGACGTTCGTGAGTCGCATTGTTCCCGTAATGTGTGTTTATTGATGTTGTGTGTTTCGCGAGTTATTATTTTTTCACACCTTGCACTGTGTGTTTTTCACTGACACTCATATTCAATTATTCCGGTAACATTATCAACAATGATCCCTCACTATGCATGCCCGAGGTGGTTTCACTGTCGAGGGTGCGAATTAATCGGTTTTAATCGCGGTTTTGTGTTTGCCCTCCAAATCGATTATGCGCGCGCCTCGTGTTGTGTGGGTGTGCAAATTTTATCGTTTCCACAAATAACACCAAACTGCGCCAAAAGGCGAAAAAAACTGAAGGTGAGAATGGTAAATCCGCAACTGACGCCGATGGATGATGGTTACAGTTAATGAACAGCGCACACCGGTTTTTGACGAGTGAAACGATCAAACTCAACTGAGATCCACGACGATGGCGCCCGCGTCGATGGGCAATAATTTGGCACGATCTAGGAAATATATTGCTGGTGTGGGTGGAAGTTAGAACGGTAATGATAGAGTGTCGGAAGAAATGGACCGCATGTTGGCAGGCTGGCAGGTGATTAAATCATTGTGAAAGTTTTGATGCTTCTCAAATGTTTCACGGGCTAGAACATTCTGGAGAGAAGATAGTTTAGTTGGAAGACGAACATAAGCTTCAGCAAGTGTGGAGTCGTAGATAAATGATCCAACTTTCGTTTTCATACATAATGCTTCCAGAGCTTTGTCGCATATACAAAGGCATCGGAAGCAATAAATGTTTCTACAACTTCATTGTGAAAAGCTGGTAGTTAAAGCAATAAACTAATCGAGAGCGAAATTCTTGTTCTGGTTTCAACGAGGATGGAAAAAAATATGTAGGGGAGGTGGGGGTAAAACGGACATGTTAAGAAGAACTTCAATTGTATCCTTGGAAACTCATGTTTCCCAAAACTTTGATGCATTTTCTTGCAATTCGATATACTGTTTTTCTACCTAATTAGCCAAATATTCTACGAAAAAGTGTTTTTCAATGTTTTTTACTGAAATTAAAACAGACCGAAAAGTACAACTTTTTCTCTCTATGCGGGTAATATGGACATATAGTGGAGGGAATATGGACAGGTTTGTAATATATGAAGTGAAGAGGTTTATCAATCGTGAGAGGATGGACTTTTCACAGTCCATCTCACCCCCACTGGCAACTGGCCGTTTAACCCCACCAGTACAATTATTTCAATAATTCAAATTTTGCAATCAAAAATGAATTTACTTTTCTGTACATACCTAATATATGTTTTTCTGTTAACTCACAAACCGAAATATAACCATCAGCGAATTGAATTTTAATATTAAACCACTAAAAATGCTTAATATCGAAGCAGCAAAAATTACATCCACACGCGGAATCATGTATGATTTTCGGTGTTTGTTTCCCTTTTCCACTTTTGATCAGTATTCATTGTCATAGAGTGGCTTAAATATTATAGAATAACATGTAGAATGTGTTCTCATTAACAAAAATCTGAAATTCAAAATGTAACTATACAAAACAACCACCTGTCCATATTATCCCCACTGTCCGTATTACCCGCAGTTCCCCTGCTATGATTTCCTATGTTTTATCCTTTTATCCTATCTTTCATTATGCCTTCTCAACGAAGTAAAATACTTAGGTTATTTTTTATTTGTATTCAGTTGATATTTCTATGCCAAAAAATACGCTTTGGATGCATACGAGAATACGCCAGTGCAAGTCGGAAAAAAAAATCATTTACGTGGAATTTCCCAGTCTGAGCCCGAAGATCTCGACATGTTATATGCGACTCTAATCATTCAGTCACAGGAACCTCTTTCTATATGCTTTTGCCCTTCATTGTTAGATGGTGATATAATCATCATCATATGATCATTACCAACGCATTAATGTTATTTTTCAGTTATGACATTTCTCATCATTTTGGTTTGTGAAAAATGAAACGCAATGAAGTGTTTATATACATGTGTTTTGGTAAAAAAGACATTTCAGTTCATTGGTTACTTAAGGAAGGTTTAGATGAACTGCAAAATTTGAAGCCTTTCTAATACAAACAAGTAAAGTAAATTTGGGGAAGGTCATGGTAATTAAGCTCCAATATATGTAGAGAGTGGTGTTATCGATTCGAAAGCAATGAATCTGATGTCAAAATCGCTCGGATCAGCTGAAAAATAAAAGTCGTTGAATTACTAACATCATAGTATGAAAACTCAGTTCATACGTTAGGAAAACTTGAAAATGGGCTAGGAGTTACTGAAACAGTTGTTTTCAAACGCGCTATAAAAAACAGAAAGAAGTAGAATGAGTTGAATTATATTAAAGTGCAAGTCAAAACCGTTTCAATATTTACTACGATCATTTCAAACGCCAAAAAATAGAAGGGTGGTGTCCAAGACAAATTACCAACAAGAATGAGCATTACAGAAATTAAATAATGAACTCTTTAATATAAATATATACCTGTCCACGTTAAATTTCGGACACCAAAATGATGCCAGTAAAACAAAAATCCACGTAATACAACAAAACCGATTGTTTATTTCAGTAAAATAGACTTATATCCAAAACAAGGAAAGCCTACATCGATGTTAACTACGGTGTTTGTAAAATTCACGAACTTTCTTGGGAACATCTGCCATTAGATTCCGTACAGTATCTTCAGATACGCTGGCGGCGGCGCTTTTCCATCTCTTCTTAAAATCATTAATGCCATTCGCTTTCTTCTTAGTTTCGAATAGTTTTCGCTCAATCAGAGCCCAGTACTTTTCCACTGGGCGAAATTCTGAACAGTTCGGTGGATTCGCTGTTTTTGGCACCTCATGTGCATTATACCATTCCAGGATGGATTTTGCATAGTGACAAGAGGCCAAAGCTGGTCAAAACAACGCTGGAGAGTCGTGGCTTGTTATGAATGGTAGCAACCGCTTCTGGAGACATTCCTTCTCTTAGACATCTTTGTTGATAGTGCCGGTAGAGACGAAAGATTTGAATTTTCGGCCACAACTGCATATGGCCTGCCAAACCAAGTACTTTTTGGTGAATTTAGACTGCTTCTTGGTCCGGAAACACTCGGCTACGGCATTCCTTCGCATTGTAGTATAAAAAGCGAGACCCGGAAGCTGTTTGAAGTCTTCGAGAACATAAGTTTCATCGTCCATTATTGTGCATGAACATTTTTGCAAAAACTGGGTGTGGAGCACCTTAGCACGGCTTTTTGCAGTGGAATTTTGCTTATCTTCACGATTGGGCACCTTTTTCGCTTTGTACGCCTTCAGTCCATGCCTCTGCTTCATTTTTTGTACATATGATTTTGATTTTCCAACCTTTCGAGCCACATTTCTAACTGCAACGTTGGGATGTTTCTCAATATTGGTAACCACCTTTCGGTCCATCTGTCGGGAGCATACTTTCCGATTTGTTCCGCTTCCAACCTTCCGATCCACAGTTGAGCGTTGGTCGAACGATTTGCACACACTAAACACGGTACTCTTCGGCAGTTTTAGCTTTTTGGCGAGATCGCGTACCGACACTGTTGAATTTTGCTGCCGTTCGCGCAAAATGCGTTTGCGTACTTCCACTTGATTCGACGCCATTTTACCAAACTGAAGAAGAATGTAAACATGTTGGACATCGAAATAAAGAGGAGGGTTTCAGCTGTCATGTAAGTGAAATATTTCATAAACTACACTGAAAGAAAAGTGTCCGAAATTTAACGTGGACAGGCTTTTTTATATATTGATTTCACCACTAACATAATTAACCTATGAGAAAGCGTTATTCATTATTCAATAATACACAAACACTCTCCGCCTGACGGTATGAAAAACCGATGCGGTGTATATTTTTCATCTTTTTACCTAATATTTTGTGAATAAGCATGCTCCGTGAAGTATGCTATTTTGCCCCGGAACTCGGAAAACACATCTGACCTCTGTTGTGGCTGGAACAAAGAAAGTGGCCATTGTTTGTGTGACGTGTTCAGATGAGCTGTCAAACCGAGCTCGAGGTTTGCTCGTCGGGTTACTATAAAAGGGGTATATATGTGGGCAGTGCCGCCAATACGCATTGTGGAGCCCACACAGATTTGAGATAAAAAATTCAAAAGAAGAAATGTATTTTTTATTCTCTACACACTACCAACCATCCGGAGCGATTTCCCTGTCAGACGTGCAAATTCTCTATGTTTTGGGCTGTTGGCAAAGGCGGAACTTACATTGCAATATTTTGCTTCTAATGCACTACATTTACATTTCGAGATGGCAGTTAAGGGGCGACTGATTTGCAAATGTGTTTGCAATAGCAATAGTATATGAAAACAACAACATCAGCAACCTGATGCAACCAAGCGGAAGCGGGGTCATCAAGAAAAATCTACAGCTGACCATTTCCGAGCGTATCGTACGTGCTAGATTTCAGGAAGCAGGCATAAAGAAACCGTCGCCTTTTCATTCAGAATAAAAATAAAATAAAAAGATTGATGTACGCTATAAAGTGCTCGAAGAAACCTGTCGAGTTCTGAAAATGATGAGCTGTTGCGGAAAACATCAGTAACATGTAACATGGATAGGGTGATTCATGAGTGACAAGGGTGACAAGTAACATGCTCAGGGTGATTCTCATATACGAGCAGACAGAGCACCTTCTAGTTTTTTTTATTTTCGCTTATTTTACGTCGGTATATCTCCGCCACGTTTAGTGCCAATCATCGATCAGGGAGGCGACACAACCACCTGTTTCCTACCTCTCAGAATCAATAACTTATGAGCCGGGGCAACACAGCTTTACTTCCCTTCCGAAAGAAGACGTAACCAGAGATTTTTCGTCTCTGAAAATCCCAACGACGCCGCTCGGGTTGTGAGACTGTTACGCTAACCACACAACCACTGGCGCCGTCATACATTCTACGCCTAAACTAGCGTTGGCAGAAAACATTTCACCTTTTTCAAAACCTTTAATATGTTTTATGTGTGGGAGCAGACGTCTCTTCCTCTCAGACTGAACCTTAGCTTGGAATCGTACCCATAAAAAAAGTCCAAACGATGTCAACGGGGATCGAACCAAGGCCGGCTGGAACGCAAAGCATTTTTACAGGACCACGCTATCCACATAGCCACTGGTGCTATTGCATAAATGCGTGATAATACTACGCCTCATTATAAAATGAAGTTGTAACGTTGTAACGTTTTCTAAGAGTGGAAAGGAGATCATAAACGTAAATCTATATCGGTCTGGGCCGTGTATGTGACAAAGTATGCGAAAAGCTTAAATGCGTGCTTATTTGGAATTTGTCTCTTAGTTTTTTCGCTCATATTGCTTTTATATTGCTACGCATAAGTATTATACAGTTTTTGCGAGTAGCACATTTTCTGTTATTTTTGAGCTCATTTAATGTAATAAATCGGGATGACAAAACATGTGCTAAAAATTAATTTGGGGTGTAGTTACCACTTGTCCAGTTCGATGTGACAAATCTACACGTTTCAGCAATGTTGAAGAAGTGCGAAAATGGGTGGATGAATATGTTGACTCGAAATAGATCTCGTTTGCTCGAGATGATATCGCGCGATTGTTAGAAAGATGAAAAACAGTTTATTGAAGCAATTTGCATAAACTTTCCTTAGTGTATGTTTTTCTTGGCCTTTTTCAGACGGAATCTAAGTTATGATCTCAATTGGAAAAAATAGTGCGATTTATCGGAAGGCAAATAATTCGCGAAAATGAAGCGTCTTTTTTTCTGTATTATAGTGACTTTCAACACTTTTGGCTGGTTCGTCACTTTTACTTCCATTTTTGGAAGAATATCGGGAGTGAGAATTGAACTCGTGACCTTTAGCGTGAGAGGTACGGATGTTACCACTACGCCAGATCGCGTCCTATGCGTCGAAATGGTTATTGAAATGTCTCGATTAAGCCTATGAAAAGTTTCGGTTAGATCAGGGGTTCTCAAAGTTTCCCAGGGGTCGACAAGATACTGTATAAGTTGTGTTACGTGGACCAACTCGTTATAAGAATGACTTATATTTTAGTGAAAAGTACTTGTAATATTTTTTAATTACACTTGGTATTTTATAAATTTTATGTCTATTTATTGATGAGAAAATGATGTCAAGTTTACTCACTTGACCAACCACACTGTTTTTAAGGATCGATGGTATCACTTGATTCTGAAAAGGGGTCTCTTGCCCAAAAAAGTTTGAGAGTCCTTGAGTTAAATCAATAACGGAGTGCTTTTTGTGAAAATTCCAAGAATGCAACAAGTCGGATGCATCATCAGTAAATTTTTTTTCAAGAATTTCTAAATTACTAAAATTCTGGGGAAATTATTTCGTTTGAAACTAAGACTCCAGAATAAGAAACCTAAAAATATGCGCGTTTAAAATTCATTCATTTCTTAGTTCCCTATTTTTGTTATATTAAATTGAGTTTATTCATTTTAACTGCTAACATTTTCAAATAATCAAACGTTGTCAAAGATAACTCATGTTTTCTGTTTAATTATAATAATTTAGGAAAGTGTCTAAAATAGCACCCAGGCGGCACAAACAACTAATTTTTGATCGCTACATACACGAGTATTTCATTTATTCGTGAGTTTAGCTAATATTCAAATGTGAAAGTATTTTAAATCCAGCCACTATCATGATAGTTATAGTATCTCAAAGTGGAAAAATTTGAAAAGTAGTACCCGAAGCAGCCCCATTTGACGGTATCTCAAATTGTATTTTCCATTTTCATATGATTTTACAATCAAGAATGAATATATAGAAAAAAGGAAAAAAATATAGAACACTAAAATTGAACACTATACTTCCTTCATATTTTTCATCGCTAACACTTCATTTCTACCCTCAGTATGTTAATTAAGGACGTCACACAGAAACAACGACAGTAGAATTCTGATTATCTGCGGAATGGTGTGGCACCACGTTCACGATAATCGCGAATAACTCAACAAAGGACTAAAAATGAGGTGTAAACACAAAGAAAAGACATTTCAACATGAAAACAATGCTTTATCAATACAGAGATCAATCAACTATCCAAGGCCGTGGTCAGATAACGTGAAATCTTTGCCCAAAACAAAAGAGTAAGAGTCTACCACTCACTGACAAAATTCGGAAAAGAGCGATAAGTAGCGAGACTAAAATCAGGTCACCTTTTCCGCGCGTGAGAGAGTCAAACAGTGGTGTGTGGTTTTCTTCTCATTTTTGTGGGCGTTGTTCGTGCTAAGTGTGTTTTCGTTTGTTTTCGATGAAGGTCGCGGAACAGAGCTTTCTCCGAGAGCGAAGAACTGTTTGCCAAAAATGGTTGTTTTTGTTAAAAAGCACCATAAGGGTAAAAATATTGTGTTCTGGCAAGACTTAAGTTCGCGTCATTACGTAAAGGTCACTCTGGATTAGTCTGTGAAGAAAACAGTCCGCCATCGCACGAAAATGGTTGGGAAGCCGCCACAGCTCAACAACTCAAATTCCGTATCATCAGATGTGCCAAAAAAGTGGTCCAGACCATGATAGCGAGGAATCCGGGAATGTTGAGAAAGATTGAAGATTAAGGACCACTATCTGTCCAATTGCCTAACACCTCAAATGTACATTGTATGTACTAGTGAAAATGCAATAAAAGATTGATTTTTTTTTAAATATGTTTTTACCAAACGTGTTTTTATTCAGTCTCATCCGTTAGAATTATTCTAGACTTGCCTTCGCGAATAACCCACACCGCGGTTTATCCGCTGACGGATCATCGAACTTCTACTGCTCAATTATCATGAATTAATATCTCATGAGTTTCCTGTCATGGTTTTGTGGTTTTACACGCGAGTTTCAATTCAATTTAATTATATCCAGTTTCTTTTACGCGGTTCTTTTTGCATGATTTTTTACGAGGTTTTTTTACGCGGTTTTTTTTACGCGGATTTTCCAATTAACATCATATCTCCCCCTCAGCTCACATTTTTCTCTTATGTTTCCTCAGAGCATATTACGGTAATTAATGCTTGTAACGGAGCTTAGCGCTTATGAAGGAAATTAATACTGCACCTTATCACGATTCTGACGTGGATTTTAGGACTACTTAGCTCTGGACGGTCCAACAGTCCAACAGCACGTGCCTCGGCAGTAGATTGTACACACCACAAAGGAAGCTTCTAGCAAGAGCAGATGTCCTCATTCGTGAGGAAAACCGAACAATAGCTACCAGCAACCAACGAAATTGCAGGAAGAAACTACGCGTTTTAGGAAGCGAGTAACAATCAACTTTTTAAACTTTTTACTTCCGTTCTACGTAAGGATAGTCTCATTTGATATCTATCATTAGGTGACATGGTTTTTTACGCGGATTTTCCAATTAACGCGGGGTTTTTTTACGCGGATTTTCGAATAAACACGGTTTTTTTACGCGGATTTTCCAATTAACGCGGTTTTTTATGAGGTACGTATCCCCCGCGTAAAAAAAAACCTGGGTGTATTTTGTTTCGCTCCCACATAACAAAAAGCATCGTCTTCCGTCTTTCGAGCGGAAAAAAATATGGGTCTACTATTTTGTGATAAGGAACAAAACTACCAATTTTCACGAAATTCTGAGAACCACTCAATTTTTCAACATGGAATGGCTTTTATTGAAACCGTATTGAAAACTGTATTATTCAACCATCAGAAATTTTACTTATAGCGAATTCGTTTTTGTTCAGTTTCAACCCCAGTGCCGCACTAACTGCTGTCAAAACGATTTTTCATTCACTCAGTTTCGCACTCAGTGTCGCACTAGTTCGCCCCGAAAGCTGTTAGGTTCGCACTGAGATGTTTCACGGGTTCACCAATACAACTATACTGAACTGTCAAGTTCCGAGTATTGTTTTCTACCCGTGCTAAAAATAAAGACTATGGAAATGGAAAACCTGCTGCTTTTGCTTTTGTATTATTGGAATCGTAATCCAAGTCAGATTCTGATTTTGAAGAATATATTCGAGTAGACGGCATTAAGCTACGTGTGTTTTCATTGGGAGGCGAAAATAATGATGGATATTCAGGTGGAATAAACCTGCTTTCAAAATCAAAATTATGAATGAAAATTTACTTTAACGTATGGAATATTTATTTTATGTGATGAAATAAGATGTTTTTTCCGATTTCGCAGAAACATATTGAACGAAAACTGTGTCTAATGATGATTTTATATTATAATTGTGGAACAAAAAGGAAATGCATCGACAAATGGTTAAGTGAATGTCAGAACTACATGTGTTAGGTAATCAAACAATATGAATTGAAAATTTTCATTCAAACCTTTATATTTTTACTCTGCACTTGGCCCTCTAAATGGCCCAGCATATAATATGCCCATGATTTGTTTCTCTCAGAGACTATGAAGCTCAGAGAAACAGCTTGTATGAATGAGAGATTCCATCAATCTATTCCCTTCATGCCCACCAGCGAAGAGAAGAAATCGTTCCTCCGGTGAGCGTGTTCTCCCAGTATTCGTGCATTAATTTTCCAGTTCGCGCTCTTGTTTTCCTGCATTCTCTGAGCACATAATATAGATGCCAGATGTGAAGACATGTTTTCGTTGTCAAGACATTTAATTTTGTGAAAACATACTGAGGTTATTTCAAAGTAAGTGAAAACAATTGTTTGTGTGGTTTATCGAACATGATTTAGAAATATCGTGATGGTTTGTTCATTTTTGTTCATTATGATTACATTTGAAGACATTTATTTGTGCCATGCAGAGATATTTGAAAAAATCATATGGCATCCCTCACATACAAGCTATTTCTCTCGTGAGAATGTTTACGGCCGAAAGTGAGCAAATTGCCTCGATCGAGGGTATGCCATACTGCCCGATGGTAAGCTGATGCGAAAAATATCAAATTGAGAGGGAAATTAATTTTTTTTTTCATTTTCTTCATCTGAGATATTCACTAGGAACTCGACTTAACAAATATGACCCACAGTTATCGCCTCTAAATCGGTTTCGAGCAACAAAAACCAAAAAAGAAATGATGTAGAAAATTACATCGATAATTACTTCCAAAGAAAATTATTTTTCTTATTTTTTTAAAGCATGTTACAAATGTAAAACTTGCATGGTAGGATTCTATCATTGACTAGCACGATTGCCTATACCCATCACTTTTATATTCTTGCTAGTTCAAGAGAAAATCAAGCGGGTCAAATTGCCCGGCAGGCGCGTTTTAGAGATGTGTCTATACTGCTGATGACCAGCATTGTAAAAAAAGGCTGGTGAGTAAACGTTCGCCACATTCATTCGTACTCATGATTCAAAGACAGTAATTAGACCTGAAGCTATTATTCGTTAGTAAAATGTGTATATCAAATCTAATATCAGGCAAAATACTCTAGATTTTCCAGCACTGGTTTTCATAGGACATTCGTGTTTGAAACCAAAGGGAGCACATGGTGCTTTACAAACTGTTAGAAACCAAGCGTCTCCTTTTAATACCCTTTATACTATTTGAAGCCGAAGAATCAATAAGAAGAGACCATGCGAGCAAACAATGCAATCTCCGAGAAGTTGTGGCAAAATTCCAGAGACAGTTTTACTGTTAAATTTTCAATGTAATAGAATCACCTTCAAGGGTTACTTAGGGGAACTCTGGGTATGGCTTCATTACGTTTATCTCGATTGAAATTAAGAGAAAAAAGTATGCCAACAAGGACACATACACACTTTCTTTCTGATGGATTGGACAAATAGTGTTTAGAATCACGGATAACTTCAACAAACGACCACTGCAAGAAAAGGTGAAAAGAAAGAGGAACGCTTCACCGAAGTCTTCCACCCTCGAGAGGCACAAACCTTGATACTTCCGACAGAGCCACTTCACGTATTCGTAGGACGCGTGCAGCTCATTATCGTACAGTGCCCGATTGCCCCCGTCCGGTCCCTCGATATCTTCGAACTGTTCCGAGAAAAGTGCCTCCAACAGATTGAAGCGTTTCCGATATTCCCAGTACCGATACTCGGTCGTGTTTCCGGTCGGCGTCGTCGCCGTCGTCGTCTCTGTCTGTGTCGTGTCTGTTCTGTCAAAGTCGCCTTCTTGTTGGGGAAGATTCGTCGAGGTCAGATTTTTGCCGTGGCGACGATTCAAATAGGATAGATGGAGCGCCGTTTTGTTGACCGTTTTGATGGATTTTAGCGTTGCCATAACGGTCTCAACGTGGGTCAGATTTGTGCAGGTGGCAGCGATGTGCAAGCTGTTAGCGAACGATGGTGTCGATGTTGGGGATGTGGCTGTTATTAGGCAGAAAAATTAAACGATTTTGCTGCTGAATGCAAGACGCGCGTGTTTGTGTCAATTAATTATGGGCTGAAGCGAGCACAAAGTCAGATTCGCGAATGCCAACAAATTAAGCAAATTGAAATAACATATTCAAAACGGATGATGGCTCATCATCTAGCAATTATGGAAGTCTCCTTTGAAACGATGAAAAATGGTTCCATTCAGTCGGAATGCTTCTAATGAAGCCTACTTTCCAAAATATCACAAGCGATTGCTCGCTCAAACATAGGATTAATCGGAGCAATGTTAGAAGCAAAATCAGGAACTTTGTGCTCGCGTATTCTGCTTCGCCACAAATGTGTTTTGATGCCATTTGGCAGATTGAGTGTGAGTGAGAGGGGGAAGAAGGGGGCGTGTTAGCTTGATTGGTGTGTGATAAATGATGCGTTAGCGCTGACGCTGCCGAGTCAGTGACTGATTAATTGGGCTAATTAACTACTCAATGTTAGTCGATTCAAGTCGGAATCGGGGAGCGCTCTTTTCACAGCCATCCGATCGGAACCGATTTATATACTCACAGTTCTTGTCCCCATGCGTCGCCGAGGAAGAGGATGGGGAGGACGAGGATGAGGATGAAGACGAGGAGCCATTCCCCGTTGAAGTGGTGGCAATGATATCCTTGTTGCTTTCGTAAATATTACTGGAGTGATGCTCGATCTGTTTGTTGTCTTGGGTCGAGTTCGAGCTTCCGCCGGGAAGGGGCTTTTCATGCGCCGTTGGACCCTTCGCGGTTGCACTCGTCGCCACTTTCGATCAGAATGAGTTTTTTTTATCAATTTAATTTTCCGAAAGGGAGTGATGGTTTTCGTTTTGCATCCCACGTGTGCGATGAACAGGCAAAAAGGGATAATTCATGCAAAAGTAATGTGTCATGTCACGGTGATGAATCGCGCGATACAGCAAAAATAAAATAAACAAAAAAAAATGTAATTAAACTCAGCGGTAAATAATCGAACGTTTGAACAGAAAATCAGACAGACAAAACAATGCAAATTTCGGGGGATGACCCGCTGTTGAACCTTGTGATCTGTTCTGCCCCGAATCTATTGATAAAGTCAAGTTTGTTATGATTTGGGGCACTTACCGTCTTCCACACACATGAGCCCATCGTCCATCAGTTTGAGACCAGTTGGACACGCGCAGGAAATTTTCGGACTTCGACTGTTGATCTGTGGCGCCGGCAGACAGAGATGGGAGCAGTGGCCGTTCACCGCCTGACAGTGGTTCGTACCGTCCGGTTGGCGGTACGGATGGTACACGTGAATCGTCATCGGATGCTGGAGCTGAATTCAGAGAGGGAAGGAGATTTATATTATTTTTTGTTTTACTTAGTTTATTTTTAAGGCTCAGTTACGAAGGTTTGAAGGAGTCAATCTCATAACTCAATTTTTTAAAAACTAATAACTGGAGACAATGTTACTTAATTCTATGGTGAATAGGATACGGGACCGATTATTCGCGATCGACTCAAGTTTAGTAGGGCTATTCTACTGTTAGCAAGTAGGGAACCGATTATTCGCGATGGAAGATAACAAGAGTATATGGATATAGGGATAATCCTACACGAAGATCGATAGCTTCAAGGAAAACATATATTTGGGACATGTAATCAAGGTCAAACCGAACCAACACATTTCTCACCGACACATTCGGCTGTCTCTCTCAATCAGACGATCTGACGACAAGATATGCCTCGCATGACCAAATAACGTGCTCGACCTTGGCCACAAGCGCAGAGATTGTTGTCGGCAAGACATGAATCCAGAGTGAAAATTTAGCTCGATCAGCTGTTCAAAATTTAGGATCACCAATCGGTTCATAACCCTACACCGAATAAGGATCCGGAGAGATAGCAAATTGAGTCGATTGTTTAGTGAGAGTACGCCTGCGGAAATTCGAGACTCATGGTGTGCGTGTGGGGCATACATTCCAACGCAAAACGGAGACAAAGATACTGAAATCGCTCGAGTTTTATGAGGTATGAATCACACTCCAAGATACTTGAATGACACGACACTACTGATCGGATTACCCAAAAGTTGAAGCTTTGGTTCTGCTGGTTTGTGCTTCCTAGAAAAAAAGATCATCTCTGTTTTTCCGTGGAAAACTGAATCCTTAGAGTAATGGCCCAGGTTGAAAAATTGTTCAAAGTATCTTCTAAGGGTCCTTTCAGGTCGGATTCGTTTGATCCTACGACAGACACCACTCCATCATCTGCATGTTGTCTCAGGCTGCAATTTTGCGTAAGGCAATTGTGAATATCGCTTACGTAGCGTAACGTAAGCCATTTGAATTTCTGAAGAAAGCAACGCGACAATTATTCATCCATTTGCCCCCGCGGAACCAATATTGTGTATCTGAGGGTAGGCCATTTGTTTCAACCCATCGATCAAGGCGGAACAAGATCATTTTCCCCAACATTATTCGTATAAAAGACAGCATCGCTTTTGGGCGGTACGAATTGAAGTCGGACGCGGGTTTTTTAGTTGCTATGAGGCGTGTGATCCGTTATGATAATGAAGAAGTATTGAACCTGCTACCGGAAAAGAGAATTCGACGTTCAACTCGGTTCAAAGCACTGCTTCCTGGAGCATTTGTAGCAACGAATATTACATCGAGATTCAATCGAAAACATCTATGATCTTTTTATAACGAGGGAACTGGTCTGGTTATCCATCCTCATTGTTTATGGATCATGAACAGGCTTGATTATTCCTAGATGTAGAATAAACCCAAATTCAGGCAGCTCACACACCCTTTTAAAATCGAGCTTATGAGAAAATGCGTTCGAAGAACAATGCCTTCCTGAACGAACTACAACCCAGCAAACATCAAATCGTATAGAATGCCAAAATTTGAGGCGATATACATACATGGATGTATGCCACTCTTGGGTGATAAATGATGCGTATAACTGGCATATACATGCAAAAGTGGAAGCGATATACATATATGTCATATCATATACGCATATAATCTATTTATCTTTAAAAATACAAATAATTTGGTGTCCATTCCTCGCGATTTAACTAGAGAACGGAGCAAGGCACTTGAAAAGTCAGCCTCAGGTTTGATGCGTCTTAGTCTGCGTCATATTTGTATGCCAAAAATGAAATTATATACCGCGAGTATAGACAACGTACAGAAATATACAACCATTCCATGTGAAACCGATATAATGGTTCTCAGATTTTCGTGAAAAGTGGTAGATTTGTTCTTCATAGCAAACTATTAGACCCGTATTTTTCTAGTTTTTTGTTAGGGTGACCGTTTCCATTTTAGGGTTGCCCGAAAAAAAAAATATTCTAACTTTTTTTCAAAAATGACCTTTTTAAAAACAATCATAACTTTTCAACTACTGGACCAATGAAAATGATTGACATATCAAATCAAAGCCAGTTAGCTCAAAATACCGTTCTGAATCATATTTCGGACAACATCATATTTTGGACACTTTGATCTAATATCTTGAATTGCTTAATGCACTGATGATGTAACTATAAAATTAATATCACAATTGCTTCTTTAGAGTAATCCCTTGCTTTCACTATTATTTCATATAAGAACTACATTTGAACTATAAGATAATCGGCAAAAACCTGACAACGCTACTTATTATCGTTTGTGTTTGACGTTTCCTTAGCGTGAGCACGTAGAATTTACCCGTTCATAAATATTTAAATTTCTCCCGTGTTTCATCAGTTCTCATCATCGTTAACAGCTTACTCTGATTGCTTGGTAAGTTTTGTTGCAGTTGACTGTAAAATATAATCAAGTGTAATGTTACAAAATAAAGTGTCCGAAATTTGAATTCAATCTGTCCGAAATTTGTTTTTTTTATAAATGGTGTCCGAAGTTTGATGCTTATTCGCTTCATTTGTATAGCATTTTATTCAATTATTTTTTTATGTTTTCAATTAAATAGGTACCAAAGTAGAAAGCTTAAAAGCATATTAAACTAGTTTATAAAAAATATCAACCAAATAATACCTGTGCATAAAGTTTAGGTCTGTTTTCTGCATCATATGTCTTAAGCGTCCGAAATATGATTCAGAACGGTACTACACTTGCAAAAAGTTTGAATTTTGCCTTCGTAATTATTGATTGTTTTTTGTTTTTTAAAGAGCGCTATATTGTTTTTATATACTTTTTTTAAAGCTAAGGTTTTTATTCAAAACATATCCAAAAACCAGAGATGTGTTATTTTTCGTTTTCCAGTTATGATTTATCCCAAAAATTACTTTTTTCAAAAATTTATAACTTTTGAACTACTATACCGATTCAGATGATTGACATACCAAATTAGCAGTTAGCAGTTTTAGTATCATCAATATCCTAGATTAATGAAGGAAGGGGCGTGATAACTGCTAACTGCTACTTGCATAATTATTTTCTAGCTTTTAGTACATGGCTATGTTTAATCACAATGAAACCGTTTAACTGAAAAAGTTTTTTTTACTTATTTTATTATCTAGTTTTTAGTCTATTATCTGTGTCAATATAATATTTCTCGGGGAGGCAAAAGCCTTAAGTGCTACGTCTCTTAAAATATAATTAAAAAAATATTATATTTATCTACAATAAAACTATTGTACTGTATTCTGTTAGTCAAATAATTTCATTGATATCAATATTGAGTGGATTGAAAAAAATACATAGTGTGTTCACCAAGTCAAGTTCGTTAGTTTGATACACATATCCTAATCGAATTTTTTTCAGATAATATGGAATCAGCTATTTTCCAAGGTCATGGAATAAGTAGTTTTAAAATGACAGCGGAAATAAAGGTGTTTTATAAATTTCTGAACAATCGGTCAGTTCCTATTGGTCAAATTTCTCTCAATGTGGGACAACCCTACAGAGATATATACATACATACAATCAGTTAAAGTGAAATAAAAGCGTTTAAAAAAGTAATTTGCTATTTTGTGATTGGGCCATCTTGGGTTTGGAGTTTTCAAGTAATTCTAAATTATAAATGGGCCTTGAGAAAAATATATATCGTTATTTTGTGGTGGTGACCATTTTGAGTTTGCTTTTCTAATGAATAATTGTGTTCTACACAATTATTCTACTAGTCAAGCCCTTTTATTTGATACTCATATTAATGGGGTTTTGAGAAAATATATAGTCCGTCATTTTTTAGCGGCCGCCATCTTGGATTTGTATTTTTAATAAATAACTGTGTTCTACTAGTCAAGCCCTTTCGTTTGATACCCATGTTGTTGGGGTTTTGAGAAAATATGTAGTCCTCCATTTTGTAGTGGCAGCCATCTTCGTTTTGCATTTTTCATAAATAACTGTGTTCTACTAGTCAAGCCCTTTCATTTGATACCCATATTGATGGAGTTCTAAGAAAATATGTGATCCGCCATTTTGTAGCGACCGCCATGTTGGATTTATAGTTTTATAGTGACTGCAGAGCTAAAGGTGTGTTCCAAATTTCTGATCAATCGGTCAACAGGTTAATTTTTAATTAATGTGGGATTAATGTGGGGCGCTACAGACAAACACGTTACAAACGGTGACCGGAATAAATCGCCACAGTAAACAACTGCAACAGAAACAACCGCTTAGAAAAAGTGTAGTAGGCTAGAAATATTTGGCGCGGGAAAAACATCATGTGCCTCACATTTCTATTATAAATTTATTCTCTTGTTCTCGTTTTTCGAAATTTATTCTGAGGACAATGTAATGGGGACGAAGTCCCCATTTGGCGAGGATAAGGAATCGAGGCGGCCCATGCCGCCAAGATGACGCAATCCGAGTCCACCGCCGACCCGCCGTCGGAAGCGGCGGTGTCTCGCACGCAAACCTGGGATCCACTGATTGCCCGGTTAGTTTGAAACATAGGATACGATCCTTTAGCAATGTCCGACCGAGCTCTAGCGAGCGTCGGACGGTATACGTCTGCCCGGGGCGTTACGTTTGCCTGGGGCGATACGTTTGCCCGGTTAATTCTTGTTTTGAAATACAATACCGCGCCACAATATTTATAGCCTACTACACATTTTATAAGCGGTGGTTTCTGTTGCAGTCGTTTTCTGTGGCGATTTATTCCGGGAACCGTTACAAACATGTTACAGCGCAAGCTAAATAAAACCATTTAAAAACTTTCAGCTTTCAAGAAAAAAAATTAAAAAAATTTAGCTGTTGGTCCCAAGACCTTGAAAACTATAAAAAATAAAATCATAAATAACGGAAACTAAATTCAAATTTTCTGCAACTATGGTATTGTGTTCGAAGTTATCTAAATCGAAATATCAAATTGTGGGTGGGATAAAGTTCCCCGGGTCAGCTAGTGTTATATAAAATGAATAGAATATACGTATATAGCGCTGCACATTGTACTAATACGATGATCGTTATATCAATATACGTCTTAATCCATTAATCATATAGGAAACCGAGTTTTTCAATTCTGTACGATTTCAGATACACATGGGGCCTGATTCTCGAATACACTACGAATACACTTCACGGTGGAAACGGTATGAAACGCATTCGCGATGACAACGGTACGGTGTCGACATCTGGATGCGAGATTAGTTTCCCACTAAATTTATCATTATAATATCAAATTATCTTCCGATGAAATTTTTGTGTGAGATTATTATATCACATGAAGAAAACAAAGTTTTCCACTCACATTGAATACCAGTTTGATACGAAGAAGATCATTTTCATTAATGATTTTTTATTTGAAAAGTGCTCATTCTGCCTGAAAACTCATCATTATCTTCGACACTTCACTAACTCGTAAAACGTAGTTCAATGGCGTGCCGTTTATTTCGTTTCCACCGTGAAGTGTATTCGAGAATCAGGCCCATGGTGTATACTTTGATTAATATTTTATACGATTGTAATTTGTTTCGAATTTATATGCGATCTAGCATAGGCAAAAGTTATACGATTTAATGTTTGCAGGGAAGGTTTTGCATCCTGCGATAACAAACGGAATAATTTAACACGATATTCGAGATGCATTAATCGGTGCCTGTTTACTGGCTGCTGTTAAGCTTATTACAACACGTTCTTTATAATCTTGGCTCATGAAACACATCTCATTCGGTCTCAGAATTGAAGCTAGCTGCTTAAGCATATAGAAGCGCGTGAATTTATTTAGGATTGGAATTGTATTACGTAACGATCACGACTACCCCCCTCCCCCTATGTCACATTAAGTAACGCAACCTCGACCCCTCTCCCTCCTACTCGCGTAACGTAATTTGCGGACGACGCATAACTCGCTCATGTCTACATTCATCCGGAACAATATTATGCTCCAGAAACTGATTAAATAAATTCAACGAATGTTTCGCCACATCGGGGAGGTTTTCCAACAAATCAATTCAACTTAATTCTAGCCGAACCTGGAGCAGAGTTGTTACATGAAAGTAGAGCAAGAGAGAATGCTACGATCGGAAACTTGGAGTCAAGATCTCACCAATCTTGTAGTATATCTCGTACAGTTTTTTTTGCAAAAGGACGGAATCGGGACAAACCTTTCGTGCAAAATTAAAAATCCGTCGATGTGAATATTCCTTACTTTCATTCGTTGAAGAGCGATTTCTCACGTTTCAAACCACCTTCTATAACTTTTTCATTGACGTTGCTCGTGACAAACCTCCCTCGAAATTTCGCCAATAAGCACGTTTTTTCCCCTTTGATTAAAATCAAAATTCTCAAATTGTTCCACGTTTTCGAACGGCTTCAAATGCATTCGATTCACCGCGATGAAGCATGGAACACTGGCTATCACATCATGAACTGGAAGACCATCGACTAATAGTGGAAGCTGGGATGGGTTCGTTTGAGCGCGAACCGCACTGTCGGAGATCAAACGAGACAGGAAGTTCTATCCCATTGGTTTATTTATTTAGGCTCATAAGCCTTTTAGCTGTAACATAGCCGAATTTAATCGTGTACATGTTACATGTTTATGGTATTTAGATATTGTAAATTACACAGTAGCCATTTAGTCGCAAGAATATTCCCTCTGTTCTTCCATTGTTAGACCGGACAGCGGAGACAGTTGATATGATTATCAATAGCACAACAGTCCGATGTTTCTTGCAAAACGCAGCAGTTTCAAGCAGAGCTTGTATGAATGAAGAGAGGCCAGAACTCCGACCGTGAAACGATCTCCATCGCTGATGATTGTTGCGTGGGCGTAGTTATTCTATAACGACGCAAAGATGGTCAATTGAGGGCCTTGAGTTTTGAACTCACTATCGATCGTTTAGTAGGCAAACGCGCAGCCAATGTGGCTTCAAAGACCCCCTAGAGAAAGGAAGTTATACTCGTCCAAAGGAGGTAAACCATCTCTGGAATTGATGGCCAGAGCAATCGCGTCCGCATATTCTTTCCAGTCAATGTGTATTGTGAGATCGTATGCCATGTTTATTGATTTAGAAGAATTCAACCTATTTGTGATAAAAATGGTAATTGGCAAGTGATCACTACCGTTGGGTTCCTGGATTACAGTCCACTTGCAATCCCGGCACTTGGGTTAGCAGGAGGTTTAGGTCCAAGTGTCGTTTCTCCACTGTTCAAAACGGTCATATTAAAGCTGTTACAAAGGTCATATATCAATGAACGGTTTTCGTAGTACTGTTCCCCCCGGGCGATTCCGTGAGAGTTGAAGTCTCCCAAGATCAACCGTGGTTTATGAAGGTTATGAGTTCATGTCAGCAATCTGACAATACAGAGGTCTTTGTCTCTGATATTCGCATGACAAGCAACAGGTTCGAGCCCCACAATAGGTGAAAGGTCAACGCTAAAAAATAAGAGGCACTTATTAATCCCCAATAGCACCCCTCCGTATCGATTATCTCGATCTAAGCGTATAATATTTGAATCGTGTAAACAGAGATCATTTCGAGAAGACACCCAGGTTTCGGACAGAGCAAAAACATCATATGTCATAAATTAAAAATTTTAACGTTTCCATTTTAGGGATAAGACTATAACAATTCCACTGTAAAACAGTGATATCTTCGACCTCTCTGTTAACATTATCTTCAGGAGGGAACAAAACTGAAATCGGAACACGCGACTTACCATGTGAAGCGCTGTCACTGGCTCAATATCTTTTCCGTTGAACTTGTTCGCCTTGAAGACGGCTTCTTTGTCCCAATCGGTCCAGTAGACGTAATCTTCGAAGGTGGTAATCGAAAACGGATGCCTCAGATAATCCGCCGAGTAAAGTACTACCGATCGTTTGGTTCCATCATAATTACAGGATGAGATTACGTTCAGCTTGGCGTCGACCTGGATAAGAAGAACGTTCCAAAACATAATTAGATAACAACATAGGTGAAATTTTGACTCCCAAGCATACCCAGTAGACACGCTTGCGCACCAGATCCAGCGTTATTCCGTTAGGCCATTTAACTTCATAGTTCACGATCACCTGTCGATGGGTTCCATCCATACCGGCACGCTCGATACGGGGTGCAGTTCCCCAATCCGTCCAATACATCCAGCTGTCAAAGATTAAACATTATCACATTCGGAAACAAAATCGTACCCTCCGCTTACCCATCGATGGGGTCCAACGCGATCGCTCGCGGTATCTCCAGATCATCTTTGATCAATATTTTGCCCATGTTGCCATCAAAGTTCGCAATCTCGATGGTCGACTTCTTGATGTCGGTAAAGTAGATATGGTTGTAGATCCAATCCACAGCCAGCCCATCCGATGTGACGGTTTGATCCTTCACAACGACCGTTTTGTCCGATCCCTCATCGATTGGTGCCCTTGTTTACACAAAATAATCAATCATTATTGAACCCTAACCGATCATAAACCTCAAAGTACTTGTAAATCCGTTGTTCGGACACATCGCTCCAGTAGATCATTCCGGTGCGGAACACAAAGTCCAGCGCGGTCGCCGATTTGGTGTCGTTCACAATCGAAGTCATCTCGCGGTGATCGAGCGATATCTTCCGTATGTCATGCCGCCTGGCAAAAAGCAACGAAGCGTGCCCTTCGGTCGCCTTACACTTGGTGTGATCCCTAGGATCCCGCAGGTACCCCGACATACACTCACATTTGAATGTGCCGATTTCGTTGGTACATTTCTGCGAGCAGGATCCGGCCTCGGCGCACTCGTCGATATCCTCGCAGGTTCGGTTATCAACCAATTTGAAGCTGTGGGAACGCATACATTTATTGAATTCTTCTAGAAAAAGCGCAACTCACGACTCACCCCGATTTACAGTCGCAGTAGTATCCAGCGGGAGTGTCCACACACAGATGGCTACATCCGCCATTGTTCTGTAAGCACTCATTCTTGCCACACTTGTCTATTGGCTCGTCCTGGAACTCCGGACAATCGGCCTTCTTGTCGCACACCTTGGACAATGGAATGCACATGCCACCGCCACAGTCAAATTCCGTCTTTGAGTTACACTTAACCGCAGGTCGTTCTGTTGAGCGTAAAATGGCGTGATAACCACGGAATGCCACCACATAGAATTCGCACACTTACCGCAATCTACCTCATCACTGCCATCGGAACAATCTTTCTTTCCGTTGCAGTGAAAGTGTCCATTGATACAGGTTTTGTCCTTCTTGCACTGGAACTGATCCGGTCGGCAGGTGACATTCTGACAGATCGGTGGCAACTCATCATCCCCCTGCGGACAATCTCTTTCCCCATCGCAAATCCAGCTCTTGTGAATACAGGTAATCCGATCGCTACATTGGTACTCCAACGAGAGACACGGATTCGCTGTTTGCGGCGTTGGATTCGTACAACCCTGTGAGTAAGTTGCGAGTGATAAAATATAAGCCAACCTAAACAGTATCCAAGGCCCGACTTACCCTCTCGTCCGACCCATCGGGACAGTCTGGTTCCCCATCGCAACGCCATTTGGCCGTGATGCAGTAGTTTTCCGAGCACGGGAACTGCTTCAACGGATCGCATGTCATCGCCTGGCAACCCTTCTCGTCACTGTTGTCCCCGCAGTCATCGTCCCGGTCGCACTGCCAGCGCTTCTGGATGCATCGGCCGTTGGCGCATGTGAACTCATCCGAGCGGCATGTTTCGTCTAGGGAGAACAATAAACAATATGAGTTAGGCGCCTATTAATCAGAGTCAATCATCACTGAAGACAGAACGGAAGTGGAAAATCTCATTGCACCTTTCGATGACGTTTGATTGTTCATAAGAAACATGAGTGTGAATTCCCATTTTCTGAGCATGGCTTAATTATTCATTTCTGCCCCGAAAAAACCCAACATCGCGACAGATGACATCGTTCGATCCATCTGTTGTCTGTAGATTGATACAAAGAAGAAATTATTTATTGCAAACAGCGGTGCAATTGTCAGCAGCTCGTCGGTTTTCATGCCGTCTGGTGTAGAGTGCTTTTATATTTTTGCAACACACGTTGTCGTTGTTTTCTTGCGTTGCCAAAGGTATTGTTGAATTGTTTTTCTTTACGGTTTAATGATTCTGATTTTTCCCTTAAGGTGAACAGTGTAATTTCGTTGGGTGGAAGTACCGCGTCGTTTTCCATGTCGTCTGGTGAAGAGTGATTCTGTACTTTTGCATTACACAGACATTGTTTTTTTTATGCCATGCCAAATGTGGATTGAAGTGGTTCAAAAATGTGAAATAATAGTACTGATGGAACAACGTATAATCGCCTTCAACCGAATAATTTTCAACGGCGAAAAAGGTCACCGCGATAGCTTTCGAAACCTCGACAAATGGCCTCCAAAACTGTTCCCCATACCAAATAATTTTCAAAAAGTTCGATACATTCATAACTAAAATCCGGAATAATAAAAAGCGAATAGTTTTGTTTATTTTAGGCCGGGAGGGAGCTTGTGTGAATTTAGGAGTGTCTTTGGACTCGTTGGTGAATTTTACCGATCGATCATCCAATTTTCGTGAACACGAGCATTGTTTCCGGGTTAAAAGCGACATCAAGGTGCAACACATTTCAATCGGGATGTAAAGAAAGATTATTCAGTAGTAAAAGGTCTATTCTCTGGTGGAAAATTGAAGGTTAGAATTTGTTGTACTAAAGAGTTTATTCATAAATTTCGTTAATGTTTGCTCTTGCTTAATGTATATCAATTTCGTACTTCTAATGTTATATTAATTGAAATGTTGCAAAGGTTATACAATTGAACGTCAAAAAAAAAACAAGCATTATTTCATTCCGGAAATTTTTTCCCTTAGTTTACCCACCAATATTTGGTGGTATAACCATTACCGCTTAAAGCACTCTCTTCGGCATTGACTCCACGAGGTTTCGACATATACTGACAGGGGTGTCATATCATGCTTCCTAGATTTTGCACTACAGTCCCTCTCCATTTCTTGATTTCACAGAATTAGCGAACTTTTTGACAAATCGTCACATGTTCTTTACCAGTTTCGGATCGGGGACTGAACTAATGATTGCATAACTTGAATTTTATGATTCTGGAACCACTTCTTTACAGTATGGGCTGAAAGTTTATAAGCATTTCCCACACCGCATTTAAGAGCATTACGCTTTCCATCAGCATGAAGGTACTTATTTTCTTTATCTAAAAAATCGGACCAACTCCAGGAGAAACATCCTCAAACTGTCATATTTTCTTTTTGAAAGTAAAGTGAATTTTCAATTAGACTGACAACGTCTTCTACGATGTAAATGCCTGTATTTTGTTGTGATCGGCTCCGCTAATAGAAAAATTATACGACTAAAAAATTGGATTTTTTGGAAAAAATTTAAAAAAATTGAAAAAATAAAATTTCTATATTTTCCTATTTTTTTCAATTTTTTTCAAAAAATCCAAGTTTTTCAGTCGTATAATTTTTCTATGAGCGCAGCCGATCACAACAAAATATAGATAGCTCAAATCTCGGACGATTTGATCCCGATTTTAGCGCTTAGCAACACATTTGGCGGTTTATATAGATTAGGGTGGCAATGGATGTATGGAAAAATCTTCATCATCGAATTTCATAAACCGACCATGTACATTTTGTTTATTGGCCTAAAAACATCACCTGTGTAAAATTTCAGTTCAATCGGACATGGCTTAGGGGTGCATAAAGCGCTTAAAGTTTTGATTTTTAGATCCTCGAAAATCTTCCAAGGGGGGAAATTTGAAAAATCGAACTTTTTTTTTTATGCCAAAAGAGTTAAAAATACATGAAACGTCGAGATCTAGTGTCATCTCGAAAAAAAAAATCCTGGAGCTTAGCCTGAGCGGCAACGAAGGTATGGAGAAATAAATATCGAATTTAAGGAACCGACCACGTACAATTTGTTTATTGGCTCAAAAAAATGACTCGTGCAAAATTTCAGCTCAGTCGGACATGATTTAGGGGTCCTCAAAGCACTCAAAGTTTTGATTTTTTGGCCACTCAGGCTGAGTTCCAAAAGGCCAATTTCGGCCAAAAATTTTTTTTCGAGATAACACCAGAAATCGACGTTTCATGCATTTTTAAGTCATTTGGTCTCGAAGAAAAAATTTCGATTTTACAAATTTTCTTTACTCCCGCTTTTGGAAAATTTTCCAGGATAAAAAAATCAAAGCTTTGAGCACTTTGAGGTACCTCTGATTCATGTCCAATTAGCTGAAATTTTGAACAGGTAATTTTTTGGACCAATAAACAAAATGTACATGGTCGGTTTTTGAAATTTGACATGACCATATTCGCTGCCACCCTAATATAGATGTATAGGTTTATGTATTCCATTTCTTTTGAACCCACTTTTCATTGCAGAACAAATGCGTAGTCGATTTTTTGGGTAGATATACGTAGTCGATTTTTTCGATTTTCTACTCTATCATTTTAATTTGGGTAGAGACAAACACAACGATATACAGACGACTTTAAATCGGATCAGCTGTTCTCTTGTGCTGATGAGTTATATGTCCGCAGAGAAAATCGTTGTTTAACATTTAAGACTAGCTGACCCGGCTAGCGTTGTTCTGCCATATAAATTATTTCTAGTGCATATTTTGGTTGTTGAATAAATAAAATAACTAATGTATCGTAAGTGTGTTTGAGAACATTCAAACGATCTGTAAAATTATTCGAAAGTGAATGTGAAGAATTTGAATGAAAGTGTGTTTGATCTTTACGCTGTGAAACGTTTGTGGCTCTTGCGTTTTATTAAGAACAAAAACTGTCGCAGCGATATATCGATGCGGAACAATCAAGAAATATCAGTGTAATCAAGCATCTCATCTCGTATTTCTCCGAACCCGAGGATGATGACGGTTCATTCTTTGATGGAGATCGAACGGATGTTTGGAGAAGGGATCTATGACATACAGAAGAATGGAGTGCTGTAGAGGATTACCGCCGACAAAAATAAAAAATAAACAATTTTCTTAATTTCCTTCATTTTCTAAATTCAATTTATGTAAAAATGTAAAAAGGGAATTGTAAAAAAAAATAAAAAATATTACCCGATCGGATCACAATTTTGCACTCTGTAATCCGTCCAATCGAGTTTTGCAAATATTATTCAAAGTATTAAAATAATTACGGCAGAGCAAATTTTGATTTAGCGTGGCAACTCGACTGGACTTGAGTCCAACGGATTACAGAATGCAAAATTACTACCTTTTCGGGTAATTCAGATTTGATCGGACTTTGGAATACGTGTGAGTGTTTGATCAGTTGATCGATTACCTCAGGGTGTATTCTTTCCAAACTAAAAATGTGTCTATCGGGTAATCCTCGTTTTTGTCATTCCACCAAGCACACCCAGCAACGTGTGGGACCGAATAGGCGGAATACTGTAATGAGCTTATTGAAGATTTAATTTTTTGTTTGAACACACGTGCTGTAATGACATGATAATGCATTGCGTTTTGACCTGATAATAGCAAAGGCTGTGTCGGCATTGCACATGATAGCGTCTCGCAAGTGAATGTGTTCCCACTTACTCCTGTTTATTGTGTCGCAGGAATCGCAGTCGTTCGTTCTGTACCCTCGCGTACATTGCGACCTTGAATTGTTGGCACAGCTCACGACATCGTAGCACGACATTATCCTGGCTGCATCGCGTCATCATACGATATATATAAAAATACATCAAACTATCTCTTACCCTTTGTTTGTTTCGTCTCCCCTAACCGCATGTCCATATATATTAATTCAAAATGAGCAAAGAAGAAAACTATGAATGAGGTACCTGTGGTGGATTCTACATATTTAAGGTGTATGCAATATCCATCTTATCCCTCCTTTATGGTTGGGAGATTTTTAATCAAATATTTTTTTGCATTGTGGACACACATACTCTGAAGTTTGTCACTCAGAATATATTCAATGCGTGTTACGCAATATAAGTACGCATGTAATACTACCATGAGGAGGCGAACGTTAGGGACGTTAGGGCCTTTGAAGAAGAAGATGGATAGCGTCGATTATTGTCTCTTCTTAGAATCAAAATTTCTCGCGTCGCTGTGCAGTCGATTAGCATAGTTCCAGCAACGTCTTCGAAACATGAGCATTGGATCTAAACATGTGCCCTCCCGCCGGTGTTCTATCATGATTGCTGACAATAGTGTGATTGTAACCTTGTAGTCCAAGCACGTGGGATTTGAAGAATTTCAGTAATTTATTATGCTCATTCTGAAAAACTTCCAAATCGCTTTATGCTTTATGCAAATTGAAGCTACTTACTTATGTGTGGATGAAAGTTCGATGTAGCGGACGTAGCGCCATATGTTATTTTACAACGTAAATAAATTTATTCTGTTTCCAAACGAACGACGGTTAAATTATGGCGTTGAAATTGTTCAAATTTTTATGTTTTTAACGATTTTCCTCAAAGAGGAATTATGATCATGGTTTGAACACCTCTGATCATGGTTTGTCCAAAAAATTATCATGGTTTGTCCGGATTTTGAAATCACCATTTTTGAATGAATATATTCGAATTCTCAAGTAGATGTTGCATTTATCATTGCTTGAGTTTACTGTCATCATATTGATCCATTCATAATTTAGGCTTTCTCCGGAGTATCGCATTTTCTCGGGCATTTTAAAAGTGTTCACCTCAAGACGCTCAACATAGAGAAACTTTATTTCTGCTATGCGCAAAGGACACGATAAACAAACTGGACAAAACAACATTATTGAATTGGACAACTCATGATCAGAATTGAGTTCATCAAAATGCGTTAATTCAATGGTTCAGCTATGTAAATCTGATACAAAAAGTGTGCAAGAATGATGTTTACAATATTTGTAAGTGTTATAATCCAGAAAAGGTCCGAATCGAATCTGGTGATCGATTAAAAGTTAGCTCAAATCAGGAGCGCATTAGCACCAATAGATTCTGTATTTTATAATCATTTAAAAAATGTGATTCCGTAAAATCTCTACATATATAAAAATGTTCTGTTCTTTTGTGTACGCGTCAAAAACTCGAAAAGTGCGGAGCCGATTGAGCTCAAAGTTGGACACAATATACAATCCACTTCAAGGAGTGTTGTTACGGCATAAAAAAAATGGAAAATTGGAAGAAAGATGATTTTATATATGACCAGAGTGCGTTTCTGAAATTGAGCTTCTAATGAAAATCAACTATTCAGTAATGAATATGTGTTCTATGTGAAGGAAACATCTTTTTTCCACGTGTTTGGCAAAATCTTGAACTGAAATTGTGTTTCGAAGTGATTTAATATTTTTCGATTCCTCTCATCTATCTCTATATATATAAAAGTTTTCTGTTCGTTTGTGTGCGCGTTAAAAACTCGAAAAGAACGGAACCGACTGAGCTCAAACTATGATATAATATACAAAACAACCAAACACATCAGCTAGTATACAGGGTACAGCTAGTATACTATAAAACTACTGTAAATGATGAAAAAGAAAGTTGTTATGAAAGTTATATGTTTTGAAACAATACCTGATTTGACAAAAGTGTGGTGAATTAGAGCATTCAAAAAAGAGGACAAACCATGATCATATTTTCGACTGGAGAAACCAAAATCATTTACCTTACATAAATACTGAAACTCGGATTAAAAATAAGGGATCTGGGTTACATACAGATGGTTTTCAAAAAACTCAAATGTGGAGGCGATCTGGCGTAGTGGTAACATCCATGCCTCTCACGCTAAAGGTCACGAGTTCAATTCTCACTCCCGACATTCTTCCAAAAATGGAAGTAAAAGTGACGAACCAGCCTAATGAGTTGAAAATCACTATAATACAGATAAAAAAAAAAAACTCAAACGTTGACGGCTATGCGACGCTAGTAAATCAAGTTCGATTGAGTTTATATTGTGCATAGGGTAGTTTTCGTGGGAATCAACATTTTTAATCAAGTTCCCTTTGAAAATTAGAGATGGCCATATTCATTGGCACTCTAATATAGATGTAGAAGAAGAACTTCAAATTTCACGTTTTCCCTAGGTCTTTCGGGAACATATAAAGGGTACAAATGGGAGAGCTAAATATCGGTCGCGTAATAAAAAGTGCCCAAACAGCGATTAGGGATTTATAAAATTTTGTGGAATGGAATGAACATCGATAAAGAGGTAGTATTTCCTGTACCATGTTGAAATTCAAATTAGAGATGGCCATGCAAGATTTAGGACTGGTTTTTAGCAGATTTTACATAGAAATGCTCATAATGATCAATGAAACCCAGTCCCAAAAATGGAAACAACAACACGAAAAAAGGCTATCAGTTTATAGGCGGCCTTCTTCTAATACGATTTTTCTAGGTCTGTGAACAATAGCCACTGTTTCATTAAAACAAAACGGAACTTACAAAAGTGATTCAAGTTAATATTGGAGCTGAGCGTGGAACGATGGACACCTGTTATAGGAACGCCGATGAAAGATGTATTTTCATTCGCTTTAAAACGGTGGAGGCTTTCAATGAAGCGATAGTAGACAATCCGGAGGTCCATACTTTCCGATACAGCGACGGAAAAGACGTAACTGTTAAGATGTCAGTTGCATGAGGTTCTTACAAGTACACCTGAATATTTAACCTACCCCCGGAGGTTGAAGATGCTGAAATTAATCGTGTGTTCGTGAAATACGGAAAGGTTAAAAAGTTGGTACGCGAAAAATTTCCACCGGAATGCGAACTGGAGCTATACACTGGCATTCGTGGCGCATATATGGATGTACGGAAGCCAATTCCTGCTGCCTTGTACATCCGTAACTGTAAGTCAAGGATCTATTACGATGGCCTCAAGAACCGATGCTTTTATTGCAAGGCGGACGATCATCTTAAAGTTGACTGCCCTTTAATGGCTGAGGTGAGAAATAACGAAGGAATACCAAGTGTTAATGCTAAGCAGAACCCTATTTCGTATGCAAAGGCATTGTCATTACCCAAATCAGTTTTGGAATCGCGCCTGGAAAAGGCGCAATCTTCGCAGGAAACAGTAACAAAACAAAAATATACAGAGAGTGAAACTCGAGGAACGTTCAATAATGATGACGTGGAAAAGATAGCTGATCCTTCCGATGATGAGTTGTCGAACGATGATGAGGACGAACGTGAAGCACAAATGCAGGTGGATGACAAGGGGCTGGGAACAAAGCGAGTCTTGTCAGGAGTACCGTCCCAAACGGAATCGAAGGAATCGAATGGAACACCAAGTGTACAGCGTTCGGTTTCGAAGCGGCAAAAAAATCTGGAAGCGAAAGAAGCTGATATTTGAGGCTTCAGTCCACTCAGCACACTCCACATGCGAGGGAGCAGCAGGTAAACCTCAAGCTGGAGCAAGATGGAAAGAATACGCGATCGGGACGCAACAGTGGCAAAAGGAGTGGTAAGCGATAAGTGTTTTTTTCGTCAAGAATGAATCGTATAAGGAACGTAGTGTCAATCAATAACAATGCAATAGAGGTGACTCCGAAGAAGCACCTTTTTAAGGACTTCATTCTAAGCTTGGACTGTGACGTGGTTTTCATCCAGGAAGTGCATTTTGAAAATTTTGGTCTTCGGCCGCAGTACACAGCTTTTGTCAACATCAGCAAAAATGGGAAAGGGACAGCTGTGCTCGTTAGAAAGACCATCGAAGAAAGAAATCCGCTACTTGATCCTTCAGGGGTCGTATTATCTCCTTAGAAATCGGGGAAACTAATTTCGTTAATGTTTATGGACATTCTGGTAGTCAATATAGGGCTGAAAGAGATGATCTATTCAGGAACAAATTGGCTATTCAACTTAATAGACCCTCTGTTAAAGAACATGTCATTGGAGGCGATTTCAACTGCGTAGATGATAGTGAGGACATGAAAGGACGTCCATACAATATGTGTGGTGGACTAAAATCTCTAGTAACATTATTTAATTTCAAGGACGTGGATAGGCAAATTAACAGTACTTCCTCTAGGAAGTTTAAATTTGTGCGAAATGATTCTGCATCGCGATTGGATCGTTTCTACGCTACTGCAGAGCTGATACCTAGAATAACTAATTTTGAGACACTCCCAGTGGTGTTCTCCGATCATCATGCGATTAAATTTCAATATAAACTGAAAAACGAAGATTCGATTAATCATCTTTGCCTATGGAAAATTCTGGAAAATTTTCAAATCCCGGATAAAATCATAAGGCTTTTAAAATCGGTGTATGAAGTAGCAACTTCTAGAGTTTTAGTGAACGGTTTTCTGTCATATAGTTTCAAAGTTGGGCGATCAGTAAGGCAAGGCTGCCCGATGTCCATGATCTTATTTTCGCTTTACATCGAGCCACTAATTAGAAGTTTGTACAACAGAATGACTGCTGGGGAACAAATTTTATAAAATTGTCGCCTATGCAGACGATCTAACGCTCGTTGTTAGGAATGAGCAAGAGTTTGATCTTATCCTAAGATTAATTCTAGATTACTCTAGTTTTGCTAAAATTAAAATGAATTTCAAAAAATCTGGTTTTATTAGATTGAACGAATGTAGAATGGGCCCAACTCAGGTCAAAGAAGAAAAAAAAACTGAAAGTATTAGGAATGATAGTAACAAATAACTATAAGGAAATGGTTGAAGTACATTATAACGATTTGATTTGTAAACTACAAGCGTCTCTCTCCGTACATTGTTCGAGAAACTTGAACATAGTTCAAAGAATATGGATTTTAAATATGTATATTTTATCGAAATGTAGGTACATTGCAAAAATTCTTCCAATCCATAACAGAAATTTGGCGAAAATAAAAATGATGACCAGAAGATTCATTTGGATAAATAAAATTTAAAAGGTAACGCGGAATCAATTGTATCTGTGCCCTGAAAAAGGAGGCTTAAATTTAGTTGATAATGAGAGCAAAACTAAATCACTTTTCATTAACCGTCTAATAAATAATCGAAGTTGTTCATCAGAAGTACATTTTCTTTTGGCTTCAAGGAATTTAAAAAATCTTACTGTCAATACTGCAGCTTTGTTGAATAAAACCAGAGATCTGATTGATGACCCTTTTTTAAACTCATGTGAAAACAAATCTATAGCCACCTCTTGAGAGCAGAGGATATAAAAGTGACTTTCCGAGAAAAGTTCCCTGGAATAGAATGGGAACAGATATGGGGAAACGTAAACAAAAGTTACATATCATCTGCTGCAAAATCAACATCTTTCGAAATTTTCAATGATATAAAGGGTGTGTCACATCAAATTGCATCACGGAAAAAACGCTGTAGAAATTTATTTTTTAGGAATTATATCTTCAGCTTTCGCTTATAATCAGATAAGAGTGTATAGATCACGTTGGCCATGCTTCACTGTCAATTTTTCGTAAATTTGGAAAAATGTCGTCGAACGAAAAAGAGCGTCGTGAATTAATCCTGTGCACTAATTTCGAGAATCCGGAGTTGTCACATCGGGACATCGGTAAGATGCTGGGAATCGTCCAATCCACGGTCAGCAGAGTACTAAAACGATACTTCGAGAGCCTAACCATCGACCGGAAGGTGAAGAACGGCAAAAATGGATGCTCCGTCAGTGAAAAAGATCACAAGCGCGTAGTTAAGCAATTTAGACGTGATCCGAGAAGTTCGGTCCGGGATGTCGCCGATAAGCTGAATTTGTCAAGTGCATTCGTCCAGCGGACCAAGCAGCGGGAGGGCCTGCGTACATACAAGGACAAGGAGAGGACAAATTCAGCCTTTCGGAGGAGATTCGCAAGCAGAAACTATCCAAGTTTGCCAAAAAGTACATGGTGTGGCAAGCGATCTGCTCTTGCGGAAAGCGGAGCGCCCCCTTCGTGAGGACCGGCACGGTAAACGGGCAGGTTTACCTTAAGGAGTGCCTACAGAAGCGCTTACTACCACTATTGAAGCAGCACGAGGGCCCGACCATCTTCTGGCCGGATCTCGCTTCGTGCCACTATTCAAAGGACGTGTTGGAGTGGTACGAAGCCAACGGGGTCACCTTCGTGCCAAAGGAAATGAACCCGCCCAACGCGCCGGAGCTTCGCCCAATAGAGAAATATTGGGCAATTATGAAGCAGGCCCTCCGGAAGAACCCAAAAGTTGTCAAATCGGAGGCGGACTTCAAGAGAAAATGGATTTCTGTTCAAAAAAAACTACAACCTGACGTTGTACAGAACCTTATGGACGGGGTAAAGAGGAAGGTGCGAGCATACGGGCTTGGGCTCGAAGTATGAATAAAAAGAAAATGCCAAAAGTTGTTTAATAGTTTTTATTTCACTGTCTAAACTTTTCAAAAGGATCGGTCAACTGGGCGAATTTCTACAGCGTTTTTTCCGTGATGCAATTTGATGTGACACACCCTTTAGTGCCGAATCAAATAAAAATGTATAATCACAATATACGTAATCCAAATAGCTACAGTTGTGACACCTGTGGTGCTCCCGATAATGATATACACAGGATTAAGAGCTGTAATAGTTCCAAAAAAGTCTGGGATTGGATAAACAGCATTGTTAGGATAAGATATCAAATGATATACGAAACGCCCGAACAAATTTGTGCAGATACAATATCAGAGAATGACCACACAAGAAAAGCTGTATTATTTTTGGTTTTGGAAGCTACAGGTAAACTTCGATATAACGTACATTTCACTTTCAAAATTGTACGTTGTATCGAAGCATAGTAAAGTACTCACAAACGTAGTCTATATTACATTATTGTGTTGCTGTTTTAGTAAAGTTAATAAATAACTTCAATCAGAAGACAAAGCCAGCCTTTCTCATGAAATTTCCCTTCGTACTGTTGATTAAAGCTTGATTCATTTAGAATCCGGAATCACAAAACCAGCTGTATTTCGGAATTGATTGAAGGTACAAAACTTGTTTTAGCATCACAATAAAGATAATTCATTGTTCTATCAGAAAAAAAATATTGAAAAAAATTTTCCTTTACACTTTGGAAATGTGTACGTTATATCGAGGTAAAATGTACGTTATATCGAGTGATTTTATATCGAGGGTACGTTATATCGAAGTTTCCCTGTATTAGTTATAATATGAAGCATTACAAAAATGGAAGTTTATATGACTTTTTGAGACATTTAAGAAGTTTTAGATGGAATAACAGGAAGATTATTAAAGTACAATTTGGTTCTGCTCTCAATACATTTAAATAAAAATGAGAAACGGAGAGAGACTTAGGATAGATAAAATTGTAGGCTTACATTTAATTTTGTTCACAAATTAGTAATGTAAGTAGTTTTAATCTTTATTGTATATATTATAATATAGTATGTAAAAAGAAAAAAAATATATATGGATATGGATATGTAACAAAAAAAATAGTAAGCCCAATCCAACCCGAATTAATCAAACATCCCCTGATTTTCCTCGGAAACAAGTCCCTCGGAGTCCTAGTCCAGAGGCCCGCTTCAATCAACCTCCTTCTTGCCAGCTAAATTGGCGACCCCAAATGTGGCGCCACATTTGTACGACCGTTTGCCGCCTTGCAGCTCAAAGTGGTGCACTCCTTCGGAAAGTTTATTATTCAAAACGCACAGGCAAACACGGGCACACGCGTACGCAATCTGCTGCCTCTCTCTCCTGATGCCCGCTAGGCGTCTGTCACACACTCTCGCTATTTTTGAAGTAGTTTATCTTATCGTCGATAATAAATTTCATCGAAGCACGGCTTGCGACGAAGGCAACGGACGCGCACAGAGGAGTTCCGAGTTCCGAGTTCCGACGGATGCGCGTCGCTTCGACAACGACGACGACGACGACAACAACTGCCGGAAGGGAAAAACGGATAGAAACACATGTAATAACTCACAGCCGGTCAAATCGAGTGAAGCGGAGATAAATGTATTTTGCAGCAAGTGGCACTCGAGTCTTTTCGGGGTGATATATTGGCGACGGCACACACATTCGCACATACACACACACACACACACACACACACACGTGATCTGGAATTTCGTTCTCGCTAGCTGACTCGAGTGACTGCACTTGAATACAAATCATATTTCGCCGGAACGAGATGATGGTCAGGCTCTTATGTTTCGCCGGATGGGTTGAGAGATTGGTTCGACAGCCCCCCGAAAAAAAAAATCTATTGCCGATAGCGCCCCGCATGTGAGATGAGCACTATAAACCACAGCCTACTCTGCGCTGATGAATAATTTTATGGTGTTATGTTGTTGAGTTTACACTCGGAATCGGAAATGTGGAAAAGATAATTGAATTCGTTATATTGGTTTAATAGCAGTTTTTATTGCATTTTTCTTCATTTGGTTGCCAGTCAAACACCGACAGACAAGCTTTTATGTATGCGATTCAGTCCCAAAGAGATGCAATTTGTGTTCGCTGCTTGATATATCCTCAAACAAACAAAAAATGGAATCAAAAACCGAATTCAGTAAAAATAATGCTACCGGAAAGTTTCAAATGCTCCACGATGAACCCCCTTTTCGTTGTTGATTCAACAACTCGTTCTGAAAACAAACAAAAAAAAAGCGGATCCAGCCCACACGGAAAACACAAAAAAAACAACACTACCTAGCGCAGCTTTTCTATTTTTGTCCGCATTTTACTTTGATATTTGAATATCATTTACGCCTGAGAGTATGCACGGATAGGCTGCTTCGGTTCGTTCGCTCGGCCGTTCGTTCTTCGTCCCGCACAAAAAGTCCGGTTGGCATGGCGAGTTCGAGTTCGCGCGTCGTCTGTCTAACGAACCCATCCGGCTCCCTGTTCTTCCTTCTCTGTACCCGAGATCACGAGATTACGGAGTCCATCGAGTGTCAAGCGAGACCACGCTCTGTCAGTTGATTATTTTCAAACAAATCTCTTTCCGGCGCTCGTTAAAGTGGTCAAATAGCACCGGCCCCTGGAAGGTATACTAACACAGACACACACACACATACTCACTCGTTATTGGTCGTTATTTGGCCGTACTTTATGGCAGTGAAACACTTTCCGGCAATCAGTTTAGGCATAGTTTATTCGTTTTTATGGTGGCGAGCCGGAGAGGAAGAGGGGGGGATCTACTGCTTTTCTCGGATGCCATCGTTAGATGTTAACCCTCAATTTATGTCGGCTGCTGCAGGCTCTCTCAAGGGAATGTAAGGTGGCCTGTTCCAAATCCCCGGAACGGGGAATAATAAAATACAAAGCTTGTTCCGAAAATCCGTGCCCATCGCCAAGGCACAGGGAATTGTGTCAACCTACGTTCGAAGAACATTATTTTGTGATGTTTACAATTGGGTTCGTTGTGGAAGTTGGCTCATAGTAGTTTTTAAATATGCAAACAAAAGTGAGAGCGAGGTTTGACAGCTGTCGAATCCACCGAAGGTTAATGGGAACAACTTATTTGGGCCTGGCCTCGAGTACACGTACAATTCGTATATCCGTTGGTGGTGTCAGTAGTAATTTTCACAAAACGTCACAATGTGAGGTTAGGTACTTGTAAACAATTTACCATCATGAGGATTGAGAGCTTTGTATCGGTGTCAGCTGTATTTCGTGTGAGAAAATGGAATCTTTCAAGACAACAATGCGTCATTCAAGGGATATTTTGCATAATGTTGATAACAATGGTAAGACTGCTTCTAGTAGAAAACTAGTCGCGAGTAGGTTCAACGCCTCAAACGTGGAGCTTTTAGTATCAAATATAAGGAGCGTCCAGAAAAGGTAAAAACATTTGAGATGCAGAATTGGAGGAACTTCATCATCGTGATTCAAGTCAAACGTACGAGACATGAGTTCCATATGCATTAAAATCGAAAGACTGCAAATGTATTGAAAATTAGTATCGTTGAAAAACATTTGCCTTGAAAAAGATTTGAAGACATGTGGGTTAAAACTACTAAACATAATATGGGTAACTCCTAAACATATATTTTTACCATTATGATGTATTTGGAAAAGTTGAAAATTACAAGCAAATTCAAAAAAAATCATGAAAATGATGGTATAACACGACAAACATATTCAAAGAGCCTATTTACTATAAAAAAAGACAATAAATTAGAAATAATTTTTATATATCTCGAGAATGGCTGCATTTAGAAGAAGAGCTTTAAAATCACATCAGGATTCATAATTTGTGGCTAAAAACGATTGTTAACATACAAAAATTCGAAGTTTCGAGAATTCATAAAAATTCGATGCTTAACAAATTTCGTCAAAAATAGCCAAAAGCCAAAAGGCTTGGGCTCATTTATCATATATAAATCTAAAAAAAAATTAAAATTGAAAAACTCAATGAATTAGAAATCTTTTTGCAAATATCTCGAGAATGGCTGCATTTAAAAGGAGATTGATAATGAGATTTTTTATTTTAAATCACATCAGAATTCATAATTTGTGGCTAAAAACGATTGAAACACATAAAAAAACATAGTTTGGATATTGAAAATTAATGTTTTTTTCTGTAATTAATTTTTTTTCTCAGTGTATATTATTTTCACGTTTTAACATCAATATTCTATAACTCTTTCTAAGACACTAGTTCGGTACGACACAAAGTTTTTTAGATATATTATCAAAGGTTTTCCTTATTAAAATCGATACGCCCTTTTTAAAAGTTACACTTGAGTCAATTTATTCCCAATTGCTGTGGAAAACTCATATTTCCTCCAACCCAAACGGAATACAAACTTTCATTCTTTATTTTAGATTCGAATTTTATGTTTTGTCATTTATCGATTTCATTTGGAACTGCTCTATAGAAACATCTAAATATCGAAATATTGAATTATCGAAATATCGAAATATCGAAATATTGAAATACGGAAATATTGAAATATCGAAACATCGAAATATCGAAATACGGCAATTCTTAGTCTATAATCTGATGAAATATTTTTTCATTTGAAATCTTCCGATTTATAGCCGGTGATTCCGAATCTAAAGTAGGAATCAAAATTCTGAAATATGGAATCTATAATCTAAAACCAGTAATCTGATTATGAATCTTTAACCCGTAGCAGAAATCTGCAAGCTTAAATCGACTCTGGTATCTGAAATATAAATGTGAAAACCGAATTCTGGAGTTCTCATGAATCTATAATCCGACATTTGATACCTGAAAATAAGACAATCCTAGACCTATCTGAAGACTCCCATCTGGAGGTCGATGTGAAGATCCAAAGTCTCCCGAATTGAAGTCCAAATGTTTTATATTCAATCTTTTAGATGACAACTGAATTCATCTGAATATCAATTTCGAGTCTGATTCCTGACTATGCAACATGAAATTTGTGATTTAAATAGCTGGAAAACTAAAACTTAACTGAATCTAACATGAGAATAACCCCCAAAACCGAAATTCATTGATGCGCTCCTTTCACAAGTGCATAAAATAATATTTGCATGCAGTCGTCATCCGTAAATCTTGCGTTTTCCTAAAAACAGCAATGCGTACGCGTGATGCAAAAATACACATGCACTCTCCACCAAACGGAATGAAAACCAACGCGGTGCATTATTTCAGCGATTCTATAGCTTCCCACTCAGAATGCATTTAGAGCGTGGTATGCGGCATAAGATATCTTAACTAATCCTAACTAAAATTTCAACTTAACTTAACTTGGACACCAACAACGGTTGAAAATTTTGGTTTTTGGAAAAGTTATCGAATAATATAGATTTTATCAGTATTTTCGTAAATATAACTTTAAATGTTATTGATATAACAACTTCAGTGATTTTATGATTACAAAAATAAGATCCAATTTTGGTTTTTTAAAAATAAAACGGATCTTGGAGAATATCAAGAATACTAGAAATCATTGTCATCAACTATGAAATGTCGTATTTTCGATTGATGGTGTCTATTTTTTTCAAATTATTGTTTTTCTATGTATTGTATGTTGTATGCAAATGTATTGTTTTATTCGTCTTTTATTGCATGCTGTATTCAGCACGATTTTTATTCACGGATGTGGCTTTGGGAAAGTGGTTAAATAATCGGTTGATGACGGAGAGCAGCTGTATACTAACAAGAAATTTGCAGCTCTTCAGATGGAGGAGGATAGAAGAAACATAATGAAAAAAAAGAAATTTCTACCGAAAAAGTAATTCTGAAGTTTCGTTCCATTCTGAAATAATATTCGAAGTGATAAACGAAGTAATTGAATAAAATAATTTCGTTTTTTTTTTTTTTTTATAAATTCGTTTATTTTTACAGGCTCAGTTGCATAAGTTTAAAGGAGCCGAAATCTTAAATATATTTTTAAAACTATATATATGAACAATTTTCTTAAATCTATGGTTAGTAATGTGGGAAACCGATTACTCGCGGTGAACTCGAGATTAGAAGGGTGACATATTTTTCTCAGGAAAAGGATGGGGTATAAGGAAATTATTACAATGTTGATAATCACACACACTCAATTCTTAAATCTATTCGTACATCTATTGTGAATTTACATTTCATTCTCCTGTTTATAGCAAGCGGACCAATTACTCATAAAGGAAGAAATGGAGGGTATAAGGATATAAGGATAATCACACACGAACATCGATAGATTTAAGGAAAACATATATTTGGGACATGTAATCAAGGTCTAACCGAGCCAACACATCTCTCACTGGCACATTGGGCTGCCTTCCTCTAGCCCGAAGGGAGTTCTCTAAATTCGATCTGGCAACAAGATACACCTCACACGACCAAACAACGTGTTCGATGTCGTGGTAGCCTCGGCCACAAACGCAGATATTGCTGCCGGCCAGACTGAAACGAAAGAGTAGCGCGTCTAACGAACAGTGATTGGACATGAGTCGGGAGAAGGTGCGAATAAAGTCCCGACTGAAGTCCAGACTTTTGAACCATGGTTTGAGGCTAACCTTAGGGATAATCGAGTGAAGCCACCGGCCCAATTCACCTTAAAATAATTTCGTTGTCCAACGCCAATAATGCGTTTGTGTCTTGCAACCAACATTCATGTTTATCACTTTTCCCAAATATGTTGAGTGATTCGATAGATTTGCAGATTTGTAGATTTGTAGATTTGTATTTTTGTAGATTTGTAGATTTGTAGATTTGTAGATTTGTAGATTTGTAGATTTGTAGATTTGTAGATTTGTAGATTTGTAGATTTGTAGATTTGTAGATTTTTAGATTTGCAGATTTGTAGATTTGTAGATTTGTAGATTTGTAGATTTGTAGATTTGTAGATTTGTAGATTTGTAGATTTGTAGATTTGTAGATTTGTAGATTTGTAGATTTGTAGATTTGTAGATTTGTAGATTTTTTTTTGATAATAAATAAATATGCGGAGACTCCAATCAGATGTGGAGAAAGGCTCAGCCGGTACCAGCGTGTATTCAAAATTCGGTTACCCTCCACCAGATGAAAACCAACAAACCGAGCATAATAAATTTCCGAACCTAAACAATACACATATATATTCATATATATGTATACATATATATTTAAATTAAACTTCGGTCCCCACAAACCCGCACCATCTCAGCTTTTGTTTATTCGCACCAAAACCGACCCTCCATCAAATCACCAGCTGAGCGGGCTTACCCATTCCCCTGCCGCCGAGCCGCCGGAATAAATGCCGTGTAATTGTCATATGGAACACGAATTGGAACAGCGAAAAACTTTTCCAATATGCCATTAATTTGGAAACTCCTCCTCCTCCACTCCTCCTCGCGACCGCCACCACCAATCCATCCTGCCCGAGGCCACTCTAACGCTCCTCGCGCGCTATTCCACGGAAACGCCACCACCGGAACATTTGATTTGCCGACATTCTCGGGCGCGCTCTGGCGTTCCGTAACGTCGGATGACTTTTTCCAGGCGGAAAATTCGTTCCCACATTTCCGGAATTCAAATTCATATGATAACAGTTTTAATTACTTTTTCACGGAACAAATTTCCATAAATTTCCCAATACTTAGGGGGATGGGGCGGTGCGAAACGATGCTCATTATAATGGTTCCGCGTGTGTTTCTCCTTTTTTTAAGCCGCCTGGTTCGCGTCAAAAATCGTGAAGAATCATGTCTCACTTCCCCCTTCCTGGCTGGCTTGCTGGAAGGCGGACGGGCGAGATATGATGGGGAACTTTTAACAAGTTTCCCATTTAGATGTAGACTTTACGAGTACTTGAGCAAATGTGTGTACGTTAGCGTGGGAGTTGAGGAGGGGAAGTGAACCAGTGAACATTCTAAAATCTGTACACGATTTGTTGGTGAGGCCGCGCCGCAGTCAAAGAACATGAAACGGCGCGCGCAAAAAAAAGTGCAAATGTGACGCCCCAAAAAAAAGGCAGCGGAGGAAAAACGAGTCTGACATTGACGAGTACATGACGCCGAATTGACAATCGGGTTATGTTTTCCCAAATGGGAAATGGGTTTGGGTTTTTTTTTTCGATGGGGACATGAAGGGGAAAATCGTGTACGAAGAGGAATTTTGCGATGAATTCTTAATGGGGGATATGCTGGTTAGCGGGAATTCGGGAATGTGTGGTAAATGGGAACATACGCAGTAGGGATACTATTTTATGATATTCCGCAAATTGTGAAAGCTGTATTCATGCAAGGCAGAGCAGAAGATTGAAGGGAATGACAGAGTTTGGGAGACACTTTGGAGTGGTAGATTTGTCGCTTTCGTTGAATTATGATCTATTTTGAAGTACGAGTACAGTGCGCGAAATTCCTATAACTCGGCCGTTTTCCGGTTTCCAACATGTTTCGAAAAAAAAAAATAAAATCGATAATTTAATGTTGATATTTTGCGTAGATGTGTAAGCTATAATTTTTATGCGAAATTCTTATGAACGCAGTTGGATTCTCAATACTTTCTCCTCCTAGAGGTAGGGGTGGTAAAATGAACACCCAAAAGTATTTCTGTTCTTTTCATTATTTTAAATAGTTTCACGAATAACAGGGTGTCTCGAATAGCTTCATACGTTCTAAGAATAAGGTGGTCAAGAAATATCAATTAGTTTTAAGTCAAAATATCCAAACTCAGTTACCTGTGATGTACATTGATTTATATTAAGATGCTCTCTCTTTGGAAAAAAATCTTTTCCTGTGGAAAATACTTCTAGGCGTTTCATCCAAATAACAAAGAGCCCATCAAAGTTTTACATATTTATTCATTTTTTTATGGTTGGAAATTCTGAGACTGTCAGTGACACGACTTTCTTATTAACATATGACTACGAAGATTATTCGTCTCGTCAATCGGGTCTTAACCCAATGCGGTAACAGAGAGGGTCCGCTTCGCATCGCGTGCGCTATATTAGGATATGAGTTACCCATATTATGGGTAAACACACCATGCGGATCGAAACGTACCACAATATACGAATGAAAGAAACTTTATCAAAAATTCAAATGTGACCGAAACACACGGATCATAATGGTCATAAAATTTATCAAATTCATGTAAAATGTAAAATGCTAGATTACTTAATTTATTTAAGTTCGCAGTAGTCTCATTTCCCAGTACACAAACATGACCACCACCTGCACTCGTTATAGTCATATTCAACTAAGGATAGTCAACGGACTATGAAGAAATTCCCCTTCGTATTCAATTGGAAATGACTTTTGGCTTCTTCACGCAGTTTCTCCTTCAAAATGACTCAACAGTCTGTCGGGCGTTTAGTCGCTACCTCCCTCTACGACTCGACTATCTCATTTCATTATACCCCGTCAAATGGACTACCCCTTAAATTGAATTCGTTTCTCTCTCATGTATCACGTATGCATGTATCGATGTTTGAGTTCAACGTGGTTTGACATATACTATAGTTGAGCTAGATTTTTTATGTAACGTACACGAAGCTTACTCACACGTGCAGTGTTGTGTTCAGAACCACTGACAAATTTGTGAATTTTGTTGATATAAACCCGTGTTTATGTATCTTTTTTTTTTTTTTTCAAAAAATTGAACTCGGAGACAAAGTGAATTAAAATTTTGTTTATAATTCCTTCCCAACTGCACTCTATTTTGCACGCGAGGACTTTTATAGTATACCTAATAACTGTCTAAGTTCGTAGATTTTAGTTCACGGTGGGTAGAAAATTGATAATAAATAACTTTTGCACCAGAATTCAAGTTTTCGTTTCACTTTATATGGACGTAACAATAAGATTGTGTACGCGGATAGAGAGATTCGTGTCAGGGGAAAGTAGAAGTGTGTAGTAGAGTAGAGTAGAGTGAAAGTAGAGAGAGAGAGAGGGGAGGGAGAGAGAGAGGGGAGGGAGAGAGAGAGAGAGGGGAGAGAGAGGGATGATAGAGGGGAAAGAGAGGGATGATAGAGAGGAGAGAGAGGGATGATAGAGGGGAGAGAGAGATGATAGAGGGATGATAGAGGGATGATAGAGGGGAGAGAGAGATGATAGAGGGATGATAGAGGGGAGAGAGAGAGATGATAGAGGGATGATAGAGGGGAGAGAGAGAGATGATAGAGGGGAGAGAGAGAGATGATAGAGGGATGATAGAGGGGAGAGAAGAGAGAGAAGAGAGAGAAGAGAGAGAAGAGAGAGAAGAGAGAGAAGAGAGAGAAGAGAGAGAAGAGAGAGAAGAGAGAGAAGAGAGAGAAGAGAGAGAAGAGAGAGAAGAGAAAGAAGAGAGAGAAGAGTTGTGTGCTTTTTGTATTCCATCGTGTATAATCTACAGGAGGTTTTTGTTTCTCCATCCTTGAAATGCAACTTGTCTATGGCCTCAAATGTCACGCTCCAAATGTTAACAGATTGGATTGTGAGTAATTTAATATTTTTTACATATTTATTTTTCAATTGTATTATTATATAAAATAATATTTTTTCTCAATTTTTATTTTTTCATGAAGCCTGCTACTCCTTCTTAAGCAGTTTCTATTATACAACCAAATGCTTTTGAGTCATATTTTTATAAAAGTTTCATTGAAATCCTAAGTTTTCCAAAATGCGACTGATCTACACAGGAGCAGGACAACAACTGATCTCGATGGTTTGTCTTAGCGAAGATGCGTTATTTATAACTCAATGGGGGCGCTTGGGAACGACGTCAGAATACGTTCGCCAAAAAATATATGCGAACACAATAATGCTAGGAATTGTTTTTTGCAATCTATGGAAATATAGAGATTCTAACTGTATTGAGTTTCATATGTTTTGTTCTTCGGCAATGAATATTTTCATATCGAATTTCGTTATTTCATTCGAATACATTCGCTAACTATCACCTCTGACGTATTTCTAACCATGTGTTATAGAACTGATGAAGAAAATAACATCGGAAACTGTTTGTAGAGAAAATTATGTTGTCAAAGTTCAGAAAATTTTCAATATTAAATTGTAGGATAGTCTCTTTCATAATAAGTTTCATCCATTTTTGAAAAAAATTCAAGCGGCACGTTTTGCCCGACATTTATTATAATAATCAAGATAATCATTTTTATTTGATCTTGATTTCAGGCATATGGCAGGCGAAGTAGCCTGCTGTCTCAGAGGAATTCAATAGTAGAGTTCAAGTTTTGATCATTTTTTGCATCAATGGAAGTGATCATTGATAACGTGACTATGTAATCTTCTAAGGCATAGGCACAACAAAATAGTTCAACAAACACATGAACAAAAATAGTTTCACTGTGGCCAAGTGCATGATTTTGTAGGGCAGATCGTTAGTTTATCACGCGAGATTATTCGCTCGCCAGGGTTTTATTATTCACCGAGTTCAATGTAGCGCACGCGTTGTGGCATGTTACGCCGTCTTGTCGAAACCCCAGCTTCTTCACATCAAGGGCATTGTGAACTGTAGTCGATTTGGTTGTACCATTATTGACTGTTACGTCCCGGCATCATTTATTTAAGAAAAGGGGGCCATTGATACCCCCAGTCCATAAAACGCATTAAAAAGTCTCTTCACTCCAATCGCGGCATTTTGGTATATTGACGCAACCGTTCAACTAAAAATGAACCCCATCACTAAAAAAATGTTCATTAAAAAAAAACGATTTGTTCCTCAAACTGATCCATGGTTAGAGGCAGATGAACTGCAAAGTTCAAAGCCTCTTACAAACAAAGAATCAATCAATCAATGATCCATTGTTTTCCTAAAAAATGTGCATAATTTATTTTATTTATTTATTTATTTATTATACTCTTGCAGCGTAAGACAATTATCTTTTAATGCTACACAGTTCTTCTCTTCTTTTAATGGAGTACAGTGAAATCTTAATCTACATTACACAAATAATAATAAAAAATTTAAAAAAAAAACCTACGTAATCAACTAATAATATAATTTGCATTGCTTCTTAAACATACCCAGTGTGTTAATATTTTTCAGTGAATTTGGCAGAGAATTCCAATATACTACACCCCTTACAAAAAATGATTTGGCATATTGTGCAGTGTGATGTGAAGGTATAACATATTGTTTCGCTCTGATGCTTCTAAATGGTTTTAATTTTTCAAATAAATATTTTGGGCATTTCTTAGATATCAAGTTGTACATAATTATGTCAGAACGGTAATTAAAAAAGTTGTAAAAAGAGCATCCAAGCAACGAACTATGGTGACGAGTAACGTGGTCGTATCGATTGAGATTATAAACGAAACGCACACATGCATTCAATGCAACTCTTAATTTTACTTGAGTTCTAACTGATGTATTAAAGAAGAGAGTGTCACATGAGATGAAATATGGTAATAGGAAACATTTAAAAAGTTTGAGCTTAGTCTCACTGTTTAACAATTTTGCTTTAAGATACAGTGTACGCAGGATTCCATAAATTTTTCCACACTCAAACGTATTTGTCACTATGTATCCAAGGTTAGTGGCGAAATCAACGTAATTAACCGGTTGTCTTCCAACGAAAAGTTCAGGATTAATTTCCATGCCTTGCCGTGAAACCATTAAAGCATTCGTTTTGCTTGCGTTTAACTTTAATGAATTATCGTTGGACCATACTCGAATTGCTTCCAAATCTTCATTGATGCGATCAGCTACAGATTCAGCGCTTAAGTTTTTACAATTAAAATAGAGTTGTACATCATCAGCGAATAAATGTACCGAGCAATGTTTGATTACAGATGGCAAATCGTTGATGTACGTACAGAATAAAATGGGTCCCAATACTGAGCCTTGTGGCACACCGGACGAAACTGGTAGGAAACGCGAGAACTCATTATTAGTGTAAACAGTTTGCATACGATCTGTGAGATAGGCATTAATTAAACTGGCAGCAGACTCACCAAAGTTAAATTGACTACGTAATTTATCACAAAGTTTTACGTGGGATATTGTGTCAAATGCCTTCGAGAAATCTAGAAACATCATCACGACCTTACCACCACTATCTAACACAATCCCAACATCATCGCATATCTTCAACATTGCCGTCTTCGTGCTATGTCTAGGCCGATATCCGGATTGATTTACGTTAAGCATTTCGTTAGCTTGCAAGTACATACATATTTGATTTTTCAAAATCCTTTCAAAAACTTTGGACAATGCACATAATATACTGATTGGTCGCAGATTATCTAGGGAACACACATCAGATTTTTTCCGGTATAATTTTGCTCTGTTTCCATATACTAGGATATATTCCTGTTGTGATAATGCAGTTGAAGATATAAGTTAATGGCTTCAATAAAATAGGCAAAATCAGTTTCACAAATTTGATTGGTAATTCGTCGAGACCAACTGCATTGGAACTAGTTTCATACACTGCATTGATTGTATCGTATTCTTCAACTCTATGGAATTCAAAAGTATTTCTCCTTGCTCCAGTTTGGCTGAATGGTATTGTTCGAGAAGTCGTAAAGTTTTTGTGGAATGATTCATTAATTACTTCTGACGAAAAACATGTTTCTAAACTGAGTTTTCGCGAGTTGAAACCAAGTTCCCGAAGTTTATTCCAAAAACATTTAGCAGGAACATCCATATTTAGCTGTTGATTAAAGTAGTCTCTTTTAGCTTTCTTAATTGCACAATTAGTCATGTTTCGTATTCGCTTATAACAGCTAAAGTCATTGTCCTCTTTTGTTCGTTTCCATCTGTTATAAGCCAAATTTCTATCAATTATCAACATTTGAATTTGTGGGCTTATCCAAGGATTATTTTTCTTCTTAGTGTTCTTAATTCTTCTAATAGGTACGCAGTTATCATGAAGAGATTTTATTCTATTGTTGAAGAAATCTATTAGGTTGTCTGGATTCGAATTTCGATAAAAGTTTTGCCAGTCAAGCATATTGAATTCATTTCGTACTGAGTTAGGATCTATGTTTTTGTAAACTCTATAGCAAATTTCACTGGTGGTTGAACTCGAATCGAGATTAATCGACGCAAATATCAAATCATGATGTGATATGTCTGGTACACTAATTTGCCCAAACCTCAATACATATTCCGATTTAGTTGTTACTAAGAGATCTAACTGCGACGATCCATGGGTATGGAAAAAAGTGGGTTCTACTCCTACGCTATGTAATCCCAAGGATTCGATAGTCTCTTTAAATCTTCCGGATTTTGGACTGCTATTTAGTAGATTAGTATTGAAATCGCCTAGAAGTGTAATACTGTCGTACAACCTTCCATACTGAACTATTTTTTCACATATAATATCTGCGCAATCAATACTTGGGTGATAAAAGAACAGGCCAATCAGCAATCTACCGTTATGGGCAAGGACTTCAACAAAACAATACTCAACAGAATGATCACGAATCAGTGTATATGATGATTCAAGCAGATTGTGCCTAATTTGTTTTCTAATATACAACATGAGTCCTCCACCTGCTCTACCAACTCGGTCACTCCTGACTATATCATATCCATCGATTTCAATCACACTTGTATCAGTATTACTATTTAACCATGTTTCATTTAAGCATGCTACATCCACCTCTGATGTGTACATAATTTGCCGCAATTCATCTAATTTGACAAGATTTCTAGCGCATAAACTTTGCACATTCATGCACATAACAGAAAGTTTGTTCTTCACAAATGCCGATTTCAGCACTATTCCTGGTATACATACATTTGTAGAGGTGTTTGCGGTCGACCAGTTAGCCATAGTCAGTACAGGGAATGTCCAAGTAGCAATGCACGATCAAAGTAAAACCCACAGAAATATTAATTTTCATCACAAAAATAAACAAATCTTTAATCGACTACGCTGTCGCAAAAATAAATAGAAATTACTACAGATCCACGATGAGCCCATGTCAGAACAACAGCAGCAAGTCCATAAGCATATGTTGAAGTACAAGTCAGCATTAATGTAGAAAAGACGCAAGATGATCCTCTGACCCCACTGGGCGAGCAACGTCGGTAGCTGTTTTCTTCACGTAGATGATGCCGTCACGGGAGAATACACCATGCAGTTTGCCCTCTCTCCGAGCAGCAAAAGCTTTCGCTTTGATGCTCCGTGCAGACGTAGTGAGGTTCTCGTTCACGTAAATTCTGTCCTTCGTTTTAAACCCGATAATATCAAGAGTGAGTGACCTCGATTTCAGATAGCAGTTGTAGAAATCAGATCGCTGGTTGGTGATAGCGAACTGTAGTAGTATCAAATATTTCTTCCCATCAATCAACGGTGATCTCGAAAGCCTTCGAGCGTCTACCAACGGTGTATTAGTGTAACCCAACGAATTGCACCATGCCGCGAAGTAGTTCATAAGGTAATTTGTATGCATTATTTAGTCTATTCATGATGAAACAAAACAGAACACAAGTGAAAGCTGTCAATATGGCGCATATTTCATAAAGTTTAACTTTAATAAAACTTAATAAACTTTATATTCTGCGCTTCTGTAAAAATTAAGTATTGTGTTTCGAAATTTTTCACAGTATCAAATTAGAAACGACTGTACGATTTTTTTTTAGGTTTACAGTGCGCAGAATTTCTAGACAGATAAAAACATGAGTCCATTCAGATTTGAAACGTCTCTACCTTGCTACAAAAACTTCCAATATACCATACATGTTTTGCCTCAATTGAAAACTCTGTTGGGAATTGAATTCAGCTGCACATCCGACGTTTTAAAGCGACAACTTTCACCAACGTAATCGCCTTAAACGAACTGCAAAAAAAAAGCCAAAGCTTTTGCTATCGATGTCGAACACACCAAATTCGGATGCCACCATCGGGAATCGATCGACAGGTGGTGCAACAGAGAAATCAATATAAAAAAACAATTCCATTATCGGCAATTCCATTCCGCCACCATTGTTGTTGCCATTGTCGATACGGCTGTTGCATTATTTAGCTTTTTTTTTACATTCGTTTTCCGTATAAATTTCAAATCTGCCAATCATACTTTAAGCCTCTCTTGCTATTTTCTCGCCATCCCCTCGCTTCCCTGGTTGGAAGGGGCAAATGGGTGTCTAAAAATAGAAATGTGAATAAAACATCGGATTGCATTCAGTTTTCCATCCCTCCCACTGTTTCCTATCACCCCACCAACTCACAATTGACCGGAGTGTTTATGTTGTTTACGGCGGGAGCAGGAAAAAAAATTCCCCTGCCGATAAACTTACGTGGGAAACGTGAAAAACCTTAACATGCGGGTTTTTTTTCATTTCACTCGGAAAACGCTCGTTTGTTTTCGATTATGTGCCGAATCGGATGAAAACAGAATGGAATCATTTTTCAATTTCCTAGGGAAGTGAAATAATTGTGTTTCTGAATGGATGATTACTTCCAAGAGTTACTTTCATCATGAATCACCTGAATTTAACAAACATTTAAGCATTTCAATCGATTCAAGAACTTTGCGATGATAATCCGTGTAGGAAAAAAAAAACGCTCCACTTTTCCCAATCCAAATCGACCGTTACAAAGCTTGCTGTTCGGTTTGCCTTTTTGGCTTCCTTGACCGCGACGAAAGTTTGTCCAGCTGGAAGCGATGTGATTAAATTCTAGCCCTGTCCGTTTCCGCTGCCGGATGGGAGGAATTTTAATTACACATCTATCATCATTCCCCGTTTCGGTCATCGGATTTTTGGCCGCAATTGACGACAGATTGGACACGGAATCACATTTTGGTCGTTCATGTCTCATCCGTTTCGGAGGTGGTGGAAAAGAAGAAAGTTCAATCGTGGGTGGACAAAAATAATTTCTGCTGATTCGTTCGAACAGGCGGAAAATTGTTTCGGCGAGTTTCGAGAAATGTAACAAGACTATGGCTCGTCTTTAATGAAAATGTGAACCTAAATTGGACCGATTCATCTTCGTTTGGATTACACATTGGTCCAGATTCACGCTAGTCACGTACGAGCAGCGTATTCAACTTTGTTTCCCACATTATTTCGCTGCACACAAACATACCCACACATACGTATGAACAGGGAATTATTAAAAGCAGCCTCTGCTTTGATTGGGTCATATACCCTCTGAAATTGGCACACACCGCATGCCTGTGGATTGCCTGCGAATTCCAGGAAGGAAGTAATTGCCAAATTTATAACTTCTGGCCAACATCAAAAAGCCTCTTCTCCCGTCCCGCCAAACCACACCAAATATATGTATACATGAGACTAATCAGATTGGGTTTTGTCGGTTATTTTCTCCAAAAAAGCTCGCGCACGTTCTTGTTCACATAGCGTAAGCTTTGGGCGTGACGTGCTCTGTCAACCTTCGTCAAATCTGTCGACAGTGGCCAACAACAACAACAACAACAGCAGCAGCAATATCGCCATCACTTCCCAGCTACTCACAAAGATGTAAAATAAGAAATCTCAAGATGATGACAGCAGTAGCGCACACAAACACACACACACACACACACACTGCCGGAATGGAATGGCGGCGCCTTGCGGAGTTTATTTTGTTGATTGATTACATAGCAGAAATGAGCCATCTGGGGTTCATTTCGGGCGGAAGTGGCTCCAAATAACTGATTAAGCTGTTAAGGAAGTTTGTCGGGCTCGTTGAAATATTTGCTCTAGGTTTGCGGTGGTAGGGTCGACCGCCAGAGCGGCTTTTTCCGGTTTCTCGGATTCGTATCGCGATCGACATTAAATTGAAATTTCTATTCCCAAAGACAATGGCTACGTTTACTGTCCTTGACTCGGAAAGGGCCTGGCCGGGTATGGCAGTAAAAAGTGCCCCAAACCAAATCACCCGCTCTATGCCCCTATGAGGTTCAACATAGGATCTATGGTAAAAAACGTACTTTTCAATGTTTTTCACGCCATTTTCGATAGCTTCGAAATAACAAATTTGAGGAAAATACTGAAAGTGCATCTTACTATGTTGTATCGAGGAATGTTATAAAAAAAATTTCAACAATAATTTTAGTACTGAAAAAGTTCTTGAGATATTGCAAATTTTTTTTGGGTGATTTAGATTTACTACAGCTCTAATTCATCTTCTTCTATATATATAAAAATCTCGTGTCACGGTGTTTGTTACCGAACTCCTCCGAAACGGCTCGACCGATTTTGATGAAATTATACTCAAAATATTTGGTAGGTATGAGAATAGGTTGTGAACTATATATGATACCGGTAGGATACCGATAACCATACATTTAATGCCGAATAAGGTGGCTCTATGCAGAAAAATAGATCTGGATATTTTTTTCCAAAAATTTGACTTCATACCATACATATAACCTTAAATTTTGACCCCAATTCCCTATTTTTAATTGCGATTTTATTATTTTTGTGTCAAAAATATTCTAATAATTTAACCGTTGTTCGTTTTTTCAACAGAACGAATTTATTTAAGTTGTTCAATGACTGATGGCGTAACGCCCGCTTCATTGAACATCCATCTACAAATACAGAAGTAACATCAATTCATCTAAAGCAGGGAGCATCTCCGACGAGCTGGAAGCCTTTTTGAATGAGCACAATGAGTTATCGAAATTCATCAAATCACATTTGCTCGGATTACAAAATGACAACCACGCTATTGCCATCAACCCTGATAAAACATCAGCTGGAGAGCACGTGTGTAGATCCAAAGCACAAGCGCTGCTGGTATCATGATAGCACGGTGACACGAGAAATTTAATGCGAAGAAAAAACAATAATCTGGAATTCATCGTTGACACACACCGTTCATACGACCCTCGCTATGTTCTTCTTCAATGGCACTAACGTTCCCAAGGTTTGCCTTCTCAACGTAGTACTACTTGCGTCATTTTTATTAGTAAATAGTTGAGATTTCTATGACGAACAATACGCCATGAATGTGTTCTGGAGTGGCAAGCTCTAGAATACGCGTGACTACAGTGCAAGTCAGAAGGGTTTCTTTAACGAAAAATCTCTTGCATAAACATTAGACCACCGAGACCCCGTCACAGATACTTAATTCATTATGAACATCATTTGTCATTTTGATTTAATATTTATGAACATGCGACGAAACAAACCGAGGGCGCGCTCGAAGGATTTTTATGTTTATCATATGGTGATTTGACATAGTCAAGAAACGCCAATTCAAGATATCGTAAGCTGTGCCAACAATTTATGGTCGACATATACGCGAAGGTAGAGAGAGAACGACTGCAATTCTTACTACACAATCAACAAAAGCGGTGCGAGGAATAATACATTCACTTGCGAGACACTATCATGAGCAACGCCGACACAGCTTTGGTTATAGCCAGACCAAAGCGCAATGCATTGTCATGACATTGCGCGTGTGTTCAAACACAGAATGAAGTTCGATCGTATTCGTCCCCACATATTGTTGGTTGTATTCTGTTGAATGAAAAAAGCGCAATTTTGCATTCTGTTCAAGCTCAAGTCCAATCGAGTTGAGCAAATGTGACAACCTTGCCACGCAATTCGACGTAAACAACATTGGTCTCCATGTTCCATTTCTATGAAGCAAAAATAGTAATGGTTTTTCGGGTGGAATAAACACGCAAAATTTAGCATTCAAACACATTCAAAACAAATTTAGCATCCAAACGAAATCGAATAATAATTTTCATTCAAATTTCAACAATTTAGAATTATTTCCGGAATAATGCCGATCAGACAGAGAGTAAATTGAACCACAAATACGGATAACTTATTTTGACCATTGTTTCGCGACAAGGCGAACGAATTTAAGAGTGTAAAAGTCGATTTCGATCGAATTGTAAAATCCGATCACTCATATGCATATATGAATATTGAGTTCTGCAAATCGGTGAAGAGTAATAAAAACATCCATGAATAAAGGAAGCAATATGGCTGTGTTTCAAACTTAGATTACCGATGTGAATACTCCTCGATTGAATGACAACGATAAAATAACGCGATTCCGAACAGGCCGATTAATCAGCTCCATTTAAGTTAGCTGGCGTATCGCTGTTTTCCAATTTATGAACGAGACCAAGCTGTTATAAACTAAGCCATGTTGAAAATCACATGCACGTATTTTCTAACAAGGAGACAGCAATAAATATTGATTTTCTATATTTCATTTTTGACGTAGGACTACGTCTTTCATTTCTATACCGGGGTGTAAAATCAAAGTTTCGAAAACGAAAACGTTACGCCGGAGACTGAGATTTTGAGCGTTATTAGCTCCTAAACAACTGAACGAAATGGTATGATAAACACTTCATTCGAAAGATAAAATGTCTACGCGTTCTATACTTGTTACTTTTTGAACCAAAAACTTGTTTCAATAGTCTTAAAATTGCTTTCAAAACAGGCTATTGAAATCACCAATCGGTATATAAGCGAGCGCCGCTCGGAAATCCACTCAGTTCTAATTGAACAGCGATTGGAGCATGTTGTCGCGGTTGTGGTGAAGCTCTTCGTTTATCATGAAAGCGCGGATGAACGGTGTCACCAAGAGCCTGTTTGTGCACCCTAGGCCAGAAGGGAATCCATCAGGAGGAGAGTGATGCCACAAACGGTTCCCCGGGAAGACATCGCTACACACACATACACGCGCGGAATTCTTTCCGTTTGGATGTCATTCAGCATCGAGAAAGTTCCGGAAAGATCTAATCATTTCTGGAAAATAATCTACCAGTTCCTCTGGGAATTTAAAAATACATTCATTTGAAAGAGTTTATTTTAATGTTTTCTAACCATATAACACAGCAATCAAATACATTTGATTTTGTAATTTTTCAACCAAGTGTAATTAGCAGGAAAGCTTCTGAAGATTATTCTTCCCCATCAGTGGTAGGATATTTCCGTATCCAATATTGTATGCGTACGCAATCGATTATTGCTCGGTCGCCAAAAGTTCCGAGCTCAGAGAGTTCATTCCCCTCTAGTTTGCCTTCCAAATTGCCATCGTAAACCACACCTTCTCTCGATTCAATCACACACAAAAAGCATACTTAAGCGATATTCTGGTGGTGAGACACATTCATTTTTCGTGAGGACATCGACAAGACAACATCGTTGCCTAACGTGCTGGAGGAGGTGGACGGCGAAGGATCGACACATACACGCGCAGAATTCTTTCCGTTTGGATGCCATTCAGCATCGAGAAAGTTCCGGAAAGATCTAATCATTGCTGGAAAATAATCTGCCAGTTCCTCTGGGAATTTAAAAATACATTCATGTGAAAGAGTTTATTTGAATGTTTTCTATCCATGTAACACTGTGACCAAATACATTTGGTTTTGTTATTTTTCAATCAATCGCAATTAACAGGATAGCTTCTGAAGATTATTCTTCCCCATCAGTAGGATATTTCCGTATCCAATATTGGATGCACCCGCAATCGATTATTGCTCAGTCGCCGAAAGTTCCGAGCTCAGAGAGTTCATTCCCCTCTAGTTTGTCTTCCAAATTGCCATCGTAAACCACGCCTTCTCTCGATTCAATCACGCACAAAAAGCATACTTAAGCGATATTCTGGTGGTGAGATGCATTCATTTTTCGTGAGGACATCGACAAGACAACATCATTGCTGAGGGTGCTGGACGGCGAAGGATCTGCCCTGAAACGCAAGCAGTTTGTTTGAAACCGTGAGGGAGCACAGAGAAGCCGATCCTTCAGGAGAAGAGAAGGTGACCATTGAAGCAGCCGCTACACACACACATACACGCACGGAATTCTTTCCGTTTGGATGCCATTCAGCATCGAGAAAGATCCGGAAAATATTCTGCCAGTTCCTCTAGGAATTTAAAAATACATTCATGTGAAAGAGTTTATTTGAATATTTTCTATCCATGTAACACTGTGACCAAATATGTTTCAATCAAGTGCTATTAACAGATGGTTATCGAATTAGCATTAACCACTGGTGCTTCCAGTATCGAGGAAAATGTGGAAATATCTAATCGTTGCTGGAAAATAATCTGCCAGTTCCCCTTGGAATTGAAAATTACATTCAAGCGAAAGAGTTTATTTTAATGTTTTCTATCCATAAAATATCCATATAATACATTTGGGTTTTGATTTGTCAATCAAGTACAGTTAGCAGGAAAGCTTCTGAAGAATATTCTTCAGAACAAGGTTTTTCGTATCCTATATTGGATGCATAAAATCTTGTGCCTCCAACGTAACGCCTTTTTCGAAGTCCCCCAAATATTCATTTATTCATTCATTCAGAATGGATTTAGATTCAACTTCAAACAAATGATCTCTAAATCAACGATAGTCCTACGTAACCCTTGCGGTTATACCATAGATATAACCCACTTCCTGTTTTTCTACTTTACGACAAACTTATATTACTTTTTTCAGTTGACGTTTAACTTTTAAGAGATCAAACATGTCAGTTACGTTAATGAAATACACCAAGAAACATCATATAACCTTTCGTTCAAATCATTTAATTCGTTTTTTTATCGGTCACATTCGATTTATGTTAAAGATCGTTAAAATATTCAAACACACTTACAATACATTAGTGTGTTTTATTCAACACCCAAAATATTCACTAGAAATAATTTATTCGGCAGAACAACGTTTGCCTGGTCAGCTCGTATTTAAATATGTTTCTGCACCTTTTGTAGATATGTATAATTTTTTTCAGAACTTACGAATACAAAAAAAAATATATATATATATATTTATAAAATGTTGTTTTTTTTTTAGAATTTTGAGACTTAGTACTGGTTAAATTTTTATTTAAATACTAGCTGACCCGGCAAACGTTATTCTGCTAAATAAATTATTTCTAGTGAATATTTTGGTGCTTGAATAAACAATAACTTATATATTGTAAGTATGTTTGGATGGTTTTACGTTTTGATTCATTCGTTGATGAAGATCAAACGAATATGTGGCGATAAGAGCTATGACATACAGAGGAATTGAGCGCTTTAGACGATGACCGCCGACAACAATAAAAAAAATCAAATCATTCAAACCATCCTATTTCAATGTATTTCATCTACGTAACTGATGTGTTTGAGGTAAAGTGTTAATATGTATATAAATAGAAAATAAATAATGTCAATAGGTGAAATGTGAAGTGAAAAAAGTAATATATTTTTGTCTTAAAGTAGAAAATGAAATAAAAAAAATCAATATAAATTTTGTTCAATTACAGTTTCGTTAGTGAAAAATAGGTTTTCTGAATGGACAGCCAAATTAATGACTGTTGGGTCCCGTTAATGAGTTGACAAACCAAAGATTTGACAGACAACTTTATTGGTGCTGATATACCGGCCAATTTGTTAGCGCATTATTTTGTCGTTGTCATTCATTGTTTACATTGTTAACATTTGAATGAAGATCATTACTTCATTTTATTTAAATACTTAGTTGACATAGTCCTGGCCCTAACTCAATTTTTTTTCTATATTTTCTAACTAAACATTAAACACTAACATTAAAAACATTATCAAACGCAATTTTCGTACACGATTCTTACCCACTTGCAGAAAATGTGTTACTGTGTTACATTCAAAACATATTTGAAAGGGATCAGCTATTTTCCATAAATATTTTTCGTTTTAAAAGGGTGTTTACTCAACGCGAAAATTCGTTTCTATTTTTACAGAAAAAGAATACGAAGCTCAATGTCATCTATGTCAAATTGCCATGCATTATCACATTATCATAACTTGATTGGACTTGAGTCCGAATGGATTGCAGAATGAAAAATGAGATCCGTTCGAATTGTTCTCACTCTATCGTATTTCAGAATACGGGTGGTAGTTGAACTGTAGACGGATCTGGAATTTCCGAGGAAATTACACTATCGATTTCCATAACAATGCATTGCGTTTTAGCCTGGCAATAGCAAAAGCTGTGTCGGAGTTGCTTTTGATAGCTTCTCGTAGGTGAATTTATTCGTCCTCACGCTGCTTCTGTCGATTATATCGTACGAATCGCAGTCGTTCTCCCTCTACCTTCGCGCGTACTAGCACTGGCGTGTTGGCACAGCTCACAATTTCGTAGAATGACTTAGCCCTAGCTGCGTTGAATCATCGTTTGATAATGAAAATTCATCGAGCTCTCTAGTTTGTTTCGTCTCTTGTAACTGCATTACATAAATATGAATTCGAATCATTGAATCAATACACGTGTTCTCCAGCTGATAATTTATCTGCATTGATGACAATAGCGTGATTAATATTTTGCTATCCGAGCATGTGTGATCTGAAGGATTTCAATAATTCATTATGCTTATTCGATAAGGCTTCCAGTACCTCGTCGATACCCCTATTTGGATATTGTGTTTACAAAATTATTAAAATCGCGAAATAAAAATTTAAAAATAAAAAGGACGGGGTTAAAAGGATAAAAATTTGAGTTCTTATGTTTTTTCTGAAACCAAATTTGAAAAAAATGCAGAACAAAAATTATTCTATTTATTCAGAAAAAATTGATTTTTTTTGCATAGTGTCATCCTAATCGGTATTAAATATACCGTAATCGGTATCCTAGCGGTATGTAATATAGTTTACGAACTATTCTCATGCCTAGCAAACGTTTTGTGCATAATTTCAATAAAATCGGGCAAGCCGTTTCGAAGGAGTTCAGCCACGAACATCGTGACACGAGATTTTTATATATATAGAGATGTTCGCATGTGATTTTTGATATTTGTGATTTTTTCTCAGAAAATTTTGAGAACTGCGCGGTGCGAAAATATCTAATAATTAAAAAAATCTATGTTGTTCATTTTCTAATATTTTGTTATTATCCTTAAATCTATAATTGTATTGTATTCATGTGCTCGTGAAAAGTGCACTCAAATCTTATCACCAGCGCAAATCTTATCAATGTTGTACAGGGTATCGAATTAGGAAAATAAGGTATTCTTTATGAATCTCTATATGGTCCACTATAAGAGCTGTAGTGAAAAACGTAGTTTTTTTTCAACCTCATACTCAATAAGCTAGGAAATGAAAATTCGAGAAGTACTCGAAGTACGTCTATTATGGTGTAAAACGACAAATTATTAAAAAAAAATTATAGAAAATAAAAAATTTTTCAATTAAAATAATTTAATTTTTTTAATTTTCGATTTTTTTATTTTTAGATCCATCAACACATACTTTTCATTTAAATGTACCTGTTTTTAATGTGTTTTTTTTTCTGAAATTTAGAGGGTTTTGCGGTACAATTTTTCAATAATTTGATCTCAAAAAGATACAGTACTGCTGTATATTGTACTACGAAATATTCGGAAAAAAGATCACCAATATAAAAAAAAACACATACACAAACAAATAAATATACATATTTAAATATAAACTAAACCTGTAGATCATCAACTTTCTATCTTTTCTTGTTTTTGGAATATAAGTCATTTTTGTATGAAGATTCCTGAAAAAAATAATACAAAATTTTAGTCAAAAAATGGAATGTAGGAGATTATTTTGGTTTTCATTAAAAATTATCAAAGATTTTTTTGGAAAAAAAAATCATTGGAAAAAAATATTTTGAAAATTTAAACATATGCTTTAAAATTCTGAAAAAATAGATATAAATAGCCCTTCAAATTTCCAGGAAGTTTCTCATACATCGAACGATGGGCACATTTATTTCTTTGAAAAATACTGTTGATGTTTAATTCGTAACATTTTTATGTATAAATTATCGCGATTTACATGCTCTGCTAACTTTGTCAAACGTGAGAATTTACACACAAGAATTTTACGAGCAAAACATAATTTTTTTCCGGAGTCTTCATACATAAATGACTTTGTGATTTTATGATTCCGGATTCTGAATGAATCAAACTTTAGTCAACAGCATGATCATGAGAAAGGTATCCCAGTTCATTTTATACCATCGGCAGCCGATGGTATAAAATGAACTGGGATTCCGGATTCTAACTGAATTAAACCTAATGGGTAAATTGATAAAATGATCGCTTACACCTTTATTTTCCAGCACAAGTACTCAAGCAATATTGCAGAGCATGTTATGCGGCAAATTTAATGTGAAAATCCTGATTATGGATCGTGGCTCCAGATATGAGACTATAATCAGCTTATTCAGAATGCACGATACACAGATATATCGTTTTCATGGGGTTTCCAACGCTCTAATCGAAATTCGGGAACCTCTACCCAGACCCTCAAGTAGCCTTGAGTGAGTTTGACATGAAAGTCTCAGTATTTATTCCGAAAAAAAATTTTGCACATCGAAAATGTGTACGTTATAACGAAGTTTCCCTGTATATTCGCCCTGTATGAGCATTTGCAACATAGCAAGATTTTAATCAATGTTCTGTATGCGGATGTACTGCTGATACTGGGCTATTGTTTAGTGTTTACTAGTTCTATGGGCAGTTCATTGGGACACACGCAATTATGTACGAAACATTTTCTACACAAAGGGGAAGCAATTAAATAGTGTATAAATGAATAGAAGTGAAATAGCTTTGAAACAGAGCAAATGAGGGGTTTTCATTTGTAGTTATGATCAGTATCTTCGTTGACTTTTTCGGCCAACGAACAAAGAAGTAAAATAACTGATTTGAAAATCTGAAATTGACCATTCTAAAAGTTCAGAGCTTAATTTTCTGTTCGAAAGATCGAAGAACGACTCATCGCAGCACTAAACATGAAAAATAAAACCCAATCAACACGGCTGTACCAAGCCCGACGATATCTTATGGTCCTTTTTGCCGGACTAAATAACTCACCACAATTGACAATAATTGACAACCTCCGGACCCACATAACGACGCTGCTTTTCTGCACCTCTCCAAGGCGAGACTTGCGACTAGGACAGCAGGATAGCACTAAATTTAATTCATTTAGAAGGCTTGCTCTGCAAAGGGACACATCCGTTGTTGATCCCTCGTGCCGAACATTCTCGTCGTGCCTTCGGTCTGACTAGGACGCATGAAGTAGACGGGAAAAGGCTATGTCCGACGCAAACACAAAGGAAGGCGAAAAACCAGCTACGAAGAGCCTTATTTAGCGCCGTCCGGCAGGCGAGGATAGTAGTGTGCACACAAAAACGACAACAGCAGCCGCAACAAAAAAAAAAACCACAACTCTCAAAACACGAGAACCTTTTCTTGTTAGTGGTAGTTTCCTCCCGGGCGGCATTCGAATGATTTATGCAGCTTTACCCTTATCGCTCAAACGGGACACGGCCCACGGTCCGGTTTCTCTTTACAAGGATTTTTGGTGAATTTGGTGAAAATGTTCTCAAATGTGCTCCGCTCTGTTTGCTTTGCTGTATGTTTTTTTATTCTTGTGTGCGACGGGGAGAATTGGGGGAGGAGATGATTTACGGGGACCAGCCGTAAATAAAAAGTTATGATGTTTTCGATGAAAATGCGTTTGGCGTTTGGTGTTAGGGTGGGGAAAGAATTGAGCCTAGCTCCTTCCGGGGAATAGATAAGTAGTACTTAAGGGGGATTTTCGGCATCCGAAAGATACAGTTTGTTGATTGGAAGTGGTATATAAAGTATATCGAGTGGCCTTAGCCACTGTTTAATCGAATTTATGCGGGAAAGTTAGGATCGGATCACGATTCGGATGGATATTGCTGGTGGTGCCTAAATTTACATGATATAAGTGAAATGCAAAATATACTGCTCATTTTCAGCGCAGTTCCGCATTCGGCCCAAACTGCACGGCAAAGGAAAAACTTTTGGCGTTTTCCCTAGACGAATTTCCCTCCGAAAACCAGCCAGCGCGAATGTAATGAATAATGTTGGGCTCGATTTGCATAATTCTTGCCGGCTCATCTCGCCAGTTTCACGGAAGTGTGTTATTGCTCGCACACAGTTTTCCTGGGTTTTCTCCCAACACTTGACGATAAAGAATTCTACGACTGTTAATTTTGCCACCCACCTCTCTCCTCTCTGCCCCTAACCGATTCCTTCCTTTTCATGATGAGCAAATTATTCAAATAAATTTTCACTCCGATGTGCGAAATAGCGAATGCTGACGGAGGAAATGGATGCGACGAAAATAAGGAGGCGAAACGAGAGAGTTGGGTCCCCTCTCGAGGTAGCAGCCTCTTGGAATGAATGGAGTGAAAAATGTTTGCGCATATTTAAGGACTAATGTTTGACTGATATTTGGGGCTCAGTTTGATCGGAGTAACAGCTCACGGGAAAATCATCATATATCACACAAGTGAAAAAGGCACTCCGAAATCATATATCAACTTCTAAAATGCATTAGGACTGTCACAGATAGCGTTCCAGCGAAATATTGCTAACAACAAAGAAGGAAGTTGAATCAAACATTCAAATCAAAACCATTGAAGCATAACGGGCGCACTCTAAAGAGAAACTTCATAAAAACGTCCCAAACCTCACGTTTTCACATTTTAAACTTTAAACTCAAAATACATTCCATCACCTGAAAACGGGGAAATTTTTGTCTCTGTACCCTCTGTGGCATCCACTCTTCCCATCGTGACTAGTTCGCTCAAACACGTGTGCGATAGTGTCATGTCGTGGCGCCAAGCGACATGTATTTCCACCTTTTGCCGGAACTTCCGAACCGGTCTCGCCTCCGTGAAGAATTGTGCATACGTTGCAGGCGCATACTTATTTTCATACGAGAGCTAGGGTGGTGGAATTTCGTCTATCTGTGCATCAGCGTCACTTTACCGTGCGCCGCGTTGCGAAGAGGAGATGTTTTATCGTTTTTAGAACATTCGTCAGCAACACCTCCGCCTTCAACCGTTGGCATTCCTCCGTCGGAATGATAATCCTTCTGGCCTGGAACCAAACTGGATAGCCAAAGGCACACAAAGAAAGGACAGAGAAAAAAAGCGGGAAAAAGCATCACTAGCCTGCTCCCGAATGCTCACAGCGTGCCAGCGTGTGATGGGAATGATATATTAATAATAGGTGGCACCGTTTGGTCGTAATGTGTGCCAATTTTCTTGTCCACTTTTCGGGTGGATGTTCCGTCCGAGCCCGAGCAGAACAGATCCCTGCACTATCTCTCTTGCGCTGGGTTCGAGTTTCCGGCTTTGATAGACCAACGGAAACTCTAACGCCGCCACTTGCCACGTTTGCTCGGGTTGTCCCACTTGCCGCTAACTAGTACAACATGTGAGCCACGGTTCGGTTTGGTGCGGTCCGTTTCGATTTCGGGGGGGCCGCTGCTCCCAGGGTTTATGTGCGGTAATCCCTGTTCAACTGGAATACAGCGAATGCATATGAGGAGCTCTGAGTTGGTGCACGATTTGAATGCGAAATGAGGCACGAGAAGGAAGCTGCTCTAGTGAAAACTGTTTGCTTTCGAGTGTGTGTATGTACACATCTGTGTGCGCGCCACTACAGGTTCGGGTGTGAAGTGTGGCTTCGAGGGTACTGCATATGAGCCAACTGGGACCCTGAACAAAAAAGTGGAGAACCGACGCGCCATCCTACACAAGTGCAAGTTAACATACTTCAGCAGTGTGTCTTTGCTTCTGTTGTATTAACTTTACAATCATGGCTTGTTTTTGTGATTTTTTTTCAATTTATCGTTAATTATGGGCGATGAAACATGCACAGTGTTGACGTCTGGTGACGGTATCCGATAAGGGAGGCAAAATAGTCTCTACCAGATTCAGACCGAAGGCAGTTGTACTCCGAAACTCCGGGGGGTAAAATAAAACCCCAAACACAGAACATGCAGGAAAAAATGAAAGATTACGAATGCTTATAACTCGAACATTTCTTACTGGATCGGAAAGTGTTTGCATCAATTGATAGGGAATATTTCTACGCTTCTATTGGCGATCTAACGCAAAACGTAAACGATCGGTGAGACATCTGGATTTTGTTTTTGAACTAAGAAAAAGAAATAATGTAACCTAAAACCCAAAAACAAATCACGTATGTTTTACTTCCGGGCTTTCCAAGGTAGTTCTCACATGCAGGAACCATGCATTTTTCTACTTGTTTTTGATTGTGCTCTCGAATTTTCTTTTTTGATTCAACCTTTGTCAATATTTATACAGTTTTCGCTACTGAGAGAGGTAAGAAAATAATATGTTATATATAAAATTGCGCAGAATTATATTTCTTCCAAACTCATCGCAGTCATATAATCTTTTATGGTTATAGCATTGTAATTTATGGAAAGAACTACAAACCTCCCATAAACTCACATGGCAAAATTAAAAATTGTTAAGCGTTATCTAAATGCCCTAACTGCCTCGTTTTGATTGGTCCGATTTACGGATTCCCCAGCACAGCCACCAAAACCAAGCAGTGTTGGAGAAATCTGCATTGCAAACACATGAAAGTCGGGGGCATTTTTGTTCCGACTGAAATGTGTTTACCTAATACAGACTTCTAAACCAAGATGCCTGGGTCTGGGAAGGCTAAATTAGATGACGTTTGATTATTCTTCTGTTCACATATTTTGCCTTAGGCAAGTTACCACCCAGGCACGGTACACCAGCAGCAGGGAGCATTGCGACCCAGTGCACCGAGTCACAGGCACATTTTTCGCAACACTCGGCATAAAAGCAAACATTATAAAAACCATAGTGTAAGCATATTTAGGCAATCGTGTAAATCAATGAAATAATAAAGTCAGTTTACATTGTGACTCCGTTCAGGGTAGTTCAGCTTTTTTAAAAAGTCAACCGAACTTCCCCAAACGTAACTGGCATCATACCAAACGTAAAAGGATTGTCATTAAATTTACTTGTAACGAAAAATATAATCTATCCCAATGCATGAATTGGCCTTACATGGCATTATACAATCTTTTTACTCACAGAGCAAATATATTGAATTGAATAGAATTCTGAAATTGTTTCATTCAATTGAAAATTTAATCAATACAAATGATTGCTAAGCTAAGGTAGTCCCACGTCAACCACTCATTTTTGACGTAGGACTACGTCTTTAATTTCTATACCGGGATATAAAATCATAGTTTCGAAAACGAAAGTGTTACGCCGGAGACCGAGATTTTGAGCGTTAATAACAACTTAACAACTGAACGAAATGGTATGATAAACACTTCATTCGAAAGAGAAAATGTCTACGCGTTGTGTACTTGTTTCTTTTCTTCCAAAAACTTCTTTCAATAGCCTTAAAATTGCTTCCAAAACAGGCTATTGAAATCACCAATCGGTATATAAGCAAGCGCCGCTCGGAAATCCACTCAGTTATAATTGAACAGCGATTGGAGCATGTTGTCGCTGTTGCGGTGAAGCTCTTTATTTATCATGAAAGCGCGGATGAACGGTGTCACCAAGAGCCTGTTTGTGCACCCTAGGCCAGAAGGGAATCTATCAGGAGGAGAGTGATGCCACTCGCGGAACTATTTTCGTTTGGTTGCCATCCAGCATTTTAATGTTTTCTAACCATATAACACTGCGACCTGCGATTTGGTTTTGTGATTTTTCAATCAAGTGCAATTAACAGGTGGTTTTCGAGTTAGCATTAATCACTGGTGGGCTTCGAGTATCGAGGAGAATCTGGAAAGATGTTATCGTTGCTGAAAAATAATCTGCCAGTTCCCCTTGGAATTGCAGATTATGTTGAAGCGAAAGAGTTTCTTTGTTTTATGTTTTCTATTCATTTAATACTGCGATCAAATGCATTTCGTTTCGTGATTTTTCAATCAAGCGCAATTCCCCATCAGTAGTATATTTTCGTATCCAATACTAGATGCATAAAACCTTGTGCCTCCAACGTAACGCTCTCGTTTTCGAGATCCCCCAAATATTCATTTATTCATTGATTCAGATTGGATTCAGATTCAACTTCAAACAAATGAACATTAAATCAACGATAGTCCTACGTCAACCTTGCGGTTATACCACAGATATAACCCACTTTCTGTTTCCCTCTTTCAGGTTTTAAAAATTCATCATGACTAACACGATTTATTGCTATATTTGTTATACAGAGAAATTTCGATATAACGTACCCTCGATATAACATCACTTTTTTCTGAAAGAACAATAAGTTATCTGTATTTTGATACTAAAGCTTGTTTTGTACCTTTAACCAATCCCGAAATACAACTGTTTTGTGAGTTCGAATTCTAAATGAATCAAACTTTAATCAACAGTACGAAGAGGAACATCGTGAGAAAGGTTGGATACGTTTCTGAGTTCTTTATTATGCTTCGATATAACGTACAATTCGATACAACGTACAATTTTGAAAGCAAAAGGTACGTTATATCGAAGTTATCCTGTACCAGAGTTTCGATGTCCGATTCAAATCTCGCTGGAAGGTTTAGAAGTGTGCTGTCACATGATTTACACGGCCAATCTGTTGTTTTTAACTACAAGACTGCTCAAAACAATAGCTTCTTCAGGTATGAAAAAAAAAATAGTTTCACTGAACTGGTTGAAAAATATATTTGACAATACAGGTTAAAATACGGCCTATTTGGAACGGCTGGAAATTTATTTTTGATATTTTCCGGAAAATTACACAAACAAAAGTGTAGATCAAACGAAAAAAGGAAGTTATATTCCTCAAAGAGAGGTGAACTATCTCTGAAATTGATGGCTAGATCGCGTCCGCATATTCTTTCCATTCAATGTGTCTTGTGAGGTCATGTTAGGTCATGTTTAGAGATTCTGAAGAATTCGACCTAGTGGTGGAAATTTTGATTGGTGAGTCACTACCGTTGGGATCCTGGATTACATTCCACGTGCAATCTAACGATAGTGAATTCGAGCAAAGCGAGAGGTCAAGGGAACTTGATTTAGCAGGAGGTTTAGGTACACGTGCTGTTGTCCCCGTGTTCAAAACTGTCATATTGGAGTCGTTACAAAGCTCACACACTGCGTTTCATAACTATAGTACCACTACATTTTTCTGAGCTTCCAAAGATATGTAAGAAGTCGGTTGAATTGAAGTATATAGTGTAGAGTACAATAACTGTCTTCATTTATAAGACTGGCCCTTTCAACTTTATTGTTGTGTTCAGATGCAAAACATTCAAAAAACAAAAATTCCAGTTTTTCATAGCTATAGAACCAGATGGAACGTAAAGATTTGATCCACAATGTCAGACACTTTTATAAATCCTGATTGGGAAGTTGTGCTTGATGGTGAAACAGAGACGGTTGAAGTTTTTGATGTCTTCTTGAGTGTTGGGTCGTTCGAAGATGAAATACTTCCACGGAGCCCAAGAGGAACTTGATTTTGCATACCCACTGCACTCGATTTTTCAGGCGAGCTAACAGAGGGTATCACCGGAGGGTCATTGAGCTTTGGGAGTGGTCACATTTTTGCGAGAGGGTTTCCTTTGGAAAATAAACGGTGTGCCTTCGTTAGATGTGTCCCCCTCCATTTCGTCAACTGGCAGCGTAGCGAAGACATTGATAGTATTGATTGGGGTTCTGGGGTTCTGAAGTTCCTCCGCAATATGGACACTAATTCTCGGTCGCACTGCAGGGTTCGCCCACATGTTGTTCTCCGCAAGTGGCACAGCGCCCATTGGTGGCCCAATAAGCAGCTGTATGACCAACTGATTTACATTTTTGGCAAACCATGGGATATGGCACAAAGAGTCACACCGGTATCCTCAATTTGTGTACCATAACGTAGTCAGGGAGAGCGGCACCAACAAAAGTGATTCTGAACGAGCCGGACAGCGTAAATTCAGATTTTTTCCCTTCATAGGATACTTTTCCAAGCTGGCGATAGTCCATGATCTTGACTTCCATCATGAGGAGCTTCTTGAACTTGCCTTCACCTGTTTTAATTGACTCACACGTCTGACCCGCTTCGGTTATAACTCCAGAATTTTCTATGTTATGGGAAGGTACGTATGCGCGATATTCTAATATAGACCGTTGGCCAACAACAATACGTTAGCTTGCTTCCGATCTGCCACGATAACACGCAGTTTGCTCGGTCTAGGAAATTTCTATCTGCCAGATCTTTCTTGATCTGAATGACATTGAGAGATTTTTTGTTAGGTTTAGGTCTGAAAAAACAACCCATGGACCAGTTCCAGGTACATTTTCTGGATAGACTTTGACACGGATAGAGAAAACACAAGGGGAAGACGAAGTCGATGATTGAGCAGGATTGGCAGGTAAGATCGGGGGTTGTTGAGCGAGAGCGAGAGATTAAGGGGATGAAGAATAAAGTGTGGCAAATTTTTTTGAAGGGGATTTATTGAGCTGGGTTAACTCTTCCACTTGAAGAAACACCTTCTGTTGTGGCGACTTCTGTATATACTGTATATAGACGAGCAGAAAAAAATAGTCTAGCACTGAGAAAAATTGTAAGGGGTTGTGTCTAGGACACGACCACATTTTCTACGTAGGACTATGAAATTATGTTATTCAATATGCCTGTTCACTTCACTTCGGATATTATTTCAGAGTGCTTGAGATTTCACCTTCACCTTTTTTGAAACAACTTTTTAGTTATTTACTTTTTTAATGAATAAAAATTGATTAAATTAAAACTGACTTTGGGCCTTGTAAACTGATAGAGAATGATTTGCTTCCCTAAACGAATAACGCTATCGCACGTCGAAACTGTAGATCTTCACATTAGATATAGAACATATTAGAAATGACATGTTAGACATGTTAGATATAGAAAAGTTATTTTTCATTCATAATTTTCATTTTTAAAAACCATTATAGTCATTGTAGCTTCCCAAACTCGTAGTACGAAGCTCAATGTCTTCAACGCCAATTTACCTTCTCGCCCAAAAAGAAATATCTCCGCTCCGTCTGTGCTGCCGGTTTGTACGTGCCGGTACGTGTCTGATACGCAACTTCCCGGAGTAGTATAAAACCACGATTGTTCTTCTTTTACAATATACTTCATAGCAAACCATTATCCTATTCAAAAATTATCAACTTTCGCACAGAATATTTGTACTGAACTGCGTAAGTAGAAATAATTCTTGTCGATTGATGAGAGAAATGGTGGAGCCTAAATCGCAGTATTTCCTCTCTTCTCTCTCATTGCAGCACAACGAACGCTGCATTTGGTTCGTGTATCACGTATATGTCAGCATTCTTCGGATCTTCTATAACAAATTACTGATGAAAAGAATCGTCGGAAGCTATCAGCGCTTTCCATTTATTTGGTTCCGTCCTATCTTTGCGACGGAACTGCGCAGCCAACTCGCAACCGCCTTTCTGCTTTCCCACTCAGATATCGACCACGAACTATAGACACTTTTGCTCCTATATTCCGCTTGAGGTGGAACCCCCGCACATGTTGGAAAAGGAAAACAGTCCGGTTTTCCTGTTGGAAAAGGAAAACATATTCCCATGAAAGATACTAAATTAATGCAGTGTATGTCCATTAGGATGCCAATGAATAGATGGGAAAAAATCGACCCTCAAATTTCAAAAAGTTACGCTATACAAATGTGGAGGCGATCTGGCTTAGTGGTAACGTCCATACCTCTCACGCAGAGATCACGAGTTCAATTCTCACTCCCTACATTCTTCCAAAAATGGAAGTAAAAATGACGAACCAACCGAAATGTGTTGAAAGTCACTATAATAGGGGAAAAAACGCTCTACAAAATGTTCATCACCTCTAAAAAATACCCTATGCAAAATATCAGCTCAATCGAACTTAAGGGAGAGTGGCGCAAAGCGGTCAAAGTTTGAGTTTTTAGAAAATCGAAAAATCACTCAAGGGGGGAGTATAGGAAATCGGGGATTTCGAAAAAAAAATTGATGCCAAATATCTTACAAAATATCAAATATCAAAAATTGTCCAAAATCGACACTCGGGGTTTTTTTCTCGGAACACAAGACGAAAAGTATACTTTTAGGTGCCAATAAAAATAGTTATCTTGATTTGCATTATAATATATCCTATGCAAAATATCAGCTTATTCGGACTTCATTTACTAGTGTTCAAGACATTAAAATTTGAGTTTTTTTTAAACCGAAAAATCACTGGAAATAAGGGTTTGAAAAATAAAATTTGGTACTAAATGTGTTAAAATTGCATGACACGTCAGGATTTACAGTTATTAAAAAAGTTGTCAAAAATCGACTTTTCAGACAGAAAATCGACCAAGCGTCGAAAACATTTTTTTTTGTAAAAATTACAATTTGAGATAATAGTAAATCTTGACAAGCAATGTAATTTTAAAACGTTTGGCATCATTTTTTTTTAATTTTGATTTTCGATGGTCTTTTGTTCTTCAAAAAACTAAAATTTGAATGAAAAATCGAAATAAAATTGGTTGGCAACTAAAACCATACTTTTTGTCTTGAAAAAAAAAAAATTTTTTTTTCTTCGAGATGACACTAGATCTCGACGTTTCATGCAATGTTAAGACATTTGGCATCAATTTTTTTTTCGAAAACCCCTATTTTCAAAAAATTCAAAGTGTGATCGTTTTGCACCACTCTCCCTTAAATCCGATTGAGCTGATATTTTGCATAGGGGTTTTTTCGGTTGTGTCCCATTCACCCGAATACCACTCACCCGAAACACGTTTACCCGAAGCACGTTCATCCGAATGTAACAGATACCCGAATGATATTCACCCCAATGTAACAAATACCCGAATGCAACATAACCCGAATGGACATGGACGAATGGACGGTTTTGTGCTACCGTGGTCGAGTGGTTAGCGTCACACCTAACATGCCGGGGGTTCGGGTTCGATTCCCGTTCTGGTCGGGGGAATTTTTCGTCAAAGAAATTTCCTCCGTCTTGCACTGTGGTCACGCGTATTCTAGAACATGCCACTCAGAATACATTCAAGGCGTGTTATTTAGCATAGAAATCTCAACTAAATGCTTATAAAAATGACACGGGTAATTACTACTTACGTTGAGACGGCGAAGTTCACCTAGGAACGTTAGGGCCATTTAAGAAGAAAAAGAAGAACAAGATGTCCGTACTGGCATGAAAGTTTCCCGTTTTTTTGCAGGCATCTTTGAACTGTTTATGAATTAAGAAATTGTCATGTATAGCATATCAAAACAATCTCAGGGAATTTTCAATTCCATTGGAACACGAATCATCAGAATACGTTCGAAATGAAAATAGTTATTAAGTTTAACTATATTTTTTAAAACCTCTGTTTTCTGATTTGGCACCCTTTCTGAAAGACATAGTCATACGTCAAAAATGGAGTCCCAGCTCAAAGGAACTTATCATGGAGACATAGATGCTGTCACAAAACAGTAACAGTCGCAATTGGTATGATCGGGACTATAGGGTGGTACTAAGCGGCATAACTGCTGTATAATATCAATGGGTGCTTCCAATTGTGGGAACATCATTGGAATCGATAAAAGAAGTCTTGATTAACGAACATAGGTTTCCAAAATTTTCGATCAATGTTCTGTATTTTTACAAAATGATTCAATGGTCTTTGTATACTTTGATTTTTTTTTAGATTGTTTTAGTGATATGTCTTTACAACGAATCAAATCTGCTCGAGATGAAGACATCTGGCATCCCTATACAAAACACACTGAACAACCAACCGCAACGAGAAAGTTGTGCATTCGCGCGCCGGGAATTCGAGCAGCTCCCGGTCGGATTGGGAGACGCCAAGGAAACAGTGGAAGTAGGGAAACACAAACGAAAACTTTCCCCAGTCGACTGCAAGCGTTTGATGATATGTTTATTATTGTTGCTAGGGCTTTTATTGCATTACTTCCCGCTTCCCGTCGCAAATGTGAACTATTCGAGTGTACTCCGGGCCTCCGGGTCTCGAATATTTGGTCATTTGGTACTCAGTGGAGGAGGCGCCCGGTTACTGTCGGCAACCCGGGCAGTCGAGGTGTTAATGAGAGAAAGACCAGACACAGACACATGTTCCGAAGCTCAGCAAACAGTTCCCTGGTTCGGCATGGTTTATTTGCCCAGAAGGGAAATTCACTTTCATTCCTACGATTCCTTTGTGTCGTGTGCCAATTCGGCTGCTGTTACTCAGTAGAAAATTTGTAATTTGCATACTTTCGGTTCGAGTCGCATATTTTCCACGTTCAATGCGCCGACAAACCTCCAGCATATGCACAAAACGGTACGAGGTAAATTAGTTTGTCCGTATAAAGTTTGCCTTTGTGTGGGTTCCTCCTCCTCTCGGACCATGGTAAGAAAATAGCAATAGTTTTCAGGGGGTGGTGAACGACAAAAGCTTATATGGGGAGTTTTATATCAACTTCGTTAGCTGGACATGCACTGGATTTCGGGCGTCAGGAAGGAGGGGAAGCCTTTGTGTAATGCTACGACACGGATGAGTGTGTCACAAGTTTATGATTACCTTTCTCTCCGTCGTCTCGGGTTTGCATAATACTTGGGGAAGCAGTTACTTGTATGCAGACAAAAGAAAGGAATGCTTCAATGCGTCCGGGCTGGATTGTCCAGGGCATAAAATATTTGACCAGGCAAAGTTGCAGAATTTGTTATTAGAATCAGTGTAGACTACAATGGCGGCTCATGCAAATAATGCCGACCAATTAAATGGATTCTACAAATCCACGAACATTGTCCAACTGTGGCAAAACCAAATCCACTTCAGCCCTAATTGCCACGCAAATCCGGCTGAGAATTGTTGGAACGTTGAAAATTCCAGCTTTGAGGTTAGATGCGAACTTGGCAGGCGCGGGTGGGCGGAGAGTGCGAAAATCGATTGGGTAAATTTCGAGCACTTGGCGCAAGATATTAGGAAGAGGAGAAGAGGCGCGGAGGTTACAGCAAAACATAACCGACAAATTAGTGTCGTGTAGGACTAAATTCCGTGGCGAAAATAAAAACCACTCTAAAGTGGAAAATCCCTGGCTTAGGATAAAATAGAGGAAGAGAGCAAAAGCGACAACAGAAGAAAAAAAAAGGTGGCGACGACACCAAGAGAAAGACGAGAAATTTCATTATGTTGAAGCCACCCAGTCGTGAAAATTGCGTCGACGATTTTCCGTTATTTTTCCTTTCGGGGGTCGGTCGATGTGAATCTCGGGCATCTTGGGCAGAGAGAGAGAGAGACCGGACGGTAATAGCAGCAGCACATACACACAAACTAATCTCATAACATTAAATCACTTTTAATGGTGCCGAAATTACACACTCAATGGCACGCAGGCGATGATGATGATAATCTTTTTCTTGCTCTCATCCTGTCGCAAAGGTGCAATTTGGTGCCATTGCTTGGGGGTCCTTTTGTAGGCCATACGATTGAGCAATTCTACTCTGTCACCCCGGTGCTGGAGTGCCACTCGTCCAGTTCTTGTTGTTCTGTTAAATATGGTTTGATTGTGATGTGTTTAACGTTTCTTTGTCTCAATTGCGCAGGAAGTGGCATTCTATTTCGCTACCCCTCCCCGATAGAGGTACTAAATTTGCAACAGGAGGAATGTGAACTCGACAAAGGAAGCGAAACATAATGAAAAGTGATAAATTTGGGCGATTCTACGCGAATAGCGGATCTGGAGCGAGATATATATATATATATATATATATATATATACGTTATGAAAAGTCCCTCCCACACATTCATTTGAGCCCATAGTAACAACATGCAACCGAGCCTGGCGCGCCAGATTAACGATGATGCGCGCGAGAATTCGCCAGAAAGGAAAACAAGGTATCACCTTGCATAAGTACCAAGCCACCGGGATGAACGCAGACTCAGCAGTCTGTAGTCTTTATAATGGGTTCGATGCTAAAATATAAGTTAGTTCTAAGTATGATGTTATAGCGATAAGTGAAATCGTGAATAAATTTATTTTTTATGCTTTCCCTAACGGAAGCTACATAACTGGCGCAGTCTCATAGTGAAGTGGAAGTAAAGTGCAGTAAAGTGCACGACCGAGCAACGTTTATTGGAAACATCTGGACTACCGGGAAACCACCGGTGAGGGAATATCACTGATTAGCGTAGCCCAGAAGCGAGGAACTACCATCGAACCTAATCATTAACTTAGAAACTCCAGGAGATGATCATCATCATCCTCTTGTAAGTAATTTTTTCTATTTCTTCCTAAGTGAGTGTTAAAGTGTATCGCTAAAAAAAAGTAACATAACTCTCGCAACAAAAATCAGCTGCCCCGCAAGCAAAAGTAAAGCACGGAGGCAAGCGGCACAAAATACAACGTTCAGCAATTTTAAAAGCGAGCGAAACTAACAGCCACAAACCGCGAGGTGCAGTGCAGTGTGAGCGAATATCATAGCAGTGCATTCTTGTGTGTGCAAATTATAAGCAAGATTATCATTGGTAAAATGGATCAACGCGAATTTATGATTTCACCCGACCTTATGCCAGCACCAGAGCTGGACGGGAGAATAATTATTGAACAAGAACCTCAGGAGAACCCACAACAAGTCACAGTTGAAAGTTTGTTGGGTCATATAAAAACATTAATGAGCAATCAAAACGCTTTGATTGACGAACTCCATAGATTGCGATCGAAATCAGAAGATCCCTTCTTACAGTTCCGAACACCAGACCCGATTAAAAATCTGGCCACTTTGGCGGGTAACAAAAAAGAAACACATGCTTGGTTAGAAGATGCGGAGAATACACTCGCACTCTTCCAGTCATACAAAAATGAACCCATTTACAGCCAATTAGTGAGAGCTGTTAAAAATAAAATTATTGGCGATGCCAAAGAAAAATTAATAGCGGCTGGCAACCCAAATCAGTGGGAACAAATCAAAGAGATAATCCTAAATTCTTATGGGGACAGAAGAGATCTTACATCTCATATTCAATCCCTTTTCTATGTTAACCAGGGAAAGAAGACTCTAACTGAGTTTTACAACCAAGTCAAGAAAATTGATACGTCAATTAAGGCGACAGCAGCTTTGATGGACGACTACAAATCATCCACTAAAGCTATAAATAGTTTAATAAGTCTTATGGCTTTAACAAGATTCATCGACGGGCTAAATGACGAGCTATCAATGCACGTTAGGAGTTATAGACCGCAATCCCTTGAGGACGCTTACTCCATAACTATGCAATATTCTAATGCAGCATATAGACAAAGACTCAACAAACAAACAATAGATCAAAAGACGACCAAAGCAAACAACTTTAGACCATCCGATAGCACCAACAAAAATTCCAACTTGAACCTCAACCCGTTAAATCAAAAACCAAACAATTTCAACAACGGTGGATCTTCGAATACGAAACCATCCTATCCAATTGCAAAGTCAAATGGGTCCGGTAGATTTAAGAATAGAGAGCCGCTACCAGACGACGATGTTTCCATGAGAACAGCAAAATCTCGGACGGAGGTTAACAACCAAGAAACTGGGCAAAGACAAAAAAGGGACGACGGCAAAAATTGTGAGGATGAACACGACACCTCCCAACAGCTCGAAGAGTCAATCTTAAACTCGGAGGACGAGGATTATTTTGTCGATGAGGAGCTAAATTTTCACGTGGTAGAACAAGCACAAAGAAAAGTATGAAAAACGACAACAACTTCGTGCCATATATTACAATCCAAACTTCAAAGGGAGAGATGAAATTTTTGATCGATACAGGAGCGAACAAAAATTACATTTCGCCAGCCCACGTAAACGTTGAAAACTGTAAATCAGAGCCCTTATCTAAGGTAACCAACATAAAAGGAACACACACAATCGACAAATCAGCATCCTTCGATCCGTTTCGAATTAACAAAAAATTAAAATTTTTCATTTTTAAATTTCATAGCTATTTTGACGGTCTCATCGGTTACGAGTCGTTGAGAGATCTAAATGCCAAAATCGATGTAAGCAAAAATATCTTGAGAATAGGAAAGAAAACTTTTCAAATGAAAAAAAGATTTCCCGAAAAACAAATAATAAATTTAACTGAAAAAAAAGAACAATTTATCAAAATCAGAACCACCAATGACGGAGATTTCATCATAAGCAGCGAAAGAAATATGGGAAATTTTTCAATTCTACCAGGGATCTACCACAGTAGTAATAATACCGCTTTTGTTGCAGTAAAAAATCATGAGGAATCGCAAATCGAAATAAACATGAATGAATTTGAATCTGATAACGATGAATTGTCACAGCCGAGAAACCCATAGAAAGCCCTAGAAATAAATTCAGCATCTTAGACGATTCGTTGAATCAACAAGAAAGAAAAGCTTTGGATGACATTATCGGCGAATATTCTGAAATTCTATATTCCGATGACCAGAAATTAACCTTTACACATCAAATCAAACACCGAATTAGAACTGTGGACAATATACCGATTCATTCCAAGTCATACCGTTAGCCACAAATATTTGAAACAGAGGTACAAACTCAAATAAGAAAAATGTTGAAGGACGGGATTATTCAAGAATCCATATCGCCCTACACATCACCTGTATGGATAGTGCCTAAGAAAGCAGATCCATCAGGTGTGAAAAAGTGTCGACTCGTTATAGATTACAGAAAACTTAACGAGAAAACCATCTCTGATAAATATCTTATACCGGATATAACAGAAATTTTGGATAAATTAGGAAGAGCGACATACTTCTCGACACTAGATCTAGTTTCTGGATTTCACCAGATTCAGCAAAAGACGTCGAAAAAACAGCGTTCTCCGTGAGCTCGGGTAAATACGAATTCACAAGGATGCCTTTTGGACTCAAGAACGCCCCTGCGACCTTTCAGAGGGTTATGGATGCCGTTCTTAGAGATCACATTGGTATTTGTTGTCTTGTTTATATGGACGACATCATCATTTTTTCAAGTTCGTTTGAAGAGCACGTCAAAGACATATGTAAAATTCTTCGCAAGCTGAAGGAAGCATGTTTGAAGATACAACTAGATAAATGCTATTTTTTCAGACGGGAAGTTCAATTCCTTGGACATATCGTGACCAAAGATGGCGTAAAGCCAAACAGCGACAAAATAGAGGTTATTCAAAATTGGCCTAAACCAAAAAACGAGAAGGAACTTAAACAATTTCTCGGAACAATAGGTTACTATCGCCGTTTCCTAAAAGACTTTGCCAAAATGGTCAAACCTTTAACGCAACTCTTGCGAAATGATACTTGCTTTGAATTTACTCCAGATAAAATTCAATGTTTTGAAAAATGCAAAGCACTTCTGACCATGGATCCAATACTTGCGTACCCAGATTTTACAAAAGAATTCATCCTTACCACAGATGCTAGTGACTTTGCAGTGGGAGCTGTATTATCACAGGGACAAATAGGGAAAGATCACCCGATTGCCTACGCTTCAAGAACTTTAAACAAATCGGAAGAAAATTATTGCACAACGGAAAAAGAATTCTTAGCTATTATATGGGCTGTTAAACACTTCAGACCATATTTGTATGGAAGAAGATTTAAGCTTGTCACAGATCATCAACCATTAATATATTCGATGACAAGTGCAAACCAAAAAATTATTAGATGGAAACTAGTTTTAACTGAATTTGACTTTGAAATAATTTATAAACCTGGCAGAGAAAACGTCGTAGCCGACGCCCTGTCTAGAATAAAACCAGCAGAAATAAACTCCAATGACATAGAGGAAAATCAAGACGAACCCGACACCGACGGCATGACAGTACATTCAGCAGACACCAGCGACGATCATTATATTTGGACAACAGAAAGACCAACAAATTCATTCAAAAACCAGATCATATTTAAAATTTCTCCTACAGACATAGAAGCTCATGAACAAATCTTCACAAAATACCACAGATTTATAATCTCAAAACCAAACTACACAGAGCAAGACATAGTAACTATTTTTAAAGAAAAACTTAATCCAAACGGTATGAATTGCATCAATTGCCCTTTAATGCTAACACAATTAATTCAGGAAACATATCGCAAACATTTTTCTCATAACAAAATCTTCAAGCTCCTTATTTCACAGGTATTACTCCAGGACATAAGGCTACCAGAGGAACAGGACGAAATCGTGCGCAAAACTCACGACTATGCCCATAGAGGGATCATAGAGAATAAAGCTCAAATCCTGTTAGAATTTTTCTTCCCCGAAATTGATAAAAAATTGAAAGTTTATATAAATAACTGTCCTACTTGCAAAAAATGTAAGTACGACAGAAAACCTCCGAAATTGATTCAAAAAACTAACCCCGCAGAAAATACATTTGAAAGGATTCATATGGATATATTTTTTATGAGTGGAAGAAAACTGCTAACTATAGTAGACGCTTTTTCCAAATTTGCAAACGTGATCGCTCTTGAAACGAGGACTATCGTAGACCTTAAAAGGGCAATCACAGAGCACATCAGAATTTTCGGCAAACCAAAATCGATAACTTGCGATCAAGAACCAAGCTTGACATCGCTTGCCTTCATTGGATTCATGCAGGATTTGGATATTGAAATTCATTTTGCGAGTTCCAGTAACTCAAACGGAATAGTGGAACGATTCCACTCTACACTCATTGAACTATATAGAACTTTAAATTCGAAATACAAAGACATGGAATTCTTCGACAAAATTAACATTCTTGTGGATATTTATAATAACACAATTCACTCAGCGACCGGCTTTAAGCCAAAGCAAGTAGTCTTTAACCACCACAATGAAACAAGCGCGGAAGAAATTTTTCAAAATTACAGTAAATTCAGTCTGCCATTAAGGTCCTAATGGAAAAACGCAGAAAGCAGATAGAAAATGAAAACAAGGTAAAAACCTTGCCAAAAACTTTAGAACCAGGAGAAAATGTATACGTAAAAGTTAATCAGAGAATAACAAAGGACAAAGACCCATTCAAGGTTTCAAAAGTCGTGGACGATAACGAATTGACATTTAAAGATACTTACGGAGTAAAAATTCATAAAAATAGGATCAAAAAATGATTTTTTTTTCTTTTTCTTTTCGGTCTGTTTCAGGATCATTCCACTGACTTCAGCGACATTTTACCACGACGTATCGACAAATAACGGACTTTTGACCTTAAAATTAGACTCGGTTAAGATAAAATTAGGATACGACCGTACAATACATAAAATTAACCTAGATGAAATAGGACAAAATATAAACTATATCGAAAAATTAGCAAATAACCTTAATGTAACGGATCACTTACAACAAACAATCCAGTTTAAAATTAAAAAGGCTTATGAAAAGTTGACAGAATTTTACCCAAAACGTGCAAAAAGAGGACTTATTAATGCTTTAGGAAACGTGATAAAATTTATAGCAGGCAACCCCGACCAGGAAGACCTTGACTTAATCAATCAAAATTTAGAGATGCTTGAAACTAATAGCAACAAAATCATAGATAATCAAATAAAACAAGTAAAAAACAACAATGTACTTCAAGCTACTATTAATAAAGTCTCAAAAACCATAAGATCAATTAAGGAACATGTACAATCTCAAGACACGATAATTAGAAAAGACTTGGAACTCATAAATCTTATTTTGAATACTGATATCCTGATAAAAACCTTAGAAGACCTCGAAGAACAGATTGCCTGTTCAAAATCTAATAGCTTGAACAAAAACATTTCAGTATGGCTGAAAAAGATTATATTTTGAAATTTTTAGAAAGCCAACATATTGTCATTAAATTTGAAGATGAAATTTATAAATTCGTAAGATCAGTTGTATCGCTACAAAATAATCACATAATCATTATAGTCAAACTCCCCATCATTGAACCGAACGAGTACTCATTGATGCAGTTAGAACCTGTCAACGTGGATGGAACCAGAATCGACACGAGCATCCGCTATGTGGCCAAGTATCAGCAGTCATTATACGAGCAGAGTGAGAGGTGTTTCATTTGCGACAATAACTTGCCAGTGAACGACGGTTGCATCTCCAATATCCTGACAAATCAAAAAGCCAAGTGTCCGATGCATAAACAACCAGAACGTCCAATAATCAAGGAAATCAGTGTCGGAACAATTCTCATCGACACAAATAAAGCAGTCTACATTTTAGACTCATGTGGAGAATCACAAATCATTTCCGCTCCAACTATTATTGAAACAGGTAACTGCACAGTTACAGTGCAGAATGTAACCTTCAGAAGCAACTCTAAAACTATAAATAAATCTGAATATCTCACACCCATATTTGGAAAAGAGATAGAAACCATTAAGCAAAAACCAGACATCGAAGAAATACACCAGATGAATATCGAAAATTTGGAGGAAATTCAGAGACTTAAGCTTCACATAACAGCTCTCAAACGCTCGGAGGACTAGCGATAACCTCTACCATCCGGTCAATAGTAATCATCTTATGCATTCGCAGATACAAATCCCAAACTAGAAGTCAACCCCAACAGGATAAAAAAGAGAACATCGTCACCTCACAGATTACCAACAAGAAGTTCGACATCAGCTCCCCGGAAAACAATCAGAAAGGAACAGTAACCGATATCCTGAAGGACGAGCCAACCTGCCTAACGAAATCCTTCCTTCCGGCACCCAGATTTGTCCTTACCAAGGGATCCAGAAAATCAACCGAGGACGCTTGACTCTTAGGGGGGAGACGTTATGAAAAGTCCCTCCCACACATTCATTTGAGCCCATAGTAACAACATGCAACCGAGCCTGGCGCGCCAGATTAACGATGATGCGCGCGAGAATTCGCCAGAAAGGAAAACAAGGTATCACCTTGCATAAGCACTAAGCCACCGGGATGAACGCAGACTCAGCAGTCTGTAGTCTTTATAATGGGTTCGATGCTAAAATATAAGTTAGTTCTAAGTATGATGTTATAGCGATAAGTGAAATCGTGAATAAATTTATTTTTTATGCTTTCCCTAACGGAAGCTACATAACTTATATATGGCGCTTTTGGATGAGTCGGAAATTTTTCTGAGAGTAATTAAAGCGACGCTATGAAGGATCGCCAAATTGTCTGACAAGTTTAAAAATTATTTGAACTCATTATTAGACTTACGACATCCGTCAAGACACACATTCTCACGATGCTGAGGAAAAACTGAAATTAGTCAGATTAAGTTGAGTACCACTCACAAACTTTTCGCCACGAGATTACATCCTTCTATACACACATAAATAGCGCAGTGTCGGCGAAAGTGGGGCAAATGGAAAATAATAACATTTTATTTAAGTTTATTACAACTTGGCAGCACTTTGCTCCGATTTCGGAACGACATTATCTGCGCCATATGGGGTACCCGACCATCCCATCCATTCCCATCTCGTGTGTCGTGCAGTACGTTTTGCCAGTTTTGGCTACGCTAGCGGTTGGTTGTTCCCCTGGGGAGGGTCGGTGGCGCGTTTGGACAACTTGGCAGATATATACGAATATGTACGCTGACAGTGGCCAGTTTCGCCGGTTGCTTTTGTCCTCCTCTTCGGGCGTAAGACTGGGAGGTGGGTGCTGAGGTAGGTTTATTAAATTTTCCCGCGTTCCGGTCTAAACAAACCAATCCAACATGGTGCAGTCGGTGACAGGTGGTGGTGTTCCGGGAGCATCTCGCTTTGCTCTTTTTTTATTTTTTAAGGGGAACCCCACGGCTATGAGTAGGAAGCAGCCCCCATTGAAAATTCAGGATTCTTCAATTACAACCTAACCGAGAGAGGGACACGACAACAGATATGGAAAGCTTTGCAATTAGCATGATTTGCACAAATTGTTTGCCGCCTGTGGCATGCCAATAGGCAGCGAAACGATTTTCACTTCTGTTTGCCCTAGAAATTCTCGTTATCTCGCCCCATTAGTGTTGTTCATAAAGAACATACGGAAGTCACTAGTTAGGTTTTGATAATTTCAGTCAACAATGTTTGTGTTATAATATTATAATTGATATTGTATCTCGAACCTAGAGTTTTTTTTTTTTTTTTATAAATTCGTTTATTTTTACAGGCTCAGTTGCATAAGTTTAAAGGAGCCGAAATCTTAAATATATTTTTAAAACTATATATATGAACAATTTTCTTAAATCTATGGTTAGTAATGTGGGAAACCGATTACTCGCGGTGAACTCGAGATTAGAAGGGTGACATATTTTTCTCAGGAATAGGATGGGGTATAAGGAAATTATTACAATGTTGATAATCACACACACTCAATTCTTAAATCTATTCGTACATCTATTGTGAATTTACATTTCATTCTCCTGTTTATAGCAAGCGGACCAATTACTCATAAAGGAAGAAATGGAGGGTATGAGGATATAAGGATAATCACACACGAACATCGATAGATTTAAGGAAAACATATATTTGGGACATGTAATCAAGGTCTAACCGAGCCAACACATCTCTCACCGGCACATTGGGCTGCCTTCCTCTAGCCCGAAGGGAGTTCTCTAAATTCGATCTGGCAACAAGATACACCTCACACGACCAAACAACGTGTTGTCGTGGTAGCCTCGGCCACAAACGCAGATATTGCTGCCGGCCAGATTGAAACGAAAGAGTAGCGCGTCTAACGAACAGTGATTGGACATGAGTCGGGAGAAGGTGCGAATAAAGTCCCGACTCAAGTCCAGACTTTTGAACCATGGTTTGAGGCTAACCTTAGGGATAATCGAGTGAAGCCACCGGCCCAATTCACCTTCGTTCCATTTGCGTTGCCAGTTAGCGATGGTATTTTTACGGACTAAAGAGTAAAATTCATTGAAGGCGATTTGACGCTGATAAATATCGCCTTCAATCGCACCTACCTTTGCTAATGAGTCAGCCCTCTCATTACCCGGAATTGAGCAATGAGAAGGGACCCACACAAAGGTAATAACATAACAGCGTCTGGATAAAGCACTCAAAATTTTTCGTATTCTCTCAAGGAAGTACGGCGAGTGCTTTTCCGGCCTCACTGAACGGATAGCTTCGACAGAGCTAAGACTATCCGTTACAATGTAATAGTGTTCAACAGGTCGTGAGGCGACGCTGTCCAGCGCCCAATGAATTGCTGCCAATTCAGCAATATACACTGAGCAAGGATTCTGAAGACTGTGTGAGGTGCTAAAAAATTCGTTGAACACTCCAAATCCTGTGGACTCGTTTATAGTGGACCCATCAGTAAAGTACATATTATCACAATTGATACCCCCATACTTTTCATCGAAGATCGTTGGAGCGATCCTCGATCGTTGGTAATCTGAATATCCATGGATATCTTGCTTCATGGACAGATCAAAATGCACAGAGGAATTGATGTAGTCAGGGAAACAAACACGGTTGGGAATATACGAAGAAGGATCAACCTGCATGGAGATGAATTCATGATATGAACTCATGAATCCGGAGTGAAAATTTAGCTCGATCAGCTGCTCAAAATTTCCGATCACCAATGGGTTCATGACCTTACACCGGATGAAGAACCGAAGAGATAATAAATTGAAGCGATCTTTTAGTGGGAGTAGGCCTGCCAAAACCTCGAGACTCATGGTATGCGTTGAGGGCATACATCCCAACGCGATACGGAGACAAAGATACTGAATTCGCTCGAGTTTAATGAGGTGTGTTTTGGCAGCTGATTGAAAGCAGAAACTGCCATACTCCATCACTGAGAGAATAGTTGTTCGATACAACATTATAAGATCTTCGGGATGGGCTCCCCACCAGGTGCCGGTAATTGTACGGAGAAAGTTTATTCTTTGTTGACATTTTTTACTCAGATACCTAATATGGGCCCCCAAGTGCATTTGGAGTCGAACCAGACCCCAAGATACTTGAATGACATAGCATGAGTGATCGGTTTACCCAAAAGTTGAAGCTTTGGTTTTGCTGGTCTATGCTTCCTAGAAAAAATCACCATCTCTGTTTTCTCCGTGGAGAAATCGATCCCTAGCCCAATGGCCCAGGTTGAAAAATTGTTCAAAGTATCTTGTAAGGGTCCTTGCAGGTCGGATTCGTTTGATCCTACGACAGACACCACTCCATCATCTGCAAGTTGTCTTAGGCTGCAATTTTGTGTAAGGCAATTGTCGATGTCGCTTACATAGAAGTTGTACAAAAGGGGGCTTAAACATGAGCCCTGGGGGAGTCCCATGTAAGAGACCCGACTTACTGCCGAATCTCCGTGAGAAAAGTTCAAATGCTTCTCACAAAGCAAGTTATATAAAATATTATTCAATAGAGGCGGAAGACCCCGAGAGTGTAATTTGTCTGACAAAACCTCTATTGAAACAGAATCAAAGGCCCCCTTTATGTCCAAGAATACTGAAGCCATTTGTTTTTTTCCGGCGTAAGCCATTTGAATTTCTGAAGAAAGCAACGCAAGACAATCATTCGTCCCCTTGCCCCTGCGGAACCCATATTGTGTATCTGAGAGTAGGCCATTCGTTTCAACCCATCGATCAAGGCGAAACAAGATCATTTTCTCCAACAATTTCCGTATACAAGACAGCATTGCTATTGGGCGGTACGAATTGAAGTCGGACGCGGGTTTTCCGGGTTTTTGAATAGCTATAACTCGTACTTGTCTCCAATCATCTGGAACAATATTATGCTCCAGAAACCGATTGAATAAATTCAACAAGCGATGTTTCGCCACATCAGGGAGATTTTTCAGCAAGTTGAACTTAATTCTATCCGATCCCGGAGCAGAATTGTTACATGAAAGGAGAGCAAGAGAGAATTCTACCATCGAAAACTCGGAATCAAGATCGCACCTACCTTGTGGTATATCTCGAACAATTTTTTGCACAGGAGCGGAATCAGGACAAACCTTCCGTGCAAAATTAAAAATCCATCGATGTGAATATTCTTCGCTTTCATTCGTTGAAGAGCGATTTCTCATGTTTCGAGCCACTTTCCATAATTTTTTCATTGACGTTTCTCGTGACAAACCTCCCACGAAATTTCGCCAATAAGCACGTTTTTTCCCTTTGATCAAGTTTTTAAATTGATTTTCAAGGTCCAAATACGTTTGAAAATTCTCAATGGTTCCACGTTTTCGAAAAGCTTTAAATGCGTTCGATTTATCCTGATAAAGCTTGGAACATTGGCTATCCCACCATAGATTGGGAGGCCTTCGGGAAATGGTGGAACCTGGGATGGGTTTCGTTTGAGCGCGAACCGCGCTGTCATAGATCAAACGAGAAAGGAAGTTATACTCCTCCAATGGAGGTAAACCATCTCTGAAATTGATGGCTAGAGCAATCGCGTCCGCATATTTTTTCCAGTCAATGTGTCTTGTGAGGTCATATGCCATGTTTATAGATTCAGAAGAATTCGACCCAATGGTGATGGAAATTTTGATTGGCAAGTGATCACTACCGTTGGGGTCCTGGATTACATTCCACTTGCAATCTAACGATAGTGAATTCGAGCAAAGCGAGAGGTCAAGAGCACTTGGGTTAGCAGGAGGTTTAGGTACACGTGTTGTTTCCCCAGTGTTCAAAAGTGTCATATTGAAGCTGTTACAAAGATCATATATCAACAGTGAACGATTGTCGTCGTACTGTTCCCCCCAGGCAGTTCCGTGAGAGTTGAAGTCTCCCAAGATCAATCGTGGCTCAGGAAGGAGTGAGCACATGTCAACAAGTTGCTTGTGGCTAACCGCAGCTCTCGGAGGCCAATACAAGCTGACAATACAGAGGTCTTTTCCTCTGATGTTTGCATGACAAGCAACAGCTTCAATCCCTCCAATAGGTGGAAGGTCAATTCGAAAAAATGAGTGGCACTTAACCTAGAGTTTTGATGAAAACAAATTGAATTGAACTGTATGGCTCATTTATACCCAATTTCAATTTCAATATTTCTTCACTCTCTCTCATCATCCCTAGAACGAAACTACAGTTGCATTTCGAGCGAGCGATTTACGCATCTGATTCACAGTGGTATATAAATAATGTAATTTGCTGATACTTATGTTGCACGTTATCGACAGCATGGAAGATAAGCACAAAAATTCACAGAAAAAAATATAGGGAAAACTAAATGGTTTCACTTTTCTTAAGTTTTAACCGTTCGCGGATCGAACGACTAGGACTTTCAAGAAGAACTTTCATCATCGAGGTTGAATCGTGATCTTACATTTTCAAAAACTGTTTGAATTCCTCTCATCAGTTGTGCCATGAGGTCAAATGTACGAGGTAAGAGCATTGTTATATGTGCTTTAGTAATGTTGTATAAATACATTTTTTTTTGCTTCCAACCACCTGATATTATGAAAATATGTTTTCATAGCCGATAAATCCCTGAGAACTGATCATGGTAACTGCCGATACCCTAATTAGCGAGAGACCTAAACAACCTGTGGTGTCAACATGACAGAATTAACATTATTCGTAGCATATACTACCAGCAGTGGGAAATGCTACTAACTTTTTTTTTTTATTAATCCGTTTATTTTTACAGGCTCAGTTACATAAGTTTAATGAAGCCAAACTCTTAACTAGATTTCAACTAGCATATATCAACATGTTGTTTCCTTAATTCTATGGTTAATGAAATAGGAAACCGATTACTCGCGGTCGACTCGAGTTTAGAAGGGTGACACATTTTCATTAGGAAAAGGATGGGATATAAGGAGATGTGTGTTTACACTCGCACTCACATTCACATTCACATTCTCATATGCTACTAACTTTGATAATATGAATTTAGTATTGGATTATTCCAAACCTTTTGAGACAATATAAATTATACTTTCTAACTTCTATTGACTATCGACTTCAACTTTTTTGTCACCTACATAGTCTGTTCTTTGGCAGGCTATGATGTTTCTAGCGATTATCAGGGTGCCCAGCAATTCTGGGACTCCCGGCAACAGAGCGGCTTACACCATTTTCAACGCAGCGAAGCAATAAAAATTTCAAACTAATGCTCGGTTTCAACATCAATATATACTGTTGCTTGTTCGCAGTCTAGAGCGACAATGATACACTAAACTTATTGAATATCCAAGTAGCAACAGAATATCCCAAATCGATTGTGCGTGCGTTGGTTTCGTTGTCTTATTCTTCTTATTCCCTTTGGATAGAATGATATGCACGGTGAGGAGCTACGATCGAAAAACAGTCGATTTTGTTCCGACCTTCCGCATTGTTTGAGCCGTTAACAAAAGGTGGCAGCTATCTTAAATTGCAATTTTCATTATCATTGATCAGTTTTATTTTGGTATAAGAGCGTATGCTCTAATATTCAACTTTTTTTTTTCAAATCGTAACTTGAAATCTATTTGTCCGATTGACATATTGTGCTAGATGCATTTATTGGAAGGTCGAATCAATGTTAAGATGTCATTTTGTCATTCAATGCTCAATGTCATTTTTATGCAACGGTTGACAGTATCAAAGATGCAATTAGCGATATCTATTAATCCGTCTCACTCCAACCAGCGAGCAGTCAACAGTATTTTAATGCTGATATCGCACATAGCGATTTTGGATGATACCAATATGCTTGAAGTAAAGATGATGAAAATGGTTTAGTGTGCGAGTAAGAAAGCTGCTTTTCCATAACTACTTTTTACAACGTGACGTCGATATTAGTGTTTATATTCAATTGCCAACCACATCCATGTGAAAACTCTATTTTCAGAATGTTTTTTTTTCAATTCCAAATGGACATTTTTTAGAGTTCCCGCTGAATATGAGTATAATGTGGCAGTGTGCAGTGGATACTTGTAGAATAACGTCGAAAAGCACGAATGGAAGTTATATTTTCGTGCCTTTCGTGAACTTTCACTGTTTAAGTGATACCAAGATGATATTTTAAGTTTCTCAGTGTTGGTGTGTGTGATGTGGGAAAATAATCTGTAGTTAAGTGGTATTTCACCGAAAATATTACTGCTTTTTAAAATTAAGAATACGACTCTGGCCCTTTAACCACTTAAATAATGTAAATAAGTCATAATACAAATGTCATCTATCAAAAACTACAGTGTTGGGCTAAACATCAAGACTACTGCTCAAGTAGAAAAAGAAAGTGACAAACTTTTGAGAACAAATAATCCAATCCAGTGCTTCAATTCATTTATAATAATTTATTAGCATTGTTCGAAGAAATTCATAACATCTGTACTGCCGTTTCACGCATAGTTGTCCCATGTTACTTTTTTAAAATTTCCTTTTTCTTCAAAAAAAAAAACGATGTTTTATGCCTAATCTTCCGGAAAAACACAAAAAAAAAGATATTGTTTGTTACCAGCTTCAAAAAACACATCAAGCTCGATTGTCCCATGTTGATATTCTAGGCATAACTGTCCCGCTATGTATGTTTTGTAAATCCATAATAAATAAATCGGTTCAAGTACAATAATTGTATGTCTCGCTTTCAACAGTAGCGAAATGTACTCATTTCTGGTTTAAAAAAACGAACTAATTCTCAAACAAATAAAATAAAAGTTTAGCAGCACATTTGTGCACCTTGTTAGCGAATGCCTAATAACAATTAGATTTATATTCTGCAAAGGTGTTGCAGATAACTCTCTCCTTTATGAAACGATGTTTTTATGCATAATCTTTCGGAAAAACACGAAAAAAAACTTATTGTTTGATCCCAGTATTCCAAAAAACAACATCAAGTTCAATTGTCCCATGTTGATATTCTAGGCGTAACTGTCCCACCATGAATGTTTCAACCCGTAATCAAGCATGATTTATTCAAGTGAGGGGAACTTCTCACATTTCATTGGACAATATTTTACTGCTCATAAAACCCAGTGTATTGCTAAACTGAAATACTTGAAGCTTCTGGTAGAAATATATGTTGGAAAACTTTGATTGCATTTTTCTCAGTTGCTGATTTTGCAACAAGGGACAGCGATGCGTAGAATGGCAGTGTAGTTAAAATAATAGTCATTCATTAAAAATGCGTTTTAAGCATAGTTAACAACTAGAACGACACGACCACATTTAGAACCAGTTCCTCGTTTCGGCTGTTTCGAGTGTTGATTCGACCATTTTTTTTAAGACAATTGATTGTTTCTCGGTGGTATTTTGTGTTTTTCGGATCCTGGTAAGTATTTATCATATAAACAAGAAGGATGTAAAGTTTTAATTCTCGAATCCTAGTTGCAATTAACGAAAAATGGGTCGCGCGTATATACACAGCGGATAGTCATCCGCAAAATGTCCAAGGCAGGCAGCAGCCAAAGAGAAATCGCAGAATACTTGGCACGATTCAAAACCTTCTTGTTTGATGCCCTCCACGACCGTGACTACGTCCGTGAGTTCCCGGACAGTTCATCGGCGGCTGGTGAAGCAGGGGTTAGGCGGTAAAAGCCTCCGGGAGGTCCGGGGGTGCTGATGCCGAAGCATCTGAACACGCGGTTGAAGTTCGTGAATGGCCATTGGATCGGTCCGGAGAAGAAAAAGCATTGTGAAATATGCTGTGGAATAAGACGAAGATAAACCTCATCAACTCGGACGGAAAAACTTGGGTCCATCGCCCAATAGGCTGCGCTTTCATGCCACAGTATAACACAAAGACATTCAAGTGTGCATGAGGAAACATTATGGTGTGGGGTGTTTCTCCTGATACGGGTTTGGCCACCTGTACAGGGTGGATAAGATTATGGATCAGTAAATCTTCGCCCAAATCCTAAGGGATGTAATGCTGCCACCTGCAGAGTAGGAGATGCCTTTGTAATGCCAGATCATGCAGGATAACGATCCGAAGCGCGTCATTTTAATTGTTAAGTATGCTTGAAAAGCATTTTCAATGAATGACTATTGTTTTGACTACAGATGTTATAAATTTGTTCGAACAATGCAAATAAATTATTATAAATACATTGAAGCACTGTATTGGATTATTTTTTCTCAAAGTTTTATCACTTCTTTTTTTGTTTGAGCAGTGGTCTTAATGTTTTGTCCGACAGTGAGAGTGTGGAGTTAATGTTCTACAGTGAGAGTGTGGAGTTAACACATATCAGATATAAAACATATTACATATTAGATATAGAGCTAATTTTTCGTTCCTAATTTTTAATCATGAAAGTGCGTTCATTCCACCTGATAATCCATTGTCCATTTATTGTCGCTTCCCAAATTCGTGAAACGAAGCTCAAAAAATTGTACCAAATACAAATACAAAGCTCAAAAAATAATACAATAATACTAACAAAAAAAATACAAGTACACCCAGGTTTTTTCTTACGCGGGGGATACATACCTCGTAAAAAAACCGCGTAAATTCGAAAATCCACGTAAAAAAACTGCGTTAATTGGAAAATCTCCGTAAAAAAAACCATGTCACCTAATGATAGATATAAAATGGGACTATCCTTATTTATAACGGAAGTAAAAAGTTAAGTGTTGCTCACTTCCGAAAACCCGTAGTTTTTTCCTGCAATTTTCCTGCAAATTCCTTTTTCGATTTTATTTCAGCCAGCGAGCAGTCAACAACATCACGCACAAAGGTTTTGCTTGACAAACTCGAGGTGGAGCCGTGGTGCAACAATCCACCGCGTCATTTTTCATACTGTCGGGTAGAGGAAGTTTGTGGGTTATTGAATCACACCTAGGGAAGGTGCAGATAAGACGGACAATGGGGGTGAAATTGACTTGAGGTTGATTTTAAATTCATTACATTTTTAATTTCATCTTAATGTCGACGAGTACATTTCCAACACATCATTATATGAAATTTGAACCACTCTATAACATTGAGGAACAGTTAGAAGTGGAAAAGGTGAATAGTTTTGAGTGGTTTAATTTCAAAAATTCAATTCATGTTGTGATACAGTATGTGAGCTAACATAAAAGCGATATTGGGTATATGCTAAATAGGTAAATTTATTATAGCTGTGGTAATTTTTCATATTAATCTTCTCAGAAGAAGAGAAACGTTCGCTATACCTATTTGGTACAGTGCGTGGATTGACAAAATGCAACAATTTGAGACATATAATCCGAAATAGGAATCATCCATTTTCAGTAGCGCCTACTGAACCACGCAAACCATTAGCCCTTTTCTAGGCCACCGAAACATTCTACTAAAGAGTTAGTGTAAAAATTAAAATGTATTCTGAAAAACATGTCCGAAGTAATAATTAAATGTTACTGTAGTCCTAAGTCTACAATGCGGTCGTATCCTGTACACCAACCCGTATTTTTTTTCTTTACCTTCTGAACCACGAAATGGACAACTCTGTATAAAATATTCTACGTATTCCATATATTCTTTTCTCCTAGGTACAAACCAAACCTTCCAGGAGGGTGTCAAAAATTGGTACCCAACTCTCGTCGCCGTAATTTATTGCTGCCCAAATCACATTACCGGGAGTATGATCAAGTGCAAATAACAAGATCTCCGGAAAGAGAAGGAGGAGGAGACCCAGAGGCTGCCATCGTTCGTGAGCTGCTCGCGCCCCCCAATCGAATCAACAAAATTCTGCCGTTGACAGGCGACAACACTACCTGATTGAATTTGCCTACACGTGTTACAGCTAAGGAAAACAAGCCAAAAAGACATATATCATTCCATTCGATGCTAAATTTGATCGATTGCGATACCAACAATCTTTTCCGCGGGGATGAGAAAAAAGTTTCTCCCAGGATCCGTGATGAACCGCCCGCCTCGTCCGTGTACCACCCGAATTGATCGTTTCCTAATCGTGCGTTGGGCTGACATCGTGTTGAAGTGAGAGGGGGAAATTCATGCAGGCACGCTCGGAGCTACTGCCTGCCAGGGTGGTGTTATTATATTAAGATGTCGCCAGCGTCGTCACCGTCGTTTTCGTTGACGAAGGTGGGGATGTTTGATTTATCGGGAGACATTCTTCCTGGCTACTGCGATTTTTTTTTGATGATTCTTTCGTCTTCCGGGACGTTAGATAGCAGGAGAAGAAGAAAAATAACACGGGAAGCGGGTGGGGAAAGACATTTTGATTTGGAAATGCCCCTCGGGGGTAGACAACACGCCCAACAAATAACGGCCGTCGGAAAACAGTTTGCTTATGTCATTTTCAACAGAGAAATTATCGCTTGCTGCTTTACGGATAGCGGCAGGATCAGGGTTACCACATCTACAGAATAATCTGTATTTCTACAGATTTTTTCGATTTTTTTGAGACCAAGAATCTGTAGATACAGATTACAGATTTTTTGAGTTTTCATACAAGATATACAGATTTTTAAAAATAACGTTCCAATAATAGTTACGGCTTGATGTTAATAATATTTTCCCCATCTCATTCATATAGCCGTCGAATCTGTTTAAATGAGAATCACCTGTTTTCGACATTCATATGTAGCGTGATGTCCTACATTCTTATGCCAACGTCTGCGTTATTGGTTAGTGCTATCTACAGGGTTTTCCATTTCGGGCTTCCGAAAGTATACAGCCCTGCGCTGACAACCGTTTGACATAGCTGTCACCCAAAGCGTCATATCGTTAGTTGAATGTCTGCCATTTTACAATATGGGCGTTTTAGAATCGCAAAACGTGTTAATTTTGTTAAATTATACTATAAAAATGATGAAAAACCGGCAATTGTTTTTCGAGCATTTAGGACGGATTTTGGTCGTCATGGACGGCCTACAGAGCACACAATCGCTAATGTAGTGCGTAAATTCGAAGAAACTGGATCCGTAGCGGATATTGTGAAACCTGTGCATCATCGTAATGTGCGTTCGGCCGAAAATATTGCTGCTGTTGCTGCCAGTGTGGAGGATGACCCGAATGTTTCGATTCCACGGCGTGCTCAGCAATTGGGCTTGTGAAACACATCATTGTGGCGAATTTTGCATTTGGACTTGCACCTACATCCATATAAAGTCCAACTGGTACAAAAATTAGAGCGTGGTGACCATGGAATGCGTCGGGCATACATCGATTGGGTGAACGAACTGCTGAATTTTCGCATCAAATTTTCTTTAGCGATGAGGCACATTTCGAGCTCGGTGGCTATGTGAACACCCAAAATTTCCGTATATGGGGCTCAGAAAATCCACACGTCATTGTTGAGAGGCCATTGCATCCGCCAAAAGTCACTGTTTGGTGCGCATTATGGTCTGGTTGAGTCATCGGGCCATATATCTTTGAAAATGAGGACGACGAGACGGTAACTGTGAATGGTGAGCGCTATGGTCGCATGTTAATCGATTTGTTTTTGCCACAAATTGAAGATATGGATACGGATGACATGTGGTTTCAGCAGGACGGCGCCACGTGCCACACAACACGACCGAACATGGCCATATTGCGAACGAAATTTGAGGGACGCATAATTTCGCGTTTTGGTGATGCCAATTGGCCGTCCAGATCATGCGATTTGAACCCGCTAGACTTTTTTTTTGTGGGGTTATGCGAAAGACCGTGTCTATGCCAACTCTCCACAAACTCTTGAACATTTGAAAGACAACATTCGTGAAGTTATGACCGAGATACCGCCCCATATGTGCCGAAAATTTATCGAAAATTACCTGTTCCGGATCAAGGTGTGCGAGGAAGCCCTAGGTGGACATTTGAATTGTATTTCACACATAATGGCATAAACCAAACTTTAATTTGAAATAAAAGTTTTATCGAAATTCGAATTCTAAGTGTGTTTTATTTCAATTTACTTTCGGAATTTAAAGTTGGAAAACCCTGTATATAAATGAAAATAGAACGCCAAATGTGTTGGTAAGCCCAAACCCGATTATCAAATAGTTGGGTCGGCTTTATTTTGTTGTATTCGTCTCTGCTCGTAGAACTTTTTTTGAAAAACTTTAAGGGAAAGCTCGAATGAAAGTAATTATATGTTCTTGAATGACACCGTTGTTAGTTCAATCGGATTTTGCCTTTGCAAAATTAGGCTTCGTGTTCCGTTGGTATGAAGAGAAAATGGCAACGGAATCTCAGGTTGAATATCGAGCTTTGAAATTAAAAATTATGAATGGAAACCTACTTATCTGTATCAAATATGTATTCCATGTAACGAAGAAATGTGTTATTTGTTTTGTGTATTCAAGAATCTTGGGTGAAAGTTGTTTCTGAAAATATTTTTTTAGTATAATGGCGAGTTTTGGAAGAAGAACTAGACAATTTTTAGTAAAAGGAGATTGTAATAGTCCAATTAAAAGTTAAATCAGTGAAGACCTCTGCGATTGAACCCACAACCGCCCGCTTATTAAGAAAATGCGAACGTTCGAAAGAATTCACATCAAAAAATCTACTTTGAGCGTGACGCAGTCCGCCAGGTCAGTTAGTAATTAATTAATAACACTGTCTTTTCTAACTATAGAATAGAGAAGTGTAAAATACAAAAGGACGCTCATATTCACCCCTATTCTGTATTTCGATTGATTTTAAATATTTCAAACCACTTGATAAAATTCCATCCTGCATCCCGTTCGAGTTGTTTTTGCATTTCGTTCGATCTGTTTCTTTTCGAAAATCAAATGGAGAAAACGTTCGAAATAGGGAATGCGAAATTATAACTCGAACAGAACGGTTTTGAACGAAATGCAAATTAAACGGAATGCAGAATCGGGGTGATTGTCGTGAAATTTCATTTGCCTTAAAAATGTTTTTTTTGTATATTAAAAAAATGTCTAAAAGAAGGATTAAGACGTTTTGACGCAGGATTACGTTTTCGAAAATATATGGGCAGTACACATAGAAAATTGTTTAATTTTGTGTGTTTTATGCTCAGATATTTCATGATGATTTCATGATCTATGATGATTTAGGACCAATCGATTTAAACATCCCTCTACAATCTATTGCAATGCAATTATAAAATTTCCTATAGCTAATATGTCAAAATAGCGTTGAAAATAGAGCTTCTAATTGTCGAAATATTCGTGTAGACCGCAAGGCGTTTCCTTAACATGGACTCGAAAATCGGTCTAGTCGAATTATAAAAACACATTGCGGTCTAGACATTTATAGTAACCATTGAAAATGCTGAATTCGCCCACAACAAAATGGCTTTCACTGGAATCCGTCGTTAAACCTAGAGAGATTCAATTACGACCGAAACCAAAAATGAAACGAAGTTTGAACCGTTTAAACGATTTGATGACCAAACTAGGTTTGGACGATCTGCAGAAAAAGATCGATCTTGATCTTGATCTTGATCTTCTAATCAGCGCAGGGATCGATTCACTGATTAAATCGGTACCAAAGAATCGATCTTTGCTGAATCGATCTTTGAACAATCGGATGCTTTTTGACGTAGAACTACGTCTTTCATTAGGGGGTAAAATCAGAAAACAGGTCACGTTTTCATGAAATAAAGTTAACGTTAATAACTATTTTTGCCGCGGACGGATTTTGGCGATTTACATACTAAACGAATCGGAAATTCCCTAAGATTTATTTAGTATGCTATACATTCGAATCCCCTGGTTTGTAAATGGTTAAAATTCATGAAAACTTTGAGCGTTTCCATTTTCCCATACATTTGTTCTGTCCATTTGTGTACTTTCCCGAAGAGAGCTGTCAATAACGAGCAACTTATCGACGACCAACGTAGGATTTAAAGTCTCGATGAACAAAGGAAAAGGTAGAAGAATGAAGGGGAATACTTGCCTAGCGTATTCGGCATCGGACTGTTGAGCAATCCAGTTCACTTTGCTTTCGCTGCGCTTCGATCCAAGATTGGACCCCACCAGTGGTAATCCAACTTGGATATCGTCGTTTGGTTTTTTTTGTTCGTTTTTCGCGTTATTCGTATCGTGTGTTTTTCTTCCCGTGTCATAAATTGGACGCTTCGCGTAGTGTATGATGAGCAAGGAGAATAGGAAGCCAGGCTCGAGCCCTGCAAAAAACGAACGCATTGCCAGGGGCAATGGAATTTCGAGGCAAGCGTCATCTAATGCTGCACGCGATATTGGTGCAGTGAAAAGCGCTCGCACTGAACCGAGCCTTCGCGAGTGTGACACCGCATCAAACAACAGCGAAGTAGGCGATTTCGGCGCGTCGGTCGAAAATGTAAACGCCGTTACCCGGGCAGCAACCAAAATCAAGCTCCCCCCGCTGGTGGTGAAGGCTTTCGCTCTTGACAAACTCATCAGCGAATTCGCATCAATGGGTGTTACGGCAGAGAACAAGCTGTGTGGCATAATTCAGTCTTTTTCCAAGCTGTTAACATTGTTTGTTTTCCATCATCATAAGTGCTTCGTTGGTGCCTTTGAGAATGCATCAATGCATTAAACTGCCGCTATGGCGAAGCAGGCGGTAAGGCGGTTCAACTAGGATTGCATTTGCGCTAATATTGATCATAGTGAAGCATTGCTACTGTTTTCGAGGTTGTTATTAACAAGAAGAGTTTATTTCGCTTATTTAGTAAATTTTTTTAAAATTTAGTTTAGAAAGTAAATGTCGTTCTGGATTTTTGTATTTGATTAGGTCTGCGGAGAACAACAACAGGCCCGGCAGCTGACGAAAGTCCGCTTTGACGTAGGTTTCGTCGTCCATTACCAGGCAATGCGGCTTCGTCCGCATTTCGGTGTACAGCTTCCGGGCTCGCGTCTTCCCCACCATGTTTTGCCTTTCGTCGCGGTTAGGAGCCTTCTGAACCTTGTATGTACGCAGGCCCTCCCGCTGCTTGGTCCGCTGGACGAATGCACTTGACAAATTCAGCTTATCGGCGACATCCCGGACCGAACTTCTCGGATCACGTCTAAACTGCTTAACTACACGCTTGTGATCTTTTTCACTGACGGAGCATCCATTTTTGCCGTTCTTCACCTTCCGGTCGATGGTTAGGTTCTCGAAGTATCGTTTTAGTACTCTGCTGACCGTGGATTGGACGATTCCCAGCATCTTACCGATGTCCCGATGTGACAACTCCGGATTCGCTAAATGAGTGCACAGGATTAATTCACGACGCTCTTTTTCGTTCGATGACATTTTTCCAAATTTACGAAAAATTGACAGTGAAGCATGACCAACGTGATCTATACACTCTTATCTGATTATAAGCGAAAGCTGAAGATATAATTCCTAAAAATTAAATTTCTACAGCGTTTTTTCCGTGATGCAATTTGATGTGACACACCCTTTATTTGTGTGTATTTTTATCTTAAGCTAACTTTTGTTGTATATTACACAGTAGCCTTTTAGACGTAAGAGTATTCCTATTCTATCGATACACAACACATGTCGCCTTTTTCGGCGTAAGAATATTACTATTATTTGAATGTTCACAGTTGGACTGTTCACAGCGGGACTGCTGATATGAGACCTCCAATGTTGTGTTATTAATAGTGCCAATTACCGATCCTGCAGACCGAAAATGTGAACGGTAAGGGACTGGGATTACCGTCACATGATGATTGTTGCGTGGAGGTAGGAGCTAGAATAACACACAAAGATGGACAATTGAGGGGCCCTGAGATATGAGCTGAGACCAATTAGGCTACGAAGACCCCTCTGAATGTGATGGTGTAAATATAACTTGTGACCACTTGGTTCATAATGGCCAAACTTACAGAACTGCTTCTCCTAAATTTACGACCACAAGCTTGGAAGGAATCCAATGTTTATAAAATTTGTCAAGTGGTTTTTGGTGAGATTAAAATCAACGATCATTGAAAAATAAATTTACAATTTTTTTCCACGATCAAAAATTCGGAAGGAGCGAAAAAAAAAAATCGATTTTCGCGATTTGAAGGAAAAATCTATCCGGAAAATCGAAAATCGGAGAGGAATAGATCGATCTCCTAAATATCGATCCAAGATCGCCCAATCCTATTCACGATCATTAATTTGACATCCTCGAAAGTCATCCAAATGTTATATGTATGTTTATAAAATTTGTCAGGTGGTGAAAATTAAATCGATGTACACTGGAAAAAAACGCTCAGACCGAAAAAATCGAAGGAAGAAGATTGATCTTCACGATTTTTTTCGGATACAATGAATCGATTCGAAAAATCGAAAACCGAAATGGAAATGATCGATCTTTTGAAAATCGATCCTAGATCGCCCAATCCTAGACCAAACCTATTTTAATGTTTTTTGAACTACGCTTTGCTATTGATTGTTGAATTGAACAAAACAAACTGAAACACCTGAATTCACTCAGATTAATTCGGAGGCCAGAACACGTTATCTTGCAAGCGTTGACAGTCTTTCAGTCTTTGAATTGTTTCCTCATTATGCTACCTTTTAATTCATTAGAACCATTACATTTTTGTGTGACTTTACGTGGATACCATCGTCTAATCGTCTAATCAATAACAACTATGCCAATCAATGATACTAAAGCTCAAATTATGCTTCAAATTTGGACTTATAAATTTAAAACAGATTTCAATACAGATTTTTTGAGAAAAAACTAAGATAAAAAGATTTTTTCGGACCAAAACCACAGATTTTACTATGGCAACCCTAGGCAGGATGCGAGATTTATTATTCGCGCGCAGATGGGGAGATTTTCCTTTTCCTTCCCTCCGACAACGGACTCATTAGTGGCTGCTTTTGTCGAAAAGGCTAGTAATTAGTTGATTGTACCCGAGCCACCATCGAGGTGTCCTCAATCGGTACCCTATTTGGGTAGAATTAATGATCATGGATACGACCGGACGGATGTTCGAATTAAAAGCATCCCCCTCGCTCTCTCTCTCTCTCTCAGTTCCGAGGAAAAGTCTTGTTTTGCGAAACAGGATCCGGGCTGTTACTGGAGAGGAACATGTTCAGAAACAAAATGTCCACTCCCCTGCGATCGCTTTCGTTTTTCGTCGACCATCGAATTCACCAGCAGCAGCCTGTAGCGACCGAAGGAATACTATAACAACATTGGCAAACAACACAACACAAAAGTCCAACCTAAGCCTTAAAATACACAGGCGGCGGCACAGAGGGGAAATTGAACGCGTCGAGGAAAAGTTTTATTTTTGTTTTCCTATTAATTCTTCACCACTCGGAAAATGCGAACGGAACGAAGCCGAACGAGGAAGTTTTCCATGTTTCCACTTCGGGTTTAGCCTAGAGTTACCGGTCGGGCGTTTGCGATAGAGTGTTTGCGCTGGTCGGAAACTCTAAACCATGTTCTCATTTTCGCCCGATGACTCCACACCGAATTCCCAATTCACACGTCTTTCCTCTCATCCTACCCCTCCCCCTCGGGATGAGCAAGAAACCCGCATACGTAATTGATATGGGCAGCCGAGTGAGCACATTAACTGAAAGTTAAATACGGAACATTTTATAAAACTTAATTTGACGTTGAACTTTTCCGTTGCCTCGCAACAAGATTCCTCCCACTGTGAATGTGTGGTTTTTCCACAACTTCCGAGCGGGGAACATGTGCGAAAGGTTGACCAAAGTTTAATTCCTTTTGTCGGCAGACGGAAGGACGGAAGGACCCACTCAGCTTAAAACAAAGAAATTGGACAATAAAAAACGAAGCGTTATTTCTGTTTGAGCGTAGTAAATTCGGAGCCCATTAGAGCGAACACTTAAGCACTACTTAAGCAGCGTCATCTTGTAGCACCGCATGGAGAAGGCCCATATCTCGTCGTAATCCATTCAACATGTACATAATATGATATAATCATGTTCCACAGACTCCCCCTGTGGCAAGTGTGAGAAGTGAGTATTTGCAGTAGTTTTGGCCAACCCCCCGGTAATCTTATTTGGGGCCAATTATATTCTCGACACGAGAACACCATTCATCATTATTCGGGTCAGGTTTTTCGCAACCAGCAGCAAAAGCAGGAAGTTGCTATGCGCACCAGGTGTTAAGAGTAGGACTCATCCACAACCGAACAGAGAGAGAGAGAGAAAAAAAAGCACAAACTCATTACTGGTTGCTGCGGGAGATAAGGGGGCAACCTTTTCCCACTATTTTCCAAGGCTTGCCTATTTCCATGTGTGTGTTTGCGGTTATACTCCTGGTCCACACGTGTTTTGCGAGCGATAAAAAGCGGAACGTGACAGGAGTGACTAAACGCGTTCTTGATGCCGCCCCGAAATGCCTACATTCGTATCGTAAGTGGCGAAATGATCGGGGAAATGTGGTAAATTGCTTACGACAAGCCCAGCCTGTAATTAATTAGTTCTACCATTCGAGGAATAAATCATACCGCAATAATGAAATTGCCCAATTTGGATTCGGGGAACGATCCTCAAAGTTTTCGCTCGGAAATGAAGTCCCAGTTATTGGCTAGATTCATTAGTTTACCGCAATTAGATGGGAGCGAAAAGAATTTTGTGAGCGCCTAAAATTGGGTCATACACTGAGAGTCTAACTAATGGTTGGTGCTATCTATAAATGACTGGCTAACCAAATTTCACCGACTGAGAGCTATAATTAAATTTAAACTATACTGCTAAGTCTTTTCCCGCTTTAAAACTTAACAAGTAATCAAGGGGGCACGATCGTTTCAAATCAAAATTCTATGATAATTGAAAAAAGCATCTAGCAAATCGATGTTGATGTTACAATACGAGTTTTGAGTATCCTTCTGAAATATCTTTTTCACAATTGTAGTGCGATTTTTTGAAAAGCGCAGTTATATTCTCAAAACTTATCTCTCATATTCTACACAACTGCAATTGAAATAGCTCATTATTGTGCCGTTCCGGTACAACAACATCAGGTGAGTACCTCTCTTCAAATTGACATCATCAATTTCAGAGAAAACTTCAACAAATTCCTCCCCACACTAAACCGTTCTGATCTTTAACAAAAATATTGAAAAAGAGACCTAAATCAAATCCTCCCTTGTTCTCATCGGGGAGCTCACGTGAAGGTGGTCTTTTGCCTTCCACCGAAAAAGCGGATGCGTTGGGACAACAGTTTGTGTTGTCTCACAATCATGGGCGAAACATCGTTAGTCCTTATGAGCAGGCGCTCGCGTAAGGGGTTGCCATGGTTGATCAATCGAACAATTTAATCCCGGAGGAATCAAGAGTCACGGCTAATGAGCTGGTAGCACTTACCACATCTTTCAATATCGAGCTCAAGCACATGAGCCATGGCTCATTTGTGTTTGTAGCGACAATTTTAAATAGATGCTGGGAGCTTTGCTACTACATTGATATCTTGGGTCCTGTCACGGTCGCCAGATAGTATCTATGGTAACTCTGGTAACTCTGTGGTAACTCTTGTAATGCTGTCTAGAGAGTGGCTCAACAAGAGTCCAGCTCGTCTGTTTTATTGATTGTTCTCTTTCTATATAAATTACTATTCTAGGTTTATTCTAAAGACGTGGTCGGACGCTTTCTTCTGAATGAATGAGAAAAAACATCCCCTTCAGATGAAGAAGTAAATAGGAAAGGAAAGTACAAGCTAGCATGTTGACGAAGCGCATCATGTGTTTAACATTCATTGCCGCTAGCTAAGCTAACGGCAAGGCGGAAAGAAAACAAACGCATAACTTCACTCGGTGCGTCAGTTGGACAAATGTTATCAATGCGGCGAAGACTCAGGCTATTGTATGCCAGCATTCGAGATCTCCTATACTTGTTCCGCCTGATAACGTAAGAATTCGGTTCGGTGACTCACGACTCGAATGGTCCAGAGAAACTGTCTACTAAGGACTCACTATAGACAGTCATCCGTTTTCACGTTAATAAAATCGTCACAAAATGTAATTAACTAGTAAGAGTTTTGTATAAAACAAAAATAAAATGAAATAAATATGTTTTTATGGAGGAAAAATGTTCTACACAAATTGTTATAAGCTTTAGAAAGGATTTGTGAACTGAAACAGCATGGTGTCGGGGAGTTTTTGACAACAAACATTTTTTGTGCAAAGTTGCTCATAAGACCCATATGTTTACACACACAACGTTTCACTGCTAGCTGCGATCGTGATGCCCACTCTTCTCCAGTGTTCACACATTGACAACACATTAATGAAACTAGAAGAAAAAAAACCAATTTCATGAAGAAAAATCCATTGATAATAAATTTACTCAGATTTTGTTGAAATTCCGCTTATTTTCTATCCTTGTTCAAAAATTTTTGAAATTTTTTTCGCCCTTAGGGTGAGCTCATTCTTATCTATTTTTATTTATTCTTCAATATTTTATTTCTTTTGATTCAACTAGCAAATTAAAGATTTAGAAGTGAACCTTCTAAAAAAAACTGTGACATATGAAACGTTGCACATACATAACACAACATTATTGCAAATCTAAAAACTGGACGCTTATAATTTGACCTTTCCTTGGTACATCATTAATCGATTGAAAATTATATTTTCTTCAAGACAGACAATTGACTGAATGTAAATGTCAATCATTCTTAAAATGCGCTAGATACCGCGTTTTGATTTACTCAATTAGTGCTCCTTAAATTATGTAAGGCGTCGTGCACAAATTTCGTAACGCTAAAAATGAGGTTTTTGGACCCCCTCCCCCCCTATGTAACAAATAGTAACGCAAGACGAACCCCCTCCCCCTCATGTTACATAACGCTAATCTGTACACAAAGTCAAAGTCATTTGAAATTTTTTTTAGCTTTTTTTTAGTAATGAGAATATCAACGTAAAAAATCAGATATCTGCCCAGTTCGGAATCAAATGTTTAGACGAAAGATCTTTATATGCGAGTGGTGACTTCGGAAGAACTTTCGATAAGTTCATAGAATTTCGAACAAACAGAGATGGAAAATTAATGCTCACATCGGTTGGGATTGGTGCTTTCAAACCATCTGGCGTTTAGCTGAGAAGACCATGAACTGGTAGAAATTGATGTTGATTTACACAAACATAACTACTCCTTCGTTCAATGCGGCAGTTCCTGCCGTTACATTTCACTACCTGCAACAGGTCTTGGGATGTCTATACGTCACGAGCAAACAACTCGACTTGATATTATACTAATTTCGCTTCGTCGATTTGAAAGTTTGCGGACTTAATAGGGGAAAGTCGGGAAAGACGGACACCCCTGTATTATGAATAAATTACATTTTTATTTTAAATTTCAATGATATACAAACTTGCAATAGATTTATTAATAAAAACAAAAAATAATCTACAGAGAGCAGCTCGATATACATTTTCGTCTGCTGAAGATAAGGTTTTCATTGTTATTGAGTAATTTTTTAGGGTATTTTTCGCTACATGAGTGTTTTATCATCACTTCTCTTCCAATTTATCGAATCAGCGGCGAAGTTTTATTATTTTTACTCCAGAAATATTTATAAAAACAAAATACTAATCAAGTCGGGTAAGACGGACACTCCACCGACTAAAGACGAACATTTCGTTTTAGAAACAAATTGATTACCCCCTCCTTCTTTGTTTAACTGATGCCCACTAACTAGGTTTGCAAGTGAAACCAGATATCATGGACGAATAAGCAGAGCGGTTTTTAAAACCTAATCCGAATTTGTCATTCCGAATGCCGGAAGCTATTTTGGACATGGAAAAATGATACAAATTGCAAGCCTTTTCGTTCGATCATTTTTAAGGCCTATTTGAAGACCACCAAAACTTATCAAGTACATAAACTTGAATTTTCAGATAGTGGTCATCTTTCCCATCCCAGGTGTCCGTCTTTCCCGACTCAATCTTATTTTTTTTTAAACACATAAATTTGGCAAAATTTCTGCCTCAAAGACAAATTTTATTATAAAAAGAGACCTAGACTATCAATTTGTGGTGAGATAGCTATATATTTTTTTGTGAAGTTCACGAAAAAATCAACGTTTACTTAAAGTCTTTACCATCCTTTCCCTATATTCTGCTTTGACGGGATATCCATCGATCACTAGGTTATTCCACAAATCAGCTAACGGTTACCCTGCATACTTAAAATGTTTTATTTCCAATTCCGGGTGCCTTGTTTCGAGTTTTTATCGAAGTGAGATCCATCATGATCACGAGGAAGTATTTAACATGCCGGAAAAGAGAGACAATCCAACTCAGTTGAATGCACTGCGTGCTGGAGAATTTGTAGCAACTAATATTGCATCAAAATTCAATTGATTAAAATAAAAGATCGAAAATATCTATGACCTTTTTAAAACTAGGGTTCTCGTCTGGTTTTCCATCCACATTAATTATGGTTACTGGCTTGATTATTCTTCGGTACCGAATAATCTCGAAATCAGGCAGCTCGCACATACTTTGAAAATCGATCCCATGAGGAAATGCGTTCGAAGAACAGTGCCTTCCTCAACAAACTGCAACGTATATTTGAACACTGCATAGAACAACTTCAGCAAGATCGAAGTGCCCTAGCTTTATTTTGCATCCCGCGATAACAGACGGAATAAGCTTATGTTTTCCAGCCATAACAAAATCATGATTCGGTAGATTAACGCAATATTCGAGATGCATCAAGCCTGCTTTAAAACACGTGCTTTGTCATCTTGGCTCATGAAGATATGGATTGTTTATTGGTCCAAAAAAAGATTTTTGAGGATCAAAAAATTAAATTAAATTTGATATATTTTTTTCCATATCTTCATTGCCTCTCAGGCTAAGTCCCAAAAACTCGATTTTCGACCAAAAATTTTTTTTCCAGATAACACCGGATTTCGACGTTTTATACATTTGTAAGTCATTTGGCATCGAAAAAAAAATTCTATTTTTTAAATTTCCCTTACTCTCCCCCTTGGAAGATTTTCGAGAATCAAAAAATCAAAATTTTGAGCGCTTTGAGGCACCCCTAAATCATGTCCAATTGAGCTGAAACTTTGCACAGGTCATTTTTTTGGGCCAATGTACAAAATATACATGGTCGGTTTTTGAAATTTGACAAGACCAAACGTTTTTTTTCGAGATAAGACCAGATCTCGACGTTTTATACATTTCATTTGGCATCGAAAAAAAAATTTCTATTATCTAAATTTACCTTACTTCCCCCCTTGGAAGATTTTCGAGGATCAAAAAATCATGGTCGATGATAAAAATTTTTATGGTTGGTAAGGTAGAAAACCGATTACTCGAGGTTGACTCGAGTTTAGAAGGGGCTTCAGAATGTATTTTCAGAATATGCACAGAGCATCCATAATTCAGGGCTTGCACTAACTCGCAGATGCAAAGCACAAGAGAAACATTCACTAGGAGAATATAAAATAAATTTCACTTATAATTTAATTAAAATCGCTTTGAAGGATTGATAGTGTGTTGTGAAGTACCTTTTTGATTTTTCTTTTGATTTTTTTTCTAAAATCTGAGGTATGAGGTAAAACCGAGGTAAAAATGAGGTTGTCAAAAAAATTTGGTAACAGTTATGGAACAAACATTTGACCGCATGCGGTCACAGTGTGTGTCTAAAAAAATTGATTGGCAAAAAGGATGCAAATTTCGACGTATGATTCGCTTGAGTATTGAGCTCTCAAGGACAGTAATGAACAATGAATGTATTTTAAAATAATGTTCAAACCTGTTGACAGGCTTATTTCTTATACTTAAAAAATTCTAAGTCCTACGTCAAAGATCCGATCGTGCCCTGGACATTACCACTTAGATTTTTTAAGAGAAATACATACGTTCCTAATTTTTTATATATAATGTGAAAAAGCTTTTCAGGAGATGACCGCGTGCTTCACGTAGGATCGCGAATTAATATTTTTTTACTTCAGAATACGTCGACATTTGAGAGTTAACTCTTTAGTCAAATGTTATCGTTTTGAAAAAACAGCTACATTTATTAAATTCATGTTTTTTCTACCCTCACGAGAACAATACACAAGCTAGTCGGATGAGTCGTAAGTCGTTCCATTTTTGCCAATGCACGCGCAAATAAAATTACACCGCGATAGGTGACATGTTTCATTTTCAAAAACACTATCGATCAGGGTGGAATGACTTTCAGGTTCCCTAAAAATAAGAACCGAGCTATCGACCAATGCGATGAGCAAAACCGCCGAGTATGATTGTTTGCTGAAGCGAGATTATAATGAAAACCGTAAATGACATTTTCTTCATTCTTGTTCTCGGTGCAAGCTCGGAGCCTGTGTTAATATTTTTTTATGCTTTGCCTCTACCCGTCAGTACAAGCTATGCAACGAAATTATTTTGTGAATATTCTGAAAATGCATTCTGAAACAAACGACTTTGCGTGTCCCTTCAGCACGGTCATAGAACGGATACTGACGGTTTACCACAGAAAAAGTAAAAGTACATTTCGATAGTTCTTTTTTTCTTTTTCTCCTTGGATAAAATGATGCACGATGGTTCGCTACGATTATTTTCGCAATGGCAGTGTGTATTCAAATCATGTATTGCTGCTTCGTAAGTTGGTTGGCGTTGATTGGACGCGGAATTTCCATGTTGTTAATGCTTGACACCTTTCAATTATTCAAATGTTTGTTTCAACAAAATAATAATTTTCTTTGTCATGATGGTTGCGTGGAAATATGTTCAATTGATTGATGCAAACATTTATGCGATCCATTCAGAAATAGTTTAAAAATTTGATAGTCTCATGACAAATTCATGAACATAGTCCAACGTTAAAAGGAAGAGTCTCCTCGATAACTACATCTCAAGATTGATTAAAAAAAACAATAGCAAAAAAGTGTCTGCTTCAAAGAAGTTATGAGGTATACTGGACAATACTTTTTCTTTTCATTCATTAGTAAGCAGATAGATTCTCGGATGGATTTTCTGTCAAACGATGTACTTTAGAACCATTTGTTTATTTTTTATTTTCGCACCAGAACCACCGCGTTGATTGAGTATTCCAACAGGATTGAGTTGTTCTAAAGATGGAAATTGTGCTAGGAAGCCTGATATCAAGGACATACACCTTGTGGTTTCCCCGCATATCTAATGCCGTCTGATGACAATAAAATTCACTGACTCACGTCAGACTACCGAATTTCTGTGCGACAATAAATTTGCGATTCGCTAATTCTATGGCAGTTTAAGAAAATCCTCAAGACGACTGGGACAGCACAAATCAATCCAATTTTTCCCACTAACTTCGAAATGAAACGAAAATTTCCCGGGATAGATTTCACAGCGGAGGAAAACAGTTCCGAAGAAAAACATTCCCGAATTCCGGAAACCTGAATCCAACAAACCGCGCGCTTTCATTTCGCCCACATGCCGAATTGCCGAACGTTTTCGCCAATCCGCTCCAAATTGCCCTCATTTAGCAATTCTTCGCAGGAAGAGACACCTTCAAGGAGTGCTGTGTGTGTGTGTGTGTGTCCAAATTGGTTCTCGCCGTCTTTGCCAGCAGCATTGGTTCATAAATACGTAAATGTGGAAGAAGCCAGGAAATGGTCTATTAATTTTTATCATCGGCGTGTATTCCCACGGCTGGACATAACAAACACAGACAAATTCGAAGGATTCGATTTCCAATTTGTGCACACGATTGTTGACTCCGCGTTGTTATCGGCGCATAATCTTCTTCGATAAGTGTTGTCCCGATGTGTCTGTCTGTCGATTTCTCCCTCGCTTCGAAGATAGGCCCTGCAAACCTAGCGCCTACTCTACCAAATTGATTCCAGTTGCCGACCGTCTTTTAGCTGACGGCAACGCCGTCGGCAATAGTAGCCGTAAAATGAGATTACCAAAAGAGTGTCAGACAGCAGAGCAGCGGGGGAACTAAACTGTGTCGCGCGGTCGGAGGAAAAAGTCACTCAGCATAATTAGACAGGTGATTACTCGGTGTGTTCTGCTGCTGTTGCCACCACCGCCACCGTTTTGGTCCCATTTAGCGGTCTCTGTTCTGTCGACCACGTGAATTCTGTTTTTGGATGTAATTGGTAATAAGGAGTAATTGATTTTAAATTTTCACTTTCATCGCCCCTTGTTTAATTTCATTTTCATATTCTCGTTGGAAGGGATTCTATTATGGGAATTTTTTCAATGAATGCAGGGTGAGTGAACCCACAATAAACCACCTTTTTTATCCGATAGGAAATCATCCTGAGTGAGAGGTGGAAGGCAATCATCCAATTTAGTTGCACTATGTTGACGGTTCGTAGACCGTTTCCCCGATATGAGGAAGTTCTGCTGCTGCAGTTCTGGGCTTCTTCACATTCTGACTGGAGAAAACCCGGTGGAGCATCAGTGGCTAGGTTGTGTGTACCCATAATGATGAAACTCTCTATATTACATTTCGCATCCAGTTTGTGTGATGAACATAGTTTTCCAACAAGCCCAACTCTCGCCAGATGGCACATCCCTCACCAAATCGATGTAGCTGAAAAAGTTGTACAGTTTCCTTTGTTGAAGCTCCTCCTGTGTCTGTTCCTTCCTTTCTTTCTTTACCCTGGTAGTCTTCCCATTTCGAACGAACTCATCACTCACTCGATTATAATACAGCCCATACTCGACATATTGTCATCGTGTCACATCATCCTCTTGACTTCGGCAGCTGCTGTTGAGCTTCTTGGTGGTGCTTCTTGATTGCATACCTTTCAGGCGGAACCTTTTTATTTTTCGAATGCTCACTTTCCTCCAAGTGCTGCACGTCGTCGATATTGCTTTCGTCACAACACACACAATGCTTTGTATAGGTTGGTGTGGGAATTGTGATCGAATTCCAATCGTTTAACTTTTACGTTCATTCAGAGAAAAAAATATATATCATCCAAAAGAGAGGAAAGTTTATAGGGCCACAGCTGCGACTCCTGTTGATCAGGCAGTGCTATCAAGTTTCATTTCGGGGAAATTAATCGATTGTTTTATTTTTAGGATTCTTTATTTAGCGATTTCCCCGATTAGATAAAGTAAGGAAAATCCGTTCAAGCTCATGGTGACATTTTGATGTTATGATGAACGAACCAAAATAGCAACCCAAAATCCCAACCCAACCCAAAATCAAAATCAAATTCTTCTTTGGCCAGTTGAAGGACAAAATGAGTTTTCACGTGGAAAATTTGTTGAAGCGCACTTCAAGATTTATGGGTCGAAACAAATTTTAGTTAGCGTTTCAACGGCTGACAATAATCATTATGAATGTGCTTCCGTGGTCGAGAGGTTAGCGTCTCACATTATCATGCCGGGGGTCCGGGTTCAGTTCCCGTTCTGGCCGGGGGATTTCTCGTCAAAGAAATTTCTTCCGGCTTGCACTGAGGTCACGCATATTCTAGAGCTTGCCACTCCAGAATACATTCAAGGCGTGTGTTATTCGGCATAGCAGGCTCAACTAAGTACTACTAATAAAAATGCACAAGTAATACTTACATTGAGAAGGTAATAGTTCAACTGGGGACGTTAGTACCATCCAAGAAGTGCTTTTATTTCATCCGTATTTTAAAATCTTGTTTCGTTTCGTCGTTCTGTTCCGTTGTTCTGTGTTGTTCTGTTTCGTCGTAAACCGTCCATGCGTCTCTATAATTTCATCAGGCCAATGGGAGCGTAAGCGTGGCGTTGAGGCGAAACATTCAACATAGCATTTAAGGTGCTATACAGTAATATTTTTGAATCCGGACGCTTTTGAATCTGGACATTTTTTCATTAAATTCAATATCATGTCGAAACCATGACACTTTTGTATGTTGAATCAATGTGACTGATAGTTACTATTGTGTCAATTTAGTTTAGTTTCAAATATAGTACCCAGCTGGTAACAAAAAATGTCAAAAATCAAAATTCAATGTGTTTCGCTAATCCATGTCCGGAATAAAAAGCACACTCAGAAGATAATTTTAAATTCGGACGGATCAAAAGTTAACGATTAAATTTATTATTGAACGAATTGCATAAGAGTATTTTTAAAACCCTGGTATGGAGTATGGAGCAAAGATTTTCGATCCGGGTGACTGTAAAACTCTTCGGTATACAGCGCGGACCCGATTATATACCGTTTAGTCTCATATTCCGAACAGACTAAAATTCCGAACACTTCATTTTTAAATGTAAATTTACTAAACTTTTATGTTGGGCCTGATCACGAACATCACTGCCACGCACGCTTTCACGTCACTTACACTTCACTTCATCTTTTTGTGTCTATCATCATTGTCACGGAGAGTTGCGTGTAAAAATAAACTCCGTGAAGTGAAAGTGGTCATTCCCGTTTATAAGAGACATGTTGGTTGCATAATGTCGGACGTTTGAACGTTATGTAGGTTAAATTAATACAGCATATGAGATAATATTCCATTTAATTAATCGCATATTTTAGAATGGCAGGTTTGCGATTATACCTCGAAAATTAATTTGCTGAATCAAATGCTGGCTCAAAAATGAGGAGGAATAATGTAGTTGTTGAACTAGAGATAAAACATGACTATTATGTTTAATAATCGAAATCTCGCATACTCTTTTACTTAGCTCTGTCTTACTCATTTGAATAGTGAGAAATATTTAGAATCATTTTTTATGAACCGTTTCTACAATTTTGATGAATAATATTATCCTCTATATCTCAGAACAAACCCGAATTTATCCACCTCACGATTAGTATAATCTGAGCTACTCCCATATGGAATTCTGAAGTTTAATCCTCTTATCCTTCCCATTCTCGTGTAATATGATATACGGGACAGGTGGTGTGATTTAATTATTTAAACAGAAACTGGGTAGCAGCGTCGGCCGGAAGCATAATCCTCATGGAAAACATCTGATGGGTTTCAAGGAATTTGATCAAAGCGGAAAGTGATTCAGATTTTCTTTAGACGGATATCAAAATTATGGAAAAAAAACTAGAGAAGAATTTAAAAACAGTGAATGCTTCGCAATGATAGACTCATTTTTTCCTTGTTTGAAACTTATTATCACTTTTTTAATATTCTTTCATTCAAAGTATGTCTTCAAAACAATACCGTTGAAAATATCTATGACGTAAAAAGTTATAGCTATCGTCCTGATTCTGGTCTGGTCCGCCAATTGTAAATGTTTGAATTACAAAAAAACGAGCTCTGCAATGTTGGAAAAACTTTACAGTTATTATTTTATATTCAAAATATCAACAAATCAATATTATACATAATCAATGATCGTATTTGGGTCAGTGGCCTCCATTGCCATTTTATGGTGTTGCAACTCTCTCTTAGTCTAATCCTAAAAAAAATCTGTTCATTCACGACAATCGGAAGTAGACCTTCGCCATGTTTTAATGGGCATACGGGAACTACATTTTTAACCTTTAATTTCATCCCATAGCGCATTTACCGAATCCAAATAAACAAATTTACGTCCTCTGGATACGTCAGAATTTCGTTCTAAAAATGTCACCAGGCGGGTAAATTGCTGTTTGTTTATCTTTTGTTTCTTAAACAAGACAAGACAAGATTCAAAATGTTAGCAAAAAAGCTAAATAAATACGAAATTAAACATACTCCATTCAGTGTGACTAGCTTTCACCACCTAAAACACAAGTGACAAATATACCTGTTTTTCTCCGTGACATGACAGTATCGTGGTATTCATAATAACACCGAATTCATCAAAATTGTCACGACGGATGAACTCTTCTGGATCCTACACACACGGTGACAGCCGTAATAAGGTTGTATACAATTCGTTTCGTTTTCACCGTGAAATGACGTTCGTGATCAGGCCCGTTATAAATAATTGAAAAATGAAAACATTCTTTGAGATATAGGCTTCATTTTGACATCATTTACATGCATCGATACAACCTATAATTCATGATATTAGACATTTGCAAAAAAGTGACAGTCAAAACCAATAATAAAATGTTTGGGTTAGCAAATTCGGTAAAAAACAAGCATCGTTCATTTTTATGTTTTTTGTAGTTGTTTTAAATATTTTGTTTGTTGTTTTCATGTTAAGTGCTAGAGAATGTATGAACCTACAACAAATGGGTGAAACAAATGATATTTTATGCAGAAATCTTCATTAAAATGAATATTGAAGTAGTGTTCGGAATATGAATCAAAATTCTACGCATGATTCAAATTTCGAACACTTCATTTTTAAATGCGAATTTACTGAACTTTAATGTTATAAATAATTTAAGATTCAAAACCCTGACATTCTTTGGGTTATAGACTTCATTTCAACATCATTTACAGGAATCGATACCGATATAACGCCCTTGGTCCCGAAACCATGTAAACTATAGAAAAAAAAAACAATCAATAATTACAAAAGCAAAAACAACCTTTTTTTTGCGAGCATAACATTTTTCTAAAGAAGACTAGCTAATTGACTTTAATATGATATATCGATCATATGAATCGGTCTAGTAGTTTGATAGTTATGATTTTTTTTAAATTGTATTCTTGCTGTTCGGAATTTGAGACAAAAGTATTCGGAATATGAGTCAGTGACAAAAATTGTGTTCGGAATTTGAGACAAAAGTGATTAAACATATTTTCAGTTTTTCACCATGAATATGTATTTGTAAATCAATTTTTTGTAGTCACATGAAAGAGGAGGCTCTATTGTATCCAAAAATCAAATTATTTTGGCGAAAGAGTACCATTTTGAGTAATGAGACACTGTTTAATGGCCATCAAAGCTTAAGTGTTCGGAATATGAGACGAAATGGTACAGTATTCGATTTCGGTTTTATTTAGCTTGACCCGTTTCTCTTAACGTACAGTGGGTAACTTTGAAACTTTGTTACTTTGTAGAACTGTACCACATTAATAGATATTTCACCTCCTTCCTCTTGATCGATTGATTTGAAATTTTGAACAAACCTTTATCTCTACAGTCATTATAAAACTGCGTATTTCATGATCTTGAGAATCCAAGAAGGCGACCGCTACAAAATGGCGGATTACATATTTTCTCTGAACCCCATCAATATGCGTATCAAACGAAAGGGATTGACTAGTAGAACACAGTTATTGATGTAAAATGCAAATTAAAAATGGCCACCACCACAAAATAGCGTCATATATATATTTTTTTTTTCAAATCTTATCAATATGGGTATCAAATGAAAGGGCTTGAAATTTCCAATTTTCAACAAACTGTCAAAAAAGTCCTGCGGTATTTTTTTCGAATTTTCATTTGTTCATAAAATTAGTTACAATCATCTGTTTTAAGTCAAATATGCGCCGTTTTGTTCGATGACTTGTTCCCAACGAGATGCCAACTTCATAATACCCCTGTTATATAAGCTTGCTTCCTTATTGGCAAAAAACTCGGATAGCCAATTTTCACAGGCCTCTTTTGTGGCTAACTTCTGACTACCTAGCTCGTTCGCCATGGACAAAAACAGGTGGTAGTCACTTGGTGCAAGGTCCGGACTATACGGTGGATGCAAAAGAACCTTCAATCCGAGCTCCCGGAGCTTCTGGCGCGTCACCAAAGAAGTGTGTGGCCTGGCGTTGTCCTGATGGAAGACAATGCGGCCTCTGTTTATCAAAGATGACCTCTTCTTCATGAGTGCTACCTTCAAGCGGTCCAGTTGTTGGCAGTACAGGTCCGAATTGAGCGTTTGGCCATAGGGAAGCAGCTCATAATAGATTATTCCTTGACAATTCCACCAAACACACAGCAGAACCTTCCTGGCCGTTAATGAGCGCTTGGCCACCGTCTGAGCCGCTTCAGCGGGCTTCGACCACGACCGTTTGCGCTTCACGTTGTCGTAAGTGACCCACTTTTCATCGCCAGTCACCATCCGCTTCAGAAACGGGTCGATTTTGTTGCGATTCAGCAGCGATTCACATGCGTCGATACGGTCAAAGATGTTTTTTTGCTTCAACGTGTGTGGAACCCATACATCGAGCTTCTTTGTGAATCCAAGCTTCTTCAAATGGTTAATAACGGTTTGATGACTTATCCCCAGCTCTTGGCCGATGCTACGGCTGCTACTATGCCGGTCTTTCTCGGCTAATTCAGCGATTTTGTCGCAATTTTCGACGACAGGCCTTCCGGAGCGTGGCGCATCTTCAATGACCTCTACACCAGAACGAAAACGTTGAAACCATCGTTGTGCGGTAGAAAAGGAAACTGTATCGGGTCCATAAACTGCACAAATTTTATTGGCAGCTTGAGATGCATTTTTGCCTTTGTCATAGTAGTACTGTAAAATATGTCGGATTTTCTCTTTATTTTGCTCCACTATACGACACTATAACTCACGAACGACTTAACCAAACAAAACACTGTCAAGGACTATATATATATAGCGCGCAAAAATACCTTTCCAACAAGCTATAGTATGAGTCGATACAATGAATACAACTAGAACTACGCGCTTACAACGACACCTCGGGGAAATACCGCAGGACTTTTTTGACAGCCTTATAAATAAATTATATATATATATATATATATATATATATATATATATATATATATATATATATTTATATATATATATATATATATATATATATTTATATATATATATATATATATATATATATATATATATATATATATATATATATTTATATATATATATAAATTTCCAGAATCTCGGAGGTGATAGACGGTTATATTCTTCTACGCATATGTTAGAATTTCAACGATGACAGAGTCATAGAACGTTTTCTTTGTTTCGGACTCTCTTGGCTCAAACTGACTCTACATTGAAAAATACGCTACGTTATCCTTGAAAAGAAATTGTTTGATGACACGAACACTCCGTCTTCACTTTCAAGAGCAATTGAAATCAGAGGTAATAGCTCACATAAACATGTACGCGAAAATCAATCGAGTTAGGGAGGTGAAAATCCATGGGAAAATGAATCAAAACACATCGAGTGCGGGAGATATCGAGTTTCGGGAAAATATCGAGATACAGAACATCGAGTTAAGGAGAGTTGACTGTATATTCAAAATCGACATGCAGCAAATAGCCTAACGTAATCCAACGCCAACCATGCGGCCATGTCTCCGACACAATTTTTTCTATTTTTGTTTGAATTTATCGGTGAAATGATTGGAAAAAAAAATGGTGATGGTTTTTAAAATTCGATGATGATCGTCCCTAAAATTTTGAAAAGTTACGCTACACAAAATGTTACCCGCCTCGAAAAAATACCCTCTGTAAAATTTCAGCTCATACGGGCTTAAGGGAGAGAGACGCAATGCGGTCAAAGTTTAAGTGTTTTGAAAATCGTAAAATCACCCAAAGGGGGAGTAAAGGAAATCAGGGTTTTCAAAATTATTTCTTGATGCCAAATGTCTTAAAATTCTACGAAACGTCGAGATTTACAGTTATCTAAAAAAAAGTTGACTGCTTTGCGCCATTCTCCCCTTAAGTACGATTGAGCTAATATTTTGCATAGGGTGTTTTCGGTAATATTTAATATTTGCACTGTAACTTTTTGAAATTCGAGATGACCATTTTTGTTGGCATCCTAAGGTACGTAGAAATATTTTCATAGAATATCTCTGTGATCAATTGAGAAATGGTCGATTTGTAGGCGTTCAAAATCATTCATTTGTCGTCTTATGCTCATTTTTTAGATTTTATTTTCTGTTAAGCGTAGGCTCACGTTTGGAGCGTTTGGAATAAAATTAGATCGACAAGCTGTTTGAGGTGCGATTAAAACGGACATATGATGGATCTAATACGGGAGGTAATACGCATATACATTTATCGTTCGCGAGAGCAAATAATTCATTTTCTCCCGCAACGTTTCCATTTGAATGCAAGCAAACCTGGAGAAAGAGCGAGAATTCTTTTGCGAGTGAGAATTTCACTCACAAAAAAAATTATTTGTTTGATACTTTCCTAAAATCGTTCCGTGTAAAGAATACCTTTGAGGGGCAGTATATATATTTTTTTAATTTCAAATAGAATACGTTTTATTTGCACTCAAGAAATCGCAAATTGTCTAGACGGCTCAAAAGGTTACAAATTTTCAAAAATGGGCGTTTTGGAAAAAAAAAGGTGAATTTTCATACACCCTTAGTTCTGAAAAGTGGACGCTGAGGGAGGAATAAAAAATACGGGTTTAATTTTTTTTAATAAGTATAAAAGGTTTGAGGAGCATTAAAGCATTTTTCCCAGCAGATCCTTTTTTCGTGGAATTGTTGTTTGTTAAAAATAGCATTGAAATGGGAGGTTACAACAGAAATATAGGCATAAAAAAGCCCATCGTGCATATTTAAAAATTTTCCTCAATTTGTTGATTATTTCACCAAAAACTACTACCGTAATTTCATAGAATTGCATATAAACTATTACTCTTTCAAGTAATCAAGTTTTGCCATTTTTGTTAGATTTTGTTTACTTCCCTTACATGCTTTCTTTAAAATGTGCAAATATGCGATGACAAAAATAAAAGCCCACACCCAAAAAATAATATTGAAATCATTCAAAAACATCATTCAAGTAACCCCTCGTTTCCACGTGTTATGACAGCTAGGGCTGTGCGATATTATGTACGATCTTTCAATGATTCAGTTGACACGATATAAGCAAAGTGTTGTTTACATTGGCACATAAAAGTCGACTGTTGTTGTCTTCACAAAGAGTTTTCAACAAATCAAAATCGGCGGAAAGAAAATCAGCATGCAAGTCCGAAATCTTGTTGTTCACAATCATTTGCAGCAAATTGCAAAAGCGAAAGATTGCAGAGAAGTTCGGAATATTCCGGGGAGCAGTCCGTGCTTACGGTTCGCTTGCTGATAGATCTGGAAGAGGCCGTCGTTGGAAGAGTGATAGCCGGACGGATCAACGAATCATCCGGGAAGTGAGGTAATCTCCAGAAGTATCAGTCAAAGTCATTCAGGAAAACCTCTCGTTGGTGGTATCGGCCAGAACGCCGAAGACTAGCTGAGTATGGATACACAGATTCACAAACAACGTCCGTTTATCAGCAAGAAAAAAATAAACGGTTGGAATTTGCCCTGAAACATGTTAAAAAATCCTTAGACTATTAGAGGAAAGTATTTTGGACTGACGAATCGAAATTTGAGCTTTTCAACAAGAAGGGGCGCGCAAGAGTGGCGAAAGTAAACTCACGGAATCAAGACAGCAGATGTCTACATTGACATCCTTAAGGCCAACCTGAAGGGATCGCTTCGAAAATCGGGCCTACGAAACAGCTTCGTTTCCAACAGGACAACGACCCGTAACATACTGCCAGAAAGACCAAAGCCTATCTCCGTTCACGCAAAATAAAACCCCTTGAATAGCCACCACAAAGTTCTGATATCAATCCGATTGAGAAACTGTGAGCCATTCTCGACAACAATGTGGTAAAAGATGGTGTCACTTATAAGGACACTTAATTGATGGCCTTCTGGAGGCGTGGAACGAAATCGACCCTCAGCACCTCCAGAACTTGGTCGATAGTATGCTGAAACGTCTTCAACAGGTTGTTGAAGCTTCAGGAGGCCACACTAAATATTGTTGCTTTCAACTGTTTTGCTTTTATTGTGTGATTTGTTTAGTGCACTCGTGGCCGAGTGGTTAGCGTCTCACATTATTATGTCGGGTGTTCGGGTTCGATTCCCGTTCTAGCCGGGGGATTTTTCGTCAAAGAAATTTCGTTCGACTTACACTGCGGTCACGCGTATTCAAGAGCTTGCCCCTCGGAATTCATTCAAGGCGTGTGTTATTTGGCTTGAGAAATCTCAACTAAGTATTAATAAATGACGCTAGTTAATGCATACGTTGAGACGGCAAAAGTTCCACAGGGAACGTTAACGCCGTTCAAGAAGTGTGATTTGTTATTTTTCGAACTTGGCTAAATATGAAAAAAAATTCAATGAAAAATGTTTTTTTTAAATAAAGACTCATGAAATTGCTGTTTGCCTAACAAAATTTGTTTTTTATTGAAATGAAATTGAGAAAATCGTTATCTAATGCTGTTTTTAATACAATGTAAATAACACTTCGTTTATATCGCTTAAATATCGATTGCTAACAATACCGCACAGCACTGTCATAACATGAAAAAACGAGGGACTTTTATTTTTGTCAACACATATTTGCACTAGGATTGGGCGATCTTGGATCGATTTTCAGAAGATCGAACTTTTCCATTTCGATTTCCGATTTTTTGGATCGATTCTTTGTACCCGAAAAAATCGTAAAGATCGATCTTTTCGATCTTAGAGGTTTTTTTTCAATGTACATCGATTTTAATCTCACCACCTGAAAAATTTTATGAACATAATGTCAACATTTGAATAGCTTTCGAGGATGTCAAATTAGTGATAATGAATAGGATAGGTGCTCCCTTGGCCGAGTGGTTAGCGTCATAACTAACATGCCGGGTGTTCGGGTTCGATTCCCGTTCTGGTCGGGGGAATTTTTCGTCAAAGAAATTTCCTCCAACTTGCACTGTGATCACGCGTATTCTAGAACTTGCCACTCAGAATGCATTCAAGGCGTGTTATTTGGCATAGAAATCTCAACTAAGTACTAAATAAAAATGACGCAAGTAATACTACGTTGAGACGGCGAAGTTCCTCTAGGAACGTTAGTGCCATTGAAGAAGAAGAGAAGAATAGGATTGAGCTATCCAAGATCGATATTTAGAAGATCGGTCTTTTTCTCTCCGATTTACGATTGATTATGGATTGATTCTTCCTACTCCAAAAAAAATTGCGAAAATCGATCTTTTCTTTGCTATTTTTCCAATCTTTTTGAACGTAGAATTTTTTTTGTAAATTTGTTTTTTGTGAACACTGATTCTCACCAAAATCCACAAATTTCATAAACATTGGATCCTTTGCAAGGTTGTCAAATTAGTGGTCGTAAATTCAGAAGAAACAGTTTTGTAAGTTTGGTCATTACAAAACAAGTGGTCACAAGTTATATTTACAGCATCACATTCACAAGGCTGGCAGTGAAAATTGTGATGGGATGGGATGGTGACATCAGGTTCAGCTGAAGCGTTCTTTTCTAGAACAGGGATGCCAAGCGTATGATACGATTGAATTCAACGGGATTATTGTCAGCAGAGCTCTGGATGAACAACATTTCTGATGATAATTTCATAGAATTTATTTGATTAAATGATTCCTCAGCGGTTCAAGATGGATCTTGTGGAAAATACATTTTAACAGTTAATCTCGACGTTTCATGCAATTTTAAGACATTTGGCATCAAACAAATTTTTTTTTGCAGAATTTAGCCATTATAACACTTTGTTGTGATGCAAAAGATTGTTCATAAGTATCAAAACTATTGTTTGCACAAATGTCTCATGTTATTTGAATAATCGCATAAGTGTCTCAAGCGATAAGATCTTTGTTCATCGAAAGTGGAAAGTTCTGATCATTTCGGATACGCAGAAATCATTATTTGAGTAACTGCTGGTTCAAATTATGTTGACGTAGTTGTTTTTGAAGAGCAGTATAATTGTTTGCATAAGTGTCTTATGTCATCTGAAGAATATCATGTTAAAAAATCTTTGTTCGTCTAAAGTGAAAAGTGTTGATCGTTTCGGATGCACATTGCTGGCATTAATTACACATTTATTGCATTAATGACAAAAGTGTCTCATATCCCACGGATAATAAAAAACATAATTATGTATAGATTATACTTCATTTGATTTATTCTTGAAGACTATTTCGAAAGATTTCACACGAAGACGAATTATAAAATATATATTTTTATATAAAAACGTTACATTAAAATATATTGTTGTGTTAATGCATCTATATAGTTCACAACAAAATAAAAAAATGTTTATTTTCCATAATCTTGCATGTATTACTGCTTTTCCAAGGAAAAATAATTCCGACCAGTACGACACCCATGCCCGAATTTAATACGACCGTAAAGGGTTAAAAGTCTACAATGATATTGGGTGGCTCATATATCATAAGTTTGGAAGTGAAGAGGGTACTGGATAGCAAACTCCCTGAAAAATTTGACCCTGGCGACTGTGTGCTGACGAATGCTTTTAAAGACCTTTTGAAAGGGGTGGACTCTTAAATGTTTATTCAACATCGTAGAAAATCACAATTTGAACTAGCATCATTTTCAAGAAATAGCAAACCATTGCTTAGGCTTTGGTTATTACATATCACAGACAATTGATTTGACAGCTGATTTGTGAACGATCAGTGTGAGAATTTTCGAAGTACACTTCTCGTAGCTTCAGAAGCTACCGTATCCGGCGAAATCGTTATTTGTTTGCGAGTTTTTCAAACAGAACAACAATAAATCCTGCATCCCGGTACTTCAAGCCAACGGGATGGGACAAGAAGCTCGTCGAAAGTAGTTGAAGAGAAACTGCACAATGCAGTTTTTGAGGATGTTTGCTGCTCTGGAGCGGGGGAGTTGGTTGAATTGCATGCACAAATATGGTGGAAGAACGCTTTTGCCGAGAGGAGGAGTGGGCCACTCAGACTGGCACAGACACAGGGTTGAGCGACGAGAATGGAGACAGACAGGGTTGGAGCAAGCACTCTTCCAACAACAAATAATGGAAAACAAATGTAGCAACGGTACGACGTCTATCTCATGCTTGTTTGTCTCTTCTCTGGGAGAAAATTGTGTCAGCGTGGAAGAAAAGTCAGCATAAGCATGAGGATGGGTCGATGGCAGAGTGGGGTTGGATGTTGGGATAGTATGAATAATTTTTGGATAAACGAAACGCTGATGATGCACTTGGTTCTCTCTCTCTCTCTCTGTCTCTCTGGAGTCGAGGTCTTTGAGGGAACTTACGACGAAAACTATACCGTTGGAAAACGACGGTAGCAGCTCAGAGAAGGAACACATAATTTGCATGCATTTATTTATTCTTATCAGCATTCAGCTTCGCTCTAAACGATTCACCAACTCATGTATGGAGAAGGCAAGATTCCTCGACAGGGCGAATCGTCCGATTCGGAGCTGATTTCGTATGTAAAAGGGTTTTCCCATTTTCAATGCATCACTCAGTCTATTTTCACTCCACTTTGTTTTGGACGCCGTGAAATAGTTCCGGGGGAATAACGAAGTTGGGTAAACTTTAATGCATTTTTAAGGTCCACTTTCTTCCTTGTTCGATACGAGTTAAACCATTTACGGCTGCTGCCAAATCTTATCACAATAACCTTTTGTTCAGATAAAATGAAAAATTACGCAAGCACTTCCCCATTGAGTGCCACCAAATCAGCCTTTTCAACCGGTATTAAAGAAGTGTCCCTCATCATCCCTGAAGGGCGCAAGTAAACCTTTCTTTTGTTCTCGGCGCGCTGTCAACATTTCCTTCAAAATTGTTTGTGGCCAATTGCTCCATTCATCGGGCTTTTCTCGAAATTAAGCCAATTCTCCGTTCAAATTGAGGCATTTGGAAGGTTTTTTCCCGCCCTACGATGGACCCTCTTGCCTTGTCTTGTCTGACTTGCCCTTCTCCGAGACCGCTTTAGCAAAATTGAATTCAGCAGTAAATTTGGGGCCACTCTTCCTCGGAACCGGACGCGCACATCCTTCCAGCTCTTTTGTTCCATTTTTCATTGAGTCAATAGAGTGTCACACAATGCGACAATAAATGGAATATTCGTCGTCGTCTGCTCGACGAAAGTGATTCTGTGTGTGTGCTCAGATGTGTGGGAATAGGAAGGCATTCGCAAAGGGCGAAGAATTCCAAGCGTTGGCTAGTGCGCCATCATCATTGACTGAGGAAAAGTTAGTTGCCTTTGGAAAGAGCTCAGACTCAGTTCAGAGAGGAATTCGGTCCGAAGTGTGGGAAATAATTTACGACTATTTCTATGAGGCGATTTCATCTTATCTCTGGCGCTCCAAATGGACCCATGTGTGGATGGAGGGTTGGCGGAAGGTTGGTGCGAAGTGGTGCCCCTCTTCCGTCCCCATCTGGATACGGATAAGATATAAATCAAACAACATAACACATCAATAAAACAGCAGCAGCAAAATTAACAGCTTTTAAGGATAAAACAATTTTACAAATTTCGACCGGCAAAAAGGAGTAGGAAGGGAAGGGGAGCCCACACAACGAAGGCAAATCTTGATTTATGACTTTTTTGTCATTTCGGTATGTTGGCAAAGGCTGTGGAAATGTGTTCATCCTTCGCCACATTCTCCCCCGCAACAGTACGCCTCCTCCGCTGGGGCGGGGAAATGGGTTCTGCGCCAAATATTGCCTTCTTTGTGAGTTGTGATATCTCAAAAACGTCGAACCAAGCGTCTCAACTGTGAGAAGCAACGAAATAAAGATTAATCGACTCCTTCGCAAATCTTTTATGGGGATGTGCATTAATATACCTAGGTGTGTGTGCGCGCGTGTGATTTTGCCGCTTTATGGAAGAAGCAGATGGGTCTTTTGTAGTTGCCAACAGTAATTTGTACGCGTTGTGAGATTTGGTAAGTGGCACTCGAAATTGGATACTTTTGATGACTGTCCTTATTCGAAAGCGATTTTTTATGAGTTTTTGTGGAGGGGCACAAGAGAGGCAAAGAGGTAGACAGAACCGAACAAATGGAAAGCATTACGATTGAAGCAATTCCGAAATTGTTGTTTTGGTGTGATTATGTTTTCATTGGTTTAGTACTTAAATGTTCTTATTTTGATGAACCACAAAATTATCTAGAATGCGATACATTTGCTTCGTTGTTACTTTATTCTCTCGTTTTGTAATGCCTTCCATTAGATCGATATATTATGGTACGTATTTTATACGACGAATTGACCAATTACAACTTCAACCTAAATTCCAGTTCAATTGAGCCAAATTTCATATTACGAAAGAAGACCGTCACAGAAATATAATATATTCCAGTGCCAAGATTCTAAGTTAAAAGCAGGAGACTTAAGTTTTATAACTCTTTTTGCTTCATCGATTTTTTTCCAGATATCAAAATATCCTTTCCTGGTATAGCATATAGTGTAAGAATATTGTAAATATTTCCTACGACCACTACTCAAGTCGATTCTGTGATTAATTTAATCGATTTTCTAGCTTTTTAGATTTCTGTCAAACTCCAAAATTGGAACGATCCTAAAACTAATAGATATTAAACTGTCTACGGTCATTGTTTGACAAGCGTAATTCATTCATTAAGACCATTTTTCCGTTTAGATCTGGATCACGTTCATAAATTCTAGCATCATCGTCAAGATCGAGGTTTCAGCGACCAAATCACACTGCATTTCGAGCACTGATGTCCAATAATCAATCAGCAATAATCAGTTTGGATATCTGTTCAATGAATCAGGATTCACGAATATATAACCGAGAATAAGTGGATGATTCAGATACTTGAACAGAATTAGAGTATTCATTTTTGTTGCACCAAGTGAATAAATTCAGCGAGAAACGAACTCTGTTGATCACATCTCCGAGCGGAACCTAACCACGGACAAAACGTTCAATTATTGTATACGGCTTTGAGCCGCACACATAGTCTCTTTCCATGAATGAATGATACATAAAGAATTACAAAGATCATTCGATATGTAGCGAATGAGAGGCAAAGAAGAATATAAACTTGCAGAATCGAAAGCGATCATGATGCCTTGGTTCGCTAGCTTTTGTATCATGTATCATAATTTTACTTTCCAGAATACAAATATTTCATGCGTCAAACATTCCAATGAGGGCGCTAAATAATCTCTCTGTTCTAGAGACTGCAAACTACAAACATTCGATCGTCTTCAGCCTTGAAAAATACCTTTTACCAGATCAATCAATGAAGGTGTTCCGGGATTGGACTCACGATTGTTCGTTTTGTACTGTGTCTTTGTCGAAAAACCTAGATTGTGTCGCCCTTGGATCGCTGGATATGAAGTTCATTTGCATTACATTTGGTAGTCAACACATCAACGTTCACCAGACACACGTTACGTCGAGCACGAAAATTGATACCTCATCAAAGACCACAGTCTGAAGATACGCTTTTCAAACTAAGGTGTCGATTTTTACGTTGAATCACAGACTTATATTCAAACGTCTAATTACCAGAATTCACAGAGATATCCCAATACCGGTATGTTCAATTTATAAACAGCAAAATGAAAAGATTAGAATTCCACAATCGGAAAACACTCGGTTTAAACGCAGATTCCAATTATTTCAAACAATACATTACAGATTCTTTCGATTTCCAACGCGATCATTATTGTTTTAACTATTGATGATTAATAGTATTAATAGATTAATAGACGAAGGGGAAATTTTTCATTCAAACAATTATATCTTTGTATTGAAAGGTCCCACGGGAACGTTATAGGAACCAACTGAGAGCCAGTTGTTAGTACACAAAAGATTTGAATAAACAGAAAGAATTTCTTTCCCGATATTTTTGTCCACTAAATCAACACACACCAAGATAAAAATTTGTACATTAAATAAAGGGTGTGTCACATCAAATTGCATCACGGAAAAAACGCTGTAGAAATTCGCTCAGTAGACCGATCCTTTTGAAAATTTTAGACAGTAAAATAAAAACTATTAAACAACTTTTGGCATTTTCTTTTTCTTCATACTTCGAGCCCAAGCCCGTATGCTCGCACCTTCCTCTTTACCCCGTCCATAAGGTTCTGTACAACGTCAGGTTGTAGTTTTTTTTGAACAGAAATCCATTTTCTCTTGAAGTCCGCCTCCGATTTTACAACTTTTGGGTTCTTCCGGAGGGCCTGCTTCATAATCGCCCAATATTTCTCTAATGGGCGAAGCTCCGGCGCGTTGGGCGGGTTCATTTCCATTGGCACGAAGGTGACCCCGTTGGCTTCGTACCACTCCAACACGTCCTTTGAATAGTGGCACGAAGCGAGATCCGGCCAGAAGATGGTCGGGCCCTCGTGCTGCTTCAATAGTGGTAGTAAGCGCTTCTGTAGGCACTCCTTAAGGTAAACCTGCCCGTTACCGTGTCGGTCATCACGAAGGGGGCGCTCCGCTTTCCGCAAGAGCAGATCGCTTGCCACACCATGTACTTTTTGGCAAACTTGGATAGTTCCTGCTTGCGAATCTCCTCCGGAACGCTAAATTTGTCCTCTGCGGAGAAGAACAACACGCCCGGCAGCTGACGAAAGTCCGCTTTGACGTAGGTTTCGTCGTCCATTACCAGGCAATGCGGCTTCGTCAGCATTTCGGTGTACAGCTTCCGGGCTCGCGTCTTCCCCACCATGTTTTGCCTTTCGTCGCGGTTAGGAGCCTTCTGAACCTTGTATGTACGCAGCCCCTCCCGCTGCTTGGTCCGCTGGACGAATGAACTTGACAAATTCAGCTTATTGGCGACATCTCGGATCACGTCTAAACTGCTTAACTACGCGCTTGTGATCTTTTTCACTGACGGAGCATCCATTTTGGCCGTTGTTCACCTTCCGGTCGATGGTTAGGTTCTCGAAGTATCGTTTTAGTACTCTGCTGACCGTGGATTGGACGATTCCCAGTATCTTACCGATGTCCCGATGTGACAACTCCGGATTCTCGAAATGAGTGCGCAGGATTAATTCACGACGCTCTCTTTCGTTCGACGACATTTTTCCAAATTTACGAAAAATTGACAGTGAAGCATGGCCAACGTGATCTATACACTCTTATCTGATTATAAGCGAAAGCTGAAGATATAATTCCTTAAAAATTAAATTTCTACAGCGTTTTTTCCGTGATGCAATTTGATGTGACACACCCTTTATTCCTCGTGTACAAAAATAAAAATTGATTTGTAATGAAAAAAATCGGCAATAACTTTTCGGGCAATCCAATGCAATACAATGTTGAATAAAGCTTTCATGGCATAACGGGAATAACATTTTTTGGATTCTGAATTTAACACATATTTAACATAAAATTTAAACGAAACATACTTTAGACAGTTCCATAGCATAAGTGACAGTCCTGCAAAAAATCATGTTGGATTTTGTTTACTATTGGATTTTCATAATTATCGATATTCTTAGCATGCTCTCAAAAAGACAAAAGAATTCAAAAAGACGCAAGAGTCAGCTCAAAACAAAACTCATAATCATTATGATAGATATGATTGGATCACAGTTGCTCGTAAGCTTGTCATCCTCAGCTGTATAAACTGCGATCCACAATTTGTAGTGTGAACTCACGATGATTCTTGTGTAGTATGAGCAACACTTTGAGAGCGCAGGCAGCAATGATTTTACTTTTCTATTACTCTCTTCAGATCTTGGTAGCTCGCTCGTCGAACAATTCTCTCTGCGTAAGTCTTTGCTCGCTGATGGTGATCCCAATACATCTGTTTGTAGATAAATGCGAATTCATTAACCGTTAGAAGCGATTTTCAACCACCATTGTCAGGTCTTGGTATAGTCATATTCAACTGAGGATAGTCAGCGGACTATGAAGAAATTCCCCTTCGTATTCAATTGGAAATCATTTTTTGGCTTCTTCACGCGGTTTCTCCATCAACATGACTCAATAGTCAGTAGGGCGTTTAGTCGCTATCTCTCTCTACTACTCGACTATATCATTTCATTCTTCCCCGTCAAATAGACTTCATTGCATTTTGAAGTGACTTCTTCCAGACTGAATTCGTTTCTCTCTCTCATGTACTACGTATGCATGTATCGATGTTTGAGTTCAACGTGGTTTGACATATACTACAGGTGAGCTAGATTTTTTGTATCGTACACGAAAATTACTCATACGTGTAAAATAGTATGTAGTGTTGCGTGCATAACCACTGACAAATTAGCGAATTTCTGTAGGTTTTTTTTCACAAAATTGAATTCGGAGAAAAAGTGAATTAAAATTTTGTTTATAATTCCTCCCAAACTGCACGCTATTTACTAATACTAACGCGAGGACCTCTATAGCATACCTGATAACTATCTATGTTCGTTGGTTTGAGCTCACGGTGGGTAAACAATAAACCGCCTATTAATGGTGTAACTTTTTTTTTGCATCAGAAATCAAATTTTCGTTTCACTTTATATGGACGTAGAATAAGATTGTGTACGCCTGTCAGGGGGGACTAGAAGTGTGGATTGAAGTCACTTAAATGAAGAGGTAGGTTTGTATTCATTAGTCACGTCAATTAGAATAAGTATTGACTAGAATAGTTCATCAGTCTTGCTCGCCCTCAACGCTCGTCAATTCATTTTCTAGTCATACCACTTTCTGTTGATGACGGATGCCGAAGTAGTCTTAGCCGAAGCGAAGCTATAGAGAGAAGGGTCGATCTACATTTTTCATCTTCGAAGATTCCGGGCCCTGACTACTCTCTATGATGGTTTTATTAACATTCAACTTTTTTTTCAGGTAAACGAGATTGTGACCAAGCCACAATTTATGACTCTGTGGTATAAGAGAGATTTTCAAATGTCTAGAATTATATAATACCCGACACACTTTGTCTCGCCCAAAATGGATTTTTTCTTATCAATACTTCAAACATTCACGTTTTCTTACTAAGCGATCGTTTATCCGTTATCCAATCGCAGAACTATTCATTGACCGATCTTGACCCATCACAATTTCCTTTTACTATAAATTTCCTGGTACTTCTACCAAAACTCGTCATTACAGTATAAAATTATTTTCAGACACAGTTCTGGCTCAAAATTTTTCCGTTATTTCGTCTGAATGAGATTTTTCAATAATTTGAAATTAACCTGTATCCCCTTTTGCATGGAATACATTTTTGATACAGAAAATATAAAAAAATTAAGACAGCTCAAATCGGACTATTCCTTTCTCGAGTTTTGCGCTTACAACACATTTGGCGATTCAATTTTAGTAATATAACGTTTGCACTAAAAAAAAGGGCAAAATTTTCATGGGTTTACCTTCACACGCACTGACGAAGCTACCCATGCAGGATCAATCATAGTAACCCATGAGTCAGCAGAAAAAAATTGACAGCTCTATCAGTCGAACTCTAACCGTGATGGCGAAAACAGTGAAACTACTTCGTTCAGAAGTGTGCGCGATCAAAGAACGGTACCCCGCCGTGTCGAAAACGCACATCGTGCGGCACTTTGTGGACACCGGATACACCCGTTTCGGCATCAACAACATCTTGGCACTATTGGACAACAATCAGAACATCGAGGAAGGCCGGTGCACGACGGCCAACGACCCTGAGCGACAAGAAGCTCCAAAGGATGCTGAAGAGAAAGTTCGAGGGAAAAGTGGCTACATCACTGCATCACATGTCAGGAAGCGGAAGTCCTGTCCACTGCTCTCGGAGCTGCAGGCAATGACGCAGTGGCAGCGACTGAATAAGATGGTCAATTTTCCCGGTGAATCGCGACGTGGCGGTGGTGATGGACGATATCACTCTGGATGGCAACGATTGGCAGGTGGTGCTGTGGCTGACAATCAGCTAGAAGGGGATGTCAAAGCCGCTCTTCTTTAGCTCCGGACTGGCCGTGAACGGTGAAATTTATAGTACGAAGTACCTGCCGGAAGTTGTGCCTGTGTGGATTTATCGTCGGGCCATTACTCGAAGCGATCGTTAGAGGAGATGGAGCGGCTGAATATCGATGTGGTACCGAAGTCGGCGAACCCGCCCAACGGCTCAGACGGTGGCCAAGCCCTCATTAACGGCCAGGAAGGTTCTGCTGTGTGTTTGGTGGGATTGTCAAGGGATAATCTATTATGACCTGCTTCCCTATGGCCAAACGCTCAATTCGGACCTGTACTGCCAACAACTGGACCGCTTGAAGGTAGCACTCATGAAGAAGAGGCCATCTTTGATAAACAGAGGCCGCATTGTCTTCCATCAGGACAACGCCAGGCCACACACTTCTTTGGTGACGCGCCAGAAGCTCCGGGAGGTCGGATGGGAAGTTCTTTTGCATCCACCGTATAGTCCGGACCTTGCACCAAGTGACTACCACCTGTTTTTGTCCATGGCGAACGAGCTAGGTAGTCAGAAGTTAGCACCAAAAGAGGATGCGAGCTTCTATAACAGGGGTATTATGCCCTCTAAAAGCTTCACTAGCTAAATTTGGGTTCATTTGTTTGATGAGTTCTCGAGTAACGCAGAAATTAATATTTCGTTTGTATGGCAGCCTTCCCTCAGCGAAGAGGGAGAAGTGTCAAATCACAATAGAAATATTTCTTGCACCCTAAAACCTCCGCTTGCTAAATTTAGCTCCAATTGTTTGAAAAGTTCTAAAGTTATGCAGAAATTTGTGTTTCATTTGTATGGCTGAAAAAAAGAAGTTGAACATTCGTTCCACTGCTATAGCGGCCGCCACCACGAAACAATTGGATTTTCCGTTGCCATTTTACGATAGTATAATTTGTCTCAAAGGAATAATATGTTGGGGGCATTGGAGAAGTACTTTTGCCAATAGATACTGGAAGCTACTTGAATTTACAATAAATTCAATATTTTAGGGTCGCTCTAGACAGCGAGCAATCAATAGTACACGTTGATTCTGAGGTTGAGAGCTGATTTGGAAATTTTATTGATTCGCTGCCCTGAGAATGGTTTGCGCCGCTCAGAGCAAACTGATATATTATTGTTATGGTAAATACATGTGTTGCACAATTTGAGTTTCAAATTCTAAGTTTGTCAATAGAATAATTATCTCGGAAGTGTTTTTTGTTGATGTTGGTCATCCAGCCAATCGAACTTTAGTGAGTAAGAGAAACGTTACGCTATGGAAAGTTGTGTTGATTTACGCAATAATACTACAGAAGCGTACCATGTTTAAAGTTGATTGTTGAAATTCATTACCGAGAACATTCCTGTCAAAACACGAACAGCTTCAGCCGGTGGCGTCGAATTTACGGCTATAATTTTTCTCACTTATGACCTTACATAAATATTCTCGCCTTCCAGGACTCCTGTGACTATGGGAATGAATTCATTAACACCATTATCAGCGCTCATTAAGGGGCGCACACACATAACACCGTCTCAAATTAACACCAAAGTAGTGGCAGAAGGTCGTTTGGTAATACCTCTGCTGTTTGAAAACTTTTTTACATCGCCTCGTTTCGCCCTCCACCACGATCCACCACCACGTATCGCAGCGACATCGAAAGGGGTGTCGAAAATTTACGGTTATTATTCAATCTCTTTATCTTCGAATTACCACCGGTTGCTCCACTGAACTTACTGAACGGGGCACCCCTTTGGGCCACCCGGACAGACTGGATCGAACCGAGGGACGACACCCGCCGCTCGAACAAAATGGCGATAATGGCGGTTTTAGTGGCTTTCAGCCCGTCACTTCGGACCATCCACTATCGTTATCAGCAAACAGCCAACGTCAATCGAATTTTCCCCACCCACAGCACAAGGGTCATTTTGCAATCTATCCGAAAGCGTTGATTGAAAGAATAGCTTCGTACGGACCGGAGAGGATACCGTTCAGGATACCGTGTACCGTTTTTTATCGGCATTTAATTAAACAGGATCCCTCTCGTAACCCACTCGCACAATGTATAGGGGGGGGAGAAGTCTTAACGAGATGCCATTTTCAGACATGCATTCACGTTTCGCCTGGTTCATACATTTTCGCACACCTGAGCCGTCTCCACTCTCATCCCGGTTGGCGCGAAGGCGAAGAAGATATCATCCGGCTTTGTGCTGGCTCTGCTGAAGCGATTTATTAAATTTCACGCTCCTGTGAGCTTAATTTTCATCCCGTGTTCTGCCACTGAGCGGCCGGATGGTCGGTTGGTATCCAAGGTGTTCGCTACATGAGTACCTACACACATTCGGTACTCGCGAATCTCCGATGGGAATGATTATTCTCCCATGCCCCACTCAAAAATACTGTTTCTTTCCACAATCGAAAGAACGAATTAAAAAATTTCCACAATCAAAAAACGATTTTTTCGTGCTTCAAAGAAATGAAACCTAATGAATTCGACGCAATTTTCGATTATCACTCCAATCGAAAACGCCATTATCTGCGGCTTGGTTTGCGCTCAAACGCGTCGGTAAAGCCGTGAAGCTTTTTCTCGCTCGACTCTCCAGAGATACACTGAAGGCTGCCAGGGGTGGAGGAAATCACTCACATAAACACAATCTCGCACTTTTACACTTTTATCCGACTGGCGAACAAATTGGATAAATAAATTTGAACGATAATTACGCCCTATAATTGTGTTTCGAATGTTGATTGAAGCAATGATGGAGATGTGCTTGTAAAAATGCGTGTGTATGAGTGCACGAGCAAGGAAAGCTAAGGATCTTCCCCAAAAGGCCCATCTCATTGTCGTTTTTGCGTTTCGTTCCTTGATTACGTCTTTTTTCCCCAACGCGCCAATGTCATCACTTCGAAGTTCGAGCGGCAATTTCACCGTAAATTGGGTCGAAAATGAAGTCTTCCCTTAGGGATCCTCTAGAACACATTTCGTCCGAATTGGGGCACATTCCGAAGAGGGGCTTTAAGTTTCAGAGACAATTTTCGCGTTTTTTGGGGACTTTCTGTGAAAGTAAGATTGTTACTCAACGAAATCGTTGTTTCAATTAATACCACCAAGCAAATTCAGCTGAGACTTTTCCACAGATAACGTGAGAGCATTGGCTTATCACGAGTGAGCGTGGGTCACAATAATGGATTATAACAATAAACCATTCGTGACAAGCTATGTTGGGGATTAATTCTTCGGCATCATCAACAAAACCCACCCCATTGTGTAAGCCGAGATAGTTTCGAACTTCGACCCGACTCAGGTAGACCCATTTCGGGATCACGTCCTCCGCCCGCCATCATCCATCGCATGGAACTCTCCCTTGGTGCAACAATAACGGGTAAAGGACATTTAATTATTCATGTACACTATGCCAAGTCCCGATGGCGGTGTGTCCAACTCATAAACTAACGAGGGGAAACGGAAGGAGGGTGGGGTGAACTGGCGGTCAGTATTAATATTCCCCATCCGTTTGTGAGCTATATTGAATTCCATAACGCAATTATCCCGGCGATGGTAATTGATTAATGCGATTGGTAGGGCGGACGAATGGAGTTGGAAAATTGGAAATGGAAAATGGAAATCGGTATTTATTGTACGAGTAACTCTTATTTTGCTTTCAATCGCGCTCGTTGTGATTGAGCATAACAATTGGGCAGATCGATGATGCGAATTTTACAGATTTCATTCAAAACGATATTATTTTTCATTGATTCGCACTGACAGTGGTGATGCGAATACACTCAATGCAATCTGATACTCATTAATTTTGTTTCCTGCCGAATCAGACTCGAGAGTTGGATATTATTTTACAGAATAGACGAACAAACGCTCCATAACTATTATGCTAGAATCCAGCGAATCATCATCATCATCACCAACAGGTTTGTAAAATAGCTTCTGCCGTACAACCAACCAGGACGTTGGATTTTCGTTCAGATAAGGTTTGACAAATGTTGGATAGTTTGTTCGAAAACCAATATTATTATATATGTCAAAATTTTCTAAAACGAGTCTGTAACGTTTGAGGTGTAAGGTTTTGAGCATTAACACTTTGGCGTCCGGTAAGGCGTCGTGCACAAATTACGTAACGCTAAAAATCCGGATTTTGGACCCCCTCCCCTCTCTACGTAACGCAATTTCCTATCTCTAATACACAGTAAGTAACGCAACCTCGACCCCTCTCCACTCCCTTCTCGCGTTACGTAATTTGTGAGCGACGCCTAACACCACTGTGGTTACGTGCGCATAGTATCTCAATGGCCGACGACAGCACTTTAGTATCGTTTGTATTCTGTTGGGGTTTTGTTTAGGTAACAATAACTTACACACGCCAACAAGTTTCATGTTTTTAGAAGTAGGGGAGGTAGGGAAATACGGACATATTAATAAGAACTTCAATTATACCTTTCGAAACTCATGTTTTTCCAAACTTAAATGCAGTTTCTGGCATTTCAATATACTGTTTTTCGAATTAATCGGCCGAATGTTTTTACTAAAATTAAAACAGACCGAATTTTAGAACCTTTTTTTCAATTATTACCCGCATGGACATATAGTGCGGGGAATATGGACAGGTTTGTAATGTTTACGTATGTATATCTTCGAAATTTCATGTTGAGTACTTATGAAAAACTTAACAATTTATAATTTCCCGATAATGCCAAGAACGGGCGGCGACAAGTCAAGTAATCCGAATTAGCACTACCGGCGCCAAGGGATTATCTTTTTACGAAACGTGCGAACATCAAAGTGTTAATACCATTACACCGACTGAACGAAGTTGCATGATAATCACTTTATTGGAAAGATAAACAGTCTACAAGTGATGTTTGTTTCTTATTCACCCAAAAACTGCTTTGAACGCAAAATATTTTTACCACAAAAATTTAAAAATATGGGTATCTGCTTGAAATTTTGGTTAATGCATGTCGGCTAGCAGCAGCAAATTCAAAATTTGTGGTTTGCTTTGGGCAAAACGTTGTCGCACAATCGTCGTCACAATCAACCACTCCGCCTGCGAATGACGGATCTCTATAGTAGCATGCGTCTTTCAGTGTGTTCTTCGTGCGATTTCGCTGGTTCAGATCAATCACGAAATGTAACTACGAAGTGTACAGTCTACCCAAGCTCAAGCTCAAGCTCGATCATTCAGCGGTCCTCGTCAGGACTATCAAATAATCCACTGAAGAGATCACTTTCATTCTCGACTGCAATAATTTCCTAGTCCTACGTTAACAATGCGATCCGGTTTTGGATACTATTTTTCAAATATTTTACAGTAATGGATACGTAAAAATATTTTCAATCGATCGATGCAAACATCTCTGCAATCTATCAATAAATGGTCAAGTTATAAACGACATCTTTCATATTTTGGTTAGGTTTAACTTTCAAATTTTTCTTTTCTACTCCCTATACCGTTTTGACTCAAATTCCGAGCTCTCAATTTTTGACATAAATTCCTAACACTTTATTTTAAAAACTAAATTTACCGAACATAAATGTTGTTTTGATACCAATAAATGTTAGAATATCGGAGTTTTCATTATTCTATTATTTATAATATTGATGTTCAGTAAATTTAGTATTTCAAATGAAGTGTTCGGAATTCGAGTCTGTTTGATATATGAGTCAAAACGGTACCTTCCTGTAGAACGCAGTCATAAGTTGAAATTGCTCGGCAACTACAAAATTATATGCCGATAACATTACCGATTTTTCGGTGGTAATTTGACGATTATTCAGAATTTTATTCACGGACGGAATGGAGCATGCGGTCGTCACCTGCAGCGTCTTTATGGTACTTGGGCTAGATTGCGCACATCAAAACTTTTAGTTTTTTTTTATCTCCTAGATTCTTTCCATTTCTTCTATTTTTTCTCATTTGTTCTCATATTTAAGTTATTGTCATTTTTTATCATTATCTATTCACTTCTACTTGCCCTCATTTTCTTTTGATTTGCTTTTATTTTGCACCTGAATTGTTCTCAATTTGTTCTTAATTTTGTCTGAATTTTTTTTCTCAATTTGCTCTGAATTTGCTCTCATTCTGATCTCCAGTCGCTCTCAATTCACTCCGAGTTTGCTCTCAGATTTTTATCGATTTTCTTCTAAATTTCTCTAAATTTGCTCTCGATTTGCTCAAAATTTTCTCTAAATTTGCTATCAATTGCTTTGAATTTACTCGCAATTTGGTCTCAATGTGCTCTAATTTTTTGTCAACAAGAATGATTTGCTAGTCCCAAGCGTCATTCTGTGTGTTCTTTTGTGCAATTTGGTTGGTTCAGGTCAATCACGGAGAGCAACTACGAATTGTACAGTCTAAGCAAGCTCAAGCTAAAGCTCAATGTGCTCTAATTTTTTGCCATTTTGTCACTTTTCTTTTTTTTTCTTTTTTATCTCATTTTTATTTAATTTTTTTCTCATTTTTATCTAATTTTTATTTCATTTTTGTCCCATTTTTGTCATTAATGTTTCATTTTTGTCCCATTTATTTCGTTTTAATATAATTATTCTTTTCTCATTTTTGTGTCATTTCTGTCTTATTTTGTTCCTACTTTTTCTATTTGTTTTGTTTTTTTTCGAATTTAATTAGTTTCGAAAAAATACAAAATTCAAGTTTCCTAAATCTTCCAACTTTTTCTAAAATTATTGGAATATTTTTCATTGATTCATTGAAACGTTTTGTCCCAATTATTACATCTTTTAAAATTTCTAAAGAAAAAAAAATTTTTTTTTTTCAAATTTGAATTTTTTTTTTTAATTTCTTAAATCTTTCCGACTTCCACAATTCAAAAAAAAATTCTAGACTAACGTATTAACAGATTTTAGGATTTATGAATTTATGAGCTGCGATATGCAGATTTTTATGTCTGTGAAGCTATGTACTCACTAATTTTATCACTAAACCTACCACGAGGGGTCAAATGGCCAATTTTGAACATTTAGTCAAAATTTCCTTGCAAATTACATTGTCATAACATCATTTGCCTACACTACTTTTCCTTAAACATACATCGAATGTATTTTTCAGTGTTTACACCTCTCTTGTTATTTTATTTTTTTACTGGGAAATATATATAATCTGCCCTAACTACCGCAACGGGTCGTTTGACTCTTGCAAACATTTATATGATATCAGAAAGATTTGTATGTGTGGTTGTGATACAAAACCCCTGCATGACACGTTTTTTACTATTGCTTTATATATTTTGTTGTATTTGTGAATAAATAGTGAATGGTCGGAATTAATTGTATTGGTGACTATCCAAACGAGCTAACGATAACCATTCCAAGCTACAGTGCTATTTTGCGTGTCAAAAATTGTAATTTCAATATTTTGCTACTAGTTGTTATCCCTAAATGTCGAAATATACAGGAGAAATATGGTATGCCTCGTTTATCAACAAAACTATATAAATCTAGTCATTGGGCCTGATCACGAACGTCACTTCACGGTGAAAACGGAATGGATTGTATGCAGTTTGTATGCACTTAATTTCGTTTTCACCGTGAAGTGATGTTCGTGATCAGGCTCATTGTTCACTAACTTTTTATAAAAGCTCACTGGACCAGTTGTGGTAGGAATATCGATGAATATCGATGTGGTACCGAAGGGAACCACATCGGTAGGTTTAGTGTTAAGACGGGCAAAATTACATTTTTTTTTTCTCATCCAAATTTCTTTATTTTCAAAACAAAAATAATTGTCAAATTTTTCAATTTTTTTTTTAATTCAATTTTTCTAATTTTCCTTTTTTTCTGTTTTTTTAATGTTTTTGCGCCTTTCTCTAATTTCCTATTTTTTTTAAACTTTTGGGAACATTTGATTTATTTTAGTTGAAGAAATTTGAAGAAAAAGCGAGCTAAAATTAAAGAGCAAAAATAGAGAAAAAAAAACATTAAGAAAATAAAAATGTTGGTAAAGTTTAAAAAGATACAAAAGTTGAAAAAATATGAGAAATTTCCATAGATTCAAAATATTTTCAGAATGTAAAAAAGAATTTAAAGTGTTGAAAATTTATAAAATTTCAGCAAAATTTAGGATTTTTTTTGAAAAAAAAACATGATAATTTTGAATATAAAAGTATTTGAATAAATTAGAATATGGGATTTTTTCCATTTTTTTTCAATTTCCTCTCACGCTAAAGGTCACGAGTTCAATTCGCACTTCCGATATTCTTCTGAAATGGAAGGTAAAAGTGACGAACCAGCAAAATGTGTTGAAAGTTACTATAATACAAAAAAACGGTTTTTCTAGTTTTCTTCCGTTCTACTAGTTTTCCTGGTTATTATAGTTGATTTAGTTTTTGTAGTGTTTCTAGTTTTTTCTAGTTTTTTTTCTATTTTTTAGTTTTTTTTTCTAGTTTTTCTAGGATTCCTAGTGGTTTGTAATTTTTCTAGTTTTTCTAGTTCTTCTTATTTTTCAATTTTTTTTCACAGACTTATCTCACTTCTTAACTAGGCGAACCTAGCCAGAATTTTCACCTGCCCCCGGGCTTCTGAATGCCAAAGGGGGACTAGGCTCTGCGGAATGCACGTATCTGCATGCTCGTGCTGTTTCAGTCCTGACCGAGAAATTGTCGGACAATCGCGCAGGTGCTAAGGATGACCGACTTTTGGATGCCGGCCAATTCCTTCTCCATATTCAACACCTTTAGCGCTTCCAGAAGTGTCTTCGGGACAATTCCAGTTCCAGAGAGAACGACTGGAACAATTCTTGGGACCTCCCTTAGCCCCCACAGTTCCTTGAGCTCCACGGCCAATGGTCGGTACTTGCAGATTTTGCGACCGTGGGTCTCCTCCAGATTCTGGTTCAGTGGAATAGCGACATCGATGATGGTGACTTTGCGGTCGCTCTTGTCGTAAACCATTATATCTGGCCGGTTGTGGTGGATCGAGAGGTCGGTCAGAACAGTGCGATCCCAGTACAGCTTGAAACGGTCATTTTCCAGGACAGGTGCAGGCAGGTACCGGTAGTTTGGTACGTTGTCTTCCAGTAGAGCACATTGGAGCGCCAGTTGTCGATGAACAATACGGGCCACGTTGTTGTGGCGCTCGGTGTAGGCTGCGTTGGCCAAAACGGGACAGCCTCCCATAATGTGCTCTATGTTTTCACCTGGTTGATGGCACATCCGGCAAATGTCATCAACGTCTTGATGCCAGACGTACCGCCTGCAGTTTCTCGTCGGCATTATCCTGTCCTGGATGGCTATCATGTCGGCTTCTACTACTGAAGAGAGTTCACCACGCGTTAGCCACAGATTAGATGCGGCCTTGTCGACGTGTGGCCGATCCAGTTGATGGGGGTGGGCACCATGCACTGCCTTCTGCTTCCAAGCTGCAATCTTCTCCTCCACTGTCTGCAGATTGCAGTTGAGTTGGTACTCCGCTTGCGCCAAGTGCAGAGCGCTGTATCCTCTGTCGGCGGCGCAGACAGCCCGGTATAGCGCGTTTTGGTTGGCGCGTTCTGCGAAGTACTCGCGCAGTTGTCGTACCTGGGCAACACACAGTGCAGATATGTCGACTATTCCAAGTCCCCCTTCTTTGCGTGGCAGTGAAACTCTCTCCAGTGCCGATTGAGGATGGTGCATTCCGGCCTCTTTAAATGCTTTCCTCATCCTCCTCTCAAGGTCCTCTAGGTCAGTTTTGCTCCATTTGACTACACCAAAACTGAAGGTCAGCAGGGGAACCGCGAATGTGTTGATCGCGCGTACCTTGTTCCCCGCGTTGAGGAAAGTCCTCAGGACACAGTTCACTCGACTCAAGAACTTGTCTCGCAGCTCCGTCTTGATGTCGGAGTGGCGAATCCCGGTGAGCTGTCGGAATCCAAGATATTTATAGGATTCGCCACGAACCATGTCTCTTATGAACTCGCCGTCATAGACCTCGTAACCTCCGGATTCGGTAAGCTGCCCTTTCAGCAGATGGACACAGCGGCACTTGTCGAGGCCGAACTCCATGCAGATGTCCCTGCTTATGTCTTCGACAACCCGGATAGCTACACCTAGACGCTGACGTGAATCAGCGTAGACCTTGAGATCATCCATGTAGAAGGTATGGGTCACTTCTTCGTGGGCGCCGTCGCCATACCTTATTTTATAGCCATGACCGTTTCTATTGAGCGTCCTACTGAGGGGGTTCAGTGCCAGACAAAACCAAAGCGGGCTGAAAGAGTCGCCTTGGAATATCCCCCTCTTTATCTGCAGCGTTCTAGACTGCAACACATTTTCCCCATCACTGAGGTGCAGAGACGTACTCCACTGCCTCATCGCATGCTGCAGGAACCTAACGACGACGGGATCAATTTTGTAGAGCTCCAATACCCGGACGAGAAACGAGTGAGGTATGGAGTCATAAGCCTTCCTGTAATCGATATAGGCCATGCTTAGGTTCCGCTGGTTATAAACCGCCTGGCCGACTATGGCTGCGTCGATGATGGCCTGGTCTTTGCAGCCATGCGTATTTTTCCTGCATCCTTTCTGCTCTTCTGCGATGATGTGATGCTGTTCGCAGTGAGCAGAAACTTTGGCGGTAATTATGCTGCTCAGTATTTTGTACAGACTCGATAGGCACGTTATCGGTCTGTACTTTGATGGGTTCAATGTGTTGCTGTCTTTCGGGAGGAGGAAGGTGACGCCACGGGTGGCGAATTCAGGAAGGTTGTGTGGGTCACGTAGCACCTTGTTGAAGCACTCAGCTATCTTTGGATGTGCGACGGTCAGCTTCTTGTGCCAGAAGTTCTGAACACCATCGGGGCCCGGTGCTGCCCAGTTCCTCAGGTACCGCGAGGCTTCGCGGACATCGTTCTCTCCGACGATGATAGCTGGCATCTCTCCAATTTCGGCTTACAATTACCGTTTCTAGTTCTTCTGTTTTTTTTTTAGTTTTTCTTGTTTTTTGATTCCTCTGTTTTTTCTTAGATGTTTCGTTTTTTCTGGTTTTACTAGTTGGTCTTGTTTTTGTAGCTTTTGTAGTTATTTGTAGTTTTTCTAGTTTCTCTATTTTTCCAGTTTTGCTGGCCATTCATTTTGAATTTTTCAATAAATTATTATTTATAACTTATTATTTGTCATTTCTCATTGCACATCGCTCCTAGCTCATTGCTCATTACACATTACTCTTTTCAGTTCAATCGTTTGACTATCCGAAAAATAGAAGTAAACAATTTGAAATCCGTGACGGTTTTAAAAGAGAGAAAATTATAATACGACACTTATTGTCAGGATCGTTTGAAAAATGAGTGCAGCAAATGTAGGCTAATCGTTTCTCATTCACTATAAACAAGATTTAAATACTTTTCTTTTTTTGTCAAGAGGTTTTCAAGTGCTACATTACGGTGTAACACTGTGTGTTCAAATATTAATAAAACATAGTGTTGCAAAACTAGAAGATTATATGAGAAGGTCAAATATCTTGGAAATTCGAACGTCCTTTTATGGACTGCGTTCTCTTCTACCTCTTTTGGGCGGTACATTCTGACTACTGATCCGTTGTTGGCAACTTATCAAACGAAACGATGGAAAGTCAATATTTAACGTGATTATTTTCTCACTCATTAACAATGAGAATTGATGAGACAGAAATATTTTTTCAGTTAACTAAAAAGAAATCTCAATGGAACGAAATACGAATTCAAAATTTGTTTTTTGCTATCAGTTTTTTTTTTGCAGTATTTAAAAGGGCTACTCGTTTTCTCTTATTTTTGGAAATAATAATATGTTCCGTTCGGATTATATTCACAAATCATTAAATGATCCGACAACATAAAGTAAAACACATTCGAAGATAGAAAATAATCCGAGACCTGATAGCTCCGGTTAAACAGTTGCCGTTATTGTTGAAATAACTACTCTGTTTCGGTCTGCTGGCGGCAATGATAACTTTAGGGTTATCAACCGGACACGTTCGAACCGCAAACATTGTTAGATCCATACACAAGTCACATCGAGTGATGTGGAAGACGTTTCCATTCCTTGATCGAATTAATTGTCGATAGTATTGCTTCTATTGGAGCCTAGATTCTGTTCCCGTTTCCGTTCCCACAAATGCACAATTAATTAAACTTAACTAATCATGGAACCATCGTATTCAAATGGGGTCAGATGGGTTTGTTTCTCATTTGGTGGTAAACGACAACCACCGAGATAAGCTTGCAGTCGTAGACTCTCGGGAAAGGCGGTAATCCTTTCTTACGACACCAAGCATTATTTCCGGAAAGATGTTTCACCTACCATTCAATGGAAGGAGCAGTTGGTCTGGAAGGATCCGAATCGATTCGCTATTTATCGTTCTCCGGTGGGTTGGGTTGCCGATACCCAACCTATCTCTCTAGGCGGAAAAGCCAAAAAGGTCGACCCCGAGAAGCGCACTCTGTGCGCTCATAAATGTTTACGGCCGATCTGGTTCAATGTTTGCAGAGGAACAGCTCATTGCCGTCAAAAAGGGCAGGGCAGACGGAAACAGACAAACGGTTCCTACTCAAAAATCCATAAACAATCGGCGAATGGTTTCCCCTCGGAGGGGGGGGGAGGAAGGAAAAGTGTGGTGTGCGCGGTGTATACCCGATAAAAGTAAAACGACTCATAAATTTCGCGACCGTTATGTTGCGGATCGAGCGATTAGAGGGAAGGGGAAAATTATTTCGGTCGTTACTATTTAATTTTAGATGGGAAATTTTTCGCTCATCATGGTGGTGGTGGTTCATGATTCGCAGGAAACATTGTACCCGGCCGCCCTGCTACGTTTAGCAGGTCACTAATTCAACGAAATTTGCTACAGTTCAGATGATAACTGTTAAACGATAATTTTCCGAAATAATGCGTCTCCATTAAAAAATGATGACAGCAGGCGCTTGTCTTCGCAAAGTATCGCAAAGCGAAAATTTCATAGTCACCGAGGCTGAAAAATTTTAAATTTGAATCAATATTCTCCCTGATATGCTCTGGGTGACTTTAAGTCCTCTGTTTTTGGTCCCAAGAAGATGCTTCTGTGTGGTTATATTCACGCTTCGAGCTGACAATCTTAAAGTCGTCATAACTGCTCACGAGGGAATGATAATATGTTAATGGCGTTTGGTTTGGGTTTACGGGTTGTGGTGTGCGATTGACATTATATCTTCTGCAGAGGGCACATTAGTCGATACCGTGACAACTTCCACTTTGCAAGCAGACATAATCCATTTTTCGTTTCTGATAGCATTCTTTATCGCGAAAACATTTGTTCTCTGCCAGAATATAAGAACGTAATCAGTGCATTTTTTTGCCGAAAGCGGTAAAATTCCAACAAGCCGGTTGGCTAAGGTCAACGAATCTTTGAGTCATTAGAATTAATTACATAATTTGAGGATATCGATAAGCTTTTCAGAAAAACGAAGGTGGAAGGTCTTACTGCAGTTATCCCAGAGGGTTGACCCTTCCTAGAAGCCGCATTTCGGCTGGCACAAGTACGAACGAACATTCATTTCGAAGAAGAATTTTGTCAGGAAGTGAGGAGAGTGATAAGCTTTCTGGAAAAAGGAATGTCAAACGTGTTATTTAAGTTAACTCCGGCGGGTATTCTTCGGAAAATTATGTTTTTAGTAGATCTAACAGTGATTTTTGGTGGGCAAGAGTCAACGAACTTCCAAACTGTCCCTTTATTTCAATGAAGCATTTTTCCGACAATTCACAAGGATTCACAAATTAATTGTTCAATATTGATTTGCCTTTTTCGGGTTCATATTTTTTTATGGATTACGGATTTCAGGATTTACGGATTTACGATTATTGACGGATTTACAAAATTCACGAAATTCTCAACTTTATGAATTATGAAATCGCGGATTGAGGTGCGAAGATTCATGGATTAACGTCTGAATATGTACACAGATTTTACATAAGGACGTATGGATGTGCAGATTCATAACTTCATGAACTGCAAGATTAATGAACTTAGGATAAATTTTTTTAAGAATATAAAATTCCATATATTTGAGGAATAACGAAATTTCTGAATTTACAGAGTTTTACAGAATTTCACAGAATTTACAGATCGTCACAATTAAGGGCTTAAAGATCTATAAATAAAAACTTTTACTAATTAACGAATTCAAAAAAATCAGGATTTTGTTTTTCCGATTAACATATTTTTAATTGCCTAGTTTTTCATTTTTCCCAAACCCAAAAGTTCAATTTTTTGTTGTTTTACTAGAAAAAGTTTTACTTTTTTTATTGTTTTTGACTCTTTAGTTTCATCAACTTTTTCATAGCTTTCCTATTTGTTTTAAATTGTTAGTTTTTCAATTTTTTTGAAATCATAGTTTTCCTAGTTTTTTTAGTTTTGCGTTTTTTCTTAAAGATTTTTCAGTTTATCTTGTTTTTCTAGTTTTTTTAAATATTTTTTTTGGTTCTAGTTTTCCAAGTTTTTTATGTTTTCATAACTTCTCAAAGTTTTTCTAATTTTTTTTGTTCGCTTATTTTACCAGTTTTATATTTTTTTCCATTTTTATAGTTTTCTAGTTTTGCTAATTTGCTAGTTTTTCTAGATGTCCTTATTCTCTTTGTTTTCTAGTTTTTCTAATTTTTCTAATTTCTTTTTTTTCCAATTTCTCTTATTCTTCCAGTTCTTCAAGTTTTTCTTATTTTCCAGTTTTTTTTTATTTTTTTTTTTTAAATGAGGAAAATATAAAGCTAAAAAACTAGAAAAAACTATAGAAACTTAAAAAAACTGTAAACCTAGAAAACTAAAACTGGAAAAAAAAAAATTTAAAAAATATTAGCTGGTAAAACTAGCAAACTAGAAGAACTGCTTTTTGTAATTTAACTAGTTTTTCTGGTTTTGTAAAATTTTACAATTTTATATTCTTTTTAGTTTTCCAACCTTTCTGAGTTTTCTAGAACTTGAAAAACTGTAAATATTTGAAAAAGCAGACAAACTAAGAATACTAAAAGAACAAGAAGAATAAGGAAAACTAAAAAAATAGAAAAACCAGAAATCTAGAAACACAAAAAAATGACAAAGAATAAAACTGGTAAAATTAGCAAACCAGAAAAAAACTATGTTTTTATTTTTATAATTTTTCTATTTTCGTTAGTTTTTTCAATTTTTCTAGTACTAATAGTATTTCTTTAGTTTTGATAATTTTTCAAGTTTTTTTTTAAGTTTTTATTGTTTTTCTAGTTTTTATAATTTTTAATATTTTTAGTTTTTTATGTTCTTTATCAAATTTTACCGGTTATTTTTTACATTTTTCTAAATATTCCTAGTTTTTTAGCCTTTTTACTTTTTCTAGCTTCTAGCTTTTTTATTTTCAAAAATTTTCTAGTTATTTTGGTTTTTTTCTAGTTTTCCCGATTTTTCTAACTTTCTTTTAATTCTTCTAACTTTTCTAATTTTTCTAATCTTCGAGCATTTCGAGTTTTCCCCGTTTTTTTGTCTTATTGTCTAGCTGTTTTTTAATTTTTTGATTTAGTGATTTTCTGATTTTTTAATTTTTTAATTTTTTTTTTGTTTTTTGTTTTTTGATTTTTTAATTTTTTGATTTTTTGATATTTTGATATTTTGATATTTTGATATTTTGATATTTTGATTTTTTGATTTTTTGATTTTTTTTATTGTGTTCAATTATTTTATAATGAGTTTTGATTTTGTGTTCAATTTTCCAACTTTCATATTTTTAAATCTTCCAATTTACTGATTGCTTTCTCTGAGTTTTCTTAATTTTATGGGTTTTTTGTTTTTATAAATTGTTTGAGTTTTCAGAATTTTTCCGACTTCTTGAGTTTTCTGATTTTTTAAAAATTTTCTGAGTTTTAATTTTTGCTTATTTTTAGAGGTTTATGATTCCTGATAGTTCCCTGAGTGTTCTGAGTTTCTGATTTTTTTTGGTTTAAATTTTTAAATTTTTAAATATTCTGAGTTTCTTGATTTTCTTGATTTCATCATTAAATTTTGAAATTTTTTCTAATTTTCCAATTTCTCAATTTTGAAATTTTCTAATTTGTCATTTTTTTTTAAATTTTTTAATTCCTTCATCTTTCAATTTACTGATTGATATCTCTAAGTTTTCTTAATTTTATTTTGGTTTTACGAATTGTTTGAGTTTTCTGAATTTTTCTGTTTTTTTTTTGTTTTCTGAGTCTTTTGTATTATTTTGAATTTCTTGAGGTTTTTCAGCTTTCTGAGTTTTCTAAATCATTTCGAATTTTTTGAGTTTTCTAAGCTTCTTGATTTTTTTTAAATCTTTTCAGTTTTCTAGTTTTTAGATTTTTTGAGTTTTCGGAGTTTTCTGAGATTCGTGATTCGTGATTCGTGAGTTTTTTTTTGTTTTTTTATTTTTTTTTGTTTTCTAAGTTTTTTTCAGTTCTCTGAGTTGCTAAGTTTTCAGAGTTTTCTAAATTATTTAGAATTTTCTTATTTTCTGAGTTTCTTAAATTCTAATTCAATTCTATGGATTGTTTCATTAAACCGATTAAAACAATTAATTCTATGGATAATAAATTAACCCAGTTATGAAAGTGTTGATTTTATTCATATTCTTGATTTTTATCAGCTTGTAACGCGTTTTTTTCAATTTTAACATAAGGATTTTGGCACAAATATCATGGATGAAAATCATATGTAGTATTAAAAGTTTTCTAATTTTCAATTTTTCAATTTTTTTGGGTTTTCTGATTTTGTGAGTTTTTCGAGTAACATGATTTGTTTTAAATTCTCTGAGTTTCTGAGTTACTCGATTTTTTTTAAGTTTTCTCAAATTACTAATTTTCTAGTTTTATGATTTTCTGAGTTTTTTGTTTTGATTTTTGCTATGTTTGTTTTCTGATTTTTTTGTGTTCTTAGAGTATTCTGAGTTTTCTATTTTTTTTCTTTCTTATTTTTAAAATTTCCTCAATTCTTAAATTTTATAATTTTTGGATTTTCTGAGTTTTATGATTTGAATATTTTTTGAGACATCTGAGTTTTCTGGGTATTCTGAGTTTTTTGAGTTTTCTGATTATCTGATTCATCACTGTATGCTAAAAGAACATTAATTTTATCTGTTGGTACCCTGGTTTACAAGAAAAAGATTGAGGAGCACTTCCTAATCATTTTCATTGCAGCTGGAATGTGAAATCGATCAGACAGTTTGACATTTCATTCAACAAAAATATCCTGAAATGTTCAGTCATCTGTATCCGCGTCACTCCCCCAACATATTGTTATCCATTCAGACAATCACTGGTAAAAAAATCCCATGATTCCCAACAACAACAACACCATCAACAAAAGGATGCAATGATTTGCCCGATTCGGCATTACACCATGACACCATTTAAATGACAAAAAATAGTACTTACTGCATGACATCTCGTCCGATCCGTCCGGGCAGTCCCGATTCTGGTCGCACATCCAGGCCAGCGGAATGCAGGTCCCGGTTCCGCTGCGGCACGTGAATTCCTCCGATGAGCAAACCTTGCTTTCTGCAGGAATTGATGGAATTGATGGAGAGTTCGCATGCAAGTAGAGGGAAGAAAGAGAGATGGTACACAATATTGAATGAAATTCCCCGCTTTTGACACGTGTGATATACGTATGTGTGTGTGTGTGTGTGTGTGTGTGTGTGTGTGGGTGCGAATGGGTGTTATTGAGTGCACTGAAAATAAAATGGCATATTGTTAAAATACAAACATGCAAATTGAAAACGTGCGAATGCAACAACGAAAACAACAATAGAACTGGAAAGGAAAAAGGTTAAAGCTGCAAGCTGGATCATGCTTTATTATGACATCGTTTGGGCATTCCAAATAAACAAAGTATTATGTCATAAAGGTTTTATCACTCGTTATAGTTCTCGGATTCAATTCGAGCACAAAACAGGAAACCATTCCGAAAATTAATGATCTGTTTTTGTCAACGCAAACGAAATCGGAAAGCCAAAATGAACGCAATATGACGAGAGGAATCAAACAGAAACACAAACTCGAAAGAAAAGCAAACATAAGCCGCCTCTGGGACATGTTACCGTGGCAGCAAACTTGGCATGCATATTGTATCATCAGGATTCCCGTTCCAGATTATCAAGGCAGACCCAGACCGGCGGATTGGGAGTGGATTAGGAAGCAAAGGAACGACACGAAACGAAACAGATTGGATACCCCAGATCCAGATAGTCGGGACAAACATCAAGATGGACAGAGCGACGATACGACAAAATGAAATAAAAACGACCAAATGGTGAAAGTTCCTGCTATGTCGAGAATTTAATTTACACCTTGCGCAGTTCCGGAGCGGCGTGGTGTGGGATATAACCATGTGAATCTAGGGGGACCGAGGGGGAGACTTCAAAAGTAAAAACACAAATCCGGAGAAGAAGAAAAATGATGCGATAGACTGACCCCAGCAACGACGGAGTGGTTTCACAGGTATGGATCTGAATATTTGATCCGGGATATGGTTTCATTCTTCTTCGGTATTTTTTTTGTTGCTTTTACTTCTATCCTTGCGATGTTTTTCTTTTCCATCCTGAGGGGCAATGGTTAGGATTTGGTCACAAGGTATGGTGTGTCAGAAGGGAAAGTTAATGGGGAATGTGTGTTTCGACAATATTGATGATTGGATTTGGAGTTGGAGAGAATTCAGAAAACGTTGGAAGTGATCGTTTTGCTGAAACCAAGACTTTTGATTCGCTCGGAATCATATCAGATTCGTCGGATTGGGAATATACATTCAGGAGAAGTTGATAACTTAATCCTGATAAATACTAACTTTGTTGAATCGCATAATTTAATTTTGTCTACTTTAACAGTTTCCAGAACTTGTTATTTGAGAGCCTAAGGGCTGTTGTTGAATGGCTTCCATAACTGTTGGCTGCTACTTTCACAATGCACTGTGAGATATACGAGCGTAAATTCTCGTATAAAATCTCTGAATAACAAATGACTATAGCAATAACCAGTTAAAGAGACAATAATGATGGAAATCAGACATTCTCGAATAGGGACACACATTATATTTGTTGTATTCTGTATCACAGTGTTGGATAAAACACTTGCAACTAATAACGAACAATAATGAAAAATCTTCATTGATTTTTTTTAAGAAATCAGCCTTGAATCAGCTGTTCATTGAAAGCTCATCGATAGAGTTTTCTTGATACGCCCCATTAAATCTAGAGTTGATGCTATAAGCTTACCATCAAATCTAGAGTTGATGCTATAATCGCCAGATGCATTAAGGGGGGACCCTACTATGGAAGATCGAAAAATAACGGATTTTCGTATTTTTTGTCGGATGTTGGAAAGCTGGGTATTTGGACATTTTGGTTATTAGTTAAGGTACATTCGAAGATGTATTGTTTTTTATTTCAAGATGTATTGTTTTATGATTTCAATATAAAGATTATTATGTCGGCATCTGGGCGCGTGGATGCCCTCTCAAAAATAGTTCTTTGATGGTTGACTTTGTTTTCAGCATGTAAAATGAATTATCTAATTATCTGTTACGAAGCGGTTTTCGGAAATCCGCACGATTGCAAAAATGGTGATCATTTGAATGAACATTAACTGTTTTTACAACAGAAATCACTATTTGAAAAATCATAAAAAACTGAAAAATTATGATATTAAAAAACGGCTACGTAGCAATTTAGATAATTCATTTTTACATGCTGGAAAAAATCATTTAAAACGGTCCACTAGATTCTGAAATAAACGTACCACAAGCTGAGAAATCATGGGGACGAGGGAAACGCTTTTAAAGATTCGAACAGTAATGCTACTTCTCTTAAAGTGACTCCATAGCTTTTGCTGTAACTTTTCAACGAGATGAAATATCGAAACATCCATTCGGCACAAAATTGCTGAAGATAGAAGCCTCCCGAAAATGCAATAGTATGGCGATGTTTGCCTTATTTTACCTCTACAACATCACTGTTGTATGATCCATATCGAGTCGAAGTTTTGTGCATGTCCAAACAATTATATATTTGTTCGAACTAGTGAAGCATCTTCACGAACTTTTCAATAAGCCTAAAAATTTTGTGTGTTATATTGTTCTTATATATATATTATACACAAACTCACCTCTCGCATGAGTAAATGCTGTTGCAATATGGATGGATAGCACATTTGATGGAACTTTTAAGCTCACTTAATGTTAAAATGAGAATGTCTAACAATGTGCTGAATATTCATTTTGGATGAAGCTGTAGTGCAAAATTCTGTCTCAAAATAGAAAAATTGTTTGCTTGTACAAAATCCAATAATTTATGCCAGCCAAATCAAGGAGATTGAAAAATCCCTGAAAAGGTCATCTGCAATACTCAGTTTTAGTTGTATATTTCCTCGCCATTTGATCGGTAATGTCTATTATTTGGTTTGATTTTCTAGATAGTAAAAATGCGTTTTATGTTTCGACAGAAAGAGTTCCACATAATGTATCATTTGCTTCGCAATTATTGGTAAATCCCTTTTATTGAGCGGATTTTCTCAATTAACGTAGTTTTTTTTTGTAGCAGTTGTGTTGTCAGAGATTCGCTTGTGAAAAAGTTGTTTGTGGTTACAGCTCATTCACACCCGTTAATGCTCCCAGCAGTTGTTGAGGCCGGATATAGTGTTTATACATTTATTGGAAAACTAACATTTTTTTCTATAATAGAATTCGAAAAAAATTAGAGGAATAGAGGTGGAATTTTTAGATGATTTTTGAAATGCTGAGACTTCATGAAAAATCAACGCATGAAGATGAGATGTACCTAATTTTGAAGCTTTAACTTTCAAGTTTGTGGGTAGATGTAGTGGTCAAAAATGTCGGGAAGAAATGGAAAATCTAAAAAATATATTATAAAAAAGTACAAAAACCACGTTTTTTGTAATGGTTTCGAAAATCTTTTTTAATTGTGCAAATATTGTGGTAAGTTCTAATGTTTGCTGGTAAATTTTCAGCTTAATGATTCCCTTACACTTCTGTCGATACCCTTACAATGTTTCATATTGATACGTTCTGCCGTTTTTCTAGCCGATCGAGTAAGTAAGAGGAACGCAAACTGCACCCAAGCAACAAAATCCTCTGCGTACTCTCAGAATGAACGATTCGCAACTTTCGTTCTCGATTTGCGGTGCGATCTTTATTTATTGAATTATTAATCATCAAAGACGGAAGGGAATATTTTTCTCTTTCAAACAGGAATATCTGTGCACGAAAAGGTCCTACAGAAATGTTGTAGAAATAAAATGAAAGCTGTTTGATTAAGTTATTAGGGTTTGCTATTGAGTTGGTTAGCAGAAAATGGTGTTAGTCTCAAAAGGTTGAATATATGAAATAGAATATTCCAAAATTCTGATTTTTTAGGAAGCTACAGCATTTCAAAAATCACATGAAAATTTCAACTTCACACTCCGTTCCTCTAATTTTTTGTCGAGTGTGTATCAAAAAATCAAAAAGTCATATTTTATAAAATATCAAATAATAGGTTTATAAAATATCAAATGAAACCTAGCTGATATTTGTTTTTGTGAAATTCAGTTTTTTTTTGCGTAGAATATCGCCAGAAAATTCTAGAAATTGAGTTTCCGATATTTTTCGGATACCCTACCTTTTTTTCTCCACACCTCAGAATCAGTAAACAAATTCAATGATTTCATCCAAAAGCAGACATGAAGCTTCAAAGTTAATCTAAATACCTTTCATTCGCTGAAAGAAAGATCGAAAACGTTCCAGCTGTTCAAGAATTTCAAATATCAACAATTGAATATTCAACTAAATAAAAAAAAAGAAAATTAGGGGGTTGTGTCCATAACACGACCGCTTAGGACGTGCAACATTCGTTTTATTTAATTTGCTTGTTTATTTCTTTTTCTTCTTCCTCTTTGGTGAGTTATAGAGACTTTAAACTTTTTCGATTCACTCGTCTCTAGCCTTGAAAAAGGCCCTTGGCCAAAACTATCCCTTTGAGCTAAGCTTCCTCACGCATGTCTTAAGAAAGACATTCGATCCCTAGCCGAGGCTCGTCCAGCAAACGATGTTTACCAATCCAGCACCCACGAAGAATGATTTTTTTTTCAGAGAAGATGCAACATTTATACGCTAGCTTTGTTGTTTCTATTCTCGCGGTTGCACAAGTTGCTCGTTATTGACAGCGCGGTTAGGTAAGCACACAAATGGACAGAACAAATGTATGGGAAAATGGGAATACTTCCAGTTTTCATCAATTTAAACAATTTACAGACTATGGGGTTGTAATGTATAGCATCTTAGAAAATTTCTGATTGGATTGGTATGCAAATCGCAAAAATCCGCTCGCAGCAAAAATAGTTATAAAAGTTAGCGTTATTTCATAAACTTGACCTGTTTTCTGATTTGACACCCTTATTGGAAGACGTCAAAAAAGCAATACACATATCCAGAAACAAAACGAAAAAATACACCTTTCTGAATTTTCATATGTTACGTAACAAAGTGTGAGCTATTCAAAAAAATATAAATAACTAAAGTCTCATTGCTCTCGTCACTTCTTCTTCTTGGATGGCACTAAGTTCCCAGTGGATCTTTTGCACAGTGTAAGTACGAAGAAATAACCACATAAACCACGAATGACTAAAAAGTTGATACTTTTCCGCCTAAAAGTGAAAAAAGTAGGCAAAAAGCTGATTTTCGGACCGTTTTAATTCAATGTTCAAAATTGGTGTTTAAGATATTGATCGAAACCAAACTATTTTTTTGTACCAAATTGTATATAGAGACAACTATTTTATTCAATTCGCTTGTTTATCACTTCGGACAAAATCACAAATGAAATCTCTTTTATATTCGCGCTCAGTGCAAAGGCGGATTATGTGCTCTCGTGGCCGAGTGCATTATCAATTCGGGAATTCATTTGCAAAAAAAAAAAACAGGAAGAAGGTTATATCTGTGGTATAACCGCAAGGTTGACGTAGGACTATCGTTGATTTAGTGATCATTTGTTTGAAGTTGAATCTAAATCCATTCTGAATGACTGAATAAATGAACATTTGGGGGACGTCGAAAACGAGAGCGTTACGTTGGAGGCACAATGTTTTATGCATTCAATATTAGGTACGAAAATATTCTACTGATGATGAAGAATAATCATTAGAAGCTTTCCTGTTAATTGCACTAGATTGAAAAATCACAATACGAAATGTATTTGATCGCAGTATTATATGAATAGAAAACATTCAAATAAACTCTTTCACTTGAATGTAATTTTCAATTCCAAAGGGAATTTTTCAACAACGATGACATTTTTCCGGATTCTACTCGATGCTCGATAACCATCGAACGGAAACAGTTGCGCGCGTATATGTGTGTGTGTGGCGGCTGCTTGGTGCCTCAAGCGGAACCAATTTTCGATGCAGTTACTTTCTTGGTCGCCTTCTCAGTGGCACCACTCTCCTCCTGATAGATTCCCTTCTGGTCTGAGGTGCACAGGCTCTTGGTGACACCGTTCTTCAGCGCTTTCATGATGAACGAAGTTAGCTTCACCACAACAGCGACAACATGCTCCAATCGTTGTTCAATTATATCTGAGTGGATTTCCGAGCGGCGCTCGCTTATATACCGATTGGTGATTTCAATAGCCTGTTTTCGAAGCAATTTTAAGGCTATTGAAACAAGTTTTTGGATCAAAAAGTAACCAGTATATAATGCGTATACATTTTATCTTTCGAATGAAGTGTTTATCATACCATTTCGTTCAGTTGTTTAGGAGCTATTAACGCTCAAAATCTTGGTCTCCGGCGTAGCGCTTTCGTTTTCGAAACTTTGAATTTACACCCCGGTATAGAAATGAAAGACGTAGTCCTACGCTCTTTCCAACTCCAATCTTGCTGCTTTGTGCCATTGTAAACAAACAATGCTTCAACTAATATGCTAGTGTATTGGTATTGGTGACTACCACGCGTAAACCGAAGATTTTGTATTTTTCAAGTGTCAAGTTTCTATAAGACCAGTTACATTTTTCCGATGTTTTAGTTGTTTTGATTAATATATCTGGAAAACGCCGAAGGGAAAAGTGCTCACGGAGAGAAAAGAAAGACAAATCGATGCATTTCACCAAGAAAATGGTGGTATCAGAGAAATTTCTCGTCGGATTGGACGATCTCATCAAGTAGTGCTCAATTATTTGACGAATCCTTAAGGATATGGTAAGAAGGAGAGAGCTCCACGTAAATCGAAGCTCTCTGAACGGGATAAGCAGAAAATAGCTAGGAAAGCTTCGAATACCTCAAAATAGTTTATGCAAATAAAGCAATATTTCAATTTAAATGTTACTCGGGTGACAATTCGTCAAGTTTTGGAAAAAAATCCTCACGTGAAGAGGGTTTGAAAGGTTAAAGCTCCTCATATTACACCATCTCACATCGGAAGACGTCTGAGTTTTGCCAAAGCTCACATGAACCGACAGTGGGACATGGTATGTTATGACAAAGAATGTTTCAACGGGTACTGGCGTGATTTAAGGAAGAAGGAACAGTATTTTTCAACCAGGAATTTTGGTACAGGCTCGTGCATGGTTTGGCCGGGATTCGGTGCAACCGGGAAGCTCAAGATAGCTTTCATCCCATTCAAGGATTACATACATGTTCTGGAATCCTCTCTCCTACCGTTTTTGCGTGGATATCGTCACAAAAAATTCACATTCCAGCACAACAATGCTACTATTCATATCAGCAAGGAAACTAAGCTATGGATTTTTTTTTTAGACTGGTCGACTCGCTTCCCAGATTTGAATTCTGTTGAAAATCATAGAGGGATCCTTGTGCGCAGAATCTACACTGAGGAAAATGGAAAAAATATCGAGAAATTCGTTCAGCAGCATTCGGTAAATAGTATTCCAACATGAATTTTCCAGGCAATTAACATTTTAAGCTCAGCGTCGGTCCCTGGGGACTGCACTGAATTTTACGTCTTGTTTGCGCCGATCTCACCGGAACGACATTGGAATTATCTTTCGTCGAGTACCGGCGTGGGGAACAATAACAACAAAGCTACAAAATGATATTTAAAAAACTCCACTATCGTTTCGCTGTTACCGACGTGGGCTATACGAAAAGTTCATTGTCGGTCCCCTCTTTCGGTCGGGGCTTAACGTGTTTACTGAAATGGAAAGGTGGCCAATTATTGACATGTAAATCAGCCGATCGTTTTGAATTTTTCATTGATAATACTTATGAATGTTGAAATGGTTTTATAGAAACTGAACAGCTGAAATTATCATATTTAAGCACAATACGTAAACAAACAACTCTTTTGAACAAAATTGACGTTAAATATACTTTATTCTAAGCATTCAACAATGTATGAATGTATCTTGTTGAAATTCTAACTGAATGTGTTGTAACGAAATAGAATCAGGGTGGTCTTATAGAAGTTGGACAGTGTACGTCAAAATTTCTTTATAGTGAACGATTGAAGATATCCCCAGTCGAGACTATTCCGATGAAGTATTTAATATTTACCTGGGATTGACTGCTTATCCTCATATTGTTAAGCACAAAGTTATACGAGTTGAACATCTCCGAATGTATATTTGAATATAACAACAATGCTTTTATAAAATTTATCATGGAATTTGGCTCTAAAGTAATTCAAGTAATTTTATATAACACTAGCTGACCCGGCAAACTTCGTCCCGCCCGAAATTTGTTTTTTGTTATGAATACCTTCAAACATTCACGTTTTCTTACTATGAGCAAGGTCATGGGGCCAATCGCAGAACTATTCATTGATTAATCTTCTATTCGACCCCGTTGAATTTACCTTTTACTATAAAATTCCTAGTATTTCTATCAAAACTCATCATTTTAATATCAGATTATTTTCAGACACAATTCTAGTTCATGATTTTTCAACCACAAGTTTCTCCGTTACATGAAACAAATGTTTTATACAGAAAATATGATAGAATATAGATAGTCCTAAATCGGACAATTCCTTTCTCGAGTTCTGCTCTTATCAACACATCCGGCGATCCTTTTTTTATATAGATAGAAGAAGATAGAGGAGTGCGTTTCATCATTTTCATACCCAAATGCTCTCACATCCCAAATTGCGCTTGATTAGTTCTCGAGTTATGCAGAAGTTTGTGTTTCGTTTGTATGGCAGCCCCCCTTAGAGAGGGGGCAGGAGTGTATTCACCATAGAAACGTTTCGTGCTCCGTAAAACCTTCACATACCAAATGTGACTCCATTTGATTGATCAGTTTTCGAGTTATGCAGAAATTTGTGTTTCATTTGTATGACAGCCCACCCTTAGAGAGCGGGAGGAGTGTCTAACCACCATAGAAGTATTAATTGCATCCGTAAACCGCCACATTCCAAGTTTGGTTTCGTTTGCTGGATTAATTCTAGAGTAATTCAGAAATTTGTGTTTCATTTGTATAGAGGAGGAGAGGGGGATGGAGAGTCTAAACACCATAGAAACAGTCATTGCACCCTAAAACCTCAATATGCATAATTTGGTTTCATTTGCTTGATTAATTCCCGAGTAATGTAGAAATTTGTGTTTAATTTGTATGGGAGCCCCCTCTTTAGAGAGGGGAGGGGTCTCAAACTATCATGCAAACCTTCGCCAGAAATCCATTTTTATATATATATATATATATATATAGATCACTAGCTAACCCGGCAAACTTCGTCCCGCCCATTTACTTGATTAATTCTCGAGTAATGCAGAAATTTGTGTTTTATTTGTATGGCAGCCACCCCTAAGAGAGGGGGGAGGGGTATCTAACCACCATAGAAACATTCATTGCACCCTAAAGTTTCCATATGCCTAATTTGGTTTAATTTGCTTGATTAATTCTCGGGTAATGCAAAAATTTGTGTTTCATTTGTACGGCAGCCCCCTCTAAGAGAGGGGGAAGGAGTATCTTAACACCATAGAAACATTTATTGCATCCTAAAACCTCCACATGCCAAATTTGGTTTCATTTGCTTGATTAATTCTCGAGTAATGCAGAAATTTGTGTTTCATTTGTATGGCAGCCCCCCCTTTGAGTGGGGGAAGGACTGTCTAACCATCATAGAAACATTTATTGCACCCTAAAACTTTCACATGCCAACTTTGCTTTCGTTTGATTGATTAATTTCCGAGTAATGCAAAAAATTGTGTTTTATTTGTATGGCAGCCCCCCCCCCCTTAGAGAGGGGGGAGGGGTCTCAAAATATCACGAAAACCTTCCCCGGCCCCAAAAACCCCTACATACCAATTTTCATGTCGATTGGTTCAGTAGTTTCCGAGTCTATAAGAATCAGACAGACAGACAGACATCACTCCATTTTTATATATATAGATAGTTGTTCCAGTTCCAGTTGAAAAAAATACTATTGTAGGTCCAGAATCTCATCGTACGTTATTGTCAAAGCAACGGATCATAGCCCAAAATAACCGGAAATTTCAGAATCAGAATTTTTGAATCGGAAAATATTGCTCACTTGGATTACCGGGGGGGAACAAAAAGTAATCGCCTATGATCAATTATTTCAAATGCGAAAAAGACCACTGCAATAGCGTTTGCGATACCCGTTGCAATGAATACCCGTTGCAATGTGTATGTAGGAAACAAATTGGGACATACGGTCAGCTTGTGTATTGTTCTCGCGAGAACAAAAATGGATCCTGAATCATGCATTTTCAGTTGCTTTCTTAAAACCCGGCAAACTATTTTCGATGAACGTTTGCTTTTTTATGAAAAAATGAAGAAGTTTTGTTGTGTTTTCAAAATGCCTCCACATTTTTGGAAGAGTTTTAAATATATCTTAACAACATCGGATGTTTTCGATCTAAGTCAAATGTCTTCAAAATGAAAACATTTCTTAACTTCTGGAATTTCTGTATTTATTGCAGAGAACCGTTCGATTTAACCCAAATCGTTGATAGGAGCATGTTTTTTATGTTATGCAAGTTTGGCCATTGACTCACAAAGAAACACATTGTGGGGAAACATTTATTCCGCGATCCCCACAGTTACCGTTTTACCATGAATTTAAACGAGTGTTGGTTGTAATTCCGCCCATTATACCAACCAGCTAACAGCGAGATGGTCGAAATTAGTGCCGAATACAGCTTAATCCGTGCCGTTAAACCTCACAATTCGTGTTTCCGTGCAGTAGTTAACCGGGTGAATTCCTTGCAAAAACCCCTTGCCCTCTCGCAAAGGCATCCTAATCGTATGAAGTCACCACTGCGCTATCGTAGAACATTATATTGCCACATTCCGGTGTGTTCCAAGCGTTCCAGCAGCATCAGAACAACCCCTGCCAGCAAACGGCGAGTGACATAAATGGCTGGCTGTTCTTCTTTTTTTTGTGTGTTGTCTCCCGCACAATGAACGCTCCCTCAGCGCGCGCTGTCATCGCTGTGCATCCTGTACACGGGGACGATCTACGTAACCCCGGAGAAGCGTCAAAAAGACTAGACAAATGTTATTACCGTCGTCCTCCTCTCCACATTAACTCGCCCTTCGTTCAGCCATTTCCTCCACCACCAAACTCTCGTGTGGAAAGGCGATCCTAGCTGGCGCGCGTGTTGGAGCGGAAGCATTCCCAACTTTTAATGACGACATGCTTCCTGATTATCTTTATTATATTTCAGTTTGTTGAAAGTTCTACCCACTCCTCTCCGCGAAGCTTCGCTGTTTTCTTTTCCCCAACCGCTGCTGAAACTGACGGAAGCTTTTACCTTGCCAGCCCTTGCGTAACCATTTCCACATCCTTCGCGGTGCTCTGTCGTAAGTGGCAGTTTTATGGTTCGTAATTAAGACGAGTTTCCTGCGCTTCTCCTGCGAAACCATCCCATCTCTCTCCCGCTTCCCGTGCCGGTTCTGTGCGATCTATCGAAATAAATGAACAGCGCTAGCCTGGTGTAGCCCCACGGCAACAATGGTGAGTGTGGAAGTATTCGTGGGCTGTTGAGATGCAAGTGCAACGAGAGTGCAGTTCATTAGCCATCCACGGGTCCGCGATGTTGTAGCCATGCGAAACCTGGGTTGGCGGTTGAATAACGGTTCAATCGGTGAGCGGAATTTGTTCTATTCATAGAATCGAATGTTTAGGTCTTGTAGCGTCGATAGCGATTGAAATGAACGAACATGTTATTAGTTAGACTGACAGGTTCGACAATCCGGCAATATTGGACCCAGGCTTCTGTTTTTACCACACGCTCATATGTTGGAATACTATCAATAAAATAGCAGACCGAATCGAATCTATAGAACCGCATCTTCATCATCATTATCATCATTACCAAAGCAATCCCACAAAGTGCGCACATTGGGTTTGTCGTATGTGTGGTCTACCGTTCAGGCGTGAAATGACGATTTACATCGGTGATTGGTCACATTTCAGTCCCACCAAGAAAGGAAGTTTACCCGACGAGAACAGCGAGCGCCCGGAGCGAGAGACAGTCGGGTCTCACAATCGTTCCCGGTGCACGCGGCTATCTATCATTCAGGAGTTGTGCTAGCGCCTGGAATAGATGATGACGATTACGGCGACGAAGAAACGGGCGTTGTGTACGCGAGTGCAACAAAAGCATTAATAGGATGGCGCTCCAGGGCCTCAGCAAACCGCTGTGGGTTGTAATTGGACGATTGTTGTGGTCGGAAGGGGAAAATGGTGGAAAGATAGTCAAGCCAAGGGATAATGTCTAATTAGGGGATGATTGTGGGTCTACAAACGATTAAGTAATTATTGGAAAGCTGGTTCAGCCGGAGCCGGTTCAATTGAGATGTAATCGTTTATTTCGTCGACTTCGAATCTGTAGGGAAACTGTAATTTTTTGGCTTTCTACTATGTTTTACATGTTCCAATGCCAATTAAAGACATAAATACTCTCGGCAGAAATTCCCAAAATGAAACTTATTTAACATCTTTAGTATGGGAAAAAAGGTAAGCAAGCTGCTGTTGAAACAATGAAATTCCCCCATACAATTCATTAATTTTGAATAGCAATATTGATATAGACGGATTTCATGCCAACTCGTCTTAGAAGTAGGAAGCACCATCTCAGATAGCAGTGAAACGTTGTGGGTGTAAACACATGAGTTAGCGCAACAGCAGTCAGCCACTCGCAATGAACAAAATGCGAGTCATCAGAATATCAATCTGCAAAACATAAACATTCACTCGCGGCATCAACGATCACGCCATCCGGACCGTTCCCGATAATATAAACAGAAACATCAGGCCACCCAGAGCGTTCCCACCAAATATGCTGAATTAGGATAAGTTCAAATATTGTAATCTATTTCATCCAATATAAAAGGCAGGGATAATCTTTGTGAAGAGTACTTGCAAAGCGGATACCCCAGGCACATTAATTTTGAAGTCCGTGTTAGGGAAACACAGCTCAGTGGGAAAAAATACCCCCGACTTGCACGTATATTTGCGAAGCGGATTTCCACAGATACATCGATTTTGAAGTCTGTGTTGGGGAAACCATAAACCGGGCCAATCAAAACTTGTCAGTTAGGGCGTTTAGATAACGCTTAACATTTTACAGTTATTCAATTGCTCATAGACGCGAAGAAATATTTCCTATCAATTCATGCAAACATCTTTCCGATCTGTTAGAAAATGTTCTAGTTATAAGCATTCGAAATATGGGAAGGGTTAGCAAACAAATCGGCAGAACAAATGTTTGGGAAAAAAGGAAGTTCTTCCAGTTTTCATGGATTTAAACCATTTAGAGATTAGCGAATTGTAATGTATAGAATATCAAACAAATCTTAGAGAATTTCTGATTCGATTGGTATGCAAATCAAGAGAATTCGTTCACAGTGAAAATAGTTATTAACGTTAACTTTATTTCATAAAAACGTGACCTGTTTTCTGATTTGGCACCCTTCCTGAAAGACGTAGTTCTACGTCAAAAACACATGGCGTCTAAGAAAAAACTTTTTGGAATAAACAGTGGTCTATACGAGTTGCGCAATTATTATTCTCATTCTCAGAAAAAAACAAACTTGCAACTTGCCACTTTTTTTAGCTTTATATCTACCAAGCGCAAAGAACAATGAAAACGAATCACGTGGAAAGTCGGAGTTTCCAAATGTGATATAGTTTATGACGATATTTTCCCACAAAAGTGACACATGTTCTTAATATGATATATTCACAGAATATTCGCAATCGATTGAACAGAATATTCCATATTCTCCAATAAAGCTGTAGTTATTCATCGTCACCGAATATAGTATATAGAGTAAGTACTTTTGGTTGAATTTCATTTTACAACACTGTACAATAGGCTGAAAAATTATTTTAACAGAATCCAACACAAAAGTAGTACTGAATCGAACCCGAATTCATTATTATCGTTGCCCGCTTATTTCTCTAGCGCTCCGACAGTTGAATTTGGGCCCCTCAAGAAACTCGACCGAATCGCTCTGGGCGACGAAAGTGTTAAGCAACTGCATACTTGCATACTTGAAATTTTCGAAAAAGAATTAGACTAATTTTTTTAAAGAATTAAAAAAAAATCTTAAAAAGTTAAAAAAAAATTAAAATTATAACCAACCTGGTTCTCAAATGGGGATCAACATAGGGTAGGAGCCTGCCTGTTGGTCTCAAATGTTCCTATCTCACGCCTCCACGAAGATCATATGACGACATTTTTAGATCGGGCGTGAACTGGAAACACACACCTGGTCTTGGCTCCGAGAACGGGTGTCGAAAGTGGCTAAGTGAGGGGGTGCGAGCGAGTCAGAGCGCTATATCTCTCCCGGGGAAGGCCTCCCGGGTCATGGAGGCCTTGCCAACCCGCTGTCTCCCGGGCAAAGGAGATACACCCAGAAAATGGAGCTACGTTCACGAAGAGTAATTAGAATGCGATCACCCGAGGAGGGTCCCCGAACTGGAGCTGGTCCTGGAACGGGCGTAAGAGCGAGCGGCCAGCGGCTGGAGGGCGATGTGCAAGAGCGGGCCACCAGCCGGGTTCAACCCGAAGAGCTACCGCCACACGGAAACAGCAGCCATCGACATCACCCAAGAAACGCTGCGCCTACGAGACGTGTTGCGACTGCCAGACGACAGTCGTCCACACTTGTGGGTACCACTAGGCGCCGGATCATGTGGACACACGAAATGAATGAATTCGTGATCCGCGCCTATTACATCTGCACTGCTTTGGAGACGGACATGAGCGGTCGCCCTCGAATACTAACAATGTTCGAGGAAGCGTATCCAGACTTCGTCGGGAGGCTTGATCAGAACGCGATGAACGCGAGGCGTAGAGCGATAGTACGCAACAACATGCTCTCCCAAACGCAAATCGACGAGATCAAGCAGCAGGTGCAGAGAGAAATAAGCTCCAGGAACAACAGAGCAAGCGATGTGTCGAGACGAAGTTCAGTACGGCTGAGCAATTCATTCGCGAGTGGGGCACGCGAATCAGCACCAGTGGAGGCCACAGTACTACAACCCCCTGAGCCGGAAGACCCACAGCCAGATCAACAACTACTACGCGATCTGGTCTTCCACTACGACGAGGCGATCTCACAGTTCCGCGACACAGACCCATTGTCGCGCCCCAGGATCCCGAAGTTGCAGCATTCCCGCAGGCTGACAAGTGCAGTAAAGCTCATGAACGAGCACGTTCTTCCGCTGCACTTGGTTGATGCTGAGAACATGGAGGAGCTGCAACTGAAAGTTTACTGTGCTGCTGTGGCGACCGCCAAAAGTTTAGGATACCGTATTAGGCCAAGAGGCGGACTGCTCCAACATCTCCGTGAAAGGCGTGAGCCTCCATGGCGAAGGAGATTGGAGCAACGGATCCTAAACAAGCGCGCCGCAATTGGAAGACTGATGGCGTACAAAAGAGGCAACAGATCGGCGAAATTATGTCGCCAAGTTGCTGTGATCGTGCGGCCTACTGAACCTCGCCAGCTGGGAGCTCACCAGCTGACGGAAAAACTCGACACACTGGTACAGCAATTGAGCGTCCTAACTAAACGGCTGAAACGTTACTCTGACTCTGCAAAGCGCCAGGAACAAAATCGGATGTTCAGAGATAACGAAAAAGCGTTCTACGACCACATTAGCGACGAGAAGCCCGACTACCGCGAAGGTTTGCCAGATATTAGCGATGTGACGAACTTCTGGGCTGGTATTTGGGAGACCCCAGTACAACATCGCGACGGGCAAATGTGGTTAAGACGGGAGGAGGAGAGTTGTGGTGAAATTGGAGAGATGCCAGCTATCATCGTCGAAGAGAACGATGTCCGCGAAGCCTCGCGGTACCTGAGGAACTGGGCAGCACCGGGCCCCGATGGTGTTCAGAACTTCTGGCACAAGAAGCTGACCGTCGCACATCAAAAGATAGCTGAGTGCTTCAACAAGGTGCTACGTGACCCACACAACCTCCCTGAATTCGCCACCCGTGGCGTCACATTCCTCCTCCCGAAAGACAGCAACACATTGAACCCATCAAAGTACAGGCCGATAACGTGCCTATCGAGTCTGTACAAGATATTAAGCAGCATCATAACCGCCAAAGTTTCTGCCCACTGCGAACAACACCATATCATCGCAGAAGAGCAGAAAGGATGCAGGAAAAATACGCATGGCTGCAAAGACCAGGCCATCATCGACGCAGCCATAGTCGGCCAGGCGGTATATAACCAGCGGAACCTAAGTATGGCCTACATCGATTACAGGAAGGCTTATGACTCCATACCTCACTCGTTTCTCGTCCGGGTATTGGAGCTCTACAAAATTGATCCCGTCGTCGTTAGGTTCCTGCAGCATGCGATGAGGCAGTGGAGTACGTCTCTGCACCTCAGTGATGGGGAAAATGTGTTGCAGTCTAGAACGCTGCAGATAAAGAGGGGGATATTCCAAGGCGACTCTTTCAGCCCGCTTTGGTTTTGTCTGGCACTGAACCCCCTCAGTAGGACGCTCAATAGAAACGGTCATGGCTATAAAATAAGGTATGGCGACGGCGCCCACGAAGAAGTGACCCATACCTTCTACATGGATGATCTCAAGGTCTACGCTGATTCACGTCAGCGTCTAGGTGTAGCTATCCGGGTTGTCGAAGACATAAGCAGGGACATCTGCATGGAGTTCGGCCTCGACAAGTGCCGCTGTGTCCATCTGCTGAAAGGGCAGCTTACCGAATCCGGAGGTTACGAGGTCTATGACGGCGAGTTCATAAGAGACATGGTTCGTGGCGAATCCTATAAATATCTTGGATTCCGACAGCTCACCGGGATTCGCCACTCCGACATCAAGACGGAGCTGCGAGACAAGTTCTTGAGTCGAGTGAACTGTGTCCTGAGGACTTTCCTCAACGCGGGGAACAAGGTACGCGCGATCAACACATTCGCGGTTCCCCTACTGACCTTCAGTTTTGGTGTAGTCAAATGGAGCAAAACTAACCTAGAGGACCTTGAGAGGAGGATGAGGAAAGCATTCAAAGAGGCCGGAATGCACCATCCTCAATCGGCACTGGAGAGAGTTTCACTGCCACGCAAAGAAGGGGGACTTGGAATAGTCGACATATCTGCACTGTGTGTTGCCCAGGTACGACAACTGCGCGAGTACTTCGCAGAACGCGCCAACCAAAACGCGCTATACCGGGCTGTCTGCGCCGCCGACAGAGGATACAGCGCTCTGCACTTGGCGCAAGCGGAGTACCAACTCAACTGCAATCTGCAGACAGTGGAGGAGAAGATTGCAGCTTGGAAGCAGAAGGCAGTGCATGGTGCCCACCCCCATCAACTGGACCGGCCACACGTCGACAAGGCCGCATCTAATCTGTGGCTAACGCGTGGTGAACTCTCTTCAGTAGTAGAAGCCGACATGATAGCCATCCAGGACAGGATAATGCCGACGAGAAACTGCAGGCGGTACGTCTGGCATCAAGACGTTGATGACATTTGCCGGATGTGCCATCAACCAGGTGAAAACATAGAGCACATTATGGGAGGCTGTCCCGTTTTGGCCAACGCAGCCTACACCGAGCGCCACAACAACGTGGCCCGTATTGTTCATCGACAACTGGCGCTCCAATGTGCTCTACTGGAAGACAACGTACCAAACTACCGGTACCTGCCTGCACCTGTCCTGGAAAATGACCGTTTCAAGCTGTACTGGGATCGCACTGTTCTGACCGACCTCTCGATCCACCACAACCGGCCAGATATAATGGTTTACGACAAGAGCGACCGCAAAGTCACCATCATCGATGTCGCTATTCCACTGAACCAGAATCTGGAGGAGACCCACGGTCGCAAAATCTGCAAGTACCGACCATTGGCCGTGGAGCTCAAGGAACTGTGGGGGCTAAGGGAGGTCCCAAGAATTGTTCCAGTCGTTCTCTCTGGAACTGGAATTGTCCCGAAGACACTTCTGGAAGCGCTAAAGGTGTTGAACATGGAGAAGGAATTGGCCGGCATCCAAAAGTCGGTCATCCTTAGCACCTGCGCGATTGTCCGACAATTTCTCGGTCAGGACTGAAACAGCACGAGCATGCAGATCCGTGCATTCCGCAGAGCCTAGTCCCCCTTTGGCATTCAGAAGCCCGGGGGCAGGTGAAAATTCTGGCTAGGTTCGCCTAGTTAAGAAGTGAGATAAGTCTGACCAACAAAATTCGAGTCAAGGGATGAAATGCAGATAATTGTTCAATTTTTTTAAAAAACTACTGAACATTTATAAAAAAAATATATTTCGCTGAAATTACTGAAATAATTTAAATTCATTTTTCAAAAAAACGTATTTTTTGAAATTCTCAAAAAAACATATACACTGAAGTCGCTTTTTACGCAGTTTTTTTTATACGCGGTTTCATTTTACGCGGCTTTTTTTACGCGGTTTTTGGAATTTACGCGGTTTATTTTCACGCGGATTTCGGAATTTACACGGATTTTTTTTCGCGGATTTTGAAATTTATGCGGTTTTGTGGAGTCAAAATTTTTTTTTTTTAAATTAAAAAAAAATTAAATAGAATGATAACCTACAAAATTCGAGTCAAAGATGAGATGCAGGGAATTGTTCAAATTTTTTAAAAAACTACTGAACATTTAAAAAAAATATTTCTCTGAAAAAAAAAATTATTAAAATAATTTAAATTAATTTTTTCACAAAAACGTATTTTTTGTTTTTGAAGTGACTTTTTACGAAACAAGTTTATATTGTATCACCGATTAGTAGTTGAGAAGATACATCTAGCATAAAATCAGGTAGTCAATTGTAGGATATGGGTTGCATTTTGAACTAATAATTCACTGTTTGTTAGATTTTTACACGAATATTGAGAGTTACATGGTTTATTTTTACGCGGTTTTTTTTTGCGCGGAATTTGGAATTTACGCGGTTTTTTTACGCGGATTTCGGAATTTACGCGGTTTTTATTTAGGCGGCACGTATCCCCCGCGTAAACAGCGACTCCAGTGTATATGAATAGCCCTCACAATTTACAACAAGCCGTCCATACATCAGAAGATGGGCACTTCTACAGGGAACAAGTTTTTCTAACAACAACAAAATTTACGACTAATCCTAATTTTGTTTATAGTAAAGATAGCGATATAGTGTATTTGACAAAGTTTTAGATCTCATTAAAATATGAACTTTCGCCGAAGACGTCAACTTTCTATCTTTTATAGTTTCAGGCATTTTTGTAAGAAAACTCCACAAAAAAATATGTTTTACTCGAAACATTTTTGTGTGTAAATTTTCTCGTTTGACATAGTTTCTAAATAGAAAAAAGTTTTCAATACATGTGAATCGCGATAATTTATACATAAAAATGTTACGAGTTAAACATTAATAGTAATTTTTCGAACATGAAAAAGTTGTTATCAGAAAAACTTTTTCCCTGTAAAGGTGCCCACCTTCCGATGTATGGACGACTTGTAAATCGTGGGTGCTATGTTTATCTATTTTTCCAGAGTTTTAAGAACGCATGTTTTCAAGAAAAATGAATTTTTATTTTTTTTATTTGGTTACAAATTTAATATTCAAAGTATTGCCCATCGCCAACTTTTTCCCATCTTTCTGGCAATTCACGGATTCCTTTGCGGAAATAATCGGCCGGATTGTCGGCTAACCACGAATCAATCCAATTTTTGACTTCATCAAAATTGGAGAAACGCAAGTCAACCAGGCCATGTTGCATCGATCGGAAAAGGTAGTGATCGGACGGAACAATGTCTGGAGAATACGGTGGGTGGGATAGGACCTCCCATTTCACCGTTTCCAAGTATGTTTTGACCGGTTTCGCGACCTGCGGTCAAGTGCAAGTTCAGAGTGCAAGTGCAATGCAAAAAATCCAAATAATTCTTTTCGTCAAAATAACAAATTATCCTCATACAGAATTTATTGGAGTCTTCAAAGCTGTCCTTCGATTTGCGGTGCAATGATTATTGATTGAATTATTGTTCATCATCAAAGACGAAGCAGTAATTTTTTATTCAAACTGAAATATCTCTGTTTGGAAAGGTCCTACAGAGGTCCTACAGGAACGTTCTAGGAACCAAATGAGAACTGGTGGATAAGGTTAATTTGATTCGCTGTTGAGTTGGTTAGTAAAACATTATGTTAGTCCATAAAATCTTTGAAAAAAAATGGGTGGGTTATATTTATGATATAACCGAAAGGTTGACGTAGGACTACCTTAGCTTAGCAATTGTTTGTTTGTATTGTTTAAATTTTCGATTGAGTGAAACAATTTCCGAATTTAATTGAATTCAATATCTTTGCTTTGTAAGTAAAGAGATTGAGTAAATGCCATGTAATGTCATGCATGCATTGTGATAGATTATGTTCTTCGTTCCAACTAAATTGAATGACAGTCCTTTTACGTTTGTTTTGATGCCTAGGACAAAATATATGAACGGAAGAATTGTCAAACGATTATTTCATTCTACATTTCACTCTGAAGTTTGCATCTCTCAAGTGTACGTACTTCTTCGAACCGCGAATTTGCATGAATTGTTGAACTTCAGGCACTCAGTTTAGATTTTGACATGTACGTCGAACGCATATTGTTTGATCGATAGGCGTTATCGCAGCAAATGGTTATCAATATTTTGTCTAATCATCAAATGGTATGCGTAGATATTCAGTGAGCAGAAGATATGAATTTTGTTTGCTTCAAACTTGAAAGTTCATTCGCCCCTCATGTCTGCACGATTTTCCTAGGTCCCAAGGTTTAGAAGACAGTGTAAAGGAAACATATTTTAGTCTGCACAAAGGTAAGCGAATACCAAAGTACGTATATTGAGTAAACACATTTCAGTCGGAACAAAAATACCCCCGACTTGCATGAATTAGCAATGACAATTTCCCCACGCTCCATGGATTTGAAGTCTCTGTTAGGGGAACACATTTCAGTAGGATGAAAAATGCCCCCAACTTACGTTATTTGCAATGCCAATTTCCCCACGCTCCTTGGATTTAAAGTCTGTGTTGGGGAAACACATTTCAGTCGGAACAAAAATACCCCCGACTTGCATGAATTTGCAATGACAACTCCCCCAGACACCTTTATTCTGAGGTCTGTGTTGGGGAAACATATTTCAGTCGGAACAAAAATACCTCCGGCTTTCATGTATTTGCAATTCCGTTTTCCCCAAGGCTGCTTGGCTTTTATGGCTGTGTTGGGGAAACCGTCAATCGGGCCAATCAAAACGAGACAGTTAGGGCGTTTAGATAACGCTTAACATTTTACAGTCATTCAATTATTTATCTAATGAAAAATAACATTTTATTAATTATGATAGACGCGTAGAAATATTCCCTATCAATTGATGCAAACATCTTTCCGATCCAGTAAGAAATGTTCGAGTTATAAGCATTCGGAATCTTTCATTTTTTCCTGTGTTTAGGTTTTCATTTTACCCCCCATTTACTCCGGTTAGACGTAGTCCCACGTCAAAAACAGGAAAAACGATTTTTCATTTCTTTCCGGTATTATTGTCCTCTCCACCTGCACATATCAAGATAAAAATAGGTATGTAAAATATGCTAATACCCGAAAGTTGTAGCTTTAAAATGATGTATATCTCATCGATATGCGTTCTTTTTTCATGAAATTACAGCGTGTTAAAAATCACTCAAATTTTTGGAATTCGCACTTTGTTCCTTTAATTTTAATTTTAATGTCGAGTGTAGATAGCACTGAATCAAATTTCAAATTTTTAATTTCATTCAGAAGACTTATGATAAAGTATGTTCAATTTGGGATTTGGATGTACAAAATTTCCATTTGAAGTAAAGTATAAAAGTAAAAGTAAAGTATAAAAGTAAAGTATAAAGTCAGTAAAAATATGTTTTTGTTTGCTTTATTAAGCTTTAGTAGAAAAGTACACCGAAAAATAATTCTTCTGCTTTTTCGATGCACTTTCGAATAATTCGCTATATCGCACCATTTTCGGCAATTTGCGCTCGACAGTTGCCCATTATTTTTTGATGGGACGAAAATCTGGATAACTTGGTGGATTCATATTTTTTTCAATGAAATCAATATTATTCGCTTAGAACATTCTACGACATCCCAGCTGTAATAGCACCTGGCTCAATCGGACTAGAACTTCACGGTGAACGGATGAATTTCTCCTTGTAAAGTTGTTCATTCATAGCTGTCCCGGTGATGTAAATCTTTGTTTTCATTCCACTACTACAGATGCCTTGCCAAATTAGCAACTTGCGACCAAATCTATCTTCCAAGAACAATTTGAACTCATCCGGAGAATCCTTCTTACGTCTAGCAAGGTAATATTTTTGACTCGGGGTTTGTCTAAAGTCCATTTTAACAAATGTTTCATAGTCCGTCCAGAGATCCCAGGATTTTTTCGGATTGTCTTGATGACATTCGCACGTAGTTTCCGGTCATATGTTTCTCTTCTACGTTTGGGCTGCTTTGCGCCATCCAACACCAATATTTCCGGCAACGTTCGAGAACAGTATTTACAGTTTATTTTGGAAACTTGAGAAAAGCCAACCATACACGAGGACTCAAAAAATAACATACGAAATCGAGATACATGCATCAATCACCACCATGCTAAGAAATATCCCCGATAATTTTAGACGATAAAAAATGGAGTCGTTTGTTGACATTATTTTCAATTCATAAATGTAATCGAACAACGTTGGGATGGAATGAACAGTTTTCAATCTATGTTAAAGCCTAATCAATAATTTGACAGTCGAGTGTTTTTATGATTACCGCCTAAAAGGGGCCAAATAACTTTCCCGGGCGAAAACAAAGTTCACGGCCACAATCAATAATGAACGCACTCGGGCGAACAAAACCAAAAGAAACACACCAGACAGCAACTCCCACCCACCCATCCGACTGGTAAATTTTCAACCCACGCGCGCTGTGAATGAGATTTTCCACTCCATTCTCTCTGGAGTAACAACCATTTTTATTGGCTCATGGAAGGGTGGTTTCGTTCTTACTGCAATCCTTTTCGTCCGAACCGTTCGGACAGTCTGGATCCCCGTCGCAGAGCCACGCCTTGGGAATACACCGGTCTCCGGTTTGGCACATGATCTCGTTCGAGGGACAGCTGTGATTCACTGCTGCAGGGAGGATGCGCGGGATGTTAAAGCAGGCATAGAAAGCACAGAAAAGAATAGTAGAGTCACACGCCAATCAAAAAAAAAAGAAAAGAGTAAAGCACAATAACACCGCTGCCAACGGTTAGATCTCGCGTACTTACGGCACTTTTCCGAGTCCTCGTCCGAACCATCGGTGCAGTCCTTCTCGCCGTCGCACTGCCAATGCTTTGGAATGCAGCGGCCACTTTTGCACCGGAATTTGTCATCGGAACAGTTTGTTTCTGCAAAAAAAAAGTGAAAGAAGACATTTTTAGTAACTGACAACCAAACCGTGAGACAGCTTCCGTTTTTTTTTTCAGAAGAATCTCCGCCAGAAGCACGCAGCAATCGAACGAAAATTGTCACCTCGCAATGACACGATTTTTAAAAAGCGCTCAACGCCACAACCACCAATAAATTCCGTAGTATTTAAGTATTCACACTCATATTCCCACCACCTGCCTCGACCACAAACCCGCGTTTGCGAATCACAATAATTGGCCTCGCACTAGCCAACTATTTTTCAGTTCAGTTTTTTTTGTAATGTGACATGTTTTGTTTCGACTTTTTTTTTGCTTTGCTTTGTTTTGTGGTGTAACGCATCTGTGTCCGGCGCATCGCTGGATAGGGATAAAGTTTTTAATTAAATAAACCAGTGGTCAACGAGACGAAAGAGAGAGAGACACACACATACACAGTACAGTATGTATGGCCTCGGCCCCGGGATCAGAGGTTAAACTTTTATTTATGCATGTTTCTGTGGTCATATTAATTACAGGACAATGCGCTTGGCGCTGTCAACTTGTCGGATAGCTCAGTTATTAAAAATATCATGGTTGAGTGCAGATGGCGCTGCTGTCGCTGGTGTTGCCGTTTGTTGGTTTGTTACATTTCGGTTTCGGAGTGATTTAGGGTTCTCGATTTCGTCATTCAGGTTTTTTTAGGTGGGGACAGATCGTTGGGAGTTTTTCCGGGTCTCGGGATTCCGGAATTGACGTTTCGATAGCGGTGATGTTATCTTTCGTAATCAAATTTCATGAGATGGAGCGCTGGTGAATTTAATTAAATTGTTTTTTTTTCGTTCTCAGTAGGGAGAAGCTTATTAAATGAATGAGAGATTATTTAAGCTTTCAGAAATATGAGTAATTCCAAACGAAATCGACAAATGACAAAACATGAGTATTTTTGATTCGAAAGAAAGTTTGTATTCCGTTTGGGTTGGAGGAAGTATGAGGAAATATATTTTGTTAAAACCCACATGTCTTTTAATGTTTTTCAATATAACTCCTAAATATATATTTTTACCACAATTTATAAAAGTTCATGAACATGGCGGTATTACACGACAAACATATTGAAAGAGGCTATCTGTCTATCTATCTATCTATATATAGAATACTCAACCGATCAACATGAAAATTGGTATGTAGGGGTTTTAGAGGCCGGAGAAGGGTTTCGTGATAGTTTGAGACCCCTCCCCCTCTCGAAGGGGGGCTGCCAAACAAATGAACCACAAATTTCTGAATTACTCGAGAATTAATCAAGCAAATTAGACGAAAGCATGTGGAGGTTCTAGGTTGCAGTAAATGTTTCTATGAGGGTTAGACTTACCACCTCCCCCTCTCTAAGGGGGGGCTGCCATACAAATGAAACACAAATTTCTGAGAATTAATCAAGCAAATGAAACCAAATTTGGCATGTAAAGGTTTTAGGGTGCAATAAATGTTTCTATGATGGTTAGACCCTTCACCCCCCTCTCTAAGGGGGGGCTGCCATACATGAGAAACACAATATTCTGCATTACTCGAAAATTAATTAAGCAAATGAAACCAAATTAAGTATATTGAGGTTTTAGGGTGCAATAAATGTTTCTATGATGGTTGGACCCTTCACCCCCCTCTCTAAGGGGCGGCTGCCATACACGAGAAACACAAATTTCTGCATTACTCGAGAATTAATCAAGCAAATAAAACCAACTTAAGCATATTGAGGTTTTAGGGTGCAATAAATGTTTCTATGATGGTTAGACCCTTCACCCCCCTCTCTAAAGGAGGGCTGCCATACATGAGAAACACAAATTTCTGCGTTACTCGAGAACTAATCAAGCAAATGAAACCAAATTAAGCATATTAAGGTTTTAGGGTGCAATAAATGTTTCTATGATGGTTAGAATCCCCACCCCCCTCACTAAGGGGGGACTTCTTCTTCTTATTCAATGGCACTAACGTTCCTAGAGGAACTTCGCCGTCTCAACGTACTATTACTTGCGTCATTTTTATTAGTACTTAGTTGAGATTTCTATGCCAAATAACACGCCTTGAATGCATTCTGAGTGGCAAGCTCTAGAATACGCGTGATCACAGTGCAAGTCGGAGGAAATTTCTTTGACGAAAAATTCCCCCGACCAGAACGAGAATCGAACCCGAACACCCGGCATGTTAGTTATGACGCTAACCACTCGGCCAAGGGAGCACAACTAAGTCCAACTAATAACTAAGGGGGGGGGGGGTTGTTGTTTCTGCCATACAAATTAAACACAAATTTCTGCATTACTCGGAAATTAATCAAGCAAATGAAACGAAATTCAGCATGTGGAGGTACTAGGGTGCAATATATAATTCTATGGTTGTTAGACACTCCACCCCCCTCTCTAAGGGGGGGCTGCCATACAAATGAAACACACATTTATGCATAACTTGAAAACTAATCAAGCAAACGGAACCAAATTAGGCATGTGGAGGTTTTAGGGGACGAGAAACATACCTAAGGTGGTTCAACACTCCTCCCATCTTTCTAAGGGGGGCTGCCACAGAAATGAAACACAAACTTCTGCATAATTCGAGAACTCTTCAAGCAAATGGAGCCACAGTTGAGATGGGAGAGTTTTTGGGTACGAGAAATGTTTCGGTGATGGTATGACACCCCTTCCTCCTCTGGAAAGGAGTGGGGGTTCCATAAAAATAATGCACATATTTCAACCAAACATGACAATTGAAAATTTTCGGAAAACTCTGAAGGAAAATGGGAAAATTCGAAAAATTCAATTCGCATGTGTTCTACAATTACATATTGACAAGAGTTGATAGTTCATTTGATGTTTGCGGTAACGAAATGAATCGTCGTTCGAAATTGGAAATGGATTTTAATGTGATAAAACGCACTCCTATATCGTCTTCTATCTATATAAATAAAAATGGATAGTCGAATGTGTTGATAAGAGCAAAACTCGTGGAAGGAATTGTCCGATATAGGGCTGTCTTCATTTTATCATATTTTCCGCATCAACCTTTTATTTCATGTATCGGAGAAACATGTTATTTGCAAGTAGATGAAAAATCTTGAACGAGAACGTGTCTGAAAATAATCTGATATTATAATGTCGAGTTTTGGTAGAAGTACTGGAATTTTATAGTAAAAAATAATTTTAAAGGGTAGATTAGAAGATCAATCAATGAACAGTTCTGGGATTGGACCAATGAACGTACGCTTAGTACGAAAACGTGGATTTGATAACGAAAAATAAATTTTGGGCGGAACGAAGTTCACCGGGTCAGCTAGTTGTGAATAAAATCGTGATGTGGGGTTTTCAAAAAAAAATTTTTGATGCCAAATTACCGTCCGATGCCGTCAAGATTTACTGTCATCTTAAAATTTTTTTTTGTCAAAAATCGACTTTTCAGACGAAACAAAATCTTTCGACATAACAGTTAATCTCGACGTTTCATAAGATTTTAAGACATCTGCTCTCAAAACATTTTTTTTGAAACCCCCATTTTCATGTACACTCTTGGGTGATTGTTCGGTTTTCAAGAAACTTAAACAGCTTTGCGATACAGGTCGGACTCGATTATATACAGACTCGATTATATGTGATTCGATTATATAAAATTCTGGACTCGATTATATACAGTTTGGAAAAAAATATTTTTTTTTATATTTCAAATATGACTTATTTCAAGAAGAAATGTAACCTTTCAACGTTAAAATGTTATTTCAGTGGCTATTACAAGTACAGTGGGGTAAAATTCGAGATTTTTGAAGATTTTGCTTGAATTTTTACCAAGAATTGTTTATATTGATATTGCAGCCAAATTAAGAAAGATAGTAGTTGGGTGTCGAAGGAAAAAATGTAGAGCGTTTAGAGAGCTTTAATTTAATTGATAGAAGCAATTTAGTTTAATATAAGACTGGCGAGAGCAGTCAACGAGTACAGACGTGGTGTTTGGTCGCTCCGATCCTTTTTCTTTTTTTCCTAGAAGCTTTGGTAGTGTGATGCCAAAAAAAGGACTGTAATTTTGTGAAAAGTTTGAAGCGCTCGTTTGAAAGTGTATTTTCAGAGTTTGAAGAAATGAACGCTTTAGAAACAGATCACTGAAACGCAAAACCTGGATCCGTTCGTTTGTTGACCTTTGTTTAAATTTTCAAATTTAATGCACCGAAGTGCTAGATTGTATGTGTGTATAGTGCGGAGCAGTTTTCCGAGCGAAAATCGGAGCAGGAGCGGAGAGCGGAGAATGAGAATCAGCTTTACGGCAGTGAAGATGGATTCTACAAAGCTAAGTGCATCTATTCTTTTCTCTCTCTCTTTCTCTTAAATTATGCTTGAGTTCTTCATGAGCTCAGTTGCGTGTCGCTATTTTTTATTTTTTTCATCGTGCGGATGTGTATGTCGAAATGATGCCCTTACGATCCAGAATTCCAGACGTTAAATAACGAATCACGATAAATAAAATCCGAATCGTTTGTTTTTCTGGTTTTCACGAGTTCTATTTAGCATAATTATTTGATATACTGGGAAATCATGAAATCATAAATATTATGTCGCAGATAGGATATCAAAATTTATTCATCCAGTTGATTGTCATTTAATTGAATGCACGGCTCGTCTTCTCGGAAGATCTAGATATTTTTCCGCTGTTTTCAAAGCGTAATATATCATGGAAGCTTCTTCGCACGATCGCCAGCGTTAGTTCAATATCGAGATTTGTACCGAATATACTTATCAAGGAAGTTATATGGTGATCTACATTATCATTACAGGCGTTTTTATTATTATTTTTACGTGTTTTTGAGATATCGTGAAGAATAGCAGTTCTCCCGGTTCTCAGGTTTCCTAAAGATAGCTCTCCGTTGTCGTGATTGAAGTTTTACGAAGCGTACACATGATAAATAACGGAACATATCGCTGAGTCGATTGGTTTTATACGAGCTCTCGGTTACCTTCTCAGGTTTCCCAAATGTAGCTCTCCGTCGTTGTGTAGAGCCCAGCGTTGGTCCCTAGGGCGGATTTTGATGCGCGCTGATTGGAGGGCGCAGCAGGAAAAAGTCGGTTAACGTGTTAAAATCTAATTACTAAAAATTAAAAAAAAACAAAAACAAAAATAATCAAAATTCTAAAATCTAAGAATAAAAAATTTAAATCTGAAAATCTGAAAACATAAAATTTAAATATTTAAAAATTCTAAAATTTTAAAATTCAAAAACTTAAAATTAAAAATTTTCAAATTAAAAATTTAAATATTTAAAAATTTAAAAATTTTCAAATTTAAGATTTTAGAATCACATCACACATTACACCGCAGTGAATCCTGATTTTTAACCATTCCCACTAACAACTATTCCTGCCATGATAAACGCTAGGGAACCACGCTATAGAGGCGACCCTTCTGGCCTTCGGGCGGCGAATATCATACTAACATTCCTTCCCTTCCCCTGGTGACTGTAAGGACTGTAAGGCGTTGACCGTTTAAAGCTCGAATCACCGAAGAATTCTGTGTGTTCTTTGTGCAATTTGGTTGGTTCAGGTCAATCACGGAGAGCAACTACGAATTGTACAGTCTACCCAAGCTCAAGCTCAAGCTCAAGAAACAATTTAGTTTAATATAATATTTTAACTTTTAAGATTTTCGCTTCCAAAATGTTATTAAAATGAACTAATTTAGATGTTCCACTACTATATCCAGAACAAAATTTTCTCATCTTTCAAATGAAAGCAACAGAATTGTCTTCCGTAGCGTGCTTTGTAATGTAGAGCCAGTTTGAGGCAACAAAGTCCCAAACAAAACAAAAAATGTTCAATAACTCTGTCATTGTTGAAATTCGAACATATGCTTAGAAGGATTTTTTTCATCAAAGGGCCTGGCCGGGTAAGGGAGTAAAAAGTGCCCCCAAACCAAATCACTAGCTGTATGGCAAATATTGTAAAGGATATAAAATAAGAAATTTTGGCGGTTTATTTGAACTCCTATGTGGTATGACGTAGGATCTATAGTGAAAAACGTACTTTTTCGTTTATTACACACCACCCTCAAAAGATCCGAGATAAAAATTTGAAAAAAAATACTGAATGTGCATCTTACTACGGCGTATCAAGAAAAATTATCAAAAAAAAATTTCATCAAAAATTTTTGTACCAAAAAAAATATTGAAATTTTGAATTTTTTTTTTTGAGATTTAGAGATTTAGTACTACTCTAATTCATATTTAAATGTGTTTCTACGGCTTTTCTAGATATTTGTGATTTTTTCCAGATTTTTTACAGTGTTGCGCGGTGTCAAAAATTTTTTTTTTTATATTTCCAAAGAGTGGTTAGGTAAGGGAGTAAAAAGTGCCCTCAAACCAAATCACTAGCTGTATGGCAAATATTGTAAACGATATTAAATAAAAAATTTTGGTGGTTTATTTGAACCCCTACGTGGTTTGACGTAGGATCTATAGTGAAAAACGTACTTTTTCGTTTATTTCACGCCATCCAGACCACAAATCCGATTTGTTTTTTTTAATTAAACTTTCAATTGAAAACCACGAATACAATAAAATAATCGTTTACAAAAAAATAAAAATAATAATGCAGACGATGAAGAAAATTATTTTTGTGTCACACAATGCCCTCAAAAATTCGGGAAAAATTACGCCACATGTAGAAAAAAGACACATACGAACGCATTTAAATAAAAATTTGAGCAGGAGTGGGTCTCAAAGTTATATTTTTTTTCTTCAAAATTTCGAAAAGCCAGAAAATCTATAACATTTTTTTGTACTGTGTATTTTTTTTTAAATTTTATTTTTATTATTAGATATTTGTAAAAAAAACATTTTGAAGATATTTATCAATCTAGAAAAGCCGTAAGAGCACATTTAAATATGAATTAGAGTAGTACTGATATCCCAAAAAAAATTATTTTCAGAATTTAAATATTTATTTTAGTACTAAAATTTTTGATGAAATTTTTTTTGATAATTTTTCTTGATACACCGTGGTAAGATGTACATTCAGTATTTTTTCAAATTTTTACCTCGGATCTATTGAGGATGGCGTGAAATAAACGAAAAAGTACATTTTTCACTATAGATCCTACGTCAAACCACATAGGGGTTCAAATAAACCGCCAAAATTTCTTATTTAATATCCTTTATAATATTTGCCATACAGCTAGTGATTTGGTTTGGGGGCACTTTTTACTCCCTTACCTAACCACTCTTTGGAAATATAAAAAAAAAAATTTTTGACACCGCGCAACACTGTAAAAAATCTGGAAAAAATCACAAATATCTAGAAAAGTCGTAGAAACACATTTAAATATGAATTAGATTTTTATTTTATTTTAATTTAATTTATTTTCAACTGGCTCAGCAACGTTAAGCATCAATGAGCCGTGTTTATGTATAGGGAAAAGCCTCTGTGAGTAGAACTATGCAAATGTTCTTTCTCATAAAGGCATAAAAACCCTATGATTTTTTCAAGAAATAGAACAATATAAATAATTATACAACAATTCATTATGAAATGTTATTTAAGACTTCTTCTTGAGGATTTTTTATAGAGAAAACCACCTCCTTGAAGATTGCGAGCAATTGCGTGCATCTGAGTATTTTTGAGTTCTGAGGAAAATAGTTGAAGAAAAATGAAAACGTTAATAACCATATATTATTGATAAATAATAAAAATATTCATAACAAAAAACAAAAAAGTTGGAGAAGTAAACGATAATCAAAAATAAAAGAAAAATACACACATACTCATACTTGAAAGTGTATGGATTTGAGGAAGTAATAAATCAACATAATTGCATCGAGATTACGAGTAGCCAGAACGTCACGGATCGAAACATTGAGTGGCATTCCCTTTTTGCGAAAATTTTCTATTAAAGATAACCTTTTATTTTGAAATTCAGAGCAATACCATACAATGTGATCAATATCGTGGTAACCTGTACCACAAATACATAGGTTACTATCACTGATGTTAATTCGAAAAAGATGTGCATTCGAGGAATAATGATTAGACATGAGTCTGCACACTACTCGAATGAAATCACGAGAATAATTATATCCTTTGAACCATGGTTTGAGGGAAACTTTAGGAATGATAGAATACAGCCACCGACCTTTATCACTACCATTCCAACTTGTCTGCCAACATTGAAGTGCACGTTCACGAGGAAAATGGAGATATTCATCAAAAGTAATTGGCCTATGAAATAACAGTCCTTCCGTAGCGCCCTTCTTAGCAAGAAGATCAGCTTTTTCATTTCCTGGTATCGAACAATGAGAGGGAATCCATACAAAAGTGATATTAAATGATCTACTTATCAAAACACTTAAAAGATGTTGGATTCCGGACAAGAAATACGAAGAATATCTAGACCTTACCGAACGAAGTGCCTCTAAAGAGCTGAGACTATCAGAAAAAATGTAAAAATGTTCAGGGGACAAGGTCTGAATATGTAACCGAACAGGGTAAACTAAGCTTACGGAATATGGAGAAGTTAATATTAAATACCCCAAAACCTGTGGAACCATTAAGACTAGATCCATCAGTAAAAAAAATGTTGGTTGAGTCAATATGTTTATGTCTTGACAAGAAAATTGCAGGCATGACTATTTGGCGGAGATCACTGGAAATACCACTCACATAAACTTTCATTGACAAGTCAAAATTAATAGAAGGATTGAACAAAATTGAAGGAATGGTCTGGAAACCAAGTAAAGCAGATGGGCTTTCCAGGGTCAGAAATTCAAGATATAGCGACATTCGCTTAGATTGAGTGCCTAAGGTTAGCATTTTTTCAAAGTTTGTTATCACTATCGGATTGAGTGTTTCACAACGTATCAAAAAACGAAATGATAACTCGAAAAAGCGCACAGAAAGAGGAAGGATACCAGCTAAAATTTCTAGGCTCATTGTATGTGTTGACTGCATACATCCTAGAGCAATACGCAAACAGCGATATTGGATCCTTTCCAGTTGCATAATATGAGTACGGGCAGCGGACCTGAAGCAAAAACTTCCATACTCCATAACAGATAGAACGGTTGTTTTATACAACCTAATCAAATCGACGGGATGCGCCCCCCACCAAGTCCCGGTTATGGATCGGAGAAAATTTATTCTTTTCTGACATTTTTGTTTCAAGTAGCCTATGTGTTTACCCCATGTGCCTCTAGAATCAAACACAACTCCTAAATACTTGAATGACGGCGAGTGCCTAATTGTTCTATCCAAAAGTTTAAGTTGCAATTGTGCGGGACGGTGTTTTCTTGAAAACACAACCATTTCTGACTTTTCAGAAGAAAACTCTATACCCAATTTACAAGCCCACTCAACCAAATTATCAAGAGAAATCTGCAAGGGATTATACAGATGAATACTGTCTTTGCCTGTTACCGACACTACACAATCATCTGCATATTGTCTCAAAGTACAGTTTCCTGATAAACAAACATCGATGTCATTTACATAAAAGTTGTAAAGGATTGGACTAAGACATGAGCCTTGAGGAAGGCCCATGTAGCTAATCCGTAAAACTGACGAAGAACCATGGGAAAAACTCATATATTTTTCACTCATTAGGTTAAACAAAAAACTATTTAATTTTGGAGAAAACCCATTTAGATGAAGTTTTTCAAAAAGAACCTCAATGGAAACTGAATCAAACGCACCCTTGATATCTAGTAACACTGATGCCATTTGTTGCTTACTACACAAGGCTATGTCAACCTCTGATGAAAGCAGAGCAAGACAATCATTAGTTCCTTTACCTCTACGAAACCCGAACTGCGAAGGTGAGAGGAGGTTGTTGGATTCTATCCAGCTGTCTAAGCGACATAGAATCATTTTCTCTAATAATTTTCGAATGCAAGAGAGCATTGCAATTGGTCTATAAGAATTATAATCAGACGCAGGTTTACCAGGTTTCAGAATAGCTATAACTTTAATCTGTCGCCACTCATGCGGAACAACGTTCTGCTCAAGAAAAACATTGAACAATTTTAACAAACGTTTCTTCGCATTATCAGGTAGATTTTTCAATAAGTTGAATTTGATCCTATCTGACCCCGGCGCCGAATTGTTACATGACAGAAGTGCAAACGAAAATTCAGCCATACTGAACGGAGGCGCAATATCATCAGATGTCTCCAAGAAGGGAGGTGGAGCAGGTGCTGAGTCTGGACATATCTTCTTGGCAAAGTCAAAGATCCACCTTTCAGAATATTCAACTTGTTCATTTGAATGAGTTGAATTTCTCATTTGTCTGGCAACTCTCCAAAGAGTGCTCAAGGAAGACTCTCGGGATAGCCCATTCACAAAATTCACATTCACAAAAGCCTCTCTTTTTGGCTTTTATGAAGCTTTTGAATTTACGCTCCAGATAAATGTAATTGTCGTAACGTTCGCAGGAGCCTGATTTACGCCAATTCTTGAAAGCATTCGATTTTTCTTTATAGAGATTTGTACAATCTTGATCCCACCACAGATTAGGAGAACGTCTGCGAAACGAATTCCCAGGAAAACGTTTCGTTTGGGCATCAATAGCACTGTCATGAATTAAACCAGCTAGAAAATTATATTCTTCTAACGGGGGTAACTCATTAACTAATGCCACTGATACTGAAATAATTGAAGAATATCTCTTCCAATCAATGTTTCTAGATAAATCATGCTGAACATTTATAGTTTCAGACGATTTAGAATAATTTGAAATAGAAACGGTGATCGGCAAATGATCACTTCCATGTGGATCTTGGATAACCTTCCAATGACAATCTAATGATAAAGAGGAAGAACAAAGGGATAAATCTAAGCGACTTGCGCGGCCTGATGAAGAAGCAATTCTTGTTATATCACCTGTATTTAAAACTGTCATGTTGAATTCATCGCAAAGATCATAAATAGAATTAGCTCTTCGATCATCAAAAGATTCACCCCAGCCAATGCCATGTGAGTTGAAATCTCCCAAAATAAGATGAGGTTGTGGAAGAAGCTCAATTATATTCACAAGGTTTCGATAATTAAGCATTGTACTTGGTGGAATATAAATAGAAGCAATGCACAAATCTCTACCCTTGATGCGTGCCTGACACGCAAGAATTTCAATTCCTGTGACTAAAGGCAGGGGAATCCTGTAAAATGGATAACATTTTCTAATACCTATGAGAACTCCTCCATAGGAATCATCACGGTCTAAACGAATAATATTGAAATCATGGATGTTTAATATATTGTCCGAACGAAGCCATGTTTCAGATAGAGCAAACACATCGCAATTAAAAAAATGGAGCATTTGCTTGAAAGAGTCAAGTTTTGGAAGAAGACTTCTACAATTCCACTGTAGAATAGTAGAATTCTCTGACTCATCCAATAAATTAGGCATCGAAATTAATGAAGGAGAGGAGGGGCCACTTTGCAACCATTTGTTTAGCTAACTGACTGATAGTAGGAAGCCAAGCAGAAATGAGACATTTCAATGAATCTGAAATTCCGAAAATATCAAAGATCCATCTAACAATTGAAGAAAAGCAAATACCTACTGAAAATGATTGGGGTTCAGGAACCGATCGAGAAGCAAATCTGGGATGACTTGACAATTCAGGGAAATGAACGTCATAGTTAGAGAATCCCCAACCCGGAGGGTTACTGTTGGAAGGAGCAGAAAAATGAGAAGAAGCTTCTGGTTGATTAGAGGATAATCCTCTTTTTTTAGCAGGCTTGGAGGAGGAAGTATTTTTTCTCTTCCTGGTTCTTCCCGCGATTATTGGATCAAAAGTAGTATCCGATTCATCATCCTCTGATAAAGCAGAGAAACAATTTTCTGAAATCTCGGATACCTGAGCTGCCTTGAGTATATCAGCAAAGGATCGCTTAGAACGATCTTTAAGTGACTGTTTAAGGTTAATTGAACGGGATTTGTATTTTGGACAGTCTTTAACTGTGTGAGGAACACCTCCACAAAGAATGCATTTATCAGCATCCTTGTTGCAAATACTTTCATCATGATCGACTCCACACTTAGAACATTTAATTTTATTGCAACAGAAGGTTTTAGTGTGACCTAACTGTTTGCAATTAGTGCATGACATTATTTTGGGAGTAAATAATCGAACTGGAAGACGAAGCTTATCAATGAGCACATAATTTGGAAGAGCTGTGCTCTCGAAGGTGATTCTAAAAGAACCAGATGGGAAATATTTCTTCTCGTTGCCATCAATTATAAATGAATTCAGCGATCGAACTTCTAAAATTTTCACATGAGGAAGTTTTACATCATGGAAAAAACACTCTGCTTTTTCGAAATCTGCTAGTTGGAGAGATTTTTCCGAAACCACACCATCGATTTCAACAATGTGTGCCGGAATATACACTCGATATTCAGCAGTGAACAAAGAATTATTTACAACTGCGTTAGCGTCTTTACAATCCGAGAGCACAACACGAAGTTTGTCTTTATTAACTTTTGTAATCTCCAAGACACTTGAGTAATTAGATTTCAAGTCTTTACAAATTTGGGTCACTCTTAACGGTTTCCCTTTGGGACGGAAGAATACCACCCAACGATTTTTCGATGAACCCGAAACGTTCTGGTATTGTCGTATTCGAGAAAGATTCTTGGGAGGAATATTCTCAATGATTGGATGTTGAGGAGAATTAATTAGATTTTGAACCGAACTGAGTGAAACAGAATCAATTGTTGGCTGTGTCGAATTTAACTGTGATTGTTTTTTATTTTTCTTCGAAGGACGAACTTCAGAAAAACAATTACTAGGAGAAGCTACGATGCTCATATCAACATCGGAGGGTTCGTTCCCCTCCATTTAGATAGAATTGTGTAATAAAAATGAGAGCAGAGAGAGCATAAAATGCCTAACACTCACAGAAAATAAAACTATTATTTTTGTATATATAAAAAAAAAATAAAATTAATTAATTAATTAAGTAACACAAAACAAAAACTTAGCTGTTTTATATTTTCCAGAGGCAGGGAATCTCCAGAAATCCTGCACCAAGGTTCAATACAGCGGGAAGCTTCACACACACCGAAAAACACTTGAAAATTCAAAATTCGTATATCTTCTTCGGGGAATTCCACTCGCTAAACAAATGGCTCCAATAACTTCACAACTTCTTCGAGAAATAGTCTTCAAAACACTGAAATGACCTACAAGAAAAAAAAAATCACGAAGAAAATCTGCAATATTCGTTTTGATGAAAATTATACGTCACCTTTATTCCACGGCTTGAAAATATGAATATATAAAATATGAATTAGAGTAGTACTGAATCTCTGAATCTCAAACAATTTTTTTTCAAAATTTCAATATTTTTTTTGGTACTAAAATTTTTGATGAAATTTTTTTTGATAATTTTTCTTGATACACCGTAGTAAGATGCACATTCAGTATTTTTTTTCAAATTTTTATCTCGGATCTTTTGAGGGTGACGTGAAATAAACGAAAAAGTACGTTTTTCACTATAGATCCTACGTCAAACTACATAGGGGTTCAAATAAACCGCAAAAATTTCTTATTTAATATCCTTTACATTATTTGCCATACAGCTAGTGATTTGGTTTGGGGGCCCTTTTTACTCCCTTACCCGGCCAGGCCCTTTGATCGTCTATCACTTCCTGAGAGAATTTTGATAAATTTATTTTTTTCATGTGAGAAAAGTGTTTTCTGATTTTAAGGGGATGAATCAACAATAAAATTCCTCTTTTATATTCAAAAAACGAAAAATACATGCAAAAAAAAACGAATAAAAAAATTTTTTTTTTGACTCGATTATATAGGGAAGAGGGAGGCAAGATGACAAATCGGTAATTTGACCCGTTGTAATGAAGGTAGCGCCACCTACTCTTTACTGAAGATGCATCATAACAAGGCCAAACTTTGTACTTGGTAACTCTGCCGGAAACGTTATCACAAAAAAAGTGAAAAATAAACATGAGAAAAATCGTGATTTTGTTATTTTTTTTCCGTTTTTTCAAATTTCATTATCCACTTCATGAGAAAAGTTAAAATTTCAAAATAATTTAATACATCACTCTATTGTACATAATCTGTTTGTTTCCGGCGAGTTTCAATCATAAATTTTTTTCAGCTAAATTTTTTATTTTGGAATAGTCGCATGGGGGCAAGTTGGCGAACTGCAACATTATGTTAATTTTTGGTTTTTTATTGCAGATGGTTAGAACTTATACGCGAAAAAGAGACCAAAATTGGTCGGACATCAGTTTGGAGAATGTTATGAAAGCTATAGAAGAAGGTTTGTCTGTTCTGGGTGCTTCAAAACAGTTCGGTGTGCCAGGACCAACTTTGAAACGCTATCGACGAAAATATCCTGACATGGAGGTTAGATTTTTACTTCAGCATTTGCGTTTCCATGTTCTTTATGCAAGAAATATTAAATCTGTATCAATTTCAGGATACGTCGTCCAATAAAGGCCGCTTTAAAGCCACATTCAGGTCCAGCTTCGAAGAATTACCTGTTCATTTGCGGTTAAAATGGCATTCAGCACCCTTTCAAAGGAACATGCGCAGAACGGACATGAAATGTTTATGAAGACTCATAAGCTATCTTTGAGAAAGCCAGAAAATACCTCAGCGGCTCGATTAATAGCGTTCAATAAAGAAAATTGTGACTTATTTTTTCGAACTTTGGGAGATATACGAGCTCAGTATCGTTTTCCTGCGTGTGACATTTGCAGTGTTGATGAAAATGGCATTTCCACTGCTCCAACCAAGGATAAATAAATAATTGTTATTACATTTTGTTGATTTTTAGGTGACCAAACCATATTCGCCAACTTGCCTCCACGTGGAGAATTCGACGCTTTTTGCGCAAAGCTTTTGGGTGGACAAGTTTTATAGTTTTTTGCCCATCCAATAGATAATATGATAGAAAACGCTTCAGGCTATATGAATCATCATCAACATTAAAAAAAAAATCCAAGATCCAGGGCTCGCCAAAGCTTAACGTCGCCAAATTGCCTCCCTCTCCCCTACAGTATTCGATTATATACAGTGAAAAGAAATCAAAAACTGTATATAATCGAGTCCGCACTGTAATAACAAAAAAAAAAAGTCCGAATGAGCTGACATTTTCAATAGGGTAGTTTCTCGTGTGAATCAACATTCTTAAGTAAGTCCCGTTCAAAAATTCGAAAATCACTTTTTCCCATACATTCATTGGTACTCTACAACCCAACCATCGGCGCTTTTTAGGACCACCAAAACTTTTTTATGAACAGTTATATTCGTGAATTTCCACCACGGCTCGTCGTTTCAGAAATGCTTTTGAATTATTGTTTTTACGCTATGTTGTGAAGAATAAAAATCTTCTGGCCTTCGGGAGGCGAATATCATACTAACATTCCTTCCTTTCCCCTGTTGACTGTAAGGACGTGGCCGGCGTCGATATTGACTATTTAAAGTTCGAATCACAATGGGAATGACTTGCTACTCCCAAGCGTCATTCAGTGTGTTCTTTGTGCAATTTCGCTGGTTCAGGTCAATCACCGAGAGCAACTACGAAGTGTACAGTCTACCCAAGCTCAAGAACATTCTTTTTGCATTCCAGAAAATTGCTTTCTTGGTCGATTTCCGGGCCCCCAACTCGCTGCCGGGTCGAATTTGCGGGTTCACACCACTCCTCAACCCTTTGCTTTATTTTAGGATCAAGATGATAGGTTTGAGCCACATTCTTAGTGATTAAACGACTTATAGAATCCTTCTTAGTTCTAAAACGTTCCTGTTCTTAACAATCTTTCTACTTTTATAATTATAGGCGAAGAGTCATATACTTTTTAACATCGTTCATGAAAGTTATTAGGCTCAAGAAAGGCTGGTTCAATATCGTCATGAATTATGATATTAACTGAAATTTGGACACTCTAATAATGATTTAGTATGAAGAAGATTGTGAGCTTCATTGTCGGCTTGCTTATTTTGAAACAAATTCTGAAATATCTAATTTACATTATTAAGTCTTCACGCCAACTACAAGTTGCACAATCAATCAAACTAACGCTTCTTTGAAGCTGAGAGTCACATTCAATGAACGAAAGTTTTTTTTCGTCCTGCATGCTGCTCGTTGCGAGGGCTGCACCACCTTTAGAATAGACTCGATCGTGAAAAGAAACATTTTCCTCGCCATTACCGAAGTGTTACCCAAACAAGCTGCACTCGGCTTCGTCGTCATCGTCGTCGACTCGCAACGAATAAAAGTATCCGAAATTGCGTCCCACTGACCGGGTATTTTTTTCAACTTTGTACAAATTGGCAAAAAACCGGACGAAAAATCTGTGCAAACGAAGTTTGCATCATGAGGAATGGAACGGAATGTGGTGGGTTATTTTTTTTCGTTTGCCATTTCGCCAATCACATGAAGTTACTTTCCCGCTTCTCTTTGATGGTTTGGTGTGCTTTTCCCCTCTTCAAACATTGTGCGACATACGGGAACTTTTAGTGTGAACAGAGGTTGGCAGAGTTTGACGCAAAGTGGCACCAAAGGACATCGGTTCCGTTTTTCTGACTGATTGGGTACTTACCGAATAGTTGAGGGAACCCGGGGCTGCTTGCCCCTCGAGATGTAGAGAAAACTTTCTTAATCATTTTCGCTTTCATGAGTCGGAAAGTTCGAGTCGAGAGTTCGGGGCACTGGTGCAATTATCGGAAATTGTTATTCATAGCGCCGGGCTCAGCTTATCGCTGGGCTGTTATTGATATTGACGGGGTTCGACGGCCAACGCCACGTGGTTGTGCTTCTTCGAAAATGGTCCGGCGGTTATCAGGGCGGAAATGAACTCAGGTAAACTTTGGAAAGGTTATCGTGGGCTGTGATAATGAATGAGGACTCCCGTCAGAGAGTTTATTGTGCGCTATTTGTTTGAGGCTTGAAGTAACAAAGTAATGGGGCATTGCCATGTGCCGCAACATTCGGGTCATTTGTTATCACGAATCTAGCAGCAGAAGTTCGACTCATTAATTAAGGCATAAATTCACACATGCCACTTATCACTAAACAGCTCTCATGCTTGCTTCATTAGGCTTGGATACGGTTGAGGATCTATTGCCTTCGGCAGGATAAGGTTCATTCTCAGCATCCGAAATCCTTCAGACAGAAAACGCTAGACCTGTGTGTCGAAGAAAATTTACAGCCATTCATTTATTACCTCACCACGCCCCCTCACGGGCCCTCGTAATGAACCCTTTGGGTCAATTTCAACGCAGCCGAAGTAATTATCCAAAGCTCACCTTATTGCGAGCGTTACGAAATTGAATCCAAGATCTCGTCCCTCACACACACGGGGCGAATGTGTATCCCAGAGAGCATAACAGTTATCTTGGAAGCACGTAACTTTCTCGTTAGCCCCAAGAAGCGAGAATCCTCCTCCCGACGTCGTCGTCTTCGTCGTCGTAGGCCATATAATCACTGTGTCTCGCTTTATCACCATCATCATCAGGAGCAACCCCCCTCCCGAAGCAATCATCGCCTCCCATCCACTTCCAATCAGCGCTAACACTACCATCTTGTCACATCGAGTTCCGTCTTTGCCTTTGTCGGCGGGAAATCGATTTCACCGACGAGTGCCCTGAAAACACGTAAGCGAAAATGGAATTGCATTCTCAGCGTACCAAATAGCAATTTTCCACCAAAGAGTTAAACTTTGTCGTGACCGAAAGAGCTCGGAAAAATAGAAAATAAATTAATTTACAAGCGTATAGATCGTCGTCTTTGCGCCAAACCACCGAATCTCTGGTGGCACGACGGAACGGAACGGAATGTCAGAAAGGATCGATTCTTCCGCTAGCGGAGAAGAACGCCAGCGCGCCACGGACAACAGGATTGCAAGAGGGCAATTATCGTAATTTGAACTGAGGTTTCACTCGATTTTCTCATCCGAGATCCTACGTTCCATCCCGTGCTAATGAAATTTATGGCGCACTCGTTGCAGGTTCCGTGTTCATCTTCGGGCGTCGGGTTTAGTGGACGATTAGAACAGGGAAAAAAGAATATAACATGTGGTGACCATAATGCGCAGCCCCGGAATTGACCCTTTACCAGGAGCGGTTTTTCGTTACAGTTAATGATGTCTCAGGATGGCTTGAATTTGATCAACTATGTAATACATTTGATAGAAATGGTGGACATGTTTTAGGACTAGAATGGAGCTCATCTTTTATAGTCAAAAAGGTCTTCAGCATTGTGTCGGTAATAGTCGCATTCATTGTTTTGCATGTTCTTTAGTTGGGAACCCAAAGCAACTGTTCATTTCATTTGATTACCTATCGTAAGATTTTTGAATCTGAAAACACTCTGTCCAACATCTATAAGACCACCCTGATTCTATTTCGTTGTAACACAAACAGTTAGAATTTCAACAGGATATATTCATATATTGTTGTATGCTTAGAATAAAATATATTTAACGTTAACGGTTGTTTGTATATTTATTGTGCTTAAATATGATAATTTCAGCTGTCCAGTTTCTATAAGACCACTTCAAAAATCATAAGTATTTTCAATGCAAAATTCAAAACGATCGGCTGATTTAAATATCAATAATTGGCAACCTTGCCGTTTTGGCTAATAACCTGGAAAATTCGTGTTGGAATGCTGTTTACCAAATTCTGCTGAACGGATTTCTCGATATTTTTCCATGTTTCCGAAATTGCGACCTTGAGCTCGCCAATCGTGGTGTACCGTTTTCCCTCAGTGTAGATTCTGCTTATCCTCCCTGAGATTCAAGTCAAAAAAAAAGTTTTTGGTTGAATCCATTGCTTAGTTTCCTTGCTGGCAATGTACTGGAAAAAAGGTAATGAAGATGGTAGAGTTTCGAGCGACATAGCATGCGCTGCCATAACTATTCCTCAAATAGTGACGTCAGTCGTTGTGTTTATCTTTGATTGCTCACCGCATCCATGTGAAAATGCTATTTTCAGGAAGTAGTTTATCAATTAAAAACGTCAAATGTATTAGTGTTTCCGCTGAATATAAGGCTAATGTGATAGCGTGCAGTGAACATTTGTGAAATCACGTCGGAAAAAAACGGATAATAGTGATATTTCCATGTGCCATTTTCACTCCCCCACGAATTTTCATCATTTTTACGTTATGAAGTGGATGTATCGAAGGCTCTCAGTGTCGGTGTGTATGATGTGAGATAATAATCGCCAATTATTCAAAATTTCGCCGAAAATGTTACTGCTTTCGAGAACTAAGCATACGACAGCTCTCTAGACCTTTTTACCATATAAATAATCGAAATAAGTCACGATACAATTGTTATTTGTTAAAAAACCAACAGTTGAATAATTTCATGAGAATTTTGGCTCAAATTATCATGCAACCGTGAGTACTTTCAACATTGTTTTGTATCTTCCATATAAATTTCATATTGAATGCAAATAATTACGACACGATATTTTGCTTGCCAATTCAGATATACTTCGCCTACTGCTCCACCTCTATATGTACCTCATTGCCTTGCTGGTATGAATAGTAGCATTGTTTTGCCGGAATGTGAATTTTTTGTGACGATATCCACGCAAAAACGGTAGGAGAGGGGATTCCAGAACATGTATGTAATCCTTGAATGATGTGAAAGCTATCTTGAGCTTTCCGGTTGCAGAGAATTCCGCCCAAACCATACACGAGCCTCCATCAACATTCCTGGTTGAAAAATACTATTCCTTCTTCCGTAAATCACGCCAGTACCCGTTGAAACCATAAGGACCACCCAAATTGAACTTTTTTTCGTCAGTGAAGATAACCTATACATTGAAGAACTTTTCGTTATGGTATATAGCAAAATGTATTCTTTTGGAAACATTCTTTGTCACAACATACCATGTGCCACTGACGGTTCATATGAGCTTTGGCAAAACTCCGACATCTTCCGATGTGAGATGGTGTAAGATGAGGAGCTTTAACTTCTTTGAAGCCTCTTTATGTGAGGATTTTTTACCAAAACTTGACGAATTGTCACCCGAGCAACATTTAAATTGAAATATTGCTTAATTTGCATAAGCGATTTTGAGGTATTCGAAGCTGTTCTAACTATTTCTCGTTTATCCCGGTCAAAGAGCTTCGATTTACGTGGAGCTCTCTTCTTTTTACAGTATCCTTGAGGATTAATAATTGAGAAATAATTGAGCACCGCTTGATGGGATCATCCAATCCGACGAGCAATTTCTCTGATAACAACATTTTCTTGGTGAAATGTTTCGATTTGTCTTTCTTCTCTCTCCGTGAGTACTTTTCCCTTCGGCATTTCCTAGATTTATTGATCAAAACAACTAAAACAACGGAAGATGTAACTGGTCTTATAGAAACCTGACACTTGAAAAAAACAAAAACATTCGTTTACGCTCAGCGCTTGCACACACACATATGAAAATCATGCAGTGTATGATAGTCACCAATACCTGCACACTAGAATATAAATTCGAGCATTGTTTGTTTACAATGACACCAATCAGCAGCTGGTCTTATAGAAGTTGGACAGAGTGTACAATCAGGGCGAGTAATGAATATGGCATCTAAATCGAGCACAGAGACCGAACCAAGGCCGGCTGGGTTCTAAGGCTGTCCCACACAACCAAAGTATCCACATAACCACTGGTGTTGGTGTTACCAATGCAAGAGAATATTACACAACATTATAAAATGAAATTGGATCTTATAAGTATACACAAAAGAGAACTTTTTGCTGGAAGTCAAACGGAGAGTGTGAACAACTTTTTTTTATATCTTTGATGCGTGCTGATTTTCAAAGTGTCTCTTATTTTGCTCTCTTAAATGGCTCTTTTATTGCTATGACATATGTTTTATACACAAACTCGCCTCACGCTGAAGTAAATCCTGTACAAGTATGAGTGCATATTTCATGAAACTTTTAAGCTCATGTAATGTAATGTATGAAGATGTAAAAATATTTGCAAAATATTTATATTGGGTGTAGATTAGGGGCCAATGAAAATGATCATCTCTAATTTCAAAAAGTTTCCTCATAAAAAATGTTCACCACCTCGAGAAAACACCCTATGCCAAATATTAGCTCAATCGGGCTTAAGGGAGAGTGGCGCAAAGCGGTCAAAGTTTGAGTTTTTTGAAAATCGAAAAATCACCCAAGGGGGAAGTAAAGGAAATAGGGGTTTTCAATTTTTTTTTGATGCCATACGTATGGTTTTGGGTACCAATAAAAATAGTTATCTCCATTCTTCATTCGGAACTTGCAGCGAAATGTTGATTTGCATGATAATATACCCTTTGCAAAATACTAGCTCATTCGAACTTCATTTATTAGTATCACAGACGAAATAATTCGAGTTTTTTTTTTTGAAAAACGTAAGACCACCGCAAAATTGGGGTTTTCAAAAGCAATTATTGATGCCAAATGTCTTCCAATTGCATTACTCGTCGTGATTTACTGTTATCTCGGAAAAAAATTTGGTCAAGAAAAATTTTTTTGGCACTTGGTCGATTTTTCGTCTGAAAAGTAGATTTTTAACAGAACTATTTTTTTTTTAGATAATTGTAAATCTCGATGTGCCATGCAATTTCAAGACATTCGGCATAAAAAAACCCAATTTCCAGTGATTTTTCGGTTTCCAAAAAAACTCAAATTTTAATGTCTGCAACACTAATAAATGAAGTTGGAATGAGCTTATATTTTGAATAGGGTATATTATTGTGCAAATCAACATTTCGCAACAAGTTCCGAATGAAAAGTCGAATAAATTATTTTTATTGGCACATAAAACCATACGTTCCGTTTCGTGGTCCGAAAAAAAAAGTCCAGGTCCGATTTTTGACAAAAAAATTTTTTCGTGCTATTTTTAGACATTTGGCATCAATATTTTTTTTTCGAAAACCCCGATTTCTTTTACTCCCCCCTTGGGTGATTTTTCGATTTTCAAAAAACTCAAACTTTGACCGCTTTGCGCCACTCTCCCCTAAGTCCAATTGAGCTTATATTAGGCATAGGGTGCTTTTTCGAGGCGGTGAACATTTTGTATAGGGTAACTTTTTGAAATTTTAGGGACGGTTTTTTACCATACATTCATTGGCACCCTAACTGGACACTGTATGAAAACTGCATTTGTTTCGTATTATTATTGTTTTGTATTCATAGTTTTTTCAACTTCAACATTTTTCAGAAGACGCGTTATTCGAACGAAATGCTTGAAAGTCAATATTGTCTCAATAGTTACAATCAATAATATTTAGATAAACATATATATTAATTGTTTCAAATATTTTCACTGCCACAGGAATAAAGCAATATGAACAAATATTATGCGTTACATTTGCTTCCCATCCCAATTACTGAAGAAGTGTATTAATTTGTGTGTAATTTTCCAACGTTCTTTGTGTATTACGTAAATAGTAAATATATCCTGCACAATAAATGTTATTATCAATATTTCTGTAATTTTCATCGTTTATCTAACAGCGAAATTATTCGCCCGCGCTATACAGTACCGAGGTTCGATAGCGGCATCTTTACTGATTCAGAATCTGTTCGATTTTTTTTTGTTTACGACAACCAGAAGGGCTGAAATCGTGTGCGCCATTGCACAACTTTTTGACGTAGAACTACGTCTTTCAGGAAGGGTGCCAAATCAGAAAACAGGTCACGTTTTTATGAAATAAAGTTAACGTAAATAACTATTTTCACTGTGAACGAATTCTCATGATTTGCATACCAATCGAATTGGAAATTCTCTAAGATTTGTTTGATATGCTATACATTACAATTCGCTAATTTCTAAACGGTTTAAATTTATGAAAACTGGAAGAACTTTTTTCTCATACATTTGTTCTTCCGATTTGTGTGCTAACCCTTCCCGTATTTCGAATGCTTATAACTCGAACATTTCTTAACGGATCGGAAAGATGTTTGATAGGAAATATTTCTACGCGTCTATCACAATTAATATAATGTTATTTTTCATTAGATGAACAATTGAATAACTGTAAAATGTCAAGCTTTATATAAACGCCCTAACTGCCAAGTTGTTTTTTTCCGTTGTTACGTTTATGTTTTATTTACGATTTTCCCAACACAGACTTCACAATCGATGTACCTGTGAAAATTCGCTTTGCAAATATACATGCAAGTCGGGGGTATTTTTGCTCCCACCGAGCTGTGTTTCCCTTACATGGACTTCAAAATCAATGTGCCTGGGGGAATCCGCTTTGTCAAAACCATGCAATCCGGGAGTATTTTTTCCCACTGAGCTGTGTTTCCCTAACACGGACTTCAAAATCATTGTGCCTGGGGGAATCCGCTTTGTAAACACATGCAGATCGGGGGAATTTATTGGTGTTGAGTACTTGCTTGTCGTTGTGTAGACCGAAATATGTTTCCATAAAACGTACTTTTGAACTGAGAAGCCTGGGAAAATCGTCATTTCAGATGCCAGAGGTGAATTATCTTTCGCGGTACGAGAACTACGTAAACATGAGATGTGCAATAACTTCAGAGGAAAATGTAAAATACAATGATCGTTTGACAATTTTTCCGTTCACATATTTTGGTAGTCCTAGGCATCATATCAAACGTAAAAGGACGTTCATCATTTGTAACGAAGAACATAATCTATTACAAAAATGCCGATGCCTTTCGAAATATTATTCGAAGTGGTAAACAAGTGGATTGCATAATATAATTGCGTAGTTCTACGTCGAAAATAAGCGGTCGTGCCCTAGATACAACCCCCCACAATTTTTTTGAACTGTTTTAATTATGAATATATTTTATCCGTTCAATTTTTGTTTTATCGTTGAAAGATAAATAAACGAATTTGATATAATGGATAGTAAAAATATTCATTGTTTTTAACATTTTATTATTAACAACCTGACCCGGCAAACTTCATTGATTGATCTTCTAGTTGACCCTTTACAATTACCTTTTACTATAAAATTCCTAGTACTTCTTCAGAACTCATCATTATAGTATCAGCTTATTTTCAGACACAATTCTCGTTCAAGATTTTTCAACCTCTAGTAAATAACATGTTTTATTATGTTTTTATGTAATTGTAGAACATATGCGAATTGAATTTTCCGAATGTATTATTTGTATTATTGTGTATTATTTTTACGGGTCCCCTCTCAATTCCAGAGGATAGAGGGGTGTCATACCATTATAGAAACTTTTCTCGTACCCAAAAACCCTCACATTCCAAATTTGGCCCGATTTGCTTGATTAGTTCGCACGTTATGCAAATTTTTTTGTTTCATTTGTAAGGCAGTCCCCCTCTTAGAGAGGAGGAGGAGTGTCTATCCAACATAGAAACATTTATTGCACCCTGAAACCTCCACATGCCAAATTTGGGTTCGTTTGCTTGATTAATTCTCGAGTTATGCGGGAATTTGTATTTCATTTGTATAGCAGCGCCCCCTTTGAGAGGAGGGAGGAGTGTCTATCCAACATAGAATCATTTATTGTACCCTGAAACCTACACATCTCAAATTTGGGTTCGTTTGCTTGATAAATTCTCGAGTTATACTAAAATTTGTGTTTCATTTGTATGGCAGCCCCCCCTTAGAGAGAGGGAGGAGTCTCGAACTATCGTAAAAACCTTCCCGGCCCCTACATACAAATTTTTACGTCAATCGGTTCTGTAATTTCCGAGTCCATAAGAATCAGACAGACAGACAGACAGAAATTCATTTTTATACATATATAGATTTTCATGAAGAAAAAACGATTTGCATTTACTAGTTGCGAAAAAACACCCTAAATCGGACAAACCAAGATCATTTACCCTACCTCAGCACTTGAACTACCGAAAGTTTTAATATACCTTTTTCTACCAAACTGATCATTTTGGCCAGTGTGATATTTAGTTGTCAAAATATAAAAAAATCGAAGTAAATTATATTTAGAAAGAGCCATAACATTATCAGAAAATATTAAATAAAACGTAAAGATAAATTATTATGAACAAATGATGCAACCGGATATTTTGATGTTCATTAGCTATGAAAAAATTAATCCATAATTATCAATAAATTCGTCTAAAGCGGTTCATTCCAAATACGCAATTTGTTGTCTCTTTTATATTTTTTCAAATCAACTACATTGAAACAGCACATTGTAGAAGCGAATTACCGGCGGCCAACTTGTATGCAATTCCCATCCTGGGAATATATATTCCATGGTTTACTTTGTGTCCGATTGGAACACAACAATGCATCATGGTAAATAATTTCCACTTGCACAACATTTTGGGTGATATCAAATTAGGCAAAATGAACACAAAATAACACAATTTGCGCACGTTGAAATTTGTCAATTACTCATTGAAAACTCATTGGGAACATGTCCCCCCGCGACACGCCCTTTTTGTTGATAATGTCAGAAACGAGTGAAAGGGGGTTAAATTTAATCATTATTAGCTTATCGTTTTGTCGTGTTGCTGCAGACACCGTTAGAACCAGGCGACATACACACACACACACACATTGGCGATAAACATTATTCCGTTCGATACTAAACATGGGGTCCGGCCACCTCGCTCCACTCCTGTCCGAAGACTACTGTCGTCCCTTATTCCCAGGCGCGTTCGGACCAATATCGATATTATGCACACGTAAACACGTCTGACTCAGAGCTGCAAGGAAATGACCATACGTATTGGCTCCCGGACGGTGCGGCCGGCCAGACAGGACATAGTTTGAAAGCTGCTAATGCTTTGGAAACGTATGCTCTCTGCCTGTATGATTTATCCTTGCTATAAATATAAATTAATATGCTTTGATACACCTTCGGGGTGAATGAATATGGGAGGGAGAGCGGTGTTTGCCACAAGGCTCCTTTTCATAAACAGACTCCCCACGGACGCCAAATGTACCCCCGGGGTCAACGGTAGAAAAGCTGTCGTCTCCAACCATGCTCCGGCTGCTGTTGGTGTCCCTTCGGGTGGCATAACCCATTTAATCACATTCAGTGCCGATCGAAATGTATCTTACATTCAATGTGTCGCAAGTGCTTGGCGTTCAATTGGTACTGAGGGGGGCTTTGGTGGTCGTAATTGGAATTCGCCGAGCATTGCTCCGCCATCGTTTGCGCCTTTCTTCACGGTTCTCAAATTATCCACACGCCCACTGTGGGTTCTGTCCCCGGAGACAAACTGACAAACACAAGCTGGCAGATCTGATATGTTCTGTTTCTGTGCGAGTCTGATAAGTGGAAGTAAGTAACTTAATATGCTCCGATCTCTTTCCCCAGCAGGAAACCAGGAAAGACAGCAGCAAGGAAACGAACGAGTAAAGACCTCTCATATCGCGAGAGGAGATATTCTGTCATCCTTTGCCCCCATTCCCAGAGCAAGCTTATTATCCTGCCTAACTGAGTTTCCGCATTGTCGTCTTCCCCGGTATATAAAGTGTGCGCCTGCTTTTTTTGGGCCGTTTGTATGTCTTCAGTGCATTGCATTGAGGTGCAAAAAAAATGAAAATTCACACTCGAAAGGGTGGGCGAAGTGGTAGATATCAGCAGCGAAGAAAGGGTAATCCATGTTGAATCCAATAAGATTATGAGATGAAATTCTATGCAAATGGCACATTTTCGTTCTCCCGCGACTAACGTGTCAAGTGGATGGGGGCAACTGTGGAGGGGGCTTGTCTCATTATGGGAGTTCTTCAACTTCCCACTTTCCTACGAGCAAATGGGATGTTGGAAGTTCAGTGCTCTTAGGTTGGAAGAATGGAAGTGTTTATGCATTTCCTGTAAAATTTGTTTTACCGTGTTTAGAAGATTGCCACAATCAATGTTTAAAAGTTACTCTTCTTCTAAACAATGATACACTACAGCAATCTTAGATGATCAGTAGAATTCTGTTATATGGAAGCAACTCATAATAAGTTATTACTTTCCATTCCCAACAAATAAACAGAAGACCTGGTCGTTAGTTCTGGTTTGATCACCGTTTCAGCTGCTTCATTGAGCTTCAACCACGTTATGTATTGCACAATATTGTCGTACACTAACCATTTCTTATCCTCAGTTATCATTTTTCTGGAGAATGGATCGATTTTATTTCGGTTGGTCAAGACTTCGCAGATGGAAATTCGAGCCATCTTTTTGACGTAGAACTACGTCTTTCAGGAAGGGTGCCAAAACAGAAAACAGGTCACGTTTTTATGAAATAAAGTTAACGTTAATAACTATTTTCACTGTGAACGAATTCTCACGATTTGCATATCAATCGAATCGGAAATTCTCGGATTTGTTTGATATGCTACACATTACATTTCGCTAATCTCTAAACGGTTTAAATTCATGAAAACTGGAATAACTTTCTTTTTTCTTATGCATTTGTTCTGCCGATTCGTGTGTTAACCCTAACCGTATTTCGAATGGCATTCGAAAAAAATTGTGACGCGGCAAAACATCACTGCGTTACTCTTATCAGCCAAAATTAGCTACTGAATCGAGATATCGATTCACGGTAGAAACGGTTGCTGGCCACTTATGCATATCATTTCGGGATACCTTGGTGGGTCGCGGTCTTAATCTTATTTCCCCCATATATGTCATTCTTAGAAGTATAAATGTTTGGGGAAGTAAAGTGGATTAACTTCACTTCTTACAGTCCACTTGACAATTTTTTTTTGGATGAGGATGAGGATGAGGATGAGGATGAGGATGAGGATGAGGATGAGGATGAGGATGAGGATGAGGATGAGGATGAGGATGAGGATGAGGATGAGGATGAGGATGAGGATGAGGATGAGGATGAGGATGAGGATGAGGATGAGGATGAGGATGAGGATGAGGATGAGGATGAGGATGAGGATGAGGATGAGGATGAGGATGAGGATGAGGATGAGGATGAGGATGAGGATGAGGATGAGGATGAGGATGAGGATGAGGATGAGGATGAGGATGAGGATGAGGATGAGGATGAGGATGAGGATGAGGATGAGGATGAGGATGAGGATGAGGATGAGGATGAGGATGAGGATGAGGATGAGGATGAGGATGAGGATGAGGATGAGGATGAGGATGAGGATGAGGATGAGGATGAGGATGAGGATGAGGATGAGGATGAGGATGAGGATGAGGATGAGGATGAGGATGAGGATGAGGATGAGGATGAGAATGAGGATGAGGATGAGGATGAGGATGAGGATGAGGATGAGGATGAGGATGAGGATGAGGATGAGGATGAGGATGAGGATGAGGATGAGGATGAGGATGAGGATGAGGATGAGGATGAGGATGAGGATGAGGATGAGGATGAGGATGAGGATGAGGATGAGGATGAGGATGAGGATGAGGATGAGGATGAGGATGAGGATGAGGATGAGGATGAGGATGAGGATGAGGATGAGGATGAGGATGAGGATGAGGATGAGGATGAGGATGAGGATGAGGATGAGGATGAGGATGAGGATGAGGATGAGGATGAGGATGAGGATGAGGATGAGGATGAGGATGAGGATGAGGATGAGGATGAGGATGAGGATGAGGATGAGGATGAGGATGAGGATGAGGATGAGGATGAGGATGAGGATGAGGATGAGGATGAGGATGAGGATGAGGATGAGGATGAGGATGAGGATGAGGATGAGGATGAGGATGAGGATGAGGATGAGGATGAGGATGAGGATGAGGATGAGGATGAGGATGAGGATGAGGATGAGGATGAGGATGAGGATGAGGATGAGGATGAGGATGAGGATGAGGATGAGGATGAGGATGAGGATGAGGATGAGGATGAGGATGAGGATGAGGATGAGGATGAGGATGAGGATGAGGATGAGGATGAGGATGAGGATGAGGATGAGGATGAGGATGAGGATGAGGATGAGGATGAGGATGAGGATGAGGATGAGGATGAGGATGAGGATGAGGATGAGGATGAGGATGAGGATGAGGATGAGGATGAGGATGAGGATGAGGATGAGGATGAGGATGAGGATGAGGATGAGGATGAGGATGAGGATGAGGATGAGGATGAGGATGAGGATGAGGATGAGGATGAGGATGAGGATGAGGATGAGGATGAGGATGAGGATGAGGATGAGGATGAGGATGAGGATGAGGATGAGGATGAGGATGAGGATGAGGATGAGGATGAGGATGAGGATGAGGATGAGGATGAGGATGAGGATGAGGATGAGGATGAGGATGAGGATGAGGATGAGGATGAGGATGAGGATGAGGATGAGGATGAGGATGAGGATGAGGATGAGGATGAGGATGAGGATGAGGATGAGGATGAGGATGAGGATGAGGATGAGGATGAGGATGAGGATGAGGATGAGGATGAGGATGAGGATGAGGATGAGGATGAGGATGAGGATGAGGATGAGGATGAGGATGAGGATGAGGATGAGGATGAGGATGAGGATGAGGATGAGGATGAGGATGAGGATGAGGATGAGGATGAGGATGAGGATGAGGATGAGGATGAGGATGAGGATGAGGATGAGGATGAGGATGAGGATGAGGATGAGGATGAGGATGAGGATGAGGATGAGGATGAGGATGAGGATGAGGATGAGGATGAGGATGAGGATGAGGATGAGGATGAGGATGAGGATGAGGATGAGGATGAGGATGAGGATGAGGATGAGGATGAGGATGAGGATGAGGATGAGGATGAGGATGAGGATGAGGATGAGGATGAGGATGAGGATGAGGATGAGGATGAGGATGAGGATGAGGATGAGGATGAGGATGAGGATGAGGATGAGGATGAGGATGAGGATGAGGATGAGGATGAGGATGAGGATGAGGATGAGGATGAGGATGAGGATGAGGATGAGGATGAGGATGAGGATGAGGATGAGGATGAGGATGAGGATGAGGATGAGGATGAGGATGAGGATGAGGATGAGGATGAGGATGAGGATGAGGATGAGGATGAGGATGAGGATGAGGATGAGGATGAGGATGAGGATGAGGATGAGGATGAGGATGAGGATGAGGATGAGGATGAGGATGAGGATGAGGATGAGGATGAGGATGAGGATGAGGATGAGGATGAGGATGAGGATGAGGATGAGGATGAGGATGAGGATGAGGATGAGGATGAGGATGAGGATGAGGATGAGGATGAGGATGAGGATGAGGATGAGGATGAGGATGAGGATGAGGATGAGGATGAGGATGAGGATGAGGATGAGGATGAGGATGAGGATGAGGATGAGGATGAGGATGAGGATGAGGATGAGGATGAGGATGAGGATGAGGATGAGGATGAGGATGAGGATGAGGATGAGGATGAGGATGAGGATGAGGATGAGGATGAGGATGAGGATGAGGATGAGGATGAGGATGAGGATGAGGATGAGGATGAGGATGAGGATGAGGATGAGGATGAGGATGAGGATGAGGATGAGGATGAGGATGAGGATGAGGATGAGGATGAGGATGAGGGAGATAATCCTGATAATCCTAATATTCCGAGGTATTCTAGTGTACAAATATCACTGCTGAACGTTTTTCGAGGTCTGAATAAATAAAACAATTAATATTTGTAACATCCATAATTTCATTTTGTTTATTCATCGGAAGTTTGAAAATCAAAATTAGTTTTCTTGCGTTTTTTCATAACTACTTAAATTTTTCAAAAACAATTAAATAGAAAATAATATTTTTTTATTGGTTTTCGAAGGTGAAAAATGAAGACCGACTATATTCTCAGTAGCTTCGCTTCGACTAGGACTACTTCGGCAGTCGCCGTTAACAAATAGTGGATTGACTAGAAAATGAATTGGCTAGCGTTGAGAGCGAGGATAACGGATGAATAATTCTAGTCAATACTTATTCTGACTGACGCGACTAATGAATACAAACCCTGCCTCTTCATTCAACTGACTTCAATCCACACTTCCATTTCCCTCTGACACTAATTTCACACCCGTGTACACAATCTTATTTCACGTCCATATAAAGTGAAACGAAAACTTGATTTCTGATGCAAAAAAGTGTTACACCATTAATGGACGGTTCATTGTCTATCCACCGTGAACTCAAACCAACGAACTTAGACAGTTAATAGGTATGCTATAAAGATCTTCGCGTTAGTATTAGTAAATAGCGTGCAGTTTAGGCACAAGATTGCACGCCATTTTATACGTTTGAGTAATTTTAATTTTTGAGAATGATTTTCTAACAGTACATTTAAAATGTAACGGTTTATTGATTTTCCAATAACTTTGTCAAACATCATATTTTAATCAGACATCTGGATTTTGCGTTACAATTTTTTGAAAGAAAGATCAATCATTTTGATAACGCCCTTTCAAAAAATCAGTCGCAATTCAAATTGGTTGTATAATAATGAATATTGTAATTTTTGGTAGTTTCCATCATTTGTACCAAATTTCAAAAAAATCGTAGAAGGTCGGGTCAGCAGCCGACTGATTTGGGGTGGAATCGCTCTATACGAGAGTTGTATAAATAAGAGTAATTGGTCATTTTGAACTTGGATTTTTTATGATCTAATGTCACTAGTCGGGTCTTTTCATTTGATACCCATATTGATGGGGCTTCGATAATATTTGTAGTCAGCCATTTTGTACCAGCCGCCATTTTGGATTTTGAAGATCATGGAATACGCAGTTTTATAACGACAGCAGAGATAAAGGCGTGTTCCAAATTTCAGATCAATCGGTCAACAGGAAGGGGGTTAAATTTCTATTGATGTGGAACAACCCAACATATAAACATACAAACATACTTACAATAGATTATGCTAAAGTTCAAAAGTATAGTATAAAAACTATATTTTTATGTTTTTGATTTTTTTATTATTCTACATATCCTATATTTACATTTAAGTGCCTATTCTATCAAATTCCGTTTGAAAATACTATTCAAATTCAACGAGGAAAGTGTCACACAGATCTGGGTGACGGGGCGATCAAAGTGTTAGTAGAACTTAAGATATCGCTAGTTTGGAAAAAGTAATTTCGAGAAAAACGCATTGAAAGTTTTGAACTAATTAAGGGTTAGATACCGCGTCACTAAAATGATTTGATAAATAACGGGAATTCCGAAAAATCCTTCCAATGGCGCATTTTTGATGGTGATATCCCTCAAGGTGATCTTAAACGATACATCTTTCTTGGTGTTTCTAAATTATTTGGAAAAAAAGTGTTGATGTGTTTTCATTTTCAAATTTAATAAAATTATATGCTAGAATGTATCTTGAAGATTGTTTTTAAAATATATCGTCTCTTTTTCTCCTTACATATGCATGGTAAATTATTCGGAATCTAATCAAGATTTTTCCCCTCTCCAAATCCTAGTCTTGACAAGTGAATTCTCCGAAACGTTCCAAATTTGGGAATCGGTTCCAAGCATTCGAACAAAACCGACCAGAATCTGATTAAACGGATCACGTTCCTCACTAGTAGAGTTTAGACGGAGACCCTACTCCACCTACTCCACATTGGCCGACGTTTTCTCTCTTTCTTCTTTGACCCACATCAGGATTTACGGCAACACGTGTCGTTCGTTCTGTTATCGCAAGGAATCATTAAGTGTAGGCGTGACAAGGTGGAGGAGCGAATAAGCGACTGACCCTTCCTTCAGGCTTTCCTTTTCGTCGGATCATTAAAAGTTACATGAAAAACAACCCTTCGTCATCGCTGATGGGAAATTTATTTCTCGTTTCTTCTTCTTCGATTTCGTGTTTTCTTTTTATCGCCAAGTCTTCGAGGGGTCGTTTTCTTATCGGGAAATGCGAACACGGGTGAGAAAAAAAAAGCCTTATGAGCGAAACCGTAATCACCGAATCCCCCAGTAACAATTCCAAATTTGAAGCACGTACTGTCCGATCGAGCAAATTATGTTTGCGAAAAAAAAAGAAGGCGGATGGGAGGCTGGCACATGGAGGTGAAAATGTGGGGGAAAAACAAAACACAAAACTGCGCTCTCATCACTCGCCCAGATAAATCACAGAAACAAAGCGTAACCCAACGGAATGTGTACTTTCGGGAATACCGCCGTAATTCGGTGTTCGCCACTAGGAGGAGGAACTGCCACCAATAAACAACAGATGAACGATGTCATCCGCGGAATGGGCGCGGGCGTGAGTAAACAAACCAAACCTCTCTCGATGGCACGATTCACGTTTCGTTGCATGTTGCAAACAACACCAACCGCGGCGGATGTTCCCCCTCCGATTTTCATCCCGACTAGCTAGATTCGTGTGGGTGGGAGCTGAGAGCCCCCGGATCTGGTGAATTACCCTCCAAGCAGTCATAACTTTCGCGCCGGAGTTGGGAAGAACTCGTTCGGAACATATCCAATTGCTTGTGTGCCAACTCACATTCACCACCGGTTCGGTTCGGTTGTAATACAACACACTCGGGTGAGTTTAGTAGTTTTCAGCGTGAAATTTGCCTTTATGGATTGGATGTGTGTAAGCTCTCCTCCGCTGATCTCACACGAGCGTGGTGAATTGTAAATGAGTAAACATTATGTGGCCCCTCGTCCCAATGGTAGCTGCGCTACTTAATGATATCAAGCGGAGCCGTATAAATGAGCGCGTGGGGGGAGAGGGGGATGGTGGTGCACACAGCTCATTCCGGGATGGGATGATTTTCACTTGACTTTGGTTTCCTAGCTTTGTGGTGGCTGCTGAAGTTGGAATAGTTTCTCCCGCGAGAGCCGTTGAGAGTTTGCACCTGATCGGCACGTTTTTGCGATCCATTGTGTGTGTATGTGGGAGGAAGGAAAGCGAGAATATGATCGGGAGATAGCTGCTTTGCATTTCGGGTTATATCCGCTGGAAACTGCCAGCAGATGATGTATGACCATAGTTCAGTCTTAGTTAAAGTTGCTTGAAGGATTGCTAATTTTGAGCTATGCTACTCTTTTGTCTTCTTTAGGTTTGGCATCACTTCTACAAATTGAATTCAAAACATGTTCTTGTCGCTTCGTATTCTTTTTCAAATTCTTCCTCTGTTTTAACTTTCCTTACTGTTTTACTTTCTAGCTTTAAACAATTATATTTTTTTGAGTTTTGGCAGTTCAATTTCGTTACACGTTTTCTAAACACACATTTTTATGTCGTTTCCTATTAATTTCTAAATACTTCTATTTTTAGCCAACCTCACTTTTTTTTGCTTTCTAGATTTTCTCTATTAAATTTTTCTGCAAATTTCAACAGTTTAGTTTTGTATCACACTTTCAACACTCATTTCAGGCGATTTCCTATTGTTTTAAATTCTTTCTTTTTAACTTTCCTTACTTTTTTGCTCTATAGTTTTAACTATTACATTCCTGTAAGCTTTGGCAGTTCAATTTCGTTTCACATTTTCAGCACTCGGTTTCCTGCTCTTTTTCAAATCTCTTCTATCTTTAACTTTTCTTATTTTTTCGCTTTCTAGTTTATTTCATACACTCATTTTTATCCGGTTTTCTATTTTTTTTTTCCAAATTTTTGTTTTTCCAATTTTCTTTACTTTGTTGCTTTCTAGTTTTTATCTATTATATTTTCCAGCAAATTTCAATTGAAGTTTGAGTTCAATTTTGTTTCACATTTTCAGAATAAATTGTTCTGAAAATTTTAGCATTGTTCTTGCAATTGTCATTTCATACTTTCAAAACTAATTTTTTGCTTTCTAGTTTTTATCTATAATATTTTTCAGCAATGTTTAGTTCAAGTTCGAGTTCAATTTCGTTTCACACTTTCAAAACAGTTTTGTCTGCATGTTTTTGCAGCCCGATATTTTTGTTCACTACATCTGCACACACCTAGATAATTTTTTTCCTTATATATTCCAAAACATGAGAGTTGAAACTTTAAAATGATGTAGATCCTATTTTTATGCGTTCATTCTATGTAAGTATTTTATTTGTCATGAAAAAATCGACAATTATTTTAAAGGCAGCCCAATAGTTCCAAAACTTATTTCTATGCCGTTTCTTATTCTTTTCCTAATCTTTCCTTTTGCAACATTCTTCACTATTTGCTTCCAGTTATTTTTTTGCAAATTCTAGCAGCTCAATTTCGTTTCACACTTCCAAAACATTTTTTTTGCCGCTTCGTATTCTTTTTCAAGTCGTTCCTTTTGTAACTTTGATTACTTTTTTTTTACTTTCTAATTGTTAACTATAATATTTTTCTGCAAATTTTAGCAGTCCATTCACATTTCACATTTTCTGCACTTATTTTTATGTCGTTTCCTATTCTTTTAAAAATACTTCTTTCTTTAGCTTACCTTACTTTTTTTGCTTTCTCGTTTTCATCTATTATCTTAGTCTGAAAATTTCAGCAGTTCAGTTTCGTTTCACACTTTCAACACTCATTTCATGCGGTTTCTCATTCTTTTTAAAACCTTTTTTGCTCTCTTGTTTTTAATCATTAAATATTTCTAAAAATTTTAGCAGTTCAATTTCGTTCCACACTTTCTACACTCTTTTTTATGCGATTTACTATTCCTTTTCAAATGCCTCCCACTTTTTAGTTTTGCTTATTTTTTTCGCTTTATAATTTTGTTCAATTAATTTTTTCAACAAATTTTTGCAATCTAATTTCGTTCCACAATTTCAACACTAATTTTTTTGTCGTTTCCTATTCTTTTCCAAATCCTTCTTTTTTAAGTTTTCCTTACTTTTTTGCTTTCTAGTTTATATCTATTAAATTTTTCTGAAAATTTGAACGGTCCAATTTCGTTTCACAATTTTAAAATTCATTTTTATTAGGTTTTTTTACAAATCCTTCCTTTTCTATTTTGTTTTTTTACAAATCCTTCTTTTTCTATTTTGTTTTTTTTTTACAAATCCTTCCTTTTCTATTTGTTTTTTTACTTTTTTGCTTTCTAGTTTTTATTTAATATGTCGCCCGAAAAGTAATTGCAGGTTTTTTCATTGCAAACAAAATACAGTTTTTAAGGCATCTCTAATCGAAAGGCAGTTTTGAAATCGATGCAAACAATTTGAATAATTTTGTTTTCTTCAATGTAATGAACTATCCCTATACAGAATTTATTTGAGTTTTCAAAACTGCCTTTCGATATGCGGTGCGACCATTATTTATTGAACAATGAACCATCAAAGACGAACGGGGAAATTTTTCATTCAAACAACAATATCTCTGTATTGAAAGGTTTTACAGAAACGTTATACAAATCAAATGAACACTGGTTGATAAGGTTAACTGGATTTACTAATGACTTAGATGGTAAAAAATTGTGTTGGTCCACAAAACGTTTGAATAAACAGAAGTAAATCGAATTTTCTTCCCGTTTTTTCTCGATATTTTTGTCCACTACATCTACAAACACCATGATAAAAATTTGTTCGTGAAATATTTTGAAGCTTGAGAGTTGAGCTTTAAAATGATGTACATCCCATTTTTATGCGTTCATTCTATGTACAAAACATGTATTTTTTTGCATTGAAAAAATCAAAAATTACTTTCCGGCAACCCAATAGTTTGAAAACTAATGTTTATGCCATTTCTTATTATTTTTCTAATCCTTCCTTTTTCAATTCTCTTCACTTTTTGCTTCCAATTTTTATCTATTATATTTTTCTGCAAAAAATAGCAATAATACTTTTGTGATAGTTTTATCGTCATTGAGTCGATGCCTTCCCAAAAAAGGGAAAAGGGAAAAGGGAAAAGGGAAAAGGGAAAAGGGAAAAGGGAAAAGGGAAAAGGGAAAAGGGAAAAGGGAAAAGGGAAAAGGGAAAAGGGAAAAGGGAAAAGGGAAAAGGGAAAAGGGAAAAGGGAAAAGGGAAAAGGGAAAAGGGAAAAGGGAAAAGGGAAAAGGGAAAAGGGAAAAGGGAAAAGGGAAAAGGGAAAAGGGAAAAGGGAAAAGGGAAAAGGGAAAAGGGAAAAGGGAAAAGGGAAAAGGGAAAAGGGAAAAGGGAAAAGGGAAAAGGGAAAAGTGAAAAGGGAAAAGGGAAAAGGGAAAAGGGAAAAGGGAAAAGGGAAAAGGGAAAAGGGAAAAGGGAAAAGGGAAAAGGGAGAAGGGAAAAAGGGAAAAAGGGAAAAAGGGAAAAAGGGAAAAAGGGAAAAAGGGAAAATGGGAAAATGGGAAAAAAGGAAAAAGAGGAAAAGAGGAAAAGAGGACGTAGAAACGCTAATGCCGCTACCAATTTAATCTGACCCGTGGCAATCTTGTTCGTGTTCTGTCGCTCGAGTATGAGCTGCAGCTTGCTTGCATCGTCAAAGACGATTGTGTCACGCAGCTAGAAATTGTAGTCTGTGTCCATGTTACCTTGCGGCTTGAACAAATTTATGGGAATCTAGAATGTATTTTTGGAAAGCGTCTAAATTGATTAGTGTAAAACTTTCGTAGATCCATCAAGAAATATCTGAGCAATAAGAATTCAAAATTCAATAGTTTTCATGACGCGATCGGTATTCAGTCTTCCAATTTGAACCCGCAATATGTTCCCGAAAGACGTAATTCAATGTGTATTGTTCAGTGATTTTTTTTTTTTATCTTCGCTTATTTTTCGTCGGCCTATTTCCGCCACTTTAGTGCCAATCACCGACATCAGGGAGGCGACTCCACCTGTCCTACCTATCAGACTCAACAACTCATGAGCCGGGCCAACTTCTTTTACTTCCGCTCCGAAGGAAGACGTAACCAGAGATTTTTCGCCTCAGAAAACCCCAACGACGCCAGCTGGGATTGAACCCAGGCCGATCGGGTTGTGAGGCTGTTACGCTAACCACACAACCACTGGCGCCGTCTGTTCAGTGATGTTAATCAAATATTTTGTCAATTGGAGGAAATTTACATGCTTGAAACCTCAAAAAAAAAATCTAGACAACTTTTTGCAAAGTGTCTAAGTTTTGTATTCTTAAATTTTTACAAAAATTATTTTGAAAACTATCAGACAAAATTTTGGTAAAACAATGAAATGAAGGCAAGGCCTTCTTCTGATGCATGGATTACTAGTTGATTATTGATGTGCTATTCATGTAATGTTGTTAAGAATTGAAAAATACATTTTTGAGAAAATAAATTTTATTTTTAAAATGTTTTTTACTGTGTAATTTGTTTTTAAATTAATTTCGATAACAAAAACTTAAAAAATTTCCAACGTTTTATTCTTTGACCAATTTTTTCAAGTTTTAAAGTTTTTGAGCTAGATTTTTCTGTAAAAATGTGAGAATTGCGGTTTTCATAGAATTTTTTAACTCAATAACTTCAAAACCTATCAAATTTTGGTCGGAGAATGAAATGTGTTAAATTGTTTGAATTAATTTTTTTTTATTATTATTTTTTAAATGACATTGAAAACAAATATTCAAAAAATTCAAATTCATTTGTCTTAAAAACATATTTTTTGTGAAGTCTGAAAAAAATATCAGAATAGCCTATTCAATAACCAACTTAAAGTTGAGTTATAAAAATATTAAAAAAAAAAATTATGCCTTTTTCAAGAATTTACCTAGATTCCGTTTTTAAGATTTCAAGTATGAAAAGTAGTTTAAATGACCAATATTTCTACGCACACTACGCTACGCATTCATTGCAATCTTAGATGCTACCTTTGGATTGGCTAGTCGAATTGGCATGAATATTGTATTGAAAATTTTCTCAGTTCGCGTTAATCTTTTTACTCTTCAAAAATAGCAGAGATTCGAACCGAGCGCATTTATGATTTGTTTCATATGTTTCAATGACACGTCAATATTTGTGAATATCCCACACCTCCTCCTCCCCGTGAATGTTAACAGATGGCGTGAGACGTAAAATCCACAAACCATCGAATAACTTATCCAGAGAAACCATTAAATCCTGCCACTTTTATTGAATGTGGTTCTAATCTCCATGAAAAAAGAACTTCACACAACATCACCATCACCTCCGGTCGCCAGCAGCGAGTCGTGGATAATATGCGAGAAGGACAGATGGCGTTTATGGTCACCATATAATTTTTTTTTTCATTTTGCTTAGCGGATCCCGTAGACTTTGTGTGTGTGTGTGTGTGTGTGTTAGCGAATCACATGACTTTTCAATTTTTCCAGAAGCAAAAACCTGTTTCTATTCTGTGCCATCTTTTTTTACGGCAGCCGCTGCATCTGCTGCTGGAAATAGAATGCCCACAAAAAAAAAGATCCGACTGTTCCATTTCGAGTTTGAATATTTTATTTCATAGCTGTTGCTACCGCTGTTGCTTGCCGAGGCATATTTTTACAACGCCCACACGCGAATCCACGTGGCAGCGGATTCTTTGAAAATCATTTACGAATGCAGTTCCCCCCGGGTCCCCCGGTATTCCAGTCTCCTGTGTTGGAATCCATTTCATACCCCCAGAATAAGCCGAACAGAATTCAATCAAACTTCAAAAAGAGACTCGCAGCGGTATTTTGCGAGAATTCTGAATTCATTGGCTCACAACGTGTAATGCTCTATTTATGCCCTTCCGAAGAATTTTCCGATTCTCAGTGCCAGTGTGTACCAACCTGAAACGAAAACAAAGAAAAAGTACCAATTAGCAAAATTTTAATTCTAAATCCAGTAGATGTTGCATTTGCAGGTATTATCGCTGTATGAACAAGTAAAAAAGGAAAGGAATCAGTCGAAGCTCTCATTCGCTTCATCCCATGGAGACGAGTAATAATACAAAGGATGGAAAACCCGGTAAAACCCTGGTTGCGAGAATCAGATCAAATATTCATGCAGTTGGTTCGCTCGGCTGTGCGGTTGTAAGCCAAGGGAGGGGGGAGAAGTGGGCGGGGTAAAGTTTGCCCAATGTTCCGAAGCGGAAGCTGTATCAATTCATTACTCTCGTCTAGTTTCGTTAGCGGTCAAAAAAAGGTGCAAAATCATGTGAATATTTGCTGCCACAGACTGACTCATATTCTGCTACTACTTCCGAATTCTTGGCAAGCTCTTTTCACTGATAGATTGTGGTTTCATTCGAAATGATGATTTTGGGTTTTTTTTTTCTGTGGTTCTTGTTCTCTGAATATATTGCTCTGAAAGATGTTGCTGTGACTTGTACAATGTGTCAAAAACAGAAAGTAATTCAATTAAACGATTTTCCGAAAAAAAATATTCACATATTTGACAGCGCTTATATTGTGAACATTGTTTGCTGCATCGCTATCGCATAAAATACAGCAGTTTCGTTTTAAGCATCTCCAAAAACTGTGACTCGTTTTTTCATAAATTCAAATCATATCTTCCGCGCTATGGTCTCCAATCAAAGAGCAATTCATGAAGGTCGACAACGACTGTTGGTATAATTTTTTGACATGTAACGTTTCCATGAAATAGTTTCAACAATAATAACTATTCTTGTTGCGAACGGGTTTTGTTGAACTGCATACCAATTGAATTGGAATTCCTCTAAGATTTGCGTGATATAGTATACATTACAATGCTTCATTCAATCGGTAAATGGTTCAAATTGACAAACTGAAATTAATTTTGGGTGTATGGTTTAAGTTACAGAACCCAAAAAAAAAAAGCTCAGTCACAGTTGAGTGAAATAATCAGCTTGTGTATGATTCACGCGAGGCAAAGTATGAATAATGAATTAACCATATTCAGCTGCTTCTACGAAAACACTCAAATCATTAGCTCTTTTAGAGCCACCCAAGCTTTCTGCTAGAAAGCCTAATTTTTTTCCTATTTTTCAATCGTTGTGTGCTTTCAGTGCCCTATCAACACACATCATTTAACTTTTCATTCACTTGATTACTATTGTATATTGATGTCGTACTCATATATCCACGTTTTATCGCTAGTAATGACTGCTGGAATAAAATCAAGGCACTATTGAGCAATTCCAAATCAAATCGACAAATGACAAAACATGAGTGTTTTTGATTCGAATGAAAGTTTGTATTCCGTTTGGGTTGGAGGAAATATGAGTTTTCCACAGCAATTGGAATTTTTTTGACTCAAATGTAATTTTTTGGCGTATCGATTCTAGTAAGAGAAATCTTTGATCATTTATATCTCAAAAACTATGAGTCGTACCGAAATATACACTGAAAGATATAGTACTCTCTTTTTATTAAAAAAAAATAAATTGGCAATAGCTAAAATATAAATTTTAATATATTTTTAAAATTTTTCATTTGAAAAAGAAGTCATGTAGAAAATTTAAAAATGAGTCCAAGATGGTAAAACTATTTTTGACGAACTTTGTGGAACATCGAATTTTTATGGATTTTCGAAACTTCGAATTTTTGTATGTTAACAATCATTTTAACCACAAATTTTGAATCCTGATGTGATTTTAAATAAAAAAGCTCTTCATCAAAAAATATTTCAAATTTATTGTCTTTTTAAATTTTAATTTAAAAGTTTTTTTTTATTTTTTTCATATAATGACTTCTATATGTAGAAAATTCAAAAAATGAGCCCAAGAACTTTGCGGAACATCGTTACCATATTTTTAACCATAGTGATGTGTTTGGAAAAGTTGTTGAAAATTATAAGCAAATTCATAAAATTTCTTGAACATGACGATATAACACGACAACCATATTAGAAGAGCCTATTTACTATAAAAAGATAATAAATTAGAAATATTGTTTTAAATATCTCGAGAATGGCTGCGTTTAGAAGGAGATTGATGAATAGCTTTTTTGTTTTGAATCACATCAGGATTCATAATTTGTGGCTAAAAGTGATTGTTAATATAAAAAAAATCGAAGTTTCAAAAATTCATAAAAAATTGATTTTCCTCAAAGTTCTTCAAAAATAGTTTTATCATCTTAGACTCATTTTTTCAATTTTCTGCATGACTCTATATGAAAAAAATAAAAAAAAAATTAAAAAATACATATATAAAAAAAAATTAAATTGAAAGAGACAATAAATTAGAAAAGTTTTTTTTTTCAAATATCTCGAGAATGGCTGCATTTATAAAGAGATTGATAAAGAGCTTTTCTATTTTAAATCACATCAGGATTCATAAATTGTGACTAAAATAATTGTTAACATACAAAAATTCGAAGTTTCGAAAATTAATAAAAAATCGATTTTTCTCAAAGTTCGTCAAAAATAGTTTTATCATCTTCTACTAATTTTTTAAATTTTCTGCATGACTTTATATGAAAAAATAAAAACAAATATTAAAAAATACGCATATAAATTTAAAAAAAAAACTGAAAAAGACAATAAAATAGAAATGTTTTTTCAAATATCTCGAGAATGGCTGCATTTAGAAAGAGATTGATTAAGAGCTTTTCTATTTTAAATCACATCAGGATTCATAATTTGGGACTAAAAACTATTGTGAACATACAAAATTCGAAGATTCGAAAATTCATAAAAATTAGATGTTTCACAAAGTTCGTCAAAAATAGTTTTATCATCTTGAACTACATAACTTCTATTCTATATGAAAAAAATAAAAATATATATTTTAGATATTGCAAATTAAAGTGTTTTTTTTTTGTAAATAAAAAAAAGAGTACTATTTTATTTCTCAGTGTATATTTTTTCACGTTTTAACATCAATACTCTATAACTCTTTCTAAGACACTATTTCGGTACGACTCATAGTTTCTGAGATATACATTATCAAAAATTTCTCTTACTAAAATCGATACGCCCCCTTCAAAAGTTACACTCGAGTCACAAAAATCTCAACTACTGCGGAAAACTCATATTTCCTTTAACCCAAACGAAATACAAACTTTCATTCGAATCAAAAATACATGTTTTTAAAATCTGCTTTTATAGGACGATTTCATTTGAAATTGCCCTATTCTATAATAATAAATATTATATTTTTTTCTTGAAATAAGTTATATTTGAAAAACCAATTTTTTTTCAAACTGTGATCCATATGAAAATATGACGTTTTATTCTAGGACAAACTATTCTCGAGATATCACCAATTCAATGTTATTAAAATCATGGCTCTCGAAATCTTCGACTATGGTTACGACATCGTATGAAAATTTCACTAACATTATTTTCACTATAAAAATGGTTATATCTCGGGAACGGCTAGTCCTAGGATAAAACGTTACATTGATTATAATATTTCATGTAGAGCCGCATGTTGATTCCATTTTTTATGTTACTTCCTTAAAACGGTTACGATTTCACAAAATATTTAAATTTAATAAATTTACAAAAAATCATATGCCCATTTTGGTGAGTTTGCCACGGCCATTGTACAGAAAACTTTGTTAAATTTGAAGGGCTTTTAGTTTCGAAATTGTGAAGCCCTGCTCAGAGATATGAAGAGTAAATTCATCTTTACAACGAAGCGGGCCGAAGATATATTCTTTTTCTCGAGGAGACAATCTCACACTTAAGGTCAGGAGTTCAATTCTCAATGCCGACATTCTTCCAAAAATGGAAGTAAAAGTGACGAACCAGCTAAAAGTGTTGAAAGACACTCTAATGCAGGAAAAGATAAATTCTTTTCACTGTGCACAAATTGATTTTTGATTTTTGGATTGTTGGATTTAAGATATTTGACTATAGATTTTTTTTTTACCAATTACTACAATTACAATTACTACTTTTACAATTACTACTTTTGAACGATTTTTGGATTGAAGATTTGCGGATTTGAGATTTTTTACGATTCTACGATTACGGCTTGCGAAGTACCATAAACCATGTATGCATTGCACTTGGAGATTTGATTATTTTAAGATCTTAGGATTTTCGCATTAAATATTTTTGAATTTTTTTGATTTTTGGATTTTATATTCATGAAGATTTTAGGTCCCAGATTTATGATTTACAAAATTTAAATATATTTAATGAAAGAATATCTAAAGTGATATACTTCCATTCGAAAGCTAAGGGATTTTTAGAGACCTATAAAATTTTATGAAATAAAATTAAAATTTTTGGAGTTTGAATTTAGTAGTTTACTTTTTTGAACGGGTTTCACATTTTTGGTTTAAATATTTTCGAAATCTTTGAAATGTTTCACGAGTTGTACGGGGGAAAGGGGCCGGCTGGGTAAGGAAGTAAAAAGTAAAAAGGAAGTAAAAATTTTTATTGTATAGAAATTTTGACTATTTTTCGAATCCCATAGGATCCATGGTGAAAAACGTACCTTTCCATTTTTAACACGTCATTCTCAATAACTTTGTGATAAAAAATTGAAAAAAATACTGAAAGTGCATCTGGCTATGATATATCGAGAAATATAATTAAAATATAAATTCCTAAAAAATTGAAGAATTAAAAAAATCTTGAAATATTGATTTTTTAGTATTTAGATATTCAGTACTACTATAATTCGTATTGAAATGTGTTCCTACGCCTTTTATAGATATGTGTGATTTTTTTTAGATAATAATAAGATAATTCTCCTATATGGTTCATGAGTTTGGGTTTGTCTTGTTGAAAAAAATTAGTTTTTCTTTTTTCCCCAATCTCAATAGGTTTGGAAATGAAAATTTGAGAAAATATTCAAAGTACATCTACTATGGTGTACCGCGACAAATTATAACAAAATTCTATCCCCTGTGTAAAAGAAATCGTGGGTGTATATAATTTCTTAGAGTTTTCAAATCTGTTTTTCGAAGATTATTTATTGAACTATTTATAATCAAATAGGAATTCAAAATTTTTCGTTCATACAATAATATCTCAGTGCTGAATGGTCCACAGCATCGTTATAGAAATCAAATGAAAGATAGTTGATAACGTTCATTGGATTTACTATCTTTGAAAAAACAGAAAAAAATCGAGTACTCATTTCTTCCCGATATTTTTATCAACCACATCTACATACATCAAATGCAAATTTCTCTGTAAAATATTCCGTGTAAATCCATGTAAATTATGCTTTAAAGAGATTAATATCCCATCTACATGCGTTGATGTTTCACGATTTAAAAGCATTTCGAAAATCGCCTGAAATTTCGACTTCGCACTCTGTTCCTTCATTTTTTTCGAATGTGAAAAGTTCTATTTCCACTTTCGATAAATTTATTAATTTCCCTCCTACAACATGTATGCATTTTGGCACATACCTCTTCTCAGACTCTTTGCCGGCCAACGAAAATTTGGCTGAATGTGGATAAAAGTATTCTCTATGCAATGAGTATTATCTCAAAAATGTGATTTTGGGTCCTTTCAAATAACTTCTTTCAATTTTCTTTAAATTAATTTATTTCCCTCATACAAGTTGTATAGGTTTTGGGCTATAACTATTCTTAGACCCTTTTCCGACCAATGGAAATTTGCTAAAGATAGATAAAAATATTTTATATCGAATAAGTACTATCTCGAGGATGTGTTTTGGGTCCTTTCAAAAAACTTTTTTCAATTTTCGTTAACATAATTAATTTCTTCCATACAACTTGGCCTATAACTTTTCTCATACCCTTTTTCGATTAATAAAATTGTGACTGGAAGATAGGTAAAATAACTTCGATAACTCTATTCGAACAACTTTTTTTGATTTTCAAAATTTTGTAAATATTCTTATATTGACCCATGCTCACGTTCCAGTCTATAACTTTTCTCTGTCACGATCAAGGAAAAAATGAATTATGTGGTAAGATGAATGATTCAATTCTCTATTTAATGAGCATGATTTTGAAGGTTATTACTTGATAAACAATCAATTTATTTCAATTGAAATAATTCATTATTCATTAAAGCAAGACGTTGAACAGAAACTTGCGCGCAACAAATACTATTATCCGCTAATTTCACACAAGTCCGTAAAGAAAGAACGCGAAAACGAGAAATCTCGTGATCTCGTGTTAAGATAATTGGATTTCATATTTTTGAATTTGAAGCTCAAGTTTGTGGGTTTTAGATTTTTTGAACTGTGCATTTATGAATTTTGTATTCATAAATATTTGATTTAAGATTTTTAAACTTTAGATTCCTGGATCATAGAATTTTGATTTTTTCTTCTCCCTTTTCTTCAATGGCACTAACGTTCCTAGAAGAACTTCGCCGTCTCAACGTAGTGTTATTTGCGTCATATTATTAGTACATAGTTGAGATTTCTATGCCAAATAACACGCCCCTGATGCACTTTGAGCGGGAGCACTAGAATGCGCGTGACCACAGTACAAGTCGGAGGAAATTTCTTTGACAAAAATTCCCTCGACCAGAACGGGAATCGAACCCGAACCCTCGGCATGTTAGGTGTGAATTTAGGTTTTTGTATATAAGATTTAAGAAATTTGGAATGTTCGATCATTTGGATCTTTGAATCTTATATTCTTTTGATTTTAGAATGTTATGGCGAGTTTACACTAGGGAGATCTATAGCTATAAATGGATTTATTCACCCGAAAACAAATGTAAACAGGTGAGAATATATATGATACACTTCTTCGAGGTATATATGTACACAATGTAAAGAATAAATTCAGGCATATGTGAATTTCTCACTAGTGAAAAATCACTAATGTTGGATGCAGTTCTACTTCAGGTAAATAAGTTTACCGAAAATATGAATTTATTCATTATATAAGTTCGCACATGTGTAAACGGTTGATGCGATTTCTATAAATCTCATCATATTTCTTCACATGAATATATCACTCGTCTAAACCCACCCTTAGAGATGAGATTTTTGAATTTTGGCTTATTGCATTCTAGATTTGAGAATTTTGGGTTTCTGAATTTTGGATTTATGATCATTGGATTTTAGAGTTTTGAATTTTGTAATGTGAAATTCAACTTTTAGAATTTTTGAGTTTAAGAATTTTAAAGACTGTTGGTTTTTTTAGAATTTTCAATTTCGAATTATTGATTTTCAGATTTTCGAATCTTGGATGTTAAATTTCAGGATCATTGAGTTTTTAAACTTCAGATTCTTGGATCATTGGATTTTGGATTCAAGATTTTATATTTTTGGAATTTGAACTTAAACTTTGTACTTCGAATTTTAGAATCTTGGGACTTTCGAATTATTGAACTTGAAACTTTTTGAATTCTAGATTTTTGGACTAAAGAGTTTTGGATTTTCTATTTTTGAATTTTATTTTTTCGGATTTTAGATCTGTGTATTTGAGATTTGATATTTAAGATGTTTAAAGTTTGTATTTTCGAAACCACGATTTTTGCATTTTGAATATATGGGTTTTAAAACTTTGAATTCTGATTTTTTGGAATTTGGCTTTAAATGTTTCAACAAATTCAAAAGTTTCAACACATCCACGTTTTCTTACTAAGCGCTGTTCATGGGTCTAATCGCAGAATTATTCATTGATTGATCTTCTAATCTACCCTTTAAAATTACCTTTTACTATAAAATTCCTAGTACTTTTACCAAAACTCGTCATTGTAATATCAGATTATTTTCAGACACAATTCTCGTTCAAGATTTTTCAACCACTTGCAAATAGCATGTTTCTCCGTTACGTTACATGCCAAATTTGCTTTTATTTGATTGATTGATTCTCGAGTAATGCAGAAATTTGTGCTTCACTTGTATGGCAGGCCCCCCTTAAAGAGGGGGGTGGAGTGTCTAACCACCGTAAAAATATTTATTACACCCTAAAACCTCCACATGCCAAATTTTATTTAGTTTGCTTGATTATCTCTCGAGTAATGAAGAGATTTGTGATTCATTTGTATGGCAGCCCCCCCTTAGAGAGGGGGGAGGGGTCTGGAAATATCATAAGAACCTTCCCCGACCCCAAAAACCCATACATACCAATTTTCATGTCGATTGGTTCAGTAGTTTCCGAGTCCATAAGAATCAGACAGACAGACAGAAATCCATTTTTATATATAGATTTTTTTTTATTTTTGGATTTTTGAATTTTAGATTTGATATATTTCAAAATTATTGGATTTTCTGATCTCATATATTATGGATCCTTGGTTTTTTGAATTTTTTTTTTTCCAAAATATATATTTTTATAAAGGCTCATATGGCGTTAGCCTCACGGGGCCGGGAGTTCAATACAATTTTTCTTATTATCTATGTTAATTTTTGAATTTTATTACTTTGGATTTATATTTGCGAGTTTTGGGTATTTGATATCTGGATTAAAGATTTTTCGATGTTTGGATTAAAGATTATTCGATGTTTTAAGATTTTCAGGTTTTATTGTGTTAAAATTTGGTTTAGGATCTAAAAATTTACATTTTTGAATTTAATACTTTCTTTTTATTTAAGGATTTGATATTTAAGGATCGTAGTACATTTGAATATTGCATTGATTGATTTTAGATTTCTGAATTTTTGAACATTGGATTCAAGATTCTTGAACTATATATGATACTAGCTGACCCGTCAAACTTCGTCGCGCCCAAAATTTGTTTTTCTTGTTATCAATACCTTCAAACATTCACGTTTTCTTATTAAGTGCAAATTCATTAGTCCAATCGCAAAACTGTCAATTTATTGATCTTCTAATAATAATTTATTATAATATAAGATAATTTCAGACACAATTCTCGTTCAATATTCTTCAACCACTTGCAAATAACATGTTTCTCCGTTACATGGAATAAATGTTAGATACAGAATATATGATAGAATAAAGACCTCTCATTCAGCTCGCGTAGTCCGAAGACATCGGTCGCAAATTTGTTCGCGTCTATTATAGAGTGGAGATTATACCGTTATCAGTTCGTGGCTGGTGAAGTTCTTTCGCCCTAACGGGGTTCTCTTTATTGCGCGAGTGAGGAGAGCAGCAATCACTACCAGCGTGAGGAAGAAGTCCTCCACGGCGGACGCGGTGCGTGTGCCGTATCATCGCTGTGTGTGCTTTAGCATCGTCATCGATTCCATCATCGTGTTGTGGTGCGATATACCGTTGCATCTGTGCCGAGCGATTGCCACGCGGTTCGATTGGGACACCGTTTCATTTCATTCGCATTGGTGTGTGATTTAGGTATAATATATATTAGGTTTAGAAAAAAAATTAAAATTATATTATTTTATATCTGCCGTAATGGCAGAAGGTCATGTTGACATGGAGATTGAAACTACTGTTTCCTCCTCACTAGCTACAACGGGGGCTGGGAAGTCGCTTAAACGCGTTCCCCCCTCAGAAGATGTCTCTTCAGAGAAAGAGGTAATCTACCTTAACAAGCCCCCCTCAAGAAAATTGGCAAACTTTTCCTCTTCGCCCCCTCAATCTCCCGCTCCCGCTTCCGCTCTACTACCGAACTTGCCTCCCAGCCCTACTGATCCCGCTCCCGTTCAACAATCGACCTCGTCCTCCCCCTCAGTTGTTTCCTCTCCTCGTGTCAAGGTCTATCCAGACGATGCACTTGGAGCTGGTCCATGGGTTGTTTTTTTCCGGCCTAAACCAAAAGGAAAGTCAATTAATGTCATTCAGGTTTCAAAAGATCTGGCAAGATTATATTCCTCCGTGGTCGAAATCTCTAAGGTTAGACCGAACAAACTGCGTGTTGTCGTGAGTGATCGGAAACACGCGAATGCAATTGTGATCGACGAGAGATTCTCCCTAGAGTATCGCGTCTACGTGCCCTCCCATGACGTAGAAATCTCGGGGGTGGTAACTGAAACTGGTCTGACGTGCGAAATGATAAAAGAAGGAGTTGGTAAATTTAAAAGACTCCCGTTGGTGGGTGCCGCCAACTAGGAAAAGTATCCCAAGAAGAGGGAAAAACTAAATTCACGCCGTCAGACTCGTTTCGAGTAACTTTTGCTGGTTCCGCTCTACCTGACTACGTCATGGTGGGCAAATTGAGATTGCCTGTGCGACTCTTCGTGCCAAAGCCCATGACTTGCCAAAAATGCAAGTCAGTTGGTCACACTTCAGATTATTGTGCCAACAAGGAGCGCTGTGCCACTTGCGGAGAGCAACATGAGGGGAAATCCTGCAGTGCGACTAAGCATAAATGTCCATATTGCGGGGGATCCCCACACGAGCTCTCAGTTTGTGAAACTTACAAGAGTCGCTGGGAGAAACAGAAGCGCTCTTTGAAGGAACGCTCGAAACGCACATTTGCGGAAATTTTAAAGGGCGCTTCTCCACTGGCCCAACAACAACAACCAATCAACACACAAAATGTCTTCGCCACGTTGCCCGTTGACGAAATGGAAGCGGACACAGCTAACGGGGGCACACCGTTCATTTTCCAAGGGAATCCCCGGCGCAAAAATGTGACCACTCCCAAAGTTCAAGGACAAGCCCCTCCGGTGATACCCCCTGTTAGCATGCCTAAAAAATCGAGTGCAGCGGACAAGCAAAATCAGGTTCCTCCTGGTTTCCGTGGGAATAATTCACCTTCGAATGGCCCAGCACTCGAGGGGACATCAAAAACCCCAACTGTCCCTGTTTTTCCGTCCAGTTCAACTTCCCAATCGGGATTTATAAAGTTGTCTGACCTTTTGGACCAAATCTTCAAGTGTTTTAATGTTTCCGACTCCATCAGAACCATTGTCATTTCAATGCTTCCAGTATTAAAGACAATTTTGCAACAATTGATGCAAACATGGCCCCTCCTTGCAATGTTTATCTCTCTTGATGTCTAATTTAAATAGAGAGGTCGGAGATATTACTGTTTTACAGTGGAATTGTCGTAGTCTTATCCCTAAATTGGATACATTCAAATTTTTAATTCATAACTTCAATTGTGATGTTTTTGCTCTGTCCGAAACTTGGCTTTCTTCGCGAGATGATCTCTCTTTCCACGATTTTAATATCATACGCTTGGACCGTGATGACAGATACGGAGGGGTACTATTGGGTATCAATAAGTGCCACTCATTTTTTCGAATTGACCTTCCACCTATTGGAGGGATCGAAGCTGTTGCTTGTCATGCAAACATTAAAGGCAAAGACCTCTGTATTGTCAGCTTGTTGACATGTGCTCACTCCTTCCTGAGCCACGATTGATCTTGGGAGACTTCAACTCTCACGGAACTGCCTGGGGGGAACAGTACGACGACAATCGTTCATTGTTGATATATGACCTTTGTAACCGCTTCAATATGACCGTTTTGAACACTGGGGAAACAACACGTGTACCTAAACCTCCTGCTAACCCAAGTGCTCTTGACCTCTCGCTTTGCTCGAATACACTATCGTTAGATTGCAAGTGGAATGTAATCCAGGACCCCAACGGCAGTGACCACTTGTAGCATACTAACTAACCTCAATTCCAATTAAACACAAAACATCCTGACCCTCATTCTTTCTCATCCTTAATTCCGCATTCTTACTTATTTCCCATAACCACTTTTCCGCATACCATATCTAACAACATTTACATTCGTCAGCAACTTTTGATTTCCTTACGGAAATCCCCCAAACCAACTAATTTCATAACACCGGCTGAACGCTATTATGGCACGCCAAACTTCCCTGTATACGACCTCCAACAACTAACAACAATAACATACCGCCCCGCTCGACGCTTGTTGCAGACAACAATAATGATAATAAATAAACATGTAAAATCATATGCGAACTTAGCTCGTAAGTTAGTTGGTATGAGAAATATACTCTTGTGACAGACATCGACAAGTACACATCTCTATTTTTAAATTACCGAAATGTACCGAAATGTATCATGGTCACCGCGATTTACGAACCTGCATCACTGTGATAGTTTACATATACGTCACACTTGCCAATCAAAATTTCCATCACCATTGGTTCGAATTCTTCTGAATCTATAAACATGGCATATGACTTCACAAGACACATTGACTGGAAAAAATATGCGGACGCAATTGCTCTAGCCATCAATTCCAGAGATGGTTTGCCTCCATTGGAGGAGTATAACTTCCTTTCTCGTTTGATATATGACAGCGCGGTTCGCGCTCAAACGAAACCCATCCCAGGCTCCACTTTTCGTCAAAGGCCTCCCAATCCATGGTGGGATAGCATATGTTCCAAGCTTTATGTAGAAAAATTGAATGCATTTAAAGCTTTTCGGAAACGTGGAACCATTGAGAATTTTCAAACGTATTTGGACCTAATCAATTTAAAAACTTGATCAAAGGGAAAAAACGTGCTTATTGGCGAGATTTCGTGGGAGGTTTGTCACGAGAAACGTCAATGAAAAAATTATGGAAAGTGGCTCGAAACATGAGAAATCGCTCTTCATCGAATGAACGCGAAGAATATTCACATCGATGGATTTTTAATTTTGCACGGAAGGTTTGTCCCGATTCCGCTCCTGTGCAAAAAATTGTTCGAGATATACCACAAGATAGGTGGGATCTTGATTCCGAGTTTTCGATGGTAGAATTCTCTCTTGCTCTCCTTTCTTGTAACAATTCTGCTCCAGGAACGGATAGAATTAAGTTCAACTTGTTGAAAAACCTCCCTGATGTGGCGAAACATCGCTTGTTGAATTTATTCAATCGGTTTCTGGAGCATAATATTGTTCCAGATGATTGGAGACAAGTACGAGTTATAGCTATTCAAAAACCCGGAAAACCCGCGTCCGACTTCAATTCGTACCGCCCAATAGCAATGCTGTCTTGTATACGGAAATTGTTGGAGAAAATGATCTTGTTTCGCCTTGATCGTTGGGTTGAAACGAATGGCCTACTCTCAGATACACAATATGGGTTCCGCAGGGGCAAGGGGACGAATGATTGTCTTGCGTTGCTTTCTTCAGAAATTCAAATGGCTTACGCGGAAAAAAATGGCTTCAGTATTTTTGGACATAAAGGGGGCCTTTGATTCTGTTTCAATAGAGGTTTTGTCAGACAAATTACACTCTCGGGGTCTGCCGCCTCTGTTGAATAATATGTTATATAACTTGCTTTGTGAGAAACAGTTGAACTTTTCTCACGGGGATTCGACAGTAAATCGGGTCTCCAACATGGGCCTCCCCCAGGGCTCATGTTTAAGCCCCCTTTTGTACAACTTCTATGTAAGCGACATCGACAATTGTCTTACACAAAATTGCAGCCTAAGACAACTTGCAGATGACGGAGTGGTGTCTGTCGTAGGATCAAACGAATCCGACCTGCAAGGACCCTTACAAGATACTTTGAACAATTTTTCAACCTGGGCCATTGGGCTAGGGATCGAATTCTCCACGGAGAAAACAGAGATGGTGGTTTTTTCTAGGAAGCATAGACCAGCAAAACCAAAGCTTCAACTTTTGGGTAAACCAATCACTCATGCTATGTCATTCAAGTATCTTGGGGTCTGGTTCGACTGGTTCAATCAGCTGCTAAAACACATCTCATTAAACTCGAGCGAATTCAGTATCTTTGTCTCCGTATTGCGTTGGGATGTATGCCCTCAACGCATACCATGAGCCTCGAGGTTTTGGCAGGCGTACTCCCACTAAAAGATCGCTTCAATTTATTATCTCTTCGGTTCCTCATCCGGTGTAAGGTTATGAACCCATTGGTGATCGGAAATTTTGAGCAGCTTATCGAGCTAAATTTTCGTTCAGGATTCATGAGCTCATATCATGAATTCATCTCCATGCAGGTTGATCCTTCTTCGTATACTCCCAACCGTGTTTGTTTTCCTGACTACATCAATTCCTCTGTACATTTTGATCTGTTCATGAAGGAAAAAATCCATGGAATTCCAGATTATCATCGATCGGGGATCGTTCCTACGATCTTCAATGCAAAGTATGGGCGTGTCAATTGTGATAATATGTACTTTACTGATGGGCCCTCTATGAATGAGTCCACAGGATTTGGAGTGTTCAACGTATTTTTTAGCACCTCGCACAGTCTTCAGAAGCCTTGCTCAGTGTATATTGCTGAATTGGCAGCAATTCATTGGGCGCTGGACAGCGTCGCCTCACGACCTGTTGAACACTATTACATTGTAACGGATAGTCTTAGCTCTGTCGAAGCTATCCGTTCAGTGAGGCCGGAAAAGCACTCGCCGTACTTCCTTGAGAGAATACGAGAAATTTTGAGTGCTTTAACCAGACGCTGTTATGTCATTACCTTTGTCTGGGTCCCCTCACATTGCTCAATTCCGGGTAATGAAAGGGCTGACTCATTGGCAAAGGTAGGTGCAATTGAAGGCGATATTTATCAGCGTCAAATCGCCTTCAATGAATTTTATTCTTTAGTCCGTAAAAATACCATCGTTAACTGGCAACGTAAGTGGAACGAAGATGAATTGGGTCGGTGGCTCACTCGATTATCCCTAAGGTTAGCCTCAAACCATGGTTCAAAAGTCTGGACTTGAGTCGGGACTTTATTCGCACCTTCTCTCGACTCATGTCCAATCACTGTTCGTTAGACGCGCTACTCTTTCGTTTTAATCTTGCCGATGGCAATATCTGTGCTTGTGGCCAAGGTTACCACGACATCGAACACGTTGTTTGGTCGTGCGAGGTGTATCTTGTTGCCAGATCGAATTTAGAAAACTCTCTTCGGGCCAGAGGAAAACAGCCCAATGTGCCGGTGAGAGATGTGTTGGCTCGGTTAGACCTTGATTACATGTCCCAAATATACGTCTTCTTAAAAGTTATCGATCTTCGTGTGTGATTGTCCTTATATCCTTATATTTTCCTTTTCCTTTTCCTTCGCGAGAAATTAAATCCCTTCTTACTAACAATAGAATAAGGTGAAATGTAATTACATATTAGATATAAGATAGGCTTAAGAATTGAATATGATGAATGTGAGTGCGAATGTGAGTGTGAACATTGTCAACATATCCTTATATCCCTTCCTTTTCTTGAAAAAAATGTCACCCTTCTAAACTCGAGCAAACCGCGAGTAATCGGTTCTCTACTTCATTAACACTAGAATTAATGAAAAATGATTATATATACTTGTAACAATACAGATAGGAGTTTGGCTCCTTTAAACTTATGTAACTGAGCCTGTAAAAATAAACGATTTAATAAAAAAAAAATACAGTAGCTACATCCTGCCTGCATTCAATAAGGCAAGCCCACCATGCTTGGGTTGTGTATATCGGAATTTACTTATTGACAGAGCGTGTATTCATTTAAGCATATTTCCGCAGGGCGTGTCTTCTCGATCACAACATTCTATTGTACAATAGCTGCAGCTAACACAATGGAAAATTCCAAACAAAATATTGATTATTGCATCCTGGAAGAAGTCCCCCACCTCTTCCCATTGCCACTGGAGGAATGAAGCACTGGATGCGCGTGTCCGCAATGGGTGGACGAGACATCAAATGATAGTGTATTATTGAAAAAAAAAATCAACAATCGAAACAAATCAAACAATTTAAGCCGAAAACGAAGACTTATTTTTTTCAATAAACGAACACGAATAGTTGTGACTGTCATGTTGTACATCCTTTACCGAGAACTGTAATGCACAATTGCCATCGTTTTTTTTTCATATCCTCCGCTCATGTTTGGATACACTCTGTCCATATTATAGTGTGGGGATGTGTGTTGTTGTTATCACTGCTATTACTGCTGCTGCTGACGATAGCAGCGCCCTCTCGTGCTCTCTCTCTTCCACGCCATGTGGCACTTAGCAGCAGGCGACAAACAATGAGCAACGAGTCATGGCAACGATGCTCCCCCTCCCCCAACCTCTGACGGAAAGACATGGCCATGGCTCAGAGCACCAAATAGGAAAAAGCGAACAAGAATCAACAATTTGATGCCATAGAGAGCACTAATGGTAAACTGTTGTTTGTTGTAAGAGGAGAGGCGAAAAGTGTGGGTGGACACGCGCAAGAAGAACGCGGGATGCAGGGTGTGTGTATATGGGTGTGTATTTATATCTTGATTGGCAGAATAAAGCCTTTCCTTATTCTGTGTGCTACGCCGAGAGGCTTTTATGGAATTTCTCCGGAAATGTGTAGACTCGAGTCGAGCGGACACAGAGACACAAGCGGGTGCCATAGTGCCCCAACTGTGGATGCTGGCTGCAACTGCTGCTGCTGTTGCAGCACCAGAACGAGCTCATTTCTCCAAAAAGCCGTACACTGTCTTCTCTCATGTGTCCCGAGAAAAGCCAACCTAAGCCTCGCACAGCCCGACGAGCGGAAATTTGAAGTATGCAAGAAGATATCTACGGTATTTCGTTTAGTAATTTATTGTTCCGATTATCTGCCTCTTGGGGGGAACATTTTCGGCGTAGCCTTCAGCGGCACCCATTCGGGTGCGACTGTCAAGCTGGTTATGATAGTTTCAACGGAGGACCCCGCAGCATCTTGTTACTTCATTAATCGTTTGCAGAAGTGTATTTGTCGAACCAATGCTTCCATTTGCTTCGTAATGTTTCCAAACAAACCGGCGAAAGTTTGGGGAGTCAGCAACACTTGCCATGTATTGTTTGCGAAAGAGTGGTTGTTCGAGGAATAAAACCTGTGCCGCTGTGTCGTCTTCCTGATTGTGAAGGGGGTGGTGGCGGTAATTCAATTCATTCCGTCGGGAAAATTGATTGCTGCCTTTGCCAGGGCGACAAAGTGCCACTAATTGTGAGGAATGAAGCGAGGTAAATACTGCTGGTTTCCGAGCAAGTTTGTTTCCCTTTGTTGATATTTGCGAGTAAATAGAGCAAATGTTCAGTCGTTTATGGAATCGACTCGTTTCCGGGATCGATCCCTGAACATATAGAACATTGTAGTAGCAATTCAGTTGAAGGGAGTGAGATTCAACTACAAGGATGATGAAATTCTCTATAACAATGACATCAAAGAACGGGAGCCTCACAAACAACTGCTGTATAAACATTTCAATTAAAAGGCGAGTACAAAATTATTGCTTTACGGAGTGTTGTCTATAAACTCAGATGTATTGATCGGATTAAAACCAAATATGAGGGGTTTTTTCAATGCGTGCATGAAGCTTGCATATGCTATTCTCGCTTCACGCCTTTCATAAGACTTTGTACAGGCGTTTCCGGATTACGTCTATGATCTGTATACTGGGTGTAACGTTAAAAAATTCAAAATGAGACATGAGACAATAAACTGAATTTAAAAAAATCGTAGTCCTACGTCAACCGTACGGTCGTATCTTGGGCTCTCTATAATTCGATACCTAATTTTTGTTTTCGATTACCGGAGCATGTGTTATTAGCATCTTTTGCCATTCTTTGGCTCTTTCCGAGCTCCCGCTTCAATATGAACCAGTATGTTTAGATCGGGTATAGTTCAGGATAGTATTGTGGATACATGTAGGGGAGGGGGGTAAAACGGACATATTAAGATTAAGAACTTCAATTATATCTTTGGAAACTCATGTTTCCCAAAACTTTGATGCAGTTTCTTGCAATTCAGTATACTGTCTCTCTACCTAATTCGTCAAATATTTTACAAAAAAGTGTTTTTCAATGTTTTACTGAAATTAAAACAGACCGAAAAATACAACATTTTTTTCGATGCGGGTAAAATGGACATATAGTAGGGGTAATATGGACAGGTTTGTAATATATGAAGCGTAGAGGTTTATCGATCCCGAGAGGAACAATTTTATTCAACCAAGGTCTGAACTCATCACGAATGTCAGTTGAATTATGAAAAAATCGAATTAATCCACCAAGAAGTGATATCGTGCTTTTCAGCAGTATAAATGAATAGACCCTCAACTATTTTGCTTTTGGTTCCAGTTAGCTTCTGAACAGTCCACATTTTGCGATTTGATTTCCATTTATAGACGCAGGGCATTCATTAGGAACAGATTAAACAGATTTTTCACAGTCCATCTCACTCCCACTGGCAACTGTCTGTTTTACCCCACCGGTACAATATTTGTCAATAATAAAAATTTTCCACTCAAAAATGAATTAACTTTTCCGTACATACCTAATATCGTGAATTGAATGCTTAATATCAAAGCAGCTAAAATTACATCCACACACGGAATCGTGTATGATTTTCGGTTTTTGTTTCCCTTTTCCATTTTTGATCAGTATTCATTGGCATAGGGTGGCGTATTACCCGCGGTTCCCCTACTTGGAAACTGAACCCACTAAATAAGACTTGTATACGCGTTAGAGATAGTAGAATAAGACTATACGCAGCCAAAATTTTTTTAATGCTGGTTAAAAAACCGTAATAGACATTTTTGGAGTTATACAAACATGTATATTTTGCCGTTAGTGTAGCCTATAGCTAAGAAAATTTTATCAAAAGTATACAGTGATGCTTTTGAAACCGGACACTTTTTCTTTACATTCTATATCATGCCTAAACCATGACATTTTCTGCATGTTGAATTAATATGACTGATAGTTACTATTGTGCCAATTTAGTTTAGTGTCAAACATAGTACCTAGCTGTTAACAAAAAAAAATGTCAAAAATCAAAAATCAATGTGAATTTCACAAACCCATGTCCGGAATAAAAAGCACATTCAGAAAATGATTTTAAATCCGGACGGATCAAAAGTTGACGATTAAATTTCTCATTAAAGGAGTTGCATAAGGTTATGGATGAATTTCATGCCAACTCGACTGGCCGCTATATAAACAATTCCTGGTGAAAATTCAAGAAAAATCTTCAAAAATCACGATTTTCACCCCACTGTACATGTAATAGCCACTTAAACTTCACCTTAACGGTGAAAGGTTATATTTCTTCATGAAATAAGCCATATTTGAAATATAAAAAAAAATATTTTTTTTCAAACTGAATATAATCGAGTCCAAAATTGTATATAATCGAATCACATATAATCGAGTCCGACCTGTACTGTATTCTATTTGTCAAATCATTTCGTTTGACACCAATATTGAGGGGATTGCAAGAAATACATAGTCGACCATTTTGTGGCGGCGTCCTTTTCGAATTTATGTTGTTCATAGTGTAGTGTATTCTCCAAATCAAGCCATTCAGCCATTTTTTTACGGCGGCCAAATTGAATTTTTCAAAATCATTGAATACGCAGTTTTATATTGACAGTAGAATAAAATGTATGTTCCAAATTTCAGATCAATCATTCAACAGGAACAAGTCATTTTTCTATTAATGTGGGACAACCCAACAAACATTTAAACATACATAGAAACAGATCAAGCTGAATGAAACCATTCAAAAAGTAATTAGTTGTTTGGGGACTGCGGCCATCTTGAAATTGGATTTTTCATTATCTGCTATGTTCTACTAGTCGAGTACTTTCTTTTGATACATTTTTAATAAATAACTGTGTTCTACTAGGCAAGCTTTTTCATTTGATACCCATATTGATGGGGTTCTGAGAAAATAGGTAATCCGCCATTTTGTAGTGGCCGCCATCTTAGATTTGCATTTTTCATAAATAACTGTGTTCTACTAGTCAAGCTCTTTCATTTGATATCCATATTGACGGGGTTGTGATAAAAATATATATGGCGCCATCTTGCGGTTTCGGCCATTTTGGATTTGCATTTTTCATAAATAACTGTGTTCTACTAGTTAAACCCTTTCATTTGATACCCATATTGATGGGGTTCTGAAAAAATATGTAATCCGCCATTTTATAGTGGCCGCCATCTTGGATTTGCATTTTTCATGAATAACTGCATTCTACTAATCAAGCCCTTTCTTTTGATACCCATATTAGCTATTGGATATAGAATTATTATACAAATTATTCAAAATTTCCGAAAATCAAAAATAAAATACTCCGGATAATCGAGTCCGACCTGTACCTTCAAAATTCGGATCAAAGAAAATTGTTTAAATTTTTTTTTTACATTCATATGTAATTTTCATAAAACAATATCAAAATACAACATACATACAAAAATTTTGCTGAAACAAATTATTTTGAAAATTAAAATTCATTTTTCTCAAAAACGTATTTTTTTTAAATTCTTAAAAAAAATATCTTCTTCTTCTTAAATGGCACCAACGTTCCTAGAGGAACTTCGCCGTCTCAACGTAATATTACTTGCGTCATTTTTACTAGTGCTTAGTTGAGATTTCTATGCCAAATAACACGCCTTGAATGCGTTCTGAGTGGCAAGCTCTAGAATACGCGTGACCACAGTGCAAGTCGGAGGAAAGTTCTTTTACGAAAAATTCCCTCGACCAGAACGGGAATCGAACCCGAACACCCGGCATGTTAGGTTTTGACGCTAACCACTCGGCCACGGGAGCACACATATATATATATATAATTTTTAATTTTTAATTTTCAAAATATTTTTTTTCAACAATTATCATGTAAATTGTGTTTCATGGTATGTTTTTATGTTTTGTTATTTATGTTTTCTAATGAAAACATAAATAATTTCTTGCAATTCATTCTTTGACTAAAATTTTGTTTTTAAATTTTGAGTATTTTCAACTGTTTTTCGAAAAATATTATTTTAAAAACCGTAAGATCTACGAAATGTTGGATAAAGTATAAAATGTAGGGAGTTATTTATTTTATTTTATTTTTTCATTAAAAAATATCAACAAAATTTTTGAAAAAACAAATCATTGAAAATATATTTTGAAAATGGAAATTTATTTTTATCAAAATTATGTTTCTTTTAAATTCTGATAAAATAGATATGAATAGCCTAAACAATTTTCAACAGGTCACAGGTACAGGTACATCGGAAGATGGGCACTTTTACAGGAGAAAGTTTTTCGTATATAAACTTTTTCATGTTTTCATTGTAAATCCATGAAAAATGTAAACCCAAGATGGCGGCCGCTACAAAATAGAGGATTACGTATTTTGTCAGAACTCCATCAATATGGATATCAAACGAAAGGGATTGACTAGTAAAACATAGTTATTTATGAAAAATGCAACCACAATTATAATTTATGTTAAATGAAAAAGCTGTTACAGTTATTTGGAAAAGAGCTGTTTACCAATAGGTAATAACAAAAAAAAACCTTTGAGAGCATTGATAAGAATGTCATTCAGATGTTGATTCAGTTTCTTGCCCTCTGCAGAGCATCGAAGCATTGACTTTGTTTTATTTTTCGAACGACTCAAACTATATTTTTTTCGGACTGCGAAACATGTCGACTGAGCTCCAGTTCCAGCTTGTTCGCGCGTTTCAGAGCAAACTTCACACGTTTTACTTAATTTAACTCACATAGGAACGGATGTCTCTTCATGAAACTGCTCTGAAATCCCTTTCCAACGAAACGAATGGTTCTGTCAGAGAAAAGTAGTGAATTTTTTTCTTAGATTGAACAGATTATAACTTTGAACGTTTTTCACGTGGGACTACGTCTTTCATTTCTACATAGGGGGACAAATGTAACGATAAAATTAAGAGATTTCAAATGCATACTACGCAGAATCGTTCAAACGATATATGTTATAATATATACCATTAGACGGAAAATATATCTAGTATTTTTTTCACTTGAGATATCAAACGTGGGAGTAATAAAACAAGTGAGCAATTTAACGAATAAAAGAGGTAGGTTTTGCGAACGAATGGAAAGGTAAACCATGTATTATGCATTCTTTCTTTCCACTTGGTTCCAGTGAATGTTGAATGCAACACAAAATTGTGTGCAATAATTCGTTCCGTCAAACGAATTAGGCATCCAGTTACTGTGTATGAATGAGGGTGATGTAGATTATATAGTGGGTTAGTGAGATGGCTGCAATTCCACAGAAAATCATTATTTCAGCGATATCAAGGTGATATTGTCATGGCTCACAGTGTCAGTGTGACGTGAAATATAGTCTGCAAACAAACATTATTTCACCGAAAAAGATACTATTCCCGATGACTAAGAATAAGACTAATAATGAGGCATCACATGCCAAACCTATATAGTGGTTTTCATATTCTCGTGAAAAGTGGTAGTTTTGTTCCTTATCGCAAAATATTGGACCCGATTTTTTTTTAATTTTTTCGTTATGGTGAGACCATTCAAATTTTAGGACCGGTCTAAAAAATAATTTTTTACGGTTTTTCCCAAAAATGTTTTTTTTTCAAAAAATGATAACAATTGAACTACTAGACCGATTCAGATAATCGATATATCAAATTGAAGGCATTGAACTAGTCTTTTTTATTAAACTTGCAAAAAAAAACTTTTGTTTGGATTTTGTTTTTGTTATTATTGATTGTATTTGTTTTTTGTCGTTTTCATGGCCTCGGGACCAAGGGCGTCAAATGTTTTTTATATTTTCTCTTGAAAGCTGAGGATTTTTAAGTAATATATCTGTGAATATGACATTGCTATGGAAGACGATGACTCGATGTGACTTGCCTCTCTTGTTCCGCATGCCAGACTGACGACAACCCAGAGGATGTCAATCAGCACTGTGTCAAGCAGTGTTCCCAAGTACAATGTATGACAACTATTTGAGGGGGAAGGATACCGATGATGTTAAACCATATGTACACCTCACAATATTCAAAAATCGGAGAAGATTTCTTCGTTTTTAAACTACGATTTTTCGAAATTTAGTCCAGTCGGTCCATTAGTTCGAAAGTTATGAATTTTTGAAGCAAGGCATTCTTTAAAAAATGGGAAAAATGATTTTTTGGACCACCGTAAAATGGAAATGGTCATCCTAATGAAGAAATAAAAAGTACGGGTCTAATGTTTTGCGATAAAGAACCAAATTACCATTTTACACGAAAATCTGAGAATCATTATATCGGTTTTACTTGGAATGGATGAATATGAATAAGACAGTGGAAAGAACGCACAATACCATACCTATCCATTAACAATAAATTAGCTTTATGATTCCATGTGTACTTTGAGGCAATATCACGAAATCGTAAGTATTTTCAACATTTCTTTGTCTCTTTCCCATAAACTTCATATTCAATGTAATCAATGACGACATTTTTTTGTTTATCAGTCCAATACTCTTCGTCTACTCTTCCACCCTGTTATGTTTGACATTGATATGCATTAATAATTTTCAGTTAAACAGTTGAACCTCCTGCCAAAAACTAAGTTTTGTTGTTTTGTTGTTACAATCCGGGACTTATTTTTATACACATAAATCAAATGAAATCATTGAGTGAAATTGGCTCACTAACTTTGACATTCGAATATTCCTCATTTAGGATATTCAACGAAATTCGATATTCAACACCAAACTACCGTCGGAGAGAAAAAGTATACACGCACCTCGCGAATAAAACTATTTTCCTCTGTAAATTGAAACCTTCAGCTGAAGTTCCAAGTTCTATGCATTTATCCTTTCGGTGGCCTCCAAAAAAAAAACCCATAAAAATGCCACCCACCAGAACTTATCTCCCCGAAGAATTATTATCGCATCATAGTACTTTTCCGCAGAACTTTTCCTTTTCTTGTCCTGCTGAAATATATAACGATTGCGAAAAGGGCAGCGCGAGATAGAGAGAGTGAAAGAGAGAAAAAAAAGCCCCCATAAATACATTAGAAACCATGAACCGAACCGAAAAGGCGCGGTCTTTAAAATTACCCTTATCCGCGCGTCTGGAATAAATTTCCGGGCTCCGCAGCAAGGAAGGAAGTATATCTCACCTCCCCGCTTGTGCTTCGGGCGCCGAATCCGGCCCCGACGAGGTGCTTCTGCATTATTAAATACTTATCCCGAGAAGATGTCAAGCAGATTAAAACTTCATCATAAATCTTACCCTTCTTCTTCAAGTAGCACTTTCCGTTTTTTTGTTTTGTTTTTAACTTTCCTTCTTCGCTGTCGCGCTCCGTTCGGAACGTGACGAAGGGTTAACTTTGGAAGGTGCGTCGTGTTTAAGCCGCCGTCGCACAAAAGGTGCGAAATAATGTTATCCTTCGGGATGTTTGAATTAATTCGTTGTCACAACAACAGCAGAGTAAAAAAAGAAGAAGAAAGAACAATGACTGAATTACTTTGAAACGGGCCGTGCGCGATCGTGACCGGGTTTTGGAATATTGAATCCAATAAATTCCACTCAGCACCGGAGAATAATTGCGCGGAGGATAGCGCGAGCGATAAATTGGTTTAATTTTCATAACTGCCCGTCGTTTTCGCAGCTCGTTAGCTCTCTGATCAGTTGTAATAACACTTAATTCAAATTCAACCGTGTCCAATGACGGATAGCTCGAATCGGTCCCCTGGCTGCCCGGCTTGCTGGCAAGAAACCCGGCCAAACGTCCCACCGACTGGAAAGTTACGTGACAAGGAAATTACATGTCAACAGCAGCGAACCGAGAAAGGTACACAGGTACATTTGGCAAAGTATTCCATAGCAGCTGCTCGGTGTGCATTGATTAATTATAATTGATTTGCATACGCACTCTGGACTAGATTGGAGTAGAAAGCACGGAGTGCGTGAAAATCTTGTTTCTATTGCGACGCAAAAATCAAATTCAGCTATTTTTCACTGTAGAATTTATTATGTGACACAAAAAAATCTACAGTAACGGATATAATAAACAAAAAATTAGGTTGGAGATTCCCGTAGAATTCACTTTAATTCTATATGTCATTTATTTGCAGTTCACCAAAAACAACAAGTTCGTCAAGATGCATCCGTTGGTATGAGCAATAGGCAATTCGAAGCACTATGTGAAGAACATGAAAGAAATGAGACCAATCTCAAGATAAACACGTCGGTGCGTATTTCAATCTCTAGAGCAGACGTTATTAAATACGGCTCCGTGAAACTTTCGCAAGTGCTCCCACTTTGAAATCCAATTTGAAAGCAAAAATGATTCTTTAATGTTTGCATATACCATCATATGAACATACCGTCATATTGTTTGTAGTTTGAACTCTCTATAAAAAAATCAATCAATCAAACATTCAATATTCATTTTCAATTTAACAGTCGGCGGCGGTGGCGGGGGTGTCCAAATGGCCTTTCTCAAGGTCGGGAGATGAGAGTTTTGGACTGGTTTTCAAATTGGCCTTTTTCAAGGCTAAAGGCGAATGAACTGAATATCTTTAAAGCCTCTATAATGCTTAAAATGGTCATCATCAAACAATTTCCATTTACCCGTTCCCAGAGATGTAATTTTTTTGTGTAAAGCCATAGATTTTTTTTCAAATGTACGAATTTTTGTGAGTTTTGCGGTTTTTGCGATCGAACAAACACATATTTTACATGAATAATCCAACTAAATACATTTGTACAGAATGAATTTAAATACGATTCCTGAATCGTAATACAGGGCGGACTCGATTATATACAGTTTCTGATTTCTTTTCACTGTATATAATCGAATCCTGTATATAATCGAGTAAAATTTTTTTTTTGTTTCGTTTTTTTTTGCATGCATTTTTCGTTTTTTGAATATAAAAAAGGAATTTGATTTCTGATTCATCCCCTCGAGTCAGAAAACACCTTCCCCATATGGAAAAAAAATTATCCAGATTCTCTAAGGAGGTGTTTTGTGCTCCCGTGGCCGAGTGGTTAGCGTCATAACTAACATGCCGGGTGTTCGGGTTCGATTCCCGTTCTGGTCGGGGGAATTTTTCGTTAAAGAAATTTCCTCCGACTTGCACTGTGATCACGCGTATTCTAGAGCTTGCCACTCAGAATGCATTCAAGGCGTGTTATTTGGCATAGAAATCGCAACTAAGTACTAATAAAAATGACGCAAGTAATACTACGTTGAGACGGCGAAGTTCCTCTAGGAACGTTAGTTCCATTGAAGAAGAAGAAGGAGGTGTTAAACGATCATCTTTGATGAAAAAAAACTTCTACGCATATGTTCGAATTTCAACAATGACAGAGTTGTAGACCTTTTTTTTTTGTTTCGTACTCTGTTGCTCCCAACTATTTTTACATTAAAAAGAAAAATAATCGATTCTGATGCTTTCATTGGAAAGATGAGAAAATTTAGTACAGGATATAGTAATGGAATAACTAAATTAGTGGATTTCAATAACATTTTGGAAGTACAAAACTTAAAAGTTAATAGTTTTTAATGTGTTATTATTAATTTTTATCCTGAAAATTTATATTAAACTAGATTGTTTCTATCAAATAAATTGAAGTTCTCTAACCACTCTACAATTTGTTCTTTGACACCCAATTTCTATCTTTCTTAATTTGGCTGAAATATCGGTATAAACTATTCTTGGTGAAAATTCAAGCAAAATCTACAAAAACCACGAATTTTAGCCCACTGTACATGTAATATCCACTTATCTTTCACATTAACGTTGAAAGGTTACATTTCTTCTTGAAATAAGTCATATTTCCAAACAAAAAATCGAGTCTGTATAGAACCGAGTCCGACCTGTATTTATATTTCTATAGAAGATTAATCAATAAAGAGTTCAAGTTAATACGTTTAGAGCAGTGGTTTTCAACCTTTTTTACTCCATTCCCCCCTTTACGAAAATTAATCTCAGTGTTTCCCCCCATCAGTATTTTGTAAGAAAGTCTGTAGCATATCAGTAAAACAATAAAAGATTACATACGGGTTTAGAGTTATATTCGCAACAAATTTGATTTTATACTTGTATCTGATTACAAAAAAATATATAGATAAATTTTGGCAAATCAGTATGGCACCTGTACCTGAACTATTTCCACCAAAATCGTAATTCTTGAGAACGTTGTCGAAAAGCACACCTCATGTCATCTTCGATATCCACCCTGTTTGATTTCCATCGTCATCAATATAGGAAATCCAGATTCACATAAATACTACGCAAAATACAACAACACTGGTAATGCTTATTTCGCATATCAGGATAAGAATCGATCATTTGTAGAGCGATGAGTTTTTTTGTTAAATTGATCCGAAAAGCTCATCACTGCCAGTCGGAAGACATTTCAAACCATGTCCAAATCTTGCTTTTTTATATAAGGAAAATTTGTTTCAAGTTTAACTTGTTGTAAAAAGTCTTAACAAATTCTGTACAATTTCCTTTTTCATGGTCTTCCGTACTGTTTCGTCGTCTGTTCCATCATCATTCACTGAAGAAAGTCTTTCAAACATCATGAATTACATTTCGAATTTGGAAATGTTTGCCGAGGATTGCAAATTTTAGCGTATCCAATAATGTTTTTGTGGCAATTTTTGCTAATCATTGTAATTTCCAAAGCGAAATAATTGTGCAATATTTCCTTGCTCAATTCCCCCCTTTTATTGACCAAATTCTCCACTAAGGGGAAATTCCCCATCGGTTGAAAATCACTGGTTTAGAGAGTTACAAAAAAAATAATTTTTTATAATCTTGCATGTATCACTGTTTTTCAAGGAAACTTAACTCCGATCAGTACGACACCCATGCTCAAATTTAATACGACCACAAAGGGCTAATATTTGTACTGCGAAGGATAATAGAAATTAATATGAACCTAGACAACATTTGCTCGAGAATAAGTTCCATTTATTCGAAATTGGTTTAAAATAGAAAAAATGAACTCATTCATTTCCGTAGCTTACAAACAAATGCAGGTTCACGTTATCCTTTCGTGGTATATATTTCAAAACTGTATATGGAAGTCATAATTTCGAAGTATATGTTATTAGGAGAAAAGGAAAGAAGGCATATGAAATATGAGATAGAGTCACCCACACTTTTGAAATGCAAATTAAGTAGAATCTGTTCGTATTCACCCTTCAAGACAAATGCGTCACATTTGATTGACTGAGAAAAAAACTTTTGATCAGATAGTTCCTAAAATCTAGACTCGGACAAGACCATACGCCATAGAACACTTCTCAATAGGTTCACAGAGCTCAGGAACACAACGCTCCAACCGTTCGGACACAATGAACAATCCTATATCCCGTACGAAAGATATTCCAGATTTTCAAATCGTTCCGAAGCTTAGATCGAATAGATTAATATCGATAAACGCAATGTTCTTCATTGACTTTTGGGACATAATGTACAATGCGAAAAAAGCATGAAATTGACAAGTGTGACAAGACAAATCGGTAGTGAATTTTACCAACTTGTACGGACATTTATGTAGAATTAGCATCTATGGTCAATTCTACTGCGAAAATGGTCATGTCAAAGGGCCTGGCCGGGTAAGGAGGTGAAAAGTGCCCCCAAAATATTTTTGTACCGCGCAACACTGAAAAAAATCACACATATCTAGAAAAGCCATAGGAACACATTGAAATATGTATTAGAGTAGTACTGAATCTCTAAATCACAAAAAAAAATATTTTTGAATACTTCATTTTTTGATATTTTTTCTTGATGCATTGTAGTAAGATGCACATTCAGTATTTTTTCAAATTTTTATCTCGAAGCTTTTGAGGATGGCGTGAAATAAACGAAAAAGTACATTTTTCACTATAGATCCTATGTTAAACCACATAGGGGTTCAAAAACAACCGTCAAAATTTTTTATTTAATATCCTATACAATACTTGCCATGAAGCTGGTGGTTTGGTTTGGGGGTACTTTTTACTCCCTTACCCGGCCAGGCTCTTTCATAATCAGACCATGTACATTTTGTTTATTGGCCTTTATATTTTTTTCAAATGATTTGATCTAATGATTTAATTTTCATCAATGTCGGTCAAGTCATCACTTTCCGTTTTTATGCTATATTTCTGCTCCTCGTATTTCAAAAATTTCATGCCAAATCGATTGACCTTTTGATCAATCTTTTTTTTTCTATATTTCCTGTAGAAAGTGGACTATAACTATAGACTATAACTATAACAGGTACTATACATGAGATATCGAGAAATGATGACGAAAAAATGGCAACAACAATAATGCTTGATCCTAGGAAAGGGAGTTCTAAAAAAATTATCATAATAACAGAATAACCTATCAGTATGTTATACAGGTCGGACTCGATTATATACAGATTCGATTATATGTGATTCGATTGTATACAAGTTCGGGCACGATAATATACAGTTTAAAAAAAAAATCTTATACTTCGAATATGACTCATTTCAAGTAAAAATGTAACCTTTCAACGTTAAGGTTAAATTCATGTGGCTATTATATGCACAGTGGGGTAAAAATCGCGACTTTTGAAGATTTTGCTTGAATTTTCACCAGGAATTGTTTATACCGATGTTACAGCAAAACTAAGAAAGATAGAAGTTGGGCAAATTGTAGAGTGCTTTGAGAGCTTTAATTTGATTGATACAATCAACTTTAATATGAATTTTTTGGATAGAATGAACAATTACACATTGAAAATTACTATCTTTTAAATTTTTCACTTCCAAGATGTTATTTAAGTACACTTATTTAGATGTTCCACTACTATATCCTGTACTAAATTTTCTTATCTTTCAAATGAAAGCAACATAATTGGCTTACGTAGCGTACTTTTTAGTGTAGAGCCTGTTTGAGGCAACAGAGTCAGAAAAAAAAAAGTTCTATAACGTTGTTGAAATGCGTAGAAATTTTTTTTCCTTCCAATTAGATTATTTATCACCTCCTGAGAGATTCTGGAAAAACATATTTTTTTCGTGTGAGAAAGGTATTTTTTGACTATAAGGGGATGAATCAAAAATTGAATTCTTTTTTTTATTTTCAATAAACGAAAAATATAAGCATAAAAACAAATAAAAATATTTTTTTTGACTCGATTATATACTTGATTCGATTATATACAGTGAAAAAAAAAATCGGATACTGTATATAATCGAGTTGGCGCTGTATTGGTGTGAAGGTTATTGATTAGGCCTTCCGAAAAACATTTGATTAAGTTGTTTTATACGTGAAAATAAGAAGAAACAACAAACAAGAAATTAAGAATAAAGAACATAATTTCAACTTTGTTGATCGGCATCTTTTTACTCCCAGGAGCTCCCGGACTGAGACCTGTTTTTTTTCGAGTTTTAGGTATATACTAACAAATTCTGAAGAGTATTGCTGCGAAGAAGCGCTTTATGGCGTTTTGAAAATTTTTGGTCCGTATAGGAAATATACAAAATCAAAAATATTTTCAACAAATATACATGAACATAAAGTTTTTTTTTCTTTGTAATATGGTTGGAACTTGTCATCTATGATAATTTCTGTATATTTCATGAACAACCTATTGAAATGGCTTATCTTTTTTAGTTTGAATGAAATTATAAGTATACTAGCTGACCCGGCAAACGTTGTTCTGCCATAAACATTATTTCGTAAAAAATATACGTTTGCTGTTTTCAAGATGGACGGCTAAATTTATAACTGCTAGAACCCGTTTATGAATTGGAAAACCAAAGATACGCCAGACAACTTCATTGGAGGTGATGTACCGACGAATTTGGTAGCGCCTCATTCCGTCGTTGTCATTTAATCGAGGATAATTCACATCGGTATTCTGAATTTGAAAAACAGCCATATTGCTTCATTTGTTCACGGACTTGAAATGGTATTTATTGCTCTTCATTGATTTGCAGAACTCAACATTAGTATGAGCATTGAATGTTTTGCTCAGCTGAGGCGAGTATGGTACTACCCAACGATTGTGAATGTGCTGCGTTGTTGATATTTGTGCATGATTGTCCGCCATTTACAGTACTTCTTCGTTGATATTTTGGACATCCGCCAACGCTTGCGTTCGTGTCGTTGGGAAAACGCTTTGTACATTTTTCATCAAGGCGATAAAAGTGTTAGGTCAACATCGGGCCATGAATCATGTTTGTGGTGACAGTATCGTACATTCACTCATAATCCATCATTAGCAGAATCGAAAATAATTTTAAATTGTTAAAATTGAATGGAAATTATTACTCGATGTTGTTTACATACTATAGGGACATAGTCCTGATGGTAACTCAACTATTTTTCTATAAATCTCCTTGCATTTCTGCAAAAGCTTTATTCATAATATGAAATCATTATCATATTATCACAATTTTCGTTCAAGATTTTTCTCCATTTACAGAGGATGTGTTATTCTATTACATAGAACTCATATTAGAGCATATTTTCGTTTTTTTGGTAGGGTCTATTTTCATTGTAGGGGAAAAGGGGGGAATTTGAACCACCTAAGCAAATCGCCTAATATTTCCAAACCAATACGGTCTAAATGAAAAATGTCCCATTGTATACTGAGCTACACTTGTTTTCTCTCAATAAATAATGTTTAATCATTATATAAAGTTTCAATCTACCAAATATATCATAAAATAAAAGAGATGATTTTTGGACATTAAAATTTGATGCGGGGTGATTTGGTCCAGTGTGTGTTTCATCGAAAAAAACATACTTATGTTTATGTAAAGTATTTTGGGATAACGTTACAATCAGTGACAATGTTTTGGGATCGATAACAGGTGTCTTGGCCAGATTCCAGACCAGAAAAGTTGGATTGACACCATCTCTAATTCTGCATGAATCTTTTCACTGTTGGTCGAGCTTAATCGGCGGGAAAAACCTTAAAACCATGATCGGAAAACTCACATTTTTTGACGCTCAAAGTACTTGATGTATTTATGCTACTGTTTCCCTCTACTTGTGATGTTTTACTAAAGTTTTTTTTTACTTTAGGTACATACGGTTCAACAATAGAAGGGAATGACATTATAGAAAATCCAAGTTGAGTCGTAATTTTTGATATCAAGGGGTAGTCCAAATCGCCCCATATGACCAAATCACTCCGTGTTACCCTACTTGTTGTTTTAAAAGCGTGTTTATTTCACCCGGAATTTCTCTTCCTCTTTCGCACGGAACACGAAACACGAAGCTCAATGATATCTATATCGAATTGCGTTTCAAGGTTGCTATATTTGCACAGCCCGATTATATAATATGGCGATCGGGTTGATGGTGTAACTGGTCATCGAAGACTTCATTTTTTGTTTGAACAAACGTGATGGTAATAGCAAAGGCAGGGTCGGCGTTGCTCATGATAGCGTCTCGCAAGTGAATGTATTTTTCCTCACTGTTTATTGAGTCGTAGGAATCGCAGTCGGTCGCTCTCTACCTCTCTAGCGTTCGCAAGTAATTCTACGTTCAGACGGCGAACATAAGGAAGTTTGGGAACGTTAGTATCAATGAAGAAGAAGAGTGTGTGTCAACGATTAACTCCAGATTATTGTTTCTTCTTCGAATCACGATTACTCGAGTCGCTGGGCAGTCTTCTACCAGGATTCCAGCAAAGTCTTTAACAACATGCGCATCTACACACATGTTCTCCAGTTGTTTTATCAGAATTGATGATTGGTTGTCACCTTGAAATCCGAGCATGTATAATAAGAAGAATGTAAATAATGAATTGTGCTCATTCAAAAGGCTCCCAGTTCGCCGACGATGCACCTGGTTTTCGCCGAACTGATGTTACTGGAGAATGTGTGGATGATAGTTCGATGAAGCTGACGTAGCTATCTGTCATTGAACAGCGTAAATATACATTGTTTTGTTTGGAAAACTACGGATCAATTATTTAGACATAGTTTATACCGAAATACTAAAGTCGCGTATTAAAAACAGGTGATGGTAGTGAAAATTGAAGGTTACATGCATTTTTTTAACAAATTTGGGAAGATAAAAATACAAAAAAAATATTCCGAAAAATTTTGTTTTTCTGCATAGGGCCACCCTATTCGATATTAAACATACGGTAATCGGTATCCTAGCGGTATCATATATAGTTTACGACCTATTCTCATCCCTACCATGTTTTTTGAAACATAATTTCATCAAAATCGGTCGAGCCGTTTCGAAGGAGTTCGACCACGAACATCGTGACACGAGATTTTTATATATATAGATAAACATACAGCTGAATTTGCACCCTCTCCCCTTCCCTATACTCTAATGACATACACATAGTTGGAAATCCTTCATAGTTTGAATTTTTTAAATTTTTTTTTTAATTTTCAAAAAACATTATGAATATTTATTGATAATTTTTTTTTAAATTATGTGTAGATCATATTAATCGCGAGAATTAACAAACAAAAATGATGCGAGTAAAGCATTAGTAGTAATAAAAAAAAATCTCTTCTCCTATAGAAGTGCCCTTCTATTAACTTATGGATGACTTGTTGGTTATTTTATGGGCTATTTATATTGTTCGAAACAAAAAAAAACTTTTGTGAGAAAACTATTAGCGTTGATTTAAAAAAATATATACATTTAAATGAAAATTTACAATTTTTTCACATTTCTTCCTTTGACTAAAATTCGGAAGGCGTAAGAAAAAAACAACCCACAAAGTTTCACTGCAATTTAAGATGGTGCTGCCAACTCATAAGACGAGTTGGCATGAAATTCGCCAATAACTTATTTCATCATCAAGTACTTTTCGTGTTACATTTGATGCATCCGTTGTTTAATCCACTTGTTTATTTATTTAGGCTCATTAGCGTTTTAGTTGTAACAGAGCCGAACTTTAATTGTGTACATGTCACATGTCTATAAATCTATCTATAGATAGCACATTAAACAGTTGTCATTTTAGGCGTAAGAGTATTCCTTCTGTTCTTCCATTGTCCAGTTAGACCGGACAGCGGAGACAGTTGATATGATCGTTGTTGTGTTGTTAATAGAACAGCAAAATACATCCGTTAATGGAGATTAAATTTTAGTGGATTCTATTTAAAAATCAAAAGTAGTTTATTTTACTTCTCAACATGAAAGCCACAAAAAAATAGATCTCCAAAAAAAGTGTTTCTAGAGCCTTCATCTTGTCCCATCATGGAATCATTTAATTAAAAAAAAATAATTGAAAAGTATTATCAGAAACCTAACAACAACCCTTAGTAGCTGTCACTAGTTCTGATCCTGTCAGAATTTGTACGGAATAAAATCGAAGAATGATCAAACTGACTTTATTGGCAAGCCAAATGAAGTGCTTCGAAGCTTTCTAACGTTGCCATTATATTTATAAAATTTGTTAGGCGATCTTTGGTGAGATTAAAACCAATGTATACTAAAAACTAAATTTACAAAAAAAAAATCATTCACCTAGATTCGTTATCACTAATTTGACATCCTCGAAAGCGATCCAAATGTTGACATTATGTTTTTTTTTTGTCAGGTGGTGAGATAAAAATCTGAGAAAAAATTCTATGATCTAAAAAATCAAAAGAAAAAGATCGATCTTTTCGATTGTTTCAGGTACAAAGAATCGATTCAAAAAATCGGAAATCGAAATGGAAAAAATCGAACTTCTGAAAATCGATCAAGATTGCCCAATCCTGTTTTGGAGTAGGACTCCCCCTTAAATTTGTGCGTTTGCTCAGCGGCCCACCGAAACCATCTCAGATAGAGAAGAAACCATCCCGTATGCGGTATACGACAATTATTCGGATTCCTTAGCCAACTGGAAACCTCAACAACTTCCTGCGCACAAACACCTCACACCCCACTTGGATCGTGAACGATCCTTGGGAAACTTTACAACGAGAACCGGCCGGTAGCTTGGCATAAACGACCACTTGATGAGGGCCACAAATGGTACCTAATGTTAGCGCAGTACGTCATAATCAATGATTAAGCATTATCGCATTATGTCTTGCCCCTTTTTATTCAGAACCCATCGTCCCGTTCCCATCCGCAGCAGTCACGAAAGCATCATCGGCGGTTGGCTCGCAAAAATTCAATTACTTCTCAGAAAAAAAGAAACATTCCTTGAACCTAGAACGAAAACAAAATCGCGCAACAAAAGCAAAAATGGAATCAATCCTCGAAATTCCCGCCTCACGGGTGGACCACATTCCACGCAATATTCGGCGGAGGCGCGCGCGTGCTGCGGAAAATCCCGAACGTGCAATCAAAATTGATTGCCTTGTCGAGGGGATCGAGGGGATGGTGTGGTCGATTTTTTTTTCTGCGGAAGTCTTCGCGCTGAGCACAAGGATGGATGATTGCTCGCTTGTTGCTGTCCAAGTCAATCAAGACTGCCGAGACAATGGATCACTGGAAAAGCTCGAGGGCACGAAGAAAAGCGGGACGGTAATCGAACACTCAATTAAGCATGCATTAAAACAGGTAGCAATCGAGATAGCCTTACCTTTTTCTCAGTGTTGACATAAATGGGCGTCCGAGGCGAGACTTGCTCAGGGCGACTCAACGGATGAATAGCAGCAGATTTATTGTTACTTATTCACTTGAATATTGCAAGGAAGAGTGACAGTTCTCGGCCAGAAAGTGAATCGTGTTTTGACCGCCGCGATTTTTGTTCCGTTTCAACCGAAACAAAGTGAATCGAAATATCATCTGTTCACCTGTTCGCCATTGACCATGAAACTACTACGCAACTAGTCATTAATCAAGCTGCGCTCTGATGAAGAAGCCAGTTTCTGCTCCTGGACAACGAGTTTCACTGCATTCCTGCATCCCATTGTGGGACGAACCATTTCAAGTGAACCTCGTCTTGCTCGGTGCAAGGTGAAATAGAGACAGCGAGACACACTCGGGGGGAGAAAGTGATGCTTCCATCGAACCAGAGGAAGTCACGTCAAGCTCTGATTAGCCCAGATTTTGTCTTCGAACTTCACCGTCTCCGAAAGCGATCCAAAGGTAATCCTTCAGCCAGGCGAAGCGTGGCGCGGCATCTATTGTTTCTTCGATGGGTGGCAAACGAAACGTTCCTGGCTGCCCCGCCAAGTCCGTGAAGTCGTGCTTCGTTTGTGCACGGGATTTGAGGTTCACCCAGTCATGACTTGGGTCGGCCATCGAACGATGAAGCGGACGGGAAAGCGGGCACCGGTACACATTAGGTCGGCCGGGATTCGCTAGCGAGACTCGATGCAGACAACTACGAGGCCATTTAAGCCATCCGGGAAAAGGGAAGGCGCGGCGCGCCGTCCGGAGAAATGCGGGAAACTCGATTATGATGATTATTTTGCAGCATCAATCGTCGTTGGACCACAGCCAGCGTCGTTGACGTTGCCGTCGTAGACGACTCTTCCATCGTTGGGTCCGCATCACCGGTAGCTATCATCATTGATTCGACGATTATGCCTCTGGATAGTGCCTTACCCACAATGAAGCGATGGGTTGATTGGGTTTCATTCATTTCTACCCTTTATTAATTTGATTTCAAATGAGTATATTGTTTCACCTTATTGTTCAGTAACTATAAACGTTTTAATGTCAATTTATTCAGCAATTCAATTAGGTTCAATTCGAGAGGTCTAGAACAAGAAACACACTAACGGAGTTGGAGCAACAAGTTAATTTTTAACGCAAAAATTTATTTTCACGCAAACTTAACTCATTCCAACAAGCATAAAACACGAGGAAACGCCATTTCTAGACGGAAACGGACCATTGAGCTGATTGCTTCCACTGTTTCCAGCGAAGCTGACTGCGATAAGTTATTGAGATTCAGTTCAGCAGACAGCGCCGATCGCCATTCGAGCGACTCCGATCAATCATATTTTAGCAAAGCGTAGACAACTGATAATAAATGCAACTCAACAAAGAGGAAACTGTTCGGATCTAGTTGATGGAAGGATGAATTTGAGGCGCCGTATGAATTGATTGATTCACAAGTAGTTATGTTAGAGTTCTGTGTTATGAATCTTATTTTGTACTATTTTTTGTTTCGATTTGAGAAAATAAGAGTTTCTCAATTTAAAAAAATAAAAAATCTTGAAAGTTTTACTTTGCAAAAAAAGTAAAGTTATTTAAATCTTGAGTTTCTTTCAACCGCGTATTTTATCTTTTTTTTTTCAGTGTACGCCATTATTTTCCAACAGCTTTATTGAAGACCAAAGGGCCTGGCCGGGTAAGAGAGTAAAAAGTGCCCCAAAACCAAATCACCAGCTGTATGGAAAATATTGTATAGGGTACTAAATATGAAGTTTTGACAGTAGTACCATATATTTGAGTTCTTATATGGTACACCATAAGATCTATAGTGAAAAATGCACCTTTTCGTTTTTTTCACGCCCTTCTCAATAGCTTTGAGACAAAAATATGAAAAAAAAACTGAACAATACAATATTATAATATTTTCAAACAATTTTTTCATCAAAAAAACAAATACTAAAAAAATTAAATTAATTTTTATTTTTATTTTAAATTAAATTTTTTTTTTTCAATTATGAGATTCAGTACTACTCTTGTTTGTATTTAAATTTCTTCCTACGCCTATTTTAGGTATAGGTGATTTTTTTCAAACTTTTTAGAGTGTTTTTCGCGGTACAAAAAAAAGTATATATATTCTCAGGCACTTAGAAATTTTGAAAAAAAAAAATTACTTTGAGACCCACTTTTACTCTAATTTTTATTTAAATGCGTTAGTATGAGTTGCTTTTTCCACATGTAGCGCAATTTTTTCTTGAAATTTTAAGAAGATTGCGCAAAAGAAAAAAATACTTTTATGGCGTTTCAAATTTATTTAGAGGTCCAGTACTGCTCTAACATTTATTCAAATTTTGTTTTTTATATGTCTAAATTTTGTTGGTATATTTAGAGCATTGCGCTGTACGAATTTTTTTTTCTCGTATCTTAAAATATATGAGATTATCTTTACATTGGATTTAGATGGTTTACCAAATTCATTAGCAGTACGATAGAGCTCTGTGAGAAAAAATAAAGTCTTTGTGGGAAGATTATTCGGATTAATGATAAGAACACCTAAAAAATCCAAATTATTATTATTTTTTTATTTTAATCTTACAAAATAAAAATAGAAATGAAGAACTTTTTTTTTGTGTCTCGCAATGCTCTTAAAATTTAACACCAAAATTTCAATTTTTTTTAGTGATTCAATTTTTGATGAATTTTTTTTATAGTTTTTTTTTTGATACACCTTAGTGAGATGCACATTCAGCATTTTTTTTTCAAAATTTTATCTCGAAGCTTTTGAGGATGGCGTGAAATAAACGAAAAAGTACGTTTTTCACTATAGATCCTATGTTAAGCCACATAGGGGTTCAAAAAAACCACCACAATTTCTAATTTAATATCCTATACAATATTTGCTATACTTTTACTCCCTTACCCGGCCAGGCCTTTTCGATCAAAGTTAAGGTTTATTTCTGAACAGAAGGTTCATCAATTAGGATACGCTTTCAAACCATATAGTTTCATTGGAATTGAGCATATGAAAATGAGAAGTTATATATTGGATAGCTAGTATCATGAAGACATACGGAGCCAATATGAAAAATGATGCACACAAATCGGATAGTGTCGGGACAGAAGCGCTTTGTGTGTAGCACTTTTCTGAGCTGAATTGATTTTTTTTATATTTTCATGAAATTTTGAATCGTACTGTTGGATGCATAGTACTTGTTCATAACCATTAATGGAGTTTCAAAAAAAATAAAAATAAATAGAAACAAACTTGTATAATTTTACACATGCTAAATCGTATATGATGAATTACATGGAAAACTAATGATGAAATTAATATTTAGGAAAAATAACATTTAAAATGCACTTTCAAAAAATCTCACTCAAAAATTTAATTTTATATTAAAATCTTCTATATCTCAAAAAACCTTTCCTATGATATTTTTTGTGCATTTTTATTGGAATACCTTTCCAATTCACCAAAATTTGACATACAGTGGTGTCGTAGCAAACTCACCAAATGAAAATATGAATTTTTGAAAATTTATTAATTTTCAATACTTTCTGAATTCGTAGTCATGTAGGAAAGTAACATAAAATGATCTTCTCATTGACCTTTTTCTAGCCTAGAGGCAAATGAACTGGAATTGAAGGCCTCTATAATACAAACAAAAGAAAGATTTTTATTCTAGTCTTGCAACCTGTTAGCGAGAAGTCGACAGTCTATCTTGAGGCTGAGGATGATTTTCAAAACTTTGAGCATTGAATTGTTCGTGCTGCGCTTTCCGTTTAACCCACATCAAGAGCGTTTGCACAATATCAGTGTTGGTCCCAGCTCCAAAGGATACTTATCGCATAAATAGGAAATAGAACTCGGCTAGAGTGTAGCCAAATTTAATACAACATCCGACAACAAACGGTATATATTTTTATTTTCTTATATAGTAACTGTCAGTCCTAGTCAGTCAGCGCTTTCCTACCAAAAAGCTCTACGTCGGCCTCTAGGGACTCTAGGGCTCAACGTGTTAATAGCTTTTCCAAGAGCTACGCGAAAGTTGGTTATTATCTTCTAAATGGCCTTTTCAAGTCTAATGGCGAATGGAGCTGACAGTTTCTATAATACAAAGGATAAAAAGAAGGCACAATGTCAGTCTTGCTCCAGCCAGTGAGCTTTTAATAATCTTTTTTTAACCCCTTGGGACACGGTGGTATTCAAAATGTCCCACCTTTTTGATGCGTAATAACGCATGGTGGGACAATTTTTGATCCACCTAGAAATATTAGAATAGCTGCGTGCTCATATTTTTTTTCGGAACTTTCATATTTAAAGTAGTTGGCAGCACCATTAGCAAATGTCAGAAAAATATATTCGATTACGTTAGCAAGGTTCATCAACATATGGCAACAAAATTTAAATAATAATTTCATAATAACTAAATTTTGAATGATGCAAAATTTTTGTGTAACATGGGTATTTTTATTTTCTAAAATTATGTGCCTCAAAGGGTTTAGCCTAAGGGTTCACATAAAGTTTTACAAATGGCCGTTTCCAAGGTCTTGAAAGAGAGAGCAAAAGAAGAAGAGAGAGAGAGGGAGAAAAAGACGAATAAAGAAACAGAGAAAAAGAAAGAGAGAGACAAAGAGGGAGAAAGGCAGAAAAGCTTACTCTCTCTTTCTCTCTCTTTCTATCTCTTTTTCTCTCTTTTTCTCCTTTTCTTTCTCTTTTTTCTCTCTCTCTTTCTATCTCTTTTTCTCTCTTTTTCTCCTTCTCTTTCTCTTTTTTCTCTCTCTCTCCCTCACTCTTATTCCTTCTCTTTTCTCTCTCTGTAGCAGAACAACAATCATCTTCTTTTGATTCAAAAACGAACGCGAACCGTCGTAGAGCAGAAGGCGACGAAAGGGCCCGAATTGCTTTTTGATTTATGTTAACAGAGAAACTGCTGGAAAAAGCAAAAACTCATTTACGATTGAGTGTGAAGGCCAAGAGCTCCATGGTCCCCTGTCTATCCTCAGTTGAATATGACTTTGCCGAGTCCTGCTTATGACTGCTTTTGAGCTATAAAAAAAAAGGATAACCAAAATTTTTGATGGAATCAAAAAATTAATTTTCTTATCTTTATAAATAGAGGTGAACAGGGTGACTATGAAAAACAAATTTTTTTCTCTTACTTTTACATTTCAAATTTTACATGAAAACTATCTTCGGACAACTTTTATTTTTTACTTAGACAAACATTTTGCGATGCAGAACTTGTAAATATCTTGATCCTACTCAAAGTTATAAATTTTTTCCTCAAAATAGGCTCGTTTCATTTGTTTGTCGCTCTTTCTGAGGCAAACATGAAAAACGTTTGTTGGCGGGGTTTTAAAAGGCACACTCGACTTTGAATAAGGTAGATGTTTCAAAAATATTTTATTTTTTATATTCGAGATTACAATTTGAGAACAAGAGCTTTTAGGGAAAAAAAAACACCAATAACTTTGAATAGGATCAAGATATTGACAAGTTTTACATCGCAAAATGTTTGTCTTGATAAACAGTGACTCAAACTCGTAATCGTACTCCACCATGCAGATCTCTTTTCCCTTCTTCTGAAAGTCTAAAGCAAGCTTTGGGAACATTCTATTTAAAAAAAAGTCATAGTATCATATGAGTGTTGAAAGGTTTGCTATCCGATTTCAGAATAATGGTTTTCGATTCGATTAAATCAAAAGTTTAACTTCCTCAACTTTTGGTTAGAGGTAAATATAGTTCGACGATTTTGTAGATGATATCTCAAAAACGAAAAAAATAGCATCTCTGATATCGAGATATATTGTTTAAAAAATCCTCAGCTTTCAAGTAAAAATATAAAAAATATAGTGCCCTCTAGGCAAAGCCATGAAAACAACAACAAAACAACTACAATCAATAATTACGAAAACAAAATCCATTGTTTTTGCAAGTTCAATATTTTGTAACAAAAGGCTAGCTCATTCTATTTGATATGTCGATCATTTAAATTGGTTCAGTGATTCAAAAGTTATAATTTTTTGAAAAAAGTCATTTTTGGAAATGGAAATGGTCACGAAAAAAATAAAAAAAACAGGTCTAATATTTTGCTATAAAGAACAAGCTTCCACTTTTCATGGAAACCTGAGAACCACTATATCGGTTTGGCATGGGATGGCTTTATATACCGATATAGTGGTGCTTAAATTTTCGTGAAAAGTGGTAATTATGTACTTTATCGCAAAAAAAAAATACTGCACTTCCGAGAAAAATTTAATTTCATTTTCGTAATTATTGATTTTTTTATTTTTTATAGTTTTCATAGTCTCGGAACCAAGGGCGCTATATATTTTCATATTTTTTCTTGAAATCTGAGGATTTTTTACATAACATATCTTAAAATCAGAGAGGCGTTATTTTTTGTTCTTGAGTTATGACTTTACAAAATTAATCGATCGTCCGAAAAAAAAATTCCATAAAAAAAATCATAACTTTTGAATTAAATTGAATAAATTAAATTGAAGCCAATGTGCTAGTCTTGTTTTAAAAAAATATTACAGAGGAACTTCGATGGTCGTACCCTCGATATAACGTCACTCGATACTCATTTTCAAAGCGTGACGGAACAATTTATTGGATTTTTTTTCTGAAGGAACAATACATGAATACATTGTTTGTATTTTAATACCAAAAAATGTGTTGTACTTTTAACCAATCTCGAAATACAACTGGTTTTGTGATTCCGGATTCTAGATGAATCAAGCTTTAATTAATTGTACGAAAGGAAACATCATGAGAAGGACTGGCTTCGTCTTCTAGTTGAATTTATTCATTAACCTTACCCAAACAGCAACACAATAAAGTAATGTAAGCTACGTTTCTGAGTTCTTTATTATGCTTCGATGCTTCGATAAAATTTTCATTAAATATAATAAACCTTCACATTGAATATCAGAAGTCACAATAATGCATCGAGTAATGTAGTATACCTGGAGGTTATTTCTACACACTTTGGGGCGGACGGTACAAATGTCATCAAAACAAATGCAAGCAAGAAACCGGTTTTGCGCCGCAGGGATACTAGGTGATTATTTTCAAATGTCTTCACACGGTACGAGAAAATGTCTCAATTTTTTTCACCATAATATCGGTAACTCTATTCGTTCACTTCAGCTTTGAAGTTTTGGTTGCAACTCAAACCATATCCATGAAACTAAATGTTGAAAAGGTGTGTAACCGGAAAACCCTTCGATTTTGTGAAGTGGTCGTTTGAAAGATCTAGGTTAATCTATTGTATAGTATAGGTCCAAAATAATAGCAATGCAATGTCATAATCATTCGAATTTACGAGTGCAAATGAACTAATGTCTTCTAGAGACGATACCGTTCGTTCCTTGAGACTAAAGCCCTACTTTTTTCCGATATTTTCGGCCAATAGTTAGAATTTCATGGAAATAATATCATTTACCCTCCTGTACTTGCGTGCAAAATCGTAACACGTATACTCACGCACGGTGTCACAGACCGAAAATTGAACTTCTTTTTATTGTTGCCATTGTGCATTTTTCAGGCTTTGTTGGCATTTATTTGAAGAAGAGGGTATGATTGAATGCAAAAACTCCAAAACATATGTTTTCTTCGTCTTTATTATGCTTTAATAGTCAGCCTCATCAAAATAGAGTAATTTTTGATACTCTAACACAAATAACGAAATTCGAATTTTTCACTATTATTAATTAAAAGTAAACAACTGAATATAATTCATGGAAGTATAAAGAGCATAAAAGTACATAAAAACGTATTAATCGATTGTGGTTTCATTGGAGTAAGAATCAGAACATAGCATAACTGCATACTCGAAATAAACATATTTTTTACATTTCATGCAATTGTTGCGTGTTTTTCAGGTCTTTTATCGAAGAAAAGAATGTATAACGACCTTCTAGGTAATTACCAGATGATAAAGGTTCTGGAATATAAAATTTGCATATCTCTAATATTCTTTGTCTCTGTTTTCTTGGTAAACTAAGAATTAATGTCTTTTTTTAGATGGGGCATAAAAGATGATATTAAAGGAATTCTAGGAACTTCCTTTTCTTTTTCTTGTCGATATTGCCCATTAGAAAAAATATCCCCGAAACTGTAACTGTTAAAAATTACTATAAGCTATCGATTAATTTATAGTTTACTGTTTACAATTATTCCACAAGTGAAATTCTTTCACAAGTGTGTATATGTATGACCATTATATTTAGCGAATAACTATACGAAAGTCCAACATTTATATTTTGCTTTTGAACGTGAATCTAGCGACGAATAGTTAATATATGGATCCGTTCAATCCAGTTACAAAAGGCACTGAAATCAAATAAGTCCGGAGTCCGGTAATGATCTTATACATTATATTTAATAAATATTCCACGCCACTAACATTAATTTAAACATTTCATTCAACAATATTCTAGAATATGAAAAAAGGCACTTGTCTAAAAAAGTTACTCCTATACGCGCATCGGTGTGTCAGACCGAAAGTGTTAAAAAGGTGACACACGTCCCATTTGTACCAACACATGCGATACCCTAAACGATGTCGAACGACGAATAACGAGGCTAGAGAGAATCGCAAAGTTGTAGTGTTGATATTTTCTGAGAAATGAACAAATTATTGATTTCTCGGTCTGACAGACCAATGCGCGAGTATAGGAGTGCTAAAAATCAACGTATGCTATCATACTGAAATGTCTTCACATATTTCATAATGTCTTCAAAATGTATTCACAAAATCAAATGTCTTCAAAATGAAGACTTGTCTTCTAACCTGGCATCTCTGGTGCGCCACAAGGTGGAAGAGAGACGAAATCGCGAGAAAAGATTGCCTGATTAATTTCCAACAACGATGCTAATTTGAAATTTTCATTAATTTGTTTTTCACTTGCTACACGATATTTGTTAACTGTTTTTATTTTGTTTTAATTTAAACTTTTTCTCTTCCATTTTATTTCTGGCCAATGAAACACAAATATAGGAATTACAGCGTTTGCAAAATAAAATAATGCGGTTGATACTAAAATGTAACAGATTCACTTCCTCATTTTTTATGTTAGACGCTCTGCAATGGTTATCCGTGAAGCAAAGGATTGTTTATTTAACTATGGTGTTCATTTCCAAATTAGTTAAAGGTTTGCTGCCTCGATAATTGTGTGATCGAGTTGAAAGAGGAAGTGACTTTCACAGTTATAACACAAGAAACGCGAATGAATTGAGAACACCCAGTTTCTTAACATGAGCCTCACAAAATTCGTTGTATTTCAAAGGTATAAATGTGCCCAACTCGATGCCAAGACATATTAAACGTGCAACAACACTTACAGAATTTGAGTAGCACGTGTGAAATACAACGTGAAAGCTGTGTTTCATTAACAGCCGACCGATATATTTTTAAATTTAATGACGAAGATTGTTACTGACGAAGTTTTATAAGAACGGATAATTTAATGTGGGATTTTTTGCAGTTTGTTTTTAATGTTTTCAATTAACCTGACGAAGTTTTTTTTTGAACGGGTTATATTATGTGAACTATTTAATTTTTTAAATTATCTTTTTTTTTTAATTTGTATTTATGTCCTCTCTATTATGTCCGTCATGATCCTGGTGATGATGGACTATTTTTATTTTTATTTTGTTGTTTTTATATTCAATTAGTTAAAAAAAATAAAAGTAGTCTACATAAGTTTGAGCGGCGCGCGTGACACAGATATAAAGGATATTAAATTGAAAGTTTTTTAAAGGCCGGTCTAGAAATTTTTCGTTCAGGAAATTTTCTCGATTTCTCTGGATGAGGATAATCATAGGCAATCCAATACAAGGCTGGTGGTTGGGCTTGTGCTTTGGTGGACCACTTGGCTGCAAGGACCTCGTCGGGACCGTATCGGCTCTGAGGCGGACATGTCTGAGTATTGGCTTGTCATTTGACATTTCAATTTTTTGAACTTATATCTGTAAATAAAATCAGTTCATTGTTTTTTTTTGTTTGCCTAACTGATTTCAATGCTGAAAAAACTAACTAAATTATCTTTTAGATAACTCGTCCTGCTCTAATCTCTGTAGGGGAAGGAGGCGAGACTATCATCATTATCATCGTTAATTCTGAAGTTTTTGTAGTTGTAGTTTTAGCTATATTTTGGATAAATAAATGATCTTTAATGCAACAATCTTCATTGAGATTAGTTTTCATACAGTGTTCGGAATTTGAGTCAGGGACAAAAATGGCGTTTGGGATTTGAAACAAATGTAAATGAATATAATTTTAGTGTTTCTTTTTACCATAAATATGTATTTGTAAATCAATTTTATAGTAATCAAGGGAAAAAAGGCACTGTTGAATCAATAATTCAAATCAATTTTGCAAAACAATAAGTGTTCGGAATTTGAGACAAAACGGTAGCCAAGAGAATAAAATTACCTTCACTTTTTTAACTTTTTTAACCACCTAAAGCCGATTTTATTACAAGCGACAAGAGCTTCACCAAATATGGTTGAGTCATGCAGTTCAAATCTACTCATCTCAATTTCTTTTCGACAGTTTTCAACCAATTTGTTCACTGAAACAATCACACACCACACCGGGCTCGGGTCGAAACGATGGACACCGTTATAAACCGAAGACATCAGAAGCCAGCTAACGAACACCTCTCTGACGAGATGACATTATTTGCGATGCCAAACGCCGTTTGCTTCCCCACAGCCTGGGGAAAACTTTTTCGATTTTGACGACTTAATTCGTTGCGTGGCGAGCAAAAGTTGCTGATTTAATATCTAATCTTGGGTCTCCGAGCTATCCGTTCGTCGGTCCATCTGTCGCCCTGGGAGGGCCAGCGGTGGATAAACTTTGTCATTGCACGCAAGCTGTGTGCGGCATTACATCAGCAATAAAGCAGAATTATCCCAACATCATTGCGGAGCAACTCGACGTCGACCTGATGGATGACGGCAAGGCAAGGCGCGTTTCCATCAGGTTTTGCGCGCATATGCATACTTATTGCACATAATTGGTCATTAAGTGCGAAGCCTGCTCGACAGCTTTGGTGCAGCGGTAGCGACAGGCAGCGGCAGTAGCAGTGCTGGCGACAGGAGATGGATGTAAAGTGGACATTGGACCCGCTGCCTCTGCTACCGGACTGTGGTGCTACTGCCACACTATTGATGCTGGGAAAAACTGGATCCGCTCGCCGCCGAGTGCGATGCAAAATCTGATGCAATTTGGATCGATCCGAGCATAAGCGGTGCAACGGACACGAGGAGATTCTAATATTCATTCGATGGGTGATGATTGAAATGCGAAAGTAAATTGCTCTTTCCCAATGAGGCATTAGCTGCGATATGTACATCATTAGACTCATCTGGGATTCGTCGCTATTTATGACACTTGCTTCTTACCTTTACTTGCCCTTGTCAGTTGTGTCTGGGGGAGAGCCGACTGGACATACCCAGTGGCTACCAGCAGGATCATCCAGCCCACTACAAATTGTTCACCAAACATTGCACGGTTATGCACCCCTCTAACACTGCCGAAAAAAAATTTCACCGATAAAACACAACCAAACACTTCTACTGTAACCTCGTTTGCACTTTAATCGCACTTCTTCTACACGAACACAAATATTATTCTCGCCAAAGTTCACGTCAAAGTTGCCCACGATTATCATCCAAGCGGGGCTTCGCAATGCATTTGCTATCTTGTCTGACCTTTCCGTCCGTCAGAAGATTTCTTCTTCCCATCAATGGAACCCGGCCACGCTTCGCTTCGTCATCTCGTTCTCAGCACAATCCCCCCAGAAGCTCCACAATGGATCCCAAATTACACACAAAGCGATCCAAATCCTAGAGAATCCTTAGTCTTGGATGCAATTGACACTGATCCGTTGCCAAGAAGCGCGCGGTATATCTGCTGTTTCACTGTCTTGTTGCTCAACAAGGAAGAAGGAAATCCTTTAATTAAAACCACTTGCACTCGGCACTAAACCTGGTCCTCCGCGGGGAAAGCCAACGTTTTGAACGTGGCAAAAAAAAGAACAATATTTATACACTTTATTCACACACTCCCGATCCCCGGAATCCGAGTTTTGTTGTGATGCACCGAAATCCTTATCGTCAATCACACAACTGTGCGAGGGGGAAGAGACAATCCTCTCGTGTACACTTTTCGCGCGACAAATTTTCCCCGAATTTCGCAGGAAACAGCAATCCGTGTCATTTCAGCACGGAACGGTCTAATAAACTGAAGGTTGCGCTGTCACGGGCCTCGGAGCCACCACAGTCTGGCTGGATGCTGTGCGCGTTCTCTTTCGCCTTCTCTCTCTCTCTCTCTCGCGTTCGCTATCACTCTCCTGCGCTGGTTTGGTCCAGCTGGTTATCATCATCTGAAGGTGCTCTTATCAACCGGGCGGAAAGGAATCCGTGGACTCACTCTCCGTGTGTGTGTGTGTGTGTGTCTGGGATCTCTCACTCGCAAGGCGAGTGATGAGGGCTCGTGGGCTCCAACTCCATTTCCAGTGAGTGATTTCCCCGACCAAAGGACGCGATTTGTTGTGATGCCTTGCACTCTCGTGTCTTGTGTTTGAGTGCTTCCCATCGCTTGGGCAAGGCAAGGCAACGCGGCGGGTGCCTTCGAATGATGTTGAGTAATGACAGCGAAAGTGTAATCGAGCAAAGAATTGCACCATGTCTCGTTCCCGTGACACACAGCTAGATCAAGTTAGCCACGAGCGAGCATCATTTGCTCTCCACCACTAAGCGCCTCGGGGAGGGCTTACGGCCGAGAAACAGTGAAATACGACGCTTTCAGTCAGATGAATATCCACGAAACCAATTGTTTTTGTGTTTAGATGAGGCGCGCGAATGGAAAGTGGTTGCCTTGTATGCAAGTTCATTTTTGACGTAGAACTACGTCTTTCATTAATGTTGCCAAATCGGAAAACAGGTCACGTTTTTATGAAATAAAGTTAACGTTAAAAACTATTTTTGCCGCGAACGGATTTTGGCGATTTACATACCAAACCAATCGGACATTCCCTGAGATTTGTTTGATATGCTATACATTACAATCTAATTGACTGTATATGGTTTAAATTGATGAGAATTGGAAGCATTCCTATTTCCTCATACATTTGTTCTGTCCATTGGTGTACTTTCCCGAACATAGCTGTCAATAACGAGCAACGAAGGGGAAATCGTGAGATGTAAAGTCCCCGTGAACAAAGGAAAAGAAGAAGAACGAAGGGGAATATTTGCCTAGAGTATAAATAGTGGATCTGTAAGAATTCGGCTCCTTTAAACTTATGTAACTGAGCCTGTAAAAATAAACGAATTTAATAATAAAAAAAATAAATAGTGGATCTCGCTGAGGCGAACTTTCATTCTTCGTGAGGAAATCGACGTGGGGCCGAAATCGTGCTCCATAACCCATACGTTAAAATGGTGCATCTTCGCTACGCTGAAACCCCATTTGTATCTACTCCCGTGTGCATTGGCCCTGTAACGATGCAACAATCGCCTAATTTTTATGCTATGATTGACGATTGTTTTGTGTTGCAAATTATGCAGTTGTAATGATAAATATAAACAAGACGCTAGGGTGTTAGTAATGAATCTCTGCTGAGGCAAATATTGAGCCTTTTTACAAGCAGTTAACATTGTTTATTTTCTGTCATCAATGCATTGAACTGACGCTATGGTATAACAGGTGTTAAGGTTGTGCTCCAAAAAATCGTTTGGGGAATAAGTTATTAATTCATTTGGGTTCGTGTGCCAGTCGCAAAACTGCTTCCAACTAGGATTGCATTTGCGCTAATCTTGATAATAATGAAGCAGTACTTCTCTTTTCGAGGTTGTTGAGATTAACCGATAGAGTTTATTTCGTTTATTCAGTCAGCAAGAAAGTAAATTTTCTGGAATTTTGCATGTGATTTGGTTTCGCTTGCCACTAGCAAAACTTTCTCCACCAAGGATGAAAGCTGCGCTTATCTCGAGCATGTATTGTTCTGCGAGCACATGAATGAATCATCAAACAATTATCGTCAAATGATTCTACAATAAAAAAAACATTCTAGGGTGACCAAACCGGTAGAATGGTTATTTTAAAATTTTCGTAGCATTATAAAATAATATCCGCAGTTATAAACAAGTGACTTGAATTAAACCACAGCCTAGTTCTACGTCAACAATGCGGTCGTGTCTTGAACACAACCTCCTATAATTTTTTTTCACATATCTGCATGTTATGATGGGTTCAATACACATTTTGAACGCCCGTTGCTCATGAATTTAACAGGAAGTAAATTTAAAAATTGCGGTTTTTTAGAGGAACAGTTATTCGTTCCTTCTCAGGAAAGATTAGGTCAAATTATACAGTATAAGGAATATGCCATATGTAGGAAAAAGAAAGTACTACATGAGCTGAAAAGCCCCGGGTTTTTTTAATGGAAACAATATTTTTTTTTTGCATTTTATTTTATTTTTTGTATTTATTCCTCAACATAGTTTTCTCCGAGGGCAATACATTTGGTATAGAGCAATTCCACCCCAAATCAGCCGAAAAACAGCAAATTTTGACGCGACTCTCTTCGATTCTATTGAAATTTGATAAAAATGATAGACACTACCTAAAATCACAATTTTTATTATCATATGACCAGTTTTAATTATGACTGATTTTTAAAAGAGCGTAATCAAAATCATTGATCTTACTTTCAAAAAATTGTAAATCAAAACTCAGATGTCTGATTAAAATATGATGTATGAGAAAGTTGTTGGAAAATAGATGAACCATTTTGAAAAATTACATTTTAAATGTACTGTTAAAAAATCTCAAAAATGAAATTTAATATTTTAAACTTTTATATCTCAAAACAAGATTCCCCCCTCTTTTTCGATATTTTTTGTATATTTTAATTGGAAAGTCCATTCAATTTAACACAGTTTGGCGTATAGTGGTGCCGTGGAAACTCACCAAAATGGAGATAAAAATTTTTGAATGTTTTTTCAAATTTCAATACAGTAAAACCTGTTTTTGTGCGGTTATTTTTGTGCATTTTTTTGTGCGGTGTATGAAAACGAAGTTATCGTCCATTTAGTTTTTTTCGATGGTTTATATGCATTTCAGTGTGAAAAAAGCATATTTGCGTTCCAATTATCCATTTCTGAAATCATTCCCCTCCTATCATCTAATGATCTAAATTTTTCGAAGTTTTTGCATGACATGATTTCTAACAGTAACACGTTTCGACATGCAACTAAAAGCACAAAACAGCCACGCGCAACTGAAAATACAAAGTGTCCCATCGCAAAGCAGGGAAACAAAAGGAAATTGAACGGTGAACGGCGCGGATTTGAGTTATTTTCTTGAGGGAAACTTTTTTATGCGGTCCCTATCTACCGCACAAAAAAAGTTTTTTTCTTCAAAATGTGTACCGAACACGATTTTTTCAAGCTGGTGGTGAAGTTTTGCACAATTTTTTATGCGACTTTTTTGTGCGGTCCCTATCCCACGCACAAAAAAAGGTTTGCCTGTACTTTGTGAAAGCGTAAATATTTAAGAAAAATAACACGAAAAATGGAATCTTCATGCAATTCAACATGAAAAACTGTATATTTCGTTTTATCCTAGGACTAAGCGTTCTCATGCCGAGTTTAAAAAAATCGGAGAGGGTCGTGTCAACAGCCGACTGATTTGGGGTGGAATTGCTCTATAGTGAGTTTCCAACATTTCGATTCACTTTCTGTAGTACGAAACGTCTAAGTCTTCGAAATATTCCTCGGTGCCGCTCTGCAATTTGCCTATCGGGCTCAGGAGTGCGGTAATGAATCCACGTTTCATCAATTGTCACAAAACGTCGAAAGAAATCCACTTCATTACGCATCAACAACGTCAAACTGGCTGTTGAATCATCAACGCGCCGATGCTTTTGGTCGACGGTCAGCAAACGCGGCACCCATCGCGCAAATAGCTTTTTCATGTCTAAAATGTATCCCACTCGTTCTTTTGAAATTGCTACGGCCTCAGTTAACTCACGTAACTTCACTTTACGATCGTCCAAAACGAGTCGATGCACTTGTTTTACGATTTCTGGATTTCTGTAGCCTCTTTTGGCCTTCCAGAGCGAGGTGCATCTGCGGTGCTTGTACGGCCCATTTTAAATTTACTAAACCACCGATAAACTGTTGTTTTCGAAGGCGCAGAAGTGGAATAACATTTCGTCAACCATTGCATACATTGTTCAGGAGTTTTTCCCATCAAAAAACAATGTTTGATCAAAATGCGATATTCCTCTTTTTCCATTTTCTATACGAATGCTCAGGTAGTGACACTTAAACAACTGTAGTTTGTGAAGGAAAAAACGAAATGTCATGAAACTTCACACAAAAGCCAATGACAGATGAACCTCTCGAAATGAATCTTGTTCATTTTTTGTGGCGCCATCTGTTTAAAATACCCGGGACTTTTCAGCGTATTTAGTATAATGCGAACAAGGACAGAAAACATAATTTTATTAACCGATACATTGCGCATACAAAAGTGCAAGCCAAGGTTATAAATAGTGCATATGCTGCGGAAAACCGCCTTTTTCGTTGAACACTCAGAGCAGTAAACTTTTTTTTTGATACATTTGTTAGCATGACTGTAAGGAAACCGTAGAACCAGGGCCTCAAGTGACAAAACCATCGTTACAATAAAAAAAAATAAAAGTAATTTTTCACATTTCGTTATATTCTAAAACAATATCCGAAGTAATGAAAAAGCGAAATGTGTGAAATAATTTTGTAGTTCTACGTTGAAATATTTTGATTTTCAGCAATTTTCAAACATTATTCAGAGTTTTGTTCGTCGTTAGCTTCAGGAAAACTCCGATATAACGAAAATTTCAATTTCAAAATTGTACGTTATATCGAAGCATAAAGAAGATCTCGGAAATATAGCTCAGATAACTTTATTTTGATGCTGCTAAAGCCAACCTTCTCGTCATTTTTTTTCTTCATACAGTTGATTGGGGGTAAATACATAAATAACTAAAAAAATTGCAATGATATTTGCAAGCGTTCTACCTCTGACGGAAACCACCCCATCATCTGCAAGCTGTCTTGCGTGCATTTTTCTGCCAAACAACTGTCAATATATTTCACATAAAAATTATAAAGAAGGGTGTTGAGATATTAGCCTTGGGGTAGACCCATATAACTATTACTGGAAGTTGTCAGTTGTCCGAGGGTGAAGTTCATTTGCTTTTCTGACAACAAATTGTAAAAGTGAAACATCGTTCTCTGCCAATCGACGGATGATCCATCAAACAAACGAAAAATTAGTAGTCCAAATGAGCAATCTTCAGAAATTTAGAAATTTAACTCTTTACATGCTCTGTGTGGCGGTCCTGAAATGCAATTCCACGTTGAGATAATCGGCCGCTGCCCAACCCACTTCGATTTTTATTATAGTTTGGTACAAAAGGTACCAACAACTTTCAAATTTTCATCGTTACGTGAATTTCGCGTTTTGATTTTATTTAAAAGTCTCTTATTTTTTTGTATGTTTTCTCCCGAATCAATCAAACGTTGTCACGAACTAAAATAGAAGAAAACCACGTTCGGTCTTGAAAGAAAAAAGCCAGTCATTGGAGAAACAACTGCTTGTTTACAATGTGTGTCACCTGTGTGAATGTGTCGTCATATGAGATAAATCACATTAGAAAAAATATATTATGAACTGCTGAAAATTGATATTTTTGCATAAACACGGAAACTCGGCATTCATTGATTTTTTTTTGTATCGATATAACAAATGTACAGAAGAACTCAATTAATAAAACCTTATCTGAAGAAATAATAACATATCGAACCGTCTACTTTTCCAAAAAAAAACATGTAGGAACGAAAAAATTCCTCTTACCATGTAGTTTAAGACCCAAATTTTAAACATCATTCTGCTTAGGGCATAACGAATAGTTATATCAAAAAAGCATTCCTATTTTATTCAATAGATTATTCGATCTTACAATCGTTAAATTGTTGAATAATTTGAATTTAAATTCAAATTCATAATTAATGCCACTATTGGAATTTAAGACCAAACATCATGAGACAGGAAGTATAATAAATCAGCCATTCCATGCCAAACCAATATAGTGGTTCGCAGATTTTCGTCAGAAGTGGTAATTTTATTCTTTATCGCAAAACTATAGACCCGTGTTTTTTTAATTTTTTGCTAGGCATTTCCATTTTAGGGTGGTACGAAAAATCAATGTTTTCTATCATTTTCCAAAAAAGACTTCTTTCAAAAATTCATAACTTTCGAACCTCTGAACTGATTTAGATGTTCGACATATCAAATTGAAGCCAATGGCCTATTAAAAAATATTGAACTTGCAAAACCTATGGATCTCAGTTATGTAACTATTGATTGTAATCGTTTTTTATTGTTTTCATGGCTTTGGACTAGAGGGCGCTATATTTTTTTATATTTTTTCTTGAAAGCTGAGCTTTTTTACATAACATATCTCGATTTGAGAGATACTATTTTTTCGTTTTAGAGATATGATTTTTCCGATGGTTGGAAAAAATAAATTTTCCCCCTTTTTTCCACTAAAAAAAAATCATAACTTTTGAACTACTGGACCGATTCAGATGATCGACACATCAAATTGAAGCCTATGAGTTAGTTTTCTTCGTTAGTTTTTTCTTTCTCGGTTAAAGATAGAGGGCGCTTTTTTACATAATATATCCTAAAATCAGAGAGGTGTTATCTTTCGTTTTTGAGTTATTATTTTGCAAATTTAACACGTTTTAAGTCTTTGTTCAATATTCCTATGTGACTAGACTAGACCTATGCGACAAGAATCCAATCTTCCCGCAAATGTGATATTTTTTCAGAGAAGGTAAGCTGATTGGCTTCAATTTATAATATCGATTATCTAAATAGGTTTAGTAGTTCAAATGTTATGAATTTCCTCAGCCTGCAAGAAAAAATATAAAAAATATAGCGCCGTCTAGTCCAAAGCTATGAAAACAATAAAACGAATACAATCAATAGTTACGAAAATAAAATTAATATTTCTTGCATGTTAAAATTGCTTAATAAAAGGCTAGCTCATTGGCTTCAATTTGATATGTCGAACATCTAAATCAGTTCAGTGGTATGAATTTTTAAAAAAAAGTCATCTTTGGGAAAAAGTGGAAAAAAAATATTTTTCGGACCACCCTAAAATGGAAATGGTCACCCTAACGAAAAAATTAAAAAAGTACGAGTCTAATATTTTGTGATAAAGAACAAAACTACCACTTTTTATGGAAATCTGAGAACCACTATATCGGTTTGACATAGAATGGCTGATATATCACATGACCCATTTTCAACTTAAAAAACTTTTGAACATATTGAAATGAAAAAATTTAGTTGTAGGTCAAAATAATGATTATGAATAAAGTACAAATATTCGTTTTGAAAAATAGTAGAAAGAAAAATAGCACATATTTCAATGGAAAGGTCATAGGAAGTGAATCAATACAAAAAAAACTGAGTTCAATGTTCTGAGCTCATACGACATCTAATTTCCTTGCTTTGAAATCATACCCAGGGCCTTGATGCGGTTTGAAATCGCATGGTAAGTCATTTTGAATGTTTTAGCAAGCTTTCCGCTCTTGAGTCTGTACTCAATAACAGCCCAATAACACCCTCAACAAAGCGTTTCGTCTTAGCTAGCCTCCCTTTCCTTTTGTTGCCGCTGGTGTGAAATTTGCCATTCCTAAAGTACCGAAACCAATATTCCGATGTTTTTATTGATGAGGTATGTTCTTCGAATACTTCACACTAGTTCGCTAAGCTCAAGCTGTGCGTTTTATTTATGCTCTGGCGTTTTTGTTCTCTAAATGGTTCTAGCCTGACTATTTTTTTTATTTTTGACTTTTGACTCAAAATCAATGCCAGAACGAATATCGTTTCGAATGTGATGAACATCAATTTGTTGCTTTTGATATTCAAAGTTTGAATAACAGCGAAGTTATGAACCTCACTCAATGCCGCCGCATTCGCACTGCTTCACACAGCGATTGATGCATTTTTTTTGCTTCAAATTAAAACAAAAAAGTGGCCCTTTCTAATTTTAAATAATAATTTTTTGTTAATAAAGGGGGAACGATTAAAATTTGGTCAAATAAAATTTTTATGGAATAGTTTTAACGTTAATAACTATGTTTGCTGTCAACGAATGCTGACGGATGAACGGATAACGATTTGCATACCAATCGAATTGGAAATTCTCTGAGAATTGTTTGATATATTACGATTTCCCAATTCCTGAATGGTATAAATTTAAAAAAATAGGAAGTATACCCATTCTCCCACACATTTGTTCTGTGAATTTATGTGCAAACCTGCCTGTGCTTTCTATACCGAGGAACGAATGGAGTCGTGAGGTATAATTTTTTTATACCACTGCGAATAAGGCGTGTGTAAAGCACTCGCTCGAACTGCAAATGCAGCGTTCGTTCATACGGACACTGTGAAGAGAATAGATATTGCAAATTAACCCCGCCCGCTTATAACTTTTTGTGTATAAATAAGCCCTTCGCGATTTTTAAAACTAATTCTCGCTCCGACAACCAAAGTTGTGCCCATTTTCAACCATACTAGGCTGAAAACGATCCTCATAATTATTCATAAAAAACGCGTAAGTAGGAATTATCAGAAGAATTTCTCCATGAAGCTTTTTAGATATGAACTTCTGAAAACAATATTTAGTTTTTCAATTTGTGTCAACTATCATATTTATTCCACCTCCTTAACAAGAAAATTACTTTGGTTCTTTTTTAATTAAGTATTCAGTTGGGATTTCTCTGAAAAATAAACACTTGATTGTATTCTAAGTGGCAAATTCGAGAATATGCGTGTACTAGAGTGCGAGTCAAATGAACTTTCGAAGTCCCTGGCAAAATTGGCATAATAAAATAATAAACAACTGGAAGCATAACTGACTTTAGGAGGAATAAAAACGATTGATTGGAATAAACTATAATCTCAGTCATAGAACTAATATCAAAATCAAAACAATGGAATACATTCAAAAGATCATAATCATATTTTTTTAGCAACAAAAAATTAGACATAATAGGAAGAAAAATAAACGGAACTATGTTGTAAGAAAACCAATTTTAATATCTTTCCACAAAACACATTCTCTCTCCTCCCAACCCCAGCACTTGGCAACGTTTACCCAAAAAAAAAATATCACTCATCTAGTGAAAACATAACAATCCAGTAAAGACTAAGGCCAGCAGCGGCGAAGACGACGACGATGACAACGGCGGCTGCAGCACTAGCCCTGGCCCCTCGCGTACGACGGATGGTGACCTCTCATTGCAGCCTTTGGGTATCCAGAGGCTGCCTGAGACGGCAGATAAAATTCCAGATCCTCGTGACCATTTGGATTGTACACGATCTCGGTGTTAGTGCGAGGTTTTTGTCTCAGCGGTCCCGGTACGGGACCAACGCGCTGGTAATGCATACCGGGGCCAGCTGCACCCTTCGGCTCGTAAAACTGCGGCTTTAGGTCGTACATCTGCTTTTGGGGTTTGTAAAGATGGGGTTTAGGTTCGAACATTTGGTGGATATCCTGTTGCGGTGCTGGTGGAGCCGGTCGGAAGCTATTCTGCGCGAAGTTATCCTTCCACGCTTGCTGGGGATCGTACTGGGCGATCGGATACCACGGTAGCTCGGGGTTTTCCTTCCGCTGATCAAGTTTGAAGTAATCCGCCGGTGGAACACGATCCGGTTTGGGCGGAAAGACTGGTGGCTGCTGATGACCGGAGTACTCATCGAACAAATCGTCACCAATTCTTGGATTGTACTCATTTGGTCTAGGTGGGGTATAGAAGTCCGATATGGGTCTCTGCATTACCAGATCCTTCCCTTCTTCGATCGTTTGGTCGAGCCACTGATCGATGTCTCGATAGTTGCGGTCCGGCACATTTCCGGACACTCTCAGAGCGACGAACGGCAACAGTATAGCTGCAAGCTTCCACATGATGAGTAACTCATCGACCAATGGTTAGTGACTAAATGATACCGGCCCGCGAAGGTTTTATAGTTTTGAGACTAATGTAACTATTGACATGAGTGGAGGTCACGTACGGTTTGATATGGCGTTGCGAATGCTTTCGGTTTAAACGCAAAACTAAAATAAACAAACGTAGCCATTCAGCAATGTGAACGTTTGATTATGCGGTAAGTTTAGTATATTTGTTATGATGTGCGATATCTAAGTTGTTTTCATATCAATATACAAATGGTTTTTTTTTTGCTCACGCAAATGTGCCGGGAAGCACGAACGATATATTCGATTACACCTCTATGAGAAACGTTAATAAATTCTGATTTATCATTCCGATTAGATCTAGATATGTCCTACGAATTCCTGATTCAAGTTGTGCTCCTTAGGTTTTACATATCTGATCATAAACTATGATTTTGCGCTCAAGGGGTTCGACGTTGTTCAGAAAATTATTCGATTTCCACAAATTTCCATTTCAACAAATGTTTAAGTTGTTTAAGTCATCATTCATTATTTTCAGTGCAATTATTCATCACTTATGGCGGTTCACCCTTTGTTTAATTTAGGTCTTACGTTTTCATTTTGTTGTGGCTGTGTGTACTTATTATTACTTCACATTGACTATTTTTTGGATAAGTTGTTTCATCAAAGATTTTTTTCTTCAGGTGGGACAGTTAGGAGTAGAGCCTTCTGACCTTATTTCCTAGGAAACTCTTTTACATGCAGAAGTTGTTCATAAGACCCCTGAGAAAATAGATGCGTACTCAAAAACAAGATGTTTAGTTTTTTGTTAATATTTATCTTTTAAAAGTGTGCACTTTATAAATTGATAAATATCAAAAATGAACAGCTCGAAAGAATGTGCTACAAAAATTCTAATCTTTCTAAAAGCAAGTTTCAATCATTTCGATAAAGAATACATTTTCGAAAATTGATATCATTACTCAATCCATTTTTTTTTTTCGATGGACTATTTACACCCCCTGAATATAAACATATTCGAGAGGCTCAAAATGAAAGGGGTGTAAGTGACATCATCGATTTCTCTACATCGACTCTCCCTCGTAAATTTGAATTGGAACGTTTTTGCAATTAGGTTATTAACTAGAGAAAAAGTTGATGAAGAGAAATCGATCAAGTCACTTACACCCTATTCCTTGTGAGCCCCTCATTTATAATGACAAAAATTGATTTTTTCAATATTCAATGTTCAAATAATTTTAATCTTGAACTTTATTTCATTGACCGTAATGCAATTTTCCTTCAACTGAATTTCAACATGAAATTCACAAAAGTTTCAGTCAAGGTTTACGTAATTCTACATTTTTATTGTTTTTTTTTTGACAATCTGCCTCAATTAATTCGGTTTCTGCCAGTTGAAGGGGTATTGAGGACGACAAGTTTCAATTTAATACTATTTTCGTGATCGTAAAACCTCCGAAAACAAACCACATTTCTTTTATGTCCTTATTTTGTAACTGTCAGTCCCAGTGATTAACGTTTTTTGAACGAAAAGTTCAATGTCAGTCTCTAGTGACCGACACGAGACGCAAAGTGTTATCGCTTCGAAACTGAATAGAAGTGGAACTGAATTTTCTCGGCATGATTGGTTGGCTATGATGTTTGTCTAACTGTAGTTTTATTTGCAAAATGTTTTGGCCTTCGTTATTCCTTCAAATACTTTCATGTCAAATTCTTATCTGATCATCTTGCTTCTATTTATTTTGTTTTATTGAGGCAAATATTTCTCAGTTTTCATCGTCTGAATTTAGTGTCATCCCCTTTTTTCGTGTTGTAGTTAAACTTTGAATCATATTCAATCGAGAAAAAAAGTTTCATAGTGAAACAAAATGACATACGACGAATTTCTTGCCAAATCGACTGGCCGTTGGCAGCACTATCTCAGATAGTAGTGAAACGTTGTGGGTGTAAAGACGTGGGTCATTTAAGCATTTTTGCATACTTGAAACATTCGAAAAATAAATTAGACTACTTTTTGGAAAAAGACATTTTTTTTCTAACTTTTACCAAAAACTTATAACTTAAAAACCATACCTACAAACTTCTTGTCATAGTATGGAATGTAGGAAATTATATAATTTTCACTAAAAAATACCGAAAATTTGTTGGGAAAAAATATCTGACAAAAAAGTTATTTCAAAATTTAAAATTGATTTTCCTAAAAAACGTTTTTTTTAAATTCCAAAAAATACATATATGAATAGCCCTTACAATTTTCAACAAGTCGTCCGAACTTCGGAAGATGGGCACTTTAACAGGGAAAATTCGAACAGGGGTTTTCGAACAACAACTTTTTCATGTTTTCTTTGAAAAAAAAATACAACTTATCCTATTTTTGTTTAAAGTAGAGATAGCGATATACTGTATTCGACAAAGTTTTAGGTGTCAAAATATAAACTTTCAACTTTCTATCTTTTATAGTTTTTGGAATATAAGTCATTTTTTGTATGAAGACTCCTGAAAATATAATGCTTTGACATATTTCTAAATAGAGAAAAGTTAATAGAGCCAGTAAGTTGCGATAATTTATACATAAAAATGTTACGCATTAAACATAAATATTATTTTTTTAAAGAAAAAAATAAATAAAAAGGTGTTGTTCGAACAACTCTTTCCATGTAAATGTGCCCATCGTCCGGTGTATGGAAAATTTGTTGTAAATTTTAAGAGCTATTTATATCTATTTTTTTCTGAATTGTACAAGCATTTGTTTTCGAGAAAAATGAATTTCAATAAAAAAAAATTATTTTCTCAATGAAATTTTTTTGCAAATTTTTTTTTGATGATTTTCAATGAAAACCTAAGTAATTTCCTACATTTCATTCTCTGACCAACTTTTTGTAGATCTTATAGTTTTCAAGTTAAGATATTCCGAAAAAATGATGAAAAAACTCCCAATTTAAAAAAAATAACTACAAAAAAAAAACTATCAGACCTACAAAACTTTGGTCAAAGAATAGAATGTAGGAAATTATTTTGGGTTTCATTGAAAATTATCAAAAAAAAAAACATTGAAAAAAAAATATTTTGAAAATTAAAATCAATTTTCCTCGAAAACATATGCTATAAAAATTCTGAAAAAAAATCTATAAAAAGCCCTTAAAATATCCAACAAGTTTTCCATACATCGGACGATGGTTTTTCGAACAACTTTTTAATATTTTTTCTTTGAAAAAATACTATTAATGTTAAATTCGTTAAATTTTTATGTATAAATTATGGCAATTTACATGCTCTGCTAACTCTTCTCTATTTAGAAACATGTCAAGAACAACATGTCAAACGTGAGAATTTACACACAAAAATATTACGAGCAAAACATTATTTTTTCAAGGAGTCTTCATACAGAAATGACTTATATTCCAAAAACTATAAAAGATAGAAAGTTGATGTCTTCGACAAAAGCTTATATTTTAATAAGATCTAAAACTTTGTCGAATACACTATATCGCTATCTTGACTTCAAATAAAATTAGGGTTAGTTGTATTTTTTTCAAAGAAAACATGAAAAAGTTGTTGTTAGAGAAACTTTTTCCCTGTAAAAGTCTTAACTTTTACCAAAAACTTATAGCTTAAAAACCATGATACCAACAAAATTCTTGTCAAAGTATGGAATGTAGGAAATTATTTAAATTTTCACAAAAAAATGCCGACATTTTGTTGTGGAAAAATATCTCAGACAAAAAAGTTATTTTAAAATTTAAAATTGATTTTCCTAAAAAAGGTTTTTTTTTATAAATTCAAAAAAATACATATATGAATAGCCCTTACAATTTCCAACAAGTCGTCCGAGCTTCGGAAGATGGGCACTTTTACAGGGAAAATTCGAACAGGGGTTTTCGAACAACAACTTTTTCATGTTTTCTTTGAAAAAAAATACAACTTATCCTATTTTTGTTTAAAGTAGAGATAGCGATATACTGTATTCGACAAAGTTTTAGGTGTCAAAATATAAACTTTCAACTTTCTATCTTTTATAGTTTTTGGAATATAAGTCATTTTTTGTATCAAGACTCCTGAAAAAATAATGCTTTGCTCGTAACATTTTTGTGTGTAAATTCTCACGTTTGACATGTTCTTGACATATTTCTAAATAGTGAAAAGTTAATAGAGCCAGTAAGTTGCGATAATTTATACATAAAAATGTTATGAATTAAACATTATTATTATTTTTTTAAAGAAAAAAAAATGAAAAAGCTGTTGTTCGAACAACTCTTTCCATGTAAATGTGCCCATCGTCCGGTGTATGGAAAATTTGTTGGAAATTTTAAGAGCTATTTATATCTATTTTTTTTCTGAATTGTAAAAGCATATGTTTTCGTGAAAAATGAATTTCAATTTAAAATTTTTTTTTCAATGAAATTTTTTTGCAAAAACTTTTTTGATGATTTTCAATGATAACCTAAGTAATTTCCTACATTTCATTCTCTGACCAACTTTTTGTAGATCTTATAGTTTTTAAGTTAAGATTTTCCGAAAAAAAGTTGAAAATACTCCCGATTTAAAAAAAAAACTACAAAAAAAACTATCAGACCTACAAAACTTTGGTCAAAGAATAGAATGTGGGAAATTATTTTGGGTTTCATTGAAAATAATCAAAGAATTTTTTGGAAAAAAAATAATTGCAAAAAAAAATATTTTGAAAATTAAAATCAATTTTCCTCGAAAACATATGCTATAAAAATTCTGAAAAAAAATCTATAAAAAGCCCTTAAAATATTCAACAAGTTTTCCATACATCGGACGATGGTTTTTCGAAAAACTTTTTAATTTTTTTTCTTTGAAAAAATACTATTAATGTTAAATTCGTAAAATTTTTATGTATAAATGATGGCAATTTACATGCTCTGCTAACTCTTCTTTATTTAGAAACATGTCAAGAACAACATGTCAAACGTGATAATTTACACACAAAAATGTTATGAGCAAAACATTATTTTTTCAAGGAGTCTTCATACAGAAATGACTTATATTCCAAAAACTATAAAAGATAGAAAGTTGTTGTCTTCGACAAAAGTTTATATTTTAATAAGATCTAAAACTTTGTCGAATATACTATATCGCTATCTTGACTTCAAACAAAATTAGGGTTAGTTGTATTTTTTTCAAAGAAAACATGAAAAAGTTGTTGTTAGAGAAACTTTTTCCCTGTAAAAGTCTTAACTTTTACCAAAAACTTATAACTTAAAAACCATGATACCAACAAAATTCTTGTCAAAGTATGGAATGTAGGAAATTATTTAAATTTTCACAAAAAATGCCGACATTTTGTTGGGGAAAAATATCTCAGACAAAAAAGTTATTTTAAAATTTAAAATTGATTTTCCTAAAAAAGGTTTTTTTTTATAAATTCAAAAAAATACATATATGAATAGCCCTTACAATTTCCAACAAGTCGTCCAAACATCGGAAGATGGGCACTGTAACAGGGAAAAAGTTTTTCGAACAACAACTTTTTCATGTTTTCTTTGAAAAATAAATACAACTTATCCTATTTTTGTTTAAGGTAGAGATAGCTATCTTCCGATGTATGGACGACTTGTTGGAAATATTATATATATATATATATATATATATATATATATATATATATATATATATATATATATATATATATATATATATATATATATATATGTATATATATATATATATATATATAATTTTTTTGGCATTTTTTTGTGAAAATTTAAACATTTCATCCTTTGACAAGAATTTAAATTGAAATTTTTTGTAAAAAATTAAGAAAAAAATAATTGGCCTTTTTCTAAAAGTAGTCTAATTCTTTTTTCGAATATTTCAAGTATGCAAAGTTGTTTAAAAGACCCATGTCTTTTTTACACCCACAACGTTTCACTACTATCTGAGATGGTGCTGTCAACTACTAAGACGAGTTGACATCATACTGTGTATTAAAAAACAAACGCATTGCAATACTAAAAAATATAAAAGTATTTATATTTTTTAGTATTGCAATGCGTTTGCGGCGATGAAATTCTCAATCTTATACTACTTGCGTCTGTTGGATTACTATTCAGTTGAAATTCCGATGCCAAATAACACGCATTGATTGTATTTTGAATGGTAATGCCAAAAAACATTGAAAACATTATTGTTAGGATTTTCAAATTTTTGAAATGAAATTCAATCAATAAAAATCAACAGTATTCTGAATCCTTGAATGATTCCGTGAATTTGAATTAAGAAGCTGTTCTAATGAGATCTTCGGAACGAAACACACAATTTTTGACTCCAATACTCCAATACTGAATGGTTTTTTTAATCATGTTTCAATCGCAGACGTTAGATGAATTTTATATAATAATTCGACCATTTCCAGATAGTTTACAAAGGCAATCGCATCAATTGATTGAAAATATTTGCACTCAACTGTCACAATAAAGCCAATTATACTTTTAAGATAAACAATTCAATAGTTGTAAAATGTCGAGCCCCACAACTGGGTGATTCTTCTGTTAGTATGCATTAAATCAGCTGCTTCGCTGCGATGCTATCAGTCATTTTCTAACCGGGAAGCAGCTAACACAAGGAAGAACCTGAAAAGAGGTAGGGGAATCAAATCCAACACCAGCAACCGGAGCGGTAACAAAGCAGCAAAATCAACATCGTCAGCAGCAGCAACATCGTCACCAAACACGTGTTTAATTGAATATTTTTTTCAAGCAGAAGGAATTGAAGCATCAGTTCTTTCCAGAACTTTTTTTCCCAACAGGGTTTCCGCTGTAGACTTGTATGTTTAAGCGTCTTTAAACACCGCATTGATTTTTATGCCGACTGGCGGAGAGGACTTTCGGACCACCCTAAAATGGAAATAGTCACCCGAATAAAAAAAAAAGAAAATACGGGTCTAATGTTTTGCGATAAAGAACAAAATTATCACTTTTGACGAAGATCTGAAAACCACTATATCGGCATTTGGCATGGAATGGCTGCATATTTATCTTGATGATTCTTTTTCTAATAGCAGTTAAATTTCATAATTTCTCCACATTACCTTACACATGTAACTCACAAGCAGACGAGAAAAATCGAACAAAACCGTGTTCTCCCTTGGGAGGCCTCCCATTCGTCTGATACCAACATGTGGAAAGTTACCATCAGAAAGCCAACCTTGATTAGTGCCCAAAGCTGGGACCGATGAGCGCTTCGATCCATGTATGTTTTTTTCTCTCCTCATGACCGCCTGCTCACGAGAAGGTATCACCCAATTCAGATGCATCAAGTAGTAATCTGATGGAAAGTGTGCGGGCAAGCAAAAACAGCAGACCGGGTCTAATGAGAATCAATTCCTCGTGCTTCCTACCCCCTCCTAACATCATTCCTCTTCACGCAGGAAAGATTTCGCAGCGGAAAAATGAAGCTTTTATCGAAATTAGTCATCTTCTGGGGCAGAAAATTGTGTTATACATCGGCCGTTCGGAGGAGCATCAATGCAATGGAAAACGTTATTCCGTCATCTCGGCTCCACCCAATTTTTACATCACATGAATTCCGGTGAGTGAGTCCAGTAATCAGATTATGCTATTATTAGAAGTCAAATTTATTACCGTGTACCAACAACAACATTAACAATGGCAGGATTAACAACGAAAATGGCATCGCTTACGTCAGTGCAACGTTTACTTTTGCTTCCGAACGATGCTGGCCTGGTACAATTCGTCGAACAGTCGGTAGCACTCATCGCAAGTCTCGCCCCCACGTTGCCCCGTATTTCCACCACCCCTCAGCAGCTGTCGAATTTCCGTCCCGAAGCATCCAATTAGGCTTTGGTAGGCTCGTTCGCAAGTTTCCTTGATTTTGGCCAACATTTTACCGACGCAAGTGCAGGCGACCTTTTTGAACTTGGACTTGGATCGTAGATCGGCTGCAAATTGAACTCCCAAGTTGTCCACATCCGGTCCGAAGCGGTCGCTGTAAACGTTCATCTTGAGTGCCACGCAGCGCACGAAACACCAGGTGATCGGTTCGTCTGGGAAGATTCCCCTCTGGTAGAGCTGGAACAGTTCTAGTGGAATGTTGTGCTGAATGGCGCACTCGAAACTAGCCGCGGTCAAATCAAGAAGATTGAATGGTGCAAAGGTCGTGTTTCGGGCTGGTCCTCGGAACTCATTGTGTCCTTCACTGGAGGCGAAGCTTGGCACTGCACTGAGACCCACCGTTAGCAGGAGGGTAACTGTCGAGCTAGGGAACGTTGTCATTGGGCAACGGCAGCCGGACACTGTGGAGACTATAATCGAATCGGGTGTATTTAATTTGGGCAAATGACACGCTTTGCGCCCTAACATGTTTTGAATACCGTACAAAATATTTGCACGTATAATCAGTCTAAATTCGGCCCTCGAATTATCACAATCAATTTTCATAATTCCATTTCCGCAGGAAAGAAAGACAAACTGTCACGTAATAATAACCCACAATTGAATGAACGGTGCACGGAAATTGATTTACCTGTCAGGCAATCATAACACTCCAAAAACACAATTTAGAAATCGGTTTTGACGACCCTCACTTAAAGAACTCTCGAATGCATCCCTTCCTTTTTCCGCTACCTTCCAGAAACTGTCAAAGCGGACAGGTGTCAATCCAAGCCACTAGCGGCGGCAACAAAGGCGAGGGATGGGGAGAGGTATCGACTTCAGCACAAGTGGTATCGGCTTAGAATCCGAGCCGAAAACAGATCCACTGAATATTCATGGGGGTAACTATTTCTCCCTGCGTGTGTGTGCGTTCGTCGGCATTTCGAGGAAGTAAACTTTACCCGGAAATGTGGCCTCTTCCGACGTTCCGGTTGCACATCACCACCACGGTTGGAGGTAATTCTTCACCATCTTTTGCACACAACAACTTTTCCAAGAGAGTGTGTTCCAAAAGTGTGTTATTCTCATTTTCTTTTTTGTCCGGTCGTTTTTCGTCACCTGCTGGAACCCGCTTCCGCTCTTCATTGTTCCTCCCAGAGGAAGAGAAAGATGGAGGGGTTTATTTAACGAACTCGTCAAAAACAGATCTCTCGGATAGGTTACAATTCGATATTAAATTCTGCTACGCTTTCCCGCCGATGGGGACTGCCTTAATCTATTCTAACGTATGCTAATCGTCAGTCTCAGAGTGTGTGCGGTGAATGGGTTTCCATCCTTTTGGGGGGTAGACATCACCCTCGACTGGGGGTTTCTTTTCGTCTGCTCGAATCAGTCTTCTCTTAGGTTTGTGAAATTTTAAATTAACCTTGTAGAAAGGAAGGCTCACCATTTCGAAGTTCGATCGATCTGCCTCTCGTGGGGAATCAGGCTGAGTGCGAGAAAAAATGTAAGGATTTGGTAGTCTAATGATGGGCTTTAAATCGAAATCGAGAAGGGGTTTCGAGAATTTTTTGCCCCGAGATCATCAGTTTGAATCGATTCTCAAAATCGTAGGAATCGTATGATTTGATTTGAAATCTCAAGAAAAGAGTTGAAAAATATCATGTTTGAAGTTTTTAAGAATTCTGGTTACGTAGAAATGTTCTCTAATCATGAACACTCGTAAGCAGAGATGCCAACCTTCCTGATTTTTCAGGATTTCCCAGACTTTTTGGCTCGTATCCTGACATCCTGATAAACACTTGATTTTGCCTGATTTTTCTAAAGTGATCCTGATTTTTCCTGATTTTTTAGTTTTTTATGTTATCACAATAAAAAGGATCCTGGTTGGGAATGAGAACTGTCAGAATAGCCTACATAAAAAGCTATCCGGTTCTCCCTTGTATAGTGCTCTTTCTTTCGTTTATTATTTATTATTACGTGTTAAAACTTATTTGAATGCTTAAAATGCGTAGTGCGTTTATTCCACTTGAAAATCCATTATGTTTTTCGGTTCACAATGACGGAAAATGAACGCCAATTGAATGAATGAACATTAAAGATAATTTTGCGAGATCTTTTTTTTTTCACTCTCTCTCACTCCCTCTAGAATCTTATGTCAAGGATTACAGAGTTATAGATATTTAGTAGATTTATTTTTGTAAAGTATATAATTATAAATTATTCTCTCGTCAGACCCGTTTCAGTTATCACCCCCTCAATTTCTACGTTATGGGAGGGTATAAAGTGAAGTGTTGGTCAGCAACAATCTCGTTTGCGTGTTTCCGTTCATTCACGACAACCCGCCATTTGTTCGGTCTAACCCTGCGAATTTAAGATACAGAAGAGTATCTGGCCAGATCTTTCATGATCTGAATCACGTTAAGGCTTTTTCCTTTTGGTTTTGGCCACGGACCAGTTCCAGGTGCATCTTCTGGATAAACTCTTACACGTGGAGCGGAGACAACAGACGGAGAAGACGAGGACGAGGACGAGGACGAGGATTGGGTTGGATCGGAAACATCAGAAGGGGGAAGCGAATTCGATAATGGGAGAGGGGGATTAAAAGTAATAGGGGGTTCAGAAGGGAGGCTTGCTATTTTCTTAGAGGGGGGCTTGGAAGGATGAGCAGATTCGTCCCCAGAAGAATTATCTTCTTTTTGATGGACTCGTTTATGTTTTTTCCCAGATCTTGTATGGGATTCATTATCGGAGATCTCCATCTCTGGAGATTCTCCACTATTCTCCATTTTACAAAAATTTGTGTCTTATTTTTAATCTATTATTGATTTTAACAATAATCTCAAAAAAAAAATAACAAAACAAACAAAAAAAATATGATGATAATATTAAGCAATGAACATATGAGTTGAATAATAATATTAATATTAAATATGTGTACCTTAATATAAAAGTTGTTCCGATACTGTGCTCTACTGCCCTAACCAGGGAGAGACCGAGACTACGCGCTATGGATCAACACAATAGCGCAAGAATAGCTCACACGGTCACGTGGTGATAATTCCCGTTAACGACAGCCACACGATGGCGATCCCGTTATGCCGATGTTCAACAGCCGCCAAGGGCTGCAAGCTGCAAGAGCGCTGCTTCCTTTGTTCCACTTCACAAAAGGTCAATTCGAAAGCGGACAGCAATGACCTTCACTCGTACACTATACCAATAGCACAATAGTAAAAGTGGCAACGCACAATACCGACACTGAACTTTACTCGTCAAGAGTTGGATAGCGAATGTATAAATTATTCAAAAATCATAAAAAATGTATGCCATTTATTGTCATAGGCATAGTATCACGGACCACAATACTAATAATGCAAAGTTGTGGAAATGCATAAGAAAGAACAAGTGGAAGTTTGCTCAAGTAAGGTTCAAGTCTCTACAAAATTCATTCAAGGGCAAGAACTTCGATTTTATGGATAGTGTAAAATTAAGGCATAATTTTAAGGCTGTATGAAACATGACGAAAGGTTGTGGAACAAAACTGTGCACATAAAATTGAATAAATTTATGCCTGTCTATGAAAATGATGCCTTTGTTCTCCTAAAAATCTGCAGAACTTTCCGGACATCCCAAAACGAGTTATCCTGATTTATCCTGATTTTTATTCCACATTTTCCCTGATTTTTGAAAATTATAGTTGGCAGCTCTGCTCGCAAGTGTTTGAGGAATTGTTGAATAATAATAATTTTTCACTGAACTACGATTAAATGAAAGTTGATCCAATCTCACCCCTTAGAGGGGGTGACAATGGGTCAAAGTAGTGAATATTATGTACTTTCTATTAAGAATTGTATTTAGAAATCAATATCTCAATAATTTCAAGATAATTTAACAACATGTATGTGTCTTGAATGATTATTTGAGTTACGAAAATAGTATTAATCCACCTAGAAGTGCGATGGAAATGTTTATATAGAGCCATTCCATGGCAAACCGATATAGTGGTTCTCAGATTTTCATGAAGAGTGGTAGTTTTGTTCTTTATCGCAATATATTAGACCTGTATTTTTTTATCATTAGGGTGATCATTTCCATTTTAGGATTGCCCAAAAATTATTTTGACGTAGAACTATATCTTTCATTAAGGGTGTCAAATCAGAAAACAGGTCACGTTTTTATGAAATAAAGTTAACGTTAATAACTATTTTTGCCGCGAACGGATTTTGGCGATTTACATACTAAACGAATCGGGAATTCCGTAAGATTTGCTTAATATACTATACATAAGGATCCCCTGGTTTGTAAATGGTTGAAACTCATGAAAACTTTAAGCGTTTCCATTTCCCCACACATATGTTCTGTCCATTTGTGTGATTTCCCGAACAGAGCTGTCAATAACGAGCAACTTATCGACGACCAACGGAGGGGAAATCGTAGGATTTAAAGTCTCCGTGAACAAAGGAAAAATAGAAGAATGAAGGGGAATACTTGCCTAGAGTACAAACAGTGGATCTCGCTGAGGCAAACTTTCATTCGGCATCGGACTGTTGAGCAATCCAGTTCACTTTGCTTTCGCTGCGCTTCGATCTAAGATTGGACCCCACCAGTGGTAATCCAATTTGGATATCGTCGTTTAATTTTTCTGTTCGTTTTTCGCGTTATTCGTATCGTGTGTTTTTCTTCCCGCGTCATATTTTGGACGCTTCGCGTAGTGTGTGATGAGCAAGAAGAAGAGGAAGGCAGGCTCGAGCTCTGCAGAAAACGAACGCATTGCCGGGGGCAATACAATTTCGAGGCAAGCGTCATCTAATGATGCACGCGATGTTAGTGCAGTGAAAAGCGCTCGCACTGAATCGAGCCTTCGCGAGTGTGACACCGCATCGAACAACAGCGAAGTAGGCGATTTCGGAGCGTCGGTCGAAAATGTAAATGCCGTTACCCAGGCAGCTGGTGGTGAAGGCAGTCGCTCTTGACAAACTCATCAGCGAATTCGCATCAATGGGTGTTACAGTAGTGTACAAGCTGTGTGGCATAATTCAGTTTTTTTTCCAAGCTGTTAACATTGTTTGTTTTCCGGCATCATAAGAGCTTCGTTGGTGCCTTTGAGAATGCATCAATGCATTAAACTGACATTGTGGCGAAGCAGGCGTTAAGGTTGTGCGCCACAAAATTCTTCAAAATTCTTGAATGGGTTCGCGTGCCAGTCGCAAAACTGCCTTCAACTAGGATTGCATTTGCGCTAATATTAATCATAATGAAGCATTTCTACTGTTTTCGAGATTGTTATTAACATAAAGAGTTTATTTCGTATGTTTAGTCACCAAGAAGTAAATGTCGTTCTGGAATTTTGTATGTGATTAGGTTTCGCTTGCCAGTAGCAAAACTTCCTCCACTAAGGGTGACAGCTGCGCTTCTCTCGAGCATGAGAAAGTAATGCAACTTTTTTCGAGCGCAAAATGTTGAGAAGTGTTTATATTCCTAGCAGTTTTAAGTCACCAATGTATGGCGACTTATATAAAATAACAGTGTAGTTCTACGTCATTAATGCGGTCGTATCTTGGACACAACCTCCTATAATTGTTTTCCCATTTTTTCCAAAAATTACTTTTTGTAATTTTGTAATTGAACTATTGCACCGATTCATATGATGGACATATCAAATTAAAGCCAATTAGCTAGTTTCTTTTCGAAAAATATTATACTTGCAGAAATTTAGGATTTTGGTCTTGTAATTATTGATTGTGTTTTTTTATAATTTACATTGTCTCGGGACCATGAACGCTATATTTTTTAAATATTTTTTCTTGAAAGCTGAGATTTTTTTTAGATAACATATCCAAAATTTAGAGATGCGTTATTTTGTGTTATTGAGTTATGATTGTTCAAATTTAACCGAAGGTCCGAAAAATCATTTTTTCCTTTATTTCAAAAATGATTTTTTTTTTAATTCATAACTTTTAAACTACCGGGCCGATTCAGATGATCGATAAACCAATTTGAAGCCACATACAATACCACATGTGCATAAAAATTGGATTCTAGTCGCATAGATGTTGTCCAGTCGCATAGGAGTATTGAACGAAAACTAAAAACATGTTGACTTTGCAAAATCACTCGAAAACGAAAAAAACACATCTCTGATATTCGGATATGTTATGTAAAAAAACCTCAGCTTTCAAGAAAAAATATAAAAATATGGTGATCTTAGTTCCGACACCATTTAAGCTATGAAAAACAATTACAGTCAATAATTACGAAAACAAAATCTTGTTTTTTTTTCAAGTGTAATGTTTTTAAAACAAAACTAGCTCATTGGCTTTAAATTGATATATAGATCAACTGAATCGGTCCATGAGTTCAAAAGTTATGAATTATTGAAAAATGTCTTTTTTTCGAAAAAAGGGGGGAAAAGTAGATTTTTCAGACCGCCATAAAATGGAAATGACCACCCTGATGAAAAAAAATTAAAAAGGAATAAAACTACCAATTTTTTTGAAAATCCGACAATCACTACATCGGTTTGGCATGGAATTCAATTTTGTGCTTGATCCATTCTCACTCCCACTCAGTGTAAATAGGAGATTATTACGAAAATATTGAAATTCGAATTGCAAAAAATTCTGAAATTTTGAAATTCTGAAATTCTAAAATTCTGAAATTCTCTGAAATTCTGAAATTCTGAAATTCTGAAATTCTGAAATTCTGAAATTCTGAAATTCTGAAATTCTGAAATTCTGAAATTCTGAAATTCTGAAATTCTGAAATTCTGAAATTCTGAAATTCTGAAATTCTGAAATTCTGAAATTCTGAAATTCTGAAATTCTAAAATTCTGAAATTCTGAAATTCTGAAATTCTGAAATTCTCAAATTCTTAAATTTTAAAATTCTCAAATTCTGAAATTCTGAAATTCTAAAATTCTGAAATTCTGAAATTCTGAAATTCTGAAATTCTGAAATTCTGAAATTTTGAAATTCTGAAATTCTGAAATTCTGAAATTCTGAAATTCTGAAATTCTAAAATTCTGAAATTCTGAAATTCTGAAATTCTGAAATTCTGAAATTCTGAAATTCTGAAATTCTGAAATTCTGAAATTCTGAAATTCTGAAATTCTGAAATTCTGAAATTCTGAAATTCTGAAATTCTGAAATTCTGAAATTCTGAAATTCTGAAATTCTGAAATTCTGAAATTCTGAAATTCTGAAATTCTGAAATTCTGAAATTCTGAAATTCTGAAATTCTGAAATTCTGAAATTCTGAAATTCTGAAATTCTGAAATTCTGAAATTCTGAAATTCTGAAATTCTGAAATTCTGAAATTCTGAAATTCTGAAATTCTGAAATTCTGAAATTCTGAAATTCTGAAATTCTGAAATTCTGAAATTCTGAAATTCTGAAATTCTGAAATTCTGAAATTCTGAAATTCTGAAATTTTGAAATTCTGAAGTTCTGAAATTCTGCGTTAGGGATTATGTTAAGCAGAAACTAGCCAATAAGACAAGCTCGCGCCAAAACGGCGCGTCATTAGGCAAATAAGCTGAGTAGACACTTTATCGTAATGAAAGGTGAGCACTTGCAGTGCTCTGCCTCTTTCTCGTGACGACCTAGTGGCTGTAAGGTAGTGGTTATCAATAAAGTTATTTTTTAAAAACCCAACCGCGCACGTGTATGTGTTAACTGGTGTCAGAAGTGGGATGCCAGCGCGAGTGTAAAGAAAAAGTGATCAAGTGAAACTGCTCTGGAAAGGGTCACGCCCTGCAATATTCAGAAGACGCTTCTTGGAAAAGCGACGACACCCCTCTTAGACGAACTCATCTTGATCCGCTTGCAAGCTGGAACGGTTACTGTTGTAAGTACTGAAGCTTTTAAATAAAACCATAAAAAAGGCCTGAAACCAGATCGGGATCGACCGAGTTAGAGCAAATTAAAGATACGGTGGCAGCGCTCACCGAAAAATTAAATAGAAACACTAACTCGAGCGTGCAGCAACTGCAAGCCACCGTGGCGCAGTTGCAAGCACAGCTAAGGCAGGGAAGGATGCCTATCGGATACCTGATCCCATTAAAAATATGTCCGAATTCTCGGGCTGCAAAAAAGAATTACATGCATGGATCGAGGAATTAGATGAAATCTTCGATACCTTTAGCGTCAAGGGGGAGAATGGCCTTCCAGACACAATCAATCAAATTTACCTAAGAGCCATTAAAAACAAAGTAAAAGGGGAAGCCCGCACCATTCTCTGTGCGAACGGTAACCCCAATCAAATCACAGAAATCAAACGAATATTGATTCAAAACTACGGTGATCAGAGAGATCTGAGCACCAACTTATCGCTTCTCTTCAATTCAAGAAGAGGCGATAAGAGCCAAATAAAGTTTTTTACCGACATGAAGGAACTGAACACAAAGATTAAGACTAACATACAATTGAACCCTCAGTGTCAGAAATTATCGACATGCTAACTATAACAAAATACTTCGATAACATCGGCGAACCGCTTGCCTCCAATATTCGCCTATCAAAACCCGCCACGTTGGAAGACGCTTATCAAGCAGTCTTGTTAAACCAAAATGCGGAAGCGAGGAAGCCCTCGTATAGTTTCAAACAAAGACCCCCCTTTCAACAAAAACAAAACCAAGCCAGTGGCAGCGCCGGCGCCATTCAGCATAAAAATAAACCGCTCGAAAAATTCCAACAGCGTAAGCCATTCCCACCGAGACCGACACATAGGACGGAAAACAATAACACAGAAATTAAACACGTAGCATGCGAAGAACAAAAAGAAGATGAAAACGAAGAATTCGTGGAAACTGAGTCATATATTAGTCCCGATATCAGTCCCGGGGCGAATAAGTCATATATTAGTCCCGAGCACATAGAAAAACCTCGCACAGCTAAACACACTGCCATAGTCTCCAATAAGAACGGGAAATTTCTCCTCGACAAAATGGTTTGCATCAATCTTTTCCCAGAGGCAACCAAAAAGAAACTACCTTTTTATGCCTTCAAATTTCACAAATATTTCGATGGGCTGATAGGCTATGAAAATTTAGCGGCCTTGAAAGCAATTATAAACACAGAAACTCACGAACTAATCATTGGGGAATCACATTTCGATTTTACAAATATTTTCCGTTATCCACAAACTGTCATGAAAATTTTGAATCGTTTATGAAAATCAAAACTGCAAAGGACGGATCCTTTTTAATTGACAACGAATTAAACCTAACACCAACCATTTCTATCCAACCAGGACTTTATATGTCCAACAATAATGAAGCAACCGTACACATTCATACACAAGGTTCAGCAAAACACCAATCAATAAAACCATTCGAAAACGGGAACTTCTTATTGAACACCGATCACGCAAAAGAAACCCTCAATTTTCCTGCCGATCACCTCAATAAAGAGGAGATCAGGCTTCTTGCCAAAACTTTGCGGCCATTCAAGAACGTCTTTTTTGAAGATGGTCAAAAATTGGCTTTCACTCATCAGATAAAACATAAAATATCAACCACGGAAAATAATCCCATACACCAGAAGACTTACAAATACCCCTATCACTTGCGAGAGATAGTTGGGGACCAAATTCAAAAACTCTTAGATACAGGCATCATACGAGAATCAGCATCAGCTTGGACTTCTCCCATCTGGGTGGTGCCCAAGAAGGCTGATAACTCAGGTACCAAGAAATTCCGTGTCGTGATCGACTACCGAAAACTGAACCAAATAACTCCAGCTGACCGGTATCCAATACCGGAAATTAGTGAAATATTGGACCGTCTAGGAAAAGCACAATATTTTTCTGTGCTCGACCTGGCCAGTGGATTCCATCAAATTGAAGTGGATCCCGTTGACATCCCAAAGACGGCATTCAATGTCGACAATGGGAAATATGAATTTTTAAGAATGCCTTTCGGGCTGAAAAACGCCCCCGCCACTTTCCAGCGACTAATGGACTCAGTCTTAAGGAAACATTTAGGGGTGCGATGCTTCGTCTATATGGATGATATTATCATCTATTCAACGTCCTTACAGACACATCTAGAAGATATTTCGAAAGTACTTCAAACTTTGAATGAAGCGAACCTAAAAATTCAATGCGACAAATCAGAGTTCTTGAGAAAGGAGGTAGAAATTCTGGGTCATGTGGTAACGACGGAAGGCGTAAAACCCAACCCAAGAAAAGTCGAAGCTGTACGATCATGGCCGTTACCAAAAACTCAAAAAGAACTTAAATCATTTTTGGAAACAATCGGCTATTATAGACGATTTATCCCTCGCTTCGCACATATGGCAAAACCAATGACATCTAAACTAAGAGGAAAGAATAAAGTTTTTGAAATAACAGCTGACTATGAGAGAGCATTCTCAGAATTAAAAAATATTATGACATCTGATCTTATATTGGCGTACCCGAATTTTGATGAACCTTTTATCCTAACGACGGATGCCTCAAATGCAGCGATCGGAGCTATTCTCTCGCAACTAGTGGACGGAAAAGAAAGGCCAATAGTCTATCTTTCCCGAACTCTATCTAAAGCCGAAGAAAACTATTCGGCAACGTCAAAGGAATTGCTTGCGATATATTTCGCGGCTCAAACGTTTAGACCCTATCTTTACGGACGGACTTTTACCATTTATACTGACCACGAACCATTGACAAAAGAACTAAAACTAACAGACGCAACGGGACGTGTGACGCGACAACGGCTCTACTTAGAGCAATTTGACTTTAAACTTATCTACAAGAAGGGTAAACAGAACGTGGTAGCTGACGGACTATCGCAAAATCCCTGTTTGGAAACAAATAGTCAAATCGTTTTGGAAAATGAATTTTACGAAAACAACCCTCTATACGGACCTGAAGGACCTGATAAACAAATTTCGGAATCAAATTATCTTTAGAGTAACCAAAGATCAAACCAAAAGCCCTCATATATTATTTAGTGTTTTTCCAGGACAAAACAGGCATATATTCCACCAGGAAAACTACGATGACGAGCAACTCCTTCGTATATTGAAGGACACCCTGGACCCCGGAGTGAACAATGGCATCTTCGCATCTCCCCCCATTATCTCATCCTGTTCTAAAATCCTCAAAACACATTTCCGCTCTGGTATGAAGGTTCAGTTTTGCAATCTGAAATTGCCAGAACTCATTTCCGACACCGACCAACTGGACTTCATCAAGAAAAGTCACAATTTCAATCACAGGAATTGGAGACTTACGCACGAAGAAATCCAGAAATCGGTATATTTCCCTGGTATGATTTCCAAGATCAAATCATTTGCAAAAATTTGCGAGGAATGCAAATTCGCTAAATACGAGCGAAGACCATTCAAAATCCCCATTATTCGACGCATTTATGAAAAACCATTGGAGAACATTTACATCGACGTCTATGTTAAAGAAGGAGAAAAATTCCTCACACTCATAGATTCATTTTCAAAATTCGGACAGATCTTCAAAATCAAAAATGAAACGGCAGATGAATTGATCGAAGTGCTAATCAAATATTTTAAAATCTTTGGAATACCTAAGCTGATCACCTGTGATCAAGCAACTTCATTTAGAAGTGCGAAATTTAAAACCTTTCTAGAAAAACACGGATGCGCACTGCACTTTGCAAGCAGTAGCAATAGTAACGGAATCATCGAACGATTCCACAATACGTTATTAGAAATGTATATGGCAAATCAGAAAAAGGTGAAAAACCATACCCTCTACGAAGGCCTCTCTATCATAACCGCCTTATACAATGACGTGAAACATTCTGTGACAAAATTATCCCCCAGAGAAATCATTTTTGGCAACTCCTCGTCGCTAAAAATTGACGAAATCAATCTTAGTAAACAAAAAGAAATCCAAACGGCTAAAGATAATATTACGCAGAATGCAAACGCTCATAATTCGAAAATTCCTTTAGTTTCATTTGAAGAATTCAAAATTATAGAAAACCCAGAGGCTTTGGTGAAAGGTAAGGCGAAACCTACACCGTACACCCCCAGATACCGAAGGGTGACAATAAAAAATCAAACAGACCGAACCATAACGGACGAGACAGACATCAAAGTACACAAAAGAAATATCAAAAGAGAGACTTAACCGGATCTTGTTGAAACGAATCCTATCAAAGACTACTCAATCCTGACAAAGACCTTTTCAAAATTCATTTACAGACTATGTATACTGGCGACAAAAGGACTTTCGACTTTTCTGATCCACGACTTAAGGCAAAGCCCCGTTGCCATTATCCCTTTAGGAGCGGCGAAAATCAGCAATAGACACATTAGAATTCTGCATAAAATAGATCTAAACGAAATCGAAAATACGATACAAAAACTAAGAATAGACGCGGAAGAAAAAATAGTTAACAAACATCTACTCAGTTCCCTTATTCAAGTGAAAATAAGCAAACTATATCATTTTGGAAAATCAAACCACACAGAGTAAGAAGGTGGGAAACAATAGGTAAAATATGGAAATACGTGTCAGGCAGTCCCGACGCGGAAGATCTTAGAATCATAAATACTACCACAAATGCTCTTATAGATCAAAACGACAAACAAATCAAAATTAACCATGACTTTGAAGAAAAGATTTCAAAACTTACAAAAACTATCAACATAATGATTGCAAATTCTAATAACCTAGTAAACAAAGCTATAGAAGGGCTTGATTCTGTAAACCTCTTATTCAACTTAGATGAACTCTCCCACCAAATAGAAATTATAGAAGAAGCAATTTCCCTAGCCAGGCTTAGCATACCCAGTAGTCGGCTCATCAGTCTACAAGAACTAACAGCAGCGCAGCATACGCTACAGGACAACGGCCTCGGATCAGACACCATAGATAATATCCTCGACATAGCCAGCGCATACGTTATGTACTCGCAACATTCCATAGTCTACGTGCTCAAAATTCCAAAGGTTACGAGCGATGCGTTCACATTATACTACATTGAACCAATGATTTCGAATAGCACACGTATTCACCTAAAATCCAAGTACTATCTGAAGGGTCCAAATTCATTTTCATCGGAGATACCATGTCCAAAAACCAGAAATTTATATGTATGCTTGAATCAGCAGTTAGAAGCACCGGACAGCTGTATTGAGCAGCTCTTTAATGGAGAACCATCCCAATGCCCGATGGAGAAAACATACGGCCACAACTTTGTCAAAAAGGTCGATGACTTCAATATCGTGGTAAATCAAGTCAACATGACGATCCGCTCCAATTGTTCAGCACACAACCAACGATTAGAGGGATCATACCTCATTCAAATATCAAACTGCTCTATTAGATTGAATAACGAGGAATAATTCAACAAGGAAATAGAAATTCCTTCGAAACCATTCATTCCCACGACTGGATTAAAGGTAACTTCAACTAAGATAATGGACCGTATACCTTTGGAGTACTTACAGCAATTGAACACAGAGCAACGGAACCACATTAATCATCTAAACTTAACAACAGATAATCTAGACGGCGCCAGTGGTTGTATGGTTAGCGTAACAGCCTCACAATCCGATCGGCCTGGGTTCAATCCCAGCTGGCGTCGTTGGGATTTTCTGAGGCGAAAAATCTCTGGTTACGTCTTCCTTCGGAGCGGAAGTAAAAGAAGTTGGCCCGGCTCATGAGTTGTTGAGTCTGATAGGTAGGAACAGGTGGAGTCGCCTCCCTGATGTCGGTGATTGGCACTAAAGTGGCGGAAATAGGCCGACGAAAAATAAGCGAAGATAAAAAAAAAAAAAAACAGATAATCTTCATGTGAACCTACATCTACTTAAGTGGCTATCATCCGGTTCACTTTCTATAACAACAATAATCATTATCGGACTCGCCGTAGCCTGGACCCTTGGAGTACGCATCCCGAAGAAGACTACCCTATTCATCTCTGAAGACACACCGAAACGATTTAAGGACGAAGACAACCCGGACACGGACACGGATTCACAACAGAAAACAGTAATGGTACCACAAATGTAATAATTCAAAAGCCGAGGACGACTTTTTGCTAGAGGAGGGAGCCGTTAGGGATTATGTTAAGCAGAAACTAGCCAATAAGACAAGCTCGCGCCAAAACGGCGCGTCATTAGGCAAATAAGCTGAGTAGACACTTTATCGTAATAAAAGGTGAGCACTTGCAGTGCTCTGCCTCTTTCTCGTGACGACCTAGTGGCTGTAAGGTAGTGGTTATCAATAAAGTTATTTTTTAAAAACCCAACCGCGCACGTGTATGTTATTTCTGAAATTCTGAAATTCTGAAATTCTGAAATTCTGAAATTCTAAAATTCTGAAATTCTGAAATTCTGAAATTCTGAAATTCTGAAATTCTGAAATTCTGAAATTCTGAAATTCTGAAATTCTGCAATTCTGAAATTCTGAAATTCTGAAATTCTGAAATTCTAAAATTCTGAAATTCTGAAATTCTGAAATTCTGAAATTCTGAAATTCTGAAATTCTGAAATTCTGAAATTCTAAAATTCTAAAATTCTGAAATTCTGAAATTCTGAAATTCTGAAATTCTGAAATTCTGAAATTCTGAAATTCTGAAATTCTGAAATTCTGAAATTCTGAAATTCTGAACTTCTGAAATTCTGAAATTCTGAAATTCTTAGATTCTAAAATTCTAAAATTCTGAGATTCTGAGCAGTTTTGAAATTTTGTGAGAATCTGAAAGATTCGGAACTTTTCGAACTTTGAGTCTCTTAGACTCTGAGATTCCAACATTCTCTAAGATTCTATGACATTCTGAGACTTTGGCACTTTGAGATTCTGAGAATCCAAGATTCTGAAAATTAGAAATTGGGAAATTCTGTAGAATTTCGAGAGATTTTTAATGATTCTGAGGTTCTGATATATTCCGTGATAATTTCTCAGATTCTGGGATATTCCGTTCTGTGAACCTGAAGAATTCTGAATTTTGAGAAATTCTGACAGATTCCGAAACTCTGAGACTTTGACACTTTTAGATTTTGATATTCTGAGATTCTCTAAGATTTTGATAAATTTTGAGACTATGAGTTCTTCAAAGTTCTGGCAAATTCTTAGAGATTTTGAAAGATTCTATAAGATACTGAGAAATTCTAGGAGATTTCGAGAGATACTGAGAGATTTTGATAGATTATGAAAGATTCTGAGATTCTAAGATTCTGTAAGATTTTGAAAGATTTTGAGAGATTCTGAGGTTCTGATAGATTTTGAAATATTGAGAAATGCTGAGATTCTGAGAGGTCCTGTGAGATTTTGAGAATTTGAGGAATTCTGAAATTTTAAGAGATTCTGATTGATTCTGAATTTCCGAGATTTTGACACTCTCAGATTCTGAGAATCTTTAAAATTTTGAAGTATTCTGCGATGTTAATTGATTCTAAGATTTTGAGAAATTCTGAAATTTTGGGAGATTGTGACCGTTTATAGATTTCTGAAACTTTGACAGGGGTTAAAAGGGCTTTCTCATCTGTACTTTTTCTTCCAAAAATCTGTACCATCGCAAATTTTCGTTGTACAGAAAAATCTATTTTATTAGCATGAAAAAAATACTCATTTATTTACTGCAAAAAGTACATTTACATTTGCAAGTCACTCGTGTGTTTAATGCTACTTATATATAGTTATTTATAAAACCAAGCGATACTGCGGCGTAAAAATCGCCAAGTACCTTAATGTCGCTTTGTTCAAATGCAAGGAATTAGATACGCTGAAAAAATCTGTACCAATTTGTACTTTTTGACGAAAATCTGTGCATATCCATATCCATTGACGAACATATCCTTAGTAGGATATTCTCTTCAAATATGATCCTCTATCACCTCCTGAAAGAATTCGGATTTTTTGTATGAGAAAGCTATGTTATGACTTTAAGGGGATGCATCAATATGATTCTTCTTTTATATTAAAAAAAACCAATAATATATGCATAAAAAACAAATGAAAAAAAGAATTGCATCACGGAAAAAACGCTGTAGAAATTTAATTTTTAGGAATTATATCTTCAGCTTTCGCTTATAATCAGATAAGAGTGTATAGATCACGTTGGCCATGCATCACTGTCAATTTTTCGTAAATTTGGAAAAAAGTCGTCGAACGAAAAAGAGCGTCGTGAATTAATCCTGTGCACTCATTTCGAGAATCCGGAGTTGTCACATCGGGACATCGGTAAGATGCTGGGAATCGTCCAATCCACGGTCAGCAGAGTACTAAAACGATACTTCGAGAACCTAACCATCGACCGGAAGGTGAAGAACGGCAAAAATGGATGCTCCGTCAGTGAAAAAGATCACAAGCGCATAGTTAAGCAGTTTAGACGTGATCCGAGAAGTGCGGTCCGGGATGTCGCCAATAAGCTGAATTTGTCAAGTTCATTCGTCCAGCGGACCAAGCAGCGGGAGGGCCTGTGTACATACAAGGTTCAGAAGGCTCCTAACCGCGACGAAAGGCAAAACATGCTGGGGAAGACGCGAGCCCGGAAGCTGTACACCGAAATGTTGACGAAGCCGCATTGCCTGGTAATGGACGACGAAACCTACGTCAAAGCGGACTTTCGTCAGCTGCCGGGCCTGTTGTTCTTCTCCGCAGAGGACAAATTCAGCGTTCCGGAGGAGATTCGCAAGCAGAAACTATCCAAGTTTGCCAAAAAGTACATGGTGTGGTAAGCGATCTGCTCTTGCGGAAAGCGGAGCGCCCCCTTCGTGATGACCGGTACGGTAAACGGGCAGGTTTACCTTAAGGAGTGCCTACAGAAGCGCTTACTATCACTATTGAAGCAGCACGAGGGCCCGACCATCTTCTGGCCGGATCTCGCTTCGTGCCACTATTCAAAGGACGTGTTGGAGTGGTACGAAGCCAACGGGGTCCCCTTCGTGCCAAAGGAAATGAACCCGCCCAACGCGCCGGAGCTTTACCCAATAGAGAAATATTGGGCGATTATGAAGCAGGCCCTCCGGAAGAACCCAAAAGTTGTCAAATCGGAGGCGGACTTCTAGAGAAAATGGATTTCTGTTCAAAAAAACTACAACCTGACGTTGTACAGAACCTTATGGACGGGGTAAAGAGGAAGGTGCGAGCATACGGGCTTGGGCTCGAAGTATGAATAAAAAGAAAATGCCAAAAGTTGTTTAATAGTTTTTATTTTACTGTCTAAAATTTTCAAAAGGATCGGTCTACTGGGCGAATTTCTACAGCGTTTTTTCCGTGATGCAATTTGATGTGACACACCCTTTATATACAGTGAAAAGAAATCCGAGACTGTATATGATCAAGTCCGCCCTGTATAAGTTTACTTGATTATTTTCTTATATCCGATTTCATGCTATAACTAGTTATGATGCCAGAAAAACGTTTTCATTTTCAAAATTAGTGATCTAGATATTTGATTGAATATACAAAACAATGATATGGATCTGCGTTCGATACCGATTTCTGTAAAACATAAAAATCTGTAAACATGAAAACACATCCACAAAACCACACCCCTCTCCCCGCTCTCTCGCCACCACAATTCTGCTAATGCTTCACAAATCAAATAGATTAATCCCACCCGAAGGCGATTAATCCGAATTTATCGCCCCAGTGATGGGTATCCCTCGGGTCAGACATCCTTCGCATGAATTACCGCCCCTTTTTTCGTTTGGGGGAGAGAACGTGTGCATAATATCCATTGCTCCGGATTTTGTTCCCCTTTTTCGCAGTCAACCGCAAAACAAAAAACGACCGCCGAAATGACAAATGGCGACTCCATCACGAGATAAATGATTGGCATTTATCGTTTACTTAGGCCTCCACTGCCGCTTCCCTCCCCCCCAAAGTCTGTGTCAGACGTGAAAACAGAACAAAAAACAATTCAACACGTCGGAAAAAAAAGGATAACGGAAGAGTTCTATGCGTACTCACTTTGACAAAAAAATATATAATAAAGAGCGCATTAAACTGTTTACTTTATGTGTATTTTCTCTCGCATATCACCGGCTTATCACCACCTACAACACAACAAAACAAATATTGGGACACAATGTTAGCTGTTATCGTAGTGCCATCACCATGATTATCCACCGAATGGCTGTCATTGGTTTCGACTCATCATCGTCTGATTTAATATTAAAAGCTTTTCGAGATTTCTCCATCGGATTTTTTTCCTGTTACTAAGATTGCATACACTGACTTTTTTATTTAATTTTTATTTCATGTACTTTGAATGTTGTGATGTTGCTTCTCGGCCGATTTGCTGCTGCTGCTTCTGTTCGGCAAGAGAGCAAATTCAATCTTGAGGAAAATTGAGTTTGTTGGAAAGTTGTTTTACGCGTGATTTTTTGCCTTCTTGGTCTCCTCTCATCGTCAGCGGTCTGTGCGAAGCAGCCATCGGTTGGACCAAAAATTGTATTTTCAATGGGCCATTAAACACAAAACCTTCGATGGGGGAGACGAAGGAAGAGCACGAGCAAGCGCCTCCCAGAGTGGATGGATGGCGCGCGTTACCATAATATTGATATCAACTGTCCTCTTAGCGTATCAATTCCATTCGATCACTCGAGCATGAAACGCACGACGTCTCGTATCGTCAAGACGAACGGTGAGACACAAAATCACGATATCAAAACATTAAACTCGTTCACAGTGAAAATCGATTCAGATCAATCACGATCTTCCTCTGCGTTTCTTCCCCGAGCCCAATATGTGGGAAGAGAAAATAAACGCTTCGACTCTCTGCCGTTGGAGATAGGGCGATACGGAAACAGACGCTTTCTTATCATCACCCTTTCCTGGGTCCCCAAAAACCTCTCTCAGCCTCGGCCTTATTCCGAACATAAACAAACCTCGGAGAAAAGTAACCTTGTTGTGCTCGTCCAGATGAGGCAGAGAATGAAATGAGGAGGGAACTCACTTCTCTCGGTGAGAGTTTCCTCTTGCATTTGTGCGGTTACCATCGTTACATTGTTGCATCGGTGCATCGGGAGTTCCGATTGTGTCACTCGCTGGAAGTCATGGCATAGCTGGGCAATGGCCGAGAATAATCTCCTTATCAGATAAACGCAGTGCTTTATAACTTTGAAATTCTAATTCTAATTCTTAGCTAATAATAATCCGAATTTTTTTTGTTAATTCCCAAATCTGCCAGAAATATTCCTCGTGAAACTTTGGCGATATACAGGGAAACTTCGATATAACGTACCCTCGATATAACGTCATTCGATACAATGTACATTTTACCCCGATGTAACGTACACATTTTCAAAGTCCAAAGAAATAATTTTTTGAATATTGTATTTTTCTGAAAGAATCATATATTTTCGGTATTTTGATACTGAAGCTTTTTTTGTACCTTTAGCCAATCCCGAAATACAACTGTTTTGTGATTCTGGATTCTGAATGAATCGAATTTCAATCAACAGTATGAAGGGAAACATCATGAGAATGGTTGGTACAATTCGATACAACGTACATTTTTGAAAGCAAAATATATGTTATATCGAAGTTACTCTGTAAATCTCTGAAAAAAATCTTCGCTATGCTTTTTCAATCCGGTACGTTTGTTAACCCTCTATGAGCCAAAACTGTTTCGATAGTCATTAATACACTTACAATCAACCGTCATTTTAAAAAATCAAATTTTCAATTTCTCCATGAGGAATTGTACTACAAAACCGGTAAAAATATATTTTTTTGTATGTTTTTATATTAGTCTTTAAGGAGAAAATGCAATAAAAAATATTCTTATGCTTTTCTGATGAACTTTTGCTTCCTACCATTTCTCTATTGATGCGCTAGAGATGTACGTAACCAACAACGTCACATATATGCCAAAGGGAGATGGATCCACCAAACTGCCCAGTGATTATCAAGACTTTGACGAAGGTTTCTGTAGACTTTATATCCGCCTAATAAAGAAAAAAAATATTTTGCCAGTGAATCATAAAAAAGGCACAGTAAACCGTTGCTACAGTTTCTACAAATGGTTTGAACTGAATGAATCGGAGATAAAAAAGCAGCATTTAACATAGCGAGATTCGTAAGTGTTTACGAGAAACACGAATACTCGAATACCATTTATTCGAGTAGAACATTCACCCGAATGGTACTTAATCCCGAATGATAAAACACTATAAAAATAGACTTTTTCTGAATCTTTTGATGATAAATGGTATCAATTTCAGTTTTCAATGTTTATGTTTTCAATTTTTCAATTTTCCAATCCGGTCATTCAATTGTTTGATATTTTGATTTTTCGATTTTTGGATTTTTTTTTTCAATTTTTAGATTTTTCCATTTTTCTATTTTTTTAGGCTTTCATATTTTTTATTGTTTAATTTTCCTATTTTTATTTTTTTTTTCGATTCGTTGAGTTTCGAATTTCCGTTTTTTTTTATCTTAATAATTTTACTTTTTTTTCATCCTCGACTTTTCTATTTCCCAATTTTTTTATTTTGTAATTTTTGACCTATATTTTCGATTTTACATTCTACGATTTTTCGATTTTACTCTAGGACTTTCAGATATTTAGACTTTTGGGTTTTTAGATTTTTGGATGTTTGGAAATTTTTGGAGATTTTTGGATTTTTGGATTTTTGGATTTTTGGATTTTTTTTGGATTTTTTTGGATTTTTGGATTTTTGGATTTATGGATTTTTGGATTTTTGGATTTTTAGATTTTTGGATTTTTGGATTTTTGGATTTTTGGATTTTTGAATTTTTGAATTTTTGGATTTTTGGATTTTTGGATTTTTGGATTTTTGAATTTTTGGATTTTTGGATTTTTGGATTTTTGGATTTTTGGATTTTTGGATTTTTGGATTTTTGGATTTTTGGATTTTTGGATTTTTGGATTTTTGGATTTTTGGATTTTTGGATTTTTGGATTTTTGGATTTTTGGATTTTTGGATTTTTGGATTTTTGGATTTTTGGATTTTTGGATTTTTGGATTTTTGGATTTTTGGATTTTTGGATTTTTGGATTTTTGGATTTTTGGATTTTTGGATTTTTGGATTTTTGGATTTTTGGATTTTTTTTGGATTTTTGGATTTTTGGATTTTTGAATTTTTGGATTTTTGGATTTTTGAATTTTTGGATTTTTGGATTTTTGGATTTTTGGATTTTTTTGGATTTTTGGATTTTTGGATTTTTGGATTTTTGGAGTTTTGGATTTTTGGATTTTTGGATTTTTGGATTTTTGAATTTTTGGATTTTTGGATTTTTGGATTTTTGGATTTTTGGATTTTTGGATTTTTGGATTTTTGGATTTTTGGATTTTTGGATTTTTGGATTTTTGGATTTTTGGATTTTTGGATTTTTGGATTTTTGGACTTTTGGATTTTTGGATTTTTGAATTTTTGGATTTTTGGATTATTGGATTTTTGGATTTTTGGATTTTTGGATTTTTGGATTTTTGGATTTTTGGATTTTTGGATTTTTGGATTTTTGGATTTTTGGATTTTTGGATTTTTGGATTTTTGGATTTTTGGATTTTTGGATTTTTGGATTTTTGGATTTTTGGATTTTTGGATTTTTGGATTTTTGGATTTTTGGATTTTTGGATTTTTGGATTTTTGGATTTTTGGATTTTTGGATTTTTGGATTTTTGGATTTTTGGATTTTTGGATTTTTGGATTTTTGGATTTTTGGATTTTTGGATTTTTGGATTTTTGGATTTTTGGATTTTTGGATTTTTGGATTTTTGGATTTTTGGATTTTTGGATTTTTGGATTTTTGGATTTTTTTTGGATTTTTGGATTTTTGGATTTTTGAATTTTTGGATTTTTGGATTTTTGAATTTTTGGATTTTTGGATTTTTGGATTTTTGGATTTTTTTGGATGGATTTTTGGATTTTTGGATTTTTGGATTCTTGAATTTTTGGATTTTTGGATTTTTGGATTTTTGGATTTTGAGATTTTTGGATTTTTGGATTTTTGGATTTTTGGATTTTTTTTGGATTTTTGGATTTTTGAATTTTTGGATTTTTGGATTTTTGGATTTTTGGATTTTTGGATTTTTGGATTTTTGGATTTTTGGATTTTTGGATTTTTGGATTTTTGGATTTTTGGATTTTTGGATTTTTGGATTTTTGGATTTTTGGATTTTTGGATTTTTGGATTTTTGGATTTTTGGATTTTTGGATTTTTAAATTTTTGGATTTTTTGATTCATAAAATAAATTTGATAACTTTTGTTCATTATTGAAGTTTGGTTTAACATTATAATAAAATAACAACGAAATAATAAGGTTTACAAAAATCAATGACTAATTTCTCTCAGATTTTTTTTAATTGTTCTATCACAGATTTTTAGATTTTTGATTTTGAAATTTTTTTAAAAATTTTAATTTTGTTGATTTTGAGTTTTTAATTTCTCTTATTTTGCAATTTTTCTAAATGTTCGATTCTTCGATTTTAGATACTAAAATCTAAAATTAATGACGCAAAAATTTAAAAATCTGTTCGTCTTTCAAATTCGAAAATATAAAATCCTGAAATCTTTTGAACGAAAGGACTAGGGTTAAAAAATGTAAAATCCAGAAATATTAAATATAAATATATAAAATCTAAAAGACTTTAAAGAAAAAGTTCAGAAATCTGAAATTCAAAAAATAGAATATCCAAAAAAAAATCTGGAGATATATATCCAAAAACTCCAAATGCAGGAATCTAAAATTTAAACCCAATGTATCTAAAATCCCAAAATCCAAACATATAACATCCAAAGTTCTAAGCCCCAAATATCTGAAACACATAAATTGAAAAAAAATACGAGCCATAAATCATTAAAATCGAATTCAAAAATCCAAAAACCATCAATTTTCAAAACCCAAAATCTAGAATTCAAAAATATAAAATCTTAAATCTTAAAATATAAAATCAAAAAATTTAGATGTGGAAACAAAAAATCTAAAATTTAAAAATCAAAAATTCAATATTCGAAGATATAAAATTCAAGAATCCGAAAATCGAAAATCTAGAATTTATCGAATGACCCAAAAATCTCTTATTTGAAAATATAGACTGAAAATGTCTTTAAAAATATCCTAAAATACAGAATCGAAGATTCACAAATTTTAAATCCAGAAATCGTGAATCCCAAATCACATAGCTCAAAATCTAAAATTGAAAAATATAGAATTCAAGATTCTACAATCCAGAAATCAAAAACTCAAAAATTCTGAAATCGATAAATTTCTCAAATCTACAAAGAAAATATTGTTCGATTTTTCGATTTCCCGATTTTATTCAACTTTCGAGTTTTTGATTTTTTGATTTTTCAGTTTTTAAATTTTTTGATTTGCTGATTTTTTAAATTTTTCAATTTTATTTAATTTTCGAGTTTTTGATTATTCGATTTTTTGGTTTTTCGGTTTTTGGATTTATCGATTTTTTGATTTTTAGGTTTTCTGACGTGCCGAATTCCGTATTTCCAGATTCTTTAACTTCATGATTTTACGATTTTCTGGTTTTTGAAGTTCCGATTCTCGGATGTTCCGATTTTCCGGTTTTCTGGCATTGAGTTTTACCTTTCTTCAATGTCCCAATTTACTGATACCCCGATCTTCCGATATTATGATTTTTCAAATTTTTCGATTTTCCCATATTTTATTTTACATTACATTTTCTGATTTTTCCATTTTCCGATTCTCAGATTTTTCGATTGTTCAATATTCCGATTCCCAATTTTCTGATTTTCCAATATTTTTATTTTACGATTTCCCAGTTTTCTGATTTTTATTTTTTTTATTTTTCGATTTTTCAATTGCCCTATTGTGCCGATTTCACGATCTTGCGATTTTCTGGTTTTTTGATGTTCCTATATTCAGGTTTTCTGATTTTCCGATCGTTCGATTGTCTAGTTGTCCGATTTACAGATTTCCCGGATAACCGATTTTCGAAATTTTCGATTATCCAAACTTTGAATTTCTTGGAGTTTCCTTGTTATTTGATTGTCCGATTTTCCGATGGTCTTTTTTTCCTATTTTTCGATTGCCTATTTCTAACTTTTTCGATTTTCCGATGTTCCGATGTTTCAATTGTTTCGATTGTTCAATTTTCATTTTTTTTTTAGATTTTTCAACTCCAAGTCTTTCCGTCGTTCAAATTTCCTGAGTTTTCAAACTTTCGAATTTTTGAATTTTTGAATTTTCGATTTTTACAATTTTCTAATTTTTTAATTTTCCAATTTTTTGAATTCTCGAATTTTCATAGTTTTTGTTCTCTATTTTTTGTTTTTTTTCCAATTTTCATTTCCCGACCCACCTTTATGAATTTTCGAGAATTCAGACTTCAGATTCTTATATTTTAAGAGACGTCTTCGTTGACATGGTTTTCTATAATTATTTTTCGTGTAACATCTGCAAGAATCTATTGAAGGTCCCAATAAAGGGTGTGTCACATCAAATTGCATCACGGAAAAAACGCTGTAGAAATTTAATTTTTAGGAATTATATCTTCAGCTTTCGCTTATAATCAGATAAGAGTGTATAGATCACGTTGGCCATGCTTCACTGTTAATTTTTCGTAAATTTGGAAAAAAGTCGTCGAACGAAAAAGAGCGTCGTGAATTAATCCTGTGCACTCATTTCGAGAATCCGGAGTTGTCACATCGGGACATCGGTAAGATGCTGGGAATCGTCCAATCCACGGTCAGCAGAGTACTAAAACGATACTTCGAGAACCTAACCATCGACCGGAAGGTGAAGAACGGCAAAAATGGATGCTCCGTCAGTGAAAAAGATCACAAGTGCGTAGTAAAGCAGTTTAGACGTGATCCGAGAAGTTCGGTCCGGGATGTCGCCAACAAGCTAAATTTGTCAAGTGCTTCGTCCAGCGGACCAAGCAGCGGGAGGGCCTGCGTACATACAAGGTTCAGAAGGCTCCTAACCGCGACGAAAGGCAAAACATGGTGGGGAAGACGCGAGCCCGGAAGCTGTACACCGAAATGCTGACGAAGCCGCATTGCCTGGTAATGGACGACGAAACCTACGTCAAAGCGGACTTTCGTCAGCTGCCGGGCCTGTTGTTCTTCTCCGCAGAGAACAAATTCAGCGTTCCGGAGGAGATTCGCAAGCAGAAACTATCCAAGTTTGCCAAAAAGTACATGGTGTGGCAAGCGGTCTGCTCTTGCGGAAAGCGGAGCGACCCCTTCGGGATGACCGGCACGGTAAACGGGCAGGTTTACCTTAAGGAGTGCCTACAGAAGCGCTTACTACCACTATTGAAGCAGCACGAGGGCCCGACCATCTTCTGGCCGGATCTCGCTTCGTGCCACTATTCAAAGGACGTGTTGGAGTGGTACGGAGCCAACGGGGTCACCTTCGTGCCAAAGGAAATGAACCCGCCCGACGCGCCGGAGCATCGCCCAATAGAGAAATATTGGGTGATTATGAAGCAGGCCCTCCGGAAGAACCCAAAAGTTGTCAAATCGGAGGCGGACTTCTAGAGAAAATGGATTTCTGTTCAAAAAAACTACAACCTGACGTTGTACAGAACCTTATGGACGGGGTAAAGAGGAAGTGCGAGCATACGGGCTTGGGCTCGAAGTATGAATAAAAAGAAAATGCCAAAAGTTGTTTAATAGTTTTTATTTTACTGTCTAAAATTTTCAAAAGGATCGGTCTACTGGGCGAATTTCTACAGCGTTTTTTCCGTGATGCAATTTGATGTGACACACCCTTTATTTGTATAATACAAATCACACTGAAGGAAAAATGAGCAATGGAGCACCCTTATGCAAGCATAGAATAATAGAAACTCTAGCTTTCCAGCACCAGAATGCCTCCCATAAAGATTTATCATACTCCAGTCCCATAATTCACAGCGCGTGGGGTATAACTGGGATAACCCTAAAACCGCACTTCCGTGTGAAAGCGTTCGCACGATTTACTCATTTCAAACTGAACCGGAAAACAAAAAACCACACCAATCCATTCATACAACTCTCGGCGTAATGAAAAGCTTTGCAAACTTGCGCTCCTCCCTCCACAGTTCATGAAGGATATGCGAAGAAGCAGCCAGAACAGCGAGCAGGCAGACATTCAGAGGCGAACCGCAAATATTCCATCCCCCACCGTTTGGCCACCACGACGAGGAGAGGGAAAGCTCATAAAAACTAACGCTTTTTGACAAGATTTCCGCTCACTGCGTTTCAAAGCCAAAAGCTGGCGCTCTCATAAATATGCGTTTTGTCAGATCAAACATTAATTCTCTCGGACCGACAGACCATCCGTACACATGGTGCATCCTCCTCAAAAGATGCATCCTTCTGGACTTTGGTCCTTTTTTTGTTTGGTCCTGTTAAATTTCATCAGATTCGGGCAACTTATTGCTCTCCAGCAAACCAACGGGTTTGGAGTGTTTTGAGGGAGCAGAAATTTAAAGACTTACTTGGGTTCTCCACCCTGAATTGTCAAGAGCACATGATTGAAGTCGTACCTGGAAATAGAAGAGAATCAGAGTTTAGAATCGTTGAATGCTCAATGGGAAATTAATGTCAATTTAGCCTTCAGACACCCCACAAAAAGTTCTATCTTTGCGTTAATGAAGCAACCCTGTTCCGATCCGACGAAGCGCTTAGAGATGGGCACAAATCGAAACGCATTGTTGCATTCGATGATCATGTTTAATATTTCCTCAACTGATTGGAAATCCAATTGGTCCGATGGAGCAGCCCCGACGATGGTTCTTGCACTATTAATTAGCGCGCAAATGCTGCGCCCCCTTCGACTCTTACCGCCGCCGCCGACGCGATATTCGCAATCGGACATATATTAACCCCAGGAGCACTACCGACTGTACATCTCGTACTCGGTCCGTATGTCCCGGGACGGTCCAAGCGACGGGGGCCCCGCGAGGACGACAGCGACGAGATAGTTTCGTCCACTGATTAGCTCATGGCGCGGCGTTCGCTACGACCAGCCAATGACGCCAATGCATTATTCAGCGAACGGCCGGAGCCTGTCTCGGATTTAGAGCAACTAATTGCACGAGATTTCTCGTGAACGAACGAACATTCGCAGAACTATGAACAGTGCCGGACTGATGCGAATACCCGATGGGAATTTTAATACTATACCATAGTAAATGAATTCCCGCCCAAAGCTTCCAAGAACATTGCGCCGAGGGATTATGAGATTGCTATCCGTCGCACGACGTAACTCGGACTCGGGGATTCGTACCTCATTCGAATCAAACTTTCACACTACTAACCTATAAAGATAAGCGTCGAGCGAAGCGTATTCTAATGACGCGGCAACGGAATTATGGATGCAATCAATTAAATCGTAATCTTCGCCTCAGTTGTTTTGACACCATTTTTTTTCGCTCTTGTTTAGACGGCGGCATCAAATGTTTAGAAACACATTCAGAGCGGATGAAAACGAAACGCTTCGCGTGGTAGCAGCACTTGCTTTTGGTGAAGTTCCGACGGCTTTTGTTGGTAAACATAAACACGGCGCACTTCGGACAAAGAACTGTGAATGGGTTGGTGTTTTTTGTTTTCGCGAAAAAAAAAGTGCGATACGAGATCCCAATTGAGTATGAGTCGCAATTTGCTTCGTTCGATTGAAACATATCAATTCCGTGGGAATGAAATACACATAAAGCACACAATCTGTACGCATTGTTGTTATGACTGTACTGCCGTTCTACGCAAATTCATTGCATGGTGGGACAGTTATGCCTAGAATATCAACATGGGACAATTGAACTAGATGTTGTTTTTTTAAAATACTGGGAACAAACAATAAGTTTTTTTTGTGTTTTTTTTCCGAAAGATTTTGCATAAAAACATCGTTTCTTCAGTTTCTTCAGTGAAATTTTCCAAAAAGTAACATGTGAAAACTATGCATAAAACTGCAGTTTAATAACATAAAAAAGTAAACACAATTGTCGTCGTAGCAAGTAGCATCGGAATGTAGTAGGGGAAAGGAGGGCACTTTCGGACGGGGGCAGTTTCGGACAACGCCTATAAAAATTAAGTGGTACAATTTTCAACCAAATTAAAAATATAGGTAAGTTAACAGCCCTTCCAGTCATATGGTTTGACATCTCCTGGTCGTTTATTACCTACGAAAACAACACAGTGCCCTTTTCATACACGTTTCGAAACTATTGAGCTTGAAGTTGTAAGTATTTCCCTAATTCCTCTGTGAACGATTTAGAAATTTAGGTACACCATTTCAGTTAGTAACTAATATAAAATGAAAAAAAGGGGCATACAACTGGGAAATAAAGGTCTATTTATTAAATTAAATAATAATTTGTCTTCGGATGGTGGTGGGGCACATTCGGACATTGTTTAATATCTCATAAAATTTGTGTCTGATTGTTGTTTACAAATAAAAATCAGTTTAGTCTGATTCTCAGACCTAATGATGGTTCGAAACTACAAAAAGAAACCGATAGAATCAGTATCAACGAAGATGAGATGGAAAGAGCTATAGAACTAGTTTCGAATAGAACGTTTTCATGATTCCAGCTGACAGGTGGTCCATCTAGGTCCATTGTCTTTGCTAATTTCCCAACTAACGGTTGCATAACGGGAAAACTATTTCTCAGTGTTCTGGAACATTTGAAAAAGGTAGCAAAAAGCAACGTCATTGAATCAATTTCAAAAAATCAAAAATCAATCAAAAAGTCATTGCACTTTGGAAACAATTAAATATTGCCGAGAAAATTGGACAATTCATGTATCTTTTCCACCTGATGTCACAAATCGCTTACAACCGCTGGATGTTTCAGTTATTGGCCCTTTCAAGCAAAAGCTTCCAGTTTCCCAAAACGATTGGCTGTTCATCCATCCTGGAAAAACTATTTCTATGCACGACCTTACGGTATAGTAGTATCGGTTTATAATGCTTCTATCAATCTGAGTAATATCCTAGCTGGATTCAAAATAACAGGTTACTATACATTCTCAAGAAAGGTTTTTTCGGACAAGGATTTTGAATGCTCAATTGATTTCACCTACTGGAGCGGAGGTAGCAACTGACCCATCGGGTAATACAACAATGCAGCAAAACATTGCGTCTACAGCACAGATAGATTTTACTTTGACAACTTTGTCCTCGGAAAATGTTGAACCTTTTCCAAAAACTTCACCGCGGAAAACCGCCACTCGAAAACGGAAAAAAAGCAAAATCACGAATTTTTACTGACACTCTTAGCAAGCAGTTTCCTTTCAGACAAATACTGATAAACAGAAAAATGCTGAATATGCTGGTTATAAGTGGAAACGGAAGTAATTGTTGATAAACACAAAATTTTTCGTTGTCCGAAAGTGCCCCAGATTGTCCGAAACTGCCCCACACATGGGGCAAATTCGGACAAAAATTTTCAATTTTCAAAAAATTTTAATAAACCATTCGTAATCGCATCAACGCACACCTCTAACACGCTCATATGATACATTAATGTCCAAATGACTACCAGGATGAATTCAGGATTTTTTTTAAGTTGACAAAAAATATTAAAAATCAAGGAAAAAAGGTGTCCGAATGTGCCCCCTTCTCCCCTACAGCGCGGACTCGATTATATACAGTTTTTGATTTTTTTTCACTGTATAAGATCGAATCCTGTATATAATCGAGTCAGATAAAAAAATATCTGTTTTTTTGCATGTATTTTTCGTTTTTTTTTAAATAAAAGAGGAATTTGATTTTTGATTGATCTCCTTAAAGTCAGAAAACACATTTCTCACATGAAAAAAAATAAATTTATCCAGATTCTCTCAGGAGGTGATAGACGATCATATTTGATGAAAAAAATCCTCCTACGCATATTAGAGATGTGCCATCCGCTCATGAGCTGTTCATTCGAATCGCTTCATCATAGTGAGCGGACTCGGATCGGCTCGCAATCAAAAAAACGCAGCTCATCAGCTCATTACGGAGCTGGAGCTGATGAGCTGTTGAGCGGTTGAGCTGAAGAGCTATTGAGCTGTTGAGCTGCGGAGCTGTTGAGCTGTTGAGCTGCGGAGCTGTGGAGCGCAAAAGCTGCAGAGAGTGTGAATTGTGAGACGCGAAAGGATTTTTCGTCTCCCGCGCTTCATGGCATGACGTCAGTTTGTTTTCGTGTATCCCTCTTCGTACTTTAGCTTTAGCAGAGATGCCAGATAGGAGAAAGGTTTCTGTTTTGAAGATATTCAATCGTTCGTTACTTCATTATTTTTTTCTTATATCGCCAACCAAAATAATAAACATTATTCTATGCTTGTAAATAAATTTTATAATTTTCATTGTTATTTAAACATGACTGTGGAAACACATACATTTATTTCCGCGTGCTGAATCAAAACAATTCAGAAAACCACCCGGCATAAATGTTAATGATTGATACTGGTCCTTTTGTTATCTTTGTGATCGCGAATAATTATTTCTCGTTGCACCTATTAGTGGATTTATTTTCATGTCCTCGGATGCAAAAAAAATCTCGGTAGTTTTATCAAAAAACGTTGTCTTGGCCAATATTCCTGAAGGCATTTCATTTGGCTACTACTGGTTTTTCTGTTGTTTAAGTTCAGCATATCCTAAGCATCTTCTATGTTGGATTTCAGCATTCAGTATTTGTTGTATATTATATTATTAGAATTCATATCGGTTCTAGTTTTTGTACAATTACAAATTAAATTCGTTTATTTTTTGCTTTCCGACTATTAAGAAAATGCACACTATGCAATATCCCATGGTGATTACGTTTCATATGCAATTGTGTGGACAACTGCAAAATTCAACTGAGCTGAAGAGCTGTTCCAAATGAACGGCTCACTTGTATGAGCAGAACGGCTCTGAGCCGCTCGCCATAATGAGCTGATTTGCCCATCTCTAACGCATATGTTCGAATTTCAACAATGACAGAGTTATAGAACTTTTTTTTTTGCTTCGGACTCTGTTGCCTCAAACTGGCTCTACATTCAAAAGTACGCAACGGAAGAAGATTCTGATGCTTTCATTTGAAAGATGAAAAAATGTAATACAGTATATAGTAGTGGAACAACTAAATTAGTGGATTTTAATAACATTTTGGAAGTGAAAAACTTAAAAGTTAATAATTTTTAATGCGTTATTATTAATTTTATCCTAAAAATTTATATTAAACTAGATTGTTTCTATTAATTAAATTAAAGTTACCTTTAACCGTTCTACAGTTTGTTCTTTGACGCTCAACTTCTATCTTTCTTAATTTGGCTGCAATATTAAGATAAACAATTCCGATTTTTACCTCACTGTACACTACTTGAACTTCATCTTAACGTGAAAAGGTTACATTTCTTCTTAAAATAAGCCATATTTGAAACAATAAAAAAAATCCAAACTGTATATAATCGAGTCCAAAATTGTATATAATCGAATCACATATAATCGAGTATGTATATAATCGAGTCCGACCTGTATATGATAGTGATATCGCTTGTAAATCGCACAGTGGTGTGAGCGCAGTGAGTAATCTGCAGTACATTTGCAGAATATAAATCTCATTGTTATTAGCAGAGATACCAACCATTCTGATTTTTCAGGTTTTCTCAGATTTTTTGGCACGTTTCCTGATATCCTGACAGGCATTAATTTTTGCCTGAGAAACTTTTTGAATTCAATGTTATATAATAAGATGTTTCTACAAAATTTTATTGTCAGATTCGAAGTAAAATCAACTATAGTAAATATATCTATAATCAAATCAAATAATATTAAAATTCAGAGAAAACATTCAACAATACATCCACTACTGATATGCTTTCCTCATTTAATGGTTAATGATTCAGAAAGTTCAGGAAAGTATGGATGGCGAATTCAAAGAACCTCTGAATATTGACTACTCATCAAATCACTTTAGTGATGCTGTAGCTTTTTGCGAAAAAATATAAAAACGATCAAAAAGATGCTCTCAATGGCAAGAGCTTTAACTCTATGATCAGTATAAAAAAATATCAAAAAAAGGAACATGTTTCTGGAGGATAGAATTTTTATGCCACGTGAAAGATGACGAAAGACTGTAGAACGAAATAATAAGAATGTAGAATAAAATTGAATATATGTAACTCTACATCGCACAAACTTTCAATACATCCTTTCATTCATTCTTCTTGATTTTTGAAAATTATAGTTGGCAACCCTGGTTAATTGGCATTTACTAACAAGGTGTACATGTGCTCTGTTGAACCTTTTTTTTCTTCGTTTGAGAGTTAGTTCGTGCTCAAAACCAGAAAAGAGTGCATCAGCCCTGCTGAAGACGTGACATGAAATTCTTATACTTGAACCGATTCATTTATTATGAATCTAAAAAGAAATACATGGTGGGACAGTTATGCCAACAATATCAACATGGGACGATTGGGTTTGATGTTGTTTTTTTAAAAGATGGGAACAAACAATAAGTTTTTTTGTGTTTTCCCGGAAGATTATGCATAGAAACATCGTTTTATGAAGAAAAGTGAAAATTGCCGAAAAGTAACATGGAACAACTATGCATAGAACGGCAGAGTAGAGCTTCTAAAATAATTCTAGAATCAATTTGTCTCTAGCCTTGGGAAAAGCCCTTGGCGAAAACTCTACTTTTCCACAACTCCTCCCCTCTCGCGCCTTGAGAAAGGCACTCAGTTCCTCGCCAAGGCTCTTCCAGCAAACGATGTTCACCAATCGATGTCTCACGAAGAATGGTGTAGTAGAATGATGATGATGTTGGATTAAAAAGGCTTTAAACTTTTAAGTTCATTCGCCTCTAAAGTAGTAGAAATCGCGAATGGCTACTTTTATACTCAATAAGTTGCAAACGGGCGGAGCCTAGGTTGTAATAATTCCACTTTTCTCGGTGTGCTTAGCACGAACACTGACTGCACTGGCATTTTGAGCTAGCGATTTACTCGTGCCCGAATCGCAGTGGTGTATAATAATCGTGAATCGCCGTTACATCAGTTGGTCGTTATTGACAGCACGGGTGGGAAAGTATAAAAATGCACAAAACAAATGTTTGGGAAAATGGAGATGCTTTCGACTTTCGTAAATTTAAACGTTTCACGGACTAGGGAACCATACTGTAGGACATATCAATCATACTTCATAGATTCTATTGGAATGCAAATAATCATATTTCGCATCACATACAGAAAAATAGTAAAAATAGCATTAGTTTTAAAACTATTTTATAAAATCGTGACATGTTTTCTGATTTGACAACCTTACTGAAAGACATAGATCTAAGTCAAAAAGTTGAAACAGATATAAATTGAAAAATATAATCCGCTTTGGACAGAGATTTTCAACAATTGGTTCAAAAATTTAAAAATTACGGAGTCAATGAATTTTGCTGAATCTACCGTTTGCAGTCTATCGTTCGAACGGATCACAATACATGCCGCGATTAAACCTACGATCGATAACAGTATCGAAATGTATTACGAACAATCTGAAAAAAAATGTAAGGGGTTGTATCTGGGACACGACCGCATTGTCGACGTAGAACTTATATTATTCAAACCGCTTGAATTATATTATCGTGTAAATCAACATTTCGTAGCATGTTCCGAATGAAAAATCTAGATAACTATTTTTCATTGACCACCAAAACCATACGTTGTGGCTCGTATTCCGAAGTCTCAGAGTGTCGATTTATAACAATTTTTTTTTCGAGATGACATTAGATCTCGACGTTTCATGCGATTTTAAGACAATCGGCATCAAACTCTTTTTTTTGAAAACCCCGATTTCCTTTACTTCCCTGTTTGGGTGTTTTTCGGCTAAAAAAAACTCAAACTTTAACCGCTTTGCGCCACTCTCCCTTAAGCCCGATTGAGCTGATATTTTGCACAGGGTGTTTTTTCGAGTTTGTGAACATTTTTTGCTCGTATTTATGTGGTAACTTTTTGAAATTCGAGATGATCATTTTCATTGGAACCCTAGTGCACATGTATTTGAAATCAATGTTTGAAATCAGTATTAAGCATGAATGATGTCTGCTTGTTGTGTTGTGCTTACTAGTTAGCTCACAACTGTGGTTTCATTCCATTCCATTCTATTTTTGGTTTTAAGTGGCCTTAAACTCTTTTTTTTTTATTCGCCTCTAACCCTAAGAAGGGCCCTTGTGGAAAGAAACTTTACTCCATATTCCTTTCAAACATGTCTTGAAAATGACAATCCATTCCCGCTCAACGCCCGCCGGCAACGATGTTGCTTCGATGACCACCAAACGAGCAGGGGTGTGTTTTCAAATCACGGATGGCTTATTTATACCAAATGAGTTGGAACGGGTAGAAACGAATGTATTAGTTGCACGTTATTGGCGGTACGGGTAGGCAAGCACACAAATCGGCAGAAGTGTATGGGAAAATGAGAATGCTTTCAATTTCCATCAATTTAAACCATTTAGAGACTAGGTAATTTCGTAATGCATAGTATATCGAACAAATCTCAGAGATTTTTCGATTCGATTGGTATGTAATCAGAATTCGTTCACTGTGAAAATAGTTTTCAACGTTAATTCATAAAAAACGTGACCTGTTTCCTGAATTGGCACTCTTCCAGAAAGACGTGGTTCTAGGTCAAAAAGTCAGGTGATAACGCACGGGATGATACTTGAAATGAACACCGGACATCGAAGGCTTTACTGCTCGGTTCTGAGATTAAAAGTATAATCTGATCTTAAAGGGAACTGAAGAGAACAGATCAAGATGATGTTTTTAAAAGTAATTGGGTATAAAGCTAACAAAAAAAAAATCGAAAATAATCACATTTTTCTGAAAATTGTGATTAACCCCCTTTGGTTGCCCCCGGTTTACGATACTCATTCAAAAAAAAACTCGTATCTTCCAAACCGCATGACCGATTTTCAATCTTTTCATAACAAATAAAAGAAAGTTGAATGAAATTTCCAGGAAAAAAAATTAAAACTTGTTATGTGGTTTTCGAGATGACCGAAGAGTTTTTTTCTATTCTTAATTTGGGATTGTTTAGCTACACAAAATCCTGAAACATTGCTTATCATGAATTGCTCTTCACAATACGCAACTTTCATACAAATAATTCATACATGAAGCATGCTTCCTTCTCTTCTAATCTCTGGTAAGAGAGATATACAAGCATACAATTCTAATGTATGTCACAATCGTTCCGCACAATTTTTAAGTTTGGTTGTAAAAGTTGAGTCGTCAAAAGCACTACTTGAAATGAATATTGCATTTTTTTACTGGCATTTAATAACAGAAATCGAATCGAGGATTCGATACATTCGCTATCACTATCACACCGAGCTAAATCTGAAATTATAGAAATCGAAAGTCAAAGTCGGTGCTGAAATATTTTGAAACGAATTTGAAATGTTTCACAAATCACGATGGAAAGGATGCCAAATCTTTTTTTGAGACATCTTCTATGAAAATTATAAGTATCTATATTTCCAGAAGTGTTAATATGGTTATGTTTTGGAGAAAACTGATATTCCCTCAACGAATGAAGCTTAATACGCGTAATACAAGCATGGATGTGTAATAAAAACGACAGCGTGGAACAATTTGCTTTACAAAAACTATAATTATTAGAAAATGAACTTTTTCATGTATTTTCACAACTACAATCTATGGAATTCCGTAAGGAGTCAGGCATGAATTCCATTTTTTTTAGCAAAAATTTTTTTGCATGTAATTCTCTTTTAGCGTTGATTTTTTGTTGTAGCGGCGTCAATAGCTTTATTGTATTGGGCCACCACCTGTGGCCCTAAATTCTCGCTTGTTGTGTGCATGTGTTCTCTTTACCTTTTACCTCATGTCAATTCAAATCTGTAATTTAAAAAAATCATTATTGTTTTGCAAGACATTTCAGCTTCAGCATATGGTATACAAAGTTTGGCATAGTATAGCAATAAAAAAGAAAATTATTGACAAAAGTAACACGTACTAATGTACTATAGCAGAAATAAGTAATTTTTCGGTATGAAATTCGGTTGATAGTAATTCAAAAAATATGATAAAATTTACTTATCAAGTTATATGTATCGTAGAAAAAACACTTACTTTCTGCCATTCTAAACCAAGACACATTGATGGTCTCAATGCATTAAGCTCCTCACTGAATTCCTCCCACTTTTCCTTAACCGGGTTTTATTTGAACTGTCTCCACAAAAACCTCGGGCAATGTTTACATTCGCTTTCATTGGTTCAACGAGTCTGGTGGTGATTTGTCTGTCGTCTCATTTTCAGCCACTGAAATATGCGCTGGAAGTAATTTCTGCATTGTAAATTATAACATGATTAATATAAATAATGCTGAATTGAATACTTACCATGCATAGATTATTCTGGCAGCACAGTAAAAAAAAACTGATCAAAGCAAACGAACATGTGTTGAAAATTGCATATATTTAAGCGTTTCTGACATGTTTCCCAAAGGAAAATATCAGGGACGCAAACCAAAACAAAATGATTCTCTGAAGATATGCAACAAGCGAACCAAACAGCTCGGAAAGGTCAGACTTTTGCATCGACAGCTATCACTCGCTCGATGCTATCGAATTGTTCGATTTCTATAATAGTAAAATAGAGCTAACGAGCAAAATTCTCATCGCCTCGATTTCTATAATAGGGCCCAATGTCAGTTTATATTTGCAGTATTTTTTGTCATGTCTCGATAATTTCCTGGTAGATTACAGCTCCACATATTCCAAGATGATTGTAATATTTTTTGACAAAAAATTGGTGCCCATTTCCATTTTAGAGTGGTTCGAAAAATCAATTTACGCCACCTTTTTTTCGAAAATGACTTTTTTCAAAAATTAAATTGAAATTAAAGCCAATCAGCTATTCTTCCTTAGAGTAATATTACAATTGTAATAAAATTTGAATTTTGTTTTTGTAATTATTGATTGTATTGGTTTTTCGCAGTTCACATGGCCTTGGGACCAAGGGCGCTATGTTTTTTATATTTTTGCTTGAAAGCTGAGAAATTTTTACATGATATATCCAAAAACCAGAGAGGGCTATTGTTTGTTTTTGAGTCATGGTTTTTCAAAGTTAACCGATTATCCGAAAAAAATATTTTTTTCCTCTTTTATCCACCACAAAAATTATTAACCTTTGAATAACTGGACCGTTTCAGACACAGAACATACCAAATTAAAGCCTATGAAATAGTCTTCTTTAAAAAAATATTAAGCTTGTGAAAAAAAATGAATTTTGTTTTCGTGATTATTAATTGTATTTGTTTTTTGAAGTTTACTCGGTAAAAGATACATTGTATCTCCGTTTTTTACACATTGTATCCTAAAATCAGAGAGGCGTTTTCTTTCGTTTTGGAATTGTGATTTCTCAAAGTTAACCGATGATCCAAAAAAAAAAAAAAATGTTTTTCACTTTGAAAAATAATAATTCAAAAACGAAAGGAAACTCCTCTCTGATTTCTGAATATGTTATGTAAAAAAGTTTCAGCTTTCAAGAAAAAATATGAAAAATATAGTCTTCAACCGAGTAAACTATAAAAAACAAATTCAATTAATAATTAGACAAACAAAATTCATTTTTAGCAAGTTTAATATTTCTTTAAATTAGAATATATTGTTTCTTCTTGAATGGCGTTAACGTTCCCTTGTGGAACTTTTGCCGTCTCAACGTATGCATTAACTAGCGTCATTTATTAATACTTGGTCGAGATTTCTTAAGCCAAATAACACGCCTTGAATGTATTCCGAGGGGCAAGCTCTTGAATACGCATGACCACAGTGCAAGTCGAAGGAAATTTCTTTGACGAAAAATCCCCCCCGGCCAGAACGGGAATCGAACCCGAACACCCGGCATGATAATGTGAGACGCTAACCACTCGGCCACGGGTGCACTAAAATTAGAATATATTAGAGGCTTTAATTTGATATGTCAATCATCTGAATCGGTCCAATAGGTCAAAAGTTATGAAGTTTTGTGGTGGGAAAAAAGGAAAAACATGGTTTTTCGGACCATCGATTAACTTTGAAAAATCATAACTCAAAAACAAAAAAAAAATATCCCTCTCTGATTTTTGGATATGTTATGTAAAATAACCTCTGCTGTCAAGAAAAAATATAAAAACATATATCCTCCTTTAGCCAAACGGCAAAATGTAAACAGCAAAAAAAACAAATACAATCAATAATTACAAAAACAAAATCCAAATTTATTGTTGTAATATTTTTTTAAGGAAACAATTTTTTTAAGCTAATTGGCTTTAATTTGATACGTCGATACTCTGAATCAGTCCAGTACTTCAAAAGTTATGAATTTTTGAAAAGTCATTTTTTGAAAGAAGGAGATAAAGGTGATTTGGAAATGGGCTCTCTTATGAAAAAAATCAAAAATACTGGTCTAACATTTTGCAACAAGGAACAAAACTAACATATTTAATGAAAGTCTGAGAACCACTATATGACTATATAAGAAGAATAAAATAGCTATTAATATTGAACCCTGGGTAACTCCTGATGTAACTGATAGAATTGGCAAAAAAAATTCCATTTTTTTTAATCACCTGTAATCTAGAACACTGATACAACTTGATAAAGTTAATCGCATGATTCGAAAATGGTAATTTCATTTTTTGTTTGGAGCAGAGTCGACCATGAGAAAGAATATAAAAACAAGAACTATAATCGAAAACGACATTAAGATAGCAAACAAATAAAAAATGCATTCTTTTAACAACATGTTATATTATTTGATACTTTAACATAATCGTTTTAAGTCACACTATAGACTGTCAAAAACTACGACCAAACAAGACAAAGTAAGCAGCAGTAGCAGCAGCTCGAGCTTGCATTTGACAGCTCTAGCGATCCCCCTCTCTTTCCAACGTCTTCAAAAGGCGATTTCGAGAATTCGGAAAAGACCAAATGCAACAATACTGCATTGCAAAACATTTGTACTCGAAGCTTTCGGTCCGAAAGCGTTCGCCATTCTCCAAACTCCATTTGAGCATGACAATAATAATCTATTGTTAGCCAGCAAGCAGGAGTGAGTTTTGCCGCCCCGACCCCGAGGTCTTTTGCCGGCCGTTTTCAGCCGGAAATAACGCAACGGTGATAAAGCGCCACCTGTCTGTCTCGTCCTTTCGGGTGCTACTTTTCTATTGGCGAATGGCACACGCTGTTGAGGGAAGTGAGCTTGTGTGTGTGTGCACTTTGCTTTGCTATCGGAAACGAAAGCACCACGTGAAGAATGTTCGGCAATTGCAGGAGATCGTAGATGACAGGAAGTTTCTGCAGCACCAAAAGCAAACACACTCGCTGCTACTACCAGTGGGACCCTTTTGGCTATGTCACCCCTAGTGCTGTGATTAATGGAGAGAGCGCCCAGTTGACATTCACTCCCGTTGCACTGCGATGATGGCTGAAATTAACTTCCGTCTTCGGGGTGGTAGAAAAAAAAATGGATGTGTGAGAAGTGGGAGTTCGAGTCTTGGAGCAGTGCAGCCTTTCAGTTGCAACGATGCGACGGTTGTTTGTTAATCTTTGAGTCTCCGAGTATGTACACTATTGAATGTTAGATTGTTAGTTCCGCATCAACACGTTTTCTGACTTATCCCCCAACGATAGGTCACAGGGACACACAACGAGTATCAATTTGATACGAAATGAAGACAACTAGCAACTGGCATAGATCTTGATCAGTTCAATCTCCTTATCCTTATTCTCTTGATTTTTCTTCTTTTATTTTTTATCTTTAATTGTTTTTGAAGTAGGACTACGCCTTTGATCTCTATATAGGGGAGACACTATACAAAAAATAGAACGAAAAATTAAGAAATTTCAAATGCATATTACTCAGAATCGTTCTTATGGTATATGTTATAATATATACCATAGGACGGAAAATTTATCCATTTATAATTTTTCGCCTAATACAACAATAGTAAAAAAAAGAAGAAATAGTAAAACAAGTGAGAAATTTAACGAATAAAAGAGGTATGCGAGCGTAAATCTTGTGCTATGCATTCTTTCTTTCAACTTGGTTCCCGTGAAAGTTGTTTGCAACACAAGATTGTGTGCAATAATTCGTTCTATCAAATAAATTGAACACCCAGTCAATGTGTAGGAAATGGTGGAGTGAGTTAGTAAGATGGCTGCAATTCCAGAGAAATTCATTGGGCCTTATTCCTGAATACACTTCACGGTGGAAACGAAATGAAATGTTTCCGCGACGGCAACGGTACGGTGTCGACATCTGAGTACAAACATAGTTTTCCACCGAAACTAATGATAAATTATCTTCAGCTAAAATTTTTGTCAGGGATTATTTTACCACATGAAAAAAAAGCAAATTTTTCATTCCATATTGAACACTAATTTGATACGGATCAGTTAATTTTCATTCATAATTTCTATTTGAAAGGGTTTCATTCTGCCTGAAACCCCATTATTATCTTTGAAAGTTCACTAACTCGAAAACGTGGTTCAATGACGTGCCGTTCATTTCGTTTTCACCGTGAAGTGTAAGCGGGAATAAGACCCATTATTTTAGAAAATCATTACTTCATCGATACCCAAGTGGTATAGTTACGGCCCACAGTGTCAGTGAAATGTGACGTGAAATATAGTCTGTAAACGAACATTATTTCACCGAAATAGCTACTACTCCCGATAACTTGCAATACCATAGCTTTACATTAAAAATAAATCAGCTTTATGATTTCATGTGTATTTTGCCTCGAAAAATCACGAAAACGTAAGTATTTTCAACATTTCTTGTGTCTTATATTATATTCCATTATATTCCATTCCATGTCAAACCGATATAGTGGTTTTCAGATTTTCGCAAAAAGTGGTAGTTTCGTTCTTTATCTATATAAACTATTAGACCCGTATTTTTTATTTTTTTGTTAGGGTGCCCTTTTTATTTTAGGGTGATCCGAAATATCGCCCCCCTTTTTTCCAAAAATGACATTTAAGACCGATTCAGCCGGTCGACATATCAAATTAAAGCTAATTAGCTAGTCATTCTTGAAAAATGCTACGCTTGCAAAAATTTCAGGTTTTGGTTTTGTCATTATTGATTGTATTTGTTTTTTTATAGTATCCATGGCCTCGGGACCAAGGGCGCTGAATATTTTTACATTTTTTTTATGGAAAGCTGAGGATTTTTTACATAACATATCTTGAAACCAGAGAGGCGTTTTTTTTTCTTTTTTCAGTTATGATTTTCAAAGTTACCAAAACCAAAGTGGTGCAAAAACTCATTTTTCCCTTTTTTCCCAAAAATGACTTCTTTTCAATAATTTATTACTTTTGAACTACTGGACCGATTCAGATGATCGACATATCAGATTAAAGCCTACTAACTAGCCTTTTTTGAAAAAAATACACACTCGCCGAATAATTGGATTATAGTTACATACATCCAGTCTAGTCGCATAGAAATATTGAACGAAGAATGAAAACATGTTAACTTTGAAATATCACTGCTTAAAAACGAAAAATAACACTTAAGCTTAAGGTGGGAGCTTCGTATATAATGTTATTAATGTTAGCATCATTATGATAAACAAGGCGAATTGGATATAAATTATGAACTGAACATTGAATTGAATAAATATATCTATGGACGCTGGAAGAGCTGTGGACAAATATTATAATGCATTTTATCGGTTTATGTATAACTAGCTGACCCGGCAAACTTCGTCCCGCCCAAAATTTATTTTTTGTTATCAATACCTCCAAACATTCACGTTTTCTTACTTACGACCATGGGCCCAATCGCGAAACTGTTCATTGATTATTTTCATTATAATATCAGATTATTTTCAGACACAATTCTCGTTCAACATTTTTCAATCACTTGCAAATAACATGTTTCTCCGTTACATCGAATAAATGTTTGATACAGAAAATAATTACAGAACAAGAATTTCCTATAATTACAGAACAATTGGGAATTGAAATTTATCGAATTTTTCCATATCCCTTCAGAGTTTTCCGAAAATTTCCGATTGTCATGTTTGGTTTAAATATGTGTAATATTGGGTTGGGGAAAAAGAAATGTCGTATATTGTCATACCATATCTCGTGTTGTACTTATCGCAGAGGGTCATACTATACGGCTATTTATAGACGACAATCTGTGCTACAAGTGTCGTTTTGACAGCGTTGTGATTGTCCTTTTCAGTCTCAAGTTATAGCGCGTCAAAGATGGAGTCCACCAAGCAAGAAATTCGCCATATTTTACGTTTTTACTACCTGCAAGATAAAACTGCAACGAAGGCATTTCTTTTAGAAGAGGGGGTCCCAACCCTATATTTTTATGGGACCCCCACTTCATTTCAGAGGAGGTAGTGGTGTCATACCATCATAGAAACATTTCTCGTACCCAAAAACCCTCACATCCGAAATTTGGCTCCATTTGCTTGATTAGTTCTCGAGTAATGCAGAAGTTTGTGTTTCATTTGTATAGCAGCCCCCCCTTAGAGAGGGGGAAGGAGTGTCTATCCAATATAGAAACATTTTTTGCACCCTAAAACCTCCACATGCCGAATTTGGGTTCATTTGCTTGATTAATTCTCGAATTATGAAGAAATTTGTGTTTCATTTGTATGGCAGCCCCCCATTAGAGAGAGGGGGTGGAGTGTCTATCCAATATAGAAACATTTATTACACCCTAAAACCTCCACATGCCAAATTTGGGTTCGTTTGCTTTATTAACTCTCGAGTTATGAAGAAAATTGTGTTTCATTAGTATGGCAGCCCCCCCTTAGGGAGGGGGGGAGGAGTGTCTATCCAACATAGAAACATTTATTACACCCTAAAACGTCCACATGCCGAATTTGGGTTCGTTTGCTTGATTAATTCTAGAGTTATGAAGAAATTTGTGTTTCAATTGTATGGCAGCCCCCCCTTAGAGAGGGAGGAGGAGTGTCTATCCAACATAGAAACATTTATTACACCCTAATTAATTTTGGCTCGTTTGCTTGATTAATTCTCGAGTTATAAAGAAATTTATGTTTCATTTGTATGGTAACCCCCCACCTTAGGGAGGGGGAGGAGTGTTGAACCATCATAGAAACATTTATTGCACCCTAAAACCTCCACATGCCGAATTTGGGTTCGTTTGCTTGATTGACTCTCGAGCTATGAAGAAATTTGTGTTTCATAAGTATGGCAACCCCCTCTTAGAGAGGAGGGAGGAGTGTCTGTCCAACATAGTAACATTTCTTACACCCTAAAACGTCCGAATGCCGAATTTGGGTTCGTTTGCTTGATTAATTCTCGAGTTATAAAGAAATTTGTGTTTCATTTATACCTCGATCGGTTCAATAGTTTCCGAGTCCATAAGGATCAGACAAACA